>NC_139407.1:59324999-62043749 GCF_905368555.1 Meleagris gallopavo | reverse complement strand
GCTTGTTATTAACATAAGAAAAAATAGCTTGTTATATTGAGGTTGTTTCTATATTTGTTTTGACTAAAATTATCTTTAATGAAAAGCTGGAGTAGTTTTTATCTGAGAAGATAATCATCAGTGAGTATTTCACAGCTCCATGTTCATTCCATTTTTTACTTTACAGTTGCAAAGCATTTTAAAATTCTGTTGCTTTTTGAAGTTTGACAGTTTCTGGCTATCTTATTATTTCTTGAAGTTATTAAGGAAAAATGCATAGCATTTGCTCTATAAGCAGGTTTGCTTTACTGTTGAGTGCATTTTCTATGCAATAGTGATTGAAAATTAGGACACCACATATAATAAACGTATCAAGTTGTAAAGTTAATTATGCAGCAAATTGAAGGCAGCTTCATACTAAATGCACTGATCAAATAAAGCAACCTTCTATGAAGAACCCATAAAGCGCTTACAGTTTGTGTTTGGGATATTTTTGTAACCTTTTAAGCTATAAGTTATAAAATATTCGACATCACCAAACTGTTCTCTAGGTTGCTGTGCTGATACAGCTACAGATTGTCTGTGCAGAAACTAATTCTGGAAACAGAACATTTTGCTGAAATAGCTGATTTTAATGCAAAACTTTGGTGATGCCCACTCTTGCTTCACAGTACAGAATCATTCACTAAACCTGGTTAGTGGCATCACATTGCTTTTCATACTTCTGTCATCTTATGCTTTAAGTTCGCTTTGATGTCTGTTGGGTATCAGAGGATTGAATCAATGATCTCTCTGTCTCTCTCGTGCTATTTTGTAAAAACATCAAGTGCAGAAAATGAACATGGCAGTGACAGGGTTTTAGAACTCACGTCTTAGATCTTGCTGTACTTTGGTTTGGGTGAGATACAGTGTCCTTTTTAAATGCATATGAACTCACTTTGAAATTTCTGATAAGTGTCCTTACAAATAACTAATCCTGTTGGAGTTCTACTTCTGTATTAATATAAATCTCTTCACAAAGTGAGAAGTAGACTGTGCCTAGAAACATGAAACCCTGCAGCTGTCAGTGTGCACAGAAAAAGAGCTTAAAGACCTCTCAGTCTTCATAGTCTCTGAATTGCACATAGCTGTAGTAACTGCATAGCTTTGGATGGAAGCTATTTGCTAAGTTGAACCAGCTCTTTGGTCTTTATTGTTATTGGTACCGGCTTGACTTAATCAAATGATTCTGATACCTGGAAATGTATCTGAAGGTGCAGTTTATGTTACTGAAGAAGGAAGCAACTTAAGTTTTTTTAGAAACGAATAGAAGAATGCAATCATTGGTTCAGTTCTCTGTTATGTATAATGCATGATCAATTCTTATGTGAATTTGCTGCTGTGAGTGTCCATAGCCATTACAGCAATTCTGACTGCTCAACTGTTCTTGACGTTACAGTGGACTAAAGAGGATGGACATAGAACTGCCACCTCTGCTGTCCCTAACCTGTTTGTTCCATTGAACACTAATCCAAAGGAGGTCCAAGAAATGAGGAACAAGGTTTGTAATAGCAGTAATTTTTTGTATTTATTTTATTATCATTATGTTAAGTTGCATGCCTCTGGTGGACTAACTTCACTGTGATGGAATTTTTTTAGTTCAGTAAGACAACTTTGGTATTGCCTTCCTGCTTTCTAGCAAGATACAGAAACAATTCCTAATTGTTCTGAACTCATCTCAGAAAAAGATGGTATTACTGTCCACTGCTTGAAGATTTCTATTGCCTTATCTTTTGTTACTCTCAGACCAGATACCTTAAGATGACCACCACAGAGTTCATGGCAGTAATTTTAATCCCTAAAATCATACTCCTATATGAGTGATCTGTTTTGATTTCACCAGATGAAATTGTAGACAAAGTTTACAGATTTCTCTCTCTGTATTGTATTTTATCCAGTATGCAGATTTCAGATCTTCTTGTCACCAGTCTTCCAACAGGAAAGCATTGAATACATCTGCTTTATCATTTTATTTCTTTGAACTATTGTTGTGGTTTTGTAATTTTGCTACTGGTATATATACCCCAGCATCCTGTTAGTACTTAGCTTGTTCTTGGATGTTTTGCCTGCTTCTAAGTGATGGCCATATGGAACACAGGAGATAGTGTTATGTCATGGTAAATTCTGCACAGAGTTCGTGGCAGGAGTACAGATTTGTGCTCACAGTTCTTGTATGAAGTTGACAGAGCTTTTACTTTTCCTGATTCAGCAATGTAAAATAATGATCACTTGAAATAAGAGGTGTAGTGAAGTTGCTGAGTGGTTTCTTCCTGTTTGAAACACAAACATTGTTGTATTAAAAACTTGAATGAAGTGTCTAAAAGGGTAGAAGTAAAGCTTTTGCTCTCCTGAGGACAAAGGCAATTATTCAGAAACAAGTACTGAAGATGCAGGACTTTATAGATCTTCGCATTTTGAAATAAGAAGTATCAGTAATATGTTATGTTTGTATACGCATGTGCCTGTGTTTTTACATAAACAGTAAGTTCTGGAGGAAGATGATATTGTTGTACACTGGGCTAACTGACAGCAACCTGTAAAGGACACGTCACGTCTAACAGACATATAAAAGTGACTTCTGTGCTTCTCTCTTCACCAGTGTGACTTGATCTGTATAATTTTATGGCAAACCATCACTAAAAAACAAGAGACAGCACGTGCTGTGGTACCTGTGGGCCAAATTCTGAGAAATGTGGTGAACCAAACAAACTTGGGATGTGCCAACCAGTGTTAATAAGCACAGCTTTAATGATGGGTAGGGCTATAGCTGTCTACACTAGTTGCAGCCTGTTGGCAGGTTCACCCACCCCTTGAACAAAATAAAAAAGTTTTTCTTCTGTTGTTTACATGACTGTGTTCTGCTGCTTTCCTTTACAGATCCGAGAGCAAAATTTACAAGATATTAAAACTGCAGGCCCTCAGTCACAGGTTCTTTCTGGTGTTGTTGTGGACAGGAGTCTTGTACAGGTGAGAGAATAAAATGCCTAAAACCGTTTGCTTAATCAGCTGTGTCCTCTTCTTTCACCTAATGTGTCCCTATAAAATTATTCTTTAATTGGCAGAGAGTAACTTTTTATAAGGTAAGTCTTAGAGGTAACACTGTTGTCTTTGCAAGAGTGCTCAGGATCAGAAATTTAAGAGGCTTCAGTCATGTAGCCCAAGCATGTCTGTGGAGGATGCTCCTCTTTTTTTTTTTTTTTCTTTATTTTTTGCTGAACATAATGCATGAAATTTGGAAGGCTTATTAATGTAGGTTAGATTCTTGTTCAAAACTAGTTGGTCTTTGTGACAACTTTTTGTTTGTTTGCTCTCCAAGGTTATGTATCTGTTTGAGCACAGCAAGCTTACAATGGGGCAGTAGTGTTGTGTGTTAAACATATATTACATAATATTTTATTTGAAGAGCAGATTGGGGAAAGAAAGCTGTTATACATCAGTAAAATTTCCAAGCACTGTATCTGAATATACTATAGACACCAACTATGAATCATAGCTCAAAATAAAATAAGAATTAGAGCTATGCAGTTACTCTGTTAAACACACCCGAAAGACTTTAAAATCTGTACATCTGAGTGCTTTAACTGCCCTGATACGCATTTTTGGTACACTTTAAGAAGTTTGGCAAGTCTTATTGTGACCATAGCTTTACTTATGTTGGGCTTCGTATTGTGTGCATGTCAATTCATTGTCATTGCAGTTTTATCTACCAGTTACTGTTTCTTTGCATGTTTTTAGCAAGCACATAATGCTCTTGGTTGATGTTTTAAAGCCCGGGCTCGGTTTGCTCTGTTTACTCGATTTACTGTTGCAGGATGCTCCCCTCTCAGACTGTACGGAATCTATTGAAGGGCTCGATCTCACAGAGCAGGCCTTTAGTCCCGCTAAATCTCTGTCTGTTAGAAAGGTACTGCCCTGTCATACTGCTCTAAATACTGTTGTTCACCCTTCATTTTACCTCTTCCTTACCCTGACCTCTTCCCTCTGTTAGCTCATGATTTAGCTATAGAAAAAAATAAGATGGATCTCCAAATAATGTATTTGCAATTATACAAGCAGTTGCTTTACCCCGTTAAAGTGTCTCGTAAGGATTTTTGTCTTTCTTTGTCTGTGGAAACTGATTAGGAAATATTTTTGCTATTAAGGTGCTGATTAGGGTCTGCATGTAGTTGGTTTTTTTTGCATGCTATTAGTATTATTTTTTTTCTAATTCGAAGTCCATTTGGAATTAGCTTAATGTGAGTTTGATTACATCAGTGTAATTCCAAAGGTATCCACGTGCCTGGTGTCACATCAGTGTCAGGTTTTGATCCTACGTTGTTAGAAGTCGTTTCCTTAAAACTCCAAGATTATTGACTAAAGCCCCACGCATCCAAAATATATTGGCTTTCAAAATGTATCCACACTTGTGCTTAAAGTAATATGCTTTAAATACAGAATAAATTCAAGAAATGTGTATCTGGTTGTCTTTGAAGCTAAGTAAACAGGTACAGTTTGCATGTTGGAAACACTCAGCCCTTGGTTGTCTTCCTCTCCCAGGTTTTGGAGGGCTTCTTAAGAGTGATACAGCACAGAAGCACAGGGTGTGGATGAGCATCTGTCTCCCATCTACTGTAGTATTTTAGCTTAAATCTTGGTCTAGGCTGTGCCTAGCATTTCATTGTAAGAATATAAAAATAGTTTTCCTATTAAAAAAAAAAAAAAACAGAATAATTTGAATTACACTGTTGTTACAAATCCCATGACTTCATAGCATTTCCTAGTGTAATCAGTCAGTTTGTGTTAGAGGTCAGCATATCATAGTGAGGATTTGATTAAGGGATTTTTCAGGGTACAGTTTGTTTTATCCATATTCTGAAAGGAAAAGTAGTAAAATACTATTTCCAGGTTTAAGAAGAGAAGTAAATAAAATACTTCAGGACAGTGCCTGCCCTTTATTCTGGCAGCTCCTCTGCTTGATAATAATAACTTTAAAGTGAAATATGATTTTTATAATCAATATTCATTGGTTATCACTACACCCGCGATTTCTTTCATTGGAGACATCTGTAGAATTTTTCAGGCATTACTGTTGAAGAAGCTTTCTGTGAAACCGATCAAATAGTTTTCAATTTGATTGTTAGAGTTTAAACATCCAAGTGATGTTTCCTCTTTGTAGTGTGGTGAAAGTGCTTTCCTCCTGGAATGTTGTCTAACATTAGATCCAAATGGCAGTTACAGTAGGAGTGGCCAATTTCCTTATGCTTCTTATCTTCATAGGTATTGTGACTTGAGTGCTTAGAGAATTTCCTGTTGATGGAAAAGATTCCAAAAGATACAATTTTTAGAAAGATTATGCTGAAAATTAATCCAGTACTGTGGAAAAAAGGCAATAAAAGCTTATGGCACCACATAAACCTCACAAGGAAGGGGAAGGAAGCTTTAAGGAGACCTGCACACCGGGAGCTTGGGGACTTCTGGGTACCAGATAATTAAAAGTCATCTCTTGACAATTTCTGAGATACTCAGTTGCAATTAAAGTAAAAAGTTCCATCCAACTGCAGTAAGGCTTAAAATGTTTTGCGTTTTCAACTAACATTAAGATTCGAATTAAATTCTATTGCATACTCTTTTGATTGGAAAAAAGTCCTATTTGTGAACAGTATGCATGCAGAGCTTTGAGTCTTTTGTGCTTTTTGGCTGCAGTAGTAAGTTCTCCATTTTGCATCATCATTCGCTTTTTCAGTGCTCTGGGAAGCCCTGCTGTGTCTCAATGCAACTCCTCCTGCATCATGAAATGTTATTTCTGTTACAGAGCTGGTTAACTAAACTTGTTGGCTGAACCAAGAGGGAATGCTGGTTCTTCTCACCAATAACCATTCTACAATCTGATAAAAATGCACATAAATTTTCAACAGGAGAATTATGAGTACAAGAGAATTGTCTGTTTCATGTCTGTTTCCTTAAAACGAAAATTCTATGGCTTTGCTCTCGTGAGCAGCCTTTCAGTTCTGCCTCAGAGGTGGCACTGTGTTTTAGTGGTGACTTTTACACAAAGAGTCCTCTAAAATTCTCCTTTTTCTTTTTTCTTTGGACAATGGCTCTGCATTCGTGTCAGATTGTATTAAGTGTGACTGTTAACAATGGATAGATACTGTGAACTGTGTCTAGTTAAGAGACAAATTGGCATGTCTAAAGGTGCCAGTTTTGCTCTGTCTGTCCCTGAGAAGACAACGAAGTGCTTGCCTGGTGAATGACAGTCATGCAGTAAAGTTGGCAGAGAAGTGCAGAATGACTTGGTAATCAAAACTTTCCTTGTAGAACATGTGAAGTCCCATGTTGAGAGTGAAGATGTATTATGTATCATTAGTCATAACTGACCATTGCTTCCTTGGATCTCTGGGGGACTGTATGCCCCCTAGAAAGTTCTTAGGAGTAAAAGCACATACTGTTCCTGGATGTAATTTCTCTTTCTCTGGTGGAGAGAATGTCGATGCTCAACTGTTTACACATGCGATTAAACTTCTGTCATGGATCTAATGCTAGGATCAGCTTAATGCAGGTGAATCACCAAAACATTCATTTTCCTTCGTTGCCCTGTTTGATGAGACAGTGCCAGTCTTCTGTGTGGAAATGTATTTCTTCTCTACAGCCTCTTTAATATGCAAAGCAACTCCAGACTGATTTTCACTTTCAGTTTCTGCAAATGTTTGTAGGAATCTCCAGACAGCACGGTCAGGCTCTGCAAAGTCTGTCTACTTTAGCATTATATTTTAAAGATCTGTACTACATCCTGTACGATCACTTAGTCCTTTGTATTCCCTCTCCTTCCGTCTTGTGTTACTTTTTCTACTTCTGCTTTCTGGTGTCTCTCTGTATTAGACTTGGAAGGCTGCTCTGTGGCCTTCTCTGTGAAGCAGTGCATCCCTTCTTGGATTTTTGTGTTTTAGAGGAATCGCTCTGCAAAGCTTACTAAGTTACTACTTGGATTTATTTTCCTCTTTAAATTGATCACTGTACGCTTATAATTTTCATTAGTGACCTTTGTCCTGGATTACTGATGCTGAGCAAAATGTGGTGTGTTAATCTGGAAAAAGTTTTTGGCATGTGAATTTTGCCTTTCAGGTCTCTAATGTAATTCTGCTTTTAGAGACCAAAACCACAGTACCTAATCCAGTTTCTGTTGTTGCCTGATCTTTCTCGATATTACTTCTCTCAGTTCAAACACACTCAGCTAGTACAAATATCATTGGCATCAAATTATTTATTTCACTAAAAATGACCAGCTTGGCACTGGCAGTTTGTCAGAAGTGCTGTTAGCATCCAGAAGAGTACTGTGCCTCTTTTAGTTTTCAGTTCTGCAATGAAGATCTCATTGTGTTTGTCCACCAAGCGTGGATATAGAATGTTTGTGTCTTCTTTCAGCTCCTGGTTGTTTTTGAACTCTGCTTTCTAATGATCTCTTTCAAGTATTGATACAAATAACGTTTGAATATGAAAGTGACGGAAGCAAATCAATACCCCATTCTTTTTTGGTAATGGAATTCCGTTACCTCTTTTCAATAACAAAGACAGTTCAGGCTTCACAAGGAGAGGAGATGCAGACCACGTGGGGCTCATTTCCAAACTGGTGGTGTCAAGCCAGAAGTCAAGCTAAACTAGAGCTCTGAATGTCCTTTGGAAAGACAAATGCTAAAACAAGTGACCTGGCAAATACAGGAGGTATCCAGGCAAGCATCTTCTGTGTCTGAGATGATGAAAAGCCAATGACTTTAGTCTTTTCTATTTGAGTAGAGAAAACAGACTTACAGTCCTACCACTCGAGAGTCTCTGATGCAGCTGCTTTTGTTCATTGGGACTTGTTATGCTTAGAATTGCTAACTTTTATCTTTATTTGTGTAACATTTTTATGTGGCTTGTATGGCATTATTATAGATGTAAATATGCTAACCCATAATCTTATGGTTAACCTTAATTAATATTGCTTATATTTAGCAGTTAATCCAGCGCACACAGCACACACACAAGATGGCTTTTTACTATAACATCTGTTGGATGTTATGCAGTAGCTACTAGAAATGGCTTTTCTCTTATTGAAAAGAAAATTAAAAAAAAAAAGACAATAAACAAACTATGAGCTGAATCATGTAACTTCTACAAGTGTTCTGTGCCCACATGGCCATGAACTTGGGCCTACTATCCTGTTTCTTTTGTGGGGAGAAAAAGCAACTTGCTACTTGTCTGATTTTCCATGTACTTCAGCTAGGCTGGCTGCTCTTTGACTTAGTGCTTAATGGTGGGTAGTGGACACACTGATGTGCCTTTAGGAGTAGTCAGCACCTACCTTCTCCTTTATGTTAACCTGCTGTAGATTTGAAAGGAGGGGGGGGAAAGAAACATACATGGGATTTTTTTTTTTATTTAATTGCTAATATAAATGAAAATCAGTGTAGCATTTTTCAGATTATCATTTTATTTTGGTTGCTTTATAGCCAGTGTACTTCTCAGCATTCTGCAAGTTACTGCTGGGTTGCAGATGTGTCTTAATTTTCTTTTGCCAGGGAGAACTGGTGACTGCTTCAAAGGCAATAATTGAGAAGGAGTATCAGCCCAAAGTGATAGTGAGCACAACAGGACCAAATCCCTTCAACAAACTCACTGATCGAGAACTGGAGGAATATCGCAAAGAAGTAGAAAGGAAGCAGAAGGGGCCAGAAGGTTGGTTTGTCTGTGTGTTTTTTTTGCAATAGACTGTAATAAAAGCAAGTTTACGAGTCATTGGAACACGGATTATCTGCAGAGGCCATGGATACATTAATCTGTTTGTGTTACAGTTTTTCCAGTATGTATGAAGAATTTTAAAAGAATATTTGAGATAGAAAGTGCAATGTAAGTGTTACAGCATGTTTGGTAAAATGCATCAAATTGATATGAAAAATCATCCCAGTAGAAAAACTGGGGTGTTCAGTATGGTCAGTTACTTGCTGCTATTAGGAAGCTGAAAGCCTGAACCTTCATAAAAAACATTTAGGTACTGCGGAGTATTGTGGTTTGTTCTGTTCTGCTTTGCTCCCCTTAGCACTAGAGGTAGTTGAGGTCGGGGTGAGATGATGCTGCAGCTTTTAGCGGCAAAGCTACAGTTTTCTAACTTGCTGACATTTGTGGGTTTGAGAATCTGTCGATTTGGGAAGACACAGAACAAAATGTAATTGCTATGTGGAAATGACACATCATGAGGACTTCCCCAGCAAAAGATGCCCTAATGACGAAGGAATCTCAGTAGAGCAAGTTTGTTCCTGCATCTAAAGAAGTTATCCTGCATCTAAAGGAGTTATCCTGCTTTACTTGTGTGAAGTTTTACAGGATGCTAGTTACAGTGCTTCTACTCTTCTGCTGTTAAGGTTTGAAACTGATGCAGGAAGCAGAAGTGTGATTTCTTTAACAACGTGTGTTCCCTGCTTCTGCTTCTTGATAAGAAAATGTAGGAACCCCTGGAGACTCTTTATGTTCAGTTACGCAAGTATTGGACTCTCTGGGGACTGGGATCACACATGTCAGCCAAGAAGAGCCAGATGGGCAGAATTCCTCCCTTAAGGAATTTCATACGGCAGTGATCAAAGCATTAAGGTCCAATCCCGACCTTTTGGCTCAGGCCTCAGGTATTATGAATATGGCACAGTTGCACTTACAATCTAAGGAGCAAATTCTGTACATCATGCGGAGATTCTGTCAGTTGAATCCTATCTGTGGGACTGATTTCACTTTGTAATTGTTTGGGTGAATGGCCCGGAGCAGTGTTTTTGTGCAGTTCCTGATGTATGATGAACTCTCTTAATGTTTTCAGCTGTTTCAACTTGGAAGCAAGGGGGACCCTCTTACTAATAGCAAATAAGCAAACCACTGTGAAATCGGTTTTGAATCACTTAATTGCTGCATGTTTCTCTGATCATCTGTGCAATCCTTCATTCTTAGCTCTTAGTATGCAATTTTATTTACTCCAAGTTTCAGCAAAACATTCAAAGCAAGCAAAAGAGCACTATCTTGGATTGGTCTGATAGCACTGCCCCCTCTTATTTATCTATCTTCCTAGTTGTCTTTCGCATGAGTTTTCTTAGGACAGCATGCTGTTCCAGATCATAAACAATTACATCAAAATTACAAACAAAACAAAAACAAGCACAACCATGGCTTGAACAGTTTTGTTGATATGAAATTTCTTTTGCTTGTTTTGATGGTATTTAATACTCTGACAGAATTTTGATTCAGAAAAAAAATGTGTTCAGATTTTGTGTGCATGAAGCAGGAGGACACATTGGTGTCCTCCCATGCTGAAATATTTTGTGTGCCTTCTCAGTGTCTGTTTGTCCCATCTGCAGAACCTTCAGAAGACGGCAGACAACAGAAAGAGAGAAGCCCCCCTGAGCACAGCTCAGCCTGCACTCCCCCGAGCACGCCCATGAAGGCAGAGGAAGGTAAGTTCTGCTCTGGGGGCCGGGGGAGCCACTAACTGCATCGCTGGTGACTGACGCATGAACATCTATCAACTACTATCTACTAAGGGTCAATTTCTTCTGGTATTCTTTGGATACTGCCTAAAACATACGACACTGACCTGTAACAGGAGTTCTGCTTACAATAATAAGGAAGTGTGCAATAATATAAAGACAAAATTATCTCTTCAGAACTGCCTTGTCATCGTTTGTGTTTACCAACTGATTTATCTTTTTGGTCTGTTTTCTCCAAGAAAGAATTGCTTTTATGAAATGAAATGATGGCTGGTGCTGAGCCAGACACAAATCAAATGCTTTGGTAAATCTTCACTGATTGCACATTTCTTAAATGTTATTGTATTTGGATTACACCTCAGTAAATAATTTTCCAACTCAGTTTGCATATTAGTTTCATCATTTGCTAACCTTGCGTAGTAATTAAAGCTGAAACGAGACAGGGCTGGGAGAGTCTGCAGTTTCCTTGCAAAAGGATAAAATAACATTCTTGAACGGGTGTAATCTGATTTTTGTCTTGTTTCCTTTACCTTGTACATTGAATATATCACTTGTCTGTTAGTCTTTCATTCACTACTTCATCTCATTCTGTTTTCTATAAGAATGGTTGCATCCATTCTTCTAATTTAACACAATGGCTGTGATGAATGCATAGATTCTCTACTTGTGCTTTTTTCTTCTTGTGGCTGCGTTACAAACAGGAGATGGATATGCTAAAGAGTACCTGTTACCATAGTAAGTATCATTCCATACTCTGACCGGCTTATGTGCTTTGCTTCACCCTTGCTTCTTTGTTTCCTATGTTTTTGTTGTTGTTGTTGCTGTGTGTTTTTTAAAAAGCAGCTTTTCAGCTGAGACACTGATTTCTTTATTTCATGAAGTTCTAGGTAGTTATGGACCCATTGTGAAAATGCACTCTCCTTTGAAAGACACTGCAGAAGTGACATTGTGTGTTTCCATACCTGTGTCTGATTCCTTACAGTTTCAAAAGGAATAGTCTGAAGTTGTCTTCCAGCTGTAGCTGAAGCAGGTCTGAGAGTTCTGCCCCAAGTTTGCTGCTGCCTGACTTAGACCAGGTGCTGAAAGTTCCTTATCTACTCCAGAGCAACAGTGTTGCCACTGACATGGGCTGAAACTGATAATCCAGCAGGCTTCTGCCTGGAAGTGGAAATGGAACTGCTCACACCTTGGCTGTAAGGAAACTCCAGCCAAGGAATGACAGCAAGTACTTGGTAGCAGCAACACTACAGCTGTTTCAGCCAGCTCTGCAGGGCTACCTCAGATTATACTTTAAATTAATAAGGATGTTTGGCCCACTCCGTTTGTGTGTCCTGTTGTATCCAAAAGTCAGTATATTTGTCTTAGATAATGAATATTAAGTTACAGTGTAGAAAACTGCAATGCTACTAATGAGCTTCTAAAACCTGAGCGTTCTTTTAAATAGAATTCTGTTCTACAAACTCCTCGAGGCATAAAAGTTTTGCAGGACAAACATACAATGCTTATTTTAGAGACTGAAGCAATTGAAATTGCAGGCCATGACAACTTTGGCTGGCAGAAGTTCTGGGGGCTGGCAGTGTTCTCTGTCTACAACCACTCCTCAATTTTTTTTTTTCTCATATCCTTTCTGTTAAAGTGTGGCAGAAGTCAGAAAAGTGTCTCATGTTGACAGTTGTAGCCCTGTTTGTATGTTTGTCCTTGTAAGTTTGTGTTTAAAAACATAAACCTTTATTTTCTTAAATGTTAGTTGTAAATAAAAGTATTAATTTTACTTTTCAAAGCTCTCTTATGCCAAAATAGAAAGGGAGAGAATGGCTGTAGGCCTGATTGTTCTGAAGGGGGCAGGAGAAAAGAACACCTTCTGAAACTTCTGGGGTATTGTTTAATTCTTATACTGTAAATAGGTTTTGGAACAATTTTTTGTCTATAAATCTTCCTAATTTTGGTAAAGCAGTGCCCTTAATGAGCCAGATAGAAGGGAGCAGATGTTTGCTTCACACTAATCTGTTCAGTAGAGATGCTGGTAATTTGGCAATGGGAAGGATGGTCCTGGATTAACAAGTTAAAAACTTGTTCTATTAATGCACTGCTTAGGCCAGCTGGCAAATGCTGTCTCATTGCCTGGAGCTTCCCAGGTGCCCACGGTAAGAAGCTCTAAAATGGCAAATCTGACTGATGGTCAAATATGGCACCTGTTCTAAAAACCAGGCTGCTGCTTTTAGTGAAATCAAATCCAAGAAGATTGTAGTGGCAGTGGAGAGCTGTGGGTGCTGCTTACGTTCCTTAGGAGAAAGTTCTTCACAGAGAGGGTGGTGACACACGGGAACAGGCTGCCCAAGGGGGTTGTGGATGCCCCATCCCTGAAGGCATTCAAGGCCAGGCTGGATGTGGCTCTGGGCAGCCTGGTCTGGTGGTTGGTGACCCTGCACATAGCAGGGGGTTGGAACTAGATGGTCATTGTGGTCCTTTTCAACCCAGGCCATTCTATGATTCTGTGTATGTATATGACACTGACACATGTGTACACATTAGGCTAGAGCCTCAGGAGACAGCTTGTAATGAATAGAATTGCTTTCTCTCTTTTGCTGTATTACGCCCTTCTCGCACTATAACCTTTAAACTTCTAACGTGCGTGGAGCAGTTGGAGCTGAGCTCTGGTTTGCTGTGTTTGCTTAACATCTGAGATGGCTGTGGTGCTCTGGGGAAAACAGGTTGATTTCCTGCAGGTGTTCACAGAACGGCCCTGTGAGATGTGGTGTAAGATTGCAGGTCTGTCTGGCAGAAATGAAATGGACAGTTTGTTTTTTCCCTAGGGAAAATGGGAAAGTATAAATTCTCTGCTGTAAATTCTTTTGAAAGCCTTCAGTGTTCTGAAGATGAAGTTCTGAAGACAAAACCAACAATAATATAACTTTCAAACTGGGGAAAAAATAGATGCCTTTCTTTTGTGCCTGCCAGTGCCAATGGCCTGGATTTTGTTCCAAATTTCTCCTTACATAACATGAGTGGAGATGTGTTTGACACCGCAAAGGAGACACTTCTCAACTTCAGTGCAGGAAGGGAACTTTAGATGTGATACTTGTTAAATTATGTATGCAGAAAGGAAAGCTTTCAACAGAACCTGTGTAAAGCATGGTGGTTCATGGGAGAGGTGCTACAGGCTGGAGTGTAGTGCTGAAATTCACCTCTGGACGTGGATTTTTTTGATCCTCCTTCATCCAGGGGTGAGAGCTGCTGTATTGCATAACCTGCTGAGCTCTTTCAATTGGATAAACTACATGGATTTTACTTACATGGCAAGAGTCCATAATTCATATTCACATATCTTGCAAAAGCAGTAAAGCCTTTGTGATAGGAAAAGATATTAATAAACTACATCTGTTAGATCTCATGGAAGAACATTATGGAAATCCACATATTGCAGTTAAAAGCTGGCAAGCCAGTGGTGGACAGTAGTTACAAATCAGCAATTACTGCTATCCCAGCAAGTTAAAAAATAAAAAATAAAATCAAATGCTGAATTTCGTGATGCTGTCTTCAATGCCACTGAAAACTGTAGGTTCAATTCCTGCTTACTGTACTAAAATCTCGTGTTGCCTGCAAATGTTACATGAGACATAAGCCAGAAGTCTCAAGTTTTGTTCTTGCTGCGTGACGCCCACAGAGTGGAGTTCAGCTCTAGCTCTTCTGTGGTTTGAAGAAAAAAAACAACACTTTTAAATATCTTATTTCTGTCTCTGTGCTGAAAGCTAAAGAAGAATAGACCTATTACAAAGGCATTCATGCAAAGTAAATATTTTAGTTTATTATTTTATAGAGAGCACATACCATCACTTGCTGGCTTTCTCTGTCCCAGGGACACGATGAGCTAACTGTGCTGTTATCTGTCCGTCCATTAGAGACACAGCAGGACCAGACCTACAGAGATGACAGTGATGCTGCAACTTTGAAGCAAACCCTCCCAGATCTCACCCCTGATGAGCCTTCAGAAGCACTCAGCTTCCCTCCCTTAGGAAAGGAGGAAGGGAGATGCGATGAAGATGTGTCCAAAAGCCAAACAGAATCACCTGTGGCAGCAGATAAGGAACCCCAGCCTCAGCCTGCTGAAGAACCAGCGACTCCAACAGCTGAGGAGGGGACGGCAGCTGATGCAGGTAGTGATGAATCTCCAGGAAAGTCCCCATCGAAAAAGAAAAAGAAGTTTCGCACTCCTTCCTTCCTGAAGAAGAGCAAAAAGAAGAGTGACTCCTAAAGGCCAAACACTGCAGAAACACTGTCATATTTTAAAATTCATTAACCACTAGAATGTACCAGATTGTACTGAGTGTTTTGTCTTATTATGTACATGAATGCAACAAGTAATCCAACTAGCCCCTCAAGTTATGGCTTGATCGTTTAAGGTTATAACCAGAAATTAACATCCAAAAAGGTGCTAATCTGTGTTTTCAGCAGCTACCACCGATCTGATCCCTAATTTCTAAGCAAATATAAATGACTTCCATGTAGAGGCATTGAATCACTGTTTATACCTTAAAGCCTACACCGCTTTATGGAAGAGTAAAACCAAGCTTTTGCCATTAAGAGTGCAACACAAATTGCTTACCATGAGAGCGTTCTGTTTCAAAATTCTGCTCCAAGTCAAAGTAAATTTCTTCTTAAATGGTGACTTCTTAAGAGGATGCTTTTGCAGTGGTGTTTTCAGGGGGATATGCTCTTGAACTGACATGTAAGCTTTGCAATCTTGTGATTACCGATCAGGTTGTAGTAAAGCTTTGTGACTATTCATTCCTTCCTCACTTTTTCCCAACTTCTGACTATAGTAAGAAAATGGAAGTGTTTTCCACTTACACCTGGCACTTGAAACCATCCTCGTGTAGGACTGAAGTAACTGCGGCGTGGTTTGCTGGTGCTACGTGTTGATGGAGCCCTCTGTCCAGGGAATGCAGCTTGAGGGAAATCAGTCCTCGACTCCCTAAGAATCTGTCAGATGGTGATTTGGCTGTTGGGTAGAGTTAAAAGGTCAGTCCATGGTGATGCAAAGCCCAGACGGCTGCATTTTAGGCCTTAGCACAGGTTTGTTCCACCTGGTCAAAAATACCCTGGGTGCACGTGCAGACCTGCTGCACAGAAACCCCATCTGCAGTATTTTGCTACTATTTCTTCCCGTGATAAAAATGTAAATGTGTTACACTGGGCATTGAACCTTGTTTTGATATTATTTTCACTCACAAAGAACCTCACAACTGGTATTTCTTTATTTTGTTGTTCTTGTTGCCAGCAGTAAAGTACAGGAATTCCAGCTAACCTTCTTAAGGATGTGTTTTCACAGATGTTTGCTATAAATGTTTGTTTAGTGCGTAGCATGGTCAAGAAATTCACTTTCACTACTGAATTAACTCTTCTCCAGTGATTGCCATGCTTCTGTCTATCACTAATTGTGTAAGTAGTCTCAAGATGAGAGGCGAGGCTTGCAGGAATCCCCCAGGCGCTGTCATTGCCCCAGCCCCAAGCAGGGAAGGTCGCTCATCAGCTCCCAGTGGAAGCATTTCTGGTTTTAACAGCAGAAACGTTGAAAACTCCTGTGTGGGAGAAAGCAGTGCTTTGGCTCGCAGTACGTGCAGCAAACAGAATGTGGGTGTTAATTTTAGGACAGTGTCGATTGGTAAAATAGCAGAGAACTTAATGCCTTACAATTCACGTAGTAGAAAGCATCGCAGAAGAGATGGGTCCAGCAGTTAGAAAGGCCTACATTAGGCCTGGGGCGTTGGTACCTTGGGTTGGTTTCAGACAGTGAAGGAAAACGGCAGAAATGGCAATCAGAGCTGTAAGGCTTCAGATGAGCAAAGAGCTTTCCGAGTAGTATTGAATGCTGTGAGGAATGGAGCTTTGCCTGTTTGGGGTGGGTAGAGGTACGGTGGGAATTGAAGCAGCAGTAACTCACTGTGCGAGAGACCCCTAAACAGCAATGTTTAGTCAGGGCTGCATGGCACTAATGGCTTTCAGCTTGTACTTTAACCTTGTATGTCCTCTGTACACTAGGAAGCATACAATACTTATTTTGCTAAATTGTGTTTTATTGCAGGGTCGTAATTAAACTACTAATTGCTCTATGTTTCAGTTCATTAATGGAGTCCCTCCATTTATCTTTGACCACATATGCAATGACTTTTAATTTCAAATTTTGTAGTTTGTTCTTTTAATTCTTTGTATTACAAATGAAATGTAGTCATGTATGGTATGGTTACACACTCTGGGGCAAATTAAAGTCCTGTATTTTTCTTTTTCTTGTATCAGTTAAGTTCTACTCACAAATAAAACTCTTTAAAAAAAACACGTTCCCATTTGCTTTCAAAACTTGTACTGTTCTACAGCTGTAAACCTGAACATTTAATTAATTAGTTCAATTTTCTGTTAGTCGTTTACCAATGATTTAATGTATTCTCGGAAACAATACTTAAATTGGCTCCTGCAGGGCTTCCTTCCCAGGCATTCTACCCGAGTACTTGGCAGGAACTGGCCCCTAAAAAGCAGAATCAGCTGAGCTCAAATATAAGGTGGGTGTGGTGAGAAGGGGGAGGGGTCCTTCCCCTGCCCCAAAACCCTTCCCTCCCCCTGGCCTTCCAGCACACCCTCTGCTGGAGAACCTGCCCCAGTCCTGCTGGGAAGCACTGTTGGCTGCTGGAGGATTCTGGTCCCTGGTGTGGGCTCCTGGACTCCAGTTTTGCTGTGCCAAATCATAGTAACAGTGTTGGGTTTGCACTGATCACTGGCTGGATGAGTGCACAACGTAACAGTTTATTTGTAATGCAAACAAACAGTGATTGGTCATCAAAAAACATGCAGTACCAGAAATATAAAACAGCTCAATTTAATTGTGTAGTAAAAACAGTCCATTTAAGACCAAGTACCAGTCAGGCTCAGGAAGCCTGGAGCGTGCTGCTTGCTCTTCTTTTTGATTATCAGGTTTTAAGGCAGTTGGTACGGCTCTTACCAGCTCCACTGATAGATAACTGTGCAGCATCCAGTGTCTGTCAGACAACTCCTGTACATTTGTTCTCTGCTAGCTGGAGGCAGAAGAGTCCTCTTCGCAGAGGCTTTGGGCAGTGGGGTTCATCAGGCTTGTGCTGATGACAAAGGAGATGCGCAAAGAGCAGCACCTTATGGACTGCAGCGTGGTGGCGAGCAGCACTTGGTGTCCAACTGTCATTTTGGGGCATGGTGTGCAGCAGCGCTGCCATAACGCCAGTCTCAGCTTGCCAAGCCTCATCTGATGGTCTTCATGCTTTACTGAACTGCTACATGTTTTGTTTTCCCTTTTTTTGGTTTCATTTTCAAAACCGGCCAAGACAATTGTGAGGCTGTCAACTGAAGTGCTTGTGGAGGCCATAAGAAATCTGCAGCCCGCTGTTACTGCATGTGGTCATTGCACTTTTCCTTCCAGAACATCCTCTTCTCCCAGTTTGGTCACTGGACTCAGGTGGTGAGAATTGGGTGGTGGGGAGGTCCTTGGAAGCTGATGATAGCTCTGGTTTCTTCTTGCCTTTGCCTACTTCTCCTTTGACTGCTGTTTGATAGAACCGAGTAAAATGAAGGGGATGAGGAAAAAAGCTCCACAGATGGTGAAGCAACTCTCTGCCCCTGCCAGCCAGTAAACTGAAAAGGAAACAGATTTTGTTATATTTAGCATAACTGTCCTTGCACATACATGAACAAGCACACAGAGCTGCTGATAAAACGGAGAACACAGGTGCCAGTACAGCTATGACCACTGAATCTTTAATGCATGTTCTTGCATGTTATAAACAGGAGGTGGCTAATAATATTGCTGGCAATACTTCTCTTCCAATATAAAACAGTATGATAAAAAACACCTATTTTAAATAGGGTATTTTCATCGGTATAGAAATAGGGAAAGTTCCTGTTCATTTACCAGCTTCAATAATTCTAACTGTCCCTAGCACATCCTCCTCAGCTGCCCCTGGTCATACCTGTCCGCTGCTCTTGAGTGTCTCATGCTGTTGCTACTGATCTGCTCCAATGAGATGTGCATAAATCTAATGCTTGGGGTTGGAGGAAAGGGCACTACATGTGCTGTGCCCTGCAGTTGTTCTGCTATCTCGGCTTTGCCGTAGTCTGACGTTTGTCCCTTCCCTTCCAGAAACTCACTGCCCGCAGGAGCACCACAGGGCAGCTGTTTGTCCCCATGGTCAAACCGGCTCCAACCTTTCTCAGATTTAACTGAGATCAGAGTTAAGGCTGGGACATGCCGTTGTGGTTCCACTTCCCCATTTCCTTCCGCCTCAGCTGGGCTGCAGGCACCTACAGTGCCATTGTGTGTTGGCTGGAGCACACAGCCCCACTCACCCGTGGCTGACAGGACAGGTCCCAGCGCCCTCGCAAGAGCTCCCAGGCTCCTCAGGATCCCCATGACTCTTCCTTTTTGGCTGGCAGAACCTGGACAAGCAGAGAGCCATCAGTCAGCCCGGAGCTTTGTTTTGCTTGGGGCAGGGTACTGCTCTAGCTCTCGAGGCCTGCTTCTTTTGGACTTATTTCCCACATGCCGTTGTTCTTCCTTTCATTTCACACTTACTGCCTGAGCCATGCTTTTCCTTCTCCCCCAAGGTAAACATTCATTAAAACAAAACATCAGGACCTGTCAAGCGTGCTTGGCCACGGACACCTTGTGACTCCCTGCTCACAAAAAATACCCCAGAAACCAAACAGACCGAAAAAACCAAGCCCACACTCCAAAACCAACAAAAAACTTTATCTAGAAAAACTACATTTGCTTCTCTAGATTTTAAAGCAGTTCTGGAATTGCTGAGACAGCACAGGTAGAGAAAATACCATCACCTTACTTTTCCCCTCGGCCAGCACTGCAGTGCGGCAACCTTGGTTATGAACCAAAGCTAAAGAAAGCTGTCTTCTACAGCTGCCAACACAGCCACATCTGCTTTGCGAAGGAAAGTAGCAACCAATACCACACACTCCTATTTTTTCTGAGGAATCAAGAAGGAATGAATGACTTCCCTCTTAATAAATGCAGCTGAGAGGAGGGGGACACTTCAGCCAAGCAGCCTGAGTCACTTGTCCAGCATTTTTGTACCAGAGGTGCATCTCAAAACTTGACGTCAGTTCCTCATTTGAGCCCATTGTGCACAAAGTTGAATTAAGTGAGTGAGAGCTGCCCCCCCAGAATGAGCACTCACCGTAGCCTGATACCACTGCAGACAAACACGGGATAACAATGGCAGCAGCTGGAAAAATCCACAAAACAGACTGTCAGTGAACAGCAGAGTTCAGTTACCAGCAGTAGTGACAAACATGTGGTGCAAACTCGTTACTACTGCAGAGAAAAATGCTGAGCTCTGAGGCATCGTACCAACAATGAATCATAAGGTTTAATCCAGTTCAGTAATGAAAACACCCCCTCAAAGCCAACCTGCAGGAAGAGCCCAGAGCCAGGAATGCTCTGCGCAGGTGTTTCCCATTAGTGCTCCATTCCAGGAGCCCCTGGGAAAGGGGCGGCCAGGTCAGAGCAGCTAACTGAGACAATTCCAAATCACTGCAGACCTTTCGGGGCTGCAGGGAGAAGGAATCGCTCACGTTTCCAACAGACTGCGAGGTGACTGTAAGCGGAACGGCCCCGCAACGTGCACAAGGCTTTAGTCATGGATGAGAGCCATAGCTACCTTCTGCCTTGGGAAATAAGAGTTAAGTCCAACTAGAAGAGGTTATAGCATTTTAACAAAAGCCAAGATCTGTGCAGCCAGCACTGCCCTCTTACTGAAACAGGGACCTTCTCTGCCAAGAGGGAAATGCTTTCAGCATACAAAGCTGAATCGTTTCTAGGAAGGAAGGGACAACTGGAGAGCAGAAGGATAAACGTGTTGCTGTAACTCCTGGGACAGGAGAGGGAGAGAGGGGGAGAAGAAGCTCTTTCTGGATGGCTGAGCTGCTATCCTGCACCTAGGTGTGTAGCTTGGAAGACCAGGCTTTTAACATAGAAGCACAGTTACACAGAACGAATACCAGCTCTCACTGAGAGGCTGTCAAAATCAAGGTGAGCTGTAGATAAGATCTAGATCTTGAAGCCTGTCCAACACACAGCTGCTCCTACACAAGTAAGGCACTAAGGAGATGCATTTTGTGATTGAGAGTTTACTCTTAAATCAAGCTGTATTGTGCAGAAGATGAGTCTGTCTTCCTCTTTCATAATTAGTCTTATTTGAAGCTGCTTAGCAATAGTTGGCAGTACTGGAATATCTGAAGTCCCTTTTTTTTTCCAGATATGCACTTCAGCAATGCTCCATCACAGATAAACCCAAATCATTTGTAGCTGTTTCCCTGAATAACGAAAACCATAAAGAAATGCTCTCTTGGTGCTTTTCCTGAGATGAGCATTCAGTAAATACTTTTCTTCTAAGATCTGCTGAAAGAGAAGGAAAAAAACCTCAAAAGCCCCACAGTGAGATGGGACAGCAGGAGCACTGGGGATGCATTCAGCCGTCACCATGGCAACTTCCTTGGATACAAACAGCATCAGAAAACAACAGACACTATTCCTTCTAGATTTAATAAACAGAAACATCAGCTTCTGTTACATAGGTTGAAATAAGACATGCAGCTTTTTTTTTTTAAATATGCAGAAAAATTCCTTGTGCTTTTGAATAGCTCACCAAACGAGTACAGCAACAGTCCAGCGCTCAGCAGGGTCACATTTGCAGCCCATCCAATTAACAGGAATGCTGGAATCAACACCAAAATGGCCTGCAGAATGGAGGAGTCACAGCGTTACATGTAAGCCATCCTTGTTACAGCCTAACCCCAGGTGTCCCGCCACGTCTCTTCTGCTGATGGCTTACACTTAGACCAGAAGCAGAAAGCCCTTTCTTCCTGAACAGACATCTTAAATTTAGCTGGATGGGCACACAATTCACCTCTCATTCTCTCACTATCACACTGCAGACAATCCATGTGCTGAAGTCACCCTGTAAGGCAGGCTGTAGTTACAGCCCATGACTGATTTTCTGCAATTGAAAAAAATCTGATTGGGCACTTCTTTCACATGATTTACTTTTTTCCCCCTTCTCATGCTGAGTTGAACAGTCCAGAAATCTCACTTTAACTCTTCACCTCCTGAGCTAAACCAAGAGATGAAGAAGCTTGCAAGCAATAGGACTACAGCTCCTCAGCTTTTTCTCAGCAGTGCTGGCTGACTCGGAGGACCACATCCTGCCCTTGAGCTTTTGGAGTCCATACTTATGGAGCCAAGAAGAAAAAAATGAGGGGAATGGCATTTGAAATGGATTCGCTACAAGAGAAACCAACATCATTTCTCTCTTCCAAGAGATGACTCCAGTTCCCCTGCCTCATATACATCTCTCCCTCATATACATAACTGATCTGTTTTTTTTTCCTATGAGAGCTAAGAGCTGCTGCACATTTCACAACTGAATGCTGTAATTCCACTCTCACTGAATGTCTTCTTTTGATAACTCAGTTTTAAAGCCTCTTGTAACTGCTGTGCCAAGAGAAGACGCATAAGCCATGCAGGTTTGTAAAGGAATCACCAGAATTACTACAGCAAAAGGAGGAGCTGCTCAAGCCACACACTGCACCTGCAGGATGAGCATCCAGGGGCCAGCAGGTCCTGCACAGTGCATGTGTGTGTTTACAAACAGCCAATGGCCAACTGAGATAATAACTGATCTCAGCAAAGTACCCACACCTCTCTGTGCAGGGAAGAGGAAGGAAGGAGTACTGAAATCAGCAGGTCGGCCTCGACTTGTATAAACTGCAGTACAGTGGCAGCAAACGCAGCGGGGTGACAGAGAGCATAGAGGAAATGGATGCAGAGGAGAAAGCGGTGCTAGCAGGGCTGTGCCAGCTTTCTTTCACAGGGAAATGTTTCCTCTACGACACAACGGGCATATCCTATGTTTTGCCCGCCAGGGAGCAGGATGAGGGTGGTTTCATAAGCAGAAAGAGCTTTCAAGAAAAACCAGAAAGGCATGACAGATCAGCTATGAAGCTGCTTTAGTAGTTTCAGCGTCTACACTGTAAGAGAAAACTTTGAAACAAAGCATAATCTTCACAGCATTTTACTCAACTCGAGTACCGTTCACATTTCCTACTGCAGCTATCCACAAAGAACTTCAAGTTTCAGTCATAGCATAGCTGATATGCTAAAAATGCCTCTGATATTCCCAAGCTCAGTTAGAGCAATAGCTGCTTATCACTCACATCTAGAAGTCATTTAAATGAAAACAGATAGATTTCTTTTGATCAGACAAGTACAGCTATAGCCTCCAACCATCTCTCATTGTTCTTTAAACTGAAAATGGATGCATCAGATTTGTGGGGGAAAAGAAAGAAAATATTGACATATATATTTACCCTTTTTACGGCTCTGATTTCATTTCCTGGCTTTATTCGGCGAGCATAGCCTCCCTGGATCACAGCCATTGTTATTCCAATAAAGAAAAACATCTTGCCCTGCTGCATACTGGAAGGGAGGCAAAAACAGTTGACACAGTCATGCATACAGCATTCCACCCTGGGATTGGCAGGTGCAGTGCTGACCCTCTCCTGAACGTGAGAGGGAAAATGCTTTTAGGTGTTCACACGGGCAGTGCAAAGCTCTTAATATAGCTGACGTTAATTTCCATGGCTGGAAAACAGAAAGAAGGTAACAGCTGAGATCTTATGTGGAGATGAGATGGCTGCCAGCAAGTACTGCAGTGCTCTCTTGGAGTACGACGATGGAGCCGATCTGTTACTAGGGTGGCTCACAAAGAGCCAAGCCTCACCCTGTGCCATGGCAGCCCCTGCTGTACGCACTGAGCTGTTGGCTTCTGAGCAGTGAGCACTTTGCTTTCTCACAACTGCTGTCACTGCTCATGTAGAGATCGACTGAGGATCAAGGCACAGGATGGGCACTGGCACAGTGCTGATCGTGGATCACACTGGGAAGCATGCATTAGCACTTACTCCACCCTCAGGTAATTCTTCCAGTTTCACCTCTCAGCTACCTGACCACGTGGATATTCACAGCTAAAAGTTCTCACCTCTATAACAAGCTTGTTTGTCACACAGCTCGTACAGTCAGCATTAAGCTGTGTATCACACTACATGGCTATGCTGAAAGGACCGTGCAGAAGCAGGCTTAGCACACTAGAAGACCTTTCCTTGTTGCACACACATTCGTTAAGCCACAAACTGTAATGAAAGACAGACATGGAGAGATGAAACAAAATCCTGAGAATTACTCAAAGGAAAGGACAAACATGAGGAATCAAGCTGTAAGATCATGTTCCTGGCTGGAAATCTTCCTATGAGCTGGCAGGAAAAGTATTTCAAGCTGAGCTTCTTTTAGTGGATTCTGTTCTCTTTCTTCTCTAGTGTCTGAATAAAGGCAAGCACCATATGCAACACAGGACTCAGCTGAGCAATATAGTTAAATAGCTTTCCCTTCATCCTTGGCTTTCTTGTCTTCTGATACTGAAGAACTCTTCTGGGGAGGAAGAGAAAAGCTTCTATGCAAATCAATCAGTACATTCCCTGAGTTGTAGATAATTCAGGAGCTTTAATTTAATCTTTTGTATTGACTAGAAGTTATGAATTCAATGAGTATTTCCTGTTGTGATAAATAGCATGCCTATTTTTTCTTAAATTCTTCCTGCAGAGCCCAAGTGGAACTGAATGCACTGATTGCTTTTTGCCTATTATTAACCTCAGTGTCTCACTTGAAAGTAAAAGACCTTAAATTAAGATTTTGGAAAATATCTTAAATAAAATAAACAACATTTATCTTTTAAGCATGCTATACCTGCTGAACTGGAATCTCTGGTGAGTAAGAAAACTTAGTGTATACTCCAATCCAGAAAACAGGAAGAGGTACAGGAAGTAAGCCAGGCCCAAGATTTTGAGGTTCTGAAGATCTAAACAAAGAAAACACCCCCCAGAAAAAGAAAGTTATGGTGGTATTTTTCAGGCACTGCTTGAAAATATAACAGCAATAGTAGTGTAACATTTAATAACTGTACAAGGAAAAGGATTTTCACTTTAAATATCCATACAAGACATGCCACAAAATGGTTTCTGCACATTTCCTCCCCTGTTGTGAGAGCCAAAAAACCTGATCTCTCCCTGTGTCACAGTGCTCTCACTCATCCAGTCCAGTTCCTCTGCCTCACATTTGTACTGCTATACATCCCCTGATTTATTTCTTTTTAACCAGTACCTGCAAGCAGTCTAACACCTGAATGCAGCTTTCAGGACAAGATTGGCTAAGGCAGAGCCAATGTGCCAGGTGTGCCTAACAAATGCTGATTCATTTTCTATGGTTTAAATAATTCAATGAACAGAAATGTCCAGCTTAAACCCACATCTCCATACCCCGAAATAAAAAAAATCTGGCTGAAGTTTCCTGCTTTGCAGCTCAGACTACTGTAATCAAATGCTCATTATTCATCTTTTAAAGCCCTTCACTTATTGCAGCCTACCCCAGCTAGCCCCTGCCTGAAGGGCAACGGAGCAGCAAGTCAGATACCCTCAAAACACTGATCTCTAAAAGCAGCCTGAGTACATAAATCAAGAGAGTGAGTTGCAGAACAGTTAACAAAGTGCTGCTTCCAAAACTGCATGACTAAAGTCTCTGAACAGAAACCATCTCCACATAAAAAGACATCCAATCTAACACAAACAGCCAGCTAATACTTACTCTGATCTGAAGGAGCCTCCTTTCCTTGGGTGACTGCAGAGAACCGAAATAAAGCCAAAGGACTGAGCAGGTCAGCTGCTGCCTGAAACCCAGTTGTCACAGAGGAGACCTGATCAAAGAAAGAAGTTTATTTCAAAAACTGATGCAATTACTGCTGCAAGGAATTGACAGGAACATTCAAGAGCGCTTTGATATATAAATAACCTACCTGAAATGAAACAATGCAACTGCTATGGAAATCTGAGTGACACACATTAACATCCCAGACACAGAATGGTCTCCAACACTATAACCAGAAGGCAAAGCACTGCTAGCAGTTTTCTCTGGAAAAAGAAAATAGATTTTTCCCTGAGTTCCCTAAAAAGCAGTGTATGGGAACTGTTGATCACAGCCTGAATCTCTGATTGACCACCTGAGGTGAGCAGTGAGTCAGCCACGGAGCACAGGTGAAGGCAATTCACCTGGACTACCAGGATGGGGTGAAGCCTGGCTGCACCTCTCCTAGACTCCATTTAAGGGCTGACTGCCACTGAGGAAGGATCTCTCTCTGGAGATTGCTCCTTGGGGAGTTTACTGTGAGCCTACAATACTGGTGAGCATTTTCTATTTCTCTTTGATTATCCTTACAATGTGATAATTAATCTTACTAAGCCTAACTTTTCTGTATACTTATTGACCATCCAATACTTTATAACATTTGTGTGCATATTGATCTTACAAGCAGAAACAACTCATTCTCTACAGCCCAAAGGCAGCTTGATTTGGTGGCTTTTCTCATCACTCCTCCTGTCCAATGAACGCATGTTGGGTAAATGCTGGCACACCTGCCTGCAAGCTTATGGGAAGGTGAGGATTTGCCGTGTGCTACAGCTGTAAGAACAGCAGGTAGCAGTGCATGAAGTGACCGCCTGTGTGGGCACTGGTGGTTCTTTTAGCCAGCCAGTGACATCTCCTGGGGAAGCAACAGAAAATACCATTTTTAGAGAGTCATTCTTCAGAGATATTTCTAGGGAGATTCTGTACAGCAGTACTGTGTGGCTTCTTACAGGGGAAAACTTATTTTGTACCAATTTTGTATCCAGCAATGCCATCCCTGCTCCTCATCAACAGTTTTGGAGATGCTTATTCTTTCATTTGTTGAGAATTTAATTTTTTATTTTTATTGTTAAATATGAAATATACATACATATAAAAGAAAAAATACTCTGCAAATTCTTAAGGAAATATCTCCCTTTGAAATAGAAGAACTTAGGCTGTCACTTTGCATGATAGTCACAGGAAGAGAGACTCAAGAATCCCTAGTAGTCACAGCTGGTATTTAAGACCCCCAAAGCACTGCACAGGCTTCATGTGATGAGCTTCCTTCTCAGCCCAGCTGGGCAAGACAGAAAATACTGCCCCTTAAAGCTGAGACTAAAGGTCACATTACCAGGGGGACTTCACCTCAGTGCACAGCCTGAGGACTTGCTCTGTAAGAAAGCTGTAAACAAATCAATCTTCAAACTGCTCTTAACTCTACTTCTGTCTTGTTTTGATAGACAGAGCTTGTGAGCATCCAACAGCATAGCTCTGGAGCCCATCAGTCTCAAAACGGCAGTCAGTTCAACACAGCAGGCTGTTATTACGTAAAGCCATAAAGCTGCTGATCCACATAAGGCAAACTGGGCTATTTATTTCCCCTTCACTGTGTGTACTGCAGAGGGTAAACAGACACTCCCAAGAAGTTGTTTCCTCGTGCTTTTATGAGGTCTGTAAGAGGATTTCCTGAAGCTGGCTTGTCGCAATCCTCAGTTCCTGCATTTGTTGGCACTGCAGAGTTTCTAGTGTTGCATACAGAACCCAGTAGCAAGTAAGTCTCCTCAAGAATGTCTGCCAGTATTAAAAAATATCTGCACTTTGTATGCCTTTTAATGATTGGTCATGTCAGATACAGGTACTGCTACTACAAAGTTGATTTTTATCTACGTAGAAATATACTTTTTCTTGTATAATTCTCCTACCTTTGCCCTAGAAGCAATAAGTTAGAAATGACTTCATCCAGTGATAGATGAAAACTTTCTTACAACTGATGAAAGCATTCTGCCCCCCCAAATAACGAAGCACACACTGCCCATTGCTGTGACTGTTACACACTGTAAGTTTAGATTCTTTGCAGGTTCAAAATCTGCAATGTCTTAACTTGTGTTTAACCTCTATGCACTGCTCAGTTTTATTTCATGATCACCCAAAGCACCTCGAACAGCAGACACTTCTCACAGTGTCTGTTTGCTGCTTTCTTCCATTGCAGAGGTACTAAGGACTGTGTCCTGAAGCAACAGTGGGTCCAGATGAGGAAGGCAGCCAGGGCCTTGCAGCCTTAACCTTTGAATCAGACACTGATTATCATGCATAGAACAGAACCCTTATTTTATCTTGAATTTGCTTGTGATGCTGCACAGCCCTACATGTGGTTCTTACATGAGTAGCTGAACACCAGAGAAAAAAGTTCTAAGACCCTCCCTTTAGCAAGCCAGCAATGCCCACAGCTAGCTTAGCTAAAAATTACATAAAAGCTCTGAAAGGGTCCAGACTCTACTAGGCACGTTTCCATTCAACCCTTCTATCAAGCAATTCATGGCAGCATCTCTTTTGGCCACCTCATGTAAGTCTCTGGTCCCTCTTTACCTGAAAAACTTGAGGAATAGTGGGAAAAAGAGTAAGAGGGATAGCAGAAACTCTTCGGATGAAGTCTCGTGCTTTCTTCCCCTGACTCCCTTTCACCTTCCTGGTTTTACAGGTTAATTCTAACATGAATGAAAGAAAGATCTGCTCTTTTCTCGATCCTCTTAGATTCAAACGTCCTTGTGGGTTCCTTCCAGCTTGGGGTATTCTATTATTCTTCTATATAGAAAGATAACTGAGAAGAGCACAGATATCATGAGAACACACAATATGTCAAGGAAACAGATGTCTGATCCCACTGATGCAACTTCCTACTGATTGTCATTACCACTTCTCCCTTTTTAGAGCTATGTCATTCCAATGCATTCCATTTTGATACTCTAGTAACACCTGCTCCACCACTGTCCAGCCAAGTGCCAGAAGGCAGACAACATGCCTGCCTTTTCCCTGCCACCCAGAGTGTAAAAAACCTGCTCCTCTTCCACTCCAGGTGGGAGGACAAACCATAGCCAGCTTAGCAATTAAACACCTTGTATTTAGCATGACTGGGATTTGGCCACCTCACCCCAAGAGGGAATTGTTAATCCTCCTTGTTTAATACTTGCTGCTGCATGGAGGCACAGTCCAAAGTGCAGGAAGAGAGCATTCATTTTCTTATCACAGTTCAGTCATGTTGACTAACACAGATTAGCTTAGCAGTAGAACTCTCAAGAGGATAATGAGATGGGAAGAGAAGTGGTCAACAACCATGCAGTAAGGCCCTGTAGCTATTTCTCTCTTCAGCTAAGATGGAATTGTTACAGAACATGATTCCACAGCACTTCCTTACAATAAATATGTTGCCATCAGCTCGGAATGTGCAGCTCAAACCAACAGCAGGATTTTATTTGGAATGCTTAGAAACAGCCAAATAGGAAAGGGAAACAGATGACACATGGGAGAGCTCTAAAAACATTAATTAATTAATTAATTTAAAAAGTTGCAGTGCTTTGGAAGGTACACAAGCAAACAACTTCACATCAAACACACCCTGCTGGCAAACAATCAGGGAAGGTCAAGTTTTGTCTGGGCAGGAGCATTGCAGACAAGGTTTGTGAACAATAATTAGTAATAACCAATTCCTTTGGCCATCGAGAGACCAAGCATGATTCAGTGGGTGAGTGCTGCTTAGAAGAAGCAAGGGAGGACAGGAAAGAATCGATCCAGCTGAAGACCTCGAATCAAATGTTTCGCTCAGATACCAAGGGCTGAATTCAGACTCTCCCACACCATCAGAGGAGAATGTTCCAAGAGACTTTGTATCAGATACATAGCTTGGACAGCACCCAATCACATGATATGAAACCATAATGCTAACAAGTGTTCGGCTCCACAAATCCAAACAGTCACTGCATGTTAGCATATGTAGATATCTTACGTCTGTGAAAGACAGAACAGCTCAGAAATAAGAGTCACTGCTACTTCAGTGCTCAAAATTATCAAGCACAGACAAGATAACAGTTTAAAAAAATTCTAATATATACTGGGTAACCGGAAGAAGATCCACAGTCCCTAATGCGTGCAGTTATGATTGGCTGAAATTCTTCTCCAGGGAGTCATTCCAATCATAGTTTAAAAATTCATCCTCTCCCTCCCAGGTTCCCATTAGCATTTGACCACAGCAATACCAGCAATTAATCATTCATGCTAATAACAAACATTTCTCATGTTGTACTGGACTGGGAGGTGAGACCATCTTACAACCACTTTGCTAATAGTAAATGCTAGTCCCAGGAATGAGCTAAATTCCTGAGATATTGGCTCAGCCCCTTCTTCACTACATCCAGTATCTCAGCAGTTCTCAAATCCTGCTTACCCGTTTTTCTTTGGGAAGTGTCTCTGGAAGCAGGAAGAAGATGAAAATCAAGTCAGCTGCAGCAAACGTGAGTGCTAATAATGCTGAACGAAGATAGAAGACTTCTCCTTTTTCTGTCTTCATGGCTAGATAAGCTCCAATCATGGGACCCAGAGTAAAACCGAGGGAGAAAGCAACACCAATCATTGCCTGCAGAGATACAAATGGACATTGACACAAAGTTTTAGACACCAGTTTGTTAAGTTAACTCAATTCTAAAACTAGACCCTTGGCATTTGCCTTAAAGAAGTGTAAACATCAAATGTAACCACCCTGAGGATGTAAGGAATGCACAGCAAACAGCACTGAATCTGTTAGTTCCAAATACCCCTTTTTATTTTCACCTTAGCAGCAAAGTGGCAGTGACAAGCTGCAGTTTGATGAAGGGATATCTAGGGATACCAGTCCTTGTATGGTTATGAGTGAAAAGAAGTTGAGAAAGGCAAGAATGACTCTCACCTCAGGAACTGCTCAGCCAACAGATCCTTAAGCCACAGCATAAACTTTAGTAGTGTAAAACTGTTTGGAGAAGGAAGGATAGCACCGTGGTAGGAAAAGACAGTGATCACAGAATCACAGAATGGCCTGGATTGAACAGAACCACAATGATCACCTGGTTTCAATCCTCTGCTGTGTGCAGGGTCACCAACCAGCAGACCAGGCTGCCCAGAGCCACATCCAGCCTGGCCTTGAATGCCTCCAGGCATGGGGCATCCAGAACCTCCTTGGGCAGCCTGTTCCACTGCGTCACCACCCTATGGGTGAAAAACTTCCTCCCAGTATCTAACCTAAACCTCCCCTGTCTGAATTTAAAACCATTCCCCCTTGTCCCATCACTATCCACTCTCATAAACAGCCATTCCTCCTCCTGTTTATACACTCCCTTCCAGTACTGGAAGGCCACAATGAGGTCCTCCCAGAGACCTCACTTCCCCAAGCTAAACAAGCCCAGTTCCCTCAACTTTTCTTCATAGGAGAGGTGCTCCAGCCTTCTGATCATCTTAGTGGCCCTCCTCTGGACCTGCTCCAAGAGCTCCACAATGTCTATAGCTTCTAAACTGATTTGGTAATTTTTGTATTTAGGAACATAGCAAACATTGAGAGGCTTCTCAGAACTACCTGCGTGTAGTACAGGTACTAAAGAGGATTTATTAACTCACCATGAAATCAGCACATAGGAAAGGAGGTAGAAACTGTACATACCAGATGAGAGCTTAGCAGAACACTGATTTGAGTCATTTGTCTCAGTCAAACTGCTTAAGAATACAACAGTGCAGAATGTGCCTCACTTTCTTTAAGAGACATGCTGAGGCATACATTCACACATGCAGGACCTAAATTTGTGCCACCCCAGGAGACCATTTTCTTGCTTTTTCAGTCTATTTGACTTTACCTGTAGTACTAAACTAAAAGAGGTGAGATCATGCTCAGGTGTCCTGTTCTGTTTCAACCTGCCCAAGTAGCATTCTCTCAGGCAATGCTACAGCACAGTTTGGGAATAGCATCAGTCAGGACTCTTTCCAGAAAGCAGAATGAACATGCCTACTCTGCTTTGAAAAAGAAGAGAAGAAATAGTTTAGCCATATGGATGTCAGCCATGCTGTACTAAACTACTTGCTCTCAAGCCCTAAAAATAAGATGTGACCCATTTTATTTACTAGTGCTGTATGGCTGTCCTTCCCCATAAATGTATTTTTGTTCACCAGGATTATAATAAATAGTTTGGAAAATTCATTAGCTATCCCTGTGAAATCCCCTCCCAAGAAGCAGCTGTCCCACATAGTGATTTATAACGCTGTTAATAGAGGTTTGGGGCCCTGAGGCTTTTATAAAATAAAAGATCTAACTAGCAATCCACAGCCAAAGTTCAGCCTGTAGGGTGTTTCCATCTGGTCTGCTGCCTTTTAGAAGAGGAAAGGGCAGCTGTTCGTAACACTTGCTGCTCAGTCAGCCAAACACCACATCCACCACCCGCTGAGCCCAGATCCTAAAGTCAGTGCATCATCCAATGAAGGCAGGAGGCATATTGGGCAGTGCTGCTGCACTTCCACAGATTAGAAAGGTTAGAAAAATGGGTTGTCCTATAACTGGGCTCCTGTTACCAAAATTGGGCCATTCTGAGATGAAAGATCTTTCATTTTCTCAGCTGTTATAATTGGGATTAAAGTTATCAACAGGAGTAATAGATTTAACACTTAGGCCTGTGGTTGTTTTCACATCTAGGATACCTGCATTTCACTTGTAGGTAAAAGTCATGGACAAGTAAAGGCTGAGAGCTCATCAGCAAAGTGACCTGGCATATTTTCAAAAGCAACATAACATTAAAGTCATGTTTTCACTTGATCAATGAACGCACATCTGAGGAAGACATCCTGAGCACCTGAAATCAATTAAAAGTGAGCCAGTAAAGCCAAATATATATTTCACATGTGTTACTCACCATGCCCTTGCTCCGTGCTTTTGGAGAGCCCAAGTCAGCAATTATAGCTGTGCAGAGGCTGACATTCCCTTTGCTTATTCCACCTATCATCCTGGAGAGAAGAAAAACGCCGAAAGACCGAGATGCAGCCCATAGTGCATAAGATGCTATCAAACCCATCTGCAAGCAAGAAAGGTTTCTTATAAAGGGCAGGAAAAGGTACCTTGTTTTTGCACATTTTCCTGCTCAACATTTGTTTTGTTTGTTTTGTTTTCCTGACTTTCAACAGCTGCTCCAAAAACTATACAACAGACACACGCGAATACGCTGATACTGGGCAATGTCCTGGAGAGCAATACAAAAGAGTAGAGACAAAGCCACAAAATCTCCAGATAACTGTGAGACCACCAATAAAATAAGAATATCAAGAAAAACTCAAAGGAGCTAAATCAGTCCAGGCATAAGACCACTTTAGTACATGCTGTTCCATTTGTTCCCAAGAGAATTTTGGGTTCAAAATAAGAGTTCACAGTTCTAGCCACTAAATTTCATAATCAATCATAAACACGTATATTTCTTTAGCTCAGTCTCCACAGCCCTACAGGACAGCTGGCTTTGGATATCACCTGTTGCCAAGTTCCATGTATGTATGTACATGCTTCTGTAACTAGAGCCCTGTACTTTGACTAGCAAGAGAGAAAACTTCTTGAAGAATGATCATTTCCATAAGAAAAGTAATATAGGACTGCTTAACCAACAAACCCCAGGCTCTCTGAAACAGGTCATGAAGTGATCAGCCCTCAGGTACTTGAGGAATTCAATATACAGGGATTACATCTCATATTTGCAAACTGTACATCTGAAGTCAAATTCTCATACACAAAGGTAAGGAATTTTGGAAAATCCCAGAAATAGGCCTTTTATGTGCAATTATGGATCTGGGAACTTCAGTTTAAGCAATCTGTTTTGGAAGTGTAACCAAGTGACTTGGCAGAAAGTCAACAACCACCAGATCTAGAAGACTGAAGCTCCCATCTTCTGTGCTAGCCACAGGACCACAGTGTCTTCAACTGCACAGTGATATAGCATGACTAAAACCAGTGTGAGACACATACCGCTGTCATCAAGATGACTGGCCTTCTGCCCAAGCAGTCTGATACAGCTCCAGTGAGGGGAGAGGAGAAAAACTGAAGGATGGAAAACACTGAGCCAATCAAGCCTAAAAAAATAAATAACAAATAAAAATGTATATCTTCAGATGTGCTGCCTTCATCTTCAGATACCAAATCAAACTGTCCCAGACCTATCACTCCATTATGTCCATTAAAAACACACAATTAAATGTAGAACAACATCTACAAAGAATAGCATAGTCTCTGAAACCAAGTCACCCTCAGAACACTGATCTTCCATCGTTATTTCACTAAGTAGGCAAATCCACAGACAGACCAGAGTAATAGGGATAAGCTGGATGAGTCACTGGTTACCTCATGGGTGAGGAGTGGTTTGAAACTCACTGGTTATAATGGTACACAGATTTTCCAGTGTTTTCCAAACTGACTTCATATATTTTCTGTTCCTAATGCAGAGATAATGCAACCTTTAATAGTCATAATTCTTTTAAGAATTTTTTGATTGTTTGAACCTGATTCTGCCACGTATAATTAGCTTTCCTTTCCTTCTTATCATGGAAAGAAGGACATAAGCACTGCTGTTAGAGAGGCATACTAAGAGGTAGGAGTGATTCCAACAGACTCCGAGAGTCTTTTGAAATCTGCCTCCAGCTTCTGTGATCTTTAATTCCTCTTTTCTCTTGCCATCTCAAGCTTCACATACACATTAATTTGCACTACGCTTTCAATAAGCAGGCAAATAAATGCCTTGCTGTCACAATTTTTCCTCTGAAGAAAAAAATGGGTTACGCATCTCAGATCATCCTGTTATCAAAGCTAGAAAAGACTGAGGAGAGAGAGATGAGTAGTACTGCTCCCACAAAGCTTAAAGGAGGCAGAATATTGATACTGAATACCTCAGGGGGAGCAGTTCCTAACTGCTCAAAAGTCTAAAAGATTGTTATAGTTCCACACACTGGCAGTTTAAGTTAAGAAGTCCTTGTATGCCAAGCACCACAAATGCCCAGCCATACCAAATACAACAGGAACAAGCTGGGAGCGGGGGGTGACAACACTGGCAGTACCCTTGTTAACCACACAGTGTGGACTGGGCAGAGCAGGGTTCCACAAGCAGAGTCTGTCTGGTGACGGTCCAAGGCAAAACAAGTGGAAATGAGGCTGTACCTATGATACAGCTTAGGTGTGGGCCCAAGCCTGAGCTGAAATACAGCTCCTGAATCACTGGGCAGAAGGTGTAGGCGGCAGTTGGTCAAGGCAGTTATAGTTTGGCAGCCAAGGCAAGAGCCTTGACATCAGCAAGGAAGGTTTCCGCTTTGAAGAGGTTGCAATCTAAGCAATGCTGAAAGACAACAGAATATACCCTGCACTAGGAGAAACAAGATAACCTTGCAAGTATCTTTCCAATTCTATGCTCTGTGCTGCAGACAGGCAACAGGAAGATCGTGGTGGCCCCTGCTTAACATCGAAGTGTGATGAACTTTCCCACTATAACCATTTAAGGTGCAGTCAGAAAAGATGGGCTGAAAGAGCAGCTGACTACAACTAAGAAAGCCTGTCCATCTTTCCCTGCTCCTGCAGCCTTGGTCAGCTCTCCAGTGAGCTAATTCAACTCAATCTGGAAGAAAGCTGATCTAGGAAAAAGAAAAGGCTTCTGTTGGTTTAGGAAATCAGATGGCTAAGAGGGGCTGTCAGCAAAGCCAGCAGAAGAGATGGAATCAAAAGTGGCATCCGCTCTCACTGCCCACAGCTGTCAGGTAATTAGTGGACATTCCCATCATTGCCCATTACAGTTCCTGAATGCTTTTCTCCTGAACAGATAATATCAAGAGGTAAAAGCTTCCTTTCCAAGACAAACATTTTATCTGTATGTTCCCAGTTACACGTTATATTTTCTTTAATGAATAAAAGGGTCAGGTCAGGACTTCTCTGGAAAGAGATGAGAGATTTCTCCTTCCCGTGAAAGTCACTGAGCCAAACCCAGGGATACAGCACTCCCAGGAGTGCAGGACACAGCAAGGAAAATGAAAGGCAGCAAGTTGGACATGACTGTCAGCTCCAGCCCCTTATTTGAACAGAGCCTGAGACTGTGAGCAGGAGCGAGGAGGAGGAGGCCTGCAGCCACGCCTCAGAGGAGACAGAAAAGAGTTTCTGAGGGATTAAACTGTTTCCTACCATTCAAAGCCAGTAATTCGAATGAATGTAAGCACTGGGTTTCCTGTACTACCTCTGCAGGAGCTCACCCACCTTGGAGTGTTCTAGTGACAGCAAAGGATTTTGGACCCTACAAGGCAGCAGCTCTGCTGCATTTAATAGGACTAATAAGACCTACAAGCAGTGCTGCACTATAGCTGCCTAGGGGAGGTGGGACTTGAACTCACAGGCTTCCAATTCTGGTGTTTTCTACTGACTGATCTCCAATCAGTTGAGAAAGGAGAGTAATTTCTGTGACCATGCAGGGTCTAGCACAGCAGGCTCCTAACTCTCAGCTAGCAGTCCAACCATAAGGCCTGTATTTCTGAAGCAATCCAAAGAACAAATTAGGATAATTCAGGTTAAAAGGGACCTCTGAAAAAAGTCATCTCCAGTGGCTTATAGGATCAACTCTGAGGACAGACTGAATCATTCACGGGTTCATCCCATCAGAGTTTGAAAACCTCTGAGGATGGAGACCACAACACCTTTCTGGGCAGTTTGTTCCACTGACCATCATCACTGTGAAAAAGTTTCTCCTTATTTCCAGCCTGAACGTCTCTTCCTTCAAACCTATGCCTTGCTGCCTCTCCTGCTACCATGCACTTCAGTAAAGAGCCTCACAGCCTTCCCCACTAACCCTTCCGCTGTTATTGTAAGGCTGCCAATAGTTGTAGGCTGCCTCAGCCTCTCCATCTTCACAGCCCTCTGCTGAACTCACTGCAGTTTATGGATGTTGTCTTTGTACTGAGGAGTACAGAACTGTATACAGTGCACATTATGTGTACTAACAAGTGCTGAGTGGAGGGAGATGATCATTTCTCTCCCTCTGCTGGCTCTGCTCCTGCTCACACTGCCCAAGTGCTGTTGGTGCCCTTCCTGCTGGGCACACTGCAGGCTCAGCTTGCTGCTCACCAGGACCCCGAGGACCCTTACAGCAAGGCTGCTCCCTGCCAGTCAGTGCCCAGCCCGTATCAACAACAGGGACTGGCCCTTCCCAAGGGCAGGACCTCACATTTGTCCTCACTGAATTTCATAAAGTTCTTGTTGGACCATTCCTCCTGCTTGTCTAGATGCCTCCAAATGACAAAGATGTACTGTCCAAATAATTCCTCTTTGTTAGTTTACAAAAACAAAATCATTTATAGCCTACTGTAAGAGATGCAAGTATGCTACTTGTGATTTTTTTGTTGTTGTTTGTTTGTTTGTTTGTTTGTTTTTGGTCAATTTTTCACCATTCCTCACAACAATATTGAGGTAACTTGAAAGTAGTGCAATTTTTTTTTTCTTTTCTTTTTATTTTTTTAATTCCATACCTCCAAACAAGACACTGTTGTATTTCCTCTCTGGAGGCATTCCAACCATTGCTGCAAACCAGTCCACACCACGTTGCAATGACAAATAGAATCCATCCTGCAAAACAGATAGCTGGGAAATAGAAGCAGGAAGATTGTTTCTCTGCTTTATTTCCAAAGACAGCATCAGAGCTTAGTGAACTAGTCATGATGTTAAAAGATTCCTCCTCTCCTTTTCCTACCAGGGAAAATTACCTGTTGTCATAGGCTAAAAATAGCTTAAACTGTGAATGCTAACATGGAACAGGTAATTGAGGACATGTCTTTGGGTGGGCAGATGTCTGGATTAGAATTTTTTAAACTATCAGTCCCACTACTTCTAAAATCTAGACTAAAAATGTCATGTTCCACATCCTTCAATTAATAAAGCAGCCTAAGAGACACTCTATCCCTCTACAGATAGAGTATAGATGATCTAGACTAGGAAAGCCAGGGGTGTTAGCTCCACAGAAAAGAAGATATGGAGAGAAAAAGAATGGTTCCTGAGATGAGGAGGAGGGTTTGAAAAGAGGGTCCTGGAAAAAAAAGGTGAAAATCTGGCTAGAAGAAATACTTTGGAAGCAGAGAAAGATCCCAGTGGTTACAGTTAGGGTTAGAGACAGAATAGGAGGAAAGACAAAGCCTACAGCTGCAGCTGGAGTGGGGCTGGAAAGGAACTGTGAGATAGAGGTGTGGACTGCAAAAATAATTCTCCCCTGACAACTTCATCTTATCTGCTAACAAACACCTGACAGTGGGAGCCATGAGCAGCTGCACGGCATGGAACCAATATGACTTTCTGCCCTTCATTCCTAGATCAGTAGTCATCTCTCCTCTAAGAACAGATGTTGAAAATAGTGAATGTGATGCTAGGGGTGGCAGAAAGTAGAATCTCCTAAGAGGTGACCCCACAACCTCTCTGGGTCTGTACCAGCGCTCCACCACCCACAAAGCACAGAAGTACTTTCTGATGTATAGATAAAACCTCCTGTGTTCCTGTTTGTGCCCACTGCTTCTTGTCCTGGCACTGGGAACCACAAAATAAAGCTTACTCTATCCTCTTTGCACTCTCCCTTCAGGTACAAGTCTTTATAGACATTGATGAAATTCCCCGAGCTTCTTTTTCCCCAGGCTGAGCAGTCCCAGGTCTCAGCATCTCCTCATAGCACAGGTGTGCCAGTTCCTCCCTTGGTCATCTTGGTGGCTTCTGCTGGACTTTTTCTGCAAGTCCATGGCTCTTTCGTACTGGGAATGCAGGGCTGGAACAGCTGGTGCAGCCTCACCAACACGAGTTGAGCAGAAGGATCATCTTTCTTCATCAGCAGTGCTTTGCCTAGAGCAGCTAAGAATACCATTAGCCTTCTTGGCAGCAAGGGCACATCGCTGTTCCATGCTCAACTCGGTGTCCACCAGAACTGCTTTCCAGATGGGTGTCCCCAGCATGTCCTGGTGCCTGGGGCTGTTCCCCCCCAGCTGCAGGGCTCGGCACCTCTTACTGAACTTCAGGAAGTTCTCATCAGCCCAGCTCCTCAGCCTATTCAGTCTAACCAATCCAGTCCTCAGCTACTGCTGGTGAATGAATTATTAAAACCTCTTAGGGATTCTTGCTATTGATACCACTGCTCTCAGCAGCCAGATGATAAGGGATGGATTTTGCATACAGTAATGTATGATTCGATTACAGAGCACATCATGCATTTAGGCATCAGTGTCTGGCTCTTTGTTTTGATAAACAAGCCTGGGGGAAACTAAGTTATCAGCTAGATACAAATGCATCTTATACTGCAGCCAGATCTTCTATATCCCAGTTTTCAGAACTAAACGGCACTCAAAAGCAACACACATTATGACACATGAAAGCATTCATCTTTTAGATGAGATGAAGGTCACTGCAACAAACAATCAAATGAATAGGAAGAGCCAGGACCAGTATAAAGTAATTACAAAATTACAAATTACAGCCCCCAGGAAATAACTGAATTTTCCCTCAGAACAAATCTCTCATTTCAGTGAAATAGCAAGAAACAGGAATCTTACCTAAGTTCACAAAAAAATAAAAAATAAAAAATCATCACTCCATGAACAGTTTAAATGTGCTGGATGTTGTTCTGCCTACAGCTACTTGGGTTGCCCTGAAACAAAGGAATTTTATTCTATCCTTCCCTAAATGTCTCATGCCTAACATTTTCAGCAGGCTGCCTTCCTCTATTGCTTACCTCAGTCTGGCTGTAATAATCAAGGATGGAAGGAAACAATGGCAAGATGAGAGCAAATCCCAACAAGTCGATGAGGAGTGCCAGGAAGACAATTGTAATGACACGACTGCAGTTCTGCTCTTGCATGTCATCAGCGGAGCTGCTGCTGGCTTCTCTCCCTCTCAGAGCCATGTTCCCAAGTGTTCTGATCCTAAAAAATTACATTTATATCCAGTTAACAAAAAGCATTTTGCAGGCCTTTCATAACAGTATTTTACTGATTCATTCTTGCTTTTTATGGATCTCGTAATAATAAATATAAGTTATGGCTATATTAAACTACCTGGTTTTCAAAGGGAACGGGACTCCATCTCTCTAGACGTGGTTCTTAGCTCGATACCAAACTTACCCTCATGAAAACCAAGCAAAAAGGCAGTAAGATTATAAACTCTTTTGGAGGAACATCCCAAATACAGTATACAAATAAGAAGCATTTAAAGTTTGTTAACAAGTGAGTAAGCTTTACCAAATGTTTTAAATTCAGCATTACTGTAAAACAGACAAGGTGCTCTCATTTTGATTATCTGCATTCAAGTAACTAAGAGACTTCTTATACCTTTAGAGTACACTGTAAATGACTATAGTAATATCACTTGGAAAGAAAAGAAAGAAAAAAGATAAACTTCCAAACTATTGCAGGAATGCTGCCCTCGGGACAAATCCTGCACAGCTGGACAGCAGCAGATACTTCAGAAACAAGCAGTTTTTGAAACTTTCTCTTCTTAATTTCTGTCTGACAGCCACTGATAGGATATGAATTGGGGCATCAAATGACTGAGGCAGCATTTCACTCTGTCAGAATTATCAGAACTATCAGAAGGAACTCTTTCTTTGAAAGCATTCCAAAACAGTGTTAAAGACCTGAACAAGGATGCAGACGTTCAGTATTTAATAAATAAAAAAGTCAGTTCATATTCTGAAAAACTTCCACTTCAACAGATATCAAACACACGGAGCAATACAAAAAGCCATGAAACTGTGAATTGCAGGTTTGTAAAACATTACAGTACATCTCAGTGATAAGACAGTGAGCCCCATCCACTGCAAAAATCCCTGAATATTTGTTACATGAAAAGAGGGAAAAAGGAAACTATTTAATTCAGCTGAAAGTCCTTCAATACCAAAAAAACCATTGGTTTTAATAAGTCAGGACAGAAAACACTGAGCATATTTTTGTACAAATCCTATCCTAGACAAGACATACCGTATTCTACATACAAGTCAATGTGTATATAACATCCTGCTATACTAACTAAAGATCTAACACTTTGTTATGCTCAGTTATAAATATTTTCATGACATTTCCTTACTTGTGGATTCAATTCACCAGCACTGAAGTGTTGTTAAAGTTCAAACACCATGAGGTAACCATGGAAGGGGGCCACATGCAATCTGTTTAAGTTGGCATAATACATTTAAATCTGCTAGTGAGCAGAGCAGTTTGGTTGTGTTCAGGACCACAGAGCTATAGAATATCCCAAGTTGGAAGGGACCCACAATGATCACAGAGTCCAGCTCCCGGCTCCACACAGGATCTCCCAAACCCAATGTCTGAGAGCGGTGTCCAAACACTCCTTGAGCTCCAGCAGCTCAGGGCTGTGCCCACTGCCCTGGGCAGCCCGTTCCATGCCCACCGCCCTCTGGTGCAGACCCTTTCCCCAACCCCCAGCTGCCCCTCCCCTGACACAGCTCCATGCCGTTCCCTCGGGCCCTGTCACTGTCACACAGAGCAGAGCTCAGCGCTGCTCCTCCGCTCCCTGTGAGGAGCTGCAGCTGCCATGAGGCCTCCCCTCAGCTCCTCTGCTCTGGCCTGAACAAACCAAACAACTTCAGCTGCTCCTCACACGTCTTCCCCTCCAGACCTTTCACCATCTTTGTAGTTCCCCTTTGGACACTCTCTAACAGTTCTATGTTCTTTTTGTACTATGCTATGCCAAACTGGATACAGTAAACTCCCAAATCTCTATCAGCAGGGTTGCCCTACAGAGTCTTATCCCCCATTCATTACATAGAGCCATGGTTGTCTCTTCTCAGGGTCAGAATTTGGCACTTTAAACTTCACATAGTATCCTTTTATTTAAAATATATCATCAACACTACAAATATTTAGTAGTATTTATTTACCCAAATGACTTAAAATTATCTCTGGAACCCAAAGCAGCCATTTGTTTAGACATAATCCTTGGCTCTGGGTCTGCCTAGCCAAGGGATAGGTTCACTATGGCAACGTCTATCTTGTTTTTCCTAACAATTTGTGTATTCATTCACAGAATTGTATCACCAAGCTGAACTTTACTGCAATGTTCCTTACATAGGGCAACATCCTTTACACGTAAATCACTGCCATTTCAGCTTGTGTGCAGCTTCAACCTGCTGATGCCAGCACTGACCTTTCAGGTAATGGAGTTTGGGCAACACTGCTGCAGTTTCCCTTACACAACCTCCAAAGCACTCCATCTTTCTGCCTTTGTGTTCCATTGCTTTTGTTGTTCCAACCTCTCCATATATACGTATTTTTTTCACTAGGCAGGAACCCACAAAACATTTTATTGGGCCCCGGCATCCGTCAGCAAAAACAAAGCACTTCACCTCGACCGTAACATTTGATCTTTGTGAGTCATGGTTTAATGCAGGAAGGGGATCTGTTCCCTTGGATGTTCCACATTCCTGATATCTCTACCACCTGATACTCCCTTACCAACCCTCTTGAAATCGCCCAGCTCTGCCTTAACCCACCCGAGTCTCGGGGAGGCTCCTCTGAGTGTTCAACAAACTCCTCGCTCAGGTTAAATGCTGAATTTTTTTAACCAGGGAAAAAAAATATGTATTTATAAATGAAAAAATTCCCAGAGCGGCATAAAAGCAGAGGAAACCCGAACGGGGGAAGGGGCGGCCCTTCCGAGATGCGCCGTCCTCAGCGCGGACCCGCAGTCCTGGCCACCGCCCGCCCAGGCAGAGCCGCAGTACCGCCGATGCGAGGCCGCGCCCGACCCGGCCGCCCTCCGTCTCTCTCCCTCCCATCCTCCGGCAGAGCCAGCTCCGCGCCAGGCCACCTACCGCTCCTCCGCCCGCCGAGAGCCGTCCCTAGGGATGCTGCGGGCGGCGGCTCCTCCCCGGCTCTCTTCGGCGCCCGGCGGCCTTCCTCTTCCGGCCGGGGATGCAGCCGGGCGCCCCGAGGAGGAGCCACCTCCCGCCGCGCCGAGTGGAGCCGCCGTGCCGGGCTGGGCTGACTCCGTGAGGGAGCAACGGCCGCCCTTCAGCGCGCGCCGCCGCAGCGCTCAAACCCAGCGCCGACCTGGCGAGGAGGGCCGCTTCAGCGGGCCTTCGGTCACAACTAAGGATAGCCCGAGCCCTAACGTGTTATGAATTGAAATCTTTACCTCACGCTGCAGCAGTTTCTTCTTGCGTTAACGATTTTGGAAGCGAGAGCACGGCTGTTCCAAGAGAAGAAAAACGTTCTTCTGCTAGTTGCTACATAGTTAGACAGCAGCGGTTAGCCAGGTTTTGGTACACCCAGATTTCCGTCTGTCTGAACAACAGAAAAAGGCAAAGTTCTTTTTATTTCTAAAGGGGCTGCTCCTAAAGCAAACTGCTCCTTTAGAACACTGAGTTTTAGAACACGTAGAATGTGAATATGGTATTAATACCACTGCCCAAAGCTCTTCTGCTGTCTGACTGTGCCTGGCATCTGCCCTGCAGGAATAACAAGTATGTGGGCACAAGTGTACTGAAAACATGCATCTCCATCATCTTAACTACATAAGGAAATAAAGCTTTTTTTAAAAACCTTCTTGTTCCCTTCAAGGAAACGTGTTCCTGCTGGTGATGTGGGCTTATACTTAAGAACACTTAAATAGGGACCTCACACCTGATGGTGCGTTGCAGATTCCTCAGTAGATAAGATTACCGAAATCTAACCTAAATGTGACATCAGGATTAACAATTAGGTCAAACAGAAAGCTGTCGTTCTCTTGCTTATGTGAGCATTTACATACCCAGTTCAGTAGGAAGAAAGGAATTTCGTACACAGCATTCAGGATAGCATCTCACAATATCACATAATGAATATTAGTACTATGCCAAATACTTGAAGACATCAACCTCTGTCCAGCAGAGGAGCAGGAGCACAGTTGTTTCACAATAAGTTTAATGCTGTGTTTGAAGCATCCCCAGTGACTCAACACAGAAGAAGCTGGTGGTGGAAAGCAATAGCTTACACGAAGTATGGTTACACCGAGCTAGATGATAACTTCTGCAAGGCGTGACTGGTAACATCGAATTGCATGCTTTCAACTGACAACCAGAAGATTGAACTTTTGATTAAAAAAAAAAAAAAAAAAAGCTTTCATACTTGCATAAATAAGGTAATTTATGCAATTTCTTGCTGAACAGTTTTGTTCTCCCCATTCTTTACAGTATTCAGATTTAGAGTGGCTGTTCTCTGGGACAGCTGATGTTGACAGGTAAACTACCTTGAACAGTCAGTTGAACTGAAGGCAAAATAGTAATTTTCCTTCTTTGTGTGTCTCATGATGTGATTGTAGTTACAGAATAGCTTTGGTTGTTTTTTCTTTTTCTTTTTTCTCCCCTTAATTAGTAACAGATTTAAAATTCCTAACAGATGCATCACAAAAAGCCTGTTATGACAACTCCTGCTTTAAGAGCAACACTAAGACAAGAGAGTAATTGGTGAATGTGTTCAAGAAACTTGATGAGTTCATGTGAAAGCCCAGAACTTCTTAGCACCTTCTGTGATATCAGGACACCACATCTGCCCAGTATGGAAAACAACTGCACCACACTGATCATTAAGCTGAGGCAATCCTTCATTTCTATTCACGTAAACCACTACATGTTATGCACTACTATTATACCATGGTATATAATACTAAATCTGATATTAAATATTAACAATAATCTTTCTTAAAGTGCACACAGTAATTTTCATTCAGCATATCAAGTACTCCTGATTTCAATCTAGCAAAAACAGTTGCATGAATTTATCAGCTGAGATTTCCCTGTCCTTTATCTTCTCTCCTCAGAATCATAAGATATCCTTGCTCCTTACCTCCTCCCAATAAATGCCCTCTTCTACAAACACTACCTATCTTATTCACGTCTATTTTTTACTTCTTTCTCTCATGGAGGAATAATAAGCAGCTGCAAGACGTATCAAAAATTGCTGCCCCGGGATCAAAATGCAGCTGTCAGATTCTCTGATTTTAATACCCAGCTGTATAAATCCTCTTGAAGCTACTTGCTGTGCAAAATAAAGTCAGATAAACTGTAATACTTCTTTGACAGTTTAATTGTGCAAAGGACAAAAACTGAAGATGGAAAATGCTGATTTATAACATGAAATAAGAAGTTAGATTTCTTCCTCATTGCTTCACTCTTAAGTTCTTGTCTTGAACCAAGAAGTATATATACATACTTTTTAAGATAACGATAATCTATTTTTTATTATTTTGGGCAGAGGAAGGAAAAAAAAATCTCCATGCTGTGCCAAATGGAAATAAAACAGGAGGCACACTGATCTGCTGAGATCTCTTTGAAGTTTCTGGAAATAGCTCTACTGATTTTGGAAAGGAGAACTGAAAATACATTTTGTTTTCAAAAGCGTGAGTAGATTTGAAATACAGATACCTCGTTTGTATGCGACAGGAGTACCTCCCCACTGGTACTCAGTATCCAGCCTGTTTTAATACTGGTATTGCTTTTGTAAACTTGATGTTCACACATTAATATCTTTGTTACAGTTGCAATGAGATTCAGTAAAAGCTACTATCTTCAAAGAAAGAATACTCTTTTAAGAAACATACATAGGTGAACCTTTAAGTCTTACCTTACAAAGATAGTTTAGCCATGAGTTTAAATGCAAAGCCAAAGAGTTCAGCTCATTCCCTCCTACTTTTAGTCATGCTTCCAACTTTCATTTGGAAAAACAGCACAAGCAAAACTTTCTAAGACAATCTGAAACAACAAGAACTGTTAAATCAGATTTACTTCCAGCAAACCTTTCTTCACAAAAAGTAGATGTTACCATTCCTGAGTTACCCATTGGCCTGAAGAGTGCTTTCTAGTGTTTTTCTTTTTTTGGTAGGGTTTTCATAAAGAACCCTGGCTAATTATTTCATTTGTTCTAAGATTTTCTAGTTTGTTCTTTGCATTGATCCTCAAATGTTACTGTGATAGAGGATTGAATTTTTGTAATGCTTTCCTTCAAAACTTGTAATTTTCTTTCATGCAAAAAAACCCCTGTCTCTAGATTTATCAACAGATTACAATAAATGTCTGAGTTATGACCTAGTTTAGACTAGCACCTTCAAACAACTATAGTGTTCTTTGTTTCAATTCAATGTTTCCTCACAAGCACAGTATTTTAAAAAGTACAAGTATTTACTGGCTCTACTTGAAAAGCAGATGTTTTCCACAGTTGTGCTAGGCAGTTCACTGTAATTACACATATATGATATAACAAATAGAAGAGAATTAAAAGAGGTTAATTACTGTCAACTTAAATCAGATGTTTACAAATATGCCGAGGAATTGTAGCTAACTGCCTTAGATAACCAAGAATTTGAGAGCTCAGTTCAATCCAAAAATTACTGAAGAGATGAATGGATGCACAACTTTAACAAATGACTTTGAAAAAAGTGCTTGAAAAACAACTCCATTACTCCACCATGAATTAGAATGAACCAATGCTACAGAATAATTACAATATTACTGTTAAAGTTTCAAGAATATTACCACTATGAGAGCTGCTTGCAGTTATTCAATATTAAGGAGATATCAAAAGATTTTTGTTGTATAATATTTGTGTAGTTTATGATAGAAATAAACACTGATAATTCTGATTACTCATCCAAATACTGTTATTAAAATAAACAGAAATACACCACACACATACAAAAGTGTTATTTTTATTTTTCTTTTTCACTTTTTCAGGCAGATCTGATGATGTTATTTGTCTCAAAAGGAATGCATCCAAAGGATGCAATTAAAATCTGTGCAAAAGCCATATAAAACCAAACTTTCTATGTGTAGACAGTCCCAATTAGTTCTTCCCCTTTTTCCTTTTCATAGCTTTCCATTCACCTTCCTGTGTAGCAAGACTACCAAGAAGCTCTTTCACTTTTCTCTTTCTGGCTGAATCTCTGCAAAGGAAGCAATTAACATGTTAAATATTTCAGAAAGATTATACTAGGGAAAATAAGTAAGTACATTTAGACTATACATATTCATCCATAAGAAGCCCCACAAATCTTAGATGTCACCAAATACTTAATTAAGAACTTTCTGCATGTTCTTATCCAGAGAAATGAAGCGACAAAGTCGAAATTTAAAATGATCTCTAATGAAAATGTTCATTTTCCCCAAACTGTTAATTTTTATTTCAAGTTTAATATTGTTTATCATCACTGTCAGTCTCCCCACACAGCAAAGAAATGAACACACAGAATAACAACTCTTAAACTACTGTTGAAGCAAAGGCTATGTTACCTCTCCATGATTTCTGAAAGCTGCGTTCTAGCCAGAAACTGGTTGTCCTTCCGGATCTCACGAACAGCTCCTTTAAATTCACGTTTATGTTTGTGAATTAACCGCTTTCTTTCTTGCTCCTTTTTACTGCCTCCCTGCTTTCTTCCAAACTCTAAACTGAAATGAAAATACGTATGTCAACACAGAGCACTATGAGATCAACTTGAAAAATAAGGAGCTGAACATACCAGAAAAAGGATCACTGGTCAGCTGCATATCATCATGATGCAGATTATAAGCAGATAACATTTTCCAGAAAACAGATACACTCCAATACCCCATAGTAGCCTGCATTTTGTTAAACAGATTGAAAAAGATGGAGCAGAAAAACAAAAGGTATCTCCAATATATTTTACATTTTTGCAAACTTTCTCTACAGATGAACTCCAAAAAAAAAAAAAAAAAAAAAAAAAAAAAAAAAAAAAAAGGCCCAATCAGTTACAAGGGAATAAATGTGCATGGCAGAGGAAAAGCTGTCTCCTTAAATTAGAATAAATAAGACAAGTTTTTGCCCTTGCAGATAATAAACAGGTCTAGATGAGTCAGCAGTCAATATAAATCAGACTTCCTGAATCAGAAAACAGTTCTACCATCTACAAAAGGAACCAGCGCTATTTAAATTTAATTTCAAAAGAGAATATAAGAATGTACAGATCATTTTAAATTCTATAAAAAGAGAGAAAGAAAGCTCCATGTTTTTTGTGATTGCTATTGTTGAAAGGCAGAAAACTGCTTGGTGGGATGAAAAAGGAATTGTGCAGCCTGGTACATTTATAAGAATGCTTAATGTGATGCATTATCTGCTATGATCCGTGAGACAGAGGACAGGAGTAGTCTGCCTGCTCTTCTGCATCAGTGAAAAATGCCACAGCATTTCATCATTCATCTTTACTTTTATATATTTCAGTATGATTTTTTATGAACTACTGTCCTTGAGACTCAAGTGCTTTGCAGAGTACACAGTAATGTACTGTGTAGTAACAGCCTCTTTTCAACTTGAAATTTATTAATTTATAACTGATTAGATGGGCAGGACTTGGTTCCCAGTGCTGCTTTTTCCCTCATAAGGTAATTTCTGTTCAGTTTCTTAGAATCCCTCCTTCCCTTTTCTTCCTCTCCCTACCAATCAAGTAGCTGGTCCTTTGCAGCTCCTGCATAAAATGCAACAGAGAAACAAAGTTGCCTGTTTTATGTCCTGCCTTCCAAGTCTTTTTAGCCTGAAGCCTTAGCATCAGAATGCTTAGATGCACTTATTCTTTTGCACTAAGCTTGCTTTACTTACACTTTCACAATCTTAGGTGTATACTGTTTCAATGGCACTGGCTTCTTTTTCTCACATATCAGTGGAGTATAGTGCTTTGCTTTGTTCTCCAGCTCCTTTAGAGCATTGTGATACCATTCCTGAAAATGTAAATCAAATTACAACTTCAGAAGCGTATTAGAGACACTATAATTCACAAACTACTGTAAATTAAATCAACAGCAATCTTCTCCCCATATGATGTTCTTCTGAGAAAAAAAACATTGCTATTCATTAGGATACTGACAACATTGAAATGCTGTAAGCTTTCCAGGCCGGACAATTTTTTAAACTTTTCAGGAATTTCACTAAGATGGAAACATGGGCAATCAGAAAGGTCTACAGATAATTTCACCTAACAGATGAATAAGCAAGACTAAAGCTAGACCAATTCAACAGCCACCTTTCAAAGTCATTTTAAGTAGAACTGCTAATTTTGTTTACTTTGATGGCAAAAACCAGGCCATTTTGCATCATCAACATTACAAAACCTTGTTCTCTATATTTCATAATACCTCTCTGAGGAGAGGACAGTTTAGCTATATCCTAAACACAGATTAAAAAAATATAGATTTGAATTTAATTGCTAGGTAAATAAACTGACTTCTTTTAAGTGAAGTAGCAGACCAGGTGTACGTATGTTAATTACAATCTCATTAGCTTGGTATGTGTATTTGGTTGTAGCAAGCAAGTACTGCTCTCCTCAATTAGAAGGGCGAGATAAGACAGACAATGAAAAATATCTTCTAAACATTCTCTACTCTTTGTTTTCTCCACAAAAACATCACTATCATATTTGAAAATCACTTATAGCAAATAGCTGACCTTTGAAAACATTTCACAGATTATTCTTTTTTTTCTTTCTTCCAAAGAACAGATGAAGATCACAGAATTTATTAATGAGCCAATTGTATCAATTACTTCACACTGGAGGAACACATACCTGCATTTGTTCAGGATATTCATTCGCTGACACATGCTGTGTCAGGAGTACTCTTATTGGATGCATTATTTCATGGAACGATGGTAAAAACTCATATAGAACTGCACATCTTTTAATAAGATCAAAACACAAGGCTAGACACGACAATCTGTTAATGTAGAAAATAATGCAACAATTTAACTTGCAAAAGCTGTGCTGCACTGTCAAATAAAATGTATTACACTAATTAAATTTGGGTGAATTAGCAGTGTCTATTATTAAGATTGTCTGACACAATCAGTTACAAGTCTGTTCCTGGTTGTCAATTCAGACTACAATTTCACTCTCTTTATGCAAGCAAATACCCAAGAAAGCCATTAGCAACAACTGCTTATGTTGGTGCACGAAGGACAAAACAGTATTGTGTCTTTGCTGCTTGAGTAACAGGTTTTTACACTGGTTCTAATTCCGTCACACTTCTTCAGAACAGAATTATGGTTGTTTTTTTTTGTTTTTTGTTTTTTGTTTTTTTAAAAACTTCATCACAAAACACTTACTCATCCCTGAGATGTTATGATATGACACACAGACAAGGTGAAAAATGCGGTCCAACATGTTTTATGTTTAACTTTGTTCTTTCCTAACTGTAGTGTTATGTTACACATAACATTCTGATTCAAGATTCATAATTCCATATGCTACAGAGTAGCAAGATAAAAACAAAGCAGAACAGCTCACTACTCTTATTCTCACATACCTGATATGATTAATTTCTGTTTTGCTCAATTCCTTTAATCTAGTCACAACACTCAATGGCAGGTTTTGCTTCTGCCAACTTTCCAGATCCTTCTTATCACACACCAAAAGCAGTTCTAAATTTTTCCCCACTGGTGTGAATGGATGGACTACAGTATAGCCTAAGAAACAAGAACAATGATCAACAAATAGGTTCTCAGTATTACTTCTTTAGAAGTTTCTAATTGCATAGTCTAAAAAAAAAAAAAAAACAAACAACAAAAACAAACAAACAAAAAAAAAAACAAAAAACACACCCCAAACTTTGTCAGTATTAGGGGTCTCTGAAATAATGGACTACAAGCACAATCATAATTATGTATGAAGAGAGAGTAGGTATCTGCCCTATGGGGAACAAGATACACAGTTAAAACTGCAGGAAGTTAAAACTGCAGAATATTGGACATGCTTCAGAGGAAAGGGCAAGGAACAGAACTTTCCCTTGGAGTTGTGAGTAGAAGGCTTACTGACCAGAAAGTGGGCCAGTAGTACTGCGAGCATGAACAGGAGAAGCTCAGTTATTGTACATCACTGAACCTCTCCAGTTGAAACCCTCAGATGCATACTGTAAAGACCTCTCCCACTACACCAGTAGTTTTAAAACAAGAAGAAGAAAAATAGAATACGTACTGGGACAGGGCACATTGAAAATGCAAGACTTGAGAATTACTATGCTAAATTTCACAGCTAAAGTAGAAAATAATTTGCAGTTCCCATGCTGGATCTTTTTTTTTTTTTTTTTTTCCTCTTTATTCTCTAAGCTCTGCAAGCTTACAATGGAACTAATTTCAAAACTGTTTATTATTTCTTTTATTTGTGAGAGGATAGCAGCTCGAAATGAGAGTTCCATTAACTGAGGCTATTAACAATGGCGATTCCTTCCTACTCTTTCCCTCCAGCTTTTCTACTAAAAAAAAAAAAAGGCCTAAACCAGATCAGAAAGTGTATTTCAGTCTTTCATGAAGTTGTATTCTCTACCATTTCATGTGAAAAATAAATGGATTAAACTCATATAATGAAAACAATATCAGTTCTACTTGTTGATGTTACTCATTGTCAAAATAAAACCTCAAGAAATTTTTTGGTGTGACAACATAAAATATTCCAGAGAGCTGGATGTCAGTTTGCTTTAAAATATTCTCTGCTGCAAAGTAAAACCCATCACATTTATAAGTAACAGTTCCCTGAATGATAGTTATAAACACGATGGGAGATCTGGTAACTTCAAAACATCAATGTTGAGTGAAAAATTTTCAGAAAGAGAATGCTGTGCCTTTAGTATAAACTTTAACAACACCATGAAAATTTAACTAATGTAAATACACTAGCAGAAATACAAAGGAATTAAAAAAAGGTTAAAACTTAAATAATTACCACTAATTATTTTTAAAAAGCTTATCTGATTTTGCAAAAACCTGTATTTTAATGGTATCTAAAACCTTTGTAGATCATCGACTCCTACAAGACTACACAAAGGAGAAAACAGTTTAAGCACAGTGTAACCCACCCACTCTGTAGCCTCTTCCCATCTCATTCTAAGAGCTCAGCTGTTGGTGTTCTGAGAATCCAGTGCTTTAGCTCTGATGCAACCCAGCTGTGTAACCTTGGCTCACACTTCAGAGAAAACTGCTACACTGTGAGAAGGAGCTGGGTGAGTCTACAGGTTACAGCCACACAAGCTAATAAAGGTGAAAATGCAATACTAAGCTTGTTGAGAAAGGGATCACGGGTAGCTCAAGAACTCAGAAGAAGAAAAGAACACGAGCACAAGAAGGCATGAAAGTCTTGAAGGAGCAAAAAAGGGAACTGCAAGACAACTACTCAGTAATGCTGAAGATAAACTGAAATACTGAAACAACAGAAGATGAACCTTCCACGCCTGACTGATGACTGCCCAGAGAACAAAGACTTGGCGTGTTTCATCAACAGCGATTAACACAGTAATAATTACCCTGTAAGTTCATTAAATCCCAGATGTTTTCTCTGAGTATTTGCCAATAAATAATTGTAATTTTTCATTTGAGAATACTCCTCCTGCAGTGCTCAAAGACACTATGAGTGACCCAGACAGAAACACTAGCACATGAATTAGCAATGTGCTCTGACAAAGCTCCTCTAGGTGAATTTTTGTCACTAAACACTTTAACAAGAAGCTTCAGATCTGGAGCAATTTTAAAGCTAGAGATGAGTCCACACAGAAAAAAAGTCACAGAAAGACAAAGACTGGAAGACTGGCAATTGAAAATCACTTGCTAGCAGATGGATTCCATTGAAAAGACAGTTTTATTGTTCTTGTTGTCTGCACAAACTAAGTTTACACAGTTATGTTACAGCATAGACTAATCTGCTTATGGGGATAGCTGCCTTCTATTAAACTACAACAAATCCCTGACACACAAACAAAAAGGAAAAATAACAATTTTGTGACGTACTTCTCTTGATGAAATGGCTATTAGCTGATGAGGAAGAGTGCCTGCAGCATTAACTGCTTCTTTACTGTGAAGAACAGAGTACTCATTGTAATCCTATAGGAACTGTGAATTTTAGGCTGCAGTCCTATAACGTGGTCTATTTAGAACAAAACTGCAGAAGCAATTGTGAGCAATTTAAAAATTTAAAAACGTTGTTTCTTTCCTGAAAGATCAAAGCTATGGAAAGCTAGTCTAGCAGATGGTTGGACTCTTCTGTTCAAAACACTAGATTCATTGTGAAAGACAATTAATTAATTAATGAAATTTTAAAGAACACTAATATAAAAATTTCTTACTCATTTATACTAACAAACTCACCTTGGGCCTGCTGTTTGGGTAGAGATATGTGAAGTACTCCAAGAAGAAAATTGATGAGTTCTGGTACAAATCTTTTGGAGAGAGATACATATTCCAGGAGCAAAGAGCATATAAACAAACCTTTAATAACATCTTGCAATGTTGTGATGCGGCACTATAAAAAGAAAAAAAGAAAACACATTATTAGTAAATGTCTGTCCAACACAAATGCAGCATCTCTCCAAAAGCATAAATATTCAGGAACTTGTACACATTTTAAAATCTGTAAAATGGTACCCTCTGGATTTAAATGAAAAACATATTGCCTTAGCTCTTACTAAAGAGCATAGGCACAACTGATGAGAAAGATGACGTTTAGCCACTAGAAGGTGCTCAATCACCAGTAAGTTCTTACTGCTCATTTGCTCTGCCATCTGAGCTGGGCGTCAATTATAGCCCTACTTTTTGCCTTCAATTCCCCACATCCATTTTCATAAGTGAAACAAAGAAACATCAGGCTCAAAGCAACTTGGATCAGCAACAGTAACAAACAGTAACAAAGCAACTAGCTCAGAACTTTCAAAGCACATATGAAAGATATTTGGATAGAAAAGTAAGTACTTAACTACACTGCAATACACTGCAGTAGGTATAGTTTTAAGGAAAACACACATTACTGCTTTTTAAATAAAAGCCTTTCTTGAATTGGAACAATTGCAATATATAAAAGAGAAATCACTAACAAATGATTTTGTACTTTATTCACTCTCTTCCATTAGTTTCACATAGTTTCTCATCTGTGACCACACTAAACATAAAGCATCCTTTTCAGTGCAGTTCCAATATATACACATTAATTATAACACATTTTTTGGAGTGCTAGGAAGAAACAAGGAAGTGAAGTTGTATACTGAGACACAACATCACAGACATACCTTAGTAAGCAGCTGACTCATGTATATAAAAGCAGGAGTTACAACTGGATGCCAGAAGTCAGATGTTGGAAACAGCAGAGATGTAATTTTCAAATAAATAAGCTGATAGTGAATACAACATAGAATGGAGGCAAAATGTATTAAGACAATTCCAAGGATCTTAATTTTACACATATGTAACTGTGGTAGATGAGTAGCTGTCATGTAGTGGTCTAAAAATACTAAGGCAAACATCATTCAGAAGTCGGATATGATATTTACAACCTATTTACTGAAATGACTGTTTAAAGTACCTGAGAAAAGAATATCCACTGTATGTCTAACTGTATGTTATAAGAGTGATAGACAAAACATAGTAAGAAGCTAAAAGCTCTCCACAATACATTTCCTGCAAAATCCAAAACATCCTGAATAAAGAGTCTTCAAAAAGAACTCCACATAAATACTGTCCAAGCTGCAAGAAGCAAGTCTTCCAATCAAATTCTTTAATCCATTTTCTTTCAATACTCTAAATATCCCATTAGGCAACATTGTTTCCTCAAGCTGGGAGACAAAAAAAAAACAAACAAATAGTTCTCTTTGGATTACTGACTTAGGTCTGCTCTTTGAAAACATTCTACTACATAAACAAATATTCATTTTCTAGATGTTCCATGTGAATTCTCTAACAGCTATTTACCTAAACTTTGAAAATAGAGTCTGTTCAGATTTAGCATGGCTACCGAAATTCTGAAGTATTACTAATCATAGAATAATACAAGAAGTAAGTTCAATCCTTCCACTCTGAGTCATTAATTCAGCATTACTCACATCTACAGTATTAAAAATGGTACTTTAAAGTCCATTATGTTATTTCCTTGATATTTTTGTGAAACTAAGAGATAATGCACTTCTATGGAGCACTTTTAAAATATTTGCACTTAATGTAACTGAAGAAATCAGGACATAACTGACAACATCACTATCCATTGAAATTTCATCAGGAAAACTAATAATGTTCTATTACATAAATTGGAGAGGCAATTTTAAGATCTGTTCCGCTTGTTAATATATCAGAGTCACACTTCTACTCTGTAGAATATTTTTTTTATCTGTAGATTTAAATTTAAGAAATATAAAAAATCATAGATGTTAATAACTCATTCTATAACTTGAAATGCAAAATTACATCCCCATCATCATGCATTTACTAGCATTTCTGTATTAATGGAAAGAGCAAGAGTTTGCTTTGCAGCAGGTATTTGTTACCGTGTCTAAGCCTGGAAATGTTGCACGGCCTTTGACTTCAATTACTTCTTCCATCTCATGTGCAGCGTCTCGAAGGACAAACTTAATATTGCCACTGGCTGCTTCAGGAAACATCTGGCAAAGATTGTACAATGGCCTATTAAGAAGAAATGTAAGTCATGATCAAGTTACACCAGTGATGTTAACTAAAAACCTGATTTTTAAGCATCTGCAGGGTGGTTTCTTGGGTTCCATCCATAACAAAAACAAATGCCCTGAAACATTATTTTTTAGAGAAATAGCCACCACAACCCTGCACAGATTATTACTGTAATACTTGTGGTTTACAGAGATGTACTTTTCATCAGGCAATCTGAGATTTGGAGGTTTCTAAATCTTAATAATAAAAAAAATAATTAAAAACTTTAAAATACACTCCTAAATAATCTCATATGATTAAAACACATCTTTCTAAATCACCTAACTCTTCATTTTACTGTACAAAGATATGCTGGTTCATACCAGGCAAGTCATAACTCAAAATATTCTCATGCAACGTTAAGGAACATGTAAGGCAGTAAAGTGGTTAGCAAAGTTATTACTTAAAATACAAAAAAAACTCCCCACAAAGTTAGGCCAGCTCCTGGCCTGTGGTTACAGCCTACAGGGAGGTGCAGTCAGACATCTGCATCTGCTTTTCAGTATTTTCTTTTAAAATGTTTGCAGTGATATTAATAAATCTCAGCTCTATAAAACAATCAAAATGTGTTTACATGTTTTTACAAAGCCCCACCATGTGTGATTATCAACAGCTCTTGCTGATGAATGCAACAGAGTAATGCATGCTAAACCTGCACGTAACAGATTATTAAAAACTATTTCCTTTAGATTTCACTGTATGTTTTTTCTTTCAAGGTACATACAAATAATTCACTACAGAAAAGTTGCCTAGCCCAAAAGTCAAGATAGGAATAACAGACTAATTTTGGTTGCAAGGGGCCTTTGGAGGTGACCTCGTGCAATTCCCTGCTCAAAGCACAGCTAACTTCAACGCTGAATCAGTTTGCTTACAGCTTTGTTCAATTGTGCGAATCTTCCACAGCTTCTCTGGGAAACCAGAGAAATTCTAGGGTTCAATACAATTGCTGTGAAGAATTTTTCCTTACAAGTAATTGGAATTTCCTTTGTTGCAACTTGCATCCATTGATCCTCATCCCTCACCGTGTAACTGTGAGACAAGTTTGGCTCTCTTGCCACAATAAACACCCATTATATATTTGAAGACAACAATTCCAAATTGACAATTTCCTGAAAAATGTTTCTTCAGAACTTTTATATGGGCTTACTATAACATTCTAATTCTGTTTTCACTTAGTTCCTAATGAGAATGAATTCACAGAATGGAAACTTGTGAAAAAAAACAACTGTACGGACAACAGCGCATTATCACTGCAAACCTTAAAGCCCTTAATCTGCTGCATAAGTAACCTCCATATAGAAGTTTTCATGCACAACTGGCATATTATTTATCTACTGCCCATGAAAAGCACTTACAGATAAAAAATTACATTCTAATGTCTTGGTACAATTAATAGTCCAGACAACACATGAAAAAAATTTCGGACACTAAGTTGCCTACAATCCTGACAGAGCTACATATTAAACACTTCCCCTAGGTAGCTTTTCTCTTTAGACCAGAAAGGAGCAAAAGTCAACACGATTTATTACTTACAGGATGAGTTTGTCAATTGTTTTCAGCTCTGGTAGATCCAGAGTTGCTAACTCTCCAATATATTCCAGAAGAAAGCCAAACAGTTTCTGCAAGAAGTACCGTATGTTAAAAAACATTAATTTTCTTTCATCACATGTATTTTTCAGAATAGCACAAAAGAACAGTGATAAAAAAGTTAGAAAAGAAACAAGCAGTATGTTGATTGCACTGTTATAAGAACATGGATATGTTATGCTGCTTCCTGAATCCTTAGTAAAACTTAAGCAGAGATTCAAAGTTAATTTCAAACCTTGAAATACAAGATAAAACAAAATATGAAAACATACTTCCAACTTTGTTTTGTTTCCCACTGCAAGACTTGGATGATTGCATTTCTGAATCCTCTCCAGTATAATAAGCTGTTGCTCTACTGTTCTTCCAGCCAATAAAGATTTAAATTTCTCATAGGACTCAGGAACTGTAAGGTAAAAACAAGAAATTATCAAACCTCTAACAGTTATTTAATTCAAGTGACCATCTAACAGATTTCCAATTTGAAAGTGTCATCTTTCAGAAGAAAAGATAACACATAGCTTTTAAATAGTAATCTTGTAATAGCAGCCTATAAGTATGTACATAACATAGCATACACGAGCATAAGTCAGAAAATAAGACGAATGCTTTTCAACAAATGAGATGCAATTTATCCTGTACTTGTTGCCTAGGATGAGCATAACTACATGCACACACATGCAACACATCAGAAGTAAGCTTATGCATTCATTCAACCATAAATTGACCATAATACAATTAGCTCTATGTCTAATTCACATCTAATTAGCTTTTGTATGAAGGATATTAAATAAAGTACGAAACTTGCCACTAATGGAAAATAATTTTACCCTCCTCCCCAGAAGTAGTATTTTTAGTCTTCTGCATAAGTGAATGTGCTAAATAACATCTTAACCAGTTCAGTTTTTGAGTTATTTTAATGCAATTGCTTTCTGGTTAAGACAAATCCTGAATGCAATTTAAAAGACTTTGGGTAATGTATACTACCTCCTTTTGGGAAAAAAGCAAGCACTAGGGGAAGATTGTTTGAAAGGTTGTTCAATCTTGTAACAATTAATTTTGTTAGAGAAACCTATACTAGGACAATAGCTAGTTGCATTAAATACTCAATATTAATGATTGGTTTGTATACTACTTGGAACATGCTTCTTCCTTCCTCCGAGGCACAAGTCCCAAAGAAGTCAAACTCTGACTGTCTCCATTTCAAAATACTGCAATGCTGTATCGCAGGGATTACACCTCACAATGCTGCCTCTCTAAGCTTCTGACAAAAATATCAGTCCAAATGCAACAGAAGCAAAGCTCTCCTCATTTGAAATAGTATTCTATTATCTATATTTAACTTATCTCATGCAAAATACAGCATTTTAGATTGGATGCACTTGTGGCCTTCAGAAACAAGTAAAGATCTTTCTGTTTTCAACCTCACTATGTCTTTGTCAATTCTAAAGCTGTTGGAAGCAGAAGTAAATGTTCTGGGGTGAAACAGATCCGGTTTCCACTGCTCACAGCATGATCAGTGCTAATCACTAAGAACAGCAGCTACTGTCTGCATTTGGAACAGTAGGAGACAATTATGAGGTAAAACTTCATAGATTGGCAGGAATATATAAGATACTGCAGCACAGAGAGAAAGACACTTTATAAAACCTTAAAGACAACAGGGATCTATGCATCAGTCTTTTGCTTACCAGCAAATGTATATGGAAGCTCTGATTTGGCAGCTTCCATTTTTGGATCCAGTTCCTCCACATTCTGTGATTCATTTTCATTTGTCTTTTGTTTCTTTTGTTCTTTATTTCCTGCAGCTTCTTCTTCACTCTCAAGATCCGACTCAAGATCCGAGTGGTTATCTGATGCAACATCCTCCTCATCTTCAGTAGCAGATTCTTCCTCACCTTCTTCATTCTCATTATCTTCCTTCTCACCTTCCTCTTCTTCCTGTTCCTCTTCCTCTTCTTTGTCCTCCTCCTCTTCTTTGTCCTCCTCCTCCTCCACATTTTCAATGTTCATTTTTCCATCCTGCCAGTAGAGAAAATAAGCCAGTTAAAACACCAATAAAGTGACAGCAATTTGCCAGAATCACCATGGAAATGTATCATTAAAAGCTATTGTGATCAAGCAGTGACTGGCAGCTGTGTCAGCCAAGAAGGAATTTTAAGAAAAGAGAATGTATACAGATATATGAATAGAAGTGTATTTCTAAGGAGCAGTAAGAGATAGGAGGAACAGGATACAGTATGTAAGGACTAGAGTAGTACCAGTGGGAAAGTAAGGAATACTTACATAAAATTTCTACATCACTTACAGAAGCATTCTTAGTAAAAAAGACATTTTAACTACTTCTACACGTTAAAATAGTGTATCAGATACCTAATTGTTCCCATCTTGGTTTTCTTAATCAACAATTTAAATGCACATTCACAATTTGCATTCACTGCTGAGAGGAGCACTTCCCTTGCTACTTCCATATAAGAAGATGAGAGGATCAGTATGCACACACATGAATCACATGGTCAGGGTGACTCATTACATCAGCTTTAAGGTTTTATTCGCTCTGCCACCTTAAGCAAAGCTACTTCATATGATGTATAGTGCAAATTTAAATTAAAAAAAAAAAAAAGATAAATGGAAGGGCTAAGGCCCTCTCCGCAGTCTAGTTAAATAAGAGCACATAAGGCTACTATATTAGTAGGACTACAGAGGGAAACAACTATTCTCCTCTCCTCAGCCCTTTTAAAAAATCAGATAGAATACAGTATTCAAATACAAGAAAGATATCTACAAACAGCTGCAATCATCAGGGTCATCAGGGGTCATAGAACCTGTGCTACGAGAAGATGCTGTGGAACCCATGTTTTTTTCAGCCTGGAACCAGCCTTTCGGTGCCTATAAGGGAAGTCACTGAGAAGGCACTCTGCGCCACAGTCCATGGTGGGAGAAAGAGAAACAACTGGTTTAAATTTAAACAAGAGAGATTCAGACTGAGAAACTTTTACAGTAAGAAAATCAGCAGAATACAATGCCTAGGTAGATTCTGTAGCCTCTATTCTTGGAGATTTTTTTGAGACAAAATTGGACAAAATGCTGAACAACCTGGTGATTCCATGGCTGACCCTGCTTTGAGCACAGATTTGGACTAAAGGCTTCCAAACTGATTTTCCTATTTTCACTTCAGAACCTTGAAAATGCTGAGATTTCCTATCTTACCTTGTAAGACAATAAACGTCTGTCATCTTTGTCCAGGATAAAGCCATCAGCTAGATCATCAGCTGACACGTGGCTGGGTTTCTTTTTATTCTCTTGTTCATCTATTCCACGCATTCGACGTAGTCGATCTGCCTGTGTTTTAGGAGAAGTAACATACACAGATACATCATGTGTTTACACAAGAACGAAAAATCTCTCAAACACTTCATTTAAGAAAATCAAAGGGGAAAAAAAAGTTAACTAGAACTATTCAAGTAGTAGGTGAAAATTAAAAACAGTTAATTAAATTAAAACCAGTGACTTGGCAAATTATGAACAAAAACTAATACTTCATTTTGTTGTGTTTTGTTTGATTTGATAGCCTAATGCAACTGCATATGTGATAACATATTTGGAAGGCTTTAAACTGGGCTTCCAAATATGTTATGTTCTCTTATTTTATCTGTTTGGTTTACCACAAAATGCAGCTTCCATTGGTGTTTTATGATTCTGCAGTGTTTATCTGTTTCTTCTAAGTGTATTAAGTTTGCAGAAAACATAATCTTAAGATTTTAACATTACACTGAATTTACAAATAGACTCAATGGGCAATATGTGAAACAATCATTTTCAGAAGCACTTTCACTTTGCACTCAGCCAGATCATCCACCACGCAACACAACAAGAATAGGAAAGAAAAAAAAATCCTCTCTTTCACAGTAACGCGAAGGTACCAACTCTCCCTACCATCTTAAATGTGTCCCTAATATCCCAAAAGAAAAAAGAGAGAAACATTTACCAAGTAATTCATTCTTTCTACAGGACTCAGAACTCCGTATAGAAGAAACAGCATGAAACATTTCCCAAGAGAACTCTATTCCTATGCAAAGCAAGGCTATATACATGCTACTGCTGGAAGATTTACAACACCAGAAGAAAGCATTACATGACTTGGCAGCATATTAGCTCAACTTCTTTGCAATAAAATATGCCCCCCTTACTGAATTGCATCTAAACTCTGAATAATTTAAAACATTTAAAGGCAAGTCAAAGTGATATTCTATTTTTTATTGAAGAAATATTCACTCATTTCATGAACCTCACTAAGTCATGTACTAAGTCCATGTTTTCTTTATTATATTAGATTCCAAACAAAACACAAACAGATTTCCTGCATTTGCCCTCTGATGAATAACAGTTTAGTACAGCCACTTTCAATCGAAGGCAAAGCAATAAGTATATGTGGTCACTCCCAAAAAACAGATTAGAAAACAATCCAAAACCATAGCTGGTGTACCTCTAGCTTCTGGAGTCGCGCCTCCTCCTCTTTTGCCAATTCTTCTTCTGTCTTCATCCTTTCTGAAGGTTTTGCTTTCATCTCGAATCCAAGTTCTCGAACAATCATATCATATTCATCAGGCTGAAGAAATATTTATACAGTTGTTTATTATCTTAGTCTTATTATTCTGCTTTGCATCTACCCTTCTACAAGACATAACAACTGGAAAATAAGACCTTTAAGAAATAAGGCAAAGACTGTCTAGAGAAAGCTGCTTTTAATTCAGTATTAACATAAGGAATGGATTGAATTTTCCCTGAACTCCCTCCATTTAAATTTCTCAAAGCTGAAGAACTTATAACAATACCTTACATGAAAACTTCTTATTAATTGAAAAACTTCAAAATATTGTTTATTAATAAAATACTGTTTTCTAAAAAAAAAAAAACAAAAAAAAAACCAATAAATTTATAGTTTGTAATTCAGTTTATAAATACTGTTAGAAATAAACTACGTATTTGTTATCATATTAATTACATATATATCTACCTCAAAGGAAACAAAAAGAGTTGCTGATGCTCAGCCAATGTAAGCAGCATACATGGGAAAACAGTCACTAGCAGAGGTCACATTGAGCTTTTGAATACAATTTTCTTGATAGATGCTTAAGTCACTAACCTGCTCCTTTAAAATTCAGTTCTGGTAATTATTCTTCTTACATGCCACTAGATAATTTTCTCCTACTTAACATTAATGTTATATTTAGTACACAGTCTGATCCCTGCATCCCTGATAACTCTCAAAAGGAGATTCACATGAAGCAAGGGAAGCTAATTTTCCTTTTCAGTAAAGCACAGAGAAAGAATTTTTGTCTAGGATATCACATTATTGACATAGTGGAATATTCAGTATATCATGAAGCATCTTAAAATAAAAAGCAATATGTCAAAATATGACTTTCTGATTCAGTATCTTCCATTCATTAAGATCAGTTTTAACATGAGATCAGTTCATTATTTCAGCCTTCTAAAAACAGAATTCTACTGCCAGGTAATAAATACCATATAATACAAAATGTCTACAAGAAAAAAAATATATAGCACAAGACATTGCAATGCTTATTCTTAAATCAAGAAGTATGAAGAACAACAAATAGGAAAAGCTTTGAGACTGTAACAAATTTATTCATAAACTTAATATTTTAATTCCCTTTTTGTAGGGACATTACTCAGGTCACAACCAGGAAAAATCTGTTGTCAAATAGATGTTGTTTCACCCAAGAAACGTAGCAAAGGCATTCAAAGAAAGACAATGGTCTCAACAATTTTTATTCTTCAGGCAAAAATATGTCTTAAAAATAACCAACAGTCAATAGTGTTGCTCAACATGCAACCTCTCTCATTTTATTTCGCAAAGCAATCAACTTTGCCTCATACTTCAGTCACTAGGACAGTCAAAACCACAAATTATTAGAATAAAAGAAAGTAATCTAGCCAAACTTTACCTTGGGTTTTTCTGCCTCTTTGTCCTTTCTTTCTGACTTTGGGGGTTTGCGGGCCATAAGGGTTTGGATTTCCTTCCAGTCATTGTCAAGCTTTTCAGTAAGTTCTAAGGCACTTTCTCTCCGACTCTGCCTTTCTTGCTAGAAAAATAAAACACAAATGCAGCAGTTACATCCAGCTGAATAAGACAAAGCACTTATAGCATAAAACAAAATTGATATCTTCAGCAAATAAATTATTTCAAATACTTAACATTTTAAAGATATAAACATTCACAGCGGTAGAAGTGATACAGCTGTACTGAGTGCCACATGGGCTGAGTACAGGAAACGAGTTACATGAGTCAAGAAAATGAGAGATTTGAAGATACAAAAGAATGGTAGATTTTCACTTTATTTCCTTAAGTGTTTACAAGGACAGATGGACATTCAAGGACCATAGACTCTTTTCCCAGACAGTTATCTACATCATTTTCTGTTACTGCTACTTTATTCTGCAAAGACAAATTGTGATGTCCTCTGTATCATACATTAACTCATTCTTTAGAGCTAAAAACCCACCTTTTCTTGTTTAGATTTGGCTATCAACTCTTCTATGAGTTCCTTCCTAGATTTAGGTTTTTCCTCCTCTTCATCTTCCTGTTCACTAGATGCTTTTTTACGAAGAAGGCCTCCGCCCCCTCCAAAGTGAGCAGCAGTTAACTCAGCTAGAAGAAAAAATAAATTGGGAATTCTCTTCAAATTGATATGTAAGTGCAGAGGCTGCTAGGACAGTATCCCTCTAGTATTTGAGAATGGAAGCAGTTAAAATTATTTCATCAGCCATATACTACTCACATTCATACCTAAAAAAGATGCTGGACAACTTACACTGATAAACATTTTGTGTGAGATAGGAATATTTTTTCTATATTCCAACTACTATTTAGGTGTAGAGGTAACAAGAAAACCACTTAAACTTCAGATGCTGCCCGATGTACTTGAAACGTAGGTACACATTAATTCTGAAAAAAACACAGGATAAAGAAACTTCCCAGTTGGGTAGCTCCAACTTAGCTTCTGCTAAATTTTGACAGCCGTTCCACATGTATTTAAGTAGTAATTTGGCTTCAACAGCCCATCCATTTACATATTCTTCTTCAGTGAAAGAAACAAATGATGCAAATGTACCAACAACAAAACCAACAGTGAAAAAAAAATACAGAGCAGTGAGATATTAGCCGATATCCTACCTGACAATGCTCCCCTTTCATCGGTGTCACTATCACTATCAATAATATCATTCAGTTTTTCAATTTCTGCTAAAGATTGGCCAAAATGAGTTAATTCTTCATCTTCATTAAGATTATAGATATTTTTCTTTCCATAGTTTTGCTAAAAAGAACAACAACAAAAAAAAACACAATTAAATAACAAAAATTTCTAGTTTCCAGGCAACAAACTAATAGAGCCAGCATTTTTAATGTTCGAGAAGATTCTTGTTCCAGTTCTTTGCTATTTTAAGAACACTACCAGGTTAATATTTTTTATCCAAAATACATGAAGCATTAAGCAAGAGAGTATGATGCCTCCATTATTCTTACAGTAATGTAGAAATGAAGCAACTCAGAAAACTTAAGAAAGCTTAAGTTTTATCTGCATACCATTAACAACAATTCTTCATTATTCCATTTCTGGCCTGAAGAAATGTAGCTTACATAAATTACCAGCAGGCTACAATATTGCACTATTCAGCTCTGGAGATTGAGTATCATAAAACTGAAAGAATGGTACTACGCAAACAATTCGCATTACAGAATGACAGCATGTTACAGAGTTCCTCTAGTCAGCAAATGAAATGGCTGTTCTCCAACAGCTGTACTGGAATCTCAAATTCTACTTGCTGGTGGTTGCCTTTTTCTAATCCAATTTCCAAATCACAACAAGTCTAGAACAGTCAAAGAAAAACAATGACTGCTTAAAATTGGCTTTCTTGCACATCAGAGCTCAAACGTGCTCAAAGAATTTTCTTCTTCAGAAAAACATCTGTCTTGCAACACTAGGAATTTTTCATGGAACATTCTGGATTCCCATAAACAGATGTTTTTTCATAGAAGTTCAAAACATACAAACAAAAAACATTAGCCTGCAAAACCCTCTATTAAGGATAACCCTCCCAACTCAATTTTTCTTTTTAATTCCCATTCTTACACTTTACCTGTCTTTCCAAAGTGAATCGTTTTATCATCTTTTCCTCTGGACTTATTTTAGTGTTATATTCACCAAAACGCTTATCTTTAAACACATTTGTCTTTTCTTTTTCTTTATATTCTTTCAATAACGTTTGAGTTCGCTAGAAGAAAAAAAGGAGGTCAAGTTCAAAAAATTAACAGAATAAATGCTTCCAAAGCAAAGGCAAAAAAAGCTTCATGGCATTCTGACAATATGGAATCATCCAGTCTACCATAACGCAAAACTAAGAGGGTATGGAAAGCATACGCAACGCACAACACAGAGTAATGAACTACACTCACAAGCTGCCCAGAAGACAAAATATGATACACTGTGTGGTGTCCTTGTTTTGTCACACATGAAAACTAACCATTGATTCCAAAGAATTTTGATTTCAGTCTGAGGCTTAGTATGAAAGAATGTATTAAAGAAAGAGAACAAAAGTATCAGCTGTACCTCTTCTGGTCTTGTCGCCCAAGACATAAATAAACCCAAGTGGGTACATACATACAGTTCTCTCCCTTAGTGCTGAGCACAGAGAGGTCATGCATCAGAGCAGTAAGGCATGTATGAAGTAGCACGTGCTGTACTTATGGCACAAAGAAGTCAGGCTTATTTTCAAGTGCTAGTGACGTAACTCATGACAAACATTTAATTTCCCTTAGCAGTTAAAGGAAGAACTTAAAACGTGAAATTGAATGTTATCAGATTTTCTAAAATGCTGAAGTTATTAAACAGTTTATAAAGAAAGAAAATGCTGGCTGTGTTTAGTTTTTAAAAAATTAGCTCTAATTTAAGAGATGTCAATTAAATCTCATGGACAGGTTTGTTCTCCAATGCTGTTTGTACTGCAATGCACTCCCAAACTTGTGCGCTGAAGGAGAAGGCAGGTTTCCTACAGCAGGCCTCTGCAGCCTCATGTCCACAATTTACAGCCACCACCACTACTGACTGCAGAAGGCTGGTTTCATCTACTATTCCCAAAGCTCTACCTTCAATTTACTTCTTGCATAGCATACACAAGTGAACAATTTAAATGCCGCATAAGAATGTTAATGTATCTTACTAACTTGGATATGGGAAAGCACTTTTGTTATCAATTATTTCATGTCCTCTCTCACCAATTACCTCTATCCATAGAATTTTAATGTATAATCTTTCACAATATATTCAAAATGACAAACAATCCATTTCCTTCCACTGCATTAGTTTTTAAAATAACTTTATTTTCAGAAAGTACTTTTGTAATGGAAATTATAAGCCATGACTTGAATTAGTGATTGAGCACCTGGTGGGAAGGCAGGGCCAACCCAGGGGAGTTCAGCTGCATGCAGAGCACTTGAGTGACCAGAAGGGTTGGAGCCAGGATCCAGCCCTTCCCAGACCTCATTTAAGGGTCGGTAGGGGAAGTAAGGGTATCTCTCTGGAAATCCCTACATACCTGAGATTTTCTAAAGGTAAGCAGCTACCTTCCTTTATCTCTGTGCCTACGGTTATTGTGTTTAATCAAATCCTCACTTGCTGCAGTCTAGAATCTAGCTGCTCTGCTTTAATTGCTGTGCTTTCTGTTGCATTACAACTTTAAATTCTGTTTGACATGCACACATCCAGATTCAATTTACAAGTAGCTATCCAGATTTGATCACAGAATCGTTAAGGTTGGAAGAAACCTTTAAGATCATCTAGTTCAACTGTCAACACATTCCCACCCTGCCCATTAACCATGTCCCTCAATGCAACATCTCTATTGTATTGAACATCTTCAGGGACAGTGATTCTACCACCTCCCTGGGCAATGTATTCCAATGCCTCACCACTCTTTCTGAAAAGAAATTCTTCCTTGTATTCAACTTGAACCTCCTCTGGCACAGATTAAAGTCACTATATCTCATCCATCACTAGTAGAAGAGGCCGTACCCACCTCGCTACAACCTCTTTTCAGGTAGCTGTAGAGAAATCATGTCCATCATCAACATCCACATCACTGAGAACCTCAGTACAAGCTGTTAAATTAAAGTTTTTAGTTTTAACAGAATCTACAGAAATTCTAATTTCTTTCCTGTTTTCTTTACAGGGATAGGTCAGAAAAAAATCCACTGCTTCACTCAAGGAAAGGATAAATGCTGGAATGTATATGAAGTAACAGCTTCCCTTGTGCAGTATGGATTTTTAGTCAGGCAGCTACTGATATCAGTAGAGGGAAGAAGGAACAAAAAAAAAAAGAGGGGGACAGTTTTAAAAGGGTCAAGAGTGGGAGATTTAATTCTCTGAAGCTGTATGGACATTATTATCTCAATGAAGACATACCACTACTTTGCATCTTAACATTCTTTCACAATATAACTATTTAACTATTGCACAAAAAGCAATCTAGTCTTCCAAGTCAGTGGTAGTTTTCTATCTATGCAGTTCACACTGCAATGAGAACCTACTCCTCTTTCAGGCTTTCCCTGTTACAGCGATGTTGCACCATCATCAAGAAGCTCAACATCCTGCAGCACCTAAATCTATCTAATGAACACTTATAACCAACCCCTGTGCTTCCTGCTGTACTCTGATCCACAGTAATAACAGAATCATTCTCACAGCATGGTAAGGCATTGAGACCGGCACTGTGACTGCTCAGGAGAGAGACATTTGGGTACACCCTCCATCACCATCAGAGCAACATGAGGTGAGCAATCACTTCTGTCACGTGGGATGAGCCTCTTACCTCACCTATGGAGGCTCCAGATTCATGGCCTCTCCACCACTTCTCCATCCACAGCTACCCTCCTCCCTCCCAATTTCTGCTGTCCTCTTACCTTCTTGATAGCCTTGGACCGTGACACACCAGGCAGCCCCACATCGTTCTTGGTCTTCCTTCCCAAGATGTTAAACTTCTGCCTGTTGACTTTCACCTCAAAGGGATTGCTCTTCACCATGGCTATGGTTGGCTCTGCTGAGCCCTTGGCTTTTGAAAATGTGGAGGCCTTTTTCTTGCGCTTTGCAGCCTTCCCCATTGCTGGCTACTTGTGTGGGTGAGGAGGCTCAGCACACGCTCGGCACCCAGTGGCTAGATGTAGAGAAGCCAAAATGGCGTCCACGGCCAAAGCGTTCCTCAGGCCTGACTGTGGTCCTCCAGGCCACGCGAGACTTGCCTCAGAAACCCTACGAGATCCGGTGGGGTGATCGGCACGGTGTAAACGGAGCAGTGCGGTAACGGCACTCCCGCAGCCGACGTACCCGAGCTCCGCCACGCACCGGCAGGGAGACACTCTCGCGAGGCTTTTGCTCAAATATCGCGAGACTCGCCGCCCTTCTCCCCCGCCGCACTGGGAAAAGCCGGACGAGGCCGAACTAGGTCACTCACTACGTATCCCGGCATGCAGAGCGCGACGCGCGCCTGGGAGAGGACGAGTTCTGTCACGCGATGCCTTCTGGGAGTTGTAGTTCCGGGGGAGACGGGCGAGGACGGCGGTGGGGTGGAGCCGGCTGAGGCGGGCGGTCGAGCGATGGTCGGGGCGGGCGCTGCCTGCTCCTTGCCTCCGCCCTCGGGGAGGGGGAAGGCTGGTGCCGGAGCGAGCGGCGGGTGATGGGGAAGAGGCGAGCGCGGCGCTGAGGTCCCGCGGGGCCGGATGAGCGGCGGCTTGGCGTCGCGGCGGTGGCGGGGCTGGAGGAGGGGGCGAAGGAGGCAGCAGGGGCGGCCTCCACTCCGGCTGCCCTGAGGGGAAGGAGCCCCCGACCATGGAAATCGAGAACATCGTGGCCAACACGGTGCTGCTGAAAGCCCGGGAGGGTGAGTGAGAACGGAGCGGGGGGAGGAGGAGGAGGAGGAGAAGGAGGAGGCGGAGGGCGAGGCGAGGGCTGCGGCGGGACGTCCGGGGAGAGGAAGAGGGGCTGAGGTGAGGGGAAGAGGGGCCGGCGGGGAAAGGAAGTGATGGAGGAGGGGGGAGAGGGTGGAGAAGGAGCGGGGGAGAAAGCTGCGGGCGGCGGGGACCCCCATGGGTGGGGCGGGAGCCGGCCTCGCAGCGCTGCTCTCGGGCACCTGCACCCGGCTGCCGGGCCGAGCGGCGGCCCCGGAGCGAACCCTTCCCCGGAGCGAACTCTTCCCTCCGCTTTTCGGGCTCCTACTCCTCAGGAGGGTTTCGCCGGATGTGTTCGGATCGTTCGTCTGTAGCTATCGGTTTACTTATGGATGTGTGTGTGCGTAGAAGTGGGCTGGGGTTTCTCTGAGAGAGCCTCACGCTTTATCTTGTGTAAGTTCTTCTCTGTGGTGAATGCTGTTGTGTTTTGCATTAATGTAACGTTAGATGTGTTGTTTTCTGTTGGGTTAATGCTGACAGGCACTTCCCCACAGCACCCTGGCTTGAAGGCTTCTCTCTCTGCCAACAAACACTTCTAATAGATACAAGACTTCATTTAGCTCTTGGTTGTAGGGAAAAAAAAGGTCCCCAAGTATGATTGTACGACTGCTTTTTCACATAAATAACTGTCTGTTAAATGGCCACTCAAAAGCCTCTCCAGATAACTTCGGTGCTTGGTGTGGAGTCTGTTTTCCAGCTATGAAATGTGCATATTCTTTTTGGATTGGATCCTATTTTTCTTAATTGCATTGCAAAGTCCCATTAGTTCAGTTGAGCTGTTTAAAGTGAGTAAGAACAACAGAATCTTCCTCCCCGTATGTTTTGCAAGTTGCTCCAACTCTAAATGGGTTTGGCACTTAAGCCATGTGTGTATCCAGTTAAATTTGCCTTAAGCAGCAGGAGAGGAAAATCAACTTTTTGGCTTTGAAGTGGGGTTTAAAAACCAGAGCAGCGATCGCAGTTTTGGGCTATTTCCCAACCTGTGCTGAAAAGACCACCTCAGACTCGAGGGCATGTTTTGGCTGGTTCCACTGACAGTACATGTCTGTGGTGGTGCTGCCTGGCTTTGGAGTTTGCATTGAAGGGATCTGAGAAACGAAGGGAAAGTGGAATCTGGCTCTAAGCTTTACTGTGCCCAAAGCCTCACCACAAAGAGCGGAGTGGTAATCTGGAGCAGCTTTTAAGTGGCTGCTTAATGTCAGGTTGCCACTTTAGTTAAGGTTTCACTGTGTTTAAAGTAAATTACAGTGGTAGAACTGACCAAACAAGATATTTCAATGAAGTAAATGAAACTCTGACAGCAGCTGATGTGAGGATCAGTTCTACCTGGTGAGAAATTTTTAAAAGTAGTAGTGAACTGTTTCTGCTGTGTGCCTCCAACTGGCCTTTTGTGTAAGTGTTCACAAGAATATTATTTTTGGCTTTGAAGCTCCCAGACTCCATTGACTGACTGGTTGAAGCTCTCTTACATTTCCAGGTCTGTGCCCATGTACTTGGGGCATTTTGTGTATCGCATTTCTTCAAAATGCTGCCCGAAATGAAATTATCTTCTGTCTCTTGTGCTCTGGCTAGGCTGAGAATGGCTGTTTTGCTCCTGTCAGGACCATTTTAAAAAGTCCCTGTCCCAGCTCTATTCTGACATGCTCTGAAGGAAGGAATTTGCAAAGGTGAAGTAGTTTATTTCAGTAAAATATATTCTTTGCTAGCAGGGCCTCACATCTGGGACAGAAAAGCAGACTTTGGATTGTCTTCCTTACCACCTCCATAATATCTTACTGTAAAGCGTATGGAGAGGTGAGACAGAGTAGAAAAATACAGAATTACTATTTTTCATGGAAGTAGGTAAAATAACAGCTTTACTGTGCTTGAGACACATCAGTATATCCTTTTCCCAATTCCTCAGCATGTGGAAGACCTGATAAGAGTGTTTACCTGTGTTTCAGTTGTATAAACAAAAGTGATAAGATAGAAAGCACTGTGCTCTTATTTTATAGTTACTGGGACATGCTGAAAGAATTTGGGCTTTATGGTCTTATTTAATATTCCTTCATAATGAAGTAAGTAGGGAAAACTCTACCCTTGAAAGCATCTTACTGAATCTTTCAGCCTTGTGGGTATGTTCTCTTCCTTTTGCAAATACGGAAACTGAATTAAGTATGTTTGGCACTTATCATCTGGTGAGGCTTAACGACAGTTCAGAAATGCCTGGTAAATAGTGCCACATCTAAATAAATCATAACCAAGCACATAAACCAGACCTGACGTCCCCTGTTGTGGTCCCAAATCTGTTGTCTAGTTTAGGTGATTATACTTCCCAATGTGAATGTTGTTTGCTTGTTGCTATTCTCTAAAGGGTTTGTTTGTATGTTTTTTTTTTTTTCAAATCAATTGTTTTAATGTAAGCCTGTAATTTTCCAATAATGCCTTATAATGTATCTGTAGCAACTACAATACTTCTTTATGTGAAGAAGGAAAGCTGTGAGGATTACTTACCTGCTTTTAATGACTTTGTAAATAATCAAATGCCAGCTATGCATACACATGTTAAAGGTGGCTCATAGTAAGTCACTTCTGTACGTCTCTACTACCAGTCTTGGTGATAACACAAAGAGCCCTGTGGTGCTTTACAGATGAAAGATTGAGGAGTCAGGAGCCATAGTGGGAGTTCTCTTTTCCCTCCTCCTCCTTCCAGCTGACCTGCTTGTGCTGATTGTGCTGCCTGCAGTGGGATTTGCCTCCAGGTGAAAGCTGAGTGTGAGGTGTTCTGGGATTCCCTGTCCCACTTTCTTGGGATAAGAGAGCTTCTATGCTAATCCAGCTCCTGGTCCTCATCTTGCTTTTTGTGGGAAATCTGTATGAGAGAAAGAAAAAGAGAGAAATAATTCTAAAGATGAATCCTGTGGTGGAAGAGCACAAGTGAGTCAATTAAAAAGAAAAACAAACAACAAGAGATAATAAAGCAAAGACGAAGTTGATTTTAGGAGCACTGTCGTGCAGGAACTGAGATACAGAAAACAGTTACATGACAGTGATGTATGAGTTGTGAGATAATAATTCTCCTTTGTTTTGTTTTTTTTTTGTACGCAGATTTTTGTGTGTTAAAGAAATAACATATAGCAATATACATCTGAATTTTGTGTTAGAGCAGAGGAATTAACACGTTCCTTTTTCCTAGCAGAAATGGCTTTGAAATTGTTTATTTGAAAAGCCGTTACAGAATTTATCCCAGAAAAGTGACCAAATAATAAGTAGACACCAGGTTATTCTGAAAGAAACGTTCAGTGAAAAAAAAAAAACATTTCTTATTTCATATTCGTTTTTCTCTTTATACTGGTAGTTTTTATTTTTCACAACCATTTCAGTCGTTCCCAGTAAATCTTCTGAGTAGATCTTTAGCCCCATACCCACTTCAACATCCCTCATGCTGTGTAACATTTTGAAAGAAATCCGTATTTTAAGCAGTTAAAGAGCCTTCCTTTTTCATTGCCTGAAGTGCTCATCTCCAAAGATACCTCCAGAGGGTAGATCCCTAGTTCCTTTGAAGTCAGTGGCAGCTTACTCCAAGTGGGGATCCATGCCAAGAGTATGTTTCCAATGTACCTGATCCATTTGCATCCACTTGAAAATATATTTCCAGCAGCCTGGTCAGAGTGGTATGTAAATGTGAGCTGAGCCTGCTGTTGGGTGTATAATATCCTATATGTCACGTTTAGTTAAAGCAGATTAAGATTGTACCTCAATCAAAAGTGGCATTGCTCAATCTGAAGCTCTTGGTTGTATTGGTTCAAGCCTGTGATGGCAAATGGGTCAAGTGGTTTATAGATAGCTGGAAGCTAATCTAGGATGCAGAGATTCTTATGGTGGGTTTGTTTTATTATTATTATTGTTCAAAAGGAATTTTCCAAGTTCCTGCTCATTGATAATCATTGGGTGCAGCTCCAAGATGGAGGTAGCAGGAACCCTTCAGTAACAGCGTAATCACAGTTAAAGCTGATCTTGACGTTTTATTTTAGAATTGAAAGCTCTGCAGGAGAAATAAGCATTCCTCTCAAATTGTGTGTTTGATCTGTATAGGTTTAAAAAAAAAAAAAAAACAAGCCTGAAATAATTCTGCAAGCGAAGTAATTCTTACTTATGCTTGCAGTGAAAGATATTAACTCATATAGTATTGATGACACACAGGCAGATGTCCTGTACTGTACATACTTGAAACTTGGAATAAAATTCTAAGTAGATTACTTTGTTCACTGCAACTTGACTATCTAAAATCTATGGTTATTCAAGGACTGTGGGCAAGTGGGGAACAAAGGCGTGCTCATACCCAGGATTTCACTCCTCAAAGTCCATTCACCAGTAGCAAATGCAGATCTTAATGTGAGTGCTGTGAGTTTTTGCAGTTGCTGTTATTCCTGTCTGTTCTTCCCTTATTTGCCTCTTGCATTCTATTGCACTCCCTTATTGCATTGTGTTTTAAATTGCTGTAAACTCATTGTGGCAGGAAACATGTCTTCCTGTGTTTGTACAGAATTATGCACAATGTCTGCCTTTTTGTCCTTTATTAAACGAACTGTGCGAAGAATGCATGTGGGCATATTGGAATCTAAATAATTACATTTACTAAATAAACATAACATGAGAGGTCTCTTGATACGCACTGCTGCTTGGGTTGTTTCACATGTAGCAGTTGTAACTAGAGGATTCACAGTCTGCTGAAAGGAGTTTTGATTCTTTTCCTTTTAATGCAGTCCTGAGATCAGTGCGTACTGTTGTGATAAAGAACCTTTCCTTGTTCATCAAGAGTGGTCTGTAAAATTGGAGTTTTCTTACTGTTGTTACTGGTTTTTTCCCTAGCAAACTGTTCACTGAATTACTAGATGATCTTAAAGGTCTCTTCCAACCAATCATTCTAGATAATTGTTGTTATAGACTTGTTATTATGTTGTTTGACTGCAGGGTTAAACGGATAAATTGTAGCTCAGCTTAGTTGGATTTACTTGAGTTGGTACAAGACTTCAATAGATCGTTGTTGAAGAAAGGTAGAGACTGTTCAACATGTATGCACTGGCATTTTGTAACATGCATGTGATTGCTGGAATTGTATATAGGGCTGATGAGAAGAACCAGTTCAAGTGGTTCTAGCCTTGGGAGCACCAAATGATGTTACATACAAACAAGCTGCAAAAATATGCAGCTAACTATGTGATTGTAGCTGCTCACAGTATTACTGCTCTGGCAGTCAGTTGTGCAAGAGGACAGGAGGCTTACCTCTCTGGATCCCATCTCAAGGCATTTGAATACAGATGCGTGAGGAATATTTTTAAATGTTGTAACAATCTGTGGGTATCTTTAAAATGTTTATGTACTGATCTACTTATGTTTTTTCCTTCTGTTGGTGGTCAGAGGTGCCTTGGCCTTCATAATGCTGAAGAATTAGGTGCCATCCTTGCCCTGAAACCTAAATTTTTAGCTGGACGATTCAAGTAAACTGAGATAAGAGCCAGTCACATACATGTATTGTACTTCTGCAGAAAACCTTTTTTCTTTCTTAAGCTTAGTAGAAGATGCCATTTTGATAAACCTGGTTGTTAAGCAGCAGACTGACTTGTGTTTGCTGAGCCCTCGGTTCCTTGACAAAGGACCTACTCCATGGAGAAGGTGTGGGTACCCTGCAAAGCAGTGCTGTGTGGGCTGCCTCTGAAACTGTAAGCATTTCAGTGAAGTGATGTGTGTGAACTTGCCTCCTAGCCTGAGTCAGCAGCAGTCTTTTATGCTTTTAGTGTTTACCATTCTGATCTGAGGACTTGAGGTGTTGGTTCTGTGGTGTTCTGTGCCTTCAAGGTGAATTTTGCACAGCAAAGGCATGCCATCCAGTGGATTAATTAGCATTCAGTGTTTACAAACAACTTGGTAGCATAAGGCCTTCATTGGGCTTGAGTATTTTGATTCTTTAGTGAAAGGCTTCAATCCTTTGCATAAACTGTTTGGAGGAAGATGCAGCTGTGAGTAGGAGGGGACTTGAGTTCACAGCAGTTCAGTCTTGTCGGAAACTTGCCTGCAACTTGCTGTGGGACAGCAAGGCTTATTATAAGGATCAGTATGTACCTGGGTTATTCTCACACATCTTGCTGTAGCTGATGTAGAGCTTCCACATCAGGGTGTGTTGTTTTTTTTTTTTTCATTTTCCATTGAACTGCTTAAATGATTTATAGAGCTAAGGGCTCGCTGTGGGTCCTTGGTGCAGTTATGTGCTCTCAGAGTTCATCTGGGTGTGACCCAGCAGGAATTTCTTAGCCAGTATCTGACAATCTGGTTTGTGGAATGAGTTTTGCAAGAATGGTGTAGCAATCACACCCCTGGTGTGCTGTGTGCTTCTCAACCAAAGCGATGCTTTGCTTGTCCTTTGCAGGCTGGGAAGCTGAAGCTGGGTGGTTGCAGAGCAGCTCAGTGGTAGAATGTCAGTAGCAGTGAGCCGCTGAATCCTACCACATACAGTCTGTGTGCTTTGATTAGCCAAAGACAGGACAATTCTTCTCATAATCTTTGTTTTGTAGGACAAAATTCAAGTCTTCTATCTCTGTCTCAAGGAAGACTGGCTAATGATGTTCAGTGAGCATTGTGCTCAGTGAAATAGAAGCCTCAGTGCAAATTTTGTCCTTAAAGAAGATCACTGTGGCAAGTCTATCTATCCAATGACCTGAAGAACATTCTTAATTGTCTAAATGTATTTCCACACCAGATTGCTTTGTTTTGCTGTAGCAGGTTCTTCTTTTTCTGGCAGTTATTTTTGCTTTTACTGCTGAATAAGCCAACCAGCTTATGTGTTTTTTCAGCTGTTACATTGAAGGTTTAAAAAAAAAATTGAAAAACTGAAAGGAAATTATTTTTCATATAACTAACTGAATTTGTAATGTGTTTTTTTAAGAGGCAAAAATGTGAAGAAGTGAATGCTGAAATTCTAGCTCTAACAAGTAAGTAGTGTAGGAGAAAACAAGTCACTACTTATGTACATGAAAATGCAAATGTAATGTTTCCTCATTGTGTTGCTGCATCCACCCTTTTTATAAAAGATGAGTCGCTGTAATTGCTGGCCAGAACGATGTGCAACTTGCATCTGAAAGAGAGAGAGTGGTAATTCATCTGAAACACCTGGGTTCACCATAAAGCAGGCTGATCTAATGGCTTTCTTGCTGCTGTGTTGGGAAGCAAGCAGTTGGTCTTTCTTCTAGAATGAGGTTCCAAATAGAAGCTCTGTAATCAGTGTGAAGAAGATACTCTTAAAAACCACAACTGTTATTTGACTTGACACTTGTTTTAAACCACCTCAGAAATGGGAAAGTATTTTTTTTTTTCCTTGCTTTTTTTTCTTTTAATTGGGGAATAATATGACAACTAAATTGACTTACTCAGTAGCATTTACCAGAAGAGGCTATCTTATCTGTGGGCAACACATGCATCTATGTACCTTCTTTAAATTACTGAGTGGTAAAGACTTTTCCTTCTTTTTCCTTTTAAATCTTAAGGTCAGTTCAGAGCAAAGAGAAACATTTATTTATTTGGTACTCATAAACATTTGATTCTGATGTATCATTAATAAAGTACTCTTTATTGAATCATAGATCAGTTTGGGTTGGAAGGGATCTTTAAGTACACCTAGTTCCAACCCCCTGCTGTAGGCAGGGACACCTTCCTCTACACCAGGTTGCTCACAACTCCATCCAGCCTGGCCTTGAATGCTCCCAAAGAAGGGGCACCCACAGCCTCTCTGGGCAACCTGTTCCAGTGCCTCACCACGCTCACAGTGAAGAATTTCATCCTTTTATCTAGTCTAAATCTACCCTCTTTCAGTTTAAAGCCATTTCCCCTTGTCCTATCGCTTCACACCCTTACAAAAAGTCCTTACCCATTGAATTCTAGAAGATGATAAAAACTCTACTAGAGTATATGTTCTCCTGCAGAATGAAGTTCATAAAGGTCACATAGTGACCAGCTTGCCAAATATTTATGGTGAAACATAGCAATCTTTCTTGTGTTGGATTTGAAGTGTAATGCATAAATTCTTCTTTTAGTGCTATTTTTCATTAGTTATGCTTCAGAAAATGACTTACATGTATATCTTGGTTTGGTTTTGACTAAGTGTGAATCACAGTTTGGTTTTATTTTTTTCCGAGTGGTATGAATTTAGGTCAGTTTATCTTTCTTGGTTCTATACTCATCATGCTGTGTCATGCACAAACGAGTCTTTCTTAGCACGATTTGGGCATTGTTAGAGTAGTTTGGGCATGGTTAGTGGTGTGGCTAGAAATAAGGTTAATGCTTCTGAATAATGTTTTTTCATGATCCTGTATCGATTTATACCCTGTCCTTTTCTATTTAATGAATGTGTACAGGCTGTGAGTGTCTGGTATTCCTTGATTTTTGTCTGCGTTCAGTTCTGTTAGAAGTGCACCTTTGCTCTGAGTTGTTGTTTTTTTTTTTTTTTTCCCAAGCATATTAAACTCTTTTTCTTATCAAAAATACTTTGTTAAAATGAGAGTTGTTTGCTTTAATGATGCTGGTAATGTCACAACTTCATATTTCATTCTAGTACTGCAAAAATACACACAGATGTATCTGTGTTCTTAAGTATTTCAGAAGGTGAACAACTTGCAAAGCAATGCTAGGAAATGAGAGTGCGGAAATATTAGGAAATGAGAGGTTTTTAGGCAGTAAGTATCAGTTCAGACAATCTCTACAAGCCAGCTTTTAAGGTTTTGTGTTTCTAATTTCTTATCTGTTGATTTTGGAATTGAGGATGTCGTGTTGCAGCAGCAACAAAATGATTATCGATCTCAGCATGATCAAGTTATGTTTTGCCATGAACTAAGGTACAGTAAACTGCAACTTTTTGAACCTGCACTGGTGGAACTAAGATGTATATTAGAGGGCTCTTTTATCTGCTTTATTATTCTCAAGGTATTAGTTCCTTTCTCTCTAACGATTTAATTCTGAAGGACTTAACGGTACTGTTTGCTGCTTGGTTTCTATTCAGGTTACACAGGGTAACTCCCTTCCTCTCTCTCCCATTGTGGTTAACAGTATGTATTGCTTCGGTGCAGTTAGAAAGTAAGTCTTGGTGCTTTTGCTGCTATTCTGTCATGTGGAAACGCATCTGGCCATATCGTTTAACAAAATCTTTTAGAGTATTCTGCAGCACAAAAATTTGTCTTCCGTTGAAATGTTTTGCAATGAGAAATTTTTCTGTTCCTGCGTGTCTCTGCTGTTTTGAGAGGTGTGCTTATCTTCTGCAAATGCTTTTGGCCTTTTCAGGTCAAAGTGATGTGTAAAATTTCAATTTGAGCATAAAAAATGGTTCTCCAAAATGCATTAGCTCCCTAATGGGGAAAATACTATAGGTTTTTAAAGTCAGTTTAATACTGGTACTGAAACCTGAAGCATTGAAAAGGTCTGGATACTACAGCAGTTAAGTTTTGTCTGCTATCATGTCTTCACTGATGATCTATTATTATTATCACCACTGTCCTTAAAAAAGAAGTGCAACTTGTTTATCTAAAAATGTAGTTTAAAACATATTTATTTTATTCCATGACCGTAAGGGTTTCTTTTCTTCACCAAGGTTGAGACATAGCTCCCACAGTTTTTGTTTGTTTCTGACTTTACTGATGTTTGCAATTCTCAAAATTTGTAGATATTCACCTTTTCTTTGCGGAGTTTCTTTATATGTGCAGTTAGAATGCAAGATCTTTCTGTTGCAAAAAAAGCCAAAAAGAACAAAACCAAAAAGAACAACAAAAAAAAATCCTGTACTTTTAGTGTTTAGATAAAAGTTCCTCTATGTCAAGTCAATATCCTCGAAGATAGGTTTCTTTTTAGACAAGAAAGCAGTTGGACAGATCAGAGCAGAAATGACCTGATGGTATGCTATCTAGAATTGAAACATACTCTGGTGTTTTGTTTTACATTTATTTTACTTTTTTTTCTTCTAGGCAAACGGAGTGGACGTAGTAAAAAATGGAGGGAGATGTTGAAGTTGCCGCCTGTTAGTCAGTGTGAAGGTATTAGATGCTCAATTGGTGAGTGTCCTGTAGAGCAGTGTGAGAAGGAAGAATAGGAGTATGCTGCTGTTAAATGGAAGACTGCTGTGTTGCTTTGAATGTAGATTAGAAAAGAAACAATACCAAAACAAACAAAAAAAACCACCACAGTTGTAAATGAGCATTTATGAAAGGATACAAGCTGTATCGTAGCTCTGTATTTCTTAAAGGAGACTGTTCATGGAAGATAAATTCACAAAACCATGAACTAAAAAAGGAAATCCTTATTGTAATCTGAATGATATGGAAATATATATATATATATATATATATTTTTTTTTTTTGTCTTGTAGTAATTTTCTAATCTGTTCTGTTTTTATTCTGTGTTCCTTCTTTGCAACAATCTTGTTTGCTTTGGCATTGCTATTTCAGAGCATTCGCTATTTCTAACCTCATCCTGAATGAAACTTCAGTGAAGCATTCAATTTTTGTTACTTATAAATGTGAATAGTCTATAATAGACAAGTGTGCCTGGAAGAATGTTTAAGTATTTGGGGGATAATTGCAACTCTTTTGGTTGCTGTCATTGTTATGGGAGTAAGATCTTGCTATGGGAAAAGATAAACATATTTATTTCTCATCTTTTTCTCAGAAAAAGATTATAATCAGCTTTGTGACAAACAGCCAATAGGAAGACTTCTCTTCAGGCAGTTTTGTGATTCCAGACCGGACTTGAAAAGATGCATTGAATTTCTGGATGCAGTGGTAAGCAGTGAGAACTTAGACATGGATATAAATTAAAAAGTTTGGTGGTTGGTTTGGGGCTTTTTTGGACATTCAGTTTGAATTTTTGTGTGAATTTTGGCTGAGATACAATTGATTTATTTTTGTAGTAGCTTTAGATTCTATGTTTTGGATTTGTGGCCAAAACACTGTTGGTAAGACAGACATCAGTATTATCTATCTGATGCTTATGCAGCATCAAGGTCTTCTGTTTGTCAGTCTGCACCACCAGAAAGTAGACTGGTGATGCTCAAGAAGTGAGAGGCAGCTGAGAAAAGTGACCCAGCAGAAAGGAAATAGTTTATTTTAAAATCTCTGTAGTTTTGGTATGGTCAGAAGTATAGGCATGATGGGATCATGCTGTTGTCGTCTTGAACCTGAGAGGATGTGTTTACAATAACTGTAACTTACGTTATGCAGACTTGAAAATGTTGCTACTGCCATGGAAGCCTAAGACTGGTCAGACATTGCTAATTGTAAAAATAGATGGAGATGGGTATCTATGGAACTGTGGAAGGAGGGAAGTCAAATTCTAGAGAGCAAGGGAGAAGGAAGTGTTTTGGCTTGATACGTCTGCATCTTGGTATCTAACTGTAAAGAATGAGGGGAAAGAGGAAGTGTGCCCACAACCATGTTTGGTTTTAAAAAAAACAAAACAAAAAAAAACCCACAACCTCAAACTACATCCACATGGGGGAGGAGAACACGAGTATGTGCATATACAGCTGTCCTTAGGAGAAGAGTGTGTAGTAGATCAGAGCATTTATTCTGTTCATCTCCCTCATAGTTAAACCAAGGCCTGTGAAACACAGTATGAAATTGAGATTGCTGTCAAAATAACAACTTTCTCACTCATTTTTGTTCTAATTTATGTTCAGGGACCAAATGATTGAAGAAGATAGAAGTAGGGTAGTACTGCTGCTTACATACATAACAATTTACATTCTTAGAATATGAGATGATCCTGAAAGATGCAGGGTGTAAGGAAGCACATGAGATTATTGCCATGCCCCTACTTCTCCATATCTCCCTTTTTCCTTCACACTTGGTCAACTTAAAGAAACTTTTGGTGTGAAATGAAAGTAGAATTGCCTTCTATTTGTGGTCATTTGGTATCCATTTTCTTTTATAGAATCCCAAATAATATTTATTTCAATAAAGTAAAAAAATATCTTATTTTCATTCTGCATGATGACTGACAGTAGTGACTGTTTTCCTCTGGTCAATGAATCTTTGTGCAATTAGGCTTGTATTCCAGGTACATTTCACCATCATTTTGTGACTCTTAGCAGCAGTTTCTAGCACCAAATTCCAGAGACCAATTTGTCAACAGTATACATAGAATGAATTAAATGGAAGTCCAGAACAGTGGAGCTAAGTATTGTTAGGTGTACATAAACAGGAGCCTTTGATGGGTAGCACACAGTGCAGAGAGCACTGACAAATGTGGATGTAACGTTATTGTTACAACTTTTGTACCTGCTTTTCATCCCTACAGGTTGCTTATGTAAGGTGTTATAGAATCTTAAACAGTATAAAAGGGAAAACAGTATTAAAGGGAAAAAAAAATGTGATGTCTGTAAGGCATGATTGTCTTTGCTTAGCAGATGCCATTTTTTTCAGGTGAAATTGTTTCAAAGAAGTAATTTCGTTTTACACTAATTTAATAGTTTGAGTAGTTTTAATGTGCCTGTGGATTGTAATGCTTCTGTGAATTTAACGAAGTCTGACATGGCTGAGATAATCTGATGTAAGGGATGACTTTGTGATTTGCTTTTCCTTTTTCAAACTTCCATTTGACAAATTATTGTGAAGAACACTTGGGAATCATTGAGAAGAGAAGTCTGGGAAGGGCTAACATAACCTCTAATCTGAGTCTCATGATCTGAAAGCTAGCCTGCTCTCTTGGTCAAGAAAGTGAGATGTAGTACCTGCTATTTCTTCTGGATGATCCCTGAAATAGCCTGATTTTATTTTCTATTTTAATCTCCATTCTCCTGTATGAAGCCATATGATTTCAGGTGCATGTTTCATTTAGGACACCAAAATGACAAAATTAAAGTGGTACTTTGTTTGCATGCTTTGAGTACTAAGATTAGTAAGCTTTAACTCTTGGGCAGGTGTGACCTTGAAGTCTGGAATAAGCTTGTGGCTTCCCAGAAAGAAGGGTTGTGAAATCGTTGAATAAAACCAACAAATTCAAAGGGAGAATTAGTTATCCAATCATTAAGTGACTCATTTCACTAGCTGGGGACAGGGTTACTCAAGTATGAATAAGAATGGAATAGCAACTCAAACTTCCCTCTCAAGCTGTGTGAGTAACAGAGGTTAGCTGACAAGTCTCTTAAACTTCCTTTTAAATTACAATATCAAGTTTAAAACAGTATTTCAACAGTATTAGCATAACTGAAAATGTTAAAAGTGGTAAGTGCTGTGGTTGGATAGCAGGTCAGAAAAGTTAAGCTCGTTTGGTAGTTGAAGAAGAATTCCTTACCATTAGACTTGAATGTTCTGGAATTCAAGTAGCAAAACCGTTGGCTTGCAGTTGTTTTGGATTCAAATGTGTTGAATTGGCTGATACCATAATGTCTCATCAGAAGGTGATGCTGATGGCTTTATAGTGAGTCAATGTGGGTTAGCTGATGGATTGCAGAAATGAAGTTGAAGGATTCTGTTATTTCCAAGATGGTGTTTATTTGTTCTTGAACTGTCACTTCATGGATGCTTTAAAAAGGTATATAACTTTTTCACTGATTAGGTCAATCACTTGGAACTTACTCTGAGGCTTTTAATGGTTGTTGATTTTTTTTTTTTAATGAGTGTCATAATAAACTGTGGTTATGTGTGATGCAGTCCTCCATTCTGGATGCCTGCTGTATTTTCTTTGCTCTTATGTGCGTGCTTTCACATTCAGAGATCTGAATTAAGCTTTGAGTTGAATCAGCCTACCAAGCTAACTCAGGTTGCTGTTTGAGATTGTTGTGTTTCAATTAATCTTTCCCAAGATTTTGTGTTTTCTTTAAATGTTGTAACTTCTGATGTCTGCTTCTAGGTTATTCCTTAAAATTATTTATAGTTGCCAGTCCTTGTAGATTTTCAGAACTAGTATGTTTGATATTTTCTTTCTAAAAGTAGTTACCTGTGGAATAAATGTAATGGGATCCTTTATTTCCCATTATACTGGTAGCTTTTCTTATTCGTGATTAAAATTTACCTAGCATAAGATAAAAGACACTAAACATGATGTTATTCTATTCCCATAGGCAGAATATGAGGTATCTTCAGATGAAAAGCGCATAGACTGCGGCCTGAAAGTCTTGGAGACCTACTTCACTAACGGGGTCAGTGTATTGTGAGATGTGCATCAGATACGTTACAAATGTGCCGGAAACTTCTGACAAGCTACACATCTAAGTAGTTGCTTTGTTTGTTAGTAAATTGACTTAATTTTCATTAGTCCAATTTTTGGCCTTCCGAAATTGTGACATTTACCAGCTTGAGTTGAAACCTTGACTGGTTCCTGCTTTTACAATTATTGCCATTATGACTCACGTATTTTCAAATTAAAATACTGCTGTTAAGTAAATATGTATTTTTTAAACATACAACAAACTTGTTCAGCATGTGAAAAAGGCTTATTAACAACCTAACTATAGGTTTTCTTTAGTTTAAGGACATGAGAATTAGGAATCTTTGAAATTTTTAGAATATTTATTTTTCAATGATCGTTGGATTACTGCAAATTTTCAGAATTGCTACAGGTCCTCACAAAGTCAGATGATTGTTTTTTCTTTCCTAGAACATTCTTTTTGTCTTCTTGCATGGAGATCATTCAGATCTAATTTTTAGCATATATTAAATCAAGTTTTTTTTAATCTGTTTTCTGATGTATGATGGAGGCTTTTCTGTTGATATGTAATAGCACATTTGCTTTCTATATTAGTTTCTTCTTCTGCTTCTCTTGCTTTGGCCCTCTTGAAAAGGCCTTGCCACACATTAATACCTTTTTTGCTGCTTTAAAAGCAGATTCCAGGTTTACTATTATCCCCTCAAATAGTTTCTTGGGGACTACCATAATTCACATGCTGTTTTGGTGAAAAACATTTTGGGCTGGTTTGAAATCATGTCCCAGACTGGGTGTTTCTTTTCCATCCTTCCAAAGCAAATAGGTAACTTACTTTTGTGGTGGTAGGCCTATCAAAAGAAAAAGTAGTTGTATTATAGCCAAACTTGTCTCTCAGGTTACTGAAACAGAAATGCATCGAATGTTATTGCAGTTCTTAATTGGGGGACAAAAAAAAAGTTGACTTTTTTAGTTTCCTTGTTAGCCAAACCATTCCTTTTCTTTTTGTGGAGCAGAACTTTTACTCATTCTACTAATTACAATATTGGTTTTATTGTTGCCTTTTTTATTTATTGTTTGTTTTTTTTTTTAATTATGTTAAGTCTGCAGCACACTTGCCAGAAATACCTCAGGAAACAGTAAATGAATGTAAAGCAAGACTGGAAGAGAATCCTTCTAAAGATCTTTTTGTGGATTGTACTAGGTAGGTTAAAATGCATAGTACTTTGTTTTAGTATCACAAGATAAATTTGTGTTCCTGAGACAGATGAAAGGTGAAATTATTAATCCCAGAAGTGTGTCTCTGACATGAGTGTAGGTGAGAGATTTGAAACAGATTCATTAAAAGGACTGAATTTCATTTGTAAATTATTTGATGACTTTTTTTAAGAGTTTTTTTCTTATCACTATTTTTGCTTAAGTCTCTTGAAGATCTAATGCTATTTTATCTGTTAACAAGTAATTTAAGTTAGAATGGTATTTCATCATTATATATTTTACATTTGAGTATGCTCTCTTCCATGATGAAAGCACTTACAAAGTTGTAAATTGGCGCATGAAAGGTTTGTGAACAGTGTTAGACAATTAATTCATGGTTCTGGAAAACAGGTTAATTATTCTTCCCCTAACATGACTGATTAGAGGATGGAGCATGATAGTTATCACACGCAGGCTTTGTTCTGAAATCATGCAGCAACATTTCACATAGCTGCAGTAGTGAAGGCTTTTTTGGAGGAACGATACCTGTTTACCAGTGTTGCATGTCTTTGGAAAGCCTTCATGTTTCTAATATTACTGGTTTTTCAAGGCATGCTTGATCACGTCTGGAGGCTTACAACATGTTTTGTCACTGCTTGGGTCATCACCGTGGCAACAAAAATAAGTGTGCTTTATAACCACCTGAGATTAGAAGATTGAAAGGGATGTGTCAGAACACCTACTAAAACATGTCTCAAATGGAAGATCTGTCTTTCCCTTTCCACTGTCCAGTAAATGTCTGCATATGGTTTGAATGACTTGTGTTCCTAATTACCATGGTGTGCTTAGTTTAAGAGGGAAGCAATAAAGATGCATGGAATTCAAGTTTGCATGTGTTATTTAGTATTTCAGTTTTGAACCATAGAGTAAAACTTCACTCATCCAATTCCAAAGGACGTACAAAATCGTAGATCCTTTCCTGTAAATACCTTTCAGAGGTCATATTTGTAGGGTCATAACTGCATTGTTTAGCTGCTGATGGCTGATGTTTAGGTGGGCTTGAAGACAGATAATGTGAATACAGTGGTCAAACTTCCCGATTACTGTATGTAGCAGTTATTTTGCCATTTACTAGTGGTCTGGCAAGGAATAGTCTCGAAATGAGCTGCAATCATAGAAAACATCTAGGTTAAAACCATTAGTAAGTGCAGTGACAGTCTTTCTGCCTACTGCTACACTAATTATGCTGATCATCAGTTTTTCAGTGCAAATCTGAATTTATTTTCCTGTTGCTAGAATTGTCCATGAATACCTAAGCAGGAGACCTTTTGAAGCTTACCAAGAAAGTGTGTATTTTTCCCGGTTCTTACAGTGGAAATGGCTGGAGAAGTAAGTGTACTTCAACAATTTTGACGTTGTAATTCTGTTTGGCTTTCTGAACTGTTCTGCTTGTTACTCAACGCCCGCTAGAAAAATCATGATCTGAAAGACAAGATTCAAGGATGACTCTGAGCCAATGGAAGAGCTGATGCTCTAACTGAAGTATTTGTTCAAGAGTCTTTATGCAGTGAATTTGTATTACATAAATGTGAATTTATTGTCAAGTGTGTAGTGGGTACCAGTGTTGGGAACTCCTGTTAGTGTTTAGCTCCGTATTTGGTTTGATTAGTATTTACTTACAGAAGGGAACCCATGTTTCCAGTCAGACCACCCCTCTCATTTTGAATTCAATTTATTATAATGCTATCTTCATGAAGTGAAGGCAACTGTTATTCAGCCAGATATTAAAGAACAGGAAGGGCAAATTGAAGACAGATTTTGGGGTGGAAAAGGGTCTGCAAATTCTTATAATTCTTGTTGCATTATTTGTTTCTTTCTTATCAGGCAACCAGTAACCAAACACACGTTTAGGCATTACCGGGTACTTGGCAAAGGTGGATTTGGAGAGGTGAGTACAGAGGCATTTTTCTGTGAGGCCATCCTTAGAGGTTAATACAGAGGAGAAGCAGATTTAACTCTTGTCTCTAACAATCTAAATTTTTATGTCAACTGGTGAACTGTCATTGATCTAAAACACTTTGTTTTAATGTGCTAGTCTCAATATTGTAGGCCATGCACAAAGCAGGAGGAAACTGCCCCAACTATTGCAATAATTCCTTCTGTTTAAAAATTCTAATTTAATTGGTGATGAGAGCATAGTTTCGTTCCTACGAGTTACATTCCTGAACTCGATGTTAAAATCTAGATTTATTTCATGCTGTTTATAAGGCACTGTTTTTTTCTAAATGTTACAAATACATCTCTGTTTTGAAGGGGCAGGATGATTACTAAACTTACCTTTCTACTGTTTGAATATGATGTGGATGTTAGTCCTCTGTCCTGCAGTTTCCACAGTCAAGAGTTCAATTGACACAAGATCTGCAGTTTTACTGAGCTTCAGCAAAAAGTGTTGGCTCCTGCGTAACCACTGCTTTTCTTTCCCACTTCTGTTACTGCTTTTGTGACCCTCTTAAGTTGTTCTGTGGGTGAAAGTATTTAATAGATACTTACAGACCCCTTATTTTTCTGAGCTCATTTAAAAGCTTGGGGGGAAAAAAAAGCAGAATAAATTTTGGTGTGTGTGTATATATGTATGCATAAAGTTAATGTCTCTTACATGCTTTCCATCTCCTTTCTAGGTGTGTGCTTGTCAAGTACGTGCAACAGGAAAAATGTATGCTTGTAAGAAGCTAGAAAAAAAGAGAATAAAAAAGAGGAAAGGAGAATCCATGGCTCTAAATGAAAAAAGAATTCTGGAAAAAGTGAATAGTAGGTTTGTAGTAAGTATCTACTTCTAATCTTGTTCTTGTGAGTGTGTACGGCACTGTTTGCCCGGTTTCAGTCTTTTCAGGGGCTTATGGGCATAACATTTTGTAATTGATTTTGAGAATGTGTGAGTGCAAAGATAAATGATTGGTGTAATAACCAGAATGTGTTGTGTATGATTATGAACAGTTCTGTGCAGAGTTTTTATAGGTGGACTTCTCAACATGTAGTCTTACTGGGTAGTAACAGCTCTCTGTTTTGCTGGTTTATTCATATTTGCTTTTTTACATGACTTCATATTTTGCTTATATTGGAAAAAGGAACTGAGAATTGTATAGGAGTTAGAGTGAATAATGGTCGTTATCTCCCTCTCTGTTCTTTTTAGGTTAGTTTATCCTATACATACGAGACAAAAGATGCCCTGTGTTTAGTGTTAACCATAATGAATGGAGGGGATTTGAAGTTTCACATATATAACATGGGAAATCCTGGCTTTGATGAAGAAAGGGCTATTTTCTATGCTGCAGAACTGTGCTGTGGTCTGGAAGATTTGCAGAAGGAGAGAATTGTTTACAGGTCAGTACAATCTTCAGTAACTCGTACCTTGGCATCACCATGTCTCTTCAGCATTGAACATACAAATTATTTTCTGTTAAAATAAGCTTGTACTTCATGGTAAAAGAAGGAAAAAATTGTAATAGTCTTTTTGACGCGTCCTTCAGAATTACTAATATTATTTGTCACCTTACTGTTTATTCCAGTCCTGATACTTGATATATCAAAAACATTAAAAACAATTGCGAAGTAATAGAAAATTATAAACGAAATTAATTATCAATACAAATAAATAAATACTTTTTGGGAACATGGCATTGCATGTCCACTCTAAAGCAGATGTTCAGAGGAGACTGAAGTCCTTTGCTGCCTTGCTTGGTATGCAAAAGGGTAAAAAAAGTTGCAACTTTGCATAATGCTGATGTAGTGAGCCTTTTCTATCCACAGTATGGAAAATTAACATACCTACACAGCACTCAGTCTCATGGAAAGTGGCAGAACCACAGAATAAATCAGGCTGTTTATGTATTGTTCCCTAAAGAGCTTGGCCAATCTTGCAGTGATGCGCAGTGTGTTTTGGCAAGAAGGAAGAGAGGGTAAATTTAAGAGTCTTGGTTTTGCTCATTGTTCTCATGTGAATCAGCTACAAGTAGATCACTTCATGTTTCCCAGGTGAAAACAAGTAATTGTTTAAAAACCAAAACCCAACCCCACAGCCCTTGTGTTCAACTTGTTAACAATTTGCATATTAGATAATCAAACACATTGAATCCTAGCATCATCTGTAACTGCTTACTTTGGAGTGGTCTCGGAGTCAAAATGTGTCCCTTTTTTTTGTGCTGTTATGTCACTAATTTCCAATTATTAGAAATTTGTATGGGCTGCTACAGATTGGGGAAGCAGAAAAAAGTAGTTTCCCAGGCAATTAAGATGCAACACATTGCATCTTAATAAGAAAGGAATTTTTTTTAGTCCTCATAACGAAGGACAAAGAGTGCAGGTGTTACCAACTGAATAATCTGTATTCTCAGGGGGAAGAAGAAAGGGCTTAAATTTAATCATAATACCTGAAGGCATTATGTCATTATTTAAACAATTAGGTATAGAACATACTGAGGGGGTTCCTGCCCAAAATGTAAACAGATTAAAGGTGACTCTGGTTATACCATGTCAGCTCAAATGCACTTGAAGACTAAATTTAGAAAATGTTTGGATAATTTTATGTTCTCTGTAGAACTATTTTTGCCCTACTCTTATTAATAAAGAACTTCATGCAAAAGTCTTGTTTTTTCTTCTTTGCTAAAAGTAGTTTTTTTTTAATCCTGATCTAGATTTTCTGCCTCATATTTATTTTGTTTTGTATAATCTATTTAGGAGCATTTTGTTAACTTCTGTGTTTTTATAATCAAACTGAAAAAGGATCATAGAAATACTCTATCACTAATTGCAGTGGTATCTTACGTGCTCAAAATTCTCTGTAAGCATCTTAAAGGCAGTGCACTTAGGAATGGGTACAGTGACTGTGTATGATCGATGAACCTAAAGGAGTGGAAAAATTGGCCATGATTATAATTTCTTTAGTGAGAATAAAATTCTGGTAACCTGCAATCATAATGTTGTGGGGGACAGAACCACGTGAGGTATGTTTTCATTGATACTGCAGTTTGTTCTCCTATTAAGGTAACTAATATTTGTTTGTTTTCTGGAGGAAGGAGTGTTCCACTCTTGCTGCTTTATAAATATTTAATACTGATAAGATCATGGGACCTATTACAATATTCATTCTCTAGCTTTAAAGAAGGAGTCTTAAATGAAACTATCTCTGAAGGTAAATAGCATAAACTGTTAAAGCAGCTAATTCTTCTATTAAAAATATATTTTTGTGATTATCCATATAGATCATAGTGAAGTGTGCTGTAAAGGCAGTGGAAGAAGGGAAATTCAGAAATTCTGAAATAAAAGTCCAAGTGCAAGCAGGTATCAGTAGATGAAATTAAAATCAATTCATCTTGTTGGTTTGTTCAGTTCTGGAACGGCAGTTTTAATGTAAGGCTGTCATGTTAAATTCTATTATATTTGGCACGTGTTGCCATCAGTAGCAAAATGCCTCAATGTGAAAAAGCCAGGCCTATCTTTCTTCTCTTTCAACATCAGTTTTTACAGTATGGGTCACATGTCAGTACGAAAGCTACTACTCAGTGTCAGCAGTGCTATCAGAGCTGTCCTTAGAACCCTGGAGTTGGCTGTGCCACTCTGTGAGAGGAGTTCCCACTGGATTAAAAGAACAGGTGCAGATCTGGAAGGAGGGCCCTGTTCTGCCTGGTAGGGATTGAGCCAGTTTACATGTTTTGTGTTAGCTTGTGAAACTATCTGTAACTGGCCATGTGTTGCTGACATCAGAAAAGTAAGTAAACACAGGAACAAGCAGTAGTGGAGTTGTTATTCCATTACACAAAATGCTTGATAATAGGTAGATCGAAATCAGGATTTGCATGAGACAGAGTGAGGAGCAAGTGCCTCTGTTCTAAAAGATATTTGTATGTTGGTGTAAGCTGTAGCAAAAACAGAGCAGTACATGCTTACTTCAATTTAAAATATATATATTTTTCAGTCTGTTTTCAACATGCAACTTTGTTTTGTGAAGATTGCAGACATGAAGAGGACAATCTTTATGAGAGGAAAGCTGAAGCTCCTGTTCCTAGAATTGTTTTTGGCTCTCATTCTGAGCTTGCTTTTCAGTTGAGGTAGTCTGTTGTCCACTACAGGACCAAAGCCTGTGTATTTCCACAGAAACTTTGGCTTCTCTCACAGTGGAGGAACAGAAGAGGGAGAAAGATGATGCACCAGTGCATCCCAAAGCTAGAACTGATAGCTAAATTCTTGACAGTTTCAGAGCTTTACTTCTTGTTAACTGTTAGGCCTAGAAACTAATAGTGTTACACAACTATAATTCTAGCTATAGTAAGTTCTAATATTGACTGTTGGTGGATCAAAGAACAGAATTAGCTTTGATTAAGATGTTTATGTATTATGTTTTAGGTTAGACTTTAATCAGATTTCTGGGAACTGGATGGAAGTTTTTAAATCCGTTTACTTGAACTCATCTGAATGTGCATTATGTGTTTTACAGTAGACTTGTTTCTGCCTAAAATTTGAGATGAGTTTTGTTGCGTTTTTTACTCTTAACCTCAGTATCTCCTAGTTTCCCTGATATTGTAAACTTGTATCTGATGTGACAAGAAGGTCCCATTATAGGGACTGTTCAGACTTAAAAATTTATAGGAAAGACTCCCTTGTATGTTTATTTTATGAAGTAATGAAACTAACACAAATTCACACATCTTAAAGCATGAATTTAGCAATATTTGGAGAGAAAAAGTAATACAGATTTGAAGAAATGTTTGTATGTTTCCCTCTCATTTTGAATGTAAATGCTAGAATGATCCTTCCTAAAACTATTTCTTTTAAGTTATTCATAGTTTCCTGCTTTTTATACTAGTACCTTATCTTGTTGTAGTTGTACATGAAGAGCTTCTGTTTCGGCATCTGTAAGGGCACAATTGTAACATTAAAAAAAAAAAAAAAAGATTAATACCTCTTTTTAAGTCTTTCCTGATTTTTGCTGCCATTTAATAGCTGAAGAATGTTTCTTCATGTTTTGCATGTCCAAAAAAAACCAAACAGTTTGGGTAGAGCATCAAACTGCAGCAAGTAGTGGCTTGTTTTAACTTGTGAAGTTGCATGGCTGATATGCTCAGGAGGAAGCTCTTTAACTTAAAAGCACAAGCTGGTGTAAGTTACTTCTTAGTGTAAAAATATTACTGTTATCTAGAGACTCTCATCTGTGAAATTGCTGTTTTAGCCTAAATAAGATAAAGATTTAGGAAACTCAGGAGTTCTGTGGTTATACTGTTTGTTTTCTAGGTCTTCAACTTTACAGCTTTTTTTTTTTTTTTTATATGTAGGTATGAGCTGGAAAAATCTCCTTAATCAGAATCGTTATCAGAAGTCCTATATTGCCCCAGTTACATTTCATGATAAGTGATAATCTTGTCCTCTGTATAATTAACACTTTTATTCATTTTAATTTACAGAGATCTGAAGCCTGAAAATATACTCCTTGATGACTGTGGTAAGTAAATAATTGAAATTAATTTTGAAATTAGGAATTACAGAACATACTTTTTAATGTCTTTAATTTCTTACACAGTGTATCTTCATAATAGGAGGGACTTGAGTGACAAATATTAAGTCTAGTGTATTTTCATTAGTAAATTAAAACTGTCCCTATTTCATTACTAATGAAAATACACTAAATACACTATTACTTCTTAGAGAATGTGAAAAAATACTGGGGTTAGGAGAGTGAGAAATTACATGTAATGTCAAAGGGGTCCATTTCTCCTCTCATAATGACTTTTTTTCTTTTGCTGGTCTTTCTCCCTTTGATTTAATACGATTAAAACTTAGCTGGATTTCTATTTATTTGTTTTTTGTTTGTTTTACTACATAATTTATTAGCTTTGAGGTCAGAGTTACACCTAAAGATTAAAATATGATGTTAAGCAATAAAGAAGACAGAAATCTGAGGGGTGAGTGTTTGTTTCAACACTTCAACAAAAACAGAAGTTTTGATGGTTGCTAGTGTAGATGTGGCTTGAGAGTCAAATCAATATGAAAAAATATTTTTCTTTTTTTTCCCAGAAGCCAAATTAATGTTCTTTAATGACTTTGTATTAAACTTACCGAAATCTTTTGAACTCACTGTAGAACATATGCAGCAATTACCTTCTCTTAAGCTGTGGCTGAATATTACCAGTTTGATCTTGTAATTGCTGAGTTTTTCAGTTAAAGGAAAAACTGCTTTTGGAGTCACTAACACAAGATTTATTTTTAGTCTTTGAAGTCAGCGTGTTCTGACTGATAAACTTCTGAAAAAGAAGACACTTGGGAGAAATCACTTTGCAACAGCTAAAGCTTTAGCACACATCAAATGCATTCTTTAATTCTTCTCTCCAGCAACATCTAGCAAAAGCAACAGGTTTCTTTGAGGAAAAATATAGCTGTACAGGACTGCACTAGAATGCTTTCTTTCTGGCAGGGATATTCTGATCTTGTTCCAGAGAGCAGAGGAGGCTAATTAGAAAATAGCTTCAGGAGCTCAGATCCTGCACTTGACAAAGGGGTTCATCAGATGTTGGGAAACAGAAGAGCATCTGAATATTTAAAATAGCATTTACTGCTCAGGAACACTTAATTATTTCTAACCAGCATAAAAAGTGGCACTTAAGTTTTTCTGTTCTTTCCCCACACCATGATTATCTAGCATATGTAAAAAAGAAATTAATATGCTAATAATAACTAACGCTGATGCTGCAGTGCTTTTTGAATGACAAAGAAAATGTGTGCAAATGAATGTCAAGCATTTGTACGGGCTACCTAGAGGGGTGATGGAGTATCTAGGGAGCTTTCTAGACCAGAAATAAAACCAAACAAAAACACAAAATAAACAAATCCTTGAATGGTCTGGACAGACTCTGGCATGTTATAACATCAACAGTTCTGAGTAGATTCTGGTTAGGAATTTCTGTCCGTACTCCTAGAAGAGCAGAAAGAAAAGTAGCCTATTACTTGCACTTAGCACTACTAGAGTGCTTCATTAGAGGAAAACCTGATACTTTAGTACAGGCTACAGTTTTCTGATTGGAGATAAATGGATTAAATTCTGATGTTTTGTTAGGAAAGCTAGATTTTTGTAGAGGGGAATACAGAATGGAAAAATAAAAATCTCTAATGTGTACATACAGAACTCCATATAAACAGACATTAATTTCTTTTTATACTGAAATTGCAGCCAATGCCAAAGCTAGGAATAGAGTACTTAACTTTTTTTTTGTGTGTGTGTGTGAGACATTTGGTACTTCTGTTACAGGTTTAAAAAAGGGGGGAAGCAAAGAGGGGACTTCTTTATAGTTAAAGAAGCTTAGTTCTATGAGATATATGAATATTTTGATGATTTAGGTGTTTTTTGATGAGGTGTGCAAGAAAAATTTCTTGTTGTAAAAGTAATATTTTATTATTGATGATGACTGACTGTTTTTTATCTTAATACAAACAGGACATATTAGAATTTCAGATCTTGGATTAGCTGTGCAGATTCCAGAAGGAGAAACGGTCAGAGGACGAGTTGGCACCGTTGGTTACATGGGTATGTGAAATATCCTTTGCTAGTTAGGTTTTACCAGCAAGTTTGGTTAAACAAATATTTGAATGACTTGTCCAAGGAGCTACACTGGTTCTGCAGAGAGAGATTTTAATACATGGTGGAAGATGTTGGTAGTCAGTTATAAACTTTCTTAATAAATGGGAAAAGTTAACTTTGGGAACTATAGCTTTAGGTAGAACTTCTAAGAAAACAGCTAATTTCTTCTGATCTTATTAAAAAATCTGATTGTAAGACTTAGATGCTTCTATTGGATACACACAGTATTCAGTGTAGGAATTAACATTTCTTTGAGAAAAAAGGGGTTGCTTAAAGACCTTTTGTACAGAACCAAGAGTATTAATTAAATTATTGTTTTTTTGTCTATTTTTGTAGCTCCAGAAGTGCTCAAAAATGAAAAATATACATTCAGCCCAGATTGGTGGGGTCTTGGTTGCTTAATTTATGAAATGATTGAAGGACAGTCGCCTTTCAGGAAGCATAAGGAAAGGGTCAAACGGGATGAGATTGACCGGAGAGTAAAAGAGGACCAAGAAACATATTCAGACAAGTTCTCTGAGGAGGCAAAATCCATTTGCAGGATGGTGGGTGAAGAGATGTAGAGGTTTGAAAATTAAATTTCTAATCCTTTTTTAGAGATGAACTGCTTTATTTTAGTCTTCTATTGAATTTTTTTCAAGGCTGGAGTGAGGTGTAGTGAGAGTACCAAAATCTTTCTTCGGTTCAGGTGGACATTTCTGACAATCCATGACTTGTTTATTTTATCAAATTTTGATAATTCTGAACTTTTTAAAACTTAAGGTAGGCAGCATAAAGTGGTTTCTCTCTCATGTGCATGAAAAATGCAGCATTTCTTAGACCATGTGTGATCATAGGGTACAGCTTTGATACTGATGTGGAGAAATTGCAGTTGTACATGACCTTCCTTCTGTTTAACCTGTTTAAGACAGCAGGAATTTTTAATCTTCTGTGCTCTTAATAAGGAGTGCACCTATACAGAAAGCTTCAAAAACTACTTTATTAGTTTATACAGAATAAATAAATTACTTACACAGATTTACATTTTTCTATGATTTTCTTCCTGAAAGTAGAGCCTATTGCAAAAGCTATTCAACGTGGCATCAATTAAAATAATTTCATACTTACTCAACTTTTGGTCTAGTCTTTACTGTCAGAAAAAGTAACAATCTTTTTTTAGGGATTCTTTTGTCTTTGTCGTAATTTGAATTTCCAGTTCATTTTGATACCACAATAAAGTTCATCTTCTAAAAGACCAAGAAAGGAAGGGTTGTGCTTTTTCTTAATTGAGAAATCATATCACTAGGACAGCCTTTTTATTCATATATTTGCAGTTACTTGCAAAAAATCCAGGAGAGCGACTGGGCTGCACGGAAAATGGAGCTGCTATTGTGAAACAACATCCTATTTTCAAGAATATTAATTTCAAGAGGCTGGAAGCTAACATGTTGGAGCCTCCATTTTTGCCAGATGTAAGTAGGTGAGACAGATTTGATTAGTATCTAAAAAGGCATGAACTGCATAATTCTGTGTCAGTTATCATGTGAATTGCAGATAAACTTCTACAGTTATTCACATTGGCTGGAGATTACCATTGTAGATATTGCTGGCTAGTTGTTTTGTGGCATTTCATCTGAGAATTCTGCTATAGTATGGTATGTCACTATAGAGCTTTCTAGCTGATTTCTGTTGGCCCTGAAAAACTCAACTTTCCTAGGTCAGGTGCTAAACATATTAAGTTTAGCTTTGAGGAGTTCAACTCTTGAGCTGAAAGGAAGCTGCCAGAGGACAAATAAACTGTGATGACCAGTAAGAAAATCACAGATGCTGCATGCTCTTCCTGTTTCTGATGCTCTTGTTCTGTTACTTGCAGGATGGATGGAACTCCCCAGATGCATTATGACAAGATTCTGTTAAGTTTTTTGTGTTTCTGTTGTGTAATATGTAATTTAGTCTGCTCACCTAGGGCAAAAAAAAAAACTTAATGAAGCAATCTTGTATTGTACTGCAGCCACGTGCCGTGTACTGTAAAGATGTCCTGGACATAGAGCAGTTCTCTACAGTAAAAGGAGTGAACCTGGATACTACAGATGATGACTTCTATTCCAAATTTGTTACAGGTTGTGTCTCAATCCCTTGGCAAAATGAGGTAGGTATTTCATAAAAGATTTTCTTTAGTACACTGATTAAAAGACTTAATGTGGGATAAATTTACAATACTAACTTTTTTCCCCCAAAAAACATTATTAAAAATTGAAGGACCACAATAAACGTGCAAAATGAAAGCTGACATCTTAATGCAGTCAACAAGACTTCATTCAGCAGCATTGTCACCACATTTTCCTCGTTCTTCTGCCATATGTATGAAGTATTGCTCTTCATAGGAAGATAGTTTTCATCCTATTAAAAAGCAAATAGGCTTGCTTGGAAGCTGCTGTTTCATTGTATCGTGCCCAAGCATCAATAGAATATCCAAGTGACTTAGTAATACAGAATCACAGCTTATCTTTTCTATGGTTTCAAAGCAAACTATTCAACATTAGTAAAGTAAGACTTCCTTTTAAGGCTGCTGAATGAGCAATCTGGGATTCTGCATTGATAATTTCTCATTCAAAGTTTAGTCCATAGTATAAAATGTTAGGCTAGAGTGTTCTGAAGTGAGCTGAACAGACAAAAAGAAAGTGAAGTATTTAATGAAATCCACTTCTGGTTCTAAAAATGTATGCTTATTGCATTATAGGCAGGAGCAATTCTTTACAAAAGGGAAGGAGCATCTTAGTGCTTGCCTGCATGATAGTGCTCATATTGTTCTTTAAATTTTTCTCAGTGCTCAAGAAGAGTTAATGTAGATTTTGTGCTCTTCTTCAAGTAGGTCTGCAAATGATGTTGTTTCAGTAGCATGAAACTGACATATTTTTAACTTGTTAGGAGTAACCAGTCAGAATAAGTGGGTGATGAATGGAGTGTGTTTGAGAGGCTTATATGGATACTTAATTTATATTTTATGTGTTTCAAAGATGATTGAAACAGGATGCTTTGAAGATATTAATGCATGTGAAACTGATGGTACTGTGTCACCAGACAAAGAGAGGTCTCCTAAACCAAAGAGAGGCTTCTTTCACAGACTTTTTAGTGGAGAGGTAAGGGTGTTTTCTTGTCTTCGATAAGAAAATTACCAGTAAGTTCTTAAAATCTGTTCAATTTGAGCATTTTTAAAAGTTGATTTGTGATAAGAAAAGCTTTTTTCCCTGAATGCTTAAACTAATGAAACCTGGCTTATGCCTTTGTCCCTGCACTGCATTTCAGAAACTGTGACGATCCATATAAAATCCAGGAGTTTTTTCCTCCTTCAGCATTCTGCTTTTCTCTAGCTTGCTAGCTGTTGCCTGTGGAGGGGGAAAGTACTGTATGTTGCTAACACTGTATTGCACATCTTCCTTAAGATATTAACTTCAGCCGTGCTCCTTTGCCAGTTTTTGTAGAACTTAAGAGGAAATAATTTGAGAGATAATTGAGGACTCCTTTTGCAAAAACTTGTATAGAACTGAATAGTAAATTCCAAAGTTAGTGTGATTGTGCACTGCAATGTAGTACTTTTTCCTTTAGAAAGATGGACTCCCAGTAAATCATTGTGGTGCATTAAGCTATGCAAAGATAACTCCTAAATGAATGAGTGTGAAGAACTGTTATAAAACAAATGTTAAAATACTTCAGCACGAAACTTTAATTCTTTCACCAGAACAACATAGGCTTACATAACTTCTGATAATGCACAGCCTCTCTTACAGACAAAACTTCATTAAAAAGTAGAAGTTATATGAACTGAATACCAAAGTACTGTTTAAAAGACATGACAATATCCTTGCTTATTGCTGTTGAGAAGTAAACTATTCGTAAAGACTTTCAGTTGAAGATACTGTTCACAATTCTGCTTGCTCAGTATGCCTGCACTATAGAGTGGAATTATCTTCAGAAGCTTAGTACATTTCAGTAGGAGACACTTCACTAGGAGCTGCTTTGGCTTTCAAGCAGAAATAGAATTTTAAATTTGCTAAGTAGCCACAACAGAGCCACATTAAAATTGCATGATGATGATTTTTGTCATCAGCTGGTAATTTGCCTCTGTAAAATGGTACGATGCTAATGGAATATATAATGGAATATATATTTTTAGTTCGCCTTTCTGAATTCACTTTTTTCACATTCATATTGAAGGAATAGAAGGAATGGTTAAGTACAGTAATAATCTCACATATCTGAACTTAAAACTTCTGTCTTAGCATAGGCCTTTCTTCTGAGAAGATTCCTAAAAATATTGGCATGGGTTGCGAGCCTTCAGCTGGTTTTAAAGTTTAAAAAAAGAAAAGAAAACACCCTACAGTTATTTGTCATGTGAACTTAATTTTAGGTTCTTTAATTCTCTTAAATGAAACTATAAAGACTTGAGCTTTTGGAATTGGGCTCTAGTTTCGTTCGGTACTCCCAAAACGTTAGGTAGGATGAAGTAAAATGTTCCGGGAAAAGATTCAAATCCCTCCCCCTCTATGCTACCTTTGTGCCTCAAAAAGTATCCAAACCAACAATAGTGTTAACTTGGTAACTAAATTATGTTTCTGTCTTCTCTTGCAGGTCTGCTTTAAATCTGATTGCAGTGATGAGGAGCAGGAGTCCTCTAGACTTTAAATCACTTTACTGTCGTCAGAAAGGATTAGCAAACTTTAAATGTTTTATATCTCTGTAGCAAAGTGTATTATATATATTTTTTATGAGTTCAAGAATTTTTGTACATTTGTACTTCATTTGTTTTAAGATGTATATTTTTCACTAAAGCTTAATTGTACAAAAAACGAGTGCCATTTGAGTGAGTGTGTTTCTGTATGTATTTGATTTCTTCTACCCACCCCTGCAACGGAATGAATCTAGAAATATTAACAGGATTTTAAAGGAGAGAAACAACATCTTTAGCATAAACTTAATTTGACTTTTTTTGCTCCTGGTAAAAATCTTCTTGTTCATTAGATCTTTATTAGCTGTTTTCTTAAAATTGCTGTACTGATAAAGTTCATAATTCTTGTATTATCTGGCTGCATGGCAGTGCTATCATCTAATGCATCTCAAGAAAACTGCTAAGGAAATAAAGGAATTCAGTGCACTGTGGCTAGCTATTATGAAGTGCTGTTTGCTTATAGATTTGAAAATAGTCTTGGTCTTATTTTTATCTAGAATTCTGGACATTAAGCTTAATCTTGTGACCAATTGTATTACCCCCTATTCCTTTCTATCTTTTGTACACATTCTCTCCATACGGTTCCTCAACATGGACCATGCAAGTAGACCTATGCCAAAATTTTATAACTATGCTTTTATGTACTTTGTTGCCCTTACTGAAAGGACTTTTTTTACCTGTGGGAAATCTTTTTTTTTTCTTTTTTCTTTTTTTTTTTTTTTTCTGTAAATGAAATTGTTTACAACTCCATGTAGGATGTTAGGTTTTTATAATGAGTAAGAAAACAAGCCACAGGCTCTTAATACAATCTTCTCTGCTTATCACGTTGTGATATGCAACATTATAGGGTTGACAGTGATCACTGCCACTGAGGGAAGAAGCAGCTAGTGTTAGTGTTAAATTTAACAATGTAAATAATCTTTTCTTATAACTTTCAAAAGCATAAAGATTAAAATCTCCTTGGTTTTAGCAATCATAAGATCGCTTAATGCAGCTGTGGAGCTGCTGTTGAAGTTTTAGTTACAATTACCTTATGTTCGTGAGTAAAAACTGTTTCCAGTTTGATGGAAGCTTGTAAAATGTCTGTTCTTCTGGGCTCAAAGTATGCTAGGCTTTATTTTGAGAAGCTCTGTGTAAAACATTTTATCTGTGTAGGAGAAGAAACTTAGGGAACACATTTCACGAGCCTTTTCTGTTTCAAAATTTAAATTAGTCTTGAAATATTCTTGAAGTTGGAGTCATGACTTCTTGTATACATTATGTTCTGTATTCTGAAGATTGTCTCCACAGAGCATGCTTTTTTTTTTTTTTTTTTTTTTTTTTTTTTTTTTCAGTTTCTAAACTCTAGGAAGCAAGCAGACTGCATATGTTCTATATGCACCAACTGAATATCTACCTCAATAGGTTTCTGCTTGTGTTCACAGACCTCCCTTGGAGAAACTCAGCATGTTCCAGAGATACACCAGATAGTCAAGCCCACTGCGGGTATAAATTCACAGTATTTTGTTTCTGTGGAGGAATGTTTTAATGGATTAGAATTTGAAATAAATTGGAAAACTAAAGTTTTACAAAATTCTGCTGGGGTGCCTGCCTCTTTGAAATTGTTCCTCTTGAATATTGTGCCACAGAAATGAGGAATTAGACTCTTTTTCTGTGTTTTCAGTGCATGTTTCCTGATGTCTAAAATAACACAGACAGCAAAATGTCTACTGGGGAAGAGAGAAATTGGCAGTGGGAGAGAGAAATTCCTGCATGACAATCTGATGCAATAGTGAGGGAATGGAGACTCAACAGAGAAATAGGTGAAGTAAGTGTGTTGGCTAGAACCATTATGTGTGAGACAGTGAGCTGGCACAGTCTGACCTGACCCTCTTTATTATGTACAACAATAAGAGAAGGACTCTATTTCTCCGTTCCAACTTTTCTAAAGAGGTAATGAAAGTGTTTTAGAAATAGCTACCTGATTGGGCTACCGATCGTGTTTCTCTTACTAAGGGTTTAATTTTTAAATATCTTAGGTTTACCATTCTGAGTCAAATAAAGAGACAGTATTAACGTTAGACACATGGAGCAACTGTCTGGATTTAATGTCTGCTTAGAGGAACTTCAGATTTGGGCAGGAATGCCATGGACACAAGCTGGGTAACTTTTATGAAGATAGTACAGGAATTGACTTAAACAAAGAAAATGTGAAAGTATATTCATTACATATTTCAAATTTCTTCTCTATTTTAGAGAGAGAGAAGAATTTTAACATAAAATAAATAAAAAATTTACCCCCACTTTGGAGTGCAGAGGTTTAACGCTTTTTCTCCAGGGTTCTCCCAAGAAAAGAAACTAGATAAACAGGCAAACTGTTTCTAACAATTGGTTCTTTCAATTTTTATACTTCTGCTCCTCTGGAGAAGAAACTTTTGACCACATGTGGCTTTTTTGCATGTTTTTCTGAAGGTTTCATTTCACAAGTTTTTTCTTTGAGTTATGAATAATAATTCTAAGTATTTTTGAAGGGTAACTACATGTTAGCAGGATTAAGTCCTAAATTCTATTTTTTTGCTACTAAGGTCAAGACAGCATTTTTCAATTACAAATTTGTTCCTTTTATCTCCATTCAATGAGTATGACCTTATTCTTTGCACAATTTACTAACTTCGTTATACTATAAATACATTAAAGCTGTCAAAATCTGCATAAGTATCAAAGTTTAAAATGTAAGCAATTAGAAATATAGGCACATAATAACTAGATATTATTTAATGTAAATCATCAACTAGGACAAGGAACTGTAGGAACCAATGTAATTCTCTTCATACGGTACTTGGAGATGAAGAAGTTATGCTAAGTAATCTAAAGTGACTAATATTATCAACTTGGAGATACGCTTTGAGAAGTGTGAAAAGGGTAAGAAGATGAAACCAAAACACTGTGGTAATGTGTAAATGTAATATGAATTTTGTTCTTGATTTTTTTTCATAGGATGGAGATGAGAAGAAGGCAGCAGGTTGTATTTACTGCTGATATAAACTTTTATTTCCATGAAGCTATAATTAAAAAAAGAAAATAATTTCTTGTTGTTCAGAATGCCTTCATTACACTTCAATGAATTCAGATTCTAGATCTGTTATAAGATTTTAATAGCAGTGAGACAATCCAGCAGCCCAACTGCTTCGTTCTGTTGGTGTGAGATATGGAAAGATCTATCAATTCTGTGGAGTTATCTCAGTGAGATCGATCCTTCTCTGTAGCTTTTGTTTCCAAACATTTGTTTGTATGTCTTAATGTCTGTTTGTGCATACCTCATGAATCTACATATAGAGCTCCAAATTCAAACTGTGAAACTATGTACCAGTATCTTATTGGTTTACTTAATATGATTATTGCGATCAACAGAACAGAATCTTCATGCCTCAGGGTTGATGTCTTTCTTTAAAAGAAACTGTCAGCTTTCTTTTCCTTAGAGCTGTAATGATCATAATAAAGATGTTACAGTCTAGAAACAATACCAACAAACCAGTTTCAGTTGGGGGGAAAAAGCCAATCTCAGAATAAAGTTTCTCAAATTAGGCAATCTGTGATAGAAGCTGTTAAAAACAAACAAAGCAAGCCCAACAATTTTTAGAAGGTACTTCAATTATTTTTCCAAGAATACAGATGTAAGAAAATTCATAGCCAAAAATGAATGTTTGTTCAGTGTTTCTCGCAAAAGTCTGATTTCTTCTTGTGCTGGCTCGCTATATTTTAAAGAGAGCAGAAAACATCTTCCATGTTCAAGCAAAATCTGATATGGATTGTATTTGGTAGTCATAATAAGCAAGAAAGATCTTGATTCACATAAGCATCAGTATGTTCAACTGTAACTAGTTACAAGTTACTAAAGTAAATTAGCAGAAATAATGTTATTTTCTCATGGTTTCCGTGGTATATTAAGTTAACAGTGGAGATGTCATCTTCATTTTTGAAGATTTTTCAGTAGGAACTTTTCTTTAAGACATACTGAAAAAAAGTATTTTATTTTTTTTTTAAGTAAAGATGAGCTGAATTTGTTTACTTTGATTTGAATTACCTTCCTGGCTCCTTTTGGTAATAATGATGTTTCTTCTGCTGAATGTACAATTCTTTTATTTCAGAGTTGTCCATGTGTTTTATCGTAAGTTTTGCATATGGCACATAGGTAGCCTTCATTTCACGCTCCACGTATGTCCAAACCACCAAAATTCCTTCCAGTTATAGCAATGTTGACTGTTAAATGTGATGTGTTAGTTCCATAATTTCCAAACCACTCAAGTAATTGTTGTATGAGCTGTTTTCCTGGATATTCTAGCATTGTTATTCTTGAAAATAAAAGCAAAACACTGCCACATCTTTCAAACACATGTATTTATTGTCTTATGTGATTTATTTACCAGGTCTTTCATGGTAGCTGAAGTTATAATTAAAAAATAAAAATCACAATTTGTTGAAATAGAAAATGCTTAAGATGTTTACCAACGTGAGACTGATGATTCAGGAAAATTACCTGAGTATTTCCTCAGGTGACACCTTATCTCTTAGTCTGATTTTTAGTTTCTTCATGAATTTCATACAGGTTCATGGGGATGTGCTACTTTTAACACATCTACTGTGATAACACTGTGAATGCAAGATTGGTCAGCAGTTGCTTAGCTTGTCATCAGCACACTGAATATTCCATTATTGCAAAAAAATATATATATATTTTGCAGGCTTCACTTTCCTTAAAAAAAATTATACCTTGGAATTAGTTAGATTTGTTTTATTTGCATCAAACTTTTTTCAATGGTGCGCTGCTTGTATTTTCAAAATGTTAACTTTTGAAAAAGGCTTTCACTGTAATTTTATTACATGAGTTGAAGGGCTAAGACTTTAACTGATATCTAGAACTGCTTCCATTTAAGGGTTTGTAACAATAATATAACTGTTATTGACATATTGTAGATTGTGTGCATATGTTGAATTAGTGGGTCAGTGAAGTCTGTTGGATTACTGAGTGGAATCAAGTACTTGCTGAATTGTTTCTGGCAATGCTGGTTTAAGATTGCCTTCGGGAGAGAATATTTATTTTTGGCATGCTCATCTAACCCTGTACTGAGACTTAAATGAAGAGTTAGATTGTTAAAGCCGTTGGTAGCATATGGTTAGGAAACATTCACAGCACTCATGCTTTTCTTTCAAACCAGGTTAAAGCATATTTCTTTTTGCTTCTGGAAGTGGAGATGAATTTGTCATCCACTGAATTATATAAAACTTAGTAGTGGCTGTTACTCCATTGAGACTGTGACTGTTTTATTCCTTTGTGTTAGCATTGGCTTTACAGAAATTCCTGTTATCCAACCTTTCCTGCTGCTGCTTGTCCTTTGCTTGTTTCCCACCACTTCATTTTTGGTCAGTACAGCTGTTTGTGGGGCTGCTCTTTGAGTAGGATCAACGGCATGATCTATTGTTTTTGGAAGCATCAATGAATTTAAATTGGGAGAGCTTCCTGATAAAGCACTTGCCAAAGAAAGACCTCCAACCCAAGATACCATAGACTTCTCTCCCACTTACCCCAGCATATGGATAATGAGCAGAAGGGCAGGCACTGCCAGTGCGGTCTGGGAAGAAGAGAGCAAGGAGGTGGGCATGCATTACATTGCATTTCTACCGGTGAGTCAGCAGCCCTCAGGGGAATGGTGCACATTTTGATTTAAAGCTTCAAAACAGTTTTGCAAACACTGGCTTGGTGGCTTGTTTAATCTTTGATAAAAGCTTGTGCTCTATTTAATGTGCTTAATTTGTTTTGAAGCATGGTGTGGCATGTGCAATTATCACATGGTGCGTGCAGCGCTCTGGCTACATGGTCATATTTTTCTTGTACCATTTGCTAAATAAAAAATTCATGATAATCCCTACATTCTACAGAAAGCTCTGCAAGATTTATTCTAAAACCAGGAAAAATGTCTTATTCTTGATACCTTAAAAGCTCATATTTTATTACACATTTACAACTAAACAGTGGCTTTTTATAATTTGAATTATTTTCAGTGCTGTAGGTAGTTTTATTTTCAGGCAAACAATTCAAGTGGTGCATCTTTTATTCACGTGCTAATAATTAACTGGCAGAGCAATGTTTTAATGAGTGTTTGGCGAGAAATGATCAGTACATCTCCTGTGGTTTTCCAGCAGTTACACTGATGGAATCAGAGTTTTATGGGGAGACAGACACGTGCAAAGGTGTGAAGGGCCAGAAGCCATTCTGCATTTCCATCGCGGGGACAAAGTCCATGTTTCTGAGGTACAGCTCAATTACCAGTGCTGATGCTCATTTAGATGTTGTACAGAGGGATGTGATTTAGTGGGAAGTACTGGTGATAGGTGGATGGTTGGACTGGATGATCTTTTGGAGGTCTTTTCTAACCTTGGTGATGCTATGATTCTGATGTCTCAGCAACTACAGGCACATTGAAGCATTAGTTGTAATTGAATTCATTATAGTATTTTTAGCTTAAAAAAAAATCTTAATGCTTGGCTTACACTATCTTTTGAAAGAAGGCTTTAAAGGGGTATGTTTAATATGTGCTTTAAGAGAGCAAAAAGCTGTCCTGATCGAGCAGGTCCAGCATCACGAGGCTGATGCTGAGAGGCCGGCGGGGCCCCTGCCAAGCGCTAATTGCCTGGTTCCTGTAAGTGTTTCCCCTTTTTCCTCAGAGCCTAAAATAACGACGGAGTGCCGGTAGCGCTTGGCAAACACCACAGCACGATGAGGGCCGACTAGCATTGGGAGCGGCGGTGAGAGCGGACGGCTGAAGGGTGAGGCGGCTTTATTGCCGGCGCCGTCCCCCACTCTGCCTGTCACGCGCCGCCAGCGGGCGCCCCGCTTCCCGCTTTGTGACAGGCGGAAAGAGGCGGTGCTCTTCTCTTGATTGGACGGAGTGCCTGTCGCTCTGCTTGCCCCGCCCCCTCGGTAGCCCGCGTGCCCGTGTGTACGGCCGTGACGGTCTGCGTGATTCCAGGCGGAGAGGGAGGGGGCGATGCGCGCATGCGCTCTGCGTTGTCCCGCTTTGAATGTTCGCTCCGTGGTGGGCGGAGCAACCCGAGCAGGGGGCGGAGCCGTAGCGCGGGGGCTGCTGGGCCAACCCCAAGATGGCGGCGGGGCAGCGGGGCGGAGATCGCGGCCCCCTACGGCGGCTCCCCGGCTCGACGCGGCTGTGAGGCGCGGAGCGGCCTGCGCGGGCGGCGGCGCCTCGGCGGGCGTGAGGGGCATTGGGCGAGCCGGGCAGGGCGAGGAGGGAGAGGCGGAGAGTCGGGCGCGTCGGCAAGGAGGCGGGAGCTCGCCCGTGAGAGGCGGGCCGGTGCCGCCGGCGCGGGCGGAGCGGCGATGGCCACCATGGAGAAGCTGATGAAGGCCTTCGAGTCGCTGCGCTCCTTCCAGCAGCAGCAGGTGCCGGCCACCATCGCCGAGGAGTCGCTGCAGAGACCGTGAGTGAGCGGCACGGGGCGCGGGGGTTCCTCGGTGCTTCAGCTTTTTCCCCTCCCCAGGGGGCTGATTCGCAGCCGGAGCCGGGCGGCGTTCCGGCAGCTGCCGGGGATGGGTCTGGAGGTGCTGCCCGTTCGCTGAGGCAGTTCAGGGGGCTGCAGGTTTCTAGGCAAAGGCTTGCAAGTGTGGCAGCCTAGATAATGAGAGGTACGGGAACTCTGCCTGGGTTTCGCAAAGTGGTTTTGGTTTTGGCTGGATACGCTGCTGAGGATAAAGGGACAAAAAAATCTTAAGTTTAACTTTTAAGTCTAGGGCTTGTCTGTCTTTAAGGAGTTGATGTGAATGGATGACTGTTTGTGGCAAACTTTGCTTGAAGTCTTGCACTGTTACACGTGTTGAGCTCTAAGAGGAAACAGCACAAATGCTTCTGGTATCTCTTTGTGTCCTTAAACGTTAGGGGTGGAGGCACTGAGAAGACGCTTGTTTCTATCAGTGCATTGCTCTGGTTTCGAGTCAGAGAACCTGCAGCTTTGCTGGAGGCCGAGGAGCTGTTCAGTGCCCCAGTGCTGCCTGTTGGGTTTGCTTTCTCTAAAAATAACTTTTATTGAGCAGGTGAAAAAGCACTAAGGATTTCAGTGCACTTGGTGAGTCACACTGTTACTGTTTCTCCAGGCGCCAGGGGGACAGGAGAAACAGAAAGGCTGAGGAGCAGGTAACTTCAAAATTGGCAGTTTCAGGTGCTTTTGGCAGAGCTGATCCATGTTGGAAGCTGGGTTCTTGGCCACCTGCTCCCACAGTATGGTTTGATATGGATGCCAGCTGAATTTACCATGGCTCACACTGCTTGGAGATTCTCATCTCAAACAGTTTCATTGTGTCGTTGACGCTCTCGGGACACAACAGATGAAAAACCTTATTTTCTTCATAAGCTAATTGTTTTTATACATGTCAGTGTTTTCAGGGACTAATTGCTGTTTTATGATTTGTTCGTACTGTTATTTTGGGTAGCATAGAGAATAGGTGGACATCTGTTTCCGTTCTTTCCTATAGATAACAGAAAAAAATCTAAGCAGATATTGTTAGGGTAGATCATTTTATTTCAAAAGAAAATAATTTGTACTTCAAAATAATTTGTGATGCTTGCAAAAGGATGTTGTGGTTCATGTGGAGGTTTGCATTTAGGTATACTATAGTCAAAGCACTAAGAAATCAAGCTTGTAATTGTCCTAGTTGACTTTGTTTTTTTCTGTTTAAAAATAAAAATAGGCTGGATGTTTTCAGAAAGCTGATAGTATTGCATGCCCCCAGGAGCTTTACCAATTCAGAAAGGGCATTGAGCCTCATAAAAGCCTATGAAAGGATATTGTCCCAATCTTTGGTGAAGTTTCCAAAATGGTTAGTGAAATACCAGGTCACATGTTGAGCATAACTCCCAGTATTGTTTGCATTTTCCATCCAATGGATTGGAAAAGAGAAATGCCTTTCTGTGTTCTTTGCATGTGGGGATCTGCAAAGTGGTCATCTTAATTGTCATCCTGCACAAATAACCCTCAAATATTTTGTAGTGCTGTACAGTAACTTCCTATCCTCATATCTGTTTGCAGCTGTGAAAACAATGTTGCTTTACGAGTCTGTATTGAGATGATAAAGAAATTGGTGAATTTCATAGCATAAATGCTGCTGGTTTGTTCTTTAATTGTTTAATTAAATATGTTTGGCATTATCCAAACAGATCAAATTGTCTTGTTGCTTAAATTAGATGAGTGAGACAATATCATTTCTTGAATTGGAGAGAATCACGTTATTGCAGGTGTTGATAGGCTTTTTTTTTTTCTGTTGTTGGATGTTTTTCTGTAAAGTAAAGTAAAAGTAAAGTAAAATCCATCTTATCTTTCTCTCTTGTTTTTAAACCGACACCTTAAATTGTCACAAGGCAACGTTCAATGTTATGTCTTCATGAGTGAAAAATACCCACAAAAAGCATTCCTATTGGAGCGAGTGAAAATGGCCTTAGTATTTTGTTGCAATTAAAAAGCGACAACAACAAACTCTCTGCTGATCTGTAATGTTTTATGATCACAGAGGCTGGAGCATAGAGAACATTTGCACAAATGCATTGAAAGTCTTTGTGACAATGACTTTTGAGGTCTTGATGAAAACAATATCCTGGTTTTACTTTTATTATTAAAATATTCTTTGAATTCAAACATTTACTGGTAACCCAAGAGCTTTTTTTTCTTCTTTTTTTTCTTTTTTTTTAAGAGGTTTTAATCAGCAGTACTCATATATTACAGTTTTAGTGCATGTTACAGACATGTCAGGTTGTGGCCTCCTCTCTCATCTCCTCTGTTGTTGGTTTACTCTTCTGTGAATACTTAGGTTGAGCTCTCTGTCATCATATTGCTGCTTTAAGTTTCTGCTGAGGCACCTTACTGTCTCCCATCTCTATTTTTTGCTTTTTCAGACTCTTGAATTTTGATTGGAGTTGGGTTTGTTTTGGTTTGGATTATAAAGCTCCCCCAAACTTGAAAATTTGGTCAGTATGATGTAAAAATTGAGTTTGTTCAGTGAAATGAAAGAGCAGATGGACTGTCATACAGCATCCTGTATCTTATTCATCTCACCTCTTGTCACGGAGCTGACCAGAATGCTGTGCTAATCACACGTTTCTTCTGGAGAAGTAACTAGTTTTGATTTGACTGTTCTAAAGGCTGTCTTTTTGTTGCTTTTTTTTCCCCACCTTTGGAACAGTTTTCTCTTGTTAACTTGTTCTGATAGTTAATTATTGTAGTCATGTTAAATTGTGACCCATTTCAGTTTTACATTTGGTTCTAACCGTTACATTTGGAGCCAAAGAACTTTCCAGTAATGGGCATTTTTCATTACTCACTGTTTTTTTTTATCGTAGCTTTTTGTTTGAGTGAATCTGTGATTGTAGATAGGTTTTATCAGCACAGTCTGTAGAAATATTGCAAGTTCTCTGCTTAGCTAAAGCTGTAAGAGCTGTTGACCTGCTTGTAATTCGAAGATGAGTTTTTGAGTTAATATGTCTAGGGTGCCTACTCCTTTTCCAGTCTCTTGGTCTATCCGTTGTTGACCGTATTACTGTATTGTTCAAATCATTGGCTGTACTTCAGCTTTATTAGCTTTATTTTTTAACGTGCTGATATTTCTGTTTGTTAGTAGAATCTTGAGTTTTCCCGTTGCTTTTCTGAAGGTTAATGTCAAGCTGTTTGGCCTGACGTTTTTAAATGCTAGTTCAGCAGCAGTGCTTTAGTCCTTTTACACATCCTTAATTCCAAGGCTTAATAAAAGTGAGTTGGATCTTTTTGTAGTTGGCTCATCTTGGGCTCGGAGTGCAAAATTATCAGGACTTGCTGATTTTTCTTATGTTGTTTGTTAACATTCTTGGCTTGAGGCTGTCTGTAGAAGCCTGCAGAAGATTAAACTCCCGTGCCTGTGGGGTGAGGCTTTCCTGTTAATACCTGCTGCTTTGGTATCTTCTGCCTTTGTTCTTGAAACATGAAGTGCTGTCTGACCATGCACTTGAGCTCACTGCCTCAGCTCTCTTGTAAGAAATGCGTGATGCTGTTGAGCCCCCACGTGGCTTATCAGTACTTTCCCTGAGGTCTTCATGATACTTCTGGATAAACCTTTCTATAAAAAAATCCCTTGTGTCCTATCTCCAGAGACAAAAAATATCATTGTGTTATCCTTCTCCCTTTGTAGACATATTAAATCTTTGTGCACATGCTATACATTAAATGTTTTCTTTTTCTCCTTCAGAAGCTGTTTTTTAGGAAGGCAAATACCAAATGGCAAATGAAGGATTCAGTGCAGCAAAGGCAGTTTGATGCTTTTCCTTCTTTCCCTTTGGGTAGTGACTCAATTTCTGTTCTTTCAATTTAAATGGAATGCATGTAGTTCAGAAGTTACCATCTTTGTTTTCACTTGAAATTTTTCAGGCCATTTTTCTTTATCTGTTTTAATTATTTTTTTCAATTACCCATTTCAGAAGTGGTAGACTCATGTTAGGGGAGTTCTTTGCTTACAGAAATCTGCCAGAGATCGATGTGTGCTCATCTGTTATTATTGAACATTGCTCCCTGCCTTGCCCAGGGCTATATTAGCTGAAGAAGAGGTCCTCTCCGAGGAATACTGAAGCTTACGTTTGACAATATTTTGTTTAGATCTAATGGAAAAACGGTGTTGTTTGTTTTCCTCATTAGTGTTCTCTAAAATGTTTGCAGGGGAGAAATAAGCAGATACTTGGAAGAAAAACTGAAATGTTGGGAAGAAATAAATTCCCACTCCCAGTATGACAGAAGGAAAAGGACAGGGATACTTATTTCAAAAAATGTAGTAATGTTTGAGCTGAAGGACTTACAGCTTAATTCACCGAAGTTTTTGTCTTAGCAGTGTGTTTTCAGTTACTATGAAGTGTTTATTGGCTGGTTACTGTTGGCCCTTAGAGCTGTGCTAGCTATGCTAGTGTAGTCCAAGGCTGTTCTGATCGTTTTCCAACTTCTACTTTAGAAACACTTGTTTGCTCTTTGATGGTTTTGCTGTTTTTTTTCTTAAGACAGAAAACTAAGTGTTAAAAATACAGATTACTTATTTTCACTTGGAAAGCAGAAGTGAAGTCCAGCTCTGTGCATCTGTGCATTCACTCATCTGTGAGTGAATGAGCAGGTGCCTCTTTGCTAGGACACACGAGAGGTACCTTGGGGTGTGTTTTTCAGCATCTGGGTTTCGACTAGTTAATTATTTATAAGTAATTTCCCTTTTCCTAGGGGTGGTTCTCTGTCAGTTAAGCTAAAAGTAGGAGACTTTGCATATAGTGAAATGAAAATTCACAGTCATAGTTGTCAATCTGTCTCATTCTAGTGTTTTGTTGTTGTTGTGGTTGGGTTTTTTTTGTTTTTTTTTTTTGTTTTGTTTTGTTTTGTTTTTTTTGGTGTGGTTTTGTTTCCCCCAGTTCATATATTAAAAAGATTGAGGATGGAGCAGGAAAGAAGCTTCTTTATTTACGAGCTTATAGTATGTGAGAGTGAATGCTAAAGTTTTCTAAATGCCAGACTTTACACATTCGGCTCTGCATCTTTTGTAGATTCACATCCTTTGATCCTGTGACATCAGTTTGTTCTGTGCTTGCTGCTAGTTAGCCAACCTTCTCCTTAGTGTTACTGTAAGGACATGATTGTAGACAGGTATGGACCACGCCTAGAGTTTTGCTATTTGGATAATTTCAGAATCATCTGGGGGATTGTGATGTATGAGAGAATTGCATTTATATAGTTACTACTCACTTTTAGACTTCGATTTATTTTAATTGTTTCATTTTAGAAAGAAGGAACTTTCAACTACCAAGAAAGATCGAGTGAATCATTGCCTGACAATATGTGAAAACATTGTTGCTCAGTCTTTAAGGTAAGGCAAGGTCTATCTTAAACTTGTTGCTTTAATATAATTTGCTGCATTAACATGAATAGCTACTTCTGGTTACTAGATACATGTAGGCTTCCTGGTAGTTGCTGATAAAGTGCTCAACTTCTGTTTAAACTGAAATGGTACAATGTTTGTTATTGCTGCTGCTTTTTGTTGTTTGTGTTTTTTTTAACTAAGCCAAAATGTAATAGTTTTTCTTTAAACATTGGTAGAGTAGATATTATTCTATTTCAGACAGAAAAAAGGCAAAGTCGTCAAATACTGTGCCTGATTATGTAGGGAAAGAGCAGGGAAATAATTTCCTAACTCCTGATGAAACACTTATCAGCTGGATCATTTCTCCTCTTGTAAAACTGTATAGTGTATACGCAGTAGAGTTTTGAAACCCCTTTATGAGTAGCACTGATGTTTGCTTTTTGCGGTGCACAGTGTGATGTTGTTTTTTTAATATTTGTTTATCTAGAAATTCTCCAGAATTTCAGAAACTGCTGGGGATTGCTATGGAACTTTTTCTCCTCTGCAGTGAGGATGCAGAATCTGATGTCCGGATGGTTGCTGATGAATGCCTTAATAAAGTTATTAAAGTAAGAACTTCTAGGTATTGTGTTAACATATTTAACTTCTTCTTGATGCAATGTTATTTGTGAAATCACACTTATATTCTTTTAATTGCTTTACTTATTCTTGATAATCTCTTGTAAGAGTAAGCTTTAGGAAATTATGTCTTCTAAGGGGAGCTTTTTATGCATGGAGTTACATAAATTTTGTCTCAGATGAAGGTATTTGAACTTGTCTGTGGTAATTTATTGCTCTGGTTTGTTTTTTTATTCAGTGATTCATTAACTGTTCTCTTTAAGTTAGTTAAAAATCATTTTGGGATGGGAGGAATACTCTTGTTTTGTAAGCATGAGGTTACGTAGTATGTGGGAAAGCTAAAAATATTACTGAAAAGCTGACTGTAAGATGGTATGACTCGTTCCAGACTAATGGCAAACTGTAATTCTGATAGTGCTTTACTGAGAGTTGGCAGAGGAGCTTTTAGGCATAATTAGGATAAAAGCAGTGTTCTGGAGTCTGTTTATTACCATACTGCAATCCAGAAACAAAGACTCAGTGGAGACAGCAGATGGATATTAATAGAAGGTCAGTCAAGGTCAAATTATGGATTCAACATACAAAAGGAACCTTATGTGGAACTGATGTGAGCTGCTGCTTCCAGAACAGGTTTACCTTCACCTGTCCTTTCTTTTCTTTTTTTCTTCTTGTGTAATGTGCCTGCATAATTAATCTAGTTGATACAAAATGAAGTCTTTATGAATTTGTAAATAAGAATTCTCTTTAGCTTGAAGGGGATATGTAGAAACAAGCAAACAAAAAATCTGTATTTCTGTAGAAATTTCAGTTCTTTCTATTTGTTTGGTGTCTGTATGAATTAGTAATCTGGAAGTTTGCTGTTTGCAAAGGCTTATCCCATAACGATGGGGAATGAGGTAATGCAAATGTTTTTTACTCTTTTCATTTTGTCTTGTAGCACTTTGTTCATTCTAATGTAAACGGTTTTCCATTTCCAAGAGTTTAGTACTGCATGAAATGCATTCACCATTAAGTAACATAATTTACTTAAGGAGATGCTCTGAAACAGTGTTAAAGAATGCAGACTTCCTTCCTTCTTTCATGAAATTGTTCCTTTTAGTTTTACTGGTCTGTTTCATGTTGTTGTTGACTGGAGAGCTTTTAGGTAACTTGAAACACTTCATTTTTTTTCTTTTTTCAGATCACTGTATAGTAGTTTTTCTTCTAAAGGTTAAGGTAATTTTAAATGATGGAGTCTTCTATCAGTCATTAAGCTTGCAGCTTAACCACAGCTATGAAATGGCAATAGTTATGTGGCAATAGTTTCTATTCTGTTTCAGTATTTATGCTCTGTGGAAGCAACTCAGTCTTTAGGCAGACCTGTCTGGTATATAAATGAAGAGGGAAAAAATCTACAGTTTTCTTTCTTTTGTGCAAGCAGCAGTAATGCTTGTGAGAAATGAAATGGTCTTGAGTTGAATGCGTTGTAAGGATAGCTACCCCTTCTGAAGCCAGAATAATAGCTGGTGCTTCTTTTGTGTTGATTGATATCAATGCAGAAGCAGTGAACATCAGGAAAACTTAATTTTTAGGGGATGTAAGTGAGATTTGTCCCTAGTCTAGGCACCTGCAGTTAATAGTTAGAGTGCTTCTAACAGTGTAAAGATACAAGCAAGGTAATATTTTATGACAATGACTAGTGTAGTCTGGGAGCCATAAAGATTTTGGGCATGCAATTTTAGGATAGAGAAATAGGAAGGAGCAACATGACCTTCACTGACCATGCGTAAGCAGTTGTGGCCTCCACATTAGCACTTGCCATGAAAATTTTACAGTTATGAGTAATCCTCTGAAGATGTGAATTTAATGGTTGATGGTCAAAATGGTGGATAGGAGACTAGAAATCATTGAATAACTGGACAAGGAGTAAAGAATCAAATAGGGAGCATAGCACTGTTAAATCCATAATGCAAGCATTTGCACACTGTATGAAGGTCTTGTTTCAACTGATGGAGTTATGGTGGAAATATTCATAAATAGTGGTATGTGCAAGGAAAAAAAAGGAAGAAAGGATAATCGTGTGTACAAAATATTCTATAGGAAATACAGTGGAACTAGTTTCATTTTTTCCCCATTTTGCCATTTGAAAGGTGTAGGGAGAATGATTTGGGTTGAAATGAACAGAAAATGAACATTTCTCAGCACTTACTTTCATTTCACATACTCTAATCCTTAATTGCACTTGAAGTTTAGAGCAGAGTAAAATGCGTGCTCTCTCACAACATGGTTGATCAGATCCTGAAACACGATACAGCTGTTGCCCTTAATACTTGCGAGTAATAAATGGATGCAGAAAACAGGCCAGTGCATAAAAGAAAGGGTTCTCAAGGGCTATTAAAGGTTATGGCACAAATGCAGTCTTGGTTTGGGATACATCTGACAGTTTGTGGCTGTTTCAAAGTGGGGTTGTATAGCAAGGAATAACTCCCACTGCTTGCAAATACTGTTCTGGTATTTTAGTAGTCTGTTCATGAGTATCTATTACTGGCTGTTGCCAGAAGGCATGGTAAGTTGGCTGTACCTGTGGTGTGATGCCATATGGCCTCTTCTGGGCAGATTGAGGTCAAGTAGCTAATTCCAACTAATTTAAATACTATAGTATAGTTTAATTTGTGGGATTGTTTGTGTTTGTTTGTTCTTTGGGTAAAAGGTGAAGGAATGTCTCTTGTACAACCAGAATGTGTTAAATACAGGATAATGGAGAGAGAATGTTCTGTATTTTTAAGGCTGTTTTATTGCAAGTGCAACTTTGTTCCTTTAAAGTGCCTCCACTCTGATATGATGTATTGACAATGTATTTTATTTCAGGCTTTGATGGATTCCAATCTACCTAGGTTACAATTAGAACTGTATAAGGAGATTAAAAAGGTGAGGTTTGCCTTCTTTCATATCCTTCTGCAGTATGCTATTTAGTGTTTTAGTAAATGAGATTGTAGCCTTAGTGTAAATAGCATGTTTATTTTTTTTTTAAGGTCAAGATCAAAACCTCTCTTTTGAAAGATCTCTGACTGCTTAAAATTATTCTGCTCAGTTCCTTACTATTGGCCCTATTTAGTTAGATTTTTTCACCTCGAAAGCTTATCTGGCAGAAAATGTGTGAGCATTTGGTGTGAACAGCAGTCTGAGATAGCCTTAGTAACTCTGCAGTCAAATGAATAAGCATATTAATGGTGTTTGCTTCACTGAGTGAGGTGGAATGTGTAACTTCAAGGAAAAAGGTGGTGAAAAGTAGGTGGAGGACACTGAAGTTCTTAATTTGCCAAAGCTTCATGCAGGAATTATTTGACCAAGACCTGAAGTGGTCTGATACAAGTTTTAATTAGGTTACTTTGTGACTTATATATACTTACAGCTTATGTAAGAAACATAAGTAAAAATACTGAAGCATATCTTTGCACCACAGTGCACAATTTAATAACAGTCTTTATGTCAGTTGAAGATCTTTTTGTTTTGTTAGTGTATGGATATTAAATAAATGCTGTTTTCAGCATGGTATCATCAAAAATCTTGTTTTGCATCTATAAGCATATAGCAACTGGTATAAAAGAGAAAATACAGGTGGGGTTTGTCAGACACTACTGGTATTGATTATTATTATATTTCCCTACAATTGATAGAACTTCAGAAAACAAAATAGGAAAAAAAAAAATGTGAGTAGCTTTTCTGTAGATGTAGTGGTTTTTTTCTGCTTGTGCTAACAGTGGTACCATGAAGCTTTGATACACTAGCCAAAGAAAATAAGAAAAAACAATTTCTAATCACCTCAGTTCAGTTTTCGGGAGATATTAATTTGAGAAGTATTTAGGTAAAGGTAAATAAAGTATGCAGTTTCTCCAAGTAGGGAGATTGTGAATTTGGCACCTTTCAACTTCCATAGTTTTCCACATTGCCAACAATATTAGGGAGCTCCAATATATCCTCAGGCTGAGAATCTAATCATGTTCTGGTGCAGGTCACTTGCATTATTGAAGGTTATTATATAGATGAATAGACACTAAATTCAGAATCCAAGCCATTATGAAATAATACATGGAATTTTTGAGGTTCTCAAGAGCTGAAGGTTATTTACTTGCACAGCTCCACGGTTGTCAGTTTTGTGCTGGATTTGTATCTCTGCAAGTGTTCCAGTGATTTTTTCTTTGTTGGTTGATGACTGTGTCTATGGTATTTTAAGCTGATTTCAGCAAAATGGAGATCTCAGATGTTTACTTCTCTTTTTTTGGTTTTTATTATTCATTTTGGGTCACTTGGAAAATGCGTAATACCAACTAGAAAAATAAAGGCATTCTTGGAGCTGACTTTGCTTCCTTTTGGCTAGAAGAATTTTAGGGCTTGTAGATATCTTTTGTTCTCATCTAAGTAAAATTGTATAAAATTGAAGCAATTATAGACCTTTTTAGTAAGGATAGGTTTTGCTTGATGAAATGGTTGTACATTCTCTATAGAACGGTGCTTCCCGAAGCCTGCGTGCTGCGCTCTGGAGATTTGCTGAGCTTGCTCATCTAGTTCGCCCTCAGAAATGCAGGTAAACTCATCCTAGCAAAGCATTTTCCAAAGTTTAACAAAATATAGCCATTAGCAAAGTATTACTGTTCTCAAATTTCAAAGATTCTTCTTCCCTCAGTGCCTTTACTAATCCCTGTCACATTATCTGTGAACTAGCTTTATTGAATTAGGTGGTATTCTTCTAGCAGAACTTGAGTTCTGTGCTGTATGTGATTCGGTGGGAGAGGGAAGGAAACTTATAAAAACAATGAGTTGTACTTCATAATGTTCTTTTTGCTTAATATTGTCTGCAAATCATATTCAGAAGACTTTATGTAGCTAATAGATGCGTTTTGTATGATTTAGTAATAATACTAATTGAGGAGTACGAAGAGTATGAATTAAAAACATTTAAGTCAGTACAGTTGTTCTTACCTCAAATTTGTTTTTCTCCTTTATCATTCTTAGACCATACTTAGTGAACCTTTTGCCCTGTTTAACACGAATAAGTAAGAGACCTGAAGAATCCGTACAAGAAACGCTAGCTGCAGCAATACCAAAAATCATGGCAGCATTTGGCAATTTTGCAAACGACAATGAGATTAAGGTATCTTGACCATAGTAGTGCTTCCTGTTCTATCCCACAGCACGGTTAAACTACTACTGTTACCAATCAGATGTTGCAGTGAATGGTATAATAGCTGCATGTATAAATTAAGACAAGTGTTGTCCTTGCACGATGTAATGCTTTTGGTGGTTGAAAAAGATATTTGCTGACTTCTGAACTCCTCTCCTTTTTTCTTTATCATTAAGAGTAAAGTAACGTATCTTGTTTTTAGGTTTTATTAAAGGCTTTCATAGCTAATCTTAAGTCCAGTTCCCCTACTATCCGTCGAACAGCTGCGGGATCAGCAGTAAGCATCTGTCAACATTCGCGAAGAATGCAGTATTTTTATGCCTGGTTATTGAATGTTCTTTTAGGTAAGATTTGGGAGGGGGGGAACTACATTTGCTTCAGATATCAGTAATGTGAGATTCTTTTCTCATGTATGATGCTAAATGTGAAAGTGTTTTTCAGACAAAGAAAGGATGCTTAGACATCAGTTACACAGCTAATGCTTTCTTTATACTGTGTTGTTGGGCCTATGCAGATGGTAATGTTATTTATCTCTTTGTGTGTGGAATTATGAGGTCAGTAATGTTGAAAAGAAACAGCCCAAACCAGGGAAGCAAGTAGCCTATTGGAAAATGAGGAGATCTGGGGGTTGTTGTCAAAGATCTTGCACAAGAGTCTGTGAAAACTTATATTGTTTAGCAGCCTGGTTTTTAGTGCAGAAGGTCTGAGATTGTGGTACAGTTATGAGGTTCTTTCATACGTAGACTACGTTGCAAATGGAGAGGTAAGGAAGACAGGCAGATGCAGAAGGCGTTAGCCTTGTTACTTAAAAGAAGCGGTGACGAATGCAAACACCATATAGTGACTTTCCTCATTCAGTCGTGAAAACGGTGTGCTACTTCTCAGTCCTCTGTTATTTGTACACAGTGTTCTTTTCTGTCTCAAAGGTACTGTTTTATAATGTTGTCAATGAATTCAGACAGTAGTATTAATACGAATGTAACAAATATTTATCGTATATTTTGAACTTACTGCTTTGATCAGTACTTGAGACAAGAAGCAGAAGTGTAAATATTTGTTAGGACAGTAGCCTGTGCTTTGGAAAGGGGGAACTCTGTTGGGCCTCACTTAAAAGGACAAGTGGGGAAAATCGCTTAATAAGAGCAACTAGGATGATTTAGGAAAAAAAAAAAGTGTTTTTATTGAACAGAAAGTGGTAAGGAATAAGGGAGGAGAGGCAGGGCCCTCCAGCCATTCTGCCTCATTGCCTACATCACTGTGAGGAGTGTTAAATAATACATATTTTTAAGTGTTTCTACACTAAAAAAATCTTTAGTTGTTGGATGGTGGTGTGGTCATCTTGTTTTAAAGAAACTGTTATATGGGTACGTAAAAAATCATATATTGAAGTTAATCATCAGTAAGTTTATTCTCTTTTTACCCCCAGGCTTGTTAGTTCCTGTAGAAGATGATCATCCTACACTTTTAATTCTGGGTGTTTTACTTACGCTGAGGTATCTCATACCCTTATTGCAACAACAAGTAAAGGATACCAGCCTGAAAGGCAGTTTTGGTGTAACAAGGAAAGAAGCAGAGATTTCACCTTCACCAGAACAGCTTATACAGGTAGAACTTATGAGGAATAATTAACCTGGAGAATATTCGAAGCGGAGTAGGAGGAAAATCTTTCATGTAATACAATGAAATGCTAGTTTGGCATTGAAGGTTTCAGGCTCTTCATCTTGGTAATTTATAGTTTGTCCATTGTTTGGCATTCCTGGTAAATAATTTTGATAACAAGAAATCTGAGAGAAATGCTTGTTAGGTACTCCTGAAGAAGCCAATGAACTCCATCAACAATAAAGCATTATTTGATTGATCCTTTCTTCTCTAACAATTAAGTGTCTTAATGAAAGCTTCTACTGAAAAGACGGTTAAATGACTAGAATTAAATAAAATTTTCTTTGGGAAAAGGGTGATGAAGATTAGATAAACCGTTTTAATGCATTTTAATGAGATTTTATGTGGTACGTGAGAGCAAATGTACTATGTTGTGTCTTTACAGAAACTTACTCAAGTACTTTGTTGTTTTTCAGGTTTATGAGTTGACTCTGCATTACACTCAGCATCAGGACCATAACGTTGTGACTGGAGCTTTAGAATTACTACAACAGCTCTTTAGAACACCACCACCTGAACTTCTCCATGCTTTGACGGCTTTAGGTGGCATTGCACAGGTCAGTGTATCCAAAGATGAATCTGCCATCAGGAACCGCAGTGGGAGCATAGTGGAGCTCATAGGTAAGCTGTATTTTCAGTAATTTGAGTTAAATTGAGGTGACAAGGCTCTTTCCTTGATGTAATCTGAAAGTGTGAAGTATAAAATAAAAGTTGTAAAAGAATACATAGCATTTTTCCAGGTACAGGATAAGATCCCCTGCCATCCTCCCCCTTTAAGTGGGTATGCATCTGTTGAGTAATGAGAAACTCCAAAGTAAATTTTTTTTTTTGTGGTGTTTTCTTATTCACACGGAGCAAGTTGACAGTGGTGACTGATTTCTTTTCACATTTATGTTCTTTTCACTAAGCACCTGACAATTGTGATTCATAGAAAGCTGATCTAACCAGAATTTATGTATTAACATGTATTAACTAAGGGTTTTGTGCTGAATAAGAAAACTAGCATGAAACTAAAGCATGACCTTAGTTTATCCATAACTTTTAAAATCAGTTATTAATGAAGTGCATGTTCTTAAAATTATCTTTTAAATGCTACTTACCTCTTTGAAAAGAATCTGACTGGATTTCTGTAAGAACTTCTTTGGACTATCGAATCATTCTAGTATTGCTGCTCTTAGAAGGTAATTCATTAGCCAGGAGCAACCATAGCAATGAATGTAAGAACACTTTTTTTTTTTTTTTTTTAAGCAAACGTTGCTCAATTTTCTAAATGAAAAAGTCATTTGATGGTGCGTGATGCAAAAAAAAAAAAAAACAAAAAAAAACCAAAAACAAACAAACAAAAAAAACCCCACCCAAACTTCATAAGGAACAAGTTTGCTATTTTTTTTTCCTGGCTTTGTATTTTTTTTAACTTCCCTTCTGTGACTGTTAGAATTCCTTCATGATTGCAGCAACTCTCTCTTTGCCCTGATATGTTACTTTCTGTGATTTGCAGCTGGAGGGGGGTCTTCATGCAGCCCTGTTCTTGCGAGAAAGCATAAAGGTGATTATTTCCAAAATCAAATTTTTAATTGCATTATTCTCTGATTTTTATTTCCTCTCCCATTTCATTGTCTTCCTGAGCTCTGGTCTTCATTCACAAATGCCTTCCTGTTTTCAGGTGATTTTAATCACAGTAAATCTTAAAATAATTCTGAGACAATTTCTGGTGGTTACAACCAAGACATTCTAAAATTATTCAAAGCTCATTCTTATTTTTGCTATAGTGCGCTAGCAAAACTATGATGATAAATACTGATGAAATTTTAATTTTTTAAGACCATGTTTAGAAGTATTCAACTGGGCGTTCTTCCTTTTGTCAGTAATGCTTAACCTTTAATGTAACTGACAAAACAACCTCCCTGTTTTTTGATAGGCATATTTTCTTGTTTCACTAATGCATGTGTATGTCTGCATGCTTTGGTATGTGATGCTTTTCTATTAATTTTTCTGACCTGTCATTGATAACTAGGAATACTCATTCTGTGTTTTACTGTGTATGTTTTTATTTCTTTAGCAAGCAACACATTTAACAGAATTTAAAAAAAAAAAATTTTACTCTGAAATATTATTTTCTTAGTTTGTGCATAAAAGTACCTGGTTATTATATACTTTGATTAGTAAGTCATATCCATAATGGAATCACTCTAGATACAGCTCACAATAGATTTGTCATCTGACCAAGACGCTGCTGCTACTGCAGTGGAGCTGTGTGAGAGTCATTGCAAGCACAGTAGGCAGAAAGGTGTTGAATACTATGATAAGGTGAACTTCATGGCAAGGTAGTTTAAAACTAAATAGGATTAAACAGGCTCAAATGACTGCTCTAGCATCTAGCTTACTTTTTTTTCTTCAAATATATTCTTCCATCCTTGCATGCGAGGAATCTCTGTATGCTTTATTGCTCTAACAATATACCTAAATATGAAATAGAGGGTAGAGCTCGGTAGAGATTGAAGTGAAATATTTATCACTGCATCAGTGAGCACTTGTTTGGAAACAATAGAGTGAGTGAAAAGTTGCTCTGAATATAGGTATTGCTGCAGCATCCTAAGGTGAGACAGAATGCAATAAATCAGAATAGCAGTGCATATAACTTTTAAAAAATGGTAGAATTGTGACGTTAATATTTTGAACTTGTAGTCTTCAGTGGAGATTTAATAATAATAGTGTGAATTCAATTAATTTGTTAAAGCAGTAACCTTTCACTTTGCTGGTGAACGCACGTGAGCCATTATTTTATCCTCTTTTAATATCAAGATGCAAATATTGTTTTGAGGTAAAGAAAATGGTATAAGAGAATTTAAAGATATCTATTCAGGATTTTGCATTTTGTACAGGTTTAATCTCAAATTCGGAACTATTCATTTCCTACCACTCGTCATTATAAGAAGAAGGGAAGAAGTGAGATTATCCTCTTTCTTGAAGTGGTTTTGCATTTTAATGACATATACAGTACTAGAGTTGAGCTGCTAGCCATGGGTGAAACATCTCTAGCTATAATATTCTTTCATATGTTTAAAGTGAAGCTGATCTACAGAAATCTGTGACCCTCATATTGGAGCTCATCTATCCCATATATTTTCAGTTATACTGCTTCAGAACATCTTTATTTTGGACCAGCTGGCCTGTGCTGGTTTGTTTGTTTCAACCCTAGAAAATTATTTGGAAAGAAGGCTCAAAACTCATTTTTAAATGGAAGAATACGTTCTGTATCCTAACTGGTTTTTATTTATTCATTTATTTCAGAGGAACATTTTCCTATGGCTTGTTCTATAAAGTGATGTAAACATACAAAATATAATAAGCCCAATTGGTGTTTTTCAATGTCCTTCTTCTTTCACACACTTTTAAAGGTGATCGGCTGTGGAAAACAGAAGAAAACTCTGGTTTGTTTCAGTGAAATGGATATGAATGTTGGAAAGAGTAGAGAATGATGTGCTATCTTTCCTGCTTTGGTTGGGAATTCCTAGCGCAATTTTACCCATTCTTGTGGGAATGAGCAGTTCTCAATAATTGCTGTGTTGTTTTACACAGAACATGCACAAAGATTTCATGTTAACTTTCTGCCTTATCTCGGGTTTGAATGGCATAAAACATACTTTTGTGGAGGAAGATAGAGTTGTGTAGTTGTGATAGAGAAATGAGTACAAAAGTCTATTAATGCTTTTTTCCACTAATTACTTATATGAAATATAAAACAATTCGCCTACAGTTGTCAGAACATTGATATCTTGCATGGTAAGTTTTGGACTGCTGGTGAAATTTATTCTAAAGTGCAAAACAGGCTTATGCCTTACCAATTGTCACAAATACCTCTGAGCAAACAGCTTGCAAGATGCAGAAGGATGGCTTTAATTGTTTCCTCTTTTCAGTAGAGATGTGTATAATCAATGGATATACAGATAGTATGGTATATCTGGGAGTTTGGCTGATGTAATTGTTATATTGGAGTAAGGAAAGAAAGTCACTCACCCTATCCTGGGCTCGCAAAATAGACTCTAGTGGAGCGGATCTCCAGAGAGATCCTTCCCCACTGGCAGTCAGCTCTTAAATGGATCTAGGAGAGGTGCAGCCAGGCTCCACCCCTTCCTGCAGCACAGGTGAATTGCTTGCCTCAGGTGATTAATCAGAGGTTCAGGCCATGATTCAGCAGCTGTATACAAGTTGAATCTCTGTTTTACTCCCAGGCAGTGAGCATCTGCAGGTATCTTTCTCTCTCCACTGCTTCTATTTTAAATAGATATTAAACTGTGAGTAAAGGAACTCTAAGTGATTGTATTAGGCTATAAGTGGTTCTCATTCTTCCTATGGCTAAAGTCTCACTAAAGATTTTTGCTTTAGTAGCTCCTGGACCTTAATGGATTTTATCCATAGTTCATCATTCTTTCCCGCTTATGTTGTCTTGTGCTTCTTCCCCTGAGCATTTTCACTTCTTTTATCATTGGAATTCCAGGCTCTGACCTGGGATTAGCCTTTGACTGATGATTTTAATAGCCATTAAGAAAGAGGCTATTTTATTATTTGTGGTGCTTATTGTCCCTCTGAGTTGAGGGCAGACATCCAGATGCCTTAGTAATGTGACATACTTGAAGAAATTAGTGGGATTTTAAGAACAGTCCAAAAAATAAACTGGAATAAATATATAAGTGGTTCCTGAGTGGTTAGACCATTCAATAGAATTGCTTAGCTGTATTTCTTCATTGCTGTTTCTTACCTGAAGAAAGATAGTGAGGGACTGGATTTTTGCTTTCTTCATTCCTTTCTTTTTTCCATTTGTTGCCTGTCATAGCTTTAAAAAAAATATTTGTGATAAGCTTTTAAGTGTCTTCAAGTATTAATCATTTCATGACCATTTCAAGTTGACTGTAACTCTGGAAAACTGTAGACCTCTTTCTTCTGTCACTTCTCAGGTAAAATACTTCTTGGAGAAGAAGAAGGTTTGGACGATGATGCTGAAACCCGATCAGATGTTAGCGCTGCATCATTTGCAGGTAGTAAACATTCCTTCTAGTGTTGCCACCAACCCATGTTACTTTCTTATAAAACTTTCTTTTATTGTGGGTACATAAAATATAAAAGTCTGTTATGTTAACTACTAAGTGGATTGGCACTTGGAGGATGTGATAACCTTAAATGCTCTTTGGTATGAAATATATACTTACATAGTGAAGCTGACTGCCTTTTTTTTTTTTTTTTAAGCATCATTGAGCTACCGGTATAGATGTAGTGAAATAAAAGTGAGGGAGGAGATGCCTTAAAGGTGATTGCCTCTCTACTGTAGTAATATAGGACATAGTATTTAACAGTGTCTGTATAAAGAGTAAAACAATTGATTGACTCAAAAATATCTGTTTTCCAGCTTCTGTGAAAGGCGAGATAACGAGTGAACTAGCTTCTTCATCGGGTGTGTCAACAGCTGGGTCAGTAGGGAGTTCAGCTGCTGATCCTACTGGACACGATATCATTACTGAGCAGCCACGTTCTCAACATACGTTGCAGTCAGACTCTGTAGACCTGTCAAGCTGTGATTTGACAAGTACGGCTACTGAAGGGGAAGATGATGACGTGCTTAGTCGAAGCTCTAGCCAGATCAGTGCTGTCCAATCAGATCCCACTATGGACTTGAATGATGGTACACAGGCTTCCTCACCAATTAGTGATAGCTCTCAGACTACTACTGAAGGTCCAGACTCTGCGGTAACCCCTTCGGACAGTTCTGAAATTGTAAGTGTGCAACGGGCAGAGGGGGGATCCCCTTCTACTGAGGGTCCTGACATATCTCAGAGCTCTTCCATGGAGGGCCCAGACTTGGATTCTTCTACTTTTCCATCCTCAACTAATAACAATGGAAAGGTCAGCAGCTCACACCCCTATTGGAGAGCTTGACCTCCTTTTAACACTTTCAATTCAGCAGTAATTAAAAATTAAGAAGCTATCAGCAATCTGTTCAGTGTGTAGGTTGTAAGAAGGCAAGCATCAACAGTTTTCCACTCACTGGAAGAATGTGAATATTAAAGGCTTGATATAAATACGTTCTCTTAACATAAACTTCAGTTTATATAGATACATTAATAATTGTTTTGGTGCAGAAGGACTAACGGAAGTGTTAAAGGGTGAACAGAATTTGGAATGTTAGAGGAATATTTTTGGAACCTAATGCTTCACATTGTCTTTTGCTTCTGCTTTTTCACTTGACAACAATGCATTTTTGTTCTTTTTATTCTTACAAATTTCTCCTATACTAGATGAATGTTGCATGATTTACTAATGCAGCAATTAAGTATTTAATAAACAGCTGAAGTATGCATACAGTATAGTATGGTATGAAATTAATCTCTCTGGTAGGCAAGTGTATTATGAGGCTGTAAGTAAAATAGTAAAAGTATAATTATTTGGAACTAGAGAAGAAAATGAATTAGGGGGATAACATGAAATATCTTCAGAGTTGTGGGTTTTTGGTTTGTTTGCCCCTCAAGTTTCCAAACTTTCGACTTAGGTTCACTGGTAGCATCTTTGGAAGATTAATAGTCTAATACCTACAAAAAATAGTAAGCTTACAGTTTTGACAAGCAAATACTCCTGCAAATGTGAGGATACAAGATCCAAAAGAGTGATGGTAATTGCATTCTCTGAATAAAATTTAGGCAGTAAGAGGTCAAAGTGAGCAGACATCTCACAATTGGCAAGTTAGATTTGTTGATTAGTTGACAACTTGTGCATCTTGCAAATTCTTTCCACTGTTCGGTATGTCAATTTACATAGTCTCTGTAATTTAAATTACATTTAATAAAATAACACTAAATTAAATTACATTTAATAATTGTAATGACAATTAGATATATACATATTTTTTTTAACCTAACTAACTGACTTAAACGGCATCCCCTTTACCTACATGTGGGCCTTTCAAGTAATGATTTCCAGGTGCTTTGCTTGTAAGATCAAGAAGTAACTGAAGAAGTATATTGTTTTTCTGATAATGACTTTTTTTTACTGTCGTCTGTTATGTTTTTAGTTTTTTTGTCTCTTGTGATTACTTTCCCCAAATACCTACTGTCTACAAAGTGCATTGGTATAAAGGATTAAAATCCTTTTCAGATGTGTTGATTTTAACACTCTGATTTAGAGTGAGGGAATAAAAATATATTCAGACTCATTTGTCTTTTTTTGTTTAGTTTTCACTACACATTGTATCCTCGGTTTGATTTTTGTGTATTCAAGACAAGTGAGGTTATGGAGAGTTTGACAGCAAGGTAAAGTTCAAGTTGTGACAGTGAAGCTGTTAGTTGTGGTTTGTAGCTAATAAATTAGAGGGACAACTGTGTTTAGAATAAGGAGGCAGAGAGGGTTGTGGAAAAAGTTACTTGCTTACACGTTCAGCTTTCTCAGTGCTAACATCCAAGTTCTTGACCAGAAGACTATCAGGTGTAATGATCCCATTGTGAATCAAATGTTGGAGGAAGGAGGGGATCTGCTTTGGGGCCTGCACGTAACTGTACACTAATGTATCGGGCTCACATTTGCTTTCACATTATTTCTAGATTACTAACACTGCATGTTTAAATCTTATTACTGTGTGTTAAGCTATAAAGTTAGTGTAAGTACTGTCTTCATACTCTGTAGGTTTTGGAGGGTGCTGAAGGACAGTATTCTGGAATGCAGATTGGACAGCTGCAGGATGAGGAAGATGAAGCTGCAAATATTCTACAGGATGATTCATCAGAGTCTTTCAGGACTTCTTCTATTGGTATGTTGATGAATAAAAGGAAAAAAACAAAAACAAACACCTTTAGGGTAGATGTTACAGGTGAATCTGCTGTTTTTAGAGGCTGAAGACTCACTGAACTGAGTGTGAGAATTGAACAGCCAGATCAAAATGAACTTTAAATGCTTCTAGTGAATAACTTGTTTTGATCATTGCTAATTTATTTTTCGTGTTTTATAATTAAGCTCAATCCAAGTGCTTTTAATTTGCATCTAAAATTTAATGAATTGCCTTTTTTCTAAAGCTCTTCAGCAGCCTCACCTGTTGAAAACCATCAGCCATAGTAGGCAGCCTTCTGATAGCAGCGTTGACAGATTTCCATCAAAAGAAGATGCAGTGGAACCTATTGATCATGAAAATAAGGTGAGAAAGTAGTCTTGTTTAAAATATAAAGCAACTAAGTTTAAAAAAAGAAGTTTGTGATTGTGTAAATCAGTGATGAGCATGGGTAGCTTGTATATGTAGGGTACTTCATTATAAGTCAAAGTAAAAAACATTATATAATAAATCTGAGTCGTAGTATTTAATGTAAGATGAACACACAAGTGTTAATCTTGAATGCAACCATGAGCAAAACTATAACAGATCTCATACTTAAGCTCCTGAGAATAGAAATCTCTTTTGTCTGTGCACTAACAGTATACACCAATTACCTGAAATATTTTTATTGCTAGCTGCATACATAACTGATCTCAGAAGTTACCTATTCCTTACTGTAGCCTCTTTTTCAGCAGAGATGCTCATGCAGTTCTAACTGGTGATTATTTCCTCTTTTGTTTTTTGACTTTAGTGTTGGGTCTTGTTCTGAGCTGGGACTAAAGGAGCTAGGTTTGTGACAGGCAGAGCTTAGATTAACTTGGGCTACTGTATAAGTGTAAAACTGCAGAAAGTTGTCGGTGTTCTTTGGAAACAACTTAAGGATGGATTGCTTCTCATACAGAGTTTCCAAAGATCATTGTATGGTATCAAAAAGTAGCTTATCAATGCAAGTCTTGAATAATTTCTATAATTAAAATTAAACTATATTAAACTCTGATCCTTGAGACAAGCTTGTTGAAGCATTAAGTTTAAAGAGCTTTTTTTGGAATATGTATTAAATGTATTTCATAGTATAACCTCTGACATTTTGGGAGTGTGCTGTACTTCTAAATCATGTTGTGCTTTAATTTTTGATTTAAATAAAACATTATTTTTATCTCCATAAATCTTGTGATTTGCCTTCAACAGCCCTCCAGGGTAAAAGGAGACATAGGTCACTACACAGATGGAAATTCTGCGCCTTTAGTACATTGTGTTAGACTTCTGTCAGCCTCTTTTCTACTTACTGGGGAGAAAGGAGGTAAGTTTCTCTTCAGACTCATAATAGTTCTGATTTAGATGCTCATGCTAGACTTCAGAGAAACCTAGAGATACTTAAACTTACGCAATTTTTATAGTGAGTCCCATTTTGAATTATTTGATGTACAAAGTGTTGCTGTAATTTGCTTGTCTAATGCTTAATTGTATCTACCATTTGTAAACTCCTGAGAGATAAACCTAAGGCGCTATTGCATCTTTGCACCTTTTTGTGGGGCCATCAGTTTATAGGTTGTGTGGACCTAGCAAAACAACCTAATAATGAGTATGTGATTTCAGTTGATAGTTAGGTGCTCAGTTTTTTGTCTCAAAAACTATGAATATCTAAAAGCTAAAGAAATAATTTTCTCAGTCACAGTCCATCCTACAGAAACTCCTAAAAACAAGTTTAAAAGACCATAGTTCTAATATTTTTACAGTAGTTTGTTTATATCGCTTAATTTGTGATACATAAATCAAGATAGGTAGTATTTTTTTTTTTTTTTTTTTTTAGCTTTACCTGCTAGCTGTGTTTTCATTCAGAGATGTTTGTTTGTTTTAAATATACTCCAAGATGGTAGTGAGATTGTCCCTATTTATGCTTGGGAAATATACCTCCAGGAATTAAGTGATTTCGGTATAAGAAAGCAGAGAGTTGAGCTAAGGTTTTCAAAGATGTAGCTGGAACTCCAATTTCAACTTTTTTCTTGCTTCTAACATCTAGATGCCTTTGTGTATGCTAGTGTGGCCTTTTATATATATATATATATATATATATATATATATATATATATATAAAAATAAAACACACACACACACACACACACACACGTAAAATGTATATATGATACATATATATATATAAGACAGTAAAAGGTAAAAACATCTTTGATTATAAGCAATTGCTAGAAGAGGCTTGTGTGGGTCAAAAGAGGAATCATTTACCTTTCTTGAAAATGTCCGTACAAGCTTTTTCTGAAAAGCCTGTATGATACATACATTTGTTTTAGTTTTTTTCTCTGGGAAGTCTGTCACAGGTACATGTGTGTATGTCATTATGACTGAAGTGAGCATTTCAGTCTGTTTGTTCTTTTTCTAACCTATTGCTTATTAATTGCTCTGCTAATGTACTATTCCTGGAAAGGCAACATAGCAGCTGCGTTCTCAGCAGTGAAGGAAGTGAGCCTGGAAGTGGGGGATTATTGTCATTATTTATTATACTGTCTTCTTCCTCCTACCAATAAATAAATAATTGCTTGCTACCACTAATAAGATGGAAGTACTTGCTCTGGCCTCAATATCTTTTTCTATTTTATTCAGACTATAAGCTATTTATATTATAAAGAGTTATTAGTTAATTTAGAAAACAATTTAGGAAGCTTTTCAACATTTTATTTTTCTTTTACTAGCTTTAGTTCCAGATAGAGATGTGAGAGTCAGTGTAAAAGCCTTGGCAGTAAGTTGTGTTGGAGCAGCTGTTGCCCTTCATCCTGAGTCTTTCTTCAGCAAACTGTATAAAATACCCCTGGAAGCAATGGGAGAAGATTATGGTATGTTGTAGTTCACATCTTTTTTAATAGTATGTTTGGGTTTTCAAATAAGTGAGGCAGCATCTGTACTGAAAACTCTTTAAATCCAAATGTTGCATCAGTTTGTATTAATTCAGACGAGTAAAAGTTATTTTAGCACAACTGCTACATAAAAGTTGTTTATTTCTCACATGGCTGCTTCCAATTTATTTCATTCTAATTTCTAGATGATTTCTATGTCATTGGATTAGTTTTTATGAATAATAAAATGTAATCTTAAAAATTATACAGTATTGTCAATGCAGACTTGGAGAATTTAACTGTTTTGATGCTGATAGTGGTAAAACTGGGGTGTTGACCATAACATTTTCTTGGATTCCCCAGAGAATTTTGGTTTTGATTGCAACACAACATCAGATTTAGATTAGATATTAGGAGGAATTTTTTACTCAGAGGGTGGTGAAGCACTGGCAGAGGCTGTACGGAAAAATTGTGGATGCCCCATCTTTGGAGGTGTTTGATGCCAGGCTGGACAGGTGGGCCCTGAGTGATCTGATCTAGTGGGTATCAACCCTGTCCATAGTAGGAAATTGGGACTGGATGGGCTTTAAGGTCCCACCTAAGCCAATCTATGATTCTCTGATATGATTCACCAGTGGTTTTAGATATAGTAGTTGGTATGAGCGGTGTGATTAATATGTTTAGTACGTTGAATAGATCTGTGTAAGTTAGACCAAAGAAAGGCTTACTGAGGAAATATGCTGGTGTTGATCCATATGATCAGTACCTCCACTGAAACATTTTTAGTGATCAGTTGAATCTAAGACAAGTATCTTTAAAATAAAGTAGTTGTAACTTGTTTTCCTAGAGGAGCAGTATGTATCAGATATTCTGAACTACATTGACCATGGAGATCCCCAGATTAGAGGAGCTACTGCTATTCTCTGTGGAACAATTATCAATTCTATTCTACTTAAATCACGCTTTGATGTGGAAAAATGGCTAGTAAATGTCAGAAGCTCAACAGGTAACCTTTTTTTTTTTAAATGTATCTCTTCTTTTCTGTAGCCAAAACATTCTTTTGTTTCATTATTCTGAATTCTTTTTTGTTAGGAAATCTCTTTTCCTTGGTAGACTGCATACCTCTGTTACAGAAAACACTGAAAGATGAGTCCTCTGTTACATGCAAGCTGGCTTGTACAGCTGTGAGGGTAAGCAGAAGTAATTATCTATTTGCACTACCATGCAGATTACAGGGACATTATTCACTGTGTAGGATCCACTATTCTCAGGTATGTGAACGTGGAGCTGAGAAGACTTCTTCCTCAGTAAGTTGGTTCTAGAAAACATGAATTTCAGGCATAAAAACGGAAGAACAAACAACTAGAAAATAATAATTTACCAACATCATGTAGTAGTATGATATAAAGACGATATCTTGGGTAATGAAAAATGCACAGGTATGAACTGTAAGGTGAAGTTAGTCAGCAAAAGGGCGAGTGCATTAAGTATAAAGGTTACCTAGGCTTGGCAGGGAAGTACGAATTTCTGTCATCTGGATTAAAGTAATGACAAGGAAAATAATCATTGTTTTTTAATATAATTAAAAAAGAAAAATGAAACTGAGACAGATCTTAGACAAATAATTGCTGTAAAATGGGTGAAAGATCCTTCAGGCAATTGTTAGAATAGAAATGATAGCTGAATTTATGAGTTCAGGATACAGTGTGAAAACTTTATTTCTGTAATAAAATCTGTGAAAATTGTCCTGTTAAAAACAGAGTGATATTTTCTTGAGGAATTTTCTAAAAATACTCCAAAAAATAGGAGAGTGAAGACAAAATGGAGACCAAGGGAAATTAATACACCAGTGAAAGGCACAGTGTGTCTGTATTACGGCTTAGGCGTCAGTGAGACAGTGTGGCTTTCAGTATGATGTAGATATTTGGTGGATGAAATGATGATTTCATGAAATAAGAGGGATCTGTGGCACATCTGAGGGATTTTCCATCTACTGGAATAATGCTATCCCTTTAGCCAACTGTTTCATGCTCTCACTATTTATGTGTAGTGGTTTGATTTGTGATTTAGTTTGATTTTAGAAGATTTTGGTAGATACTGCTGAGTTCAGACAACTTACACTAGTCAGTTATGACTTTTTACTCGCAGTACATAGTGCAGTCTGACTACATACCATTTAGCAGATATATTGAGAAGCATTTTGAGTTGCTAATCCTCAAATGAGAAAGTATGCTTTTGTGTAGTAAAACGAGACTCAGACTTCTTAAAGTTGTGTAACTTTTGGAAAAAGTCACACGTTGTTCATATTGTTGAGCAGTCATTAAAATGAAGAGGCAGGACTTCTTCAAAATCTAGATATCTGTCTAGATATATCCCAGGGAAACTATCTGAGATTGTTTGTGAACAGATAATAGTAAGTGTTCTTAAGCTCCCTTGTTATTTGGGTGGATGTCCTCTGAAGCTTGGTTTCCTCTCTGGAGTTTAAATTCAGCAGCAGGTTTTAGAAGCTTTCATGGGGTTAGCCTGCCAAAGTAGCTACCACTGGTGCTTTTTCTGCTAGCTCTTAAGCAATAACTTCAACATGTTAAATAAAACAGATGTTGGTAGTCAAGCATAATTGAATTTAGAAAAACTTTTCTGTAGTATAACTGAAAGTTGTTTTTTCTTTTTAGCATTGCATCATGAGCTTGTGTAGTAGCAGTTATAGTGAACTAGGCTTACAATTAATTGTTGACCTCCTTACGCTGAAGAATAGCTCATACTGGCTAGTGAGGACAGAACTTCTGGAAACACTTGCAGAGGTGGATTTTCGGTAAGTGTTTATATTTTCCACGTGCATTGTAACAGCAAAGATGCTGTACATAGGATGCTGGAACAGTAGTAGAGAGCTTTTCCTTCTGAAAAATTTGAGTTCCATAAAACTAGTTCAGACCAATCATTTTTGTAACAAATATCTGAATTCCTTTGTCAAGTTACTGGGACTAATAATACTGTATGGGAGATTTTAATCTATTTGTCTGAAGGTATCTTTAAACAGTGATGTTCGGAATGTGTTAACCATCTTTTCAAAACTGCCTGATACAATTTTAAAGGGTAAATGAAGGTTTTTAATAAGGAAATGTAATTCTTCTGTTGCACTAGCCAGGGAGTAGTTCAGCAAGTAACCTGCCTTTTCTAAAGCCAACCAATCGTGTGTTTACTTATCGGGTTTTTTCTGCAACTGTGTTTTCAAAAATAAGCATATAAATAAAATGCCCATAGCACTGAAGATAGATTAATAGCCTATAATGTTAGCTAATATATCTTAAATTGTTTTTTATCATAGGCTAGTCAGCTTTTTGGAAGGAAAAACTGACAGCTTGCACAAAGGTGTTCATCATTATACTGGTGTAAGTAAATTAATCAATCAGTATATTTTGTTTCTGGATTAAAATACCAGTGGAATTTTGGTATTTCATGTTTAAATTTGATCAGCACTGATAGGTAAATGTTTTGTATGTGTTAGACTCGTGTTCTGACACTACAATTGGAAAGATGCTGTAATACTGAGATACCAGTATCTTCGTGTTCTCTGATCTGTTTGTGGTTTTGCTTGTTTTTAAAAACTTTCTGCATTTCTGTATTTAAGTAGTATTTTTTGCAATTTAGTGTAAAGATTATTTCATGGACTTGCATAACAAAAGAAATCTCACTTATTACTCTTATAACGTTCTGGTCAAATGATGAAAGTGTTCCATTTACTTCACTGTACTAATTTATTCTATAGCTACTAAAACTTCAGGAGAGAGTGCTCAATGATGTTGTAATCTGTTTGCTTGGAGATGAAGATCCAAGAGTACGACATGTTGCTGCAGCTTCATTAATGAGGTATTTATTTCAGAAAACAGTTTATGAACATTTTCATTGTGGACATAAGAAGTAAAATAACCTCATAGTGTTGTTATGTTTTTATTTAAGTAAAGCAGAAGAGACAAATGCAGCTTTGTTGTATCTGGAGCATGCATCATTCTAAATTATCAGACGAGTTTGTTTTGCCTTTATTAGCATTACAGTTACATTTAACAATAATCGTGTTTTGGGAGTCACTTTCAGTTTAATTTTCTGCTTAAAACTTTGTATGGAGGAGTGATTTGTTTAGTATCCTCACAGTAGCTGATGAACCTAAAGTGAAACAGTTCTTCTAGGTCATCCTAACTTGCAAACATGGTTTCTATGTAGCATATTCTAAAATTTTCATGCTCTTTGTTAAAAACTTGTTAAAAAGTGGCTGCAGTCTGTATGTTACTACAGCTGCATTTACTGTCCAGAGCCACCAAACAGTAACAATTAGTTGGTAGTTAGTTTATTTCAATTCAAGAATGCTGACAGAGAAATACTTTAGAGGAGTGGTTGTTATAATCTGTGTAGGTAGAGATCCTATCGAAAAGACATACATATTTTTAAGCTACCATGTATGTAGAACATTTATTTTCTTTCTTTAATCGCAGTAGAGACCAGTTGTGTAAAGATGAATTCAGTGTAACAGTCCAATGTGAGTTTTAGTAACTATTTTAATTTACAGTTTGATTAGGATGTGCAGCTTTCTGAATTGTGTTTTACATAATTTCTAAATATTTTTGTTTTGGGCAATTTTTTCAAGGCTTGTTCCAAAGCTGTTTTATAACTGTGATCAAGGACAAGCTGATCCAGTTGTGGCAGTAGCAAGGGACCAAAGCAACGTCTATCTGAAACTACTAATGCATGAAACACAGCCTCCATCTCACTTTGCAGTGAGCACTATCACTAGGTATGTTGTGTGGCTTGTCTCGCTTTAAAATGTGGATACATTGCAATTCATAATGCCTAAAATCATATTTAAATCTTGCATATGCATTCTTGATCAAAATTGTAAGAGCATCTATGGTAGTTTTAGGCTCCATGGAAACAGGCTGAGGTTTAAGGGATAAACTGGTGTGTGAGTTTCTAGTGATATGTTTGTGCATTAACTGTAGTGAGTCATTATTCTGTGATGAGCTTCCTTCTCTTCATCCCAAGGTCACTCTATTTTGTCCATTAAATTGCATAAGTGCACTGTTGCCAGCTAATTGTGTTCTTCAGATATGTTAATCAGGGCTTATAGCTCTAAACATCAAGTGACTGTCTTGCAAAAGTCTGTACTACCTGTATAAATCCTAATTTTCATAGTGGAGTCCTGTTGCTGTGTTTTTGCTGCCAACTATACACTCCTAGACTTTAATACTTGCCCCTCAGTCTTAAAGACAGCCTGAGCTGTATGGACATGAAACCTCTTTGCTTCTATCAGTTGTATAAGTTTTTAACTGTGTACCTTTTCAATATATGATCTTGATCATGTAACTCAGAGTTTATATGTTGTATTTTTGAAACAGCGGAGCTTTGTGAGGTGCACATTCTCTACAGCAGTGTGTGAGCATGCAGAAATGGTAGATGAGTCTGAGGAAAAGCAGAGATTTATGCTGAACTAGTGACAATTTCTGGAAAGCCTAGTTAAATGCTGAGTTGATCTCGTTTATGTTTGCTAACAAAGAAATTTGGTTAATAAACTAAATATGAAAATAGAATTAGCTGGTATTTAGAATGTTCTCATACTTGGTATTTCTTAATGCATTTGAACAAGCTTAGAAACTCTGTAATAGTAACTTAGCCCATGACCATTTTTTATTAAGGTATGTTTGAGTGTTAAGTATGTGTTTTAGTACTATAAATATTTTTATTTCAGAACATACAGAGGTTACAATATGCTGCAAAGTCCAACAGATGTCACTATGGAAAACAATCTTTCAAGGGTTGTTGCTGCAATTTCCCATGCATTGACAATATCCACTACAAGATCACTTACAGTGAGTTTTCTGAGTTGCTGTAATGGTTGACTTTTTTCTTATTTTTTATTTTTTAAAAATTCCAGTGTATGTATCTGCAGCTTTGGTATTGTGACAATAACAATATATTTAATTCTCACTTTTAAGGTATTTTGTTGTTGTTGCTGACACTTCCAGTGATTCATGCTTGGTTTTGACTTTTCAGTTTGGCTGCTGTGAAGCTTTGTGTCTTCTCTCCACAACCTTTCCAGTCTGCACCTGGACTGTGGGATGGCACTGTGGGTATGTTCTTCATCCAGTATTCGTGCTTCTAAATTAATGCATTTGAAAACATAGTACTCTCACTTCAGTATCAAATGTTCCAGTTCAGATACTTACTGTTAAGCTCATCTTACGAGCTGCTCTTCTGTATGAAGTTGTTCACTGTTGTCTCTATCAGTGAGCTGTGCCACATGAGCTGTAAAACTAGCTACTGAAAATGTGCACATATGTACTTTCTTCATCACTGTTAATGATTTTGTTAAAATTTTGGAGAGCTGTTACTAAGTGTTAGGAGTTCTATTGCCTCCAATCAACCTGGTGCCCCATTTGTGGAGTTATGCATTTAGTTGTCTCATTTTATAAGAATGGTCAGGTCATGCCCTATCCCAACTGAGACCAGGACAAGTATATTTACAAGTATTTCTTTAGTAGGTCATAGTACTATCATATTTAGGTTAGTATGCATACTTGCTAAAAATGTTTTGCATTTCTTTGTATGACTCTCAGGAGGCATTTCTACTGTTATTTAATTCTTATGTATCCTGAAGCTTTATTACAATTTTTTTTTTTCTTTTTAAATAATACTCCTTTTGCTTGTTCTCAAGTCTTTCTTTCCAATTCCCATTCTGGGTATAAGTGTGTCATGTTTGATGTGCTCTACAAGTTGTCTTTTGTCTTAGATGACTAGACTGCGGGTCTAGTTTTATAAGTTGTTATAACAAGTGAAATGCATTAGTATATGATTAGTATTTAGCCATGAAACAAAATTAATGCACAGTGCTTTTAGGAGCTGGGTTGGTTATTTAATAGTGTATGTCTTATGGGTCTTGTTAATGTTTATCAGCCAAACTGCTTAGAACCAATTTTAGCATTCTATCTTTTATCCTTTCAACTTTTAACCTAGTTTGCTTTGTTTTTTATGTTCCTTCCTTATTTTTGCAGACTTGCAATGACGTTTTCTGTTCTACATAGCTTAAAAAAACCTATATTTAAGATGCACCAAGCATTCATAGATGATGCAATGACATAACCTCTACTCTTTGCTCTGATCCTTTCTTTACAAGTTTTGAACCTATGTTCATATTAATTTGGATTTTATTTTTGTTGCGTGGTGTGAGCATTTATCATACTGGAAAGTAAGATTGCAAATTTGAACCTCTTAATGTGAGACACGACAGTTTTTACAGAAATTCTTTTCTGTCTTTTGAAGTCTTGAAATTCTTATGGTTTATCAGTCATTGGAACTGCTGCATTCCTATGTAAAATTCATTTGCATAGCATACAATTCATAGCATTGTACGACTTATGGTTTCTAATCTGTATGTAAAGTAAACAACATCTGCATATTAAAAGATATGATATTAAATATATTATGATATTAAATGTTATTTTAAAATGAACTACACTATAATTCCTAGCGTAGTTTTGTAAGAAAACAAAACAAAAATATGCTTATTGTAAATTTTATTTTCTGAAATTATTCTAATTGTGTTAAACCTGAAACACTAGGTTTTTGACTTTTGACTTTTGAATTTAAAAAGAAATAATCTTAAAAGAAACCCTTTATTCAGAGATGACATAAGGTCTTTTCCTGAAATAAAGTTGGTAGTCTTGTATGGGTCTAAATGTATGTTTTGCTGGATCCTGCACTTTGGCCACAACCCCATGCAGTGCTGCAGGCCTGGGACAAAGTGGCTGGAAAGCTGCACAGAGGAAAAGGATCTGAGGATGCTCGTTGACACTTGGCTGAACATGAGCCTTCAGTTCCCATGTGGCTAAGAAGGCTAACAGCAGTGTAGCCAGCAGGATGGGGGAAGTGATTGTCCCTCTGTGCTCTGCATGGGGAAGGCCACACCTTGAGTATTGTGTTTGGTTTTGGGCCCCTCACTACACAAAAAAGACATTGAGGCCCCAGAGTGTGTCCAAAGAGGGTCAGTGAAGGTGGTAACAGGTTTGGAGCATGTCTTATGAGGAGCAGCTAAGGGAACTGGGATTGTTTTGCTTGGAGAAAAAGAGGCTCGGGCATGAAGTTATCACACTCCATTAGTGCCTGAAAAGGAGATTGTAATGAGGTGGGAGTCGGTCTTTTCTCCTGGGTAAAAGTGGTAGGACAAGAGGAAATGATTTTAGGTTGTTCCAGGGGAGGTTCAGGTTGGATATAAGGAGAAATTTCTTCTCAGAAAGAGTAGTGAAGCATTGGAACAGGCTGCCCAGGGAGGTAGAGGAGTCACCAACCGTAGGGATGTTAAAGAAGTACGTTTGTGTGGCACTGAGTGACGTGGTTTAGTGGGCATGGTGGAGATGAGTTGATGGCTGGGTGATTCTATTATTACAATTGCCTAAATTCTTCCTACTTTGCTATGTAGCAAAAAAAAGTTTTATGCAATAGCTTACATCTCCTGTCCCTACTCTGCATATTTTCAGTCCTTTTACCTGGAGATAGTTCTAAACCATGGCATTTAGCAAGTAAATATTGAATTCGTCTGTTGTTCAGTAGATGTCACTAGCACCTTTGATACTTGCTATTTTTTAATAAATAAATAAAAAGCTCTTCAAGAATACAAAATATTTTCAGGTCTCTGCTGTAGATTTTTTTTTTTGAAACTCATGCTCAATTATTAAATGTTTTGTTCTTTAGTACTGATTTTTTTATTTTTTAAGATTAGTGGTTTAATTTAACTATTAGTGTTCTTGAGGCTTCTCAAAAAAGAAATCATGACATTCCAAAATTGTACCTCTAGTGTTTCCCAACCAAGTTCTTCAGATGACACTCAGAAGGGCTGCACTGTTGGAATGGCCGGCATGGTCCTCTCTCTTCTTTCATCAACATGGTTTCCTTTGGACCTTTCTGCTCATCAGGATGCTTTGATTTTGACTGGAAACTTGCTTGCAGGTAAGGGAAAAAAGAAATATCCCATCATTTTTACTATTAGCATCAGAACATGTTTATCTTACCCTCTTGGGCAAAATACTTGGAAGATTGGGCAGAAGAAATAGAGACAGAACTTCACACTCATGAGGTTTGAAACACTTCTGGGCAGTAGGCTTTTTTCTTCTGAACAGCTGAATTTCGTCCACATTTGCTAGCTAGAAGTGTGGATTGATTTCTGCATCGATGAAAACCAAAATGCTAAGTGGGATCTGGTCATCATCTCTTCCCATTCCTCTGTTCTAGAAGTTGAAAGTTCTACTTGTGTTTTGTAAGACCTGTTTTGCAGTGTAAGAGCTTTATGCATTTTTAGGTTTAGAGTAATTTTTAAAAAATGTTAAAGGATTCCCCAGGGTTCTCTTGACTATTTTGGTGTTGCTTTTAGCTTCATTAATAACAATCAGATAGCGTGCACTTAAAAAATTTACAGGCAATACCAGCCTTCAGTGGTTGCCAACGTTTTAAATGACAGACTTCGGACTTCAGAATATCTTAACAAATTGGAAGTGTCTTCTAAGAACAAAAGTATAATTCCCTAATAAGGACACTCAAAAATGTGTCTTGTATTGTTAAATGACTACATATGCATTCACATGTATTTATGAAAGCAACAACATAGCAAAGACAAAGAAAACATTTTTACTCCATTAATTACATAAGTGTAAGTACTTCAACTGCTTACTAAGCATTTTCAGGTGTTCTTGTAAGAACATTGAAGTTCTGTAAAAGTTTCCGGAGGTGAAACAGTCTCTGAAAGTGAATTCAAAGCATGTTAAGATTCATGTATGTGTAACTAACTCTTCTTTTAAAGCTGTGGAATGAACAAGTGACCTCATGAGATTTCTTCTGTTTTCTGTTGTGTGGAAGGGCAAGGTATGTTAGGTTAGTTAGATCTGACACGTGCATCTTGGGTTTTTCCTGTGCTCCTTTTGGAGGAGAGAGCTGTCAAGAGAAAAACTAATCCAGGGCTCACACAACTGACAAATGTTTTGCCATTTATTTGTTGGTTTATAAATGTTTCTTTCAGTTTTAGCAAACAAATTGAAACCAGTGTAGTTTTGATGCTTCTTTTGCTAAATGTACTGTTTAGTTGTACTATTATGTTGCTTTCTGATAGATTTATTATGAGACAGCATGAAAAAATCATGTAAGTGCTCCTGGAAACAGTCACTTCAGAATATCAGTCCTAGTAGACAAGAAGCTACTTTTAGTTAGCTGTAATTCTGCCTTTTCTTGTTTTCTTTTTTTGTTTGCTTGCTTTGATTTTTTTTTTTTTTTTTAATCATTAACATGGCTCTTGACCTTAATTCTCTTCTTCCTTGATAGAGGAAGTTTGATAACTTTTTATAAAGAGTAATTCTATTTGCTTAGATTTTACTACTCTCAGCTAAGGCAAGCCATTTAGATACTACCTCAAAGTTGTAAATTTGCCCTAATTTGCCTAGGGGAAAGTCCATTATGTTCATTGCAAGCTGGATATAAGGAGCTCTCTTTTTTTTAACCTGTTTAAAACTGTGCTCATACTGCTATTTTTGAAAACATAAGCTCTTTTTCTATTTGAATATCTATTCTTAAAGATGATAAGCATTCTTTATTGCAAAATTTATTTTCTTTAATTTATCTGATTCCTGTTACAGCAAGTGCTCCGAAGTGTTTAAAGAACCCTTGGAGCGCTGAAGAAGATTCAAACCAAGGAGCTGCAAAGCAGGAGGAACCATGGCCAGCTCTGGCAGATCGAACTCTCGTCACTTTGGTAGAACAGCTCTTTTCTCATCTGCTGAAGGTCATTAATATTTGTGCACATGTAATGGATGATGTTCCTCCTGGCCCAGCAGTAAAAGTATGTATTACAAACAAATAAAATTGCATGACTTAAATATTGTTGAGTTCAATACTGTTCGAGGGTAGGCATTTTAGAGCTGACACAAGCAACAATCTAATCGCCTTCGTCGTGTGTTGGTTTCACACTAGTAGGCAGCTGAACTCTACCACACTGCTCTCACTCCCCCTTGTAAAAAATGTAGGGGATGAAGAAAGACTTATTGGTGAATGATCCAAGCAATAACTCTCGTCTTCTGAACGTCCTGCAGAAAATATTCTCATTTCTGAAATAAGTCATGTGAGATTTTTTGATGTTTATTATTTTGAAGTATCTATGTTTTGAAATTGAATTAGTGACTGTAAGGTAATATTATTAGGATTAGTGATTTCTTAATGTTTTAGAAAAGTGTTGTTATTTTTTTTTTACATTCTTTTATCTGGGATCAAAATAATTTTTGGCCATTGAGTTCTGTTTCTGTCTGGTTGGCTAAAGTTGAGAAGAAATTAGAGAATATATTTAACTTCTTCCTTTTCACACAGGAAATCCATGTCCTAAACCTAAAAGTTGAGACATTTTGATTAAACTGACAGTCAAATAAAAGGTAGTTTAAACGAAGTGCGAATGTGTTTATGTTTTTATAGAAGTACAAAAGCTACTTTTGCATACATAATTAATAATGTTTTGTTTTTTTTTTTAATTCTAGACAGCGTTGCCTTCTCTCACAAACCCACCTTCTCTTAGTCCAATTCGGAGGAAGGGGAAAGAGAAGGAGCCTGTAGAGCAGGTTTCTGTGCCAATGAGCCCTAAAAAAGGTGGTGAAACTAGTCCAGGTAGGCATAGATACTTAAATGGAGACACTAGGTGGGAGGCTTAATAGGAGTATGGGAACAACATAGAGGGTAGAAATAATTGAGTAGCTTGCCTTAAATTGTAGATGGAAAGGTTGTCTGGTTTACTCTCAGAAGTTCAGATTCTTTTCAGTATTGTGTAGCAGGAAGAGCAACTGTGGTTGGAGTGCTTCTTTTTCTATGGAAAATGACTGTGCTGTTTAGGTACAAGCAACTTCTGAATCCTTTTTTTCTTTTTTTTGTTTTTGTTTTGGATTGCCAACTTTCTATTTATATAGTTTGGTTTCTGCAATTTTCAAATATGCATCCAGATCCAAAAATTCATGCTGTTAACTTGGACATTTTGTTTAAAAATCAGATATGTTAAATTATATTAAGTTGTGTGTAATGAGCACTCTAGATAAAGCATATCATGCTAATAAATAATATATTTTTAAGCTACTAGGCAAACTGATGCTAGTGCTCCTGCTACAACAAGTAAATCATCTTCAGTGGGAAGCTTTTATCATCTTCCATCATATCTGAAGTTATACGATGTCTTGAAAGCAACCCATGCTAACTATAAGGTACCGTATGATATTTGATTGATTCAGAGTATGCTTGATCAGTTACTTTATTTACCTTAAACATGGTTCTGGCTCTGCTGAGGCAGTAATCCCCAGCATTCTGTTACTAAATTTACAAAGCCAGGTAAAATTGTTTCAACTGACTTAAACTGGGAAGCAAGATTCACTGAGAAGCTCAAACTGTCCAAATCTTAAGTAGTATTGAGGGTCTAATTTGCTTGATTTTGTAAGCAGTAAATCCACCTTTTAAAACCAAAATAAAAACACTCTATCACTAAGGAAACAACCCCAAAACCTGTTACGCATTGTCACCAGGTTTCTTGTTTGTCTGTTGCCATTATTTATACTAAGTGATCCTTCACTGTTTTGCAGTGCCATATGGATTACAATGTCTCTCAACAGTTTATTCCAGGATGGGTAAATTGTTTTCCTCATTAGTGTAGATAATAGGTGGTGAATTCCTTGGAGGTGTAGTATTTTGATTTCTGCACTTCAGAAGGGTGGATTCTTAAACACCTACTACGTTTCTGAGAAATACCTTATCACTCCTCCATTATTTATCAGCATTGTAGGCCTTCCCAGATACTGCAACTACTGCAAGATAAAAGATGCCTTTCTTTCTTTAATCAGAATAAAGTTCTATCTTCAGCAATTCGTATGGGAGTTTAAGCTTCCAGTGATGCTGATTGAACTACAGTGAAATTTTAGGAGACTGTTTTGTGTCAATATGTTTCTTTCTGCAATTTCTGTCTCCTTCTCCTCTAACTGTTAAGAAAAAGATTTATTTTATTTTTGTTACCAGGTTACTTTAGATCTTCAGAACAGTAATGAAAAGTTTGGATGCTTCTTACGGTCTGCCTTAGATGTTCTGTCCCAAATCTTAGAACTTGCAACTCTTCAGGACATTGGAAAGGTACAAGATGTGTTTGGTTACTGTTTGTGTTTATTTGCAGTTAAGTTGTTCCCGTTTGTTGTTCTACCAGGAAGAAGCATGTGTCATGGATTTAAAAATTGTTGTAAAAGACAGTATTCCAAGGAGGTGTTGTATTACCAGAAGGCCGGGTAAAATACTAAAGCAAATTTACTGTGTTAAATTGATGCTCTTGAAAGCTGTAGTAGATTTATACTTCCTTTGTTTCATGTGGAGAATTTTTCTCTCTTTCTCTATTTTTTTTCTTCAACAAGATAGTTTCCCTTAAGTCATTCTTACTGCAGCAATACAGTGTACTTAAATACATCACATTAAATATGAGAAGGACAGGCCTTCTCCTCTCTTCTCTTGTGTTTGAAATTTTCATTATCTATGATGTTGGGCATTGTGCTATTTCAAGAGTAGCGAAGCAGATCTTGCATTGTCCAATTTTCACATTAATGCTTTTATATAATAAAGCAAAATACTATTAAGCTGTTTTTCTGCTTTTTTTTTTTGTAGTGTGTGGAAGAAATCCTGGGATATCTAAAATCATGTTTCAACAGAGAACCAACAATGGCAACAGTTTGTGTACAGCAGGTAAGGAGTAACTTTTTGGTTACTCTAAGGCTTAACCTGACATCCTGTGCATATCAGCTGGATTCTGATTATGGCCCCTCATACTTCTTAGGGAGGCAGTGTGGGGAAATTTTCATCATCTGTTCTGAAACTTTTTGCTATCTGAATAGCTCAGTTTCCTCTTGAACTGCTTCCAGTTTGAATATCTTACTAAATGCTTAGAAAATAAGTTTTGTTTCCTGTCTTCCCAAATGTGTTCTGTAGCCATTTAACTATATCAGAAGACCTGGAAAGCAAAGAACACTGTTAATGATAGATTTCTGCAAGTTTCCAGGTGAGCATCTAGGCTCAAGTTATCACAGTTTAATTTTGGTGGGAAGAGAGCTTCAGTAGACTGTTCTAAATTGTCCCATGGTTGTTTTTGCAAGTGAACTGTTTCCATATCTTTTTTGGGCTGAGATGTAGATTGTTCCATTAATTCTTCCAGCTTTTCTTTTGTTGTCTCATATTTGACTATGCGATCCACAGTTTACACTTTCAGTTTGTGATGATCTTCCCTCTGTAGTTCTTTGGGAGGGCGAGGAGTAAAGTTTTGTGTAGTACTAAAATGATAATATTTTTTTCCCCATTTTTTTTTCTCTAGTTACTGAAAACATTATTTGGGACAAATCTGGCTTCTCAGTATGATGGCTTGTCTTCAAACACCAGCAAAGCTCAAGGCAAAGCTCAACGCTTAGGTTCTTCCAATTTGAGACCTGGTCTCTATCATTACTGCTTCATGGCACCATATACACATTTTACACAGGCACTTGCTGATGCAAGTCTAAGGAATATGGTTCAGGCTGAGCAAGAACACGATGCTTCAGGGTAATTTTTTTCTCTTTCAACATAATGTTGGCTTGAAGTAGAATAATTTTTTAGTGTTTTACATAAACGTAAATATCATAAAGGAGTATTGTAAGTAATATGAAATTACAGTATAGCGTGTTATTTCTTGTAGATTTGAGTGTTGTATCTTTTCATGGCAGTCCTGGGTGGAATGCTATTGATTATCACTAGTGTGTTTCCCAAATCAAAGTTAAGGCATTAAAATGGGTATTGCTTAATTTTTTTCAAATCATAATAGTTTAAAATAGATTTGAGTACAACTATTTAGCCAATTTTCTACCTGTAGTGAACAGTCAATAGTCTTAAAGAAAAGGCTGGAAAATGACTAACAGACAACAGAAATACTATCTCTACTAGAAGTTTGTTGTCTTCATATCTGTGTGATTCTGATATAGCATACTGTAGGTTGTTTCTGTTCATCTTTTACGAAGATTCTTGAAGCAGTCAATTAATTAAAAGTAGCATCAGGTAAAAATGCTTCTAAGCACCACTTGTTTATACCTCTTTTTTTTTTAGTACATGTTTTTCTTGTTTTATCACAGGTGGTTTGATGTGCTGCAGAAAGTTTCTACACAGCTGAAAACTAATATTACCAGTGCAGCAAAGCACCGTGCTGATAAGGTACTCGTGTCTATGTACTTCCTTCTGAATGTGCTGTACAATAGTTTTAAAACACTTTCCCCCGTTTACTTTTTACTCTTAAAAAGTAATTCGGTTTTGAATGAGACTTTCAGATATTAGATTACTTCAAAATTTCTCTATTACAGAATGCTATTCACAATCACATTCGTTTATTTGAACCCCTTGTCATAAAAGCATTGAAACAATACACTACAACAACATCAGTACAGCTGCAGAGACAAGTTTTAGACTTGCTTGCTCAACTGGTTCAGCTACGAGTTAACTACTGTCTTCTGGATTCGGATCAGGTTGGTACCTTATTTCTGCAAATTTGTAAAACAAGGATATCACTAGCAGGGTAATTATTTACAGTAAAAAAATATATATATTTGCCACAATTCATTCATTATAATGTTGGTTAAAACAAAGACATGAAGCAAGATGAAAGTGCCCCACCAACTATAAGGAGCTTCAGATTCCTGGCTTTATATCAATATAAATGACTTTGTACTCTCTGCAACAAGTATAGAAGAACTGTTAATCACTTTGACTATAGCAATAAGATGATGTGGATGATACAACTAGTATTGTTTTAATTAATAGTATTAAATTAAAAGTTTATTTACAAATAGTAAAATGGAAATATCCTACATTAAGAGCATGGACTGGTAGTGAGCATTGTGGTTGATAGACATTATTTGATTTTGATAGTGAGGGAGAATGTAGTGGTAAATACCAAAGTATTTGTGGTTGTCCATTAAAAACGGTAAATTTGTAACAATGAAGTTTAATTTTTATTCACTACGCTATTTTCAGTATTTTTATAAACTAGTATGAGTTGCAGTTGTAACTTTCTTGTAAATTATTGCACAGATTCGTAATACATGAATGCTGGATTTGAGGCTTTTTGATTGATTCCTGACTTTGTGACATTAATGCCTCAAATATCATGTTACAAGAGTGAGAGATAAAGTTATATTATTAAATATACAACATTTACAGCTAAAATTCAGCCTAAATTCATGTAAACTGTAATGAGCATAGCAGTAGTCAGTACCACCAATGAGATTCTCAAGATCTTTGTAACTCTACAGGAAACATTTCTTAAAATACCAGTGAACTGTAAATATAATTGATTTTCAGTGCATGCCTTTTCTTTTTCTCCTGCCAAAGCTCACACTTCTGTAACTCCATCAAAACAATTTCAAATGTGAATTTGTTTGTTTCTGTTATGTAAAGTTTTAACTCTTCATTCTCTTCAGGTGTTCATTGGATTTGTGCTAAAGCAGTTTGAATACATTGAAGTAGGACAATTCAGGTATGAAATTAGAAAAGATTCTTTGAACAGTGGGAGTTTACAATTCTTATTCTAAATTGTAGTAGTGGTTAGATTTGCTAGTTATTTCTGCTTTATGAGAAAAAGTAGTTACATTCTAGGCAATGAACCTGTGTATTTTCTGCCCTCAGTTGTAGACCTTTCAGAAGATTTAGATTCCGTGCGGTTGAAGAAGAGCTATGTTGTGCTGTTTCTCAATTTGGTATTTAAAAATTATTTATTTGGGAAATCCCCCAAGGTTTTACTTTCAGAAATCAGCTCTTGATAGGATTCACCTGCTGAAGGGAGAGCTACTGTGGACTCAGGATGAATCCATTTTGTATTCTGCACATCTGCTACTCTTTGTTTTCTTGCACCTAGTGCAACATCACAAGCAGTGCAATGGAATTTTTGTCAACCATATCTCTTATTGTGTGCATTAATTAGTATACTATAATTTAGTAACTGAGCAATTGTCAAAATTTGAAATAAATGAAGTCCTTTGAAAAAAATCGTACTAAAGAATGAGGCACAAATTACTGGAATACTGTGTAAAAGCAGAAAAAAACCACACTTGTTTAAAAGATTCTTAGTGTAGACAGATTCATTTCTACTAAACAGAGTTCTGCAATTCAAGCTTGACTTTTTTTATTTTCAGAGAATCAGAAGCAGTTATTCCAAATATCTTCTTTTTTCTGGTGTTGCTGTCTTACGAGCGGTATCATTCCAAACAGATAATTGGAATTCCAAAGATCATTCAGCTGTGTGATGGCATCATGGCCAGTGGGAGGAAAGCTGTTACGCATGGTAATTTAAAAAACAAGACAACTCTGCAAAATTAGTGATAGTTTAGCAATAAATTAAAACCACTAGTGAGTACTAAGCTTTAGAAAATGGAGATCATACTGATTGTATCAGAAAATGCTAGCTTTTAAATTTTAATACATGAAATAAGTTTCACTTGAGTTCTTCAGGAAGTTTGTTATACCCTAATAATGTTAGTCCACAACAGTATTTCAAAGCAATATTTTGAAGTCCTTGATTTTGATTCTTAGTCTTCTTTCCTTTCCTCCACTTTCATCTTTTAAATAATCTATGTTATACTTACCAGTGATTTTGCTGAAAAACCTTTTTGAAAAAGATTTTTATCTCTGTGAGAATGGGCAAATTTGTATGTAATATGATCTTTCTTATACTAGAAGTAAAAAGATATCTGTGTCAGAAGCTTTTATTTTTGTGGAGAAGGGAAAGAAAAACCAAAAAATGCAGTTTTATTAGTTAAGTTGTTAGATGCTGCTCAAGAATGGCTTGTCTCATGCTAAAGCAAGAAAAAAATCTCATTTTAGCAATACCAGCTCTGCAGCCCATCGTTCATGATCTGTTTGTGTTAAGAGGAACAAATAAAGCTGATGCTGGAAAAGAGTTGGAAACCCAGAAGGAGGTAGTGGTGTCAATGCTGCTGAGACTTATTCAGTACCATCAGGTAAAAGTGGATGATGATATCTCTGTTTGTGTTCTGTGATAACGTTAACATTGTTTCGATTGCTAAAAAGCTAACAGGCCATGCTGATGATCTTTTTACACAGATCTTGAACAGCTAGACTCTGTGTGTTCATTATGTGGAGAGTATGCAGAGATTTTTGGAATAGGAGGAAGCTTCTGCACTACGAATCAGTGTTGCAAGTCAAATAAATGTCTGTTAGATCTCAGACAAGCCTAGGTGACAAAGCCCTGAGAAGCTCTAGTGAAGTGTTGCAATTGTGATTCAATACATTTGAAAGAATGGGGTGGAAAGTTGAAGAGAAGTAGGATTAGAAGTAAGAAATATGCTGCTTAGTGATTATTCAAATGTTCCTGTAATATCTTCGTGTTAAAATTCTCAAATATATTTTAATAAGACAATGAGACTGGTAGCTGCACAGTTGTTATTGCTTACCACCTTGCCCCAGATCTCATGGATTTGGAAAATTTTATGTTACAAGGGAGTGTTAGAATTACTTTCTTCAATACTCTCCCGTTACAATAAAACCAAAGTAGTAATTTTTTTAGAGAAGTTACTTAATTACCATGAGATGTTACTGCTATTTCAGGTGATGATAAAAGTTAACATACTTTGCCTTTTCACACGATGACGAAATTCTGGCATATGCAATGTATTTTCTGAGAATAGTTGGAAAAAGGCAGTACAGTTTGTCAAAATAATGTGTTAGAACTGCGTGTTCTTGGGATAATTTTGTGTATCCACATTCTCTATTGAATTTGTAGTTTTATAATCATAAAATGACTAATATATCTAAATGAAATGACACTCTAGACACATGATGTGAAGCAGTGAATAACTTTTGTGTTACATAAGGTACTGTACTTGCTTGCAAATCCTCTTCTGACACTTAATCTGTTAAAGATCGCCTATGCATTGCTCTTCATCCCTCACCATCCTCTTTGTAGCTATTACTCCTCCTGTTCTATTCATACAGTGTGTATAAGCTGACCTCTGGACAGGTCTTTGGCTGTGCTAGGGACCACTACAGAACACTTTTATACTTTTATACTTTTATCCGATTGGCTAAGTTTCTGATGCTGCACTACTTGATTATGTATGCTCTGCCTAACTAATTTTCTGAACCAGATTCTTGTGTCCCACATCCCAGTCATTAAACTAACATTCCTGCCTGCTGTGTTTTTGGCCTGCCTCCCTTGGAAAGTATTGTCTCCATAACCCTCAAGCCAGAAACACATTCAGCTAGAGAGTGTGATCCTTGCCGTTAGTGTGCTAAATTGAAGAATTTCTTTTAAAATTTTATTTTAAAGCTGTTTATCTCAGGTAAATAAGTTCTATAAGAAAGACTATAAATGTGGAAAATTACTTTCTTCCCTCCCCTCCCCTTTTGTTGAGTATGTGATACAGCACTCAGCTTTACCGTCCTTTTTTCCATTGAGAGTATTTTGACAAATGCAGTTTAAGAAGGACTAGAAAGCATTTTATTTGAAGTTTGTAGAAAAAAATGGAAAATTCTTTTTAAAAGAAAGCAAAAACAAAAAAAAAATTGCAACTAAGAACAAAATTTTAATCTGAAAATTAAATTTTAAAATAGTCTGGTTTCTCATGCAAATTTTCTTTTCTTTGTTTTTTGGCAGATTGATAAAGCAGTAAATATTTTTTGCATTACTGTATTACTTGAATGTTTCCTGATAGTATGGGTATTTACTTGTGTTCTTTTGGACTTTTCCTCAGGTGCTGGAAATGTTCATCTTAGTATTGCAACAGTGTCATAAAGAAAATGAAGACAAATGGAAGAGATTATCTCGGCAAATAGCTGACATTATTCTCCCAATGCTTGCAAAACAACAGGTTATTTGTGTAATTTTTTAAAACTATTAACATCCCAACTAATCATTACATTGATTGCTGTAATAATAGCTTTGAGTATTGTGATTTCTGTGTTTTCTTTAAAGTGTGACCACCTTACCTGGAAGATAATTACTGTAGATTAAATTAAGTTGTTGAAGAATGTGCAGCACCTTTTAGACTATTCCTAGATAAAGTTTTTACTACTTTATGTGCAGAATTGTGTCTCATTCAGAGCACTTAATAATGGTGTGAAGATTCTCCCACTGTTACAGAATGTAAAAATTACTTTTTCTTAACTGAAGTGGGTCTAATGGCATTTCTTTTAGTGAAGAGAATGAAATAGCATCACCCAAAACTGCGTTTATTAGTCTCTGAATTACAAAGTATTTGAAGCTGAAGCAGATTTCTAGAGATTTGTTGTCTTCTCAAAGCACTGTCTACTGGAGTAGGCTGCTTAGGACCATGTGCAGTCAGATTTTGACTCCATTACTTCGAACCTCTTCCAGTGTTAGAACATCCTCATAGGGAGCTTAAAAAAAAAAAAAAAGGGGGGGGGAGGGGGAGAAAGAAATTGTGTTTAAATGGGGCTTTCTTTATTTCAACTTATATATATTGCTTCTCATCACTAGATACTACTGAGCAGATTCTAACTATTTGTATCTTCACTACTTTTGTCTTCTCTGTGGTCAGATAACTGTAGACACTGTTAAGATTCCCAACAAGCCTTCTCCAGTCTCCCTTTGTATGACAAATGCTCCAAGCCCTTAATAATCTGTGTGGTGCTTTGCTGGGCTTGTTCTTGTGTGTGCATATGTCTGTCTTAATGGGGAGCCCAAAACTGGCCTGCAAGCTAGGGGTTGAAGAGTAGACCTTTCGTATCTGGGAAGAAGACAATTTTTTTTTTTTTTTTTGAGGGGAAATTTTTTCCTTTCTGCTTCCTAAGCAGCAGAGGGTTTGTCTTACCATCCAGCTTTCTTTGAAGTATGTATTTCTAATTCCAGAATACAAAGTAAAGCCAGTGAAATTCTGCACTTAAGATGTTCTTCCCTCTTTGATGGCAGATTCTCCTTCCTATGAGAAGATTATATGGTGGGGAAGAGTGGCAGTAATGAGATTAGACAGTAGTTTTTGAGAGAAACTAAAATGCTGGTGAATTAAGTTGCTTTTGTTGGTTTTTTTTTTGTATGAATCTGTGCATATGCTTCAACTATCAAATTAAATTGGCAAGAAGTCACCCAGATTTTGAGTTCAGACCTTTGCTTTTTGTGATCAGCTGTTTTATAACTAAACAGTTGAGGTCCTATTTCAGTTTCTGCAGTGTAATTCCATTGTAGCTGTTCACTTCTCTGAGGATTAGGATTTTTTTTTTCCTCCTAGTTATCTCCTTAAGCTTAGTCATGACCAAAAGCATACTGTTATTCTTGTCCCAGCACTTCTGTCTATAAATATGCCTGGTAGGATGTGCGGGGAAGAGATAAGTTTCTAAATTTTGTGACAGTCAGACTCTTGCTCTCATTCTCTACATACAACATATTTCTCCTAAAATAAATCAATAAGTCATATATATGTTGAATTTCTTGTGATAGATTTTTATCCATATTGTCAACCTCCCTATGTAGAAAGGCTTGTGATGAAATGTTTTTTATGCTTTTCATAGATTTTACTGATATAAATTTTATAAAGGACAACCTTATTATGTTCAAGTTGTAATAGAAATGTTTAAAACTTGAGATGATAATATTGTGGTGCACTTAGAGATAGTGATAGTTACAGATTAGTTTTGTGGTTTTCTTTTACAGATGCACATAGATTCTCATGATGCTCTGGGAGTACTGAATACTCTGTTTGAAATTTTGGCTCCTTCTTCTCTTCGCCCTGTTGACATGCTTTTAAGAAGTATGTTTGTTACTCCTAAAACAATGGTAAGCAAGTAGGAACCTGATAATGCAAGTAAAGTATTTCTAGATAAGTAGTAAAAGTGGATTTTAAAGAGGAGAGGTTCGTGTGTATTTAATGCAAAACAAAACAGTATGTATTTCTATCTTTTTGAAGTACCTGAAGCTTTTAGGAAAGAATTCATCACGATTAATATGATTTACCATCTGGATGCATTTTATACAGAAATCTTTTGCTGATAGGTTACTTACTTTCATTTTGTATTTTTAGGATCAGAAATGTAGAGAAACATACAGTTACAATAAATTTGAGATTGCAATGTATAATAGGTAAATCACATTTTTCTTAAGCCAGCACTGGTACTGTTTTGACAATTGAGATTGTTAGTCTCTTTGAAGACTTGCTTTAGTAGGTTTGAATACATTCCAGTGCTATGTTGAATGCATGTGAAGTTGTATAAAATCAGACATATGAGAATGGAGCAAGCAGAAAAACCTTTATGTTTGTGTCTTCAAAACATTGTTTTTATGGTAATTGTCAAGCCTATCCAGTCTAACAATCTGTGTTTGTTTGTTTGTTAGGCGTCAGTGAGCACTGTCCAGCTATGGATTTCTGGAATTTTAGCTATCCTTAGAGTTCTCATCTCACAGTCCACAGAAGACATAGTTCTATCTCGTGTTCAGGAGCTTTCTTTCTCACCATATTTGATTTCACGTCAAGCAATTAACAGACTGAGACGTGGTGAAAATAACATATCTGCACAAGAGGATCACACTGAGGTTAAACAGACTAAATATCTGCCTGAAGAGACATTTTCTAGGTATGACATCTTGGGTCAGTTAAGGGAACGATAAAGGTTTTTGAGAAATTGAGAATATATTATGAAATGTATATGCATACATATATAATTGTTAATAAGTCGAGTTTTTAATAAGTTTTTAGTAGGGACTTTGCAGTATTCTGGTGCCTCTTCTTAAGCCAAGTGAAAGACCTACTGGAGCCATCAAGATGGGTGAATTCTGACCTTACTGAAATTGGGTCCAGAGCTTTAACTGATTCCATCTTCCTTTGTGGGGCCTATAAGTTGAATCAACCCCATAGTAGAAGCCTGTTTTCTGTACTAGGATTTTGCCTGCAAATAAGATTCAAAGTGGTTAAATTAGTCCTGCTTTTTGTTTCCTACTTCTTGAGGGCTAGCTTTGTCTAGTTAGCTTCCCATGCTTAAGCTGTCCAAGAAAGACACTTAAGCAAAAGAAGCATGGAGGGATAGTGCTTTTATTATGTTTACAAATTGTTTATCATTAAGATATCCCATCTTGACATGGGGGGAAGCATTTGAAAGATCTGTTCCTTTGAGAAACTAAAAAGTTTTTACTTGAGTGTGGAATTCCAGGTAAAAAGAAAATTCATCTGTTTATCTTTCAGCTTACTGTGAGGGTGATGGGTAGAAGGAAAAGGGACATCTGGACTTCCTTAAAATGATCTTATGTCCAACAGGAGTGAGTTGGAGAATGATCATGGCTGGGAGCAAGGATTGCTCATTGCAGACACCCTTTTTTGGTGTTTTCTTTTGGTCTTTTTACCTGGCTGAAGGTTTGGTACAGTTGTAGAGTGAATGAGAGCAAATGAGATTGCAAACAGCTGAATTACTGTGACTTACTGAGTTGCTCCTCCCTCAGCTGAGCTGTAGTAACTGTGAGAGTGTGTTTAACTCATTGCAAATCACTATAAAGACACCACATCAATTTGAATGTTTGCTGTGGAAGTGTGGTGGGCTGGTGAGTAGGTAACACAGCTCCATTGTGTAATTGTTCAATGCTTGTGATTATCTAGCCATAGCAATAACATCACGTCTTAGGTCAACCTTTAATATAGAATATAATTCACCATTTTATTTAGGATGAAAAGACAGTAATTTTTTATCTTGATTTTAAACTTAACGAGTTTTATAGGCAGACATCATGTTGTTCTGAAACAGGTTGCAGTGATGGTTTTCCTATTAACTGTATCCTTCTGTTTTCAAGGTTCTTGTTACAGCTGGTTGGTATTCTACTCGAAGATATTGTTACCAAACAAGTGAAAGTGGACATGAATGAGCAGCAGCACACTTTCTATTGCCAGGAGCTGGGCACTTTGCTTATGTGCTTAATACATATCTTCAAATCAGGTAATACTTGAAGCAGTGCCTCATGCTGTTTGCAGTGGCATGGATTTTTGAGTTTTAAACAACTCTTGAGTTACAGAACTAATGAGAAGCAATGCGTAGGTGCATAAGACATTCTATCCTACATGCTGTGAAGAACCTTTGAAGTTTTATCCTCATGAATACAGGGCCCACTTTTCATATTTCTTTTACTTATGTAAAAAAAATGTAGTGACTTTTCATCATTCCTTTTAACTGTCTAATACTTTGGAGTTTACAAAGGCAAAGGGTTCCAAATCTGTGGCTGCATTTTCTGTAGTTCGTCTTAATTTGGAGGTTGGTAGCTCAAAGTCAAAGTACTCAAATTACTGAGTTACTGAACCCTGGGGGCAGTTTCATGACCAGGTAGGTTTCTGTTCTTTATCATAATTAAAAAAACAACAACAACAACAACAAAGAACCAGGAAAGTGGAAATAGTACTGTTTCTGCTAACTAGCACTGTTCTTAAGGTTTATGGGGTTTGTGCATGTACACTCACTCCATTCTCTGGCTGGCAGTCTTGCTATTCTATTCTTACTAATCATCTAAGGGAGTAACCTGGAATAGCGTTCTTCCCCAGTAAGTTAAGCAGATCTTTTTGTGTCACTGTCCTAGCCATCTCCTTCTCAGAAAGTTCTTTCCTCTTCTGTATGTTAGAAATCAGACAAGTAATTCTTCCTTCTACAGCCCCGTCTGTAAAATGGAAGTTATACAGCACTTCCTTACTTAATAGATGTGAATAACAAAAAAGTGAATATCAAACACTGCTTCTAAACATTTAGCATGATTCTGTTTTGTGTCCAACACCCTTTAATCTTTTTAAGCTCTTCCTGCAGATGTCAGTTATGAAGTCCTTTCTTGACAAAAATCTTCATTCTGCTGCTGTCATTGCTAGCAGCTGCTTCTTGCAGCTCTGGGTGTACTTAGTGATCATTCTGTATTTCCACGCGCCCATTACTATTGTAGTTATTGTTGTGACAGGCACATATGTATGCTGTTAATTGCTGTTAATGAGCAAAAATTTGCAATGCAGATTATGAAAAATAACCTTTGCCAAAATGACTTGGAGTAAGTGATTAAATGGAATTGAGCCAAGATTAATGAAATTAGTTAATTAAGCTGGTGACTGAAATCAGGGAAGTGGGTAACTTCAGGAGCCAGAGCTGGTGACAGAAGAAAGGGAAGGCTCCAGCTAGTTCTTCTGCAGCAACTGGCTTCCAGGATGCATGTGTCTTGGCAAAAGCTATGTAGAAATTGTCATACTGAATAAAAAATAAATATTAAAACATTCATGCAAAGCACTGGGATACATGTACTGCATGATCTCTAAAAATCACTACAAATCCCCCTTAGGGACTAATAGTAATGTGGTTACCACATATGGTGTTACAGAGTAGAAGTAAAGTTCTTCAAATGTGTGAGTTGTATTTTCATGTTTTAGCATTTCCTTTCAGGTTTAGGCTTAGATTTAATTATGTGGTTTTATTCTACTTGTTCAGTGAAAGTCTTTATAATCTTATGTCTCTTTAAGTTATATCATCTTTACTACAACTGCACTTTAAATCTGAATTGTGTTTGGGAACACAGGCTGTGATCTTCTCTCATTTTTAACCACTATTCAACGTGGATGTCTTATCTTCTCACCCATTATAGATTTTGTCAGAATGTAAACATTGGTAATTCCTGTATGGAAAACTATGGAAAACTACCAGATTAGAAATGAAGATTTACAATGTGCTACTTTGAAATAGAATGGAAATAAAAGGCATGGATAAACTGAAATGTTGGTCCTGTAAATTTAGACAACTTTACGTTTCTCCATTTTCCTTGTTTTCCTTCCCTTCTTTTTGTTACATGAATGTGTAAGTAGCAAGTCAGAAAGCAAGTGCTGACTGTTCAGTGTGCTGGGCAGTGACTTTTTGTCACTTAAAATAATGTCCTTTTTGCACATACTTCAGAATTTGGATGGAATAGTTTCAGTTTATTTTCCACTAAATATATTTGGTACCTATGGTAGGAGACCTGTGAGTAGTCTTAATAGTGTACAGAATAGCAGTTATAGCATGGTTTTTATTTAGAAGTTCTGTGATATAGAATCATAGAATAATTCTATGATTCTATATCACAGAAGTTCTAAATATACTTCAAAAAGAAAAATATCCTCATCTATAATTAACAATTTTAAAATTGATTAAGGTTTTCATGTATTAGGTAACTAATGGATGACAGAGGAAAAGTTAGGTGTCATTACAGTTTTGATCTGATCTAAAGTATTGTTCATTGAGCTGAGAGCTTGTTATTACTGATTTACACACTATCATGTCGAAATGCGTGACTTGCTTTACATTTAAAATAAAATAAAAATAATATGCATTTATTTCTGGAATTGTACTGATTTATGAGCAAACTTCTGTATTCTCAAGGTACCCAGGATTATTTTGAAACTTCAGAATTCCATCCAGAACATAGTTTCTCTAATATGTTTTCGTATTTTTCAGGGATGTTTAGAAGAATCACAGCTGCAGCCACCAGGCTTTTTACAGGAGATGGATCTGATGGTAGTTTCTATACCCTTGAAAGTCTGAGTGAACTTGTTCAGTCCATGGTTCCCACACATCCTTCCTTAGTTCTCCTCTGGTGTCAGATCCTGCTGCTTGTTAATTACACAAACTACAACTGGTGGTCAGAAGTGCATCAAACTCCAAAGTAAGGTTTGTTTTTGATCCCTAGTAGTAGTACCATGTCTCTCAGTTGTATTTGGTACAGCTATATGAAAAAAAAACAACACAACTTTTAATCTTCAAAGCCTGCCGGCTGTTGAATAATACTGCTTAGGTTCTGAGATAGATCTGCATTTATTTTGTGTGTACAGGTGAGTGTGTATGTGTGAATATACTGTCTGTTGTGATGTAAGTATGCCTTTCAAACTAAGGAAATACACCCAGTTCAGTTGTTCCTCGAAAGAACTGTCGGGTAAACTTCTATACTTTGAAGACAATAAATTCCTTCTGTGTCCTTCTAAAAATGAAAAATTATAGAAAAAGCTATAGCTATTCATATGGGGACTTCTTATTTCACCTTCTAGCAGACAAGCAGCTAGTGCAGGTGATAAACACTTAGTGTTTATGGAAATACGGTCTGATCAGTAAGATGCAGGTACATCTGTGATCACTTGTCAGTGGGTCTCCTACTAAATGCTGTCAAAGCATAGTGTCAGCACCATGCTGGTTCGTTAGCAGTAGTCAAAGTAGATGCTAGTAATGTCAATATTAGCTCTCTGAAATTCAGAACTTGCTTCTTAACTGAGCTAACTCCTGGTCTGTGAATGGGTCAACCCACCTGTCAGTCACACCTGCCATTAGGATGATGTAGTCTGGGGGTGTGAAAGATACTCCACTGTGTGGGGTGGGTACCCCCTGGAGAGGAAGAGTAACAGCTGACTTAAGAGAAATTTCGGATACTTGTGCAGTGAATGTTAGGAAGACTAACTGTGCTCTAAAATGTGTGAATCAATACTTTGAGAGAGATGCACTCAGATGTGAGACTGTTGCCTTAATTCAGTCTCATGGTGTGAAAAACACAGAATTAGGTTCTGTTATTACTTAAGACACAATAGCCCAAGGTTTTTTCTTGTAAATAACCAGTTTATTTCCTTAGACAGCATGAAGAAGAAACAAACATTGAACAAAAAGTGATACAACTGTTGCTGGAAAGCTGATGAAAAGCGAGGTGTCTATTTCAAAGCCGTATAATATTTAAATGAAGTTTCTAATAGAAAGATTTACAATGAGTAGAATGTTCCAAGAAATTTGATTTTTAATGTTTCTACATGGTAATAAAATATAACGTACTTCTTGCAGGAGACATAGTCTTTCTACTACTAAATTACTTAGCCCTCAGATATCTGGAGACAGTGATGAATCAGATTCAGAATCTAAACGTGGCATGTGCAATCGAGAGATAGTGAGAAGAGGAGCACTCATTCTTTTTTGTGACTATGTGGTAAGTTTTGAATTGGGGATTTTATAACTATGGTTCTGAGTTATTTTCTTAAGTTGCCGGTTCAAAAGTGAGAATTGAGGACTAATGTGAAACTAATCATTTTCTTTCCAGGGGACACTTATGTAAACTTATGTACAACTTCATTTTGCATTTTTTCTATTCTGAACTAGTTCTCATGGCATGTCTGAGGGTACTTGGTAGGTAATAGAATAATCTGCTCAGTATTATATCCTTTACTTGTGTGTTGCTACCGGCATACTAAGTGGTGGACTTTCCAACATTAGTAGCAGCACAGTTTCTAGACAGACAAATGTCTATCTTTTTATACCATAAAATAAAAGCTTTTACATTAACATTTCATTTCCATTTTTGGTTCTCTAACAAGAACAATTTCTGTGGCTTCAGCCTTTTCATGCCTCAGTATTAGCATTTTAGTTCATTGGAATCATACCTTTGAAGTGAACCTTCCTGTAATACTTAGTATTGCACTTCAGTTTGCATTGCAAAGCACTTTTGGGGAAGCAATCTTCATTCCTCTCAGATTCAACTAGGCCAAAAGCTATGCTTAAAAAGCACTTCAAGCCCCAATGGGCTTTCAGTCACTATGGTCAGATTTGAGCTAGTCCAAGTTAATATTCTTCAAAACCTCTTTATTGAGAAGCGTTGGCTTTTTGGCATCACTTAGTTCTACAGGTCTGTTGTTTTGCATTCCTTGTTGTTATATGGTTAGCCTCTGTAGGCTTAAAATTAATTACTGAAAGATCTCTTTGGATGTATTTTCCACTCATCTGGTGTTTAGGGCAAATAGTAGTATGAAATCTTTAAAGGGAAGCCTAAATGAAATTCACCCTCTACAAGATGACTGTATGTGTGCTTCTTTCAAACAGTATTTTGTTAAAAACGGTGTCTCTAAAATGTCCTTCTCAATTTACTTCTGTCAAGTTGGAAGGGACCCACAAGGATCATCAAATCCAACTCCTAACTCCTCATAGGACCATCCGAAAAACAGACTCTGTGTGTGAGAGCGTTGCCTAAACACTCCTAGAACTCTGGCAGATTCAGTGCTCTGACCACTGCTCTGGGATTCCTGTTCCAGTGCTTAACTACCTTCTCACCTTTTCCTGTTATCCAGTGTGACTCTCCCATGATACAGCTTCAAAGTGTTCCCTTTTCATGTCATGGTGTAATGATACTGAAAAAGCTGGTTACAAATTCATTATGACTTTTAATTTGAACAAGCTCAAAAGCACATGAAAAAACTAATCTAAAAGTAATGGTGGCAGTACTAAAATATGGACACTTTGTACCATTATTTTAAAATAATTACTGGAATTATGTATAAAAGTCTTCATGTATCAGATCGTGTTTAGTAATTAGATACTTACTATGCACGTTACTTTTTTCCCTTTCAGTGTCAAAACCTACATGATTCAGAACACTTGACTTGGCTTATTGTGAATCATGTTCAAGACTTGATTAATCTATCCCATGAGCCTCCAGTACAAGACTTCATTAGTGCTGTTCACAGAAATTCAGCAGCCAGTGGTCTCTTCATCCAGGCCATTCAATCACGGTGTGAGAATCTTGCAGCTGTAAGTCTAACTTAACTTTTTAAGAAAGAAATCACTTAGATTCTAGTAATTGTAACTGTTAAGTATGCAGATTCTAACATTTGTGTCATCTATCAAATTGTAATGTTATTTTTGAAGTTGCCTGTTTAAAAAAAAAAAAAAAAACCAGCAAGAAATGAACCTTATAATAGATTGGCAACTTCAGTATCAGGTGTGTTCCATTTCATCAAATCTGTAAATTATATTAGAGTTGATTAAGCTGCTGTTCTTCCTTTTTTATTATTCTACATAATAAATATGAGAGTTAAATAAAGCATTAACTTCCAACTTCGATTTCAGTACCTTGATGACTACTACTAACCACAAAGGTGGGAACAGGAGCTAGTCCATCTTCATAGGTCCTAACAGCATGAAAATTATTTGCAAACTCAAGTTGCCCCTCATTAATCTGGTGCAGAAGTTACAGGGACTTGACGCTGGACTCTTCATAAGTTTCAGAAATTCAGCTTATGATTTCTGCTGGTTATTGTAATTTCCAAATTAAAAGGAGTGGATGATTAATTGTAGGGATGTAGGGTTGTCATCCCTCTTGGGAACTAGCTCAGTGAGACAGTTATTTCCTGGGTTTCTTTTAGAGGTAATGGTGAGAGATGCTCCCGCGCCCTGAGCAACCTGGTAAAATTTCCTCTCTCTTCTTGTCTGTGGACAAGTCCACTACAACTGCTGTAGCGCCCTTAGTGTCTGAGTAAAATGCTTTTAAGATGAGATAAATCTGAGTTATAGTATGCTTGTCTGAGAATAGGTAAAATTAATTGCATGTTTTTGAAGGAAGCTGTAAAATTAAAACAGCTAATGTTCACAGTCCGCTCTTAAAAAAAAAAAGTCATATCACCATAAGTCATTGTTTTGTCTTTTTTTCACTTTAGAATGCATCTTAAAAATGTGTATATAAATTTCCTTGTGCTCCTTTATAATTATGCATCACTGTTTCTATGATTATGAGCTCCAAATATCCCTTACGCGTTTCTTGACCCTTGCATTCATGTCTTGACTCTGGTTCAGGTTTATCAGCTTTCAAATCTTTCTGTGATTTTGCTTAAGACTTCTGTTTTTTTCCTTATTTTGATTTCTTCCTCTTTTTTTGTACTTGCTGTTCTGACAGTTAATCACTGAACAAACCAGCCTTCATATAAAGTAACTCAGTAACTCAGACTTATTAGCTTACAGATGATTATATTGGTCAGTTTGTTGTCTGCTGTAGTGTTTTTATAAGTACCTTTTCCTTTAAGCTCTTTGTATTCCAATTGATTGACTTATTTTGTTTCAACCCCCTCCTATTAACCCTACTGCCATCAGTGTTAGATATGTAATGTTCCCTTTTTGTGTTCTTTTGATGTTTAGCCTACGATTCTGAAGAAGACTTTACAGTGCTTAGAGGGGATACATCTCAGCCAGTCTGGAGCAGTCTTGACATTGTATGTTGATAAGCTTCTTTGTACTCCATTCCGTGTGCTAGCTCGCATGGTTGACACACTGGCTTGCCGTCGGGTAGAAATGCTTTTGGCTGCAACTTTACAGGTAAAGATAAATACATTTATCTGCAAATCAGTTTGGGTAGTGCTAGCAATAACAATCAAATGTAAGTGTTTAAATTAAAGTTACTTCTATGGAAAAATAATACTTTATAATATATATAGATATGAATGATTGCATTTCACTTTATCAGCATATAAATCTCATAATCTGTTCTAAGTACATATGTGTATTTTACTTGTTTTCTTGTGACTCCTATAGAACAGCATTACTCAGTTACCAGTTGAAGAACTGGATAGAATTCAGGAATACCTTCAAAACAGTGGATTAGCAACGAGGTAATGCCGGTACCTGTTAAAATATCAAGTTAAGGAATTTTGTAGAAGCAATTATGATAGGTTTGAGTTTTTTTAAGCTAAGATAGTGAATCCTGTTAAGAGGTGAAATGAGTAAAGCATCATATAAGGTTCATGCTTACTGTAACTCAAAGACAGTTGCTTGTATGAGTTTACTACTTAAATGCATTTTGCAACTTCAGGAAAGCCAAAGGCTCAGAGACAGCAGACTCTCTTTATCCCAAACCTTAGAAGTATTTAACTTTTAAAAGTTACCCCCAATTAATTTTGGCAAAAATCACAAACTACATTGCTGTGAAAACAACTTTATTTTCCTCAGAGTTGTTTCCTCAGATTTTGTTGGTTCCAGTTGTTGGTTTTTTTCCATTCACTGATTTAATCTTCGTGTTGTTTATAAGTAAACTACTATTATAAAAAGGAACAAAGCATTTCTTTCAAAAGTCCTTTCAAAAGCCTTACTCAATGATGGAAAGAGTAATTTAATTCTCCTGATGTCATTGCTATCGGAGGTTGATATCTATTGACTGAAATAGGAAATAGAAGTAGGGGTAAAGAACATGAAGCCTAAGACAGTGGTAGATTGATAGCAATGTGCCTTCACTTAGGAAATTTAACTTAACAATATAATAGCAGTCAGAATCTCCAAATGACTTTTACAGTACCAGTGCAGTACTGGAATCAGAAAAAGAAACAAAAAGAAAACATGGATTGCAGTGGCTTTTAAAGCCACAGACAGAAATTCTTAATCTTAAATATCAGTTTACTTTTACTCCGTTTTCTTAAAGTGGATTCTTGTTTGGAATCTGATAGAACGTGTTCATATGCAGTCAAGTCTGTGTGTTAAATTTTATTCTTATTCACTAAAAAGGTATACTACTTAAAGAAATTGAACAGCTTGCATTTTATGCATAAGCATGTACAAGCTCAAAGTCTAAATCAAATCTTTATTGCTGGTGGTACAGGATTGATTTTTTTGTCGGTTGGTAGCTGGTGAATTTTGCAGTTTTACATCATGTGGATGATCCAGCAAAAATCTCATGATGCTAGTGCTTTTCTGTCCCAGTTATGAACATTAGTTCACTGGATGAGTTTCTTTTTTTAAATGCTTTATGAAACTAAGTTAGCTCTTTGCTGACGCTTGTTTTTATTTTCAGACACCAAAGACTTTACTCACTCTTGGATAGATTTCGTCTTATGGTGGCACCAGACACAACTAGTCCTTCACCTCTGGTTACCTTGCACCCACTAGATGGAGAAGACCAACCAGGTTTAGAGAATGTAATTCTAGATAAAGTAAGATTCTATTTAGAAATGCCTTGCTCAAAAAGTATTCTTCTTATTATGACATATTTGATAGCAGCTTATTTTTACTATGCTCTTAAAATTGTCAATCTCAAATAGGGATCAGTGAATGATTTCATGTGATAGCTGTTAGGCTAAAGATTAATAATTAAAATGTGCATGCATATTTCTTATGTATATGGTGCCATGAAAAACTATGAAGTTTTTTTTCTCTCCACAAAATTAGAGGAAAGATTTACAAGAAGGTTCATATAGACATATACTGTCATCTGTTTTCTTGATGTGTTTCCAGCAGTGATCAGTTTTATTAATTTGTTGACTGAAAATAGCTGGTTTTCTCTTTTTGAATTTCTGTTTGACATGTAATTAGATACATTTACCTCAGTGCAGGATGGAAGGCTAAGAGAATTTTGAGGTCTTTATCTTCCTTTCTTTCCAGTTTCCAGTCCATTTCTCCTTTTATTACGTCATGTTCTATAGCGATGCATAGAAACTTTAAACAGGTTTAATAGAGATGGCAAAAATTACTGATTAGCTGATAATTTAGAGCCGTCCAAGTGAGTTGTGGAACACACTGACTTAACAGAAGGACTGAGAACAACTTAGATAGTAGGAGGAAAGGCTGTGCCCGGAAACCATTGACCTCTCGTTTTCTGTCGTCTTCCTCTGTGTAACTTCAAATCTTGCACAAAGGAAGTTTTCATATGCTTCCTCCACAGTTAGTTTCTGATTAGTATCAGCTGATTCTGGATGTCCATTAATTGATAAAGGAAACAAAAAAAAGTTGACTCTTCATATTCTTCAATTAAATTAGTTATATTTTTAACTTATTTCTCTAGGCTCAGCACTATAAATGTAAGGAGTAAGTCTTAATTTGTTTCAGTGCATCTTTCAGTGTAGATGCTGTCTTCATCTGATATGATAGGCCACTGATTCTGAAGACTTTTTTTTCCTTGTTGCAATATTTTTTTTGTTTTATTATACTTGACTACCAAATACTCCAGGTTTTCTAAATGCTGTCATCAGCTTTTCAATCCTAATATACGTATGCTATATGCTAAGCTTTTTTGGCTTTGTTTCTTGTGTAGACTCCATGGAAATAGATAACTTGTTTGTTTATCTGAAGATGATCCGTTCATCAGTCATCTATTTTGCATTTTCTCATAGCTTTTTTTTTTTTTTGCAGTTTCTTTTTTGTTCTTGTTGTTGACATTAATGTAGCCTAAAGATTTCTTAACCACAATTAAATGACATTAAGCAGTTCTCCCTCCACTCCTGAAATTGTTTCAATTTTGTGAAAATAAAATCTGTAATGAACTTATTTTCTTCGATTATTAAAGGAGTGGTATATGTCACTAGTGAGGTCTCAGTGTTGCATCAAGTCTGACTCAGCACTACTAGAAGGTGCAGAACTGTTAAACAGAATTCCTCAGCCTGACCTGAACTCCTTCATGAACAGCAAGGTAACTTTTTTGTCTGATGGAACAGTATCAGCTGAAGATGTTGTATTAAATTGTTTTGGATATTCTAGTTGGTAGTATTAATACATTAGATTCTTAAATACATACATTTCAGATTTATGTAATGCTAGCTCTTCACCTATTGGATTTCATTAGGTTTGGGAAATGAAATGCTGAATGTTTTCTGGCTCTGTCTAGCAATGGTGCTAATAGTTTTCTAATAGTGCAGATTGTGTGTATGAAGTGGAAGTGAGGTGCAAGTTTACATATCCACAGTTCTGTCATTTTACATAATTTTGTTGCACAGCCTTTTACAAGACCAGGTGATTCTGAAACTTTTGATCATCTATACTAGCTTCTAATATAGCTCTCGTGACACAGATGGTGAATCTGTAGTGACACATAGCTGGGTTTATTAAGAGCATAATTTGCTCAAATTCTCTACAGTACGTTCACTGTTGGCATGCTGAAATGATAGTGGGAAACTATTTAAAAAGATTTTATACTTTCTCATTTTGAGGAGAAATGAGTAATATTCAAATATAGATCCTGTGGAGTCACACTGTTGAGCTACACCTTTCAGATGTTTTAGAATTTAAGATTCATTTTACTAGAGGTACTTCTGGAGAAGGCAAAACATGAATTTAAGTGAAGTTGAGCTTATAGTTTTATTTTCAAATTTATTTTTTTCTACTGGTTTTTCTTTAAAGAGGATATAAGTTCCTGTGATGTTTATGAAATGGGTCATGATGGTGGTGGTAGTTCTTTTTTTGTTTTTCGGAGAGTGACTTGTCCAAACATGCATACCAAACAACTGATAGAGCTTGCACTTTTCAACCCTCTGTTAACTAATATTTCTAAAATTTTAATATTTTGGGCTGAATTGCTGTTCATTTTCCTTGATATGTTTTTGGAAAGTTTCAGCAAAAGTGTTTTTAAATAACTTCTGAGTATAAGGTTAGAGAAAAAGAAAAAAGGGAAATGCATTAAGTTTTCAGGCAGAATACACAGAGTTATGTTATGCTTTGCATAACAGGAGTATAACTTATCTGGGAAGTACAGCAGAAGTTTCCTTGTTTTCCCCACTGAGAAATTTGCACTTATTTATGTTGAAATCTTTTTAAGAATCAGTTTATCAACAAATAAATCTTGCTGAAGATTCTTTGTGTACAGTTCAGCAGCTTTATTCATATTCTGTTCTGAAAACTTGTACTGGCCATATTGATTTTTCCCTTCCAGACAAGGATATTGATGTTTAGAATTTAAACTGAAGACAAATGTGATCTCAGTTATGGTGTTGTTACACCATAATAGAATGGAGGTCTTGTAAATTAATAAACTGTTAATTTACTATTATATTAACTGGGGAGAGCAGTTCTGTCAAATATTTGCTTTTCTTTAAAAGCAGGTTATTTACTTTGTATTTACTGTTTAATTTCAGGAATTCAACCTGAGCTTGTTAGCACCTTGTTTAAGCCTTGGCATGAGTGAAATCTCAAGAGACCAGAAGAGTAGCCTTTTTGAAGCAGCTCGGAGAGTGACACTGGATCACGTGTCTGCCACTGTATTAAACCTTCCTGCCAGCCACCAGGTTTTCCAACCACTTTTGCCAACTGAGCCATCGGCCTACTGGAAAAAACTAAACGATATCTTTGGTAATAGAAATAATGGTCTCTTTAAGTTTATTCTCTCCTCTACAAAGGTAGTTTGCAGATGGCTTGTCAATACATGAACTTACTATTTAAAAAAAAAAAAGTTAAGATGCTTGGCATAAAAATGCCTATGAAATAATTCTGAAAAACATTTATTGACGGAAAAAACTCAGACTTGTAGATTACATCCTGTCTTGTCTCGTAGGCGATGAGGTGATGTATCAGTCTGTGATGATGCTTTGTCGTGCGCTCGCTCAGTATTTGTTGTTACTCTCAAAACTACCAACCAGTCTCCGTGTTCCTCCTGACAAAGAGGATGACATCCTGAGATTTGTCGTGATGTCAATAGAGGTAGGAAACTAAAGCGTAAATAAAGATGTGAAGAAATATTGGGAGGGAACCAACTTTGACTTAAATTGATCACTATGGAGTGAATTTTGATCTGGGCAACTTGTCTTACTGCAGAAGTTTATTCAGTGGTTCTTTTACTTGATCTGTGCCAGAAAATCAGATGGGCTTATTGGGCAAGGGTAGCTTTTTACAAAAAGAAATCGACTGAAAGATACAATGATCTTGACATTTTGGAAAAATGCCCTGCACTGTTTCTGGTACACTGGGTAGACAAGGATCTGTTTGTTTGTTTTTTTAATTATTTTTTTTATTTTTGTTTTGCTTTCTTTTTTTCCCCTCTGTTTAATGCTCTTAATTTTCTTGTACTTTTCTGTTTTCTCAAGAAACAAAATCATTTTTTCTGTACAACTTATGAAAAATATATATATTATGTGTTGCTGTAAACAAACAAAAACACCAGAAGCCAACAAAAACCTTCAACTATAAATTCATATGCTTTGAGAATTTTGTTCTAATGGCAATTGTTTATTTTTTCATAGGCGTTAACATGGCATTTAATACATGACCGACTTCCAATAAGTATAGATCTGCAAGCTGCTCTGGATTGCTGCTGTCTGACTTTACAGCAGCCTAACCTCTGGAATTTGCTGGCTTCTGCAGTTAATGTGACATATGCTTGCTCCTTAATTAATTGCATTAAGTTTATCATAGAAGCAGGTGAGTCCCATTTGAACAGCTGTGAAAAAAAATTCTTAATAGTTCCACTGATTCAATGCTAGGTGTTTGCAGTATATCCTGTGAGTCCTTTCTAGTCATTTCTGTGGCACTTTATTTTTAGTGTTTTAATTTAACACTTAAAACTTTGTGTTTATTTTTGATCTCAGCAAGTGCCTTGGAAATGTAGATTTTTAACAGTTGTAAGTAAGAAGAATTAAAAAAAAAAAAAATGGAATGTAGGATATTTAAAAGATACTACTGTTATATATTTTTGTCTAAATTCAGTTGCAGTTGAACCTGGAAATCAACTTCTTAGTCCAGAAAGAAAGAAGAATGCTTCAAAAGGCTTAAGTGAGAATGAAGTTGATTCAAACATGCACAGTAAGTAAACATTGAATTCCACATTTGTTTTAGATTTTCACAAAAGAAAAATTTCAATTACTGATTTTTTTAAACAAGATTTCATCTGAAAGTTTACTTCTATTCGATAAATGCTTATCAGGTATAGATTGACAGTTTTCATACATATATTTTTTACTTGAAAGCTTGAAATGTTAATGGAGATTTTTCTTTAGGCAGTTTTGTCAGCTGTGCAGCATGCTGCAGACTGAGCTTTTTAAAATGCTGTAGGATTTTTAAATTTCACCTGAGGGTAGGATCTAAAAATTAATATTTAAAAACAAATGACAGACTCATTTTCTGCCTTTCTACTCTAATGGGAGTACGGTACTGGGTGAAAGTCAAGTCCTCTAAAATGGTTAGCACTGTCTTTTATATCCAGCTGTGCTTGTTTAGTGTAAGATTTCATTTCCATGTAGAGAATCGACCTGTTTATCAGATCTAGCTCAGAGCCAGCTATGAAAGTGCTTTCTTATGAGATAAGTGAGTTTCATCACTTTACATTGTAAGAAAAGCTCTGTTCAATGTGGGGTTAAGAAACTTGCATGTTTTCTGCTTTTCTTGCATGTTTTTCTGGCCGATCTCAGCTATTGATATTCTCTAGCACTGAGACTGGCAAGCAATACAAACAATTGCAGGGAAGGTGGTGGTAGTATTTTTTTTTTTTTAACTAGCTAACTGCTGTAGAACATTTTTTTTGTCTTTGTCCTTAGTGTGGTTTTGTACTTCTTGGCATATGTTTTAATTAAGCTTTTACACTTCTTTTTATATGAATTTAACTGGTGTGTTTTGAATAGATTCATAAAAATAAATATCTTTTTCTCCCCCAAAAGAAGTGAAACACATTACTGCAGCTTGTGAAATGATAGCTGAGATGGTGGAATGTTTGCAGACTGTTCTGGCTTTGGGTCATCATAGAAACAGCAGTATCCCAGCATTTCTCACTCCTGTCCTCAAGAATATCATCATCAGTTTAGCAAGGCTGCCTCTAGTGAACAGTTACACAAGAGTGCCTCCCTTGGTATGTTCATTATGTTTAATTTTCAGGCTGTAAAAGCTTCCAGAGAACTTTTTGCATAAACAAACTAGACTGCATCTTAACTTACATATTATTAGGACTCGATCAGTATCTACTTTGATCACCCAGTTTAGGTTTTGAAACTCTAAATAGTAGAGCATTGTAAAGATATAAAATAAAGTTATGAAGTAAGAATTCTAACTAGAATGGGGTGTAATTTCGCTCCTTACATTCTTGGATGAATGTCCAGGCAGTAATTGAAAGAAAATTAGGCAAGGATTTGGGATTTTTGATAGGGTTTAATATTTCCTTCTGTCCTGCAAAATTGTTTAACCCTGGAAAGAGTGCAAAATATACATGGATGTCTGTGACATTGATTCACAAGTTTATTTGATGGCATGCTAAGTAAGTACCACAATGATGCAAAGATGCTGAGATGATCCCAGAGTCTAAATCAACTCAGATGTTTAATAGTGGTACCATGGCATACCATGCAGGTACTTTTAGATTGTGCATTTTTCCTAAGTCACCGTAGATCCTTTGGACAAAGTATTTCAGTCTCTCCTTTTTGGCAGACACAATGTGGATTTAATAACACTTCATGATTACTTCCAATGTATTGTTAATGTTGTGAAATGATTTCAAGTTGATACATTAAAAACAATCATCTGAAATGTGTCCAAGTTCTTATGAAGTAAAGCAGAAGTAGATTTCCTGATCCCTGTGTAGAGTTTCTCAGCACTGTGTTTATGAGGGGATGGCAAAAGATACTAATTTGATAAATCAAGACTTCTTTGGCCATTCTCAGATGCATCTTTATGCTTCTTTAGCCATCTGTTATTTGTTATCCCTGTATTACTGTACTCAATTCAGGTGTTACCTAGTACTTAGCATAACTTAAGTTTTAAACTGCAATATGTGACAGCAACATTTTCTTTAATGCTTTAACTTGGAAGGTAGGATTAAATAATTAATTCATAGTGAGAAACATGCAGAGAAAAAGTGCAAAATGTGCTACCTGCATTAGCTATGTAATCTTTCTGTATGTTTTTTTTATTTGGAGAATTATTTTAGTGATTTGTGTCTCATTGCATTTGAATGGTTATATACAAGTATTATTGTCATGTTAGTGCTATTACTGTTTTGGAACAGTAAGAATCTTTCTTTCTTTGTATTTCACCAGGTCTGGAAATTAGGCTGGTCGCCAAAGCCTGCAGGTGACTTTGGCACAGTTTTTCCTGAAATCCCAGTAGAATTTCTTCAAGAAAAAGAAATCTTTAAAGAGTTCATCTATCGCATTAATACACTCGGTATGTACAAAATTAAAATTGAATGCAGTTGGCTCTTACTTTTCTTATTTTCCCTCAGTAAGTTGTGAAGTTAGCAGATAACTGAGTTTGCTGCTACATCAGACCTCAAAAAAAAAAAAAAAGTCCAGCTTTTTGGATGCTTCTCTATTTTGAAAACCTGATAGATGTCATCTTTTTTAACACTGGACAAAATATCTGTATGTATGGTAAAAATAGGAAAGAAAAAAAAAAGAACCTGAAGATGATATTGTTCAGAGTCCTTCCAATTTTTTATTTTCTAAAATAAACAATTTATAATTAAATTGTAATGATTACAAAAATCCTCAGTTGAAGAGGAAGCAGTATGAAATAGCACATTGTTTCTACAGGTTTAATGTTCCACGTTTAGTTCTGTATTAAGACACAAATGGCTGTTGCTGTGTGTTTTCTTAGGATGGATCAGCCGTACCCAGTTTGAAGAGACTTGGGCGACTTTACTTGGTGTACTTGTAACTCAGCCTATTGTAATGGACCAAGAAGAGAACCAACAAGAGGTAATGTTGCTCACTGAATGTTTTTTAAATTAAATTTTAATTGGAACTAAGGAAAACTGTTTCTGTTAATAAGTCTGTCAAACAGAAAAGTAGTGACCAAAGTGGAGAGACTACTTCTAGTTTTAGTTTCTTGTCTGCAAGTCCATGTGAGTTTAGACCTATCTATCAGTGGTGACAAATACTGAATCTGTACCATTGTGGTTTGAAAGCAGCATTAGAGTAATGACTGTATCTAGTTAAAGATACCCAGAAAAATGCTGCTGAAAAATCAGTGATGAATTTGAGTTCTTTTCCTAAAAGCATTGTAAATAAAATTAGCTAACGTGGAAACTTCAGAAGCTATTCAACTCAGATTTGGTTTCATTTGATGCTTTGTTTCAACAGGAAACTAATGGATTGGTTCTAACAAGAAAAATATACAATTTGAACGCTCTGAAATGGACACCTTGAGATTTTAATGCTGTTAGGATAAGAGTGTGCATGTAGAATTTCAGTGATGGAAGGATGCCCTTTTGCTACTTGCAGTGATTTGTGTGCATTGCGTGCATTGCATCTGTCAGTGTCAGCTAGATATCTGGCTAGGAAGAAGTCTAGTTGCCAGACTTGTTAATGGTAATTTAGTGGAAGGTAACAAACCAATATTCAGGGTTTTCAGGATTCTTTTTTTTTTTTCCAATTCAAATTACAGTAAGTTCATTTTACAGGAAGATACAGAGAGGACCCAAATTAATGTTCTTGCAGTACAAGCCATAACTTCCTTGGTGCTGAGTGCAATGACAATACCTGTTGCAGGCAATCCAGCAGTCAGTTGTTTGGAACAGCAGCCTCGCAACAAAGCTTTAAAAGCTCTGGACACAAGGTATTTTTTTTTTCCACTTCGAAATGTGTAAATTTATGCTTGTGATTAATATGTCATTACATTTAGCTTAATCTAGCAATAGCAAATATGCACAGACTTTTTTTTTTAATAAATGTATAAAGGTGGATCTGTTTGCACAGAAATTGCATAAACTTGCTGAGTAAAAAGACAGTATCTGGAAGAAGACAATGAATGTAAAATCTAGTCAACAGTGTGCAGAATATATCTCTAAACATTTCTCAGTTTTAGCATCCCTTAAAATGCCAGTAAGTGTAGACACACAACATTGTAGAGTAAGCTAGTCAGACTTGCACAAAATCGTTAAAGGGAAAATCTACTTTAATCAATTTCTGTTGGGTTTTCAGGTTTGGGAGGAAGCTAAGTGTTATCAGGGGAATTGTTGAACAAGAAATCCAAGCAATGGTATCTAAGAGAGATAATATTGCTACTCATCACTTATATCAAGCTTGGGACCCTGTTCCATCACTTTCTCCTGTTAGCACAGGTAGGTGCCTTTGTTGGAGTGAGAGAGAGAGTGAATTTCTCTTAGATTTAAAAAGTAGAAATGATACTGTTAGGAATTTGAAACCCAGTTTGCAAGAAAATAAGCCATTTTAAGATATACATATTTTTTAAAATTGCCTTCTGTTTTGCTTTAGGTGCTCTTATCAGCCATGAAAAACTCTTATTGCAAATCAATACTGAACGAGAAATAGGAGATATGGATTATAAACTGGGGCAGGTTTGTTAAAACTTAACTTTGAACTTGACTTTTATTACATTTTCTTCTAATTCTTGAAAATCCAGTTGAGAAATGTTGCTTAACATCAAATTTAAATGAAGGCCTCTGACATTAAGAGTAGATCATAATTGCATGATTCCTCTCAGCCAGTTAATCCACCTTTCAGAAGTTTTGCTTTTGTGTGTGTGCTTGGCCTTTGAGCCAGCTATGGAATTATTCTGCTCTTCAGCCCTGTGTGTTAAAAAGCCCATGTGGTATTAGGCTTAACTTTAGCTATTGGATTTTAATTTGCTGTTGCAAGCATACAGCTGTTCTTAGGAAAAGAAAAATTACTGGATAACTATGCAATGTTGTTTTAACTTTAAATACATAGGGATTTTCTTAAATTTTATAAAGAAAACCTGAAGAACATAGAGGTTTTTTTATAGATAGCCTGAGTGAAAGTAATTAACATTGCATTCAGTTCTCGTTTCAGAAGAAAGGTTAAATTGCAATTAATTTGAATTGCAGTCATTACTGTTCTTAATTATTTTCTTGCTCAGTATGAATTGTGAATACCTTCACTTTGCTTTAGATTTAGGATCTAATATGTTAACTTTGAATGATGTATGCACATCATACCGAGTTCAACTAAAACATTGAAAAAGGTTTAAAAAAAATTGTGATGTGCAATTCACGTAGATGATCTTTGAGGCTATGTTCATGTCCTGTAATTTAAATGAAAAATATACTGGACTTCTGGAATTTTACTAATCTGACTGAAGATGTTGAATGATGAATTCCCTTTTTTTTTTTTTCTTGCTGTAAGGTCTCTATACATTCCATATGGTTAGGAAATAATATCACTCCATTGAGAGAAGAAGAGTGGGGTGAGGATGAGGAAGATGAGAATGATGTACCTGTTCCTTCCTCACCACCGACCTCTCCTATTAACACCAGGTACGTTGTCTCTCCTTTAACTTGTCAAATAACCTTTTATATAATCAAAATTCAGAGTTGAGTAAAACAGCTTTTTTAATTGGACACTGGATGCAAATAAGATAAAAAATATAAGTACTAAACCCTGTTTCAAACTGAGCATTTTGACAGAACTTAAGAATAGCCATTTTAACCCTTGCTTATCGTGCTTTGCAGGAAGCATCGGGCTGGTGTAGATATACATTCTTGTTCTCAGTTCTTACTTGAACTGTATAGTCAGTGGATATTGCCATCAAACCCTAACAAGAGAACGCCAGTCATATTGATTAGTGAAGTTGTGCGATCAGTAAGTCTAAAATATTGTTCTGAATCGTTGAGTGTATATTAACAAATCTTTGGAGTTAAACATCATTTGTAAAGGATCTTTTAATACGTAAGAAATGCTGGCTTTTTTTTTTTTAAAAAAAAGTTATTTTCTTGGCATTGATATTATATGGTTAGTGTGGAAATATAACTTGCACAATTATAACATTACAACGTTTGAAACAATGTAAGCACCTGAATTTGAGTATTTTGCTACTGCATTACAGACATCTTAATGTCATGTGGCAGTCCTTTTAAAATTGATTGTTTACAATAAACAGATTTCAGGGTTTTGCTTTTTCTTTCTTCTTAAAAAAAAAAAGTGAAAAAACCAATGTATTAAAGGACTAAAATGACAAAGTATAAAAGCAAAACTAAAGAATGTGTCTTGATAGGCATTATGTGCTGATAAGGAGGCCTACATTGAACTGTCTTTGCAGATCATGTATTGCGTAGTTTTGGGAGTTCAAACACATTGTAATTGGCAGCATTCATTCATTTTACAGAACTACTTACTGTAGTGGATTTGATTTTGTAAACTTTGTGGGGGAAAAAAAGGACCATTTTAAGGTAATTTTTTACTGGGATGGATGGTAGAATTCTGCATAAGTTAACAATTGTTTTTCCAAACATCTTGGTCAATTAAAGGATATTTGCTAACAATTAAAGGAGATGCCTCTTCTAAGGGACTACTAATAGGCTTTTTGTGTGTTCATTTGAATTTGTGCATAGCTCCTGGCAGTATCGGACTTATTTACAGAAAGAAATCAGTTTGAGATGATGTATACAACGTTGACAGAATTGCGAAAGGTGCATCCATCAGAAGATGAGATTCTTATACAGTATTTGATACCAGCCACTTGTAAGGCTGCAGCTGTTCTTGGGATGGTAAGAAATTCTCATGGAAATTTATTTCAAGTTGATGAGTTTAGGTGTACTAGTCCTTATCTTCCACTGCGAAATCTGGTAGTTGCTGCTGATCTTTCTTGTTTTAAGATACAAAGACACTTAACTTGATAGTCTTGTAACTCTTTTCTTTCCCTTGCTTTTTGTTTACTTCTGTTGTCATTCCATATTTAGAGAATGGACATTTAGTAATACAAATTAATGTTACTCTCTTTAACTATGAATGCCAACGAAGAATAGTATCTTTCAATGGACGTTTCAGAGAGTACCACTTCTGAAAAAAAAAAATGAGATTCTTTTTGAGCTAGCATTTCTATAAACTTCATATGAAACTAACATAAAATTGTATTGATAGTAATGATAAGAAATGTTTTAAAACATTTTGGGACAGTAGTTTGAGTAGCTACTGCAGCAGCACCTGTACAGAGGAATGCTGTGGAAGTGATGCCAGACATACTAAAGGAGTTGTAGAGATCATCTTGTTCTGACTGTGCTGACTGTGCAATTACCCACTCAGTGAGTTAATAACACTTTCCCACAAGTGAACAGCTGCACATCTCTGTAAGTGGGAGAAAATAAAAGGTTAATTCCAGTTGAGAGCAGCATGTTGTCCCATGCTCTGTCATGTTCAAAACTTGCTTAAAAGGAGCAACTAAGATCGCATGTTTTAAAACTGGCCTGTATCTTAGATTCTTCACAAATACCAAAATTAAGTAAAATAAATAATTTCTACTAAATACTTAGAATACATTGCAAGAAAAATAAGACTTCGCTGTTCAAGTGTAGCAGTACAGAATAGTTTTTAGGTATTCTAGTAGGTTGTTGTATTTTGGTAAAGTATACAATACTAGCTTAAATGTAGGAGTGATGGATAGAAAGATGTGCAGAACTAGGTGCCATTGGTTTTGGAAAAAAAAAAAAAAAGTGGAGCACTCTACTATTAGTTGAGTAGATGGCAGAGTATTCATTTGTACACAGGCTGTTAGCACTTACCAGCTTTTAAAACAGTTTAGGAACTTGATGATGTCCCTTCCAACACAAGTCATTCTATCATTCTGACAGTTTCCAGCCCAAGATCTATAAGTAATGAATCCTTAATAGCATGTATAACTATGCACACTTTGTTGGTTATAAATTACGAGATAGCGTGTATTATTTGTAGCAAATTATTTTGATAGCATTAGTTCAATCAGTTAATCTGCAAATCATCTCTTATCTGATGTATTACCCTGTGACATTGATTCGAAGTACTATTTTAAGCCAGTCTCTGTTTTGCTAATCTTAAATTTTTCCAGGTATTTCCAACAACAAGATTTACTAGTGTTTATTTGTAACGAATACTTTTTTTGAATGTTCTAGGATAAAGCTGTGGCTGAACCAGTGAGTCGACTGCTGGAATCTACCTTAAGAAGCACTCATATGCCAAGTCGAATTGGGGCTCTGCATGGAATTCTTTACATCCTTGAGTGTGACCTGCTCGATGAGACAGCAAAGCAACTCATTCCAATCATCTGCGAGTATTTACTCTCCAATTTGAGAGCAGTAGCACAGTAAGACTTTTCCCTCCTCCCACCATCTCCTTAATATAAGTGAGAAGTTCTGTTTGTTTTAAGTGAAAGAGTACATGTCTAAGTAAACTAGCTTACTTTAATCTGACTTTTAAAAACTAACAAAAAAAAAAATAAGACTTCTAGGCTTGCTTTATTAGAACTAGGAAAAGCTAGGAATAGCTTTTCTTGGAGTGCCACTCTTTCTGCGTCTGACTGGATCTGTTGCATGCTCATGTGTTGCATGCTCCTTTATGGTTTGCTATGTTCAATCCTTTTTAGAGCAGGTTATTGTATCAGGCAGCTCAAGTTCTTGTCATTTTCTTTGAAACCTTACAAATGAAGCTTAGCCAGCTTAAGATTTTATTTTCAGAACTAAAAAGTTACTTGAGGGTGAGAAAGCTGTTTTCTTAGACTCTTGTCTCTTTGGTAAATTGTGCTCCCTAAACCTTTTGTTACTCTTCTGTCAAGAGGCATACTCCTTGACTGACCTCTGCAGCATCAGTAATGGAATAAATTTCATCTAAACAAGTGAAGCACTGATAGTTTCAAATTATATTGCTGAAAAAATATTTGGGAATGTTGCACTGACTTTCCATGAAAACTAGTGCTCTCTTATAGCTTGTGCAAATCACTTGGAGATACATTGTGCAGTTTACAGTTTAAAAACTGCATAAATTTGATATGGAAAAAATACCTGCTATTTCTAGGGCTTGTTTGTATTCTCTCAATTCCTGACCTAGATCACTTACGTAAGTAACTACTAGTGTTTTTTCTTATTTACAGTTGTGTGACTGTCCATAACCAACAGCATATCTTAGTAATGTGTGCAGCTGCATTCTATTTGATAGAGAACTATCCACTTGATGTAGGACCTGAATTCTCTGCAGGAATTATACAGGTATGTTGTAATTCCCACAATCACAGGTAATTATGTAACTTGGGATCAACACTTGGTATCTTTAACTCTTGACTTAATTTTTGTGTTGTAGGTTTTATTTTCATCAGGCTTCCTTTAAACAGGAGTCCTACATGCAGTTCCTCACAGAAGAGTTGTAAGAATATGCTGCTAGAAGGTGACCTAAACGTGCCTCAAAAAAACAAGTAGATGGCTTTTTTCTGTATTTCAGATGTGCGGAGTCATGGTGTCTGGAAGCGATGAATCAACACCATCCATTATTTACCATTGTGTCCTGAGGGGATTAGAACGACTCCTTCTTTCAGAGCAGCTTTCCAGGCTGGATAGTGAATCTCTAGTTAAACTGAGTGTTGACAGAGTGAATGTGCAGAGCCCCCACAGAGCAATGGCAGCTCTTGGGCTAATGCTGACTTGCATGTACACAGGTATTTTATGTTTTTTAAATACCTTTTGATGTGCTGAAAGACTAGCTTACTAACAGTGCTAATTTTAATTTATTTTTTCAATTGTTCTTGCTAGCAAGGATAAAAAGGTATTATTCTGGCATTTGCAGTAAATTTGTAACAAATTATTTTGGTTTAGGAAAGGAAAAAGTCAGCCCCAGTCGTTCCACAGATGCAAATCCTGCAGCCCCCGACAGTGAGTCTGTGATCGTGGCTATGGAACGAGTATCTGTTCTTTTTGATAGGTGAGAGGATAAAATGTGATATGGGGCACCAATGGGGAAATGATTCTTTGGCACTGTCTCCTCACTTCTCTGACAGTTCTAATATTTAATTAATGTTATTTCTCTGCTTACTATTGCTTAAAATTGATACTTGTAGTATACACAGGAACACTGATGGAATTGCTGAACACAGCTCAAATGTACAGGAATGTAAATGGAAAACAGACGTGTCCTAACTGATACTCAGTGTTGCACAAACTGTAATACTTTTATAAATGTATTTCCAGCTCCCTTCAGGTCAAACTCTTAAGTGCTTTTCAGGATGTCTTCTGTGTAATCAAGGATATAAATCCTAGTTTACGGGAAATAATCTTTGAAACCATCCTTAAGAGTTTAAAACCTCTTTTCCCCTTCCCCCACCCGCATGTTGCTCTTTCCAAGACTGTTAAGTAACTGCAGTGGAAGGGTACAGAAAAATTTCTGTATTCACATGGAACTCATTTAATGGAAGTATTTCATAACCCCTGTTCTGATCTGACAATCTCAAGCTGTGTTAAGTGAGCGTAGCATGTTAGATTTTGCATAGTAGCTTGTGGCATAATGGCTGGCTTTTTTTGTGCAGGTTCAGTGGTTTTTCCATAAAACTGGATGAGGGTTTCAGTTCTGCACTCAGAACAGAGCTGGAGCAGTGCTTGAAAAAATCATTCCTAAGAGTTAGTAAAACAAACAAGAATAAATACTAGAAGCAGAAAATTTCTTAGGATTATTCCCTACAACAATTACTGATTTGATGTTAGCACATTGACAGATGCAGTGTTTATTAGGAAGATTTTCCAATCAGTGTTCTTTAAATTGAAGATTTCTCCCTCTTTACAATTTTTTTCTCTGTTATATATTAGTCATTCTGGTGTTGATTGAAAAATATGCAAAGATATTATGAATGAAAATCAAGATTCTGCTTATCATGAATCACAGAATAGCTTGGGTTGGACCTTAAAGCCCATCCCCAACTAGTTCCAACTCCCTACTGTGGGCAGGTTGCCAACCACTAGAAGAGTGTCTGGCCCCAAACACCTCCAGGGATGGGGCATCCACAGCTTCTCTGGACAGCCTGTTCCAGTGCCTCACCACCTTCTGAGCAGAGAATTTCTTCCTATTATCTAAATCTTCCATTTTTTAATTTAAAACCATTTCTCCTTGTCCTGTCACTATCAATAAAAAGTAAGTCTCTTTCCTGTTTATAAGCACCCTTTAAGTACTGGAAAGCCGAGGTCTCCCCAGAGCCTCCTCTTCTCCAGACTGAACAAGCCCACTTCCATCAACCTTTCTCCATAGGAGAGGTGCTCCAGCCTTTGTAGCCTCCTTTGAACCTGCTCCAACCATGTTCTTTTTGTTGGCCTCAAGCCTGGATGCTGGATGCAGTACTGCAGATGGGGCCTCACAAGAGCAGAGAGGCACAATCACCTCCCTCACCTTGCACACCTCTTTTGATGCAGCCCAGGATACAATTGACCTTCCTGGCTGCAAGCGCACACTCATGTCTATCTGTTCATCAGAACCCCGAAGTCCTTTGCAGTGCTGGTCTCAATTTGTTCTCCTGGTCTACATAAGCCTTGTGCTGGACGCTGCTGAACCTCGTTAGGTTCTTGTGGGTCCACTTTGCAAGCTTGTCTCTGGATGACAGCTCTTTCTTCTGTTATATCAGCTTCACTCAGCTTAGTGTCATCTGCAAACTTACTGAGGTTATGCTCAGTCCTGCTTTTACAGGTCATTGATAAAGAAGTTGAAGAGAATGGTCTTTTCTCTGATAATTAGTAGTAGTAATCTCCCTATCTTTTTTTTTTTTGTTCTCATTTAACTTCTTCAGCAATTGTATTGTGAAATCTTGTTTCTAAACCAGTAGTTTAAAAAATGTTGGCTACTTGAGAAAGAAAGTGGAAAAAAAGTTGGGGAGGGGCAGGTGAGGGAATAACTTCTATAGAATTTATTTTAGTTTTGTTAGATTTCTTAGGCTAGACTGTTAGTGTAAGATGAGGTGAGGTCTTGATTCTTGTTTAAGACTTGCCTATCTAAAGATGAAAATAGAGTATTCTTCCTATTGCAGTTAATTTGAAAATAACAAGATGTTCACTGGAATTAAATAATAAAATGTTATTTTTCTATTATTTTTAGGATCAGGAAGGGATTTCCTTTTGAAGCTAGAGTAGTGGCCCGAATCCTTCCACAATTCCTTGATGATTTTTTTCCTCCACAAGATGTAATGAATAAAGTTATTGGAGAATTTCTATCCAATCAGCAGCCTTATCCACAATTTATGGCAACAGTAGTTTATAAGGTAATGTATATCTATCTTTTTCCTTAAGTGTTTCAGAGAACTGTTAAGTAAGCGACAGCTCTTCAGTCTTCAGTACTTGAATACAAGGGGCAAATATAATTTTCACTAGATCTAATAAGCTGTTCAGCAGTGTTTGAGGTGTACTGTTGTGAACTTTGTTCGGGGGGAAATGGGGGATCTAGAATCACCTTGATAAAGGAAAAACAGTGAGAAAATTAATAGCAGGGATTCTGCTGCTCAGATTCTTCTGGTCTTGAGGAGGCACTCCAGGTGATATGGTTCTATAAAACCAGCCAAGCTTCTGGCAGACATAGTTGGGCTTCTTGGCATCCTGTGTTTCATCACCTACGCATTGGACTCCATGCACTCTTAAGCGATGCACTATGCAGCGCCCTGTATGTATTAAAGACAGAGACACAATGCAGGTCTTGCTTTTTGTGCACTCACTTCAATTTGCCACAGGTGTCTTGAGTCCAGTCTGCAAAATCACTGTCAGAGTTCCCACAACTCTGTGAATCTCAGAGCTTTGTAGATGAGGTAAACCTTTAGAAGAGAAACTAAACTCCTTCCCATGTCTGTATATCTTGTCTTTATTCCTACGTAAAATATTTTTGCAGGTATTCCAGACACTACATACCACTGGACAGTCCTCAATGGTCCGTGACTGGGTGATGCTGTCTCTCTCTAATTTCACACAAAGGACACCTGTGGCAATGGCAGTGTGGAGTCTTTCCTGTTTTTTTGTCAGTGCTTCCACCAGTCAATGGATTTCAGCAATGTATCCTAAACAGATTGAATGTGTGTCACTTCTGGGTAAATGTGATTCTGTAAAGGACATTGATAGCTTAGGAGAGCCTAATACACAATTTAGTACACACTCAAAAGAAACCTTAACCAGAATAACAAACTTTTATTCTATCTGTACTGTGCTTGAACCTCAGGTTTCAGGAAGAAAGAACTTCTAAACAGTTTTTTGAGAATACAGTTACCTAAAACTATTTTTTAAATTTCTGTTCCTTATGACTGTTCAGGTTGATTTGGAAATTCATTATGTTAAGAGACTTTAAAAAAGCTTCACTGGACATCTTTGCAGTCACCTCTAAATTCTTTGTTTTGTATTCCTCCTACAAAATAAAAATATTAAATTAAAAAAAAAAGTTGCCTTTCATGACTGCATGACTGGGCAAAAAAATAAATATGTCATCATGTCTGAAATCTAATGATTCCTCATGACAACACTGCTCCTTGGCTGTAGGCAGTTCAGTCTAATTGCACCATTTCCTCCATTAGATAAAGACTGCTGCTAGGTTAAAGTAAGTTTCTGGAAATAAAAAAGTTGTGCTAAGCTACTGAAGAAATAGAATTCCTGTAGTAGCAGTTCAGTGAACACATGAAAGTGTTTTTCACATTGTTAGTGAACTCAAATATACACCACTTCGTTGGAGAGCAGTGTTTAAAGTAGTAAACCAAATATATTCAAATTCTGTCATTTATGACCTTAACTTATATCTCAGTCTTCCACATATTATCAGCAGAATGGGAAAACTGGAGCAAGTGGATGTTAACATCTTCTGTTTGGTGGCCATGGACTTTTACCGACATCAGATTGATGAAGAATTAGATCGGAGGGCTTTTCAGTCAGTGTTTGAGGTGGTAGCATCTCCAGGAACCCCATATCATCGCCTCCTAACTTGTTTGCAAAATGTCCACAAGGTCACAGCATGTTGAATGTCCTGATGCATAACGAAATTGCATGACTAGTGTTGGAATCTGATATGAACTATAGGAAATGTGAGATCGAGGAAGTATCTGTGGTTGCATTTGAGATAAACATGGACCTGCCACTTATTTTTTTTCCAGGAGAAGTGTTCTGCAGCACTGGAAATCACCTGAAAAATCTAGCAGTTTTTTTTTGTTCTTGACACGAGGCTCCTGTGGATGGAGTTGTCCATGTTCTACAAGTGATGTTTGGGACTAACTGAGATAGATTTACTAACTGTAAACTATAAGCAAGTGCTACATGCAAGGTAACTGGTATTGCTCTTCTTCCTAACGTTCAGCTGAAGCCACTGTGTTTGCAGCTGGTAAGAAACTGACAGAAACACTCTGTTATTGCAAGCTGCATTCATTAGAGAACTTCATAGTTCTATGTACGTGTATATACTGTTGTGTAGTACGAAATAGAGATTATTGAATTGTCTCTCCCAAACAAGGACAAGAAAAGATGGCTTTCATGAGTTTCACTTCCAGCATGTAATTCCTCTCCAGACTTTCTTATATCCTGTGGTGCACGTGTTGGTGGTATCGGAGATGTGGTGCACATACGTAACCACACTTTTTTCTTTTTTTTTTCTCTCAGGATTTAAAATTTGAGTACAATATATCAGTAGAAGAAATTTTAACTTAAATATTTCTATTTCTATATCATGTACAGTATGTAAAATTGTAATATGTGTGATGCATGAGCTGTGCTGTAATTCAAGGTGAACAGAAGCCACGCTACTGAATGTCTTGACATCTGTATTGTCCTCATTTTTCCTTGTGCTCAAATTTATGTTCTTTTTGAAATTCCATCTTAATGTACAGATTACATCTTGTTTTGCATTTCACTTTTTCTTAAAGCGCTTTAAAACTGGAATATGTTGATTTAATGTGTCTTGAGTGACTGTATTAAGGAGGCATTCTTGTGGTCCACTTGTAGCTTTTGAATTCCTTTATGTTGAGATGTTATGGTAAAAGAGAGGACTAGTTATTTTGGATCAGCCTTTTGTATACTTAAGAAATGGCTCTTATCTGTTGCACAGCATTTAAGAGACAATAGTGCAAGCTCCCCAGTAGTCAATAACCATTTGACCTTTCCTAACTGAGACCATGGAGTCAACTGGATTCAAACCACTCTCACTTTGAACAAATTTATACTAGCAGTTGAGAATCAGAAGGCTGCTGTGGTCTACTTTGGGACTGGCTAAGGTGTTAGATTGCACAACGGCTTTTATTACCTGTCATACACGTAATGCTTTAGACACACAGTACAAATATCAACAATTTTATAGCACTACACAAGGCCAGATTTAGCTTTTACTTACCACCCAGGAAACCCCATTGATCTGTGAGTTGCCTGGGGAAAGCATAGCATTCATCTTTCGTTATATTTGTTATAATTTTTTAATTATAGAAAAATGATAGCTGGGTTTTCAGTCACGTCCTATATTTAACCTCTCTTCAATTCCTTATCACACCTTTTGGTGACACTTGGAAAAATGAGATAGTGTTGTCAGGAGGAGCATGTACTTGTATGTATTTCTGTATATAATGTATATGTGGAAATTATACACGTGACAACATTTAATGTATACAGATATGTATATTTGTATTTATTAAACCCATGTATTTAAACTAATTCCAATCTAGACCAAAAATTGTTACTCCTGCCCATAAATTGATTTAAAAGGAATTGTCCACTGCTGTCACTTCCTCTTGAAAAGGCAAAACTGATAATATGGGCAGTAGAAACAACTGTAGACATTGCTGTATTTAGCTCTCTACAGATCTTACTATCTAGAGCAATTATTTCTGCCCTTAGTTGGGTTACTCTTATTTCTTGGGCCACAGCACTGTGGTGATTTTTAAAAGAAGCTGAATAGGAGTTCAGAAAAAGATTTAATAGATACTGTTTGAAAGTTTTGAGTTGCATTGGAAATTACCTTAATTCTGACAAGAGACTAATTCAAGGCAGTGAGATATAATGCCCTGTGCATTCGTTAAGGGTAGTATAGATCACTCTTCCCTTTTGTAACCACCAATAATCGTTTTGTACTGTAAACCCACACACCAGTCAGTTTTTGTATGATATATAGTTTAAGTGAAGATATTTTTGTAAGCTATTTTCCAAATTTTAAAATAGATTTTAATATATTTTTTAAGCATCAGGTTAGTCATATTCTCACCAACAGTATATGTTGTGTTACAAACTGTTAAATTCTTTGTAATTTTAAGCTCCTCATGATTAACAGACTAGTTGGTTACTTTACCTTGGGAAAACAGGAGCTAGTCCCTTTATGAAACTTTCCAAACCAACCAATTTGGGACTTGGCATAGAATCTTTCCAACCACTGAAAGGAGTGTATTGAACCAAGCAGTCAGCATGGCTGGATGAGAAGCATTTGATGTGACAAAGCCCCTTTTTCTCAAATGACCTTTAAGCAAATACTTGCATTACCCAGTTCTAGGCAAGCTTTAGAGCTGATGCAGTCAGTTTTACACTCATAGATTCACTGCTAGTAATTACTCCATCTGCTTGGACTTCTCTTGGAGATTTGTCATAGTATATATATACCTCCTGAAACATGTTTCTGGAACTTCTAAAGAACAGCAGCTCCTTTTAGAAGTTCTCAGTGACCTGTAGGGAATAAGGGCCCTCCTAGTATGGAAACAGGCACACGAGTTGTGCTTCAAATCTAATATGTCACCTGCAGCACATTTTGCTATCCTCTTCCTGTCCTTGCTTTCTCCATTCTCCCTTCTTTTGGAGTGAAATTGTTTTGAAATCACTCCTTTCTGCTTGTAATGACAAGAATCAAGATGTCTGTGGTGGGGACTGCAACAACAGAACAAAACAGCAGAACAGTGGTCACCAAGAAAATCCTGATATTGAATTTAAAGAAAAAAAATGCAAAACATTTAAAATAATTTATTATTGAAAGCATTCAGAGTATTTTGTATTCAGAGTATTTTCTATTTATGCATTTTGCCAGTTGAAATTGAATGTGAGAGTATTTAAATCTTCTCTTGAGCATATACTCAGATGTCATTTCTTCCCTAAAGTAAGTGACTGTGCAGTACTCCTGCTTTGGTAGGAATGCCTTCTCAGTACCAAGAAGTTTTGTTTCTTAAAAAATAGGGCATTCCTTAAGCATTAAGTAATGATAGAACAGATTTAGATAAATGAAGTGGGGAATGAGTGGAAGCTTTCAGATTAAAAGACATTTATCCATACTTAATAGATTTACCTTAAGAGCGTTCTGTCTTACCGTTCTCCTTTATAAATGGCTGTTAACTTCTTAAAGCAGATAAGGAGGTTGTGTCAGAAGCACTGCAAAGACAGTTCTCCAAGAGCAGCAGACGTATTTTTTTGTCTTACACGTTGGTGGAGCTGTCATACCTAAGCATTTACGCTTCCTAAATAAAAGAAATTTTTAGAGTATAATGAGCAATAAATATAGCAATAAGCAGTCTCATTAAATTTGGTCATTCAGAATCTTACCCAGTGGTTGGAAGGGATGAGGTGGGAGTAAAAGGTGTTGGTTCAAGTACATTCACTGCATAAAACAGACTTTTTCCATGTACAATCCCAAGTAAAATTTGCACTAATGATAGAAATAACTATGTGACAATGGTAAGTGCTTTGCTCTTTTATTTTTAAAACAATTCTGGTTACAGGGATACAGATGATAAAAGTTATAAAGGAGCAAAGTACTTCAGTACTTTAATTTAGATAGTTTCCTTATTTTAAAGTTAAAAAAAAAAAAAAAAAAAAGCAAGCTGCTGTAAGAACCAGAGTAAGCAATGTAGCAAAATTACTGGGAAGTTCAATATGCTACTCTTATATTGAGATTTCAGGTGAACTCTTTGTGCATGCTACTTTGAAGCGTCCACTGAAAAATCTTGAGAATCCCATAGTCATACCCAGGAGAGCTTCTGTAGTATGCCAGGTTTTAGTTGTATTCATGTTGACTGGGTATGAATGCTGCAGAGCATTTGTGAAGCATGCGCTGCTTTCTGTCATGTGCATTTGTGTGAGCTTATCATTTCCCACCAGTCTGTGTACACATACCATCAAGTTGGGTCAACCTGACGAAGGACAAGGCAAAGGCATGTGATGTACAGCACCCTGTGCTGTTGTCTTATAGAGCTTGAGGGCAGTGATGAGCGAAAGCTTGGAGCCCCAACCCAAAGAACAATTGTACTCAAAATAAAAGGAAAGCATATAATTTTAGATGTCTGTTTAAGTTTAAAGAAATGCTGAAAATACTGCAATTTGAAACTAAAAGAGAAAATAAAATACAACTATTGCTGTAAGACATTTTTCTCTGTTTATTTAAAAAAAAAAAAAAAAAGAAACCTTGTTGCATTCTCACTATATTCTTCCCCGATGTCTCCTTTTCAGCAGCTATCAAATATGGAGTATTTTAACATTATGCAAGAATACTCGAACTATCTGCAGTTGTAGGTATGCTTCAGAATCTCAGTACTGTTTGCAATAAAAAAGTATCACAACTGAGCTTTTAATTATGTCTAATACTCACCCTTAATAAAACTTTGAGATCAGAAAATGCAAAATTTAAGCATACAGCTGTATTTTTGGATGAGGATGTTTTTATCTGCATCAGTCCTATGGGTGAGATTATGTTACGCTGGAAAAAAAATGGTTTAACTTGCCTAAGCTTGATTCCCCAGCTGTTAGGCTTTCCATTGGGCCTGCATCTTAAAAGATGTTTCTGGGTGGTCCTGCTGCCGAGCACTGGAGGATCTCTTGCTGAACTTGACTGTTTGAGACATCTTGTTTTGATTAACTTTGCAGCTCTTGGCTGTTCTTTGGAAATTCTGGAATAAGCTTTAAAGCAGTAGCTTAATGTACCAAGCACGTGCTGGTTTAATTCTTGGTCAAAATAACTTTTTCGCACATTTTCCTTGTTAGCGTTGCTAGCTGGTAGTAGCAGCTGCTCCTGTCACCATTTGCTTTAGTTGAATGATAGTCTTCAGCTTTTGTTCTTCGCTTGGAGAAGAGTAGCAGTTTAAGTTTTGAAAAGGGTGAAGATGGCTTACTGTACGCAGGAAGATGAAGCATTGCACTTCTAAGAGTAGAATTCTTCAGTTTTCTCTAACAGTTTTCTTCACTGCCTCTCCTGTCCATGTAAGTACTGCTTTGTCCCTTTTTAGTCAGCGCAGCTATCGGACTGTTGCAGCCATCATTCTGGAACTGGCTTGGCTCTGCCCCAGTTAGGAGATGAAAAGCTTTGATTGCATGTGGTATTATACCATAATTATACCATAACTTTTGCATAACTGTTTGAAGAGATGAAAAGATTTGTGATTTCTAGGATTGTTGGAAGTAAAGCCTAAAAAGGTTTATACATTATATAGAATATCTTCTAAGCCAAACCTCCTGCTCTTCCACTGTAGCCATAATTCTACATGAATTTTATTTCTGTTCTTTCCCATGGCATATACATCCAAGTCACAGCATCATAATCCTCACCCCAGGTGCTGTTTTCATATCCTTCCAATTGCAAATGGGTAGATTTTGATCGAGTGCAACCTGATTGTTTTCCCTCATTATTTACATTCTGGAGTTCTTTCAGCCAGGGTGCAGTGTTTGGGCTCCGAGCAAAATGCATCCCTGAGGGCTGGGTTTGACTCTACCACAGAAGCTTGCGTGCAGATTTGAGCCAGGCAAAGTTAAACCATTTAAATAGTATGTTTCTGTTAATCTAGACCATCTTGAATTACATGCCCTGTAAAACTTCTGATTCATTTCAGTGTTTCAGTAACTTGAAATAAGTCCCCAGATGGAGATCTGTTATATCTCTTAGTTCCCCTTAAGGAAAAGGGACTAAGTGGGCTTTCATCACGATCTTTCAGTTGGGTGACTCTAATATTGAAGTATTTGCCTGATCATCCAATGGAAATGCAAGTGGAAAGCTTACTAACAACTTTCTTGATGTGTCTTCTCAATGTTGATGTTTCATATACCATCTTCAGCATTCATGTTAGCATCTGCAAGAACAACACAATTTGTCTTCTAACTTTTTGTTTCAGGCAAGTTAGGACAGATATTCCTTCAGTTGTTCTTTGTTCAAGATTTCTCTTTGCCTTCATAACTGCTTCGAACCAGCAGTTCTTGGTTTCAACTGAAAGTTAATCCTTGAGAAGTGGGAGGTATTTTCTTTTAAGCATTTCAAGGCATCTGATCTTTACGTCTCAGGTTCATTCCTTCTCCTCCCCCCTTCTTTCCTCTGCCTTGACCCCTAAAGCAAATGTTTCACCAGGTTGATGCTTGATAATAAAAGTTTTATGTTATGCCTGAGTAATGAAAGGTGAGATGGATTGATCCAAAGTACCTGGCATTTATGAATGAATTTTGGATCCTGGAGAAGCTAATCTCTAGAAGGGAGGTGTATAAACCTGTTATTTTTAAATACTGACTGTAATAATTAAAAAGATTTAGATGTTTCTTAATCAGTACCCAAATGCTTTCAAAAGTGGTACTTTTTACTTTACTGCTTTTTAGTTCCACCCGCTCTCCCTAAAGAAACATGTTTATATGCCTCAGAGTCACTTGAATGTGAGGCTGTGGATAACGCCTGTTTCCATTGCAGTGTGATCTGAAAACATAAGAAATGTGAGGAACGTGACCTGGCAGCTGGGAAACCTGCAGGCAGCACGAGCAGTGCAAGTGAAAGGAACCTGCTGCTTCAGGCAGCCTTGTGTGGCACCAGGTTATGTTAGCGATGGCACAGCAGAAGCTTGTATTCTGCTGACAGCTTATTTTCCCATTTCTACCATTGCCCTATGGGGCTTGAGAGTATCCCTCTGTGGGAGAAATTACACAAACCGAAATTGGTTTGAGTTGATCGGTCTCAGCTAACTGGTTTAAGCAAACCTAAGTTTCTTAAGCCATAAAAATCCAAACTGTGGTATTGTACCTTTGAAATTAATTGTGGTGATGGTGGAATGCTGCAAGAAGTCACGCTGAGCTGTCGTGTTGTGTTAGAAAAGATTGCTGGGCTATATCTACTACTGAAAATACAAACTCAGTTTGTTGCAGTAAGATTTATAGTGTTTAAGGGTTTTCTTGCATTTTTGCTGATGGGGTAAATACCATCAAAGTGCTTATTAATTATTAACTTCTTAGTGAAGTCTGGCTCCCCTTTGTATACACTGCTTTTATTCTCAGTTGGACTACATTAACTCGAGATGAAATGTAAATGCCAATCCTAAATTAATGATTTTTAACTGTATTGTACTCTGCAGCTTTATTACCTAAAAAAAATCTCAGAATCGGGGAGCAAATTTGATTTCACTCAGGCTTTACTGACTACAAAATCTCATGGATACGAATAACTTTGGGTGTTGAATACCATAAACATGAATTTACCCCTAGGTGAGGTAATATTGAAGAGCATTTCAAAGCCTGTTACAAAAGCTGGGCATCGCTCAAATGACAATGATCAAGAGTTGAATAAAGGTCCTTCTTGTCTGCTGATGACCAGTTACAGATACTTAAAGTATCAATGTATATTTAAGAAGAAAATAATTGAAAAATAACCCCTAGCCCTAAGCAATTAAATGGTGCATTGACTTTTCCTGTGTGCAGCTTTTAGGTGGGTATAAATGATTGGGGCAATTTGTGGATTTCAAATACAAACAATCCTTGAGACCAAGGTGCTGTGGTACACCCCAGGATGGGGTCACTTTTGGGGATAGGACAGAGCCAGGCTGCTGAGAAAGTGCCTGAAAGCCCTCAGCTGAAGGGAGGGCAGGAAATGGTTTTGTATCATCTGGCTGCAAGGTACAGCCCAGGGATGAAGGAACAGTAGGAAGAGGTGAGTCAGAGCATGTGAGCAGTTTTAGTACTGGGCAAATGGTTAGACCCTGTTTGTTCTATTCACTATCATCATCATCAACAGCTCTGTATTATGCCTGAAAATGTGTCCTGAGTATTTTTCCACTTTGCTTCCAGCCCTGTGCATTTAGTTCTTTGGCTGCATGGGTAATTAAAGCAGCAAGGAGAGGAAAAGCATTTTTAAATTGGAGAGCTATGGCAAGATGAGGAAGGCTGAAGAACCTGAAACTGCTTCTGAGTAGTATTTGTTACCCTTATAAAGTAGACTTTGAGTGTTTCTTTATATTGGATTATAAAAGAAATTCATACTTCATTTGTGCTTTGAACTAGAGTTTTCCCTGTGAATTACTACTCCAGAGTCAGCCGGAACGATCTCTGTACAGGTGCCTTTCATGTAACTATGTCAAGCGAGTTGGTTTTTGGTTTTTTTTTTTGTTTTTTTCTCCCCTCCCTGACAATCATAAAAGTAAAATAAGTAAATAAATCTGCTTTATCTAGTTTTAGTTGCTTGCATTCACATTACTGCATTTTCTCTAGGGATAATCTGATGTTCTGGATTTTCAGATAAAATTTTTTTGCAATACTTCGTTTCTCAATTGCATTTCAGTTGTTATTTCTCTGTAAATATATTATTTTTAATTTTAATTTGTAACATTATGATGTACCAGCATCCATCATATGCAATATTCTTTTATTAGAGCCTGGTTATTTCTGGTTTTGCACTCTGATGTATTGATATAATGATTTATAGATATATTTGATCAGAGATCAGTTGTAAGTACTGGCATAGCCAAAATACATGTGTAGGGTTGTGCTCCCTGCTGTCAGGGAAATTATTAGGGAAGAGTTTTGCTGGGTTGAAGAAAGGCTCTTCTCCAAAATGCTTTCTGGAAAAGGGATAGTCTCTTAGCTCTGGTACAACTTGGTCTTGTTCAGTCATTTTTTTTGTGTCTCAGCCCCGTATAAATGGAGTCATACAAAAGGTAAACACAGCTCTGAGAGTTGCTTTCTCTGTGCAATGCCATCTTTCCTTCACTCTTCCCTTGTAGTGTAAACTTTTGCAGCTCAGCTCATTTCCAGGCTCGTCTCTGAAATCCTAAATGTGAATAATAGAATCATTAAAGTTGGAAAAGACCTCTAAGATCATCTAGTCCAACCATCCACCTACCACCAATATTGCCCATTAAACTGTGTCCCTAATTACTTCATCTACCCTTTCCTTAAACACCTCCAGGGACAATGCCTCCACCATCTCCCCGGGCAGCCTGTTCCAATCCCTCACCACTCTTATGAGAGGAAATTCTTAATATCCAGCATGAGACTCCCCTGGCACGATTTGAGGCCACTCCCTCTTGTCCTATTGTTGTTCTCTGGGAAAAGAGGCTGAACCCTACCTCGCCACCCCTCCTTAGTTGTAGAGAGTGATGAGGTCTCTGTTCCATAATCTTCCCTGGCACCAAGGCCAGGCTGACAGGCCTGTAGTTCCTCAGATCCTCCTCACAACCCTACTTGTAGATGGGAGTCACACTGTCAAGCATACAGTACCCTGGGACCTCTCCAGCTGACTAGGAACACTGATAGATAGTGGAAAGCGGTTTGACAATCACACCTAGCAGCCACCTCAGCACTCTCAGGTGGATCCCATCTGGCCCTGTGGACTTGTGACAGTCGTTTGAAAAAGGTTTCCATGATTGTTTGCTCTATCATATTCCCGGGGATTGAGGTAAGGCTGAGCCTGTAGTTCCCCAGATATGTCTTGCTAGTAAGAGGTCTAGGTTCAACTCCAACTTAGCTTTCCTAAGTTGATCCCTACGTGCTTGGGCAGGTTGGCTGCAACAGAGCATCTAAATCCAGATTTGCATATCTGAAGTCACATGAATTTTACTGAAAACGAGCGAAAGGAGATGTTTTTTTACTCTGCAAGTAGTTAAGCTACAGAGCTCTTTGCCAAAATTGTGGCTGTTGGAGTACTAAGGGTTCAGATAGCTTCAAAAGGAGACTAGACAAGATCAAAGAGTACACTATTGCAGATTATTAAATACACAGGAAACACATCTGTCTTTGGAAGTCCCTGGGCGATGAACGGCTGAAGGCCAAGAGATTACTTTGGGAAATTCTCTGATATGCTGCTTCTGTTCTTATATACATCTCCAGGTGACTGCTTTCAGCATTTGTTAGAGACAGGACACTGAACATGACTTTTTCTGACAAAGTAACATCTGGTTCCTTTGTGCTTAATGGAGAGTGCAAGTTTGGATATCACAGCAGCTCCTTCCAATACTTCGTTCCTTTTACTTTCAAAATTGAAATAATCTCGTTCCCTCCTTTGGCTTTTGGCTTGTGTATTTTCACCTCCATAGCAAGTATATGTTGGCCAGAGACAGAGGCAGTACTGCTATGGTCTAGAGGAGTTTCAGGCCCCTCCACATATGAGCACTGCTTCTACGCATGACTTAAATGAACTTAAATTTGGCCGTTTCACCTTTGTCAGCTGGTAAAGAGGGAGAGAAAACCACATTCAAATCTGTGCCTGCTAGAAAGCTTATCTGCAGAAGCAAAACTTTGTATTTACTTATTTATTTTTGCTGACCTAACATTTCTTTGAGAAACATACATGTTGAACTGCTGTGAGGAGTTGCTTCTAAGAGGGAACAGTTGCTGGTGTATCTAGATCCATGAACTTCTGTAACAGACAAGAAACAACACAAGACAACAGCATTAGTGGAGAATTATAGAATGATTTTTCAAGAGAACGTTCTGGGTTAAGACATGGAACTTTCATGCATAAAGAAAAAAATATATATAATCTTACAGCTACATCTAATTCATGCTTAAGTCGAAAATTTAGCTGTTTCTTCAAAGAACAGAAGTTTTTAATGCCATTATAAGCATTCACTTGTATGCTGGCCTAATGCTTCTGGATGACCTGGTTTGGACCTCGGCTTCAATTATCATTCGCTGTTCTAACGTGTGAGTTAATTGAGTTTTAGTGCAGTGAAGATGCTGAATCCAGGCTCTTTGAATGGTAGTGTGAGGTGAACACTCACCCCATCCCCACAAGCAATAGGAGCAGGATGACCTGCTGCCATCTGACCGGCTCCTAGGTGTGAGGTTGGCCCCGCACTGCGCTCGTTAGTGCTTGTACCACTGCTACCTTCAGATGTGAGGAGCGAAATGTGGCTGGGGGACCCTTCATAGCAGAAAAAGCCTCAATTCACAGCCAGGTTCTGAACTGATCTCTTCCCCACGTAAAGGCTTTTGTAGCTCTTTCACTTGACTTTGAGCACTCCTGCCTTTCCTCTCTCAATGCTTAGCTTTGACTTTCTTCTCCTTATCTGTTGCTGGAGAGTAATTGTCCCTTTCATAAGGACCTTGCTTTGACCTTAAGCAGCAGCTCCTGTGGCACCTGATGTGCATTATGTACTATATATACTGATGAAAGAGTGAGGTACAGTCCTAATGTCTTCCTTGATGCTTTTTTTTAAATCTCTTTTAAGGAGCTCTTTCAGATGGGACATGAAAGCTTTCCCAATTATTATAAAATTCCTTGTGATTTTTTTTTTACCTGAAATACAGGCTTATGTTTAGAATAGCTGAGGAAAAAAGCAATCACCATCTTAACAGGCTGTAGCAGCAATATCCGAGCTGTTATCAGCTCTTGTTTTCTGTCCTTTGGTCTGGGTTTGAATGTGAAATGGGTAATTTGTTATTAAGTGTATACAGAGCCTTTTGTACTTATGAGTGCCCATGTACATTCTGCACGTGGTTTTTTGGTTTGTTTGTTTTCCCAACATGGGATATCTTGCAAGTGAAAGGCAGAAGTTTTTATGAGTCTGCTCTGAGAGGCTGCAACAGGACTACGTAGTGGGGAGGGAGCACTCTGCTTTCAGGGCATGGTTGAGGAGATGAGCACACTGAGTCAAAAGAAGAAAACTGCAGAGCTGTCCTGCAGCAGACATCTTTCTGTGTTTGCGCCCAGAGGCAGACGTGAGCTGGCTGTGGCAGGTCAAGGCCACCTGAAATTAAGAACTGTTCTGTGAGCAGAGGGATGGGGAAGCCCCTGGGCTTTCTCCCTTGCTGGAAAGAGGTGGGTGCAGAAGGAAACAGGTACAGAATCTGGGCTTTATTTAGCTTACAAGAGGAAAACTACGAAACTGCCAGTCGTGGATAAAAAGGAAAAGGTAGATGTGTTATTGAGACTAATGAGCAATGCACATTATCTAGCAGAATTAGTAATAGGATTGATAGGAAAACTACAGACAAGCGTTACCAGGAAACAATAAAAAAATCAGCTGGTTTCATGGCCAAACTGTGCAAAATGGCTGATGGTTGGAAATCTTCAGAGATGAAGAACGTTGAGAACAGAAAACGTTGAGAAACAGAAAAAAAGAGAAGTGGAGTGAAGATGCTGAAGGATACCTGAGCGTGGTGCTGGCTCACCAGCCTTTGTCCTGCTCCCTGGCAGACTCAGGCTGCATTTGTACAAGAGTAACCATCCCCAAGAGATGGGAGCCTCTATAGCACCAAACCCAGGCGAAGAAAATCTGAGGTGTAATGCAAAGCACACTGAAAAATCCTCCTATGTTTGTGCAAAACTAAAATGCAAAGAGAAGACAAAATGCAACAAGAAGATTCATGATCTGCATAAGTGTAGTACCAGAATCATAGCAAAATCAGCAGGCAGGGATGTGTATGGAGGTGTTCAGTGCTGCACTAAGACAATGTCCAAGTAGGGCTATGGAGGTATCCTCCCCGTGATGTGAGAGAAGAGAACAAGCTCCCTGCAAGTCATGCCAAACAGAAGCTGAATGAAGGTGTGACTGTCATATGGCAAGGACAAAGTAAATGGTACACAGGGGTCCTGGAAAAGCAAGCATGCTTGTATTGCAGATCACATGTTAAACACAGAACTACTTAGTGCACGTGCAAGCTGAGCCCTCCCAATAAAATGTACAGATTGCTTAGATAGTAGATATACAAACAAAACAAACCCAAATAACCCATAGAATAGGGAAAACAGCATCATAGGCACAATAGTTCCTTCAGACTAAAAGTTTCTTTACTCAACACCCATGAGATGCTATACTTGGTTACCAAGAAATTAAACATGGGAGGACGAAGCGCAGAGAAGTTGAGCTGTGGTCACTGCTTTTGGAGGGCAGAGTAAAGGTGGCAGCGAGTGAGGATGGAGGTAAGTCCTCCAGGGAACCACGGGACTTCCCATGAAAGCCTCCTTGAGCCAAGGCCTAAGTCTTCAGCAAAGGAGAGACTTCTGCTCCTGATACTGTTTTCTTCTTTTTTCTTTTTCCTTCTGGAAGAACAGAGGACTGGTGAGTGATCTAAGATTAAAGATGCAGCATTGCAGTTTGGGGGCATTATGTCAGTTGCGAGAGATCAGCCTATAAATTAGAAAAAAGTGAGCTCAGAGGCATTACTAGAAAAGCCATTAATAGAAAACCCAGATATAATCCTTGATAAAACCATGAACATTTGCCAAGCAAAGGAAATTCCCAGTGTGTATTATAACATAGAGACAGCAGGCAGTGCTCTGAGCATGATAAAAAATTAAACTTGTTACAAGCCAGAGACCTGGGGCAGTGTGTCCTGCAGAGCTAAACAATCATCCCCAGGGAGATCAATTGGCATTGAAAACGAAGCAGCAGCCTTGTTCTGGGGGGGATGCAGGTAAAATACGTAGCAGATGATGCCATTTTGCAGGCAGGTGTGCAGCGTGGGCCAGGAGAGGAGGGACAGCTCACAGGAATCCTTCACAGAGGGAGCTGCTACTGCTGCAGCAGGGAATCGTCAGCCTGAAAGGGGAACTGAGCTCCTGTTGAGTTGGATGCTGTGCGTAAGTCAGCGTGAAGCTAGAAACACTGAAAGAGAAATGCAGTCAGGAGAAGATAAACAGATTAAATTCAGAGTTGGAGCTGTACGCTTATCCCTGCAGAGGGAAGATGTGAACTACGTATATGTAACAAGTTGAGAATAGCATACAGTTGTTAAGATATTAAAAGGCTATATGTTGCCCTCCTGAACTGATGGGGGAAGTGAAGTGACTGCTGCATTAGGAGGAAAAGGAGATCACTCAGTAATGCATCCAGAGAACCCAGCTTTGCTGTATTTTTCCCAGAGGCTAAAAGACACAGTGAGTAGACTTGCTGCTCTGGGAAACAAAGTGCTTAGAACTGAGCACGTGGGGGAAGATACAGCGTCAGGGTTTGGCTCCAGACAGATGAATGGGGGTTAGGGAAAGGGTCTGTACCAGAGGGCAGTGGGCATGGAACAGGCTGCCCAGGGCAGTGGACACAGCCCCGAGCTGTTGGAGCTCAAGGAACATTTGAACAATGCTTTCAGACACATGTTTTGGTTAGTCCTGTATGGAGCCAAGAGTTGGACTCAATGATCTTCGTGGGTCCCTTCCAATTGAGCTGCTGTGCAAGTTGCAGAATCTCTTCTGGCTTTTTTGGTGATGAAAATATGGTTAAGTGCTTTATCATTTCATGCAATGGAATTACCACGCAGCACTCCTTGGAGATGCCGGTCCCTGCAAACCACACTGTCTGACACCAGTGCTTTGCACACCCTCATCCACCGCAGGCTCTGGGGCAGTCACAGAGAAGATATAAATGTATGACCAAACCCTGTCTCAGGCCCATGGCCTCCTCTGCTTGCTGTCAGCAAAGCTAGCCCTGGCAATGCCTTGGGCCTTGCCCCCGCTTGTTTCCAGCTGGCACTGCAGCTCTGGGAAGGCTACTATTGTAAAATTCTTTGATACGAGTACTCTTTGATATGGGGAAAACCTACCAGGAGTACTAAGTGGTGGGAGAGAGATGGCGGAGGGAATAAGCCCCGAGAATGAGAGGAAGGCAGCTCCCTTTGATCTCTGTGCCGGCTGACTTCTTTCTAGGACCTGAGCCAGTTTGCAAGGGTTGAATGCCAGGTATTGCTATCTATATTCTTAGTTCCCCACAGGCGAATCTTGCCCACAGGATTAATTCAAGTTTCTCCCATTTACATTCTGTTTTCTTTTATTTAGCCTGGTTTGAGTTGCCAAGTGGCTTTCAGTACTCTGTGCTCGGAGCAGCTAACCTTGCTGCTGAGCAGCGAGACCCCCAGGTGGTGACCCAGGGACTGGGGCACAAATCACAGGTGGGGTTGGGTTGGGTTTGCAAAAGGGCTGGGTTTGTAAAAGGGCTGGGTTTGCAAAAGTCTGATCTCTCTCAGGTTCTGAGTCACTGGTGGGCTGCTGCCGGCTGAGCTGAGGCATGCTACTTGTGGTCGGGACAGTCCTCGTGTGAGCTGTGCGGTCAAACCCAGAGCAACACTGCTTTGGAGTTTGGGGAATTTTGCCTCTGGCTTCAACCAGTGTTCACAAGTCCTGTTAGACCTGAATAACTGCAATCCCTGACTCTGCTTCGAAAGCATCAGGAAAAAAGAATGGTTCCCAAAGCTGATACGTGATAGATTTGTCTCTTCAGAATATGCTTACACAGATTTTTGGCTTTAGAAGAGGATGGATTTGTGGGCTGTAGTTCCTAGTGTCTGCTCTTGCTGTTCTGTACTCACACCCTTCTGCTGCAATGGGAACCTCACATGGGGCTGTATTACAAATACTGAAGACTTTAGCACATGCAGTTCCCCATCCTCTCTCACTATCAGCTACTGGCTGCTGGGTCACATCTGCATTTAAAGTTGCATTTCTTTGGCTGAAATTATACTTTGAAATCTGTTTAATTACATTGCTTTAAAATCATTATTGGAGACTCTTCTCTCTGTTTTAACTGAGATCCAATTACTCTGATAATCTTTTGCAAAGCTGAGTCTGTTAAAAGGTATCCACATAGGTTTGCAATTGGTTTCAATAAATGGAATTAAAACCAGATTTTGCTGAAATTGCAGCAAATTTTAATGCAAACAAGGCCTCGGCAAGCCTGCAAATTCCCTCAGTTCCTCTGCATTTCCCTCCTGTGCAACACTTGAACCTTTTCCTGTATTTCAACTCACAATGAACCCGTCTGCAGGTTCTCCAGTATCCACTCTTTTCCTGAAACAATCAACCTCCTTTGAGTTTAGCAGCCTCTCCCCTGTCCCTGAATGGCTCATGCTCTTCCAATCAGGCACAGAGGAAACATTTAAACACGCAGCCCCTCTGCCTTGCCTCCCTGTCTCTGCTCAGAGCAGGATTCAGCCATGCAGCTCAGCCCAGGTAAGGCCCCGTTTCATGATCTGCATTGCTGCCAGGTTGCCATGTCTGAAAGATTATTCCCTCAAAGTGCCTTGATTTTTATATATATATATATATATATTTTGCCTCCTCGCTGCACAAAGCGGAGCAGAGCCCAACACTCTGCTCAGTGCCTGGGGGCAGCAGCACAGGCTGAGCAGCTCTGGCAGTGGCAGTGCTCATGGCAACGCGTCCTGCAGCACCGGGCAGCAAAGCCATGGGGACACACACCTCCCACCAAAGCCTTTCCCTTCCCATGTGCTGCTGACTTACCGTGAGGGCTGAGTGTTGTTCCCCGTGCCCACGACTCACCCAATGTGGCGTGCAGGATCCTCAGCTGCAGGACAGTTTTTCCAAGTTGTTTGTATTGAAAGCTCTTAAGAGCAGTATACTATCAGCTGAGGTTTCTAATTAACTCTGAATAGCTAGGCTGCTGCCACTCAAGTATAATTCTCATTAGCATCTCAGCTAACAAGCTTCAGTGTTTGCCCTCCTAATTAGCTTTTAGTTATGCATCTTTCCCTATCCCGAGATGTGCTGTTGTTAATTGTAGTTCCAACTGCTTTTACAGCAAAATCCCAAGAGACCACTTGCAGTGCTGTTTTATACAGCCCGATACAGATCGGTACCCAGGGTGGTTGCAGCTGTGGATTTGTTATCTGCCTGTAAGTGTGTGCCTACATGGTATGATCACGCAAACAGGAGAGGGCAGAGCTTTTAAAATGAAATAGGAAATGTCTTCTCTTAGACAGGTGGTGCGATCTCAAATGAGTCTGCTTAAAGCAGAGCACAACTTTCACAGCTAACACTGTGGGAATCGCTTGCAGATTTCTGGTGCAGCTGTCCACACAAGTGCTGAATTTCCATGTCTGTGGGTTTCCATGCATTTGCCAGTGCCCTGCAAAGTGCCTCGTTGATGCTGAGCTTAGAAAGCAAGCATATTTGTGTATTGCCCTGACAGAGCACGTGTAAGGTTAGCTATTCCTTCTGGCTGCTGGCTTCAGGATGGTATTTCTGTGAAATGCTCTTAGCACGGTCTAATGTATGCCGTGGGTTGCATTAACCCCTCAGTGCCTGCTGCTGGGGAATACCAAGAGCACGCTGGGTGGAAGCAGCACTCTGTAGCAGGCTGATGTGCTCAGCAGGGTGTGGTGGCACAGGTTTCCACTAGAGCAGGATGAAGCATGCAGATGAGGAGAGATAAGTCCTACAAGTTTCACCAAATACCTGAAGTTATCCATTCGCAGTCCCACAAAATATATCTGCTCTCTGCAGGCTTCCAAATCACACTTTAGCTTCCCAAATAGGGGAGAAAGTATTGCTCAGTTTGTGAATCTTTGCCAGTGGGCTTCTCCTTCAGGCATTTTCAGAGACTTTCTGTTACCACTTTTTCTCAATGGAAACCTGCTTTTTTTTTTTCAGGATTCTAAATTTGGTTTAAGTAAGTGATAAAACATGAGATAATGGCCTGAAGTTGTGCCAGGGGAGGTTTGAACTGGATAATAGGAAAAATTTCTCCTCAGGAAGAGCGGTGAAGTATTGGAATAGGTTGCCCAGGGACGTGACTGGGGTCACCATCCCTGAAGGTGTTCAAGAAATGTGGAGATGTGGCACTGAGGGATGTGGCCTAGAGTGTTCACAGGCACAGGCTGGCAGTTGAACTGTATGATCTTATTCGTCTTTCCAGCCTTAATGTTTCTATGAATCTGATCCAAGTAGGACAGGAGGGCAGCACTGAAATAAATCTCAATTTTAGTGTAGGGTCTGTGGATCCATCTGTCTTGGTAACTGTTTCCTGCTTTTTGTTTTCTAAACTGAGAAATAAGGTCTCTGTGTTCTTTTTTTTAGTATTTTTAAGAGAACTCATGTAACCCTGTGATGTTTCAGTAAGCTCTGGTTCTAGAGGACCTGTGTGAGAGCATCCTTGCAGCCCAACAGAGTCCTTTTAAAGCGGTGCACTGACATAAGAGGTGCCCAGGACTTTAGGGGGAAATTCTGCTAATTACAGTGCTTTGCTTTATAACCCATTGAAACGCATTGCTGACATTAATAGCAATAGATTTAATTAGACCTGGGTCTTTCAAATTTAATTGTTTTAGAAAAAAGTGCAAGCACTTTGATGGGCCTAAGGTAACTGAGCAAGTCAAAGGGATGGGAATATGTTTACATAATGGCAGTTGCATGTTCATCTGCTTTTGTTCATTTAAGATTCAAACTTCTGGCCATAAATTACTCATTAGATTTTTTTCTAGCTGAAAAAAGGGACCAGAATTTAGGAAAAAACCCTTTATGAGAAGCTGATTTCCTTGATCCAGCTGCTTACATCCAGCTAATGTGTTGGGAAATAGAAGAAATGATGGTGAGCAAATCTCAGTGTTTGAATTAATTTCAGTTACTTACTAAAGAAGCATATTTAAATGAACTGTCTAACCTCTTTTATCTGCCAGACTGAATTCTAAATCACAAGTATGCCATTTGCTGCGCAGTTCTTCAACATTGCTACTTGCAGATGGCGGCCTCAAGTGAAGCACCCTCCCTTGACTGAGCTTGTTTTAGAAGCTTTAAAGTAGAACTTGAGTACTGGAGAAAAAAAGAGATTTCAAGAGAGGAATCTATAGTTTATGTATTAAATACAGATTAAGGCAGGGAATTAATCAAAGGCAGCAGAAAGAAATCAGAACGACGTGTTCTAATGGTAAAGGAGAGAAAGATGCAAAGCATTTAAGATAAAGCTGGTGGACGCATGGTTGTCGACTCTGCCCTCAAAAAAAGGACCAAACCCCCTATTTTAGATCAAAATTCTGCACATGCTGCCAGTGTGTTCCTGTGAGTTATCAGACAATCAATATATATTACTGCAGAACACATATAAGGGCTGCTCCAAAAATAAAGCCTCCTATTTTATTCTGCTGGCTCACAATGTCAGTCCCATGAATGCTCAAACAGTGTGGAGCACAGTGCCCATCTTGGCTGGACTGTCCTACAACAACCACCATATAGTCTGGATTTGGTGCCTTCTGACTTCTATCGGTTCAAACCAATGAAAGGAGTGTGTGGCCAACAATTTCCCAGCAATGGCACTGACACAGAAGCTGTGAAACTGTGTGTCACCTCCACTGGTGCAGATTTTTATGAGTGTGGCATGCAGACTCTTTTTCATTGCTGGTGAAAATGCACAGCTAATGGTGGTGACTATGCTGAATAATAGTTTTGTAGCTGAGAATTTGCTCTATCAGATAGTATTATTGTGCTCTTCATCTTTGTAGTTTCCATGGAAATTAATAGGAGGCATTACTTTCAGAGCCCCCAGTTTGTGAGTGTTTCAGCATTCTTCACGTCCCAGATAAAGACTCCTCAGAAGACTTGAGATTGTGCTGTAGCTGCTCTACTGTCCTCAAAAATTTTTAATTTGTAAAACTGAGCATGTAGGATTTCTCATGATCTCTGTCCTTTTGAACATGGTTTGCCTTAAGTATTTTGTGTCATCAAAGCAGCTTATATGTCACTTGCCTATTGCCAAAATCGACAGTATTTTTCTTAATGTGATTGTTAGCTTAATTGGTGTCATGAACTTTTTGTTAAGGCAAGCAATAAATTATATTCTGGCATAGAAAAATGGTGATAAAGCACCATTTATGCTGACAGTGTAGAAAGAATAATGTTGAAATAACTCATAAACAAACTGGTTGAGTAGGTTCCTATATGGATCAGATAGAGCCCTGACTCCCCCCCAGTTAAGTAAATGTTCATGAGATTTTTGAATCTGAAAACTGAGAGGATTTCAAAACCCTAATATCTTCTTCTAGTGAGTCTGTGATCCAGGCCATTTCTTACAGCAGAACTGCCTTTCTGCATAGATTGTTAGAGAGGGCATCCCCTTAATTATTTATACTACACATACCAGGTGTGCTGATTAAGAAATTTCCCTTGAGGCTCCAGAAGGAAATGAATTCCTAATAAATGCATGAGATACTGGAACAATGCTAGAATCACCTGGATGAAAATCAGTCATCTGTGTCACTGATTCTTCTTACAGTGGTTTTAAGAACTGTGACAGAAGCTAAGCTGCTTACACTTGTCATCCAAAGTGCATCAGAGGTGTCAGGAAATTGTCCTTCCAGGGAACTCCTGTTTGGGAAACAAAGAATACAGTTAAGAGAATCCATTTCTTATCTCTAAGAGATGTGGAGGTGGGTGTGTTGATATTGGTGGTGAATTAATTCATAATTAGTATTATTGCAGAGTGATGACTGAAACGTAGTTTAAAGCCATCTGGAAAATTCTCTATATCAAAACAGAGGACTCTGTTTTGGAAATATGGATTCTTCTTTTCTTGGCAAGTGCAACGGTTTTATTTGGAAGAGAGGTTTGTATTTGTCTGAGACATTTTGCTATCAGGACTTTATTCAGTGAAGTCCAAGGGAAGAAAGGACCTTTGCCTGCATAACAGAAGGAGAAATGGCAATGACAGTAATGGTAGGGTCATAAGAGGAGGGGACTGAATTTGACGTAAGGGGCAGCAGAGACAGTGATGGATGAGCGTGAAACAGATTGTTTAGCAGGAAAATGACAACATCCATTTTAACCAAGACCAATGTGTGGTGATCGGGACCAACAGAGTTTTCTCATGCTAAGAAAAAAATCCGCTCAATGAAATGATTGCAGAATGTACAGAAATGATTCTTATGGTTTTGTAGTTAAAAGGAACTGAAGTTAACTGTAGTTAAAAGGCTGAAAGAGTGAGGTACTTGCAGAGAACATGAGGACATTATTATAGGAGCTCAAATAATTATTTTGCTTCTGTTAAAAGGCTTGAGCTGGTGTTGTTAAATGGAAGAGCAGAGAGATGTTAGGAGTAAAAAGATATTTTCGGAAAGCGGAGATCAAGTCTGAACAGCAAAAACAGAAGAGAGCATACGTTCTGGCAAGTCAAATAAGGCAAGTTAAACAAGGCAGGTAAAATCAATTTTGAGGAACAACTTGCCATAGTCAAATACAAAACTTCTTCAAACACACAAAGAGTAGAAACCTGTCAGTCTGTTGGCTTGGTAAATGATTGCAGTGTAATAAGAACACTCAAAGAACATTGGGCTGTTACGTAAAGGCTAAATAAATCTTTGCTTTACTGATCATTATGAAGGAACTCACAGAGCCTTTCTGAAGTGCTTTTGTATCTGGAAGAGTCTAAAGAACTGTTTTAAATCGCAGTGGCAACAGGACAAGCTTAGAACAAACTGCAAAATGCATAACGCTATTGATAAAAATAGGTGGTATCCATGGTTGCCACCCAAGGCTCCCAAATGAAGAGCTGTCAAACAGTTTTTTTAAATAATTTTTGTGGCAAGTGATGATGGCAGATGTGATGGTTAAGGAGCTCTGTACACTGGTAAATCTAACCTTCCTTGGGCAAACTTATGGAAGCTTAAACGAAGTCTTGAATTTGCAGAGTAACTATGATATATTGGATAAATGTCAAAATAGATTTTGTAGAAGGAAGCTGTCACAGATCTGTGTATTTTGGTGCCCAGCAGCACATGGGTAGAGGTAATTTGGTTGGTAAGGTATAATTGCACTTGCAAAGTTCCTTACCAATGACCATCAAACCTGCTAAGTTCTCAAAAAGTAAAAGGGAAAGCTCTCGTGCAGTTTTGAACTGGTTATGGTTCTAATTAGCTAGAAGTGAAATAAACAAGCCCAGAGGGCAGGAAATTAATCATCAGTTTTCCAAATGCAGGGAAGTCTCTAGCTACAAAAGTCCTTGTTGGTACCTTTACCATTACATTATCTACCCATGCTTTAGAAAAGAAAGGAGAGAGAAAAATGTTACCTGCAAGAATTATTTAAGGTAGTTAGAAGTAAAAATGGCTGAATATTCTCCATTTTCTCACCCAAGCTAGAAAACTGCGAAGTAATGCACGAGGGAAACTGAACCTATGCATCCATGGAGATGGAGGCACTTGGAAAATACTTTGGTGTTACTGTGAATTGTTCTTTGAAAGTATCAACTCAATCATTAGTAGTGATCATGAAGATACATGGAATGTTAAGGACTTCACACGCATACAAAAAATCAGATTGTGTAAATCCATGATAAGCCCAAGCATTGGCACAGTGTGACAACTATTATGAATACAGTAGAAATAGAAATGGTACACAGGAAAACTGCAAGAATGGTCATAGATACAGAGTGGCTTCTTGTCTGGAGAACTTCAACACAGAGTTGGAAAGGACCTATGTGGTCATAGTGTCCAGTCCTGTCTACCACTGGCACTGTCATATATATATATATATATATATATATATTATATATTTCTATATATTTCTATATATTTCTATATCTTTATGAAATGCTGCAGTAGGATTCTGATTTGAATGCAACAAACTTGTCCAGTTCTGCTAAATCTTCAGTAGATAGCTGCTCTTCTATTGTTTCTATGACCTATAATTGTTGGGAGAGAGGAATTAAATGATTCATAGTTATTTTCTGTCATAGAATAACTATGCAAAAAACAAAAACAACAACAACAACAAAAAACAAAAACCACCACCAACAAAAAAGCCCTCTTATAATGATAGTTAAGTGTTCTTCTTTTGTTGGATTAGTTTTTCTTACAGAGATACTGCCGTGACCCATGGAGAAAACACTGTCAGCTCTGATGGTTCTTTGTTGAAGCACACATTTATCTTTGAGATTCCCAGTCCCAGAAAAGATACCTATTTGAATCAAAGCAATTGTTTAATTTGATGCATTAGTTTCAGAGGCTGGGCTCATATCCTGAGTCTATTTCCTGACTAGGGACTGTCAGCTTTTTGAGATCTGCAGCCAACACCTGATCTCTAGCATGTGTGGAGCACCTTTGATTACTGATCTGGATAGAATTGTAAACTAGAGGGGGTATTTCTTCAGATTTTACTTGTAACCTGCCACCACAGACGTGACTGGCTCACTGATGAAGGAGTTCTCATTGCTGATGTGAATGGATGTCTCACCAAGAAAATATCCCCTAAGAGCTGGGGCCTGAGTGTTTGAGGATGTAGGATGGCATGAAGGTACAGGATGGTGGTTGTAGGAATGCTATACAGGAGGATAGATTTTCTTACGGATCTTTGCTTCATTGTTTGTTTGTTTTAAATGACAGCCATGGGTCTGAGAAAACATATTACAACAAAGGTTAAGACTTAATGCTGAGCTTAAACAGGAGGGATACAGGACAATGCTAGCTTGTTTGCCACTGAACAAAGGAGTGAGGGTGGTGGTACCGTACCAGTTTTGGGATTGGGTAGCAGGCATTGCTGGAAGAACACACTGTCTATTGGCATATGGCATAATTAATTTCTGGATACTTAATTAAATAATGTGTGTTGTGCAAGCAGGATTGGTCAGAGTTGTTTTCCAATTGGCAAAAGCAATGCTAAACTTTGTAAGGCTCACAAACCACAGCAAATATAGAAAAAAATGGCTGCAGCAAGTCAGTGAAGATATAGTCTATCTGGAACAGGTGCTTGGCTAAAAGGACACATGCTGTTTGGCTCCTTGTGCTCAGTGTTATCAAAATGTAGGATACATTCTTCTGTTTTCTTAAAATAAAAGAGGAGTCCAAGGGATTTAATTTCTGTTCAGCTGTGTACTTCTTCCTAATACAAGTTTCCCAGCCATTTTCTGATGCTCTAGATTATAGGATATTAAACTCCACCAGTAGGTGTCTGCAGAGCTGTGGGAGTCCAGTGAGGAGGTTGTGTTCATTGGCAGAGATTTCTAAATTATCACTTTCTTAAGGTGAGTGGAAACTGTCTAAAAGTCATTGGTGTGGAACAGTGCTGAATGTTAGCTGTCACTTTCTTCTTTTGTGGAAGGAGGTTTAGTGGAACTTGTTGCTCACTTTTAATGCTGTTGGATAAGCTAATAACTGTGTCGCTGAGATTAGCCTGAAATTTAAATCAAAATCTTGTGTTGGCCTTTTTTTTTTTTTTTTTTTTCCTGAATGGGCCTGAAACAAATTCTGCAGTTCTTATGCAAACCTAACTACAAGATTATCTTGACAAATATCTAAAATGAATTGCAAATATTTCCATTTACCCAGCCTGCTCATATTTTAGAGCCAAATACTCTCCTATTTCATCAAAAGTGTCGCTTTTCTACCACATAGCTTCTATTTTTAAGGTTAGTATATTTTGATAAGATTAAAATGTGTACATTTTCTTAAATGGCTACTCTGCCATTTCCAAATAAATGCTTCTTGTTCTTCTGCTTTTCTCAAACACATATTTAAAGAATTGGAAGAAACAACAAAATTGAAGAAAATCAGGCTCAGAGTATTTAAAAACACATGTGTATACATGCTCTTTAATAATAAATGTGCTCTTTTGTACCAATTAGTCTTAGAAGGAGCTGTTACTTAAACTGTGTTGGTTTGTGATGAAAACATGTTGGCCAACAGCTACTTTAAAAATTCCTGTAAGAAATCTCTTAATTATGTTTTTGCAGCTAAACGCTTTTTGTTTGAGGATGAAGGGGGTGCAGGAAGCTAGACTGAGGACAGAATGGTTTGTAAAACTGCAGAAATTTTCAACAGCCTGTTGCATTATGGAGTCTTAATCTGATTAACAGTTGAGGAGTCCAGCCTGTTTTCAGTCTCAGTTTAAACAAAGAAAAATTCAAGGTAAAAGGACCTTGATGATGATATTAGAGATTTGGTTTGAATTTTTAACCTAAATATAAGGAGTTAAAACTTCAAGTGATCAGAACTGATGTGCCCCTGATGATTTCAGGAGAATAACACTGACTTATATCTGATGAACAACTGTCCCATCAGGTTATGCAAAAGAAAAGCCTGAGTTTAATTCAGAGTAAAAAAACGAGGTGTTCAGCTTAACTGCACAGCTGTGTTTCCTTGTCTTAAGAGCACTGACTTGCCATGCAACCCTAAAAACTTGGTTATATGTCTTAGGCTACAATAGTGGGCCCACTCCTTTCCTTTGACCAAAATTCCAGTTTTGCCTTTTTAACATACCCAAATCTGCCCGGTTCTTGCACTGACATGGAAGATTTCCTGAGCTCCTGCAGGAACTGTAGAGATGAAAGTGACTGCCTTGGTCATCGATTATCATTTGCCAGGCTCTCTTAGCATTTGAGCCAGTATATCTATTTTTGTGTCTGCTGCCAGCTAACAGCTTCCACCCTCCAGACAGTAATGCCTGCAGTTCCTTCTGTGCTTGCTTCCAGATCTTGTTCCCTCCGTGAAACTTGTCCACTGAACTTGCTGTACTGGTATCTACTGTTGTTCCTGGGTGTCTTTCTCCCACCCATTCCCTGTTCCAGCTTTCTTGCTGCATCCCACGAGCAGGTCCCACACTTACAAGCTCTAAACCCAGCCCGGGGAGTCAAACCTGCCCTGTTGCCAAAGCCTCAGCTCACAGCCATGTGCTCGCTGCTTAAGATACAAATGATTGGTGTGGTGGTTTTTGTATAATAACGTAGCGGTTGTAATACTTCTCTCAGAAGTGGCTGAATTTGGGTTTGGGTTCTCTTTCTCCTGAGGGATATTCAAATCCACCTGTCCCTTCCCAGGCTGTAGGCAACCTCTCAGCCCTTCCTATTGAAGTTGTGCCACTTCAGTTGTGCTGAGAGGATTCATAGAGCCAGAGAGGAGAAGCAAGTGGGAGCCTGACTGCAGCTTACCGGTAGGGACCTCCCCTGAACGGAGGTGGGGAGCAGGTATCTGGCACCATTCCTAAACCTGCTTACTAAACATTTTGTGTTAAAACATCTCTGGATAAAAATCAAAACTAGCCCTGGAGGCAGAGTCCAAACCCAGCACCTATCTGAGCAGGGAGAAGTTGAAACCACGTTACGCTGGCGGCAGGTGCTGTTTTCATGCCACCCCAACCACTCCCTCCTCCTCCAGCCATGTCTTTAAATGAAAGCTGGGGTGGCTGCTCTCTCAAACTGACTCCAGAGCCATGTTGAGGAGTCTTAGCTGTGCTCAGGACTTCTCAGTCTCAAGTGGGCTTTCGTGTACCTAAGTGGTAAGATGTTCAGCTCAGCCAAAATGGTGAGATCTCAGCATGGAGTAAGAAAAACCTGAGGTACACAAATACCTTCTTTTGGTGAAAAATCTGGGTACCTGTGAACTCTCAGGCACCTAGTCAGTTATTTTCTTGGAGGAGGGGAGAAGTTGTGGTTAATTTGGAGTCTTAGACTTGGAAAATTTTCCCCATTATAATATTGTAGGTACTACTATGGCTCTGACCTTGTCTCAGAGTGAATTAAGAGCAGTTTTACTTTGAGACATGACTGAAGGACACACTGGTTTGACTTCAGCTTTAGAAGGTCCAGTTGTCTGTTTAAAATTACTTCAGTTTCACTGTAATTTAGAAAGTTTTGAATTTTTTTTCTTGTTATCTGTGGGTTCTCCTTGTGTAAGTCAAACGATACCCTCAGGACCCACAGTGTTTTACAAAATCATTTATGATCCTTTGAAGGACAAAGCACTGAGCACTGAGTGGTAATGGAAGTACTTGACAGATGAGAGAAAAGCAGGAAAAAATGTGTCCTTTGGTTGACTGGATGATGTTGGGATCTCTTTTAAGAGAGAGAACTGCTACTGGCAGCAAAGATACCCAGATGAAAATGTCTCTCATATTGTTTGGCTTAAGATTGAGTAGTTTTCATGGAGCAATTATGTTGTTGAAAGCTTATGGACCTATTCAAGTTGTTGATGGTGGGACTGCACTGCATAGGGAATGTATGCCTCCATGCTGTTTCAAAGGCTGATGTTTGCAAACTGAACCCTCTTCATATAGACCTTTATAAGACAACCATGCCAAAGTACAGCTGACCTTTCTCCTTGATTGCTCGAAATCCTCTTGCTTTCCTCTTCATTTCCCTCCCTGCGTAATATCTTTTCGTGTGGAACTCTCTCCCCCCCAGATCCGAAATTCTGCTGTGGGCCGTTGATCTGCTGTGACGAGTCCTGCATTGACTTCAAGGCTCATGGAGGATCTTCTATTCCCAGGACAGCAGGTACCAAAGATTTTCTTCCACAACGTAAAAAACCCCAAAGCTATAAATGTGCAGGTGTGTGCACTCCTGTTTCCCAAGCCCGTGCCTCCGTACTGCTCCACCTCTGAAAATCAGGGCAAAGGAACGCAGAAGAGTGTTTTGGGGCAGCAATTTCTGTGCGTGGAGAAGTTGCTGTGTTGTCTCCTCTTCAGCTGGAGGAGGTCAAGGCCATCGCTGTTGCAGACCCTTGCAAAGATTTGCTTCACAGGTTTGTACGTTGTGACTAGGGGAGTTCACATTATAATACCTGCTTTTTGTGGTGATTGCTGATTTGGGTTTTTATAGGCTTTAATTGACTGATGTTTTATCCTTGAAACCTGTTTGCTTTCCTTTGATGCACCGGCTCAGACATTGCTGTGTGAGTGGATGTATCAGAGATATTAACCGACAGAGTGAGGGATGTATTTTAGAGCTGTGGGCTTTTAACATTTTTTTTTCACGGCCTTGAGATTCCAACATTTTGGTGTCCTGTGGTGGACATGTCTTCTTATGATCATGTAGTGAAATGTAATTTCATTGTTTCCCCAAGCTCCTACCTGCTATAAGAACATTGCTTAAAGAAAGACAAAATATTTTCTCTTTTTATTGTTTCTTATGCAAAATAATAGCATGTAGAAAATCAGCTTACAGCATCCAAAAATGGTTTTGATTTTTAACAATCTCAGTTTTGTCCCAAGATGGTGCAGAGTCTGGAGGGACATGCAAAATGTTTCTGGATTTTGGAGGGAACATAAAACTCTTTTGCCTTCTGCGGGGTTCTGCTGCAAGGCAGTGGCTTATTCCCTCTTCAGTTATCCCCTCATTTCCTCAGCCATTACTTGTGCTAGCACTGTTCCTGTTAGCAAAGAGCCAAGTAAAGTTATAGATGTATGCATATGTATTGTGCTGTATGATGCAGCACAGATATTGGTTCTCTGAAGACAATTAACACTAGTCAAATATAAACAGAAATCTCAGTCAAAAGATCTACTTACTGTTTTACTATTGTTTCATACGCATTGAGCATTTGGGAATGAAAGAGAATTGAATGGAACATTTTTGGATGCCCAATAATATCAATATTACATCATGTTCATAATCTGAACTAAGGTTGATCTTGCTTCCTTTACTGTAGCATGTCAAAAGCAGTGGGAAAAATCTAAATGATCTTAAAAGTGAAAGTGACTCCAGTAGCTTTAAGACTGATAACTGGTAATGCCAGCAGTATTTTAAATGCTGAGGCAGGAACTTGCCTGCCTGAAGGAGTTCTTGTTTGTAAGATAAAAACCTCACATGGAGGCAGAGTAGAATAGAGTTTCTAATATATTTAAAGTAAAGAGCTGTGTAAAATATTCCCTATATTAGTGGTGACCATTCTAATGGATTCTCTTCTGCTTCTTAGCAGAAGAATCTGCAGAAGGAAACTGAAAATGTTTATTTCTATCAAAGCAAACATTAGTAAGGTTGTGTCTGATTCTGCTTTAAGGACCTTCGTTACTGAAAGAATTATCTTGTTCCCGCATTTCAAGGGGGTATTTTGTATTGCTTCAAAACCTTTTTGGATCTCTCTTTTGGCTTTCATTTCTGGTTAATTGACTCCTGCAAGACAGAAAAAGCATATTAATTTTTGTCTTGGGATCCGTTATGACCCAGTGTTTTGGCTTTTACCCAGTGTCTGGTGGGAGTGTGGATGTCAGCTGTAGTTATCTGATAACTGCGTACAATGCCCAGAGAGGCACTGAGATCAAGAAAGGATCTGCAGATTGATTTGTTGAAAGAACTTTTGCTTATTGTGGCAGCTGGTTACAGCAGGGATCAAAAGTTATGGTAGCTGCATTTTGGCATGGCCATGTGGTATCGTACAGGTTTTAGGTGACAGTGAAGATCAGAAAGTTAGTTAGTGATGTCATGTTGAACAGCGCACATCAGACTTGCTGTTTTGCTTTCAGAAAGATGGGATGATATTTTGGAAATGCTTAGTGTTGCCAAAAGAAATGAATAGGGTTTTGTCTTGTCCCATGTACTAGAGTTGACCCAAGTCCTCATTTCCCAGGTGTGTGCTGGGCCATCCAGCCGTCACAGCTCATGTGTTCAGTGGTCCTGGCAGATGAGCACTTCACTGAAGTTCCTTGTAATGTATTCACAAGAAGTGATGAAATACTCCATAAGAGGCCTCAAGGAATGATTAGCTTAATCTTCAATTATTTCCCACTGAGACTTGATGAGAAATCATTTGAAAAGGTAGACATGAGCTTTAATATAATCTGCCTTTACAGTTGTCATGAAGCAAAGTGTGCAGAGAGGAAAGATGTTGCAAGTGAAGAAAATCATGACATTAGGATTGAATATTTTAGACTGATGACTGTTAATGCATTGTTGGTCTCCTTGTGGCTTCAGCCACTGGAATATGGGTACAGGGCATTATAGTCAGTTTGGGGGAAAGAGCCCAAATATGTTGCACAAACCAGAAAACTATTGCTATTAGGTTAAAGCTGCTGTATATTAAAAAAGAAGAATATTTTCATTTATGTGGCTTATGAGAGTCTGACAAAAAACAGTCATACTTGGTATGCTCTTGGATGAGAAGGTTTGCTGATCAGGCTGTTGAGCTCTTTGGAAACCCTCAGAAAAACGGAAGTTACAGCCAGGTAGTTTTTACTCTTTTACGGTGAAGTAGGAGGTGAAGAGAACTGACCTCCGTAAGTCCTTTTGAGCAGCCTGATTGCTTCTAGTAAATAGTTGCACAAGACTGCCTCCCGTGGGAAATGCACTATTACTTTCTGTTTGCACAGCAAATGAAAAACTCTGACCACTTCTATAATTTAAGAGAATGAGATAATGCCTTGTGAGCTGACTTGGTTTTATCTAAATTGTTTAGTCTTGATCTCTCTGCTATCAGATAGTGGTTTGTTACTACTTTGGTTAAAAGTATCTCTGGCCCTACAGTCATTAAAGCTATTTTTTATAATCAAATAATCCCAAATTCCTGAGCAATTGAAGATTTGCTTAGAAGATGGGGATCCAAAAAGCTCCTTCTGGCTATGCAGAAGTCTGTCAATTTAATGTTTAGGAATGAAACGATAAGAATTCTCTCGTGCCATTCACATCTGCCACACTCTCCTCTCCCTATTTACATCTTCAGAGTGGATGTTCCTTACATCTGTGTTGTTTTAGGTTCCATATGTTTTAAGGTTCCCCTCCACACACACCTTGAAACATGTGGGTTAGGTTTCTTATTTATGCTGCGTGTGAACAACTCTTGTGGAATTTGGCAGGAAATAGGTAGGCTCTGCACTACTGAAAACTGGATCTGTAGCCCCTCAGTTTTCTTATTTTCTCACCTACTGGAGTAACTTTGCTGCAAAAAAACATTGAGTGCTCACTAATCTATCAGCAATCAGGGTCATAGTACCAATAGAATCATCAAGGTTGGAATGACCAACAAGATCATCTAGTCCAACCATCAGAGTGACCACATCACTCAGTGTGACGTCCACCCTTTTCTCAAAAACCTCCAGGGATGATGACTCTGCCACATTTAAAATAGTCTTATTGAACTCAGTGATCCTTGTGGGTCCCTTGCAACTAGAGATATTCTGTGACTCGCTTGCATGGTCTGCTCAGCTGGGGAATGGCTGGTGGTAGGTACCAGTATACAAAAGCTGCTGGTTTTGGTATAGTATCAGCATTGCATGCCTCTGCATCTGAATACTCAAATTGCAGTGGATATTTATATGCACGCAAATCATGTTTCTTTTCACTGTGTAAATGTATATTTATTCAAGGCATATCCTCTGGCTTACAAAACCAAATGCTGTGTTGAATGAAAAACTCCGGGGAGGATTTAAAATCACTGGTGGCAGTGGACAGCTAGTGTTGGAGGTAGAGGAATTTGCATCCACAAGCGGTTTGTGGGTTTGCATTTGTTCAGGAGAATTTATGAAAGGAGGCAGAGTGATGTCCTTGGCTTCTAAGCTGTAAGGCTGGCAGGAATACTTCTGGGTGCAACTGCTAGAAAGTATTTCTTTCATCCACAGACTGATGGGTTTCTTGTCTTTCACTGGGGCCATGGAAGGAAGTGAGTACACTCTCCTTGGTTTAGTGATAGCTGAAACAATAGAAGCTGATACACAAATCAGAGGAGTGTGTTAAAGCTGGAATATAAACTGAACCCTGGTGGCTGGAGAGTGACTGGAATGGAGCCGTGTGTGATAAACAGAGGATAGCCACAGAGAGGGAAAACAGCTGGAAAAAGCCAGGAGTCAATGGGAAACACGCAAGCAATTTCAATCCAGGCTTATGAAGAAAGCAGCAAGAGGAGATGTGGTGTCTCCAGGCAGAAGCCAGGCTGGAGGGGCAAAAGATGGATGCAAAAGATGGAAGAGGCCAAACCAGAATGTCCAGAGCAAAACTGGAACATCCCAGAGAAAATGAGTGGCTCTTATGCATTCTTCTAATGGAGAAGCTCACAAGACTCCAAATACTGGCAAGCCACTTAAAAGAAGCAGTGTTATATGTGTATCACAATACACCTTTTATGTTGAGATGGCTCCTTATCCTGCATTTCACAAGACGTGAGAGCTAGCACTTAAGTTGCCAGTTGTGTTCATCTTGGAGATGTGATCCACTGCGTTGGTAGCTGAAGAATTTGTGTAGATCATCTGAACCCAGGCAGAATCATCCCTGGGGGAAGCATTTGCAAATGCAGACAGTACGGGACTTCACCGGCCACATGGCTGCATGGCCTCTGTTGGGTGACATGGAAACACGTGCTTCTGCTGGAAACTCAGAGTGTTTTTGGCTTTCCCACAGAGTTTCTTATTGAGGAACTAAACTTTCCTGAAACACTCAGAGCACAGCATTGGGAATAAAGTCAAGACCAAGCACTACTTGCTATGATGATTCCAGTTGAGCAGTTGAATCCCTTTGAAAACCATGAGCATTTTTCATAAAAGGACACCAAAACCCTTTAGGGATGACTGGCAGTGCTTGGCAGTCTGTCCCAGGAATTGCAACTACCTCTTGCAAGACCTCAACTTCTACTAGCAACTACCTCAGCTGATAAGCTTAGTGTTGTGTGTGAATTTGGTTTTACTTACGTTTTTGGCAGCTCTCGGATCAGGCCAGTCTTTTACAAGTATCATTTGAACTTCATGGATTTAAACACTTTTCTAAGATTTCCATTCCTGAAGCTGCCTTGCAATAATACTCTAAACACCATTTACATTTTAGTATTTAAATCTTTTATGACTTGATATGGAAAATCTCCTGTGCCCTAAATATTTTATCTGAAGTATTTTTTTAATCCTGTAAACCTTCCTCTGCGGGTCTGCATAGCTGAGCAAAACTTAGCAAGGGGAAAAGAGCAGGGATAGCCTGAGTACGTCGAGCAGAAACCTAGGAGAGCTGGAGATGCTCCTGCGTTCCTCAGCTTGGCTGATGTCTTTGATTGTATGTTCTTTTTCAAAACTTGGGGCTGAGAGTCTCCCCATACTCTGCTCCCATTGAGGGCTTTGGCAGGGAGTCAGGAGGACGGCGAGGGGATGCAGACAGCTGCTAGGTGGATGCAGCGGGCTGCCAAGCCGGTAGCAAGCCCTGAGCAGTGAGGCTGAGCTTCTGGCAGGGGATTGCCAGTGACTTGCTCTGCAGATTCTCCAAGGCCGGTGGTTACTGGAAAAGGGCCCAAACCACTCTCTTTTCTGGAAGAGCAGCAGGCTAGAACCCATTTATTCAACACATCTGTGATGCTAGCTACCAAAACGAAGTAAAAACTTGCTTAGCAGGAATCCTGTGTGAATCCCAAACGCTTTACACTTGGCCAGATCTCATCTGTTTAAGCATGGGGGCTGAGCATCTCTCTAATGGATTGATAACCTCCTGAAGTATTTATTTTTCACAATTGCTGCCTTTGTGCTTCTGTTAGAAAGGGATTACAACGGCGGTATTAATTCTTGCTCTGGGGAAGAAAGGAGACCGTGGGCAGCAGAATCATGGACAAAACCCACTGCTATCATCTGCTTTTTCATGGCTTGGCTGCTTTTCTGCTGAGCTGCAGAAAAGTTGCTCAGCGCAAAGCAAAGGACAGACTTCTGTGCAACAAGGATTTTTTTATTTTTCCTCTGCAAAACATGTCAGATCTAAACTGCAGCAGATTAAAGGCTACATCTGAAATGCACTGTTTAGAATAAGTTCTCAGAGGAATTTACTTCTGAAAGAGAAATATTTGCATAGTGTTTTACGAGCAGTTTTTAATGAACGAGATGCTTTCTAGCACATTTTATTGTGCTGCGTGCTAGCGACCAAACATGGGTAAGAAAGCTTATTGACTAACCCCAGTATGTAAGCAGGACCAAAATAATTTCTTTTCAGTGGGATTCAGGAAACCATTCATTGGGAGCAGAGTGATTTTTCTTTGTAATCTGATTTGTTGCTTCCCTTTCAGAAAAGGAGCATGTCTGTTACTACATATTGCAGGGTTGCTCCATGTGCTAAGAAACTGCAAATGGTTTCTGAAGGGCAAGCAAATCTCAGAAACACTCAGCTTGCCATCAGTTGAACTGGGAGTGTGGGACATAGAGCCGGTCTTTGCTCCCTGTACTAAGGAGCTGAGCAATTACCAATCAGATGAAGTTTACCAAGAGTAAGTGCTAGATTCTGCCCCCTCTGCTTTCTGCTGTGTGGCCTCACCTCAAGCACTGCATGCTATTTTGAGCACCACAGTGTAGGAAGGGCATAAAACTATTAGAATCCAAAGGAGGGCTGTGGAGATGGGGAAAGGTGAGGAGGGCAAGGTGTATGAGGAGTGGCTGATCTCCCTTGGTTTCTTCAGCCCACAGAAGAGACTGGGGTCTGAAACACAAGTCCCTGCAAAACTGTAAGACAAAACAAAAACTTAGTACCATAACTTTTGATCTAATTACTAACAGCATTCCAATCTATACCTGGTTTCTCCAAGCAGTGAATTCCCTGGGTTCCCTTCATCCCATGAGATTTTTCTTCTAAAGTTCCACATATTTCTGATTCCCCCCTGTCTGTTGCTAATGATTCCTGGTCTGACTGGTCTCACCATGAAAACGCTGAAGCCCCATTTCCCACCTTGTGTTCGCCCTGCTACCTCTCTCTATCCTTCTCTCTGACTGAATATCTGTGCAAAGCTGGCTTCCATGGTTACTACTAAAATAGGCAAAGGAGATTATTTTGGTCAGAATCTGTCAGTTCAGCAAGATCAAATTGTTTTTGGGAAATGATTCTGATTAAAGTGAAATTCAAGCAGGATGTGGCCTATCAAAATGAAATCAAAGACCTTTCCAGCTTCTTCCGACACATAGATAACTGTCCTTCTGGGCTGCCTGCTTTGACAGCAGGGAAACCTGCCCCAAAGCCCAGTAGCAGAGTGTTTGTGTGGAAATGTTCATTTTTCCTATTCTTTTGGTCTAAGTTTTAAATCATCAAGATCTTCTCTGCAAAGAAGGCTTGCTTTTTCTCAGCCCTGTGTATCTTCCCCTCAGCCAGCTTCTTTCAGAGCACTCACTGCTGTTGTCAGACTTCTTTGCAGGCATAAAACATTTATTTTAGATGTACATAAAAGCTCTTCAACCATTCAGTGACCTTTGCTCTGTAATGTATTGCGGTGACTTGTCCATCCAGGTCTATGCTGTTCTCACTCTATTGTTTCCCTTGTTGTTTGTCCTTGTTAGTTTGTAGACCTTCTGACAAAGTGGGCTGTCCTTTTAATGTACTGTGAGATGCATACTGTAGTTCCTCAGTTTGAATAAATCCTTTCTGTCTTTGCAACAAGACCTTAAAGATCATCAAGATCTGACCTCCTGCCATGGTCTGGTTGCTCCCTTTCCTGTTTATAACCTCCCTTCAAGTACTGGAAGGACACAATGAGGTCTCTCCAGGAGCATCCTAAAATGTGCAGAGAGCTTTTTTTTGAGCTTAAAACTCAGTATCTCACTGCAATGTAAGCACCAACTGCTTTTGTTTTTAAACAGGTGAATACTTTTATACTTTTTGAAATGTGTCTGCACTGAAGTAACCAGAGGATGACTGTATGCTCTGCAGTGACAATCCTGTTTCAAGGTTTAGTTATTGCTCGCTTGTGTTACTCTCTCATGAGCCATGCATGCTCATGAAGCATTGACAGTCCTGTGCCTTAAGCAACCTTGCTTTCTACGTCTTGCCCAAAACACAAAAGAGTGCAAACAAGCTTGCTATTTGATTTATATATGACACTACAGGACACTCTACTGAAACACCCATGCACCCTCCAGCAGGGACCTTTTCCTCTCAACAGCACTGCTCAGAGGCTTTGAGCCTGAACAGCCTAAAATGGCGTTTGCTGACAGTGTTGCTAAAACTGGGTTCAGATCTTAAAGTCTTGGCTGACTTAAAAATAACCCAAAGTAATGTACTTTCATTTCTGAAATCCAAATAGGCAGCTGCCTGTGTCAGCACCTCTGTAGAGGCAGCCATCCTTCTGGATATCAGAAATAAATTGCAGAAATATCTTAGACTGTCACGGAATAAATTCTATCTTGCCATGGAGGTGCTGCCCAACTTCTACCACAGTCCTTAACATCAGGATCAGACATGCTCTTGTGTAGTCACTGTTTAATGACTGAGGGTTTGTGGGCTGAGCTCTGATGGTTGACTATAACTGTTATCTTCTTGCAAATGCCAGGAAAAAATCCTTACCCCAAAGTTTGGTGAAAGGAATTTTTATTTGGCATGCATTATCCCACACTTGCAAAGCTGAAGGCTGTGTATGCAGTCAGTGCAGATCACTGAAGTATTGTCAACAGATATGTGAGGATTTGAGAAGCTGAACTCTGTGGTAGAAACATCTATAGGTGAATTTCATTAGATCCCCATCTGCTCTTTTGTGCACTTGGGTTTTGTTAATGTGGTGGCAAAATTGTTTAAGATTTGGGATGTCTGGCTAAGAAATCAATCCCAGCTAAAAGAACAAACCTTTGTACCAGAAGGTAGCAGTCTCTGGTTGTTTCCAGCTCTTACCTCTGAGCTCAGATAATACTGGGTGTACCACTCCTACAGACTCCTCCAACATCCATCTCTTCAAATCATCCCACACTTACTGTTTGGTTCATTCTTAGAATTGTGGCAGTTAGCAAGCCACCTGAGTCCATCTCTCCCAGGGATGGCTTTGGTAACTTTGGAATTGTTGTTTTCCTTCACTTCTTTTTTTTACTTCTGAAGCAATTGGGTCTCTGTGATTACTAGGTAGAGAACCAAGGGGAGATGCTGTCCGTATGCTCTCTTATTATGATCATAGTTAATAAAGCTTATCTCTGACCTGTCTTAAATTATTCCTGTATTGTCACACTCTTGGTGTCCTGATATTGGCTGACATTATCTTTAAGATTACCATGAAAGCTGTGGGAGATGTTACTCAAGCTAATATATGATTGCAAAAAAGACAGCATGTTTAGACAGTTAGTGGAAAAGATCATTAGGTTCATGATTTCTTGAGCTCTTAGAAACAGAAGTGTGCTGAAAGGAAGGGCATGAATGAGATCTTCAGGTACACTGAGGTGAATGTTCTTCTGGACTTGTCACTGCACACAGGGAGGGACTGTGAAGAGGAGAATGGAGAAAGCATTCAGCTACAGAGGGAGGTTATTTACAGAGGTGTTCTCAGTAGCTCTGGTATTTATTTCATTGGCTTCTAAGAGGAACAGCATCCTCACTATGAGAACAGTAACCGCTTCAGATGCTTGTGGGGTACTTGGTGCCAGGCTGGTCCTCAGGCTGGTGCTGGAGGGCTGTGGGGTCATTGGAGATAGCCAGGTGGTGCATGTGAGTGATGTGCATCAGTGCATTCGGTTTGGCAAAGGAGCAGCTCATCTGGCTAGCAGTTATGCTTGGATTGGTGACCAACCTGTCCTGAGGTAGATGACCAGTCTTATCTGGCTGGTGGATTAAAGTTACTATTAGAGCTCCTTCCCCAAGTCCCCCAACTCTGGGGACTGAGAACTCTCCCATTACAGGATCTCCTTCCTCTCAGGTTTGTTCCTCTAGACTCAGTGTCCAGGATAAGGGGTTAGCAGCAGATCTGCAGAGCTGTTAGCAGAGAGGCGTATTTTATAGAGAGGTGTTTTTTTCTTTCCTTGGCTCTGGGGAGAACTTTAGGGAGGATTTCTGGGGTAAAAGAATCCCTTTTCTTGTTTTCAGGTCCAGACTGGCAAACAGGCACTACACCAACCACTGGGCATGTGCCCTTCAGCAATGCAGAGGAGTCAGAGTCTCTATTATTAATAGTGATGACTTTCTCAGAGGACGGGTTAAAAACTTGAGTCTTGGAAACTTAGATTCCCTTCTGGTGCTGAAGGGAGGGGAATAAGGGAGGCATTATTCGAAAGCATTTCTTTTATTTAACAGATGTTAAATAGCGCTATGCCACTATATCAATCTGTCAATTAACCCTAATAGGAAACAGCATAGAGAGAAGAGATGTGTATTCAGGGCAAATTGTGGCCTCCCTTCCATGGGGGCACAGCCCCGCAGGCAGGGCTATGTGGAAGGAACAGTCCCACATGTGCCCAGCACATGTGGATGAGAAGAGGAATGTCTGTGGACCAACACAGAATGAACTGGCTGCAGCTGGACAGGCTTTCTGTCCCACCGCGTTCTGATGGTTGAGCTAGAAACTGGATTAAAAAAATCTTTAAAGCAGAGACGATGCATAACTTTCCCCCCACAGCAGTGTTTATCACTGTTTTCACAGTCCAGGTGGATTAAAAGCTGGAGGAGAATAGAATATTAAAGGCTGAAAAGTAACCTTTTCTTAGTGGTGTACATCGGCCCCTGAACAGCCCCAGTCTCTCTTAAAAGAGACACACGGTGTTTTCCTCTTCAACACCATATTTATTTCTTAAACTTGTCCTGGCTATGGATGTAGTCAACAGAATTTGGTACGATTGAACTGATAGAGCTGCATGGAGCCCAAGGTTAAGTGATGGGAATTTCAAAACAAAACAATAAATTAATAAAATGATTGTGTCACCAGCTGATCCTCTTCTGACCACCATCTGTCCCCTGATCATGTGATGTCTCCCAGCTGGCCACCCAAAAGACAAACCATGCAAGATCAACAACATATGCTGCTATTTACACATTTTAAAGGTAATAGTTGCTAGGCTGTCCTATCACTATTTAAAAGGAGTTATTTGGAAGTTAGGTGGTTTTTTCCCCTTTTTTTTTCTTTGAGGAAGGCAATGACTCAGCAGGTATATTTCTAACAGAGATTACTGAGGGCTGGATCAGTAGAAGTTTTCCTGTGTACAGTATGTGTGATCTCCCACTTTATTCCATGGTTTTTGATAAACAGCAGAAAACGTGAAATGCAAAGAAGGAAAAAAAAACATCACAGATTTTAATAGTGTACCTTTTAGGAACATGATGTGCTTTCCTTGCCATGCCCAGGATGCAAACCAAGCCGTGCATTTTTAAACTATTGTTAAGATCAAGGATGTGGTTATGAGAAGACTTACAATTTATAGGATACTTAAGCATTAAGGATTGAGGCACAGAACATTTCCTGGGGATTAACGACTGACTGGGTGAGCCTCAGGCCATTAACCCCTGCCTGCCATTAATCTTCAGGAAGTGCCCTGCAGTGAGGTCCCTATTGCTGTTATATGCTGAAAGAGAGAATAATAAGAAGAAAGGTCCGTGCTTTATTTATTTATATTTTACGTAACGCAGCAGTATTTGGACTGCAGGGAATTAACATCTTTCTCTCTAGCTGCTCGTACTGCTCCAATTAACGCGTTTCATGCATCTCACTGCTTTGGGAAAGGCACTGCCTGCACAGATGTACGTGGGGCAGGATGTGGCCCTCTGCTCGTGTTGCACTCTGTTTAATACGATGAATAGGTGGTGCTTTTCCAGTATAACTGCTGGCAGAATTCAGCCTTATATAAAACCCAGCTCAGAATGCTTGTTTTACAGCAAAGCAATTTATTCACAGTTCTAAGGATCTTGCAGCCTTTTTTTTTTTTTTTTTTTTTAACTCGTTGAATAATCCTTTTAGGTTCCCCATAAAGCAGGTGAAATGCTTCTGCTGCAGTCCTAAGGCAGAACACAGGCTGCATAAATAGCATCTAAATTGCCAGGAATACAAAATACACAGAGTAATACATACCTACAAAGGCAAATTCATCCTGACAGGACTGCAGTACATGCTTATCAGCAGCACAACATCTCAGGGAGAAAAAGAAAAAAAAAAAAAAGTGGCTTTGTATTAAAATTGCATATGCATTTCTCTCTATATTTAAACACTTAAACGGTATTTTGTGCATGTGCTTAAAAACAGACGCAGGCACCCTTTTAATGAGGCTGCCCGCTCCAACATTGATTAGCTGGGAGATGTATAGTTGCCATGAAGCTGGCTGATGCTTTTTTTTTTTTTTTTTCTTTTTGCAGAGTGTCTTTGCAAAAAAGAAAAAAGCTCTTTTTTTTTTTTTTTTTTTTTTTTTTGGTGTGTGTGTGTGTGTGTGTACATGGCCTCAGTCCTTGCAGCCTCCCAGAGAGGCTGTCAAGGCGCAACTTAAAAGCTCGTTCAGGCGACCATGACCCCCCGCCAGCAGATTGTCTGCCTAAAAGGTAAGGGAAAGCTGAAAAAGAAGTAGAAACTTAAAAGTAGCTTCTCAAAGGCTGCATAGATCTCTCTCTCTCTCTCTCTTTTTTTTTTTTTGTTAAACCTAAAGTGTTTAAAAGCTTTAATATTGATGGCCTGTCAACTTTGTCCTGATTCTTTGGCTTTCAGTTAAAAGGTTTTTGTTGTTGTAGCTTATGCAGTTGCTCTGTTGCTATGGAAACGTGACATCAAAATGACGTTTCTCTGTTTAAAAGCTTTTAACTAAATTCCTGCCTGTCAGATGTAGGCCCCATTTTGTGCACTCAAGCTTCAAGCTGTTGCAAAAAGGTTTCATATGTTCTGTTGTCATTCAAATTCTTTATCCACATATGCATGTCTTGCACTACAAAAACCTAAGCTAAAAACTCAATCTATATTAAGTGTCCTCTTTTAAAACCCTTTTAGGTCAGTCAGCAATGGCTGCAGCAGAAATTCCCAGTTACATTGTCTCTTCTCAGACTGAGAAACACAGGAGGGCCAGAAACTGGACTGATGCAGAAATGAGAGGTTTAATGCTGGTCTGGGAAGAATTTTTTGATGAACTGAAACAAACTAAAAGGAATGCCAAAGTTTATGAGAAAATGGCTAACAAACTCTTTGAAATGACGGGAGAAATTCGCCACGGAGAGGAAATAAAGATAAAAATTACAAATATGACATTCCAGTACAGGTAAGCTTCAGTTAATTCTTTTTATTTTAAGAGATGTTAGCAGGGGCCAGGCTGCGCTGTTTGCCTTTCAGAAAGAAGTATCCTTCAGCAAATGTGTAGATAAGAGATTAAAGATTGTTCGTATCGCTTTTAAAATTCTCTCTCGCCATCGCTGTTACGTCATTCTTCATTTTTCCCCCATTTCATTGCAAACTCCGGGACAACTTTGTCGCGTCGTAATTAACTCGCGGTGTTATGATGTAGAGGGATGGAAATGCAGTTAGTGGGAAAGCAGATTTTTTTTTCTCTTTTGCTGATTGTGTCAGCCTGGCAGCAGCTGCTTGCAGGGAAACTCCTGCAGTTGGAAGTGGCCAGAGAGGGTCGGTGTGACAAGACAAAGTTTTGCTTGCTTTATAATAAATACCGAATAATGCTTTTGGGGAACGAAGCTCCTGGGTTTTTATTCGTGTGAGTTGAAGGGTTACACTTCAAGGGGCCGGGAATAATGGAATGCCTTATTGCTGAGTGACACACATTGCTGTAATTATAAGCAGCGCTGCTATATCTGCAGGGAGGGGATCGATGTGCACCGTCAATACCGCTCCCGAGGAGCTGGGGGAGGGCGGAGGTGGCTGAGAGGAGATGAGATGGAGCAGGAGGGGAAGTTGCCTTGGAAAACGAGAGACGTTTTGCTTTGAGGGGAAAAGGAATTGGAACTTAGCAGAAACAAATGCTTCTCTTTCTCTCTTTTTTTTTTTTCCCTTCTTTTTTTCTTTTTCTAAAATTCTTATCTCTGCGAGGCACAAACTGCCTCATACTGGAAATCCTGAGTGGTGATTTCAGCCGTGTGCTTGTAATGCAAGAAAATCAAATATGTGACTCTTTTATTTAATCTCTCCTCAAAGCTCATATTAATAATAAAAAAGGTTATTACAGCAGGCAACCATGTTAAAACTGCTTGCTTCTCTGTAAGGCATCCTCCTGTACTTAATGCAGAGACTGCTCATCACATAGAAAACTAGGGAGAATCCTGTAAACCCCTTAACTTTGAATGTCCTCCTGCATTTGTAAGACCCACGAGCATAATGTTTAACATCATTTTCCATAATATTAAATCCACGTTTTCCAGCAGATGCTAATGCCTCCAAAATGTTTGACTAACCCTGCCGTAATCCTTGTAATTTTCTTCTCCCAGACTGAGTGAAAAGGCTGGAAGCACGATCCATTTTTGCCCTGCATCGCCCAGCAGTTGCCACTCAGCTGCAGAGCTGGGAGCTGCTGGCTCCCAGGCCCCTGCTTAGCCTGCTAGATCTGCAGCCTTCCTTCTGAGCAGCACAGCTCGCAGCACCAGGATTTTACAGGTGTCCAGCTAGCAACACCGCGCAATATTGAAGTGCCGTAATTGCCAAGCACAATAGGCTATCTCTGTCAGCCTTTGTTCTAAATTTTCAGTGTTGTCATCAGTCAGACCGTCTCAGCTTTTCTAATTAATGTTTTTCTTTAAAGTTGCAGCGGGGGAAGGGAAGAAATGAACCCCTCACACCTGTGCAGTCTGTGTGTGTGTGTGTGCGTGCGTGTGTGGAAACGCAGTGCTTAAAAAAATTCTTATGTCTCTATGAACTTCTGAGATTGCTTCTGCTGTGTGTTGTGCTGCTGCTCTGCTGTGCAGTGCATTGCGGCTCCCTGCTCATTGATTAAGATGCTAATTTATGAGAGTTAGAATACTGCCTTGCACCATCACGGGGCTCTTGGATTTGAAATGCATCTCCTATATTGTTTGTTTCTATCCAATGCAGGCTTGTTTGCTTTGCTTTCAAGGGGAAGTGATAGAAAATCCAGGAACAAATACAAGATATGACTTAAAATTCATCGTTTTCTGGAGGCTTTTTGTTGGCGTGTGAGAATAGGAAACATTGTGGTGAAACCAGATGATGTTAGTTGCCATTGACTGCTGGCTTTGCTTTCAGGCACCTGAGTTTTAATCTACATTTTGGTGTCTGGAGAATACTTACAGAAGTGTGCTTAAAGGTGCTTTACCTTCGTGTATTTCCACACATCACGGCTGTACTCTGCAATGAAGAAAAAATATCCTGAAAGTGGGTAAAATCATCTGAGACAGTCTGTAATGATGACGTAGAGTTAGCAAGCACAATGTGGGAATGTAGCACCAATAGCAAAGCCTCAGCTTTGTCCTACAACGAGTGGTGATTTCTTTCCATTGCATCAGGCAGATTGACCAACTCTAGTTGTCAAAAAAGTCACAAAGTTGCTACTGTCTTTACTTTGATAACCAGAAATGAACAAGAGTAGAATAATTAATCAGAAAATAGTGTTACTTAGTGTTGTGACATAATTTCATAAAGGCAAATATTTTTTTGCCCTACAAACTACTTATGAGCACTTACATATATGTAAGAATATACACATCTATGTATATTTTTCCTTTAGCAGGAATAGAAATACTTGAATATTTTTCATAGCTCTGTTAGCAAAGTTCAGTGGTAAGTGTTCTTGCTGCCAAGTCACATCTTGGGATCTCTCTGAAACAATGATTAATTATCTGAAATATTAAAGGATCTTAAATAGTAAACACATTTATAATGGTGAAGACAAAACGGTGCTTTCCAAACTGAGGATCCCCTAGACTTTTGATCCAGTTCTATATTGTTTTGCTTGTTTTGCCCAATGAAAGCCATTACTCACAGTGCTGAAGAAGCCAAAGTGAGCCAAACATAAACGGGAGTAGGGGAGGAGCACTTATCCAGCAGGTATTGCACAAGCTGCAGCTAATGGAAATACATCAGTGCCAATGGTGGCCTGGAGCTTGGGCTGAGCTAACAGCCCAGGTGTTCGCCCAGGTTCCTGGCTGCATCTTTTTATCCCATGTGGAATGTTGTACTGCCAGACAAAGTTAGTTCAGGGGTACCTCAGAGTATGTGAGCCTTCTGAGCACTAACACAATTTTAGGGTGATTGTATCCCATTCCTTGAAATCTGTAGTAAAAACATAGTGCAAATGTTACAATGCCATTATATAAACCTATCATATTCATTATTTCCTCCTGGAATTATGCTTATTTCTGAATGCCCTACATTTCAACAAGGTGAGAAGTGAATGGAAAGCTGTTTAGAAAACATGGTTAGGATAAGATGTGGAAAGCTTTCTTTATTAAGAGAAATGGGAAAGTCTGTGATTTGCTTGGAAAAAAAACCCCAAAATCAGAAACGAGTTGTAGAGGTGTGTGAAAACATACTGCACTGTTTTTGAGAATACAAAGCAGGCACTTCTTTTACCATAATACAAGAAGTTGTTGAAACTGCAAGGTAAGAAATGTAAAACTAGTTGAAAAGCCGTACAAGTTTGTATTATGCTGCATAATGAGCATGTGGAACTCATTACCACTGACACTCACCGAGACCAACGGAGTGGTAGGTTGTTTTATTATTCTCATGAAAGATCAGATTTATTAAATAAAAATACAGCATAATTTGTTTTCTAATTAGAGTCATAAAAGATAGTGGATGTCAGGATATTGCTGTCAGTGGAAAAGGAAACAAGTTACAGTTGAATTTCCCCCCCAAAAAACTATCAACATGTTTCTTCAAGTATTTCATATGGACCTTTGTCAGAATGGAGGCAGTACGCTGATGATCTGCACTCCTCTGCATTATGGTAGCCCACGTGCATTTGGAGGAACCTTTCAAGGTTAAATCACCTTATCCTGAAGTAATCCTTGCTGTAGTTTCCGTATATTAAGGAACAATTAAATCCACTGTGGGATTTAATGTATAGTTAGCTTGTCTAGGTGGAAAATTTTGCACATCCGGAAGGAAAACTTTTGCAGGTACATTTGGGTAAAATTCTGCTTTTAGGAATTGCACCTGAAGCTGAAATGCTTCTTGTGGGCAGAGCAACCAACAGATTTTTAAACTTGATTTTTAAAATCACCTGGGGAGCAAGCTGCACGAACGTCCCACTGTGTCTGTCAGGAGGGACAAGGGGCTGAGCCAGGCCTGCTGGAATTCAAGTTATCTTTCTGATGAGCTGAGTATCAGAAGTTTTGCTGGGATTAGTATTACTTGCACTTCAGCATCACTTAGAGAGTTTGCTGAATTCTTTCCATTATATAGGCTACTTGGGGCATTCAGCACATATAACCCTGTAATTAGTCCTTCTGAAAGAAAGCACTTCCTCATCGATGCTAATATACTGCGCTTAATGCACTGTATCTGCTCTTGTACTACTACTGGCATAGTATGCTCTGGCTTATAGAAATAAAACAGGGTTTGGAAAGCTTGTACAGTCATTCTCAGTTTTGACTGATTCTCTCTGATGTTTAAAAATAAGAGCTGTGTGAATGCAAATTTATTGTTTTCAGTAACATCACCCTCCCAAAGCCTAGGAAATAGGATGCAGCTGTTGCTATTTGATTTAAATCACAGTCAATTAATGTTAGCGATTGGTAAATTTGAATTAGCTTCATGGTTTGAATATGCGATCAGTTTATTCTTTTGTTTTCATGTGTACATGATAGCAATTAATTATTGTTGCTTGTGTAATTCATTGCTGTCCTCTGTGACATTAAGCAAGTGGAATATTTGACCTGTGCTACAGCAAATGATGAAATGTAAGTGTATCAAATTTAATGCAGAAAGTTAAATTTGAATATTTTACCAGCTTTCTCTTTAATTTCAATAATTTATAGCAGATGCACAACTTAAGTACTGTACTTTCATACATCTTTCTTTCCCTCCCCCATTGACTAGCTCATGAACAGTTGCTATTTATTATTTATTTCGAAAGCTTTTCACAGAAACCCCAGGAGATGAATCTTGTATCCATTCCTTAAGGCAAGCAGTAATATCAAATACTGAAATACTGTAATAATAAAAAAGCAATAGTGTGTTGAGCAGAGAGTGAAAAAAAGCAAAAAACAAAACAAAACAAAAAAAAAACCAAGAAATTGTCGATGTCTTTACTGATGACATAATGATTTTTAAAAACTGTCTAGAATGTAATATTGTAATAATATTGTAATAATTTTACTTTAGAAGGCAGATAATAGGCACAGAGAACAAAGTCTGAAGAAAGGTCAACGGCAGCATAAATTACTTTGGTGATGCAGTCCGTTCTGAGGAATGTTTTGGCAGTAGGACCTCAAAACCCATTAATTTGTTCACTTCCCTCCAATAAGACTCACAGCCATCTTTCAGATTAACTGGGTAACAGTATTTTTCATACTTCAGAAATTTGTCCCCTAGGAACCTCAACTTTGATGCCAGTTTTTGGAGAGAGCTCTCCGTTGCCTCTGCTCTCAGCTGGATTTTAATAGAGCCTCCTGAAACTGTGACAGGTCCAGATAAACTCAGCAGGAATTTATTTTGCAAACTCTGTTGACTTTCTCACTTATTCCTACCTTATTTTTCTGCCTTGCTCACTCACTCAGGCAATGATTTGCCCAATATATGTTTTCAAAGTGTTGAATGTTTGGCTTGTCTTCCTCTGTTTTCCAAACTGCTGCATCCCAGTGTAAATCACAGAATCATAGAATGGTTTAGGTTAGAAGGACCTCAAGGATCGTCAAGCTCCAACCCCCTGCTGCATGCAGGGCAGTCAACCTCCACATTTAATACTAGACCAGGCTGCCCAGAGCCCCACACAACCTGGCCTTGAACACCTCTAGGGACGGGGCATCCACAGCCTGTTCCAGCACCTCACCACTCTCATAATAAAGAACTTCCCCCTGATACCCAACCTCAATCTTCCCTCCCTCAACGTAAAACCTTTTCTCCTTGTTCTGTTATTATCTACCTTTTCAAAGAGTTGAAAAATGTTGTCCTATTTCTTTCTAACTTCTTCACTTCTCAAGAAAAAAACAAAACCAGCAAGAAACTTGAAACGAAGCCACACAAAAGCAAAACAAAGAGAAAAGCAGCTTTACATTTTGGATGCAACTACAACCTGTTGTGATTATTTATGATAATGATTGACTGGGAGCAGTAAATTCATCTTTGCCTTAGACTTCAGTTCTGCCAGGGTTACTTATCTTGGTGCAGGAAGAAGCTTTCAGCTGTCACTCTTGGTTTTCTGGTTTGTTTCAAAATAATCAGTGAATCCTGAAGCTTGATCTTAATGTTGCCAAGTTATCTATTTGATTTGTTCTCCCTGTTTTCCTCCACCGCTCACAGTGTTCCTACCTCTTTTCTAGAGTAGACGCTCCCTTTCCCATTATCTTCTCATCTTTTATCTGTTTCATCTTTTCTCCTTTGTATATGAGCCAGACTCCATACAGGTGGATGGTTGCTGCTGGTGCTGCTTTTAAGCTAATGAAATTCTCATGTCAACCTTCTGGCAATGATAACTTTCTTATTTCTTTTAGCTGAGAGCTATGTTAAATAGACAGAAGTAGAAGAATCTGTATCCATCCAGTGCAGTCAGAGCCATAGAAATAGCTAGTTTTGTATAGCTGCAGTCCTAGAACTGTGTGGGCAGATAACAAACTACAGCTCTCCTTCGAAATCCTAAGTATTAGTGAAAATGGGGTCTAGGCACATAGCTGAGCTCAAACACAAGAAACAAAACTACTGATATAACTGGGCAAAATACCTGCTCCTGAAAAGTTTTGCTGAAGTAAGGAAATTAACCTTTAGTTCAGGATGATATAATAAAAATAAAGGAAGAATAATTTGAATCTCATTCTAGTGATAAACATAATAATGCTTGGAAGCTAATGTATTCAGAATAGTCATCAGGACACTGATTCAAGGCAAAATTATGCTGAATGGAGCTGCCTTCTTTGAGCTTAGACCAAATAGAGGCCTTCCCTCAGCCTTTTCTGCTGTGAGCTGAGCGAGCTAGGGAACCTCACTGCTCCTCATACATCTTACCCTCTAGACCCATAACCATCCTCATGGCCCTCCTTTGGATGCTCTGTAGTAGTTTTATGTCCTTTTTATATTGTGGTGTCCCAAATCCTGTCCCTGGGACAACTGAATCCTCTGCACAGATTGAAGGTGGACTGACTGGGCAGCAGTTCTGCACATGGGCACGGGGAGCTGGCTGACACGAGGCTTAACACGAGTCATCTTCTGCCCCAGAGCAAAGTTGGCAGAATACACATCTGAGCTTTCTTGTCTTTTTTGGAAGAATGTTTTGCCATTCTGAAGGCTCAAACCGTGTCTTAATCCAGCTGCTAGACTTTGCTCTGACATGGCAGGGATGTGCTCATGCATGGCTTTTTGCTGTCTTACCCATGAGGATGACAGACCATGGTGAATGCATTCAATGAGTAGCTGAGGATGATACTGTAAAATGCTTAAATGGACTGAAGGTTTTAACATGGACAAGAAAATGGGAAATGTAGACCCAGCTAGAAGCTTACGGTGGCATAATATGTTTGGCATACAAATAGCCTGAACAATTAGACAAAAATAATCAATATCAAATGCTGGTTGCTATGAGCCCCGTATTTTGCTATTCTGTATCTGTACTTGATGGATATAGATGTGTTTGTAGGTTGTGCTAGATATTCTCTGACTATGAAATTGCAGCAGCAGGTTGTGAAACATGTATGAAATTAAAATTTTGAATGCATAGAGGGCATGAAAAAACAGACAGCTGTGGAGGCTTTGCTATGAAAGACTTTCCCAAAAAGCTGGGAAAGCTCATCAGACCTTGCAAGACAAGAAAAAAAAGAAGAATCCTTAAATGTCTGCAAAATCTAAGCAAATCTTTCTGCCTTCTTTTCTCACTGGTGGATTTCCCCTTAACCTAAGCTCAGTGGTGTCTAAAAGGAAGAACCTCAAGTTCCCACTTTTAAGTTTGGCAGCATTTTTATCGTGTTTACATGTTATTTAATTCTATCCTTTCCGGGACTGATGTGGGCAGGATGGATTAAGAGGAGGGAAAATGTGGAAGGCTTCAAGAAAAAAGGCTGGGCCAGGTGTCCAGGAATCGTTTTCATCTTTTTTTTTTTCTTTTTTTCTCCTGCAAATTGAAACCTCTTCATAGCTGGGAGAATTGGATTTGGACTTGTTTCTTTTTTTTCCTTCTTCTTCTTCTTTTTTTTTTTTTTTTAATGTAAATGAAACCTGGTTCATAAAAATGGAGCTTCTGTCATCAATCTTGCGTTCCCTGTTTTCTTCCTTTGATGAACTTTTGGTTAGACTAACTTAAAGATCCCATCTGGGAAAAGCAAAAGGCAAACAGGAGGAGATTTTGAGATATTAGTCTTTGACATGTATGTGTTCACCTCAGTTTTTTTATTTCTCAATAAAATATATTAAAAAAAAAAGTGAATAAAATAATAGTGGATGTTGAATGGGTGAACTTCACATTAGGACTCAATGATAAATCTTCTAACAAAACTTACGTGAGGGACAAAGTCATCGCTTACAGTTCTTCAACTGTGATCTTTTTGTTTACTGTTTATAATGCATTATTAACTGCTTTATTATTATTATTATTATTTTAAATAAATGAAGCTATATTTCTTCCCATACTGATCTTTACCCTGTAACAGATAAGCAGGCATCTATATCTTATTGTTGTTACTGGAATGTTCTAAAGGGTGATGTTGACCTTTTAGGCAAAGTGAGGAGGAGAATATGATATTTGTAGACATTGATATTCATAATGGGAAATATTCGTATAGAAGATCTGTATGAAGAGTACTTGAAAAAGAAAACAAGCTCTAATGTTGTATGCCTTTTCTTGCAGGAAATTAAAATGCATGACTGACAGTGAAACTGTTGCACCTGACTGGCCTTACTACAAAACCATTGATAGGATCTTATCCAAAGTGACAGACCACAGTGATGTGAAAATGCACGAAAATCAGCAACCAGGTCCTTCTACGTCACAGACAGAGGCCTCGCAGTCACCATCAGCTAAGTCTACGCCTCTGTATTTGCCATATAATCAGTTTACATATGAAGGAAGGGAAGAGTGCTTTGAAGATGAACATTCAGAGAGCTCATCAAGCTTACTGTCTTACAAGCTAAGGTAGCATCTAATTTTTTTTTTCCTCACTTTCTAGTATTTCACAGAATGAATGGGATCTGCTATCTCAAAAGGGAAATCCTGGAACGTTATTCTCTAATGGCTCTTGCAGCTTTCCTGTGAATAACAAATTGAGTTATGTTTCCCATTCTGCTGAATTTGGGCAATTTCCTTCTTCTTTCACGAGAGATTGGAAGGGAGTAGGAGGACTGGGCAAAAGGTCATTTAGTATTGCCAAAATTCAGCATGTATGCCTCTGCTCACAAGAGGTAGTGTGTTTGTGACAGGAGTACAGGCATGTTCATGATAGTACTGCAGTGTTGTATCTCTTACCACATTTTGCTTAGATGATTTTTGGCTTGCTTTAGGTTTTTGTTGTTCTGGTTTTTTTTTTTTTGGTAGGAGTAATGGTATGAGATTTCCCTGGCTTCAGCTATTATTAAAATGGTGAAAAGTTGCAAACTAAATATTGCCATGGACACTGAAATGCTGTTCATGCACTTTGAAAGAACATTGCATACATTATATAAAATGAAGAATGTCATTTTTTCAAAGTAAATGCTTGGTTGAGAATGCAAATACGTTTCCTTTTCTGATAAGACTGGAGTTGTCTGGAAGGCAGCATTTTAGCAGAAGGCAGGCTATGTACTTCAGACTTCACCGGTTTCATTTTTCATTCAGAGTGGTGTGAAATAAGAGTTGATTACAGTTTTCTGGCAGGAAAAAGTTGGTCCTGAAGATCTTATCACAAGTCTGTGAGGCTTTAACTGTAACAATAAAATTATCTGTCAGTCACACAACTGAGAGGGTGTAAAGCTGGAAGAAGAATCAACCTAACAAGTTTCGATTATTGTTTCCAGGCCTACTCTTGGATGGGTAAAACTAGGATAAGTCCACTCAATCATTCAAGCAAATGGTCCTTGAATAGCTGACAATTTTAAAAACTAGTATATAAATCCTGAACTGTAACAGTCATCTTGTTCTCAGGCAATAACTTTTTTACATCATAGTTCATTGTAATGGCTTGATATCCCCTGATAAACAACCTCTCATGGTTTAGTATCTGTGAATGCAAAGACATCTCTCATGCAAGAACTCCTTCACCAATTCTTAAATTGGTTTCTAATAATATTTTTTTAATAGTTAAGAGGTTGTTTATCCAAAACAATGAGGTGTATTTCATACACTAGACTATTTGATAACATCAAGGTGTATTTTTTGTCGCAAGATGTTAGATTTATTCCTATCAGGGGTGATTCCCTAATCGTGGGATCATATTAATTCCTGTTTTTGTTGCAATTCAAAGGTGAGAAAAATCTTTGAAATTTCTATTTTATTTTAATGGGATGCCTGGTATTTGCTCAGTTTTTACAAGCTTATATTGTATTGCAATGTCAATAAAAACTTTATTATCTGACAATAATAGAGTTATTGTTGGATAATTCAAAGCGATGGAGTCTTGTACTGCAGGTTAAGCTTCTAAAATCAGAATTTCTAACAACACTTACGAATGACTTTTTATCTAATTGAAAACAGTATTTTTTCATCCCATGGTCTAACTTACAGCTTTGTTTCTTTATTGTTGAAATAATGACAAAATATAATTATACAGGTTGTGACTGGGGTTCAGACCTTACCAGTTTTGCCATTTCTACCATGCTGAAAATAATTTACTTTCATAGATTAATAGACTATAATAAAATCTCAGTGCCAGCTGGAATGGCTGCCTGTTAAAAAACACCATCCATGTATTTAAATTCAGTTATTCTGATGTGGAGCCTGAAGGTGTTATGGAGAGTATTCTGTGGCATGGTTTCCCACAGCAGTAACTTCTGTTTCAGAGCTTCATATCTCTATTGCCTTCATTTCTTTGTTCTTATGATTTTAGTCTTAGAAATTTTTCACTACACACCCAGCCTAGTACTGATATATGCAGAATATGGAGAATTCACTCTTCACTGTAATAATCTGTTCCAGTGATTATCCCTTGTTTAAACCAGTGTCTTGGTTCTAGTTGGAAAATAGTGAGTTGAACTTCGTTTTTGAGGCCCTCCCAGTATTTTTTGCTTGTTTCCTTGAAGTAGTTGTATATTGAGGTCATTCCATCTTTGCTGTTCTTCAATTTTTGAAAGGTAAATTGACTGGTACACAAGGCTTACACACTAAAAGAGTAAGATTAGACCTTTTTGTGGTTGTACTCTTCAATTCAAGGATGAGTCTCATTAATTCATTAATGCATTTGACTGTATTTGAATGAGCCTAGGTTTATCAGAAGACATAGGTTGTTCTGATTCTCAGTCCTCAAACAATGAAGATCTTCCATTTCTAATACTAATATTTATTTTCAGGTCATTGCTAGTTCTTTTTCACTAAAAATGGGTTATTATTCAGATTGGTACACAGAAAAATAAAGTAACACAATCAAGTCAGAAGTGGTAGTTAGCTCTTGAGATCTATAAATCCCAGAAACCAATAATACTGGAGACCCATTTGCCATGAAGTAGTTAAAAAGGAGGAGTTGTTACTGTGGATTTGTGGAACGCATTTGGTAGACAGATTATTCTTTGTATTTAACTTCTGCTTCATTAATTATTCTAACATAGCACTGAAATGAGCCTTATTGAGTGAGTATAGGCGATCAAATAATCTTTTAATTTAAACAGAGAGTTAATTCAATTTTACACAGACAGCAAATGCATTTGAGACTGGAAACATCTTGCCTAACTGTATCTGGAAGTTTTGCTTTGTTCTTCCTGGCCTTCAACACACGTTGTTGTTTCTGTTCAGCCCCCTAAATGAGGGGGGAATCATTATTTCTCTTCATTGCTTTAGATCTTTCAATGCAAATCACTTCATCTCCTTCCTCTCCTCCCTCCCCCCCACTTTTTTGGAGTCTTTTTGATCCTAATGAAAATTAAAAAAAAAAAATAAAAAATGAAATGACAGACAACCACCAAGAAAGATGATGCAATACTCAGAGCAGCTCAGTACCAACTACGTGCCCTATATATTCCCTTTCATTCCTTATTAAGGACCATTCTCTTCATGACCTACAGTGACAAAGATGCAAGCCCTTTCGTGGCTCTGGGAGCCAGTTCTGACTTGTTTCAGTTGGATTGGTTTACCGGCACTATTTCCTAATACTGTATAGGGAAGCAAGTAGAAAGATCCATCAAATTTCAGTAATAAACTTCACAGAGAATTTAAAATTCATAAGGTGATTTTGGCTAAAATAATAATAATTTTGGTGAAAAAATCCTTTGAGTTATGCAAGTAACTGTGAATATCTGGATAATCTGAAAGCCAGCAGTCTCTGGTCACCACATCAGTGTACATTTATAAAGAAAAGCTGTCATAGTTTCTTACCTGTGCATGGGAGGATGTATGACTAAGCAGTAGTGAAGCAGCTTCTTTCAAGACCTAGTCTATTCTTCTTCCTCTAAGATTTTAATAGCATTTAACACAATCCACTTATTTCTTTTCATAGACCTCACCCTCCGTGTTTTACTACACCTTGAAATGACAAGGGAATTGTGTCTTTTTGTTATATTTGCAGCAAATCTTCCAGGTTCTTAGATCTGTTTATTTTTCTTGCAGAGAGATCTGAATGTCAAGTAGGATAAAAACATATATGGAAATGTAATACAGAGCTGTCACAGCTGAGTGACCTCCCTCCCCACTCTCCTTCTTAACATCAATGAAAATGTTTCTCTAGTGCTAGGTTGATGTCCTCATTCAAGGTTGTCTTGAAATCTACAAGTTGTTGACATGGCATTCTGCTCAAAACTGTGCTTTTACTGGATTTCCCCTAGAAAGAATGCAGTGTTTGGCAGAATGCAACTGAGATTGCTGTTTGTGTTAAGGGACTTTGAGACCCATCATTGGATAATTTTGATGCTGGGGACTCAAGATACATGGACTGTCATGCTAAGATTGAAAGGAAGTTGCCCATCTGTAACTGGAAGTTTTTCAGATGAGTAGTTCACTCACAGCTTGAACTACAATAGATATAATGACCATGTAAGCAAAAAGACTCTTCCAGCACAGTTTAGAAACTCAGCATGTAAAAATCAAGATAAAAAGAAAATGTTATACCTAGGATTCTGTGGGGAAAAAATCTTGTTAAAGATGATGAGATTTTAAAACCTATTTTTACAGTCAGTAATGTTATAAAACAATGGAATAAATGCTTTTGTTTCAGCACAATTCTGAGAGGGAATTTACTGGAGAACATTTTTTATTAATTGAACCTAGCTATAGCTTGTCCGAGAATGCAGTATACAAATCTAGGTCCTAACTTAGCTGCTTTTTTCTTTTTTTCTTTTCCATAAATGTGATTTTAATTGTAAACAAATCTTCCTGATTCAGAACTGAAGAAAGACCAGTTAAGAAAAGGAAAATGCAAAGCTGCAGCTTTCAAAAGAAGAAGCTAAAATTAATGGAGGCTATGTTGGAAGAACAAAAGAAGTTGAGCAGAGCTATGGAAGAAACCTGTAGAGAAGTACGCAGGATTCTGGATCAGCAAAACATCATTCAAGTTCAAAGCTTACAGCTACAGGAGAGAATGATGAATCTACTGGAGAAAATGATTTCCAAATCCAATGTGTAGTTTCCCTTGTGAATGCCTCTGAGATTATCATTGATATTATAGACATCCCCTTACTGCACACCTTATGTGTGTTTGTTGCCCTATTCCCAGGTTTTCCATGGAAATTAAAATCTTAGTGTATTCTTAGATAAGCAAAGAGAACAGATAATGCAGGGTGAGAGCTGTCTGGCATGAGAAAAAATAGTGCAATATATGCCTAAACTGAATTATTTTTATACAGATAGATTAAGGGATGAATAGCTCTGGGAATTTCAATACTGTTATGCCTAGGTCAGATATTGTTTTACAAAGATGTTACGTGTTTCTTCACATCAAGGACCATACCCTGACCTGTTGTTGAAGAACAAAGTAATGTGTTCTTAAACATGCTAATTGCATCTTGACTTTGCTGATGATTAAGCCCTGGTTTGAAACATACACAGTGATTGTACAAGTGACCTATGCATGGTTCTTCTGAAGAGCTACTAGGGACCACAAGATGTCATTTTAAACTCCATGCCTGATATGAATAATACTCTAATGTATGAGAGTAAAAATAGTCTATTCAAATACACTTTTCATAAAATACAAACAAATCCTTACTATATACTGAATACTAAAATGTATAGACGATACTTGAAGTTGCTTTTGATATTAAATGTTTAATTTTTTTCATTATTAACTGGAATCTGTTGACTTAATGAGCGACCAGCAATGAAAACTATCATTTCTTCTCTATCACAAAAGAAAAATATTGTACTGTGTGTATATACAAATATATATCTATCAAATGAAATAAAGGAAAAGAAGAAACATACTTCTTGCTGGATAGATAATACGCTTTCCGTTGGTGAAAAGGCAATCACAGTCAAAAGCTTTTAATTCTTAACTACTGGGTAAAGATCTCCTCTGCTGGTGCATATATTCATGGAACTCCTAAAGAATATTCAGTATTTGCTGGTGGCACTACTTTAATTATATGCAAGCAGATGTAAGGCAGATCGGCATCGACACACCACAAGAGGGAGCCGAAGGCATGAGGGATTGCGTTTAAGCCCTTGAGGTGAAGCCTAGCGTTTGATTCTTTAATGAAATGTAACATTGAAGTAACCTTTAAAATGTGTTCAGAAGTTCCTCAGATGAATTCCTTTGTACATTTCTTTCTGTTTTCTTCTTGAAAAGCATTCTTCTGCTTTCACGGTATTTGCAAGAATCAGTATCCAAGGTCAGATTCAGATATACAGGTACAGAATTAATGTCAGTAGTGGAAACCAAGGCCACCTTCCATTCCCAGTATTAAATAATGTCTTCTGTTGAAATTTTGTTTTTGAAGTTGTTTGCGTTTTGCTATAGAATTTAACATATTTTTAGCTATACTAATATTATCTAAACTATTTCAAGACCCAGACCCAACCAATGACTCTGTAACTACGCCTGGTGGACAGGATAAAGGTTACACTCACCAAAAAATTAATAATATACGGAAGTAGTTCTTAAAGGATCCAGTAGGTGTGACAATTAAGGATGATGCAGCTCTAAAATATGATTACCATATGTAAATGTGGCCTATTCCTATGGAGCTTAATTTGTAACAGGATAATGCAAACACCACAGTAAATGACCACACCTGCAGCAAATGTTGGCTCTCCAAGGACAAATGAAGCAACTTTCCTTCACACCTCTGCTACAGTGATTGGATGACTGGAAAAAGAACAAATGTCTGGCTGGATTCTTCAGGGTGAATTTCTCACAGGGTGAAATTACACAGCAAAAGTAAGACACCAAATATTTTGGAGTCCCTGAACTGGTTTGCTCTGAAAGAGAATCATGAAACCTTATAATGTGTCTGCCTGCACAGCCAGTTTTAAATCGGGGCTATTCCTATTGCTGTATAGGTGCTTAGAACACTTGCAAGTGTGTTGCCCTACATGTATATATGCCAAGGAAAATGTACTTTGTGCTTTGTCATGCTTTTGCACATTCCAAACATAGATGCATTACAGATTCACATAGGCTGATGTATCTGTGCTGTAGTGCTTTCCGACACTTGTTTACAGTAAGATTTAAAGAAACTCTCCCTTGACTCCAAGGGAGTTAATGTATTTACTGGTATTATTTGGACAAACCATATAGTAATTAAATCCAATTAATCAGCCATGCCAGTGGCAGCATATTTGAACTTTGCACCCTGGAGTACTCAGCTGCAGGCTACCAGAATTATAATTCCAGAACCGTAGGAACACAGGAATGAAGGAAATCTGATTCCTTGCCTGCTACCATGAGCAACCATGTCACATAATCCTTTCTGTAAATGCATGGAGCTGTATCTTAAAGTGAGTTTGGTGTCTTGCCTCTAGAGTTATAAAAGAACCACATAACTGATTGGCGAGCTGCAATTTAGAAGATTGTTTCTAAGATTATTTCTGGTCCGGGAATGTATTTCTTCTTGTATTGATGCTGTGATTTTGCTGCAGCTTCAGTAATGACTCCTGAAAGCCAGTGGTCGAATCACGTGTGGTCCTCCAGAAGTATAATGCTCTTTTCTTTTATAAAGTAAGGATTATTTTGATGACTGTTTTCCTTTTTTTTTTTTTTTTTTTTTGAGTTCATCCTTTTTAAAATGAATGAGCTGAATGACATAGAGAATTCAAGATGAAACTCTCAAACTTTTCTTATATAAATGTATTGAAGGAAATAGTGCTTATTGGAAAGATTTTGTATAAAGCATCATTTTTAAAGTGGCTCCTTTTTCTTTTTTAACCATTTCTTAGCAAAATGCTTTATTTTCATCCTTTCAGATTATCCAAATTCTCCCCAATTTTATCCAGAGATTGAACATGGCAGTGCTGCAGACTAGTATGAATAGTTCCATGTAATTTCTTTTTCTCATGCTCTTTCTGTTATAAATTAACAAGTTAAAAGTTCCCTATGTACACTGTTTATTTTTTGCTGCTGTTTCTTTTGTTTTAGGAATGACTGAACATTAACTGGAAAAATTAGGCTGGGTGATTTTTATGGTCCTTTTTTTGAAGATATGCACAGATTTGTCATCTAGATGGGACAGTTTGCTGCAGGTAAAGACAATTGAATATTTGAGATATTCAAACCAATTATAACTTGAAAGACTTGCCTAGGATTGAAATGCTTGTTGGAATTCCGAGTTTTGCAAAACTGAGACATTTTTTCTGGATCTGTATGAGTAGGGAGCTGAGAGAGGAATAAGTACTGAAGGAGAGCACGTGAGGGGCTACTTGAGTTTAGCATTGCGACTGTGACATTAAAGGAACTCCCTCATGATTTCTAGAAGTGTAGTCAACAAATAAACTGTAGCGCAGGAAAACAAATCTGTTATTTTTAGGGCAGTAATGGGGTCAACACAGTATGATATATCATTTTCACAAAGTGAAGCGCATGTATTACATATACGCCTACAGGTGGTGCAGATATAAAATATAAATATGGGAGGAAAAACACTGCCTGAGGCAGGTGACTTTGTAAGAGATATAAAAATAGAATGAAAAGGAACCTGGGGAGGCAGTGGGGAATGAGTAGAAGGGGATGGTGATGAAGTATGGAAAATATATGTTGGATAGAGGGGCAAAGTAAATATCTCAAAACAAGAGTAGTAATTACGGGAAAAACAGGAAAATGAAAGGAAAAACAATGTTGAAGAAAATTGTAAGAGCTAACAGTGAAATTCTGTGTGTTTGAGTAGGCATCTACAGATAAGTTAGTCAAGTGAAAAACAGCGTATGGTAAGGAGTGACTTTTTTTTCTCATGAAAGATAAATAAGTCTCTGGACAAGTATTTGGAAGCAAATATATTATTCACAAACCGGAGAGGTTAAATAGTTTGTAAGAGGATTCTGTTATAACTGAACAACATTTTCATATGTTGGTAGTAACCATTTGCTATTTAATACAGTTTGTAATTAATTGTATTCTTTTTTCTCCTTGATTTCCTATCAGCTTAAGATTTCAGTTTATTTCAGGCCTTGCCAACTTCGTTATCCACAAAAGCAGGCAATGTATTTATGGATGTGGAATCTCTTTCGTGTTTTCTCCATAAGTGGCTATCATATCTTTTGCAAAGTACAAAACCAGCAGGAAAACGCACCCAGAGGTTTTATTTCTTTTCCAGACTGCCTGCCTAATTCAGTGTGGGCAAAAAGAGCTTACAGCTCTCTGTAGCCTTACTCTAAACTGACACCCTGCTACTGTGAATGAAGTCTAGCAGTAGTAGCATCAATGGGACCACTTGGATGAGAAAGTGTAATGATCTGTGTATGTATGTATTTCAAGGATCAGCTCCTATGCTGATAATGTAATGTGAAAGGCAAATTTGAAAAAGAAACTTCAGAACATTTGGCAGTGTTATGTCAGCAAGTAAATACCAACCATCTGGTCTCTAGATTGCTAATCTTTTCCTCGTCATTCTACGGGTAGCGTGCTTCCTGTGTGTGCATGCTTTAGACTGCATCATCAAACTTTTGAATTGCTCTTTTCTAGTGTTTTAACAAAAAACAAATTCTTTGGCAATTTGGGGTGAAATGTTGTTTGTATGCTTAGTAGAAACATTTAATTCTCCTACAGGTTATCTTGTTTTAAAGCATATTTTTGAAGCACGTTTTAAATGAGGATGAACACTTTCTTGTGTTCTCTTTGAGCAACAGCCCAGTCGTCTGCAGTGAACAACACCCGGTTATCTAGAGTTGGCTAATTATTACAAATTAGATTTTAGTTTGATCCCAGCTGAAGGCGGTGTCTTTGTAAAATATCTGCTATGTAGTGAAAAGTGCTGCTTGTATTCAAAATCTTTTATCCAGTATTGAAACATTTTTCTAAAGAAACAGAAAATAGCTCATGCAGAAGTATCTTTCAAAGGAAAGTCGTCTGAAAATCAATCATTATTTTAACTATACAAATTCTGTTTTCTTGAAATATGTTTATTCAACTATCTTCTAAGAATTTGGCAAATGATTCTTGAAGTATTTAAAATGTTAAGAATAAGAATCCAAATTTGGATTATATCCCAGTCAGATGTTGTGATCTTAGAGATAAGTTCTGCAATGCTGTGAGTTGTAAGAAGTGAACTGGTGCATAGAATTGAAGCTATAACATTTTCTACTTACTTAAACATGGAGGAGTATTTATCACAGCTTGAAGTAGGCTTGTGTCAGTGAGGGAAGCTACAAGAATATCAATTTTTTATGAACTGCAAAGCAAATATATTTAGAAAAGTAATTAAAACTACTTAAAAAACTCTCCATGAGCCTCGTTTATCAGCCCCACAGACTTAGCTGTAATTTATCTTTCATTCAATATAATTAGATCAAATTCATTCTGCTTTATAGCCACATAAAACCTTGTCCGCATGAACTTGGGCAGCGCTAACATTAGCAGCATGCTTTCTTTAAACTGTTATGAATAAGATTTTAAATACTTCTTTTTCAGTTAACTTAGCTTGTTACGTCACCAGATGAAAATGAAGTGCATTGCTACTAAGTCTTTCTCAAAAAATAAAGCTATCCACATAGAGCTTTATCTGTACATCTCACCTGTATGCAAGAATTTCAGCCTTTTTAGAGCTGGTTCATTTTGGCCAACAGAATTTCACCACAGTTGAAACAGCATAAAACAGATTGCACCAACTCAGTGTTTCTTTCATGTCTCCTTAATGGCAAGAACTTCTGGCGTGCACATTCTTGTGTGAGTAGGCTGCTCCATGCAACTTCCCATATACGTAGTAGGCTTTTTTTACTGAAGGTCTTTACATGAAGACAGGCAGCCAATGTTTCAGCATGAGTGGCATGGTGCCCAGTGTTAAGCTTCTTGAACACAGGTACACTGTTCTGTGCGTGAAGAAAATTCCTCTCTGACAGTCATCTGCTTCTATATGGCTATACAGAGGATTTCTGGATTACAGCAGGATCCACCTGGATCAGCTGGCTCGTGCAGTGACCACCAGAGATGCTGTACACTTAAAACAAAAAGGAGGAAGTTGTCTGCCACAGATTCAAAGAATTAATCTGGCCAAAACAACTCTCAAAAATGCATTTAATGGTCTCTTTGCATTCCTAAAGATCATTTGTAGTAAATGGCAGGATAATATAAAACGAAACCAAAGTTTTGGTGAAGCATAAAAAATATTTGACTTTATGCATATATATCTTAATGGTTTTTTTTTAATGCTAATAATCATGATTTTTACTCAGAATGAGGGTTGTCTTGTACTTTTAAAAGCCATTCAGAATATAGTTATGAAGCAGAAAAAGCTGAAGTCAGCCTGGCTTAAGTCAGATTTGAGAGCCAGAGCACAATCCTATAATTCTGCATGGAAAGTCTTAGCACTAAGAAAGCCTCAGCAGGGTGGACCTAAGTGTTACTGATAATGTTATGCCTTTCTGTCTGAACCTCAGGAGATCACCATGGGCAGGGGAGTATCTCTATTGGGGATCCTAAAGGCAATGTGAACTTGGTTTAAACGAACCCCAACCCAGTTGGTTCCCAAAGTTTGGTGATTAAGAGATCGTATGAGGAAAGCCCTTGGATTTGACTCTGCCACATCCTAACTGGGGAGGGGCTAATAAAACATGTTCTCTGACTCCAGGGTTAATAACAGAGAGGAGAGGATCCCTCCTCACTTTAATGCTGCATCCTGCATCATTTTTCCTGGAGTCAAGGTCTTTTATCAGGGGACATATTAAATAGTGCTTCAGGCTCTTGTTTTCTTTTTGGTTTCTTTTCATTGGAAGCATGTAGGAGCTCCAAGCGTGTTTATCCTGGGTTTAGGGATAAATGTGACACATTTATACTGAGATTTGTGCTGCCTCTTTGCTTAGAAAATGTGCTTAATAATAAATTTAGCCAGCAGAGTTCTGATAGATCACCAGTGTACAACGCTTGCTCACTTTTTGCAGAAGTTGTTGCTGTATGAGATGATGACTTTTTGGCAAGGTACTTAAAATCACAAGGAATGCTTCTCTTTTCCTTATAATAACAAAAACATACAGTGCTTCTTCAGAACAAATGTCAGCCATTACATGATACCCTGGCTCAGCATGGTATTCCTCAATACCTGAGGAATGCAGGGTACGTGCTTCCCGATTGTCTTCGAGAAATGCTGGGGTAGAGGTTTGTATGTTTGCAGTGACCCCAGGAACACCCAAACCATTTCTTGGGTCTCCAGTACTTGGCAAAGGTATGTGATGTATGTTTGCTTGAAGTAGATGTTTTTTGGTTGTATATATAAAAAGACACCAACTTTACTCATATCTAGTCATCAGTAACGGGAGAAAACTGGAGCTCAATGAGAAATGATTTGTGTTTTCCATTTTTGTGTACAACAAATGTTTATTCTATATTCACGAATTTGGAAAAACAAATAGAGCACATTCTATTGTAATGACATTACAATACTGGATGACTTAAAATACTGTTGTTTCATTTACATTTCAATGCTATCCAAAGGAGCATTCAGTCAATATCTTGGTCTAGTTGTGCCTGTTTCCACATAGATGCTCCAGCCTGTTAACATTGTAAACCTTCTGTTTTGCAAGTAGTATTATTCACACATCTAAGCGCACACAAGAATCTTTCAACCAAAACCATTTTTAAGAAAAAAAAACTATGTTATAATCTTTAATTAAATTACATTGTAGATAAGGACACAGTCACAAAGCCAAGTAAGTGGTATATAAATCAATCCTTTTATGTATAAATAGGATTTGAGAGGATAGAGCCCCTACTGTCCCATCAAGATTTAACAAGATCAGTATCCCTATTTAGCTCTACTACTTCACACCTCTTTGTACAGACTTATTTACACCATTGTGCTAGGATGGGAAACACAATCATCCAAATCATTTTGTTTTTGTATAAAAATATTTTCACCATTTCCTTACTAGCAAAAGCATCTCCTACTGGGGAGAAAACTGTATTTAGAAGAAAGAAAAAGGCACATTAGAAGATTGGATTAACTAGTAAAACAAGGGAGATGTTGATGGTAATGTGCTCATTTTGCAGTCCTCAGTGTGGGGAACATGACCTTCAGTGATCCTCTGGATTGGACTCTGATTCTTGATTGAAAAAGGACAAGATTTTCTGATTTAGAAAATAAGATATTTAGTGAAAATTTAGCTCTGAACTGCACATGAAATTGTCAACACGAAGCTAACTATAACTGGATTTTATATATAATCTTCCCTGTTGTTAAGAACAAAATTAAGCTAGGAAAATCAGTCTGAAGTTTATATAATGAAGGAACACTTAGCAATGACATTTACATATTGTTTTATTATTTTGAATATGTTGAAAGCATCAAATGAAAAAAAATATGACAGTTGTGCAAGGATATTTCTGTATGTCTAACATAAATCATTTTTGGTGCAATCATTACCTTTGTTAAATGAACAATTACACAATGGTAATTAGAACCAGAGACTTTGGATAAGATGCTGGACTTAGTTTTATTTTCTGACTGCTCATCTGGTGTCTGTAACAGCAATAACCATACTTCGTTAAAGTATGTGTTGTCAATCACTCCAAATCAAGTCTGACACACAGTATTGTGACAGTCACCGTCAGTTAAGATAGAGATGTCTCTACACTTAACAGTAAGCTACTTAGGCTTACATGCTAAAGCTTTTAAAGCCCAAAATGCACAAATCCTTATTATTTTGTTTCACACTCCTTTCTGTATTGTCTTCAAAGCAGTAAGGAAATTATAGCTGAAACTTTGTGTGGATTTTTGAAGGGCCATTAGTCACCTTTTTCACTTGTCTTGCTGTCAGCATAGTCATCATTTCCACACATGCTGAATAAAAGCACAATATTTGTTCATGAGCTAGTTGAGTGTTTCTGACTACAGGCAGGCTGCGAGAGCACACCTGTTTCCATGTCAGTGTGGCTGTTCTCCTGTTGCTGAACAATGTGCAGGAAATGCTGCTACAGAGACCTTCTGTGAAGATAATTACATTCTTCTGTGCTGCTACAGAAGACCTATCAATTCTGTTGGCTATTATGAATAGACAAGGTTCAGCATCTTTCTACCAGAGAGGTAATCTGACGCTGCCACAGAATAACTATTATAGAATCATAGAATGGCTTCGGTTGGAATCCCTTCCAACTCTTCTTAACCATCACCTATTCCATTGCCTTGCTGTGGGCTGGTTCCCCCCCACCGGATCAGGCTGCCCAGAGCTCCATCTAATCTGGTCTTAAGCACCTCCAGGGATGGGGCAGCCACAACCTCTCCAGGCAGCCTGTGCCAGTGCCTCACCAACTTCTTAGTAAAAAAAATCCCTCCTAATATCTAATCTAAATTTCACCTCTTTTAGTTCAAAATCATTCCTCCTTGTCTTATCACTATCTGCCCATGGGAAAAGTCAGTCCCTTTCATGTTTATAAGCTTCCTTCAAGTACTGTAAGGTCCCAGAGCCTTCTCTTCTCCTAGGTGAACAAGCCTAACTCCCTCAACCTTTCTTCATAAGAGGGGCACTCCAGCCCTCTGAGCATCCACATGGATCTCCTCTGAAACTGTTCCAACAGCTCCAAGCTGTCCTTTTAGAAGAGAATTGGAAGGCAATTCTTTACCTTGTGAAATCTTACTAGTAAAGAACTGGCTGGAAGTCCAAGCCAGGAGAGTGGTGGCAAATTGAATTAAATCCAGCTGATGAGTAGTCATGAGTGGTGTTCCCCAGAGGTCAGCAGTGGGGCCTGGCCTATTTGATATCTTTATTAATGACTTGGATGAGGGAATTGTGTGCACCCTCAGATAATATCAAGATGCTAGGAAATGTTGATCTGCCTGGGAGTAGGAAGGCCCTTCGGAGGGATCTAGACAAGGATGAAGTTCAACAAGACCAAGTGCTGGGTCCTTCGCTTTGGCCTCAACAACCCCAGGCAACATTACAGGCTTGGAGCAGAGTGGCTGGAGGACTGTATGGAGGAAATGGACCTGGGACTGTTGGTTGACTCTTGGCTGAACAGGAGCCAGCAGTGTGCCCAGGTAGCCAAGAAGGCCAATGGCATCCTGGCTTTTATCATAAACAGCATTGCCAGCAAGAGAAGGGAGGTGATTGTCTTCATGTTCTCAATTCTGGTAAGGTTGAGTACTCGAGTACCCTGTTCAGTTTTGGACCCCCCTCTAACAAGAGGCACGAGGTCCTGGAGTGTGTCTGGAGAAAGGTGTGGAAAGGTGGGGGGCTTGGCCTTTTCTCCCATTTAACTAGTGATAAACTAGAGGGAATGGCATCAAGTTGTGCCGGGGAAGGTTCAGGTTGGATATTAGGAAATACTTCTTCTCTGAAAGAGTGGTCATGTGCTAGAACAAGGTGCCCAGGGAGGTGATTGAGTCAGCATCCCTGGAGGTGTTCAAGATATGTTTATATGCTGTACTAAGGGACTTGGTTTAGTGGTGAAATATTGCGGGTTAGTGGACAGTTGGATTAGATGTTCTTGGAGGTCTTTTCCAACTTTGGTCATTCTATGGTCCTATTCTCTGATAAATATTTTTGGAGCAAATCCAAACATCTCTAAAGAACATTTTGAGTAAAGAGTTTAATGAGTTTTGTACCTTTATCTGAGGTGTAAAATCATTTTTTAATGTGTTGAATTTTTACTATCTTTAAAGGATGAGTAATTGCTTATATAGAAAATAGTGTGTCTGGTAGCAGGTCTGTCATCTGTAATTTTACACTCATCTGCCACAACATCTGTGAGGTTGATGAAAAGAAATAATGCTTGTTTTATTCAATTATTTTTCCTCCTGGAAGCTTTTCTTATAAATACTGGTGAGAGATGGAATACAACTGGAATCTATTGCTCTGAAATGTTTTGTGTTGGTAGAAGTCAGCTTGAGATGGAGTTAAGAAGAAAATAACAGCACAATGAAGTGACAGAGGCGGGAGTGGAAGGGCAGATTCCTTTATTTTTCTAGTGAGGTTTTTCTCTTGGCCTGTTTTTTAAATATATTTATTTAATTTTAACCCCTAAAGCCTCCACTGCAGCATGTAGTGAATGTTTGAGTAGGGGCAGGAGATACCGTGAAAGCTTAGAGGAAAATTAGAGGAAATACTGAAGTGAAACCATCAAGCCAGTTTTAAACAGTAAATTTTTCTTACTGAGAAGCCAGCAGCAAGCTGTAGGATATATATGTGCTGCTCTGGGGAAAAATACTGGAAGGAAAGATTAGTGCTGTCCTTCAGCTTTTGACTGACAGGTTCAGTTCCATGTTAGGCTTCCTTTGCCTAGAGATAGACATGGAAATGAGTAAATCCCCTATTCTGAGATCTTGTCACTCGTGCCACGTTCTGTCTGGATGGCGCAGCCTCCCGTACGGTAGAAAACTACAACTAACGTACAAGACCATCCATAGTTCTGCACTTGGGACGCTCCATTCTGGGCAGAACGCCTCAGCTCCGTTCGAAAGGGCGCCGGCAGTCCGCGCCTGCGCACTGCGCTCCTTCTCTGGAGGCGAGATGGCTCGGGAAGGGGAAGAACTACCACTCCCGGCATGCCCCGCGCGGTCCGCTCCGTACGGCCGCAGGGAGCCGGCCGCACGCGGAGCACGTCGGAAGCTGTAGTTCTTCGGCGCTGGGTATTGTCTCTCCCCTTTCTCTGTCCGGGAACCCGACCGCCACCCCTGCCGGGTGAGTGCGCTGAGTGACAGCTCCACGCAGCCAGTGGCCGCCGCGCGTGTGGCGGAGCCCGGCGCTCGTCTCCTCGGTGACCGGGGGAGCCGGTGCCTCAGCAGAGTAGCCGGAGTCCTGGGGGACGGAGGTGAGTGGCTCTGGGCGGGGGGAACCGTCGCCGCCGCCCGCCTCTCCCCTCCCCCTCAGCGCCCGGGACCCCGCTGGGGTTGCGGCGGGCGGAGGGGCGACGGACGGGCGCTGGGCGGCGAACGGAGCGTGGGGGGGGCGCGGCGGAGGGGGAGGGTCCCGTTACCGCTCGCCGTGCTTCGACCCATCCGTGCGGGCTCAGGTGCTGCTCCGCCCCTCCGGGACCGTTGCTCGGGTCTTCGAGCGGCCTCCGCGGGGCGGCGGGGCCCGGCCGGGGGCTGAGGGCAGCACCTGGAGCGCGCGGCGGGACGGGGCTCGAGCGGCGCCCCGCTGGGATCCGCCCGGAGGCGAAGTGCCCTGAGGCGAAGTTGTGCCGGGCGTTTTGTGGCGGAACGCAGCTGCCTCAGGCTGGAGCACAGCGCTCCCCACCGCTTCTGGAACGTGTTTTGTTGAAAAGAATTAAGAATAAGAAGCCCGGCTACCGACGGCAGCTTTTTGCCTCCTTCCATACAACAAATGGGTCCAGATTGTAAATACGCGGCTGTTTATACTACAGCTTTAGCAAACTTTGTCGTCGATGGTGTGAATGTTGTCAAACAGAGCAGCAAATGTTCCATTGTGTTCTTTATGCTCCCTACGCTGCAGAGAGTTTCTACGAACAAATATTTCGTACCCTGCTGCTCTTATTGAGAAATATTTCGTACCCCGCAGTTGCTGTCTGTATAGGAGACATAATGGTGTGTTTGGTCAAATCTGGAACGCTGGTGGTTTTGTTCTATCAAAACACCGTCCCACCCAAGTTCCCGCACGACTGGTAGCCGTCTTCCACAGCTTGTCCTGTTACATTTCTTGTGTAACTTGTCTATAAGCACCTACCCCATTTTAATAGTGAGTGGCATTCAAATGGTATAACTCCATTTGATCTTTGCGGTGGCATCATTTGTCAAAGTCAGCGCTGCCCTAATGAGTGGCAGTGAGCGGAGGAAGGTGCTGAGGAGTCTTTTGCATTACTTTAGGACTTGTGTAGCCTCTCTCCTCCATTTGTGCTTTCCATGGTTTATCGTCCAGCAGCCCTCACACTGGAAAACAGAATGGAGCCAACCAGTTCTCTGCCTTTCCAAAACCCCTGACCACAGAAAGCATATTAACATGGGTACCATGGTGCTGAGTATTAGCTCATTGCCCACGGCTTTCCTACATGGGTTGATGGTCAGCAGTGTTGTGTCACTGCCACACGTTCCCTCATGCTGCTGCTTTCACATGCCCTCTGTTAAGGTTAAAGTCTAACCTAGGAGCGTATCTCCTCTTTCTGTTTGCACTTTTTGTTGCCATGAATTAACAAGAACAGGAAGCCAACTGCCTCTGCTTTGAAAATAAGCAAATAAGTACTGCTTTCTCTGTGATAGAGGGTTTCAGAAATGACATGAAAAGCTGGTGTGGGTATGTGAAAACACGGCATAAAGAAATGCTACATTCGTGGGATAAAATATAACTCAGTAATTGGTATTTTTGGTGTTTTCTACCTTGAAAACAATTGATTGAAATGGAAGACTGGAGCGATGCTGGCAGAAAGCTCAGATGTTTCTTTTTGTTTTGTGTGATAAAGATGAGGTATGTGGGCAGATTATGTCATTTCACATACGTGAACAACTCTTAATTAGTATGGGTTGGTGTTTCTGTCTGAAATGTCCTTTGAAATCTTTTATAGTTACTAAACTCTTTGTTCTGTGTTGGTGTGGTGCAAACTTTGCTAGACTTTCTCAAATTGTAGTAATTTTGTTTTCAGTGTTTTTCAAATGATAGCAGTAATTCTGTACACTCAGTGTTTCACAAAGCTGTGTTATTTGCTTAAGTCTTAGTTATTGTGTATTATTCTGGTTTTTTTTTTTTTTTTTTGCCTATTTCTCATTTAAATTGCATATATCTTCCTGGCTGATATTTGCTAATGTATTTTGCCATTGCACAGATGTTCTTTTCTTCTTTAAGAAGACTTTATCATCCTTAGCAATAGAAGGTCAAAGTAAGCCTGCCCACATGTTGTGTCATGGTGTAAATCTTTTTTTCAGACCTACTGTATTTGACTGAATCACAGAATGTAGCTATGCTATCAAATTAATAAAATTCATAGTAATTACAGCAGTGTATTGCTGATAGGCTTGTTAAGATCCAGTGTTTGGTTTGTACTGAAAATCAACAGCTCAGACCATTTTATCTTTGGTTGCTCATGACGATTATCACAGATTATGTCATTCACTACCAATTTCATGTTTTAGTAAACATGCAGATATACAAAGTTTTCTGCCAGGGCCAGAAAAAAGTGTCTATTTCACTGGATATGCTACACATTTTATAAGTTATTCTAGTAAAATAATACTCAGATGTAACTGCTTTGAAACTGTGGCAGTCTGTGCCATTTTTATGCCATACCTCCTTAGCACCAGGTTTCAAGTCTGTGAAGGACTAAAAAGAAAGCTTAGGCAATGAGATAATTAGGTAATTTAGGTTTGAAATCAGGCTGTAAGATGTGTATGTTTTTATAACTCCTTTGTTAATAATCTCTCTTAGAATCTGGTTATGAAAAACATTAGTTTTGTAATTTATCCATTTGCCTGTCATGCCATTGTTGTAGAAGAGCATATTTCAGTGCTGTGGGTTCTTGCAGGAGAACCACATTTGTCCTGAAGTTTCCTAGATAAATTTGGTGAGCTGCTTTTTCTGTGGATGTGATAGGCAAAAATATTTAATACTCAATAATGTTCAGCTTCTGAGATAAGGAGATGATGGTTTTTCCAGTGATGTAACACAATCTATCAATGCCTTTTAGTGTGTGTGTGTGTGTGTATGTATAGATATCTATATATATCAGGAGTGAAAAGTCCTTTAATGTTGAATTTTCAACTTTACACATGCAAAATCACACAGTTAAATGTGTAGTTGTTCCCAGCTCTGGACCATCATCATTAGAGAAAAGTGGCATAGTAAAAGCAGCCTGCTGTTTTGTTCTTACAGTGATCATGGATTTTGGAATGATCTTCCCTATCAGCATGTATCATCTGGAATAAAAACCTGATGTTTAAATGGCACAGATTAGGAGGGCAGACAGACTGACTTGTGAGTAGAGTTAAACGAAGTCCTCGCATAGCAAGTGGAGGACTAACTACATTGTCTTTTTTTTAGTCATACTTACAATACTTTTTTATTTATTAGAAAGACAGATGAAATCAGTTGCTTCAGTATTACAGGACTGATTTTTTTGTTGCAGCTCCTGCTTTTTATTACATTTTTGATCAGATTATCTATAATCTAATTTTCTTTTAATTCTTTCCTTTCCTCTTCAGACCAGTACACACGTCTAGGTGCCAGAAATTACAGTGCTTTCTGTTAACCAGTGTAGCAGCCCAGTGCTGTGTTGTACCCAAGGGAAACACGAGGGTATTTTCCAGACAATCAGGAACAGAGATTTTCATAGAAAGACAAATGAGAACATGTTTATATTCATGCCTCTTGCTAGCTGATACGTATTTATGGCTGGGCATTTGTTGTTGTCGTTGGTTATTTTTGTTGTTGTTGAAGAAATATTTCTTGCAAAGGTGCATTGGTGTTGAATGATTACACTCAATGTGCCAGAGCTAAGTGCAGACAGCTATATGCACGGTGGTCTCTGAGGTCCAAAGTTTTGCTTCAACAGGAAGAAGTGAACCTATTTTTTAAGACATGAGACTGGATGTGAGTTGAGAGGGCTCTCCTAATGTTTGAGCCCACCAAAATGTTTTCGAAGCATTTCGTATGTTATGATTTCTGTCTGAAGGTTAAGTGTGAAGTTTCATTGCTTTTTAAAGCTATTTTCTTAAATTACAGAGGAACCATGGTCATTGAAACTGGATAATTGGTATATTATAACAATTTGCAGAAACCATGCTACATTAAGAACTGCAGCAGAGAATGTGAAAAAATGAATGTGCCTATGTTTAAAAACAAAAGCAAACAAACCTAACTGTCCAAAGTAAAACCAAAACTCTTGGTGCAGCCTTTCTGAAACGGTGGCACTTACCCGAGTGTAATTTGGACAAGACACTGAGCCTTCAGCATAACCACCAAAATTCAATGAAAACTACCATTGCTGTTCACATAAAGCTGCTTTACCTTACTTATAAATCTACTTGATTAATACTGGCAAGTTGCGGAGCTCCTTCTTTGTTCTTCTTTTTCTGGAAGTTTTTATCTGAGCTAAAATGTGTGCATGTTGGAATGACTGAAGGGCAATTTTTATAGTGTTTGCTTTCTGAGAAGTTGAGTTCGTTTTCCGGTTTTGAATCTATGTTCTGATACATGATTGAATGTCTGTTTGTTGCTCTGTATGTAAATGAAATGTGTGTGCAAAAGTTGAAATCTGAGATGCTTATTTTAAGTTGCCTTTAAAATCAGTCAGGCAACTCTAGGGGTTATTTATTGAACCTCTTCTAGATGGATACATTTGGTGCTTGTTTCCGTACATTGAATATAAAGGAGTGGGCAGTACCTGCGCAGAAACAATTTTAAGATGCCTGGGAAAGGGCAGAATTTTCATTTTACTGTGAAATCTTGTGGTATCGCAGTGGTGTGCTAAACCAGAAGTTAACTGAATAGTGGGTAAAATGATGGGGTCCTGGGGAAGATGTGATGTGACACAGTATAAAAACACTGGGCTGTACAGCAGGAGACTTAGATCCTCTTCTTAGCTTTGCCATTAAATTACTTTGTCATTTTGGACAGCCACTTTATTTGCATTTGCTACTGCTTTATCGTTAGTAAAATGTCAACTTTGATGCCCATTCTTTTCAAGCTTTTGAATGCTGTGTTAATTCTCTTGCAGTAGTTTTTGTTAGAACCCACTGATTTCTGAATAGTAAGGGGAATGCTGGGTACTAAAAAAAGAATGAAATATCACTCAGAATAAAAATGCCTTTTTTTCCTTTCTTTCTTTAGAGCTTCGTCAGATGAAGGCCTGATACTGTGAAACATGGCACAACCTCGGACTAATTAAAAGTTTTCCTGTTTCAGGAAAAAAAACTAACAGCAACATGTATAGACCTGGGGAGACAGTCAAACGTCGACTCAATATGCATGCACCTCCTCGGATAAGGAGTGTGGAAGTTGCTAGAGGAAGAGCAGGTTACGGGTTTACCCTTTCTGGACAAGCTCCTTGTATTCTTAGTTGTGTTATGAAAGGAAGCCCTGCGGATTATGTTGGACTTAAAGCAGGAGATCAGATATTTGCCATTAATGAAATTAATGTGAAAAAGGCATCTCATGAAGATGTGGTGAAACTTATAGGAAAATGTTCTGGAGTTCTCCACATGGTCATTGCTGAAGGGATTAGTCATATGGATTCATGTTCAAGTGATGAAGAAGTTGGCTTTTATGATGGAAAGGGATGGCTGAAGCCCAAACCTGACTCTAAAGCTCTAGGTATAAACAGAGCGGAGAAAGTTGTTGAAGAAATGCAGTCTGGTGGCATTTTCAACATGATCTTTGAAAGTCCTAACCTGTGTGCTGGGAACTCAGATAATTCTGCTCCGAAACAGAGATCGTTTTCAGATTCTGCTGCTATTAAATTTGAAACTGGAAATGAAAGTTTAAGTAATCCAAACCTACTGTCAAAGGATGAAATATCCAAAGTTCTGAATGATGATTCGGTTTTTAGAGTTGGATTGGAGAGTGTGGAAGACTTTGGATTAGATGCAAGCATTTTGAATGTTGCCATGATTGTAGGTTACCTAGGCTCAATTGAACTTCCTTCAACAACCTCGAATTTGGAAAATGAGAGCCTGCAGGCTATTCGTGGATGCATGAGACGTCTGCGGGCAGAACAGAAAATTCATTCATTAGTGATGATGAAGATAATGCATGACTGTATTCAGCTGTGCAGTGACAAATCAGGTGTAGTGGCAGAATATCCTGCAGAGAAACTGGCATTCAGTGCTGTTTGCCCGGATGACAGAAGATTCTTTGGACTAGTTACAATGCAAACAAATGATGATGCAAGCTTGGCTCAGGAAGATGAAGGGGTTCTGAGGACATCTTGCCATGTTTTTATGGTGGATCCTGAATTATTTCATCATAAAATTCACCAGGGCATAGCAAGACGTTTTGGATTGGAATGTACAGCGGATCCAGACACAAATGGCTGTCTAGAGTTTCCAACATCATCTTTGCCTGTTCTTCAGTTTATTTCTGTCCTGTATAGGGATATGGGGGAACTGATTGAGGGAATGCGTGCAAGGGCTTTTCTTGATGGTGATGCAGATGTTCATCAGAATAATAGTACAAGCAGCAACAGTGACAGTGGAATTGGAAACTTTAATCAAGAAGAAAAAAATAATAGAGTCCTAGTGGTTGATTTAGGGAGCAATCCAAGTAAACATATTCCTAGCAGTGTATGGGAAAATCCAGTCGGAAGGGGACAAAATCAGCCTGCTGCACATTGGAATGGCTTCTGTCATGAACAGGAAGGAAACATTCCTTTAGAAGTGATTCAGAACGATAAGTCCCAAAACCTAAACAAGCACTTAGGTCCTTCTGCTCGTATTGAAGTTCCACTGGTTTCCTCTCGAAATTCAGTGCCCCCATCAAAGAAAAGCAGTGCAGGCGTAGGCAGTCAGAGGTGGTTGCCTGTGCATGTTTTACAAGAGTGGCAGCATGGGAATGCTAGTGACCAGGAGTCTTACACTGATTCTACGGATGGCTGGTCAAGCGTTAACTGTGGTACCCTTCCCCCTCCAATGAGTAAGATCCCAGCTGACAGATACAGAGTCGATGGCAGCTTTGGTCAGCCGCAGTTAAAATCTCATAAAAATGAATGGTCTAAGAAGATGTTTTGCATGCAAAACAAGTTTGGCCTTCCGCACAGCGTTAGGAAGTCTAAAGAAGATAAAAAGGTAAGGAAGTTTTGGTATTGACTCCTAGAAAAACCCCCAAAAGCCACCCTAACCCAACAGCCTATGTTATTTGAACTCCATGATACCTGCATGTTAAAATTTACATGTGTAGTATTAGCATTTACAACATTTCAGATGAAGAAAATGTGGATTATTAACATTTACAGCATTTCAGATGAAGAAAATCTTATGGCTCTTTCTCCTTTGCAGAGGTTTTTCATATTCCTGTATAATTGAGTGCAGCTCTGGAATTGTACTTCTGCTGGGAGTGTTGTCTGTGAGAGCTTTCTCACATTGCTTCTTGTCTTCATTGTTTCCAAATGTTGTAGTGGCACTGTAATGAAAGGAGACATGACATTCTAGCAACTGCAGTTCTTTCTGACTTCCAGCAGCAAAAGAATGGAAACAGTCTGGATCTCCAGTCTGGTTTCTTCTTTTTAGAAGGCTGGCCTGCAAATGTCATTATTTTAGTGATATCTGTTTTTATACATTTGTAATCTAATCATTAGTCAAAAACATGTTATAAACTGTTAACTTTAATGAAATGAGACAATTTCATTATCACAGAAGTTAATTCCAGCAAACCTCTCAATAGAAGCAGTGTTAAACCTACGTTAAAGGATAGCTGTTAATCTTAGTGTCCCTTATTAGGTCACAGATCTAATATACTGTCAGCAAGCTGTGGTTCAGATTTTATTCCAAATTAGTCTTTCATCTGCTCCTTTTGTTACCATTGAATTTCTGTAAACCAAAGCAAGAAGAATTAAAAATAAATGTATGGAAGGAGTATCCAGTATTATTATATACTGCTCCCTTTGCCATGTACGTGTTTTCCTGTTGAGGGAAGTCAGGGAGATTTTGCTGATGACTGGGATTCCAGTAGAGTGGAGATCACCAGTGTTGCACTAAAAAGTTAATGGCAAGGAATTATATTTAAAACCAGAGAAATACCAAACCTCATGCTCCAAATGAGTCTTCAAGAAGCATTGTTCTTTCAGAACTGATTTAAGTCTCCATCACACTATCCCAGTCTACTTCTGGGAAACAAAGTTCACCTGGTTTAAAATATCCAACTGTTTCTCACTGTATAAAGTGAATGACTGCAGGCATTCGTTGGTTGTTTCAAACCTTTATAGACAAAATCTTTGTGTTGTTGTGACACTCAAGGGATAGATATTTTGGTGCCTACGATGCAAGATACCTATTGTCCCATTCTGTTTGTTACCCTCAAGACCACACAGTTTGTGATCTGCTTTCCCTGATGGGCCAGGGAAAAAGCTTCCTTCCATGAAGCCCCTGGTGAGCTGAGGATGCTGGTCCTTTGGAAACTGGAGAGCTCCAGCTGCAGTTTCTGCTCCAGATATCACGGGATGCTGTTGAAATTTCTTGAAGGTCTCTGCTACACCTTTGTGTCTGCAGTGTTGTCCATGATTGTAATACAGTTTGGACTTTTTCACAGGTTTAAACACAACAGTTTTATGTTTGAAATGCATTTCATGGAATATACTAATAAGAATCACATTGAAAATTTTGCACTTTAAAAGAAAAGATGTTCTGTATGTGTTTAAACAGCAGTAATACGCCTACTGTATCACTCACATCAACATTTACCACAATATATATTACAACACAAAACATTACAATTACTCTTCTCTTTTAAGTGCATTTGCTAATAAAATAAGTATCCTGTTGTCTGATTAATAGTAATTTTGCTTGCAAAAGAGACATTTTAAATGTTCCTACGTGGCTTTAGCCTTTATTCTCGTCATTAAGGCAACAGAACCTTTTTTGTGTTTTATTTTTTTTCCAGTTCTATTGAAGGCTGTTGAAACAGATGAGGAATGCTCATGAAAGTCTTGAAATCATTTGCAAGCATAAGTTGCAAGCTTTTAGTATTATTCAGAGTAATTCATAGTGATGAGGTAATGATGTGTTTTCATTTTATGTCTTTGATGAAAATAGTCAGGAGATGTCATATTATGGGTGAACCTACCTCTGTTTTTCTGTAGGTACTGTGGAAATAGGGAAAGCCCCTAGTTTTGTATTTTAGAGCACTAATTTGCTTTCACAATGAAGTGATATTCAGACTTTCTTTCTTGCTGTGTGTGGAGAGAACAATGCCCGTTCCATAACATTGTGTAGATGTGTTGGCTAGATGCTGTGCTGTAGGAAACTCCTGGGCTTTCTTTGACCTTTTAAAGGGGCAGGACTGATTTTTTTTTTTTTTTTTTAATAGCATGCTCAAACACCTTCCAGTCATGGAATAAAGTATATAAGCTGTCCACCTGGGATTCTATCCATATTTTTACAACTTAGTGGCTGAATCTAATCTGATTCTAATGTTTAATTTGTCAGACCAGCCCTTAAATTTCTTTATTATTATTTTTTTCTTGTCTGTGGCATTAGAAGAGGGGTGGCCAGCAGGGACAGGGAGGTGATTTTCCCCCTCAACTCTGCTCTTGTGAGGCCCTATCTGTAGTACTGTGTCCAGGTCTGGAGCCCCCAGAACAAGAAAGACAGCTGCTAGAGAGTGTCCAGAGGAGAGCCACGAAGATGATCAGCGGACTGGAGCACCTCCCCTATGAAGACAGGCTGAGGGAGCTGGGCTTGTTCAACCTGGAGAAAAGAAGGCTGCAGGGTGACCTCATTGCAGCCTTTCAATACCTAAGGGGAGCCTACAAACAGGAGGGGAATGAACTCTTTGAAAGGGTTGACAACTGCAGGACAAGGGGAAATGGTTTTAAGTTGAGGGAGGGAAGCTTTAGGTTGGATGTCAGGGGGAATGGTCATGGCATGAAATGCAGCAAAATGTACTCTGTTGTACAGTGTTAATGGGAATGAGAAGGGCATAAACTCCTGATTTTATAGCTGCACCTATAAAATATTTGTGAATTGTACAGAGCACAAGTGTAGATGTGAGAAAGCTCCATATATGCAGAACTGGATGTGGGAAGTACCTCTTGTGGGTAGGAAATATATATATGGCATCTTAGGCTTGTTTTCTGGGCTTTGTTTTCCCTTTAGTGTTGTAGCTCCTTAGTGATGATTTTTTTTTTCATTTTATGAATTAGAATTGAAATTAATTTTGTAATAATTGGTAAAATTGCATGTTTTTTACATTACTCTTCTTTGCATTGCCACTAAGCATTTTAAATTTTAATGTAAGTACAAGAAGTTGAAAGTAATTAAAATTGTCTAATTTGACTAAGTGAAATTGGATAGATTGGGCTTTTTTTTTTTCCTTTTGCTTTAAAATGTTATTGAAAGAATTATTCTTTTTGAACTTGTGTACATTCACAATGGCTGTATTTTTTGTCTTTTGATCCTTATCATATGGAGAGGAGGAGAAATGTGAGTTCATCCAGGAAATACTGGTTCTATTCTACCTCTTCTGACTTAGATTTACTGAAAGGTGTACTTGGTCCTGTGCACTCCTACAGTTGTTTCCTGCACTGAACTCCATGTTTCCTGAGTTCCTGAAAAGTTTCACTTGAACAGCTTTCTGCTGAGGCATCTAATGAGACTTTTTAGGAGGCTCTCCTTGACTCTTAGTTGAAAACAAGAAGTGGGAGGCTATGAGTCTCAGCATGACTAAGAAAGATTTCTGGTAGTGAGAAGCTTCTGAATTGCTGCAAAACTGATACTGGATAGGGGTGTGTGGTTTAATGAGGTCTTTGAGACTAGCAGATGGTTTCAGTGGGAATAGAATAATTCCTGCTCTTTTGTTTGTTACTCCTTTGCTATTGCCTTGTTATTTCCACCTTCAGCATCCCGCCTACTGATCCTTTTACATAATTTCGGTTACAAAAAAGCAAAGAACTGTAAGAAATGTGAAAACATCAGGGGATGTTAGGATTGGCAAGGGACTTGAGGAATTGCTGAACAAGGAAGCATTCTTTTCCCTGTAGACTAAATTAATCTAGTACATTTGATTTTGTTCAACTCTCACTCTCTGATTTCAGGCTAGGGCCTGGCCAAAAAATCCAACTGTCACTGTTTTAAATTAAGTCTTACAGGGAAAATAGTCATTTTTCTACTGGAGAGCTTTATAACAGTCAGAATAGACTCTGAGTTTTCTTTCCACAAAGACAGTAACCTAGGTGCTGACCTAGTTTGTTTTAATATTGTGGAGGAATACAGAACATTTCAGATCACAGGTGGCTTTACAACCAGAGCTTAATAACTGATATTTGGGTATGAGTTCTGTTCCAAGTGAGTATGGCAAATCTACTGCAGCATTTTAAAATTGAGTATTGCTTTTTAGATACCTTCTTCTGCTTTGCATTTGTTACAAGACTTTTACCTTGACCACACTGCAGTTTGTGCTCATGAAGAGAGTGAATTTGTGAATGGACAGCATCTGTAGATCTTAGGGGAGGAAAAAATAAACTCATTGTATGATGCTCACTGAACAGTATTAAAATTCTTTTTTTAAACCAAAGAATTTATCAGCTGCTTTGTGACCTTCATGATTTGTAAAAATTTAGAAGACAGATAAATGGCACTGTGGGGTTTCCTAATGCCTATTTGCTTATTAGTATGTATTCTGGGTTACATGTGTATATATGTTTTGATCAGAAGTTTAACTGTAACTACTTTAGATCTTCATTTTCAAAGCAAGTAGTATTTAAAAAGATGCTTTAAGAATGGATTTCTCTTTTTAGTGAAATTTTTTAATTTGCTTCAAGTGCAAGAACTGCAGTTTTTATTGTTGGTAACTGGGTGGTGAACCAACTGAAAGGCAGATATTTTAGATGCAGAGACAATGTTGGCAAAGCTGTGTGGTTCCCATATTTGTTTTTTTGTTGTATAATTACATGTTTTTTTTTTCCCCTTTCCTCTACAATTCTGTTTGCTCACTAGTTTAAATTGTTCCGTCCCAGCTGTTTGTAAAGCAGAATTAATGGCAGCTGGATTGCTATTCTTGTACAGTACAATTTAATGTTAACATTTGGAATTGCAGGCTTTGATCTCATTTGAGATGTACTTCTATATCTTAAAGAGAACACAACTGAAATCCCAAACACCAAGCTGGAACTCAGGATGAGCTAATGCAAATTACTCTGCAAAGCAACATTCGTGTGAAATATGAATATGATATTTTGCTTGAGAAAATGAAAAGCAATTAAATGTTTAGTCATTTCAGGCAGCTTTTCATATGCCTTATAATCTTTCAAAATAATGACTTTTAAAAATGCTCATCCTTAGGATCCTTAAAAATGTATGAAAATCTGAAATAATGCTTTTCTGTGAAAAGGAAATCATATAAATTCTGGAGAATAAATATATTTAAAGCAGTGTTTATTTTGTGGAAATCTCATTTCAAATCGAGGGACTATGAGATGTCTTAATATTTCCGAGCTAGCATTGAGTTGCCAAGCCACAGGAAAAGGCAGCAACGTGAGAAACAAGGGGAAAATAGATGGAGAAAAATAATTGGCACAGAATTAATTGAAAATTATGAAAAAAATGGCTATATCTCAAATTCTAAACATGAAAGTTTTCAGTTGTAGGAGAACGGATCCTGGTTCCTTGCAGCGGAAAAGATACAAAGGAAAGAAGAAAGCGAGCTGCGAAATAGCAGTTCTTCATGGGAGAAGAAATAGATCAATACAGAATAAAGCAACAAAAATAAATATGAAATCCATAAAACTCACCTGAAGGGTTTAAATAGAAACATGAAGAAATTACGGTTCAAGGAAAAGGCTTCAAAATTCATTCTGTCAATAAAATAGCCATTAAGACATCAATAAATTTGCAAAGACGCTACTGGAGAAGATACTCTGCATCACCAAGCCAAATTCTAACTATTCTAGGTAGTCGTCATTCCTTCCATACACGTAGCATATGTACCTTTGAAAAAAATGTTTGCACTCCAATTTCTGCAGGAGAATTGTTCCAGGACAAAGCTATTATGATGTTAGAAACTTTTCTTTATTCTCCAGACTGAACTCTAGTCATGATCATCTTCTACCCATTTCTTCTGCTGCTGGTGTCTCTGTTAGTGCAAGGCACTCTTTCTTCAGGGTTTACTTTTTTTGCTTATGCACAGAAATCATGTTCTCTTTTGGCCTTCATTTTGTTTGATGTGAAATGCATAGTCTCTCAGCGTTCTGGCAAGTAAAGATTTCATTCTCCTGATAACTTCAGTAGTCCTTTTCTGAACCTTTTATAGTTTAAATTCTTTCTGGGAGATAGGTGACTGAAATTTCACACCAATCTTCAGGTTAGGGGCTGTCCTGCTGGAGATGAGCTCTGCAGAGAAGGACTTGGGTGCCCTGGCGGACAACAGGTTGGCCATGACCCAGCATTGTGCCCTTTTGGCCAAGAAGGCCAGTGGTATCCTGGGGTGCATTAGAAAGAGCATGGCCAGCAGGCCAAGGGAAGTGATCTTCTCCCTCTACTCTGACCTGCTGAGGAATACTGCGTTCACTTCCGGGCTCTTCAGTTCAAAAAAGACAGGAAAGACTTCAGTGGAGGGCCACAAGTATGATGGGAGGCCTGGAGCATGTCCCTTATGAGGAAAGTCTGTTCAGCATGAGGAAGAGAAGGCTGAGAGGAGATCTCATCACTGTTTATGAATATCTGAAGTGTGGAAGTCAAAAGGATGAGGCCAGGCCTTTTTCAGTGGTGTGCAGCAACTGGACAAGGGGCAGTGGGCACGAACTGGAGCACGGGAAGTTCCATAAAACATGAATAAGAACTATGAGGGTGACAGAGCACTGGAACAATCTGCCCAGGGAGGTTGTGGAGTCTCCTTCTCTGGAGTTATTCAAGACCCACCTTGACGCTTTCCTGTGCAACCTGTTGTAGGGAACCTGCTTTTGCAGGAGGGGCTGACTAAATGATCCCCAGCACTCCCTTCCAGCACATAGAATTCAGTGATTCAGTGATAAGGTTTTGTGTAACTGTAGTGTACATTTTCTTATCTCTGTTGTAAATACATTGTATAATACCTCTTCATCTATTATTTACCTTTTCCACCTCATTGATGGTTAATATTTGTTTTCTAATCAGTTGGTAAGAACAATCATATATATGAAATGAGATATGCAATATTGAGATCGATATCCTATTAATTGTGCCTAACGATCTCTGTGAACCTTTTTTTTTTTTTTTTTTTTTTTTTTTTCCTTGAATCTGTTGTTTCTTATAGTCAGTTTTACCTTTGGGTTTCCTGATATCACCTGACATATTCCACAGAGTGGAAATCACACCATACGTAGTTGTGTTTTCCATACAGTTTCATTTGCTATCTAGTCATATTTGTCAAGAGAAACACTGATCAATCTCATTCCCTATTTATTTTCTCCTAGTCATTTAATTTTGTTTTAAAACTCTTTCACCAATTGCACATTTTCAAGTGGAAGTCATCTTAGTCTCTTCCAGTTTTACATAATTGTAGTCTTCTTCCCTTTTCCTACTTTTTCATGGCTATGTATTTGTAAAGCTAATTTCTTGATTTCTTTTCTGATGTTTCCTCATTTGCCTTTTTGATGGTTACTGTGCATTGGTCCATGGTTCCTTGGTTTTCCTTGCTTTTGTTTATGATAAAGTGGAGCCAGTTGTTATGCATGTGCTTGTAATTTCCTTTATGTTATCCATTAGCATACTTGGGTGTTTTGGCTCCTTTGGATCTCCTACAGATAGAGTCCCAACTCATGTGAGAAACTGTTACCTATACTGAAAAGAATGAGCTTGCTATTTTGTCTGCTTTAATTCCATCAACACGTGTATCTTTGAGAAGGGATTAGGATAGTACTGAAATTTGGATGATCATTGTCCTGTGCCTGGTATCCTTACTGCAGGAGACAAGAAGCAGATTTCCTTTACTTGGATGTCCAGAGATGGCTCCTTTTGCGTCTTCATCTTGTATGAAATCTTACCTGGTTCTTGATTAAATTATGGCCCTAATTGCCCTTCTAAGTGCTGCCGTAATGGTTACAGGGTAGTGAAACGTATCATTATGAACTGGTTATTGAAGAGGTGTTCTTAAAAAATGTTTTAATTGACCAGTGATGTTGAGTAATACCAGTTGAATCTTTTGTCACAGTGCTGCCAAATTAATTAATTAATTAATTACAGGCATTGTGGTGCTACAGCTTGTAGAAAAGCTGTAAAGCTTGAATGATGCTTGGCCTTTTTTAATTAGCCTGTCCCTGCTTGATCTGATTTTGTGAAGTTCAGTTTGAGTCCCCTGCCGGCAGCTGTGCAGGGCAGCAGAGGGGTGTTATTCTTTCTATCCTGCATTATAAGGAGTTTGATATTCTCTGATCATGCCTGCCTTTGCCCCCAGGATTCTCTGCTTTGATCCAGAGGATTGGACCATGGTGAGCTCTATTCCCTATTTCCTCCCAGATTCTTTTATATCATTCAGGGTACTAGAGAGAGATCTGAGCTCAATGTACCCCATTTTTCAATGTCTTCTCAGGCCCCAGAGACCCTCCTTTTATACGCTCCCTAACTCTGCCCTGTCAGTTTTTAGGCTGAGTTGTGTTTGATGCTGGAGGATGGGAAGATGGATGAAGGGGGCTCGCACTCAACATTCTCTGCATCTCTGTAGCATAGGGGCACTCAGCTGACAGCACCCGCAGTCAGGAAAATGGCAGCTTGGGGATGACAGAGAACCACAGGGGAAGGTGAAGCCTCTACAGAGCAGGATTTGAGACTGATATTGATAACAGAAAAATATTTCTATCAGCTTCTTTTTCTGTTATTCCCCAAGACTTGCAGTTTTATTTGATAGCTTTGCACCGACTGTAAGGAATTACTTTGGCATCTGTGTTTCCTGTCACTTTTTAGAAGGGTCTAAATTAGGATCTCTCCTCCTGAAGTCTTAAAACTGCATGTTTTTGTAAAGATGAACTCCTGCTTCAGCCTGACCCTTCTGCTGCTTAATATCTGAGAGTAAACTTGGCATGTTTTGAATATCCGCAGAAGTTTCAAATTATGTGATCTGTGTGCATCTGGGTTTTGCACTAAAATGCTTATTATGCACTTTACCATACAAAGTCAAAGAGTCAAATCTAAAAGCAGAGAGAGTTTTAAAAAGCTTCAATAGCTGGAAATAGGAGTTGGGCAGATCCAAATGAGATGATTTAATAGGGACTATAATTATGCTTTGTGACACACAGAATGTAGTAAATGCTGTATTAGCTGAGCTTCTTAAATTGAAGCCTTTGTAGTGGTGGTGTCCCTTTTCCTTTCACAGTACAATCAATGAGTATCTGCATCCTCCCTTTGTTATGTGCTTTTCAGAGGTATTTAATGAAGCTGTTTGGGCATGTGCACAATCATTTCCTGGCACTTGTCTTAAGCAGTCAGGACAGTGGGTAGCCTACCTGTTCCACCTGAACAGAAGGAGAAAACTGTTTCTATCTAAATGATTGCTTAGCAATGACTGCGTTTCTGCTTTATAGCTTGTAAACTTTTTCATTACATGCAATTACGTTATGATTTTTTTTTTACTTACACATTTTTGAAAATGATTTTACTCTCGTACATGTGAGTCTTGTGAGATAAACTTCCACTGTGAAACATGCATTGAATGCATTTGAAAGCATCAATAGGTTGATGATCAGACTTTCTAGAGTAGCTGTTCTTGTAACGTTTTAAGTTGGCTCCTCTTATAGCATGCCTCTCCCTCTCTTCCTGCTCTTCCGTATGACATCCAAAATCTCTGTCCCGTAAAATTCATCCCTTTAGTTTCTCCTCCAGGTCACAAATTACAGTGTGTTGTGCTTTAAATGATTAAATTGGCAAGATCTCGTAAAGCTGGCATTAGCCTGCACAGTTTTCCTTTCTCCTTTTTTCCACTTTCTGGATTCCTGCTCTGAGCTCTTTATGTGCTGTTGCACTGAATTGTGATTTCCTAGCACAAATCTCCTATTTCAGCTCCTACCCAGGAGCTGCTGTTTATTCCTGCTGCTTCCCTCCTGCTCCTCCTAGCTTTAAAACTGAAGTATTGCGGGACAGGATTCTCTTACTTACATACAGGTATTTGGATGAGAAGGCAATATATGTTGAGAGACACAAAGGCCATGTAGTACAAAATGGAAATTTCAAGTTGTTTGTATGGGAATTTGTTAAAAAGTTAGAATATTTTCTAATTGCATTTGGTACAATAAGAGTGAGATACAGGTCATTCTGTAGCTGGGATTTTCTTGAAGCTAATTGAAACTGTTTTCTGAAGTGTTTGGTTTCATTGCATTCTGAATTATTGATAAGGTTTCATCAGCTTGCTTCTGTGTGCTCCCTTTCAGATCATGGTGTTACATTGAAAACCAAGGTTTCATGTTGCATCTCTTCAGTGCTTCCAACTCTGACAGCTCCTCTCCTTCACAATCCAGAGTTGGCAGGGTGCAGCATCAGTTGCACTGACACAGCTGGCTGTGGACCTGCCTAGCAAACAGGTTTACATCCTTTCATATGTTACAGAGCTTCATTCATTTCATTTCATTTCATTTCATTTCATTTCATTTCATTTCATTTCATAAGCTACAGAGGAGTCAGAGCTACAGACACTGTTTTGATTTTTTGAAGATTCATTTAATCTTTCTAAATATTCGCTGTAGGATTGTAGTAAAGATTTTTAGAATGATGATAATTTCTTTATGGATAATAGCCTGCAAAATTTCCATTAATTAGTCATTGCACTAGCAGTCTCTCTTTGAGTAAATACTGCGAATTTCTTCAGCTGAATTGGCTAATACATTCTAGTTGCAAAGTCTGTTCTCTTTTCAAGTCATTGATATTTTTATTTCCAGCTTTTCAGAGTGCCATTGAACATATTTGCCAAGATGTTGCTGCTGTGCACATAAGCTACATGATTTTTTATAATGCAGATATGTATGGAAGGTAATTTAAAATAAATTATCTGCAGAAGGAGTTATATTTTCATAGTCTGAATATCTAGAAAGGAATTGAGAAAGCATGAAAAGGGAGATGTCTGAAATGCATTGCCAGGAAATTAAATATTCTGTGAACGGTAGTCTTTATTTTTTTTAGCAACGTCTTCCTTAATTTCCTAGATTATTAATTTGATTCTTCAGAGTAAGGGAGAGATTTTTGTCAGTTGAAAACATTTTTCTAATTGCAATTACCATCCAAATGAGTTGAGGAAGTCATTAACTCAGTGAATTTGTCTATTTTCTAATGATTAAGCACTGTGTTATTCTCAAGCTCTTTTTTTTTTTTCCCTGCTCTTATCCTTAGTGTTCCGTCAGTGCTCAGTGAGTTTTGTATAAAAGAGTAAAGAAATGTAAAGAAGAATTTTGATGCAGCGTTGATTTTCTGTCTTCTACTACTGCACAGTATTCAAGTGTTTTTGTCCACTGTCCCTTTTTCTCTGTTATTTTTCTGAGCATAGCTGGGGAAGCTGCATTTCCTTCTAAAATGGGTCATCTGCTGAGAATTAATGTTATCTAGAATCTGCTTCTCAGTGGAATAGTATTAGCTTTGTCTTCAGGCAGTTTGTTCCTCTTCCTCCAGTTTGTATCATCACTCTTGCTGATTATTTTTCTGTGTTTTCAGATTGTATACCTTAATGTCCCAGCACTACACGTGGTGATCTCTGCTATTTAATCATATGCTTTTTTTTTTAGTTTGAAGCAGAAAGAAAAGTGAATATGCATTTTTTTATTCAAAATAAGTATGATTGCTATTAATAGTTTTTTTTTTCCTTTTTTTTCTTTGCTGCTTTTCACCAGTTTTCTTTCCTGAAAGATGAAGTCCTCCAGGAGATGCATCTCATATTGGGAAATACTTGAGAGTCCATTAAGTAGAATCCATATTGTTTAAAAAATTTCCTAGTTTCAAAATACCAGTTGCACTCATGTTATTGATGACATTAGTCTCGTTAGCCCTAAAATTTACTGAGGTGTTCATAGCCTGATTGTTTTATCAGTAATTTACAGATTAAAAAGTAAAAAATTCCCAGAGCGGAATGGTCATACTTGGCTAGTGGGGAGACCTGAGAGCTGTGCACATCTATCTGTGCTGCTTCAACAGGAACATCCTCACACTGGAGCAGCCATGTTAGTGTTTTGCTGCGCTGTGGATACTGCAGAATGGAGTGGAGTTCGCTGTTTGACACAAATTCTTGCATTAGGTGTAAGCTTTCACTTTAAGCAGGAAGGACTGCGACTGATGTGAGCCAGGCATGGCCACTGCAGTGGTACCTGCCTGGGTGAGCAGATGAGTGCTGAAGATGAGTTCAGAAAGGCAGGAGCTGTCCTCATGCCAGCGAGTGCTTCTGTGACAAATTACAGCTAGCGACTTTCTTGTCTTCACAATTCACATTCGGTCAATTGTGTTAGCAAAAGCTCTTCATATTGCACTTCTAAATGTTCTCTTAGAATCCTTAGGAGCTAATCTCTAGTTGCCAGCTTTCCAGTTTTCATTGGCAGAAGCTGCCCCATTTCTTCTCAGCCAATAAAATACCTTACAAAATCAGAAATAAGGAGGGAAAGAGGTTTCACATAAAAATAGATTGCTCCTCATACTGAATGAAGAAGCTGGAGATGAATCCTGCTGCATGCTTCAGATTTGTGTATACTGTGTTATGTCTTGACATTTCTATGGGCTTTTAAGCTGCCTGTTGTGACTATTGGTGACTCTTGGAGATCTGTTGCTAAAGGATAGTATTGACTCTGTAGGAAGAATTAAATAGACATCTACTGTTGGATTGCAGAGTTTTTTGCACTAAGGAGGTGGTGTAACATTTCTCAGTGTTCTTCATTACTTCATGGAGCGGTGGTTGGTGTGAGACTGGAAGTGTGAAATTTGTGATTGTTCTTTCAGTGACATAGAGATACTGAGTCATAGAATTGAAGGGATACCAATGTATTTCAGGACTGAAGGCACAGAAAGTAGCCCAAGGGAAGAAACAAATAGAAAAATATACTTTAATACTGCAGAGTTTCCAATAAGCAGCTCTAAAAGTGCTAACAAATATTTTTAAGCTAACTGTGATGAAGAAAGATGCTGAAATGAAACTGAAGAAAATTTACTCGGAATTAAACTCCATTATTTTCTACAAAGAGAACATCAGAAGAGAAGGACTTTTTCCCGCACTGAATGTTACTGTGAAAAAAATCCAAAATTTCATGCACAAAATCACAAGTTTCTATAATGTAGTGAGTTTATGTACATCTGCTTAGCACCAGTCATTGACTGTGTGCCGACTGTTAAGTTGAGGCTTAAATTTTCCATTTGGCATAAACTAGATATGTACCAGCTGAGTTATTGCAATTTAACTGACTTTTGGTGACTTTTTAAGGAGAAAGAGAATGACTGGGGGGGAAACTGCTAACTGTTAGATTTAACTATTGCAGCCACAGTTCTAGTCATCACAGTGAGGTAATCTCTTTCCTTGGAACAAAAGATTAATGTACTTCCTGCTTTGCATTATGTGATTTTAAAAAAGCTGGATTTTATCAAAATGGTAAAGTAGTGAAACTATTTAAAATGGAGTAAAATAAAAAACATGTATTTATTGTGGAGAAAGATTCCAACAGAAACTGTGTGAGATGGCTTCTAGGATTTTAATTTCTAATGGAGAAGACAAATGCTTTGTCATTGTAAGAACCTTCTGGTTAAGCAGTGAGGAGCTATGCCTATCTGGCCCTTAATTAAGCTCAATCTACTAATAATTACATGTAGCCTACTTACTAATACTTACAGGTAGCATGAGTACACTGTAGCAACCTGACTCATTTTGTTGCAGTAATGTAATGCTGAATATTCATATCTGACCTGAGTCTGGAAAAGTACTTCCATAATTTTAATGATTTTAGTTAACCTGTTAGTGGTTTGCAAATTTGTCTTCTTGGAATTCTGTACCCATTAAGCTGGACAAAAGTTGGATTGTTTAAATTTCAGATGCTGCTGCTGTGATCAGTAAAGTACTAAAATGAAAGAAAGATCATGTATGTTTTCTATTTTGTTTAGGGTGCAAAATTTGGACGTCCAATGGGATTAAATCAGGCTCCTCCACAGCGTTCTTCTGTTCGGAGATCATTTGGGAGATCGAAGCGATTCAGCATTACTCGTTCACTGGATGACCTGGAGGTAATTGACTTCCACTTAAAACTTCGAAATGAGTCCTGGAGGGGAGTATACAGTGATTAATTTTGATGGTAAATGAAGAAAAGTAGCAATACCTGTAGTGTAATAAAGTTATTAATGACAATATGACGTTTTTGTGAGGGAAATGTAGATTTCAGGTATTAACCTGAATTTCTGAGTTTTCTGTAATAGCTTGCATTGATGCTAGCAATAGCTGTTCCTTCTATGGGAAATTTTGACTTCATTTTATCCATCACAGCTGGTCATACTGAGCAAAACAGTGGTTTTAATTCATTAGGGTTAACAATGAGGAAAAAAACCCTCACGTTCATTGCATTCTTTTTGTTTCATTTAGCTGATAGTCATTGCATTGAGAACATTTTGGGGGATTAAATTTGTTGTGAGGGTTGTGTATGAAGAACAGGCTCTTTACGTAGCTCCCTATGGAATGCAGCTTTAAGAGTATGGAAAAATTCCTGTTTGAAAAAGACAAAAATATACTTTTCCTCCTTTTGTGTCAGCAGTAAGAAAAAGGAATACCTAATCACCTTGGTGCTTGTGATTGATGTGGTGATTTTCGGTCTTTCTGAGTGTGACATAGTAACACTATTTCACATCTGGTATATAGCATCAGCTGATGCATGGGACTCAGTGGCCTAACTTTACTGATTTTGGTGGAAGCCTGAATTTGAACAGCTGCTCCTGCTCTGCTGTATGTCTCCCTCAAGCTGAGAGAATATGTCTTCGTGATATCTTCTCTTCTGGAGTGCTTCTTCCTGAAAACCCGATTCATGCTTTGGGTTCCCTTGTTCCTTTATCATGCTTCTGTGGAAGGCTTGTTGTTGGACAGAAACACGAATGTGTGCAGAACTATTGGCATAGGAGCCATGAAATACAGATTATACTGTTCTTTGGCATGGGAGGGAATATGGCACGCAGATTCTTCTAAATGGGAAGGAGGTGTATAAAAAGCATTTGAGATGGGAGGAGGAAAGAAGGAGATATTTTGGGCTTCCCGTTGTGGCAAAATGTAGGAAGAAAGGCATTTCGCTAACTGTGAACTAAAGGAGTGGAGAGCTTGGTGCACTGGACTTTTAGGGAACAGTATATGGAAGGAGCTTCTGGTGTGCTTAGGGAATGCAGGTAAGATCTGTCATTCCTTATTCTTCAGATATTGTAAAGGAAAAGAACGTATCCTTTTTCCATTGCGGTCTATTTCTATCTTGTCCAGAGCTTTTAAGTGCCTTGCTTTTTATTTATTTATTTATTTTTAAAACCAATTACAGAAAATACTTTTTCATTTCTTTACGCTCCTAGCTTTTAATGTGGTTATTGCAAAGCTTTTTTTAATAAGCAGAGCAAGATCCTGTGGATACAGCCATTTGGTAACTGTCTAGGTATATCTTTCTTCATTAGAAAATAGTGACTTTTCTAAATTAAAAACCTTGCTGCTAGTTTTGACAGAATTTCTGGTTGCAGTAAGAGAGAACCTTCTCAGAATATCTGAGAGCTCTAGTAACTCGCATATGATAGATAGGAAAAGCAGGGTTCACACCACATTCTTCCATATTCAGATTTCTTTGAGATTTATGTGCATATTTCATATTCTGAAAGGATTTTAAAGACTCAGGATGTAATTTAATTTCTGTGGTAGGAGCAGTTTTATATTGTGTAAATATTCATTAAAGTAGGGACTTGGTGCTTACTGCCTGTTAATTTCAGAAAGATATCACTTGCCTGAAAAGCTTATTTTTCTCTCTTTGTGTCCCAGTTGGGATTCACCAGTGTGTATAAATTAATGGAACAGCACCAACTGGAGGGACTGAGAAGACTCTCTGTGCTATGCAGAGTCCTAATAACTAAAGCTGTTACTTCAGCTGAGCGTCTTAGGCTAAGGTATGAATTGGAAAACTAGAAACAATCTGTATTAAAAACTACATTTAGGTTAATGTCCTTATTACATGTAGCTGCTTGGGTCTGGACTGTTGTCAATTCCTTCGTTTTACTTTGAAACTTCATTTTGTCTCTGCTTGCCACAGGAGAATTTTGCCACTGGGAGAAATACCAACCTCGAGAATAATAGCAGTTCACAAGTCAAAGTAAAATAGCATCAAAATGCTTTGATTTTTGGATCTTGCTTTAAAGTTGCTGCTGCAGCATTATTCCTGACCATGGTAGTGCTAAGTGTAGTAGAAAACAATGCTCTTGGTACACATTTAGATTATTTCAGACCATCTATTTAGAGTCACTGGAAGAGGAAATAACAATAGCCGGAAATTCTTAGAGACTCCACCTTTGGAGTAATGTTTAGAACATACTACATAGATTACTCAGTTGTATTCTTTCCGGCTGTTTCAGCAGAATGGATAAGGTACTGACCCAAACGTGACATTTGTAAATGAATTTGCTTTTCTAATTTTGTGGGTTTGATTCCTGCTGAGGTCCAGGTTACTTTTCCAATTGGTTCCATGCTGTTTCTTTTATGGGCATACACTGAACATGGTGCATTTCTTATGTGTCTGAAGAACGTTGGATTTGTACTTAATTTGAAAGGATGAACTTAACTCCTCTTGGCTTTGGAGCTGCGTGGAATACCAGCTGTCAGTTTTGCTGTCTTCTGCCATAAGGTGGCGTGGTTTCCTTACAGTTGTTTTTCTTTTATTTATTTTTTTGCCAACTATCCAAGCTTAAAACGAACCAGTGATGGCAAGAGAGTATTTCACTTTTTCTTTCTAATAGTTATATTATGACTGGCTGTATGCACACAGACAATATTCATATGAAAGTGGAACTAACTGTAATGATACACTGCCCTGCTTGAGCGTTTCCCCTTACCTGTAGAAGCTGTACGCACATTAAAAAAATATACAGATATGTAGGATTAACCTGTAGATATTGTTTTTACTGTTAGGATCTGTATACAAGATCATTCTAAATCTGTGGAGATCAAAATAGAATAAATTTAATGAATTTATTAAAATAATGAATAGTACAAATTTAATGAATAACATTATTTGCTCTCTTCAAATACCTGAAAGGTGATTGCAGTGAGAGCAGGGCTGGTCTCTTCTCACTGGTGACAGGGGGCAGGATGTGGGGAAATGGCCTCAAGTTGTGCCAGGGTAAATTTAGGTTGGATATCAGGAAAAATTTCTTTACAGAAAGGGTGGTTAAGAACTGGAATAGGCTCCCCAGGGAGATGGTTGAGTCACCATCCCTGGATGTGTTTAAAAACCGTTTGGATGTGGTGCTCAGGGACGTGATTTAGCAGAGGGTTGTTAGTTAGGGTAGTATGGTTAGGTTGTGACTCTGTGATCTTTAAGGTCTTTTCCAACCTGAGTGATTCTATGATTCCGTGATAATGCTAGGAGTATGGTAAGGAAAATGGCTTGTGAAACACAAAAGAATGCACTTTTAGTTCAGAATTGTGGAAATTGTGCTTGTTTACACCAAAGCTGAATATTATCTTCTGTTAGAACTGAATTCAGAAAATTAGTGTGTCAACCACATAGTTGTATTCAGAGCTTTTTCTTTACTAAATTACAAGAAACCTTTTTCCATTAAGAAAATACCTACTACTATGTATGTAATTTTTAATTTTTCCATGTGAATAATTTGTTGTTATGAAATAGTACCTGTTCACAACTATGCTAGTCTGTGATTTCCACCAATCATACTTCAGCAAGTACTGCTGGTTCATAGGTATAAGCTTAAGTGAATATGTTAAAGCTATTTAATGAGTGGACATGATTCTATCTTCCTATTTCTTCCCTGTAGGCAAGTACCATTGGTTTCATTTTCTGTCTTGCAGGATACTGTCCTGGCAGTGTCACTGCTTGTAGACTTACAAGTACATCAAAGATGATTCTGTGAAACTGCAGAAAGTAGAGCACTGTCTTTTAAAAAAGTTGCATCAAACAGAATGATCTTTTTTTTTCCAGCATCAATATTAGCACCAGATTCCATAACATCTTCAACTGTAACCTGTTACATTCGTATTTTAACTTGTCTTGAAATCTGTTAAAATGGCTTTCCCTCAAAGTCAACAAATTTGGGTTTCTATGTAGCCAAGGAGAACAACTCAAAGCTGGTGAGTTTCCTGAAAACTTCTGAAACATTTTCCTTTGGTATTCCTCTGTGGTTAAAAATAGGGCAGAATAATATAGACATCATGTCTTATGCAAATGAATAAGAATATTATTACTTTTTGGATATTGTTAAACAATCTTTTAATTTAGAGGTTGCTTTAAAATTAAAGAATATTAATTCTTTTAACTAAATATTAGAACAAAAAAGATAGCTGTTTCTTCTTTTCTTCTTGACTTCATCTCATTTTGGCATCCTTAAAGCTAAATCCTATGTGAAAGAGAACATTTATTGTATCAAATTTCTAGATTCCAGTGATGTTTTTAAAGTTGGAATGTATCATACATTCCTTTTAATAGTTAGTGTTAGGAATTTTTGTTAGAATGTTCTATCTTAATTATAACCGTTAATAATCTAGTATTATTAGCTGTTATTATAGATAATAATGCTCGATTCTTTTTCTGTTTTGTTAATTCCAGTGAAGCAACTTCTTTTGCATTTCATCTGCTAATTGAAAGCAACACATCTCCTCAGTATGAGGTTTTTATACTAATGAATGACATGCCTCTGCTGGATATTAGCTTTGGCATCTGTGGGTGGCAAAAAACCCTAAACGCTCATTTGACTTAATAATGAGTTTTTAAGTGGGTACCTGTCTTTGTTTAACTGATTTAAATAATCAGACAAAGCTTACACAGGGAGATAATAGCTTGTGTTAGACTAGCCAGTGTACTGGGAAAATCAGACAAGAAGAGTTAAACATGCCCCAAACTTTTCCCACCCTGTAAGTCCATCTAATAAAAAGCAGTAATACTCTCTTCAAAGCTTTCCCCACCAACAATCTTAGATCATAGCTGTGGCCTCAATACCACCACTATGTCTACTATAATAATGTGGTTTAAACCGAGGCCTCTTCATTCCCAGCTTAGATATGTGCACTTAAAATTTGAAAATAATGTATATCTTTGTCTTAAGTTTTACCAATTACGTTAAGCTGTGATAACTTACTGTGTGCTGCTGGTATACTCGGCTTCCACCCTCTATTACTTGAAGTATTGCATTTTGCATGGATTTTTTCCTAATTCTTACCTAAGATGTAGCTGACTGATGGACATTCTTGTCCTCAGTCTGCCTTCATGAAGACAGAAAACAAGCCAGTTGTGGAACAAAACTGCCTGCAAGAAAAAAGTCTCCAGAGAGCAAACTGTATCCTGGGCTCCATCAAAAGCAGTGTGGTCAACAGAGCGAGGCAGGTGGTTCAAGAGGACTTTTAACATCCCTTTGAGCCTGTTTCTTGGAATGTGCCACTAGGTGTCAGCTTTTCAAACAGTGCTAAGCGGAAGCTGTCTGCTTGGTGATTTTACAGTCACTTGCTATAGAAGTCCAAACCCTCTGGCTGAACTGTAACATATATATCTTTAAATAGTGTCATGTTGTGATGAAATTATAAATTCATTTCTTTACCTTGAATTACTGTAGTATATGTGGTCATGGAGATGCTCTTTAAGGCTTTTAAAGCATTTAGCATTTCAGACAGGAATTCCAAGCTTGTTGGCTGAAGTTTCTTACTAACTGTGCTGCTCAATGGCTGTACAGCTGTGCTGTAAAATGAAACAGGACCAGGACATAGAGATAGGCAATGGAGTGTAATGCTTGTCCTATTGTGCCATCGAAGTTGTCATTTATGCCGCTTTGTCCTGAGCCAGTTAGTGTGTTTTTTCAAATGATTTCTGGATACGGTTTAGATGTTGCCCCCATGGTTAGCATCACTTTTCCTAATATACAGTTTGGATGTAACCAACCTGATTGATAGGAGGCTGGGAGAGCTTGGTGGTGTGGTAGAAAGCACCAGCTATCTTTGGAACTACAGAAGAGCTCACGGCACTATTTATTTGACTGCTACAGATATAGCCAGCATGGCTCTAGGTTACCATCATCTCATTCTGGTGCACGTATTATCCTTTAGAATTTGTTTTAACATCATTCTCATCTTGTTAAAGATTTCCAAGAATATGAATTTTAACGTTTATTTCTCTGGGCTTCTCTGTTAAGTACTTCAGACTCTTTTCAGCATACTCTGGAGCGTCTGCTTCAGACTTTACAATTTCTTATAAGGTATGTTAGTTACATTCATTACTAGTCCCCAAAGGAGGACAAAATAATAATAGCAGTACACTTTTTTCCCCTCACAGATTGTGCACTGGCATTTATGTTAAACCTTTCAGGACGTTTTATAGTATATAATAATTTTGGAACATTTGCTGTAAGTTTTTCTTACATGTATAAAATTTATCATGGAAAATTCTTATGTTCTTCACACTTTATACATGTTTGTGAAATATCTGACTGAGGTGGCTTTGTCAACAGATGAGTAAAGCTGTGTGTATCCTCTTGTTTCTTGTGAATTGAAGGTGCTTATTTCTAAATACATTCCAGAATGTGAAACTGATTTTGCAGACACTGAGAATATTGAGACTTGTTTTCTGTTGATAAAGTGACCATACTTTGGTAATTCTACGTTTTTCTCTTTTCTACAGTTTTGAGTTAATTTCTTTATTTCAGATCTTGGAGAAATTTGTCTTGAATTGCACATAAGAAAATGAGTAGTCAGAGAGTGTGATGAGAGCTGAATCTCATCTGTGTTTGCACTGTGATGTGCATGCAGCAGTGCTCATCCTGCACTCTGCTGCCTGACAAGAAATGAACAGAGTTGTCTGGGATGGATTCCATAGAGAATGTGGATAGAGAGTTGGCACTGCACGCAGAAATTTCTCCTGCAGGATTCAATTGTCTGACCCTACCACTCAAGCAATGCTGAGCCATATTACCTCTGGGCTTGGCTCCCCAGCCCATTTCTGTCACAGAACCATAGGCAGTATGTGCTTTCAGGGACTAGAGTAGAGTTTGTATTCTGCTTGCATCCTCTGATGTCAGGCCTCACTTCTTGCCAGTAGCCAGTACCACCATTCTTAAGATTTTTTATTGAGTGGATGCTGGTGAATTCATAAGCTGTCAATATCTCTAATGCACTCACTGTGAGGTTCAGCATGGATAAACAATTTAAGGTAACTGCCTTAGCTCAACCACATAAGGTATCAGAATTTATTTTGGCTCCATCTGCTTGGTTCCAGTTTCTCTGAGTAGCAACATAGCAATCAGCAGCAGATGGGCAGGCTCTTGGGGGTGTCTTTTGCCATCACCTCTGGTACCTGGCCTTCTTTTAAGTGGTTTAGTGGAGAAATGTTGATGGTAACTGGATAGTAGAACTGGATGATCTTGGAGGTCTTTTCCAACCTTGGTGATGGTATGATTCTGTGAATATGTTTACTCTCCTGGCTCTAATTTATGATATTAAGGCAGAAAAACAGCTTTCAGCACTGAGGTCTGTTATTGAAATCTAGAATGATTTATTGCTTAAGGATAACCTTTGCTTCAGTTTCTAATGTTACATTTGTTGATTCAAGAACATCTTCTAAGACTCCTCCTAAGAAGGTCAGCAGTGAGGTGAAGTTAATCAAATTAATAAGGACAAGAACAGTCTCTGAAGATGTGAGCAGACTGCATTTATAAGACTGCATGCCTGAACAACAAAATGGCAGATGAAAATGTATGTAGATAAATGTAAAACAATGCAAATGAGGTAAAATCACCCTAGCTTCATATATCAAATGGCATCTATGTCTCTGAGCTGCTTCAGAAGTGTGGTCTTTGCATTATAAGGGACAGTTGTATGAAAATATCGGCTCTGTACACAGTCAATAAACCAGAAAATCCAGTGTTGTGAATTATTGGGGAAGTATCAGAGGAGAATGAACCACATGTTCCATACACACAAATCATACTCTCTACGGTGTAAATACTGTGATTTGCTCACACTTTTTTGCCAATTTAAAAATTGTGTTCTGGTTTCCTTATTTCAAAATGTTATAATGAATTAGAAGTGGAAAAGTTTCAGGAAGGTGTAATGAGTACGGAATTGTGGGTGGCATACAAAAAACAACTGGGATTGACTGCTTGCAGCCTCCTTCAGCACCATTAATTGAGGGTAGCTAAAGCCAGGAGCAAAACAAGGAACTGTTCATGCAGCAGGCATCCACTGAGTGCTGTGGATGCAAGAAATTTGCATGTCTTTGGGGAAAATGGACAAATATTTGGAAGAGAGATCTGCTGGGGATTATGAAGGAGACAAGCCACACCGGATTCAGGAAATATGAACTAAAAATACCTGAAGTCTGGGAGAATGTAGTCAAGAAATCTCTTGGCCTGTGCTGCTTGTCACTGTGCATCCATCTGTGGCTGTTCTTGGAAACTGAGTATTGGGTTTGGTAAACACATGCTTGGAACTGAGGGGGCCATTTCTAGATTGCCAGGTTCAGGAATGGACATCGCTTCTTTATGTCTGGGATTGTGGACTGTTCTTGAGGTACAGAAAGCTGTGTCCCCTTTCAGGTGATGCAACCCTGAGAGGTTGAAGGGAAGGACTCACTGCTGGAGCGCTGTTTGTCAGTGCAGCATAACTGCAGTGGGCTCTGGGAGCACACACTGCTGTATTACAACTCTTTGCAGCATCTGCTTTCTGAGGGAGAGAGCTCTAACAGCTTTCCTGCTGCAGAATGGATTGCTCATGTAATTTCTGGAGAGAATGAGGAGCCAGGTGACTGCTTTGATTCGTGTTACTGCCCTTCCTCTGCTGCACTTTGTCACCTGCTGTGTCATGTCATGTCATGTGCTAATGGGGATGAGGAAGGATTTTTGTCAGTGACGTTTGGTTAGTGTTATTGAATGAGTTAAAGTCTTATGGAATGAACTGAATTGGCATTTCCAGAATATAGTCACAGAATAGATACGGTGCCAATGAGAGTACTGTACCCTTCTGTGAATTGATTCTGACTGCATTTACTGCTTAAACTGCTGGGATTTTGGCTAATTTTCACTGTCCTCATGGATTCATCAGTCCAGTGAAGTTTAAAGGAGAGGAATCACCTGTGGAGCTCCTTCCAGATGAGCTGCTGATCTTTACTTAATATTAGTTCATCAAAACATTTAATCTGTTCTTTTGAAATTCAAAAAAGAAAAAAAAAGAGAAAAGAAACAAAAATCCCAGTTTCTACTTCTGTTTAGTTCAGAGTATTCTAAAAGCATGGTACTAAGCACGATTTGTTGGCCAGAAAGTTTGTGCAGTTCTTTTTGAAGGCACACAGTTATTGCTGGTGTTTCTGGAGAGTAGGTGTGGTATTGAAGAGGATGAGAACTGGGTTTTGTTCAGAAGGAGAGCTGTGTAACTGGCAGTGCCCTGCTTACTCAGAGGAACATGGAGCATTTGGGTAGGATGAGATAGATTGCGAAACGTGCATACATGTGATTGTAATCATACAGAGACATGCACTTACATGCCGGCAACTGGAAGAAAATTGCTGCACGTCTTACAAGTTTAACTGTTCTTCTTTAAGAGAAAAAATAATTTTAGATGATATTTTGAGTGTTTTTAATAGGGATTGATTCATTCAGTTCATTTGGAAAATTTACTCATCAAAGGGGAGTGTATTAAAACCGAAGATAATTTGGAGACGAAAATGAGGTTTACTCAATGCTTAAACAAGTTTGGGCAAATGTTAGGGACTGAATCCTCTAGGCCTTTTCCGAATGCATTTTGCATTAGCAGTCTCCTCAGCAGCACGCTGTTGCCTTTTGAGAAGCTTTCTTGTTCCATAGGACCTGCCTAAACAACAAGCTAAAAGCTGCCTGTGCCTCTGGATGAGAAGATACAGAACTCGTGCTGAGGGCGGAGAATGTGCTGGGGAGGAGGAGAATGGGAGAGGTGTTGATAGGGCAACACACAGAGAAGCCTCATTTTATGACTGGACTCTGGAAGAAGTAAATATGTTTTCAGAAAGAGCTAAATAATAAAGTTGAAGGGACTGTTTCTTAACGATGAGCTATTAAACTATTTATACATGGAGAAAACTTTTACTGATAGTCAAGTGTCTGTAAGTATGAAGTTTTGTTTATCTAAAGGGAACAGAAAACAGGAATATGGTTTAATGAGTAGCCTGAGCTAAGAAATCTTGCAGTGAAATACGATAAATTATGCTTCTAAGGAGTCAATGAGTTTTTAAAGAGACAAAGTTTGTAAGTATAAGTATTTAAGTTAACTTCCTATATAACCTCTATTATGAAATTAAGAATATACCATTTTTATAGCTATATTTTGAGTGACATTATGTTGCTTTTACAATGTGGAGAGAATATACTGTGTATTCAGATATTTCTTTAATTAAGTTTTTAATAAATCTGTCGTTTAATTTTCACTATGCTTGTACATGTGTTTCCTGAAAGTAAGAATGTCGTGTGAGAGCTTTGTTACCTTCTCATTGTTACGGTGGGTTTTTAAGGTGTGCAGCTAAACTGATTTCTCTTCCAGCTGGATTTTTATCCAATAAAACAGAATCCAGATGGTATGAGTTATTAAACTAAATGAAAAGTATATATCGAATAGAGATTTTTTGAGTTGTTGACCCTCCAGCTCAGTTTTCATCTTTTTATTGCTTAGAAACCATATTTTGTGAGTTACAGCCCTAGATATAATATCAAAGATGCGTATGCACTGTTTAATTAAAAATAAGTTGTTTTCCCGTTTGGTTTTGCATTGATTTTCCCCAAATGTATTGAGTCTTCAAGGCTCCATCTGCAGTAGTAGGAAATTGAGAAGCAACTTTGTGTCTTAGTGATCTGTCACTTAATCGTATCCTCTTAATTATGTGATTTAGCTTTAACTTACTGTTAGGCTGCAAATTCATCTTCCATCTAGATGCACAAGTTACGCATGCGGTTACTGCATGTTTGCTTTAATGGAGGAGATACAGATGTCTTAAACTGCTGTTGAAGGGAAGGAAAGAAATGGTGATGTTTGTTTCAAAAAGGAGTGTGAAAAAGTGTATGTTTTATTATCTGTTTCCAGTCAGGCTCTGCAGAATTGTATTTCAAAGTGTAAAATACAACTCGCAGAACCAACTCTTTATTTTTATGGATAAAGAGTATCCCAAATCTTTGGGATGGCAAATCTTCCCTAGCAGCTTGAGATGTGTACATTGGGCTCGGAATGGCATTGGACAGCAGGGGGCACTCGGGACAGCCGTTTGCATCCAGTCTGTGCTGAATTTATTGTATTATTAGAAGCCTTGCTTCTATTTCAGTTATTTATAAACGAATGCATTCCAAGTAGTTTGAAAATGTTTTTTCTTAATATAATCCTGGAATACGAAAGACTTTCATCTTTAAAACTGATAGAAGGAAACCACATTCTTGTAAACATGAGAATCTTCCCGCTTTTAATTATTAGCACTTATATGGTCTGTTTACTGCTGAGTAGCTGACAGATCCTCTGCAAAAATACATCTGGACAAATTATAGAAATTTTGGAAAATTAGAAAAACATCTGTTCTACAGAACAGTTTGCTCAGTTTGTAGATAGGTTGCGATTCTCCTGCTTTCAGAAACTCACTTCGGTGAGCTAAATTGTGTTCTTAACATTTCTTTTGCCTGGTTTTTCATACAGGTAGTTGCTAGTTGATTTAATGTTGGACAAAAAAAAAAAAAAAAAAAGAAATACTTGATGAGATTTGAGAATTTTGAGGATCATTCTGCCAATGTTAGATATACTTCAGGAATTTGTGTTACCAAGAGTTCATCCGGAGGATTACCTCTCTCTAGTTGCCTTGTATTTTTTTTTTGTGTGTGTGTTTTTTCTTTTAGAAGTAATGGATATATTAAATCCTATTCATCTTTTGACAAGTTAAAACTTATCCAGCTTCCTGCCATTCTATCTTTCTCTTGAGCCTTTTCTTCTCTGAAAACAAGAGCACAAAAGAAAATAAGAGCAGAAAGTGGAGGGAGGGTGGAAGAGAAGAACGGATCAGCCATATCTGGGGCTGCTACCCCTTCCCACAGTTTAGTTTCTAAACAGATGGATGTGGGTTTACAAATGTCGCCTTTGGTATATCTGAATAGGTTTTTTAAAGCTCTTGTGCCATCATTTAACACTTTCCATTAATAGCTTTGCAAATTAGAATTCCTTTTGCTTTGGACCTTTGAACTTGGAGTTGTCTGCCTGGTTTTCAATCTGGCAGCTACAAAAATAATCTATGAAAATACAGAGGGAAAAGAATTTTTTTTTTTTTCAAGGGCTTTCAGATTCACCGAGCATTTCATTCCCATTATCATTAACTGATGTCATCTAATTGGCAGAGTTTATCTTCAGCGTTAGTAGAGTCGCTGCATGGAAAAATGTGGACATGCAGGACTCAGTTCAGGGTAATAAAATCAACAGCTGTAGAGGTCTGTAAATGGGGGGATTATTGGCTTTGTAACACCAAGTGCAGGAGCGTAGGGTGTACAGAGCATTGCCCACACATGGTGCTCCCAGCCCTGTGCCACCATGGGGCTCTGGTGCAGTGCTGACCCTGGTGCATGCTGACCTTGATACTGCATTTAATTGCTCACATGTGGTCTTCCTTTCCCCCCCATCATTCTAATGTTCTTGTGGGTAAGAACTACTTTTGTAGGAGATTCCTATAGGATTTAGGTAGATTGTTAACTAAACACTGTCAATTAAAATCCTGTTCTGTGATGCCCCAAAGGGATGTTCGCAGGACAGCTCTCCAGGCCTTTCTGATCCCTTTGTGCTTTTTACTTGTCTCAGGTGAGGATTACTGAGCAGGTGCTCACTGCCTATGTGTAATGTCAGTACAATCTGGTTGTTGAAGGTATTGACAATGAAAATACACTATTCAGCCTACTTGCTTTAGTGTCAAGCAACATGCAGCATTTAAACAGCTGAATTTGGCCTGTTTTCATTATAAAATTATAATTTTTAACACTTATTTAAGCAGTAAAACTGTTCTACACCGAAAATCTCCTAGGGAATTTGCTTCGTAAGTCCAAAAATAATGTTATATTTTATAAAATGTATTCCTTCCTATCAACCTCTCCATTTGTTTCTGTTGCATTTCTTCATGGTATTAAACACTTGTGGAAGACAGCATTTTGAAATGCAGCAGTGTGCCTATTGAGACTCATAATCACTCATAAAATGAACTTTGTCCGTGGCAGCAAACTGTTGTGTCTCAAGAATGCCTGTTAAATCACGATTCCTCCATTTTCATCTATAATTAGCTTGAATTTCTTCCCTGCTCACTCTGAATTAAGTCTGTAAGGTTGAGTTGGTCTGTTAGCTAAGAGTGCCCATGCTGAATTGTTGAAACATCTTTTTGCCTCTCTCTCTATCAGTTCAGGCTAAAATTTCCCATCTTCGTATTTAATTTATACTAAGGCTGCTCCAGAAGTGATGCCTCCTATTTTATGATATTGGCCCATGACGTCAGAGGTGGGTGTTGATGGGATGGCAGTAGAGGTTGAACTTTCCCACCAATATTCACAGCGATGTGTTGTTGCTGTGTGACAGATAGCAGCAGAGGGGCACTCTGACAAAATAATGTCTGATGTGGAAGTGCGGTAAGAAAGTGTGAGAAAGGTGTGGAACTGAATTGTTCCATGCAGAAAAATGACACCCATTGATACTCATAGGCACTTGCTGGGCATTTATGGAGACCAAACAGTGGATGTGAGGTGGTGGGTGATGCACTTCAGCAGTGACTGCAGTGGTCAGCTCCACTGAAACAGACTTTTATGAGTGCAGCACGCAGGCTCTTTATCATCACCAGTGAAAATTCCTAGCTAATGGTGGTGACTGTGCTGAGAAAAAGTGTTTCTTGTAGCTGAGAATTTGCTGTATCCAATTGTGTTATTGTGCTCTTTATAGCTTCTGCCATTTTCAGGGAAATAAATAGGAGGCAATACTTTCAGAGCGAGCTACAGATTAGGGGAACTGTAACTGGATGGATGTGGGGGATTCCACGTGCTGCGTTGAAAAGAGAGGAGATCAGTCTTTCCTGAAGTACTGCTTGTAAGTCCATCTTGTCAGGACATCCTCAAAACGTAAAAATAGTAAAAATGCTCACTAACCATTTTCAATTTGTAATTCTGGTTTTTGTTTTTAGCAAAACTTCTATTCTGGTTGCTTCAAAAGCAACAAAACGCAGTGCTCCAGGTACTACCACTATTTACTTGAGAACAGCAACAAACTTCATGACATTCTGCTCTTTCCATATACAGTCTCTTGAAGCCACTACTACCACAGGCAAGTGAAGAGCACTTCCCTCTTGCATGACAAGCAGCTGATTTTGCTCTCTGTTCCTAGGGCGCTGTGCACAGAGCTGCCTTGACATCAGGAAGCACAGGCTGGGGTAGCAAAGAGGGAAGGAAGAATATCAGTTGGTTTCTGCAAGGAGGATTTTGTCTTTAGGGACAGGAGGCTGCACCTAGCTTTAGCTGAGTATGCCAAGTTTCCTTGTGCTGTGGATTTTTACCTGCGATTTACAGTGTTAACTGCTGAAAAATTGAGCAGAAGAGAAGAAGAGACCGTTCAAGGTCTTACTTTAATCTGGCTCGTATGATGTAAACCTCTGAAAATAGGGGTTTACGATGTAAATGTTTCTATAACTAATGTTATGGCGATTAACTAATGTTTTGCTGGAATCTGCTTTGGAAATCTGTTTTACTGAGCACAGGACCATCGCACGTTCAACTTAGAGGAAGAGCTTTAAAATACAATTGTCCTGATTTATATAAAACGATCTAGTGTTTCTCAGGAGAGATAATTGAGATCTAATCTGAATCCCTGACGAACCACAGCTTCCTGCATTGGCCTGTTGCTATGGGTAACATAAAGGGAGTAAAATAGAACTTCATATGAAATGCCTTTAAACTTTACTGGCGTGTACAGGCATGGAATAGGGCTGAATTTTTTAGCTTAATCTTTGCAAAGCCGATTTGCTAAGGAAATGCTTTTTCCATATTAAGTGAAGATGAATTTAGGAAGAGTACTGTTAGGAAAAATAACTGCTGTTTCTTATGAAGAGCGGGTAAGTGATATGAATTATATTTAGCTAAGGCAAGGCATCGTTGCAGTGAGAAATTAGAAGCTATTGTTATTGGCAAGAAAACTGAGAAGAATGTTATCAACTCCAGCATGCTTTTTGTTTTGCCTTACAGCTTCGTTACTTTAAAGTATTGGAGTTAAAATTCCTTCCTAAATGCAGACGTTTGATTTTATTGTCATAGAAGAGTAAAGGGAAAACTGTAGCAGCTAACAGTCGCATTTGGAGGTGTATTTCTGAACGTGCCCAGGACGTATAAAGCTAAAAAACAATAAGTTGATTATCTGTGCCTATTCTTTCCAATTCTGTGCAGTGTATTTTGTGCATGCTTTCTGTGCTAGTATCACAATGTTATATGTGTAGGTAAAACTGTATATATGTTTATATCTCTATCAAAATAATTTTAAGGATGGCTTGGCATTTAAGCCACTGTGTTTATATGTAGTAACATTGGCTTTGTTTGGGATAGAAAAGTTGAACATCTTTTTCCTAAAGGAATTCCAAATGTCACATCATTTACTGTTCAGATGTCATTTCTATAGATCCAAATGTGCAATAGTGTTTTTTTTCCTTGAGAATTCTTACATCTGTAATACTTTTGTATTAGATATTATAAATGCCTTTCTTTCATGAAAGACAGTTGAAAAGACAAATTATGTAAGAGTTCTCCTTCGAGAGACATTGTGAAGGGGCTTAATTTTCATAAAATTCTATATCATCACATTAATTGCAGTAACATTTTCATCTGAGGATAAAAATGATATTACACAGTGTTTAGGTAAGATATAAACGTGAGATATTTATTGGATGGAAAATGTATGAGCAATCTATAAGTAACATGGCTTTGTTTTTGATTTCAAACATTAGGACAATATTAACTATATTTTGAGGCATGATTCCCCTCCCAGAGATCATCAGAGGTCATTACATTTGCACAATGTTAATGCTATAGTGCATTTAAAAGGATAAAAATACATATATGCAGTGCAAGTCCTGGAGTAGTATGCCTTGAGATCTAGGAACCAGCTCGTAATTCCTTACTTGGCAGAAAGAGAAGTTGCCTTGGGTGATTTAATGAGGGGTTTGAACGAAGCTGGATGCAAGCAGGCAGCTGGCTGAGTGATAGGCTCTCCAGAACTAAGTGACAAAGTGTTTGAAAGTTGGCTGCTCCTACGGAGTCTGTAAACCTTCAGTGCTTCATCTCCTAAAGAGCACAGTGAGTTTCTCAAACTTATTTTGTGTTTTGAACTCGTATGAGAAAATCAGTTTAGAAGGTTGGTAGAGCTAGGTAAGCTATTCTGAGCTGAAAGGCTAAATTAGAGGGGGCTTCGGAAAAGATTGTGAGTGTAATACTGTAATCAGCAACTCTCACAGACTCCAAATGCAGCAGGCAGGGAACTCTAAATGCTGCAAGATGCCACTGCTTGTATTGGAAGTAGGAGTGCTGTAGGAAGGGCAGAAAGAGGTCACTTCTAATCCTCTTTTCTTTGAATTTTTCTGGATACTCAGGAAAGAAATAGATATTTCTGTTCAGTTTGTGATTTTGTCATTGCTGTAGTAGAAGAGAGCAGTATTTTTTTGCTCTGTTTGTAGATTTCATCTCTATGTGTCTCAGGAATAGTTTGAAATACACAAGGAAGACACTCACATTCTATTAAAGGAGATGATTTCATATTGCTCCATTTTATTGTTAAGGCCTGGCATTTCCTAGGATGTGTCACCCTCCCAGTACCCTCATCGTTCCCTTTGTTCTCCTGGAGCACTTGAGCATGACTGTCGACTTGAGTGACAAATCTTGAGAAGGTGAAAAAGGACATTTGGCGTTGAGTTACCTGCAGAATATTTGCACACAGGTTTATTTGTTCTAAGTAGCGTCTGAGATATGGAAAGAACGTTTTGCTTTTCTGCGCCATGGTTTTACGGTAGACTTCGATGGTAATTAGTTAATTACCTAGTCCATGTAAAAGGGGATGTTCCTTGGATCCCTGTGGATTTCCTGTATGAGAGTTTGTGCCAAGGGACAGATGCCATCAAACTGGAATTATGCACTCCTCTGGCAGGCTGTAGACCACGAAAGCTACAGACTGCATCAGCCTTTAAAATTGCTTCTTTACGGCCTCTCTGCATTTCTTCCTTGTTGTGGGTGCCAGATAGCATGTAGTCTTCTCCCTGCTAATTATTATAAGCTAATCCTCCTTCAGATGTATTGCAAGCAGATCCTGAACATGACATTAAAAACCTCATGGGCCCTTCTGGTTTTTCCACCTACCAAAGAGAGGTGATACAAAGAGAAATTTTACATGCTTTTTTCTTAATCAGAAGTTTATACTATCTAGCATATGCTGAAACGTTTGCCAGTTTCGGAGACCTAAAGCATCTTTTATGGTGTATGATAACTGCTTGGGAAGCTGTTGCTCAGCTTGTTGCCCTGGCACAGAGCTGCATCACAGGGATCAAGACCTTGCCCTGAAGTCGAGGGGAGAGTTCACATCCTCCTCCTTTGGTGTCTGTGCACCTGAGCAGCTCATCCAGCTGGAGGAGCAAGCACGGATTCTGGCAGGAGAGATACTGAAAGATATTTTATTTCTCCTAAACTTAGTTCTAAAATTTTGGTATTTATACTCCTGGCACATACCATCAGGATATATCACGGGCTTTTTCCTGAACCAGTCTGACACTTTGAAGAACTAATTTCAGTTCTTATGTGGTTGTGAGAGATTTGAAGGTTGATTACAATTCAGATTTTATCTCTGAGTGATAGTTCATAAGTACACTGACAAAATGTATACAATGTCCTGTCATTTGAAACAAAAGACTTTTTTTTTTTATAACCTTCCTAACGTCCCTTTACACACCTTGTCTTTCCTCATCTTTCAGAAATGGTCATGTACATGAACCATACAGTTTTGTAGCTTCTTAAAAGCTGTGTTTTCTATCAGGTAGTTCTTAGTAGGTAAGTGTTAGGTTTCATCCAAAAATTAGCTTTCATATCTATAATAGGTGAAATTTTGCCCTGAAGAGCCTGCTAAGCACGAGCACTGAAGAATGAAAACCAACCCCCAACAGATACTGAATTTTTAAAATGAGATCATCATAGTATTTAAAAAAAAATCTGGTCTTGCAACTTACACCTGTGGACAAATCTAGACAAGTTCCAGCTGAGCAGTTTAGAAGAGAAACTGCTTTGTCCAATGTGAACAGTATGCACTGACAGTTTTAAATTAAGATTTCTAAGTTTCCAAAGTAAGTCTGAAGTTTTCAACCTGTTTTTATTAAATTAGCTGAATTAATTTCATAAACATAGATGAATATAAAGAAATGTTCTTATAATAATTCTTGTTCTGTGATCTAAAAATGTAAAGTGATAATGATTAAGAAATGCTGAATAATCTTAGGGCATATTACTTAAGAAAACTGCTATGCTTTTGGTAATATATTGAAGCCAAAGGGAATACAAACTGTCTTATTAGCACAGAAAAAGGTAGTTGATGTTTAGGGAAGAAATTCTGTTATTCCTATAGGAGCAATTTTTTGAAGTATTAATAAGTCCCTATTGAGAGAGATTTTAAGATATTGATTCATGACATTTAAAATAAACATTTCAAAACACTAAAGCCAATCCATGGCGTGCAGAAGGCTAAGGGTCTTAAATTAGGCCAAATGAATTGAGGTAAAATTCTGTCATCTCACTGTCCACAGAACTTAATTAAGTGGTACCATTCCAGTAATTTTTGAGTTTCTGTGCTAAATCACTCATTTTTTTCCAAAAGCAGTGTAAATATTCTCTTTACTATAATGAGAACCCTATACATTTTACTTCTTACCTTTCACAAACACGAGGGAGAATCATACTTGATGTTTTTATCTACATTCATGGAAGCTGCCAAAGTAAATAACCATTTCTAAAACATACGTATTTTGAAAGGTTTTTTCCCTGTCTTTTCTGCAAAGCGATAGTACTGCTTTACCTTAAGTCATCCTTTTCTGCATTACTCAAGAAAAAACACTGGAATTTTTTGTTCATCAGCTATTCTGTACAGTATGTGGATAGAGGCAGTCATATTTATAGTAGAATTCAGTAATGTAAGTTAAATTTTCTACATGAAATAAGTTACAGCTTCTGAATGTATAACATGTTTGCAAGGCTGTACCCAAAACATGACTGCTTTTTTGATATCTGGATATACCTTTATAATGTTATTATGCTTCGCAGATTCAGAAGCATTTCTGTGTAATTTAACAAGAACTGTCTTTTTAAAATGCATTTGTTTTCATCTGAACTGACACTCTGGCAGTGATGCCAGTTACAGATCAGTTTGGACATTGAAAATTCCAGAATACATGTATTAAAAACTAAATCAGATCCTCTGCTGATTATGGGAATGATGGAGCTACAGCAGTGCTCTTCAGATGCTGTCAGCAGCAGTATGAAATTCCGAGGTGAAATACAGAAGAAAAGATAAAGAAGAAACTATTATTCTAAAGATTACCGAGGGTTTCTGTGTATTCTGAGGGGGAGAGGGAATGTTTGTTCCGAGATTGGCAAATTCAGACAGATTATGGATAGATGGCATTTCTCCTCAGCTGTGTTTATATGCCTTTTTCTTCTGTGTGTTTTCTGTCTTGGAAATGTTGCAGGTATGTAGGGCATTCTTTCCTAGCTCTTTAAACAGCAGTACGAAATAGCAGAGTTGATTTATAATCATTTAGGAAGTTATTTAAAGGCTCAAGGACACTCTCAATAACCAAGGAAAGATTCTCTAATTTAAAGTAATAAGTTGTAATAACCATTGAAAATCAATACAAACTTCAGTGTAAACATCAGCTGTCCTTCCTGTCTGTTACTTGGCTGAGTACTGAAGTGCAGCTCTGGACTATGTGTTTGGGAAGCCTTCACCTATCTGTTTTTTCAGATGTTTGCTGCCTTGATATAATTTGTGATCAAAGCTGGAAAGTTTATGGTAGACAAACACCTAAGTCTGAACCTACTGGAACCATTCTTACATCCTTTTGGCTCTCTGGAAGTCAAAAGTTATCAGAAGGGGAAGCTTTCAATCTTTTTTGATTGCCAAAATATCTGAAATTTTAATTTCATCCCACATATCTCCATATATCACAGTCAAGTTTTCATTTGATATCTTTGCGGTCACTTGGAAGGTATCTGTTTTCTCCTGTATACTGACTGATGGACTTGATTCATCTGAAAAGGAGGTTGAAATTCACATTATTAAGTACATATTTGTGGGATCAAGTTCCAGGACAGTGGTTTAAAGGCCTGGGTGATTTTCAAGATGAGGAGGAAATGTCTGTGTGAAGGTAACAGCTGGTATGTTTAGGTTTCCATCCTCTCACATTGTCTACTGTTAATAGAATGATAACACTTCACGTAATATGTGAAACTCAGAGATTTCTAATACATATCATGAAACTTAAGTAACGCTTATTTTTCTCTTTCTTATTACAGTCAGCAACTGTCTCTGATGGAGGTAAGCTGAAGCTTGTTTTTACTTTTATAATGAAAATGAAACAAGTTTTCCATATTAAGCTACAAAGCATGTGGTAAATAAGGCAATAAATTACAAGATGTGATTCCAAGGTGGTGCAGAGCTCTGTGACTGCTTTGGGAACTGTGCCAGTGAAAATGTTGCAAGGTTATGGTTGCATACTTTCACTGATTTATTTGAATAGTTTTTCTTTGTGGCACATATCTGTATATATGCACACTTTTATTATAATTAGGACTCTTAATTCATAATGATGAAGAGACAGAGCTAGCATTCTTTCATGTAATTGGACGCTAGATAAAATCTTTATATTTTATTGTCCCCTTACATAGCGTGTTGGAGAGATGCTCTAGCTACTAAATTGTAAGCTGTGCTGGTGCATGCATTAAGGCTGAAATTTCTTTGCAGTATGATGTATTATGAGAAGAGGGTAAGTAATATGGTATTTCTAAGATCAGAGCATGAAGTTCTAGAGCACTTCTAAGTAAACTCCTCTTTGCGTCACCTTACCTTGTTTGTTTTGATTTTAAAATGACTTTAACGCTTTAAAGGAATGGCCACTCTTTGTTAAACAGTAGATGATCTTTCTGAATCTTTGAAGTGAATTGAAACAGTCTAAGTATGCTTCTTCATGGAATCAAGATGCGTAGTTTAGAGTGCACAAGAAGCTTTTTGCTTGGCAGGAGTTGGTTCAGTTGACTGTGCAAGGAAACTCACATATGTTTGATTATGTTTGGAATTCTTTGACATCGCTAAAAGGACAATTTTCATAAATATAAAAGGGACAAACTATTACTCTAATTAGTTCTGTAAAAATGAAGAGATTTTGTGAATGGTAGGGATATTTTTTTATATTAAATGCAAATTAATTTTAAAAGAAGCAGTAATATTCACAAAATTCCATTGCGTCTTAGTTTCTGATTTCTTGCAAAACTAAAATTCCAATTAAGAAATATTACTGTTTTGTCTTTTTGGTAGAGCTGTTTTTCAATGGCTGGCTGACTTTGTCAGGTATTTTCCTCCTCTGGTATTGACAAAGTCTGCTGATGTACTGTCCAGACGAGAACATAGACTCAGTAATGTGTCTTATCTGCAAAGTGGCAACAGAATGAAACAGATAGTAACTCTCTATTCTGGTGTTTGTGAAACATAACCTTTGATTCTGTGGGACAAATGTTTTTTTGTCCCCAGATGTTACCTCTTGTTATCAAGGATTACAAAGCACATCATTTTTGTTTCTGCATGCATCTGGATGAAATTTTAGGTGCTAAGGGACAAAGAAGTTGATTGATCTTTTTTTAACCTACCCAAGCTTGGAAATTGCTGTAATAGTACTCATCTGATAGTTGTTTCAACCCTTTTATGTTTCCAGGTGAAAACTTGTTCTAAAGATTTTCAATTCTTTCAGTCGTATTTCATTCTGATTCCATAGGTACCTATGTTTTCCCAGTTAATTCTGTCCAATTTTGTGAAGCCGTGGAATTGAAGGGCCCTGTAGGCTGCAGAGCAGAAAGAACAGATAGTAATACACACTCTTCTACTAAGTTGTGGTGCTTTCTATTTTTTCAGCTAGGTCTGAAGTTTTAACTTGGACTTGCTCTTCATTCTTAAATGATACTCAAGAAGGGGCTGGGGGACAATTTATGTAGAATGCAGTAGTTGAACTATGCTAAATAATACTGAGTAAATGCTTAAATACCAAGGAAACAGGTTGGAAAAATAAGAACCAAAGTAAATTTATTCAGAAAAAACTGAAATGAAATAAAATCCAAATCCATTTTGTTGACTACAATGCTCTGATTCATATCTGAATTACATTTTCAGACCTTCACTTCTGTTGAGAATGTCACTGAAAAGTTCTTCCATCTTCTCCAATGTTACAAATTCATTAATAGGTGCACAGATTTACACATTTTGGAGCACATGTAGATTGGAGGATTTTTCACTTGTGTAACCTTGCATACCATGAGTATAGCAGCACATGCTTCCCTTCTTAGACTAACAGTGTTGGTACATCCATATAGTATAAATACTGTTGTCAAGCTTTAGGCTGGGAAGGAAAAGTTATGTTTAAAAAATACTAATCATTGTTTATATGCACCCTTTTGGTGTAATAGGAGGCATGACACCTCTCTTTATTTTGCCTTCTTTCCAAAGGCAGTTAAGCCTCATGGATTTTATTACATTAGAGACAGACACTGGAAACCATCTACCTTTTGGAAAATTTATTTTATATGGTAACTCAGCTCGTACAAGGCTGGGATGTTGTCGTTAGCCAAAACGGAGCACTTGGGCTGTGAAAATACGTAATGTTTAAAAGGTCCAGTTCCTTGAATTTGTGGTGCTTCCTGAGATGCTGACAAGCCACAGCTCTTAATTGTAAGTGACTTGCTTAATGAATTACAGACAATTCAGCACCCGTATCACCACTGTAGATCAATTACAGCGTCTATGCTTTAGGAAGAGCAGAAACTATTTTATATTATCACATGTAATTAGCACATTTCTCCTACTTCCCTACTTGGAAACTGTCCATTGCTGCTGCTGTAGGAAAGGAGCCTAGTGACGCAGGATGAAGGCTGCGGCTGATGTTTTGAGAATTGTGTCATCTCAGAGATGGTTGTTAGTCTGCAGCTAATTTCTGGTTTTCTATTGATACCTACACAGCACTTTACAAAGGCAAACCTTAAGGTCAAAGGACTTATAATAAAAGTACTTCATCATTCATCTCCCAGACAGACAAGTGGTATCTTAATAGCTCTATTAGGAATCTCTAAGTCAGTTCTTCTACCTGCTGTTACCTACAGAGATCAGTTCCATGATGCTGAAGTCTATTATTTCCTCATGCCTAAGCATATCAGATACTACAGGCATGTCTTTTTACTAAGATACCACTTGCTCTATTATCAGCAGAATTTTGTTTTCAGTATTCATCATCTAGAAAGAATCTTAGCATGGACGTGTTTCTGAAGCATTTTTTGAAAGTTTCCTGATGAGTAGAATAATAAATAATGCAAAACCGTATTTTAAAGAGTAACTAAAGGAGGCAGCACAAAAAAATCCACCATAAAATCCAAAATAAACCACTACAGCTTGCACTGTAAACAGAAGTGTTATTTCCTCCAATAGGTATATGACTTATTTTTCAGTCACAGTGGCAGTGCACGCTGTAGCTGTGTTCCACAGTAGCATAAATAATTCAAGTTCCTTTAGCAGCAGTGGCAAAAGGTCCTTTCTTTTAATTATTTATGCAGCATTTTATAGTGCTTAGTGTTAAGTATACTATTGGTTTCCTCTGCTTGGAGCCATGAGGGTAAAGAATCGATTTGTTTCGAATGGTGTAAAAAGCTACCAGGAATTGTTGGGGAGAATGTGTTAGCTTTCCTTATCCCAAAGCTGCAGAGGAACAATGTGCTGGACACTGAGAGCAACTTTCACCCAATGGGTTCCAGGACATTACAGTTGAACTTGGTATGGATTCAGAAAGATGGCTTGCACTGAATGCCTTGAAGTATTTGATTAAGTGGCACCACTGTGGTTCCTATCAGCTTTATCCAGGTAATGTACTTAGTGGTTATCTAGAGTATTTTCATTGCGTGACTGTATATGTTCAGATCATTACAAGGAGTACGTGGAGCTGCTCACAATACAAGCTATATATTTAAAAAACATGTAGGTTAAAATATACATGGATCTTATGAACAAATGCTTACAAAAACATCTTCAGCTGCTTTCTTTCTTAGTGCTTGTATTACTTAGATCAGAACTTTCAGAGCCATCTTATCCTGAATACTTTGAAGATCTTCTTGGTGAAATATGTGCATTTTCTTACATAATCCTTTTTTTTTTTTAACTTAAATAAAACCACAACAGCATGTGTAAACACAAAAGGTATTAGAGATAGTCTTTGTGTGGATTTTAGAAAGCAGCCTGTCTCGATTATATTGTGTTTGATGAAGACAATAAATGAAACTGAGTTTGCAAAGAGAGTGGTTATTCCGTGCTTGATTCAGACATTCTTAGATAGGACAGGAAGAAAGTTAGGCTCCCTGGGTTCAGGATGACTAAATAAGGAGCCTTCTTTTAAAGGTGGTAAGCAGGTGTTTGGGAAGTTTTATCAACTCTCTCCTACCTTCCATGCTCCTCAATAAAGTTTTTCACAGTACCCTCCTTTGTCATCCTGATATTCCCGATAGCTAATCCTCCTTTTTAAGATACCTTAGAAGGAGGAGCAGGCTGCTTTGCACAGCTGTGTGGTTAGAGTGCTTGAGCTTGAGGAATTGGGGCTTTTGGATCACTAAGGGAAATAAAGGGCTCAGTTAGAAAGTGTCACTATTCCTCTGTTCCGAGGTGGGCTGTGTAGTTAGGTATGGAGGAGCTGGGAGTCAGGAAACCTGATGCTGAAGGCTTACATAGGAAACATTCCTCTGCAAGGGAAGAGAAACTGGAGTACAGTTTATACACTCCTGGATAGATTTCGTATCAATGTTATAGTTGGTGATGTTTTCCTCAACAGCCCTTTTTTTTTTTTCTTCTTCTGATTCTAAATTATACACCAGTATGCTTGCACTGTGCTGTGATGGTTTATATTCCAGCCATTGATACATGTAGTTAAGGAAACAAGGATAACCACCCTTTTTTATGGGAAATTTTCTTGTTCTGTATAGCTTTGGTGTTAACAGGTACTCCAGCAGAAATCTGTATGCATGTTTAGAGCAAGCTGACTGCATTTTCTTTTTAAGTGTCAGGGTTAATAGTGCTTCTTGAAAAACCCAAGTTACCTAAATCAAGTCCAACGAACAGAAACAGCTTACTGAGAATGAGTAAGCCCTTAACACTGCTTTAACACTTTGGAGGGCCTGTGCTAGTAGCTCACAAAGCTATTGAAAATGCCATCTTTCTTTGATTTGTTTGTTTTCATGGAATCTCCATAGTCGGCAGCATATCAGAGGAGTGAGAAGCCAGTGGAGTTTATAGCAAGTATAACTCTGACCCATCGGAGTGAGCAGCTGCTAGCAGTTAGAGGTAGTTAGCAGTCAGGGATGGGTGTAAACACCCAGACAGTAATTGCAATTTGGTCTTCTTCCCTGCCGTAGGGTTGTGGAACAGCTGCCCTTGCAAGAGGGAGAAGCTGACCTTCTGGTGACTGCCAGGCCTACCATTTTGCAGTCCCTCCTAGTCCTGAGGCCCTGTGACTTGCCATTGAGCACTTCTTGTGGCTACACCCTAATTTCCCTAAGTCAGACATGCAGATTTAAGCGCTTTGGTATGTGGGATGAGTTTACCTTTCTGAGTTCACCTGAGAGTGCCTAGGAAATGTTCCTCATTCATCACTAGAGATCTCTGGGCATTGAACCCTCTCGCAGTGGGGCGGTATCTGGGCTTAGTAACATCTGAAACTGTTCCAGCAGTGGGTGTCTATTTATATCCCGGTCTGTAAAATAAAACACATCCACCTGCAGAGTTAAAGCAAAATACCCCAGGTAATACATTTAGTTGTAATTCTCTTCAGATTCACATTAGCTTCTTTCACAATAGTTTCACTGTGGTGACAGGTATTCTCTAATGAGGCCAACAGTTGACTCTATTATGCTCTTTGATGTGTCTTACAGGAAAAAGTGAATAAATATTTGTTATAAGGAAACTTAGCATTATTTGCTGGATCTTATATTATTACTATTGTTTTTAAACATTTCCCTTGTTGAATATATCCATTTCATTTCCCCTAATCTAATTCGTTTTGTTGTATTTTTCTTAAACAAAAACTTTGCTTGCAGAAAATTGTAGTAGTTAGATTTTACATCTTAATACATATTTGTTAGCTACAGAATACATTCAAAAATGAAGTTTCAGAACTTATTCTGTCTTTATAAATGTGTTTATGAATGACTGTGTTTCTTAACATAGAGTTTGGAAATATGAAGTCATTTTGAATATACAGCAGAAAAGGAGCTCCTGAGTGATCTTATAAAATAGAAATTTGAGTGAAATCACTCCTTTTCTTTTATCTGAATGACTAACTGTGGAAAATAAACTACAGTAAAAACGTCTCTGTAAGGAATAGGCCATTTCTCACCACTTGCAAATTCAGTTCCCTTGAATTTATAGTGAGCTTTAGATTTGTTTTCCATTTGGTATAGAATTATTGAGGACATTATCTATTTTATTTGGGGATATTATTTTCCCATATCTATTACTACTTATTTTTCAAGAATTAAATGCTACTTTTTTTTCTATCCCTTCATCACAGATTAGCTTGTTTGACATGTCTCTAGTACGATGTTCTGCTCAGAGCAGGGTCCATTTTCTATCAGACAGGATTGTTCAGGACTTTGTTCAGTTGTGTTTCCAGAATTAATCAAAACTCACACCACGTCTTTGAAGTTAGCAACTCTGAGTACTTCTATACTGATTTTACAGTCGTGTAAACTGAAAGATGGAAGCTGCAGTGTTTTGCAAAAGGACCTTCAATATATAAATGGCAAGCCTGTGAATAAAATCCTGTCGTATCCAGTTTTCTCTCTTTCTTAGAAGAGCTGTCTCTCACTTTTCTACTGTGTGAGCAAGTGGTCACTTGTCTAAGAGTTTTTTTGTGTGTACTCTGTTTACTGAGTCAAAGATTGTTTTGGTTCAATACATAAAGTTATTACAAGTCTACGTAGGATCTGTGGTTTGATGTCTCCTCTGGTATTAATTTCCTCAACTGACTTGTTTCTTAAATTTTCAGCCTTTAACAGAAGTCTCTTAATTTCATGAAACACGGAGACCTTGGCCACCGATTGAGAAACATTGAAAGGGTTGCTATGTCCTATTATCAGATAGGCTTTTGTCCACTTTCTGGTAAATGGTGGGTTCTTAGATATCTGCCTTCCTTGGATAATATTAGGAAGAATTGCTGTCCATGAACTTAGGAATGTTAGATCCTTAGGAACACGGAAACAGGGAGAAGTATTTTGAAGACTGTCTAACTATAAACTCGAAGGAGGTGTATTAAATCAAGAAAACCATGCTGTAGAGGAGTGTAGAAGTGAATACCAATCTGACAAATTTGTTTTTGTTTGTTTTGTAACAGAGCTGAATAGCGCTGATTTAAAAGACTGCATCAGTGAAAATAGTCTCAGTAGCAATGCGAGTCTTCCCAGCGTACAGAGCTGTCGACGACTTCGAGAAAGAAGAGTTGCAAGCTGGGCAGTTTCATTTGAGCGACTTCTTCAGGATCCTGTTGGTGTTAAGTATTTTTCGGTAAGCTTTGAAAGATAGTGTGAGGCTTTTCAAACGTCCTGATATCAGTAATTTTTCCGTGTTCTTTTTACTTTCATGATGCTGTCCTTACATTGGACATGCAATAGGAGACTTACATCGTTATCATCTGAACATTTTTAAAGTTCAAACTGATTTGTCATTGAAAATAGATGTATTTCCTTGCATTTCTGAGTAGCAAAGCTTCAGGTAAAAGGATATATTCTGCATTGTATATGATTTTTTAGTAAGATTTCCTGTTGTGTATAACATTGATATTTGTTTATTTTTATGTCTGTAGCCTTTTTATAAGAAAAAGGCAAGTTTTAGTACTTATGAAAGAGTTAATGACATTTTCACATTTGCCTGAAATATTGAAAGCCTTGCTGAAGCAGTGGAAGCCATGTAGAAGGGTTTTTTTTTGTGATACAGAGGCTTAGCTTCCTGCTAAAATTCTTTAGAAGTATTTTAGGAAGTAATTAGGTAGCTTAAGAGCAGTGGTTAAAGTTGCAGCTTGCAGGAGAGTACTGTTGAGTATTTGCAAAGCATAAGTATCTACACAGGGCATTTACAACGTTGTGAATTGTATCATCTTTATTTTAACTGTGAGGTAATCAAGCTCTATAAGGTTTTGCATCATTGCACTGGAGATCTGTTGTTAATTCTGGGTATGTTATAGAAGGAATTCTTGTGCTGTCCAAATCATTTTTAACAACAACAACAACAACAAAAAAGTGTAAAGAAACTTTGATATAAGAGATTTACATTATTGGAATCTGCAATAGCTCCTTTACTGAATATGGTAATAGTGAAGGAATCTTAAATGGTGAAGGAAGCTGGAAAACAAATTAACAGCAAACACCCATTTGAGGAAACAGAAAATAAAAACAAAATGATACATCCTAGACATTAAGATCCCTATCTTTCCATTTTTCTCAGCGAAGTAGCCAAAGTGTTGTCAGCATTTCTGCTTAGATACTGAGATTCTCTTTATATGGAAAGAAATATTACAGTTCTGCCTGAACAGTGGTGCGGTTGTAGTGAAAACTTAGTAATTGTTTCTCATTGCTTTATCAGTAGATAAACTTATGTAAAAATAAGAAATTGTTGAAGTATTTTTCAGTGTTGTGAATGTTGAAAACTTTAGATAAAAGTTTGAATGTAGCTGCGTTATTAAATTTTCAGATTAAAATGTTAAAATTGCATTTCATTTCAGCAAAAGGCAATCTCAAACATAAAAAAATTATAAAAAATATGTTTTGGGTTTTTTTTAACTTTAAAAAAGTGTATGTGTCAGAGAAGTGCTCAATTTAAAGAACAATTAGGGAATTCTGATATTTACTCTGCACACCATGATTTTGTTGAGCCTCAGGAGAGATCCAGGGCCATTACTTAGGTTTGTTTACCTGCAACCTGGATACTGTGAAGTGATATTGTGCAACCTGGATATTGTGAACCTGGATGTCATGAAGTCTGAAGTGAAGGCGTGTCATGGTGGCTGAAAGAAATTAACATTCCTTCAAGGGGAAGTTCACAAGTTCAGAAAAACCACAGGACGAGAAGGGAATCACCTATATCTAGCCAAAAGATAAAGATGTCTGTGCTCAAGAACCTCAAACTCATTTAATTTATGATTGCATAGTAAGAATCTTGGTCCATTTAGATGCCTTTCCTGAGGACAGCTTTGTCACAGAGCAGGAATTACCTGCTAAGGAGAGATTTTGCATGTTTTGCAAATACTCACATTTTGCATAATAGTCCGTTGATGGGAGCAGTCCTCGAGGAAGTGAGAGAATTGATTGCAGTTCCCTCCTCAAGTGGTTCAAACCAAAGTCTCCAGCTTCCCAGCCATTTGACAGCTACACACTGTTCCAAGTGTGGCACCATTCAGTCTTCCTAATTGTTTTGTAGCCAGCTGTGCCAATGTTACGTAGCCAAAAAGCAAGCAAGCAGGAGATTCACTGCAAGATCTGTAGTGAAGGCAGTGAGTGGGGAAGTAGGCATTTGGGTTGTAGTTCCTGCTCACTCATTTGTTTCTTGTCCAATCTGTAATTACATGTAAAATGCAGCAAAGTCTCCTGACTACACTCTCTGGATTTTTTTTTTTTCTTTGTCTCAGATCAGCTATTACAGGACCTTCTGGTTTAAACTGATAAGCTGCTAGTGGACTTAGATTCCTTGTATTATGGTCTGCCTCAGTTGTTTTCCCACAGTTGGACTCCCTGAATCTTAAAAGGACTAACTTAAAAATTTCATTTCAGCACTGATGCCTAAATCTTTGATGCATAAACAAACTGGGTAATTTTCAGACAGCCAAGTTAATTTTTTAAGCTTTTTTACCCTTTTTTTTTTTTCCTAACAAGTAAAATAGTCTCAAGAAACATATGCTGACACAGAATTGAGCTATACAGGTTTGAATCAGGGACAGCTCGTGTTTGTACATTTTTTGAATTGAATGGGATCCCAGTCCTTATTTGGACCTTTGGATGCTGTAACATGAATGTACTGATTAGGGTTTGTAGTGGGAGACTTTTTTTTTCTGTCTAAGACTGTCTTTTCTAAGGAGAACCCATCTGGCCACATAAGTGATGAAAGATTTTTATAGCGACCATGTGATACATGAAGTTGCTGTAATGAATACAGAGTTGATTATGTACACAGTTTGATAATTATCTGTCCTATTATATTATCAGAACTACAGTTACAGGCACTGGATTTACAATGTATTTTAAAGAAGTTGTTTTAAAATATTAAAATTGTTCTCAGAAGTTTATTCAGTTTATTCACTAGTGTAGATGCTACTTAACATGAAATTTCAAACTTCATCTTTGTACGTGGAAATGACTTGATTGTAACTTGATGTGTTATTCTCAATTGTGTACATTTAGAAAGGAATGAGAGAGGAAAAGTGCTAGTCATATGTAGGACATGCAGTGATTTTTTGCTTTGAAAGATAACTGGACTGTTATACTGAATTGTTAGCATTGTCTAAAACTGCAAGTAACTTCTTTTTTTTAATGATGCTCTTAATTATTTGTTTATTTTTCCCCCTAGGAATTTCTGCGGAAGGAATTTAGTGAAGAAAATATTTTATTTTGGCAGGCTTGTGAATATTTTAATCATGTGCCCGCACATGATAAAAAAGAGGTAAGTCAATACTGTGTTTCAGTATGTGGTGTTACTTGCTAGAAACTGATACTTCTTCAATATTATTAAAATTATTAGAATTATGCTTGGTCTTTGCACTGTGATTTCACTAAAATGGTGTTGGAGCCTCAGTCTCCTAAGAGTACTGTCCCAAGTTTGAGATGTTGGGTGTATTTAGGCTTCAGTAGAGTTCAGAGATGGCTCTAAAAATGGGCTGAGATATTTTGGATGTTGAAAACTGGCTAACCCAGTACAAAGGAGAGCAGAAAAAGTTAAGTTAACGTGATGACAAATGAAATTTAGCCTCTGTTGTGCTCCTTCAGCTGGACTGTCTTTACTTGCCAAGAGAATGTGTTTAAAATGTGTTTACACTGTGGAAATAGATTCAGTTTCCTAGTGCCTCTTTGCTTTCGTTTGGGCACTGTCAATTTTTTTTCCCCCACTTTCTTCTGTCTTAGAACATTTTTTTCCTAAGCTCAGATTAATGTGTTTTTTTCATTACTTCCAGAATGTGTTTCAAAGTAAATAGGATAAAAATAGAGCATTAACATTTTTTAGCAGTGAATATTTAAATGTATATATACATTTTTCTGACTTCTAGAAATTCTAGAAACATTCAGAACAGATAACGTGTTCTTAAAATAACATTTAATATTCTTCTTAAAATAGCATATTCTTCTTAATATAGCACTCTTGTTATTTTCATAGTCTAAATTTTATTTTGTTGGCAGCTTTTATTGCTTAAGAAATACTTGATGAGCACTTGTAATTTTAAAGGAAAAAAGATTATATGAATAAAGCTAACAAAAGCTGCTAAATGAAAAATGTTTACATACTTTATGAAAGTGGAATGGCTCTGTACTTTAAGGCAGAATATATCAGTGTAAAAACCAACTGTATAAAGAAGCATTTGCAAAATTGTATGTAAATTCATATGGAAAATATTTGTTTTCTGCAGCTTTCTTACAGAGCTCGGGAGATCTTCAGTAAATTTTTGTGTAGCAAAGCTACAACCCCTGTTAATATTGATAGCCAGGCACAGCTGGCAGATGATATTCTCAATTCTCCACATCCAGATATGTTCAAGGAACAGCAACTTCAGGTAACCACAGAAAGCATAACTTCTGTACACTTATGTCTGTTATCTTTTCATGTGAAATGCTATGAAATGTCTAAAACTATTTTCTCATGCTGAATATTAATACCTATAAAAAGGCAGAGGGATCAAGATGATAGACATTCTGTTAGCAGTATAGTAAAAGGCTGCATAAAGGAACATTTCTTGACTTCTTTGTGCATATGCAATTATATAGGAAATTGCCATTATTTAGGTCTGAAAAATTGAAATGAAGATTTAGCACAAGGAAATAGCGCCACGTGATGAAGTACCATTGCATATTGTATTTGCAACTGGTTGCTTATTCTATTCTGTAGCGGACAGTTGTGTACAGAAACAGAATCTAATTTTGCTTAAGGCGGTTTGTAAAATATGCTGTGTGTTACTGAAGGAGTCATTCCCTTTTGCTTTAATAGAACTGTCAAAGAGCTTGTTAAAATGTTGATGTTCAAACTGAAGACCTCTGAAGTGGATGCATTTTAAATAATTCTTGATGTTCAGAACAGTTACGTAACAACAGGATATATTTTACATTTTCTGTAGAATTTGAGTTTCTCCCTTTCTTTTCTCCAAGTAATTCAAACTCCTTACCCTAACAATTTAGCATGAGAAATAATCATGAGATTGTGGTATGTAGGAATCAAGGAGGTTGCTTTAACTGGATAAATTGAGCAAATCACAATCTTGTTCTGAGTGCAACGTTGGATTTCATGCTTTTGGATTTAAGAGCAGATAGGTGTCTTAAGTTCCTCCATCTGCAAAGTGGAGATAGAAGGGTAGGTCTTAACTGCTTCTTTGGCAGCTTCTATCATATAAGGAAATGTACAGCCACTCCCTATTCCAGTCCTGAGCATAAAGTGTAAAGGTGTTGATTTGTGGTGATCTGACAAGCATTACGTGATGCTGTGGAGTAGAGTGTTACTGGTAGGATTCTAGTGGAGTTCCGAAAATTCTCTTTATAGTTTTGCAAGAAGAAAAAATATCTACTACCATTTCCAAATAAGCAAAAATCATTAACGTATGTAAATCAATACAGTGATAACGCTAAGTGTGGGAAATTGGGTACGTAATGTGGTATAGCAACATAGCACAGGACAGATGATGATCAGCTCTAAATGAATTAATACAGTCATTACTGAGACTATTAAAGTTCAAGATTTTAGCTGCATTGCAAAATAATATCCCATGTTTATTTGCTTATATGGAGTATGCAGACTGTTTCCATTTTTCCCTGATAACCTTGTATCAGCAGTGTATCTGGAGTCCATGAGATTGAAGCATTTTAATTCTTATAATTACTTATCTTTATTTTGTGTAATATACAGCAGTAATATTCTTCGAGTTCAACAGAACTCACTGTTTCTGCAGCTGTGTGTATTGTGTGTACCATGCCATTGGTTGAGCCTTGTCTTGAAGATGACATGCTGCCTCTTTGCATTTTACCAGTGCAACTATGGATTGTGTTTTCATAGAGAGATTTCCCCTCTGTGAGCAGTTTGTCAGTTGGGAAGGGTTACTGACACTGAGTTGTCTCTTTGACACTGCATTGAGGGCTCATTAGGCTTTGTGTCGAGCTGTTTCAGCACATTAAACTGTTAAAACTAACCCTACAGGGGTATTTTTTCCATGTGAAAGCAATTGGTTAGAGGGTCCAATAGAGACAACAGGTAACACCTAAGGCAGAATGGAAATGTGTGAGGGAAGGTGAGAACAGAAGTTGGAAGCCAGCATACAGATTGCGTTAGGTTTCTGTGACACTGCAGCATCAAATTCTTTCTGCTCTATCTTGCTGTTTCCCAGTAAAGCTTTGAGCTGAGGCTTGTTGAGAAGGTTGTCTCTCAGTCTGAAAAATGCTTTCTGCCTACAGTGAGGCCCATTGTGGCTTAATGGTGGACTTCTCAGTAGACTATTGGGAATGCCATAGCCAGCATACCATTCTTCTCTTGTAGGAAAACAGTCATGTCCAAAGAGGAGATATTCATACTGGATTTTCAGATCATGTGTAGTTATTTAGTTTAATCATGAGAGAAGATGCAGAGGTAGAATATGAATTGACTTAAAACTATAGGTTTGCAGAAATAGAGTAAAAAATCCAAATAGCTTAGCAGTTGATAAAAATTTTTTTTCCTTTCCTTGCGTAAATTTAGCTTTGGCTAAATTAGCCTCAGATGTTTCCTCCTGGTATAGAGGTGTGTGTTAATTGTACTCAGAACAGCCATCTTAGGTAACCTGTTCTTTTACGAAGTCTTATTTATGCTGCATTGACTTTTCGATCCTCCAGAATCTCTGATACTTTGTTTCTTATGATTGGCCTATGAACATTATGTTAAGGATCCTATAGAGAGTTCTTTGCTCCTTCATGTATCAATAGTGAACATGTAAATTTTGTAATTGGTTACTATTTTATACTGCAGTATATAATTTTTCTGAGTCTTAGACCATAAATACTTTTCTCATTCATAGCTGCCTTAAAATGCACTTGTATAATTTAACAAATACTAAGTAATTTATAGAACTGATGTAATATCTCTTGAAAATATTTCAAGTTGCTACTTGTGTTCTTTGCACAGAATGTGCAGACATAAATACAGTGTCAGATAAGAAATGAGGTTGGTGTTGTCAGGAAATAGGCATCTGTCTGAACCTGTACTTTTTTTTAATTTGGGACAATGTACTTAACCACGTATAAGCAAAATCATGCCTACTGCTTTGTTCGTGTACTGAACTTTGTGGAAGTTGGCTGAAACAGCATCTTTTCTTCATGTGCCATTTAAGCTTGCCTAACTGTTATCTACTGCATTTCAATTTCAGATTTTTAACTTGATGAAGTTTGATAGCTATACTCGCTTTCTCAAATCCCCCCTTTACCAAGAATGCATCCTAGCCGAAGTTGAAGGTCGGACTCTTCCTGATCCGCAGCGTGTTCCCAGCAGCCCCACTTCTAAACACAGTATTAGTTCAGAGAAGTCCAATATCTCAACACCGAAAAAGGTTACTTTTGATTTTGTTGTTATCTGAAAACTAAATGCTCTTAAATACTGTTTTTCAAGTTCTTTAAAAAGTTGAATGACAATACATGAAAACCAAGTAGAATGTTTGCCTAATGATGCTGGCAAATATTAAATTTACAGAATCTTTACATACTCAGGAAAACACTTTGTTTTAATGCTTAACATTGATTCAGATTTTTAGCTGTTGAATTCTTGATTAGAATTTGAAATCTGTATCTTTATATAAATCTACTTAAAAATAAAAACTTAGGATTATTGTCATACATCAATTGAGAGACTTATTTTGATAGATTATTGGAATTAAAGATATTTTAGCTTTTGCTGAGATCAGGCATTTTGTCAGAAATTGAGAAATCTTAACCTAATTTAGCTCATTTTTGTGGAAGATGGTCGTTGAATTTCTTATACCAAAAGATTATTCTGTGTAGAGCAGATGCATTTGCTTAAAAATTGGACCCATTCTCTTACTGATCTCCTAACATTAGAGTTTATCTTCTTCATCAAGATAATACCACCATAGTATAACATAACTGTATGGGTTAATTATAACTTAGCATTTTTCATGTCAATCACTACGTTAGCCCATCTGCTTTTATGTAGTTCTATGAGGAACCTTTAAAAGTAGTGCTTTAAGGAGTAGTCTAATAATCTAACAAGAGTAGTAGCTTGCTAAAAACAGTTTTAGCTTAATAGCAATTATTCTTGTATTCTTCAACATTAATAAATAGTTTGATTGTACATGTAAATATAAAACAGCAAATTGTCGTTATTTTTAAGTGCAGTTCATGTTTGAGCTTAATCCAGGAAAAATCTCTGAAATATTTAAAGGGAAATTCTTTCTTATAAAAATAGGGCTAAAGGAGTTTCCACAGCTAACAGTAAGCTGTGGAGAATTCTTTCATATTTACAGGAGCTCTAAATGGCTTACTGTCAATAATAGTTCTTGCATAGTAGCTCATACCCATCATGTGTTTCTTTCTATTTCATAATTATTAAGGCAGTAGAGGTGATAGTTAACCTGACCATCATGCTTTCATCTAGGAAGAAATGTAGGAAGGGTTGTTTTAGATGACATGCTTATAGTTGTGTTCCAGCCAATAATTTAATTGTCTTTTGGTGATAGCTAAGTGGTAAATCAAAGTCAGGAAGATCCTTAAATGAAGAGTCAGGAGAGGAGGATACTGAGAAGAAAAAAAGGGGGACATTTTTCTCATGGTCAAGAAGTAAGAGTTTGGGAAAATCACAAAAGAGGAAGGAAAATGGTGATTATCAAAATGGTGAGTGTTCACGTTTTACATTCTTGCATAGTTGTTTCAGTAGGAGATGTAATTCTCTTAGTGAGTTCACTTAGCACATCTGTAGGTGTGACAGAGGGAAAAGACACTGTTTAATCAGAAGGCCAAAGGGTGGCTAATACTACTGTGAACTTTATAAAAAAGCAGGTGCAAAAATAAATAGATAAAAGTATGAAAATATTTAATCTTATCTTATTTAGTTCTAAGAGACAGTTGTCTGCTTTGCAGTACACTCCGCTCTTCTTTGTGCTGCTGATTGCTTTTTCAAGCAGAGAGCTACTATTTTTTTTAGTAAGATAATTTCAGCTCTTTGCAGAGAAGTTCAGGAGCTGTACATACAAGAAGTGCTATAGCTAGATATTTAAAAATTCCTCCAACATTGACCTAGCATTCATTCTTTCATTACCACAGAAGCACGTGTGCTTTTGAATACCCTACTTATGTTTCCTATTAGGAAATGACTTTCCATGTTTAGTGCTTTCCTGATGAAAATGAAGGAAGAAGAGTCAGAGCTGTGAAAACCATTGTAATCTGTTGTGTTGTTACTAAACTGTTTTCAAGAGTTTAGGGAAGACTTCTACTCTGAATGCACCAGTACATGGCCTCTAGAGGAAGAGTTGAATGTGCTGGATTAACTCAAAATTTCATTGAATACCAGATTTAGACAACATGGTGTTTGTGGATTCTTTTTGTCTATTTTCTAGTAAAGCTCTGGTCCCATGAGATAATTTTGAGTAGTTGTTTTCTTATTGTACTCACATACAAAAATTTATGAGAGGTATTTCCTAAGTTTATAGACTTCTGAAAGCGACTGTCTTAAGACCTTAGTTTTCTGACACCAAGCCTACAGTTTAAAAACTCATTTATAGCTCCTCAAAATATGTGAAAAGGTAAACTAATTTTAAAGTTTTAAAAATAATAGACTTTTAGAAAATATCTCAGGAATAAAAAATAAATAAATATAAAAACAAATCAGATTGTTCAGGGATTACATAACTCAACCAAATATTGTTTCATTTATAGTATGAATACTTTTTTTCATGTAGTGAAAAAGTGATTTCTCTGATACAAGAAGCTAATGTTCTGCAACAATTTTTCAGTACTGTAACATTTTTACCGATTGTTTATTCTTCCCACGAACAGATTCTATTCAGTCCAATGGATTATCATACAGGCGGGAATCCCAAGGCTCCATGTCTTCAACAGCTAGTCTTGACTTGGTAATGGCTGGCTCTTAACGATAATGTGGGAAACAGGGAAAACAGTGAACTGTTAATTTTCTAAGATGTGTGAAGTAATTTGCTTGAAGTAATACTTAGGGAAAGCATCCTTGAATGATGCAGAATTTTCCTCACTTAACCTGTGTTCAAGTTGTGTTAGGCTGATTTCTGTGATACCAGTGTGTCTGTTGTTCCTCTTTTATTTTTATTCTTAAAGTTGTGTGTTTCTCTTCTTGTCATCGTGACTTAACTCTGCTCCTTTAATGTGAGAAAAGAGGTAGGGAATTTGATTTTAAACCTTGCAATTTTGTGTTAGTATGTATGGAAATAATCAATGAAGACACTGCTTTCTAACCATTAAATTCTACGTTCACAATGTGAAAGGAATGAAATGCAGCATTTAACAATAGAACATTATTTTATAATTTTAATTTTATTCCAGCTAGGTTGAGATGGAGAAATAATATTAAAAAAAAAAAAAAAAGGATTTTGGAGAGATTTTTTATAACCATGATAAATAGACTCTAAATTGCTATATGGAGTGGATTATAGCAACTGTAATTTTGCGTATGCATGGCGAAGTTATGTTTATTTCTATTGCAGAGAAGTCCTAGTTTAAAAAACAGAAAGCCCCATCTGCTGTGGAACAACACCCCCTTTTTTTTCTTTCCTACTCCAGCTGATTAAGTTACAAAGTTATTGGGATTTGGATGGGAAAAGGCAAGAAAAAAAACAGAAAAAGCACAATGAGTAGCCTAAGAGAACACTGAAAATGGTATTTCTGTAGTGTTTTTTTTAAAGTTCTTTACTGTGAGAGTGGTGAGGTACTGGAACAGGCTGCCCAGAGAGGTTGTGGATGCCTCATCCCTCTAGGTATTCAAGGCCAGGGTGGATGGGGCCCTGGGCAGCCTGGTCTGGTATTGAATGTGGAGGTTGATGGCCTTGCATGTGGCAGAGGGGTTGGAGATTCATGATCCTTGAGGTCCCTTCCAACCTTGGCCATTCTGTGATTCGGTGTTTTTAAGTATATAAGTGAGCTTTTTGTTAAATTTTCAGATATACTTCTGATATTATGTGATACTGTTATTGTTCTCCTGTTGCTGTAGAATAATGGTTAATGCTGTATCCTTTTCCCTTCACCTGTAACATTGTGCTTCCTTCCCTTTTTAATTAAAAAAAAAAAAAGACCATTAAGTGATTTTTAAAAAAATATTTAAATATGCTGCATTTGTATATATAGCATTTAGATGATTGTGAAGGAAAAGGAGATTTTTTTTTTTTTTTTTTTTTTGAGGAACCTGATGTCTGTAGGTATTCTTGTCACTTAAGTGTTGATTCATAATGTGCCAGTGATAATTATTACCTCAGTGGATGATTCTTGGGTATAGACACTTAACTATTAGGAATCTAAATAAGGTTTGGTTTAGTTATTACACTTCTTTGATTGGTAGTTGTTCTCTGTACCACTAGAATCCTGTAATCTGTTTTACACACTCAACAGTCTACAGCATCATCTGTTCTCAAATTAAGATTTGTGCTGTGATATTGTCATCTGATGTTTTTTTCTTTCACGATGTACATTCATTTGATATTACGATATTCTGGAGGATTTCAAAACATTTTTGAAAGTATGGACTTGAGTTGGTTTGATTTATAGAGACTCTGAAAGCTTATACATATTCCCAGTTTTTCCATTGGTCATTGACTTTTCTTTTTTTCTTGTTAAGTCCGAAGCCTCCAGACTGCCTGCATTTGTACCAGATAAAGAGAAATCCCCCAAGTACTGCTGCGTAAACCTTCCAGATGGTTCATCCAGCAAAATGGCTGTTAAATCTGGGTTCTCTATCAAAGAGGTGCTGTCTGGGCTCTGTGAGAAGCATGGCATTAACATAGCTGCAGTGGACCTTTTTTTAGTTGGAGGTGATAAGGTACAGCATATTTTTGTGCTTGCTTTTTTCACAGTTATTCATAAGAAGCTCTGTTCTCTCAATAGTAATATATATTTCCTGATTCTCCCTGGAGCTTTACATTGACAATTCTAGTTAGTAGAAGGAGAATTTTAGTGAAACTGCAGTTGGAGTAACTTTGGTTGTGGTATCCACACTAGAGAAAGCAAAAGAGTTTATAATAATTTCCTCATAGTAATAGATTAATTTAGATATCTAGTTCATGTAGTTTGTCCAGGGGGAAGGGTTGGAGTGTAGAAGTATTCACATAGTAAAACAGATGTGTGATATAGATTGAGCTCCATTAAGGCCAAAAAAAAAAAAAAAAAAAAAAGAAAGAAAAAAAGCTTTATGAAGATGAATTCATGCTGGAATTAAGGTACAAATTTTAATACTGAGGAAAATTTCCAAGGAAGCGGTTCACCTTGATGGGGGTGATGTCTCTTATTCCAACAGAAGGGTCTGCAATTCAGGAGGAGAAGCTGTGGATCTGAAATGCTTATTATTTTAAGTTTATGATTATGATCAATCTAGATGATAACAGTGAAGAAGAGTGATATATATACATAGTTAGGTGCCTATTCTTTTAAATCTTCTAATGACTGCTAACTTCCCATATTTTCTAATATATCATCCCTTATAGTAGTTTAAGTTGAAGGATCTTAGCTTGTTTTAAAACACTGCATTCCCAAGCACCTGCTGATGGCAGTGGAAGCTGAAGTTTGATCATGGTCTCACAATATACATTAATCTTTTAACTTATTTTAAATTAATATCCACTAGAATGCATGCAACCTATACTGATAATTTTCTGAGTTTCCTGGAAAACTTTTTTTAAACTTTTTTCGAAATAGCTGTTTTATATTGCATATTTAAAAATCAATTTGTTCTTTCTTCTTTTCCTGACCCGTGCCCTGTAGCCACTTGTATTGCACCAAGACAGTAGCATCCTGGAGTCTCGGGACCTACGCTTAGAAAAACGCACTTTATTTCGGTAAGAGTCAAAAATACCTTTTCTGGTATTTTCCACCCCAACTTGTTGTAAGTGCACTAAAGTATATTGCTGGCTACTTTTGCAATGCAACAGCAGTTAATGCCTAAAAGAATTGTTCTGAATCTTGTAAAAATATTTAGTCTTAATTTGTACTATGAGTTTCTGTTTAAATAAAAGTGTAAGTCCATTTTTACTTTGAATTGTAATGAAACTTAAGCAGGAGAGAGCCCTGATATTCCATAATTTTTGAGCTACTTAACTGCTTTCTCTACAAGTGAGATTAGGATACCTCTAAGAGGTAATTCAGGCAAGGGCAATCAGAGTAAGGATCAGTGAGGAGAAATATGAGTACAGGACCACTTCAAGCTGACTAGAGCAGTACCAGATGAGTTTTAAATGCTGAAAAAGGAAATTGTCTGCTGTGCTCTCTTAGATGGAAGCAGAAGTTAGATGCCTGTGTCTCGTTTAGAGACATCTAAATACTTTGTGACCTCGGTGTCTTAACTGATCAAGCTGGAGCTGATGTGAACAGCAACAAGAACAAAATTTGTCCAGGCCCATCTCAAGTAATGGACTACTTGAGGTACTTGGAACAGTATGTTGTCAGTTACTCTGACAGTGGGAAGAGATGTTTTTCTTCCATCCAAAGCTGCAGCATGGGCATGGAGTTACTCTGTAGCACTACTGGACTATAATGGCTGGAGCAACGTCAGAGGGAAGGGCCATGGCGTGTATTTAGTTGGACTGGGGATCACCATGCCATTAGGTTACTTCATGCTGTCACTCAGCTTTGGCAACTGAAACAGTGGAAATTTTATTTGTATTGCTTTTGTGCTAGTGAAGTTTCATCATATGCAGTTAGTAGTTGTAAACTAGTGCAACTTTGCTGTCTATTGGATTTTATATATTTTTAACACTTTATTAGAATAATTCATACCTACTGTGGCAATTGGTGTGTTTCAGGCTGGATCTGGTTCCAATCAATCGATCAGTTGGTTTGAAGGCTAAACCCACCAAACCGGTAACAGAGGTCCTAAGGCCTGTGGTTGCAAAATATGGTTTAAATCTTAATGAGCTTGTGGCAAGACTAGTAAGTATCTTTTGATGTAATTCAAGCTATAATATTTTCTGTCTGGAGAAGAGTATGTGATAGTTCCTGAATTTTTTTTCTGCCCTAATAATTAGACATCATTACAATCTGTACTTAGAACTATGTATTGATATGGAAAATGAAGGATAGTCATAACCATTATGCTTAATACCAGCTACCTCAAAGCTTTAGTCTGTTTCGTATTCTTCTTCCAAGTAAATCTAGCATCTGAAATAGCAGAGCTTGAACATAGTTTTTCTTCCAGAGCCCAACTCTTCCGTTTGCTAGCCAGTGGAATTTGATTGAGATTGGTTGAAGCTATTATTCTGTGAATTCCAATTGTCCTGGCAATCATGGATTCAAATCCACATGGAGAAGATTTCTGCAAAAGCAGACTAACTTCACTTGTCTACTTCTAAATACTGACCTAGCATTTCCTAGCATTTTGTTACAATGAAATATCAGGAAATGAAATTACATTTTGTGGCATTTCTGGAGTGGCTGAACCACTCCATGTTTTCCAAATATCTGTAGAACACTTTGGTATAAAGATAATTTCATTCAATGAAATTATGAAATTACAAAAATATGTTTAATTTAGAATAGAAAATGATCTCATAGTTCCTCTACAAAATGATTGGCTAAACATATACAGTAATGGTCCTGGATTCTTTGTGTGTGCTCATAAATTGGATTATTTTGTCTCTTTGTGTCTTCTTTTCCCCAAATACCATAAATGAGTGATTGTAATCAAAGTAACTGAACAGAAATGAAATAAACATTTCTAGAAAATGGGAGGAGGACTTACAGAGGTTACAGTGACACAGAAACTTCTCATTTTCTTTAAAAAAAAAAGTCAAACTGTGTAAATTTGCTCTGAAAACAGCTTTTTCTCTTTTATATACAAACTGTGATCTGACTTTAGAATGGTGAGCAGGAACCACTTGATCTTGGTGTCCCTATATCTAATCTGGATGGTCAGCGGGTTATTCTAGATGAAAAAGAGCCAACAAAGGGTAGAGGTAAGGTGCTATAAAGCTTTTATTTATGATGTCAAGTCATTCAATAAGCTGTACCTGCTTAGTTTCTTCTGTTGACACAAAGATAAGGTAAATGTGGTTAGATTTACACATGTAACATGTAGCATGTGTTCTTTTTTAAGAAAAAAAGGAACACCATTTTAAAACATCGGAGTATAAGTAAATCTGTTTGTATCAGATTCTTTACCATTGCTATAAGAAATTTTGCACAAGTAATACTTGAGTAGTTCCACATACACATTTAAGGCTATAGTTCATAGTCTTACTAATGAGAATAAAATGCCAAATAACTTCTGTGAATTTGCCAGTTAAGTAAAAATAATCATTTTGTATGAGTGAGACGGATGCAGTTTGTTCATCAGCTGTATGTACTGCTATGATAAGCCCCCTCCTCAGCATAAGGAAGTAGCAGAGCCTACATCTCAGTTCTAAAGCTTTTAGATTTGGTGATAATTACATGATTTGTTATTTCTGTGGACAGAAGCATTTGAAAAATGTATGTTAATCAACTTCAGAGCAGCTGACAATTTTTTGGCACAATTAATATGCTAGCTTAATGTAAGTGGCCTTGAGAATAAAGATTCAGTTTCATTAGAACACATTTCCACAGATGTAGAACATGTAGTTTTAGAAATGAAATTACATGTGGCTAAATTAAATTGACTTAGCACAGAGATCCTCTTTGAAGAAGACTTATGAGAGAAAATTTGAAGGTATTTTTGAGGAACAGCAGGTTTGTCATTTTTCTAGGATATAAAATCAATTGCCATTTTGAAAAAAAAAATATCTGAATACTCTCAAGGATAATTAATTTAGGAATTATAAATAAAATTGTAATCCTGTGTGCTGTCAGCTATTATTAAAGCTGAAATCATAGGCTTTAATAGGATCATTCTAGTAGTTGGCTCATTTTGTGGCACTTAACAGTGACAAAGGGCTGTGATTGGAGAACGTGAAACGTGACCTGTCAGTGGTCTTTTCTGATTTTTTAAAAACTTGTTGCAATTGAATTTTCTAAATTTGAGAATTAGAGACTGAATTTGAAATGGAGATTTGAAACCTATTTCATATAAATTAACAGTAAATTTAGGAGAATGTAAATGAAACTTCAGAGTCTTATACTTTGAAAGTACTGCTAGTTTAAGGAAAAATTGAAGATGAGAGGGAGGTTCTTGTAGACTTTGAGAGTGGAAGTGTAAGGGATATCAGCTCTGATAGCTATTTTCTGAGTATACTTTTGTGAAATTTTAAAGCAAGAAGTCTGTTTTGTGCATCATTGTCACTTAAATGTTACTTTGGGAAATTATTAATTTGTAGTTATAGAAGCAATGTTTATGTTTAGTGTTTACAGATAAACAAAAAGGTGCATCAGTAAAACAGAGTGCAACTGTAACTACTTCAAGAAATCAAGTATCTACTGTAAGTCTTCTGCAATGATTTTTCTCCTTCAGTTCATCTTTCGTTTCCTTCTGGAACTGTATACTGAAAGTTGCATTTATCCATGATTTTGAATCAGCCAAATTGTGTAACAAGATAGAGCATAGCTGTAATTCATCTGGGATATTTCCACTGTCAATAGCATTTATCTCTGAGAACTTCTGTCTTCATGATGAATCCAATAGCTTTCTCTATTTGTATTATTTATTTATTTTGGCATCATAAGTTTATCTGTATTTAAAAATTATTGAGTTGCTCTGAAATTCAAAGGTCCTTTTTGTAATGTGATTTTTTCCAAGTAAACAATGTTATATGATTTATATGTTTTTGGCCAGTGTTAAGGCAAATGTGTTTTTGAAGTAATCAAGGTTAAACTAAGACATTGATTTTGGTGGTGTTTTCAAAATAACTTTTTGTTTGCTTAGACTGTATTATGAACATAATGATATAGCCTAAATGTAAGTAGTATACCTTAACTTTCCTTCTAATGCAGGGAGAGGGAAGAACTCTAGGAAAGTCTAATTCTATCAAAATGAAAGGCGAAAATGGAAAAAATGCTAGGGAAGTCCGGCTGTCAAAGAGAGAAGAATCTATTGCAAAGATTGGGAAAAAAAAATGTCAGAAAATAAATTTGGATGAAGCAGAGGGTATGTGAATTTTATATAGCTTATGTAATGACATAAATAATCTTGGAAAAATTAGAATTTTATGTCTGTGTAGGAAAAAGTACTGTGTGTTTAATACTGCATTTTGAAAACCTGTCATGAGCTTTGTATTTTTGTTTGATACTGTTTGAATTATAAAAGTTTTTGAAGCTGAAGGTAAAAACCAGTTTATGAAGTACCTGAAGATAGGCATAAATGCCAAGTGGGATTTTCAAAAGTGAAAGATGTCTAATTCCAAATAAAATGAAAAGAAATTGGTTACCCAGTTGCAGCTGAATATCCCATTTGACGCCCCTTGCAACTTTGCAAGGTATGTAGAAACTTGTCTTTCTGTGCATCTTCACATAAGATTCTGTAGAAGTGAAAGGTGTTCTGCACAATTGTGAGGACCCTAACTTACTCAGGTAGCAGTTTTGAAATGTTTTGCTTAGGTCTGTTATAGTAAGGGCAGTACAATCTGATGATGACTGTGGAGTAAGAGCAGAAGCTTAGCTGACATTCAATAACTGCTCTGAAAAGATAGTTACAAGCAGAAATAAGTAAAGGGGTTATTGATGAAGGCATTGGAAATGAACTTGTAAGAGAAAAATGTTGATGGGAGTGACAGGAATAGAAATGATATAGCAGTAGAAATGTTGACATACCACCCTCTGCCCTAGGATAGTAAAAAAATATATATATCAGAGGATATACTTAACCTATATGTTAATATTTACGCTAATGTTAACTAATATGCATATCCAAAGCCTGGTTATGCATAGTTATAAAGCAAATGAATGTTCACCTGTGAATAAATATCCACTGACTGGAATGGAAAAAAATGCTGCGACTGATACTTTCACTGTAAAATAGATGTTTGTTAGCATAAGTGTTATTACAAAATATTAGTGCATTTTAAATTATTTTCTGTTGCTTACTATTTTGTTAATTTGTTTTCAGTATTTTAATATCTTCATTTTTCTTCCTAGGGCTGAGTAAAACATTAACATAATTTGAAAACTTCAGAATTCGAGGCTTTCACATTTTATTTTGAATGTTGTGAAATTTGTCCAAGTTTGGAAAATATTGCACAATGTTGTAGACTGTTTTTTTTAATGGAAAAACAAACAAACAAACCCAAACCCTGTCTTATGAAGTTTGAACTTTAAGAAAGGAATGTTTTTGTACGACACTTTTCAGAAATGTTGCATGTTTTAATATGCATACTGCCATTTTGCAAAACTTTGGCAATAAGAAGCATTTTGAAGCTTCCATCTTGGCTACATTCAGATTATATGGCATTTGACAAAGCATGTTTTAAAAAAAAACAACATTTTTATACATACATTTCAAAGCCTGCCAAATAGGATTAGATTATAAATAAGGTCATACAGATGCAAATGCGTGACTTTGTACTATGCTAGATTAACACTAATAGTCTGTGCTGTTTTTTTGTAATGGCTCTTGCTTTGAACAGTGCTTCTAAGCTGTGTTGAAACTGTTGATTTTAATTCATCTGTTGGAGATGGCATTTCTAAGTATCTTTAATACTCTATAGTCTTACTGCTTTTTTTCTTGGAAAAAAAAAATAGGATATGCAGAGACCCTATATATTAAGAGTTACATATTTTTATATAATTGGTACCAAAGAGTTTGTCTATTGTTGCAATGCTTCTTTTTTGAGGAGTGTTATGATTCTCGGCTTATGACATATAAGTTTCTTGTTGCCAAGTTTTGAGGCTTTCTAGAAAAATGATGTTTTACAATGGATGTTATTTATATATAGAAACATTAAAGCATTGGGCATCATTAAAGACATGATCAGTAAATCACTTGTAGTTGTGTTAAAAACTCTATAAAAATCCTTGCCCCATCATTCTTATTAATAGCTCTTTTGATGGTTATTGACTACCTAAATGCTACCAATTCATTGCACTGCAGAGTAAAATGGGGTTAATTAAATCATCATCTGATCATGCTCTGTGATGATAACATCCTGGATTAAAACTACACCATGAACTGAATTTGAACTGTGATAAAATATTATTAAAGTGAGAAAAAAATCAATATAACAAAGAAGTTTACAACATTTTGAATCTGAGCTTTCAAATGGCATGACTATTTTTGAGTTAAGATGGGTAAAGTACCATCCAGAACATAAAACGTGAACCCATTGTTAGTATGAACAGAGCCTTGTTTTGTATAAAGAAGTAGGAAAAACAAAACAAAACAAAACAAAAAAAACCCCCAAAAAAACAAAAAAAAACAACCCTGTATGTGTACAGATTTATTAAACACGTAAAATAGGAAATAAAAATAGAAGATGTGTTCAAGGCTCAGTGAATTGCAGCTGTTCTAAACTGCGAAACTCTTACAATAGCAATCCTGATGGTCTTAATTATAGAGATGCTAGTGAACATTGCTGCAATTGAAAAAGTTCCTAATTAACACGGGATCTTATTTCAAGGCAGCATTGAAAGAATTGAAGATCTTCATGGAAAATAAATGTTCTGAAAATTTACGTTTTAATGGCATTGCACTTTCTGACAAAAACTTGTCAATTTTGGGTTTTTCCCCAATAGAATTTTTTGAACTCATATCCAAAGCTCAAAGTAACAGAGCAGATGACCAACGTGGACTGCTAAGGAAAGAAGACCTTATTCTTCCTGACTTTCTTCGTTTACCACCCACTGGACCAGAACCATCTGCATCTACTCCAATAGGCCCTAAAGGCCTCAGCAGGCAAGTTTCAAAAAATGATGAAAAGGATGGATGTACATCACCAAGTGGAAAACAGGAGCCCATACAAAACTACAATGAAAATTCAGTTAAGAAAATGGCTCATTCAGAAAATAAACATAAAGCTGCTTTAACAGCACTCCACAGTCAGAAGAGTTTCAGTGTTCCTTTTAATACTACATTGTCTCCGATTCCACATGCACATGAGAACAGTGCAGCAATATGGAAAAGGCAGTCAAGAGAATTACAGGCTGAAGGCATACAGATGATAGACGATGAAAATGTGGCAGACTTGACTCTTGTTGCTGAAGGAGATATTAGTAGCCCAAACAGCACTTTGCTACCACCGCCGCCACCACCACAGCCGTCAGAAGTCAGTAAGCTCACAGAAGCCAACTATCCACCCCCAACTCCTTTTGCAGGTAATCAGGAAAAATCTGGATATCAAAGATCCAATTCAGGTATTTCTAGATTTTAATAGTTTTTCTTTTTCGTTTTATGTAAAACTACTTTTCCTTGGCACTGCTGATCAGTATTTGAACCCATTAAAACAAGGAAGAAAATCTCTCTGCACCTTAATTTTTTTTTTTTTTTTTTTCCAAAAAAGATTTTCTTTGCCTTAATCTGTCCTAACTGTGGTATTTCCTGTTGCCTTTAAAAATGTGCGTTTGTTTGGAATTGGCATGTGGCCACAAATTGACACGTGCAGACAAACCTTTAAAATACCTCCGTATGCTATAATTATATTATTCTTTACCCAAGGGATGCAGAACAGATTATCAGGATTTTGAGCTGTGTAACACTGTTATGCTATTGCATTCCAGATTTTCTGATCCATTTGTCATTATGAGATACACGATTAGGGTTTGGAATTTTATGTGCTTCCGAAAGATCCCTGGTTATGTTTTGGAAATTGCAGGATTGTATATGATTAAAATCTGAAATAGATAAATGGTAAATCAACTCTAATAGAATTAGATATTTTTAGTCAGAAATAAAACTTTCACTTTTTTTTTTTAAACTCATATTTTGCTACCCAGGGAAGTAGGTTATGTCTATCACACTTTCCCCCAGAACAGTCACAATGAAATAGCTCTTTCTATTAGATTATTTTAAAGAAATTATGTAACTTTTTTTAGGATGCAAGTTTCATGGTCTAGCAATATCACAGAGCAATATTAGCCCAAGGCTGAAAAAGAAATTTCTTTATAAACTTGGACTCCAATTATATCTGCCATTACCAGAAACAAGAGTTTGAAGACTGTGGGTGTTTTGCCATTGACATTTTACAGTCATTGTACTGTACATTTTAATGTAAAATATAAGAAGAGATATCTGTGCTACATTTATTTTTGATGTTTCACAAACATATGGTGCCATAATTTGTATGATCACATTTCTTTGTGATGTGGGAATATACATTTTAATTATTTATCTTTTTACACAGAGTATTTGATACTGTTCTTTATCTGTATGGTTGATGATTTGTAAATACTTCTTTGATTGTTGGATGCTTATAAATGGCAATGCAAATTATTTCATCCTCTTGATATTTGAAACAACAAATTCCTTTGTTAGTAGTATTTGAGAAATGTTCTATAAGCGCTACCAATTAATTTCTGAAACTGAGTATTGAACAGACTTGTAAACAGTGCCTACAAATACAAAACCAGAAAATGTACTTCAGACATATTGATGTGTATATGCATAGATTTGTGTTGGTGTCTTTCTGGTAATGTGATGAGTGTACAACATAGGTATCAATTTGCATTATTTTTCAGTGAGAACTGTTTAAAACAAACCCCATTTGCACTTAAAAAAAACTTCATGAATTTACAGTATTTTAATGCATGCCCTACATTTCTGTGTAACCACTGAACTGTAGCCTTCTCTTTTCCCACTTTCTACTTTTTACTTTGTAGAAATCTTTGTGTAGCTTTCACATGTATTTTGTATCTTTGTTCTCTCAGGAGTAATAAATTATAGACCTAGTTATGCAAACTGGTTTTAAGCTTTGATTTTCTTCATTATTTAAAAACGGTTCTCTTAGTTCTGGATTAAGAATTATGATTGAAATTTTCTTCTAATAAAAAAAAATAACAAAAAACAGATTAATTTATATGAACTAGCAATTGCCATGAGACAAAGTAGACAAACGTAATATTTGTTAATAATTTAAATATCAAAGGCAAGTACTGTCTTGAGGTGCTGACAGAGGTCACGTTAAATCCTGAACATTTACACGTGCATCACAAGGCAGCTAAGAGAGGAGATTTCTTTTAAATGAGTCTTGAAAGAACTCCTGAAAGGAGAGTCTCTTCTGTCTTTGGGTTCTTGGGCTAAACTTTATATTCATTACTTTTCTTATTTTAAACTCAAGCATTTCTTTCCTTGTCCTTAAGAAATGAACTGGTGATTTCAGTTCATTTGTTGTGGAACGACCAATATAGCAACCTCTTTACTTGGTAATTGTGGGTAAAAAATGAAGGGTTGAATGGGTACTGGAGATTTAATGGTTCTTCTCATTCTGAGAGGTGAGTCCTACATAACAGTACTGTGAAGCCTAATTAAAATAAAAAAATAACTGTGTATATATATGTACTGCTGAGAAGCTTATAGTGCTGTTACCTAGGCCTCCTTGTGTTCTGGGCACAGATTAACCTATTCCTAAAAGTCACTGTATTCCCACATAGCTGTGGGCTTCTGTGAAATATAATGGAGTAGTTTATGTCCTTTTACATTTTGCCTTTAAAAATCATGCAGGCTTTTCCACAGAAAATTACATATATCCTACATACTGAATTATTTTAGGCTTTCCTTTACAGATTTGAATTTTCATGTGTTCCACCCAATATACTCTACTTTCTCTGGTGATTGTGTTTTATTTTTTCTGTCATAGTCACCTGAGACTTTTAAGTAATCAAATGAAGTAGTTTTGCAAAACTAAAATCTCAGTTTCTCTGTATTGTGACAAACTTTTTTTTTTTTCTTCTTTTTTTTTGAGGAATAAAAAAACCTAAATAATGGAAAACATCTTTCTTCTCTCTTACAATCTTGGTGCATACACTAACTCTGTTTTACACTATTCTCACTGTTTTACAGGAACTGTAATCTACAAAAAAACCCTGAATTTATGAAAAGTTTTCTATTTTTGTGATTTCATGGAGTTTGCATGGAAAGACTATTGAATGATGTATAGTAATCCCAATAAAGAATGCTGGAAGCTATCTCCAGTCAATAATCAGTTTCTAAAAGGACAAAATCTTTAATAATGGATGCTTTTTTAAGTGCCTTAATGGTTATCCATTCATAATCTCCTCTCAATGGAAAATGTGTTTTTGATTGGTTTGTTACATTAAAATGGTAGGAGGAAATGAAAAACGGTGACCACGTAATTTGAAGTGGCTTCATTTCAAATTGATATGGCATGGATGCTTGTACTATAAGTACGCATGTCGGGTTTATATCTGCAGGGAAGGGGCTGGGGTGTGCAAAGCAGCCCCTTGTGCATAAGTGTTGGGCTGGGGACAACTGTCTGACCCCAGACTGGTGGTGCAAAGCCAGGCCAGTTGCTGTGAACGATTCCCTGTAAGGAGGAACTCTTGAGTAATCTTCATTTGAAGATCGAGAAGGCAAAGTAAATGACAAAAAACAGACAATTTAGGGTTGCAGTGCTCAGAGCTTTTGAGAATAATTTTTCAAGCACATCTTAATGCTAAATAAGTAGAACAAGTATTACTGTAGTATGATTTAGCTATGAAGTACATATTATCAGATCAGTTTGCAGCACAAGAATTGTTCCTAATTCTAGTTGTGTTACTCAGATGTGTTTCTTTACTTTTGAATGAGCCTAATAGTTCTGGGACATTTCCCACATCAAAAATTGGAGCTTTCTGGATAGGAAGATTACTTCTGAAATACACTTAATGCTTCTACATATAATGTTGCTGATATCTAGCTGCAGAAGAAATAATTATTGTTGGGTGTAATTGGCTTGGAGTAATGCATTTGTTTCCAAAAGTGTTAAACTACTGATTTAATCTCTCTGGGTATAATTTTTTAAATTGCATGGTGTAGTCCAGGTACTTTAAATGTAGTCCTCCATATCCATCAGTTTTTCCCAGATGGTTAAGCACGTTCCCTGTCCAGGTGAGAAAAATGCTTAAGATGAAGTTACAGTTAGAATTGCCTTCTGAGTAGGAAGGTATTTATTTGGGTGGGTGATGGGCTTAATGGAGCAATTCAAGCAAATAAAAATGTATTTAAAAATCTCTGTGTAGATACAAAATGGATTGTTGGGTATCATCTTTGGGGTAACGTCATTTAGAAGCATCTGGACAATGCTCTCAGACATACAGTCAGATTTTTGGGTGGTGGTCCCGTGTGGAGCCAGAAGTTGGACTCAGTGATCCTAGTGGGTCTCTTCCAATTCATGACTATATGAAGATAAAGAGCCAGCCAGGGTGAGCAAAAACAGGATGAGCTTTCTGCAGTAATGCTTACACAGCATGGATCTGTAAGATAAGGGATGAATGGTGAGACCTGTAAACAGCGGTGTCCCCCAGGGGTCTGTGTGCTGGGTCCAGTCTTGTTCAACATCTTCATCAATGACCTTGATGAGGAGATAGTGGCCACCCTCAGCAAGTTTGCTGATGATACGAAGTTGCGAGGATTGGCTGACACGCCTGAAGGCTGTGCTGCCATTCAGCGAGACCTGGACAGGTTGGAGAGCTGGGCAGTAAGAAACCGGATGAGGTTCAACAAAAGCAAGTGTAGGGTCTTACACCTAGGGAGGAATAATTGCATGCACCAATACAGGCTGGGGGATGAGCTGCTGGAGAGGAGCTCTGCAGAGAGGGACCTGGGCATCCTGGTGGCCGACAGGTTGGCCATGAGCCAGCAGTGTGCCCTCATGGCCAAAAAGGCCAATGGCATTCTGGGGTGCATTAAGAAGAGCGTGTCCAGCAGGTCGAGGGAGGTGATCCTCCCCCTCTACTCTGCCCTGGTAAGGCCTCATCTGGAGTACTGTGTCCAGTTCTGGGCTCCCCAGTACAAAAAAGACAGGGATCTCTTGGAAAGAGTCCAGCGGAGGGCCACAAAGATGGTGAAGGGCCTGGAGCATCTCCCCTCTGAAGAAAGGCTAAGTGAAGTGGGTCTGTTCAGCCTTGAGAAAAGAAGACTGAGAGGGGACCTGATCCAAGTTTATAAATATCTGAGGTGTGGCGGCCATAGTGGTGAGGCCAGTCTCTTTTCAGTGGTACGTGGAGACAGGACGAGGGGAAACGGACATAAGCTGCAGCACAGGAAGTTTCGCACGAATGTGCGTAAGAACTTCTTCACGGTGAGGGTGACGGAGCACTGGAACAGGCTGCCCAGGGAGGTTGTGGAGTCTCCTTCTCTGGAGATATTCAAGTCTCGCCTGGACGCCTACCTGTGCGACCTGGTGTAGGGAACCTGCTTTGGCAGGGGGGTTGGTCTCGATGATCTCTAGAGGTCCCTTCCAACCCCTACAATTCTGTGATTCTGTGATTCTGTGTGAATTTAGGCCATATACTTGGAAACAGGTATTTAATTTATTCTGAAGAATCTGCTTGTTTCTGAAATAGGTGAGCAGTATCATCTTCAAAATTAACTCACTTCCTTTCTTATTGGGAAGAGCTCTGAGAAGCAGGATGGTTATTACCAGTGCTGGGATTTTTCTCTTTGAAAGCGGATGCAGAAATAGAATGCTGGGTGGACTCAGCCTGGGGCTGGCTATTGTTCCCAGTGTCAAAAAAAAATCCCCACTGCTCTTTTTCATTATTCACAGAAAGGATGCAGGACATTGTAATGAAGGAATCAGATAATAGAAGCTGGATTTCTAGGACTTTTTTTGTCTGCTAAACTTTTCGGCTTTAAGGGTAATAAATCCTAAGTGCAATCAACTTTGTGAAAGTTAAGGAGATTAAAAACTCACACATACATCTTCCAGAAGAATGCTAAGTAAGCTTATTTTTGTAATAAATTCTGTAATGGTGTATGCAACTGATATTTTACATAGCTCCTTAATTGATGTGGCATTTTTAGAGAAAATCCAGCAATGTTTCCTCTGCAAATCAAGATAAGCATAGAAGTGAAAGCATGCAAGGAGAAAATAAGAAGAAAAGAAGGGGATTATAATTTAAAACCGTACAATTATTGTAACTAATAATTTCTAACAAAGGTTCTTGTCCAGCAGTTATATCCTTACTAGCTATGTGTAATTTTATAGAAGGTAATTGGATTTTTAGATCAATATAAAGAAGTATTCAGAGGGATCCAGCAATACTAGGGGCAGAATCTGTTAATCTCCTTTTAATCAGAGCATGATTAAATGAGAGAATTACATGTAGTACATGACAGAGATCAATAATAAGCAAAGGAGAAGGAGAATTATGCTAGGAGTAGACAACTGGGAAGTGAGGAAGGCCTTGAGGGATAATTATTTGAAATGCAAGCTGATTTCAGCCAAGCAGCACAATACACATTGTAGAAGGAATTAGCAAATTATCTTGCTGATTGGATAAAAAATTGCAACCTCACTTTGAACCAAAGGCACACAGGCTAAAACCAGATCTATTCAAAAGCATGACTTACATTTGGACAGTGAAATGAACTTAGTTATTGCTTGAAGTTAACTGGTAGCCCTGCTGAACCACATCTTAGACTCTCTTAATTGAAAAATAATACAGCAAATGGCAGATTAAATTGACTGATTCGTGTTATTCAGTCCACTATTTCCCAATATTTTACTCTCAGCAGTCAATTAAACTGACTTGTAAAAAGAACTGATGGAAAAGCAAAATACTGGAAGATCTCAAAGAGGGATGAATATTGGTAGACTGCTGCAGAGATGTTTTGCCATGTCACGCTTGGAAAACATTCAGTTGAGAATTATTTCAGTTTTAGCAGCGAAGAAGCAGGAAGTTCAAATTGCCCAGAGTTACTGAGGGCTTGTAGGGCAGTCTGGTTCAGAATTCAGAGCTTTTCAATTTATTTCATCTCAGACTGCCCCTGGCCTTGGAGTGATGTGTGGAGGTGCCTACCACTGCTGTTGTAGCCATGTGAGATCACCGTGTGCCTGCCTTGTTTGTTCTCTTCATTCTATGCATTGTTATGCATGGTGGCAGTCACACCAGCTCCTCCTTCTGTGTTGTGTTCTGTTTTTCCTTTCCAAATAATGCCCTGTGCTTTTGTCTTGCGAATTCTTTTGAGATGAGAGCAGTGAAAGAATTTTTGTCCAACCTATGATTCTAGGCTTAATGCTGCAAATGTATTCCAGAACTTTCCAGTGCATAAGCAAATGGAAGACTAATATGCAGAATGCACTTACTTTGTAGGATAATCAATTTCCTAGCTTGATACCATCGTTGTTTGAGAATCAGGTTTCAAGGCACCAACCACATGATGCAGTTGTTTTATCATGAAATACAGCTTATTAAGTCAAATTTCCTTAGGAAACATTAAGCAAAAGCTGTAGTTAGGAACATTTATATTAGATCCTGTTTCTCCGCAGGGATATGGCAGTTAAGAGATGAAAGGAAGGAAATTTTTGAAGGGGAATTTAACCTGCGGAACTCTAAATGTAAAGTATTCTCTTCCCCTCAGAATCACAAATCACTTGACAGACTTTGAAAGAAACATGCTTACAGTGATAACAGTACATCAACCAGCATGGAAGTCATTTTTCCACCACTTAAAAGAATCCATAGAATCATAGAATCACAAGGTTGGAAAGGACCTACAAGATCATCTAGTCCAACCGTCCTCCCATTACCATTGCTACCACAAGCCACTACACCATATCTCGTAGCTCCTCATCCATCCACATCTGGGAAGCCTAGCATTTTGAAGTACCACTTCACAATGGTTCAGAAGAAGAAGAGAGAGTGCCGTTTCCCAGAACAAAACTGCCCGAGTGCACGTAGCTCAAGGAAAAGGGATGCTCATACTGAGATATTTCATCCAGGGGAACACTCCTGAAATGAGCACCACAAAGCTCCTTATGAGTCTTATGGAAAAAAAAATCTCTCTGAGCTAGCACTTGATGGCCTCAGGACAATTGTACTGAATGAGGGATGAGAGCAGTATCTGCACAGACTCCCAAATTACAGAACACACCAGTCTATGCATTTGGATCTGTCATTTGAAAATGACTAATTATATTTGTTGGCGGTATGCCTGTTGGTATGCTTTCAATAGTAGCTCCTGAAAACACTGGTGATTTCTTTTCACAAGAGCTATATGTGTTATGGAATACTTCAAACAGATTCTTATCTGTTCTAAGTCATTGCAGAATCATTAAATGAGCTCATTATATTTAGCTGAAAATCCAATCCTCTCTCTCTGTTAGAAGTTGAATGTCTGGTAATAGTAATGAGCAGAATATCCTTTTTATCTTCCAGTAAAACCAAGAGCCATCGATACAGTAAAAGATTTTGACAAGAAAAACAGGATTTTAGCAAAGCCGGAATTTGAAGTAAAATGATGCATCTATATGGAATAGGTGTCTATATAGAAATGGGATTGGAACAGTATTTAACATTCCATCATATATGAAATTCACTAAGTATGGACTGAAATATGAAGTACACAGAGCTCATGTGAAACAACTGCTTATATTTATTTAAAAAAATGATGTGAGTGGAACTGGTTCTAATACTGATCACTTAGAGGTGCTGAATTTCAGATCTGATCTAAATCGTCCTGTAAGGAGTCATCATAATTAGGGTGGCACCTTGAATATAAATGGACCTAATAACTGCAGCACAGAAATATCAGCATTTGCATCACATCCATTGGAAACTGTGGATGAATCTATAAATCCTAACACCTCCATTGGAGTTATGGTTATTTGATCCTATTATCTACATTTGATGGTTAATGTTGTTGCTGAAATATCCAGTTTTCTTGTGATCTCATCTTTGCCTGGAACTTGGCCAGATGCTCTACTGGTGTTAAACTACTTGGAAGGCAATGTCTTCCAGTATCTTGCTTAGATTTTACTTAGATCATGAGGATTATTTTATGCAGAAGAACAAAAACTCCCTTTGTCTACATCCATAGAGGCAGAGGCGGGTTTTCCATAATCATAATGTTAAAATCAGATAGCTTTAAATTAAATGTCAGGAAAGGAGAAATATTGGTAATGGACATTGGAAGATCAGCCAAGATGCTGCCTGATCATTTACCTTTTGAAAAATGCAGGCCTGTGTGCAGGTCTCCAGTTTAGCAGCTTTAAACCAGGTGGAACATATTACCAGGATCAAATGCACAAGTACTTAGCAGTGGAGCCAAAGATTACCGACTGATGGGATTTTGCTATTGCAGTCATATTGGAAACTGGTCTGTGCAACTAAAGCTGTAAGAGCTGGGTTTTATCCGTTCTGAAGTTAGGTGAGTGTCTGACAAATTATATTCAGGAAGATGCCATGCAAATCCTGACGAGCTTTTATTACTTGTGCTAAGTGGCCTCGCTTCCTTTGTAAATGTTTTGTTTTGAGAAACTGGGGAAAAAAGCAAGGTAGTACTTTTCCAGTGTAGCACTACTCCTGAAATCACCTTCCTCCTTGGCATAGATGAGCCAAGGTCTTTTCTGCCCTGCCAGGAAAAGAGAAATCATCTTCACAATATTATCCCTCAGTAGTTCTGCATTCTTCTGAACCAGTATTTCAGACAAGGCCCTCTGTGTTTTCCTCCCATCTCTGGTAGTGATTTATTAGATTCTTCAAAAGGATTGCTCCTAATAAAGCCATTAGTAGAAAAAACTGCTCCTAATACAAGCTTGTTCCTCATCAGATGAGCTTATGCCTTGTGAAACCCGAGAGCTAACAGCGGCCTCATTTTTGCTTTGTTCCCAATAGGCAGCTTGAAAGCCTGGTTGCTCCACTGACACTGCAGTTCTAAGCCTTCTGTTGGCGTTTCTTATCTGCAGATGTAGAAAGGCCTAGCAGCCAAAGAAATACAGGAACACTTACACCTTCCGTAGTGTTCCTTAGCATGAGTTTCCAGAGATGTTTGCTGAGCCCTGTGAATGCCAACAGGCCGTTGCAGAAACCTTCAGTTTGGTACTGAACTTGAAGTTCTACAGAGCTTTGGTACCTTACCACACCATCACAGTTCTTGCTCTGCACTGCATTTTGTAGGATGTATTCTTAATAATAAGATTGAGATGACTCATGCTCTCTCAGTGCAAACTGTTTGTTGTGATTTGTCATTAGTACAGCTTTTTAGAAATGAATATCCCTTCTTAAACAACATGAAAGGAGAGTCAGAGATTTCCTCAAAGGGCATGGAGCAGTAGATTAAAAAGATCCAGATCACCATTCATTATAGCTCTGTAAGACAAACATTCAAGAGTACAAGAATAGCATTTTACACCACAGCCATGCAAACAGCAGTTAGAGTTAACCTGATGTTCAATTTGCTGTATGGAAAAGTAAACATGAAATGTTAATACAGTCCCATTACAGTTTAGCTGTAATTGCTGGGCTAACAGGGCTGAGAAAGCTTTTTGCCTTCTCTCTGCTGATTTGCTTCTTGGCTGATTTGTTTGGAATTTGATATAATTCCTCTAGATGTGGAAAAAAAGCAAGCACTACTGATGTGGAACATATGAATTACTGGTGGAAGGGGTTGCACTAGCTAAAGCACTATCATAATATTGTATTACTTAGAATTTTAACTTATTTTCATTACATAAAAAGTCTTAATCCTTGAGAAGGCCCTGCAGTGATTTGATTAAACAGTATGAAATTGCTTTTTGTCCTTTTCATCTTCCTCTTTCTCCACATCAAAAAGTCCTCAATAAAGATGATTATATTCATAATTGTTAGTTAATTATTTTTCTAACAAAAACTGCATACAGATCAAGCACAGAAGATTTTAAAGCTAGCTTTGTCATTTAGCCTCCTAGTTGATACTCTGCAGTTCAGCACAGCAAACTGAAACTTCAAATCATCCTAAATCTATTAGGGAAAGATTAGCATCTAGCCAAATAAAATGGTATCTCAGCAGGAATCTGGTGTTAAAGGACAATCCAAACAAGGAGCATTTCCCTTTCTGCCCCAGTGGAATTTCTGTATCCTCGTCCTTCACGTTTGGTTTTGCTTATGTGAGAGTTTTGTTCTAGGTGCGTACAAATTTACACCGAGTAGATTTTTTTTAATGGAGTTGTGCTAAATAATGCTAAATTAAGTCAGATCTATATTGGCATTACATATGCCTTTGAGATCTGTTCAGTTTCTTGCTTGGTACTTCGGGAGGTCTCCATGTTCATAGACAGAGTTACAGAACAGCTTGGGTTGCACAGGACCTCAGAGATGATCCAGTTCCAACCTCCCAGCCATGGACAAAGTTGACAGCCTATGCGTCAGGCACTGGATCAGTTTGACCAGGGCCTCACCCAACCTGGCCTTGACACCTCTAGGGATGGGGCACCCACAACTTGTGATGGGGCAGAGGAACATCTCAGCTGCTGATCTACCTTCAGGACCTCAGAGGAGGTTGCAGTATGGAAATTGTTCGAACCCAGAAGATATGTAACTCTTTTGTTTTGTGGTTTTTGTTTCATTTGTTTCTAATTCTTCTATCAGGTGCAAACCACAAAAAGAGAAAAGATTCACAGGGGACTTCAGGGAACCCTGGTGAGCAGACGTCTCTCAAACCAAAGGCCAACAGAAGCGTTAATCCTGCAGGTGTGAGGGAGAGCCTCGGTAAAGAACTGCCTGTGAACAGGATTATTGATGTGGATGGGGTCAAACTGGAAGACACCGGAACACGCTCCTGTGATGACTCTGAAGGGAACCTCAGCTTTGAAGGTTACATCTCTGAACTGAGATCCTGCCAAGGGAGGATGAGGACTGGAGTTTATAGGACATCAGACCTTCCATCTCTGATTGCTGTCAAGAGTGAGAAGAGTAAGGGCACTGAGAATCAGTATAAAGCTACTTTTGTTTAAAATGTCTGCTTTTAATTATGAGCTCTGGTATTTTTGCCTGGCACCAGCAGCAGTGGGGATATGCCTTAGGGACATGTTTCTGCAAGTTTTAAGCTGTTTTCAGTACCCGTTGCCTTCAACGAGCCTACCAGACAGTCTGTTCTGATATGAGTTAGAACCTGTAGAATGAGAAAAAGGTGTTTAAATGAAAGTATTGAACAATTTGTTTTTGTTCTCATACTGTTTATATATCATTTTCCCTGTCATGATTCTGTTGCACAGTGCAATTAAAATAATGATTTCCCGCCCCTACCCTTCTTGTCTTTAGTAAAGACAAACTCACTATAAATTCCCCTACCCAAACTTTTTATTTAAGATGATTTTACTTTAATGTTCTAACGTTTTCCTGGTCTACAGGATTCCTTGTGTGCTCGGAGACTTTTGAAGTAGAAGTAAAATCAGCTAATGGTGTAAAGAGACTATGATTTTGTCTAGTAGATTATCTGACTGGATATATGCTCTAAGACATTTGTTACACAAAAAATAAAAAAGAAGCCTGAATTTCCTGTGCTGAGGAATAAATAACATGTGCTCCTGTAGCCAACACTGGGAGTGTTCCCATAGCAAGAATGTATGTACTGATCACACAGCGGTGAGAGGGCCATCTAGGTCCCTACTGAGCAATGCTCTTGGTGACTTGGCTTTGGGAAAAGGTGGATTCTCTTCTGCTCTTTCAGTAGGCAATTAATTGCCACTCGTTCTTCTTGTCTGTAATACTTTCAGTTCATCTTCTAGCCTTAGGCAGTTCTGAGAAAGAAAAGATATTACTGAGCGTGTTACTTTCTCACATTCTTCTTTTCCTCTTTTCCTGTTTCTTGAGAAGAGGTTATGAGTCTGGACAAGCAAGAGGGTACATGGAAAGTGCTGGATCTCTGTTCATCTCTGATAGAATATTGAGTGCATATACTGAGATCTTCTGGTGGTACACTGCTTTGAAATTATTTTGGGACTCAGAAAGTCATATTCCATAGCTCCTGGGCTGCAGAGCCACACAAGGAGGCATTACTGTGACAATTCATTAAATTATTTTTCTTTACCCCTTCCTGCTAAGATCTACCAAGGATTGTGAAGTTTCAGAATAGCAGAGAATACTGGAGGCTGTTACTCAGATCCTTAAACTCAAATCTGTTTGTAATATGAGGAAGAGCTACGTAGAATTTTACAGCAGTAAATATGATTCTTAAAGCTTTAAATAAACTAAACACTCCAGTGATATAAATGGACATAGCACCCATTAGCTTTCAAACTTCAATTCTTTTTTCCCTAAAAAGCAATTTTGTGCTTATTGTTGAGGGAAATCCTCGTTAACGTTAGGCTCAGTGCAGCGTGTGGCCGACTGAAGGATGATGTGAGCTGTGAGAATAGCTGCTATTTTAAAAACCTGCAAGATTAAAACCAGCTTGAGAGCCATGCTAAAATCGTGGTGGTGTAACAATGTTGGATACTTGGGGAATTCGCAATAGCATTGTGAGGCTGTCAGTGCTCGATGGTATCTGAATGTTCTTTCCCATAGCAGTGAACGAAATGAGCTGGTTACCCGAGCCCAGCTCCCACTGCGGTCAAGTATCCGTGCCAGGGAAACACAGCTGGCAGCAGCCAAAGTTGGAGTGGGAGTGGTGAACAGGCTCGGGAGCTGATGCAGCCATCCCATGGTGTGATGGGCTGAGCTGCCAGCAGAGCCACAGTGCAGAAAGTGCAGGTTGGCTTTGTGAGACCTGAGAATAAAAGGGTAAAGGAGAAATGCTGCTCTACTGAACTGATTGCTCCTGTTGGTCGGTGGGGGAGGTTGCATCCTATCGTACTGTTTATCATCCTTACAGGACATATTGTAGCACAGCAGCGGTAGCACAGTGACTATGAGAAAATGCTTAAAATAATGATGCATTTTAAAAATGTTTTTCCCATGTTTGTTTCTTCTTACTCTTTTGGTAGTGTGTTGCTAATAATTGCTAATATTGCTTATATCAATATAATAATTGATATAGGCCACTTGTTTGCATAGACAGGTATCTCCCAGCAAATCAGGAGCTTTGCTCTAATCAGGACCAACGTGAAACCAGTGAAAGCCAAGAGAGGGCTTGGTGACAGGTGGCACATTTTGCACTTTTTGTGTGTTTTGGAAAATCGAATCCTGATCTCATACAGATAAAAACTTGAAACTCAGACACACTAATTAATCTCTTTTAATTCAACACTTCGTTAATCTCCAATCAGTATTTTAGATGAAACGATCTGTGCACCTACTTCAGTGACAATTGGTGATCAGTGCTGAATTCAACTGTAAAAACAGACTGCTGAAGGGTTATCTAAGGGAGTCCCAGAACACTTGAGTGCCATGAGGAGAATGGACAGGGACAGACTGTTTGCTTTCTTCTAAGACAAGAGCTAGAGGCCTTCTGCTGGTAGAAACGAGGTTTAGCTCCAAGAGGTGGTTCTTCACCCCTGAATATGAGACTGGTGAAACACCTTGCCAAGGTGCACTGGGGAGGTAGGAATTTTACAAGGGCAAGTAGTTGAAAGAGATCTACTGGGGCTACCAAACAGACAAAGCATGTGGGATCCAAGAGACCTCTTGAGCGTGAATCCCTTCTGCTTGAGGTGGGCAGCTGCATACCCAGAGCTCAAGTGGGCACAGCTTAAGGGCACTTGGTTATCCAACCTTTGAGCAGACTTAACAGCTAGAACTAGTTAAGATAAAGGTACAAAATTACAGCATGGGGACAGTGTATGTTTGCCCATAGGAAAGCGTACATTTATTTCATACGTTTCACAGACTTTTGAGGGCAGATCTTTAAAATTGGTCACTATTTTCTTTCTGAAAGCTGCTGAGCTGAGGAAAAAGCAGGAAAACAAAAAGGCTGTTTTTATATTGAGTGCAGCAAACGGTCTGACTGTATTGAGGATTCAAAGGGAATTTGACAGCAAGGAATAATAATGCTGCTTGCAGAAAAGTGAAGGATGTGGAAGAATGGAGTTTTCTTTAACATACGGAAAAACATTGGCACAATGCCTGGAAATCCTATAAATGAGGGAACATGGGAAAAGCCTTCATCCCTGCACTGCACTGCTATGCCAGCTATTGACCTATTATTTAAAACAATGACTTCTCAGCTAGGTCATGGAAATTCATTGCTTGGACTTATTAGCTCTCCTTTTCAATATCTGTCAGAAAAGCAAAACTGAGGAATCAGCTGCTTCAGGTTGTGGAGATAACAATAATGGATGTGCGTGGCCTGTCTCTGGCTAATATTGTCCTTGATTTTGCTAAGGATGTTGGCCAGGATTAATTACTGAGTGACCCAAATCTAATAATATAATTTTATATTGCCTCGTTATCCTGTGATTTCCACTACTAATGACATCTACTCGCAATCAAAGAAGTAGGCCAATTGAAGCGCTCCTTGATAGTGTAATCTGTTCTCTTGCCAGTTATTTCCTAAAGATAATCAACTTTTATGTGGCTTTATTTCCCTTTTTTTTTCACCCAGTTTTTCCCTGTTGAAACACACTTAAAGAGTTACTCTTAAGCCCACAATGATACGTACATGAAAAAGTTGATGTTCCCATTCTTTCATGTGGATTTGGGAGATCCACTGGCCTATATCAGTTCTTGAACAGTTCTTGAAACTATAAAAAAGGCCAGCTCCAGCAATATCAAAATACACTTAGAAAATCCTGCAGCATTCTAAATTTTATTGAGTATCCCAGTTCTCTCATATTTCACTTGTTGTCATGGCATCTGGGCTTCAAATTGAAGTGGTTTCAGCCTCACAGGCTCCACAACAGCGACAGTTATCTTGTTTATTGTTTTAAAGGCTCTGTGAAGAATAGAAAATATACATATAGGCAAACTTGAAAAGGGACTTCCCTCTCAGGATTACTACAGTACAATAGCAGTGCTCCTTGACAAGTGATTTGTGATATAACAGACATGCAAACTAAACCTCTGTGCAATTTCTCTCTTGGGGACTGCGTGACAAATAACTGCTGTTTTATGAAGGCACATAAACAGGCTTTGCAAAGGGACTTTGCAAAAGATTTACTGCTCCATGGGAAGGAGCCAGTACCTGACTGCACTGTGCACTTTCTCATGGCCCTGAAAGTCTTTTGGGGGCTATTTCACATCCTTCAGGGATGCCAGGTTCTTCTTGCACTAATTCTCTGCCTGAAAGATTTGGTCTCGTTTCTTGCATTTGCTACCATGTGCATTGTTTTATTCCTCCTCTTCTTATGCCAGAATTTAATTTCTTAGCAGAAAGCAGCCAAAAGGAGTGGCTCAGCCAGTAGCTTCCTTGTCTCTTTGGCACAGACATATTTGTGAACCTATTTTATCACTGGTAGACAGTGACAGAACAAGGAGGAATGGTTTTAAGTTAAAAGAGGGGAGATTTACATTAGATGTTGGGGGAAGATTTTTGCTGTGAGGGTGGTGAGGTTCTGGCACAGGCTGCCCAGAGAAACTGTGGCTGCCACAGCCCTAAATGTGTTCAAGGCCAGGTTGTATAGGGCCCTGGGCAGCCTCATCTCATGCTTGATTCAGTGGTTGGCAACCCTGCCCTTGGCCAAGGGATCTGGAGCTACACGACCTTTGAGGTCCCTTCCAACCCAAACCATTCTATGATTCTATGATTTTATTTTTTAGAAGTAGCTTGATTTTCACCACAAAACTGAAATCCTTGCTGTAGTTGTTTCTCAGCTGTGGTGCTACTGCTTATATCAACTCCAACAGAGCATTGGAAGTGAATATTGCCTTTTGAAATCATCTCTCCTAAGGTACTCTGTGACTGAGAGCCCAGATGCGTGTGTGGTAGTGGGCTGCAGCATCTGGAGTGCAAACACCCAAAGTTCTCAGAGATTTTGGAAGGTTTCCAAAGGCTCAGCTTGAGAAAGCCCCAGCCCAACGGCAGGTCCATTTCAATAGGTGCAAGGAGCCAAAACCGTTGCAAGCCCAAGACACTCCTCAATCCCCACTGCAGCTCATTGTGCCGGGTTTAGAAATCACTCTATTTTCTGCATCACTGGGCAGATTTCCAAGCTCTGTGGGAATGTAGAAAGCCCGTGTGACAACAGGGCTGCTCTGTGGATGGTGTGGGTGTTTGCCCTGCAGCAAAAACGAGTGTCACATCCAAATACTTCCGTCATTGTTGGAGCAGCATCCCAAAATTAGCAGTGTGGCATCAGGGTACTGAACAACCAGTGGGTTTGTGAGCCCTGAGCCAATGCCAATTAAAACACAGGAAAAACTTTCATCAATCTTACTAAAATACTTCCTTTCTAAAGACCCACCATTATTTTTAGCCAGGTTCCTCTGGACTTTTTTCAGAAGACTGTTATCTGTGGCACTGAGGGGCATGTGTTAGTGGGCTGGTGGTGATGGGCTGATGGTTGGACTAGATGACCTTAATGGTCTTTTCCAACTTAATGATTCTATGGTTCTATCACCTGCTGGGAAGTACTGGATGACTTTGTGTAAGCAGATCTTGCCTGTTTGCATTACTCAAAATGTTAACAAATCCAATGTGTTACACGTGAACTAACATGCTTTCTGAATTTCTTCAATGGATGATAAGAAAATTGTTCGTATTTTCTCATCTTAAGTGATGATTCTGTCATACAGACTAAAAATGAGCTTGTGATCAAATCAATGTGATTTGATTTACAATCAATGTGAATTTGATTTGTATTCTTGTTTTACTTGTGTTTGTGACTTTAAACTTCTATACAATGATTTTCTAATATGAAAATGCACATTGGACTAATTTCTCATGCAGTGTATTTCCAAAGTATTGAGAAATTCTGACCGCACAATGATGCTTGTAGAGTCTTAAGTGTGTCAAACTCATTTAAAATGTTTACTGTATATTAGTAAATAAATAATTTATATCTCTGAACCTGATAATGCTTTGTTGACTTCTAATTTCAATGTGAAGATGAAAAATGAGATTTTTTTCCCCGGTTGCTCACAGGGAAAAATATCTACTTTATAACCATTTCTATATATGAACTTACACTGATGCATTTTAGAGTAGTTGCATTTTGTCCCCATCAGTGGTTGTGGTGGAGTATGGCTCGACCAGGTAGTGGCACAGAGGATGAAGGGCTGTAGAGTAAGCTCTTGTCCTCTGAGCTCAGCTGCTGGGACCTCCTGACATTTGGACCTAGCAGTTACTCATATCAGAGCTTTAATGAAAGTATGAGACAACCTGAAAGCAGCCTGCATCTTATTAGAGTTTGCAAAAAAGTCTACTTAAACCTGGCTTACATAAAAGAATTTCTTTAAAGAGAATTGTTAAGAATTTTTGCCAAATATTTATATACCTTCAAAATAGCTCATCTTTAGGAATTTAATAATAGTGGGTTAGATTTTTAGCCTTTAATTAATTCCTTTTGCTCTCTTGTAACAACACAAAGGGATTGCAATCCTGAGGCAAAGGAGCAGCTGCATGTTTTCCAGATACAGACTAATCCCTCTCTGGCTGCCCTTTTGCAAGAACCAGGGTTGCCCAGCTCTGCAGTTTCTGCACGGAATGATACACTAAATTGTTCTGAACCTGCAGCAGGCAATGATGAAATAAATGAATGCTCTATCTACCAGGCAGCAAGAGTGGAACTGTCAGTGTCTGTGCACACTAACTTGAATCAGTGATGTAATGATTCTTAAATGGTTCCCATCTCATTTGTCACCCTTGTCATTTGTACTTTGAACACTGCCAGAGCAAGGGGCGGCACAGAAATGTGGGTACCAGTAATAGAAAATAATGACTGATGGGGATGAAACATAATTCTTCCAAGTCTGTGTCAACACTGCATTATCCCCATGACAATCTCATACCAGTTTTCAGTGATGAAGATAAATTCTACCCCTGTATATACACAGAGTTGACACAAGAGCATCTTCAAGTGCCTATAGTTCACATCAGGTATTCTTAAGTACTTGGTGTCTGCTTTTCCAGGACACACTAACCTGGATTTTATTTGATTTCCCTCCTCTCTACTCATGGTCTCAAAACAGTATATGGCTTAGTTATTATACAACTTCAAGCCTCAAACCTCAAGTAGGTTGAAAAGCAATGAAAGGCCAGCTATAAATTCATGTAATTTAAGATAATGCCTTGGAATGGAGTAATCTTAAATCAGGGCACAGAAATGAAGCTAATGTCTATCCCCATTCCTCTGAGAGAGAACCAGGGTATCTCTTAATGATATGAGCATTTCCTGGAAAGATGAAAATACTTTATAAGAGAAACGACCCTTTAATTACTATTCTCTATTCATAGACTTGCACAAGCACACCTTTCAGTAGCTATACTATTTTATGAATGACATGAACTCAAATATCAATAATATCCACATAACTTCCACCTCTTCTACAACTTTAGAATTTCCAGAACCAGTCCTATGACTATGATGAAGCAATTCCTCTGTATGCAAAGCAGTTAGCTGGAACTTATTTGCAACCAGGAGATAATTGGTGACAGTGGGCGCATATCTTTGATCTTGTCCTTGCTGATTTGAGCACGGAGTAAAATCTGTGCATTTATTAGAAAACCCAGCACAACACATGGCACAGCTGCACTCTCTTGGGAAGGAGGTGAAGGCACAGGCATGCTTGTGCCAATCCTCCCTTTGGGAGGTGCTCGATGGCCAAAGTGGCTACCACAAAACTGACACCATGGCAGCCTCCTACAGAATGCTGATTCTTCCACTGCATGTTGTCTGTTTATATTCCTGTTATAAAGACACAGATAGAAAAATATGAAGTTTTGCAGCCATTTGCCACACAGACACATAACTAACATCTGTCATAGCCTGTAGAGTCATAGAATACCCCAAGCTGGAAGAAACCCACAAAAACCATCCACTGAGTCCAGCTCCTGGCTCCACACAACATCACCCAAACCCAAACCCTATGTCTGAGAGCGGTGTCCAAACACTCCTTGAGCTCCAGCAGCTCAGGGCTGTGCCCACTGCCCAGGGCAGCTCATTCCATGCCCACCACCCTCTGGTGCAGACCCTTTCCCTAACCCCCAGCTGCCCCTCCTCGACACAGCTCCATGCCATTCCCTCAGGCCCTGTCACTGTCACACAGAGCAGAGCTCAGCGTTGCCCTCCGCTCCCTGTAAGGAGCTGCAGCCACCATGAGGCCTCCCCTCCCACTCTGTGCCTGACAAACCGTGGGCCCTCAGCCACTCCACCTTGCCCTCCAGACCCTTCTCCATCTTTGTAGACCTCCTTTGGATGCTCTCTAATAGTTTTATGTCCTCCTTATATTGTGGTGCTCAAAACTCCACAGTGCTTCAGGTCTCACTTGTTGCCATAAGACATGATGCTTCTCACTAGGTACCTGCATGACTAATAGCACTGGGCCATGTGTGAACAAGAGTCCAGTTAAATTCAGAGTAATCCTGACAGAGCTGATCTGATGGAGCTCATGTCCCTGGACATAATACATTATTTGTTTTACCCTAGAATTAATGCATACATTTGGATGGGTGGCTTGTACCTTAAATTTCATTCTTCTGTATTTTCTAGATCTCCACTGCTTGTAATGGGATTCTCAGTGCCTGCCTCAGATGTAGATACATATGCAGCATGTCTCTGATGGTGGGGTGAGTATGATCTGCCAGTTTCTCCTGATGTGTGAACAATGTAAGTCAATGACAGCTCAGATTGTTTCTGCAGAAATTACACAGAGCAGCAATTACACTTCTGCAGCAATTACAAGGAGTGGCACAAAGTTACAGGGAAATGAGGGAAAAAAAGAGAGGAAACACAGCAGAGACATTAACCATATTGTACAATCTCTAGCCCAGACCTATTCTTGGGGCTAGCAGTGAGCAGTATACACATTTTTTCTGAAGTTGGGATTTATGCAGAAGGGGCTGCTTACTGGCAGTGACCCCAGTTTTGTCATTTCATACATCTCCCTGCTTTATGTTTGGGCTGGTTAGGCTTTGTCAGGAACAGAATCTCTATTGCAAGAGATGCTGAGGGTAGAAACATGAAAACACAGAAAGTTACTGTACCCTCAGAACATGCTTTCTGTACCATAAAGCCTAGGGGCACCTTCTGCTTCTGCTGACATTCTGCCTATGCCTGGTGGAACACAGCTGGGTTTTCTACCACCAAAGCAGTTGGGTTTGAGCACTTTTGGCCTTCACCATTCTGGCAATGAGTGTGCACTGCAGCAGTGTGTGAAAGGATGAAGCTATGGACACGTGGTGACAGAGGGAGGTCTTACAGCAGAAGAGAAGTTTGTGAGTAGTGGGGCTTTTGTATGTAGCAAGAGCCCTTGCTGAAGGGCATCTGTGTACCTCTCCACCTTTGGTGCACTGTGGCACAGGCTCTCCCAAATGCAGCACGAGGCATGGTACTGAGAGCCAAGGCTTGTGTTTCTGTGTAGGAACAAAAGCTCAGCTGAGGGGATATAGTGGGAGAGAAAGGAAGTGGGAGGAAGAAGGAAAAAAAGGGAATTCGTGTCAGATGGGGAAAGAAATGGCAACTTTTTGCTGTCCTAAGCAGCCTGACTGCTTGACTGAAACAACACCTACCCACATCATTATTAGAAATACCTTCTGGGAAAGCCCCTTAGGGGTTTGCCGCAGGGTTTGTGATATAAAAACCCTAGGGAAAGCCTAGGCAAACACTGTGCTCAATTAACACATTGAAAATGCAGCTTGATAAATCCAAAGTGAGCATCCTTATGGTGATACCACAACATCTGAGTTGCCCTGCTGACCCTGGGCAGCTGCTTAGTGGCAGTGAGTGATAGCCACACTCCATGAGCAGAAGTGCAGGTTTAGTAGAAGACACCTCCATTGTGTGGCTTTGCCTTGTCACCATAAACAAAAGGCACAGACAGGTGATTCTTGGCATGTGAGCTACCTGCAAAGCACCAAGTGACTATATATAAAGGCATCTTGTTGCCATAGATATGTATACTTGGAAAAATATGGAAAATACATGCCTATGTGTATATGTATATATATATAGACTTCCATACAGGCTATTATTAGGGCTGCAATTAGAATGAGTAGAGCACTCTGGGTATGCTCTGCTCTCCATCCAACCATAGGCAATAACCCCTAAGTCAAGGCAGGTTGTGGGGCTGGTATCTTCCCATGGGGCTGTCCCTTACTCCTTAGTGTCACCCCTGCTGTGAAAGGGAGGAATTCAGCTGCCTTCAGCTGCTGGAGTGGAGCCACCTCCCCTCACACATGCCTGACTTATAGACCATTTAAAAGAACGCCATGGGGGCGTCTAATATGCTAATGAAGAAAGTGGGTGGAAGAGCAGGAATTTGAGCACAGCTAAAAATGTACATGCCTAACAATTGCAAATCAGCCTCTGCTGAAGTTACCTAAATGGGCTGGCATCAGTGGAAAGTGGGTGCCACTACACCTCTTCTTGTCAGTTTTCTCTGAGTACATGGCTAAAAAAAAATCATACGCCTCGCTGTATGGACCTGCTGTTTCAGCCAGGGTTATCAGTAAAGGTTTATATCAAAAAGTCCCTGAAAAATAGTTACCTACTTTCCGCTCTTATTCACGCGGTAGGAGGAACAGTGTCTTCATGCAAACACATCCTAGACTGGTTGCAGGCAGAGTATTTTAGATATGCCACAACATCTGGGAGCGTGAACAGAACTATTGAAACTGTCTCTTCTAAAATCTTGGTTAGTTTTTGCAACTGCATCCATATGTGATCTGTGTAAGTGAGGATTCTGCATATTGTGGCTTGAAGCACAGCCTTAAGTCACTCACAGATTTGTGTGCTTAGAGATAGGAAATCACAGCCTGGTTTCCTTTTTACAGCTCAAACTTATCTACTTTAAATGATTTGATTTTTCAGATCAGAACTAATATTTTCCAGATGCACGAAAGAAACATTGCTAAATACAGCTGCAAATAAAGGCATGGATCTTTTAGCATATAGATGCAGCAGCAGTGGCTGAAATGTGATTTCACTGAGCTTGCGGCCATTACAAAATCAGAACACACACAGAAGCCAGTCAGTTGAAAAGAGAAAGATTGCAGGTAGGATATTGCCTGATGCCACAGCCTGCCAACGCAAGCGGCAATAGGAAAAAGTGAAACAGAAGGTTGTGCTCTCAGAATTGCATTGACATGCTGCTTAGTGGCACCTTGGGGTGCTTGCTGCTGCTAGGAAGGCTGTAGCTGCTGCATGCTGTGTGAGGGTCTTTTGCCTCCTGATGTGAGCAGGCGATTTGGAAAGACTGTGAAGCGATTTGGAAAGACTGGGCTGGGGAAAGGAAACCAATGCAGGAAACTTTGGCAAAGGACTGCGCTGCTGGAGCATACCAAGGGTAGAGGTGACCTCCAAGAGGCAGCAATGATAAAGGGATAGAAGCACTGGGTAAGCAGCAAGATGTGAGGCTTGAGCAACATTTAATGAAACCACACCAAGGAGAGTGAGATGGTGGGCAGAGAAGCCACAGGAAGACAACCCCAGAATCCAGAGGCAGATGCATCTATGTATCGTGATGGCAACATGAAGGTCCGCAGAGACCCAACCCCTGCAGAAGACAAGGTGTGAGGAGTACCAGCCAACATGTATAAAGATGTTTGTGGTAGGGGATTAGGGCAGTTAGGGATTGAAAGTAAAAATGCATAATCAGAGAATAGATTCTATCCCTGGATAGGATAGGATAGGATAGGATAGGATAGGATAGGATAGGATAGGATAGGATAGGATAGGATAGGATAGGATAGGATAGGAGAGGAGAGGAGAGGAGAGGAGAGGAGAGGAGAGGAGAGGAGAGGAGAGGAGAGGAGAGGAGAGGAGAGGAGAGGAGAGGAGAGGAGAGGAGAGAAGAGAAGAGAAGAGAAGAGAAGAGAAGAGAAGAGAAGAGAAGAGAAGAGAAGAGAAGAGAAGAGAAGAGAAGAGAAGAGAAGAGAAGAGAAGAGAAGAGAAGAGAAGAGAAGAGAAGAGAAGAGAAGAGAAGAGAAGAGAAGAGAAGAGAAGAGAAGAGAAGAGAAGAGAAGAGAAGAGAAGAGAGTTGTGAGCTCTGGGTGAGGGAAGCCAGGAGAAGTGCTGGAGGAGTGTGGGAAGCGAGAGGGCTGAGGAGGAGTAAACATTTGGGTGAAGGCATGTCTTTAAATCACAGCAGTATCTGCTACAGCACAACAGTTGCAAATCCATGTTTACTGCAGCCCAGCTGCCCAGAAACCAGACCTCTGCAGATGTACTTTTACCAGCCTCGCTGCTCTGGCAGAGTGGTGGATGGTTTGTGCTTCACTGTGGCTGAGGTTTTGCATGGCCACAAATATTACCAACAAAGTCTGGTGCAGCTGTGGATGAAACAGGGCTGCAGTTCTTGTGGAAGCCAAAACCACGTAGATTTTTGCCCTCAGGATTTCTGAAGCTCTCGGAGACAGGGTGAGAGAGGTGACATCAAGAGGTGTTTGCTATTGTAATGCAAATATGTGGAAAGTGGTGCCTTTTGGGGGTCCATATAAATAACTCATCAGTTTGGGGCACTGTTCATCTTGATTTGAACCCAGGCTTTTGTTTTCCCTTGCTGAAGTAAGCAAAACAGTTTCAGCTTTCTTCCATTCCACATGTCTTCAGCAAAGGAGCACAGTGGCTTTTCTCCAGGCATGCTCCAGAGAAGAGAGAAAGAGATGGAGGCTCATGTCTTGTGCAGTGGTGAAGACCCTGGTTTGGGATGTAAGCAATCAGGCTGAGGTTGCTCCTCAAGGCAGCTGTTAAGCCACACTCCCTGCAAAGGGTTCCTGTCTTGCCTTAAGTCTTAAAAAAAAAAAAATCAACAGCCTTGGATCCCAGGAGTATTAGCCTCTGTTTTGGTGATTAGGATATTCATTAAGAGGGACAGCCAAATTTTGGTAAATGCTCTCAAGAACAGATGAGGGGAATGATCTCAAGCCACAGAGATGAAGGAAATCCTTTCCAACAGCAAGGTTTGCAGCAAGGTGATGGCACTTGTCCGTGGGCCGATGTCCATATCTGGCACTTAGTTCCTTAGCCAGGGCAGTAGGCTGGGGCTTTGTAGTGTTAATATCAATTAATCAGAAATCAGATTATTTCAGGAGGCAACATTGTCGTTAGTTGGCTGCCATGTATTGCCTTCAAAAGGGAAGAGGAAACTGTGAGAAAAAAACATGATCTGAAAAAGCATAAATGTTTGCAAAAGTACATGAGGGGATCATTTGTTAGAAGAGATTATATTTTTTCTTGTTTTGTAGTAACAGTGCAGTAAATTTCTCAGAAATGTTAACATTGATCAAGAAATGAAACTTGGAAAACACTGCCAAACATTCTGTCATGGGACATTCCTCCCCCAGCCTGCTCAATAGGTGATAGACAGGTAGGAACGCATATGGAGGTGTCTAAACTTGTTTTCTCCATTTATGTCTAGTATGTGCCTTGATAAGGAAAGCTGCAATTTTACTGTTTAATGTTGGAGGTTAACAACTTGTTTTTTGTTATTTTTTGTTTATATTGAATGATTAAGGATTGCTGTTAATATCACTTCATTGTTACTCAGTAGTTCAGAGTCTGGGCTCCGTCTGGGCTTTTAATAATTGTTGTAAAATTTGGAGAGATAAAACCATTGCAGTGTGGGAAGTGAGGAAAAGGCAAACATATGAGGCAGAACAATCAGTATGTGATATACCCCCTGTAGCTCATATTTCTATTTCTTTCTGTTCATTTATTGTGTGTTTATTTGCTTTTTCATTTTCCCATGATGATGTTATTATAAAAGGAAAATAACTGCTGAAATGGAGGGTTTTTTGCTGTTGATACGGTAGGATTACAGCCTGCAAACATAATAAAGACTTCCCAGTGCTACTCTGAAACCTTTCATTGACTTCAGCAGTAGCTGAGGCTGGCTCTGAATGCATTTAGATTATGTGTACTTCACATGAAATGTTCAATATCATGTGCAAAAAATTTAAGAATCGAGACAAGCCGTTCTTTAAAAGGAAAATGGGATTTTCTTGTAAAACAAGAGCTGCAGTTTTGCTGGTGGGATAAGGTGCAATACAGGGTTCAGACTTTGCAGCTGGCCAATAGCACCCCAACACCGGGTCTTTTCTCTATTTCCTGTTTTCAGATTTCTTCTATTTATATATATATATGTATATACATATATGTGTGTGTGTGTGTGTGTGTATATATGTCTTCAGTGTTTTCTGGAGCCTCACTCAAAACAAGCACTTGAAGAAGTCTGAAATTTAAGGTTAGGGACTCCATCCTGAGAGTGATAGGGATTGTTCCCACATCTTCATCCCTTCTCTTGTTGATCTGGTGGTATTTGTTCTATCCACATATGACTATTTTCTCCCTATACAGACAGTTTCCAGCACTATGCTGGAAATGATGAGTCACAGATGAAGTGACTTGAGAAGGCAAAGGAGAGCAGCTGCATGGGCTCATCTGCCCGACCCATGGGTCGTCATGCGGTGCTCTGCCTCCGTCTTTGGTTAGTCGAGTCCCAAGGTCACACACTGTGATTCCTGTAAATGTCTGAGCACCCACAATTGCAGCACTGATGTTAGTGAGTAACTAAAATAGGCTGTGCTTACTGGAGAGCCCTAAGCTCTTTCCCCAAGTCTGTTCCCAAACTGTCCATCACGCATGTTTCTTGTGCTGTGACCGAGAGCTTCACAGTGTATGACACAAATATCAGCAGCCTCCCTCATTCCTTATCCCCATGAAGTCCCAAGTGCCCAATGCCCTCTGCGGTTTCTGAGAATTCAGTATCAAAACCAAATCTCCACTTTTCTGAGTAGATTCTCAGATTCCAGAAAATGCCTAATAGAAGCAGGCAGACTTTCTTCTGGTTATGAAAAAAACCCAAAGATCACTAATCATTTAACATAATTTTAAACAATTCTCAAATCTTACCTTTTCCCTATCGCTGTAAGACCTGCTCAGACACCTCTCTGCTGAACCAGTGCAGGTAGTTCATGTAGTAGCTAGGGTTTGGGGTGATTCATATCTGTCTGAACCCTGGAGTCACTGTTGGGTTGCTATACATATCTTACTCAGGGGTGATTCCCATTACAAAGGGGTGCTTCTCTGGCAGCTCCTGTTGCAGTCGCTTCCTTTAATGTCTTCTCCTTTCGCTTTGTGCCAGCTATGCCCTAGCAAGTGAAGTAGCTCCTGATGTTGCTTCCTCCTTTTCCTTAAGTTACAGAATCAGTTTCAGCCAAAATGTTAGAATTGTGACTCTCCAGAAAGACACTCCGTGACTATTGCTTGTAATTCAATGCCTACATAGAACAGCCAGGAGCAGACATATATTCAGGGAACACATCCTTTCTTTTCCACTTTCTTCAGTTTAGGAACATGTAAAGGCTTTCCTACAAGCTGCCTTGGTCATCACTGAAAAGCCATGCTTCTGGTCCCAGAAGTGGATGGTGAGGAGGATTTTATTCTAGAAGTATGTGGAAGGAAGCATCTCAACAGCATTTAAAGAAGTATCTTCCTCCTCCCTAGCTGTCCAGTTCCTGCTCCTCTGCAGAGCTTTTGGCAACACTGGATGGAACAGCAGCCAATGGCTTTTTAAAAAAATTTCTTTCTTTGCACAATTTCAGGAGCCTAGATACTAAGCTGTGTCTACAAGCTATTGTATAGGAGTTTAAAGATTAAATCCGGATGACATCGATCATGAGGGCAGGAAGTAGAAACCTATGTTTCAGCTTTGCCAGGTGTCCCCGGGGAGCCCAGTCTGTCTGCACCTCTTATTTCCTATTTGTAAACTGAGGAAAAATATGACACATCTATGCCATTAATCTATGCCGAAGCTTTATTTGTTTCAAATCTTCAGCCAACAAACAATGCATAAAGGCAATTTTTTTCCGCTTGTTTGTTCTTTGCTAGAGCGTGGGGAGACAATTCCAAATCCACCTGGTTTTTGCTCTTTGAAGCCTTACTGTCAGTAGGAAAGTTTTGTCCATAAATCTGCATCTCATAATTGTGCTAACAAGAGCTATTACTTTGATGACAGACACAGCAGTATAATAGCACATCCAGTGGAAATTCCCTCCAGCACTATAAACCATCTTGGCAAAATGGTGATGGGAAGCTCCACTCAGGCCCAGGGCCTTACCACCAATCTTGTTGGGTTAAAACATAAACTCCTACTCCTTCCATAACTGTGAAACTTCAAAGCGTGGAGCAAAACTTAAGCAAGGACTATGGGATTCTGTCTGCTGCTGCTGCTCTGTGCATTTTGGGTGTGAAGAGGTGTGGTCCCTGCCTGACAGCGATGGCTGGCTTGAGCCTCAAGCACAGGCACAGTTCTACCAGCCAAACCTGTGGATTTTGGTTGTGGGGCAAGGTGGAGCTGAAACAGAAACAGACTCTGCTGGTGAAATTTCAGTTTTAGCAATTCTTTCTGCATCCCCATTAGTTCTCCTGTGCAGCTATCACAGCCAAGCACTTACAGACTGAGAAGGGCTTGTTCAGGCAGCTGCAGAAGGGAGGTCTTCAGTGCTGCAAATGTTTTGTCATTGGTGTGTTCCCTCTTTCTAATTCTTGCAATCTGTTGCTAAAAGACTGTTGTTGTCAGTCACGGTTGGATAGGTAACCATCTGTTAATGAGTAATTCCTATGTCTAATTGGCATTGATCTGTTCCATGTTTTGCAACACAATGTTGTTTTCTGAGAGGGCTTGCTGGGAGCTCCCTATTATTATTATTCCCTCTTTGTGAGAGGAAAGAGATGGAAAGTGTCTGGGTGCTAGACAGCTCCTGATTACAAGCACCATTGGATCAGCCGCTCTGGAGGGGCCCTTACCACCTGCTGAGTTCTACGGAAGAAGAAAGGACACTGACAACCAGCAGCCAGGGTCAGACACATGATAAACTCTTAACTCCATGCAGTTTAGGCAGTGTATCTTGCTACATAGCATTCCCATCTACCCACAAAGGCATTAATGATTAACAACGATAAGAGCTCTGCTTACTTAGAGAACTAAAATACCCTACAGTCAAACAAATTGCAGTCCTTAGAGAAAACTCGTTGCTTATTCACCCTCCTGCTTCAGCCCAGCCCTGGAAGTTTCCTTCCATCAGGCAAAACCTCAGTGAGAGGGGAGTGAAGATGAAAGCCTGTGCTCCTTTCGCTCTCGTCTTGGCTCTGGCTCTGAGCGGTGACTGTATGAAGAAGGTAAGTCTGATTGCGGATCAGCGACGTGCTGCCTGGCAGGGCACTGCTGCCCGGGGCTGGATGAGTGATGACACCAATCAGTTGGAAAGAATGAGTGCTTCAAACACAGAGGGGTTTGCTAGATCAAGGCCCACAGCAAGTGTTGATTAAGCAGTGTTTGTAGGATAGCTCATCCCTTCTGCATAGCTGGTATCTCAGGCCCACACTTGTGTATCTTTATAGTTATTTTTACTTCATCATTAAAACTACATTAAAACTAGCCCAGATGTACTTAAGTGATGCTGTAATCCCAACTATTTGAGCAAATTGCAGAAGTATCTTCTTAAACATTCTATGCTGGGGCAGAAGGGGATATTCACAATGCCAGTGACAGAACTCAGCCTTGGCATTGCAGACTGCCTAATGCAGACAGAAGTAGTGTGGAGTTTGAGTGCAAAAATTGTTTCTTCCTCAGAAATGATCAAGTTCTGTCAGTATATCTTAGCAACAGCTTTGCCTTATCCCTTACTTATTGCATTCTGTATCCACATCCATGTTCATGATGTGCTGCTTCCTTGACTGTTTTTGTGAAATTTTTATTTTGCGATAGATCAGCTGTCAGCACCTTTGGCGGCAGCACCATTTTATGAGTATTCCCCATTTTTTATTATTTCCTGTGGTTTCAGATTAGCTCTAACGAGCAATGATGCTTTCTGCTTGCTGACTGGCAAGCCCAAATAAAGTTGAGGTTGCTTTCTTAGCTAATGCCCTGAGGGATACAGCTAAATGGCAGGAAAAGTCAAATCCTAGGATATTATTTGTAACTGTGAGCTGGCCCAAGAATGCATACATTCATTTTGCAGAGGAAGATAGGAGATGTGTCTCTTGGCAGTAGCAAGATATAATGGAGCAGAGCCTTAGCCTTAATGGTATTGTGCTAGATTCTCCTGGTTTAACAGTGAGCTTCTGCTATCCAGTGTTTATTTACTCCCATTCATCAGATTGTGCCCCAGCTGAAATCAGATGCAAATAATGAGATCTGTGTGGAAGAACTGAGAGAAATACAGTTTGAGGGCACATTTTTCACTACAGGATGTTTCCCAGAGTGAATTCCTTTCTTCATTCCACATTCTTTCTTTTCTCTTTGTAGCACCGTAAATCTGGGCCAGGAAGAGACTCAAAACATGAGTTCGCTCACCTGCAAGGTACAGAGTCAAATCCAATAGTTCTCATGACAGTAAGAACAATCTGCCTATCTGCATCCACACTGTGCAAGCCAGCAGTAAGCCTGTCTTTGTTTCAACATGCATAAGGATTATGGCATGGTTATGACTATTAATTTCTGTGTAGATGTGAACTTGGGATTAGCTCAGGCATCCCAGGTAATTTTCCTTCAGGTGGGGATTAATGCGAAAACGCTGATGAGATTTTCATTTTTCTGAGCTTGTGTGGCGTACCCTGTCTCCTAACATGGTGGGGCTGTGATGTGCAACTCCTTTTATTTTCCTCAGAGCTGTGTCTGCCCTATGCTTTAAAGTACATAAGCAGCTCTTTGAATGTATGGGTTCAATTTCTGCAACTGCCCTTGATCTCTGTGCAAGAGGAGGGTTTGAGTTCCATACAATTTACTGTGTTGCATTTGTTTTGAAACCTGAAGTTTCAGACATCCTGGCTGCATGCATACATTGCAGACTTCCAGTTTTAAAGCCTTTATTGCCTGTGCTTTTGCTGTTGTGGTTTGTGTGAATTGGGCTGTAACTTGTGCCTTGTAGCTTAGAACAGTCTTTAATGACCTTTTGGATTAAATATGTCTTCTCAATGGAATTATTTTCACAACGTTCTAGCTACTTATAATGGGAGCTATCAAGCATTGAAGGTAAATATCTGAACATTCATCCAGTTAGTTCAGACAATGAACACGAGGCTTCAAGAAGAGATAGCAAAGTGACTGCGGTAACTATTTTGCACTGACACAGGGACAGCCAAGACCAATAGGGTGACCATAATTTCAGCTGGCTAGAAAGGCTTGGACCACAGGGATGGGTTGCTTTTCACATAGTGCTAATAACTGGCCTCAGCAGTGATTTGAGGTGATGTGTCAGGGCTTGCCAGGGTTAACAGATATCACAGTGCTGTGCAGGAGCCCCAGCTGTGACTGCAGGGGTAGCTCAGGATGAGGAGGGTGATGTCATCACCAAGAAGTGGAAATAGGCACTTGACCATGGCTCTGTGCCCCATTCCTCACCTATCCCAGCAGCTGGTTTCAAATCAAAACAGATTTGTTTTAGTTTAATGGTTAAATAAGCTCTGACAGTTTTTTGTTGTCTTTTCTGTTTCCAGTCTCTTTCATTCTCAACATTCATCTTGAAGGATTTTTTTCTGCTGGACTCCCACTACCCATTCTTATATTACAGCTATCATTGACTTGGCAAATAGAACACTTGCCCTTCTCAGATACCTGTCCCATCAATTTCTATCCACTTATCCTAAGGGGAAGGTGGTAAGATCAGAATTCCCTGTCACCCCCTAATCTTTAAAATCCTCTTTCCCCTGGCTGTTTCTATTTCAACTTGTACTGCCTTGTGGCTTAATTGTTTTAAACAGATGTTACAAAGTGATAGGTAGCCTGGAAGGATACTACAGCAGAAATCAATTTAATATGCTATTACAATACTACGCAATTAGAAATGATAATTGCAATTAATGAATGTAATTGCCATTTGCTGTACCAGAAATTGCAATGTATTTTGAACTTGAAATGCTCTATTTACCACAGAGCCCATCACTCTCTGTTGATTTAGTAATTATATGAGATTTCAGTCTTTTTCTTACATAATAAAGTTGTCTTGAAGTTAGCTATCTGTAGCAGGGGAGTTGGAACTTGATGATCCTTGAAGGTGCTTCCAACCTGAGCCATTCTGTGATGACTTACAATTTAATATAATAACAACCTAATTCATTTATGCACACACCTGTGGGCTGGTGTTCAACTGCATGGTGAGGTTTTTATTCTTGTATTGCAGTGTTTACAGAGGATGGAAATTTATGCACATTTCCTTTCCGGTATGGTGGAAGGCTTTATCACTCGTGTTTATCAAATCTATTTTCCCAAAAGAAATGGTAAGTTAACATTTCTCACAAATAAAGACAGTGTTTAAAGGAAGATATAATGCTTTTAGTGTTTTTTCTTGTTTTTGTAATAATTAACACGGGTTCATTCTCACATTCACTGAGCAATTATGTTACCCTGCTGATGCTCACAGCCTTTGGATCAAAGAGCATACAGATGGGAATGAACCCAGTCACAGGGTACCTAAGGCCACAGAAAGCTTAACGCCTACAGAAATGTTCTTTTCTTGGCCTTCAGATTGGTAACAGCTGGTACAGAATGAGCCAGAACAAGGAGTTAGCCATTGCTGAGGGAAAAAGGGAAGATAAGGACCACCTGTAAGCAATGACCTTCTTAAAGAATCTGTTGATTTGCATGGACTGTATTTGTATTGCTGCAGGGACATGCTGATCTTTGAGGAAAGCTGGCTTTTCCCCCTAATGTCTCCTTGTTCTATCCTGATTTTCATCAGATTATTTTCATGTGGTGTAGTGTTCCTGCTTGTGGGTAAAAGTTCATTCTATTAGTATGTTTAAGACCAGGTTCTTTATTTTGGATGAAGGCTATTCTTTCAAACATGTAAGTTGTTATGAATACTTATTATCCTTTTAGGATTAAGGGTAGTTAGGTGGGAACTCTAGCAAGTAGCAAATATATGAGAGTAATTTTGCAGATGTATCTTTTTAACAAGCATGTTAACAGAAGCTAAAGATGATAAAACAGGAAATAAATAGCTATCAGGAATGAAAAAAATACATATGTAGAGATGAGGTCTGTTAAAGAAAATGTACGTACATGTTTTCAGGATGGAGATAGAGTGCGTTTTGCTGGCCCAACAGAACTCAATTGTTCTCAAGCAGTTCTTAAGATGAGTCTTGCTAAAAATAAATACACAAAGCATCAGTAATTAAGAAGTTAGACCACGGAAATGGAAAGGCAGGGTATGTATGAGATCCAAGGTTAGAGCATGCTTTCCAGGTGACCTTGGAGAACATGCAGTTGTAGTTCCTATTTTTTTTAAAAAGCGATTTACAAGCATGAAGATGAGGAGAATGGCTGGAGCTGTTTAGTTTTGACAGATCATTTCACCCTGTGGCTGACCTGCTGGAGAATATTTACTCTTCTTTCACGTGCTAAAAGCAATCCAGTGTGTGACTTTAGGCATGGAGATGCTGGGAACAGGGACCTGAAGGGCAATTGGGAAATGTACTCTGGGCATGTTTGTGTGACCTGGAACCAGCCCATACGTGGCTGCTGCTGACAGCTGATCCTTAGGGGCACACAGCAGGCAAGAAGAAGGCTCATCCCCCTCTTTCTCCTGCCTGCGAGCTGCAAGGATGGGGATTGTGGGAGACCAGGGACAAATGCAAGGAGATCAGACTAGGAGAAAATAGCACACAGTTTTGCTACTTTTTGAATGCTTTTCTTAACCTGAGGAGGTTTTGTGCCTTATCAGACCTAAGAGAGTGCTAGATTGTGTACCTAAGGAGTCGTCCTTAATCCTTAAGGTATGACTCAAATCAGGACTTTTTTTTGGCTTCCATTGGCTTTTGCTTTCTTATATGCATTCTTATACTACCTATACTAAACAAATATCATGTGTTAACTCATCATATTAGGCTTAATAAAAATACTGTCCTACTTCAGAAATTAGAGGGTAGTGTCTATCTTAACACAAAGGAGGGCATTTCATTTATGAAATGCAGTGTTGATTCCAAGGGCTAAATATGTTAAGAAGATCAGGCATGACTTTGATGGCTTGTAAAAATAAATATTTCAACACAAGTCAGAGTTCTGACAGCAGAAATCTCTTCCTGCTTTCTCTGAGAGCAACAAACAACGTGGCATCTTTATAAATATTTATTCAAAACAATTTCAGTATTCTAGTAACAAACTTCCTTTAACAGAATCCTATATTGCATTTCTCTTTAATTATAATCTGTTTTCACTGATAAATTCCCGTTTAGCAGTCTCTTACCAGGTACTAAAGAGGTCATGTAAATTTGCCGTTTGTGTTAGAGAGGAAAAAATTAGCTGGAAGTCTTGCTGAATTTCATTCTCACTTCCAGAAAAGACGAAACAGCGTAGGGACAGAGAAACTGAGGATGTAATGGACGCCAATGAATAGTGAAATAGCTTTGAGGATGTGTTGAGCTTGTTCTGTGGAGTAAGAGGAACATGGCAGAAAACATGAAAGGTTGATACAAATGTGCAGGCAGCCTACTAGCACAGGGTGAGATTAATATATTCATAGTCCCTGTAGAATAACAGCATTGGATGAGAGGAGCCAGTAGAAGAAGCAGTCAGGACCAATGACAGGAGAGAAAAAAAAAAAAAAGAAAAAAAAGCATTGAGGAAGCAAAAATCTAGTTCTCTGTTTGCTTGGAACTTGGTATCTGCCTGACAGAATCTAGAGAGCATCATTTTTCATATATTTTTATCCTGCTGAGTTTGCTTAAATTCATTTTGACAGACTCAGTTCTGCTTTTAAGTGTATGTGGAACCTTTTCTTTTGCCTCTCCCGTGCTGCCCAGTGTAACACCTCTCTGCTAAATTAATAATTATGTCAGTCAGAAAGCGCTTATTCTTTCTTCTCCATTGTTACTGAAATGTCTGAGCCTGTTTTGCCAACAGTAACACGACTGACACACTACTGAGAGTCACTGTAATCCTTGTGTGCTGCAGACCTTTAAAAGAACACGATCTGCTTCCCACTAAAGAGTACAAGGAAATTTCCCTTAACTCCCTCAGATCATCATGGACTTTAATGTCTGTGAGAAAAGTGCATCTTTAAGGTTGTCACTTTGTTCTGCACTGGATTATTCAGTACCTTTTTTTAATGAATCTTTTATGATTAAGGTCACCTAAACTATTATGCGCAGTCTATTCAGATGTTGCGTAGAAAATAAAGCATTTAAAATACTTCATAGAATCTAATGACGGGTTAGTATAAGGCAGTTAAAATGGTAGTTGTGCTCTACAATAAAATTTTGTTCTAGCTTGTAAAGTTCTGTGGTAGAAAGATAACGTAACTGTTCAGTACATGATAAAATTGCACATAATAAGTTATCTGACGTTAAATAAAGCTAACTCCTGTTGCTTGCTATGCCTAATAGCCACATATTTCCATGTGTAGTGACAGCAAGTATAGCTGATATTTATTTTAGTATCACAGAATCAGATGATCATTTAGTCTTTAAAAGACCTTCAAGATCACAAGTCCAACTGCCAACCTGACCTACTGAGTTCTATCACTAAACCACATCCCAAAACCGTGTCCCTTGGTGCCAAGAGTGGCTAGAAACAGAGTTTTGATGCATGGGATGCTGAGGCAAGATGTGGATTTGTGGTGTTAAGGTTTCTTTCAGCCACTGCCTGTCTGACCTTGAGAAGCCTATGTCTACCTCTGCAAGAAAGGAATATAAGTTTAACCCTCCTTGGAGTGTGATGGATCTTGGAGACAACAGAGGGATAAGGGCAAGGGAAGTACACAGATCACACAATTGTCAAAGTCCATCTGGATGGTGCTTTGGTAACATTTGCAAAGTGCCTGTGGTTTCAAGTGCAGGTTTCAAAAGAAATGCAGGGTTTTATCTGTGCCTCTGGAAACCATCCCCATGTCAATTATTTCCTCCATTCATCAGACAAGCTGGAAAGTAGAAATACTTTAAAGGAAGTGAGCATAAAATACATTTTCCACGGAAAGCAAGGAGAAGGTCCATCTGTGGGTTGTCTTCTGCCTCTGCAGATCATTGAAGGTAACAGGCAGGCATGAGAAAAGGGTTGGGTCCTGCTTGGCTTGTTTTGTAATGAATACAGGAGACATGATTTATTTGCTTTTGTTTAGTTTTTCATTTCTGTCTTTTGTTTTCTAATCTTAGAAACAGAAAGCAGACTTCCCCTCCCCGTCATCCCCCCTGGAGGATTATTTGGAGATCTTAGGTCCTGCTTCCACATCTCATTCTTAGTCTGCATTTGATTTGAGATAAATTAAGCAGAATGTCTTTAGCAAAAACAAAACAAAAAACCCACAAAAGCGCATACGTTTTTTCCTCTGGTATTGAGAGTTTGAATGAAATAGATGTTAATCAGGAAAACAAGAATGAATTTCCATATAACAAAGAGTCAAGGACATATAGAATGGATATTATGAAAAAATTCTTCTCTGAAAGAATGATCCAGCACTGGAACAGTCTGCCTAGAGAGTGGATGAGTCACCATCCCTGTAGGTGTTTGAGAAATGCTTAGATGTGGTAATAAGGGACATGCTTTAGTGGGGAAATATTGGTAGTAGGTGGATGGTTGGACTGGATGGTCTTGGAGGTCTTTTCCAACCTTGGTAATTCTATGATAGTTTCAGTGCAGCCGTGTACTTGACCTTTCTGGACTGAGGACAAAAAGAAGATGCCTAGCTATACTGAAGCAATGTTCTCAAGGACACAAGGGTCCTCTAAGGGTAGCTGTAATCCTGTAAATCTTCATAAACATTTTCTCTGCAGGATTGTTATCTTAAGTAAAAATTTCCAATATGCTGCACACAACAGTGGGGTAAATGAACTTCCCATGGCTGCCCTTCATGCTCTGTGATTGTGATGGAGACTCTTGATTCACCTGATGCAATATCTGGGCTCTTTGAAGCTGTGCTAAACCACACTTTTCATTCTTTCCAGGTGTTCAACAACACATAACTACGATCGGGACAGGAAATGGGGGTACTGCACGTTGCTCTCTACAGAGCACTCAGGTAAGGCGAGCCATTGCTGAGTCACTGTGTGTGCCTGCTTCCCATTTTCCACATGTAGTAGTAGTCTGTGCCTTCTCTGTGGCTTTTAACTTGTGAATACAGAACAAGCCTTCACATTAAATGTTTCCAAGAGCTTCCTGTGAGTCTACATAACCATAGCATCAGGCTATGAATACTACAGAGTCTAATTCACTCTTGATTAACCCGAAGCCATAGAGAGAAACTATGGCAGAGCAAACATGGAAATCTGAGCTCCTGCTGGAGCTGAGCACAGAGCTGATCATCAGCTTGGAGTTGTCTTTTAGATTTTCCTTCTAGTGATCTCAGTCAGGAGCAGCTCTCCTTTGGATGGTGAAGCACTGGAGATGCCCCATCCCTGGAGACATTCAAGGTCAGGCTGGATGGGGCTCTGTGCAACCTGATCTAGCTGTAGGCATCCCTGTTCATTGCAGGAGAGTTGGACTAGATGATCTTTAGGGGTCACTTCCAATTCAAATGATCCTATGATGGTTCAGTGATTCTATGACAGCCAAGCTTCTTCGTGTTTTGGGCTGCTGTAGAGAATACAAGAGGACAGGTGGTCCATTGCAGGAGTACTGAGGTGCAACGAAAGGGTTACTTAGAAGAGCATTGTAACAGGGTCACCACACTCAAGTGCTGTGATTACACACATAGTGAAAGTCTGTCTAAATGGAGAAGCTGAGGTCTGTGGCAAACTCTGTCTATATGCTACTTCTAAGCAATGCTGTGGGTGAAGGCACCATGTCCCAGGTATTCTGGTGGGGATCATGCTGCCCTCAGCACTGCCTTGATGGCTGGCCCTTGCTGTCCCCACCTTCAGCCTTCATGGGCTTGGGGTTCTTACTCTGAAACATCTAACTCATTCGTTTTGTAAGGAACATATAGATATCTAGGCCTCATTTGCACAATGACTGACCAGCATTGAAAAATCTGATGTACTGACCAGACTTCATGTCCCAGTATCTATTTTGGATCTGTATCTGAATGTTGATCATCTTCCTCTTTTCTCTTTGGAGGTACTTTCAGATGTCACCTGTCTTCTTCAGTCTGTGGGATCTGGCTGCGTACCCCTACTTGTTCGCTTCTCACTTTCAAACAAAGGGCATTTTCTACCTTTCCCTTGCAGAGTTCTTTGTCACGTCAGGAGTCTCATTGCCAAACTGATTACAATCTACTAGAGCACTTGAAAAGCCAATGCAAGCTGAATCATCCTGAGAATCTAAAATTAAGCAGTGTGCAACATCATCATTTTAAACTTAACAACTTTAAATTATTTTCCAGCCTGGTTTTAAAACAGATTAACAGTAGATCAGAGACAAATGACCTAATCCCATAACAAGCAGCAACGCATGTGCCTTTGTAATGCAAGTATGTCAGATGTGAATGCTGAATATAGACAGTTCATGCTTGCAAGAGTCAAGTTGTGAGGGCTTCACTTGCTTATTCATGACTCTTGGAAACAGTAACTCACATTCTGCTGTGAATTTAAAAGGAGCATTCCTGCCTCACTCTTGTTAGTGTTTTTATTTTCCCCCTCAACTCCTTCTCAGGATAGATTTTCCAGCCCTTTTCCATTTACCTCTGCAGTCTTGTGCACTGAATTTCTGTTGTGCTGTTTCTTTACTGTTGTGACATGGAGCACCTCGGCATCACCTGCTGCTCCTCCTGCACAGAAAAGCAGAGGACCAGGTCTTACAAAAGCTGCACACTTTTGGGACTCAAGATAGTCATTTTGGCCAGGATGAGTGCTCCCCAGTGAAGGCTGGATTTACTGGGGATCCCTCCATCCTCCCCACTGCTGCCCCAGGGTTCTTCATGCCACCTCTGTCCCTCTCCTTTCCCGTCATTGCTGTCCTGATACTCTCTTGTCTTGTCTCCAAAATGAGCAAGGCTTTGGGGACTCTCCAGATCATTTTTGTCTGTTATCCACCATAGGGTTGGACAGGATGATTTGCAAAGAGAAAGCCCCCTCAACAGCCTGCCTCTTGCTGAGGGCTGTCAATGTACCATAATCCCGGAGAGACCTTGTCCTGGCTTCTAGTTCCTCTCCAGAAAGGAAAATTATATGTGTGAAAGAGGAAAGAAAAGAGAAAGGAGAATGAGGGAGAGGGAAGGGAACACAGCTGGCTGTTACAAAGAAAATACAGAAGCATTAAGGTTTTTGTACAGTTAAATAAGTCTGTACAAGTTGATTTATTTGTAAGCATAGTTCTATTTATTTACTTTTTAAGTAGCAAGTGCTGTATTTGGGCTTGAAATGCATTTAGCAGATTGTCAGGTTAAAGGCAAAGGGTTTATGGTGAGGTCAAAAGGAAGGAGTGGTAAATGGCTGAAGGGAACTTCAAGAAAATGGAGGAAAGCTCACATGCTGGGAAGATAGCTGGGAAGGGAGCAACAGCCCAAATGAATAATGATGATTTTCTAAACGTGTAAGATACATGATTTTATTGTGAAAAAAATCGAGCTAAGATATTACAACTTTGAGGAAATCTCAGCTGCTTTATAGTACACAAAAAGCAGTAAAAAATGAAATTCCAGGGAGATTTGACTCCTTGACTGGAGATTTGTGAAAAGTGTGTGAATTGGGGTGGGGAAGGATCAAAGGCTGAAGCATGGACTCTCTCCAGATCTAAATTGCCCCATGTATGTGGGAAGTCTGCTTGAAACCACCAGAGCTGCATACAAGTCGGTGTTCAGCAAGTGTTTGGGGCATCGATCCAGAAAAATACTTCTGCCAATTTCCAGAGAAAGTTTAATCACCAAACCTTTGGCTCCAGGGAGAAGTGAAGCACTTGTATAAAGGCTCTGCTGGAGGGAAATGTTTGTGCTGTGCAGCACAGAGCCAGAGCTCACAGAAACAGCACCTGCAGTGCTTGTTCAGCCCCCCTGAAATTAGCAGGAGTTTTAACTCTGCCTTTAGGAAATACCTGTTCAGGTTTCAGGAGGATCTTCCTTTTCTGCCGGAGAAATCCTGTGAAGAGCATGTGTAGGATCTGCCTGAGGTAAACACAGTCGTGAACAGGGGCCAACCAGGCTGTGCATGCACAGCTCACATACACATACAAAATATACGTGCATAAGTGCACAGTGTCATTGTGCTTGGAGCTGTCAGATCTTGGACAGTCTGTCAATACTACTGCTCTGACCAGGCTGCTGAATATCTGGAAATCTTGGACAAATAGTCAGAACTCCAGAGTGGCCTAGGTTTGGAAGGTGACAGACAACCAGACAAGATATTTCTTTTTCCTAAGAGGTGTTTGAACTGATATGAAAAGAAGAAGTAGAGGCGCGTGGGCTGTGCAGGCATGAGGAAGAGGCTCTGTCCCATGAGGGGTTTTGAGGAAGAGCAGCCCCTGGGAAGGTGGGTGGCAGAAACCAAAAGTTTTTGTGGGAAGATATAGTTAGGGAGGTGAGGCAAGTCTCCTGTACAGCCTTTGAGAGGTGAAGTTGATGTCAAGGTGGCTGTCAGCAAGTACAAGTTGTTTTTCCCATGAGATTTAGACACTGGCTGAACAGGCAAGGACTTGGACTCCGCATTTAATGCATAGTTAGTGTTGGGTAGGAGTTCTTAGAGGGAGAGTGATGTGTTCATCTGCTTGGGAGCACCTCTTGGAGGTAGAAGTTCGAGCTGGACTCCAGGACGGGAGGGAAGGGATGTGGAATAGCCAGGGGAAGTCTGGCCAGAGGGAGGAGCGGGATGCATTGAGGGTCTCCAACCAGGAAAGATAGGAGGGACTGGAGGTACTCTTTGTGGGTGTCATGAGGTGTAGCCTCTGTACAGAGCCATGCTGTACCTGAAGATGGAGAGCAAGTGAGCCAGTCATGGTTTTGATGTGATTGGTACAGGAAATACCGAATTTTGCCTTTGAGGAAACATTACATCACTACAAATTTCATAACTACCAAACAGCACGAACAGTAGAATCATCGCTGCCTATACTTGCTTTCCCTTGATGTTATCCTGGAGTGAAACTAACACTGAATACACCCAGAGCTGGTATTTCACATCAATTACACCACTCTGTTCTACAGTAAATATTTTGATCTGTGTAGGGGAACTTTCACATTTCCATTGCTGTAGCCAAGTTCAGGAACTGACTTTCATACTTTGCTTAGCTCTGTATGTGTGTGCTTGTTTTCACACATTGCATCTTATGCTTAGACACCATTCCAGCTGAAGGAGCACCTGGATTGAGTAACCTCTCACAGAGTCTGAGTAGCTGTAACAAGGAGGATGAAATGCAGGCAAGTTATTGGGCCATCTCTTCTGCAGGTGAAAAACAAGATGTTGGTTGACTTCAGGGGAGATGCACTTTGTCACTGCAATCAGGAGCTTAGGTGGCCACCAAAGCTTCCGCAACTTGACTTGCTTTGATGGAAGTCAAGCTTCCATTGCACTGTGAGAGAGCTGTCCTAGCACATCCCCTACTTACTCTCCCAACTTATTTTCCCATGATTTAGAAGATTCTTGTAAAAATAGATCTATAGCTCTGCTCCGGTTTAATCTCATTTGGCCCGATGTATTTGGATGTGCCTTGCTTCAAAAGCTTTTTTCCTTTGTTCCAGCTGTCTGCTCATTTTAGATATAATCCAAAAAATCCACAGCAAATTCCTCTGTGGAGGATGGTCCTTGGTGTAATTTGAAAGAGAAATGCATAATCCTGGTTATTTCTGTTGAAATGCAAAGCATGCAGGGCAGTAATCCGGGCAGAGCCAGAGCTACGGCTTCCTCCCCAGTGCAAAGGCACAGCTCCATCTAGTGGGCCTCGGCCCACCTTCTTCTTTACTGTAGCCTCGGGTTGGCCTGAGCCCTCCGCCCTGGGACGAGTTATTCATAGAATAGAATCGTTTGAGTTGGAAGGGACACTTAAAGGTCATCTGGTTCAACTCCCCTGCAATGAATGGGGATACATACAGCTCCATCAGGTGCTCAGAGCCCCTCCAACCTGACCTTGAGCATCTCCAGGAACGGAGCATCCATCACCTCCCTGGGCAACCTGAGCCAGTCAGTGCATCACCATTCTTATCATATAAAACCTCTGTCATTATATCCAGTCGAAATCTCCTCTCTTTTAGTTTGAAATCATTTTTCCTTGCCCTATCATCTGGGAAAACATCCGGAACAGTGATTTGTTACATGGATTTAAAAAGCTGGATGAGTGTAATAGTTCTGCACCTCAAAACAAAACCAATATACATTGGTTGGATTAACACTGTTTCAGATTAAGAGGTGGTATTAAAGCCACTGTGCATCAAAGCAAAATGGTTAAGGTAACCAAGCCAACTCCTAACGCAACAAAGCATAGTTTATCTGGCAGACATTAACAACAGCTTCTTATGTGGTCCATTTAGATTACTGTGCAAACAACCCTTGCCAAAATGGAGGGACCTGTTTTCTCGCTCATGGTCGTAGGACATACCACTGTGCCTGTCCTGAGGAATTCACGGGAAGAGACTGTCAGATGAGTGAGTATCTTCTTCCTCAAGTGTTACTCCAAGAGATACGGGCAGCAAGAAGAGCTCATTAAAGTTTGCTTAATGAAAAGGTAGTGCTGTTATGCATGACTGTTTCTGTAGGCAGACTTCCAAATGGTTATGACAGACATCCATTAGTGACAGGACAGCTGAAAATAACTTGATTATACAATTATAAATCCAAGCATGCTCTGAGCCAGTGAGGTATTAAGCTATGGGAAACACAAAGAGCCTTCTCCCCTCCCTTTGCTGTTTTTAAGATTTAAATATCACTTACATCCTTGGAAGTGACTAATAATACCATCCAATAGGTAGGGCAGGGAGACATGAAAAAGCAGCAGAACTTCAGGTGACGCCTTATCCTTTCTGCATATGTAGACCTGGGGCCATTTCAGCTTCTGTGATGCCAATCCTAATGCCTCTGCAGCTCCTCTGCCTGCAGGGAATGCAGTGCCAGAGGTGGAGGAGAGGCCGGAGAGCTTTGCTTGGGTTATTTCTCCAGTTTTATGGTGCTGTCACTCCCAGTTTAGTGCATGCCAAGAGAAAAATCAGGCTTTTGCAACAAGACGTCCAATTGTGCTTGCATTTGTTTAACGAAGGCTTCTTCCTACAGCTCTGGACTGCCTCCCAACATAAGCAAAGATGCCCTTTTCAATGTTAGCTCTCCAGCATAGCGCATCATCTGTGACTGATGCTGTAAAATGAGACAGACACAGTGATATATCACTGATTTTTATCTTTTTGCATTTGGTGGCTGAACTTTTAGGGGTGCTGAAGTGATGCTATCATGTTCACAGAGCTTTAGGAGAAAGTCACCTCTGCCTTTAGGTCTTTGTAGCTGCTGCTATGCTGGCTTTGTGTCTTCACACTTTGGGGGATGGCTTGTTGGAGAATCACTAGCTGTCAACAAATGTATCTATTCAATAGAGAGAAAGGGAGAGTAGGATACATGGCACCATCCCCTGCAAGAAATAATCTCAGAAAACCTGTGTTATTTTTCAAACCTCATTTTAGAGAAATGTTTTGATGATAGTCTCTATGAGTTCTTTGATGTGGACATGAGGTGGTCAAGAGTCAAACAAGGATCTGTGGAGCAATGCATTTGTGTGGATGGGCAGATGGAGTGCCTGAGAGTTGAACACAAAAGTAAGTGCATTATTTTGTATTGCAACTCTTAACCTGTGTAGAGTGGGGATAAATGATAGTAACAATATAAAACCTGAGTGGTGTTATCATAGCAAGGCTGCTATCATTGTTCATGTATACTTTTCACAATGGGGTCACATCCTTCCATGTATGAGCAGTAATGCTGACCCAGGAAATCGCTTCAGTTTGTCAATCCTTACTTGAGGAATTAAATATAGTAAGCTGAATTTAATGACAAGCCTAAGGCTGTCCTTGACAGTGATTGAATCCTGATCCACAGTGTGTAGGAATACCGACAGATAATACAGTGGAAGTGGTGAAATCTCTGGTGTCACAAGCTCTCTTCCAGAACTGTAAGGTGCCTGAGAGGTACATCCTCATTTACTCTTCCCTGAACACCCACAATCTCTTCAAGTTGCTGCTTTCTCTGAGATTTCTTCCTCTGCCTTGCTCTTGAATTTCCAGCATGTTAACTGAAGCTGATTCCAGGATCCCGTTTGCCCTGCACTGACCCCAGAGTCCCCATTACTTTAGATTCAACATACCCATTCCCAGTCAGGGCAAAGCTTATGTTTTGAAGCCTCCTCCTTGTTTTGAGGTGTCAGAAAGAGCTGGGCATGCACCCTGGGTTGTCATGTACCTGATGAAGCCACCATGACATCTCCCTTCGGAAGGAGAGATGGGGTAGGAAGTGAAAGAGTTTGCCTCACATCTCTATGCTCCAGCATGGCTATTCTGTTATTGAATCCAGCTGACCAGATCCACCTCTCCAGACTTACAATACTGAGTAAGCTTCATAAAAGCCCTTTGAAGAAGGTATGCACATTTATTCCCAATTGAAAGAAGTGGAAGTTGAAGCATGGAGAGAGTTGGTGGCTTCCTAGGACAGTGGGAGTCCATGGACATGATAGGAAATTTGGGAAGACTTAATGTTTCCTTGTTGCAGACCCTATGTATTATTAGGGGCTGAGCTGCCTAATAAATATGTTATTACAAATTTCAACATAGTTCAGTGGTAAAGTTGGAACTGGCAGAACCCTCTGTACAGAAAGAAATGCAAATGTCACCATCATCACCACCAGTAGTAATAATCACCACCTCCTTTTACCTATTGTTCATTAATAATATTTTTCAAAAGTTGTGCTGACATTATCCAATAAAAATGAAAGCAATGAGACAGACCTCAGTAGGCAGAAATCAGTAGTTTCCTTTTCTTCAATTTATATCAGGTGTAGGTCTAAAATGAGTAAAAAGAAAATTTCCCTTAAATGTATGTACAGGAAGAAGATGTACTAAATTAAGTTAAAATTGGACTGGTTCTCTTGATAAGTTTATATCTTTATTTGATTTTGGCTTTTGCTTGTAGGTTGTGTTCATGATCCTTGCATGAATGGCGGAGAATGTAAAATGATTGCCTCCAGTGGGAAAACCGTGTGTGACTGCAAAGGACCTTTTGTAGGAAAGTACTGCAATATTGGTAAGTATAACAACATACTGTGGGAAGGGAATTAGGAGTTTTCAGCTGTGTGCGAAGCTGGGGATTTTTTGCCTTTGCAGACATTTCCTGTAATAACTGAGAGTCACGTAAAACTTCACAAACAACTGTTTAATGTATTCCTCCAGTGTAAAACATAACATGCTCTTCTTCACTGGAACCCTGATTCTAAAAATACTTGTTACTGTCCTCAACCTTCTGGAAAATTAAACAGAAATTTTAATCCAATTACTCATGTCCATAAAAGTAGTACGTGTGTCCATTTTGTAGGGTCAGGATATCAGTGTTGTTATCCAGCGTAAATGCTTCCCCAGGGGTTCAGGAATCTCATGCTGTCTACTCATGAAATAGGAGTTTGTGCTTTGACAAAATCTAGCAGCTGGCTATATTTGGAAGCACTGGGCTCTTGTGAGATGTAGACAGAGATAAAATGCACACTCTCTGTTTGGGTTATTTCGTACTTCAAATTAATAGCACATTTAGTGCAACATAGTTTACCTAAAAAATCCTTATGTTACTGGTGGGTCAGGGCAGAGAAACCTGCTTTTGTTGTCTGTGTGCTAGCTCTGTGTTGCTCCTGACTTGATGCTACGTAGTTTTTGGTGCAACTTCCATGAAGATTTAACTTTTCTCACTGCTGAGGTTGTTGCTGTTTGTAAAACTCCCATGCACACTAAATCTTCAAGTTGTATCAGTGGCTACTTTTCAAATGCCAAAGGTGTTAGGCATAACTTACAACAGACCTGCAGTCATACCAGCCCATGATCCCATAGCTCATAGGAAAGGATTTCTCAGGACGTATATCCCAAGATTGGTCTCATCAAAAACAAAGGCAAGGCTCTTGGTGACTGCACTGGGCACCTACAGGAATATAATGGATATCATGTGCTCTGATGTATCAAAGTGGTATCTGATATTCCACTCTGTTCTGGAGGTTGAAAAATGGTGCAGCCATCTATTCAACTTGAAAAAAAATACACACCAGGGGGACTGGCAGTACAGATGGAACAACAAATTGCAAGAATGAATTGGCAAATAGAATGGTTTATGAACTGGTCCTGACCTTTGACTCACCAGGTTCTTGATTAATCATGTGAAGTGAGCTTGTGACTCTTGCAAGTCCCTCACTGTAGCTCTGTGCTTTTGTCATTTTGTTACCCCACTGAGATTTTTCCCAGGCATTATTGCTGCATGGATGTGGGCAAGAAGCAGCAGCCTGGGAGGACTGTACACTGCTCCTCTTTCCACATTCCTGTTTAGTTATCAGATTCTCCTACCCAAATATCTGCAGTGCTGTGCATAAACATCCACTGAGCGCAGCCACGATTATAAACATCAGCAGGGCAGTGTTGTGGATGTAATACTGGTTTCTGTCTGAATAGATCAGAACAAGAAATAAGCAGGTGCTCTTTGATTACTTATAAATAATAAAGCAAGCATTTAGTTTGCTAAACAAATGGCTTTGAGATGCTCACAAACCATCTGTGTTCGGCTGCCTAACACCCACACACAAAATGGGAACTGAAGGATTGTGTTTATGTGTCAGGGGCTTGCAAAGAAGTATAAAAATAAAATCTAAAAAAATAAAAACCTCTTAACCAGGATTTAGTCATTCTAAGTTAAAGCAAATAAATTAATGCTGGAGTCTACTGACCTGATAATGCCATTACACCAGGGCAGTGGCATGCTGGTGAGAACACTGGGAGTTGGTGATATCACAGCATGTGGAGGTGATTTTTAAATATGTGTTAGATTAGTTTATTCTTCAACCCTTCAATTTGATGCTGTGAGCACAGCTGGTTTTTTTTTTTTTTTTTTTGCTTTGTTTTCTCTTTTACAGTCCTGTATATTTTCCCTTCCCTCACAGGACTGAGTTGGAAGGTTACACTTTAATCTCAGTAGCCTCTGGTTATAACGCTTGATCCAGAGAAAGCTGGAAAGTCACCAGAATGTACTTATTCTAAATTATTCATTTGTGGAGACAACCTTAAAGCCAAATTGTGATGCAAATACGTTTTTAAAAATAAAAGAAAAACCCATCCATTTAATAAACAGTAAGCATTCCAAAATGTTACAGGGCTGTGAAGTGGACAGGGTTCTCTCTGTCACCTTCTGCTTTTGGCATCTACAAGAATAACCAACCAATCTTCATCTATTTCCAATAGAAAAACAGCAAATTTATCTTAATGCCGCCCTCACAAATCTAAATAAATGCATTGTCACCCTGCTTGAGATCACAAGTCTGAGTTCTCTTGTGCTCTGAGCACTGGCAAAATAGAAGATTACTGAGAAGTATAAGCAGGGAATTACTGAGTAATAATTCTCATTTGAGGATTTTTCTCAGCAAACTCCTGGACGTTCATGTTTAACAGGTTCGTAGAGTCACAGAATGGCTGAGGTTGGAAGGCAGCTTAAAGATCATCCTGTTCCAACCACATACAATTGGCTGGTTGTCCCCCACCAGACCAGGCTGCCCAGGGCCCCATCCAATCTGGCCTTAAGCACTTCTGGGGATGGGACAGCCACAAGCTCTCTGGACAGCCTATGCCAGTGCCTCACCACTCTCTGAGTAAAGAATTTTTGCTTAACATCTAACTTAAATCTCCCCTCTTCTAGTTTAAAACCATTCCCCCTTGTCCTATCACTACTAGACCATGTAAAAAGTCAGTCACCTTCCTGCTTATAAGCTCCCTTCAAGTACTGGAAGGCCCCAATGAGGCATTTACTTATCTTCTATTGAATTTATCTGAATTCTGTAGAGCTTCATGCCGTGACAAGAAGTTCCAAAATTTAAATAGATATGAAGAAAAACAGTATTTTCTATTGTTAGATTAAAACCTACTCCCTGGTAGTTTTATTTCTATCCCCTTTGTACTGTGAGTAACAAAGATTAATTGTAACTTCTATGATTTTGCAGGTACCTATTTATCTGTCCATTATTTGTCTCTTTTTTTCAGATGAAGGGGTCCTTGTTGGGGCTCAAAGACGTTATTCACTGCTCTTATAACTTCCTTGCAAACAGTCATTATAAGTATGGACAAGCTATTCTTAACAATGATCATGCAGTTGCTGGCACATTATGAGATGCCTTTGAAAAATAAATAAATAAAACAAAATGGGAGGTGAAAAATGTAACATAGAGGATGTGTATAACAAAGGAGATCTATATACAAAAGACAGGTTTTAATATAGATTTCTATTTTTTGTAATAATACTGTATTTTCCAGCCGTTAAAGAAGAAATATTGAGTACTAAAGAAAGACATGCCATTTAAAAACTGCTCTAGTGCAGTTTATGCATATGATTTCAGGAAAGGAAATTAGATATTTCACCGAAAGTCCCTCCCCACACAGATGCTGTTTTAATTTATGAAAGTGTCCGTTTTTAATTAAGCTCGATTCGTAATAATTGCACTAAAAAATGCACTTGTAAATTTTCAGGAAAAAAAAAATTGTATTAAGAGAGTAGCTGTGTTCACTTTGGAGTCAGAGCTCTTGATGAGAGAGCCTGAATCCAAGTTTTAAGTGAAAATATGTAATTAATTATCCAAACATGTGTAGCAGTTGTGATCTTATTGTACCGAGACGGTAACAGATAGGGTTCAGTCAGCCACTTTGGCAGTGATAAGAAGTGAAAACTCAGAGGCTTGTGAGGGTGATATTTTGTTGGTGGTCCAAACTGGTGAAGAGAGTGGAGAGGGAACTGTGAACATTTGAGTGGGAAAGTTTAACTTCAGAAATGTTTAGCTTTGTTGGAGTCAATAACTCATGATAAACAGTTGTGATGAAGTAATTGTAAAATTACTTTGATATTTCAAGTTTCTTTGAACAGACAGGAGCTGCAGTAGAAATGTTGCCTGAATACAGAGAGGAACACAGCTTATGTGCAGCTATTTTGCCAGAGGACACATTAACCATTTATATTTTGCATTTATAGAATCACTTGATTTGGAAGAGGCATTTAAAGGCCACCTAGTCCAACTCCCCTGCAGTGAATAGGAACACTGCAGCTACATCAGGTTGTGCAGAGCTCCTTCTAGCCTGAAATGTTAGTCAGAGTTGGATGGTGAGGGAAAGAGGTTTTTTTGTTTTGTTTAAGGGATTGGTGACTCTGGGTTTTAATGATCGAAAACCTGCTATTGTATTCACACTATGAATATGCAGGCCTTAGCTGAAGGATAAATGGTAACATGTATATATTGCTTCATTTCTAGGGTAAAAGTAGTTCATTCTCCTTAACACTGAGTTAGTGCTTTGGTATTGTTTTTGGGTGTGGGTTGTTAGTTAATTTGGGAGTCTCATTTGCATTTTTAAGTTTATTCTTTATTTATTGGCAAGCATGTTAGTGGCATATTTTTGTTCTCTTCAACTAGCTGCCAAACCTTTTCCTAAAACACTTACAGATATCTTTGTTGTGCCATTGCTGACCAGAGAAATAACTTGGAATCCTATGTGGGTAATTAAGGGGGGTTTTGCACTACAAATTTCAGTGGTTTTTCAGCCTTTAACTATTTTTTTTTTTTGGGTGCAGAATTGCTGTACTCATTGGGTGATACAGTATTTTTGCTAGCTGGAGTTTATTTCTGTTTTTTGTTGTATTAGGACTTAGCAATAATTCAGGTTCTTGTGGAGCTACTTACAAAATTTAGGTAGCTGGGTAATAGGTGAGTTGTGGTTGATTTTTGTGCTTTTCATGCTTAAACAAAAGATGTAGTAAAAAACAGAGCCATGGAAAGCCCATTTAGGTTTGTGTCACCATGGTTGTAAGTTGCACCAGGTTTAAAAGTAGAATCATTGCATAGAATTGTAGAATGGCTTAGGTTGGAAGGGGCCTCAAAGATTATCCAGTTCCAACTTCCTGCCATGGGCTGGTGGTCACCCACCAGATCTGCTTGCCCAGGACCCATCCAACCTGGCCTTGAGCACCTTCAAAGATGGGACATCCACAACTACTTTATGGGTTGTTATTTATTTATTTATTTATTTATTTTTTAATTGAGAGGTCTGTAGAGCCTTACTCGAGGCTTTTTGGATTAAGGTTTAGGTAGCAATAGTGTTTTGCTAGTAGTTTGGGCACAATGAAATGTGAAATTCTTAAAATTTAAGAAAAACCCTTATGTTTTCCAGTCCTTTTTTCTCTTTTGGTTTGTAGGTAGTGGAATTAGAGAGACAACATAGCTTTAAAGAAAGTATGAGTTGCACTGCTAATTGTGGAAGTTTTATGGTTATATAAGGAGATGTGTTGTTTTATGTCAGAAATAGGTTGAAGAATTTTAGAGAAGTAAGATGACAGGATAGATGAGTATATAATTATATACAGGAAGAACTCTCGGCCACATCTTTGAGTAACTGGGGGAGTGAGGCAATAAAAGGAGTCAAAAAAAAAAAAGACAGCAATCCCACCCTCTTAGTGGTTATTTTACTGAAATAGTGTGTTTGCAGATTTCTGCTAAAAAAGGTACATTTGTAAAGGAAATGTAGCTCTTGGTGCTGGAGGAAAACTTCTAAATCTTTTCTTCTGAGAAAACAGTGATAATGAAGTCTTTTTGCTTTTTTGTTTACCAATGGTGTTCTATAATCTACCAGAATGCTTTCAGATTAGTGTTTAATTTTTTATTTTCTAGAATCTTGAAGGATAAAAATAAAAGGGTGAAATATAATAATAAAGTCATTTGGCTGACAAGGATAAGCAAATATTCAATCAGTTGATGGCCCACTGAAGTTGAATCAGTAGGTCTGATACTAATGGCTGAGGGGGCTTTCCACATGATGCTGGAGCTGTTTGCTGTTTGCATGTATGGAGCAGAGCGATTAGTAATAAAACTAGGACAGAAAAAAATAAGGTTACTATTCCTCTACAGTTGTGGGCAAGGAGAATAGTAGATAATTATTTCATTACTTTTTTATATGGTTCAATGTTGTTTGGAGAGGTGACTAGGTAGTTTGCAGTGGCAAAGTATTATGGGCCCCCAAGAAATTGCACAAATTTAATGCTAGATTTACTAAGACAAGGGTAATGAAGAGGAAGCCTAGGGCACTGTTGCAGAAATAGTAAAGGTGAGTTGGATTTTCATCAGATTTTGAAAAAGCAGCTAGAGACATTTTAATGGAGAAAAACTATGCTTAGTAGGCTAAGATGTGAAATGGCAAATAGTAGGAAGAACTGAAAGATGATGAAGTGCATGAACATGGTATCATCAACTGAGAATTCTCCTCTGTTTCACTACACTAAGATACATAGCAGATGGTGAACAGAAGAGTAGAGACAAAAGTGGCTTCAGAGAATGGTAACTGTAAGGCATCATTTATGGAGATGGCAGATGTGAACTGTGATACAGAGGCTACTCTGATGTCCTAGGCTTCTTCACAGTTAGGAGTTTTAATAAAGAGCTTGGCTGGTATAGAGAAAAATATTAAGCAAATAAAGGAGCACCATTTGCATGGAGGTTGTGGATTAGTCATTTGCACTGAACACTGCAAATCTGGGCTAGAGAGGAGAAAGCTAACAAGCTATACTGTTTCACTGTATAGGAAAAATGATTATGATTACTATAAAGTGAATATCAGACAATAGGCAGAAATTTCTCCAATCAGACAGGAATATGTTGGAGATCTTCATTTTTATAAAGAAATACAGTGGATGATTTTTTTTCTCCCAAGATGTTTGTGGGCACTGAAGTGTCTGTGTTACCTTCTTTGTGCCTCCGTTGGTGCCTTTTTAGATGACAAGTCTTTGTTTTCAACTTTAGTATAAACTAATACGATCAACGTTAGCAGCTGATAATTACTTTCATTATAAGGTCTCTGACTTGGCAGTGGCATTAGTTATTGGACGATGATTAATTTAAGGATGTTATTGTGCTTTTAATCTCATTTTTTATTTACTGAGGACAGCACAGTGGTATCGGTTAATTGTGTTTTACAGGGGGCACGTCCTCTTGAAAATGTGAGAGGACTGACACCCTCTGATCCAAGTAATGTGTTATGCTATATAACTGTCAATTAGGGAGGCTGCTTAGGGAAAGATTCATTGAGCTTGTGGTACAGCTCGGAAGCTAAAAATTACTGAAGAAATCTCCTTTGCAGCCTTTCCCTCTCCCATTGCCTACTTTCTCTCACCAGGCCACACTTGGATTTTCAGGCGCTTCAGAGATCCTCCTCTCATTACTGGCTCTCTAATGAGCAACTGCTCCCACTGGCCAGAAAGTTTGGTTCTTTTTCTGTTTCGGAGTTTATAGATTTCTGAATTTAAACATCTATTTAAAAAGACTCAGCTTACTCAGAAGGTAGATTTGTAAATCAAGTTTTATAAAAGAGAAACAAATCAGCTCTTCTGTTTTGTCTCAGTTGATCTGGAGTATTTGCAAATGCAAGATTACAAAAATTTGTTGAAAGAAAAATATTTTAGATAATAAGTCCAGCAGCAGCAAATGATGTGTGCAATCCTTAAGTTAGGATGCAACTTCAAAAGGTCTTCTATGCCATATAAATCACCCTGTTTTTCCAGCCCTAAAACCATTCTTTTTTTACACGGTGAGTTTCTATTATATTTAATTCATTACAAAGGGCTGCCAATTTTCTCATATTTTTTCACTGTTTTTGGCTTAAAGATGTTATGTGTGTTTCGTAATCAAGCCACAGTTTCATTGGGGTTATATTTCACTATTATGTGCTGTCAGGCTGGAGGTGGGAAAACAGCACATAATATGAACCAATTATTTGTTACAAATGTGTTATATGTATTATCTGCTATTGTATTAAATCATAAGCCCAAAATAGAAATATTGAGATCTAGATATATGACAGAATTATATGGAAATATAGCTATGTAGAAATATCACTTCCTTACATTTCTGTTTATATTCATTAATTAGCAAGATCCAAAAGTGGGAGTAGGTGCTGCTGTTCTCACTTTCAGAGAGAGGGATTAGTACATGGCAATGGGAAGCAGTTTGCTACAAGCCAGGGACGGTCCAGCATGGTGTTTGCTTCACTTCATGTGGCAATGTCTGCCTTTCTGCTCTCAAAACAGCTGAGGGTTTTTTCATGCAGTGAAGTGAGGAAGTCTGTAAGAGAGTCTATGGATTCTGAAGATGCCTTTGTGTCATGTTTGTATTTATCCTGGAAGCTCACAGCTAACCAGGACAGGACATATGGGAACTCCTAGGCAGATCAAGGAAAGACAGGGATTTCTGCAGGCAGCCAATGAGTCTGAGATGCATGCAGAAACATAAAACTTCATTGTTCATTCTTATTTATCATTGTTGCTAATGGATGAAATGTGAAACTGAAATATAAAGTGATAGACACATTAGAAGGCTGCAGATAGGTATCAATACTCTCTCATGTGAACAATCTGCTATTTAGTGAGAGATGAAGACCTTGTTCTGACCTGCTCAGAACATACATTTTGCACTGAAACAGAAGTGGGCATATACTCCAGGAAGGCTCTGGATATAAGATGGTCTCTTAATTCCACCAAGGTTAATTTTTGGTTCTAATTTTCTGAAGATCTTTTCCATCTGGATAATTGATAATTGAGACACTGAGGAAGACATCTTGTAAGAGCAAGTTCAAGCAGAGAGGGGGGTCTTTGTCTTTGTCCTCTTACCCCTCTCCCTTTCTGTCACAAGCTAATACAGAGCAGTACAGAGAAAGAAACTCATCTAACATTGTATTTAATAAAAGCCTTATGGGTTTGTCAGGAATAAAAAATTAAAAAAGCATTAGTGAATGAAATGGTTACTTAAAACTATTCTGCTCAAGGATTAGGGCCATCAGAGAAAAGAATGCTAACAGAATGTAACAGTATAGGCAAAATCTGAAAAGAAAATACAGATGAATCTCAAAGACATTAGGGAAATTTCTGATGAGATATTTGGGAAAAACATCTGTAAGTTGCATTGTTTTCTACAGAAAGACTTCCAAAAGAAACATAGAAATGTTCAGGTATGTAACCATAGAGCCTGTCAACATCTGTTGACAAAAAGGCCTTCTAAAATATTTTCAGGAAGTGACCAATTAGAACTTGCTGAATAAATGCTATTTCAGGTTGCTTTTAATTTTAAGACCTGAAACTGCTTTTTACTGGAAAATTTAAAAGAAAAGAATTGGTGTGACATGCTGATAAAATAGGCCGTCAGAACACAACGTGAACGTTTTAAGTGAGTTACTTGCATCTCTTGGATTTTCAGAATAAAACAGAACTGGAAATTGTTTTCAAATTTCAATGATTTTCAGAAAAGAAACAAACAGTGCTGACAGTGACACAGGTCTGCAGTGTAAGAAGGATCCATGCTTTCGCTGAAGCAAAGTTTGACCTGAAGCTTCAGGCCATTTCTACTCTAATTGCTAATTGGCAGTACCACAGGAAGTGAATCAACAAGAAAAATACATATGTTATGCCCTCAGTTCCTTACTTCCACATAAAAAAAATGTGTTTCAGAGTTATGAGGAGTTGAGGAAACTATAAAGAATTCAGAGTGAACAATTTCCAGTCAGAGCAATCCATTAAGAAGTGCTGGAAGCAGGCCACCTTCACACTGCTTGTGAGAGAGGAAAAGGAGATTTTTCAGTGCTGCAATGGTTAAAGGAGGGGGAAAAAAAAAAAAAAAAGGGAAGAAGAAAAAGATCTGTAGGACTGCTGTAGTTCCTGAGATTATTTTTTGAGAGTTGTTTTTCCTGAATTATAGAAAACACGTATTAGACTTTGGGTATGTTTCTTGCTGGCCTTATATTCTTCATGAGATGCTCTTTAATAGCCGTGATGAGGTTGCTACAGTAGTAATACAAGCCAGTAAAGTGAGGAAACAACAACTTTGCTAACCAAGATGCTCCTCCACAAGATGTGAGATTAAGTTAGTTTACTTTTGTGCAAAAATACCTCTTAGAAAACAAAAAACAAACAAAAAAACAGATTAAGAGATAATACTGTTTCTCACAACAAGTGCAATATGTAATGCAAACTTATAGGAGAAGAAAATGATGATGATTTAGAAAGGGGCCAAATTCTTCTAATTATAATCTTTTAGCAGCTTTAGCAGTGACTGGCAGATATACAAAAACAGAGGTGCATTGGATTTTTAGCCTGACAAGGTTGAGCACAACTTGTAAACACCATCTGCAAGATGTCCAAACCATCAGTGTTGCAGAATATGGCCATAGTTCTGCAGTGAAACAGAATCTTGTTTCATCCTCATAAAAGCAGGCAACACTAAATCATTTCTGAATCTAATGAATACACTACAAATAAAAAGCACCTGGCATTTCCCTAGATAAGTGAAAGAATTTTGTGTGCAGCATGATAGTGGCATTTTCATGACAGTTTCAGGCAAACAAAGCAGCTTAACTCGCATCTTGCCCAGAAAATAAATGCCAGGGTTGCCAAGAAATGGTTACTATTGCTAGCAATACAAATGGAAAACAAAATCTATTCTGTGAGATCGGAGATTGTGGTTGTTAAAATATTTATCTGATTTAATGTAATATTCTCAGTTATTGAAATAAAAGTTCTTTAATTTAAGGAGTGGTAGGGAGGAGGAATTGCACTCTCACTATCTCTGGTGTGTGTCTGCCAGGCCCAGATAGAAAGCCGATTTTGTGAACTACATATTTCTCTGCTAACTCATGTTAAATTCTTACATCAAACTTTTTGACCCCCAGCTCCCATATTTATGCCACATGCTTGCTTGTGGTTTTGAGGGCTGTTGCTTACTGATGACTTGTATGGATGATTGACATCAGAAGTTCCCTGTTGCAGTTCATCATTTCAGTGCTGCTTGTATGCTCTGGTTCACATGTCACCAGGTTTTGTCAAAATAACAGATATTTGATAATGGCTGTCCACGTTGTGTGCTGTGATTGATTATCCTCACAGCGTGTTTTTCAACACTCAAGCAATACCATGATGCTATATATTTCAGTTTGCTTATAAGCTCAGAAGATTCCACCAGTCTTGCAGATGTCAAGAATAAGTCATACCGGCGTGGCTGGGATAAGAAACCTTCTAAGGCTTGGTCACGATTAATCCTCTTTGTACATTAGATGGTTTTGTATTTCCTTTGCAGTACTCTGAGCCATGTTTTGAGGTGTAGACTTTCTGCTCACTATAGCTATTTGTATAGAAATGCATCTCCATATGCTTTTCATCCAGAACACTGGTATGTGCTGTTGATAGATCTTGGCAGCTGAGTATGTCAGACCTATCTGAAGAAATATCCTGTGTGCAGGTGACAAAGAAATGGAGTTTGAATATGAAAATTCAACCTACTTGTTTGATTTTTGAAAAACTGATGTTTGCAATATGTATCTATGTATATATACGCATACATAAGGGTAAGGTAAGTATATCTATATGTATATGTATGAGGCCATAAAGAGAAGTATTTTCCAAAATCAGTCCTTTTAAGCATTTGCTGGCAGGACAGGATTGTTTTCACTCGTTTGCAACACAGGCAGCCTTCTGAGCTTGCTGACTTTATTGCCAAATGAGATTCAGTCAACATAGTCAAGAGTACATGTCAAGATTCATCTTCACCTTGAAAAAAGTCACCTCAAACGGGCTAAATCAGTTTGATGCTAGCAATGCCTGTCTCTCTTAATTGACTAAAATGGGAGTCTGCATTGATGAGCTCAGGTGTTTCTAAAATTAGGCAAGATTATTCTCAGCCATATTGCTTACTTTGCTGCAGATTTCTGACTAAAATCCTCCATATGCAACAAAAATGTTAGGTCTAATTCTCTGCCTGTGTAATAGTTTTTTATGTACATGCAAAACCAGTTTTAGAAGTTTTAACTGCTTTTTAAAGCTGAAAGTCCTCATTTGAAAAAAACACAAACTATTTTGAAAGGTAAAAGGTACTACGGGGCTGGGTCCACTGCCTCTCATCACCTCAGCTGCAAAACAAGTATTTAACAGATAATTAGCACAAAATCCACTCCTCTACAGTTCCTAATCATCACTGCTATCGTGGCAATGGCACCGAGTACAGAGGTACTGCCAAGACGACCATTTCTGGACATAGCTGCTTGCCGTGGAATTCAGACTTACTCTACCGGGAGCTTCATGTTGACAGCGTTGAGAAAGCAGTACAGTTAGGCTTGGGGCCCTTCTCTTACTGCAGGTGAGGAACTTTGCCCTGTGACTATAAAACAAAAGGTGGATGGATATATTGTGGGAGCAGATGTGGAAGAGAGAAGGGGCAGGAATATCAAAGCAGCCTTGGAAAATCTGGGCTGGCTTAGCGGCCTGACACAGGGGGTCAAAGTTTCCAGAAGACAAGATCTGGTAGGCGGTATGGATCAACATGTGGTTGTGACAAGAAGCTTAGGTACAATTTAACATTGGAAAATCCTTTTTTTCCTGGGTTTTTTGAATGAGACCTTAAAAAAAAAAAAAATAAATTGCTCAAAAATGACTATCCAAAAGGAGAAAGATGTTAACCACTTAATTTGTGTAATGCATTTATTTCAGATTATATATTGTGGAATTTTTTATATAAAAGAAAATCTTTTAAGAGTGGAAAAAATCAAAACCACCATGTTTCAGTAATCCTGAGCTGGGATGTCAAATTTCTTTCAAAGAAAAATGGCTGCAAAATATAACGTTGGCATTTCAACTTTGATCAAATCACATGTATTATAAACTATGTTCCTGCTCAAGTTTTGTGTTCAGTTTTAATGGAACTTTTTATGGCTTTCTCCTGTCACTTTATGTTCCCCTTGTCTCTGAGTTCTTTATGAGGTCAAAGGATATCCGTAAATAGAATAAATGTTTCTAGTAGAGGCCATCCTAAAGCTGAGAATCTTAGGTACTTCTCCATTAACTACTGTGAAGTTGTTTGTTGATAAGAAGCATGCATGCATGCTCAAAGCAGCTCTTCTTCTCTATCAAAAACAAACTATTACTATTCCCTCTCCTCCCCCTGCCAAATCCAAGTTGGCTTGCTTTCAAAGGCTTGGTATGGATTCAAACACTTAAGTATGAAATGTATGGTGTCCCTGTACACCATGGCAATTTATTGGGCATGTATTTTGTGCTTTGATAAATCCTGATCCCTTCAATTTGCATCATTTAAGCACAGTATTCACTTGCAGATTTCAAATGCAAATAATAAAATGGTATAGGAGCTGATGTGTTAATGTTCTGTAAAGCTGAGAAAAAAGCTTTTCACTTTTTTGTCAGCTTGTTATAATTTCTGGGGATATCTCTGCTGCACTATATAATCTTTCAGATATCTTCTTCAAATAGTCTAATTTAGAAACATTGTCGGTGGAATATGACTCAACCCATGTTGCTTCTTTAGTTCTGAAAATTTGAAAGTGCTTTAATCTTTTTGAATAGCAGTCAGATTAAAAAAAATATATATTGAAGAATCTTAAAATAACAGATAATACTTTTGATAAATCCAACTGGAATCAGAATTACTGTTTATCCAAAGTCCTGAATTATCTTGTCTATTTTTATTGGCCTACTCAAGATCTTTCTGAGCCTTCAAAGTTTTATACTCTTGGAGGACTAAACTGGTCAAATTTTGGGTTACTTGTGCAGCACAAATAAAGGCAATTCTGCTGTACCATGGAGAAATCCTAATGGGATCAATACCAAAGTCGTCTAATATCAGAGTAATAAAAGACTCAATTGATTCTGATATTGCCTTTTGAGGAATGTAATATTTTCTTGAACTAGTCTATCATTTCCTCAGACTGTCTCCAGGGAATATGGACTTGAGTACCTCAAATTAGTTTTTGCTATCTATTCTTGGTATGGATTTTCTATGAATCTACCCGTGGTGGAATTTCCTCACTTAAAAAAAAAATAATCTAACAGAGGAATCTCTCCCATGGGATTCAGTCCTGAAAATAGCTCAGCTGATATCTGTTGAAGCACTGTATTTAAACCGAGTGAACATGCTCATGCATCTGAATACTTGCAGGAAAACTCTACAGATATTTAGTCATGTTTCTGCATTTTAGGTCCTAATGAGCTTCATTTTTTTGCTAGCTTTAAGCATAAAGATCCCTACTAAGAAGTTACTCACCCATTTAGATGCTAGCAGTTTCTTCAGTGCTTTCTTAGATGGCTCCAAACCTAACAATCCTATCAGTCTTCTTTTCTGCATAGTGCAATAGGAAAAAACAGAGAACATCTGGGAAGCTTGGGATAACAGTATCATTAATGCATTTAATTTATTCTCCCATGAATTCATTAGAAATCCAGATGAAGATGAGAAGCCGTGGTGTTACATCATGAAGGACAACAGTTTGTCTTGGGAATACTGTAACATTACGTCCTGTGGTATGTTAAAGGACTGCTAAAATCCATCGTATGAATTAATGAAGAAAGATTTATTGACACTAGAAAAAGTTTTCACTGTATTGTTTTGAATGTTCTACTGTTCCCAGGAATACTGAATGTTTTAGTGTTCACAGTAAATCAAGTGGCAATAAGCTTATTTTGCTTTTTTTTTTTTTTTGGAGTTGTGATATGACTGGTGATTTTTGTCATGCAATATTGTATATCAGCAGTGTCATACTACTGCTTTCCACTACAGTCATTCCAATATGAACAGAATTTCTGCTGAAGCGTGAAAGGCATCAGAAATAAATAATGCTTTTTAACAAATTGTGAAGCAGGCTCAGGAGATGAGTGGCCCCTGTGAGCAAATAGAGGACTGGAGTCATATGACACAGTATGCAAGTCTGAAAACTAAAGATAGTGTTCCTCCTCTGAATTAATATTAAACTGTTGTTTGTATTAAAGCTGGCCCTTAGAATAGAGCTTTAATTTGAAAAGTCAATCATATGGTCCTTCTATTCTCCATTTATGGTTCTAGTACGTTTGATTGATGACATTAGCACAAGCATACTAGTCGTTGCTGCTGGAATGGCCAAGCTCAGTCCAGAATCCAAACACGATGACATGTTCCTAAGAAACATATGATGTGCAGTCTGATGCCATTTACCTTTATATCTTAGCAAGCAGGGAAAGGAGGCCACCAGTTCTGGAAGATATTGACACTTTTGCAGTTCCCAGAAGGCCATGTGGGAGAAGGCACAAAAAAAGAAGTTTTGTGAGACCTAGGATTATTGGAGGATCTTCATCTTTGCCTGGATCTCATCCCTGGACAGCAGCTATATATATTGGAGAGAGTTTCTGCGCTGGGACTCTTATTCAGACTTGCTGGGTTGTGTCAGCAGCACACTGCTTTGCTAACAGGTAAACTCACAGCCACAGGTGTGACAGTAGGTCCCCTCCTCTCTGGCACTGTGTTCTTGTGAGTCACAACAAACCTGAATTGAAACAAGCAAGAAGGAAGGTGAGATTACAAAATGGTGAATTTTTCAAATGATGTTGCTGGTAATCTGAGTGCAGCACATGAGCTTACAAATGGCATATAGCCCAGTTTTACTTAAGGAGACTCAAAGATGCTAAATGGGCCAACAAAAGGAGTAAGGTGTGCTGGGTGTCAGAATGTCAGGACATGGAACGAGAGCTTGCATGTGCAGGTATCTGCAGAGAGTCATTAAGTGTTTCTTTTCTCAGCTGCCTTTTTGCAAGTGTGTCTGCTTTGAGGTGTAACAGAGATGACTACGTTCACTGCTATGTTTTTGTTCAAAAAGGTTGAAGGAGTCAAGTGGTGATTTAAAAAAAAAATTTTTTTTTTTGGCCTCCAGCTGCAGGTCACCAGGGAAATTATTGTCAATAGGATGGCCTTACTTTATTCTAAATACTTAATTTTCCACAAATGCTGAACACTTTTTCTGATTTCAGTTTGATCATGTAGATGGTAAAAATATTACATCATTTCATACAAATTGTTCCTTTGCATAGTAAAGGAGCCAAGAGAAACAGCAAACCTCATGCCAGAATGCATACGCTGATAGCTTGTAGACCTAATAATACTGCTGTGAATGCTGTACTGAAGCATTTGGAGCTCGAGCCACAACGCATTTGTTTTTCAAATGTTGTGAAATAGCTACTAACTTTGGCAGCTATTCAGGACATTTCCACCCACTTCCAGCTGGTGGTTTGTTACATACAGATTTTCCATAATGACTGCATTGTAATTTGCACTGTTCTGTATGTTTAGTACTTCTAAGTTAGCCACAATTTCAACTGCTTTCCACTAGGCGACAATAGATCCTTGTGGAGCTTACTTGGTAGCTTTTTTTCTTTTCCTGTTTTGCAGCCTCTCCCTTTTTATTTCTTCTCCTCAATGAATCATCTGAATGTCACAATGAAACTATTTAGTGCTTTTAAAATCTTTTTAAAATACTATCCTGGGAAATGAGCTTCCACTCTGTTTCATGTTCTCAAAATCTGATTTTCGAAGAGACTAGTTTACTTCCACAAGGGTGTTGAGAAAATCCTGGCCTTGCATATTGATTGAAGAATATATATATATATATATTTTTTCTTGCTTTCCAGCTTCAAAAAAGTAGACTTTAAGGTTTTTTAACCATGCACATAGTAATTATTACTGCCTATTCTCTGTGCTTCAGTTAGTCAGACTATCTCTCCAGCATGTACACTGCTGTTTATTATTGCTTTGTGCTCAGTATCAGAGCAGAATTCGCTCTGATATCTGATGGCCATCAGTGATGCACAGGATCACAGCTGGGGAAACTTTGTAATGGTACTGACCACTCTGGATCTGTGCATGATGCATGATAGGTTCCTTTGCTCCTGCACAGGATAACTACACATCTGAGCTCTTCCATGTTAAGGGTGCTCAGTAGCTCAACTGATTGTAGACTTAGGTGAGTGCAAATCAAGTTGGGTTTTAAAGCAAAAATGAAATTTTAATTCTACTGCTTTCAAAGCTAGAGAAGTTATTGTCTTTCTAAACTCTTCCTGATTATTCCCATGTTTCCCTTTCTTTCCAACTCTGTCTTCTCTTATGAGGACAGGCTGAACTGGGATTGTTCACACTGGAGGAGAGTCTGGATCCAGAGAGACCTCATAGTGTCCTTCCAGAACCTAAAAAGGGCCTACAGGACATCTGGAGAGGGACTTTTTATCAAGGAGTGTAGTGATAAGACAAGGGGTAATGGTTTTTAACTAAAAGATTAGATATTCAAAAGAAATTGTTCAATATGAGGGTTGTGAGACACTGGTACAGCTGCCCAGCAAAGCTGCCAATGTCCCATCCCTGGAAGTATTCAAGGCCAGGCTGGATGAGGCCTGGGGCAACCTGATCTAATAGGAAATGTCCCTGCCCATGGCTGGGGATTGGAACTAGATGATCTTTAGTGTCTCTTTTAACCCAATGATTTGGTGATTCTGTGGGTGTGATTCTGTCAAGAAGGAACAGCCTTTAACTAGGTTAACAATGGCCCATAGAGCATGGAACTCACTATAACTTTAGTCAGCTTTCTCCTAGCCCACAGTAGAAGACTGGGAGACAGGTCAAGGCATTATGAGAGGGTGAATAATGGGCATGCTGGCAATCTGAATTTATTAACAGTTCATGGTACATGGCCATTGGAAGCTGGTTTTCATTTGTGTTTCTAAATATAGAATTGTTTGTTCTCTCTTTTGTATTACAGTCCTCAAAAATCCTCTATTAAAGTTGTTCTTGGTCAGCACTTCTTTAATAGAACAACCGATGTAACACAAACATTTGAAATAGAGAAATACATCTTATATCCTCAGTATTCAGTGTTCAGACCTACTGAACATGATATTGGTGAGTATTTTTCTTGTAATTTTATTTCCTGTTTAGCTGACTTCCAAGTTTAGCTCATGTGTTGAAAACTGCTTTCTTAGGAGAAAAATAATAGACATTAAGAGAGAACCTTTTGAGAACAGAGGGTTCTTATCTCTAGCAGGGAAATAAGAGCATCTGAAAGCTAGACAAATTCAGATAAGAAATAAATTGCAAATTTTAAATAATTATGGTAATTAGCCTTCGGAGCAATTTACCTTGACGTATGGCAGATTCATCATCACTTCAAGTCTTCATGTGATTATGCATTTTATTTCAACCATACCAGAAACTGTGGGCTTGATGCAGGAATTACTTGGTAAAATTTTATTGTCTGTATTGTATAGAGCATCTGACTAGATGAATATAATAGCCCTATCTGCTCTGAAAAATCAATGTTACTAAGAATCATTCTTTACACTAAGGAGAGAAATTTGAAAATCAGCTGTCTTAGCAGTCAAAAGTTAAATGCCCTTCTGATTGACCTTATAATATTACTCAGAATGACAGTGGAAGAGAAACTTGCTTATTACTTTCTAATCTGCTTTTATGGAAGTTGGCATATCTCCCTGGGGCATGAAGCTGTGTGAGCACTTTGTCTATGAAACTATTTAATAGTCTGGCATCAGGGATAACTTAGGTCAGGAATGTACTGGCTTTTTTGCTCCCAGATGGTGAATATTTTCCACTGTGTAGCAAAAAGCATTTAGATTCAGTGGGATTCAGTGTCAGTGGGAACTCTGTCAGAGCGTACCAAAAGATGAACTTGTGGGGCATTGCTCAGCTCTGAAATATCCTGGTGTAAATCACAGTTTATACTTTGGGGTTTCCAAATTTTTTTGGATTACTCTGAAATTTGGCATGCATCACGTGTGCAGTGTCCAAATTTAGGGTCATCTGGAGAAGGAGTTCCTAAGATGTGCCCCACTGCAAACAAACAAGCAGGCAGAAACTTGGGGGAAAGTCTTGTGGGCACACTCGGTGTTACCAGTGATTTCTGTTGATGCAGCAGCAGACTTATTTGGTGCTGAAAATGCATTTTGTAAGTAAACAAGTTACTACATGAATATTTGATGGAAAGTATGGGGGATTTAGATACAGGCAGAAATGGTGGTGGAGAAGAGGAAGGTGAGGAAGACAAGCTGCTTAATATTGGAGCAATCTTTGTGGGCTTCTTGGCCTGTGAGATACTGTTATGTATTCCACAAAAGCCAAAAGTAGTAGTCTGTAGAGAAATGAGAATATCCAGGGATAAACCTGCAGCTTCTGAAAGCTGTGATATGAAATTTAAATAGGTATAGCCACAGTACCTCAGCTCTATTCTCTTTGAGTGGTGTGCTCAAACCCAGTACGCTGCCCTTGTTACACCAAACACAACCTCAGTTTATGGCTCATCATGAAAGTTTTGCTACAGGAAAAGCAAAGTTTCTGCTACTTTTGGCATCCACTTTCACTGTTGAACTCACAGTGCTGCACAGCTTCGTATTTATGCTGTTTTCAGCCTCATGAGGAGAGAGAAAAAGTTGTGTAGGCTGTGTAATTCTCAGCAGCTTTCAGAAGCTTGGTTTTGAAATAGCCTAATTTTCTAGTCCTTAGTTTTCCAAAATTTGAATTTTGCTGAACTCAGTGATAACAAAGAGCATGAAATACATCAGCTCTTGCAGTAATTAATTTTTTGAAAGTCAAAATGGAATTAGGCAGGTGGCCAGACTTTCAGAAGCAGCGAGTGCTTGCACATCCCACTTACTTCAGCTGAAAGTTGTGGATATGTCACTGTTATTTAACTTTAGGGTGGGAGGAGACATGTATTTTCTGTCTTCCCCCTTCTCTACAAAAGCACTGAAGAAAAATCTGCTCAGTGAGCGCAGCATAAAATAAATATTCCCACAAGAGGAGTAGGTGAATATTTCAGCATTCAATTTAATGTGAAATCAGGTGCTGTTGAGATGAGTCTGTCTGTCTTTGATTGAAATATCTTAATTAAGAGAGGCTTAGGGGATAATTAAAGTTGTATCTGAGACCCACTGCTGCCAATCCTATAAAAAAAAGGGAACAGGCACTTTATTCCTACTGTATTTTCTATTCTGCAGCCTTGATTAAGCTGAAGAAGAATGGCCAACGCTGTGCTGTCAAGTCCCAGTTTGTTCAGCCCATCTGCCTGCCAGAAAGTAACACCGTTTTCCCCGATCAGTTCAAGTGTCAGATTTCTGGATGGGGGCATAAGCATGAAAGTAAGTGAAATGACAGAGGTGATATTTGTGGAAAACATTGATGAAAACTAAGCAAAATGCTCAAGGATATGTTGCACAGCTGGTAGTAAAATATTCTCCAAGGGACTTCTGATTGGATTACCTACCTTTGGATTTGTGTATCATTTACATCTGAAATAGTCATCCCAAGCCTTCCTTATAGTCCCTGAAATTCAGTGAGTGGTTCACGTGAACAAGAAATTAGGGGAGTGAGTGGAGCCTGGAGCAAGTAGCTTAGCTGTAGGTGCCAAGAACTGTTAAGTGATTCCTACTCCACGTTTCTCAAGGTAGATATAAAGACTGCAAACCAAACACAGTCAGTTTAGTGGTCTGTGATGGAGGCAATCTTTAGCTTCACCATGCAGGAAACCTTGAAAGTGTCTACTGGAAAAGGCTGGAGGGGCTTTGGGCTAGGAAGTGCTTACATTCAGTTTAAGAAAGGCAAGAAGGAAATGCTTCATCTTTTTCTCATCCTTTGAGATAAGGAATTTCAGGATTGTGAGATATGGTCATGCTGCCTTGGTGAGGAGATAGCAGAGATTTATATAGATAGGGGAAGGATGGGGGGGACCCGGCCTCCTCATATTCATTAGAAACTCAGTATGAGCAAAGGTTGTACTAATCTAACTGTGTGATTTAAAGACAAAAAGATTTTCTACAGCCTTTAATAAATTTATGATTTAAAATCACGCCAGGAAAGAGGAAATGACAAGAGTGCTGACAAAGTGTTCCCAGAACCCTGGGAAAGGAGAAAACCCAAAGTGAATTGATGCTTGGGCATGAAATTCTGCTATTCTAGTAGATGTGGACTCTGACTGCAGAATTAGAGAATGATCTGATCACTAAGAACAATTGCTATCTTTTGAAGAGATCCATAACATGACATGCGTTGTTTGTTTATATGTTGTATCTATCTTGTGTTGAGTTTCCATGTTATGCTATTTGCATTTTTTTAAAATTACTTTTTTTCTCTCTGGGAATTTTTTAAAGATATAACTGGTTATTCAGATGTACTGCAAGAAACACTGATTCCAATTATTCCTGAGGAGAAGTGCAGAAGCCCTGAAATTTATGGAACAGAAATCAGTGAGAATATGTTCTGTGCTGGCTACTTTGACAGCAAATCTGATGCTTGTCAGGTAATGTTGTGAGTCATCTCTAGACAAGGAATATAAATGTGTATAATTAGAAGAAATGTTACAGTGCTCACTTTTGACATTACAGTCATCCTAAAGAAAAGAAAGTTTCAAAAAAAAAAAAAAGCATTTATGTGACTGCACTATTTGTTCCTATGTTATTTTTTTTAACCTGTTAATGTCAATTAAATTTTACAAAGGACCAAAACAAAACAAAACAAAAAAAACAAAAAAACCAACCCAACAACAACAACAACCCTTCAGGGTGTTATATTTCTCTTACCTTCATAAAAGCCAACGCTACACAATAGAGGGAAGCTGCCTGAGCTGCTGGCTGGGTGAGATGGTACTGTGATGGCAGGGACTTGCTGGCCAGCTGGCAGATAAGCCAAACCATCAAGCTGCTGCCTCTCTATAAGAGGAAATAAGAATACTTGTATAGGAGGTGGGGAATAGTGGTGGATTTGGAGGAGAAAAGATTTGAGGTTATTACAATAGATAGGTTTTAAAGGTGTAGGGTAACAGTCCAATAGAAAAAGTTTCATGACTTCCATTCTTAATGGAAGAACTTCAAATTCTTACTATATTTTGTCTCTTTTTGAGTTATGTTACACCGTGGCCCTTGAATAAAGGGTATGGAGTTCCTGTGTGACAAATGAGACGTGTGTGAAACTAAGGTTCAGGTTATTTCTTAGATAAACCTTCAGATTTTATCTTCAATTCATTTTGATGGGGTTATGCTCTGTTAGGATAATTTTTAGCAACAGGCAGCACATAGCTGATACTTGGCAATGACAGTCTGTGAAGCAAAGAATATCATGTATACTGCTTACTGGAACTGCTATAGAGATCATTAACATGTTCAAAGAGAAAGAAGAAAATGGAGGGATGAAAAAAAAAAAAACAAAAACAAATGGTCAGAAGAGAGCTGCATAGTCTGAGAAACAACAGTGCATTGATACCAAAGTTACAGTCACTGAGATGAGATGTGCAGACATAAGCAAGGTTCTGAGAGAGTAAATTAATCTCAGGTGCAAAACTTCATTTATCACTGAGATCTTATAAAGGCAACACAATTTTCCTTCCAACTTTGCTCTGAAAATAATTTTCTCTTTAAAACAGGAAAAAATTTCTTTCTACTTACATTTAAACATTGATTTACTCTACTTACATTTTTTTTTCCCCAATGATTTTCTGTCAAATTAAATAATCTTTCCTCACTTTTAATGCAGGGAGATTCTGGTGGACCTCTGGCCTGTGAGAATAATGAAATCTCTTACCTTTATGGAGTCATCAGCTGGGGAGATGGCTGTGGCAGAGTCAACAAGCCTGGAGTATATACAAGAGTAACAAACTATGTAAATTGGATTAATGAGAGGATAGCCCCTCGAAAAACTAGCTGAACATTTAACTATGATATCATTTCAAGTAGGGTCCAGGAGCCTTTCAGTTTCATTAAAGTGACATAACTATTTTATTATAAGTTAGTATGAAAATTATTGTGGTAATTCTTAGAAATTCCAAACCAGACCACTAAAAATAGCCCTCATCCCTCTGATATCAGTAACTCTGAGCTGCAGTTTTAGAGCTGTGGATAGCTCAACATGTGAGACTGTCTTTATTTGTCTTAATAAAGCTAACATGTCAAGATTAAGTGTACTGACATCTACAACTGTTTGTCTTTTGGTGGATTACATGACAATAAGTATTTAGAAGTTTCTGGCGGAGTTGTCATCCCCTAAAACAACCTGTAACAATGTTGCCCTTGTATTTTCAGACGTTAACAAAATAAAAAGGACGAAGCCAAAAAGAAAATTATCTTTGCTTCAGAAGTCGTTTCGTTAAAGTTCAGGCTGAAAGATGTCAGCAGAGTAATATAGGCTCCTCAGCCAGCTACAGTAAACTACTTCTGGGAAGAAAACAGAGAATTTAGGGTTTGATTCAAAACATGCAAGCATATTTTTATGTTGCAATAGAGATAGAAATGTGCTTCAGAGCTCTGCTTAACTTGATGTGCAATTTTCCAGCAAAGTTAATGCAACACCTGCTGAAAGCACAAAGCTTATTGCTGAAAAAATGTTAAAGTTGATAGATAATATTGTTCAACACAGTAAGGCCATTAAGATGATCAGAGGGCTGGAGCACCTCTCCTATAAAGAAAGGTTGAGAGAACTGGGATTGTTTTAGCTTGGAGAAGAGAAGGCTCCGGGGAGACCTCACTGTGGTCTTCCAGTACTTGAAGGGAGCCTATAAACAGGAGGAGAAATGGCTGTTTACAAGGGTGGATAGTGATAGGACAAGGGGGAATGGTTTTAAACCGAGACAGGAGAGGTTTAGGTCAGATATTAGGAGGAAGCTTTTCACACAGAGGGTGGTGACACACTGGAACAGGTTGCCCAAGGAGGTTGTGGATGCCCCATGCCTGGAGGCATTCAAGGCCAGGCTGGATGTGGCTCTGGGCAGCCTGGTCTGCTGGTTGGTGACCCTGCACATAGACCCTCTCTCTCTTACTGTGTTCTGTATGTAGTTACAACTATACCTTTGAATGGTTGTGTAGGCTTTTATAAGTTGAGAGCTGGTAGTAAAAGAAGCAGTGCTTCTCTGTGCCAAGAAGCACCTCAAAAGCTCTGCAGAAGAATCACTTTCAGCTGGTGGTCCTCCCAGTTTCATACAAGTGTCATGCAAAATTTCCCATAGACAGGTGTATGAGTGGAAAAAATAAAACCTGAGTCACAAAGCATGGATAAGATTCTCAGTTGTAAATACTGTGAACACTAAGATGAAAGTCCCGGGTTCCTGATTCCAAAACAGTCTGAAGACTATTATCGTCTGAGTTTGCCTTTCTGACCATTTGCAGTATGAGTCTGGCTTGCTTAACGTTGTGAAATGAATGTGACTGTTTAACAAGACTAACTGTACCTACTGATGAAGGACAAGTACTAAATCAGCTTGAAGGAACTATTTACTTTTGTTTGGAAGTGATTCATTTGGAAGAGATTCCAACACAAAGTTTATGCTGTTTTGAACATCTATGCCTGTTCTGTGACTTTCTGTTTTCACTTTTAAATTGATATCCATCCACACTACTCAAGATTTTAATCTGGTAATTTTGTGTCGTATGTATTCTCTATCTTCTCTTGCTATAAAGATGGTGGCTGTTCAGTAAGAAAGGTATAGAATGGTGTTTCGAACAATTTGTGCAGAGATTTTTAACTCTCTTGTTTTCAAAATGCACGCTGTTTCTAGAAGTATGTAGCAAAGTTAGTATAATCAGTAATTTATAATTCTTAAAAGCACATAGACTGTTTCACTTGCAAACTTTCTATTTCCTGCACTTACTAGCTTAAATGATAAATCTTCATTGAATTGTCATACTTGAATTCACTACACTGAATCTGTGCCTTTCCTTCCCTCCTTCCCTCCTTCCCTCCTTCCCTCTTTCCCTCTTTCCCTCCTTCCCTCCTTCCCTCCTTCCCTTCTTCTTTCCTTCTTTCCTTCTTTCCTTCTTTCCTTCTTTCCTTCTTTCCTTCTTTCCTTCTTTCCTTCTTTCCTTCTTTCCTTCTTCCTCTTTTTTTGGCATTGCATTGATTTGATGGTGATGTCATGATCTGATGCTCTGCTATGTTGAATAGCACTGCATTAAATCCACAGTCTCAGACTGGGGTGGCAAGCAAACGCCCAGGGTTAGTAAAAGATCTGTGCCTTAGCTCTCACAACTCTGGGAACACTGGTCACATCCTTACGGGCACTCCAGCACCTCCTGTCTTTCTCTCGAGCATTTCCCAGTGGAAATATTTCCCCTATTCTGTCCAGCTCTATTTGAGTGTTCATCGCTTGTGTTAAAATGAAATAGAGTTAAAATTTACCAGGAAAGTTTCTTTGATGTTTTTCCCTAGCATTTAACTTGAAATAGGATTAGAATGCAAAACCAGTTGAATAATCACGTCCCCAATTCATTACGACACACACTTAAGGATGGTTTTATTAAATTACAGGTTATTCCATGCAAACTGACCGATTCAAAGAGAAGAAATAAAAGCAAACATCTAAAAAAACTCTTCTATTGTGCTATTGAAAGAAAAATGTGCTGTGCTGCTGTTGGGAAAAAAAAAGAAAAAAAAGCTGGAGGGCTAATTAGCATCAAATAAGACGCAATAGGAGTATTTTTAGAATAATGGACTCTAATTAGTCCATTTCTCATTGAAATGAATTTAAAGACATAATTAACACATTCTATTAATTGTAGCAGCTTCGTTAGGGGTAAGTGGGCTGTTATCTCATGGCAGTTGCATTGCAAAGGAAAAAAAAAAAAAGAAGTGTTTTTATTAGAGGTGGGGTATGACTTTGAGAGCCAAGGGAAGAGGTAATCATACTTTGAAAGAGGAGTGGAGAAGGCAAGGATCCAGCAAGGGAGACTTTGCTGTGGTCTTCCAGTACTTGAAGGGAGTTCATAAACAGGAGGGAAACAGAGTTTGTACATGCTCTGACAGCGACAGGACAAGCAAGGGTGGCTTTAAACTAAAAGATGGGAAATTTAGGAAGAAATTCTTTACTCAGAGGGTGGTCGGGCACGGCACAGGCTGCCCAGAGAGCTGTAGGCACTCCATTCCTGGAGGTGCTCGAGGCCGGGTCGGGTGGGCTCTGGGCAGCCTGAGCTGGTGGGGGGACCCAGCCCACGGCAGAGGATGAGGACGGATGGGCTTTAAGACCCTTGCAAGTCAGACCATTGCGTGACTCCATGAATTCTGGCCGTCGGGCAGCGGTGATCCGCTCCGGGCTTTCGCTCCGGCCCCGGGCGCTGGAGGAGCCCGGCTGCCCGCAAAGCTCGGCGCCTCCAGGGGTCGCGGCCGGAGCAGATCGGCGGAGGCGGCCCTCGTCGGGCTGTGGGTGCTCCGCTTCGCACCTGCCTGTAGTTAAACCCCGAAGAAGCGATAAAATAAAAACAAGCACAAACTCTACAAAGCAATAAAATACACTAATACAGAAACAGCGGGGGGCTTTCTAACAACCCCTCAGTCAGAGCCGGCCCGGCCCCTGCACGGCGGGGCGGGGGGCGCCGGGAGGGCCGGGCAGCGCTGGCCGCTCGCCCGCCGCGCTCGCGGTGCCTCAGCGGGGACCTACTAAAGCTATTTTGAAAGTGACCCCTCGGCCAGAGCGCGGGGAGGGAGCAGCGAGCCGGGCGCAGCTGTCCGGAATCATGACTGAAGATGACGGATTCCGTGGTGGTGGAGGGTCACGTCAAGTTGAGAGATGGAAAAAAGGTCCGAGCTAGCCTGCGCCCTTTCGGTTCGGCTACGCGGCAGGCACGGGCCGGGGGTCTCCGACCGTCGCCCCCTCCTCGCGAGAGGAATAGAGCCCTGTCTGCCCGGCCCTGGCTAACCCTGTCCTTTTGCCTCTCGTTGCAGTGGAAGAGTAGGTGGCTGGTGCTGCGCAAGCCCTCCCCGGTGGCAGGTAAGAACGGAACGGGGCGGAGGGGACCCCGTGCCTGGGAGTGAAGGGGAGGAAAGGGACGGAGGCCGGCGGCCGAGGGCCTCTCCTCCGCCCGCCGAAGGGTGCGGGGCACGGGGAAAGGGAGAAAAGCTCTTTACGGGGCACCCCGTCGGGTGCGCTGCTGCAGGGGGAGACCCTTCGGCTGGAGGTTTCCACGAACCGTCGTTGCTCTTCTTTAAAATAAATAATAATAAATATAAATATATATTTATTTTCTTTCTGGGCTCAGCTGGCAGAGAGCCAGGCGGCCAGAAATAGAAAGAGGATATCGAAGGAGATCCGTAACGAACGCCGAGAGTTTAGTTCCCGTTTAAAACGCTTGCTTTAGAAATTACTTCTTCAGGGTGATTGGTGGCTGTGAAAGGCTGCCATTGTGAGCTCTGTAGTTATTTTTGTTCTGTGTTTTGACATAAAGTGTTTCAATTTAAAAATAAGATGTCATCTTGAATTAAAAACTTCAGTTCCACGGTTTGCAAGGGAGAACTGAAAATGTTATGAAGAGTTGATGTTTTAATGTTGGAGAGGGAAAAGTAGGCTTCATGTTTCCCAATTTTTTTTTTTATTATTATTATTATTTTTTAAGCGGGAAAACCATTCGGCCCCAGAAGTATTTATTTCCAGGGCAAATTGTTGCTTATTGTCCAAACGTGGATCTGCATTGCTTCTGAACCCATTACAGAGCCCTTTCTAGATGACAGAGCAAATGTTTCTTGCTCTTTAGACCAACTCTTTGGTACTGGGTTGTTACAGTTAAATGTTGGTATTTTAGTTACTGCATTTGTTCAACTTCTCTCCATGAATGGGCAACTCTAGATTGTAAAAGTCGACATCCAGACATGCCAATACGGGCCTGGATTTGTAACCAAATGTAAAGGGGAAAGATGGGGGAGTTCTAAAAGAAAACTTACTGATGATGTTATTCCTCAAAAATGCTGTTTTCATTCTATCAAAATTAGTCAGATCTACCAGAAACTCCCCTCCCCCAAGATTTGCTTCACTTGGTCTGTATGCCATAGCAGTTCTTTCTTCAGATACACAACTGCACAGCAGAATCATAGAGGCAGCTGTTTTTGCTAACAGGTGCAAGAAAACAATTGGGAGGGCATGTAGAGCATTGGCTAGCAGGCATTGGGTCTTTCAGTCATTTTTCACCTCTTTGGAGCTTTGCCAGGCTGTTGCCCAGCTGAGCGCTGCAGGGCACCTTGCCAGGGCTGAAGCACCACACCCCAACATTCATGAAATGGTGCACAGGGGCTTCCTCCTGGTGGCACGCAGGTCAGCTGCAGCTGCGGATGTTGCAGCTTTGCTGTGTACCATTAGTTCAGGTTATAACCCAGTGCTGTGCGGTAGGAAGGGAATCTGGGTGAAAATGAATGCTCTTGTTATTATATGCAAAAGGTGGAAAAGGCATGCTCCCTTTGTTTTTTGTTTGAAACATGCTTTTCCTAGAGCACCGTGATGGTTGAGTTACTTATTTGCTTATTTACTTTATAGTAAACATGTCCAGGAAGGGGCTAAAAACAAAAGATGACATGTTTAAAGATAATAATAATAAATAGAGGTGTGGCACATAATGATTATTGAGCATGGCTACTGTGTAACATTTCACTAGGAAACCTGAGCTGACACAATGTCTGGCAGTGCAGGCAGTCTGCTCACCATTTAGTAGTTGAGTAATCTGTGAACTACTGTAAGAATTTCGTTTGTGGTTCAGTATGTTCTCATGGAAATAAAGATGACAATAGCCTCTCGGTCCTTAGCACTTGTAATGTGGGTAGCTATCGTACTCCAGCTTCTAATGCTCAAAATTAATGAGTCAGTTCCTTCTAAACTTGGGAGACAATACAAAAAATCATTGTATTTTTGCAATGTAATCGGGAAGACTTTTTTCTTGCCTTCGTATTTCTGATCCCACAGATGACTGTTGAAACATGTCTGCTTTCTGAACATGGACTGCAGCCTACCTGGTTGGGTGGGGGAAGGAGGCTGCGTTCTAGTATTGGCTTGATCAGACTGACCCTGCAGTTGTCTTTTCTTAGTACTTAGCACTTTTCTTAGTACTTTGCTTTGGTACAAACGTGTTGTGTTCTGTTCTGCCTCATCATCTCTGACAGTTTTGCTTCTTTTAGACTGTTTGCTCATGCTGGTGTACAAGGATAAATCTGAACGAGCGAAAGGGCACAAGGAGAGAAGCAGCGTGACCTTAGAAGACATCTGTGGCTTGGATCCTGGGCTGTCCTATGAGGGCTTGAATCACACTCTTGCAATCATCTGTCTTTCTCAAGTTGTGATGCTAGGATTTGAGAACAAGGAAACAATGTATGCGTGGGATGTACGAATCCGCTACAGTTTGGGGGAAGGTAACCTTTGTCTTCTCATACTCCCTTTTTTTCCTATTTTTTTTTTTTTCTCCTTGATAGGAAAAAATCAAAGAAAGCCATAACTAAAATGCAAATTAAAAAGTATAGCTAGGGAAGAGGCTCACTCATATGAGTAACGAGACTACTTTGTTTTTGACTTAACCACTGAAAGTGTGTAGCTATAAAGCAAAGTGATCTTAGTTCTTCTGGTAATGCAATTTACTTGGGGATTTGGATGACAGGATTCAGAAACAGCCTGAATTAAGAGAAGTAGATCCCAGGTTAGAAGCTGGCTTGTTCGATTCCAATTTTGTTAGCTGTATATTAGCATAGCAGGTGTTGCACTTGATAATTCACATTGTTGCTGGTGTCCCCTTTCAGGAAGAGACATCTCTCAATAAAATATAACAATAGATAAAGTCTTTTCAGTTATCTACTCATACATCTTATTTTTGTTTTCTTGGTTAGTGAGGTATATAGTGATGAAGAAGGAGTGATAATGTTGAAAATCCATAGTAGCTTTTATGTCTGTTTAGTTATAACTAGGGAAGGAGGGTAGGTGTGTGGAAGACACATTAGCTATCATAATCATTTGTTACATATGCTTTGCCATCTGTTGTAGCTGTGGACTCATTACTTTTCAGTATATACATGCAAAGATGGTCTGAGAATTTTACACTATAAAATGTAGCGGTAAAGGGATGGAGACACAGATTTATTACTTGGAGCTATCAGCCTTGCACAAGGGCAAAGGTTAGAGGGGATCCCTGAACAACATAGGCAGATGTAGAGGGAGTAGTGAATACGCTCTGACAGTGTGGCTGTTTTGTGTTCCACTTCTGTTTCTTTACTAGTATTGGGATCTCTCTACAGCATAGGTTTGTCCTTTAGGACAAATTAGGACAAATGTATGACAGCTGGAGGAGAATTTGAATTTGACAGAGTTGGTCTGATTTTCATGATCTTGCATTGATTCAGTGCTGGGATAAAGAGAATGTTTGGTCTTCATCTGAATGTGAGAGTTACGGTTGTGGTAGGAGGGAATTCAAAGGAAGTGAGGAATTTATTAAAGCTATGAATAAGGTAGGAATAGAGTCTATGAGATGAAGGTAGCTCTGGATCAGAGACAGATGAGGGGGGTGTGCAGGTGGAGGTGAAGAAATTAAGTGTAAGGGAACAATAGAATCTAGCCTGAGTAGATAGAAAGAAAAAAGAGGAGGCTACTATATAAACTGGAGTTGGTGACTGGTCTTTCTTTCTTAAAGACTAGTAAGGATGCCTTTGTGTGCATTGGAAGTAACATGGCTGGGTGCTGAAAATAGGCCATGGGCAAATGACCTCAGAGTCTGGAAAGCAGGAAGAAAAAAGAAAAAATAAAAGAGTGAAACAAGTTGATGCTGTTGAGTGAGGACCACAGAATGGAAGGAGTTCACTGGGGTTCACAGTGTTTTCTTTCTGTTTTTGGAGGTCAGGTGAGTGTAATTCCCAGGGCAGCTCAAGGGAATAAACCATTCAGGATTAGAGAAAGCAGCGGAATTAAGTGAGTGAGGTGTAGGCCATTTGCGAGAAGAGTGTGCTCAAGTCCACAGCTCATTCTGAGGAAGTTACCGTAGTGCAGGTCAGTGAGTAGTTGTGAAGAGAAAAAGATTACCCAAAGGAAATTTAAAAACCCTAGCAGTATTTCTTGTTGGTGGTTGTATTCAGCTAAGTACCTTATTGTTGATGACTTTGTTTCCATTTTTGCCTTTTATTTATTCCTTCCCCCTCCCAGCCAAAACAATAGATGCATGGGGAGAATTTTAGAAGAAGTCACACACACACGTTACCAGGAAAGGAGAATGTGGCAAAACCTTCATGTCCAGACCTGAATTTGCCTCTGTTTTGGTTTTGTGCGCTGTTTCCTGACAGCATTCTGGAATCTGAGTTGTGGCTCTTAGGTTTTGGCAGCTATGGTAACTTGTAACATCTTGTGTTCTTTCTTCCATTTATGATACAGAAAGGATGGTGATGTTTCTACTCCTTATAGTTTAATTGATGTCAAAGTTCCTCTGAAGTCAACTGTGCAGACTTAGCCAAATGATATATTTTTTACTGAATATTATTCGTCAGGGTGGTTTTGCTATCTCTTTCATATTTTACGTTATTGTTAGGTTGTATAAAGTAATTGAATTGAAGGGAACGTTATCTGTCTATTGACTTGCTCCCTAGCAGTACTACTGTAAGTAGAGCTGTGATTGCTTAAAGATCTATCTCTGGCTCCTTACACATCTCACTCAAATGACTTTGTGGCTAATTCTGCTGAAGCCGTAGGAAACTTTGCAAATGTACGTCATAGGTGAGGAGCTGACTTACCGCTAAGATGGTAACTAATATAGCAACTGTTTAAACAAGAAACAAGGCTCAGACTTGGTTGAAATTAATGATGCTCGAAGGAGCATAGGCAAGAGGTAGGGAAGAATAATTATAAGAAATGAGAGTACCTGGAAGTTACCCTGTAGATATCATAGGCAGGAAGCTGTTTAAATGATATTAAATGGATAACAAAAAATGTAAATTTACATGTTTTCTTGAAGATGCATCTGAAAATGTGACAGTCCTTATGCTTCTCTGTGCCAGGACAGATTTGTGTGTGTGTATCTGGTTGCAAGAACTTCATAAATTTTAATGAGTGAGGTGTCTTCCCCTTTCCCCAGCTCTTCTGAAGTTTAGACTGAGAAATATAAAGAGTTAACTGACATCTAAAGAATGTACATTACCAATGAATCACTAATTTCTATCTCAATTTATATATCGGGGCATCTAGTGTCATCAGCTCACAAGAGTCAGAAAGGTGGGAAAATGTAATTTTCCTCATTTTACTGTTAGGGAAGACAATGTGTGGAAGGGAGTGAAGCAGATTATTAAAGGCTTTAAATAAGTCAGTGACAGACCTCTTGTTAGAACTTGCCTGTTTCTTTGAGCCTTGACTTCTGGGCTTGTTGGACACTGAGTTGTGTGTCTGTGTGCATGCAATTCAGAAAGGCTGGGCAAAGGCTATTTGGAGGAGGACACAGAAAGAAATCACTGTGATGCAAGGATGGAAGGAGGCTGGATAACTGACTCACTTGATATGGGGTTTGTTCTGTAAGAGTTTGGATGGATTAACGTAGCATTAAGTTGTAGCATTACAAGCTAATAACTTGAAACATTAGCTGCTTACATGGGACTATCTGGGCTCTACCTAGAATCCCCATCCTAGCCTTGTGATGTGGGTAGGGGTCAGTCTACACACCACAGCTGTGCAGAATGACTTATGTAAGTTATGGTATATTACTTGTGCTTTCTACAGTAATGCTTTTTTTCTTCCCTATTTGATAGTTCATAGATTTCAAGTTTTTGTAGCACCTGGCACTAAACTAGAGAGCGGGCCTGCTACGCTGCATTTCTGCAATGACATTCTCGTCCTTGCAAAAGACCTTCCCCCTAGTGTTATGGGGCAATGGAAACTCTCAGATCTGCGTCGATATGGAGCTGTCCCAAACGGATTCATCTTTGAAGGGGGTACAAGGTGTGGCTTCTGTAAGTACAAGTAGAACCTGTCTTCTAAAAGTTGTTTGAAACTGTTTGTGGAAATGTAAATTTTTATTTTTATTTTTTTTTAATCAATGTGGAAATTCTGGAAACAGCTATGCAGCTTTGTCATACAGTCACCTTCGCATCAGTTGTTCTATTCTGCTGAGTAGGTTTCTGCTTGCTTCAGCCCTCACGTTCAGTAAAAATGTGGAGCTATGGCTGAACGTTGCCATGTGGCTCTCCAGAAGATGCTCAGTAAGTTGTTGCTTGTGGACTCAGAGCAAGAATAAAGTAATGAAGATTAAGGCCTGTCATGTGAGAGATGAAGCAAAATGGTTAATGTTCAGATTATTAAATTATGGTTTTTTCTGTTGTCTGCAGAAGGAAATTGATACTGAAGTAGAAGCAAGGCTCTCACTGTGTAAATGCTGCTAAATCCAATAGAGAGGACTTCTTACTTTTAGAAACTTCTAGATTTGTCAAGCTGTAGAACCACAGGTTTCATGAGGCCAAAATGAAAGAAAGCAAGCTCAAGCTAGTTTCTGTTGCCTAGAAGCTAAGGTACTCTTTAGCTACTAAGGCAGAATCTCTTGCACTGATGTCATGCTTATGACTTTTCATGTTATCACTTTAAAACTATATGAGAGCTGGAAAGATGGTTAATGCAATCATATACATAAATTGAAAGCACTGAATTTTAACTTCAGTAGTAGAATTTGCTGTATTGACAGTCTGTGAGTGGAAATGGATGTGTTTACTGCCAAGTTGGATGGCAAGTTGTGTGACATTTGCATGCTGAAATGTGAAAATAATTGTTTTCTTCAATTACCTGAGTTAAAAGGTTTCCAAGTTGGTGGAAATCCAAAAAATATTATTCCTTTGGAATTCTAATGAAATTTTGAGAGGGAGAGAAAATCAATTCTTTGACATTTTACTGTTGACTGTTTTGTAATGACAGTTTATTGGTTTGTCTGTTGAAAAGTACGGAGCTGAGTTATTAAGGTGGTAAGTATGGACTTGACATTCATACCCTCAATTCTGAACTAGGGCACTGGATTGCACTGCAGAACATTCTAGTTCAAGTCCTTCACTGCTTAATTTTTATGTTGGGGTTGGAGAGGTGTTTTCATTGTCTGAAGGAATGTGTTATAGGTGTAGTCTGTAAGAAAACAAATGCTTGTATTTAAGATTATTGTGTTTTGGTTAAGAAGTTGTGTGAGGCCTAGAACAGGAGAGTCTTGTTTCTTAGTAGTATAGTTCAGAATGTCAGCTAGATAACTTGTTATAAAATATTGTATTTTTGTATTTAAATGCGTGCATTTCTTTGCAGACGTAACTTGAATCCACTTTCTGGATTCTTAACTGAAAATAGAAATCTTAAGCTATGCATTCAGAATGCTTTCAGAGAGAAACTTTCCTAACTTGTAAGTTTGGTGTTCTTTGTGCTTTCAGAACAGCTGTGCTTTCTGAAAGCTTGTGTAGAGTACCAGTTCTTGAGCTAATGAAATCTGAAATCATTAACTGTGGGAAAACTTGTTTTTAAGAAGTATAGACAGCTGAAATAGAAATACCAAGCAATCTTTAAGTAATATTAGCAACAGATTGATAACTTGTGTAATAGATATTTATGTAAGCGGGTGCCCCAAAGAAAGAAGATAGTAATTTTTTTTTACTAATAAGGCCTTCAATTAATAGCTTGATTTTTGGAGTACATAGTTGATTGCAAATGGAGTTATCTGTAGATTTCAAGTATGTATTTTATGCAGACATACACTAGTGTATGGAAGAAAATAACATTAATGACTATTCACAAGCAGAAATGAGTAGCAGAAAATAGTGATGGATGTTAGGTCATAGGTTCTCCTTTAAAAAAAAAAAAAAAAGCAAACAACTAAACAAAAACCCCACAACAGTTGGTCTTTTCTCTTTCATGCTTGTTTTCAGTGACTCTTCAGCACTGAGTGACAGTGTTTAGCATATATTGCCACAGAGCGTGCACAAGTTTTGTGCACACGTGTGTACAAGTAAGGAGATGTGTCTAGTATTCAGTACTTTATTCCCTGGAAAGATTCCTTGAGGATATCAGTATCACTGATACTCCTATTGCTAATCCTGCATGAGGATTGCAGGAGGAGAGTAACAAGAAATTTGGTGGCTGAGCCATCAAAACAAGAAATTTGGTGGCTGGGCTCATCTGCTTGGACGTGTCTTTACCACAGATTTCTACAAAGTCTTGTAGACCTTGCTTTGAGGTGTGCAGTACGTGCTCCTTTGTTCAGCTTACCCAGGTCTTGTGTTTGTCCAGTTTACATTTGGTATCAGATAGTTGCGTGCATCCAGAAATGCAAGTCTAGCACTTCTGCATAGTGTTCTGAGGCTGCCTAAATTCTGAGTATTCAGTAATAAGGCACTTTAAGATATTGGAATAAAGATTGAAGGTACATTTTAATAGGATCTAGATCAGCCCGAAATTAGTGAGTATCTTTTCTCTTCCTTGGTTTTATTATGAAATGGGGTAGATCTCTGTTATCGACTATGTACTATTTGTTATGATCTGTATATATAATTGGAACTGGATGGGTTCAGTTGCTATTGTATCACCCTACAGTTCTATGCATTGCTTTTGTTATGTTGTTAAAGGTGTATGTTTTCTTAACTAGAAGCTGTGCAGTGAATAAGACGAGCTAGTTTTATGTAGTATTGAAGATGTACAGTGGCTTGTATGTGAATGTTGATCACCTTCTGTTTGTACATTTCATTTTCATTACAGTATCTAGGGAATGTCTTCTTATTCTTACTGGATTTTGTAAAAAATACATATATTACACATATTAAAGCATTGCTAATATAGTAGAAATTTATGTTCACTTTTAACTGATCTGAAAGAATATTTTGTGCTTCGAACATAAAGCATCATCAGTTCACAGAAATCCTTGAGTTTTGAAAACTGTCTAGTTATTTAGATTAATATTTGTTGTTAACTGTGTTAGTTTTTTCCTTAGCTGTTTGATAACACAGATAAAAGCATTGCAATTTATTGTGGAAAAATCGATGCTTTAGTACAGAGAAATTGCTGTAGCCGTTCTGTGTTACTAAAGTGTTGATGATACACTGCTAGTCTGCTCTGCAGCGTTATAATGCTGATTATGAATCTTCTATGCTGCAGTGTGAAAGTAATGAATGAGTTTGGAAAGAAACGAAGTTTAGATCTAACAGTGCCTAAGTATCACAAAATGTTTGAGTTGGGAAACAACTTCTGGAAGTTACTTCAAGCCCCCTACTGAGAGTAAGTTTGCTGCTGCAGTTTGCCCAGGATCACATTCAGGATTTGAACGTCTCTATGGATGAGTACTCCATAACTTCTGTGAGCAACTTCTTCCTGTAGCTTGGTGTATCAACTGCTACTCCCAGTTTTCTTTCTGCAAACTTGTTGAAGGTATACTCTGTGCCACAATCCAGGTGAATGAGGATGTTAAACATCATCGGCCCAAAATTTTGCTCCACTATACACCAGTAGTAGTTGGCTGGACTTTGTGCTACTGATAATAACCTTTTCGGCCTGGCAGTTTAGCCAGTTTTCAGTCTGCTTTATTGTCCACTTGTTTAGTCTGCACTTGATCACTTTGTCAGTGGATATTTTATAGGAGATAGTGTTGAAAGCCTTCCTGAAGTTAAAACAAAAGACATCTATTGCTTCATCCACCAAGCTAGTCATTTTATTAGAGAAGAATATCAGTTTGTTTAGACATTTCTTCCTTTTTGTAAATTCCATGCTGATTATTCCCAGTAATCATCTTGTTCTTGGTGTGTTTGGAAATGCTTTCTAGGATTATTTGTGCTATCACCTCCCCTGGCCTGTTGTTTCCTTGTCCTTCTTGAACATCTATTTGCTTTTGTTTTTATTTTTTTTTTTTAATTTTCCCAGTCCTTTTCTGGAAAATAAGGCCCATCAAGAGTAGCCTTGCAATCACATTGACCAACTCCCTCACCACCTGTCTAAATATTCCTCAACCCACTCCTATTCACCCAGCAAAAGTCTTCCTCATTCCAGATTCCCCACTGGTTTCAAGGGTCTGCGATTACTGACAGAGGAGTTGGATCTTATCAGTAAAGACCCAAATGGAGAAGAGTTAAAGTGTATAAGCCTTCTGCATGTCCTTTGACACCAGATCCACCACCCAGTTCAGCAGTAGGCTGAAGTTTCCCTTATTTTGCTGATACACTTGCAGAAGCTTTTCTTGTTGCGCCTCTCCCCAAATTCAACTCCTGCTAGAGACTGGCTTTCCTAACCTCATTCCTGCGCGCTTGGACAGTGTGTCTGTATTTCTCCTGCATCATCTTGGTCACCCTAGTTCTACTACCTGTGTGCTTCCTCTTTATGTTTGAACATGGAGTTCTGTGTAGGCTTTCCTGCCACCTCTGCTTGGCTTGAAATTGCAGGAGGTGATCCTTGAAAATGAGCCAGTTCTCCTGGATCCGTCTTCTCTCCAGGACCAGATACCCTGGGATGCTTCCAAGTAGTTTCCTGAACAGGCCAAAGTATGCTCCTGCAGACTGATTCTGGGAAGTGGGAGTGAAGATGTTCTGGGTCCCTAGGTAAGCATTCAAAAAACAAAGCCAAAACTGGAATCTTTTTTCTGAGTTGCCTAGCTGTAGAAGACACTCTGAAACATCACTAGAAAAGATGACAAGGTAGCTGTGTTGCTCTGTGTGTTTCTTCTGGTCGTCATGCTGTTATGAGAGTGGGAAACCTTTTCCTAGCCTCATTCACCCTTCAGGACTTCAAATTTTTCTTTGCTTCCTACTGAGAAGCGCTTGTTGACAGCAGAAAGAAAGTAATGGGCTATATAAATAGCCTTCCATTTAGATTCTTTAGTTAAGTTGTTGCAGATCCTGTGTGACTTGTTCTAGATTTGATGCAATTTCTGAGAATTTCAATCAACTGTTGCTTTCTTCATTGCATGAAACCTAGATGGTCTATTTCATAGGCCAGGATGCCAGTTGTGTAAAGAATGTGGGATGTGAAATGTAAATGAATGACACAAATGGGAAGCTCTGTAGTTGATGGATTTGCTGTGGAACTTTGAAGTATTTGAATTACTTGTTATGCTGAAGTTCTTCACTTGGGTCCCCTCTCATCTTTGAGCTTATCCTAATTTCTGGGTGCTGCTTTTGACTGGTGGTGTATTGTGTAGTTTTCCACGCTGCTGTAATCAAGAGTATTCCCCAGCAATATGCGTCAAAGTGATAAAGATGAAAAAAATTAGATGTATTTTCTTTCAAGGGAAACACTTCAGGTTTCAGGAAGATATTCTGCATTTCTTGGTTTACCATTGATTAAAGTGGTGTTTGAAGTTGTGGTGGTGAGATATACAAAAATAAAGAATCTGATTTCTGAGTGTCTGTCAGCCATTTCTGAAAGCTCAACACTTAATACTGATGTTGTTGTGACTCTAGTCCTTTAAAAAGGATCCAAATGTGTATCTTGAGTCCTGTAGATCCTTTTATGTCTGTGATCCTTTAAAATCCTTTCACGAGGTTTCCAAACTGACTTTTTGCTCTTACATCTGATGTTGTTATTCTGGCATTGTTCTTTAGCATAATGATCTCTCTCTCTCCCTCTCCCTGATGCTTACCTCCTCAATTACCTACAAAACCTTTATTTATGCACTCAGTTTCTCTGCTAGGCTAAACAAGCCCATCTGTCTTGTCTTCCCTGTAAGAGCTCAGCAGTTGCTCATTTGTGTACCCAGTTTTCAGTATGTATTAATCTTTTCTTTGGCTGCAGGTGACCAGAATTAGAAAGTATTTTGGAACGAGTCCCACTTTATTTTTCTACATTATATTACTGTTTCCTTCTTTCTTAAGAGATGTGTTTCTTGATACGTGAGAGAGCTGAGAAACTTCACTTGCCATAGACTGCTGTTTTTTGCTTCCTATCACCTGCATGTGTACATTCAAAGGAACAAACAGTATATTCCTTTTGGTCTGCTATTGTTGGAAACTCTTTTTATACTGAGTTCAAGCAATATCTCTCACCAAGTCTCTCACCCCATAAAGAGAGAGAGAGCTCTTCAGTCTAGTAAACAGCTGCGTGATATTACAGTGATGTATACCACATACTCCTGGACTTCCAAATGCCTGTGCACCAAATCTATTCCAGCACATCACTGACATGTGCAATTTCTAGTTGTGAATTTATCATCCTTCTCAAGAAAGAAGAAAATAAATGCAATTGCTGGCTTTTATGTATGTTTTTAAAACAACTCAGTTGAACCTTACTATTCATTCATCTCTTCTGATGTATTTTTTCAAGGACTCCTATACTTCTTTCATTCTTTGCGTTCTAGTTCTGTCTAACAAAACAAGGAAGAAAACATTTCCCATAAAGCTGACCAGTGTTTGTGGTGACTGTGTGAATAACAGAATCTTCAAAGAAATATTTGATGGGAACACATGTATGTTGCGTTTGTACTCATGGGCACACGTCCATAAGCTGTTTTCACAAGTTACATAAAAGCTTTCATGTTTGTTTTTTGGATTTCCGAATGTGGAATAATTTTTCACATAAATTATTCATTAGCCAAGTTGAGTGGAAGTAAATTTCAGGAAATGTTTACTTCTTTGTTTTCATTGAAGTCACAGGCAGGTAGAGCCTCTTAAAAATTTAAGTAAGCCATTTCTTTGCAACAGTAATGAAGAGCAAGTGGTCCAGACGTAACCTTTATGTACAGACACGTTGGAGGTATCTTTTTTTCCTGAATGGTAACGTGGATGTGCAGGATTCTGCTGAATTATCAGGCTGTAGTCCATCACTATGCCTGAGATATGAATGTTCTCTGTTGTCTCCATATCTTGATTGCTTATTGTTCATGGAACAAGAAGGTCGTGCTCAGAACCCTGCAGAGCTTTGTGCTGCCCTGCTTCCTCAAGAAAGGCATGTCCTTTGCCATCAGCCTGATTTACAGGGGAAGAGTCACAGCCTTTAAACATCAGGGAAACCATTCTGTAACGAGTGGGGGAAGGAGAAAATAGCTAAGAGAGAGAACTGAATTTCAAATACCTTCTGAATGCAAATTTTGCACCCAACTTCTTTTAATACAGTTCCCTGACTCTTTGGCATCTTCTGGAGAGGGAAATGTAACTAGGCTGTACATGAGTCATTACCTGAAACTTTCATACCTTCAGATTGCGTGATCACTGTTGTAATCTCCTAGATGGTTTTTGATACTGAAGCCATTGCATGTGTATTTGCTGTGAGAAAATGTGGGATGCTGTTGATCAGTTAGATCTGAAGAGGAACAAAAGTGATGGTGTGACAAATCAAATTAGGAGATGGTTCAAACAGTGTAGTCTGGAACAGATTTCAACAGAGCAGGCAGGGACTTCAGTTTTACATAAACTGAGTGACAAAACAGCATGGAGCAGAATGTGCTTTCTCTTGAAGCGATCAGTTTATGCTTGCCAGCTGTATCTAATTTTCTAAAATAATTAATTTGATGTGTGATCTACCTCACCTTCCACCTCCCTCCCCTACTTTGTTTGAATCCAGTAGCCCTTTGTCAAGCAGATCCATTGCTTGAGTGAAATGCAGAAAAGCCTGTTGGATAAGAGTTGCATATGTGTGGGATGTGATAGGGGTGCGAGCATTCTGGTCAAGATCAGTGCTGCTGCTTTAACTAAAATAGACAAAAGTAGCCATTCAACTCAGAATAAGCTAGAGAAATGAACAGAAGTCAAATTTATGGCCAGACTAAGGGCTATTAGGAAAGCTACATATAAAACTCTGTTGATGTGGTGGTCTGGTTTTGTAGTGTACTTGGCTCTGGTGAACTGACAGCATTTCTTAAAATCTCTATATACAAATCTCACTGGTTACTTGGGATGGAGGGTATTTTGCCCAATGCCTTCAGTTCATTGAAAAGGTCAACTGTGCTGCTTTTCTGTTCCAAGCAGGACCTGGGGTGAAAATTCTCAAATCAATTGTTACATGGAACACTTTTAGTTTTGTGTGTTGTCCCCATAGTTGTATATCATGTGGCTCAAAACTTGTTTGTTTATTTAGTGATTCTCATTCTAATTTTGCTGGGGGCTATTCTTAATGAATGGAAAGCAAAATATCAGAATAGAGCTAAGGGTAAAGATCTGATGACAGCCTGTGGAGTCATGTTACATTCTGTTTAATAATAGGTACACAGGACTTAGTCTAGGCTGTTTAAATAAGTGGGAAAATTTATATTATAATCTAACAATATAACCAAACCCTGACCTCTATAGGGGATATAAAAAGCTCTTCTTTGATAAAGTTTGGTAAAAGCAGAATTAGCGTGGATCATTTCAATGAAGACACTTTCATAACCATGACACTTGGATAGCTAAGATTGAGTCTACAAATTCTAGGGGTAAACGAGAATAAGAGACACAGACAGCTGTTAAGCATATGGCTTGCATTTTGGCATTGCTCTAACTGCCTGAGTTGCAGAAAATTAGCATAAATTATTAGTTATCTATTGAAATTGTATATTTTCCTGACTGTATATATGCTGAACTCTTTTTCCCCCCCCTTTCTTTTTTTTCATTGATTTCTTTTCATGACTTGCACTGTATGCAGTTTTGATTGCTACATAGCAAATGGCTTCAACTAAACGTATTTCTAGTGTATCCAGGTGAAAAACACATGTATGTTCTTTCTTGCAGGGGCTGGTGTTTTCTTCCTCTCTTGTGCTGAAGGAGAGCAGATCAGCTTTCTGTTTGACTGCATCGTCCGCGGCATCTCCCCGACGAAAGGCCCTTTTGGTTTGCGTCCAGTGCTACCAGGTTAATATGGGAACTACAGAGTGACTGAGCAAAGTAGGAACTTGCCATGTCTAGCACTTATTGCTCTGATTGTAAGAACAGCTTGCAGACACTAAGAGTGCAGAAAGTGCAAAGTGGTTTCCATTCTAAAAATGTTATCAGTACAGATTTATCCACTGAATGTACTCAGTTGCACCTTGCTGCTCTGGCTCGTTCTGGTCATATTGCTATCTTTGGCCTTCTCTTGTTTAATGGTACTAAAATATGGCAATTTTAAACTTGTACAGTGCAACTTAGATCGATGTCTGAATTAATATTTTTATAGTTTAATTAGTTGAAACTGGGAAAACTAACTGGGTATTTTGAATTCATCCCAAACATTTGGAAAGCCTTGCTAACCTCAAAAGACACTTTGTCAGGCTTCAGTTTTAGCTTTGCTTTAGATTTTTTTTTTCTTGGTGTGTAAGGGTTAAATTCCTTTTCCTGTTTCATGGTAAGTATTGCATGTACTGTAATGTTATAAAAGGAAATCAGAATCACAGTGAGCCCTGCTGCCTTTTGACTTAAGCAGTTTAAAAAATGTGATGTTGAGTTGGAGTGACTGTCAAGCAGGGTAAGAGAGTGGAAATGAAACTGCAGAAAGTTATCTGGGAATTGGCAATGGGACTTAGTGGGAATAGAATCCAGGAATTGTGAAGGATAAGGAAGGGATGGTACGAAATGTTTTGAGTTTAAGTGTTAGTTAACAGATGTTTGGCAGAGTTTTATTGCTGCTGTAAGATGAAGATAATCAATTTGGGAAGGAAATGTGGTGGAAAAGATTAGGTCTAGATGTGAAACATGTTAAACTGCAAGAAGTTTACTAAGGTAAACACAGTAGACATAAGGCTCAGCTTGTCTCCTCTTTCCCGAAATTGTAACACTAAGGTAAACAAAGCAACCAAACAGCAGAGCAGGCAGTAACACCTCATCCTTCTTATGCTGTGAGCTGTGTTTGCATAAAGTTCAGAAGAGTATTTAAAAAGCAAAGAAAGAAACAAAAAACCCACAATGAACTTTCCCTCCCCCCAACACTGCTAATACTTAAAACTTTGGTAGTGAATGTATGTTTTTCTGCATTTCTAAAACTTTTCCCAAATCTCTGTTTAGCAAAAATGTCCAGAAAGTATATGCCTACAAGGTAATTTTTTAAGAAATTTGATTTTATTTTTTTGTAAGATGACACATTCTTTGAAAAAGCTTTTTAGGACCACGTCACATAGATGTAAACTTGCTTTTGCATCTTAGTTACCTATTCAGCTCTGGTGTTCTCCTTTATTTATTGTCCCATTCAGAAACTTGTACAGACCTATTTAAGGTACATACACGTATACAATACCAGTGATTCATTCATAAACTGACTTTTCTCATCAAGTGTAATGTTACACAGAACACACTGTATTGCTCGAGAAGCTCAAGTCTCTACCAGCTGCATGCTGTATCTGGCAGGAGTACTGGAATTCAGAGAACCTTTTGAAATGGATGTGCTAAGTAAGTCACCTATGCACCCCAAATAGCTAGGTGTAAATCTCCAGACAGGAGATTCTACAAAAAAATATCATCTGAAAGTAATTCTTATTTATGGCATTGAGGAGTGCTACACAGCCTTAATTGTGCTTTATATATGCAATATTCTGGTTAAAAGCTTTCATAGGGAGAGCCCTTCTCTCCGCAGGCTGCCATTTGAATTTGACTTCTTTTGACTGTAACTTTCTAACTTAAGTAAGAGATATACTTGAATAACTGTTAAGTAGTCCCAAGAAAGGAAAACGTGGAGAATGACTTGGTGTGGTGCGGGGAAAAAAGTCAGTGTTCTTGGGCTCCAATGCACATAGAATAGATATAATTATGCAATCAGTATTTGCTTGGTTAATCTTTACAAGAGGATAATGAATGAAGCCAGTGGCTTCATAGGTACAGACACCTGACTTAAAAATATGGTTAAAGGGTACACTCAAATATATAGGTATGCAACTAATAGGGAATATTATCATAATAAAAATAATTCCAGTATATGTACGTACAAAATAAAATGGTAAAGAAAAGGAGCATTAGTTGATTTAAGCACCACCACACAGTGGTAACATTTATTTTGGGTGCCCGCTAATTTAGCTTAAACTGTACCAAAATACAGTTGGTTTGTTAAAAGCTGTGTAATCAGGTCTTAAACTTAAGACATGATGTTGAACGGGAATCCAAAGGTAGTGCACATATCTTTAGATGTTTTTAGGCAGTGTTATATTTTAATAAAGGCTTTAAAGGAGGAGTGACGGAGGTCTTTTGATGGCTTATTTTTCCTAGCTTCTAGTTGAAAAATAATTGTGGCTACTTAGTCTTTTTTTTCCCTCCCCTCCTTGAGAAGATATTTAGAAAACAAACCATAGAATTCTGTTTTCTTGTATTCTCAGGTCTAGATATTGACAGAATACTGAATCACTTATTGCATGGTTTGTAATCTATGCTAAATTTGCATGCATATTATTTGAGAAATGTTTGCTTATCAGGTGTGTGTTGAATTCCTTCTTTTCAATACCGAGATTTATTTTGAATTCCAAACATGAACATAGTGAAAGCTGAACAGTTTATTAGTGATATCTTTTGTTACACGGCAGATCTGTACCCTGTAAATTTGACTAAGGCAGCCTAGTCTTGCAGGTTGGAAAGACTCCAAGGGTAATGTCAGTAGTCTTGATGCTCTTCTTTAATTCTGGAAGCTTTTTCAGGCTGCTTTGTGACTGACTGGAGAATGTGCAGTGCTGCTTGCTGAGGATTTATCTGATGCTTTTTTTTTTTTTTTTTTGTCGAAGCTTGATACACCTTCGACCACTGCAAGACAGCTCTGTGGCTGCCTTCAGCAGTATCTGTACCAACTGGATCCTCCTCAAACTTTGAGGACACCTTTGCATTCCTCCAGACATCTTACAAGGTGTGGAGATGTTAGCATAAAGGTGAGGGTCCAGGCCTGATTTGCAAATTTGACTACAGTTACAAAGGAAGAAAGGACAGGCGTTGAGCATACCTTATCTAACTTTGTTTACCAAAGTAATTAAACAATATTGCATTTTAAAGATGCGTATGATCAAGATTATCTTGGGTAGCTGCTGATTTAACTTGATATGGTACATTCTTCCCAACAGGTGCTTCCCCAGGAACCTCGGGAACCTTAAATTATGGTGACTATTTATTTGTGTATTACCAAAGTATTCAAAATCTCCCACGATGAGCAGCTGATGTGGCTGTATTGAATAGCCACCAACGTAATGTAAAAATAAAATCTCCATCAGAGACATTTTTAGTCCAGCCAAATTTGATTTAAAGCTTCCCCTTTGCCTTGAAGCATTGTTCAGGAAAATTTCAGTAATTGCCGAAAAGATTTTTCTTCATAGCAAGGAATCTATTTCTCGTTGAGAAATATGGTTGATAAAGCATTTTCTTAACTGAAGGACTCTAGTGAATTTAACTGCCTAGATTCCATGGGAGTAAATTATGTTATAGGATACATTTGTCCTGAATTTGGGAAATAAAGGTACCAAATTGCTCTTAGAGTTTTTGGAAGTGCTGCAGGATGTTGTGTGGGCTGAAGCTGCCTGAACTTCCTTGGACAGCTGTCTTGGTACCCATCACATTGCTGCTGTCCTCCTGAGTTAGTAACATGGCAAGTTATTTAGAGGCTTGGAGGTACAGCTGTTGACAAAAGAAGAATACAGCTTGTTTATACCTTTCATTTTGTAAACCTTATTTATAGACTGATGTGAAAGGAGATTATAGATTATGCTCTCCAGTTAGGGCTGGTCTCTAAAATGTGACTGCCAATGACTTTGGTCCTTGATTTGATCTTGTTGGAAAACCTCCTCAAGAGTAGTTGATAGACTATAACCAAAAATTCTTGTGTGAGAACCTGCTTCTTCTTGGGAATGGGTGTTATCCTTGTTTACAAGAAGTCTGCAGTAAAACTGATGAACAGTTGTTCATCATCTAAGGCTTTTAAGTTTTAAGTTTACATACACCTGGTAGGTTTGAAGCTGCTTCTCTAGAAGTCTCCTAGGGTGTACTGGAAAACCCAACTTGTTTTCCACAAGACTGAGCTAAGAGAGGTTAGAACACATAACTGTGAACCCAATGTTCAGGTGGCAGTTTCTATCTCATGAGCCATGTGGCAAGGACTGTCTACTTCTACATCAGGAGGAGAAATTTAACCAAAGTATGATCAGACTCATTGAAGAGACGCTGTGCCTAGAGTTGCTGGGTGAAACCCATTGCCTTCAGTAGCTGTATATGAGCTGATAGGGAAGATTGTTTCTAAAAGCAGTTGAACATATGAAATGAAGAACTTGATTTACTGACAGTTTTCTCTCATGTTTATCCCAGGCTGTTCTTACAGGATCGGTTCCTTGATCTTTTAAAAAAATTATTTATAATGTTCTCCTTCTTCAAAAGGGATAATAGTTATTAAAAAGCTGGCAGTTGCATATGTGAAAAGTCTATATGCATCAACAGTCAAATTTCTGAGGAAAGTGGAAGGATCTTTCCTACTGGAGGTTCTGTTGTTGCAGTTGGTGATTGCAACAGATCGGTGTCTGTTCCATTTTGGTTTGACTCATTTACTGGTCTGTTATGCCAACTTTCTTTTCAAAGTGGTCATAGAACCTTTTTGGACATATGAATATTTAACTACTTACAGTAGAGTAACTGGAGCAGAGGACATCTGAAAATAGATTCAAGCAGCAGCCTGTAACAGTGCTTGCCAACGAGGTGATCCTTGCATAGACCTGTCTGAGTTGCAGCATAGGTGCTGGTGGCCAAATCTGGTATCTGCCTTTGGCAGAGATCCACATGGAAGCACTGGGTTTGAGTAAGCAATTACACAGGTTTGAACTAGTCTGTACTTAACACGGGGTGTATTGCAGGAGAAATAGGAATGGAAATCTGAAGAAAAAGTCCTCTTTTCTGTTCTAAAAGTTAGATTTGGAGGGTGCCAGACGTTGACATCAAATACTGCTGGAGCTGGGAGACATAAAGGTCCCAGGCAGTTTTTGTAACAGGCATTGTTGCCCTGTCCCTGTTAGCATTTCCAACATATGCTGTTATAGCAAGACTGTGTGTATGCCTGTCTTGTTCTGCTAGTCTAAGCCAGATTGTAGATTGCTAAAGATGGAAAACTTCATTATGTGCAGAAGAAAATTCAGCACTGTCACTTCTACTGCTGTGATACACTCCCACCTATCCTGGACCATTGAGAAAGTGGGAATGGAGTCAAAGAGGAGAAATATGGCAGCTAGGTTCTCTGATAGTTAATAATGTAGGGATTCCTTTGGAGCTTCAGCTTGCCTGGAAAACCTGTTTCCTTTAATTGTGAGCTTGCTTTGTATGCTGCACTGCCAACATCAAACTGAAGTCTTAAAAAAATGGAACGATTTGGGCTGAAAAAGGAAACTTTTTGTTCATCATTTTAACTGTTTTTTTTAATTATTATTTTTTTAATTTGTTTTACTAACTTAACCCCGGCAACACGTATCCCTTTTCGTTCTTCCCTCCTTACTAAATAATTCAGGTAGTAAATATTTTTTGTGTTGATCAAATTGACCAAGTTGATTGGATATGCAAAACCTGTAATTGTGAGGAAGCTAATCTGTTTTATCTGTCATTAATTATTTTCTCTAGATCATTATGAAGCCTACTAAAACTTCTGCCTAGGGAGGAGGTTTGGTCACCATCCCTAGAGATGTTCATGAGATGTTTAGATGTTGTACTAAGGGACATGGTTTAGTGAAATGTTGATGGTAGGCGGATAGTTGGATGAGATGATGCTGGAGGTCTTTACCAACCTTGGGCTTTCTGTGGTTCTGTTAACGTGCAAGTTAGCAGACAATATCCTCTGCAATTGCTGGATGTGACAACTGTTAGTGCCACTTGAAATCTGTGAACTTTCTCTTGGGATGATGGTTACTTTTGTTATCTGGTTTTATTGCTGTGCCCAGTTGGAAACAAAAGTGTTTATAGAAGACTATACTGTTTTTCTGATGAAAATTATTCCATCTTCTGTACATCAGTTGATCTTTTTCTTTCTTTTGGAAGAGAAACTAGCTACAGTTGAAGCAGTTTTAGCTGGAAGGGCAAATTCATTAAAATGTATGAGGAAAATCACCTATATAGCACTGTGTTCAGTTTTGAGCCCCTCCCTACAAGAAAGACATTGAGGCCCTGCAGTGTGTCCAAAGAAGGTCAATGAAGCTGTGAGGGATCTGGAACACAGGCCTTATGAGGAACAACTGAGGGTACTCTGGTTATTTAGACTAGAGAAGAGGAGGCTCAGGGAAGACCTTATCCCTGTCTAAACTACCCGAAGGGAGATTGTAGCAAGAGAAGGTTGACTTCTTTTCCCAGGTATTTAGTGTTAGGACAAGAGGTAATGGCTTTAAATTGCTGCAAGCGAGGTTCAGGTCAGATACTAGGAAAATTTCTTCTCATTAAGAGTTGTCATGCATTTGAACGTGCTGCCCAGGGAAGTGGTGGGGTCACCATCCCTGAAGGCATTCAAGAAAAGGGTAGATGTGGCACTGAGTGACATGGTTTAGTGGGCATAGGTTAACAGTTGGACTAGATGATCTTTACAGCTCTTTTCCAACTTTAGTGATTCTATGATTCTATTTTAGTAGTGGTTTTGTACTTCTGTTTTATCTTGAATAGGCAGGTAGAGACCCTTTTGTGATGCTTCACCTCTGACTTCTGGACTTAATGGCTTTCTAAACATCAAACTTGAAAGCAATATCTTTCTAAATAGCTGATCTTGATCAGTTATAAGGGTTTAAAATTGTTTATTTATTATAACTGTAACTTTATTATGATTTTTATATTTGTAGGATGAAACAATTGTAGTCTTTCTTGATGAAATTCCCAGTGAGTTCAATGAAGTCAGGACACATTTTACAGGTCATTTATTAGTTTTAAACTCTTCTAGACCTGTTAATTATTTCTGTAGCTATTGCCTCTAATGCTGTGCTTTTCAGGGCTTATGGTAAACTCGACAGATTCTAGGTACAATTTTGAAAGTCACTGACACTTAAAATTATGACTGTGTTGCATTTCCTCAGGATTCTCTATTTGATGGAAGGATGTCCCAGACATTTTCCAATTGATGTTTTCCCTCTCTTGTAACATAAAAGTAGAGTATCTAACATAAAAATGCTTCTTAATTTCTATTTATGTATTTTTTCCATGTCTTTTTTTGACTTATGTTCCTTTTACAGATCCGACTACAAATCCGGCATATTCAGAAGAAAGATTGGCTCATGAAGCTTTGCAACTAGAGAAGCGCTTGAGCTTGCTGTCCCATACGAGTCGCCAGGGCAGCGGAGGTAAGAAATTCCTTTAATTAAATATAGGTGGTATTCCCTCCTTTTCTAGGCTGTAGCGATGAACCATGTATACGTAATTATAAGGTGATGAGCTTTAAAGAAAAAAAAAAAATAATAAAACGATGGTCAACATGTTTCATTCTTGTCCATGGCTGCTTCAGTCACTGCTGAGTAATGTGGTTTGTGATTAAATGCCACTGACCCTTCTGGAAGTCTCTCTTAGTTAGAGCTACCAGACTGATGTAATATTGTAATATGATAGAAAAGCATGCCTGAGTTTGTTTGTTTGTTTGTTTTTTAAATCAGTCTCTGTGGTCAGTTATGTGGCTGGATGAGGAATCACAAAGTGAGCTTTTCATATTCTGTTGAGTTCTGCACAGGAAAATTAAACATTTGTGGGGAAATTATAATACCAAGACTCTCTGTAGGTTTGGGAGATAATTTGCCTGAATCTGGACGTCTAGACTTTCCCATTGTCTTGGTTCTAATGCAGTTCTAAGCTGTAGTTAGGACACTTCATCTATGATTGTGGGAGAGCTTCCCTTTCAAAATTCTAAAATATTTAACTGGGAAAAAGTGATTTCAAAGAAATTGAAGAATGTTGTTATATATCTATATGTCAGTGTGTGTATATGTGCATGTGTATTTTTCTCAGTAGGTAACTGTCTTGTTCAGGGTAATTTTTTATTAGGGTAATTTTTTTTTTTTTTTTCAGATGCCAGACGTTGCTGAGAACTGCACTAATATTTTTGTCATTCATGTCTTCTGTCTAGATGGCAGCATAATTTCATCCTGAGTTGTGCAGGGGGTCACAAGCTAGTGTCAAGTAGTGGGCACTAAGGGAAAAGAAAGGATTAAATTTCAGAGGATAAATGTTGCTATTTTCTGCTAGTACAAAACAAGAATCCTTCCATAGAGGGTAGGAAAATTGTTCTAAACGTTTCCTGTAGCAATTGAAAACAGAAATAGTTCAGTTGCACCAGAAGCTCAGATTTTGATTTCTAGTGGATCTTTCACTTATCTAACCCGTCTGGCAACTTATTGCTCAAGGTTTAAAATCAGTTAGAATTAATACCTACTTAATTATCCTGTTCTTGGCCTTGTCTTCTTTATCTTGTCTAAATAAAATATATTTAGTTGAGAGTGAAGAAAATAACTTTATGGAGCTGGTACAGAAAAGTATGGTGTGTATGTTTCTCATAAAAGCATTGAGGACACTTTCATCAGTGTTTAGTTTTTTTTCTTCCATATTCTGTCTTGGATAGCTATAGATACTGTAAAAGTGGCCTCCTTGTGAATACACTGAAGAAAAAAATCTTGCAGTATGTACATAAGATCTTTCTCTATATAGATATGTAAATGTAGTAGCATTCTCACTTTTGTTTGTGTCTGTGTTGTATTACTGTCTTTCAGTATGGATATTATGGAGAAATACAGTATAGAAGACACAGAGAACAGGACACAGAGAACAGAACAAGTTTGATTTTGTTTTTCTGTCTCTCACGTGCATTTTGATGTCATTCAGATAAGACTTGAGAAAAAAGTACCACAGTCTTTTGGTTCATTCAATTTCAATAGAAATTTTGAAATCTTTTATATGCTTCTGGATTACATTAACAAGTTTGTGGATTTTTTTTCTTTTTTTTTCTTTTTTTTTCCAGAGCATCCTCAGCTATTCTGAAAATTTGTGACTATTCTCTGTGATAAAAGACTGAAGTATCTAAAATAAAGCTAGTTAACTGTACAGGAGTGAAACACATCTAAAAAGGGGAGAACTGGCTGCATGAAAATGTAGCCCTGAGTGCAGTATATTCCACAGTGTGGTAGGGTTGTGTTAAAATATTATCTGCCTGTTATTTTTCCAGCAGGGATAGGAATAATTGCAGGAATTATGGCATTCCAACAGAAGATCCCTCTACGAAGCAGATGGAATATCAGGGTTCTTTCTGTGTGTACTTACCCTGCTTCCAGTCTGTGTGTTGCGTTTTAAACACGGGCTGATCTCTTTTCTTCCTTTTTAGGAGATGACAGAAGTCTTTCAAGCTCATCTTCAGATACCAGCCACTCGGATGTTAGTGTTGGGAGCAGATTGACAATTTGGCCTGAACAGTCTTCAGCCAGCACTTCGCAAGAGAGTCATGGACTGGCAGCTGCAAAGGGCATCCATCTTGGGGAAGAGAAGATCCATCCAGAAGGGGCACGTGGCACCACTAAACCACCTCCAAAGCCCCTCCGGTCCAGACAGCTACAAGAGATAGGCCGTCAGAGCTCATCTGACAGTGGAATAGCTACTGGTAGTCACTCTTCTTACTCTGGAAGCTTCTCTTCCTACGCTGGGAGTTTGGACATCTGCCATGGTGATGAGTTTGGATCATTGCTTAGCCTGCCATTGAACTTTCCTTCGGATCAGAATTTATGTACTTGTCCTCACAGTGAGCCTCAGAGAGGTGTGGGATCAGAGTATCAGGTTCCCAGCTCTCTCAGACATATTTATGATATACCCAGGAGTTTGTTACAGGCAGCTGCTAAAGATGTGCAACCCAAGAGTGCAGATTCCACGCTACCCAAGGACCAGGCCCTGCCTCCTCATGGTGCTAGTGATCCAAAACTGCTCCTTCCACGCTTAGAAGCACAGAGAGCACCAGAGCACAGAGGGAGACCGTCATTCTTACTCCCAGAAAGCACCAAAGACTCAAGTAATGAGGCGTGTGTGGATTTTGTTTCGAGGTGGTCAGATACAAAATCACCAGGACAGGTGTCAGACTCCAAAAGTAGTGAGTTAGCGCCACCTAGTGGAGCCTCAGCTGACCCCTATGACACATGTAGCCCCCACCTTGGAATGACAAGAGCTCTTTTTTCAGCTTGTCCAATCTGTGGTGGACTAAAGGTAAATACCTAACGCTGAGCAGATGCTAACAAGCCTTACTTAATATAGCATGATTAATTTAAAATGGCTTAACTTACAAGTCATGTTATTTCCTTTATAATTTTAATTAAGGTAATTATATTTGTATTGTTTATGTTCAAGTCGAGAGGCTTTGTACATTATTTCCTCAAAATCTGTGCCTGATCAAGAGAACACTTGAATAATATAGCCCATCAATCATTGCTTTTAAATTGACCAATTTTTTCTTTGAGGGTATGTGAGTGGCTTGCAGTGACAGAGATAGAAATTACAGAAGCACATGAGAGGGCTGAATTTGTCCCGTAATGATAATAACTTGGTGTGGAGAACACTGACCTGTCTTGTTGCTGGTATTTCAAAAGACAGAAGGTTGAGGCTGTGTACTATGTGCTCCTCTTCGGAATGGCTGTAGCACATTTTTTATTTTTTTTTCCATGTTTTTCTTTATTGTTGTAATTTTGTATGTTGTGAGCATATATTGCACAAGAAGAAGGCAGACTAATGAAGCTTCTTACTAGGGAAAGAGAAGATAGTCTGGTTAGCATAGCAATCCAAGACAAATCACCTTACTGTATTTATAACTGACCACTGAGAGATGCTTTAGGGGAAGTGTAAAAAAAATCCATTACTGATTTACAAACTGGGCAGTGTACTTACAGGGAAAGTTATTCTTGACAACCAGTCACAGAAGACGTGGAGATTCATGTGCTTTTCTAAACACATTTGACAATATCTGTAACTATGACTTTGTTCCCTCTGGAGTTCTTTCTGAACCCTGTTAAATTCTTGGCTTTTTATTGCAGTAAGTTTTCTACAAGGCATGGAGAAAATATTTGTTTTTATCTATTCTGGAGAATACTTTAGTTTTGGTAAATAAGATGAAGGTAAAACTCTCAGAGCTGCTGAAATGATGGTAAGGTCAGAGAGTGTGCTCAAATTAGGAACATGTGAAGTGGGGATTTAGCAAAGACTTTTGTACGAAGAATTAAATACTGTGGTTCAATTGTGTATATTTTTTTTTTAATTCAGCAGGTGGGATTACATAAATCACTGCTATGAAAAGGACTTGAGGATATAGGAAGTTAAAAAAGAAATAAAAAACTTGAGGGGCAGTTTTCTTCTTGTGGTGTGTTTTGCATCGTTGGCTGTGTTTATGTCTGAAAACAAGAAAGTCCTTTGAGCCTGAGGTGCTTGTGTAGCATTTGTCTCAGCAGTGTGAGAGTACCTTGGACATTGCCCTGTATTTGTGGCATTTGGGAGGCAAGAAAATGCTTGAGTAGCAGGATAAGGTCGTGTCTACGTTCATTGCTAGGAACAGTGTTCTTCCAAGGCCATCTTTGCAACCCCTCCCTGCCTCATTTTGAAAGCTTGACTGGATGCAAGGGCTGAGGTTCAGCCTCCAGCTTCTGCTGTTTTTGAGCTGAGAACGGTTTCTGCTGCTGGCTTTTTGCATCTGCTGTCTTAGTCAAAAAGAAGTTGAAAAGAATGCATGAAACCGGTTCCTAGAAGGTCTCTACTCTGAGAAGAGCAAGCCCCAAGATGGCTTTGTTGTAGGCAGGGAGAATTAGTTGGCATGGAGTTAGCTCACATGGTCTAAATGTTTGTGGGTGATCTCAGTTTAGACATGAATTTATCGAAACTTACCCTGGAAGTCTGTGGCAGACGGGCAACTGAAAGTAAGGATTCTGTTCTATTAATCAGAACGTTTAAAGGCAAAATTATGCTGCTCCTCCTTTAACTGCCTGTTCACTTCCATGACATACGCAGCCAGATCTTTTTATTTTTATATATATTTAAATGTGTGTATATGTATAAAAATATATCTATTTATTTTTTTTTTTGTGAAGAGCTGACAGATTTCACATTGATTCTAGTTACCTATTAACATTAATTGGTAAGAATGTCAGGAATAGTCACTATTTAAGCAAATTTAGTGACAGAGAGACACTGATAGAACATTCTTACCTACTCTATTTTTTAATGGTGTTTTCACATTATGTGCATGCTTGTTTGTTTTTTCTTTCTTTTCCCTTTCTTCTACTTGGCTGGAAGTATTTGGGAAAGAACTTTCACTGAAAGGACTGATTGGACTCGCTTTCACTTTGGAAAGAAAAAAATAACTTCTAGGTATATTGTCTTAAACTGTCAAAATAAGTTATTTTATCAGTATTTAATGGATGCTTTGTCTGGCTTTTCTCATGCTGAATACAGTGAAAGTACAAATCCATGTGATCTAACTAAAAATAATAATTGTTTCTTATGCTTTGAACAGAATTAATTTGAGATATAGTTAGGGCCAAGGGGAGCTCACGTATGAATTAATGAGACACCAGGTTTCACAATGACTGGTATTCGTGTTCAGAAGTCTTTACTGGGCCAGTGTTTAGAGTGCCTTTGTAATTTCAAATTAAGCTGTTAATTAAATTGTGGTGATGTTTTTTAAATGTCTGCTATTTAAATAGAAGGAAGCCTACAGCATGAATAAAACAGGTATGCCTTTGTTTGCTACCTTGGATGTAATCTATAGCAAGTCAAGGTTAGGTTTGGGCATGGCATCTTTGTTTTGGAGCTGAGAGAAGCTATGTGAAGAGCTGGAGGCAGGATGCAGACTGATAACATGCATATGTGAAAGTGATGGTAGCACTGGTGATGGGGATTGTCTAGTTTAGGAAGCACCTGCTCCACTAGTGGCAAAGTTGATGATGAACACAGAAGGATTCAAACAAAAAACGAGAAGGAAGCTTTTCTGTTTCACTGTGGATGAAGAATAGCACAAGCATGAATGAAACTACTAAATTTTGCTTTTTTATTTCTATATTGTATTTCATAATATGCGTTGGGGATTAATAAGCAAATATACAGGGTGTTTTGCTTTCTGCTGTATATGACTGTAGTGTGCACGTGATGTCCCTCTTTATAACCTTTGCAAGACATACCTTCTGCTATGCAATTTTTGCCTAGGTGATATCAGTGCTATAGATTAATGCCCGGATGAAATCTGTGTGTAGTTTAAGAATATTTTAAGCTCAGAATGTTGGATTGTTGTGGGATTTCTAAGTAAGCTACCAAGATTTATTATTAGACTTATTCAATTTTCAGCTACTTAGCTGCTATTAATTTGAGGAATAGCATTATACTGTACGTTTGTTGCTCTGTAACTTCATTTGATGCTGTAGTTTGAGAAACTGTCAACACTTTTTATAGGGTGTCTTTTTTTTTTTTTTTTTACACCACCACTGTTTGTAAATTTTCTTAGAAGTCTGAAAAATAAAATTCTTTTCCAACTGGCTTTGTCCTTTTCCATCTGACAAGTAATGCTTTTCTTTTTTTCTTTGCTTTTTGTCCCCTGACCTTCACCTTCTTGCAATTTGAACAAATATGGGATGATTATGGCTGTCTCTTCTTACTGCTCAGTGTTGTGCTCAAATTGCTGTTGACAGCTCAAAACGTGCCTTTCAGTAGAAATTACTTTTATATATTTGTCTTACTCTAAAGTCATATTTACATTAGTTGGAGTTCTTATGTACAGACTTGTTTATGGCTTCAGTAGTTAATCTGTCATGACAGAGGAAAAAGGAAAGCATCAATCTGTATGTATCTGTTGTTATCAATTCTGCACTGGTATTCAGCCACCTGAATATTTTAGTTGATCACTTAAAATCATGTAAAATCATTTAAAACTGCCAAACTCTCCTTGGAGACAGTTGTCCCAGATCAGGAGCAGATCTACCAAAATCCTCTGTGATGTATTTTTATGGTTCCACAGTAACTGTGCCTCAAACTTCGTAGCACCCAGCATGTCTGCAGTAAGCTGAAACACAGGAATGCTGTGGTCACCATGTATAGAAGAACTTAGGGACTTTGTTAGGTAGCAGAATCTACAGCTCTGAATGGCTAAAATCTCCCTACACAGTACAGGGAGGTCTGACACCTGTGCTGGGGGGATGTGGATTGCTACTGGCATGGGGTGCTGCTTTGATTAGCTGATAGGAAATATAACTCATTTAGTCTGTTCTCTAGAAACTGCTTTATTTTGCATTGCGTTTTGCATGTGCATGTATGTACTATGATCCTTGAGCAGGCACTTATGCAGCACTATAGGGCCCTGCAGGGCTTTTTAATAAAATGCAACCTTTGCTGAGTGCAGTCTGTGAGTAGACCCAGAGCTATGAATCTGTTTCTGTTGTGCAACGTAGACCAGGGAGATGATGCCTGGCGAGATCTGCTCTTCATTCTTGCCTGGACTGATCTGACCAAATCTGTGAGCTGCCTGTGACTGGGTAGGGAATGTCACATCAGCCTTCTAATCTCGTAGAGACTCTTAAACTTGGATTTTTCACCTTCATTGTAGATGCTGCTTCTGAAGGCAGTGAAGTGTAAACTTCTGTTTTGTTGAGATACAGCAGCTGCAGGCTACTTTGTTACATTCATGTAACTGAGAATGGTTCTTTTGTTTTTTTTTCTTTGGCTTTTAATCAGGTGGTAGTATTAAAATAGATACTTAAGCAACCACACTGCTGCTATATACCACTTCAATATAGCTTTGCTTTTCCTCCTGCAGACATTATCTCCTGCTCCACGGGGTTTGAACATCTTTGTTGATCTTGCACTGTGTTTATTTTCCTGCTTTCTCTTAAAGTTAAGGAACATGATTAATCATTCACCATTCATATTTATTTTAAAGGCTTTATTTTTTTTAAAGATCTATATTGATGTGTGACGCTGTAACATTTTATGCCTCCTCTCACCTTCACAAAAAAGCTCCATGCTGTGTAAATCTTCCGTTAAGAAAGATGCATTTATAATCTTTTATGTCTCTGTTCCTGCTTGTACTCCTGTTTTAATCACAGAGCTCTGGGCAGTTGGGCAACAAACGCTGTCAAAACTATAAAAGGAACAGTTCACACCTCAGAAGAATGTGGAAGTCAGGAGAGCTGGCATTACTGACCTCAGCAACAATGTGTTTGTGAGGCTCTCTTATGTTCTGGTGACTGCTGATTCTGGGTGCTAGTAGCTTTTGGCATGAGCTAGAAAGCTTGCTTTGTGCTTTCTTTTCAGGTTTAATTCCATATGTTATTTAAGTCCTGACTGTGAAAGTTAAACCTGCAGTTAGATGCATCTTCTATCACATGTCACTACTTAATGAAGAAAGTGTACGTGCTAATAATTTCATAATCAGTTATTGTAAAAGACTTTGAAACTTTTGCGATAGTGTTATATATTTTTTTTAACTTTGCATAGATTTGAAGAGATCTTTAAAGACGCTGAATTTCCCAAAACTGCTTTTTGAAATAGAAGATATCTGTGATCATTGCTGTCCTTGACAATGAAATGCAGTCATTTTTGGTGCTGTTTGTCTGTGCTGACAAATGCATCCAGCACCATCCAAGCCAAAGTTTGGAGCAAAAGTATATTCTCCAGTTTAAACTGGCAGAGGAAAGGGGCATGAAAGAGGTAAGAGGAGTGACAGACCCAGAACTTGATTTGCTTTATTTTCCCTTTCGTAATTTTAGCTAGGACTGCCCTAGAGGAAAGCAGTAACTTTTACTGGACTGCTTTTGGGTCTGCTTATGCACTGTTTAGAGATGTTGCTTATCAGCATTTCACAGAGAAAGGAGGAATTACTTTTTTTCTTGCTGTTATTTTGTACAATGCTATAATGCTTATTGGCAATAAGCTTTACTCCCATATAATCAAGAAGAGACCCGGCTTCCATTTTACTTTGCTATTGCTGATAAGGGCTCATGCAGTTGACCAAATGTTTGCCTAAGGAGGTCACCTAATGGAAGTGACTTTGGATTTGAGTTATTGCAGTGAAATAGAAGACATGTCCACCCTACAACATTTGTGCAGATTATTTTTGCCACTTACCTCTGATCTAAATCATAATACTGCTCTTGGCACTTCTTGAGATCAGACATTAAGTGAAATACATACCGTGTGTCTGCAGTGGGGAAGGAAGTGCCTGCCACAGAACTACTGGTAAGTGAAATGGTAACAATGTCAAGATGGCATATTTCCTACATGCTTTGAATGGAGACAGCATAGCTCAGCAGATCTCATTCTTTTGCACCAAACAGAAATGTTGCTGGGTTGCTTTTCTGTCAGAGAGTCCATGAAGACATTGATAAACCTCAGTATTGACCTTCCATCCATTGGATGAATAAATAGGAAAAGCTACTTCTTACTATAAATAGAATCAAGCTGGATGACAGCTTTTGTTATTACTACAGCTGGCCACTACTTATTCCTCTGTTGGGAGCAATAGCTTTTCAGAAGGGAGAGAAAGAAGGAGGTGGCTTCCAGCAGTGAAGGCTGGAAAAATTTCTCCCTTTGGAATATAGGGTTGTTGTGTTTGTTCTGTTTTGTTTTTTGATCCAGTTGTAAAGAGAGTCATCAGACTGCTGGCAGTGTGGCCAAAATGGAAAAGGGAAAGGTTTTTTCCTCTCTCTTCCTTCTCTTTTTATTTTTTAAATTAGAAATCCACTTACTTCTGGAAAAGACAACAACACAACAACTATGGAATCGTATAAAATATCAGCAGACAACATATTCTGTTTTCATTTTCAAAAAGAGAGAAAGTTGAATTCACCGGCAGAGGCAGGCAAGACAAAAGGATTAGGAATAGGTGGAAGCTCAGAGGGAAGCAAATATAACTACAGTGCCAACCCAGACTGACTCCCAGGTGGTTCATTTACTTCTGTAATATGGTAAACAAAGACATTAAAAAAAAAAAAAAAAGCAAAAAAAAAAAAAGCATCACTTGGCAATTATTTCTGCAATATGATGGTAACATTTACTAATATTTTATTTTTAAGATCATAGATTGAAGAAGGCTATGCAGAAAATACTCTGCTTTGAATAAAATCCACTGGTACCACAGAAATTTCACAGCACAGGGAAAGAATTGGCGAATGTCAGCAGGATAGCAATCATTCGGGTGGGATATCTGGAGGTTTGACAGCAGCTTACTGTGAGTAGATGGAAAGAGTGAAAAATAGATGCTCAGTAGGTGTAGGACCTTTCCTACCAACCCTTTTTCACAGAGCCACTTAAAACTGGAAGTATATGAATTTAAAAGGATGAAATGTGTTCCAACTAAATGACACAAACTTTATTTTTTCCCCAATCTATGGCATTGCATGTGAGAAGAACTAGTTTTGGTAATTCAAGGTGCCTGGTACACTTAATACTTCAAGATATTTATGGAAATAGCATCAGGCAGTTTGATAACATCCCATATGGATTTGTAATCTGATTAGATCCATATGGGGTTGAACTGGATGATCTCTAGAGGTCCCTTTCAGGCCCTATGATTCTGTGACTTTGTGATAAGGTATCAGTCATATGTAGAGATTGTGTTATAGGTGAATTCTTATTGTTACTAATATGAATATTTAACTTTACACCTAGTGATAAAGATCAAGCAATGTTTTCCAATATTGTCTTAGTAAAGTAACAACATATGGGCAATCAGCGTGGTTTTTCACGCTGATTAGTAAGATAGCAGTTGTGTCAACAAACCTAATGAAGATAAGATTCTCTACTAACTGTTCCACAAAAAAAGCTCACTGAAATGCATTTGGAGAATGAATTGTTGAAGCATATTTATATATTCAGAACAGAATGAATACTTCCACTAAGCAGAAGGGCTTGTCAATATGGGTAAGCCATTCTGATACGGAAAGAAAACCAATACATGTTTGACAAAGTTTCCAAGATAGACTGTTAAATTTGTCCTGCAATTTATGTATTGCTTTGTTTAAGGCAGACTCCTGGTAAGAACTTGTGATGGTGAAATGCAGATGACAGTGTTTTGGGCAATCTCTCTCTTTTAACAGAAGTTGAATCCCGAAGCATGTGAGAGAGATAAGAAGTTGGAGGTTTGGACTGGTCTAGTAATTTTGGGTTATGGTCTTAATACTACAGGTCCAACCAACTTTGGTCAGTGTATCTCCATAATATCTACTAGAATAATATTTACTTTCCAAGTCTATTGTCAGGATTGATCAGTTTGTCTATAGTGATTTGAATATGGAGTATTCTATTCAAGTACTAAATATATTATTAAATTTGATGTTTCCCAGGCTGCAGGGAGAGAGCTAGAAAGCCATTTGCCTTCTATTTGAGCTGTGAACAGATAAGGAACTCATTAAGAGTCACTAAAGAAGAAATCAATCTGCTAAGATGGAGCAGTTCCTATATAATTTTTTTTTAAACTGCTGGGAAGTCTATCACTAATTTGTATAATTTCAAATAGCCATCTCCCAGTGAATTCAAGACAGGAAAATGCTGATGCTATGGATATGCTATGTTCACAGGAAATTTTTCTGTGACATTCAGTTTGAAAAATGATGTCTTTCAAGAACAACAGAGTAACTGGAAAGAAGTTATTAATGCTGGAACCTTTGCACGCAGTAGATTTAGAGTCTGAGGCTATGGCATTTGGAAATTGGTTCTTTATAAACATGGGATTAATCAGAGAATTGAACTATTTTTTAGCATTATGAAATGTCCAGGATACCAAAACATGCTTGGGGGCAGGACTGAAATTCAAGCAAAACTTGAGTAAGGAAAAAAAAACCAAAAAAAACAGACATAAAAGCTGGCAACATGCTTATCAAAAAGAGAATTTCTGTGTTCTGAGGAAATTTGCCTTGTCAGAATCTGCAAACACATGTATTGTGCCCTTAAATTACTATGGAGAGACTTGTTGCATCAAATCTAAGGGTGCATGTTTTTTTGTTTTTTTTTTTTGTTTTTTTTTTGTTTTTTTTGTTTTTTTTTGTTTTTTTTTGTTTTTTTTTTTTTTTTTTTTTTTTTTTTTTTAATAAATAAAATTGTTTTATTCTTATTTGAGGTGAAAAGCAGTTTTACCTGAATAGAGGATAGGTGAAACTCCAAATCTTCATATTTGTGTGAGGTGTAAGAACAGATAGCCACAGGGAACTTCTGTAGCAGCTCAAGCTCTCTGAAAAGCTGCTGTTAAATATTTCAGCTTGTCAGTTGACCCATCTTAACAAGTAGGTACTGTTGAGTTTCTGTGATGCTGGTTAAACTCAGACCTAAACGTAGGAATTCTGGGTCAGAATCAAGATGGCACAAAAAAATATTAAAATTATTGCATCTGAGCAGTTGAGCCAATCTTTTTTACAGTGTAAAAAATAGCTTTTTACCCCAATTTTTACTAGTTTTTTTTTACTAGTTTCATGCAACATTTTCAGTAACCTTCCCAGATGATATTGTGGAAAGAGGGACTTCCTGGATTCTGGCTATCCTTGCTGTGGTATAATAGCAACATTTGCTGCATTAATGTCTGTAACAGTGCACACTGGTTTTTTTGGTCTGTAAAAGTTAGACTGAGGCTTTGTAGGGTGTGTGGGGATTTTAAGGTCCAAACAAGTGACTATTAATGTGATCTCTGTGATAAATGATAGCCAGGATGGGGTGAGTAAATACCAGTGTTCTGTACAGATTCTGGGCTGTACCAAAGATTGTCTTTTACTCTGCATGTAAGCTTCCCTTTGCTTTAGCTTTTATGTGTTTCCACGTTCCCTTTTGTAAAACAGGGCAGATGAAAGAAAGCATTCTGAGCAACTCTTATCTGCAGCATCACAATCCCACACAAGTCCAAAGGTTAGAAGCAAAAGGGGCTTTGAAATTGACTTTGTGCTCCTAAGCCTTGTCACATGAGGATATCAGACTATTCACAGTACAAACTGCAGCAGCCAGCTGTCAGTCAATTGAAATGACTGTTTCAACAGCTGGGAATCAGTGGGACATGAGCTCTGGCCGTGTTCCCTCTCCCCTACCACATCCTTTGCAGCAGTTTGGATTCTTTGGAATCCTCTGCTAATTCAATGTTGATTGGAAGCAATTTTGAATGTACAAGAAATTCGACACTGGAAAATATTAAGGAAATATAAGCCTTTTCCAGACCTAGTTTATTGCAAGGACAGAGAAACGTTAAGTGGGCTGTATCAGGGCTTGTAACTGAACGCCTGAATCCTCCGTAGCACTAGCAAAACTTTACTGGATGAAGTTTGCAAATTCAGCTCATTCTTTGAGACTCAAAGTCAAGCAGAACACACGTGCTATGGAGATAACTGCTATAGAAAGCTTTGGAAAGCTACAAAAATGATTATACCTAATACTTTATAGCAGTGCTTTCCAACGTAGGAAAGGTTTGCGAGCAGCTTCCATGCATAGTTAAGTATCTGTATGCTTTGAAGCTGTGATGCTTAATTATAGTTTCATTACCTTTGACAAACCATAATTTCAGTGATGGCTGAGCTTGTCTTAATCTTACTATTCTGAGTTTTCTTTCCCTTGTTTATCCTTTTGGTTCCATCCATTTCTTACTAACAATGATCATTGTTTATCTCGTTAATTGTTTTTCAGGAAAAAGTCGACTTATCTGTAAATATGGGATTGAAATTGAAAAAGAAGGAAAATGAATGCAAAGATGGTATTTCAAGGCTTTAATCTTTGTTCTTCAGAGGTTCATAATTAAGCCCACTGTAGTTCTCTCTGTGTGGAGCAGGATGCACAGGTTATAACAAGGATTTTTTTCTTTCTGCCTTTATGTGGAATGGGCTGGAAGAGGGAATCAAATAGCTAATCTAATGCAACTTGGCATAGTTCCTTGACTGCAGATCAGGCCTCAGTGTATTTTTAGAGCAAGTACAAGCTAAGCTCCCGCTGTTGAACAGAACTCTTTGAGGGAAGTAGAAGCAACAGAGTGCTCTTAGGGCAGTCGCTAGGTGAATATTTCAGAATGGTAATAACAGCTTAATGGAAATTTCTCTCTCTCTTTCTCTCTGAGAATCTGTAGGCGTAGTTTAATTTGTTATTAATGTTTGAGATTTTCCTTTGCTAGCTTTTGAAATATAGAATATTTCATCCCTTGTTTGTCACTTAACTGTGATGGTGTAGTTGAATCCACAAGTTGCCTTTATCTTTATTTGCAAAAATTTCCATTTTTTTCCAAGGTGGGTGGCTTAGTTTTAAAGTCCTGTTGCAAGGAGAAAACTTGTGTAAAAGGAAAACTTTCTTTAATTTTGATAAGAAGTGGAATTAATTTTCTGCTAATTGAGAACTGTTTAACAAGCACAATTGTGCTAAGTTAGAATACTTTTCAGTACGGTTGCATAAGAACTATTTTTCAGTGAAATACGTTAGATGTTTCTTACATGAGTTGGTTTAGGTTCATCCCATTTCCTCATCAGAGAAGAAATAGTTCTGTGTCAATAAATTATTTGAACTTTTTTCTTACATGTCTCTTCAGGTGTAAATTTACTTAAATCACCCTTTTCCTAATCAAAATCTGAGTCCTTTAGTGTGTACATATACATGCGTCTCTCTCTGTTAATGACTGTCCTTTAAATTAGTATCCAATCTCTCCCTGTTAAACAGTATTTTTCTATTGATTTCTAAAATCTTGGTATGGGCAGCAGAACTCTGTTATTTCTGGGATGTGCTGTTCTAAGAAAATGTAGGGAAACACTTCTCATTTGTCATGACTTCCTAACTGCACAGCTATTTCTGTGGTACTGAGATGCTCAGTGGTGGCACTGTTAATCTCGTGAACTTGAAAATACAAAAGGAGGGGGTCATGTGAGGTGCTGCATCTGGTCCTACCCTTTGCCTCTTCTGTTTCTTTTCCATGCAGAGTGAGAAGAATGGGATGCAGACAGCACGCTGCTGATTATCTGCAGAGTGAACTCTGTTCTTACTCATACTTAATTTACCCCCATCTGAGCCTTATTTTCAGTGGTACAATAGTTTTGTCTGAGTCTCTGCCCTGAGTGGATTTCATTTGTACAAAAAGGGTGGAATTTCATGGATCTGTGAAGCTCAGGCCAGCAGATGTGGGGAAATTGAATGCATTTTAAAGGTGGAATGCTCTTGCAGTAGTGTAATGCTACCCTCTGTTGGAAATTAGAATATCTGGAGTATAAACTGGAATACAGAGAAGTGAAGATTGTTTGCATGCATGACTTTATTTCTATTGTACATGATGAGACTTCAGAAATGTCAGTCTATTTAAAAGGGCATGCTTGGTGTAAACAGAAGAACTTTTTACCCGAGCTATCATAACTGAATTTAAAACAATCTCCTTTTCATGTTAAGACACAGCTGTAGGCATAGGTGGTTGCAATTTTACTGTTTTTCTGTAAGAATACCAATTATAGCCCCCTATAATCAATGCTGATTTTTATTGCTCATAAACATCTATCTGTTCATAAAGTCTTCACTTCTTTTGAAAGAAAAATACATTTATTTTTTTTTTTGCATGGCTGAAGTTGCTCTGTACACTATTCAACAGTGTTATGAATAACAGCACTCATCTTCACCTGTGAAAACATGAATGGTTAAACCAGTGCTGTGGGTTGCATTGCCTTCAACAGCCAGAGCAAATGCATATTTGAACTCTTTTGCTTAATCATTGCATTGCATTGGATTTTCTAGGAGAGGTGGCTTGACTAATGAGACTGACTGAGCAAGGATCTGAGAAGGGGAAAAGGGAATGGGATGTTATAATGAAAGCCTCCCTAAAGAGTTGACAGCACTGTCTTGAGTTAAGAGATCTCCCAAGTGTCCTAAGCTTAAAAATAAATAATTTTAATCAAATTCCAGACTAGATCATCTGCTTCTGTAAAGCACAACAGCTCAGCTGCAGTTGGGGGGAAGCCAAAGTATGTGATTTTTATTGCCTGGAGGAACTGGCTATCAATTTGGCCGTAGGAATATATGATATGATGAATTTAACATTATATCAGAAGTATCTGCCTTGGATCTTAAACCTGAACGTTTCTTAAGAGAACTATCATAACTGGAGAAAAAGAAGTGGCATTTCTGAACTAGAGTGTATTTGATGGTTTATTTTAATGGCAATTGTGTAAGGAGCCTTACATGTCCTGAACGTCAGAATGATTTTATTTGATACATCTGGTGAAAGATGAAACAGTGAAGACTGATGTTAATTGAATTTTATTCTACATCTAGCATCAGTTCTTAAGTGTGTTTGTTCAAAGTTCTGTACTCTGAAATCAGGAGATGCTATGCTCCAGTTGTCATGTTTGACAAATATATCCTTTGACATTTGCATATGGTCTTTTTATTTCTTGTAAAGGATTGGTTTTAGTTCCTGCCTTTTAATTCCTGCATCAATTCAAGGCATGTTTGTCAAATACAGTGAGGTACAATTAGTGTCTGAGGCAATTTGCTGTGTCTGGCTTAGCCATTTCTTCTGTCTGGCTGGGTCCCTTAGCCTATCCATAGCTCCTGCTCTGAAAGACCTCTGTCGTGAGCTGGGAGCAAGAAGTCTTCAGTTCATACTCCACTATCTTGGTGCTGTGAGGTCTGTCAAGTCGCTTAAATGAGATCCTCTGTTCATGAATGTTAGTAATTGTTTGCATCTGGCTCTTCATTGGAGTGGCTTTTATTGACCCACCTTGAGGACTTGCTGCTGCAGTGTCTTTCTCTATACGGCTTGTCGCTGTACCTTGCAGTACCTCCATGGGACAATTAAGTGCTTCCGCTTCTATACACATCAGTGCTTCTGATTTTCCCTGTGGTTAAATAGGATGGATACTCAAATTCACAGACATATTCCTTCATCTTGTCGGAACTGGGACCATCATACCAATTTTTTCTTTGAAGTACCATGAGAAAAAAAACACCTTGTGAAACTAGCTAAAACAAATTGTAAGACAAAAGAGTCAAAATCTGTTTGTGAGAGGTACTGTGAATTTCTTTGTTTCTTACTTTTTTTTGGTTTGGGGAATTTCTCTATAACCACGAGCACTGGAAACTGTCTAGCTGATGCTAGTGCTATGACTGTTTTATGCTAGTTCAGTGCTGTGTGTGCCTTCAGACTTTGCTGTATACTGAGGGTGAGCTCTTATAGGGATGGGCCAGCTATTCCTGCTCTTGATTATTATTTTTTATTTTTGGACTAGTCTAGAAGCATGCAAGCTTGACTTGTAGTAGTGCCTGGAAACAGACACAAGCTTTACTGATGTGCTTATGCCAGACATTTAATACATATTGGATGGTATTGCATAGCTGTCTCCTTCAGCAATCTGCCCAAACATTTTTGTGCATAACAAGATATGTGTGTGATGTAAAAAGGAAGTTATTTAGGATGAAAAATGAAGCCCCTTACTGTTAAGGAATTGACAGATTTACAGTTGCTCATGCTGTCTTGATTTTGCCCACATGTATGTCCCTCTAGGGCAATGAATGAGACAGATGTCCCAGTGTAAAAAGCAGTGTGTGACCATGTAATTGCATTGCAATCCAGTTCTGCACTATCCTGATGTAACTCTTTGGTACAGAGTAATTCTGGGTCCATTTCTGAAAAGCAAAAGGCAAGAACAAATCATGCTGCTTGTCGCACTGTCAGCTCCCTCATGTCCATATATTATCAGTAGCAGGGCATTAAATTGGTCATTTTACTGTTGCGACCAAGACTCCTACCATCTGAATTTTGGGGAATGGCTACTAGCTGGAAATGACTTTCCTTTCAAGGTGTTAGCTGGGCTTAGGTACTTTGGCCTTTGTGGTGACTGTGCCAAAAGGCTCAGGCCAGCCATCTTTCCTTACGCTACCTAAATTGAAGGGAAGGATCAGTTATCTTTTAATTTTGTCATATTCGGAGCTCCAATGTGATATTACTGGTCATATTCTGGCAAATTGCTCATGCCTGAGAGGATGCCCATGGCAAGAAGAAAAACAAAAGCATACATAACTGGCATAGAATCATAGAATCCCCTGAGCTGGAAGGGGCCCATAAGAATCAGCAAGTCCAACTCTTGGCTCCACACAGGGCAATCCAAAATCAGACCATATGTCTGAGAGCATTGTCCAGATGCTTGAACTCCAGTAAATTTTCTGCTGTGACCACTGCCCTGGGGAGCCTGTTCCAGAGCCCTACCACCATCTCACGAAGAATTTTCTCCCAGTATCCACCCTGAACCTCCCCTGTTGCATTTTCATGCCATTCCCTCGGGTCTATGGTAGTTTGGACATAGTAGTTGAAAGTCACCATTGAGATGTTCCTCTATCAAAATAAGAAAAAGAACAGCACACAAATCTGGACAACTAAACAGTACTTTAAATTCTTTCTCATCTCTTTGCTTAAACAACATCTATAACTTGTAGCTTAGTTGAGCTGCAATTATTTGCAGGTTTTAGAAGGTGTGTTTTAATGTGACACTTGGCTTGCCAGTGCCACTAAAATCATCAGCTTCATGCTTCAGAAAATAGCTGATGTTTGGATTTTGCTGAATGAACTGAGATGTTTCTGAACTGACTTCAGCAATCTTTCTGTTAGCTGGCAGTTGGCTTGTGACAGATGAGGCTGAGTTATCAGAAGTTTGTGGCTGAAATTGGAGCACTGCACCTGAAGCATATCATGGCCAGGGGTTTCTGTTTCATTTGGAATTGTTGTGAAAGATTATGAAAATTTAATACTTTTGTATTGTTTGTTCCAAACTTGATCAACTGCTGGGCATTGTGAATCAGGTCATCAAAGTGGAAAACATTTAAAGGTTGTTCCATGTGTCTGTATTTATTGACCTTTCCTGGGAACTTTTTTCCCTGTGACAGCATGGGCATTCCAACTTTTCTGTGGCTTTGCTCCAAGCATAAGTCATAGCCTTTCATCTTTATGATAAATATACATTAACTTTCACTAGGAACTTGTTTCTTTATGCTGAAGTATCTGAGCTTTGCAAAACTTTGTACATGTTCGAGTTTTTTGTTTTTTCCTGTTTTCCAAAAGCAATGTGTTTTTGTGATGCTAATTTCAAAGTCTTCCTTCAGGATTTCCTATTGAATCCTTTGCTCCTTTTTGAATCTGCACACCGTCCAAGATGCTATAGTCATAAACTATGTAAGTGTAATCTGCTGCCTCTCTTTACATATAAACAGGGATTCTGATGAAGAGCTATCAGCTGAGTATAGCAGGCATGAGAATATTTGCTCATGTATTTTGGAGAAGTCTGCTTTTTTTCTTTCTTCAGAGGTCGTGATAATCTTGATGGTCTTCAGTTGAATAAATGGATGTTTCGCATGTCCTTGATATTGTACAATGGCTTTAAAATTGAAGGAGAGAGATTTGCTGAAAATTAAGTAGCTGGCCAGTTTTGCAACGCATCCTCTCCATTTATAAGTGTTTTTTGATACGTGTGGTGACAATAGTTGCTACTATTGCTGTTTCCTCTTTCAGAAAAAGAAGCTTGGATCCTCTCATCTTTGTTAAGCCTTTCTGAGAATCCAGAGTGGGGCAAAGCTTCATGCATCTGCTTAGACAAATGCAAATGACACCTACGAGACTGTACATCTAGCTCTTACTAGGTTCAGAATTATGGAGCTACTAAAAAAAAAAATGTAGCTGAGCTGAAAGAAAAGATTATTTCTAAAGATGCTGAAAGGGGATGACTTAAGCTGTGGGCTGATGACGTGTGTTTGAAATGTTGACAGTAATCAGGCAAATGGCATTTCATTCTTCTTGCCAGTGATGATGGACCCCAGCTCAATATTACAATCTAGAGAAGCTGAGCTGGTCTCTTTCTTGGAAGAGTGGTATCCTCCTTCTTCTTCTTCTTTTTTTTTTTTTTTTTAATGAGCTATGTTTAAAAATTTGAAAGAAAAATGCTTTTGTTCTTTGAAAGTATATGTTTTATAGCCTTGGGGCCAGTAGGAGGAGGAATTAACCTCAACAAGGTGAAAAGTGATTTGCCTTTAGAGAGAAAGATGAATATATTGCTCTTCATATGGGATAGTATTTGTGTCTGGTAATTTTCTTTAGATGAAGACTGATTTGGTAAGTTATATATTTCATGGAATTTAAAGTGAATGAAATAAAATAAAACTATCAAAATTGAAAAGGAAAGAGAGAGAAAAAAAAGTCTTTTTTTTTTTTTTAAATTGTAAAAATAATTATGTACTATAATGGTTGTTTGCAAACAGACAGAAATGCTAAAGCTTAGGTTCTGCTTAAGGCAATGGAACTAATCTATGAATAATGATTCAGCGTATCAAACTGGTGCTTTTCCTAACATCCATCATTGAACCCTACCCAAGAGGTTTGGAAGCAGAACTTAAAAAATGAATGTCATCTGACAGCAGCCAGATCACTGACAGAGTTAAAATAGCCCTGGACATGTAGTTCATGATGTGTGATATACAAGTGGTACATATCCACTTACTGTGGGTGTTGAGGGGAGGCTGTTTGAACTAACCGTGCATCACATATTTCAGCACTCAGCTCTTGGGTCACAGATAATAAGAAAGTAGTAAACTACATTGGAAAGATATTTGACTTAAATTATAAGTATCAGCAGATCTGTGTGATTTAAATAAACACATCATTAGTTACTGTCTGAATATCATGCCAGTCATAACAAAAGCATATTACAGGAGTGAGGTCACTTACTGATTTTCTTCTTTGCCCTAATGGTAGTTCTAGATCTGTATTGTACTTCACATTTGAAAACCGTGTGTTTACATTATGCCACAGTAATTTAAAAACTTCCTCCTACTGACAAAAGCATGTTTTGTCTTAGGTATGTAGAACTAGAAAAGATTTAAAGTCACTGATCCCATTCTTTAGAGTGAGTTGCCTCAGCAGCAGCCACTGTAAATTAGTGAAGTCTCTCTTATAAAGAGTCATAGCAGGAGACCTCATAGTTGCAGAAATAATGGAATAAATGCAGTGAAACGAAAATGAAAACAACAATTTCATAGTCTGAAAAATCACTTGAAAACTAAAGACTCATTTTATTTTATTATCTCTGACTCATTTATATGTAATCATATTTGTTTCTTCTATTTATTCTTCTCTTTATTGCATTTACTTGCTGTAATTCCAATGATACTTTATTATTGTCCAATATCAGATATGTGAAATTATATCAAACTTCTGTTTGTCTTTATGTTTCTTTTGTCAGGTATCATCTAATCTCCTTTGAATGGCTTTGAAAATATTAATTGTGATTTTTCTGTCCATCAATCATCTTTTCTTACCCACCTAACCTGTACTTTTAAATGCAAGGCTAGTTAGAATTAATTTTGTAAGACTGACTAGGATTTCAAGCCATGAAATAAGGTTCAATTGTTGAAGAAACTGTACATAGATTTAATTTTTGGCTATTTCTGTGCAGAATAAGCAGAAAATGAAGGTTTGAATTCTGCGCTTGCATGCAGAGGTTGGAAGGCCCTGCTGACAGTTTTTAAGTTGAATTGAGCAGCACACTGGAAAAAAAAAAATAATAATAATTCTGCAACTGAAGCATTCAGCATTGGAAGGCTTCTTAATCCTCCTGGTTCTTACTTGTGCAATACTGGGAAGAGGGAAAAATAACTGAATTTAATTCGCAAATAAATCCAATCATTATGATTTGGATTTACAGGAGGAACAGCATTGTTCAGCATGTAGTAGCTGATGCTGCAAGAAATAACTTTGCTAGAAATTGAGAAGAAAACCAATCATAGGAAAAATTATTCAGTTTATTATTTGTTTATGTGCATCACTGCTGCTTCTAAGATCTAACATTGAAAGAGGACTCCTCTCTGGAGACTATGTTTGAATAGAGAATCCAAATGCTTTCTGTTTTAAAGAACTTCTAACTTCCTTACAGGCTTTCTATTTTCTGTCTGTTATTTCTAGCCCTGCTTTTGCCATAGTTCAGGATATTCTGGTCTGCAATGCATTTATGGAAAAAAAAATTTTAAAGAATTTTTTTCTGTCTTGCTGTCTAATTTCATGCATCAAGCACAATCCCTGAATGGCAGCAAAGCTGCACCAGTTCTAGAGACATAAGGGTGGGAGATGAAGACTTTTTCCCCATCCTCAAACAATTTTGGATTGAGCCCATGCAGTACCATAATGTTCCACCCCTCCAAACCTGTCGGTTACAAAAAAAACACAAAAAAATCCTTTATTTTTAAAAGCAAAAACAAGTTACCTGAACATTATGAGATCCTTCCTCATTAGTAAGATCTGAATGTTATGCATTTTGATGCTGCAGTCTGCCACTTTCAATTCTAATAGCTGGGCTAGCAGCTATTAACTTTGGGGCAACATTCTGCTTTATATCCACAATCATGAAGTCAGGGAGATATTTTATATTCTATATTAATATTTCCCTAATAAATTATTTGAAGAAGGAAAAGTGTGCTTAAATATACTATAAAGCACTTTTAAAAATATACCCCAAATGTTCCAAATAAGCTCTTTTCAATGTATATTTTATTGTCTGAAAAAGAATCATTGCAATCTTTTATTGTTTTGCATGTCACGCAAGTTTCTTCAAAGCTAAAAGAGCCTTTTCACTTACTTTAACTGAAGCTGGATCTAGTTGCTAACTGACAGGTATTCTTCTATGTTACATTTATAATTTCTGAAAATTACAAAGCATCTCAGCAAAAGAGATTGTGAAGTAGTAAACAAAAGGAAAATAATTAGTATACCGTCAAGAAAATAATCTCTGATTAAGAAACTGCAGCACCACTTGAACACAGCCTGACAGATTATTTCACAGAAAATGCTATGTCTGGGTTGCTTCGGTGCTCACATATCTTTTTTTTTCAGGTATTTCTGTGAATTTCTATCCTTCCACCTTGCTGCTCAGTGTCACCTTGTTCTGGGTTAAGCAGTGCATTATGTAATTAATGTTGCATCTCCATATGTTTGCCTTAAGAAAATATTGTGCAGGAATTAGTATGACTTGAGCTTTATAATACAAAAATCTATTTTTTTTCCTATTAAGAAATTTGGGGAAGTAAACACAGTGCCTATATAGAGGTGCCTGTATATCTTGAGTATTTCTCAAAAGCTTCCACTTCTTAGAAAAGCGTAGGAAACAGAAATCAGCGGTCACAGTAAGTGTGTATATTTAAATTAAGAAAATTGTTGTCAGTGTTAGCATAAAATGGAATTTTATTCAGTGTAACTGAACATTATGGCTCAGTTCTGGTAGTGTTTTTCCACTTCAAAGTTCAGAAGATGCATTTATTAATCAAAAATAATAGATTGTGGTGATGAATTCTTGCTCTTGCCAAGAGCCCAGAAATAAGAGATCTCCTTGGCAGCGCGGGGATCAGCAGCACAGAGCAGGCTGACCTCACAGCCTACCCTATGTTGTAGCCTAGGAAAGGCCTTGGTGCTGTCTGGAGATCAAAGTGTCACTGTTCCTGATCATCTGTGAATGACAGAGTATGTTTTGGGAGAATACTGGCCTGCACATTTTGAAATGTGCTTACTGTTGGATGTGACTGGGCACTGGTACTTTGTGCTGCCTGCTTTGAAGTGCCCCAGCTGCTGCTCTATTGCCACAATACCAGTAAAGTAGCTGAGATGACACGAAGCTTTGGTACAAAGACCTCTACGTCTCAGGTGGCTTTTGTAGGCAGTCTGAAGTCTGTCTGGGCTGCAAACTAGAATGTGTTGCTCTTAAGGAACCGAACAAATGCACCAGGCTTTGGTCTGCCCACAGCTCCTGAATTCACAGTGTTAATCCTGTTACTCCAGCTTGCTATTATCTCTGTCTGAATATCAAATTAGCTGCTTTTTGCAGTCAATTCAATTGTCCTAAGCCTTATGATGTACGCTACAGGAGTTGTAAAGCAGTCAAAGTGAAGTTAGGTTTGCTAAGGTGCATATGCATATTCTAAACACCTTCAGGTTGGAAAATCACTGCCCGTGTTCTGGATTTGAAAAGCATGTGTTAAGCCTTTTGTGATGATAAAGTGCTTTTCTCTGCCATTCTTCTTACACTTTGTAAAGTTTCTATTTCTTGTAAAGATTCTAAAATTTTCTGTTTATTTTTATTTTTTATTTTTTTTTTTAGGGATCAGCAATATTACAGCCGGGAGTCTTACCAGCTATACCAGGTAAGAACCACTTAATTATTTACCTTGATTTACTTTGTTAGTACATATTGATGCTTAAGTCCCAAGTGGTGATGAACAAAGCATCATATTTGAGAAAGAATAACTGAACTTCTCTAATTGAGAAGCTTGTGGTTGGTTTTGCTGCTGCAATTCATGAGGCTGGCATTTATGAAGTAGACTGTAATCTATAGTGTCTTTAGTTGCAAAGATTAATGAGTTTGAATTTTTCCTTCCTTTTATAATCAAGAAGTTTGAATTTATCGGGTTCTTTATCAAATTGTGTAGTGCTTTTTCTGTTTACGTTCCCAAAGTCAAGGTGTTCTTTTTAGGATATATGAACACCAAGGGCAAACTTGATTTGTATTTTCAGTGCAGATGAAATGTTTTCTAAATAGCACAAAAACCCAGGAGTGTATCCTTACCAGACAAAACATGGAGCCGCTTCTCTCATGTCTGTAGGAGTTCTAATTGACAGATAATCAGTAAAGGAAGGAAGCTGAATATCTTGCCTTGAAAGATTATTTAGGCAAAGGTAACACACTGACTGTCTTTGCGTTGTAAATCTCCCTATCAGTGGAACGTGTTAATCATCTGGAGTTTGCTGTTTCATTCAGTCAGACTGGTCTGGCTTCTTTATTATCGTTATTTTAGTCACAAGCCTGTAAGTATGTTTGGCTTTATGTACTGTGCCCATCTCATTCCTTTGGGTTGTCTGTACAGGGATGTTGTATAGTGTCTTAAACGTCTTTATATTCTTTGCCTGTTCACTTGATAATTCAGTAGATCCACTTAATATACCAGGTACGTTGTTCCCAACAGAACAACATTTCATGTTTGGTATTCTTTATGGATTTTAAAAATCTTGGCAAGTACAGAAAGAATTGTGGCTGCTTGCTGTTTATGTGAGCAAATTCAGTAAGATACCAGGATCAGGTGATGTCTCTGAAAAAGGTCATAAATAATTCTATTCCTTTGTCTGTCTTAGCAGGAGTAAATCGAAAAGCATGTAGCAGATCTTGTTCCTAGTTATTCTGCTCGAGTCAGTGGAATTTCTCTTGATTTATAGAGGTCTAAATAGAAGCACAAATTGAATCATTACCTCTAATTTTCTCCTTACTTCTAATAACTCAGGATTTTAGTTCTCTAACCAACCCAAGGAAACCAGAGAAATTCTTACGACGGAAGTGAGTGTAAATACAGAGGGTTCTATAGCTGTGTGTAGTGGGTATATTTCTACATTAATTTCAGTGGCAAATTAAGCGTGGGTGCAAACATTACTTGGCAAAAACTTAATTCATACTATTCATATAGATGAAGGAGTTAGCTATTTTGTTAATATCTATCATTAAACAATCTGGAAAAGCAATTAAAGAACAGATTTTAGGATCAAAAGAAAGGGAAGAGACTACACTGGTAAAAGTTTGGGTGGGTTTTTGCACACTGCAAAAACAGAGTACTTGTTGTACTTAGTATTCAGTGCCTTAGACAAATGCAGCATCTAAAGGCAGTGACTGAAATTTTTAGCCATCTTTGTAGGGTTTTCATCTCTCAGCATCATTAGCTACATGTGATTCTATGATTATATATTTGTGCTTCGTTCTTCAATTCTTCAATACTGTACTGTTCTTCACAATGCAGAGTAAACCCACATTTTTTCTCTCTTTTTTTATTATCCTCAGATATTCCATTTGGGAGTATTGTTTTTAGATACGTGAACATTTCAAGTGTAATTAAACTTGGTATCACAAAGCTTTAAAAAAACGTTGTAGCCCTTCAATTCCTTGCTTTTACTGTCTTTAATTTTAGGCTTGTACCAAACGGTCCCTTGGTGCCAAGCAGTAATTCAAACAGTTCTGTTGGACTAAAGGAGCAGCATTAAAACTTCTCTTTTTCTCTTTTATGCTGTTTTAATCCACATTTACAGATAACATAGAAGCACGCTAATTTGAGGTAATTACTTTCAAGATCTGGCTTGATGGCAAGATACGCCTACTAATATGCATAATTTTACAGTGACCTGACACAGTAAGGTTGTTTGCTCCTGTACCAATCCATTAGTCACAAAAATACTTTGTATTTTTAGCACAGAAATGATTGTATTGTTTTTTTCTTTTCCATTCAAATACAACACACAAACGCAAACCCACCTCATTGGCTGCTCTATGTGCCCCCTGTTCTGTTCAACAATTTTTGCTTTTGAATGCTTCAGTTCTTTATCAACAAATGGTTAGTCAGGGTCAATTGTTTGAATGTTTTTCAGTTTATTGCTAGAGAATGTAGGTGATAATGTTATCTTTCTATTGTTAGTTACATATGCTAAGCAATCAACTAAGCGACTTCAAAGGAACATATCTAGTTCTAATGGCAAGCTAAAAAGAATTTGTAAATGCTTTGGCATTTTAACATCCAGATGAAACATCTGTATTGGAAACTGATCAGTCTGTGCTTCTGTGCTGCAGGCTCCGCCATTAAAAAAATCAAGAGCTGAATGGGAAATTAAGTCAAGAAGTAAAGAAACATCCTCTGTTGGAAGCAGTATACTTGAATATCATTAAGTTTTGAGGTTCTGTCAACGGTTTACGGGCTGGTTCGGCCCGGTTCCGTGACTAGAAGGGCGGAGGGATCCGCGGATCCGCGCCCCCGGAAAAAAAAAGAAAATAAGGGACCCCGAAATAATTGAAAACAGTGGCAACAATCTGAAGTAAAACAAAGTAATTTACTAAATATGGTATCAACAGAATTTTATAAGGAGAGAGAATGTGAAATTGATGGTGGATTGGCCTTACCACAACGCTGAGATGAGAAGCGCAGGCAGAGAAGCGCAAGCGAAGCAGCGCAGGCAGAGAAGCGCAAGCGAAGCAGCGCAGGCAGAGAAGCGCAAGCGAAGCAGCGCAGGCAGAGAAGAGAGCATCAGGTGACCTTGCCGGGAGTTATATCTCCTCGCTGACCGCAAAGCCCCCTGGGGAAACGTAGCTGCTCTTCTCCGCTGGACAGGCACCCGGAACTTGAGCATCAGCAGTCAAAACCCCAGTGCATTGCATGATGTTATGATGTGGAATACCGATAATGAAAAATCATGAAACCATGACATTCCACCCCTTATTCCACATCACCACATCATGCTTAATATATACAAACAAAATATAAACACACGCACTAGGAATTACTGACTGCACTCCCTCAACATCAAGTTCCCTTGCGGTACACATTGAACATCCCCGTTTTCCTGCATCACCCACCAAGTGGACCCAGGTCCCTGGGCAAAAACAGTTCCACGAAGAGGTTTGTCCTTCTCAGAGGCTGGAATAACCCAAACTGCCTTTCCCAACATATTCTTTACATGTACAACAGGGACTTTATCTCCCTCTACGGTATGTAGGGAGCTGGACTGGGTTGGACCACCACGATTGATAGATCCTCTGGTATTGACTAACCAGGTGGCTTCTGCCAAATGCTTCTCCCAGTGCTTAAATGTACCGCCTCCCATTGCTTTCAGCATAGTTTTTAACAACCCATTGTATCGTTCAATCTTACCTGAGGCTGGTGCATGGTAGGGAATATGGTAAATCCACTCAATACCATGACCTTTAGCCCAGGTACCTACAAGAGAATTTTTAAAATGAGTCCCATTATCTGACTCAATTCTTTCTGGGGTACCATGTCGCCACAGGACTTGTGTCTCAAGACCTAGTATGGTATTTCGGGCGGTAGCGTGGGGTACTGCATAGGTTTCAAGCCACCCAGTTGTTGCCTCCACCATGGTGAGCACATAACGCTTACCATTACGAGATCGTGGCAAGGTGATATAATCAACCTGCCATGCCTCCCCATATTTGTACTTTTGCCATCGCCCTTCCTCCCAGAGAGGTTTCATTCTCTTGGCTTGTTTAATTGTGGCACACGTGTCACAGTCGTGAATGATTTGCGCAATAGCATCCATAGTTAAATCCACCCCTCGGTCTCTAGCCCACTTATATGTCGCATCTCTCCCTTGATGGCCTGAGGTCTCATGGGCCCATCGGGCTAGAAATAATTCACCCTTGTTCTGCCAGTCCAGATCTATTTGCGCCACCTCAATTCTGGCAGCTCTGTCTACCTGATGGTTATTTTGCTGCTCTTCAGTAGCCCTATTCTTGGGCACATGGGCATCTACGTGACGCACCTTTATAACCATATTCTTTATTCGGGCAGCAATATCTTTCCACAGGTCAGCAGCCCAAATAGGTTTACCCTTTCTTTGCCAGTTGTTTTGCTCCCACTGCTGTAACCACCCCCATAGAGCATTTGCCACCATCCACGAGTCAGTGTAAACATAAAGCATTGGCCACCTCTCCCGTTCAGCAACATCCAAGGCCAGTTGGACAGCCTTTACCTCTGCAAATTGGCTCGATTCTCCTTTTCCTTCAGTGGCCTCTGCAACTTGTCGTGTGGGGCTCCACACAGCGGCTTTCCATCTGCGGTGTTTCCCCACAATACAACACGATCCATCTGTGAATAGGGCATATGTCTTCTCATTTTCGGGTAGTTCATTATATGGTGGGGCCTCTTTAGCACGTGATATCTCTTCTGCTGGCGGTGTTCCATACTTTTTGCCTTCAGGCCAGTCCATGATCACCTCTAGGATTCCTGGACGGTTGAGATTCCCCATCCGCGCTCGCTGCGTAATCAGCGCAATCCACTTACTCCAAGTGGCATCAGTAGCATGATGGGTGGAGGGACCCTTTCCCTTGAACATCCAGTTCAGCACTGGCAGTCAAGGTGCCAGAAGGAGCTGTGTTTCTGTACCGATTACTTCGGAAGCAGCCTGAACCCCCTCATACGCGGCTAAGATCTCCTTCTCAGTTGGAGTGTAGCACTCTTCAGACCCTCTGTACGCCCGACTCCAGAATCCCAGGGGTCGGCCTCGGGTCTCTCCTGAGGCTCTTTGCCACAAACTCCAAGTGGGACCTTTCTCTCCAGCAGCAGTGTAGAGGATGTTCTTCGCATCCTGTTCCATCCGTACTGGCCCCAGGGCCACGGCACGGGCTATCTCTTGTTTAATCTGCTCAAAAGCCTGCTGCTGCTCAGGACCCCACATAAAATTATTCTTCTTCCGTGTCACCTGATAAAGGGGGCTTACAATGAGGCTGTAGTTTGGAACATGCATTCTCCAAAAACCCACTACACCCAGGAACGATTGTGTCTCTTTCTTATTAGTGGGTGGAGACATGGCACTGATTTTGTTGATCACATCTGTTGGGATGTGACGACGGCCATCTTGCCACTTTATACCTAGGAACTGAATTTCCTGGGCAGGCCCTTTCACTTTGCTTCGCTTAATAGCGAAACCAGCACGCAGAAGGATCTGGATTATTTGCTCTCCTTTCTCAAAAACTTCCTTTGCTGTGTTGCCCCACACGATGATGTCATCAATATACTGTAAGTGCTCAGGAGCACCTCCCTGTTCCAGTGCAGCTTGGATCAACCCATGGCAAATGGTTGGGCTATGTTTCCACCCCTGGGGCAAACGATTCCAGGTATACTGAATGCCCCTCCAGGTGAAAGCAAACTGTGGCCTAGATTCTTTGGTCAAAGGAATGGAGAAAAAGGCGTTAGCAATATCAATGGTGGCGTACCATTTGGCTGCCTTTGACTCCAATTCATATTGGAGTTCTAACATATCTGGCACAGCAGCACTCAATGGGGGTGTGACTTCATTCAGGCCACGGTAGTCCACCGTCAGCCTCCATTCTCCACTGGCTTTACGCACTGGCCATATGGGGCTGTTAAAAGGTGAGTGAGTCTTGCTAATCACTCCCTGATTCTCTAGTTGGTGAATCAGCTTCTGAATGGGGAGCAAGGAATCCCTGTTGGTGCGGTACTGCCGTCTGTGCACCGTTTTTGTAGCAATCGGTACTTGTTGCTCTTTCACTCGTAGCAACCCCACGGCAGATGGATCTTCTGACAGGCCAGGCAAAATAGACAACTGCTTAACACCTTCTGTGTCTACAGCAGCTATTCCAAAGGCCCATCGATACCCTTTGGGATCCTTAAAATATCCCCTTCTGAGGTAATCAATACCAAGTATGCATGGAGCCCCTGGGCCAGTCACAATAGGGTGCTTTTGCCAGTCTTTACCAGTGAGGCTGATTTCGGCCTCCAACATAGTCAGCTCTTGGGAACCTCCAGTCACCCCATGAATATAAATTGATTTTGTCCCTTGGTGACTCGAGGGCATTAGAGTGCACTGTGCACCAGTATCCACCAGGGCCTTATATTTTCGTGATTCTGATGTGCCAGGCCATCTAATCCACACAGTCCAATAAACTCTATTATCCCTTTCCCCCCCCTGGCTGGGGGCAGGGCCCCTCTATTTGTTACCTTCATTGTCTGCAGCAACTGGAGCAATCACCTTTTTGGAGAAGTTCACCTTGGTGGTTGATTTGTCTTGTAACTCTCTTACCCGTGCTTGAAGTACAGGAGTAGGTTGTTTATGCCACTCCTTCATATCTTCTCCATGGTCACGTAGGTAATGCCACAAGGCAAAACGTGATGTGGTCTTACTGTTGTCACTTGCTCGAGCAGGAGAACGTCTTCTTTTGATGGCTGAGACATTAGATGCCATTAGATGGCTGGGAGGAAATCAGGTTGATGAGCCCCTCCAATAGGCTGTTTTGGGAATTCTGGTCCCCATTTGATGTATCCGTTACCTCCACGGATTTATCAGCTTCAGGCACAGTTGATAGTTTGTCTATTATATCTTCTTGTTTGTTCTCCATTCTGTCCAGCTTTTCAGCTACTTTTGTAATGGCTGAAACACAAGCTCGCAGAGGGCTTAAATGTAACTCAAAGTCTTGAAGTTTATTAACCAATTCACTTATAAGGGGTCTTCTTTCCCCTCTGCCATACATTGCTGCAAATGTGCTGGCGTACCTTTCTGGTGCGGTCTTTGTGAATGTACGCCACATGTTTGGTGTACACCTGACTCTCTCGGGATCATGCTCTTGGTCTGGCTCGTCAGGAATGAAATCGGGGCTATGTAGCATTTCCACCACAGCATATTCTCTTAAATAACAGATGCCTTCTTCCATATCAGCCCATTTCTTTTTCTCAGGCATCAGATCATCTTTGAAGGGGTATCTTTCTTTTACAGCTAACAACATCCGCTTCCAGAGGGTAAAGGCCTGGTTCTGGCATGTACTAATACCTCTGTCAATGGCTGAGTCCCTAGCAATGCCACCCAGTTGGCGAGCTTCTCTACTATCCAGCCACACACTGTTGGCCCCATTGTCCCAACATCGAAGTAACCAAGTGGCAATAGGCTCATTTGGGTGACGTGAAAAGTCTTTTCTCAGACTTCGAATTTCATTCATTTTCAGAGATCGATCAACAATAGTAACGATATCTTGCTCACCTCTTACTCTTTCGGGACTTCTTGTTGCCCTCATTGGCGCCGGTGACTGTGGTCTTACTGAGGGCCCCTCCCCTGGACTTAGGGGTGCTTCTTGTGGATCTTGGAGCCACTCCTCTGGACCTCTCTCCTCTTCTTTCTTCTCTTCTAACTGAGTCGAGATTCGTTTCATTTTCCGTCCTCTTACAGGGGCAAGTGACATCAATTGTGGTGCTTCTTGTAGTTGATCAGGTTGGTCAGTTCCAATGCTCTCATCCTCCAGTTCAGCTCGGAGCCTGTCTCGTTCGATTATGAGAGTATCTAGCTCAGATTGGAAGGTGTCTTGTTGAGATTGAAGACTGTTGAGTTTGGATTGCAGGGAGTCTCTCTCAATTCGGAGGGCATCTCTCTCAGATTGGAGGCTGTTTCTCTCGACCAGGAGACTCTCTCGCTCATTTTGCACTGTTTCCCTGAGACTCTCCTTTTCAATTTCACAAACTCTCTCCCTCTCCAGGATAGTATTGAATAAGGCCCGGTAAGCATTAGCCAGGCCCCAAATAATTTGGGCCTCCTCAGATCTTCCTGAGCCGCGACATTCCTGTCTCAAATATCTGTTTAAATTTTCAGGGTCTTTCAGGTGTTCTGGAGTAAAGTTCCATGACACCGAAGATTTCCATCTCTCTAAAGTCTCACCCAGGCCTCTCCACATTCCCTGCCACTCAGTATTTACTGGTTTTGGGGCAGACTTCCTCAAAATATAATAAATACTAATAATAAGTGAAATGGTGAGCAGTACATTCACGGAGATTAATAACGTGATCAGGTGAGCATTGACAATCCGCATAAAGAATTCAAAGGAGAGGCTGGAAACCTGCTTAAAAATCCCCAACCCTGTAAAATTAGCAGCTCCCTCTGGAATGGTATGCCACATAATATGCAGATGCCACATAGTTATTTCCATCCATGTTTTCAATTGGCTATATATACCTATTGCTCCATAGAGCAAAGTGGTGAACTTAATTAAGGCCCAGTATGTTTTTAGCATTAAGAAAGAAGAGACAGTGGCATGCAGCCCCTTAAAAGGCAGTTTCAGTAGAGAAAGCATTTTTTCTCTTTTTTTTTTTCTTTTACAGAAACAAGATAGCAAGGCTCAAAGTTTACAAATATCCTAGAGTATTGGCCGTCCGCCTGGACTTTTCAAGGTCACGCTTTCAGACAGTACTGGTGAAACAGATAAACTTTCCCAATGAAGCTGTCTGAGAGCGGAGAGAGAGATTTGTTCAAAAAGCTAAAAAGCAACTGTTGCCCGCATTCTCCACCAAGAATGTCAACGGTTTACGGGCTGGTTCGGCCCGGTTCCGTGACTAGAAGGGCGGAGGGATCCGCGGATCCGCGCCCCCGGAAAAAAAAAGAAAATAAGGGACCCCGAAATAATTGAAAACAGTGGCAACAATCTGAAGTAAAACAAAGTAATTTACTAAATATGGTATCAACAGAATTTTATAAGGAGAGAGAATGTGAAATTGATGGTGGATTGGCCTTACCACAACGCTGAGATGAGAAGCGCAGGCAGAGAAGCGCAGGCGAGAAGCGCAGGCAGAGAAGCGCAAGCGAAGCAGCGCAGGCAGAGAAGCGCAAGCGAAGCAGCGCAGGCAGAGAAGAGAGCATCAGGTGACCTTGCCGGGAGTTATATCTCCTCGCTGACCGCAAAGCCCCCTGGGGAAACGTAGCTGCTCTTCTCCGCTGGACAGGCACCCGGAACTTGAGCATCAGCAGTCAAAACCCCAGTGCATTGCATGATGTTATGATGTGGAATACCGATAATGAAAAATCATGAAACCATGACAGGTTCTTAAATTTCTTCTTTTCTTTTTGACTGTGCTGTTTGAGAAGAATATGGCCCACACTGTGTTGGATTTTATTGCTTGGGTTGGAAATAATATATAATTAAAAATTTTTAGACGATACATGTCATCAATGCTTCAGATGTATGAAGGCAAAGTTCACAGTGATACTACTGTTGAGTCAGTAAAGTGTGCTCAACAGTGTCCATCATCAATAAGCTGTAGGTCACAGGGCTAAATATTGCAAGAGAACAGCATTATTATTATCAGAAGCTGATTAATAAAACCCTGCCATAATATGCCACACTCTTTCTTGATCATACTTTATTTTAAAAGTGCACTTAAAATAATAAGAAGAAAAATAAAAGCTTAGCAGAATTGCTAATTGCACCTACAAACCAAACCAAGGCCTTAGAGAATAATCTGAATTCTAGGGGCCTGTCGAAGGACGAAAAGTCATTGCCACAAAACGATATGCTGCTGCTTCATCCTCTGGGTTGGGCAGATCCAGCAGGTTCCTGTTTCCTGTTGTAGGGTGACTTGATGGCACTTGTCTGTTCTGTAACCTACTCTATAAAGGCAGAGAGGCTGGGCAGTAAGAGGTGATTGCTTGCATATTACATGTCTTCTTACTGACTGTGTAAGAGTAGGTTACAAGATTTGAAAACGTGCCTACATGGGCTTGGTTTATAACATGTGTTCCAGCTTTCCTCATTTTTATTCTTTTCCATGGCTGTTTCTTGTGGTGCATGTACTGAAAACTGTGCTTATTCTAGAAGAATGGGCATAAAGAAATGCATGTGCACTAAGAAGAAGAAGGAAGAAAATAGGTCAATCTCTTTTGATATATGTTTACACAATACATCTAGAAGCTTCACCAAAATTCCACGAGAGATTTGACTATGTAAATATTTGTTATTTGTCTGATTAGAAGATGAGGAAAATGCAATACTTCAAATCCTGAAGCATTAACATGGTTGTTTTAAAGCAGCCCCACTGGGAAGATTTTGACTCGACCCTAAATGGACTGGAATCTTTTATGGTTGTACATTTACTTCCTTCTCTTGTGTGCTTTTCACAAATCCTGCAAACATTGCTTCAAAATCCCGATTTCCTGAAGAACAATTCCTATTGAATTACATAAAGGAGCAAAAAAAAAAAATAAAATCAGTTTGTGATGAAACTACATTTAGCATAAAGCTGTAGTTGTCTTTTCAAAGTGAGATGGGACTTTCAATTTTATAAAGCATGTTCTGATGTCCTTAATAATGCAGGAAGGGGATATTCTGTCATGAGAAGTATAAATGAACGACCTAGTCTGGGATGTCATACCTCTTTGTCCTGTTTTTGCATTTATTTATATTAGCAGTCTTTTTAAAGACAGAAATTTTATAAGAAGGTTTTTGTTGTTTAAGATTTCACCAGGGTACATAAAAGTTTTACAATCTGATCTCGTTTTTTTTAAATACAGTTTTCTCCGTGTGGCACATTCAGTCATTCTTGTCACCTTGGATTACACTAGATATGCTTTTAAGTATAAAAAACAAAACAAAACAAACAAACCCTGTAGGATAAGAGGTTTTAGTTCAGTGATGCATTTTTTTGAGATATATTTGCTATTTTTTTAATTTATCATCCTTATCAAATGAAATGATGTGTTTTGTTTATATTTATTTTATAAAAATTAGGAATAATTTTCCAAGCATGAAAACTATTCGAAATTATTTTTTACGAGTGTATCATTTGTGCAGGGAAGAAGTTAAGAAAGTACCTTTTTCTTTTCATTCCCAGGTCATGCAGATTTCTTAGGTACTTGAGATTGCTATTTACCTTACAGAATTTCTTTGTGTTACATATGAATTATGTTAATTTTTGGTTGCTATTTTAAAAACAATTTGCAAAGAATTGTCTCATCTGCTCAGAGACTGTTCATTGGTTTAGAAGACAGTGTTAATTTTATACGATCTCAAGCACCCAGCAGCACATTGTACAGCTGCCCTGTCACCAGTGGCAGAGTTGCTCATAAGCAGAGCCTCCTACTTCATTTCTGTTAAGTACCACTTACTTGCACAAGAAGGTCCCATGAAATTATTCATGTCAAGAAGCAAATGCCATTCATTTTGATTAAGGTGCCCACTGTAAGAACAGTAGACAAGAAATTCATGGCCAGCTAATGATAATGCTAACTGAGAAGTTAAGTATAATGCTGTTCAGTTTGCCTGTTGAATATATGGATGTAGACAAACTGCATTACATGTGTACCAGTTTGTACGTTTCCAAGTTTCCAGCTTATCTTCCCTTAGACTTCCTTATCTAAAGCTGCTTGGAGAATTTCGTGCTTATCTGAATAGAGCAGGGGAAAGAAGAATTACTGTGCCACCTGATATGTCCTTGGTAAAGCTTTTCTGGCTGTAACACTTGGAACAATATTTCACAAGAATCAGCTGTGACTCAGACTCAAACCCCACTCAAGCTAGATCCTTTAGCACTGGCCAGTGGACTACTGAAGTGTAGTACAGTTCTTCTCTTTAGCAGGTTTTGGATCCACCTGATGAGAATTTAATGACAGCTTTAAATTCTTGCAGAGAGAGCTTGACAAATTAGAAGGTTGGGCAATTAGCAACTGCATGAAATTTTACAAGAGCAAGTGCCAAAGGCTTACAATACTTATGGTAATTTTTCTTTATGTTTCAGAAACATTTACTGAGGCTGCTGAAGCACAGCAGATATCTAACAATAGCAAAGATATTTAGATTTAATATGATTTTCTCTCTTTGGAAACAGGTGCTTCTTCTGTCATGGCAGCTTCTGGGTCTCTGAAACTACAGAGAGGGCACAGTCTTCAAGCTGGTAGGTATAAGTGGTTATGAAGTATGTCTGTGCGTGTAAGTTTAAATTTATTTGGACTTAAAATATTTTAAACTTCAGGAAATGTTAATATAGGATTTGATTCCCTTTTGAAACACATATCTCTGGGCTTTTTGCTGTGCAGGGTTTTGTTAGAAAGACATTGACAGATGGGATAAGTTTAGAAGAGACAGTGACAGATGAGATAAGTGTCAGAGCATAGGCAGTAATCTTATTCACAGCAGTGTAATGCTGCCAGCATTTTAACAAAGGATACCCACCAAAAAAACCCACCTTAGGCCATGAGAAATCCTAGCAATGAGACGATGGGGAAAAAACAGCACATTTAAAGATAGTTCATGATAATGAAGGGAAAAACATCTGCAGATAAATTTGTGAGTATTTGTCATTCAACATTAATATCAATGTATTCATATTAAGAGCGTAGTGTTTTAGCTTGCCTTACATGAAACTGGGTGGAGTCCATGATCATGGTGGAACTCGGGAATCTTTTTTTCATCTTATTGCTCTGGAAGCACCAGTGATGTTGCACAGCTTGGCTTCTTGCGAGGATGATGATTTGCACTTGAAATGCAAAGTCGTCCTTGCAAGGGACAGTTTAAGCACTTTCTACAATGCTTTGTCAGAAATCAAGAAGTTATCCATCATGCTGGAGGAGGAATTTTAACAAGAGTCTTCCAAATGCTCCCAAGATCACCCTCCCACTTCTCCCTGATTCATGCATTCAAGACAGCTTTGCTCCCACATTGATGTATAGCAAAACACACTGTTGACTTTAGTGCCCTTCTGTGTATATCTGTAAAAATGGCCATGTTTATTTACTCACTCTCATTAAAAAAACACTGACATCACCACTATAGAAAAGTCAACACTAGCTACTTCCTGAGATTTTTTCCCAGTGTGATCTAGATTAGCAGATCACGAGTCTAAACCAGAAAAATTAGATGCTTTTACATTGTGCAAATTGCTGAATTCCAAACTGTTGATGGTGTTCCTGTATTGTAGGTCCTAAAGGTGGTTATGAGGTGCTGACACTACCTGCAGAACCTGGAACTCCTACTAGCTCTGAGGAACCTGGTGAGTAAACCGAGTCATCATCCCTGAATGTGTTTAAAACCGTTTGGATGTGGTGCTCAGGGACATGGTTTAGTGGAGGGCTGTTAGAATTAGGGTAGTATGGTTAGGTTGTGGCTGGGCTTGATGGTCTTTAAGGTCTTTTCCAACCTGAGCTATTCAATGATTCTGTGATTCTAAAGATCTTTGCAGCCAATAGCATCAGAGGAAGCTAACTTTTGCTTTTTTTCCTTTTATGCTGTGATGTCTTCTAAATGTTGATTTTTTTGAGGTGATGATCATTGCAGATGTTAGTTTTGCAAGCATGTTCAGACTCTTAAACACTCATATACATACACACACACATATATACCAAGCACAAAGTTTGTAGTGTTTTCTTTCTGTGAGCAACAAACGCTGTAAGACTGAAACATCACTTTCAAATATGTTTTCTCTCCCCTTCCCAGTCATTCTTATCTTCTCCTTTCCTTGTCTTCCCTTCAACTCCCCAATTCTTTTAAATACCACTTCATTTCCTGTTTCACCCTTCTCATTGCTAATTTAACTATCAATTTTGTTTCTATCTTTTCCTCCCTTTCTCCTCAAACATGATATCCTGCCATTTCTTTCACAATGTCTCCAGACAGTAACTGCTAATTCTGGTCTTTTTTTTTTTTTTTTTTTCTTCCAAATTCTCCCTCCATAATGACCACAAATCCCACACAAATCCTGTATTCTGAACCTTCTCATAAGGATTTTCTACCTCAGTCCATTCAGAAAGCATCATCTTTGTTCATGGCACTCTGCGTGCCTTATTTTCTTATTATGAGATGTTGAATCTCTTGTGCTATTCAAATAAACCTATTTCTTCAAACAAAGATAAAACAGTTTTTCATTTTAATGAGATATTTTTATGCAAAGAAAAAATGAAAACCCAAATTTACAAATAAATCAAAGTTTCTGTTAAGCACAGTCTAAACAAGAGGAGAGTTTTTCTTCACTTTCTTTCACTTTCCTTCACCTCTATTCCAACTTGCCTAACTTTGTACATGGATTTTATTTTTCTTTATGTCAAGTTTGCCAGGGCTTTCTTTTTTTCTTTCTTGCACAAAGATCCCCTAGTTAATATATCTTTCTCCTTGTGGTTTTGTTTTGTTTTGTTTTGTTGTTTAGATAATCACCACGCATAAGATTCTCCTTTCTGCTGCTTAGTTTTATAGAGGAGTTTGCTAGCTTACATGCTCACTAACTTTGAGGACACTACTTAAAACCCTGCTACTTCACTTTAAAAATGAATAGAAAGACTTCAAAAACATATTTTTCTTCATGACTACTCATGATTCTATATCAGCCCTTAAGGTTGTCATCTGTTTATGAATTCAACTGTTTGGGATGCAGATTTTCAGTGCTCTTGTTCTGCCAAATCCTTTTGGCATGGTCAAGCCAAGTTTCTTTGACATGCATTAGACAGAATCATTCACCTATTTCTGAGAATGGTAGTTTGGTACAGTTAGATTTCTCCTTTGATGGTAGTGGTTTACTGTTATTTTTTTAAAAAAAGAATGTCTGTTGGAAAGTTGGTCAGCTTTCAAGGCTTTTAAAATTTTGGACCACACTGTAGTCTGCTTTGACTTAAATAGCTTGTGTCTGGAGAGACTGCATTAATGTAGTTGCTGACAACTCTTAATGTTACCCAACTTATATGAGCTCTCTCTGCCCTCCAAAAAGAAGAGAAAGTTTCCCTTTATGGTTGTTCACAGCTGCTTCTCCTTGGATTTAAGTTGTCATTATCCTTCTCTACTCTAAAAAGCCTTGACCACCTACTGCTTTTCCATTCCCACTCCAACAGTGCCTGAACGGAATAGAAAGAAAAGCAGTGATTTGGGAAAGTAAAATTTTGGTGTGAGTTTTATGTGTGGTTGTGGAGGGATTTAGTGGGAGAACTTAAGGGAGAGGAAGAAACTGAAAGAGATACCGTTTTTTCTCTGCACTCTTCTTTCCCATCTTAACAGCAGGCTCTAAGGGGATCTCTCTCTATCCTTAGTGCTCAAAAACTGTGTTGTTTGCTTCCTTATTTCACACTAGATTTTATGTTTCCATTTGAGATGAACTTTCCAAATGAAAATCCCTTGTGAGTCCCTTCATAATAGTAGATGAACCACACATAAGCATCTTATTACCTCTTCTTCAATTTAGTACATCTTTAAGTGATGACTGACAATGCTTGCGGCACTGAATCTCCTGTTTGCCTATCACAACTATTTTTCCACCAGTTTACTCAGATATATATAAGTACACGGTCGTGGGATTATTTAATTCTGGTGCTGGAGAAAGCTGGCTTTAGTCACTGGCCTAAAAGTTTTTAAAAAACATTGCTTTCTTGCCAAAGATAAATGTGGAAGAAAATGAGAAATACTTTTTTTTTTTTTTAAAGTAAATTTAACAAACTTTCAAAAGAAAACCAAAATGAAATGAATGATAGTATGCATGCAGTAACAACAGTGAAAAATTGTCTTCTCTGGAAATTAATTTGACAGAATCATGGCCGTCATTAGTTAAAGCATTGCCAGTCTGTCAAGGGAGGTGAACTTTCCTCTTAGCACTGGTGAGATCTGGTCTGCCATGTCCAGTTCTGGACTCAGTCGTACAACAGAGGCATGGACATATGAAGCCACGAAGATCTCTCTTTGTTTCATTTCTGGCAAAATTAGAATAACTGAAAATTGGGCTAGAGAAGGTCTTGCTAAATCATCCAGTAGATAATAATGTCTTCTGTAAGACAGAATCACATTTTGTTTCCTGGTTGATGTTAGTCTATCTCTTTTTCAGAAATTTCTAGATGATGAAATTCTTTGGGTTTTGTGAGATTTCCTTTGGTATTCTTTTGCTCCTTACTATTAGAATAGGGAAAACTATTTTTTTTCCCCACATCTAATTTACTTTTTTTTCTGAAATTTAAGTCTTTTATTAGATGACCTGTTTCTGCTTGGAGCACCTCCCCTACAGGGGCAGGCTAAGAGAGTTGGGCTCTTCAGCCTGGAGAAGAGAAGGCTCCAGGGGGACCTTATAGTGGCCTTCTAGTACCCAAAGGGAACATACTGGACAGCTGGGGAGGGACTTTTTATAATAGCATGTAGAAACAGGATGAGGGAAATGGCTTTAAACTGGAAGAGGGTAGATTTAGACTAGATATTAGAAAGAAATTCTTTACTGTGGGGGTGGTGAGGCAATGGAACATGTTGCCCAGAGAGGCTGTGGATGCCCCCACCCTGGAAGCATTCAAGCAGGCTGGATGTGGCTTTGAGCAACCTGGTCTAGAGGGAGGTCTATAGCAGGGGGATTGGATCTAGATGATCTTAAAGGTCCCTTCCAACCCAAACTATTCTATGATCTCTGATTGGAATGTCTGCACAAGCTTGTCTTCCCCGAGCATTAAACTGTCTTCAGTCTGTTTTTGTGACTTTCTGAACTTCTAGTGATTTTGGTTGCTTTCTTCTGGATGCTATAATAGTCCACATCTTCCTAGGACAGATCATTTCATGTAAAGCTTTACTTCCAAATGCTTTCAGCTCCAATTCAGGTTAATAGTGTTGCACACATTGTGTCTGCTAGCGAATTTCTGTGTAGTATTTGCTTTCTGTCACAACATGAGATCACTAGCAATGGTCTGTGGCCTTCTGCATGGATCCTGACTTGATCATTCTCTGAGGATATTTTCTGTAGAAACCTCATGTCCTGTTTAGGACTGAAGAACGCACTGTTTGGTGACCTGAGTTGTTACTGCTGAATGTTTGCTTTCAGAACGTTTGACAGAATGGTGTGTTTTATGAAATGGTTCATTGGTCATTGCAATAACATGTCTATAATATATCTATAATAACGTGTTACTTATTTTAGAAGGGGCTGTAGGTTATTCAGCCGATGTCCCTACATCAGATCGACCCCACAGTGAGACAGCCACCTATGTTAATATTCCTGTCAGTCCTACTTCCAAAAAACAACTTCATTACATGGAACTGGAACTTCAAGAAGCCAGCACAAGCATAAGAGGTAAGAAAACCCACAGGACTATTTAAACAGCAATGGGTACAGTGTTACAAACTATATGTAGTATGGAAAATCTTAATTTCTCTGTCCATATCTCTTAATTTCATCTGCCCACAGCCTCTGGCTAACAGAGGAATTTGTACTCGTGTACATTTGTACTAATTCTTGTAACTGTCAACTCTTTTGGAAAAGACTTATAACAAGCAAAGTTCTCTAGGATGTTGCACTGTATATGAACTCCTAAGCTGAATGTTTCCATGTCTCTGAAGTTTGACAGACTGTAATTTCTTTCATTTTTCTCAAGATTTTCATTGCATGCATTAAGACTACACTTGCTTAACTTTTCTTGCTTGGATTCAGCAAAAGGGTCATGAGTGTAGGTGTACCAGGCTTGCTCCTAACAATATTAAAATAATGCTTCTAGAGCCACACGGCAAATGTGTAAGAATAGAACATGGTGTTATTTGTCTGCTTTCCATGAAGGCTGCGGGAAAGCAGAAGCACTTGATTACATTCCCTCACCCCCCTGTTTGCCCACCTCACCTGCCCCTATTCTTTTTCTGGATGTGGACATTTTTCTTGTAATGCTTGTCTTGGAGAATTAGCCCACAAGTGTGAATTATAGCTACCATGTACAGTCACTTACAGATTCATCCCCCCCTTACAGAAAACTCTTAGTAGGAATTTGCCATTAAATTCAACACATTTGCTATTGAAATATCTTTCAATTTTTTCCCTTTATTTTATTTATTTACGTAGTATTGTTGTTCAGTGCCATATAACTTTAGGTAAGAAATTCTAAGCTTCTCCCAGACCTTAAATTTGGGTCTCTGCATAGCACTCCATTGAGATATGGAAGTCATGTTTTATCTCCATTTTAAAGACAGTGAACCAAGGCATTAAGAGTGAAGAGCCTTGCTTCTATAAACTGACGTTAATTTTGCTGTTTGTTTAACACCAATCCATGTTCAAGTTGTGTAACTTTGGAGGTGCTCCTAACGATTGTAAGTACTATACTTTTTTCATACTGAAGTTTTCCCTTCTTCCAGAGTGGTATATCTACACTGATACAGAACTGCACTGCTCCTAAACAAATAGATCAGCTTTTGTCTACCTTTCTGTCAATTATTGGACTAAATTGTTGTTCTGTTCAATTTTGTCTTCTACTGGGAGAAATAGGGGTGGAGATTGAAATGTGGAGCATAAACACAAGTGATTGAGGTGCTTACTTGAAGAAAATCAGATACCTAAAAGAAGTAGATAACCAAGCTTGTGAGGTTTTTTGTTGTACTTATCTTACTTCCTTTATAGAGCTTATTTTAATACCAGACCAAGATCACCTAGGAAATCTATGGGAGAAGTCTAGCAATAGCTTCAGCCTGAGTCTGTTTTACCTCAGATTGCATGAAGGGTATGGACTACTATATGATTTCCTTTGGCATTTCAGGGAGTGGATCATCCAGATATGCACAGATTGACATTACAGCCACTGAGACAGCCCACAAAGTGGGAACACAGCATGCGCAGTGCAGGGAGGAACGCTTGCAGGAGCTGGAGCAGAAGAAGAAAGGAGCTCAGCAGTGACTTGTCTATGAAAGAACTTTTGCTCGCCATAAATTGGTACTAATTTAAATTCCAAAAGATTGAAATTTATTTGAAAAAAATACAAAGCTGCCATTGCATATTGTATTTATACCAGATTCATTCCAATATTTTGATTCCTAATTGGAAAGCTGGTAACGTGAGGGAGTGTGTGTGCATTCTTTCTTTTTTAAAAAAAATTTTTTTTTGGTTGTAAATTCCTTTTCTTTTTCACATGCAATAGATGTAAACTACCTTTTTCTATAAGTCTAAAGTCATGTAACAACCTGGAACCAATTCCAGTGCTTTTTAAATGGTGGCATTTTCTTTAAAGAATTTGAATGTGTGCAGATAAGGGGATGTGAGTGTGTGTTGTATGTGTACACATGTTTGCACGCGTGCATATGTATGTTTGTATGTAAGCACACATTACAGATAAAATATATGTATATGTCTGAGTGTATAAATTATGTAAAACCTTTATTAATGTATTAATGAAATCTTATGAAAGCTAGAAAACTCAGTGCCTGATTATTTGCAGACATGGTTTTGTTCAATTTATATGCTCATTTAAGGATGTAGTTAACTGTATCTAGGAGTAATTAAGTTTTATACCTCACCAATCTTTGGCTAAAATTGCTCTGCTTTAAATGTTGCAGTCTTAGGGGTGCATACAGACAAGAGCACACACACATACATACAAATGGTTTAATTTAATTGTGCCTGAAAAGCTAAGTAATTTGTAGTGATGTTTTGGGTGCTTCTGTTCTTAAAAGCCCTGTGTTAGACACAATGGGCTTTGATTTCATAGTTGCTGTGTACCTGTAATTCTTATAAATTCTTATCACCTGGAATTTTACATTACATACTGACAAAATCAGATCTCAGGTTTCTCACACAGAATAGATTAAATCAAGTTATTCAAAAGAAATAGAAGTAAACAAACATTTGAAATTTGAGTTCTTTATTTATCTCTCCAAAGCTATGCCTGATGTACCAGCATAAAAATTGGATCATCCACATTGACATGAACACTTTTTTTTTTTTATAATTCTTTGCTATACATAAGTAGCATTAAGCCAGTCCTGGGTCAGAGCAAAATGTCATCCAAGATGTTTTGTGAGGCAGAATTTGACCTATAAATTTATTCAATTGTAGCCTCAATCGTAATGGAAAATATTGGAAATCTCTCAAATGGAAGAAAAAAAAAAAAAAAAAAAAAAAAGCATTTGGGAGGTGATAATTGCCATTGTCATCTTTTCTGTATGAAGAAATTATTTATTACCCTAGCTTATTTCTGAAGTGAAAAAATAAATATTTCTTATGAGACTCTCAGACTCTCATTTCAAAATATTTCTTACTATTTGACAAACACGCCACTACTCTGTAAGCACAGGGTTGGTACAAAGGGAGTAGCATGAACTTTTTCCCTGGACTTGAAGCTCCTTGGGCCCAGGCTTTCTAGGGCCCAGGCTTTCTAGGGCCCAGGCTTTCTAGGGCCCAGGCTTTCTAGGGCCCAGGCTTTCTAGGGCCCAGGCTTTCTAGGGCCCAGGCTTTCTAGGGCCCAGGCTTTCTAGGGCCCAGGCTTTCTAGGGCCCAGTGCTCACCAGGACCAACCAGTGCTGTTCCATTACAAGTTCTCCACTGCGGAGCTTGCAGGGAGAAAACTTCTATGATGTGTTTGTCTGTATTTCATATTTAAAATGAGTCTTGCTAGCTTGATATACTGAAATGCAGTGTTTTCCAGTTCCATTTGTTGCTTAGTCACTGTTTCAGAGCTGTATTCTGATAATGGAATAAAAAGTTGGGATTTCAGAAGGCCAGTGTTTAGACATAAGTAGTGGATTTCCTTGTGCTGTAGTATAGCCTCTGTGCCAGTGCAGAACTGTTTTCCTGAAGTTCCTTTTTACCTACTGTGGCATTAGAATGTGTGACAACAGAATGGAGCAGTTCGCTGATTCACAGTCCCCAGGCCACTGGCCTTAATCTCTCATCTGCACAGAAATGAACCTTCCATCTGCATGGACTCAACCTTTAGCAAACCATACACAGGACCATGCTTCTAAGTGTTGCAGAATCATGATAGATAATGAAACTGCAATATTTCTATATTAAAAAAAAAAAAAAACAACGTATTTACAAGGAAAACATACCACCCAGATTCTCTGCAGGGGGCTGCCTTTCTATTCATTGCTCAAAACTGCTTGCACTGGGACTTTGCAGCATGAACAGAGACTTCATGCAGTGATAATGCCATCAGACTGCTACTGGCCTTATAGGAGGGGTCATAACATTAAAAATGTTTTCCAGGTTCAACAGGGGGCATGAGTCTGCACGTGGTTCTCTGTGTGCATTTATTTACTTACGTATGTCATAATAACTCCAGCTAGGATTAGCTAGATGGCTGGATATAGATTTATATTTATAGTCTTGTTAATGTTAACAGAAATGCCTCCACAAATGAAGTAACTTACTTTTCAGGCATCTATTTCTCTTTTTGTTCTTAGCTTGAATAAGTTAAATAGGAAAGATGACTTTCTCTTGTTTTTTAAATTTGTTTCCTCATGCAGGAAATTGTGTTGCAAAATGCTGAGAAGGCTGAACCAGCAAGTCAAGCCTTACTGTTGCATCTGTTAAAAACTGACAGCTTGCTTTTTTTACAGTATCTTACAGCCACCCCCTGTGGAGCTATAAGCTTGATACTTCTGTTGAAAAAAATTACAGTTTTCTCACTAGAACAGTAGGAACTCACAGAAATGCAAAACCTTTTTTCCTAAGTAAATAACGGGCCTTCCACTTCCAGCGGCGACTGGGGAAAAAGAAAGTCAAGCTATAATCCTTTGAGTAGACTCGTGCTTATCATGTAGCTTCCATGAGTTAAATCTAGCCATAGAATCACAGAGTGGCTTGGGTTGGGAGGGACCTTAAAGATCACCCAGTTCCAACCCCCGTGCTGTGGGCTGGTTGCCCCCACCAGATCAGGCTCCCAGGACCTCATCCAACCTGTCCTTGAGCACCTCCAACTCTAGTAATGCAGTTAATATATAGGCACTTGCATAAGTGATTGTGATTGTTATAAGACTGAGCTCTTTGCAAAAAAATAAAAAATAAAAAAAAAAGAGAGAAATCTCTGAAGCTTTTGATCATAAACATGAGTCATAACTTCTACTGGCACAAACGAAAGCTTTGCTCATCTTTAATTTAGTGTTCTTCTGTCAGTGAGCGAGCAGAATGGGTACTACCAGAAGGACAAAATGATGTTGGTCTGGTGATGTTCTCAAAGTACTTCAATGTGCCAGAACTTCCAGTTTGAGGACAGTGCTCTCAGGGATGAGAAAACAAGCTGCCAGCAAGTGAAGTGCTGGGACGTAGCAACTTGGTCTGAAACCAGCCTGTACATACCAGGGTTGAACGCTCCCCACCATGCATCTGTTTTGCACATTTGTGTGCAGTGTGTGATGCCTCTTCACTCCCATTGCCTTTCTCCAAAGGTTGCTGCCAAATGTAAATACTGCTCCAATGGTTTTCTATGATGTTGTTTGTAAGCTGTTGCAGAACATTTTTTTTATTTGGATAATGGAATTTCTTCAAGTCAAAAAGTGCTGCAGGAGGGAAGGCCAAGCATTGAAGGTGCTTACTCACCGAACAAAGCAAATAGTTGCCTGGGTTTTGACAGTATTGTGATGTATCATTGGTGAAATGCCAATTTGTGCCTGCAGGTATCTAAATGTGCATGAAAATCAGTTGTTTATAGCAAATAGCTTGGACAAAATTCTCATCTTCTTCTCTGCCATAGAGGTAAACAAAACAGTTTTAATTATTGTAGCTTGGAAAGTTGTACTTAAATTATGAGCGATTACACTGTTGTTTAAATAGTGCTGGAACATGCACGCTCCAGTAAGTACTTTTTCCAGTTTGTTGGGGATAACATATACATCCTTTGCTAAAATTACTGCAAGAAGAATACAGATTTTTAGATTTCTACCTGCTGATTTCAGTTATAATTCACCATTTTTTTCAGATGATGTTGTTATATTTATGCATCTCGTTTTCCCTGGGAAGATCCTCAGCTACCATTCAGCCAGTCACACAAACATTGTTTTGCTATTGAGGTTGAAAGGAAATGTTAATTTTTTTAACACTGTGCAGCAATGAAGCCATACAAAATAAAAATGGAGGACTTAGAAGTTATTAAATGGAAATTTGTAAGGACTAGCTAAGTAAACATACCCATTTCAGATTAGGTGAGTAGAATTAGGGGCATGGGTTGGTGGGGATGTGTTGGTGGTTGGACTAGATGATCTTAGTGGTCTTTTCCAACCTTAATGATTCCATGACTCTATAAGTGTCATTTTAAAAAAATAATAAATAAATAAATAAATATATTTTTTAATAATATATATATATTTTTTCCCTAATGCATTCAGTTTCATGCTTTCCTTGAAAGACATCTGCCTTTAGGCAGTCTCACACTGAAGCTTAGGTCAGTGATGATCTGGTGGCATACAGATTATAAACAGTTCTTCTGTGGACTTTCTGTGGAAGACTGGCATGTAAGTGACAGCAAAATACCTGTAATTCCCATCCTGCATTATAATGCAATAAATGGTTTATAATGCAGTGGGCAGGCTTAGGAAAGTGCAGAGCTGCCAACTGAGCTTTGAGTTCAGTAGGAACTTCAGAGTGAAGAAAAGTTAACTTGAAATTTACTTGCTTTTATACATTTTTTCTGCATCAGAGCATCTAGAAATAATTCAAATGTATTATCTCACTATATACACAGAGGCGTATGTAACATCACCGTTTTACTGAAATAATAAGTGTCAGTTTATCTGAGGAATGTGAGGTGGGGGGTGGGATCAGAAAGCAGATTTAGCATGACAGTAATTTATCTCTACATTACATTACACTGCTGTGAATTCCTTAAAAAAATAAATCCTAGCACCTGCTATTGTATAAGTTAAATATCGCTCATCTGTAGGCTGAGCTGGAAATGTAAGGGTGGTTCAGCACACAGAAAATAGAGGAGGCTGTGCTCAGTAGGAAACCTAGCCTTTGGATACTGGAGTTTTGTTTTATGTGGAGTTGCTCGGATTCATCCCACATCAATGTCTGTCTCTATTACTGCTGCAGGACAGAGCCTGTGCAGTGCCGCACACGCTTGGTCCTCTTACAAGAGATGCTTAGCAGCACTGGCTACAAATCCACAAGGACGGGAAAAAATCATGTTGGGGGTTTGACAGAAAAGTAGGTAGGTGTCAGCAGGGAGCTGGAAAGCAGCAGTTCTTTGCTGGTGAGTGGTGCAGCTGAAGAATATTTGGGTCTGTAACATGTGTTTGGACCAGTGCTGGCGTCTCTTCTTTGTGGCAGTAGTGAGGATGTGAGGTTTCTTGGAAAAGGCTGAAGGTGCTGCTGTGTTCTCAAACAGATCTGCCACACTCTCCTTAGCAGGAATGGAGCAAAGACAGACGGGTGGTTAAATGCCAGGCTGGCCTGCTGCCCGTGTGGTACCGTGTCCCCTGTTGTCCCTGCATCAGCCTTGTGAATGATTCAGTATGCACTGGTTTGGTCCCTGGGAAGAGTAGTTAGCCTCAGTATCTGGTTTTTCGTCTTGCTGAAAAGCATATGAAGCGTTGGTCTGTTTGTTGGGTGAGTGATGGCTTCTGCTGGGCCCCGTTATGAAGCAGCAGCCTGGCTTGGCACTAAGGTGTACCCAACACTGCGTTCAGCTGTGCCAGTGCAGTTTAGAATAGCTGGGAGATTTCCTAGAGAGGCAATAGAGCTGCTGAAAGCCCATGAAGTGGCTTTATTGAAGTTTTGCTCTCTCTGTGCTTTTTCAAGTACATGCCTGATGCCAGAGACCATCAGTGATAGCTGAGAATGCATTGTCTGCACTAATGAGATTTGAAGACCCAGGTGCTCTGCTTTTGGGATTTGCTGCCACAAGGTATATCTTCTAGCACGTGTATTTCTGGCCAAACCCTCCTTCACACTGACAAAATTTAACATGTTGAAACCCTTTACCTGACTGGGGAGCTGTCAGGATGCAAGTTACGGCCTGCAGCCATATCTTCAGTTTGGGCTTTCACAGGAAACCCATTGCATATATGGACAAGATGTTTGCCCTGAACAGCACAGAAGAGCTGGAAGCAAGCAGATAAAATTAAACTTGGTCGCCAAGGAGAAAGGCTGCCAGTGTGGGAAAAAAGCCTGACCTACCCCCCTGCCCTCAGTCTCCACTGCAAAGTGGTAAGTGCTCAAAGCTGAGTAGGATGAGTTTTTCTTGGTTTGAAGAAGCTAAAGAGAACTTGGTTTTAATCTCGTTTTATTCATGTACTAAAAAATGCTCACTCCTGTTTCTTCTATAATCCTGGATATATACTGCAGAACTACTTAAAATAAAATAAATAAATAAATATATTTTTTTAACTACTCCAAAAATTCCAGCATAGCTATTTATAGAGATGGCAATAAAATGAGAAGGAAAACAACCCCTAAACAGATCTCTGGAAACTCATAAAAGAAGACTCTGCAGTTCTGCAAACTCATTCTCTGCAGGGGAATGAGGGTCAGGTTGCACAAGACTTGAATCAATTGATTGGCAATGGTAAGGGTTAAGCAATTCTGGCAAACTGAGACTAAAGCAGACATTGTCAATACATTCCATAGAGATTCTGGCTATTAACTGTTTGAAGAATGCTTGGAAAAGGGTAGGTTGTTTCAGTCTTCCAGGCCATATTTGCCTACGTGTCTGGTTGGAATGTGTTTTATTTTGTGTGAGAATCTGCATTAGTTTGGTGCAGACTAAGAACAAAGTATAATTTAAAAAGTTCCTAACAAAAATGAGGTGCCAGCAGCCTACTGTTGAACTGAAATCAGCAGTAACTCTTGGCTCCTAAACTCTTGCCATGGAAGCCTCTTCTTTTGGAGATGTCTGTTTTTCTACGTTGTTCCCTCCCATTTTGCTTTTTGAACTTCACAGTGGAACAAAATATGAGATCACCAGTGGCCCCATGAGCTGGTATGTGGAATCTCTTTACACTGCGACTGTTTAATGGGTTCTGATGTCTGTACTCATATTCAGTTATTGTAAATGGGAGTCCCAGAACATGGGGTTGAATGGGGTGGAGAATGATCTCCTTCCCTGTTGAAAGACAGTTTAATGGTTGGACTAGGTGATTTTAGTGATCTTTTCCAACCTTAATGATTCTCTGATAATTAATGGTTTTGGTTCACGCATCTTGAATTAGAAACCGAGATTTTAATTTGGATATGGATCTGATGCCAAGCATTACAAATTGCTGGGTTTCATAAGCACGTTTCCAATTTTCAGCAGGTTTCTTAAAATAATGGTGTTCCCCTCCCTCTTTGAAATAAGTGGCCTGGAAAATCATAATGGCAAAATATTAGACATTTATTTTAGTCAGAGACTTATTTCAAAGAAATTCAGCACTCACTTTGCCCTTTGAAAACCACCAGGTTTAAATTATGGTAGATCAATTCTTGACAGGCAACTTTTGAGGCTGGCAAAATGTTATTATTAAAGCAGATGTGTGCAGCTTTCTGATAAGTTAATACATCAGGGGCAGAACAAAACAGCCACATGCTGTATTAATGTATCCATCATTTTTATGTCCCCAAGTGAAGCATTAATATCTGTGTACGCGTTTCTTTTTAATTTAGGAGAGCTCGTTGAGTGGTGGGATAATACATGTGAGGATTTGGATGCAAGAATGCATTAAGAAGCATTGATAGCATTTGTGTTACAATTGTCACTGTACAGTATGGCTCAAAGTATTTTCTCTGGATGAAAGTTTATCAAATTATTTTGGCTCAACTGGACAGATATAAAATTTGCACTTCTATTTTATGACTTGCTACTAGTAATAATAATAACAAATCCACTCTTTTTTTTGCTGTAGGTTGATGATCTGCTCCCTGTTTGGTTTTACAATGATAGGTTTGTTTTAAAAAACAGCCTATTTACTGACTTATTTTGTGACTTTTTAACTTATTTATTCTATTCTAATTAAGTGCTAAGGAAAGTTCTGTTTAAAAATGATTTCAAAATTGCTTGTGTACATAAAAGAGCACCTTTAGAAAAAGCAAAAGCAAAACCCAATCTAAATAAATCTGCAAAGCTCCAAACAATGACAGGGAAGGTCTGTGCATCATGGATATGTTGCAAACTGAGAACTGTGTGTTAACTCTGTTTGGGTTAGTTCTGAGCTGAGCACTGTACTTGTGCTTCCCAACATGTCCCCTGCAGCACAGCTCCCACTGTGATGCTCTGGTTTCTGGGTGCTGTGGTATGTATGTGCTGGAACTGGATCGCTGCTAGGAGGTGGGGCTGGGAAGTGGTGGCACCTCAGATGCAGTTCACAAAATGTAAATGGTCTCCACATGATGAATTTAGATACTCTTCCTATTTCTGACCTATTAGGCATAAAAATCCCTCAGGGAGTGAAGGTGATATCATTACAGCAATCCATTTGGTGTAGTGGTTGTTCCGTATGTATCAGAGTAGAATGATGCTCCCCTACCTGCATGTAGGATATGGTGTTTCCGTTAAGAAAGACTTGGTTATTTTTGTTTATGCTATGCCTTGTGTATATCTCCCTCTCATTTTCTAACCCCCCAACCTGTATGAAATCACTAACAAATTTGAGATTCTTTTTTTAGGGAACAGTTGGCAGACTGTATAAAGCACAAAACATTCTGACCTTTTTTCCCTCTCCTAATAAATACAGTTTTTTTCCTCCCTCTTCTGCTCCTATTTTTGTATTTCCTTTTTTTTTTTTTTTTCTCAGAGTGATTTGAAAAACTGTAATTTGAATACTTACAAGATTAATCAGATAAATTACCCGTTAAGGAAGAGAAGCCTCAGCTACCCTGGAAAAGCTGTTACTGCTTTCCTATTCAGTCGGCATTTCCCTGCAGTCTCATCTGTGGCCTCCATAATTCAACCTGCACTAGGCACAGGACTGTATACATGAACTATACACAAATCCAAGAATTCCATTTATACCCTTTTTCTTGGTTTTGAATTTTTGTTGCTTTTTACATGAGTTGGAGGATTCAAGCCATTTTTAAAAGCAACATCTCAAAGACCAGTCACTCGTGCTATTTTGGCTGTATGAATTGTCTCTGGCTTAAAACCTCAATAAACTGACTTGTGTAACTACTGATGGGTGAAAGGCACAGACTTTCAAAGCAGTGTAATCAGATGTCAGCCTGTGCACTCTCTCCAGATCTCAAAAAAAGCAGCAAAGGGCTTTGGCAGTAATGGAAGTCATTCCTAATGTTTTCTCTGTGCTACTGCAATATCTAACTGCTTGAGTGTTTCAGGCTTTCAGGAGGAAGCTGAATTTAGGAGGAGAAAACAATGCTGCTTACCATTTTCTCCTCTGTTTGTATGAACAACCTTTGTACCTAATGACTCATTAACAGCCTTGTTCAACAACTGAAGTAAATGACTGCACTAAAACCAGTCTTCAAACCTTTTTTCTAATGATCTGTGATTTGTTCTTAATTTTAAATTAGTGTAACATGTAAATATATGTTGTCAGTCTCCGAACACTGAAACAGTTGCCACTCTCTGCTGGAGCTTGGCCAGTGTTTGAGCCTGATTACTGTTGTGATGTGTTGGGTAAAGATCTGGTGCAACCCTCAGCTCTGCTTATGGTGAGTGCTGAAGCCGGTGTTGAAGCTGTGCACTGTGAACTGTGCACTGGGAGACCATTACTACTGCTGCTCTGAACTTGGATCTGTTCTGTGAATCCAGCACTTTCTTCTACTCAAAAATTCTTCAGGAATTCTTCACAAAACATATTCTTTTCCAGGTACACACCCAGCTTTGTGCTCTACGCTCTTGTGTAGGGCATGCAGCTACTCTGTGCTCCTTTTCTGTGGGCTGATACTCACATTGCTATCCCTCCCCTTCGTGTGACAAGTCTTCACTATAAGGGGTATCTGAACGTTCTTCAGTGAAAGCTTTTCCATTAAGTACAACTCAAATAGCATTTTAGCATTTGATTCAAACACACTCAGAACTTCTCACACTCCATTGTTTTCATTAGCTCCTTTGCTCTGCTGATATATGTAGCTCACGTGCTCAAATTCTTCAGATGCAGGCTTTTCCACATGCAAGTTACAAACCAAGGCTATAGTCAGTGAACACCAAACTGACCGGTGGTACATGCATTTCTCATTCTACAAAGAGAAAACTACAGAGGTTGTATAGTATTTCTATACTGCATTCACTTTGAAAAATGCATGATGAAGACAGATAAACTTGTAAGGCAATGCAACTGCAGCTGTGTTAAAGAAATCTGAGTGGCCTCTACTGTACTAGTGTGGGGAAGAAATGGTTATTTTGTAGCATCCTGGAAAAAACAGATCTCTCTTTCTTGAGTAGAATCAGCCACACTATTTTTGGGTTTACTTTTTTTTAGCTTACCAACCAAAGGAGACATGCACCACAAATGTCATTAACTATTTCTAAGATGATGAACTTTTCTGGAACTTTCAGTTGCCCCTAGCTACAGTAGAAATAATTCTATAAATTCCATTACCTATGGAACAGTACATCAGTTAACTTTGCTTCAGACCATTCTTAATGAAATCCTGGAGCTGAAAACATACAGGTAGTTCTAAAACTTACTGAATGCCATCTTTGGCACCACAGCTGCTAGAGGGAGATCTAGCACCATAAATGTGGCTATGCTCAAGTCTCTCACGCAACCAAAGGCAATCAACTGTGGTGTTTAGGCTGAAGTCTAGGTCTGGAACATTGCTGGCAATGTCACTGCAGCCACAAGTAGTGCTTTCAGAATCAGAAAACTACCAATATTCTCTCAATTCCCTGTAGACATCTAAGTCATATTATTTTTAAGAACTGTTATTGACTTACTCTCACTCACTATGGTCTGCGTTTCTACTGATGAACAACGATTCTGTGAAATATAAACAACAGCTTACATAAAAACAAAACCAGTAAAAAATTACTTACTGCTGCAATGTAAGGCATTCAAAATCTCACAGTAGGACTGCTACCACTTTTTTCATTAAAATCACCTACGTATTATGAAGTAGCCTCTACGTGCAGAATCATACTACTTTCAACCCGTCGTGGACTCAGGACCTGGATAAGTAATATAGACAGTGGCTGATTTTGACAAACTGTCTCTCTTTACTAGTTCTCACAGAACACATATAGCAAGCAAAGCTTGAAGACAGTTTCCTAGAATGGCATGCTACAGCTCTGTGAGATTGATAGAGCTTTGCAACCAAGCAGCTGTAATGATTTACCTACAATGGACCTTTGCCTTAGTCTTGCTCCTGGCAGTTTCACAAGAAAAAATCCTTAGAAATGAAGGGTCATCATTATTGTTATAGAAAGTTTCAACCCAAGTGGCTAACATTAGCCAAAGTTCTGATGTGCAACAGGAAGATCTGGTCTTGAAAGAGAAAGTGATAAAAACTTTGATGGAATGTTTTACTGGAGTACATACTCAGAGACAAGCTGCTTTAGAAAGCTTTCTGCCTATTCAGAATACAGAATCACATTCTTGTGCAAAACTACCCTTCCTGTATTAAAAACATACGTGTGAGTTAACATCAGTTCCAATAAGCATATATGCTAAAAAAAATTCCATCTGGTTACTTGTCATTGAACAAAAAAACACCTCATTGGTATCTTGTTTTGATTTTTAATGACTAAGTGTAACAAAACCAAGCAACTATGAATAACACAATTGTACACGTACATTCAGTAACTTCAGGTGTGTCAGTCTGCAAGTTCTGTGAATTGACCTCAACACTTATTCCTTCTTTATTCGTCCTCCTCCTCTCACATGAAAGATTCATATACAGTACAGCTCTGAGTCAATGCTCAGCAAGTAGAAACATTTTAATTACCTTCAGTAGAAAATGCATCAAACCAAACAATGAAATATTAAACTTCTCTTAACAACTTCAGGTGTTTGCTTTCATTGATCAGAATACTTTGACTAACTATAAGATCAGTATTTGTTTTACTAGCAGGAATCTTCTGAGAGTTCACACTCCCTTGTGAAGTGACTTATTTCAAAGGCTGTTACTTGATTCAGATTTATAATGTAATCATTTATTGTGATAGTGCAAATACAAAACTAAGTGGACCACAGAATGTTTTCTTACAGGACAACTCTTCAATCCTTAGAATTTCGGAAGGACTGCTTGGCTAACCCTGTTCATAAAATCCCTCTGTTATTTGTCTTATGTTCAAAAATTGATCCCATGAAGGAGAACAGACGTTTATAATTCATTGTGTTGAAGACCTTGAGAGATTCTGCTGGATAAATCTTGCAAATGCTTCTTTACCTAGCAGAAAAAGGAAACATATCAAACAAATTTCAGTACGACAACAAATGATGCTAGAAGAATAAATAAATCAATCTAACATATTCAGATTTTGCTATTAGTACATGTGGCAGCTCTTGGGAAGAGCTGAGACTAGGAAATTTTGGGGCATTTTAGAATTAGGTCTGTAAAAACCAATCATGCCTATTCTGCATTAAACACGAAGCACAGGTATGCCTTAGCCTCCTCTTCTAGAAGATGTTTACCTGCATGAAAAAAATCAGCACTGTGTAACTGACATTCCCTCCACTAACGAGTCTAATTTTCAACAGGTATGTACACTGGATTTATACGGACCTTATATCCAAGCTCTTTTGTCTTTTCTTCTAGCATGGCATATTTCTCTCTGTTTCTGTTCAAATGTTCCTTATCTCCAGTTCCCTCTATATGTTTTAGTTTCTCGTGTGAAATCTCCAATTGCTTCTGATAGTGATGATGTTTTTCAATTTTTGCTTCAAAGTGTTTCAGCTCCTCCTAGAAAAATGCATGAATAGTTTCATATATGTATATATTCGAAACATTAAGTCATGACTTTTTTTTTCTGATGCCTGAAAAGCAATATAGAATTGGCTGCCCTAAAGAGTATTTCTTTATGTGGGAAAATATCTTTCCATGAGAGATCTTACTGGAATTGTACTTACCCGAAAAGATTCTAGCTCTTTCTCAGTGAAATTGGCTGATTTTGCCATGTCCCACAAATCAATCACTCTTGGTTCTTCAAATTCTAAACAAACACATATCACCAAATGAAAATCTGGACATAATGCTTTTATGCAAGATAAGCATACAGATACACCAAACAAAATATTACTAATAGATTTACTTAAATGAAAAGGGAGAAAAGTCCAAGTACTTCACTACTTCACTTGAAACAATAGTATTGTAGCAAGCATTTATTTAAAAAAATGATTTAAAAGCAAAAAAAAAAAAAAAATCCCCAAAAGCAATTAATGGCATTGTTTGCCCTGCACATTGCCTAACTTACCTGCCCCTTGTTGCAGAAAGTATAATATCCCTTCCCATGTTAAATGAATTTACTACGATTAAATGAATTAACTTGCTCACTGATTTTTGTTTAATAAAATTGATAGCAAATAAGCATTAAAAAAATACCAGTGAATCGTACCACTGGTTGCATCATATCCTTGGTGACTGACTTTACGCAAACGCTCAAACCCCTGGTTGATGCTTCTTAGCTTGTCTTTAAGTTCTCTGTGCTTGTTGTGCAAGACTTCCTCTTTCACCAGGTTCTCTTCAGATGGGTTGATTACATTTTTGTGAATATCTGTTGAAAGAGAAATGCTGACTGTGGGCCAAATCCTACTAGGTAAGAAGCTGTAGAAATCCCTCAAATCTGGGATGGATAAAATATAATCAGTTCTTATAATCAGTAAAGCACTGACATCATACTCAAAAGCAGTAACTCCTTTTGCAGGTTAATGCTCCTCAGTGCTCTGGAGGGCGGTGTTACAGAAATGCCTTTTACCTCCTGCTGGTGATCAGCTGAAATTGTAATAAGGGAATGTTCTGATTTCCCTGGTTAGCATTATCTCAAGGAAATTGAATAGGTATGGTTGGTAAATCCTATAACCTTCCCTCAGACATGTCATTAGTCAGGACATCCAATGTTAAAATAACTTTCAGCAGCTTCAGCTTGGACTCTGCAATGCAAACATCAAGCTGCCTGCAAGCTTTAGAACAGTTTGATTCTAACAAAACTTTAACTAGGATTAAGACAGCAAACTGAATACAGATCCTCAGGCTCAGTGCCTAAGATATATATCCTCTTGGGCTTCCACTGATGAGATGAAACATCCATGTCTTGCAGACTTTAGAACCACAATCTGCAGCAGTAAATCTGCGCTTGCAGCATAATTTCCATTAAACTCCAACAAGCCATTGTTAGTAATCTGATGGTATCTTCACTGCTTGAAACACAAGCAAGAATTAGAAAACTGAAATGGCAACTCTTTCATTAGCTGGAATGATTTTTGGCAGCTAATGTGGAATTAAACCAAGCAAGTATCTGGGAATGTCAGCATCTGCAAGCTGTTCTAGCAGGAATGTCAGACTGAGGGATTTTCAAAGAAACTTGGAAACAATGGAGGCAATAGGCAGAGATCTAGAAATATCAGGAAAATGTTTGGACACCTTCAGTTCTGCTCACGGTCTCAAGCAGAATATTGTATTCACGAATCTTTTCTTTGTGGTGTTTAAATTCTCGCCAAAGCTTATCCAGTTCCTCATCTGAGAACTTCCCAGAGGTCTTGGCCTGAAAGAAACATCAGCTCATTATGACTCCCAGGCCTAGTGCTATTACATGCGTTCCCTTGCTGAAACTTCTCCCTGCTACATTAAGAAAATGATTAAGCCCAGCTCTTCCATAAGATCTTCTATTTTGAGTCCCATTATATAAGTTTGAAGGCAAAACTAGACATTCAGGAACATGGTCACTTTAATCATATCAAACTGAAGTTTGTTTCAGATCTACAACGTTGGCTTGCTACAGACTACCCGATGAAAAACCTGCCTTTTATATTCTATGGAAAACAATTTGATAGAGAAGGAAGGGCCACAGAGATTCAAGGGCAAGTGAAAGGGAACTGTCTGCGTGATAGCTGTAGCCCAATACTAAGCAAAGTCTTTACTCAAGAAATCATACTCTACTGGCAAGTGAAGATTGTATCACTACTGTGCGTTTCTATGATTCTATTTGCCATGCAGTGATTTGTTCCTCACAGGACTACATTCAGCAATTAGTGAAGCCCTAATTGCCCACAAGACTTACCTCTTGCAACGGCATGACCAAAACTGAACTGTTCACATCTTTTCAGCCTTATGGAATATTTCTGAGTGATGAACTTAACTACTAACAAGCACATGGCAATGTATCCTTTGCCACAGCTGCATCTGGTTACAGTAACACTTTAAAACACAGCCAAACTTTTCTCTGCTTTATTACCATTGCACTAGATTAGCCTAAGAACTCTTTGCTTTATACAACTACTTGTTTCTAAAAACAAATTACTTCATTTTTTAAGATTACTACTTTGCCAGTTTTAGCTGCCCAGACAGTACACTTTCTATTTATTTTTCATGCAAATCCTGGAAGGTTTCACTTGAAAACATTGTTGGGAATGTCTTTAATGTCTTTCTAGCATCTCCCCAAACATCCTCTTTCTCCTTTCTAAATATTCCATGAAATAGTTCTATTTTAAATGCAAAGTTAAAAACAAACCAACATGGAAAGAACAACAAGAAGAACATGAAAAACAACAAAAGAAAATCATGAGTTCAGTGACATTTGAGGAAAGATTCTATCTGTCTTAATGGACAGAGGATCTGAGCCTTCTTGGTGTGTTTTCTTTAGCAAAGATAAGCTGCCAAACCTACTGACTTGGATGCACATGGAATGCCCACAGTGCACAGTGATATGTGCTACAGAGTACAGTAGTCTGTCCTGTGTTTAAAAATAGGTCAGTTTACCTTAAAGGTATTCAGGTTCCAAGATTGGAGGCTCTCAGAAGAGAAGAAACACTGGTTTACTACACTGCAATCCTGGAAATTTTACCCACCTTGCTCCATAATTTTTCCAGTCTTGGGTCATCCAGTGTATCACTCTCTGTACCATCTTTAATGTAGTTAGTATCAGTTAAGTGAGAGTCTTTCTTTCTGTTCATTCCGTATTTAGTCATAATGACTGCAGGGGAAATAGAAGATAGAGATGCATTAGAATCAGCTATGAATGTACACAAGGCTGGCTGCTGCATCCTTGACTTTCAGAGTTAGATTTTGCAGCTCACAGTGGGTAGGTTAACAGTTTAAGATGAAGAGTTTAATGATCTTTTTTTGAAAACATCCGAAGCGAAGGAAGCTGTTAGCCTCCTGACATCCCTGCTGATCTCCAAACAACTCCTGCCTACTGAGTGTCTTGAAAGACAATCTGTTACTAAATGGTTCAAACACTTACAGAGGTGTCTAAACAAACGTTTCATGCAGTTTAAATCTCTTCTGCAAAGATATACCTTACCATTTAAGTTGCGTCTAAGCTTGGCTTCTTTCTCTCCATCTTCATCCAGCCCTTCAGCCTTCAGTTTTTTCCAGCTTAGCTCATCCTTTTCTTGTATTTTCAGATCGCTGTGCAATTCTGCTAGTTTCACAGCAGAGAGATGAAGCTAAATGAAAACAGGAGAAGGAAGTGACTCCATTCAGTTTTACTAACATACAACAGGCAATAATGGCCAAACTTCTCAAATGTTGTGCCTTGCCAGCATGTATACTTTCTTTTGGACTATCTTCTAACCACACAATCTTAGTGAGTTGGCAAATTTTTTTTGTCAGTATGGTTTTGCAGACTACCAGGACACTGAGCACGGCCTTGCTGGTCACACAACTCATTTATCAGCAATTTTTACTAGCAACAAAGAGTGTAGTTTTCAAAGACTCTCAACATGGTTTATATGCATTAAAAACATAAAAACCTAGAAGTATTCCTGTCCTACATAATGGAAGAAAAAGAGAAAATACTGAGGTTGACACTACAAACAAAAAAAAAGGATTTAAATGACCAATAGGCCAGCTTGAAATTTTGGGAAATACACACAGAAAACAAGAACAAAGACAATAACTAACATGCAGCTGGCTAAGCAGCATTGATGCAAGATGAGCCCAAACTTTTCAATTTCCAGATTCTAGATGCTTTAGTTATTCTTTGAAACAAGAAAATGAAACCAATCACGTTCATGCTAAAGAACTTCTTGAATGTGTATTTATAACAGGAGGCAGGAGTGAGGAAAAGCCCAGAGAAGAGAGAGAATCAAAACACGTGCCAGCAGTGTGACCTCCAATGAAGTTTTGCCTGAGCTTTCCGAGTTGCCCTACTTGAGGCTGCTGAGCAAACAGCTCCTGGGAGCTCAGATCCACCCCTGGACCAGCTGGGTTCATCCATTTTACAGCAAGAATTTACTGACTGGATGTTTTCTCTTTTTTTTCCATTTTTTTTCCTCCTGTCATTAAAATCAGGTAAAAGATTACAAAAACTTGCATTTTCAGTGAGAATTCAGTATGTTTAACAAACACAGATTCAGATCTCAGAATAATTTTTAAACATCAGAAATTGATGTTTAAACTGATGATATTAGATACCATAGACTCAGCCATTCATCTCAGCATCAGCAGGTTATTTGAAAATAACTAGGAAAAGTGTAATTATTCTGAGTTAGTGCACTAAATTGTAGGGAATTCAGGAACCTCTGCACATTACTGTTTCTGGTTTCAAGGTAAATTCTTCTATGACATTCAGTGACACAGGATTACTTAATTACTGCAATTTTTAAACCAGGTTTTTCTCTGCGTCTTGCACTTAGCCTAGTGAAATAATTTACCAAAATTGAGAGTACTTGGAATCACAGATAAATAATTTATAAAATGTATTAAACTTCTGATCCCTCTAGTTCTAAAGCCTCTCTGTAATCTTCTTTAGCATTTGCTTTTGGAGAACTGTTTGATGAAAGCTAAGCACTTAGCAGAAACCACTTTAGTTATGAATTTTGTGCATTAAAATAATGAAAACTTTATTTACTTATTTGCTTTTCTGGAACAGGCTGACATGGACAGCCAGAGCTTCAGAGCTGTGGTGGCACCAAGTAACACTATTTTGCTCAGCACAATTGTGTCCTGATGTTCTGAGAGGAAGACTGAGGAAGTTTGCTATAAAATGTGAAGGAAATGACTCATCACTACTTGGTAGTTCTGTACTCTAATGCCATAATATGTTCACAGGCTGAGCAAATCCAGCATAAAAAAGTCACAATCTGTAACTCAGATAACAATTCAATTCCTAAGTACTGCAAAATAGGACAACATAACCTTTTAAATGCGCAACTGCCATCAGAGACACACTAATGTATAAAAGATGACACAGTGCAGTTTACATTAGACATCCACTGCAGTTAGCACAACCTCATAAACACATAGTTTTGGGTTTTCTAAAAGCACCAGAGAATAATATCAGATTATCTAAACGGAAAGTTCGGGGATGCATGTTCATTAACCAAATTTTAAATTCTCAATGAAAAATAAGGAATTAAATTAAGTCCATTGTTCTCTGAGGAGAAAAAGGAAGATTTTATTCAAAACTCTCTCAAGCCCAAGAATATTTTTCTGACTGTCATTATAATTTAGCATGTAACTTTTAAACATCACAAACTCTTTGAAATGTTCTGCTGGAATCCCCTTGCCTAGCCAAATTACATAATATGAAAGTGGCAATTAGGGCAATTTAAAGCATATAGGTCATGATCTGCTTCCTTCAAGATCATCTCATGCAGGAACTTTAATAATATCAGATAAAAAAAAGTGTTAACAGATGACACTTCACACCACTAATGTCGGTCATTTGTTGGGGCTAGCTAACTAAGAACAAAGATGGAAAGCTACATTTAATGATTAAACAACAAAACACTAAGGTCAAGATGCACATTCCTTGTTCCTTATTTAGGGGAACTGTTAGATCCCGGTTTGAACTGGTGATTGAGCACCTGGTGATGGCATGTAGCTGATCTAGGCAGCACTGGTAAACTGTTTGCACCTGTGCCCCCTTGTGACAAGAAGGGTGGAGTTACCCTGGACTAAATAAAATAAGGGCCAGCCAGTAATGGGAGAACATCTTTGGTCCAGGCTGCTTTCTGAGGAGGGGAATGTTGTGTAGTTGTTGTTCCTTCACCAGCAGGGTGAGTCCAGTTCTTCCTTCTGTATGTGACTATTGGCCTAATGGTAGTAAATGTAGCTCAAGTATGTGTTGCTTCCCTAAAATCTGCCTCACATGCATGAAGATTACTGTTACTTAGTTTATCCTGACAGGTTTACCTCTATTTTTTATGTTAGCCTGCTTGGCCAAGAATTAATCTAGATGATGTAAAGCTTTAAAGTTGAATTCCAGAAGGTCCAGATACAAGAAAGAAAAAACAAAGATGGGGGAGCAAGGGAGAGGATAAGAGGAAACAGACAACACTACACTAGTTTAATTCCAGTCTCAGTGCTGTTTCTTCTTCAGCTGCTCGTTCACATCAGGAGCTGCATTGTCACGTGCTGCCCTGTCCTCTACCTGTCTCCCATTGAAGGGAGGAATATATATATATATTTTTTTTTTGACATGCTGGGATGATGAATATAATTCTACAGTGTTATGGCAGGCTTTTTTCTTTTTCTTTTTTCTTTTTTTTTTTTTTTTTTACTAAACCCTATCAAATTCCAAGTGTAGACCAAAGAAGAATACCGTAATTTCAATTCAGTAGCTTAGATGGGGTAATGACCATCCAGGATTAACTTATTTTTGCCTGGAAGAACTGAGCTCTTACCAGCAATGACTCTTCTTCAAACATTTCACAATACTCTGGACACAAGTATGGGGAGTATGGGTGTGCAGAGCAGTGTAGAAGTTGTTCTGTTGCATTGTAATTACTTTTTTTTTTTGGCTTAGAGTGCAATGAGATAACCGTCACAATTATGGCTACTGTACGTGTGCAAGTCTGCAGCCTGAAAAGCCAACTATGTCTTGGGCTGCATCAAAAGAGTGGTGGCCAGCAGGGCAAGAGAGGTGATTTTTTTCTTTTTTTTTTTTTTTCCCCTCTTCTGATCCATATGGAATACTGTGTCCAGGCATGTGGCCCCTGACACATGAAGAATGAGGAGCTATTGGAGTGGGTCCAGAGGAAAGACATAAAGATTATCAGTAGGCTCCTACGAAGAAAGGGTGAAAGAGCTGAGCTTACTTAGCTTGGAGAAGAAAAGGCTCTGGGGAGATCTTATTGCTGCCTTCTGATACATGAAGGGAGCTTAGAAGCAGACTAGGGACTGATGCTTTACATTCACTAATAGTGACAGGATGATGGCAAATGGCTCTAAAATAAGAGGTGAGATTTAGGATAGATGTTAGGAAGAAATTCTTACTCAAAGGGAGGTGAGGCACTGGCACGGGCTGCGCAGAGAGTTGTGAGTAGCCTGTCACCGGAGCCGTTCATGGCTTGGCTGGATGGAGCCTTGGAAGCCTGACTTAGTAGATGACAACCTTACCCATGACATGGGTAAGGCTAAGCTTGATTATCTTTAAGCTCAATGATCGTTAAGGTCCCTTCTAATCTAAGCCACTTTGATTCTATAACCTGAAAATGGCAATATCCATTTGCTGGCTCACCTGCATGAGACTACATCGCTAAGTGTAAACTCAACACCAGAGGGAATCTAGTCACCACAATGGAGGGTTTCTTATCCTACTGTGCCGAGTTCCTGCCCCAAGCAAAGCAAGGATGATGGCTGCTGCCACTGAACGGAGCTGAAGCACTCCAGTAGTGGGTGCAGGAGTCAGCCTCAGACCTTCCACAGTACCAGAGGGGCTTCACACTCTGCCTTCTGCTTCCTCAACATGGAGTTTCACTGTTGGATATAACTATGGAAAGATACGCTTCTCATAACCCAGGTGCATACGGCAGAAGAGAGGAACGGGGCACCTCCTGAGGGGTCTCTCACCGCAACGCGGTTCGCAGCCCCATGGAGCAGGGCAGTGTGATCGGTCCATGAGGTGCCCGGCAGAGGCACCAGGCCTAAAACCCAGACAAAAACTCTCGTAACTGGAGGCCTAACCCCGCGCTGGCGCCTGGTAACGCGGTGCTTTGGCCGCGCACGAACCGCTGCCGACCGTGCACCGCCTCAACTGGCTGCCCAGGGGCCGAAGCGGCGGCTCGGCCCTCCTCCACCTTACAGCAGCTCCTCCCGCGCTGCCCCACTCACCCGCTGCGCCTTCTCCCAGACCTGATTCAGCCTCACCACCCGGAACTCCCCGGCCTCCCGCCTCTTGGCGTCAGCCAGCCCCTCGTTGGCCTCTCGGGAATACTTGCTGGCCCGAGCGCTGGCGGCGAGGAGGAACGCGGCGATAACAGCCGCCCGCGCCGCCGCCATGTCGCTCTGTGGAGGGAACTACGAGTCCCGAGATGCCGGGCGGCTCACAGCCTTCAGCGGGGCGGGCGGCTGCTGAGGGGCGGCCTCTGCCCTCCTCCGCGAGGGAGGGGTTGTTGGTGTGAGAGGAGTTGGGTTGGAGCGGCATCTTTTAATTTTTTGTCTGAATGTTTGTTGCACAAAATGTGGAAATATAGTGATGGATGCGTATATAAGACACTCTCCTTCTGTGCCCAGTGTGTGCTGCTCCCTGTGCTGCGTGGCGCTCATTGAATTGTCCTTACCCACGGTGTGGGAAAAGGCAACTCTTAGGTCCGTATATGGCCCCTTCAATCAGACTAAGGTTTCTGATATGAGAACCCTGTGCAAAAGTGTATGAAAAATAAAGAGCAGTTGAGGAAGTGCAGAAAGCAAGAACAACAATTGGTGATCTGGGCATAGGGATTGAGTGCACCCTCAATAAGTTTGCAGGTGACACCAAGCTGGAAGTGTTGATCTGTCTGAGGGTTGGAAGGCTCTACAGAGTGACCTGGACAGGACGGATTGCTTGGCTGAGACCAGCAGAATGTGCTTTGACAAGATCAGGTGCCGAGTATTGCATTTTGGTTATGAAAACCACAGGCAATGCTATAGGCTTTGGGTAGAGTGGCTGGAGGCTGTGTGCTGGAAAAGGACCTAGGGATGTTAGTTAACAGCCTGCTGAATGTGAGCCAGCATTGTGCCCAGGTGGCAAAGGAGGCCAGTGCCATTGTGGCTTGTATCAGAAAGAGTACAGCAGCAAGAGCAGGGAGGTGATTGTCCACCTCTATTCAGCTCTGGTGAGGCTGCATCTTGAGTAAGGAGTTCAGTTTTTGGCCCCTCCCTATGAGAAAGACAACAATATTGTAAAGGATCTGGAGCGTAAGTCTTATGCAGAAAGCTGAGGGAAATAGGACTGTTCAGTCTGGAGAGGAGGAGGCTCAAGAGAGACCTAAATGATTCTCTACCTATAAGAAAGTTGTGGTGAGGTGGGGTCAACCTCTTCTCCCAGGAAATTAGCATTAAGGTAGGCCTTAATGGTATTGGCCTCAGTTTGTGCTGGGGGAAGTTCAGGTTGTATCTTAGGAAAAAGTTCTTGGAAAAAGTGGTCAAGCATGGGGATGTGAAGTCGTGGTACTTAAAAGTGTTCAAGAAATGTGTAGGTGTGGCACTGAGAGACATGGTTTAGAGGGCATGGTAGGGATGGGTTGACAGTTGGACTGGATGATCTTTGGGAGGTCTTTTCCAACCATAATGATTCTAGGATTCTATGCCCCATGAGAGGGAAGGACTTTGTTCTCCACTGGAGAAAGAAGACAGCCTTGCCCAGAACAGCCTATAGAGTGCGATGGTGTGGGGAGGAGGAGGACTGTAGGAAATGTAGTAATGAGTAGATTGGGTTGTTAGTGAAAGGGGTGGACTATGAGAACAATCCTGAGGTTAATGGTGCGTGCTCCTGGGCAGGAGAGTCCATTGCTTCTTGGTGCCCACATCCCTTCATGGTGCTTCCTGTGAAGAGCACACAGCCAGGAGGTTGCAGCCAGCAGCAGGCCGTGGGGTGTTTTTGGAGGATGTTAAGTCGAACTGTACTAAGCAAAAATATGTAATACTGGGGAAAAGTGTTAAATGATTAATCCAGGGCTGGTATATATCCTCCCCCATTATTAAAAAATCTACTAAAATTGAATGCCACCATCATGGAAGAGCAGGGGATGTGCACTGAGATGCAGGGCATACTCCACCTGGGTGTTTCTGAGGGAAAGACAGAATAAACTTTTTCCTTCTTTGGTCTTCCTGCTAAATTCTTCTTTGCACACTGCAAAATTTGTGTAGCATGAGATCTTTGGCATGGTTGGGCATTTCTGCATTGCATTTTATTTAGCACAGCACTAGAACCTGGCTGGTGGTGGATCCAAGGGTTCACTACATTAATTTACTTTGGACCTTGTGTGTGACTTTGAGCAGAGCAAAGTGTAGTGCTGTACTACTGTCAACACCAAATCTTCATGCATTATAAATCAGTCCTGTGAAAACAAATAGACTACCCAAACTATAATAAGATTTCTGAAAATGGCACTCTGAGGAGGAGGATTTTTACTAGACTCCATTTTTTTTGTTTTTGTTTTTTTTCCTTCTCCATAAGCAATATAAGCATCTTTTTTTTTTCTCTTCCACATTTTCCTAAGTTTGTGCTGAGATTTTCAGTCATATGGACTTAGAAGCTGTTGCTGTAAAACTGAATTGTAGAAGCAGGCAAAAGTCTCACAGACTTGCCTCATTTCTAAAATGTTGATTATCATTTCTAAAATATGCTGATGTTTTGAAATATAAAGTATGTTAGTGAAGTGATGGGAAAACAAGTCTATCAGCCATCAGTTTTAGGATTAATCACCATATTATGGAACAAATTTCCTACTAAATTCCTCATTTTATTTGTATTTGCAGCCTGCAATAAACATTTTTATGACTCTCCTTTTAGAAATGTTAACCTAACTGTAACAACGCTACAGAAACAGACCAGATTTGTTTTGCATTTTTTATTGAAAAAAGCTTTTTTATCTTCTAGGCCAGGTTTCTTACTGCTTTTCCAAAAAATCACCACTTAAGATAGACTGAAGGCTATTTTGTAGCTGAAAACTCTGAACAACAATAGTATTTTCACTGCTCCATCAGTTTCTGAGGTGAGCAACATCCATCAGTTTAAATTCAGAAGTTGAAATCTTCTACCTTAAGCCTGAGTTACATCAATTATTATTCTATTAGATTTTAAAGTAATTATGAGCTCTTATTAACACCCCTTCTCTGTCTTTGTTTCTGAAGGTTGGAAGAATAGAGTGGGTTCTACTTTCCTGATTCTCTTTGTTCCTATTCTTGTCCTTAAACCTAACCCCAGCTGTCGTCTTTCATACAAAATTCAATGGAGGGCGCAGTAAGAAATTTGATGGAAGGGTAAAGTTGTCATAAAAGCATCTATCCCATTCTAACAGGGACTGCAAACCAAAACTCCCTGGAGAAGATAGCACAGCAGATAGTCAGCCTGATCTTGTGAAGAGAACCACAAGCGTACCTTTAACTCTGCTATGATCCTACCGGCTCTGCTTGTGTCTGCAGTATTTTATTTGTATGTAGGATTAAATCCTAGTAGTTTAAAATCTTTCTTGCCATAGGAAGATCCAGATCCTTGCTGATGAATCACTCTTGGGGAAGTTATTTGAAGTCACAGGGACCTTTACATATCAGCATGACTTTGGAGTTTCCTGGTAGTCTTTGCTCAGTCAGTGACCCAAGACATTCTCTGTGTCTGATGCTTGCTTCTTAGTATAGATTTGTAAATGGAGGAATTTATTCTCTTATTTTAATTTCTTTTAATAACAGAAGAGAGAGCATCCCTCTGGATCTTGTGCATTCTCATGGAAGTGTCTAATTCCTTATATTCTAATTCCCCTTAAAGAGCATTTGCGCAGATATGCTTGTGTTTTCCAGGGAAAAGCAGTCACAGATAAGTTTGTGGACTGAGCCGAAATCTCTCATCAAAGACACAATCCTGTTTGACAAGAGATTAAGCCTAGTTTATTCACTGTCTGCTGTTCTGCAAATCTGTGACCAGGGTCAGAGTCAACCAGATATTTTTGACTCCTTCAACTGGCCTACCAGAAACAGGATTCTTCTGGTGTTCCCATCAAGAGTCTGCGATAGCTGATAGTGATAGGAAGTCACAGTGGTATTAAAAACACATTATGCATTCATTCTGCAGAAGGCCTGGAACCTCATAGCTCTTACCTCTTAGAGTGTGGTAAACCTTCCTTCTCTCTGCAAACACCACTAGATGAACTGTCCTCATCACAGCATCTGCCTCTGTGATTCTCTGCGCAGATGTCTCTCGACTCCCTGTAAAGGCAAACCCAGATAAGGTGTCCTTGCGCAGTCTCTGAAGCTTTAGGCTTGCTTTGTTCCAGTTTTGAATCATAGAAAAGTCACTCTGTTGTGTGGATGAAGCTATTTTTTTTTCCTCACAGTTCATTTAAATTAAATTAAACTTTGTAACTTTTTTTCTGAAATGACTTCTTTATTTTATTCATTGGATTTAATTCTGTGCATTCAAGCGGGAAGTTAAACAATGTCAAAGTGAAGAAAACGAATCGCATAATGTGCAGAAAATGTAAGTTGGGAAAATGTATTATTACAGTAACTTCTTGCCTATATCCTTCCTGTGAATTAATGGAACATCAGAGAAAACTAACCAGGTTGGAATTTATTTTTAAATGGGCATTCTCATAAAATGAATCCTTTATTTTATGAATTTAATTAGAGTGGAAAAAGAAGCAAGTATTGGGGTAATATTGTACAACATCTCTGTGGAGCAGTTGATTCTCATATGTGTTAACAGTTTTCTATTGCTGTTACCTTGCTGAAATTGCTTCCTTAGCTAAACTGTTCAGGATAGATACTAAAGATGAATATATCAAAATCAGTTTATGAATTCTGTTCTTCTAGAAAATTTGATTTGTTTTGGGAAGAAATAAACTACTTGTTGAAATTCCTTGCTCTTCTAGTGCTCCTGCTTATGGAATGTCTAGCTGCTGAGGTGCATCCAAATTTCCTTTTGATCCAGTTCCCAGTGAGTGCATTAAAGGCTCTTTCTTGATAACTGCTGACGGGACAATAGGGACTTTGTAGGTCTCCAGAGGTCTTTTAAATTATTAGTATGAAATAAATAATGAGTGCAAAAAACCCCAATTAAACTAATTGCTAGCAGATGTCTCACCTGCCAGTGAAATGCAACTGCTCTGTGAGTTGAAGCTCATCGCTGCAACTCATGTTTTGGTCTAGTTCAATAGAAAATGCAAGAAAAGTTTAATGAAACAGAACATGTAATACTAAAAGGACTCTGAAAAAATGCCAAGTGTCACGTCCTTGAATACCAAATGCTGTGTTATTCTCTCATAAAACTGTAACAAACAATTGACTGTAACTCTGTTCCTCCTGAATGATCCTTTAGGGAATTCAGCAGTGCAGTGTAGAAACAAACCTGACAGATGTGCTTCTTTATTCAGAGTTCTGTCAGAGCAAGTGTCTTTTTTTTTTTTTTTTTTTTGTCTGGAGCTTTGTTAGGGATTCCTTAAAAGCTCTGCAGTTTAACGAAATCTCTTTTTTTCCTGTAAAAAATATAGGACAACAACCCTGATGACTCCTGTATTGAGCATTCACTCTATGAGGTGTGACAACAGGAGGTCTTCAATACTGAGCAAATGTACATATGTGTTCATATTTGGCTGTTGTACCTTCTGAAATCATTTCTACCTCTTCCTTCTCTGTTTCTCTTGTTTTTATTTCCTGTTCCCATATAATGTCAGCTGTGTTGTTTCCTTGTTTAGATATATTCAGGAGCTTCCATTATTTTCTCTTTTATCATCATATCATTACTTTAAACTATAACCACATAATGCTTATATTCATCCCTTTATTTTTCTTCAATTTCCCCTTCATTGCCTACGTACTTTTTGAACTTTAGCAAGCAATAAGCTATGCCTTTGAAAACTTATCTGAACTGCCAACGCTCTCTAGATGCAGAAGAAAATGTTATATGTCATAGTTCTGTTATTCAGATGTAGCTCAGCAACTTTTTTGTGTCTGCTGAGCCACACGATAAACATTTTGTACTGTGGCGTATTTGTTGTCAGACAGTTGTTGTCTTGAAGTGCAGCAGCAGTAATTTTCAAGTTACTGTTACGTTGGGATTGAATTTTTAGTAAGTGGCCTTCAAAGCAGGCTTGGCATCTCATACTGTTACAAGCACTGGAATGAACATTACAAGAATGTAAAAGGAGTAATTTTTCTTTCTAATTACTGTTCCTGAGATTTCAGCTGTTTAGGAGGAATAGGGGTTATGGGAGCTGTAGAAAACTGAGCCAAATAAACAGATGGGATCTTCTACAGAAGTCCTCTTACTCTGGAAGATGCAAAGGAAGGATTCTAGAATTAAATAATCTACATCACTGCTATGTTTGAGATCTTAGTAAATTCCAGTGGGTGTTAAGGAGAGAGATGCAAGAAGGGAGAAACCACAGTTCAGCTAGAAAGACTCCACAAGCCAAACACTGATTTCAGAGTGTTTTGTTATCATTATTGACTATGAGGCATTCAAAGGAAAAGTATCCAAGTAACAGTGGCTGGACATTCTCTCAGGAAGAGTGAACTCAGCAGGACAGTAATTGTAAAGGGAGATGAAATTGCACCAATCCCAAGATAGAGAGCAGTTCTCATCATTTTGTTATAGTGCTGTGGCAGCCCAAAAAATAACTTCTGAGACAGAGAAAAAGACTTGTTCCTTGTCTGAAACATACTCAGTCCAAGCGGAGACATGCTGGCAAGAGTGCAGTAAGGATTGCAGAACAGACCAAGAGGTACTAAGCTAACAAGTACATGATAACAGGTGAGCGTGAGCTACAGGAGGGAGATGAAGTGAGTTTCTTTGCTATAGACTTGATCAAAAAGAAGGCAAAGAGACAGGCAAAACTGCATCCTGCTGTTGCACTGTTGTTTCAGTTGGATTCTGTTGCTTCTGCAAGATGAGCTATCAACAAAGAAAAAAAATCAGTGTAATTGTTAAGAAAATTATTTTTGGTGGAAAAATGGTTAATTAAAAAGAATTGTTCTGCATAGTGTTAAATGTAGAATAACTAACACTCAGCTCTCGATTAACAAATCTGCCAGCCAAGCGTTGAAATAAATGGAAATCTAAATGCAGGCCACTTAACCATTTCTTTCTTTTTTTTTTTTCCTAGATAGTATCCAAAGATTAAAAAAAAAAAAAAAAAAAAAAAAGGAAAGACCGAAATGTAAAGTGAGCAATCCAAAATCTGCTGTCTTTGGGAAAGAATAGAAAGATCCAAACATGGCTGTTTGTTGCCTTAATGTTAGGAAGAATGTGCACAAAGGGAAATGGATGAAGTCTTCAGGGTTACCAGAACAAAATCTGAATGTCTGTCTATTTTCACATGTGATACAGTACATGTTACAGAAAGATGTGGCTGCTGGCCATTCTTGCTGCAACACAGTAACAGATTGAAACAGCAGCAGCTGGAGAAATGCTTTTTATACCTTCATTCAAAATGCATTAGTTATCTTCCCAATTAAACCAAATGCTAACAAACCAAATTTCTCTAGTGTTGTCTTCAGTGGCACATATCTACAAAACATTTATTAATGAATAACTGGGCAGTGTTCAATGTGGCCTTGATAAAAATTTTTCAAATGTTTTCCTTCCAGGCTGCAGTTCTGCATGCTTGGTCTGCACAAAATATTTTTGGATGGGAAGCACAGGTAAAAATCCTTTTCAGATCTTTTTCGGAGAGTAAGAGTATTTGTTATTCTGCCCTCTGTCTCTATGTACCCAGCTGGGTATGTAAACCTTATTTTCCCATCATACGCTTTGCACCCATCTGGACTACGATGCTGGGCATATACTGTTTCTCTTGAGGTGATCATTAAAATTCATTGATCAGAAATAAATATTGAGCCACCAGAAAAATTTGCAGTCGATACTTATCCAAAAGAAAAGTAGATTTTGTTTTAATCAGAAGAAAATTGTTATAGATTGTGCATTCTTAAGCAATTCACAGCCAGGGCAGAGTAAGCACGTCCTGTTCATAATCTGTTTTTGATTGTATGTTTTCAAGAATAAAGTTTTAAAAACTTTTTTTCTTTTTTCTTTTTTGCTTTAAATACGGATGTATTCACCGACTTTCTCTGGCTACATGGATTATTTGCAAGTGGATTTCCAACTTGAATGCAGTACACAAAAATCCTGAGGCAGGAGATACTGAAACACGTATAAATTGATGTTTTGGAGTTGTTTCTCACAGAACGGCCAGGGTTGGAAGAGACCTCAAGGATCATGAACCTCCAACCCTTCTGCCACATGCAGGGCCACCAGCCTCCCCATTCAATACTAGACCAGGCTGCCCAGGGCCCCATCCAATCTGGCCTTGAACACCTCTAGGGATGGGGCATCCAACCTCTCTGGGCAGTCTGTTCCAGCAGCTCGCCGTTCTCTCTGTAAAGAACTTAAAGAACTTTTTGGTCTATTGAAGTTCATAGTAGACTGCTTCCTTATCACCAACCCTAAAAATGTCATAAATCAGTTTTAGAAAATCGATCTGAGCCGTGTACTTTTTGAAATTAGGCATAGTGATAAGATTGTCCCTTCTATATCGGCATTTGATCACATGGAATTGTTTCTATTCCATGTTCTAGAAGAGCCACGAGGGTTAAGCATGAAGAGTCATATTTTAAAGTGTAAAATTAAATCACCATAATTAGTTCTAATAGTCTCTTTAAATTTGTTGCAGCAGTGAGATTGTCAGTGATTAGATTGTCAGAAAATGACCATCTGTGAGAAAGAAAAGGTAAATCATTTTTGCATAGTATTGCTGGCAGTTGTAGAAGAAGGATAGAGATGCTTATCTGTATTTCTCCAGCCTTGACAGCTGGACAGAAAAGCTGAATCAGAATAACTGACTATTGGCAAGTAAAATAGATCAGGTTATGGGCTACATCAAATGCAATTTATCTTCACAGACACTGTAACTTAATTTTCATCAGCGCTTGGACTTAATGGTGAAAATTTTAGACTGCTTTATTCTACATTCATACTGTCACTTGTATAAGTAAGTCTTTTCTTACAACAAATTTCTCTCCAGATGTATGGCTGATCCAATACTTCAGAAGTTCAGTTCCTATGTCCAAGTTTTTTTACTTGTGAAAAGTGCTATTTGTGTTTATTAAACTATACTGTTTGCCTAATCACAGGGACTTCAAGGTGTTTTTGGTATTCACAGTTTTGTGTGTCTGCAAACTCTTAGATTACATCTGATTCTAAGTCACTAAGGATCTAATCCAAAGACATTAAAATTGAAGTGAACCCGTTTGCTTACATGGACTTAGGATAAGGCCTGGAAAGTCCATACTTACACCCAGGGAAGGGTTAAAGCGCTGTCTCTTTAATTGGAAATGGGCTGGATGTGCTTCTACTTTGGATCAATAATAAAGCAAGTCTAATGTAGAAGATGATGGAATAATTGATGGTGCACAGAAAGAAAAGGCGTGACTGTTAAACATGCCCACTGAGGATATGCAAAGATAATAATTTTTGATATGAATAATATCATTTGGAGAAAGGTAAAGAGCCAGAGGGACTCCCATAATACCTACTTCTTACTTTTTCTCTTCAGCCATGGTGCCCTAGCATAACAAACACAGCTCTGAATCTAAATTTTGTAGTGGTTCAGAGACAAGTCCCCCAGTTCTGAGTTCTTTTCGGAAAGATTGACCAGTGTATCTGAGGTGGTGCACCATAAGCAAGCAAATAAATAAAAGGGAAGTAAATCTCCTAAGATTCATTTCTTCAGAATAGTCTTTGGCCACAGGAGGGCAATACTGTTCTATAATAAATTTGGCATCCTCTATCCACTGCAAATCTGGTTTGCACGCCGATACCTGAGGGGAGAATGGAACTGACTGTGTTTAATAATGATTGAAGCCATATTGATCAGCACATGGATTTATGCCTTAAGTTATGTTTGCAGGTGGTGACCAGCTAGTCTTCCCAATGCTTCTGTGAATATATCATCCTCTTTCAGAAGAGCAAATGGCAGCACAGAAATTAGAGTGCTACAATTAAAGAAGTGCTGCTTCTCCATTCTTGGCTGAGATTGCTATGGGTGTACGCCTTCCTTTGTATCACACTCTGAAATGGAAACCAGAATCAGGAGGTGGCACAAACAGTAGTGAGTATTGCAGCCCATCACGGTGCTGCTGGAGGGTTATTTACCCCTTGTCTTACACCTGTTTCAATCTGCCCCAGAGAATATTTAACTGAAAATACTGAGAGCTTGAGAGTGTGACTCTTGCTACTGCTGGTTGGAGTACATAGCTGGAAAGGGTAGGTCTTTTTCTTCCCTTGCTTAAGAAAGTTTGAAATTTCATTGTGTTCAGTAGAGACTGAGGGCATGTTTTTTTTAATTAGAATCCAGACATAGGAAAGGACTCTTAATATTATAGATTACTGATTCACTCTTTCTCTCTTAGCTGGCCAGATAAATCTTTCCTAGAAAGTTCTCTAGGCTTATTAGTTAAAGGACTCTCCAGAGAAGAAAGTGCTGCAGGTTTTAAATCCCCAAAGCAGATAAGAGAGCTGAACACTCCTTCTGTGGCTCTTAGATGAATAGGAGGTATGACTGCTGGGTATTATGAAAGAAAATGGAATCTGCCACTTTGTTTTCAATGAAGGTTAATCTGCCACCTGTGCTTTGAGACGAGTGGATTTAACCTTTAAAGTGATAGGAACAACTCATTTACACAGTCTGAGAGTTTAGTGTGAGAATAGCATTTATCACAGTTAGAAATTAAATATTTCTGTGAGTACTTAAAATGTTACTTATATACTGAAGTCCCATTCATTACTCAAGAAGTTAAACATAAAAATGAAAGTAATTCGTTCAGTCTGAATGTCTCTTGAGTTTAAAGACAGCCAAATTCCTAAAGTGATAGAGAAAAACAGGAAGGGTTCTTAGGACTAACTCTCTGATCTGTGTTATTAATTTGTCACTAACAATATTCAAGAAAAGTTGAAATCATATTAGAAGTTAGAAAGACATATTTATAAAGGCTAAATTTTTAGCTTCCAAGCTAACCTTTTAGGCTATCTGGAAATGAAAATGTTTCAGAGAACGAATGCTACTGATCTGCTGCACTTTTACCTTCTGTTTCTGTACAAAAGCTCAAAGAGGTCCTCTAGTGAAAGACAGTTCTTCCAAGTGCTGTTTTCAGACAGCTATGCTCTTTACACAGTAATTCTGATGGGCCTGCAAAAGCTGTCTTTAGCTTCTCTTTAAAAGTTGCTGTGCATCCTTCCAGCCTTTTTAAGGAAAGAAGGAGCATTTGTGTCAGGTGTGTCTCAAATGTCAGTTTCTTTGTTTTGTGTTTTAAAGTGTTTTCATACCCAGAGCATAGTATTTTGTTTTGCAAGAGTAAGTCTTATTGCTTTTAGTTTTAATCTTGTCTAAGAGGAACTGAAGCAAAACTAACATTTTTGAGGTACAAGGGAGTAAGGAGCCCTATGAAAATGTTTAAGTTCTTTGCAATGTAGGCAAAATCAACTTATTTCATTCCTTTTATTCTTTTGCTTTAAGAGCATCAACCATTTTTTTCTGGCTAATCATGGAAATATTTGTTGACTCAGAGGCTAGAAGAGACCATTAAGATGAGGTCTCATCTGACCTCTTCTGTAAGTAAGACCAGAGAACAGAACTCTCTAATCCCAGCATCACTTTTCTTGAGGTGAAGAGCACAGCTTTTAGAAAGACACCACACTTTGTTTCAAGACTTTTAGTGACAACAAATTCATTATATTATCTGATAAGTCTTTGGAATGCCTAATTAGTTTCAGATAAAAACTGCATCTTCTGTCCAGTCTGAATGTAGCCTGAATCAGCTGGCTGCTATGGATTTTGGACGTGTCTGGTTAGTTGCTCAGAAGAGAGTACCTGTGAATGTCAGCACAGAATAGCTTGTCTTGTTGCTCCTGGGTCCTGATGCCTTTATCAATCTAGCAAAACTGTCTGCAAATATTTCTCGTCTAAGTTTGGAGAAACCACACTTAACTACATCCACTGGTGTGTGGAGGTCTGTGTTTGTAGAACTGGAAGAAGAGTGGGAGGTGGCAGAATTCACAAAGGCAACTTTATCCAAGACAATCCATGTCTCCCTCTGTCAACAATGAAGAGTGTTTTTTCCTTGTCCAGGGCCCTGGAGGATCCTCTATAAATATCCCATAGTGTCCACATTGTACAGTTTTTCGGTAGTTTTCTTGTCTTTGCCAGATAAATTTCTAGATGAGGATAAACAGGTACTTTTTGAATATTCTACCTAAGAGAATAGTTGTATTGGGACATTGAAAGTTTCCTGTCGTCCATCAAATAAAATGAAATCACCTCTGACCTCAATCTGGAGAGATGCAATGCACACTTTAGTAAGGCAATTGTTCTTAGTTAATAATTTTAACTTTTTCCAGTTGTATTGTTGTTTGTTTCTGTCTTGCTTTCATCTCATTTAATGTTGAAAAAACACAATATGTGTGGGACTGTTCCTGGCGCTTTGGCACTTTTCACTCATACAAACCATCGTGACATTCAAACTGAACAAGAATATTATTCCTGAACATTGGGGCACATGAATTAAAGATTTTTATTGTTACAAAGAAAAGTATGCTTTAGTTAGTTGTTCAACACAACCCAACAGCTTAAAAAAGCAGAGAGCTTTTCAACAACATGGCCAGTGCATAATGAAGGGTTATGATTTTTCTTTTGTTTCCAACCTTTGCAGAACTAGTGATGTTTTACAGTAAATGCTCCTCATGTCTTCTATTTGTTGTTTAACAGGATGCTTTTTAAATCTTATGTAGTAGCTAAGTATTTCAGAGTAGTGATGTCTTTGACGATCTAATGTACAGCTCTTTAATTCAGTTTTCTTTTTGGATCATATGCAAAACTACATTGGCATTATTTTGATGATAAAACCTCGTTGGCTGTCTCACAGCCTTTCAGGTTTGCCACAAGAGTCTTAGAATAAAGGATACCTCAATCTGAGTCAGAGTTAAGGAGAAATAAATATATTTGTTCATTTGATTTTCATTGTAGAAATTAAAAGATGCATATTCTGTTACTGTCTCTGTCACTGACCTGATCCTTACCTTTAGCAAGGGCTTTCATAAGTTTTTCTGTCAGTGTTTCTTTTTAAAGGATGAACTTTTTGGTAGTGGAGCTCTCCCAGTTGTGATTTGATTGAGTCTACTCTTTGCATCTTCTAGGTCTGTTTATGCAATAAATGCTAACAGGGTGCTCTTAGGCTGTGGAGAGACACAACTCTTTTTGCAATTGATTTTTTTTTCAGGTGTTATTATCATCACAAAATGTAGCTAATGGATGCGGTGCTGCGTCAAAGGCTGTTCCTTGGTGATATACTGCAATAAGGGATGCTTATTTCTCTTTGTTGGATAGTTGTTCCAGGAAGGGGGAAAAAAAAAAAAGAAAAAAAAAAAAAAGCAGCTTAAGTTTTTAAGCCTATTATGCAGTATTCTAAAAGGTCAAGTTGCTTTTCTTTTTAAATACAATTTAATTGAAAATGGACAGTTGCCTGGATCTTCTTCGGGCATAATGAAGCAGGCTATTGATATGCACCATGTGTCACTGATTAAAATCAGAGGGATAGGAATGTTCAGCCAATTAGGCAATTTGTGAGACACTGGCCCAATTAGTTTGGGACACCCTGGAGAAGCAGGTACACAGAAACATTTTCTGTGTATTCCCTGTAAACAATAAAAGAAACAATAAGGTGCCAAACAATGTCCAGGCTAATAAAGCCAATTAATTGTCTGAACTCCCTTGCTACTCTTTGTTTTTTTCTCTAGAAGATTCCTCTGTATCAGAAATTTAGGTAAATATAACATTAGGGAAACAGTCTTTTTTTTCCATAGAAGGAAATAATGAACTGTTTCATATATTAGGTTTTTTGCCAAAAACAGTTCCAGAACATGCATTAAAAATGAAGACCCAGAGACAATGGTAAACTTCCTTGTATGGGATAGTCAGTAGAATTCACTTTATAGCTTTTCTATGAATTTCAGCAAAGATATGGATAAGAAATTCCTATACTTGCTCTCCATAATTTGTTTTCTGGCTATGCTGCATACAGGCTGTAAGTGCAGACAAGGAGTAGAAGCTATTCATTTTTGCTTATTGAAAATAAACAAAGGGACAAATTAGGTCTTCTGAAGAACATAGTATAGGAACATATTTCAGCTATTAAACGTGCCAGAAGATCTCTGAGACCTTTAAAGTTTTGCTTTTGAGCAGACTAGCAGAACTTTTAGAAGTTTTTATTAGGAAAACACAAAGGCATCCCAAAACAAACAGTTTAGCGAAGAGGTCTGCATCATCTGCAAAGATTCTGTTTGGTTTTATTGAAACCTGAATTGCTGCTATGAGTTATTAATGGAAAGACCAAGAACCAAGAGTTTTGTTTATACCTGGAAAATCCTCTAATTTCATGTTGTGAATATAGCAGTTCCTGAACACTTCATTTTACAGATTTTTGGTTAAAAGAATGGCTTGTTTAGAATTGTAGAAATGGATATGGTTTCTGTGATAAAAGGAAACATTCACTGTGGAAGATGATTACAATTACAAGTGATTAACTCTCCATACATTTGAAGTTCCAGTTTTGTCTTTCTGATTTATCAGAAATTAGTTTGTATAGATCCTTGTGAAGTACAAAGACACAACCAAATATATAATATTATTTTGCAAGAATATGCCTTATAGTGAATCTACCCAAAGTACAGAAAAATCTGTCGGTAAGTTTGCATTGTTGGAATTATCTTTTTGTAATAGATGTATTTCATTAGGGAAAAAAAGGAAATAATTAATTAGCTCTCATCTAGGAGGTACATACAGGATGGTCATTAGATTTGCCAAATTTGTCACAACTGCTGTTTTTATATTGAAAGAAATATTGTTTGACAAAAGCAAGTAGAGATGGAAAAGTTTCATTAGGATTACTAGCAATTCAGTTTCCCACAGGGAAAAAGTGAATTGCAGAGGCTTTAACCAAAGATTAAAGCTTTGCATAGTTTGGTTGGCTGCTGTTACAGAACATGTGCTTCACAGCTCTGGAGCATTTGAAAACAGGTTGATTTAATCATGGACTCAGGGGCTTTACACACATGAGCCAGGGAATTAAAGTTCAGCTACTTTGTTGTGGAATAGGTGTTAATCCCAAGGTGACTGGTACCAAGGTTCCTTAGAGATAACACTCAATTACTGAAGGCGTTGAAGGGTTTTTGGCTGCCTGGTGCCTATTCATTGCACTTGTGCTGAACAAAGAAGCAACTGGAATGAAAAATAACAACCACGAATCCTTTAGGGAATGTATCAAGACAGAATTAAGGAGTTTACTTCATTCACTAGCCAAAAATTTCTGGTGCAAAGTGTGATTTCCATAACTTATATAGCTGACCAGTAGAGTCTGACATTACCTGTGAGGCTAACAGTTATACTGCATATATTTCTAGTAGTAGGAAATATAGGAACATTTACCTATGGCCAGTCAGCTGGAGTCACTGGCAGTCTGTGCAGAGTAATGTGTGACTTTTCTACAGTTATTTTCCCTGTGCTGGAAGGTTTCCTTCAAGCTCTGGTACATAGAAGAGGCAGTTTGTGAGAACAAAAGTGTTCACTTTGCAGAGCTGTCCTGGCCCCAATATAGGGCACAATTCAAAATTCCTCCTGTCGCACTTCCACTGTATTTAAAATAATGAAATGCTTACTAGACCATGGCAAATAAGTGTGAGAATGATTTTATAGCTTACTAGTAGTGGTGTTTCCCTGAGAAAGGTCAGTGCTAGACTCCAGTTGCTGAGTGCCTAATAGAAAATAGTAGAGAGCATGTGCTGGGGAAATGGTCTCCTTCTAAATGATTCCTTGAAAAGCCTAGATTTAGTAAGAACATCTTTACTTTCCAAAGAAATTTTAAGTGAGTTGTGCATTAGGATCTTCATGAAGGGTTGAGGAAGGAAGATAGGGTACTTACAGCATAGTTTCTCCAGTATTAGCATCTTAGGTGCTTCGGTAGCAAGTACTATCTAAAGCTTTTCCTGCAGCTGGAGAATTTTTATCAGCTGCTTTGCAGATTTTCTGCCTTGCAAGGTGAGATCATGGGTTCATACTTGCAGAAGCTTTGCTCTTCTTCTGTCCATGTATATTGTGAGTAAGAACATTATCATCTTTGAAGTATCAACTAATACTTTTTGAATAGAAAAAATAGTTAAATTTACTGCAGTTTCTTTGGGAAGAAACTAAGATGATATGCTCAGATAGGTCTTATTTCCAGGGGAAATCAGCCTAAAAATAGATAAGAAGTGTGCTTAAGAATACTTAAGTTACAATTTCCTGTTATAAAACTAGATAAAAACACTAATCAGTGCATGTGTATGAAGCTATGGCAACCAATTCACAGGATAAAATTATTAAATTATATCAATAATAATTACTAGACTGTTAAAAAGTTTTTGCTTCACAACATATATACTAATTAGTTTCAAACTGTCATTTGCTTTTATTTTGTCTGCAGCTCAGAAAATTTTATGTTTTTGTCACTGTTGATAAAATTAAGATCTCTTTCTCTGTAAAATTAAATTGGTATTTTGACCGATTTTTGCTTGATTTGCTCAAGGTCATGTTATTCTTCTCATGTGATGTGATACTCTTCATCATAGCGTCCAAATTTTGTGTCAGTAGGAAATTTCATTGGCATGCTTTCTTTTCCTTCATTGATTAATTTATGAAAGCTTTATCTGATATCAGTCCCAAAACTGATTCTTTAAAAATTCCAAAAGTAGAGACCTGCCATCCTTGTCAACACACATCCTTGTCAACAGTCTTTTTCTTAGAATTGCTGCCTGGATCTCTACATCTTGATTTTTAAGACAGTGTTACTGGCTTGAGCAGCACTCAGTGCTTTACTGAAAAATTAGCTCTATTCTATATCTTATTGCAAAATTGTTGGGTCTTAGCTCTTAAGCCTATACCATCTTTATTCTTTAAAAGACACCTGCCACTTTTGGTTTACTGTGATTATAGTCATAAGCTGAAAAAGAGCACCTGTGATTATTTATTGTAGCCAAAGTGTTCTTTAAAGGAGAAATTCACGTGGAAAAACTGCAAATTCAATCAACCAGATAATCATGTGTTTAGGGTTACGATAACAGATGCATAGTGTTTGTGAGTCACGCATAGGTTGTTTTTCTATCAAATCCAAACTATAGCTCACTTTTGATAATTTGAACTCCAAAGCCATGCCTCCAGAGGAAAAAGGTGAAGGAACAGCGTTTGAAAATGAAATGCCATGTGGAGAACATGACAATTTGCTTTCCTTGTCTTGAAGCTGGAGTTTAATTACAATCAAAGAACCCTTCAACCTAAATTGCAGTCACAGATTTTACAGTGATGTGTGATGGTTCATGTCTTACAAGTAGTTCCGTAGAAACTACTTTCATATTTTTTACTCTATTTGATAAGAATGCTTTTCTAAGAAAGTGCTCCAATTGAGATGATAGGCAATGTTTTTGAAATTCCCAGGGCGACACTAATTCTGAGTTTGTTTTTCATCAGTTTTCAGATATGTTATTGTCCCACAGCTGTGCAAATCTGATAGGAAATGTGTGCTTTTTACACTCTTCAATCAACCCCAGTGAAAAAATCAGAAACTGTAGCTTTAATGATTTGTCATAGCAAATACTGCAGTTTCTCTAATCAGCTGGGTGACAAAATCTGCACACAGTGTCCATAAAAAGCTGCAAAATAAGCTGGACAAAAGAACTGTGAGCTCTATGAATAATTGTATTACATTAATACTGGCCTTGTCCTACATGAGTATTACACAGTTTTGCTTTTCTGTGATGAGAGAATAATGTAGGATAGATTATTTAGTTTTAACTGCTTAGCCAGCTGGAACTGTTCCAGCTGTGGATTTGGGGTATTAACTATGCTAGATGATGGGTACTGCTGAAAATGCCCTCTTTTCTGAAATCCAAGCTCCTTTCAGTGTAATAATAAGAATCTAGCCAGAGAAAGGTAAGAAACAACGGGGAAAAACATAAGCAGGCACAGGTAGAATTTAAAATGAAATACAAGAAGTGTAACACGGATGAATTAGTTTCATGTAGCAACTAATGAATCCAGATTTTTCAGACTCGGATACACAGGAAGAAATAATTGTTTGCATGTATTACAAAATTAATTGTTACTAATTTCACTCAGCTAATTTGAGGATATATTTTTTTTTCTGAAATTTGAGAAGAGAAATTCAGGCCTAAATGTCTTGTTGTTTCTGCTGTGATTATATTTCATCTGAATGTGTACTTGTATAACAGCATTGATAAAGAGCCATTCTAGTTCTGTGCAAGCTCTTGTTTTCCTAATAAACTGCTTATACACTGGTATCAGTGAATTATAAGCCAAGCCTCACCTTTCTCTTTTCCTCATCCTCAAAACTGGGCTGATAGTTAATTCTTTTCCTGAGGGCTGGTGAGTAAGAAAGAACTCGGGTACTCACTGATCCTCACAAAGACAGCATAAAAGAAAGTTGGCCCTTGTGATGAATTTAGATTTCCTTTGTTGTTTAAAAATCTCAAAGCTTCTTGTAAGTATTGTTAGTTGAATGCTCAGAATATGGAGGATTACAGCCTATTTGTCTGAAGACTGCCTCCAGGCAAAACTTTAAACGAACACCTCCAAAAGGACTCGTATTGTCCTAAATAACTCCAAATTGAGAGGAAACACAATGTGATTCAGAGACTTTTATTATAAGATTGCTTTAATAGATTCAAACCGATCTCATCCTTTTGCAACTATTTGTTGTATGCTGGCATTCAACAAATATAAGTGCTTTCCTGCTTCTTTTCCCACCTGTTTATATGAATGCCTCTTTATAGCAATAATCTTGTATACGAAAGCAACAAATTTCAATGCCTGTACTTCAGCATGAATGTTACTTGAGGAAACACACCAAGATGAACACTTAGATTGTCATAGGAAATGCTGAAATTTGACTTGGGCTTAAGGCCATCAAACAAATCTGATTCTCAAGAAATTATCATTTTTGTTCCTCGTAGACTGTGTGTTTTCTTCAGTTTACTTTGGAGCAGTAGTTAGTAGTAAATGGCATTATTTCAGAATAGTTAGCACCTAAAAGTTATTGTTCTGTGTGTGCCACAGGGTTTTGAAAATGGCAAAATTTGGAAAGGCATCAGCAGTATTTTTGAGAAGTAGCTCTATGGGATGTTCAGCTTGGATATTAGGAAAAAATTCTTCTCAGAAGGAGTGATGAGGCATTGGAACAGGCTGCCCAGGGAGGTGGTGGAGTCACTGTCCTTGGAGGTGTTCAAGAAATGTGTAGGTGTGGCACTGAGGGACGTGGTTAGTGGGCATACTGGGGATGAGTTGTCAGATGATCTTAGTGGTTTTTTCCAACCTTAATGATTCTGTTATTCTAAGAATGGTGTTTCTTAATCAAACATAGCAAATCCATCCATAAGAACCCTTCTGTCATGAGTGACCTCCCTGAATTTTATAGGGGAGGACCAAAAAACATGCTGATACCATAAAGCTGCAGGGAGGTTTCCTTCAGGAAGGTAAAAATGTCATAAAAATAGCTTTTAAAACACTATATTGACTTTTTAAAGAGGATTCAACTGTGTTGAAAATGAGATATGTGAATATATTGCTTTTCCTGTGATGCTTCAAGGATACAATTTTCAATCCTTTGATTGAAACAAACCTGCAATCATTTTGCTTCTTGTCAGGGCTATGTCTCTGTCAGACGTTCTTTAAAAAGGCTATTTGGCAGATTTATGAAACAACACATATAAAAGATCCTAAAGGTTTCAGTATAGTCAGATAGAAACGTAAGCCACTGATTGAATGGGCAATTGCAGGTATTTCATGGCACACTGTGCTGCCTACTGTTGAATCACCTCTGCCTTTCTGTATCTAAAAGACCCTTCGGGAAAGATGCAGGTGTATGTGTTAACATCCTCTGCTCATACAACAGAAGCTTCTGCAGCCAGGCTGAACCTGTTTCCACAGCAAGTTTCATAGCCTGTATCCAGCGTGGCAAAAATAGGTTGCTGACACTCTGTATGCACTGAAGAGATGTACTTTATGGAAATATTAAGTGAATCATTAATCTGTTATGAGCAATTGCCTTCCTGGTAAGTCCTGCATTTTCCCATTTATTGTATTCAGTCTCAGCCAAACTGTTACAATTCCAGAACAGCATGCCAATAATCAGCTCGGACAGAGGTTTTATAACTCAGAGAAATGGGGTCTATTAAATTCGTCTGAGCTTTAGAAACCAACCTGTACAATTCTAAATACATCACAGTTCCAGAAAGAGAATGACCATTACAATTTATTTTATGACTATTTTGCCACCCAGTATATACATTTCAACTCTTCATAAGGTTTTGTACTGTATTCTGTAATAGACAACAGGCTTTACTGAATATCACAGAAAAGAACAATCTTTAATCAAGTTAATAAAAAAATGGGCTCATGATTTGCACCAAAGATTTTGACCTTTGGGAATGTTTAAAGATTTCAAAAGAGAAAAGTCACAGCAATAGCACATTAGATAACAAGGGCTGTTCTGTGCTCAATGAAAGGTTTTTTTATCATTAAGAGTTAAATATATTTCACAGAAACGTGCTTTAATGCTTAAATTATACGTTATAGTTGCTTTTAACTAATTTGGAAAGAAAAATGCAGAGTGCCTATGTATTTCCATTATGCAATATAAATATGCAAATATGATACTTCACAAATATGTAATTTATTTCTTTTAGCTTGGTATGATGAAGGTCAAAATGTTATTTTGAGTTTTTAAATAAATAGCCCTTTTGTTGTTAGATTGAATACAATTGTCAAGTGCAGAATGGTCAAAGCAACACAGAAATTTCATGAGATGGTGCTGTTAGTAATATGATTTTTGTCAGTTCTACTAGGCAGAGTTAACAAATTAGAAAATCCAATATAAAATTCTCCACTCCTATCAATTCTTCACTCCTGTTAATACTTACAATGTAATTCTGTTTACTCTTTCTCTTAGATTTTTTAACCTGTAACATAGGTATTCTTTTTGCCAACTTGAGATTCAGTCAGTAAATTCCCAGTGAGCATTGCTATATGCTTAACGTATTTAATTGTCAGTTATTTGTTATTTCCTTGCCTAAAAAGGATAGCTTATGGCAAAGCATTTCTTTTCTGAGATGAGTATATAGATTTTGTTTTTTTGTGGATTACACAATGCTTTTAGATGAAGTATTCATATAATTTAGAGCAGTTAAGAAGCTTACACTGTTTTGGCACATGCTACTCTATAAAGAGTGGACATATATTTTGACTCTCATTCCTTTAGTTCTTCTGCATCAGAGGAAAGCACAGCTGCGGATGTTTTCTGTAATGCCACTCTCACCTCTCTAGAAAACGTGTCATAGCTCCACAGTGTAGAATTGACCCATTCCCATTATATTTTGCCTTCCAAAAGGCAGTAAGAGTGGAAGGGACTATTTTTCTGAGAATCATGCTGGCTGATGTACACTGCTTTGTACTTACTCTATCACTTCTGCTGAAGCACCATAAATTGTAGCCAGGAATCCTATGTCAAGAAGGCAAATAATGCTGCCAAACCTGAAACTTAGAGGTTTGAACCTAATTCCATTTAGTCTAGATAAAAGAGCCATTGCTGTATTTGAATATGTATTAGTTCTTTACTAAAACAAATTAAAACAGTTAGTCAGTAGAGCAAATTATGAAGTGTTTGGTAGATTTTCTAACACTGGCAATTGTAAGCCAAGGATGTAGATTACCTAGAGGGTGTACTTTGCTTCAGGTATGATTACACTGAAGTAAGTTTGATAATCTGCCTTGCTCAGGAAGTTAGTAATGGATTTCACAGAGGTATTTTCTAGTCTTTCAGAGTAGGAACACCTTTCATTCTTTATTGTTAAAAGCTAAACCATTTTTGCGTCAGTAATGAAGTAATTGTTTATAATGTTAATTGCTTTGGCTTGGTGTATAATAAACCCTGCCACTTTCTAACTTATTACTGATTTCCCATGCTGTTACAATGAGTAACAGCATGGTCCAGGATTTATTTTTTTTGGCTCTTTCCTGCAAACATCCTTAAGTGCTGGTGGCTCCATTAACCATAATTTGAATGCTTTCAATCTGTTTGATAAAGACAACATTAATTTTTAGATAGTGCCAAAATGTTCAAATCAGGCTGCAAAATGCTTTTTAGAAATCTGAATATATTTTGTTTATACAAGATTGAAATCTTGTCAGGGACCCTGTCTTCTGTCATATTTACAGCTTCTAGATTCAGCAAAGAGGAAAAAATATCAAGACAGCATTTCAGTTTAATGCTTAAAGTCAACTTAAAGATTAACCAATTCTTTCCAAAAGGCAGGCTTTAATTTCTGTGTCCACAGCATGTTTGGTTTCAGTATGAGCTTAGACCTTTCCTATTCTGCCTACAGATGAACTGGAAGTTACGTTTCATTTCACATGCTTTAGTTATATCACAGCAATAGGACCATCAAATATTCTCACTGATGCAGAGGGCTGTCACAAACTCTCACACACACACCTGTCAGAAGTTTTAATTTTAATACTCAATGAAGACAGATTCAGAAAAAAAAAAATTCCTGGATCAAGAGCAGCCTGCTGGATTTCCAGAGTTGTAGGGCATGAACTTGCCTGAAGTATTCCCAAAGCTGGCTGAAGCCTGTCTGTTTCAGAGCAAATAAGTTTTCTGATGGTAGGAGCAATTTCTGCATTGATAATGGGAGTCAACACAATAAAAAGACTTTATGTTCAGAGAATATTCTAGACCAGCATTTTGGCTTTTATGAGTTGCCAAAGCATCAGTGACTCCTGCAGCATTGTTCCAGCTTCAACTGATTTAGCTCTGCTTCTGATTGCACTTCTTCTATTTATTTATTTATTTCCTCATCTCAACCCCTCATCTAAAAGATTTCCCTCTACCTCTGAAACTGCAGGTGTTCAAAAGTAGCAATTACATTCAGCTGTTTTCTTCTTTAAATTGAATTCTAATCTCTGAGAAGAACTGACTGTGTCTTCTGTTGCCTTATATGCCCTGCAGAGACACTATGCTGCATTTTGTTTATGGCAATGTCTGAAATTTATAGGTGAATTTTTACTCATCATTATCGCATAAACATACAAATATCCACGTTGAGTGTCTGCATTTCTCTGGGATATTCAGTGCAGAAGAAATTGTATTTTCCTGCCTTTGTACTAATAAGTGCTTGGGAGGCACAGAGATTTTCAGTCCTTGTTTATTTAGCGTTCAGTGCAATCAGCATATTTTCCATTTAGCATTATTTACGTAATTTGCCAGCAAAAGCAGATATATCCTTGCTGTCTGCTTTCCCACACCACAGACAGTACTGATTAATAAGAAATAGGCTACTTTCTCTTCTTAAGGAACTTTATACTCTACATTTCAGACAGGATAAAAAAAATAACAAAAACACCTCTCCAAAACAGTGAAAGAGACACAAAAACTTACTCCAACCTCGTCTTCTCTCAGAAACTGTGGAAAATACTTCTTTCTTTCCTAACCCCAAACACTGTATCGGGCAAAGGTTGAAATGCTTTTGTTGTCCTCTCACAGGTAAAATGAGTTCCTTGTTTCAAAGAATCATAAAATCACAGAACATCCCAAGCTGGATGAAGGGACTTGCAGGGGTCATTGAGTCTAAATCCTGGCTCCAGTTAAGTAAAGGACAATAATTAATTCCTGTGTAGCTGATGGTAGAATCAGGTCTAGGTAGACCTATAGACAGCGAAAGAAGTTCAGGATGGTAAAGGATGGGAATACCTCCACATTATTTATGAACTATCAAAAACTGAAGGAGTTCAGCAGCTCTGAGAACCAGATCATGTTTACAGAGAGCCTAAGTCCTTCTGTTAACCAGGGAAATTTGAACACTTTTGTTGTATTTCATCACTAGGAAGCCTGTTTGTTTAAACCTACTCCATCCTCAGCCCCAAGCTGAGATGAAAAATACAATTTTTCCTAGTAGACGCTTGTCTAATTTTTTTTAAAAACCTCTAGTGATGTAAAATCCACAGTTTTCCAGGCAGCCTCTTCCAGTGTTTAATTATCCTGAATGATAAAGCATTTTCTCCTCTGCAGCAATTTAGGCTCATTACTCCCCATTCTATCCTCAGTGGACTCGAGTAACATTTTGCTATTTTCCTCTTTGTTGCAGTCTTTAACATGCCAGAAGACCATTACATTTTCTCACTCTTGTCTTCTGTGTACACAAGCACCCCAATCCTTTCAGGTTTTCTTTTTCACACCTTATACACAACTCTCTTCTTTATACAACATGACATTTTCTTAACAGCATGTTTGCCAATATGGTGGCAGCAGGCAAAAAAATCAAGTGAATTCCTAGGAGAAATCTTGTGATTTGCCTTTAATGTTCACGATATGTTAAAATTCACAGACAGAAAAAATGTTATTCTTTCTGCATTCTCACCATAATTCTACTGAGGTATTATCACCTGCAAAAGGTCAAGAACAATATGGGCACAAAGTTTGCAGAGGTACTAAGTTATTCATGATCGTGAATATTGAAGTGCTAGCTGAGTGAGGAACAGCAGAAAGAACAGATAAGTCATTCAGTCAGAGAATGTCGGATAGAATTAGTGCAGATAAATTGATGAACATAGAAAAAAGTTGTGTGAACTTCATGTAATGGGCTCCAAACTAACATTAGCACTCATTGGGAAGGTCAAAGTTTGGCATGATAGAGTTCAGAGAAGGCAAGCAAGAGTCAAAGGCATGAAAAGGGTCCTGTATGAAAAATAATGGTGTAATTTAGGAATCTTCTGACTATAAAAGAATACGTAGGGGTGAGAGCCATAAGATCACAGAAGATTTGGAGAAGTAAGATGGGGGCTGTTCTCTGTCTCTCCATGAAAAGGAAGCAGGGAGATTAAACAAAAATTATGGGAACTGTTCTCTAATCAGACAGAAGGAAGCAGTTCTTCCCAAGGCTGGTTGAAGAACTTGGAACATCATTGACCATGATGTGGCTGCTTTAGCAGAAATTTGGGCTTGAATTTGCCACGGACACAGGGGAATACTGGGCAATTTCATGAAAGAGAACTTCACTGACTCTAGGGAGATAGTGAAGCACTGGCACAGGTTTCTTAGAGGGATGGTGGATGCCTAGTCTGTGGACATGTTCAAGGTCAGGATGGACAGGACTCTGAGCACCTGATTGAGCTGTCCTTGCTCATTGTAGGGGAGTTGGATTGGATGGTCTCTCCTAAAAGAGACCTTCCAACTCAAATGATTCTATGATTGTATGAAATATTCAGAAAAGCACTTATAGCCCAGGAATACCCTGAACTGGATATAGCTGGAAGCTGGTAAGTGAGGGGAAAGCATCCTTGTACCAAATTTTGCTTTTAGCTGCTGTGGAGACAGCATGCTGGGCCACATGGACATGATCTCAACCAAAACTACTTTTCTTACTAAATACTGCTCTTTTTTTTGCATGTGCAACCAATATTTCTTCTTCGGTATGAAGTTCTTTATGGCAACTTACTCCTTGATGTCAATAGATAGACATTTCATTCCAGGACTTTCAGCTGCAATAAATTGTCCTGAAAGCAAACACTCTAACAGAGAAGCCTGCCAGGATAATGCAAACTTCAAGATACAGCACAACAGTTGGATTATCTCAAATGCTTAGAACAAACAAACAGACTAATGACAGTCAGAAGGAAGGACTTAACTAGAGTAATATTTTGATTTGTCATTCTTGAACTTGGAGGTTTTACACTTTCTCCCGAGAGTCCAGAAACTTTATTCTGGAAATAACATTTTTCAGAAAATAAAATGACCTTGTTATGGTAATTTTGTCTCATTCCTGGTTTGAATTAGGCCACATGAAATAGTTTCATACAAGTGAAGTCAAAAGTGAAAGGTTTAGGGCAGAGAATGACGGTTGATTCTGGAAATTATTTTCAGAGAGCTGACACTGCTGCCCTGCTAATGGTTTTACTGGGGAAAATAAGATGGTGTTATGTACAGGGAAACTCAATTAGAAGCTCCACTTTATTTTGCTTTAAAAGCCCTTTCCCTGTTTCTGAGGTGTGACAGCTTCATATGTTTGTTCTGATTCTGACACTGATCACTGCAGTTTCAGCTATGATATCCAGCAGAGCCTTAACCAAGTTTCCCTCTAAGGGAGGTACACCATTCATATACAACCTTATGGCACAAACACTACCTCTCCCTCCTGTATGTTTATTGCTGGGGAGCAAGTACTGTACAAAATTATGTGAACTGTCACAAATGACACTAAATAGGAGAAAGCACTGACTCATTGCAGTTTGGATGCTTTGTAAAAATCTAAAGTTTATGGAATTGTAATGAGATCACATCAATTTCCAAATAGGGCTTTGGCATCAAAAGAAAATGTAGGAGTGTTTGAGTGCTCGGAGTGGGAATTTAATTTTCCAGTTAATCCACTACACAGTATCATAAAGCTATGATTTATATAGTTAAAGGAGTAAAATGAAAAAATACAGAGATATGCGAAGTGAGCTACGGCTGTTATTTATTGCTTGTTCTATAGCAGCACTTAGTAATACAGTCAAGGGACAGGGCCTGGTGTATTAGATGCACTCCAGACACGAGTAGCAGCAATCCTGACTACTTGGCAAACAGTATTTTCCAATGAATATATTGGAACAAATTCCTCTATTTTTGTGTTTTATAAATTTAGTTATCCTTTTAAAATAAAGCAAAATCAGTTAAAAAAATAGCTCATCTATTTTTTGGTGAAATGTTTTGAAAGAAATGGAAATACTAGTAAAAGAAAACTTTTCTTTAAATTGCTTAGCAATATTTTTGTTAGGAAGCCTACGAATTCTGCTTTCAAGTACATACAGTCATCTGCCTTCCGCTACGTTTGGTATCATTTTCAGTTTCTCAAAGAGATTCACATTCTAGATTTTTGTTTTGTTTTGACAGAACGACAGATTGTAATTTTGACTTCTGTTAATATGAATTCAAGTGAATGTGACTTCAGGTCAAAGTGCAAAAAGCTAATACTTTTATGAGATCTGCCAAGCCTAAAGCACTCTTTCTATTGACGTTAGTGGGAGATGAATCAGGGATATATGGCACACTGACACGTATTGTCTATATAGGTGTGCTTTATATAGAAACTTGAAGAAATGGTGTGATACATGGTTCTATGACTGCTAAGCAACCAAGGCGATGCTCCTTTCATACGAGGTATTCTATATGCAGGCGTGGTATAGGCTGACAGTCCTTTGACATTTTTTCCAATACTGCAGATGCTTCTGCATTAATATGCCTGACATCTCCTGTAGGATTTTATCACTCATTTATCACAAGCAAGGAATGCTTTCCTATAGTGATGTGTCAGCAGTTTATGAAAAAACCAGAGGGGGGCCTATCAGTCTGTGTTTGGAAATAGGTTACAGCCAAAGTCAGCTTTAGTGGGGATGGGGCAAAAAAGAGCTATGCAGCTATGGCCATGTCAGTGAAGTGGGACTATATTACACTAGACCAGGAAAAAATGATGTTAAGGAGCAGCTCCTGTTTCCTTAGAAATATCTGGTTAATGATTTTCAGCAATCACATTTACTCATCTTCTTTTCCAGTTTCACATTATACTGGTTCACAGTAGATGACTATGAAGGGATCCAGAAGTTCAGTCTTCCCAGTTTATCCAGGAGAAGGTTCAAGCCTTTATTAGTGTCTGGATGGACCCGTGTAAGAAGCAGTCCAATTGTAGGTGATTCTTTAATCTTGCAGGGAAAAGTATAACAAGATCCAAATTTTCTCTTGGATTTAATTGCAGATTGTTCTTTGTGTTATATTTAAAACATAGTAAAATTTTAAGCCTGTCACAATGTCATCTCTGTTCTAAACTCTTCCTATTTAATCTTGCCAGAACACTCACCTGTCTCAGCAATTGGTCTTTGCTATTAATTTTGAAAATGTACACACAGCTGCCAAGTATAAATACTGGTAAGCAAGATCCAGAGTATGGATAAGTAAGATGGATGCATTAGAACACAGTTCTTTGAGTATGTACATACTTTAGAGAGGGAGTGAACTGGCCTTAATTAGAAAACTGTGATCAGAACACAATGGTAGAGGTAGGTGTAGATGAGGAGACAAGGAGAGATACTGACACAAAGCATTGGTGATTGGAACTGTTCTTCGTGGTTACATGTCTTGAGATCATATAGTTAATGTGTAGAAATATAGTGGGGAAGAACCTCGCCCTATGGCCATGACTACCAAAGCAGTGCAAGTGGATCAGCACTGCTGATACTCCTGTTAAATTTTCCATGCAGCAGAGGACATCACTGCTGCTCCATTATTCAAAGCTTTGTTCTTTCTGTTTGCCATGGATTCTGACCAATTCTTTCCCATATTGGATATCCTGATAGAAATCTTAAGGTTTGGCACTAGAGTGGCTGTCTACTAATTAGAATAATCAGTCTTCCTTAGTATTTTCCTGCTGAAGTCTGCAATGAAGCATCATACAGTAGGAGACTATACAAATGTCTAGGAGGAGATAATCCCTTGGGGCTGGCTATCTACTTGCTGAAGGTAGATATCTGCCTGCAGGCTGTATTTCAGTATAACGTGTTATATCTAGATATTGAAGTATAATGTGGTAAAATCGTACTTGAACGCAATGCATTTTTTTCTTCAGTAACTGTGAAGAGGTGTTCAGACTTCACTGTTGTAGAGTAGCAGTGTCTTGCAGTCAGCCACCCCCATAAATAAGTGATGAGACTCACAAAGATTCCACTCCTTCATGCTAACACATTCTGTTTAAAAGAAATGTTACAGCTGGTAGGGTTAAAACTATATGAGTTTCATTCATTTCACTTTTCATAAGAGATGCCAAGTTCTTTCCTATGCATATCCGTGTCTATGCCAGTGATGTGCTGCATAACTCTCTGCACTATTCTTCCTTCTTATCTTAATTCCTACCTTCCTATAGGTTGTCTCATAGGGTAGGATCACCAATGATTAGTAAGTTAAGTACCATCAAGTGAAAGTATATTGAGGGTATAAAGTCGTACCTGCCAAATTTAGGGCCACATTTATACTCACCTTGAGACAGCTAACAGAACATAGTAGCAATGGCACCTATATTTTATCCAGTGCTCTTTGAGTGCAATGCACTTTATAGGGGTGGTTAGCAAAACTGTAATGAAAACTGTTTTTGCCTCAGTAACTTGTCTGCTTACGAAGCTACAAGTGGAGCAGTTCTCCTACACTTAATCCTATCCCTTGAGATCTCTCCCTGTAGAGAGCTTTCTGCATTTTTTTCTGGAAGAAGAATGTAGATGAGAGGAAGAATTAAGACATGAAGGATGACAGAAGTGAAGTGGCAGCTGCAGTTGGCTCACCTAGATCCTTGAGGACAGTCTGACTGAAGGGTACCACTTACACAATGGTTTGAACAGGCACCAAACCTTGATGTCATGGTCAAATTATGCAGGTGGTGAGAAAGATTTTGTTCTGCTGTGGAAAGTAGGTGCACGACTGGAGCATTCCAGAAGGAGGTGCTTTTCGCAGAGCAGAGTAATTTTTTGGCTTTATATAGTTAGAATCATAGAATTGTTTGAGTTGGAAGGGAACCTTAAAAGTTGTCTAGTCAAGCTTCTCTGCAGTGAATGGGGACACTTACAACTCAAACAGTTTGCTTAGAGACCTGTTCAGTCTGACCCTGAATGTCTCCAGGGATGGGGCATCCATGCCTGTTCATTTGGGAAACTGAAATATGGCTGTGGACCCAGAGCGCAGGTGGGACCCAGTGTACCAGACCTTCCTGGGATAATGAAGTCCTGCCTTTGCCAAAGCCTCCACTTCTGCCTGGACAACTCAGGATATCTAATTTGCTCTTCTCATCTGGTGACCTTTGATTTTGCTGACAAATAATAGCAGGCATGGGATTAGCATCCCACTTAAAACCACTGCAGCACAAAGAAAGGCAAGCACTTGATAATGAATAATGCATAGATAGATGTAATATGCTTTTCCAAACCAGTGAAATTTTTCCTTCTTTCTTTTTTTTTTTTTTTTTCTTTTCAAATGTCACAAGTTTCAAACCTTAACACTGCAGGTACTTAAAATAGACACACTCCGTGCTCTGGACTCTTTTCTCTAGGAGAAAGCTTTCACACCAAATTGAAAGAGAAGACAATTTTTATGGTTGGCTTTTTTATTATTAGTATTTTTTTCTCATTTTGTAGACAAGCTTCCCCACTGCTTTTTTTCTAGATAAAGAATACCCAGATTAAAATGTATTTGCATATGGCCTCTGTACATAGCTTTTTATTCCTGATTGAGCTGACATAAGATTTCTTCTTGCATGTTGTGCACTGTCATTCATTGCTTCCAGCAGTCTCTGCAGTAGTGCACAGTCTCTGACTCCTCATGTCTTTTCTGAGAGTTCCAATGATGATACAATTTCATTAAATGTGGTGCTTCTATTTTCTTAACAGAATTTGCTTCTAAGTGCCTAATTCCCTTCTTCTTTCATGTTTTCATTACTTCAAAGTGAGTGTGAACATGAGTAATCTTCCCTTTCACCCAAGCGTGCAATGGGATGCAGTCAACAGTGTCTGTGTGGTAGGCTGAGGAGGAAGGGTGCTTGAACAACACTCAGCATCCTTCTCCGTGGTCTGGAAAATCCTTTTTCAATACATGTTGCACTGTGGGGCTTAGGGGAGAGAGTCTGTTCTCCATGGGACACCATGTCAAGGTTCTTGGTAGGTATCTTCACTATTACACAAAGCTTTCCTCAAAGCAGTGGAAAGGTCCAGTATTATTTTCCAATATTATTTCCATAATAACAAAAATAAGATCTGATCAAGTGAATTATGATGTTGCAAGTAACACAAAAATAACCAACTGGATGGAGAATGGTGCTGAAGCCAAGTAGTTAGGATAGGCTATTTCTTTATGTACAACTGTTCTCTAATCTATTTATTGGCCATTGGACTTACATAGTGATGCTAATGTTCTTTTTGCCATAGAAAAAAAATAGATCAAACTTTCATGCCTTACCTAACCAGTAAGACTGGAATAGAAATGTAAGTTTGCTTTTTTCTATCAGCTGAGAAAACTTATGTTGGCATTTGGACACATATTTCTTGCAGGGATAAACACTATCATTCTAGAAGGCACATATTTTTTTTTTTTTTCTGACTAACACAGGAAGTTGTGAAACTCTACAGCCAGTGACACTGAAAATGACTTTCCACTGCCACAGGTATTGATCAGAGAAAAGCTATTCAATATCTGATTCCAGAGCCTTTTCATTCTTTATCATTAAATGTATATTATCTCTACTCTCCCCTTTTCACAAGGAATACCATGTAGTATATTTTTATTTGGGTTCATAATCACATGTTGTGGTAAATCCTTTATTTTTCAGCTGCAGCAAGAAGGTCTTAAAATGGGTAAGTGTGAATTAGAAGGCCAGAAGTGTCAACAGCAACATCTGAAATTGCTCTAACCATGGAAATTTAGTATGAGTCATACTGGACAAAATGAAATGCAGGTCAAATAATTATGTAAAGAAGGAAAGTAGGTCAGAGTAAGCAGGAATTCATTTTGTATTTATGGATAGTACAAGAACATGTAATTGGCCTTGATATAAATACAAAACAATTTGCTGAATATTGTCTTACCCAGAAGCAGCTAATAAATGTTCTCTGATTTTCTTACTATAATTTTTAGTTATCAGAAATATCTCCACATTCCTTAATGATAAGGAAAACAATTCTTAGTACTAAAATTAAGTACTTATGGAGCCATATTATAATAGGTTCACAATTTACTTTCTCTGAACATTAACTTACCCCATTTTTCAGTCCTAGAATAGCTAGAATGTTTGTAGCAGACAAACACAGAAACAAGCCTACAGAAGAAATTCATTTAGTGCCGCATGGCAAGGCTCATAAAGGAAATAGCAATCTTTCATAGCCACCTCGGTAAGCTTTGATTAGGCCCTTCAGGAACTTATTCTATAGGATTCATTCTGTTCTGCAGTTTATCTTTCAGATTAATCAACAGATCCAGAGGGACAGAATTCACACATCACCCACAAAACATCTCATTCAGCTGTTTCTGGAAGCGGCTGCGTAGCTTTTTCTTTCAGATTTGCAGTTGGAGTCTTTAAAATGCCATTACCTTCTGTGGCACTAAGAATTTGCAGTAAGCAAAATGTCAGGGAGTAGCTATGCTAATTCCCTCATTCCTGCTTTCATGCCACTGATCCTAACAACTTCATCTTTTCTGTGTCAAACAGAATATTTCATTCAATAAGCAAAACAGTTAACTATAAGAGTATATAATCCCAATATATATATATTTTTTCATGTGGCTCATTGCCTCTCTCTTATCTGCTAATTAGAAAGGATAAGCAAAAGCTTTGTTTGAAATGCAGCCTCTGCAATTCCTTCTGCCATTTCAGAGAAGTGTATCCCAAAATTAATTAATGTTTCCACAGAAAATATGTTTTGTAGACATTTACATAAGCCTGGCATGCAAACTCATTTCTCGTTGATTCCCATGTGTTTGCCAGCCTAGTAGTTTCCTAACAGTGTTTCTAACACGGTGTTCAGAATTCATTGCTTATGCTGAGCTAAGCAGTAGTAAGAGACCTCTCAAGAAGACATCTCAACTGCACATAACTGAATGCTGATGATAGTTGGACCACTGTTAGGCTGAGGTAGCAGGGTTGTGTCTGTTTCTCATCTCTTATCTAACACATCAGTTCTAAATTTCTGTAGCAGTGATCATCTTTCCTTTTTATGGAAGGCCTGGAAAAGAAGAGTCCCAGAACATCAATAAGACCACTAGACACAAAACCATAGAATGGTATGGGTTGAAAATGACCTTAAAGACCATCTGGATCCCTCCATGGGCAGAGACACCTTCCACTAGACCACATAGCCAAGAGCCCCATCCAGCCTGGCCTTGAACACTTCTAGGAATGGGACATCCACAGCTTCTCTGGGCAGCCTGTTAAGTGCCTCTCCACCTTCATTATGAGGAATTTCTTCCTGATATCTAATCTAAACCTACCCTCAATTAGCTTTAAACTATTGCCCCTTGTTCTATCACTGCGCTCCCTGATGAAGTGTCCCTCTCCATCTTTCCTATAGACTGTCAGGTTCTGAAAGGCCACTATAAGGTCTCCTCAAAGCCTTGTCTTCTCCAAGCTGAACAACCCCAACTCTCTCAGACTCTCTCCACAGGAGAGGTGCTCTGATCATCCTCATGATATCCTCTGGACCCAATCCAGCAGCTCCATATCTTTATAATGACGGCCCCAGATCTGAATCTGCAGTTCTGCAGATGAGACCTCACAAGAGCAAAGCAGAGCAAATCACCTCTCTTGCCCTGCTGACTAAGCTTCTTTTGATGCCCCATCTAACACATGGGATCCTATGACCGCTGGAGCTGTGACTAGTTTTCCTGCAGATCAGAAGCTGTGTCATGATTGCAAGGAGACAGTCTTCCTTCTGTTTTACTCAAGTGTGTGGTCTAGCAAGCTGCACAGCCCTGTTTGTCATGTGGCCAGAAGTCTACTTGCTTCTTCCACTGAAGCTGATGTAACATTTGCAGGGTTTTAAAGCTACTCTTAGGTGTTATGCACACACTACAAAGGTGCTAAAGCTCTGGTGGACAGCTTATCATTTAAATAACATAAAAATTCACTTATTAGGCCTTAATTTGTGGCATATGCTCTTGTCATACACAGTTTCATTTTACTTGAATGCATTGATTTTTGTTGTAGATACCTTTATATTAGAATGGAGGGTATGTTAGATACATTTATTTTTTTTTCTCTGTGGTATTTAACTCTGACTTTAAAAGTTCTTGGAATGAAACCAAAAGAGAAAACAAAACTCAAATGCAATATAATCCCAGTGAGAAAGACAAAGCTCTCTTCTTCAGAAATGTCTTTTAAGGAGCTACTTTGGCCATATGGAAAGATTGGTATTACTCCCTCAGCACAGAAATAACAAGGTATAAAAACTAACCAAAATGACAAATGCTTTCTCTTTATTAGTAGAGAGATATTCTGCATCGACAGTATCTCCTTTACTGGTCCATTAAAATCAGGCAGGAAATAAAATGAGATCCCAAACACCCCAAACGAGAGTGATAAAAAACAGCAACACTCATGGGGAAGAGACCCTAAAGCTCTCTAGAAATAGGTGTTGCTTCACTTGACTTCAGAGAGAGCTGCATTGTATTTGATGATGGAAAGATGCCAGTGCACTGTATTATAAAGTTTACAAAAAGACTGTGACCTTTTAAAATCACTATAAAACTGCAGAAGATTAACAATACCTCAGTGCTTAGATTGGAAAAATGTTTTTAGTATTTTATGTGCCCTGACTTACAGCAGAAAATAAATTGTAATCTCATATTGTAATAAAGTATAGCTTTGTTTTCTGGAAAAAAACTTACACCCAGGAAACTACACTCTTAATGGTGACACTGAGAAAAATTAGAGAAAATTATTAAAGCTTCGCATGAATGGCCAAAAGATATTCCTGACTTCCTTTCTGTTTTTCTTCCTGCAAAGATAATATTGTTGCAGATGTAATGCAATAATGGATAAAAGCCAAGTAGAAATATTCGGAGAACCAAGGAATTCATAAATCTTAACAACATTGAGGAAATTATGCTTCTTATTCTATGTGGCTTTGTGTTATTTTTTGTTTTTTGTTTAATATACTGGGGGGAAAAAATCAGGAGTGTCTCAGCTACCAATGGAGTCACCTAGGAGCAAGTGGAAGAGAAACCAGGCATTTATCTTGTACGGAAAGTAGGGGACTTAATCTCATGTTAGTTCAAATGTGAACAAAACAGTGAATCATGCTACAAAATGAGGAAGTTAATAATCAAAATGAGCACATTTTATAAGAGTGAGTGAAGCCATATTCAAAGTACTGCTGTGGGCTGCACAAGGTGTGGAGGGTTTACCAGGGTAACCTGTTTTCCCATCTTGTTTTCCATTTCTGTAGATGCCACTGGGGTAGAGGAGCATTGTCTTTTCAAAATGTTCTTTTGACTGAACTGAAAACCTCATTTGTGAAATAGAGGAGGGAATCTTCAGGATTGATGCAGACAGATCAGTTGTTCTCCAGCATAAGGTAGCATATATGCACAATGCGTGTACAGCTTAGGATAGGGAGAATACATCTGTGATCCTGGCCTCTTGGATATGCTGAATTTTTAAAATATTACTTTGTCACCAATCAAAGATTATAGTTGTTTTGTTATTCTAATAAACAGCTTTAGTGGTTGGTTAGATTACTTGAGTTCAATGAAATCACAGCTGCTGTTTAATTTACAGAGCTGTTAGAATCATCCTTTACACCTGTGGGCTTTTGAGCAACATAAGCAAGTGTGAACAGTTCCTCTCTTCTAGATGTTGTTCATTAAGTATTGCCTTACAGCTTTCAGGCTAAATCAGTGATGAGCATTTAGGCATGTCAGTTGATAGGGCTGCTTATATAGGAATATCTGACAGATTTTCATAAGGTGTAGTTTTTTTTTCTCAAGATGTTAAGACTAAGGTGCCTGTAGATTTGTATGTGCACTGTCTTCTGAGAAGGCCATGACATTTTTGATTACCTGCTTTATGTCATTGCTGTGATGCATCCGTTCACAGATGCTTTAAGAGTAGCCAGCTAAGACTAGTTTTGAATCTTCAAATGATGGATTGATGGATAAAGATTGTATTTCTTTCAAATACAGCTTCTCTAGGATTGTATCATCCCCAGGTATAATTCAGATCCAAGGAATGGGACACATCTCCTACAAGGACAGGCTGAGTTAGCTGGGGGTATACAGCCTGGAAAAGAGAAGGCTCTTATAGCAGGCCTTTGGTATCTGAAGGAGGTCTATAAGAAAGAAGGGGACAGACATGCTAGCAGGATCTGTTGGGAAATGTTTTCAAACTAAAAGAGAGAGGATTTAGATATGAGAAAGATGCTTTGGACAAAAAGAGTGGTAAAGTACTGAGACAGGTTGCTCAGAGTGGTGGTAGATGCGCTGCCCACAGAGATATTCAAGGTCAGGCTGGACCGGGCTCTGAGCACTGGATCAAGCTGTAGGTATCCCTGTTTATTGCAGAGGAGTTAGACTAGATCACCTTTGAAAGTCCCTTCCAACTCAAACAATTCTATGTTTCTGTGATAAGCCCTGCTGACACACTGTGCTGCAGAACTGCACAAGAGCAGCTCTTGCAAAGACACCTTCATCCAAACATCTGTTTTGTTGTTTGATCATCAGCTGGAAAGCACAAGAAATACATGGACTCATCATGGGGAAGATACAAGTGCCTGAGATCTCACCTTGTATCTGATGCCTGCTGATAACACTGTGCTGATTCCACTCCATTTGGCTGTTCATTGAGGTGAATATATGGGGGCTAAGATCTGACCACCAACTAAAGCCAGGCCTTGATGTCCCTTACAAAGGTGAGTTTCAAACTGCTATCTTACTTTTTTATCTGTTAGTTTGTGTATTTGAATGCCAATTTTTAAAAATATTTCATTATCAGAACTGTTGGTGCATTGAGATACAACTCTGCTTATGAAGAAATGTTAATATACTAACACTAATAAGTATTTGTAAAGTCAGGCAGGAGTGAAAATTAAAATTACATTTGTATAGAATCATTAAGGTTGAGAAAGACTACTAACTAGTCCAACTATCAACCCATCATCACCATGCCACTAATCATGTCCCTCAGTGCCACATCTATGGGTTTCTTGAACAGGGACAGTGATCTTTTAAAAAGATTATAAAATTCCAGTTTCCCTTATGTTGAGGAGACCTTCCTTCTGATGAGGAACAGAATATTAGGTCCATAATGCTGATGTTCTCTTTACTTACACTGTAGACAGTGAACCATGAGCAAGTGACAAAATCTATATTCAGTATTGACTATCAGTAATAAAATCCTTTGGTAACTCAAACATGCGAGTATTACATAAGCTACTGTATGTATCTATAAGAAATTTGTTCAGGAAGTATTTCAGTACCTTTATTTTGGAGGTTTTGTCCGGAAATATTGAGCTATAATTTTCACAGAATTGAGTAATAGCATTGTATCATAGGACGATCATTCCAGTTGGTCAGGAGTAATTTATATGCAGGAAAAGATTACAATAAGCAAGTGAGATATACAGAATTGTTGATTATCTGATGTATAACAGGGCAAAGTTGCCATCAGCAAGTCATCCTCTCCCGTATAAACTCAGATTCGTTTGTCCAAAGCTATGTGTGGTTTAATCTTTTATTTAAAATGGATGTTAGTGATTTCATACCTGACCAACGACTGAGAAAGCTACAATCCTTCAGAAAGAATTTTGCTGCTTGATACTCTATGACATGTGAGCCTCCTGATAGCTTACTGAGCCTGTGTGAAGATGGAAGATGAATGTTACTCTAAGTCTTAGAAGCTATACACCTTCTATAGGTAATGCCCAGTCAGCAGCTTTGCAGTCTTGTCATGTTTTTACAGGCATTGATTTCAGTTTGTTCTATCATGACTAATATAAAGGAAAATTGATTTTATTTCCTATGTTAGCACTTGATGAAAAAACCCTGCATTTTAAAGTAATTCTAACCTGAGAAGACATAAAGTGCTTTCCAGTTGTGCTTCGTTTATATCACCTCGATCAGTTCAGGCAGGGCACAGATACCCCAGAACTCCATAAATTAGGATTTCTGTACCTTCACAGGCAGATTTTGAAGCACTTTGTAAATACTTTATTTTTCTTAAGTGTGTGATGCTGAAACATGGAAGATAATAACCTTAATTGTCTGATGGATATCTATAAAGGAAAGTATTATTAGTATTACTTTGCTTTAAACAGGATATTTGAAGATGGCAAAAAGAAGCACAAAAACCTGGGATATTCCAGAATTAAAGCAACTCCTGAAAGTTTAATTTGGTATATGTATATATGTATTGTGATACTATTTTAATTATCATTCTCATTTTTCTCCCCACAAGACACTTGCCAGCTTCAACATCTATTTGGCATATTCTGTCATCTTCATCCTATCTTGAGAAAATTACAATTTCTGAGCTTGTCAGATGTATTGGCCAAGTTTTATGGTGAGATTTTCGGTGATTATGGGCAGTTGGTTGGAAGACTTGAATCATGAAAGGTGCGTTAAAAACCCATCTATGTGCTTATCTTGGTCTTCCAATCCAGGTCAGAACTCTGCCTCCAGTGCTGTATCTCCCTTTGCAGGAGCTCTAGTTAGATAATGACATTCAGTTCTGGAGAGGTCAGGTTTTTTTTTCTTTCTTTTTTCCTTTTTTTTTTTTTTAAACCACATCTTTCTTTTCACTTGTACCTCCTGGACCAGGCTTTAGACTGCGCTGGGCTGCATAGTGCAAGACCAGAGCTCTACTGTTTAAAATCAGTAAGTTTTAGGATGCTACTTGGAGGTGCAGCATTGCCTCCACTACTGCATAGAGCTATATGGATGAATATTTGATGCATTTAGCAACTCCCAGTGGGAAGAACAAACTGTCATCTTCCCTCAAACAGGCTGATGCTCAGCTTTTGCTCAGTAAACAATTTTTTATCATGCTTCCTTTGTTTATATCCACACTAGCAGAGTGTTCAGTTCTGAAGTGACAAAACCTTATCTGACGATTTCAAGTAACATATTTTGGAGGTCAGCACACTGCCACAGCTGTGTACCTCTAGTGACCTCTCAGTGCTCATTTTCTCTTGTTATTAAACTGAGACATTTCAGATCCTCAGTGACATTTCAAGTGGCTCTTGATTTGGGAAGTCAGACTATAAATGTAAGATAACTATCATAGACATTATACAAACAACCCCACAAAGTTCACATTCTCCTCGGAGCAACTTAAAATCTTTCCCGGTGTTTTCAGGTACATTGGCCTTAGAGAATCTTTTGAATTTATTTATAATTTTCTATTTAAACTAACTAGTTCAGCTTTAACCCCATTCAAAATGATGAACTAAGCTGTGAAATCCTGCATCAGATGGTCATTAACAGCACTGGGACAGCAGGGTGACAATGTGTCCAATCCCTGGTTCGGTGTTTTCACTTATGCAGTTTCCTGGCTATTATCTCTCTCTTTGTAGCTATTATAGAGCCAAAAGACCTGAATTTCAACCTGAAAACCTCCAGTCCCAGTGCTGACAAATAGGAAAAAAGATAGCAATGTCTCTTCTATTTTATAAGCTCTTGAAGGAGGACATGGTCTTGTTTAGCATTTGCTCTCGGTATAGAAAAAGAGATGCCCTTCCATGCTTGGAATGAAAATAAGTATGGAAAAATGCTGGCAACAGAAAGGCAAGCACAAGTAATAACTTTTCTCCCAACCACTTGAGCCATTATTGCTTTCTGATTTGTCAAGACAGGCTGTCCATTTAATGCCATATCCCTGTAGAATAGTAGCTCTTGTTTTTCATAGCAAAATGTAGTATGGTTGTATAAATGTTGAAGATGATTGGTTGTGAACATAATGAATTTTCAATTATTTATTTATGCTCCTAATAGAGGCAGAATCACAGACTCATAGAACGGTTGAAGTTGGAAGGGACCTTTGGAGGTGATTTGGTCCAACCTTACCTACTCAAGCACGTATAATATTCAGTATCAAGAATGACATTGTATGTTCTACTGCTACAAAACAATTAAAAACTGAGCTGCAGAGGGAGATGTAAGCTGCTTTTCCAGTTCAGATTCAAACTAGTAAATCATTTTGGCCTCTAAAAAGTGAAGGAAAATAGTCAGATACCAATTCGAATATTGAATTTAAATTTGGCTTTATTTCAAGGTGATATTTTTCTATTTAAAAATGAGCCCAAATTAAATGGACAGATCTACCTCCATATTCTTGTCATCTTTTGACCAAACAAAGCAATCTAAACTCTCCTACGTACTCTGATGCAGCTGGACAGAAAAACATAATTATTTTTCAAGAGGAAAGCCACTTTTGCCCACAGTAAAGTGACCAATATTCATTCATTTCTCAATCAGCTTAAGTGGCCTTTCTAATTAAATCTCTATAGTACGTTTACTTCTAAAACACGTCTGTATTTCTTTTCATTAAAGTGAAAGACAACCACTGTAGCAGTCCAGTCTCTTCCCATTTCAGATTTACTTTTAAGGAAATTAAGCAATTATCTTCAAGGCATCTATAAAGTAGAGAATGTGTGTCAAAAACTGTTCTGAGTAAATGGTTTCATAATTACAGCTATGCTGAGATGTTTGACAAAGAATCTCATCCTGACAAAACCCCAAGTCCCTACAGAGTTACTACAGGGTGAGAAGAAACCTGACGTGGAGGTGTTAAAGCACCATCACTTTTGAAACTGCCTCTTGTGCATGAACTGATGGGAGACTGAAAGGTAAATACGGAATGAATTCATGCACCATGATCTTGCTCTGAGTATAATTATATTTAAGATGCAAATGAACCAAGCTGTGAGTGACAGTGAGAGACAGAGGGACTGGGATGTGCATAAGGAACCAAGCTTCATCACATGCCTCAAGTATTTTTTTCACTCCTGCAGTGTGACTGGAATTAGCGTGCACACTTTTCTCACTCTTGCACAATCAAATATAATTTGGGGTGTGCTTGATTGGTGAAACCTCTGAGGCTGAGTACAAATTCGAGGGTAGATGTCAGCCAATGGGCACACAAGTGATTGTCCTTCTGCAGCTGACGCCAGTGATGGGTGGGCAAACACAGAAGTGAAGCGAGAACCCAGATCTCTGGGTTCATATTGGGATATCAGTCAAATCCCTTAATTTGCCATCCCTAAGGAGTAATCAATGGCATGTCACCTGCCCAAGGGAGGATATTCCTGGCTGCATAACACAGGAAGAGATGCAGCAAATGTCCCCTCAGATAATAGTTCAGGAATTTATTGTCTTGCAAAATCTGATGGTTATTACAGGGAATGAGAGCGCTGGGTTATGCACTCACCAGAGACTTGGCAGTTATCATTCTGAAGGAGCAAAGAATGATGGTGTTACAGAAAATATTCTAGGAATAGCTTTGAAGCAAGGAACATGAACCTATTTTATTGATGGAATCAGGGCTGCAGACTGTTGTATCCCAGCTCCGAATATATATTTTTTGCTTAATTTTGCAAGAGGGAAAGTGGATAAGAGTTTGCCACTGTGTTCTGGGAAAGTGCTTCTTGATATGCCTTCCTTTTACGGTTTCATTGGAGACTGACTCAACATTAACTGATAGGGGCCTTTCAAAGCCATTAGCTTGCACAATGAATCAGTAACCACTTTACTGCTTTCTTCTAGGAATTGAATAGAGCTAATAATATGTTTTAGCTCAGCAAGTAAATTACCCATCTGGTAGTTGTATGGTGTTTATATCTTCGTTTACTGGCTCCTAGAGAGGTTTTAGAGTTGAAAACAAATTGTGAATAGGTGTCTGCAGATCTTCTGTTTCAGGATATCTTCTCCATCTTTCCTTCCATTTCCTTCCATCTCTCTTCCCCACTCTGTTTCAGGGTTGCACTCTGGTTATGCCTCTGATGCAGACCTCCCTTTACAGAAAGGAGCTGCTGACAGCAAGTATCTCATTCTCTGCCTGAAGCTACTAGCTCCTGTGCTTCTACAGAACATAGCAATTCAGACAGCTTAGCTGTCAAGACAAAGTCAAGTCCTGCATCCAGTCTAAACCTTTTATTATAAAACTCTTTCCTCTACTCTCCTTAAGAAATTTAAGAAATTTAAGACTCTTTCACTCTAGCTACAATCTGTACAGTTTGTACAGCAGTACAAGGCTTTCTGTTGCTGTCAAAGCAGATCTGTTTTTGATGTGCCATAGTTTTTGATCTGTTCCACAGTTATTAAGCCCCTCTGTAGACTAAGGGAGCAGAATTCAGAATGAAAGCGTAGCACATCCTTGCAAAAATGAGGTCATTTGGTATTAATTAATCCACGTGATTCATTGTGTTTAAAAACAAAAACATTTTCTTAGCAGAGTTCTTCCCTGAGAACAAATGCCTCATTAATTTTGAGTACTTTAGCCTGTATAAAGTTTTACAGTTTGATAATGGCCATTTTGTAAGGATGCCACTCATCACATACATATCAAACAAGGCACATTTATTAACCCACTGTGTATGCTGATTATTTATAATTCCTGCCTGCCTAGACTGCAGAACAATGTAGTTGTCCAATATGTAGATTGTTCCTCTCTGTTTCCTTCCAATTGGATAGCCATTTGGACAAATCCAAAATTTTGGTATATGGTTTCCCAATTCTCAACATAGTGAGGAAAACAGGCAAGAAATACAAGATAATTAACCTGCAAACCTTCTTAAAGAAGCTGAAAAAAAACACAGGGAAGAGGGAACAGAATACAAGAGGAAGGACAAAAGGAGAGTAGGCACAGATGAATATTCATTCCACTGCTTTTCATTTCACAGCCTTTAGTGAGGCTTTTGACTTCAGAAGACCTCTATGTAGTCAGTGTTAAGAAAATGCTGTCCTAGTTTTCATACACTAGTGTGGTTTATGTCTTCATATTTCTCGCTATTAATACTGATGGGAAAAAATGCAATCCCAAAATTTAAGTGAAATGTGAATGCCATTGAAAAAAGGTCTCTGGCTGACACTAGGCACAATTCTAGGCAGTCTAGGGTAGTTATTTTTTTAACCAAATGAAGATCTGTAATAAAGCCTCATTATCAACCTACTGCAGTCTTTTATGCCAGTGAAGAGTCTGACAGTTAATCCAAACTAACTACAGAGACAGCAGCTTTTACAAATGAATAAAACTTCAACTCTATTTAATTTCAGCTCTTATATTCAATTAATATCATTACAGACCCCTGACTCCTTGTTCCAGCTTCTCCTTCTCAACCCCTCTAGCCTTATCATACCTTCACTTCTTGTCATTTGGAATCAGAATCAGAAGTACAGAGACTCTTGAACAACCTGCCCCTAAAAAGATGTCTTTGTTCTATTAATTCCTAATTCTTCTTCATTTGTGTGGGAACCATCTCAGTAATCTTACAGTAAAGTTGCAGGTCTCTGTAGCCTTTTTAACATTAAGGACAGACTGCTTACAGAACTTTCGTTTCCCTTCCTAAAAATAATTTCTGGAGGAATTTGTTCATTATGAGTTGCCCTAAGACAGTCCCTTGATATGAATGAAATTTGAGGCTGCACCTCAAGTACTCTGTTCAGTTTTGGTACCCTCACTACAAGAAAGACTTTAAGGTTTTAGATCATGTCCAGAGAAGGGCAACAAAGCTGATGAGGGGCCTGGAGCACAAGTCTTATGAGGAGTGGCTGAGGGTGCTGGGATTGTTTAGTCTGGAGGAGAGGAGGCTCAGGAGTGCCTTATTGCTCTCTACAATTCCTTGAAAGGAGGTTGTGGTGAGGTGGGGGTTGGTCTGTTTTCCTTGGTAACTAGTATTAGGACTAGAAAGAATGCCTCAAGTTGTACTAGTGGAGGTTCAGGTTGGAGATTAGGAAAATTTCTTCTCAGAAAGAGTGGTGATGCATTGAAACAGCCTGCCCAGAGAGGTGGTGGAGTCACCATCCTTGTAGGTTTTCAAGAATTGCGGAGATGTAGCTCAGAGAAACATGATTAGTGAGCATGATGGAGATAGGTCAATAGTTGGACTAGATGATCTTGGAGGTCTTTTCCAAGAAAATAGAATCATCCATGATTCTATTGCACTGGTGTTGCTGCTCAAAACAAGGTGGTTGGGTTTTAGTATCAGATTCCTAAGGCCAACAAAAGCAAATAGGCTACTACACTGAGTTAGTGCTTGTGTACATTTGAATCCATCCTGATCCATCCTTTGTCTGCGTGGAAACCCCCAAACATATTTTCTAACAGCAATGAAAGAGTGGGTGTTCTTCTCCAGTTTGAGCTGTTTTCAAACTAGGCGATATAGGTTGATAGCTGGACTAGATTATATGATGGGTGGATAGATGGAGTAGATGATCTTAGTGGTCTTTTTCAACTTTAATAATTCTATGATTCAGTATTTTAGTCATGCCTTGCTAGCTGCTACCCTCTGTTCTTCCTTTTAAATCTTTTGAACTCCAGCCTCTTCAACATCTGACCATTCCCTGTCTTTCTTTATTTTGCCCACTGGAACCAGTTATCTATGGGAGTCCTTAATGTACCAGAATGACCTAAAAAAGTGATACTGCAAAACAAGAAAATGAAAGTGTGCAGCTCTCAATGAGGAGAGCTGGTGTCCCTCCTTTTCCTGTGAAATGAAGCACACCTGGTAAAAGTGTTGTGCATTCTGGTGAGTACATTTGTCTTTGACTTCTCTTGACAAAAAGAGTATATTACAACCTATTGTAACACTTAGTGGCTTGAGTCTCCTAGCAACAGAGCTTTCTCTGGAGATGACCCTCCTCACTTCATTGTCTGAAACTGGAAGTTTTAGATAGCTTTGTATGGTTATAATGAACTTTAAATAAGCCTTTTCTTTATGGAAGCCTCATTTTCCATTAAGCAAATTTTATTTCCATATCTCCTGGCAGCTTAACGATAAAATACAATAAAGGTGTTTATTGTAAATACAATCACAAAGGAGGTAAGTGGTTTCTTTTTCATAAGTGCATTTGAATTAATGTTTAATAATCCAGCTGTTTGTTTTTCTTTAAATCTTTTCCCTAAGATTCAGAAAAACAGCTCTTATTTACTGAATGAAGGGCTTAGGGCTTTACAACTGATAGCTGTTATTAACAGTGTGCATGAGATCATACTGTGTAAATGAGTAGTAAATAATTGTATTTGTATTTTTCTAAACATCAGATTTTATTCAGAATTCTTTACCCACTCCAGGGTTTGTAAAACTCAATGGTTTTTAAATTTTGTTTGTCTATTTTTTCATTCTTTCCTCAAGAGTTATCTGTGAGAAACCATAGCATAAATTCCCATTCTATTTTTTTCTGTATAATACCTATACCATTTATATGCATCTCTGCATCACAAGAACCAAACTGATTGCTGTTCTAGTGTTCCCTCTCTGGAAAGCACGGAAATTTATGAACTTCTAAAATAACTATAGAGCTGCGAAAGTGGCTGAAGATTTCAAAGATACAGATAGAAACTGCTAGTGAAATTGTACTTAGGAAAAATATCCATTACTGAGAATGGCCCACACATCAGGAATGAATCAATAATACTGGCATGCTGGGAAAAAAAAGAAACATTTGACTTGATAAAGTGTCGTGAAACAAATAAAGAAATCCTTGTGCTGTAGTGGGCCCTTATGGGACTGCTGTACTCTGCTTGGGGCAGTGTGGATCGGGAAGGGTATGAACAAAAATAACGATAAAGGTTGAGAGGCTAGAAAAAAGCATGGCTTCTATTTGGAAACAGGATTTGCTTATCTTCAGGAAGGCTGAGAAGTGGTAGAGTGAAAAAAGCTACAAGATAATGAAGTGCTGATGAACAGAGGCTGCAACCATGGGCTAAGTCTCTGGAGAAGGTATGCCTTGGGATAGTTCAGGTCACCAGCAAAGCAGAGCCGAAGGTGAACTGATGTATACTGAAGTGAAGCTGATAGATATTAGGAAGAAATTTTTACTGTGAGGGTGGTGAGACACTTGAACAGATTGCCCAGAGGGGTTGAGGATGCCCTAACCCTGGAAGCATTCAAGGCCAGGCTGGATGGGGTTTTGAGCAACCTGGTCTAGAGGGAGGTGTCCCTGCGTATAAAGGGGGTTGGAACTAGATGATCTTAAAGATCCCTTCCAACCCAAACCATTCTATGATTCTATGAAGTAGACATGGTAAGAAGAATCATCCCCAGTCTTCTGATCCATATGAAATTAATAATCAGTGCTAACAAAATATTGTTAGGTGGGCACCACGTACTCATCTGCTATGTTTTTTTTTTTTTTCTTTTTTTTCAAAACAAAAATCACTGGCATACAGCAATTTTCCCATGCTCTGTGAAATTCCTCCCATCCACTGAACGCTGAACACAGTATTTTTATCAGTTATTTACATTTACATTTACACTTATTTTCATAAGTGGCAATGACAGAGCACACGGTAATAAATTAATGTAAACATTTTCGTTCACTGCTCATAAACGTAGTTGTTGATCAGTTACCATCCACTATAATTAAACAGCCAGTGCAAAATGGAGATTTGTCTTACTGAGTGAAAAATCACAATCTTAATAGGGAAATGCTTGTTATTTTGAAACATCTTAGGCTGCACTAAATTGTTAAAGAAACAATATTATTTGGAAGGTACAAAAGACACAAGACATTTTATATCATGTACACAAAGCAAAGTAAATAAATATTAAGATAAAATTCTGCTCTGTATACTACCTTTTGCTTCATATTTCTCTGTAGAAATTATACATGATAGACCAGTTTTGAAGCAACTCTTCTTTTGACTGGGTTCTGAAAACCTCATGGCGATGGCTCCACTTCGAATTCTTCACTTCCATTCCCCAAAGGTATTTTCACTGATATTATGGAACTTTAGCTTAGGATGCTTTGCCATAACATTTTCATTCATATCAGGTTAGCAGTTTAGCAGCTAATACACATTTTCTAATTAGAAATAAAAAATGAAAGGGCAGGGCGATTTCTTAATGTAATTTTCAAGGCCATCTGTAATGGGAGCAAAGTGACTAAGTAAATTACAAAGTGATAAGGTAAATTTAAAGTATTCATATGATCATCTAATATTTCATTGGTTAGTAATCTTTTATGTATCAGTAAGACTTGAAATCTGATTTTGTTTCTCTCTCCTTTCTGGACATCTCAGTTTAAGCAAAAAAAGACAGCAATGAATGACTTTAGTATACCAAAAATCACCCAGCACCTTTAGAATTATAATGAATAAAGGAGACGTGGCTGGACTAGTCCATGAAGTCATGACAAAGTTAGTATAGCTGCCTTTGTTTAAAGATAAATTCTTCTTTCTCAGAACAGATCTGAAAAATTTATCAGCCCTTGCTATCAAAATATCACTATCACAGTGAAACTTGGTGACATTACGTTTCTGGCCTGATTGTGCTCTTTTAGCATTATATGGCCTTTGGGAGAATCTCAGCACACAGTGGGCAGCAGCGCCTCAGTGACTTTTGCTTCTTATTCTGTGCTGCTAGCCCTGCCCTGACTACAGGGCTGGTCACTGCAGTCATCCTCAGACAAATAGCTCATTGTCTGACTTGGGAATACCCACCTTAAAGCCTTTCAAGCTTTAAGGGCCTGAGCGGGGGGAAATCCGAAGTATATTCACTCTCTTGGATCACTGTTTGGGATTTGTATAAAAACAAAAGCAGTTTTCTTCCACCTTTGTTTCTTTCACATTGTCTTTCACACCAAATCCTTCTGGAAAAAGTGTCTGTTTTAAATTTCTTGTGCTTTATTGAGTGGTCTTTCACTGTGGTTTCTGTAGTATTTCTGTTTCCAAGCCCATGGTCTAACCCCGGATGTGTTCATGGTTTTTCTCCAAATTAAGCTATGAGTGCATGGAATAGTTCAGGATATTATGCATCTCATAATAGATAAATATATGCGATTCCTGCCAAATTAGAGTGGCTCAGAAGCTGCAGCTCCAGTAGAAGAAGTAAATCAGTTAGGAAGGTAATTACTGCTTCACACGATATGCATTCAGAACTTGGTGCATAAGCAAACAAGTTCAAGGAATTGCACTCATTTCCTTTGCTACTTTATTTGATTGTGCAGCAATGGAGAGAGAATGAGGTAACTTCATTTACATTAAGTTTATGATCTCTGTTTTTCAAACCTCAAACAGTCAGTGAGATCAGGAATAAGTATAAAACATTCTATTCAGATGTTTTATTTGCAGTGCTATTTTTCATCAGTGATTAATGCCAGCTAGATCACATTCCATCAACAGAGTGTAAAAGTGATGGATAATAAGCAGACATTAAAGAAACAATCCTAAAGATACCACACAGGTTGGTTTTACTGTGTGATGGCCAACAGCTGTAAGACCAGAAAAATGTTAGGACTAGCAGAACTGGGGTTGGACCCCTGGTAATAATCTGTATGGGAGAAGTGTTTGCAGCCCTATGCTTACAAAAAGCAATTAAGTCCAGTCTCTTTTGAAATCTAAAGAGAGGCCAGAGATGTACAAGAGCAGATTACAAATCATGCGATTTTAAACCAAATCACCTCTGAGATTTTTTTATTTGATTTTCTGATGTGGAAGCCTTCAGGCTGTGCATTTTTCACTTATCTTCTTAAGCCACAGGAACTTGGAAACTTGTATTTTGTTTCCCAAGTGAAAGCTGTGATGATTATGTACAGACATGAGTTAGGAGCTCAGACTCCAGAAAGAATGCCAAATATTTTGCAGAGCCACTATTGAGAGCTTAAAAACAGTTTGCTTCTTGTACTGCTTTTTTAAAATATTCACATAATCAAAGTAGGTTTAAGTGACATGGGTTGAATAAATCCAAATATAAGAGTATTTGGCTGAGTACTTATTGGTGATACAGTGAAGTCAAGACAAAGAGCTGCCACTATGGACTGCACTATCTCTTGGCTAATCAACATCTCATAGGCTCCTGAACAATTTTTTCAACTACAAATGCAGCCAGCTTTGTTCTAGTCTGAAAAACAACTCTTTTCCCTTTCGTTTGACTTACAGCTGTGTCAGAAAGGGTTTAAACAAGTTTTGTGTAGGATCATATTTACTTTGAGAAGTTGTTGCTCTGTGGGCTCTCTGATGTATGGAGATCCCTGTGCAGCAGTGTCAGAAACAGAGACGGACATCACCTTGGACAAGTAGATGCAAGAAGTGCCATTCTGGTCCATAGGAATATTCACATGGATTGAGAAGGAAATTCTAGCTTCTCAGTGGAGACTCAGCGTTCACACACAAAGCAGAACCTGTGAAATCAGGCCGTCCCATCAGAGCATGAATATTGTTCTCCGAAGTGGGGGGATCTGAAAATGTATCTACTGTCTTCTTGAATTTTCTAAGTCTGAGTTTGGACACTCTTGTGGTTCACAACTACCATGGAAACTTATGGTGTGGAAGGATTTTGAATATTTGCCTGCACCCCAGACTTTTTTTTTTTTTTTTTTTCCAGATAATCAATATATAACAACTGTACTCATTTTGAAGTCTGTTTTGAAGTTTCCCTTCCTGACTTTCTCATCGGCATTCTACAGTGCTGCAGATGTAGTGTTATTGGTGCCACAGTAACTTGGCAATAGTTTCAGCTTCAAAGGAAAACGGCCTGAATCGTGGTAGGAGGAAGAGCCGAAACACTAAAAACTCTCTGGTACGTAAGTATGAATTTTAAATCAATCAGTGTGAGGGAGAGCTGGTGTGGCAAAGACATGGAATTGGCTTTTGCAGGAATAAGTTGTGCTATAGATCTTCTTGAACAGCTTTTCCTTTTTTTTTCTTTTTTAAAAACTTATTTTTCTCATGCAAAAAAGGATTCATGATATTTGCTAAGGTTCTTAAACATTATCATAAATACATAAATCCCTGCATTATTTTTCATTCAGAGGTTTTGTTCTGCCATATCACTGCTTAAATAAAAGAGAATGTCTAACAAAGTTTTAGTGCAAAAATATGTTTTTTTATACTACTGTAAATCTGGAATTACTGCCAGGATGAAAATACAATTTATGTTAGCAAACAGAGCAGAATGTAGTGCACCAAATTTTGGAAGAATTCATAAAATGCTTGAAATGGAAAACAAGATTATGGGTGATATTTCAAGTCAGATGCTCTTTGGTGTGTCTGTGTGCCTGAAATGTAGAAACCTTGCTGACAAGAGGGACCTGGTGTGCTAACGTAAAGGAAGATCAAAATGGAGAAGACCATGTTGTGATGTAGAGAGGGGAAAGATACTTGGGGCAATATCTGGATGGTAAAAGAAGGAGGGAAAGCACAGCCCACTGAAGACAGCAAAGGACAGAACGGCAGTTACTACCCGGATCAAAGGAGTAAAAGGTGGCAAGAAAACAAAAAATAAGTTCAGAGAGCTCTCAGCAGATAGCATGCCAGGTTTAGATACTGGGGAAATTTTTGAACGGGGAAGGAGGGAAGATGGAGGCAGTATCTCCAGCTCTAAAAATAAAAAACTTAGCTTCTTGAAGTACTTCACCCCTGAGGGAAAGTTGGAGTAAAGAGGTGCTGCTCCTTTTTTGTAGTGGGCTGAGGATGAATGTAATTATTATATGCAGACATTTGGGACGTTGCTTCCAAATTTAGAAGTATCTTTTAATGCACCTAAATCTGTAATTAAGGATTTGGATAGGCTATCTCAAGGACTTAGCTCTCCCATTCTCCTTTCCTGGACAACTAGCAGGTTGTACACACACAGGACAGAGAAAAGACATATAAGCAAGGTTTGTTATGGCGATTTTTTAAAGTTTTACATACAAATGAAAGATCGTGTGTCTCAGCAGGCTAAATGTGATTGTATCTGGCTACAGTTGATAGGACTATCAACTGATACTACGCAGCATTTAGTTTAATGCACTATACTGCATTATTTTAATGCATATGCATTTTAATGCATATACTGCAAAGCAGAAACATTTCAGTGATTGTATCTTATGGTTCTTTTGGAGAAAAAGAATATTTTCACATAATTCCTTCTTTTTTGGTGGTACAAATTGTTGACAGATAAACAAAATTGCTGGAATTGTTCTTCATTTTAATTAGGTAAATGCGATACAATCCTGGCAGTAAAAATGAGATTTAGACAAAATTTATCAGGAAGATAATTTGGTTCAAAACATTTTGGAGAAGTACTTAAGAAAATAAGTGCCCAGCGGAGAATTTAGATTTGGAGAAAAGTGCGTGTGGAAACAAAGCAGCAGAAAACTGCTTACTTTTAGCTAGAACAGCAACCTGTTCAGCTCTCAGGCACAAGGAATTTTTGCTTATCAGAATACATTTTTATATGTAAAATTATTGCCATTAACTGAAGACTGGCAGTGTGCACTTTTTTGGAGGAGGAAGTAATTTTTTAAGTGCTTTGCAAGTCCAGTGTTCATCAATCCATCTGTCAGTCAAACAGAAGTGAGAAAATATAATTTGCAATATAAACTCCATTACATATCATAGCATAATGCCATAGCATAAACCAGGGATATTTATTCTTCCTTGCAACAAAGGAAAGCCCACTCTTCATGACAGTGATGGTTCTTCATCACTGGAATGATATTAAGGAACAAAATTGATTTTTTTTTTTTCTATTAAACACACTGAAATACAATAAACTGATGACCAGCACTGAAGCAGCTTTACAGAACTGTCAGGCACAAACTTCCATTATTTGAGCATACTAGGATAGAGGAATCCTTTGTGCATTTTAACACTGCTAGATCTTGTCATCTCCTCAGTATGAGAACAAGAAAATGGGGATGTACTCATGAGAAGACAGCAGCTGCCAGCAACAGAATAGACCCTGTAGAGCTCAGTCATGCATAGAGAACCACTTCCCTAATCATATTCTGGCAAGAGTAACCAGGAAAATCACAAGTAAAATAATTCTAGAGAAAGGTTTCTCGAATTAATGTTTTTTTTTAAAATATGTATGCATTTAATATCACATGTGCTTTCTTCTCCTCTTCAGAATTCCACTGTAATGAGCTTAATGAGCTCTTAAGATTTCTCTGATATAGGACTCTCATGGTAGGATAAAGTAAGAATATAAAAATATAAAAATTGAGAGATTTAAATATTATAACTATTCAATAGCAAGAGTGGAGTGCCTGAGAGCACAGGCAATAGACACTCAGATACTACATTAATATGGAAGATGTCTGAAGTCTATCAAAGGGCCAGGAAAGACATATACAAGACACTTGTAGTGTTTTGTTGAGGACAGATGTTCCCTGCTGAGCTCTTTTCTTTGGTGCAGCCAATATGCACTATGATTATTTCTGAGAGACTGCAGCTGAATAGTGTTTCTTCCTTCTTTTCTGTGCACAAAAATATTCTTGTGTTCAAAGTTGTATTGTCTTCATACTGAGTTTAATGCAGTTTAGAAATGCAAGTGATTCTCAAGAGGGCTTCTAATGCCAAGTCTTTTTTTTTTTCTTTTTTTTTTTCCCCCATATTTCTGTTTAGAATTGCAAAAAGCCACGTTTCTATGCCCTGACAGTCACTCAGAAGAGTTATCACTTGGCGTGCATTCCAGCTTGTTACAAGGTCAGTGCTAATAGCAGTACCTCAGAAAGACCATGCAGATTGTTTTGATGTATGTTGACTTATGTTTGGTGTGGAGCTTTAAGTGGGAATTTACTGCCACTTTGTGAGCAAGATCTCTCCTGTGATTTTAGAGATTTACACCTCACTTGTATCTACATGTAAAATACAAAGCAATTTAAACGGAAGAATGGACATATAACAACACAAAGGTAGGAGCACAGCTACAATGAATACATTAAAAAAGTCTCTCCTGTCACAGCAAAAAAAAAAAAAGAAAAATTGAAAAAATTCTGCTTGCCATTTCTTGACAATAGTAGAATCTTGGCAAAAGATAAAATTATTTCTGCCAAGTTATGCATGACCTTCTGGACAGTGTCATAGAGAGTGCCTGGGCAGCATGAAGTGAAGATAATTGAAGAACCTTTAATCACATAGCTGTTATGTTCATTATTCTACAGGTGATGTTCCAGGTGTCCTAAAGACCTTAGTATAAAAAAAAAAAACATAATCCCGCTTTGAAAATTCACTGTTAAGAAAGGAAAAGACTGATCACATCTCTCTTGTAATGAAATCTTACATTGAGCCACAGGTCTCTGAGTGTTAGAGTAACTACTGAAGGTGGGGAAAGTTTTTTTTTTTCCATTCTTCCCATGGAGAATGGTCAGTATGACTGCCCTTCCTCCATCCACACACCAGATCTGCTTAGTGTTGTCAGAAAGGGCCAATTTCCCCTGCCTTTAGCTTGGAGCGTGCAGGAGTTGTGCAGGAGTGCAGCCGCTGTGCTATGACTGCTTTGAGCTTTTTCCTTAGGAGGTTCAGTGTCAGAGCTGGAAGTCAAAAAGCTGCAGTCCTTGACTCATGCATGCTTGCGCGGATTAGCCAATTGAACTGGGCTGCCCTTGGCATTATCTGGCTTGTTCCCCCTCTTAGCCAGAAAGCACCCTTGCTGCTCATAACTCATACATGTTAATTTGTAGTCAATTAGATGAGGAGAAAACTTAATGAGAATCTTGGTGTGAATGCCACTGCCCACCCCAGCTAGCCTCCCATGCCCACTTGTATTTTGTGGCCTCGTTTGAGGGTAATCAATGTGTGTATTTTTTTTTTTTTAATAAAATACTCATATTTCACTAGGCTAACATTCAGATGGAAAAGAAAAAGAGCTTATTTTCCTGCATATACATAATGTGCAAACAGATTAGAGGGAGCTTTCTTGCTGGAATGTATAGTGGTATAGTTCACACAGATCTTATTGTGAAGGAAGACTTAATACCAGAGGTGCTCCTGCTATCTCTCCAGCTTGATTCAGGCTGGAGGAAAAGAATGAGGTGTGCACTTCCCATTAACTGCAGCAGTTACAGATCTCCAAATTTTTTAGCAGATGTCAGTATTAAGGAAATGAAACCTAATGTTGCTATGGGAGAGAATAAATGTAACTGAAGCATCTGAATGTAAAGTGAGCAAAGATTGGAAAAGGTTGATTTGGAGTGATCAAAGGGAACCCTTTATCTTTCACAGAGAATGGAAAGAAGAAATGCAACTGAGTAGAAACTCTTTTCTATTACTTTAAAAAAAATGGAACAGACATTTCTAAATACATTTTCTTTATGCAAATCACAGAACTCATTATGCCTTTTCAGAAGTCTTTGTAAGACCTGAATATAGTTCTAAACAAACAGAGTCAGTGGTATGTGAGAAACCATCATATAAAATTAAAGGAAAAGCAAAGAATCTTTGTCCCAGCAACTCCAGGCTTATCAATATTTTAAGAGCCTATTTTAATTTCTTACTTCCCTCATCTGCTTAATAGATGATAGCAACAATTTCAGCAGACTGGATTTGATTTAACTCATCTTTGATATGTGTGATTCATCTACAGCTTTTCTTTCATGAAGAGTGAAACTTTATCTCAGTATGAATGATATGTATCCCCTATTGTATTGGAGGTAGGTGTCTGAAAATGAAGATTTTTTTATATTTAAAATCTATACATTTTGTTTTCTTTTGGCCCTGAATTGGAAGCTATTGATAGAGTGCTCTATATGCAGAGACCTGAATGTGAAAGTGAATCTCTCAGCTAGCAAAGGGACCCCATCAGCCTGAATTTATCAACCATACATTATCTACTTCTTCCTGTATGAGACAAAAAAAAAGTGAAATATCTTTGCTAGCCTGAAAACGTGAAATTATGAATTTGCTAAAAATATCAACATTTGACAGTTTGATGGCAGCAACCTTAAAAACTGTTATGGAGACATTTGAACTGCTCCCAGTAAGCATCATTCAGTCTTATGGCAGCTATAGCAGCCAACTTTATTGTTCTTACAGAGAAATAAGAGCAAAACATATTACTGTGGCACTTTAATTTTTTTCTGGTTTTGGTCTCTACATCTCTTTTCTATTTGTCAGCTTCACATCTCTCTGATCTTCATCCTGACAATTGTATTTCTCTTCTATGTAATTCTCCATTTATTCTCTTCACAAAGGAGACTAATCAGTTCTTCACACCTCAGAGTCCCCTGAAGTCTTTATTTCTTGCTAACTTCTACTCACATCTGTTCTTTTTTGCATGATTTTCTCTGCTGACCTTATGGCTTTTGACTTTCAGAGCACATTTTCCTACATTTGATTGTTTTACTTGAACATTTAATTGCTTCTCATCCCTGCAGACACTACTTCCCTGACATTTTATAGCAAGATTTAATCAGGATGTTTCTGCTCTTTTTTTTTTTTTCCTGGCAATAATCAGCTGAAACCAAACATGGATGTAAGAAGATACCTGTTTCATGATTTTAATAGAGATATTTCTAAGAAGTTTTGAAATTATTAGAAACACCCTTTATTAACCTTTTTAAAAAATCACTATTTACCAAACGAAAACAACCTGAAAATTAAGATAATGGGTAGTAACTTAAATATAAAACTAAATATTTAAACTTAGGAAAATATTTCCTAGTTTGTTAAAAGATTTTTCAAAGCTGCTCATGTGGAACCGGATTTGCAAAGTTTTGGTGAACATGAAAGGCAATTTTCACATGTATGCAAATGCTTGTGTAACTGACACATGCACTAGCACAGAGAAGGTTAACAGCAGTTGGAAGTTGGCCTCTTTTCTCCAGCTGCCACCTGATCCATATCAACAGTGAAAATAAGAAATGCGGGAGCTGAATGCAGGCCTGGGGAGGATAATGAATCATGTCACTTGGCATGTTGTACTGGGGCACAAGATACTGAAGTTCAGCACTGAAGTTTTGTCAGGAGTTGGACTCAATGATACTCACGGGTCCCTTCCAACTGGGCTATTCAATGATTCTGTGATCTCTAAGGAAAATATTTTCCTTTCATGTCTGTCACTTGCATGTGGCAGCTTGTGTCTGCAATTCACGCTATCAACCCCTCTCTGTCAGCGGTAACACACTGTGGTGGGTAGCTCAGCATTTAGAATCAAACAGCCCTTTAATAAACATTGTTTGAGAACGATGTCTCCTTCTCTGTTGTTTGGACAGGGTCCACTGGTCCATGGTGAGTAAGCGCTGGAATTTTCTCTTAACAGATCGATTTATAGGGGCTGGGGCCTTGAGAGAAATAGTATATATATCTGCTTAAAATTATCAGAAGCCTGAAAAACAGTTATTCATGAAAGGCACAAGTAAAAGAGCTATGTGCAAAGAGACACTGTAGCATTTCATGTAGCTTTCTACTTTCACATAGCTGGAGCTAGAAAGCTGGAGATGGAACAAAACATTAGATCCTTTTCTCAGTTTCTTTTCTCTAATACTTTTCTGATCCTTCACCAATAATAACCTGGAATGCAGATTATTTTTTCTGGTGTTGTTCTTCCATTTACCTTGCCTTGGCCAAGCAGTCTACTAAACTTTTGATGCTGCAGCTTGACTTGTCTTTCTTTAGGACAGAGAAATCTGTGACAAAGCCAATGCCTTTGGTGGTGCCCTGTCTACTACTGATCCCAGGATAAACCCAGCAGGAGGTAATAGGGTCTTTGTTTCCCCTGCTGAGACCTATAGGAAGTCTAAACAAGGTGTCTATGCAGACATCTCCCAGGATTTGAAACTATTGTTGGCTCAGATCCTGCTCTCCCATATTTTATACAAAGAGCTGACTTGCAAAGAGAAACATTGCCACAGATCTGGTCTGAGCTGGGGTGGGGGGAGGGAAGAAAGGACTTTGCAGAGATTTTGCATGATGCCATCATAAGAAATGCTAATGGAGAATAAATGGCAGAAGAAATAATATGGGCTCATTAGTGTTGCTCTTGCAGTTCTGCTGACAGGTCTGGCCTGAACAGAAATCCTCCATTCAGTTGTGTACTTCTGGTTTACATAAATGTCAGTATTTCAGCTACAGGCTATGACTGGTGCAGTCACAAACTTCGCAAAATCCATTTTAGGATCTTTGGGGTTCTTAAAATTTATGCTGACAGATGAAAAATGTAATAAAACTTAGGCATAACTAGTTTCTGAACTTTTGATAGTTTGGTAGCTATCATTTTCCATTTTTCATTTAAAAAAAAGAATGGTCCCAAAAATCCTTCCAAGCCTAAGGAAAAAAAACAGAAAAGTTGAGGAAAAATATTTTTTTTATTTATAGAGACAATAAAGACTGCTGTATATTTGAAGTCTTACAGTTGCCAGTGGTGGGTAGCACTTGTTTCTAAATGAAAGGACTAGTGACATACTGGACTTAAAATCATTTTGCTTACAGCCTTCCTTCTTTTCTCTGCTTGAATTACAATTTTATTAAATACAATTTCAAGGAGTGCCACTGCTGGGAACCAATATTCAAGGCACATCTCACAGCAACATCTCACAGTCCAAACTATGTAGAAGACCTCGTAAAATAGGTCCGCTGTGGAAAGAAGCATTTATTTGCTGCATCTCTTGCCAGTGTGAGTACTTGTTCATTGTACAAGATGGCTAAATTTCCTGCAGCTCCACTCTGATCAATGCTTCTATGTTGTACACTTCTGGAGTATAGAGGAGACCTAAGTAATTTGTGCTGCTTTGAGAATGCAAAATGTAGAAAGCAGTTGAGATGTGATGGAGAGAGAATGTAACTGTCCCTTCCCCAGACAGTCAGAGTGCATCTGGGCCTTGAGAGACTATGCCAGAATTTTTCTGTCAAAAACCTTTGGATATCATCTAATATTAATTAGGTTTCAGCTGACCTGCTCACTTCAGCACATAGACTTCCCTCTGCAGGGTGACAGTGGAGGAGAAAGGTAATGTCTTTTTTGATAAGGATACTTGGCATGCATTGTTTTCCTCTTTGATGTGAAGGATCATTTCAATCCTTTCTGAGGTTAAAATGGAATTTTCCTGTGTTTTCTTTCTATTAAGCTTTTATTCCATAATTGGTGCCCACATTTCTTAGCAATTCTAAGATAATTTCCGTCTAATTGTTTGTGACACAGCTTGTTTGTTTGGTAGTGCCTTGTAGATGCCTTGCTGAGGAGAGTGTTGCAGAAAGACAATTCAAAATATAGTTTTGGTGTCAACACACTAAAGAGAGATATAAGCAAAATAATCCCCTTGTGTAAAAAAAGAAAAAATAATAATAATAAACTGTGGTAGAACTGGTCTTATAGTTTGACAAAGCTTTCCATCCTGAGCTAAAACTCACTAATGTTTCTAGTGCAAGAGGCTGAGCACAGCAGTGGCAAGTAATACCTATGTGGTTCACAGCTAGCAAGAAAAGCTTGCTGAGGTTGAAGATCATTTCAGTTCAGTTTGTTGTTAATAAAAAATGTAGGCTATGTAACCATGTAGTTCTATTTATTTGTGAATCTGTAGCTTGCTAACAGATAACAAACCAGATAGACTATATTTACATTTGAGCACAAATCATTCAAAGGAACACGACAGGAAAGTCAAACCATCCACTGGGAGTTTGGGTGTTCTTAATGATGAAGATTTGAAAATGCAGAGAGGAAGTTTGAAAATACAGAGAGTCTGAGAGCTCTGTTTTAAAAACCATTGAGTGCATGCAAAACTGACAGGATGAATTTAGTTGCTTTAATCCAGATGTTTTCATTTTAAGTAAGAGAGAAGAGACATCAATGAAAATTTATAAGGGTAGTGAGAACATGCATAATAAGACATTAGAGAGAAAAATGTAAGCCAGCAGCGTCAGGGAGGATTAGGGGTATGAGTGCTTTGCTCTATTAGTATGTATTGGTGCAGCCAGCCATGTTTGAATTGCAATTTGATATAATTTGGGAATGCATTGTATTGTAACACCATTAGACTGTGTTCTGTGGATTTCAAGAGAATTTAATGGAATCAGGCACTCCAGTGCTATTGAAATTCAGTGAGCCATCTGTGGTGCTTTGTAAACCGTGGGGTTTACTTATCTTTTCCATAGGTCTTTATCAAGTACTATCTAGTCTTCAGCATGCATTGTACCCACTCAAACTGGGGCTGCATATGATTCTTTTCCCAATATTAACAGCATTTGAAGTGATCACTGGGCAACATATTGCCCTTAAATTTTCATACTCTGAAACCAATCATTTAATGCCAATATGTACCAGTAATGCAACTTTATCTGGGTTTTCACAAACATTTGGTATAATGCCTGCAGGTTCTATTGTTATTGTATCTATTATGTCAATATCAAATATCTGGCACTGAGAGTTTATCATTTACCTTATCACTAGTTGAGATACATTTCTTAGCTTGGTCCCTCATTCTGATAGGATCAAACAAAACTTAGGTGTTTTCAAGTATTTCACAGCATCTCCCAATCCCATTTTATGCTTTTATTGGAGTATCAAAGTGTCACAGTGAATCAGACTGCAGACTTGTCTTTTTCTTTACAGAATTTTTCTACTTTCTCATATGTTTCACTGATTTTGGTGATTCCTTACAGACAGATACAAAAGCATTTTAGCATTTTATCTCTACAGATCTTTCTTTTACTGTATATCCACGGGAAGTATGACAACGGCCAATGCCAGGGCATATAGCACATTTGGTGGTCTGTTTTGTAAAATCGCTCATATAGATTGGTCCTGCCTTTTTACTTGTGAATTTTTTGAGGAACATGGTCAAATTGATGCATTTGGAATTATTTATCTTTACCACTTAGTGTGTGGATAGTATAAAACGCTTTAGGAAAAATGCACCAGAACTACCATTCCCACTCCTAATGGCAGGATATAGTCTAGCAAATTATGTGCTATAGTCAGATTCCCTATTTGTTGCTTTTTTTTTTTTTTTTCTTTTTCCTGGAGACATGCCTTTGGCATTCTTAGTTGCCTGTGAAAGACAGCTTCAGCTCACTTCCAAGCTACTTGCTTTCAATGGCTTTGATAAGAGTGGCTGGGAGAATGAAGGAAATACTGACTTCTTACTGTTTTAAGAGTAAAAATCAATCCTGTGGCAAATATGTAGTTTTCTTCTGATAATTATGAGAAAATAATTATCTCCTTTATATCTGGAAAGTCCAACATAGTAGAGATTATTAATACACATTTGATAGAAAAACCTTGCAGAACCTGCTTACAGCACTGGTTTGGGCTTTCTTACAGTATCTTATAAAAAATCTATTCTTTATGTACTTCTGAAAAGCCAATTCGATGCTGAACATAAAGAACACAGATGAACTTTTCATTCTGCAGAAATTCCCAGTAATTTTATCAAATGCCAGAATTTGATCCTGGGTTAGTAAGGACTTTTGTTTTTATGTATGCTTTTGTTGCAGGGAATGAAAATATGATTTGAGAGCACTAATAGCAATTGCCTTAGATAAAAGCACGAGTGATTACCTAAAGAACTGTTGAGCTGCCTACCTGGAAAACATATTGTTTAAAGAGTAGTTTTCACACCCACGTTCATCCATTTAGCCCAAAGCATCAGAGTCATCCAAGCTCTAAGATCTGGAGCAATGATTTCAAGTTTTCACTTTTTTGAGCCAGACTGAAGATGATTGAGCTAAAGTAATTTTTTTATGTCTCTTGTCACAATTTTCATGACATAATGGAACTTCCAGACCTACTTCAGTTCTATCTAGCAATTATTGGGTTGTTTAGTCTTTTAACGCATGACACTTCTAAGTACATCAAAAGAAAGTGCCGTTAGACAACTGTGCAGTCAGATCTTTTCATCATTCCTCAGGAAGTCAACATAATTCTGGAAAAGGAAGATTGCCCACGGAGTATTGTGAAGCACTCAACATTTCAATGAAATCTTATGAATTTTATGTAGGTGAGGCAGAGCCTAGTCATGGCTAGCAAGAAATTAAAAAAAAGTCATTAGAGATAATGCCATAAACACTAAATATATTTGAAAGGTGGCATTTGCCTTTTTGTTATGCATGCCTAATTTGTCTGTTTATAAAATGAAATCCAGCTGTTCCTACAATATTTAATACAATTTCCACCCCTGTGGGGAAAACATGAAGGGATCTAGAATTCCTCATTATACATAACAAGCAGAATTGCTTCTGGAATTTGTCCAGCATTATGGGTCTTATGTCTGAGAGCAGAAAAGTTCATGTAGGTGAGTTAATGCAAGATTTCACAGCCCGATTAGAAATTAGAAATTTGTTCTTAATATTTTTTGAGCTAAAATAACCCTGTCAGTATCCCCCAAAAATGTTACTGAAAAAAATTCTAAACATTTTTTTATGAGTAAAGTTCATAGTGCTTTGTATCTGAAGTACGTACTTGCATGCAAAGTTGTGGCTTTAATCCTTTCTCCTTCCTCACCTTTGTTGCTCTCTCTTTCAGTAGCTGTTTTCTATAACTGTCTGGTTACCTGCTTGATCACACCATAAAAGTTCACAGCCCATTTTGTAGGCTACTCTCTTAAGAGGAGAAGAAAAGATATTAATCTTCTGAGTGGCAGAAATTTTGAATAGGCTGAACACGTCAACAAAGCACATTGTGCAGCAAGCTCGTTTGGTAGGACAGCAGATGAAAAATGGTTTTTCCTTCCTTGTTTTTCATCAGGATTTCCAGCCTGGACTTGGGAAACTAATTCTGTTAGAACTGATTTCAGAAGTTCTATTTTGGTTTTCAACAAGCAGCAATTCTCTGATGGTTCCTCTAGAAAATGCCAAACCAGCTCTATGTTTGATCTTCATGATGTCTTGTGACAAAGAGTTCTTTGGCATTAATGCATTACTGCACATTGCAATTGAATGTTCTTTAGTTCTTGTATTGTCAGAAAACATAAATGGAAACACTCACAATTCACTGTTTGCTGTTATTTATGTTCTCTCTAACAAGGGAGAAAAAGTACAAATAGTTTTCATAAATTTGTGTAATGTTAATCACTATCTTTTATTGTTCTGCTTTCAGTTGCTGTTGTTTGAAGTCAGATTACTTTGTCTTTGAATCCCAATTGCCTTGAAACTTCTTTTAATGCAGGCATAGAATTTGCCTCTTTTAGATGTTTTACTAGGTGATTTCAAGGAGAAATCGAATGCTTTTGCTGCTAAACTACTTGATTCTGATGTTGGCTCCCAGGTCTCAGATGTATACTGCGTGCCCTTACATTACATGCCCTTGGTAACTACTTGTTCTTTAGTTTCTAGTTTAAAGTACCAAAAGCAGTGAAGATAATAACTGACATTAGTCCTTGTAGTCTACACAAAAGAGAGATCAGAAAGCACTCATAACTGGAGGAACAGAAGATGCAGACTCAAGCTCAATGTTCAGATTCACAGTATTTAAGCTTCTAGAACTAGATAGACAAAGGGACCATGGTAGCATATTGCCATGTTAGACACTGAAGCCCACGTTCATATGTCACTGAAACCCTCAAAACACTTGCTGAGGTCCTTCTGTATGGGCCAAGATGCTGACATTTCTGACAGCTGGCACTCAAATAACCCCTCCAATTAATGTACCGCAGAGTATTTGATTTGCAACAAGAGGTTTTCAAAGCAGACCCACAGAAAGTCTCCAGTGTTGGACCTCATGCAATACATAGCTGATGACAAGACATTCCAGTGCTTACAGACTCGGAGCTTAGATGCTTTCCTTGAGCCCGTGAGAATTCTTTTTACCTCTGCATTGAACTTTGTCCATTTCATATCTCAGCTGAACCTATTAAGTTTTAGGAAAATTGCATGCAAGATCAAATCCAGTCTAAGAGCTCCAAATAGATAATCTCTTGCAAATACAATATTCTGTGAGAATGCTGGAGCTGAGTGTAGGGAGGGCAGAGTGTAGGGAGGTCTCTGTCTGGACATAAGCTCAGAGTACAAGACACTGCAACAAATGGCTCCCATTGAATATTTTGTCAGCTTCTCTGCGGGCCTTACATAAATAAGTTTTTCTTATTCCTGTTCTTGTCTAGTCTAATCTGAGTATTTACTCCTACTCTCTTAACCATTATTCCTGCCATTCCCTTTGGCTGAACTTCTCTATCTGCTGTGGTCCTCCATTTTCTAATTTAGGTCCTCGTACTGCATGTGTATACGAGATGTCCCAACAAAATCAATGAGGGAAGCCTGATACTGATGTTAATTTTCACTACACTATTAGCAGCAAAATAGGAATGACAATTCATACAAGCTTAGGGCTTTAATTAGAAGTCAAAGGCTTTACTGTCTCTGCATGAGGAGTATTTTCAGGAGAATTTAGCACCATTTGAGCTATCCCTACACATATCATTCATTAACGTCTAACTACTTATTAAATGTTGCTTGTACAATGGACCTTAAAGCTAATATTTCTGCCCTATTGTGTATTCCAGTTACATTCATCAATAAAGAGAGCTCTACCTTGCTGAGTACACAGTTTGTTTTTCCATCTCCTGTCATTTTAGATTTGTCATTTCAAAGATCTCTTTGAACCTGGATTTGTGTTAGCTAATGACACAGAAACTCTGCATACAGCTAGGCAGGAGCAGCATATTAGCAAGAAGACAGGTTTGTTCTCAGCAGGAGGTTTGTTTGTTGGTTTTGCTTGCAGAGGCAGAAAGGTTTTCCTCCATTTGCAGGGATGGCAGTGTTACTTCATTTTTTAGTTCATGTTTCTGTCAAGTAAGAGTTCTTGCAGATGACATCCAGACTGACACAACTACATTAAATCTACCAAATTCATAGACTCATAAAATACAATCAAAGACTCATTTGAGGTAGAAGGAACCTTTCAAGGCCATCTAGTCCAAATCTCCTGCAATGATCAGGGTCACCTACTGCTCCATCAGGTGCATGGAGACCTGTCCAGCCTGACCTTGAATGTTTCCAAGGGCATGGCATCCACCACTCTGACCAACCTGTTCCAGTGCCTCATCACCCTTATCATAAAAAACATTTTTCTTACATTTAGTCTAAAAAATATACAAAAAAATTGGCCCTTCAGTGTATACACGTGTATGTACAGTCATAGAGGGGTTGTTTTAAAGACAATGAATTTTATTTTCTTTTTGAGATATTTATGGGTACTTGTGCCTTGGATAGGTCTATTAAAGTGCTGACTGGAAACATTTAAATTGGATGGTGAGGTTAATTTAATTTTAAAATTAGCTGAAGTCCATGTGCTGAGTTGCTTCTTTTCTTTCTCAAGTAAGCTGTTCTAGTTTCTGAGTTATTAGTTGAAATATGATTACTGGCACATCCAACTAGCAACAATTGCCTTGCTTTTGCCTTTTTCAGCTTTATGAAATCTAGTTTATTAGACACAGACCTTTGAGAAAGCAGAATAACTGTACTGTATCCTGACTGCTTATCTTCTGCATTGTGGAAAAAGCTATAAAGGAGCTGGTAGAAAGATGCTGCAGTAATTATTTTCAGGCAGCACCACTGCAGGGATACTACAGGAAAGGGAAAATACAAATTCACCACAGAAATAATAATTAACATGTATCTTAAAAGTTTGGTTTGGGCTGATTGGATAAATGCAGATATGAATATAAAAACTTCATTGAGAAACTTGTTGGCATGCTTGAAACAAACTTGAATTTTCTATCAGCCAGTGTGTGAATCTAGGGAAAGAGAATGGGAACACTGCTACTGTACAATCATCTTGTGGGAGGAAAGGAAACACCAACTTTCTTCTGTCCAGTAGAGTTAATGTCTTAACAGTCTCATCCAGAAAGGAGTATCAGTCCAAGTTTAACCACTACCCCACCAAAAAAAAAAATAAAAAAATAAAAATAAATAAATAAAAAAAATAAATAAATACAACTGTACAGAAAAAGTCTTGGTGACTACAAAACAGTTAGCATTGTGAAGCACACACTTTCTAGCAGCTCCCCTTCCCCTGGGCTTGGACCACCCTTCCACAGCTGTGCAGGATCCTAAGGCCAGTGGCCTCAGCCTGGTGCCCTATTAGGGCAGCAATGAGATATCTGTGCCATGAGCCCCTTGGTGAAGGACCAGGATGTCATGTGAATGGCTCTTTCTTGTTCGGAGATCCATTTAGGGTGATTTTTGTGTTTCCTCATGTGCTTGTACACTCTGGCCTTTGTTTGCAGCTCCATGTTTTATCTAATCTTCCTATACACGGTGCCTTTTAGGTATTCTAGATACTATTTCTTTAATGTCTGTTACTCTTAAAATAGGTTTGGTCTGGCTCCAGTTCTGCACTTCTTTAACTCATCGCAGACAAGACATTTATATCATTGAGCCACCTTCTGTCATCCCATGCCCACACTTCTCTACAGGTCCTGATGTAGTCCCTACGCAGGTGACAGGCCTCTACTTCTCTCTACTGTAACATTGCCTTATAGTCAGAAATAGCCCAGCCTACACAAATAACTACTTGTTACTACTCTCACTATAAAAACTAGTGTCCTAAAAGATAAGCAAAACTAAAACAAATTATATGTAGCCACCTGGCTGGAAGAAAAATTGTTGAACTGAATTAAAGCAAAGCTTCAGGCAGATCCAGAAACATTCAGATAAAGCAAGCGTGACAAGCATCAATTCTGAGGTCTGGAGAAATCAGTACAAATGCTGTGGCCAACAGCAATACATATGTTGTATTACTGGCAATACAAATGTTGTGTTACTGGGCTAGCATCTTATAGCATTGAGATGAAATGATGCCTATAAGTGTATGGGGCAGGGGGCAGCTTAGCTTGCGAAAGAAGGAGCTGAAGGACATCACGAAGGCCAGCAGAGTGGATTAACCAGCACACTCAGGCCATATTTTTGCATCAGCCTCTTGAACGGAGGTGCTCAAATCTCTCTCACTGAGTATTTGAGTGCTATTTTGATTTGACTCCTAGTGCCCTAATAGCACCTGTTGTGCAGTAGCTGCTGGGTTTAAAGTCAAGTTCACCGGTTTCTCCAGGCCAGCATTACAGACTGTGAGATCCGATGCAGGAAAAACAGACACGAGCTCAAAAACCAAATCCTGGGAGGGTATTCTCTGTCTAGCATTTTGCTCTTCTCTGAATCTTTATTTGGAAACTTCTGGAATTGAAGCATATAAATGCTGTGAAGCTTTAAAGTGAAGCCTGAGATGATTTTATATCACAGGATACAAAATGTTCTGAAGGGGCAAAGCAGGATTTGAAGTGTGAAGAAGCCTGATTTTTTCTCACATACAGCTATTCATAAAGGGAATTAATTATTGTCCAGATATGTTTATCCCTGAAATGTTGGTATTTTCTACGCTAAACATTTTCACAGTAATGCAGATGGCATTAAAATCCCTCAAAAAACAGAAACAAACAACAAACAGAAACAGCAACTAATAAAAATATGTTATGGCTTTATTGCACACGGAAAGGTTAAAAGCCAACTATACTTTATAAATTTAACATTTTGTCAGTGGAAAGCTGTCTCTGATGTTTGCAAAAATATTCCAGTTTAAATGTTTAAATTTCCATCAGTGTGGGCTAATTTCATTCTTTTCATTGGCGTCAAGGGACTATTCATCCATATTGTGTGATGTAGCTGCTCTGCTCCCCAGAGCTAAGGATATATCATATACTGTTATTTCTTTGGTCAAACTTTTTGTATTACATAGCTTATTGTCTTGATGATCTTTCCATTAAAATGGTTAATGCGATGAGAGGAAGAAAGAAGAAAAAGCTGTGAGGGTCTGAGCTTCAGATACAGATATTCTGGCCTAAATTATAGTTATTCAAGGCTCTGTCCACCTTCAGTCAAAGCAGCCCATTTTATGGTAGTTGTAGACTGACTGAAGTCATGGCTGGAACAGGTCACCTAGAGTGCTGGTGGATGCTCTGACCTTGGCACTCAAGCTCAGGCTGTACAAACATCTGATGGAGCTGTAGGTGTCCCTGTTCATTGCAGGGGAGTTGGGCTAGATGGCCTTTAAGTGTCCCTTCAACTCAAATGATTCTATGACTCCGATTCTATGGTTGTTAGGGGCTGTATGACTGTCTTAAATGAAAAAGGCAATGAGATGCTGCAAAAGTGCTGTTTTTCCACAGTTCCAGTGAGTGAACATGTTTTGTCATTTGCATTCTGTTCATTTAACAGGGGCAGATAGAGATGAGTTAAGAGAGGAAATCATCATTATGACTCAGTGCCTGTACAGCAGTAGGAGATTTCAGTTGGAGCACAAAGGCACAGACTGTTGAAGGAGCAGATGCAGACAGGGCAATGGTTCATGAGCAAATTGATGACTTGATGGTAGCTCAGAAACCAGGAGCATTGTTCCAGTGGCGATGTCAAAATTACAAACTGTGTGTTGTAATTAATAAAATCCTTTCCATCAGAGAGCTGGATTTAAGGGCTTTGGCAGAAGTGCAACTAGTGTGCAGAAGGTGTATGTTTCTTTCTCCTAGTGATGCTAGAACAAATAGCCCTGATTTGCACAGTGATTGGCAGAAATTAGAAAAGATATATGGGATTTTAAGCTTAATTCCTGTCATTTAGGCCTCTAGCTTCTGGTTGAGCAGTGGAGTCAGGAATATGAAGTAAAAATGAAATTTAAAATATCCAGTAGAGAAATAGGCTGAGAGCACTGTAAAATTTTCTTAGGGAGATGTTGCCTTCTGTTTTACTGTGATGAAAGAATTCTGTCATGCTGGTAGTGCGTGAGACCCTTTGTTTCCATACTGTAGATAGAAATAAGAGCAGATTCATAGTTTGAACTGATTGGAGCACGCTGCTTTGCTGTTTGGATGCCATCATGGTTTGATGCCACATTTCCAAGTAAACCTGCAGGTTCTAGGCAACAAATTCTGCCAGGAGAAGGTGAATTTTCTGTATGAATGCCAGGTATTGCTTCATCTTCACAGCTTTCCCTTACCAATTTTCATTTTAGGAAAAAAAAGGAACGCATCTCTGTACATTTATCTTCACTCCTTGACTTATTACTGTTTTTTTCAGACATGAAGAGCTGATGGGACAAAGCATCCCTCTCTGCAGATCATTCCCAAGCTCAGGTGCAGTGAGATGGGGCATGGGTTCCCTTGTACCACGTACAACAGGTGGTAACACAAACACCTGAAAGGAGGGACAGGATTGCCAGTTAGCACTATCACTGTTTTAGGATGAGGTTTACAACAATCTTTGCAGACTGACTGAATCACAGCTGTGGTTCCGTGGCACTTTTCCAGCATGGGCTGAAGAAGTTGTCATGCTGAAAATGATGTGAATGGACATTGGTGAGCTCCTGCTGTCCCCTAGGGAAGTGAGCTAACCAAGGTGCAATTGCGTCATTCTCCCTTCATGAGCTGGAAGGTGATGAAGTTAGGGGAATGTGACCTGAAGCGGTTGTGTTGAATGTGAAAAGTGCAGCGTGGTGCCTGTTAACGTCACTTACCTGACTGTTATCTCTGAACTTCCTTGCAATTATATGTAGTTTAAGAGGAATTTCTCTAGAGATTACAGAGGTAAGACGTCTGTCTTAACACAAGGCTTATTACTTTTGTTAGTGTTCTTTCCATGTTTTTTTTTTTATGTGAATTGACAGAGGAATTAAGCAGCAAGAATTAAATGACAGAAACATTTTACATAGGATGTCAGAAGATATCTCTTTCCAACATGACTGTAGCACACTCTGCTCAATACAGACTTCCTCTGGTCACCGGCAGGTTGAAGAAGTCACTCCTTCAAGATTTTTGTAATAATGTGAATATGAAAGACAGAAATCAAGACTGCGTGAAATGTTGATTGAGGGTCTGAATTTAACTAGCAAAAGAGATCCGTTCCTGAAAACTACATTAGCAGTGACTTGAAACTCTATTCAAATTAAAAAAAAAAAGAAAAGAATAAGGAGCACTGGATTACAGTCATAAATGTATTTTTGAATGACCAAGAAGGAACCAGAAATGCTATATTGTTAAGCTTCATATTAAGCAATGCCTAACATCAGTTGGATCAAAGTTAGGAATAAAAAAAATAACATTTGGCATAATCCAGTAGTAAATATTCCTTTGCTTTAGATCAAAGTAAAGCTTCACACTTAACCTTCCTGGCTTTTGCACTGACTCTATTCAATCTCCACCAGTAGTACCTGTCCTTTTTTCCCACTTTTCATTTTCTTCCACTTGTCTCTTTATGCTCTTCTGAAACAAAGCAATCTTACAGAACGCCAGCACCCTTTATCCCTTCTGCCCAAACATCCCCAGGGTATAAATTTCCAAGAGATACTAGTTGCCAGATATTCAGGGATGACTGCCACTGTATTGTTTCTTTCTTTCTGGATTACCATTTTCATTCTGGCTCTGCTATAATGTATCTGTTTTGTTCTCTCTTGCCCAATTTTAGCTGTGTATTCTCAGTCTGAACCTTTTAAATATTTTCAATCCATACCGTACCTCTCAATCTTAACTAAATATACAGAATTTCTATATTATATACGTCAGAGCTATACCCATAATGAGATAAAATTTCCTTATTTTTCTTTGCCAAAACTGATGAACTATAAATGATTTGCTTTTTGGCTTATATTTGGTAAGACCTCTGCATTATGAAAATTTAGAGACTGAAAATCAAATCACAAATTGGGGATTCTTCCTCTCTTGCTCCGGTAGATACATCCTCTGTTATCATTCTATCCTTCACCAGAAAGTGAATCTATTCATAATTATAATATTTTTTAACACTTCAACACAGACCACCAGTAGCTAAATTTCCATAACACAACTCTTCCAGATTAGAAGTTTGTGCTATATGTCAACTCTGTGTCTTGTTTCACAGCTTGGGTGTGTAACTGTTGGCAGCTGCATGTATATGGATATGACAGCAAGTGTTTTATACCAGATTCCCACTTAAGGTCTCAACCAAAACCTTCTGCAGCCAAGAAACAAGTTTGCAGTGATTCTATGGAATAGTTTAGGTGCCTTCCAACCCAATTCTCTGATTCTGGGATTCTATGATTTCAATGGGACTGATTCAACTTGAAGTTGAATCTTAAAGCACTTAAGTTTTTTTTTCATCAGCCCTTGCCATTTTTAATCTTCTACTTTTGCATGAATTATATGTGTCTACCTTGACAGCATTCTTGGTATACTTGGAATACTTATGGAAAATGATAACATCAGCAATATGACAAACTGTTTTTTTTTTTTTTTTTTTTTTTTTTTTTTTCTGGATGAGAGCATATATGTCATTAAATGCTCATTTCAAATTGTAACCCAACAGGAGTTTGTAAATTAACCCAGCTATGAGCTTCTAGAAAGCAACACAAGCCTATTCTTTGAATAAAAATTACATTTCACTGAATTTATTTTCTCTGAGGGAAAAACACATGATTAAAAAGCCATTTGAAGTGCTTGGTGCTAGTCACTCTGACATAGTTTACATTGGTAGTAGCAGCCTCAGTCAGCCTCACTCTCTTATGCTGTGTAACTCAGGCAACATCCTACTTTAATAAACCTGGATAAATTTTCTTTCCATGATGCACTCAGCGGAACGTAACACAGTATGATGCTTTGGGTATAGAAGGCTTAAATTCATGGGGTTTTTAAATGTACTACTCACACTAAAACACCTATTTCTGTGTCATAGCAAAATGCCTCAGTGTAGGGGTTTTTTTCTTCCTTTTTTTTTTTCCTGTGTTATTAAAATGCTTTTTTTTTTTTTTTTTTTTCTAAAGGAAACTCAATATTGTATCTTTTGTGCTTTCATATAGACCATATTTTTTACTGATCACAGCTGGGCTGTTGCATCCTTTGAAGCAAAATTCACCTTACCTCATAGCATTTCTGCCCACTGTCTTGCCCAAGAGCACATTTGTTGCACAGCTAACTTACACAACAAGCATTTTTTAGGCTCAGTAATATATGAAAAATGAACCCCAAACCAGAGTTTTTCAGTGATTTTTTTTTCTCTATATTCTCTGAGTAGGTGACAAAAACAACAATTAAAACAATAACAGCATGCAGAAATCTTTTGCTTGAACTCTGCAAGATGCCCATTTTCCAGTCTTACATGAGTTTAAAGGTGAATATTGATAAATAAAGGAAACCTCCAGTCCCAGATGCTCTGTGCCACCTCTATTATTTCTAGTGTTGCCCCCGTGCCTGTAGTAGAGCACTATTTCTTTGAGCTCTTTTAATCAACTTCCTAAATGGTTTTAGATTCCCTCCAGTGCAAATATTGAATGTGCTGAACTTTGGTTTCCAGAGAACCTTGTAGCTCACTGGAGTGAGCCAAGAATACCAAATTTGTGCTGTCTGTCATATTGTGCAGCAGAAGCTGGATCCTTCCCTGGCACTCAGGTATGTCATCTGTCTTGTGAAAGTGAAAATGGGTCTTTCTCATGTGGTATAAAATGAAGAATTATTGTCATCTTTGTTCTATTTGAGCAGGCATGGTAGGTAACACCAAAATATTTTTGTATATTCAGTTCTGTGGTACACGCTAGAAAGCTGAAAAGAAGGCAGTTCTGTTAATTAAAATAAATTAATTCTGCTTAATTAAATATATTAAATACAATGCTTTGTTGAAATTATCTGGCAAATAACTGTTCAATGTCCTTACTTCATTCAGCAGTTCATCTTTCTGTAGCAGCATCAGCAATTCAGCAGTTACATTCTACTATGTAATTGGCGTCCGAATGGAGCAGTTCTGGTCATTTACATGGGAAAAGTAACTTTTTCCTTCCTAGGAAGCAGCATTAATAGTTTCCTTTTTGCCATAAAAATTGAACATCTGTAACTCACTACTGTGTGCAGGTTGCACATGGGGGAAGGAGGCAGTTGGCTCAGAGCTTTTTCTTCTCCAGTTGTGAAGAATGCCTCCTCTTTGTGTGCACACATTTATCTTCTGCTCAAAAGAAGCTGTTCCAGTTTCTCTGCCATCCTGAGACATCTGAAGCCCAGAGGAGCTCCATCGCTGCAGCAGCGTGTCCATGAGGGGCTGCTGCTGGGATGTGCAGAGCTGGAAGGACAAGCTCCCTGCAAGTCCAGAGAGATGCCTTTAGCACATATGCCAGCTCCTCTAACACTTTCTGCTGCAGCTCTGAATTATTTTCCCACAGTGTCACAACTTCAGCAGGAAAAATGCTGAATGCTTCACATGGAGCTCAGCTCAGAGCCCAGAGAGGGATGTCTCATTGCTCAGGGGAGTGTTTAATAACCTTGTGAAAGGGACTCCTACCTTCTTCTCAGCTAACTCAAATAAAAGAGCTCTCATCACAGCAGTTGAGAGAGACATTAGTGGGTAGTGAATGTGAGAGTGCTTGCTGGACTGAGTTCCGTGGTGGATTTATGACTGTCTCCTACAGGTGATAGGTATGAGCAGGATCATAGTATCATGAAGGCTGGAAAATACCTCTAAGATCATTTTAGTCCAACTATTAACCCATCACCACTATGCTGACTAAACCATGTCTAAAGAGCAATGAAATGAAATTTTTCTGAGTACTGAGTCTCAACTTTATATGCTGGAGAAATCCTGAAGTTAGAAAACCCTTGAGGATATGGCAGTAGTAAGGTTGGGGCTTTCAGGATGTCTGCTTTCAGATGATGTGCATTCCTTTTAAATCTGGATTTAGAACTGACTGTAAGGGAAAACAGCCAGTCTAACCTGGGCAAGGACGTGCAGCTGTAAGAAAAAGCCCCTAGTTGCACTTCAGTATCTGAATTGGGAAAGAAGTATTGATATTGAGCAAATGAAATAGCCAGTGACTACTCCGAAGGGCTGCTTGAGCCTAGCTATGCAAGCAGAGCTGTGCTTTCCTTCAACCCCCCACAGCCAACTTAAACCTCGTTAACAGTTTTAGCCTTAGGTAATGAAAATCGTAAATCTGTAGTTCTACCCTGCCCAGAAAGAAGCTGCACTGGCTAAACAAAATGAATCGGCTCAATGCACTGAGAAATAGTTTAATCCTCCTGCAGCAGGGGTGATGCACAAATAGCTTCAGGGACCAGCCCTGGCTTGTAGTTCTACGGAGAACAAAAATGGCTTTTAAAGGACTTTAATTCTCCAACTGTTGCAAGAAAAAAAAGGCACGTCTTTAACACTGTCTGTTCAATATTGGTTCTCTCTCATAAGAAATCCAGGCTGTAGCCTGCACAGACAGTTCTCTGCAGTGCCCATTTCTTTTGAGCCTCTTACCTTCTAACTGGTTAAAGCATTTGTGTCTAAGATATGCAATAGATATCTTCAACAGAAGACATCTAATCTATCGACTATTCAATCAGAGCCACCATTTTCCTCTTCCTTTTGCACTTCTTTAAACTGGAAATTTTTTCTAAATATATTTACTTCTTGAACACATTTCATTTTTTTTTCTTTTTTTTCTGTGTGGATCAAGCTTTAATACTGTTTTATTTTTTATATATTTATCTATTTTTATTTTTTGACATTTGGGGTGGGCAGTTTTCTGTCCCTCACTCACATTGTAAGCCTCAGGCCAGAGCTGGACAATTTTAGTGTCACTTGCCTGTTGCTGGAACACATTTACTCAAAACAAGATCAACGATGCACCAGAGACACCTTACAAATGGTCACCTCTGGTGTTTGGTGTGCACATTGCTGCTGTGATTTTCATCACCTCGCATCCATTCATCTGTCCTTGGCAAAACAAACATGAAGATATTCAGAAAAGTAATTAAATCATTGCCACTAACTTAAAAAAAATGTGTATATGTGGACATAAACACTTCATATCTACAAAATAGTGGACCTTTTTTTGGACACCATTAACACATTCCTGAATTTTGCCTGTCTGAAATGGTTATCTTTAGACACCTCTCTTCACCCTGGATTTTCTTTGTCCACTGTTAGTTAAATACCTCCTGGGAAAGCAGCTCTGGCAGCATCACTGGAGTATGTGTACCTGATAACCTTCCTACACAGTTCATATTCCTTTTGTAACTGAAACAAGATCTTACTGTAAAGGAATTTGAAAACTTTGTTGTTTCTTCAGCTTGTTTATAAGACCGAAAAATTGAGTCCATCTTATCAGTTAAAAAGAGTTTGGAATACAAGAATATCTGGACAAAAGGCAAAGGACATTCATATCTTCCTTAGGGTGTGCAGTCTGTTACTACAAGATATGCACTAGTTGTTTGGCTTTTTTCTTTTGTACATTTTCCCCATCATTCATTATTGAGACTTTCTTCCTCCTGTACGGCTTGAAACTTGTGATGTTTCAAATGTGGGCATTATTGTAGATTCTGATCTGAACTTCTCCCTTATTGTTGGTTGTATATGACTTCAAAATGAAAAAAGCCAGAGAAAGAAAGCATTGAGTTTCCAAGAAAATGTGTTATGTTCAGAAAGTTATCAATTTATAACCATTTCACTACCAGCACAGTGAGAAAGATTTAAGCATTTTTATGGAGCAGTAGCAACTGTTAAATTGAGTGCAGTCTCATGGATCAAGCAGTAACAATACTACTTGATGAAGATTTGAGGAAGATTTTTTTAATAGAATTTCCTTGATGATTTATCAACCTATCGATCTGACACTTCATTCTCTGCAGTTACATGACTGGCTTGTTCTGATTTTTGTGATATCAACTCCCTTTAGAGAAAAAATTGATTAAAAATGTTTGTATCCTCCAGCTGAGTAAGGTTCCTGTGAATGTGGAAAGAAGTAGATGAAGTAAAGTCATCCCTTAACTTCAAGGTGAAGTCAAGGTGAAGTTAAGGGGTTCATTCTAACACTGGTTCAATATTCTTTCTATGCTTCTGTTAAGAAAAAGGAAAATACTGCATGTCAGTACCTCTCTGCTTTGGGAACACAATCTCTGGTGCCACATATTCTGAGTTCAGAGCAGCACAGACTGTTCGAGGTTAGCAGGGACCTCTGTTGGTCATCTGGTCCAACCCCTGCTTAAGCAGGACCACACAGAGTGGGATACTCCAGACCATGCCCAGGAAGCATTTGAAGTCCTTCAAGGAGGGAGACTTCACAACCTCTCTGGGCAGCTTGTTCCATCACTCAGGCCCTTCCACAGTAAACTGAAATGTTAGAATGTTCTCCGTTCAGCTCTGATCTTTTTGACATGCTTGTCGTTCTTGGATCAAGGGTTCTTAAATACTTTTGATCCTCATGGTACAGCTGTTTATCAGAGGTGCTCTGTAACGCTAAGCCAAACAGATCTGGGGAATCACCTGTACTACCATGATTCTCCAGTTGTAGGTGCAAGATGCAGTAGATCTCAGGTGTCAAAACTGGGGAATCCAAGAGGTATTGGAGATCACAGAAAATTAAGGAAGGAATTGGGAATCCTGGGGCAAAAATACTGCTAGAAATGTATATAGTAAAAAACACAAACTGATTTTAGTTAGACGTTGTAAAAGTAGACAGGCAAGTAACAATACAGACATAAAGTTGTAATTGATAAATATTTCTGGTTTGTGTTCAATGTATTTCAAAAAATATTTGATGATACATTCTTAATTACTGCTGAAATGGAAAACAACTACTAGACTCAATTATTTGAAAAAGCAATCTAAAGTAACTTGGATGCAAGAGCTTTTAAGTAGGCAGCCAAGTAATTTTGTTTAGTAAGCTTTTGTCTGTTAAATAAGCTTCAAAAGACAAGAAGAATAGCAGTATATCAATACTGGAAAAAGACATAGAGAAGGCTTGGGTAATTTTAGTTCTAAGTAACAGTTTAATAGTCTATACAATTTAAATACTGATTAATAAATCAATTAATAAAGAACTATAATTTAGGAAATAAAGTAGTAGTAATCAACACTGACCTCTAGGAAAGAATTCCTGTTAAGGTCTGATAATTGCAATGAGTTGTAATGGATTACTTACGACATCTCAATTTGCAGTTTGGCATGGGAACTCAATGATAAAACTTACCACAACAATATTTAGATTTAAAATGAATTAACTGACAGGTTTTCCTTCAGAGAGTAGACTGCTATGGAGCGCTGATTATGTAGTGGTTTCTAAAGATGTCTGTAGAGTCTCAACATCCAACAAAAGCTTCTGTGATCCTACTTCTTAAACTCTTGAGTAGCAAAGACAGCTCATTCTGTTCCGCTTCACCATTTAGAAAATACATTCATATTGAAAACACTGTTGGCATGAAGTTTATGGTCAGGTACTACAGGTTCCACAGGTCCAATCAATTGCTAGTATCAGAAAATATAACGGTGTGAACCAAAATAGCTAATTGGAGACTTTGTCCTTGGAAATGGCTTTACTTTGATCAATTAACCACACTAACACTGGAATTTTCTTACTTATTTGCTGTATAATCATTGGTTTAGATATTTAAATGATTTAACTGTTTCACTCTTTGCAACATTTCTCCTTGAATATAGTTTCAATAAGCAGTGTATCTGCTTCTTTCAGGCACTGTTTTGGATTCCTTTTAGAGATGTTGTCTTCAGTTCTAAAAAAGAATTTCCTCTCCCCCCTCCCAGTGTGCTCATAAAGTTTTTGGACTAGTAAGGGTAGTTGTCAGAATTTTTGCTCTAATATTATGTAATGAATCAAAACATATGCCTTCTTTCAAACTGACCTCACAGGCGTCACTGTTGGGATCAATACTTTTTATATCTTATATATCACTGACATTGACAGTGGGGTTGAGTGCATCCTCAGCAAGTTTGCTGATGACACCAAGCTGTGGGGTGCGGTCAACACACCAGATGGATGAGATGCCATTCAGAGATACCGAGACAGGCTTGAGCAGAGGGCACAGGTGAACCTCATGAGGTTCAACAAATCCAAGTGCAAGATCTTGCACCTTGGTTGAGGCAGCCCTCACTACTAATACAAGCTGGGAGATGAAAGGATTGAGAGCAGCTCAATCAGACAAAAATCACCTGGGGATACTGGTGGATGGGAAGCTGAACATGAATCAGCAACTTGCCCCTGCAGCCCAGAAAGCCGACTATATCCTGGGCTGCATTAAAAGATGTGTGGCCACAGGGTGAGAGATGTGATCCTGCCCCTCTACTCTATGTTGGTGAGGCCTCACCTGGAGTACTGTGTTCAGATCTGGAGCCCTCAGTACGGGAAGGACATGGACCTGTTGGAGCATGTCCAGAGAAAGGCCACAGAAATGTTCTAAGGGGTGGAACGCCTATCCTACAAGGACAGGCTGAAAGAGCTGGGACTTTCAACCTTGAGAAGAGAAGACTACAAGATGACCTGATAGCAGCCTTTCAGTACCTGAAGGGGAGCTACAGGAAAGAAAGAGACAGACTCTTTAGCTGTGCTGGGGTCTGTGGTGATAGAACAAGGGGAAATGGCTTCCATCTTAAAGAGTGTAGATTTAGATTGTATATAAAGAAGAAGTCTTTTAAAGTGAGGGAGGTGAGGCACTGACATAGGCTGCCCAGAGATGTGGTTGATGCCTCATCCCTGGAGACTTTTGAGGTAAGGTTGGATTGTGCCCTGGGCAGCCTGATATAGCTGTGCATGTCCCTGTTCATTGTAGAGGAGTTGGACTATATGACCTTTAATGGTCCCTTCCAACTTTAAGGATTCTATGAAATGGCATTACAAATGACTTGAAACTATCTGCCTCTTATTCCTTTGGTTGGATGCATTATATGTCAGTCCTGTCATTATGTGTCACTTCTGTACACTTTCAGAACTCTAGATTAGAATTATGCAATTAGGTCACCTATATGCTTGAATTTAAGCCAGACAGCCACCAAAAAGCTGATGACTTGGTTCTTAGGGAACTTTTGGATACAGCCTGGCTAACAGAACATATTATTAAAATACTACTTTGCAGGTAGAGCAACTAGAAAAAAAGAAATTTATAGAGCCATTCAGTTGTTCGTGTTCTTTAGAAGAAATCTAAATCTCAGTGATAGCGATCATAATATTTCATAAATACAAAACTGAATTTTTTTGCATCCACAACTGGAGATTCTTGTCCTAGGTGTCCGTGGCTTGCTCTCTTGGCTGCCTTGTGTCATGTCCATCTGTTCGGACAGCAGGATTGGAGTACTGGCCTCACATGCCTTCGTGTACTCTACAACATCTGCTGACATTATTAAGCCAAAGCAGCATATTTCAGCAGCGAGGAAAAGAAAATCTGACATTACTTAAGCACAGCAAAAGATTTTCTGATAAATGAAAATATTGTGGGATAGGTATTAGAATACTCTTGTTTTGAAATAATGCTGCTTTGTGGAAGAGTTAACTCATGCAGGAGAGGCTAACATTGCAATTGTTTAGATTTCCTGGCCTTGTGCACCTCTGTGAATGGGGCATCCACACTTCTCTGGGCATCCTGTGCTAGGGTCTCACATCCCTCTGAGTAAAGAATTTCTTCCTAACATGTAGCCTAAATCCCTACTCTTTTAGATTGAAGCCATTCCCACCTGTTCTATCACAATCAGACCATGTGAAAAATCAGTCTTGATCTTGTTTGTGAGCTCCCTTTAAACACTCAAAGGCTTTTAAAAATTCCAAAATTAAGTTTCATGGATTTCTATTCATATTTTCTTAAATTAAAAAATGATATATTTGATGAGTTTTCCAAATTTATGTTCCCCCTTTTCAACCAGTGTAAGCTTCAATCTGAATATTTTTGTTACCTCCTAAAAATGTATTTATTACTTAGGGAAAAAAAGAATTTCCTGCTTTTCTTTGGAAATGCATCTAACAAACAAAGGAGTCTTCTGGTAAGATTAAATCTTGCTTATTAAGCAGTCTTACGATCATGCTGTAATCTCAAAGGCTGGTCAGATGCTGTCACCATAACTTTGTACAGATCACCTAAACTAAGCAGTTTAAGTGCTTTGTCAAAGAACCTCAGGAATTAGGTGAAATAATCAAAGAGTCAATACATTCTGATATGGTTACTAAACAGGACAGAGAATAATGTCTAGACTGTGCCTGCTGTTGGCTTAGGGGCATGTATTAAAGAAAGAGTTAAAGTTATACCTTAAGTTAAGGACTGACTCATGGTTTCTCAGAACCAACTGCTTTCTACTGCCTGTGCCTGGAGGGGCCCTGCTGTTCTTGCTTGTTGCGAAGGAGAAATATTGCCAGAGTCCAACCATTTCCTCATTGCTTTTTGATTTGGACATTTAGCTCAAGATCTCTAAGCCAAGACTCAGCTTTAGACTTCCTAAATCCATAAATTAACGTTGGCGGATTCCAAGGGGCATTCTGGCATCCTAGGGTCCACTTTTTAATGCCTCTTAAGATAATGAGGGACCCTCACTTCCAGAGATGTCAGGGAGGACTTCTTTAGAAAGACCACAAAGGTATTAGTGATAGTTAAGGAACCTTTCCTTCATTTCTAGTTCACACTTATTCACAATCAATTTTAGGCTCATCTTTTTCTTCCATCATCAGTATCCTTAAGCTTAAAGAACTTTCTTTCTTTCCTGACCTTTATGTTATTGGTGTATTTGTAGTCAGAGTCTTGCAGCCATAGGTTTGCAAGGATAAACAAACCTTGCTCATTTCTCTCAGAAATTAGCTGCTGGATATTCTGAGCATCTCAGAATCTTTTTATCTGCCTTGTGCTTATTTCAGTTAATCTTTCTTTAACATCAGTGGCTAGGACTACATATAATAATTCATAGCAAATGAAATCTTATTTCTTTTAAGATTACATAAATCTCAGTTGTGAATGACAACATCAAATTATCAAAGGCAATAATTCTCAAATATTTCTATTCTCTCTGATGGAAAAAAATCTTTAAGTCAAGTTAACATGCCTAATTATTTTTAATGAAAATAGGGAACTAGTAAATTCCATGCTACATAATTATTTTACTTATTTGACTACATTGGGATGTAATACTGTTTTTGTAGTTCATGTAGCTCAGTACTGTGTTTTATCTCTTCAGTACTTTAGATTACAACACACCATGTTTAGCTCTGTTATAAAATACTTGCTATAATTTACACAGAAATACATTGTGGGGAAAAAAAAATTACTTTGCTGTATCCACATTGACAAGTTTCTAAGAAGTAAAAATCATTTAAATCTTTTTTATGTCGAGGACAGAACTTCAGCAGATCCTCCTGACTAGAAAGCTCTATAGCTGCTTAAGAGATAAGATTTTGTTTTCTTTTTCACTCCTTCCTTCCTTAATTTATATTTATTTTTCCCCTGTGGAAACTAGGGATTTACTAAATACCCTGTTAACTCCATAACAGAATGGAGTAGGGAATTCATCTCAATCAGGTATATTTCACCTGAGGGGAGAGCATTGGAAGAGGTGGTGATACAGCTCCAGCTTTCTGTTAAATGGAGCTTACTAGGCACTACACTGCCAGATTGCAGTGCTCTTGCATACCTTCCAGGAAACTGGGTTGGAGTCAGCTGTGCCAAATCCTTCACCACCTGTCACCTATTCCTCACTGTCATTGATTGCTATCGGGTCCAAAACTGCTGGTTTATGTATATGTATATTGATTAGATTTAGTCTGTGTGGAGGAAGAGGCTTTACATGGTGCTGGATGTAAGTGAAAACTATTTCATGTTATAATTGGGAACTGTTAATAATAAATGAGCTGAGGAGGAAGTATTTGATGGAATCAGATAAGGCTCAATTTTTTAGAGAAAGGGGAAAGATTTTCCTATGTGGTAATGAAAAGGAAAAGGTAAAGGGGAATTAAAAAAAAATGAAGTTTTCCTCACCCTTAGAAGAGTAGGCTGAGCAGGCTGAGAGTACTATACAAGGAAAAGGTATGTGCAGAACTAGGTCTTCCTTCTCCTGTCTTTTACATAGTAGTGAAGTTCCATTTAAGGACCAATTCAACCCCAAATTGTTTTACTTTATACCCTGGTAAATGGCAGTAAAGGAGAGATTAGAGCCAATTTTTAATGGTTTTATATTATTTCCTTGACACAAAGAGATTGTTTAACTAGATTTTGTTTAGCTAGATATATGTTTAATTTAACCTAAATGAGATTTTAAGAGTATGAAAAATTACAATGTTGAAAACAAGACTGAAGAAGATGATATTGTAACTACTTGCAATGCAAATAGTTATCAAAAAACTCCCAAATAATAAATATGAAAAATGTATTAAACTACTTTGTTGATCTTGAGATATCATCTTCTCATCCAGGGCTTCTTCCATAGTTACACTGATTATAACTTCTTGGTGTTGTGTTTTCAACAATAATGTCTGTTCTCATAGGAAGAGTCATACAGAATGAAGTGTGCAAACACAACTAACTTGTTTTCTGCTTTGTGGATGAAGACACTGTGCTTCAAACACAAGTTCATGCTGTAACTGCACGTGCAAAAGTGCTACCACTTCGGGAAGCAATTTTGGTGGGAATGTGTTAGTGTTATACAATTGGCTGTGGTCTTGTTGTGGTTGTTGACTTCCTTGTCAATGCCTGCATTAAAAGAGAGATAAGATGCATGCTTTTCCCAGGGTTGCAGAGTATTTACTAGTAGGAGAAAAATATGAGATGTGGTATTGCAGGATGTATTCTCTAATCACTTTTGTTCCTGTCTCCTCTTGTCCTCTGCTGAGTCAAAGCCCTACCCTTCAGGACTGGGGATCATAGAATCATTTGAATTGGAAAAGGCTTATGAAGGTCATCTAGTCCAACTCTTCTGAAATGAGAAGGTCCTACTGCTTACTCTTCAGGGTTTTTTTAATCCCATTTTTTTTCTACTCAGTTTGTTTCCCCCAAAATGGGAAGTCTGTCTAAACATGGTACTTCTTTCCTGCTCACACCCAAAGAAGCAGATGCTACTGCAGCCAACAGAATTCGTTTCATCTTTCATGACTTGCAGCTCATCTTTCTTTAGGCTCACTAAATATACAGGAGACCAAACCAGACAACTTAATTGTCTCTCATGGTTTAAGCACTGTGCATGAGCTTCATTCTCGTCACAGGCTCTTGTCAATAAAATTTCGCACTTGATTAATAATTGCTTGTTTCACAAGGGATGATGGCAGAACTTCTCTGTTGCTCTGATGTGGAAGAAGGCACTGCCTGCAAAGCAGAGTTACCTCGTGCAGAACTCCAAAACATTTTTGGCATGTCCCCGTGGATGGGATTTTGTTGACATTTAAAAGACTCTGCTGCTAAGATTAATTGGCCAGTATTCTTGGAAGGTCATCGTTGGCACCTTCTTTTCCAGTCTGGCACTTACATGAGATAAGCTGGAGTAACCTATATTGCAGCGTGCAAATATGCCTTTCAATTCCACCTTGAATTAGCTGATTTTGCATAGAGCAATGAACTTTGCAAGAAGGGCCTGAGCTCTTGTATATGCTTGATAATATTCTAACATCTGTCAGTTGCTTAATTTCCAGAGGGGGTAGCCCTTCACTTCGTGAGCACTCTGCCCATCTTCTGGGCTCTAATCATCATTCTGCATGCTGTACTCCAAAGTAATGCGCTCTGCTGTCTCGCTCTGACATCTAATGAGAGTGATTGCTCTCCTGCTGAAGTGAAAGCATTGCTAAACAGCAGCAGTTACAAAAATAAGGGCAGAGTTTTCCTTGCTGGTGTGGTTAGAGGGTGACAGTGGGTCCTTAAAGTACTGTGCTCAACTCTCTGCAGGTGAGAGAAGTGTTACTCTGAACTTGTTGAAAACTTCCTGGAGGATTTGTATTTTAACTTAGTCTTGCATTCAGTCCTTTTCTGACCTGAATTACTCTGAGTTTGTGTTTCTTTAACTTCCTGCTGATGAGGTGGTTTATATCGGAGATGCTATCTGTTGTGACTGTGAACAGCCATCAGGGCTGTCAAAAGAGCTAAGGACTGGCTAATGTCTTGTTATTAACCAACCCTAAGTCAAGTTAAAAGAAATGAAGTAAAGGAAAACATTCTGGGATAAGGACCAATAAATACATATATAGCTGCTCTAAGGTCATATAATTTTTCAACTCAAATGCAAATTCAGTGATGTTCAGAGGAGTTTTCTGAGGTGCTAAATGAAGACAGACCTTCCTCTCTGCCTGGTCAAACATAGGTTCAACAGGAGCTTTATTGGGATGGGACATCTAATATTGCAGAGCCTTATAAACATATCACTGCTAACAGTCAGTTGTTAGTTAGACAACAAGTTACTGTTTTCCACCCCAAAATTCCATTCATTTTTCTTGCAGGGTCTCTGTGTATGAAGAAAAAGATAATCCTCAACCCTCAGTTTGAAACTAAAAAGTGATGCATGTAATTTTGTCAATCAGATTATGAAACGTGATTTATTTATTATTCCATGCTTAGAGGTGATTGGATACATACCTCTGAACCTGAAGTCAAGACACTACTGAACCTCTGGTGCAGCTCATAATTTAGGTGGTGCCCTGCTGCTCACTGCATGAGGCTCTGCTGAACCTGGCAGCCTCAGGCCAAGGTGCTTCACAGTGCACTGGAGGGGATTTAGCTTTGTCTCAGGATCCAGTTGGGCAGAATCTGATATGTTTGATAATGGAGGCCTGTCTTTGTTCTGATGTTAGTAACAGTTAGATTCCTCTTTAATCCTAAAAGTTGTATACTAGTGCCTCTTTCCCCCTACTGAAATACCTCTTTTTCTATTTCCACTTTTTATTCTTTGCTAGTTTTGGGAGTGAGAAGAGTAAGGGAGGATGGTCATGATGAAAAAGCCTAGAAATTCTGGAGATTAAAGAAAAAAAAGGAGGTGCTATTTAAAAATAATATACAATGGTGAAGCTGGACTTGAAATCTGTATTTTTCCCAAATATATAAATAAATAACCGTATCCATGGTGCATAGCTTTTATTAAGAAGCTGACATTTCAGCTATAAAAAAAGTAATAAACTGCTGTGCTAGCAAAAGGATATGCCATGTCACATCTAACCAGTTCACATGCTATACCAGTTCTGCTTGTCATTTAAATGCATGCTAACGTATTTATGAGTATTTAGGACTTTCTGCTTGGATGAGTCACAATCCAGTGGTTTTCTTCCCTCAAGTATTTGTTTTTAAGCGGAGGATGAACAGTTCAAAACAGTAGAGTATGTGCAGAGTTTTAGACAAGAGTGGTGCACTCAAAGAAGGATATCTTCATAGAGACTCTTTTTCTAAGAAGGGCAGAGGAAGAAGGCTGCTTGTTTATGCCAGTCAGATGTTCTAACCATCATGTGGTATATTTGAAACATAAAGAGCACGGCATGTGAAAGTAAACTGTACCATATGGATTGCATTTAGTCAAAAGCAGTACTCATCTGCTAGGCTCACTGTCTGAATGCCATAACAGGGGCAACTTAATTTTTGTATGAAAAGGACAAATAAGAATTGAATTTATTCTCAAAAAAAGAAAAAAGAAACAGAGAAATGAAGCTGTTTCATATTAAGTGTTGACAATTTTATAATTTTGGTCTCTTAAGGAAAGTTTCCTACAATGCTGTTTTTCATTGAAGTGACCCATTGAAGTGAAGTTCTTTTGAGGAAGGCGGTGCTTTACAAACTCAGAAAAGGTAATTGACACAGAATTGCAGGTTGGATATACAAGATAGTAGAAAACTGGTGAAAAAAGAGTTTTGGATCACAGGTTAGCCTAGGCCATTATTTGGAGCAGGATGATGTGTTGGCAAGCGTTTCAGTTCAGCCAAGGACATACTATATAGTGCTGGGCAAGTACCTTGATGCAACCTAAGAATCCTAAATAGTAAAGAGTGTATGGCACTGCCAAAGGATTATCTCAGTAGATTGTCTATGGACCTATGGATGTTAGGTTTATAATACTGCCATTCTTAATGTATAGCTGGATGCGATCACCTCTATCAGTTTGCTATCTATCAGTACAGGTGCTTTACTTATGTATTTTTATTCTCCATTCCACTTCTTTATATCATCAGTTTTATTGTTTTAGGACAGTTCAGTTACTTTGTACCTCTTCCACTGCTAAAGCAATAGGATGGTGAAATTCTCTGAAGCTGTAGGCACTGTATTAATGTACAGAACTGTACACTACAAACAAACAAATACTACCTAAAAGTATGACACTACTTAAAAAATACCAGCTTTTTTTTCTAGTCATAGTCATGTTTGTTGAGTATTCTGTTCATAAGAAATGAAGTGATCCTGAGCAACTTCATCAGTTAAACTGAAATAAAGAAGCCAAAACTTTTGCAACTCTGAATAGCTTTTTCTACCAATTAGTTAACTCTCAGCAGTGGGCAAATCAAATCTGCTAAGGAGATATTAATAGTAGCAATCAAAGAGAGAGATCACAAATGTCAAAATTTCCAGCTGAAGACATAATTACCTTAAAAAGCTTTTTATGTAACTTTTTTGCTGCATCTGCTGGATTCTATGAATCACAAAAGAGAAAGGAATGATCCCAAGAAAAAAGCAAAAATGCACAGGTCTTCTTACATTTCATACAAAGAGAAGATTTGATTGGCTTATGTATGTATCATGTAGTTCCTAAAACTGTTGGAACTAAATGAAAAGGTCACATTTACAATATTCAGGGGACAAATATACAGAATCCAAGAAAGAACTGGTGAACATCTATTGGCTTCCTACATGTTGCCATGGAAATGAGATCACTTTCCTCCAAAATGGATGGCATTGACTATTCAATATTAATTTGATATGTTTGATGTTACAAATAATAGACCAGAAAATCAGAAGGGATTTTTACATCATCTTATTTTGACATTAATTTTTTCATAATATACCCCTTGTTCAATCATTAACTTGTATTTTTCTGAAGTATATCCTCCAGAAAATCGTCTTGTCTTGGACTGAAGGCAGAGTACAAAGTTACTGCTACAAATGTTTGCCTGATATCTCATCTGAATTTGAGTCTGGTTCCAATTTAGCCATTGGTTCCTGTTTTCTCCTTCTAGATTAGATGTCCTGTAGTACTTGGGAAGGTTTCTTGGCTATAGGAACTATGAGTATCTGTAGGAAACTTTGCCAACTTCTCTTTCTTAAACAGTATTTCTAACTTCAAAGAACTTATTTGGCTTTTAAATTATTTCTGTGGATTTTTTCTATGCTAATGAAGAAAAAAAAGTTATATGGAGGGATAAAAAACCTCATGTTTTCCCTTTTTTGTTTGTTCAGAATGGGAGGGTAAACTTACTACAGTACAAGTCACGAGGTACATTACACCATTTCCATACATAAGAGCAGTTAGTGATTATGAGACAAATGCGATAAGAAATGTTGTTGTGGAATTTGGGGCTGTTTCAGGTACTTTCAGAGAAGCTGTATTTGCACTCTTTTTCTGTAGCAGCTTATTCAGACCCCTTATTCTAGCTACCAGCTCACCACTCTAAACTCTGCTCATTGTATTTCTCTTCTTTCCTCCAATATGTCTACAGTGCAAGTACTGTAACTGCCAGTCCAGGGATGCACTGTGGGACAGCCATCATGCTGTTTCTATCTGTAAGATAGCTTGCAGTATAAAAGTTTGTGGCAAAAAATGAAGGTATACTGAGTGAAAAGGTTTGTGTCAAAGGTGATCCAAGTCTCTCTAAAGGTTTCCATGCCCTGGATTTTTGTCTGCCTGCTCTTGCAGCCTTGGAAGCTTAGTATTATAGAATATATTAATACTAGATCTAAATGTCTAATATATCTAGAGTTAATACAGTATTGCTGGAAGATTTAGCCACTTTAAAATATTTCACAAATCTAAGGATTTCAGTATTTTAAGCAAAATGACTCCAGGGCTGGAGATTTCATTCTTTGAAGAAAACAAGAAGCTTTATAAAATGTTTGAGGATTTTTTCAACTTTACATTATGACAAAAATGTGTAGAGAAAATTATCTGTGATTTGCCTCTTACTTTTTTAAAATTTCTGTCCAAACAAAAGTGCATTGTTCATAGAATTTTCATTACTGCTTTCAATTCTGTGGAATTTAATACCATAGCACTATTTTTCCTCATCAGAACACAAAGGCCCAACTGTGCTGGATTGCAGCCAACAGTGCCATGATTTTTTTTAAATGTTATTTTATGTTCCTCAGAATCAGATAATTCATTTTAACTAAATTGCAATTATCTAAATTAATCAGAATAACCAATAATAATAATAAAAAAATAATAGGAAAATGATAATCTTAACACAGAAAAAAACTGCTCTGAAAACTGTGTTTACCATCTTCATTCTTTCTGTTCAGTGGAAGCTTAAATGACATCTAAGAAAGCTGTTGCATAGATTATGTCCCAGGTCTATCCTGCATGCTTGTTCTCTTCATAACAAGGATAGCTGGGAAAATAGCAGTGGGATGCTTTGGGAGACTGCCCATCTGGTCATCTTCCTGAGCATGGGTTGATTCTAGCAGTATCTATTTCTTTTGCCAGAAAAGCTGAAGCTTTTCCATGGTGCACTCATATGCTTGTTGTGTACTTACAGAAATGAAACACTGTTATTGGCTTCGGGGAAAAAAAAAGACTAAATTAATACATAACTATAATCACTTCTGTCTTGAGAGCTCTTATTTGCTTACACACAGCTTTTCTTGCTGCATTAGGGGAAAAAGTATGCTTGAAACTCTCTTTTTCAAATATCTTCCAGTGACTAAAAAGGGCTGTGAGAATATTAGAGTACTAGCTGATTAAGATTATTTTACGTTCCTAATATTTTGCTATGCGTAAGATGTATCAGGTATTTTAAAGGAGATTAGTCCACAAGAACATCTGAAATTAAAAGCTGTAAATCTTTTCTTGCAACTACATATGTTTCAGAAATGCTGTGGGGAAAAATGGTGTCTTTGAGAGGTAATGATATCCAGAGATACTCCTGAGGTAATGCTGATATTTGCTGCCTAACTGAAAGTTAAAAGCTGTAACTACATCACTTAATGAGCAGTGCTGATGGAGCTCAGAAGGGAATTTGAATTCCAGCTGGATGTAATTATCATTATTATTATTAGTTTATGTTCATATGTCTTCTCCCGGAGGGACCTTGTTGTTTAAATTGAGTTCTTCATTCCCATCACAAAACAAATACAAAATCAATCATGATCTAATCTGAGGAAGGCTCATCAGCTGACATCTTTCTGCAGACTTTGCTTTTTCAGTATCCAAAATACTGAAAGCAAAATTTCCCACCTCCCAAAAAAGATGTAAGTTAGGGGACTCCATCCCACTGTGGCAGCAAATCAAAGCAAGTTATAGCATTAGGCTCAGCTGCTGTGCCTGTAAGGTTGTGCTGTTTAAATTTGCTCTCACCTTAAAACGGAGTGGCGTTCAAATAGAGCAAGCTGCCATGAGCCCAGGAGCATGTTAGCGGCTGCTATATCTCTGTCAATGCACACAAATGTCATTCTTTCTTTTGTAAATCCAAATTGCTTTCCTTGTTTCAGGCTCTTTGGTGTCCTGTACAGACTCATTTTCCTCATTGCAAGTGTAAAAATCTCTAAGCTGGTAGCAGCCTGATTGCTTTGTTAATTACTTACAATCAGTTTTGCTGTCAATTCTTCATAAAAATGTAGACCTCTGCTTGTTCCATAGTGGTATAATTTAAGGGGCTGGCAAGTGCTTGGTATATACAAAGTGTAGATGTGTAGAATCATAGAATATCCTGAGTTGGAAGGGACCCATAATGATCATTGAATCCAACTCCTGGCTCCATGGAGAACTCTCAAAAAGAAATCAAGTATATAAACCTATACATACTTGTTTGTGTAAAGCATACACATATAAATAATTTCATCTGGAACTACTGTGACAAAGACTGCAGCAAATCATCTCTGGAGAATTAAATTTTAATCAGCTTGTTTTTGTGCTCCATGGCATCTCAAAAATCTCTGGCAATTTGTTTTTTCATGTGCAGTGCTGGCAGGGACAGGGGGACAGGTATTGCTCAGAGACACCCTATTGCCTAATGAAGCTCATTGCTCCTCGCTATGAGCATGGACTTATCTAGACAATCTGAATAACGAATGCTACTTTGGCGATTGCCCTACAATGACTTCTTTGGGAAATATGGGAAGGAAAAGTTTTGCCTAAGATTTTCAAATGGAGAGTAATTAAAATGTGACTCTGTCTGAAAGTGAAGGGAAGGTCTGAAGTCTCACGAGCAGTTATTAGCCAGTAATCCAAAGGAAAAACAAATTGTCAGCATACAAACATAAGATTCAAATACTTCAGAATCTGAACTGTGTACTTAACTTTATTCCCCCAACTTCCCCTCCCACAAAGGGGGGGGGGGGGGGGGAAGGGAAAAAAATGTTGCTTTGAAGAAAGGATTTGTGTTGAAAGATTGGATGTGTATTCCAATATGTTAAAATTTGTTGAATTCAAGGTTTTAGAACTGATAAAGTGGCAGGGGGAAGAGTTGTGGTGGTTTTTTTTCTTCTTTAAAATTCATATTTTGAAAAGACTTTCTGCAAAAAGACCTTGGTTAACAGGATCTGTGCTGGTCCCTGAATTCAGCACCAGTGTGCAACTGGGAATCCATCAACCCAAACTCTTGCTCCTGCATCTTCAGTGTGAGTGACTTCATTTTGCTTTTCTATCTTTTTCTCTCTTTTTATTAGCACATAGAGATGGAAGAAGTTGTGTTGGCAGTATCAACACCTGCAGCACATAAGGGATAAATGTGAATGGGGAAAGGAGTGAGACAGTAATGAGTTCTCTGATGGTGCAGACAGAGCAGAAGCAAGGGTGAGGCTCATGGGCTCACAGGAAGAAAGGACCTTGTTCTGTGCACATCCTCATCTCAGTGGAAAGGAAAAAGAGATGCTTTCTGTCTGAATTCTGCTTGTACTCAGGGCTTGAGTACATCTCTCCTTGAGTGTGGAGTACTCAATGAAACATCGTGCTCCAGACAGCATGTTTCTTCCCCATAAATACTTGCTTTTAAGGTCTTCTCTGCTAACTGTCATAGTAAATAACTGTAACAATTTGTAATCTGTTTCTTTAGCACTTGAGCTGTGACTGCTTATTGTCTCATACAACTATAGCATAACTCAGTGGTTATCCAGAAATGCCTTTGCGTGGCTGCGCAGTTCTTGTGGGTGAGACTCGGTTATCTCCATTTTATTCCTCGCATCTGAGAGTTGAATGAAGTGGATTCTTCTAATTCCCAGTGAGATGAATTTCCATCATGACACCCATCTCCTAATGTTACATTTCAGCCTTCTGCCAGCACTTAGCTGCACACCCTGGGGACGAGGAAAGGAGAGGTGTGGAAAGCAGCAGGAAGGATTTCAGATGCCACAATCGCGTTGTGGGGCTGTTTATCATGATTACTGGCACCAGAGTCTTGTGTATTAGCAATCCTGTTCCTCCTCCAGTCCTATAATAATTATATGAGCATGTGAGTGAATGGAAGAGAAGGTAATTTAGGATTTCACTTTTAATTTCAGTTGTCCTTTGATAATATGTTGAGTGTGGACTCTATTAAGAGATGGTGAGTTAAGGTGTAAGTGCTGCATTTCTCATAAAAAAAGTGTCCAGGTGCTGAAAAATAGAAGTTGGAAAAGAGGCCTGGGAAGGAGTTAGTGCAGGCAGCAATGGGCTGTGCAAGTTTGAGAAGAATAACCCACTGGGTTATAAATAAAGCATTGGAGCTTTTCTGTTCTTTCTTCTCTTGTTTTCTGTGATTGTGATCAAGAACTATGGTTGAATATAGCTTGTCTGAATTTTAAAGTGGCCCAGAATTTCACTCTGAAACTGGCATATCCAAAGCACATTATTTTCTGAAAAGAACAATTCCAAACAACACAAACAGGCTTCAGGGGCATTTAAAGTCCAAAGCAAGTTGAAAAGTCTGGAAAAAAAAGTGTCCTTGCTATATTGCAAAGCAATGCTTGGGGGCCAGTATTGAAAGTCACTAAATGAACAGAAAGAATGTCAAGTAATTTTTATTTATTTTAGAAAGGATAGACAAAAGGGAATCAGCTTATGGCCTAGAGAATATACTGATAGAAGAAAAAAAAATAGCTTGACACAATTGAAGAAAAAACCTTCTAATGGTGCAGAAGCTTAGTTAGGATTTGGAAATATGTTACTCTGTACAAAAGTTCATATATTATCATTAAAAAATGTGGTTCTTTCCTTTCTATGTCCATACATTTCTTTTATAGTTTTAAACTCACTCAAATATTTGAATGCGTCTCAGATGGTTTCTCAGTTAGAATTTATTTGCTTTCTGTGCCATTGCCTTTCCCTGAGTAGTTCCTTACTGAAGTTTTGGACCAAGCTCCATATGCAGTAAAAAGCCCAATTTCTCCATAACCCCCACTCATTACTCATCTGAGGAGGTGTCAAACTGTTGAGATGACAAGTTTATCTGACTATGACCAAATGGCATATCTGTGCAGTCAGAAAAGTAATTTACCATGCCCTGAGAGATTCGATGACAGAGCCGAAAGGGCAAGAGTACTTCAAACTTTATAGAAAATATACCAAACTCTCCACACACCCCTATCTCCCTGACAAAGAAAACCCAAGCAACAAAAGAAAATCACACACACACACACACACAAAAAATATCCAAAGAAAACCCCAATCTCCTCCTCTAGCTCAGCTTTCCAGTAAGATGAGAACTGAGCAAGGAAGCATAAAACTGCCCCCTGCAAAAGAAGCATGCAAAATCAAGTTATCTTTATCTGGAGACTGCAGAGCTGGCTGCTGGCAGTATTTAAACAGGATTGTTTCACAGTTGGGTGCCAGACACTGGGAGGAGGATTGTTATTTTCTTTTCCTCTCCCCCATCCCCAGGTTTTCCTTCTGCTACCCCAGTTGCTATTGTGCTCTTTCAGATTAGCTCAATTCTTTATTGTGGACTCAAATGACATATCTAACAAAAGCGATCAAACTCTGCTATTACTCCCACTTCCAAATGCCCCATTTACACTTTGGAGCTAATTTATACTATTTGCCTGCCTTGCTGTCTGAGAGCCCCGAGCAATTTATTCCATAGTGCCCTTATTTTAAAGAAATTATGCCTGAACTACTGGCAGGTTAGTTCTTCTATGGTGGCAGTCTGTGCTCTGGTACTTTTCAGTTATTCACCATCTCAAATAGCTTAAAGGCAAACTGTGATACAAGTTTTTGATTATAGTGTCCACTTACTCATGCAGTTAAACTGGAGAGGGAAAAAAAGAAGACTGGAGGTCTCCTGGGCTATTAAATGAATTTCTGCTGTGTAATATTGGTGTGAAAACTACCTAAGTCCAAAGAGTTGCTTTTGGCAAACAGGATTGGGATTTAAATAGTGTGAAGAGCTGAACCTGAATTCTGAATTCCTGTCTCAAACTAGAAGGAAAGAGAGTTGAAATGTTGCAGTCCTTAAAGCGCCTTTGTAGATGTGCTATTTTGAGGAAACTAAATTAGTAATAGTTTTCTATCACTTTGTTCATCCTAGTGGTTTTTTTCTTAAAATGAAAGCTAGGATCCAGGGCTGAATTTTATGTTTTTCATTTTACTGTTCATTAGTTCTTTGCTAACTCTTGCCTTATCGCCACTTCAGCATTTAGTAGGACTCAGACTTTTAAGAGATTGACTTCAATGTAATTCCATAAGGCAAAATGAGTTTTACACCTTAAGTGCTCTGCATTACAGGTGCTAATTTCACCTTAACTTAAATGAGGATGTTGTTTTTCAAGGCTTTTCCTTCCTCATACCTCAGTATATACAATTTCCCTGAATAGTGAGGCAAAACGCCTAGCTGGCAACTTAGTGCAAAAGCTGGCAAAGTACCCACAGTGTGGGCCATTTGTTATGGATCTCAGGAAAACAATAGGAAATACCAATTCTCTTCTGCAACAAAATGTGTGGAAGATGATATAGGCTGCCATTTTCATTCTTACCTGTGTGTCTTAGCCTGTATGACCCAGCCAGAAATTAAGAATAAGAACAAACTACAACTTGGTTCATTTAAGAAAGGGTTATGCAAACGAAAAGATCTTAATGACATTGCTTTCAATTGTATCTTTAGCCATGAGTATCCCTAATGTGTGCAATTAGATTGTTTATGGCATTAAAAATTACATAAAAGAATTAGGATGTCTCTCTTATGAGAATTCAAAATTCCGAAGTACTGCTCAAACAGTAAAGGATGAAAACATGACTACAGAAAATAAATTAAAAAAATCAATATTTCTGCATAATTAATGCTGGCATTTACTCTTGTGTATATTGCTGCTTTTTAAATGCATAATTTTTTTTTTCATCCCGGTAATATTCCTGTAACAATACTTTTACAATATTGGAAGGTTCGTTGTAACAACAGCTCTAAAGAAAAAGCAGAGCAGTGGGCAGGTCTGACAAATAGGACACAGAATGTGAAGTGACAGGGAACAGAGTGCACAGTGCAAGTATTCAAGTGCAGTTTTTCTCTCTCCTGACCTGTGAATTTGTGCTGATAGCCTGAGAAGCAAGAAATCAAGGTCAGGAGTTGAAATCTGGTCTTCATCATGACAAATATTGGTGCTAATCTCCATTCAAGCTCAGAAAAAACTTTGTTCCAGCAAAACTCCAAACTGGAATTATGAATTTCTCGCTTTGCTTTGTTGGTGTTATGGATATCACTGTTTGCATGCACAGCCTGAGATGTGCTGCTGGTGCCAGTTCTGCAGGTGGACTTCCATGAGCAGATGATATAGGATGGTGGGAACAGAGGTTTAGATCTGGGTCTGAGGTTCATACTCCCACCATGAGTGGGCAGGGAGGGCTGATCAGGCTGACTAATCTCTCCGCCCATGGACTTAATAGCTGTATTAGGTTTTGTTACAGCTGGAAGGAGCACAGATCACCTCCAGAACCATATCAACCAAAGCAGAGTGAATGGAGATAACTAGGAGGTATACTGCTTTCCCCTGCTCTGAATACAAACACTAGTGCGAGTGCACACTAAATGATAGGCTACCTGGATAAAGTTGTGTACATGCTTAAGTGTTTGCAGGACTTTTGAGAGCGGATATTGGTTTCTGAACTGAAAATGCAGGATGTAGCATTTAGAATCAATTTTTTTTACTATTTGTTCTTATGTACGTATTATTTTGTAGCTCTGTCTGCATTAAAAAAAATCAAAATATCAGCTTGTAGAATTTGTTAACTGTATGAATCATGGAAACAAATTAACTTGCTAACATGTCTGCATATCAGACTACTGCAAAAGTAAAAAATCACACACAAAAATAGTGTGAAGAGGGAGCAGGAGGTTGTGCAGTGTGACAACATGGACGCCAGCTCAGAAATGGAGAGCCCAATGCAACTGCCTCTTCTCTGCATTAACAGAGATCCCCTGGATTGTTGTAATGTGAGCTTCATTCCTCCAAGATGAGCTAGTAAGCTAACATAACACATATGGATTTTTCAGTAAATGAAGGCAGACAGAGAAACAGGTGCATTTATACAGTGTTTTTAAAACACCATTGCTCCTTTCTTTGTCTGAGAAATAGGTCTGTTCAGAGAAGACCCTACACACCCTTTTCAATCATTGCTGTCATATTGGTTTAGAGCATTCATTTGGATGGTCTGTGAGCCTTTTGGAGATGGCTACTGGATCACTTTCACAGCTGTGCCTTTTATAATTCCCTGATACCTTTTAAAATTCCTTCTTTGCACCTTTGTCTCTCTATCATGTCTGGGAGATTTCAACTCACTCACTCTGTCCTCTCCATCAGACAGAAAAGAAAAATGCTAGTTCTCTAGGTGCCTGTCAAGTTCTTCAGCATACTAATTACTGTTTGTCAAAGAACAGTTATTAACAGGTGCAGTCACTGCAGAAAAATAGCTGTAATGACCTGAGATAAAATTGGTCCCTACTGTCCAAATGTCAAATGGTTACTGCCCCACATGTTGGGTGCAGAGGATAGTGACTTATCTGCTTTAATGTAAAGTTGACTGCTCTTGATGACTGAGCAGGAGTGGCAGAGTGCTGTCCAATATCTCCAGTTTGGATGTTGAATACACATGGGCTATTCAACAATAAGCATTTTTCTGATCAAGACAGTATAAACAAGAATATTTAACTTGTACTCAGAACGTCCATAAATAGCCAAAGTCCCACGTTGCTATCAGGAGATAGGCCTTTGGTGTTAAGTATGAAACATGCTTTTTGAAAGTAGAAAATTCCTCCATCAAAATAACCTCAGGTCTAAGATATTCCTCATTTTTGTAAATATACTGTATGAAAACATATAACAGTCCTAAACTCATGAACATTTTATGGTTCACTTGACGAAAGTGTTTGGTTTCACAGAAAAAGCAAGTTGGATTGTGTTTTCCCTCTGAATTCATCTTCACCCACTCTTGAAGTTCTCTCCCTACAACATCAGTTCTTTACTACTCCGACGTCTGTGGCATTAAGTGTTGCATGTCAGTTTTGGCCCTCAGCATCATCTCAATTACTTAAGTGGTTTTATGTAGGTTTAACAAACCTTAGCTTAAAAGGCAATTCTTCTAATGAGGTATAAGAAGAACCCAAACTATCTCCTGTTTGTGATCTATTTTCCAGAAAGATAAAAATATGTGAAAAGATATATCTTTACCTCATAACTCAGCCCTAGGAAAACAGCCTCACAGACTGCCTGTGTCCAGGTATGGGAGGGCTTTAAGAAACATTATACTAAATCTCACAGAGGTAGAGTTGACCCTTAAGTACTTATGTAACTTCCAGGTCACAGAAAAACTGATGCTTTTATTTTTGTACAGGTATGACAGGGTTAATAGGGCAAGGATTGTGCTGAAGGGCAAGTGGATTAATTTGAGCTTCTGAAAGCAAAATCTGTGGGAAGCCAATTTTTATCCATTTTGTCTCCTGCCATGATAGTTCTGAAAAACTTAACACAATGCTGTGCCTTCAAGTAACTTCATCTTTACTTCTGATCTTCCCTCCTGTCATCACGAGCTTTCTCTCTATTCTTCCTTCCCCAAATACTCCAATCTGGTTGTGGGATTTGTTAGAGTAGATACAGTTTTGTGGGTTTTTTTGCTGGACTTGGTAGATGTGAGATCAACCTATGTGAGGAAACTGCTTTATTGTTCATTAACACCCCCAGATATCCTGCTTAGAATTAGCTTCATATCTGTAGTGCAGAATATTGAAGATATCATGCTAGCAATTGTGCCCTGAGGAATAAAGAGGGGGAAAAGCAGATGGTGTAGGGAGAGGGAAGCAAATTGGTTTTGCAGTTATAGTGTAAACTTCAGAAATCTATATTATGATGGAACCTGCTGCAATTTTAAGCACCTTTGACTAGATTGCTCAAGACTAGATAACAAAAGGATGAGAAGAAACGGAATCAATAAAGCTGTCAAGAGTTCTCTCCTCCTTCTACAGTGTTTCACATTTACTCTCCGTATCTCTCTACTTTGTCGTATTTCAATAGAGCAGAAAAACAGCCAGCCTCAAAGTTGAGCTATGCAATTTACTGTTCACACTTTACTAACTACTGCTTCAGAGATATAATACATGTATAGACAGGGACCATTTTTAAATAAAAATCATAAATCATAAGAGAGTAATTACTGTGTATACTGATGTTGATGAGAACTATTATCCTTCTTTCTTCATGAGCCTCATAATATATTAGTGTATCTGGGCCATACTACTGCTCAGGTAGAGTGAGGATTTGGAACAGACCTTCTATGAAGACAGGCCCACAGAGTTGGGGTTCTTCAGTATGGAGAAGAGATGGATCCAGGGAGATCTCATTGAGGCCTTCCAGTACCTAAAGAGGCCTACAGGAGAGATGGAGAGGGACTCTTTATCAAGGATTGTAGTGACAGAACAAGAGATAACTGAATCACTGAACTGTAGGGGTTGTAAGGGAACTCTGAAGATCATCTAATCCAAACTCCCTACTAAATCAGGTTCCCTAGGTTCCTTGCAATGAGGGTGGTGAGGAACTGGTACAGATGGCTGAGAAGCTGTGGATGCCCCATCCCTGGGAATGTTCAAGGTCAGGTTGGATGGATGGAGTTTCGAGCAATCTGATCTTCTGGGTGGTGTCCCCTGCCCATGGCTAGGGATTGGAACTAGATAGACTTTAAGGTTCTTTCCAATCCAAACCATTCTATGCTTCTGTGATAGTATGATTTTTTATGAAATAGGTAGCTATTGTTATTCCCATTATGTTACTTGCACTGACAATGAATTGTTATTTGAATTAACAGTTCTCCTGTACAGTGTAGTGCTTTCACAGGTAATGGAAGCAGAAATTTTGTCCTGGATGAGTAGCTTTTCTCTTCAGTCAAAAGTTATATTCCTTAGAGTTTAGATTTTCTAGCTTAAAACAAGCCACACAGTTGTTAGAGGATTGTCAAGATCTGGAACTGATGCTGCCTTAATAAGGGGAAACAAATGTTGCTGTAGACTGAGGTAGGATGGCTAACACAAAGCAAGCGCTGCTGGCTTGTACAAGCTTGATTCACGCATCATGTAAACCAGCGGTGCTACAATTTTTTTAATGGACAACATGGAAGAAGGTACTCTGCATTAGCCATTTGTGGGCTCATTTTCTATCACAATCCTAACTGGGGAAAAAAAAAAAAAAAAAAAAGCAATAAAAATCCTACAGCAAAAAGTATAACTGAAAGGATCCAGTCCATTGTCTGAAAGTAGTCATGTTGCCACTATGTTTAGATAAAAGGTGATAGCTATTGTTCCTTTTTCAGTTTCATCCTCATTAAATAAATGTTCATAGTATACATGGGCTGTTGATTTTAATCAAAGACTGTGTAATTGCTAGAAGAACTTATTTTCTTTCACACCTTTTCTATGCAGGAACATCAGCTGTGCAGGGCTATGTTAGAGATGGCTCCGTAGGGGTAAAAGTGATGCAGGAGTTCATCTATGTGTTATACATGAAAATATTTTAGTCTTAAATGGGACATACAGACTGAAACAGTATGCTCTGGGCCTTTTTTTTAACAGGAGAGGATATGGGGGAATGGGGCAGCTTGGAAGAAGGGATAGAGGAGTGCTAGAATTGTGCAGATAATATTAGTTAAAATGCTGAGAGCAATAAGAAGGAAGATTGTTTGATTGTTTTAAGAAGGAATATAGCACCAAAATTCTGAAAAGCCTGTGATCTATACAGTAAGACTTGCATTCACAAGTAGAGATGACAACCCACAACTGATCTTTACCTATAAACCTATCAAAATAGGTCTAGGAAAGAGGTGCTCAGATATGGGACAAGTGATGTTATTTGAAGTGACTTGTCCACAGGCGTATACAGCTAACCTGTAAGCTTGCATTACACCCAAGATCCTTTTAAAATGCATAAAAATAGCGTATAAAAGAATATTTTTAAATAACTTTGGTGTGTTAGTGGTTGAAAGCTTTTCTGGTACAAATGAGGATTTCAGTGAATTGTGAAGGTTTTTCTATTACAAGACTTCTGTAGGTGTTAAGATTCTGAATGGTCCAGCGTCCTCTGAATTTTTAATGGCGTTTAATGGATTAAATTAATGGATTTTAATGTGAATGTCTGCTTCAACTTGTGAAGACTAGAGCATTTCCAAAGTTGTGTATTGAGAACATGACAGTACCTGTCTTATTTGTTGCAATTATTATGCACTTCAGTGCAGAACACCGAAGAGCTGAATGTTATAGATTTTCTTTCCTTTTTACAACATGCTGCACAATACTGAAATGCTGTTATCTAATTACCTTATTTTTCACAGTCTTGTTCACTTTGTTATGAGCCTGAAAGGAGTGGTTGGTGAAGCAGTGTGAAGTCTATAGCATCTCCCAGGCTGATACTAGACTCATTACAGTTCATGAAATGCTCACAGATTATGGTATTCAATGTTACTGAAATATATATAAGGAGAAAACAAAACAAAACAAAAAAAAACAAACATGAAGTGTTTCTTAGAAAGGATTAGAAAAAATGATACTGCCCTGTGAACATCACTTTCTTAAGCATTAAAGCATACTGTATTAAATGAAGCAGATATCCAGAGGAGGAGGGGAATGGTATATCACTGTTCATAAAAAAAGTGTTTTATAAAATGAATGTAAAGAGGGAATGGAGTTCAGGTAGCAGATGTGCTGCTTGAAGTGAAAAAGCTCAGGGAAATAAAAGAAAAACTCCTTTACCTTCACAGAAATATTGCGACATACAGAACAATGTACCTGGAACTGCAAATAAAAGAGGAGGATATTTTTCCAATCTCAATTAAAAACTTAGGTGGCAATATTTTTTGTTCAGTAATAGTAGTTGTCTTTGCTCTCCCTATCACCAATGCCTCCAATGACTGAACGTACTTCTGTCTGCAGCAATTTGCACTGGTTCTTTCCCCTTCTCTTTATGTCAAAATTTGTAATGGAGATAGCACTGTGGTGGCAGTGAATTTCCTACAAATAGATCTACTTTCTTCTTTCAGTTCCCACAGAGATCAACAATTTTGACTTTGGTAGACTTACTTTGGGTTTCCAGCTACAAAGAGGGAAGAGAAATCAGATTCATTTCACTTGAAACCACTTTCAGGTATTATCTCAAATATAAGAAGCCTCACACACAACAGTTCTATTTACTCCTGATCTTTCCAAATATTCCTTTTCTATTTATTATATCTCTGACATTACCCACTCTGTTACTTATAAATCCCGATATTGTAGGAGAAAAGCTCAGAAGCATAGGAATGTAATTCTGAAGTTCATATAAAACATTTAGGCTAGGGTGAAAGATCACAGATCTAGAAGAAGAATGATGAGAGAAATGAAAGCTTCTACAGATGGAATTAAATTCTTTTGGCTAGTAAATACAACAGGTGGATATGCAGGATAGCAAGAGGATGTAATCATGCTGAAAGACCTGTGACACACTTGGAGAAGAAATCCAATGTTTATTTATTTCAAATAATGAGAGAAAGGAGAAGGGGGATAATCAACTAAACTACAGAAAAATATGGGCTGTAAATTTGCTATTATCATGCAGAAAAAATATGTTGGGATTATTGTGGATAGTTCAAATAAATGTAAACTCAATGTTCAGCAGTGATCAAAAAGGAAGACAGCGTATTAAACAATTAATAGGAATGCTACCGTGAAAAAATCAGAAAATACCATTGTGTCACTCTACAATCCACTGTATATTCGTGTTTTGAATATTGTATTTTCTGTCTTGCTCAAATATAGAATACAGAGGCAGTTGTTGAAGATGATCAAAAGCACAGAACAGTTTCTAGATAAAGGAAGTGTGAAGAGAGAAACCACAGATATCACAGAGAGAGTGAGTAAGGAACAACTGCTTGTTATTTCTCACAGGATGAGACCTGTAGGGCAGCAACTGGAATGATCACATAGGGTTTTTAGAACTTAGAAGAAAGAAAGAAAGTTGTTGTCAGGCTGAAACACTGCCATTCTTGCATTGCTGCAGTATGATGTGGACCTTGAAAGATAAGAATACTCAAAGATGCAATCATGAAAAAAAAAAGTATAATTAAAAAATAAGAATACAAATAGTCCCTGAATTGCATTTTCTCAGAAGGGAAGTTAAGAGAATGCTTTGGGGAAACCTCACAGTGCTATTCCCTGGTAATTTCTTGGTTTTTTTTTTCATGAACCCACTGATGGTTTCTGTCAGAAGCATGTAACTGAGCAAAAAATTAACTTTGTACATCCAGGAATTTGGCTAAAAGAAAATTGTGGGCCAATTCCAGTGAGCATTTTTGAGGGATTTGGCTTTCTATTCAACTAGAAACATAATCAATGCTCTCACTCTTGGTTCCTCCATGCTCGGAGATGTGGAGGATGTCTTTCGTAGAAGTGGACTTTGATTATTGGTGACTGGATCAACTGTTCATTTTGATTTCTGCTAAATGATCTCTCTTCTGAGTGAAGGTTGAGCAGCTTGGTAGTTTCATGAAACAGAAAGAAGTGGTTACTTATTTGAGTCCAGATGCTCCTTTCTTCAAATTCAAGCTTTCACATGCAGGCAAAAACCTGGAGCGGGCTGGGGTGGATGAACTGGGAGCTAGGTGGCTCAGAGACAAGAAGGCAGCTTCAGAAAGGAAGGAATATTGGTCTGTGTATACTGCAGTTACTTATCATACTTTGCTTTTGAAAACATGAGATTGTAGATAGGAACTTTTTCAGCTGGCAGAATGCAATTTATTTACAGTTTGAGAGTAGAATAGAGAAGATAATGACAGAAGATCAGACCTGAGGGCAGTTTGGAAACAGTTCTCTTCCCAGAGAATTGGAATTTTCAAGGCTAATAAGAAAAAAAGAAATGTCAAGGAGTTCAGAGAATTGCAATAATTTTGTGAAAGGTTAATTCAGGGACATTTCAAATGTGGGAAGTAACCATGAAGTTCCTGAGAGTAGTAAAATGCTAATGTTCACAACAAACTTATGTTTAAAGAGTGTATAGGTGGCACCATAATTTCTGTACATGGAAAAATACTGATGAGCTATTTAAGGTAGCTAAGATATCAGAAATTACCACGAAGATAGGTAGCACCTTAGGACAATAAAATTCACTTATCTCTTTAAGAAGTAAAATCCTGCTGCATTGAGCTTTGACGATAATCGGTACATTAATTTTATAGTTAATTTTATAGTTAATGAAAATATTTTTATTTTTTAATTGAAGATCTGTTTGGCAGATCCAGTCTGATACACTGAGTGCTCATTTCATAAAAATTAAAAAAAAAAAATTGAAATAATTTCTTAAACATAAAGAGATTTTATTGTGCGTATTTGTTTATGATGAAGTCTTGGAACAGCAGCACAGATGTTGGAACAAACAGTTCCTGCTGGTTCCATCTCATCTCAGATTGAGTTTGAATTCATCACTGGATAGATTAGCTCAGCAGCTAAAGTTTGTTGAAAGAACTTCATAGTTCTTTGAACATTATGATTTCATAATTCTCAGAGATCAGCATTAAATGCCCCACTGCTGTTATGTTAGCATTCCTCATCAAAGCAGAAATATTGTCTTCTAAAGGAGCTGTAAAGCAAGAGTTGCAGATATGTTCCTTAGAAATAGTGGCACTTGCTCTGTTACTTTTGAAATGAACCAGTACTATTCAGCCATAAATTACCACTGTTTTTCAGTCCCCGGAAGTCACAACTTAATCTGAAACCAGCATATGGTGACTCAATGAGGTTTAATTGATACTCCTGAATGTTACTCCTGAATGAAACACATGGTGGAAGCATATTTAATATTTTACAGTGATCAAGTTTTCATGAGCCCTGAGAAAATTGGAATCATGGTTTGTCATTCTATACTTCTCTAAATTTAGGTCATATGAGTGGTAAAAGCAATCTTTTTTTATTTTTTGCAAGCATGTTTCCTTTTTTTTTCCCCCCCAATAAAAGCAATGAAGAGGGAGTAGGATTTCCAGCTGCAGAGTACTGTGTAGTTAGTAGCAATGCAGCCTCCACTCTGCAGGCAGGCTTCACAGCATCCCTGATTTCTCAACACCAATAATCTCCAAAGACAGACAACACCTAGGAATCAACTTATTTATTCTTTCACTTTGCTGATGCTACCAGAGGATATGAATGCACGTCCACTCAGAATCACAGTGTCCCATTTTGACTAGGCCACTGTGGTATAAGCAAGCCTAAGCCTATACTTGGGCCTAGATATAAACACATAATGTTTTGTGAGAAGTGAGAGAGCTACAGAGTTAACAAATTGCACTTGAGTGAAGAGAAAGAAAAGGAGTTTCAGTAGGAGCCATTTTCACAGAAGGAAAGTGACAGTGAAGATAAACTGATCTGATTTCTTGTCAGGAGGAGAAACCTGATTTTATTTCTACAACCTTATTAAGATTTAGGCTTAAAGACAGGGAGGGAATTATCAGACATCACATCTGGAGTCAAATTAATTAAAAGCATTGTATCAGAAAAGATAATCATCACACAGTGATTTCTGTAAATTATCACCATTTAACTAATCAAAAAACATTTTTGATATCACAATGGACGTCAGCTCCAAAAAAGTAGCCAATTTCTTTCTATAGATTTGAATAATTATCACTAAGAGCAAAGGAGGAGCTTTCCTAATCCAAAATAGTACAATCCTAAAGCAACGTAATTATATGGGGGTTCTTATGTATAGGAGTAAAGAGTGACTAAGAAAGGTGCTCTGTACAGAACAAAAGTAATTAAGAAAGCAATCTGGCACGAATGTACTGAGCTATTTTAAATGAAACCTTAGATGTGTTTTATCATTTGTCTGATTTGTGCTCCCTTTGGAGACCTGAGAGAATCCAATCATTTCCCTGTAACTGACAGGTTCATAATTCGTACTGGTAGGTGAAAGATACTACTAATTGTACTAAATTATTTCAAAGGAGTAATTGTCCAATATATGATTTCGTGTATCTGTAGTTTTGAAACTACTGGGAATTGTCACCCTATTAGTTATTTCTCTTCTGCAAGCAGCAAGGCAGTGGTACCATTTGGTTCCCACCATGCTGAAAGATTGCACAAGCATTGGGCTCTGTGCCAGGAGATTTTAGAAATGTAGTAGAAGTGTCACAAATGGAGGTTAAGGTCTGGAAGATAAATTCTGATATTTTACATTTCATATGAAAAGTGCTCTTGTATTTCAATTTATTATTATTTTTATTATTGTTATTTTCACATCTAGATTGAACACATCTTTGAGGGGACTGAATTTGTATATAATTAATCAAAGCCAAAAGTATTTTATTATTTTTTCATATTTAATTTTGGTCCTCATGATGTAAAAAAGTACTTTTACATGTCAAAATTATTTAGTTTTGCTCTCATACAGAGTTAAAATAACCTGGAGAGGTAAAAGTTTCATGAAAATGTGATTCTGTACATCTGGTTTCATATGCTGATGTTTCACTGCATCTTACTTCAGTAATCACTTATTCAAGGTATATGTAGTGATTTTAATTGCTTGGTACCACTTCTGTGCTCTTTCACAGAGTTCCTCAGCAACTTTTTTGTTTTATGTAATGCAGTTCCTACATCTCTGCTCTGTATTTTACCAGCTGTATTGCCAGCATCTAACTTCAGAACATTTAAGAAGTGTGTGAAACCTGAAACTGTATTTTTCTGCCGTCATCTCACACTCAATAAGGGCTCTTTAATCTGTGGGTGTGATGGTTCTCTCTGTGTTTTATCTTTTCTTTTGGTTATTCTCCCACAATATGCACGACATACTAATCAATTTAATCTCATTTCATAATCTTGCATCTACATTTCTAAATTTAATATATCCTCCCAAATCATTAGCTTGTTCTTGTGGGTGTTTTCGGCATCGGCTTCTTCTCATGCATGATTTTATTTCTTTTTGTATATATTCACCTGATGCTAAGTTGATGAGATCCTAAAACATTCATGTACTTGGCTGAAAGCATTTTGCAAATACTCTGACTGAACAGGTAAAAATGTTGTCACCTAGCAACTAATTGCAATTTATCTCCCTCTCTATATACATATTTTAAATCTGGAAATACCCAGATGATTTTTACCCTTAATTTTAACTTGCATTTTTTTTTGTGAGAAAATGCATTCTTAAAAACTTTGAAATAAATGGAAAAATGATCAGACTGTTAAATTAGAAGTCTAAGAAATATGCAAGTTATTACAGTCTATAAACTAGTATCTGTATTCTCTCTATCTTTAACAGTGATGACTGAAAAATTCCTTAGTGAACTTACCTTATTTTGCAGTATGTAGGGCTGCAGAGGAACTGAGCTGTTCTTTTGTACTGTGTAGGGCAATATTTTTCAGGGATATAGTACTGTCCAGTCCAGAAACAGTACGTTTATTCCAGTTCTGAAAACAGCTGAGAATAAAAATATGGTATGAAGGACCATGCCCAGGACCTTAACAGACTATATTCAGCACTAAGAAATGCAGTGGAATATTCACTAACTTTCTTCATCACTAATGTCAGAGACTTTTATGTCATTTCCCAATTACACAGTTTAGGAAAATCAGCAAAAAGAGCAGACATCACTTCAGGCGAAACCTGTCACTCTACTATCCTATTCTGCAAGCAGACAGATTATTTAGAGGAAAGCACAAGAAAATCTGTCTGGACAATTTTTAATTAAAGATTTTTTTCCAATCCTAAATGATAGTTATGTCTGAAGCTCTGGAACACTTTTCATCCAGAAGTAGTAGCCCAATATCTTCTTTGCCCTATAAATTCAACTACTTTAAAAAAAAATAATAATAATAGTAAAATATGTATAGCAGTGAACTGCATGGGATTAGTCTGATTTTGAAATAAATTTCTTTCAATTTTCCAGATTAACAACTTTTTCATTTACTTTTCAAAAAGCTATTAGGAGACAAGTGTCCTTTGTAATAATTGGAACCATATGACACACCAGTTCACTTTTATATTCACTGATTTCCTCAGATGTTACTTTTTAATATCTTCTCTAAAGGATCCTTCATATACTTTTCACCACTTCCAATGATTTATAATTCCAATGATTTATATTGTAAAAAGAGATTAGAACTGACTGCTTGATTATGAATAAAGCTACATGAAAGATAACAATAGCTTAATATAGGAGTATGTTATCCATAGATGTACATATATTTATACCATATAGTGTCTTTTAATTACCACTGTCAGCTGAGAAGATATGGTGTACTGGCTCTTCTTAGTGCTGCTTTGGTCTTCTTGATATTTCAATCCTCAATAATCCTTACATGTGAGGATTAAACATCATTTATCTCTTTTTGGATTGCTTTATGTTTCCTGTGCATGCCATTTAGTCATTTGGGCTGCAGCAGAACTTCTCCCTCCTCCAGCTTCTGCTGTGTTAAATATTTTTCATTACAGTATTTTGATTACTAAAAAATACATTCAGTACTGTACCCCATTTCTGGTAGTGTTTAAGGCTGGGTTGGATGGGGCCCTGGTCATCCTGATCTGGTGGGGAGCAACCAGCTCATGGCAAAGGGTTGGAACTGAATGGGCTTTATGGTCCCTTCCAATTCAAGTCATACTGTGATTATATGATTCTATGATTCCCTGAGTCATTCATTTGCTGTTAATTTAACCCCCTTACAATGCCACTGTCATTACCATTAGTGTTATACTAATGCACAGTGCTAAAACCTTTGTCCCATGATGGGAATTGAGGTCAGATTTTTACTCGTTTTTAGAGATTCTAACTGATTTTTAATCTGCACTAGGTAATATGAAATTTTGCTTTTTGATTTGCCTAGTAGAATTTTTTATATGGGGTTCAACCTAAAACTTTGATTTTCTTTTCTAATCTTTGCTTCAAATAAATAAAAGCCTACGTAACCATGCCTTGTTTAACTCTTCATGGCAGAACTCTTTTTCAAATGCACTCTGCTTGGCAGTCTCGACTTCTTATTCTGCTTTACTCTTTGTAACGTGAGTCAAAATGTGCTGCTAGTTTGTTGTGTGATTGTTTTTACCCCCCTACTTGTGCTAGTGCAGACTGTAATGTACTTTCTTAAGATAGTTATATAAATCTGCAACTAGCACAACTTGTCTCTGTAGCTGAACAGATGTGTTTCAACAGGATGGCACTCTGCAGAACTGTCCTGAAATTCTGCATTTTGTGGAGCTCTTCTCACAGTTTTTCACTGTAACATCTGCACTGCTATCATGCAGAAGCAAAGTCAATGGGGCATTAAGGACTTGCTGATGCTATTGTTTCTCGTTGGAGAAGAAAAAGCTGTTTCTTTGCTCTGGATTTTGCTAGATTCGTCCCACTTAATCAAAGTGACAGTGCAGCTTTCTGGGACAGTTTATGAGGCCAGCGGATGCATGGGGAGCTGTAAGTTTGAGCTGTGCTCCTGCAAAAAGGATCATGCTTGAGATTTTGGGTCTCCTCTGTTCCTGCTCACAATACTTTCCCTCCTGCAGGGTGGAACAAGAAACTTTAAGTACATTCCTGCTGTGCATTTGTATGCTCTTTTGAGCAGGAATTTGCTTTCTTTTATAAAAAGTTGATAGTATTTAATCAACTCCTCTTCTTCTTTCTCAAGCATCAATCAACCAATAAACATCCAGCTACCTTCTGCATTTCTTTTTGGAAAAGAAAAGACAAATACCATCTTTTGAGGCATTGCCATAACATTCAACCTCATGAGAGCAAGTTTATGCGTTAGTGTGCTGGATGCTGTGCTTTTTGTAGATTGTGACTGGCTTTGCCTCTGCACTGGGGTGGATCACGATCTTGAAGAACAGCACAGGTCTGTCATTCATGGACTGAAATGCTGCTGCCAAGCAATGGTTCTTCTTTTTTCATTGTCTGCTCCATTTAAGTGAGCTAGAACAGCTTGCTGTTTTTAGCTGGTTGCCTATGCACTGAAAGAAAACACACTGATAAGAAAAATATTCTGTCTGAGCCCCACTTCTTTCTCTGCCAGGTAGCTCAAGCCGAAAGTCTATGTTCCTTTTGGTCACCCATGCTGAGACCTTTCAGATCCTCCTTCCAAAGTAAAACCAAAAATGAACATTGAAATGATCATCAAATTGCTCAGTTGTATCAGACATTCCAGGTTACCAAGAGCTGTGGTTTAACCCAGCAAGTGACTGAGCAGCACACAGTTGTTTTTTCACTCTCCCCCTTCCAATTTGATGGGGGAGAGGATTGGGGAAAAAAAAGTAGAACTCGTGGGTTGAGATTAAACTATTTACTAAGATAGAGAAAAGGATAATAGTTATGAATATATACATATGAATGTATATAATGAGCAATGCACAAGAAATTGCTCGCTACCCCCTGACCCATACTCAGTTACGCACCCCAAGTGGCATAAAAAAGCATTCCTAGATCCCTTTCAAAATTCCTTCTTCATGGTGCCATATGGAATGGAATATCCCTTTGGCCAGTTTAAGTCAGCTGTCCTAATCAGCTCCTTGGGCCGTTCTCTGTGAATGGCCTTGGCTCTGTACAATATCACTTAGCAGCAACTGCAAACGTTGGTGTTGGTTGGAGTTTTTCTCCTAGAACCAAAACATAGCATCATACCAGACATGGGGTTGTATGAAAGAGATAAAGCCCTTAATACACTTAATTTATTCTTAACCCAGATCCAAAAGAAAATTGTTGATTTGCACAATTTTTTGTTAAATTCATTTCACAGATGTTAGAAAACTGAACAGATGGAAGTGGCATTTTTTGAGCAAATAATCAGTACAAATCATGGCAGATTTGTCAAGCACAGAACCACCTTTACCTGAAACAATCCTGTGAATCACATGGAAAGACAAACCCTATTTGAATTGGCTGTGATTTATAGCATCTCTTGCTGCCTTGTTTTGAACAGATTCTGCTGAGTTGAACTGGAAGTGAATAGGAATGTGACCTGCTCATGGTATTATTAGATATCCTGACTTTTATTCATGTAATTTGGAATCCCAGGGATGGAAACTGAGAATATCTCCTTGTATATTTTCATTCTTGTGAAACTTCTGAAGAAATAAGTGAAACTAAACACAGATACATATTAAATTAACATGCTTTTGTTGCTAAGGTAACAAATTTCAGATTTTCTCTGTAGGAGTGCTGCTCCACACGTAGCACTTAATTCACAAGTATTAAAGAAGCTGTTTTATGCAGCCATTTATTGACAGGAACAGCACATAGAGCTGAGTGAGTGCTGGAGCAGGAAATTCATATTCAGCATGAAGACATTGATGGTTCTGTGACAGCTGGAATTTAGAGGGAATCATATTCATGAGTAGCACTCTCTCCTAAGGAGGCAGAATCATAGCTCAGAAGACACCCTCTCTTTATTTGCTCCTTTTTTTGTGTGTCCATGTTCTCTCCACTTTAGCTACATCACTCAGCAATTGTCAGAGCTTTATTAGATGGATAAAAAAGTATTTAGTGCTGCTGAGTTTTAAGAAACAAACAGCATGTTTCATTAAATGTGGTATCTTGGCCACAAGAACGGACTAGAGGAAGATGTTTTGATATTCTCATAGCAACTGAAGCGGAAAAGTGGCTGACATTTCAAGGTGTTGTTTTTTTAAAAAGAGGAATTCATATGTCACTCTTTGTATTTATATACTGTAATTGGATAGAATTTTACAAAGACTGAATTTCACAGCATTTGGGAAGAAGGAGGAGAAAGAGAACATACAGATGACTAAAACGAGCCTGATGGAGGCAGAAAGTGCTCATGTGCCTCAGATCAGAGGATGGATTGGCTGGGCACTGTTAGTATGTTTTCTGGAAGAAGGCATGTCTGATGTACCTTTGTCAGACATTTTTTACCTTTTCATTTTTATAGCTTGGATGCAGAGATTTAGTCTTTTGTCTCCAGATTCAAGAATAAAGTCTTTGTCAGACTAGGAAGGGGCTGGGCTGGAGGGAGGACACTCCATCATATCAGTTTTAGGATGTCTTCTCAAAACATCAGCTCCTATTTCCTTTTCTACAGGAGTTTAAAGTCATCTTTGGGTTAAATGTGATTCTTCAGTTCCCCTGGTAATCAAAACTTTCAGGAGAAGATTGCAGCAGCACAATGAAATGTTTTGCTTTTATTCATAGATGGAGGATAAAATATCCTGAAAACAGAACAGTAAGGCTGTCCCGTGATTGATCTCTGTGTTGCTGCAGCCCTAATGATGACTGTGGTAGAAATACCTTCTGTTTATTCATTGAACTTTGAATTAGTGAATATCTGAGTTACTGTATTTTACCTGAGCCATTTCTACCACAAAATGATGGTGCATTTTCAAGCAATGTCATTATTTTCATTGTTGCTTCCATAGCTGAAAGTTATTTTATTTTTATATCCTCTTAAGTTAATAAATGTGACCATTACAAAACTTGAGAGGCAGAAAGAGGGATCATGGAGAGCAGCACTTTGGGAGGAGTCTATTTTAATGGTCTCATTTTTAGCAGGCTTGCACTGTTGTCTGTTAGTACTCAGCAGACATCACTGTAAGATAAATGCAATAACTCATCCTGACATGATTCTGAAGCTCAAGATTCTGTCTGTCTTGATTTATGAAGGTTTTGTCCCTGCCATTCTCTTTATTTGCATAGCAGTTTTTGCTTCTTAACTTGAAACAAAAATCCTCTGGAACTTGCCTTGCCCAGAAACTTACCTTTGGGATTCAAGAAAAAGGGCAGAACAAACTCTGCTTACTGCTTGTTAATATAAAAGACAGAAATGATTAGCATGTTTGAGGCAAGCTAGAACTTGGTTTAGACCTGTGGCAATGCTGGAGAATACATGGTGTATGAATAGACGGTAGGGCCTGGTTTTGATCAGCTTTGCAGTTCTATAAATGCAGAGTAGCTCTAATCCATTGATTAGCAGAAGACTAAATATGCCCATTACTGTGTTCTTTAACCTGGCACACCAAATGGGTAAAAGACAGTGGACTTTTTATTGGTTGGATTAGTGATCTTAGTAGTCTTTTCAACCTTAATGATTCGAGGATTCTATGACTCAGAAGCAGTGGTCAGAGTTGCTATTTGCGTAATAAGATGATTTTTCAAACCCTTTTATGTGCTTGAAGAACATTCATGTGAAGAACCATTTATCAAAATGAAGAATGTTGCAAATACAGCACTCATAAAGAAGAGCACTGGCAAAGCACCTAAGGAGTATGACATTTTTTGATTATACAAGATGAATTAATCAACAAGAAGTATTTGGAAAAATTGGAAAAAATGTCAGAATGCTAGATATTCTGCTTGCAGCAGTATCACTGAGGATAGATGGAAAACTTCTGAAGAAAATAGCACTCTGGCTTTTTCTTAATGCATTACCAAGTTGCTTACATTAGAAATGCAAATTTTAAATAACCTTGAATTCTCAGAATGTACAATATTGTACCATGATATGCTGTGATCTACTAAAATCAAGTCCCTTTATATACCAGCACATAAAAGAGATGTCATTATCTACTGGGAGAGAGAAAGTTTTGAGGAAAACATGTCCAGTTTCTGTTCTTTTACAGATATATTTTAAATATTCATGCCATCACAATTTTCTTTTTACATTAATTAATCAGGGATCTTCACCCTTAAATAAAGTCTCCTCATTGGGATTTCACTTCATACCAGAGCAAATGTTTCAAGGAGGATCCACTCCAATAAATCAGGCTGGAGTGCTGAGGTTATCAAAGCTTCTCAGGAATCACTCCATGGATGGGAAATATTAATGCAAATTCTCTACTTCTGTATCTGTGATTATATGACTGGCATTGTTCAGTAAGTGTATACTCTGTTCAGAAAACTAGAGAAAAAATATTAATTAGCAGAGATCTCTCTATTACTGGCATAAAGCCATTATGCTTCTTCATATTAAAATATGACTATCAAGCTTAATCTTTCTCAGAAGTTCAAGGATAAAATACTTCATCCATTTTAAAGGTGGTTTTGTTAGGGCTGGTTAGGCAAGGGATTTTACTATCATCACCTGGGGAGTAGTTTGGACAAATAATGCAGTGAAGTTATCCTATTTATTTACATCTTCTTACTCTAGGGCCAAGTGTAATGGCTGGCAAAGTGGGAAGGAAAACTGGTGTCTTCAACAGTATAACAAAAAATTCCTGTGGAATCCCTTCATAAAGACTATGTTTGAGTCACTTGAGAAATAATCAGCTGGGAGGACTCTGAGAAAACTTTCAGCTTATTAGCTGAACAACCAAGGCAAGAGAATCCTTCAAACTTGATCTAAAATTTCAGATTTATGTTCTCTCAGTGCTGCATGCCTGTGTCTTTATAATTTCTTTTGTGTTATATTGTTTTGTTCTGATTTTGGAATTTTTCCATAACCCACCTTGAGTTGTGGAGTTGATTTATGACAACTTACTAAAACAGGCTTGGCATTCCCTCGAACCCTGAGACTGGAAAATACTGGCAAATGTTCAGAACTCCATATCAATGTAAATATACATAGTATGTGATTCTGAGTAAGAGGAGCATCCTCTGAGAGTCCTCCAGTGATCACTATTAATTGGGACGCTCTTTGACAGACAGTAAAGCAATGGGGCCTTGACAACTGTATGATACTGGGACATTTTCCATGTGTGTTTTTTTTTGTATCACTGCATTGAGGAAAAACTTATTGAAATAACTGCTGTTTCTCTTGTGATCACTTTCATCAATGGCAGATCCTGTTCATCCTTGTCTTGAGCTGCCCTAGGCTGTAACTGGACATTGTCCTTTCCAGGTCATTCCTGCAGGACCTCCTCACAAACCAGAGCTGAACTCTGTCTGTTGGCCCTGACAAACCCATGTAGGTGGTACCACCATTGCTATCACAGACTGTGCATGCAAGTTTCCAAAGCTGAAACTCCTATATATCACTGTGTTTGAGAAGAAGGGGTTTTCCATAAAAGGGAGGACTTGAGAAAATATCTTTATAGGTTTTATGCCAGTAGTATTATCATATGATTTTCTGCTCTTGTTTAACATGAAAAAGCAAATGGAGCAGTGAAAAGATGTGAGAGAGGCAGTTTAAAAACAGCACCAGGAAAGAAAATGTTTCCCTTTCCGTCTGTAGCCTGTCTGTTTTCCCTCCCAAGCAACTTTACATAAAGTGAGTGGCATGTGTTACCAATGGCTGCAGCTGTTGGTATTTAGTATGCAGCTGCTTGATTTTATATTTTCCAGCAGCTTGATTTTTCAGAGAGGGTCCCTTACTGCAGAAAGAGATGTGGAAAGCCATTTGCTCAATTTTGTTCTTTAGAGTACAAAACAGAAGATGATGATTTGTCTGGGATTGTAATATTAGTGTATACATATATCTCACATATTTAGATTTTGTGTGCTTAATCTCCGGTTTAAAAAAGATAAAGTGGAAAACAATTCTTTCAGGCTTATATTCTAAAGCTACAGTAATACCTGTGACTTCCTAGAAGAGAGAGTCAGCCATGAGCACCTGGAACTCTTTGATGCTTTGCTGATTGTGTTCTCATATCCCAAATGTACATACACTACGGGCTCTCAAGTGCGGGGAGTGCCTTGCCTTCGTGGTGCCTACAGGCACATTTCATAGAATCGTTTGAGTTGGAAAGGACCTTTTAAGGTCGTCTAGTCCAACTGCCCTGCAATGAACACATACAGGGACACATACAGCTAGACCAGGTTGCTCAGAGCCCAATCCAACCTGACCTTGAGTGTCTTCCCACGTTTCTGAGCAACCGATTCCAATGTTTTTCCACCTTCATCATAAAAGACTTTTTCCTTATATCCACTCTAAATCTCCATTCTTTTACTTCCAAATCATGTTGTCTTGTTTTTTCTACCTTGTCTCTCTTAGAGTGCCCATCCTCATCAGGTTTCCTTTAGCTGTAGGTCTTCTTTAAATTTCAGTACTGAAGGATAAGGAATTTGGACAGCATGCTAACAGCTGCCATTCCCCTTAAATCCCACTTACAATTTGAGTACTTGTCTGAGGTTGTAACCCTAGGCAATTCCAGAATTACAAAGTGAATGCCTAATCTAGGACTGTTTTACTAATGGTAGCGTGATGCCAACCTGCCATTGTGGTACTGTGTGAATAAACATGCAGGTGGCCAGCTGGCATCATAAATCCGGGGTTTTTGCCTTAGAGCACTTTTCAGACTGGATTGCATGTTACTGGATTTACCTTTGTACAGGCAATGTGTGCTTTAACACAGTCAAACGAACAGCTGCCATACAGAGATTGATGTGCCTTGGGATGCGCTGGGTTTCAGCAGAAACAGTTTCAAGTAGCATTTAAGTAACTTTATGATTTCTGAACAAAAATCTCAGATTATTTTTGGTTTCAGGCACTGAGCTTCAGCGAGCTTATCTGGCTCAGAAAAAATTCAGTTATAATAATAGAATGGAGGCTGAGGAGCCCTAAAATTTTGTTGTCAAAGGCCTTCTTCTGGCTAGATGACTTCTTTCTCCTGAAGAGTCAGGTTTTTGAGAAATGAAAGGAGCAGGAACCATGGTGGCTGGCACCAAAGTGTGTGTCAGTAGTATTTACTACAGAATGGGTAGATAAAAAACAAAGTTTCAATGTGATGCATTAGGCCACCTCTGAAGAGCAGTTACTCCTGGAGTAGAGAAGCCAGAGGTGGAAGAAGGTAATTAGCAATTAATGACACACATTAGTTCTTCTCAATAAAAGAGTGAAGGCACACCAGAAGAGATTTTGAATCTCTTCATCCCATATTTCCTTGCAGAAAATAACTGCATCTTTGTAAGAATGAGAAACAAAGGCTTTTTTTTTTTTGTCTAGAGAAAATGTTCAGTGACAAATACTGCCATAGAATATAGCTAATGACAATCATTTTTCAAAATTCCAGGATGTATTAATAATGTTGCAAAATGAATGGTTTTATAATGTAATTGTACCATGCACATTTTTCTATGAAGACTTTAAATTTCTGAAGTCTGACAGTGAATTTTACAGTGAATAACTAAGACTTAATATTGGATGTTACTTGCCATTTCTTGATTGGTATTTTTCCTCAAAAATACAGGAATTGTAGCTAATCAGTGCCTATACTGGTGTAACAGAACTGTTATGTCACTGCCTGAACTGATGGTTGAGAACCTGGTGAAGGGGGTGGCTGGCCCAGGAAGTGCGGGTGCAAGCAATTCACCTGTGATTCCACATAACTCCCTGAGCTCATTTGAGGGCTAGCCTCTGAAGGGAGAGTGTTTCCTGGATGAAGGCTGCTGCCTGAGGAGGAGTGTTTTGTAGCCTGTCTGAGGCTCTGTCACCAGCTGGGTGAGTTTACTTTTTTCTGTAAATGATTGTTGGCATTCCCAATGATGCTTTACCTGGTATTGCAAAGAAGTTATCAGAAACAATTTTACTGCTTCTGAGGGCCAATAAACTGGATAGTAAAATTATAAATTTGTGGATAATTTGGAAATCACCTGTGAAGGGATAGGTAAAAAAGACTGTAGTAAAAATTAAGCTTATTTTTTTTAGACTAATTTCCCTGAGAAAAGATTGTTCATCTGTTGTGTTTGATAGTACCAGTATGTTAAGTGTGACTCTCTATGGCTGAAGTAATAAAAGACTGGATCTGTCCAAGTAGCTTGGAGCATGGCAATAATTCTCTTTCCAGGTACTTTTGCATAACAGTGTACTGCAGGTGGTGAGTGAAATGGGATTCAAACAAAAGCTTTGGGAGGAAGTTATATAACTTCATGCATTCAGCTGTCTATGGATGTTCAGTGAGGAAATGCATGGAAGCTAATAAGGCTTTATCATGTCCATTCCCACTGTATTTAGACCATGATAATCTAAAGTTAATTAATTTTTGCCTCTTCTGTTAGAGAACTGAGTTACCCCCCTGAAACCTCTCTGTGTGCAAAATGAAACAAATTATATATAATGATATTTCCATGGTAAGAATAAGCAGTTGTTCTAACACAGTAAGGAAATGTCCTTTGACACAAAATTCATCAGTGCCTTGAGAAGAATATCTGCAAGAGGGAAGCCCCAAAGCTAAACCTTTCCCTTTACAATGTGAGTATCCTAATCCTTGATGCTAAGCAGATTCATTCAGTTTCTCAAAGAGAAAGTTATTGTGTGGAAGAACTGATTTCTCAGTTTATCAGTTGTTTAACTCAACAGAAATTGTAAAGAGCTGAGGGGATAACTTTAGATGTCTTAACTTTAGAAGATTTTTATCTACAGCTCTGTGTAAAGCAGGTATTTTTTTGTTTACTAAGTAATTGGAAAAAAAAAACCAACAAAATATTGTGTAGCCCTTGGATTCTCTAATGCTTTGCTGAACAGAGTTAAGAAGTCAATAAATATGAAAGCGTTATGGTGAAAGAGAATGGTGATGGTCTGCTTTGAGTTTGCTTCAATTTACTGTCTCGTCTCTGTAGTGTGGTATAGTGTTTCATACACAACAAGTATTATAATTGTAAATTGTCAGCACAGAAAAAGATGTGGGCAGAGAGCCAGTACTACAACTCATAGTGTCTGTGTAGTTCAAAGACTACAGTTAAAGCAATGGAGATATCACATAATCATACTGAATACTAGTTCTCTCAAACCATCATAATTAAGGTGCAACTGATAAGAGTGGAAGAAGATTAAATAAATTGTGAAATGGGCAATTCGACTTTATTGAAGATTCCTCCCGTGTTGCAAACAGCCAACATTAGAAGTGGAGGGAAGACACCTAAACAAGATGAAGCCAATTAGATGAACGTGAAACATAGTATAATACTGAAGTTATAAATTAATCATTGCCTTAGAGGTGAAAGAACAGCTGTTCACATATGAGAAAAGGATCTAAAATCAATGATGCTAAAGAAACAAAATAAAACCCAAGTCATTCTGTTATCTTACACAATGATCTACAGGTGTACTACTGTATAATAAGGAAAGAGGTTTGATCTCCACCTGTGTGTGGGCCTTCTGAGAGAGACATGCTCTGCATTGTTAGTGAGCATTGAATAGATGGTACCACTTCTCAGTTATAGCATGTCTGTAAGAAATGAAAGAAAGTCTTGTTTGATCAAGGGAAATATAGGGGAACTCAATTTTATATTCTGGCTACGCTCTCCTTCCTGTTTCTTGATTGCCTACTCACCTTGTGTTTCATCATCTCTGCTCACTGGACAGAAACTGTGTACTGAGACTGGACATGTCTCCTGAGAAAGAGACCTCTCTGTGTGTTGCTGTAAATGTTCCCCTATTAACTTTTAGAACTAAAGGTGAATGTGAGCTGAATATAATAAAAGGGTAAATGAAGAGTCTACAAATCTAAACTCCTATGTTCTTAATGAAATTTAGTAACTGGAGGGAGATCTTTCTGTCCTCCTAGTTGAGGAAAGTAAATATTCCTCCTTTTCAGAAAGGAGGCACAAAAAATGTTAAATATATTTTTCTTGAACAGGAGGAGATTGCTAAGCAGTATAATGAAAACTTGGGAAATTGTTTTGTTTTCTTTTAAGAAACCAGCCATAATTCAGAAGGGACAGCATGCTTTTCCCAGAAAGCTGAGAAAAACAGTAGCATTGTATACATGGCAAACCGTGAGTTGCGAAGGCTTAGAGGCAACTTTTTCATGAGCTGTCTGTGAAATAATGCTAGTAGCCACGTCTGACTGGATCACACTGTGCAGGCTGCATTTAAAGTAAATAAAAGCAAAGAAAGAGATTGAGGTGCTGAGAAAGCACTAAAGTAGTAGAACAGGAATCTCTAAGGATGGAAAAAAAGCTGATCAGAGCACACTCAGAATTTGGTTAGTCTAGCCAGCCAGGTGCATGAGGTGGAGAGCGGAACTGTGAGAATGCGTTCTGTAAAAGCAAAACAGAAGGTGCTTTAACTCAGCCTCTGAGAAGAAACAGATGCTTAAGTGTAACAGGCTGACAGTACAACATGTCTCAATTCAATGTGTACTTGCCTAAAGAAATGTGGGATTGCACTGTGTGGAGAGTACACCTGGGCAGCATTGATGTACTGATAGTTGTCAACAAAGAAACTAGGGAGTTGTTGGATCATGGTTCTGTGAATGGGATCTTAGAAGCTGTCACAAGAATGCATTGCCAACTCCCCAGTACTATTTAGGAGTATTAACACAAGGTTGTCATGTGTAGTTATGCAGTGTTTCATGATACGGAGTGATTTTTGGCTGTGTTGTGCTTACATTAAGGTGTTGGAAGAATCCCAAGCAGTGGGACAAATTTTCTGATTTATGTATTTTTTTTTTCACTTGCTAGACATCTCTGTGGCTTCTGATGAACGTGAAAAAGTGTGCCAAACTACATGGTGCTCCATTTACTTCTGCATGAGCATCAGAGCAAATGATACTTAGTTAAGGCTAGAGGAGGACTGCAATTCATCATGGCAACAATGGGGTAGACTTTCAGTTAGGGCTATCCATCAGTTGCTAAAAGGCAACAGGTCTCTTCCTCTCATCTTCTGACCATCTCTGTCACAACCTAAATGATGCTGACTTTGAGACAAAGAAGAGCTAGGCTGCAGTCCTTTTCCATATACAGAATGGCAACCAGTGCTTTGCCTTTGGAGCAACTGGCTCTAATCCAGTTGACATGGTTGAATTTTCTGACAGCTGGCTCAGAGCATCTCTATCACAACACTCTCGCTACATTTTGTTATCATCTTGGTTATAAGCACATACCTCACACGTGACTACTTGTCACACCAGAAGAATTCCCCTCTCCAAATCTAACTCCACCATCGTTCATAGGCTCTCCAAGGACAGCCTGCTTCCCACCTAGACTGCCTCAAGCTGACAGGTATTTCCTCAGTTGTCTCATCATTCAGATAAATTTGGTAAATTAGACAGCAGGCTTTGGGGTGGCAGATTCCTGTGGTCTGCAGGAGGAACTGGCTGAATAGGGAGAGAGCTGGTTAAAAGCTGAATAGCATATGCTGCAGTTTCAGGGCTTGACTTATCGGTATCTGCTTAGACTCTCTTAATAGCCACACTTCCTGGTGAGGGGGAGAAATCCTTTCTCCTTTGTTACTTAGGAGTTGACTTTACTATTCATTTTGTAAGAAATGCCTCCAGTGATAACACAGAGGGGAGAAGTAACTTGTGGGATTTTGTTATATACCCACCCTTCTTTGTGCCCATGAATGAGTTGAATGGTTGTGCAAAGGCAAGCTGGGATGCATTCACCCAGCTAGTATTCCATTTATTTTTTTTTTAATGACTTTAGTATGTGTGTACGTTAAAAGTAATACATTTAGGTTGCCAGAAAATGTATTAATTCAGTTAGAGAAAAAATGAATGTATTAAGAATTATAAAATGACCCAATAACTAGCTAAGCAAGCTACTATTTTTGAGGATAACTTTATTATCTCATTCTTATTCCTTTTGAAAGGTAGGATTAATGATATCTGTTTCACAGTCTTGCAAGGCAATGCACTCAGAGCCTATCTTTACACTTTAACTTCCAAATTATCAGAAAATTATTTAAATATATTATCTTCTTCACAACTTTTCTGCAATGGACTTAGATGGCATTTTTGCTTGAACAGAGCTACTACACTACCTCTGCCTCAACTTTCTCACATCTGAACAAACAAAATGCTATACACATTTCTTCAAGGGACATTTTTCTTCACACTTTTTTGTTTCCTATTACTGTCCTCTGGATTCACTAATTTCAACCTGAGGAATGTGGAAAGATTATAGCCTCTACCCCACAAACTACAATCCTATTTATACACTGCAGTAGTTTGTCTGACTTTGTTGGCTTGTATCCATCGTGATCCTATTAACTTTTCTACATACTTGATCTTCTGTGGTTTTAATTAACTATTGCAAAATGGGAGTCTAACAGAAAGTAAAGGATTATAAGAACAGGAGCTTCATATAATAGATGCCAATTCCAAACAGGACAACTTTTCATGTATATGATAGATTGTTTGAGGGGAAGAAAATCCAGCTAATGATCAATTATTTAAGCAGGGATACATAGCAGAACGCAGAAGGAACTGTCATTACCTTTCTCCTTCAACATAAATGGGATTAGACAAAGTTTTCTTTTATTTCATAAACTAGAGATAGGAAAAAAGTACAGTGTAAAATCTCTGAAAAAGCTTGGATATATTTGCTATGTGTTTTTTATATCACTTTAGCATTACTGTTATGTATTTCTTCAGATTAAAGAAGAGTGGAAAGAAGAATCTGGAATTATAGGTCTTTTGAATCTACTTTTGAAGTGAAAGGAAAATGAGTATTTTTGTGTATATATTTAGTCCCTATATCAAGGTCCTAGTTGTGTAAAGGGGTGCCTATGTGTTCAGACCTAGTTAAAGAATCAGATATTGTGTTCTAATGGCTGAATAAGTACACCCAGAAGTAGCTCTGGATGTATACTGTGTCATTACTTTCATGTAACTACTATGGCTTTCTGGAACAAAAACATAAATTGATACGACCTAATGTAAGAAATATTTTAATAATAATGTAAGAAATACTTTGTGGAGCAACACATGATGGTTCATAGAGCCAGTTCCTGCCACGCTTTTCTTTCAAAGGGTATAAATCTGGATTAAATGCCTACAGGTCAGAAAGGTAAGTAGGAATTTGGTGCATAGCTCCTCCAGTAGCCATCGCTCAACATCAGGTCAATGCAGACCTTTTCTGAGAGATGTGCTCAATGTGATGAAAGAGCTTGTGTGTTCAATCCTATAGCTCAGTGTCAGTTATAACATTTTCTTCCCATTGTACATTAATACCTCTCTATACTCTTCTATCTTCTATTACTATTTATGTAAATGATCTTTTTAGGTATGAAAGTGATATTAAAGTATGGTAGGAGCATGATTGGTGCAGGATACATAAAATGCCTAGGAAAAAAGCTTCAGCAATGATGAAGGGGCATAGAGCAGCATGAGCTCTCCTGGGAATTGAGCCTTTCTTTAGTATTTACTCTTTTCATCTCAGAATAAGAAAGGGAAACAGGATTGGTATGCAGAGAAACACAGACACTAGTTGAAGAAATTGTTAGAGGGCTGAGTTCATATTAACTCCCTGAATGCTGATATTTTGCTACCTGATAACATCTCCATCTTTTAAGCCTCATAGATGAAAGATCATCTTTGAGCAACGATCAGCTTTGTCTTTTGTGTAACCAATCCACATTATGAAGTCAGCATGTAGTAAATAGTAATAACTGAATTCATGCTTGCTTTTGCCTATATCACTATGTTATTAAAAGATCTGTAATGGTTCATATAGGGATGATACAGAATAGGGTATTTTCAATTCTGACACAGAGGTTATATTGTTGGAAAGTTTCTAATGTATATCAGTTGTCACAGCCGTGAGTTCCTTTTAACTGTGGAGATAACTTCCTGCTGTGTTACCTCTATACAAATCAAAATGAAGATGAAGTTGCTTTTATAAGAAAAATAGAGGAAGCAGTTAATTATGCCAATATAGCCACCCTGCATATGTTTTTTATTGGTTTCCATACTCCAGCTAACATTTCAAAAGGTATTATATCTGCCTCTGATTTCTCTGGTGGCAGGCGTTCTCAAAGCTAACCTTTCAGGGCAGACAGCACAGAGGTTTTCATAGCATTTCAGTCCAATCTCACCTCTCTTTGTGTTTTTGTTTTTCCTGATGATTGCTCCAAATTGGCCCCATCTCTGTGAATATGAATCACCTTCTGGTGCCATTCCTCTCTACCCCCCATCACCAAATTTCCTCGTTATGTCAAAGAATCATAGAACCGTAGAATATCCTGAGTTGGAAGGGATCCATAAGGATCTCTAAGTCCAACTCCTGGGGCCAATCCAATTTATGTGTCAAAGGCTGCTTATACTCTACCTTCACTGCCTTACTGAAAGGCATCTGTCTGTAATTCCTATTGTCATCTCCCTGTTCTTCTCTGTCCTCTGTGCATTGAATGCCCTTCTCACAGCCCTTTCTCTTCCACTGGAATTTGGATTTTGCCATCCTGTCAGTAAAATAAGTGGTTGATTTCACATGTGTAAATCATTTTTCTATGTTAACCTTCATTTTATAACAATGTCATCACATTATCTAACGTTCGTTTTTATTTACCAAGATTACTCTGTTCTGGTTGCACATCATCAGATCCCATTGTGTGCCTACTGAAAATGTTTGGTTTAGTAAAAATATTTGAATTTTCCAATGCGTATATTAACATAACCTGTTGGATGTATATGAATTTCTGAAATTATGTTGTGTTTTCCTTATACCTTTTTAAAATATAAGATTTTATGATGAGATTTAGCAGGAATTTGAAGATTCAGTTTCAGTATTAGTCTACAGACAGGAGGTAAAAAGCTATAAGGAGAGTGATATCATTTGGATCAAATATTACAGCTAATATTAAAAACAAAACAACAACTCTGAGTTCTCTCCAGGAAACATAATGATGAGCATTTGACAGCTGTTGGCTAATGCATGTCTTAAAATGTTCATGGACTTAAATTCCTTTTTATTTTTGTAATTTTATTCCTTAATTCTTCATGTCTCTGTGATATGTACATGAAATTATAACAGCAGACAAATGTATGAATTTATGTATGCGATAAATCAAAATGACAATTCTGGAAAGTAAAGCTAGAAAATGGAATAGTTTGAATGCCTCAGTCCTCAGCTATTTTCTCATGATAATGCAATTAAGAAAATCAGAGAGAGAACTTAAAATTTTACAGGACAAAGACTGAGAAGAGATACAGGTTTGCTCCTGCTTGATATCAATCCAGAAAGCAGAGTAGGAATGTTTTCATAGTATCAAAAGATTGGTTACTGACTTTTCATCCCTGGGTTTATTGTTTCTAAATTAATAAAGTAATGACATCAATAGCATCAAGTGATGACTTCCAGATACTTCATAAATCTGAAATTAATGGAACCACTATAAATCAGAAGGCTGTGACCTTATCACAATTTTTCCTCGTGAACATTATTACTGCTATGGCAGTGTTATGATTTCTTAGCTGAAGTATTTAGTCTTGATATCTAATAATTTCTAATAAATATCTAGAAGAGAAGGAATAGTACCCATTCTCACTGTTCACAGTGGTCAGGGCAAACAGTAAGATGCTTAACTTTTCTTAGAAATTTCCTGAGAGTATTGATAGTGGACATTAAGAATATAATGATAATGCCTATGAAGGCAAGGAATAAATTGTGCTGGGAGGGAATAAGTGGAATCTGGTGGAAGATAGAAAAGCAGCTTTCAGAAATGGCCTGAATCTACTTCATTCTTCCTTGTGTGCAGCCATGATGCAATTAACAAGTAAATGACTTACGATTTTTTTCCAGCTCTGTTTCTTTGATTTTTTTTTTATGAACAATGCACTATTCCTCACTTCAAATACTACAGATTTGCAACTGCACCTGCATTATGGGACATAAGCTCTCTTTGTCCATGTAGAGCACCATAGCATTTCAGACTGTCGTGACTAACTAAATTATGAATAGATTATAAAAATCTGCCACTTAATAGATGATAATTAAACAATTCCCAACCATTCTCTTCAAAATGCAACTTCAAAGATAAATATGCTTGCATCACTAATCTGCTTTTTGACTCCCTGAAGAATTATTTGCATGACTCATGGTTATCCTATAACAAAATGGTTGTCCAATACAAGTTCCAAAATAGAATACGTTGTAAATTACTCATCCTCAGGCATGTATCACAGAAAGGAATCTTTCAGGAGCTTTTCATGCTTTAATATGGTTATGATGGATTCAGATTTTATATCTTATTAGATACTATAGCAACCCAGATATCCTGTTTTTACGTATTTACCATCCTATTCTAAAGTTTCCTTATTTAAGTTTTCCCTAAACTTAGGGAACATCAGGTCTTCAGTCTCATCGCTACATTTGTCCCGCGTCATTACTTTCACTTTATACAGTGCCATAGATATACCAGAGAACTTTGCTGGAATATAGATTTCAGCAATTTGCACTCAGAATACTTGCAGTCTAAGGAGTCTTTTAGATCTCTGCCAATATAAAGAGAACTTCTACGTAGACTAGAAGAACTTCTATTTAGTAGAATTTACAATGAGCAACAGATATTTTACAGCTGCACCATGTATGGCATAGCAGAGACAATAGAGATCTGTTTGTGCCCCAAAATCTAGTATCTGACTATCTTCACCTAAAGTTGTTCCTTTCCTAACACAGTGTTGCCCATCACTGTGATTTGACTAGAGCGGGTGACCCAAAAACCCCGTAGTATGTTCGTGCAAATGTGGCAGCTCCTATCTTGTCTTTTTGCGGGGCTACTAAAAATTGAGAAATATTGGTTGGAATAGATTATCGTGGAGGTATTTTCCTTGGTGATTCTATGATTCTAATGAATGTAACTTGTGAGCAAGCGCAGCTGCAGTCTCTTGGGAAAGTAATGCTAATTTAGTGATGACAGTCAAAAAAAAAAAAAAATACGGAAAGAGAGAGTGATGGCAAGCAGGGAGAGAGAAAATTTGATGAAAGATTGTCGCCCAAATAACTACTTCCTTATCCTTTTGTACTTGAGTTTTATGAATGGATTACATCTAGAAATGACAATTATGCTTTTATGATATTAGGACTTAGTATTAAAGAGAATGTTATTGTAATCCACCTATTTTTTTCCCCTCAATAAACTGATTGTGCACAGTGCTTGTTCAGATCAGGTCTGTGTGTAACACCAACTTCAATAGTTTTGTCACAAATTTGCATAGATATGAGTCAAAAGAAATAGAGACTTTGAGGTATAAAACTCAGTTTGAAGGTGATAATAGGATCCACAGTTTCTGAATGTGCTGATAATGTAGTACTAATGTTCAATATACTTCTACCTTCATGACTCAGTAGCAAAATTATCTGGAAGACTAGAAATAGATGCTTATATATGAAAATACATTTATTTGTATGTAATTATGTAAATATGTAAATTCAGCTTATTTCTTCCTACTAGCAAATGGAGTCTAAGAATACTTTTCATGTACACCAAGGTCTTATTTTCATTATGTTTAAAGTTTATTAAGACTCCCTGACTTTGATTGAAAAGCCATTTGATAAACAGTGTAATTATCTTGTCCATCTCTTCATGCCCCTTTTGCAACACTGCAGATTATTTGGCAGCGCTTCATTACCCAGACAGACATGTGTATTAAGTGACCAAAAGAATAAATTTTAAGTGTAAATATTGGAATATTATGTTGTTCAAGTGACACAGTAGGCAAAAGATATGAACGTGACTTAGAATCTACCAAATGAACTTCTTTGAAATGTCCCCTTGAAGTGGACATTTCTTAGTGAGATGGAATGAGACAGATTATCTACTGCAAATCCACATAGTTTTGTAAGTGTAGTCTATCTATGGGCCTGCAAAGTCATTTTAGGAGTTGACCTTGAATAGAGGAAATTATTGAAAATAATTCACTGTGAAGACTATAGGAACGATTTTCAGTCTATGCAGTTTGCTGAAGCTGCTTGCTTTCAGTGCAGACTGTTTCTGCTCTATATGAATTCACTTGAATCCTATTCTATTATTTTACTACCACATTTCAAGTGGAGATAAAAAGAAATAAAATGTGAGTAGTAAGAAAACAAAAGAATTTATACTGCAATAAACAAATCTTTATCATGTGAATCTTCCTCTTCCTACTGTTAGACAGTAGTGGTTTTTCTATGGGGCATTGGGAAGTTTATCAAGAGGACTTCAAGAAATCCAGAGGATGTTACTCTTACAGTGGAGTTGTAATATGAAATTTTGTAAAGGCCCCAGGCATAACCTTGCACAATTGTTACTTCCTTCTGCTGATTTTTTTTGTTTTTGTTTTAAAGATAAGCAACAGCAAAAGAACTTTCAAGTCAAAGCTGAAAGTCAATGATAGTTTTCAACAACTAGAATCCTCTTTTAGGGTTTTTACAAAAAGATGATAGGAGAATTCTTATCACTTCTCTGATTGCAACAACTCTGAAATGTTACACAAATTTGTGTTCAGTTCTAGAGAGGCTTATTTTCTAGACAAAAGGGAGTCCTTGAGTTTAACCTAAATGTACGCTGTATTTTATGGATTGTTTCAAATTGTTTGCATTTCTCTTATACATCTCTCACTCTATCTTTTTGAATCATGTATAATTGTTGGCTGAACAAGATTTCTGGAAGTCTCTAGTTCAACAGCCTGCTCCACACAAGACTAAATGACATTAGATCAAGTGCCATAAAGTTAACTGTAGATCCTCAGTACAGGAGAGACATAAGATATTTATCCTGCACTGAGGGCATTTGTCCTCAGTACAGAAGAGACATGGACCTGTTGGAGCACATCCAGAGGAGGGACACAAAAACAATCCAAGGGATGAAACACCTTTCCTACAAGGACAGCTGAGAGAGCTGGGGCTGCTCGGCCTGGAAAAGAGGAAGATCTGAGGTGACCTGATATTGGCTTTTCAATATCTAAAGGGGAGCTGCAAGAAAGAAGGGGACAGACTCTTTTGCAGGGTCTGTGGTGATAAGGGAAATGGCTTCAAGCTTAAATAAGGTAGATTTAGGTTGGATATAAGGAAAAAGTGAGGGTGGTGAGACGCTGGTACAGGTTGCCCAGAGATCTGGTTGATGCCCTGTCCCTAGACACTTTCAAGGTGAGGCTAGCTCAGACTCTGGGCAACTTGATGTAGCTGTGGATGTCCCTGTTTATTGCAGGGGAGTTGGACTAGATGATCTTTAAAGGTCCCTTCCAACTCTAAGAATTCTATGATCAAAAGCCCCATGGCTTTGTCTGGCTTAGTCTAGACCCATGGCTGTAGACGCTATCATGTCTTTGAGTCCTTCACCAACCTCCAGGTGGGCCTTCTCCTTCTCTACTTGAACTTTGCTACTTGTTGGAATTAGAGTAATTGATTCAACTTTGCTCCACAAACTGCTATTTCTTTCTTCCTGCCTTTTTTTGTTATATGGCTATTACCTTTCAAAGTTTCCTTCTGTAATGTTGTCACTGAGATGGACATCTCGATTATTTCTTTTACAAGTAGTAGAAGTGTGTGCTTGATACCTAGACTTTTCTGGTTTGATAAGACTGAGAAAATTGTTACAAGAAGAATATGACTTCCAGTCTTTGCTGTCTGAAACTAGACTTCATCATTGTTAACAGACTGTATTGCGCTGAGGACCGATGAGCTCTTTGTAGTAGTGAATAAAGTTTATTTATCTCTAATAATAATTCTATCTTTTACACCTCTAATCAGGTTATCATGGAATAACTGAATTGATCTTATTTGCTCTTGTACATTTACTCCTGGGAAATCACAGTAAGTTGTCATGGGCAATTGCTTTAGTTGTTCAGGGAAACGCAGCTGTTGTGTGTCCTTTTCTATTTTAAGTTGCTAGGCAGAGAAAGGTTAATAAAGGTGGGGATTTGCCTCAATACTCTTTTTCATGTTGCTGAGAATTAGCCACTGTTTGAACGGATCAAAACTGGATTTGAGGGCGTTTGAATTTAGGGGAGGGAAAAACAATTTTTTTTTTCTTAATATTTCAAAATGGACCAGGACCAAAACTCTTTAAGACCTTAACACAACAGGCATGAGTAATTTCCATCTCTAAATTCAACCATTTCTGTAACGTCTTAATTTGGAAAGACACAGAAGTTATCTTCAAAGAACTAAACAAAGATTTGGGTAACTGAGTTCTGGACAGAGATTTAAGCTGATGTTTATTCTATTCACCTCATAAATACCAGTGGGTGGCAGCTGACACTGAAACAATGAGATTAGTCACCAGCTTTTTTCCTTAACACCTCTGAGTTTTATATTTAGTGATCTCGCTTATAAAGCCTGCCATTTCAAATAGTGTCTATATGAAGTAAAATATATTTTCCTAACTTTAGTGAGAGTAATTTGAGTATTTTCTGTTCTTGCTTAAACAATGAAGAGTAAATCAACATGTTGCAAATTTAAGTTGTATTCAGAAATTATTGAATGTGTTGAAGGTTGGATTGAGTCCCAGATTTGCATGATTACATTTATCTACATAAACTGGTTGTCTAAATATGATATAGTTAATTGAGATCTGGTCAGTGCAATATCTGAAGAGCCATTCAGTTCACTCTAACATTGGCACCCCTGTTTGGTCAGCCTATTAGCTCTTTGTGCTCAGATTCTGATTAAATCCCCACAGAAGAAGGCAACTGTGGTGTAATTCGTTTGTCCTTGCATAGGGGTCTGTTGCTGTTTTAGATGTTCTAGCACTCCTATCTGCTCCCCAGATGCTCTTCTAGAATGACACAGATCTTTTAGAGGTTTTAGTTATACCTGCAGGTGTTACGTGTAGACTTGGTAGCTCACAGACAACCATCAGTGGGCAATCAACCATGTAGACATCTCGTTCAGCTTGGTAAATCCTGTTCTTAGTAAAGGAAGAACATGATTTGCCTTTCAGATCATCTTTGAAAAGCTTCTACCTTGACTGTATGCATACTATCTGGAACATAGAAAGCTGAAAAAGATAAATCCCAAGCAACAATCAAGGACATCCCTCTAAGTGGATTGCCTAGATCCCTTGAGAACTTCTGACCCTCAATAACTAATTTGGAGGTACTTTAAGTGCACCGGTTTAATGTATATGTGTAGAGTATCTGACTACATAAAACTCACTTTCATCTGTAGGTGACTGAATACTTTAACTCGTGATTAGTAGTCCAGAGGTTTGATTATCTACTCACAACACAGGACACCTGTGTTCTAGGCACACTTTATTGAAAAGAGACCTAATCAAATATGCTGAGAGAGGGCCAAATCTCAGGCTATCATGGATTATAAGAGCCTGCCTCTAGGCTAGAATGGAGTAAATGGTTCAGGTGCTGATATTACTAGTTATCAGGATATTAATGATGGTATTACTAGATACTTTATGTTTTTATCTCATCACGTATCCAAACATTTAAATAATGTGTACATACCTAATGTTCTTAACTTATGTTTACTGCTTCATACATTTCATGTCACTTTCAATCACAATGGTACAATGAAATTATTTGTTCACGATTACTTACATATCAATGAAGATGAATATACTCTAAAAAAGATGCAGATGTATTTGCCTACCTCTTGAAATGCAAAAAAAGAATCGATAGGCACTTGACAAAGTGTTTTTGTGTTGGGTGTTCTGTCATGTCAATGCAAAAACAAATCCCTCCCTTGCTGTTTCTTAAACTTAATCTGACAGAAGTGGATACGTATTATTTATTTTTGGTGGCATCAAAAGAAACACATCACAATTGGTGAAAAGAGTGTTTATTGGACTTGTCTAAAGACTTTTTTTTTTAATCTTCTATGCTGCACAGAATGAAAACAAATAGATCCCATGGAATAAGTTCTGAATTTCAGAGGCTTCATGCAGAAATACGTCTGTAGATGCCTAAATCTTGACAGCTGAATCTTTGAATGGATCTCACCCTCAGGCCATGTATATCTGTTGCCTCTGTCAGCTCCTTGGAGATATCTCAGTTCTTCTTTAGCATTTCAAACAACACCATGCAGACAATTTTTTTTAGTTTAATTTAGGAATAATGAATGACTCTGTCTATGGAATGATATTGTCTACTTCTTCCAATGACCTTTAAGAGTATAAATCATACCTGAATTCTGTATGAGCTGGATTATAAATAACAAGAAAATCTAGCTATGTATCAGGAAATATTTAAAGTTATTTTCTTTCAGTAGTTGTCTAAGCATGTAGATTTCTCCTGATTTGGCTTAGAAGATACTGGAGTCTCCTTCCAACCAGAATTGCTAGTGTGATAAGAGTTTCTTCAGCTGATACAGAAATGACAGACATCTTAGTCAATTCAAACACAATATACAGCCAAAAATGAATAACTTAAGAGGGAATTTAGACTATAGGTATTTTCTAGAGCATGACTTTTCTCTAGTCAGTTAGGCTTCTTATGCAGAAAGTTTATTGTTTTGAGAACAGCAAACAGAGTATAAATTTGACCATGGATATGTAGTCAGTATTGACTAAAATGGAGTCTCTGTCCCTCACCAACTTCAAGGCAGCAATTGGCTGACAGCTTAGCATGCTTAGGTAATGAAAACTTGACAATTATGTTGCTAATCAAGTTAATTGCAGTCTCAAAGAGCTGTGTCCCTATTTCGTTGATCTGTGGGAATGAGACTTCCTAGGCATTCCTAATGATTAAGGCAAACTGAATACTTTAAATGTTTTCATTTGAAATTGCCTTTGACAGGACTTTTTATTAATAAAAACCTCTCTATAGCACACTTAATTCTCAGCTCCTTTTATGTCTCTCGAAAATGGCTGTATGCAACTCTTCTGACATCTTCAAGACAACTCACAAAATTCAGTTGTAAACAAATATTTCAGGTGCACAGACATAATTTCAGTATCAGAAACTTTGAGTGGTTCTTTCAGACCTTAATTTTAATAGAAAATATATTTATTTGTTGTCCTGTCTTTTCTCATTTGCAAATCATGACTAACTTCTCACCGCACTGAACCATAGCCTTGATATCTATTTATTGTGAACTCCAATTTGAACACTTGTATCCTCAAGAGCAAATGGCTCCTCTGTAGATCTTGTAGCTAATTATAAGTTTAATCTGATAGTGTAATTTATTTGATCGTATTTATATGTATGACATAAGCCTGACCTTAAGTCTTACTTCCTGCACGACATACGTTGTACAACCTGTTCTGCATTGGTGGAGACCTAGAGAAGTAAGAATTTAGATAGAAACAAATCAAGAGAAACTAAAATGACTAAAAGAAAGCAATCCAATCTAGCCTATATACGCAGGAGAATTGTTTTTCCTTCTCTCATCCATTATTTCATTATCTACTTTATCTACTCACATGCTATCAATTGTCTCAATCTGTAATTTATTCCTGAATTAAAAATCCACTCTGAACTATTGGTTGGCATTTGGGTATATGAGCAACCCAGGCACAGAGCTACTCTGTGCCTTGATGTAAAAGCCTTCTTTCCTGAATTTTTACTTCAGGGCTTTACTTTTTCTCCTTGTTGTTTGAAATATATACACACAAAACACACACACACACACACACACACACACACACACACACACACACAAAAAAAACACTATAAAAAAAACTCCGCCAAACAACAAACAAAACTCTGTGCTTTCAGAAGAAGCTAAACATAAAGACTGCATTGGCAGAATTTCAACTGACTTGAAATGTCTTGCTGAACTCAAGCAGGCACCCTAAATCCAACAAGACATTGGTCACTATTATTAAGAGGAAGTTTTTCACACAGAGGGTGGTGACACACTGGAACAGGTTGTCCAAGGAGGTTGTGGATGCCCCATCCCTGGAGGCGTTCAAGGCCAGGCTGGATGTGGCTCTGGGCAGTTGGTGGATCTGGTAATTAGTGACCCTGCACATAGCGAGGGGGTTGAAACTGGATAATCATTGTGGTCCGTTTCAACCCAGGCCATTCTATGATTCACTACAGTCCACTATAGGAGTGTAGCAATCAGAAGATGATTCTTATTTCCTGTAACTTAAAGGTGACAGTGCATATAAGTTGGAGTTAATTCTACTCTGTCAAAAAAGCTGAATAAGAAAATGATGGACCATAACAAACAATGTGCTGTTTTCTTGCAAAATCTTTTGAAGGCATGCATGGGTGACTAGTGTCATCTGGTTAAGATTATGGTTTTTCAATTTCCACATCAAAATGCTTTAATTTTCTGTGAGTTAACCTCCCCTCTGCAGAAATCTGTTGTAAATAATAGCTGCTGTAAACAGAGTTTTGAAATGATCAAAATAAAGATTCTGAAACTGTACAGTCATTTAGCACTCTTCCTGCTTAGCAAACTCTTGCTCCTAATTTTTATGCTGAAAGTGTCAAAACAAGATATTTCAACATTGTTAGAGAGCTTTCTCCACTGTTTTCAAAACACATTTTGATTTAAATTGATATCCTGCTTCTTAAAATTTTGATGTAACAGTACTTTGGTGGTAAATTGCTTTGAGAAAATTTGATCAGCATATCATGGGGGTTTTGAGGAGACACTAAAACTGAAGTACTATCAATAATTTATAGTGCACTCGCTTATAGAGATTGACGTTATTGTCCTGGATATGTGTAAAGAGGGTTAAGTGGTGTGGTGAATTACACTTCTGAATCATGAATATAAGATAATTTTAAAGGTGGTACAAGCTCTGGCAGCAGCCTTTTTAAAATAGCATTCCAGTGTGATTGTGGGTATTGACCTCGTGGAGAAATGTAAAATTTTACACAGACTTTACTTCAGATGCTCATTTCCAGCTCAGAATCTACCTCAACAGTATTGATGTTGGAGAAACCTCTGTTCTCTTGCACTGCTATGGTCTTCTGGGGAGCTGTCTTCTTTCTGAACTCTAACAGAATGAATAATTTAATGGAACTTTTACTAGGCTATTGAACAAAAATTTGCATGTTTATTCTACAGTAAACTTTGTGCAGTCACAGGAACTTTTCTCTGAGCTACTGTAGGTAGCTGTAGCTGTAGTTTCCTACAGTCAAAAGCTGTGAGAGAAAGTAAAAAAAAAAAAAAAATCTGTGCTTTAAAATTAATATTCTTTATTTTTCTGCTTCAGTGTAATATAAATATCTTGTTATTTTTCAAGATTTTTCAGTGTTTTGCTGAGAAGATTTTGAACCAGCGCATTAATCAGATACTTGAAAATATCAAGTATTCAGAGTACTAAACTCTGGTTATTATTCACTGGGGCTGGAGGAGCCAATTCTGGTTGCCTGATTCATTTAGCGATTTGCATATTTGCAGCAGGGCCTAATATTTCAGCTCAGGTTTGCTTTATAAGGCTGTGTGAGAAATATTGCAAATTCAGTACATCATCTAAGTGCTCGGGCAGCAGAGGCGAGCTCTGTTCTGCCTAATTGGGATGTAAATTTAATTGCCAACAAGGCCTTACTCATAAAAACTGGAGAGAATGGCAATTAACTGTCCTTCAAATATCCTGCGTATGTCAGGGCTCTTGGATTTTTCCAGCCTCACAGTTGTAGGTATTCCTTTTTCATTAGGTCAGCTTTGCAAACGTGAATATTTGACAACTAGAAACAAGTGCCTTCTCCTCCTGATCTTCAGCTGCCCATTTTCCCCTACTTTTAATATTCATGGTGATGCTTCTTTCTTCCTTCCATTTGTTATAATCTTTCAGCGATATTTTTGCCTTTTTTTTTCCAGCTGTTAAACCTTTTATTCTGCATTCTGCTTTCTATGGCAGTCACAATTGGTAACTTGTGGCTAAAGTCAAGGTGTGCATTTTGGAGTGCTAGATTTTCTTCAGGAATTCCCTGCATGATTTTACTGTTCCTTATATTGACAAATCTTTCCAGGCACTGACCAGTGGCTCATCTTTTATTCTTATTCAAGTCAAATAATCTTTATAAAGGCTTGGAAGTGCATCAGTACCTTCACCCATGGGACAGAAACGAAGCAACTGTCAGTCTCATGTCATATATTCTTGTAATAGGAATGCACTGTAGTTTCCTTCATTGTTTCTAATTAAGGGAAAAGTTGTAAAATTAAAGGATTCATAGATCCTATAATCCTATGTTCTTTTTATCTCATAGTTTTTGAAGTTTCCCAGTGTGGGCTGTATGTATGTTTCTGGTTTGTATGTGTCATTAGTATGAATTTTGTGTCATGTGGAAGGCAAGCAAAAATAAAGATACTGTAAAATGAATATTGGTATTTAAAAAAAAAAAAAAAGTCCTGTGGGAATAGAGTATTAAGGGAAGCTAATTTTGACACTATGAAAATCAATTCTTCGTTACATCTAAAGTTATTATTTTGGATTAAATCATGTTAGTGAGTAACAAAGGAACACAAAAAATATTTGCTAACTGAACATTTTGAAACCTGGATTGTCTGCAGAGAGCGTAGTGGTAAATAAACATAGTCGAGAAATCTATTATCTTAGTCTTTTCTTTTCAGATCTGCATCTTATTTAACTGGTTTTACAAAATAGTCTCGAAAAATCTTTTGCCCAGTACATATGCCAGATGCCCAGACTGAAGCATTAAGAACTTTGATTCCTCAAACCCCCAGGAACTTTGTGTTCAAATTGCTTCCAGTAAGAACATACAGAGAGAGCATGTGCATGACTGATACAGCGATGGTAAATTTTTCACAGTGACTGAGAAGAATGATGATGACATTTGCATAGTATGCATTCGCTCTACTTGAAGCCGTATCATTTTTTCTCTAGGTACTGTAATTTCCCCGAAAGCCATGCTGGCTTCTGCAGTATTCTTTGTGACTCTACTATCAATTGTGTTGGGCTGAATGCTGCTTTGTAGCAGGATGTAGCTACTGTTGTCTCTGCTCGCAACAGGCTTAATGTCCTCTAGGATAAGGAAAGGTATAGGACTAGATTTAATTTCTTTCTGATCACTTTTCTCTGACTGGTATTTGGGTTTTATAAGCCTATAACATTGTGCAATTCAATATGTGTCGGTGAACAAAGCACAGTCATCGGTAAAGATGGCTGATCCTCAGCCTCTGATTTTTGCTTTGGATTTCTGCAAGGTGAAAACGCCATCTGGTAAATGAACGTGAATCTTCCTTTGCTGCTGTGTAAACAATATTGCTGCTCAAATTATAGAGAAACAAGAGGTAAATATAACCTTACTTGGTGAAAACGTGAATTATTGCACTAGTCTGATGCGATGAGGAACCCTCATCTCTATGCCATGAAATTAGTGAACGGTATTCATAAAACTGTCTGGGCAACAGGAGTTCTGCAGTAAAACTCCTGAAACATTCATAACTTACCTCAGTGGCTTTCATCTGATACAGACCATATGTGTGTCTTTATTTTGCTATATGCTTCACCTGACTTCCCTTGGCTTCAGAAAGTGATTAACCAGTCAGACCTCCATCATGTTGAAAACACAACTGCCCTTCAAAAACAGATTATCAGCAAGTTCTCTAACTAGGCAGATGCCTATTGGTTTTCCAAGGACTGTTACTGTGTCTAAGCACATTGAAATACAGCAGTCTATCAAGGTATGACTAATGATTTTTCCAATTTTGGACATAGTTTACCTTACTCAACTTCCTGAGAACAGTTCCTTCTCTGCACCTGTAGCATGGCCAACTGCGAAGAAGCATCAACATATCATTTTATAGGAATAGCCATCATGCCTTCTGTTTCATCTAGTGACATCCATTCGATGGCTTTGAGAGTGCAAGTATATTGGGGTTGATAGTTGCTGCTGACTAGGCAGCTTTGAAGTTTCTTATAGCACTACTTATAACAGAATCAAAGATGACAGATTAAATAATAAACTGCCAAGCCAAACGTCCAAGCCGAGAAGCGCAGAGGGTCATCGTTGGTAGTGCAGAGTCTGGCTGGAGACCTGTAACCAGTGGTGTCCCCTAGGGGTCTGTGCTGGGTCCGGTCTTGTTCAACATCTTCATCAATGACCTTGATGAGGGGATAGTGGCCACCCTCAGCAAGTTTGCTGATGATACGAAGTTGGGAGGATTGACTGACACGCCTGAAGGCTGTGCTGCCATTCAGCGAGACCTGGACAAGCTGGAGAGCTGGGCAGTAAGAAACCAGATGAGGTTCAACAAAAGCAAGAGTAGAGTCTTACATCTAGGGAGGAATCATTGCATGCACCAATACAGGCTGGGGGATGAGCTGCTGGAGAGGAGCTCTGCAGAGAGGGACCTGGGTGTTGTGGTGGACGACAGGTTGGCCATGAGCCAGCAGTGTGCCCTCGTGGCCAAAAAGGCCAATGGCATTCTGGGGCACATTAAAAAGAGCGTATCCAGCAGGTCGAGGGAGGTGATCCTCCCCCTCTACTCTGCCCTGGTAAGGCCTCATCTGGAGTACTGTGTCCAGTCCTGGGCTCCCCAGTATAAAAAAAGACAGATCCCTTGGAAAGAGTCCAGCGGAGGGCCTCAAAGATGGTGAACGGCCTGGAGCATCTCCCCTATGAAGAAAGGCTAAGTGAACTGGGTCTGTTTAGCCTAGAGAAAAGACGATTGAGAGAGGACCTGATCCAGGTTTATAAATATCTGAGGTGTGGCGGCCATAGCGGTGAGGCCAGTCTCTTTTCAGTGGTATGTGGAGACAGGACAAGGGGAAACGGACATAAGCTGCAGCACAGGAAGTTTCGCACAAATGTGCGTAAGAACTTCTTCACGGTGAGGGTGACGGAGCACTGGAACAGGCTGCCCGGGGAGGTTGTGGAGTCTCCTTCTCTGGAGATATTCAAGTCTTGCCTGGACGCCTACCTGTGCGACCTGGTGTAGGGAACCTGCTTTGGCAGGGGGGTTGATCTCAATGATCTCTAGAGGTCCCTTCCAACCCCTACAATTCTGTGATTCTTACTTTACTTTGAAAGATATTTTTTCCTGTCAATTGTATTTCATTCTCACTACAGTGAAATGGGATGACACCCCTACCTTTACAACTATGATCAGTCTTTAAGACTGAAGAACTCTTTTTTTTTTTTTTTTTTTTTATTCCTGACCTACAGCTTTCTGTTGTTCTTCTGTTTGTTATTGCTGTTGGTAATGGTGGGTTTCTTCCTGTGCTTTATCTTGAAGGAAGCAAAATTTTCTCATTATGTTTGGCTATTTGGCAAAGATCTAGTTTTCCTGTTCATTCTATACATAAAACATCTATAGATGTTCATAAACTAATACAGTATCCATTTTCAACAAAACCATCTAGATATTTCCACATAACAATGCCATCTGTCTTTGCTTTCATGTTGTCCATTGTCCTGAGTCTTTTTCATTAGCCATTTTCCTCATTTGAAACAGAAGAGCAACAGACTGGATTTTGCTTGCCTCTTAACATATGCAGTTTTGAATCATTCAATATTTAATCTCTTAATGGCTTTCACTCCCTTGATAATTGATTACTGATTTCCCAGAATCACAGAATCGTAGGGGTTGGAAGGGACCTCCAGAGATCATTGAGTCCAACCCCCCTGCCAAAGCAGGTTCCCTACACCAGGTCGCACAAGTAGGTGTCCAAGTGGGTCTTGAATATCTCCAGAGAAGGAGACTCCACAACCTCCCTGGGCAGCCTGTTCCAGTACTCCATCACCCTCACCGTAATGAAGTTCTTGTGCACATTTGTGCGGAACTTCCTATGCTGCAGTTTCTGGCCGTTTCCCCTTGTCCTGTCTCCGCACGCTGCTGAAGAGTTGGCCTCGCCACTCTGCCCCTCACATCTTAGATATTTATAGACCTGGATCAGGTCCCCTCTCAATCTTCTTTTCTCAAGGCTAAACAGACCCAGTTCACTCAGCCTTTCTTCATAGGGGAGATGCTCCAGGCCCTTCACCATCTTTGTGGCCCTCCGCTGGACTCTTTCCAAGGGATCTGTCTTTTTTTATACTGGGGAGCCCAGGACTGGACACAGTACTCCAGATGAGGCCTTACCAGGGCAGAGTAGAGGGGGAGGATCACCTCCCTTGACCTGCTGGATACGCTCTTTTTAATGTGCCCCAGAATGCCATTGGCCTTTTTGGCCACGAGGGCACACTGCTGGCTCATGGCCAACCTGTCGTCCACCACGACACCCAGGTCCCTCTCTGCAGAGCTCCTCTCCAGCAGCTCATCCCCCAGCCTGTATTGGTGCATGCAATGATTCCTCCCTAGATGTAAGACCCTACACTTGCTTTTGTTGAACCTCATCTGGTTTCTTACTGCCCAGCTCTCCAGCTTGTCCAGGTCTTGCTGAATGGCAGCACAGCCTTCAGGTGTTTCACTGTTTCACTGTTCAACTTTCGCTGTTGATGCCTGACACAGCTTGCATAGGCAATGTAATTCTGACATCATGAACATACAATTGGTGTGTAATGATGCCTTTAACAAGACTCTGGATCTTGAACTGTGTCTGTATCTGTACTGTCTTGTGCTTGCTAGCTTCTTTCAGCACAGTGTGAGAAACAAGATATCATTTAAGTTTCCTTGCCAAAATATGCAGACTCTAAGAAGTTTCACAAGGTCCTCAGAAGTTTTACCAGACAGCTTCACTATCTTGTAGATGAAAAAATCCGAACAAGATGAGTTTCTCATTTTGTACAGTGAACTTGGTGGTACAGTTGAAATCCAACTAAAAATATTCTTTGACCCCAGCATGCAGCATAACTAATGACTTGGCACTAGCAATGATCAGGCAAGGCCATCAGTTAGTTGGAAACAGTTTAGGGTCCCTGACTCCTGCAGTAAAATGCTGTTTTCACTCTCCCAATGTGAACATATTTTATTCATTTGTGAAATGAAAGACCCCTGTTTTTAGAGGTTCTCATGCTGAAACTCTGTAGTTAGCTTTTGGACCTACATATGCAGCATATCAGATTAAGAGGAAAAGGATCACACAAATACAAAGAAAAGAGAAGGCAGCATGGGAACTTCCCTGCAGGAAGATTTCATCAATTGGGCAATAATTAATTTTCTCTATATTCAGTAAATGTAGGACAAGAAATAAAGAATTTAATTTCTGGATAAGGCTGTCTGAATTCGACAATTTCCTAATATTTACTTCTACAGTAATTTTTGGTACAACTGAGATATCTTTGATTCTACCTGAGAGCAATAAGAATCTATCCCAAATAGCAATGAGAGAGTTCATTCAGGTGATATCTTCCTTTAAGTTGCCTTATGCACTGATGTCACTATCAGTGGGATGGCACAAACGCCAAATGCAAGAAAACCATTCCGGTATCAACAAATGAAGAAACTGCTGCAGAGTAAGCAAGCAGAAGGCATACTCAGGCACTGAGTCCAGCAGTGGCTGAACAAAGATGCGATGGTACAATGGATTCAGTAAAATTTATTTTTCATGCTGAAATTGCATAGTATTTGAATGTCTCTAAGTCTGGAGCAATACTAAAGTAAAAATTATAGGTGTTTATATTTTGCTCAAGTGGTAGGGATGGATCTTGTTTTTGTAGCACAAAATAGATGTGATAGGAAACGCTGCTGATGCTTCTTATCTAAATTTGTGAGCACATTATCATTTTTTGATTTTACTCTTTACAAGTACACTTGCTGACTTACGCTGCTTGGAAGCCATCACCTAAGTTAGTCAGTGCTTTCAAACCAAATTTTGTCCATTTAGTATGAGACTACTGATCTGTTAACACTATAGTTTCTGTGTCCTCCTGCAGAAATGGCATTAATAAATCAACTTCTATGTCATCTTAATTTTCAGTAAGTATAATAGTGTTATTAATTTCCAGTTTGTAAAAGTTCATGCTAACTGAAGAAAAGATGAAGTGTATTATAGCTATGAATTATATATTGAAAATGAAAATTAAAGTTCTTGTCTTAATTTGGAAGATACAGGAAATTAGATAACTTTTTATCTGGAACTCACTTATATAAGCATTGCCAATTTTCCCAGTACAATCTGAAAAAGACATGATTTCATCCATCCAAAAGGAGACAAGATTATCTTGTTTCAGAAGGAAAAATGCTAAGCAGCACAGTTCAAATGCAGAAATATTGTGAATATTCCTTTAATGCATTAAATATCTGAAGTACTTTTTAATCAGGTCAAGTTCCTTTTTGATGTGAAGTAAAAAATCTCGCAGCCTTGGATTAATTTTCATTTTATTAGTCAATTGTTATATCTTTCATGGAGATTGTCAGATATGAGTTCTGTTTGTCCTTATTGTTATAACCATTACAATATTTCAAAGTGCTTTGTTAGGGGAATTGCAGATGAATCAAGAACTTACTCTTGTTTAGATGCAATCTACTCAAGGACTTAGATTTATTCACATCTTTCCTTATTGGCTATTTTCTGCAAATACTACATCTTTCAAAAGGAGCAAATCAAACAGAAAAATTCACTTGCTTAATTTCAGCCTAAAATAAGCGTTCATCAGTATAATTTGTTCAAAGTCCGTGATCAGTGCCTTTCATGATCAGTGCATTACAATATATTGTACAACACTGCTTGTATTACATTAGGAAACAAATTAGCCAAGGAATATCAAAATTTGGTTGAGATTCATGCATATTCACAAGTGGATGTATGCATTATCATTAAATATACATTTGAGATATTCACTTGATTACTCATACAGCCAGACCCAAAGAAACTGCCCTGACGTTTGACTACAGCGACATCATAAATGTTTAGGAGCCAGTTTCTAATTGCATACACTATTTTTTTGCTATTACTCCCCTTTTACTATGAGTCTACTAAATATGCTGTCGCATATTTTTTCGCAGTTAATCTCATCTCCCATGCAGCTGAAGTATTTTGTAGCCGAAAATTCGCTCTATCAAATAGTGTTATTGTGCTCTTTGTATCTGTTGTAGTTTCCATAGAAAGAAATAGGAGGCATTATCTTCAGAGTGACATACTTGCAGTTGTTTCTTTCAGGTGTAAGCTCGCCAGGTATAACCTTCTGATTCCAGATATTAGAATAGTAATCCCTAGTCCTGTTCCATAGAAAAGTTAAAAGCTTATTTCTGCTGATGCCTGAATGCAATGTTAGGACTTTTGTGGATCCAAGCAACCTCCGTTCAAAACCTTATTGCATGTTTGCAGGAAGGAAATGCAAATAAGCCTACAATTGCATTGGGGTAATCAATAAGACAGAAAACAGTTCTTCCAGACTGTTAAATTCTTGATTTTCCAAATATTCTTGCTACTCCTGTTAGTATACCTATACACACTAGTACAACTTATGTAGTGTAAATACTTACGATGCAAGTGATTATGGTGGTTTACTCTGCAAATCTTATCTGAAGTTGAATATAGAAAACCCCAGTTTCATAATTTTATTGGTAGAATTTAAGAACCAGTTATAACTTGGGGACTGATAATGACCTACATTTTTCTGCTGTGTTAGGTTGTCAAAATTAAAAATTAAAACTTATTTAATACATGTTTGGTGCTTCCTGGCTCAATATTCCCTTTTGGAAACTTGTGGCTAATTGGAATGTGCAGCAAAAGGAAAAATTCTATTTGCTGCAAAGGTTGTACTATCTAACACTGGCGTAATTTCTAGCCCTCCAAATGAAGACTTTTTCCCTTGTGTTTTCCAAAAATTTCCTAAGGAAAGTAAATTATTACAAGCTGGTAATTGGTGTAATTGTATTTGGCAAATGCGTGTTGAATGGAGAAGAAAAAGTTTTCAATTCTACTCTTCAGTGTATTAGTGACAGAGATAGCCATTAGACATATGGTTGACCAAAAGGTAAAGAGATCTGTGGAAGGAAATATGGGACATTACAGATAATTCTGTAAATAAAAAATAAAAAACAAATAAAAAAATAAGTTGCACTAAATTGACAGAATCTGGTGGATTAACACTCATTTATGTCTTTTTAAAAATCAAGTTTTGTATATATCTGAGCAAGCTATCAGGGCCTAAAACCTTATATTGTAATGCAATGGAATTTTGGAACTGACAGGCAAGAGAATTTTTTAAAGTTCTTTTTTAAAAAATTTTACCTCTTCAGTGCTCTGCTCCACTGTATTAATATATCTGATATTTGACACAGCTATGAATATTGTCTAGCCATGTTTCTCCAAGAACTCTGTACAAAACATTGAACACTTGATGAGTTGGTACCTCAGTGCCTCTCTGAAGTATCATTTCTATCCTACTTTACAGATGAGGAGACCAGGAGGTGAAAGAACTTGCCCTAACTTGTAAAAGATCCCGGATTTAGATCCCAGCTTTATTGTGTAATATTATATACATGACAATCATGAGCCACTAAACATTAGACAAATGAGGTAATATGCATGTGTGAGTGAAAGACATGGAAATTTTACTGTGGAGGCCTGTTATAGGAAATACAGAAGGTAACTGTGCTGCACAAATTGCAAACAAAATAATTTCACTTCATTAAAATTTTGTGAGGGTTTTGTGCAGGAAGTCTGTTTATGTTCAAGTGGATTTCTCTCCTGCTACATCTTTGTTCTCAGCACAAAATTGCAAAGCAGATTGTAAAAATACTGTCAATACAATTGTCAGCTCTTAATTTATAACAGATCAAACCCTTTTTATTGTTTTGAAAAGAAGTTGCTTAGAGTATATTCCAAACTGTGAAACGTTATATAAGCCTATTAGTGCCTTGACTCTCACGTTGTCATCTCATATGTCTCATTTACAAAGGAGTGGTCTCAACCCTCCATAATGTAGGTCAATCTTAACAGTGCCAAATTACTCAGCTGCTTCCATCTGGTCTCTCTGCTGCAAGTTTAACACATGCAAGCACTTCTTCAGCCTGGTTGTCTTTGCCGTTAGTTGGGAAAATCTGATTATGCTGCCAAAGTTTGGTGGTAGAGGACACTACGATAATTGTCAATTTAACACATGGATATGAAATGGAAACACTTAGCAATATTTTTAGGTTACACATGAGCCAGAAGTCCACAGACAAACTTTGCATGCCCTTAGTTAGAGGCTATTGTTCTGAGAAGATGGATCAACTTCAAAAATAGATTTGAAGTTGGCTATAAATGAGTTCGAAATCATTGACTTTTTCAGTCATTCACTGAGGGAAATGATATATATGATGGCTTTAGTTCTGCTCCCATTATATAGAAAAATAGCCCCAAATTTTAGAACTGCTTCTGATGACAATTTCACTATCAGGCATCTAGAATAATGTTAATTGTACGCAGTGCTGTAGGACAGTGAGATAAGGTCCATTTAGCCAAGGAATATATTTTGTTATATCATTTTTCCCCTAAAATGAAAAAAAAGATGCAAGTCAGATGAGTGTTGACTTGGTTAAGCTTCTGATCTCTGCACTGGCTGATGCCTGGCTCAGTACAAATCAGAATAATTTATTGAGTGCCATCAGAGTGCTTGCCTATCAGTGTTGTATTAGCTTCAAAGAAATATCTTCTGCCATGAAGCTTGCAGTAAGAAGTAACAAATAAAACTGCTGAAATTCTTGCCCTACACTCAAAACAAGACAATTAGTTTTCCTATTCCTCTTTCTCTGTAATCTGTGACCAAGTGCAGTACAATTTTATCCCTAAATTAGGGAGGAAATACGGAAAGCTCACACTTGTTCCTTCATGTCCCCATTTCAAAAAATACTTTTTTCAATTAATTTTTTTATGAAGTAGTAGCCTTCCACTAAAATTACCTTTTCCTCACTGTAAGTCAGGACTCCAAGCCAACTATTCAGATTAAAAATAATGCAGTAACATCAAATGGAACTTGGTAATTCACAATACTTTGGCAAATAAAATGAGTGTGATCTACCCAGATAAGCATATTGTACAAATTCTTATTTGTAAAAATATTTAAATGACAAATATCCACTCTTTGAATATTTTTTCTTGCAAACTTCTTATCATTCTTGATACTCTCTCCCTTTCAGTCTATATCTTTGGATACATTGCTCAAAAATGGATGCATTAATCATCATTGCTGATTGCTCTTCCTGCATTTATGTAGATATTTCTCAAAGACTGAGAAAATCTCATTAACCCTCATTCACTTTGTGACCCATTGTCATCTCCTTCAGTTCTCTCTCTACTAGAATGCTGCCTAAGAAGTTTTTTCTCTATTTTGTATGTATCATTTGATTTTCTTGAATGAATGCATGTCACAATTGACTGTTGATTTCAGAAAATTAGAAAATTTCTTCAAAGTTATCAAGCTTATATTGAAATATAACCTATTTCAGGTTGGATATTATGAAAAATTTCTTCTCTGAAAGAGGATTGAGGCATTGGAACAGGCTGCCAAGGGAGGTGGTGGTGACACCATTCTTGGAGGTGTTCAAGAAATGTGGAGATGTGGCACTGAGGGATGTGGTTAGTGGGCATGGTGGGAATGGAATGACACTTGGACTAGATGATGTTAGAGGTTTTTTCCAACCTTAATGTATCTATGATTCTTCCAAATAATCACAGACAGCTCTTTTTTGTTGTTTTTTTTTAAGGCCTACATAGCACCTCCACAAGCAAGATGGCAAAGTAATGCTCGCGTATCTACTGGAAAACAGAAGTCAGCAGAGACATCAGGTTTATGGCACATTGCTTTCCTCTCTCTTCCCCATCCTCTTCCAGTCTACACGTGAGTAGGGGAAAAGCCACTAATCTACTCTGCACTTCCTAGGGGATAAAACTACAGTGGCCACTTCCCATTGTGGCTAATGCCTCACTCACATACCAGCTACCTTTCTATTAAATAGCTCAGCTTCAACTCAGAGAAATTGTACATATATGCAATTATCTTTGGAGACAGCTGCTTCCACCCTGCAGAAGGCTTTATAGTTCACCCTATTTCAGCTCGTCTGTTGAAAGCTATGACATCTTTCCACAGACCTCCTCGTTGTAATTCTTAGATCAGGCTGTCACCTACAATGTGCTCCTGGTGGATTGCTGACACCTTTAGTGTGATCCCCTAAAACAGGTTTGGTCAAAAACTGGATAAAAAAACTTTTGCTGCTGGAAAAAGTCATTTAGAAAAAATCAGAAAGGACTGAATCAGCAACAGAAATATTCACAAGACAATGTGCACTTTTATGAAACTTTACCTACCAGGAAGTGGAAATTATTCTTTATAGCTCATTTCATTCCATCAGCTTTGTTGTTTCACATTAAAATAATAACTGGGTTGGCTGGTTATGATTCACTCTGTTTCAATTTTCATCTTTTTGAAAATAACTTTTTTTTCTCTCAAGTTCAGACTGAAAACCATTTCAAATGTTAGAATTTCCCATGGGAGAAATTTCTCTTTCCAAATACTTTTACTGCGATCACTGATGAGTCCCATATCTTTCTTGTATGCCCAGAGCACTTCTAGTATCATTATTTCCTCTCTGTAGATAAAACCTTATCGGTAAGAACATTTTAGATTCCCAGCAAAGCAGATATAATTCCAGTGACAAACAGCTATTCCTCGAGTGACACTCCTTTGACTGTAAATGGAGGAATAATATGATTTGCAGAAATATTACTGCTTTTTGTAGATGTTAGAATAATACAATCATTGATATTTTACTGGGCCGTGCAATATGGTTCAAATAAATTTTTAACACTGTGGACACCATAGGCACTTGTGTTTTGACTTAGTGATGAAGTGATGAATAGATACGATCTCTTAGAAGGAACTCTGCAGCATCATCACCATGTTAGGGTTACTTATGTTTTGGAACAGAAAGGCATTTTCCTTCATTCTTAACTAACAATAATTCTTTGCTTAGCTAGATTACGATTACTTAAAATGGAAAAAGGATTCACTAAAGTAACAATTTTAAAACATTTTTTTTCTTTTTCTTTTTTAACTTCTTTCTTTCCTTTTCCTTTTCCCTTCCCCTCCCCTTTTCCCTTTCCCTTCCCCTTTCCTTTCCCTTTCCTTTTCCCTTCTTTTTTTCCTCCATAAAAGCAACTACATGGATTTATCTTCTCTTTCCCCCATAGCTGTATGCGTCTGCAGTGCAGATGTCTGAGTTAACTCTGCAAACTGCATTTATGAACCAGAGGGAAAAACTGTGGTGTTTTAGCCAATCTGCTGTGGGCACCATGTAAGCGCCCAACACTTTCCAGGCCATATAGAGAATTCTAGAACTCCAGTCCGGTTGTAAAAGCCTCACTTTGGAGAGATAAATCCCACCTTGAATCCCAGAAAATAAAAATGAGCAGTAATTGATAAAAGCAGTGAGTCTGATGCAAAATCCTGCAATATTTCTCATCTTGCACAACACAAACCAGAACCTGATGCTATAACAGCATAACCCTTGAGCAACCTCTTTCCGTATCTCCATGAAGATGAGGTCAAGCAACAGATGCATGGCTGTCCCACTGCTGCATGCATGGACTGTGACCTCCTACTGAGTCCTGGGGGTGCACTTGGAAGTATTGAGCTGTGCCCCAGAGTGGGGAGTGTCCTCACCTTCTGTCTGGGCTCGGAAAAGAGTAGGATCCTGCAGAGAAAGAAAGAGGGAATTCCCTCAGCCAGCTTAGGAAGGGGTGAAGGTCAAAGTTGCAATTCTGGAATAAAAGGAAAGCTGTGCAACAGGAGTTGTGTTTTACTCATGATTACCCTGTCTGTGCAGAGTGGAAAATGTACTGAGAGTAAAAAAACTGTTTTGAAAACCTGATGCCAAGCACTTTTGATAACTGAAAGAGAAAAAAACAGATTAAAGCTGAAAAAGTATCTAAAATTTATCTTAACTTAGGCTGTTTTTACTTTGAAATAAGAATTGCTATGAAGGTTGCTATGAGTACTTGACTGAGCTAGTGCCTAGAGCCAGCGATTTCTGTCTCAGCCTCTCTTTCCCTGAATTTATGCTAGCATTGTTATTTAGTCTGTCACCCTTCTACTGTAGGGAACAACAGAAACATCTATATTGTTTTAAAATTTCAGTTGTCTTTGCAATAGCTGGGGATTTTGTCATCCAAATGCAGGCTCTTCTCTTTCCCCAAGGTTTTTATGGGAACAGTAATCAGAGATAAAGCTATTAAACTGCCAGTCTGGGATCATTTTACGGCATATTTGTGAGCAAGTATGATTCTGAATGCTGCAAATAAATCTTATGAATTATTTTTCAGGTTTTTTTGCTCCTATGTAATATACAGAGGAAAGGTTAGTGCATGCAGCTGTTTGTTACCATAAATTAATTTAATGCTGCACTTAAAAAATCATTGACCTGACAATGTTGGAAACAGAGGCCTTAATTCATTACGTTTCTCTGCACAATATCTCATGCTGCAGTTTCTATGGAAAGTGGCCTGCGATGATTGCTTCAAAGGTGAAAATAGAGCAGTAAGTTGTGAATGCACAGATATTTGTGATTCCTTTGGCTTTGCAAACTGAAATGCAGTGGACCAGTGGGCAAAGACTGGCTTCTCTGGAAAGAGCCTGAAGGAGTGACGGGAGGATGCTGGATTAAATCAGAGATTAATCCTAAACTTGGAAATCTTTTCTTGATATATTAGGTCAGCTGAAAGTCTGGCTCAATGGTTGTCAATACACAAGGACAGAATCTCAGTGACTGTGTATGGGGCTGCTGAATCACGGCCTGAACCTTTGATTGATCACCTGAGGCGAGCAATGAGTCAGCCACGGGAGCACAGGTGAAGGCAATTCACTTGTGCTGCGGGAAGGGGTGGAGCCTGGCTCCACCTCTCCTAGACCCATTTAAGAGCTGACTGCCAGTGGAGAAGGATCTCTCTGGAGATCCGCTCCATCAGGAGTTCATCTCGTGAGCCCAGGACAGGGTGGGTGACTTTCTCTCATTTCCTCCAATATAAATTATATTAGCCAAGCTCCTGGACACCCACACACCCACACACACACACACACACCCACCCACCCACCTACCTGTATATCTATTGACTATATACCATCTGTATATCCATTGATTAAACAGACTGCCTTCAGAATGAAAAGTATGATTTTTACTGATGATGTGAATTATATGCTCAGGATGAAAAGGCCTTTTTTCTTTTACACATACAATTTTATTGAAGTTTGAAGACAGAAACATAATTGTTTAATTTTGCTCTCATTTTCCCAAGCTAATTCCATCCCTCTCAAAGGCCTTAACACAACTCCTGTTTTTCCTGCCCTTTCTTTGTCTGGCTATAGACAAAGATTGCTGACATCCCCCTTTGAGAAGGATTTGGGATTTTAGTACTTGGCTCAGGGCTTGGTCAGCTGTAGGGACCAGCTAGAAAACCTCAGTAGATACTAGAAACCAATGGAAGCTAAAGGAGGAGGGAAGTTGCTCCTGCAACAGCAGGAGCTGGACAAGTGAAGAGCAATGGCGCCAAGTGCACAGATGAGTCCCTGTCAGAGGTTCTCCTGGCCAGAAGAGGAGGTGGGAGGAGATGATGTGCCAGAATCTTCCTTCTGGGCAGCCCATGTCCCACTCCCGCACTCCCTGCTGTCTCCATCTGACTCCCCACAGCAGGGTTAGACATATTTCTGCTTTGGGTACTCATAAGCAAAAATGGTGGTGGGTTATCCTGTGGGGTTGCCTTTGACTTACCTGGTTCTGTTAATGTTATAGTTGTACCTGAATGTTCACTTAATTTCACTTAATCATACTATACCGTATCATATATAGAGAATCATTTGGCCTAATTATTGGAAGAAATTGAATTAAAGTCTCCCAACTCCTTGAAAAGGTTATTTCCTAACTTGTTGAAAAGGGACTTTGATGGGTTTTCTTTCAAGTGACTTTCTGGTGAAACAGCTCCACTTAAAAACAAAGCAAAACAAAAAATCATACAAAATCAATATAAAGAAAAAACAACACCAGTAGATAACAAAAGACAACCAGGATGATCCTCTCACTTCTCTTGGGCAAGAGATGTAGTTTTGGAACTTCTCTTATACAGGGGGGGAAGCAAATCTAGACCACACATATCTTGAGAGCTATTGAAAATCATCTGGGCTGATGATAGTGATTCCTGCTTCAAAAACTTTGTGATTTTTTGACTGTTTTTATTTTAAAGTCTTGAAAAAGGAAAAGAAAAGGAGGAAAAATAGAAAAAGAAAGAGAGAAAAAGAGAAAGGAAAAGGGAAAAAAAAGGAAAAAGAAAAAGGTTAAAACAGAATGATCTATTTGGGTTAATGGAACTTTTTTAATCATAAATAAAAAACAGTCTCAATTTTGAAAATTGAGGGATAAAAAATGAAGTTGACCCCTATTCAGAAATGATCAAGGTATCCTCATAATTTTTCATTCTCTTTACTGATGGTATTTCTGATTGTATTTCAGATGTATTTCAAATGTCTTTCATCTTTATACTTACAAATACAAAATTCTGCTTTCTTCTCTGCAGACATCTCCTCCTACTCCTTGCCTAATCTTAAGTGCTACCCGTATTTTTCTACCTACATCCACATCCAAGAATAATTTGCCTATCTGATAGTGATTTTTTTATTTTTTTTCCCATTCTGCTGAACCTAGAGAAACACAGCATAGCTTGAGCCTTTAGTTCTAAACAAATTTCATTGTCTAGAATGAATTCTTTGGTGAAAAAATGTAATGAGAAAGATTTAATGCTTCCCTTCACACATTCTCAAAGTATTTTCACTGTTTCTCCTTCCATAAATGCTAAGTAACATACGTTCATCTTACCTGTTCCATATGCTAAGACTTCTGCCTCTGAAATGTGGCACAGAGTATAGTCAGCCTTCAGTGTGCATCTGTGATCCTGCAAAGACTTATTTGTACTTATTATACTTCGTGCTTCTTCAGTGGTCCAATTAATACTGGTAAGGTCTTTGTGAGACTGGAATCCACGAAACTGATTTCCTGGAGTGCTATTTTGAGGGTGATCTCATGACATCCAGTGATAACTTTGTCACTAAGAACAGGACTTGAACTAGGTGATGTACAAATTCAAGGTGACTCCTAGATGATTACCAGCTTTTACATACAATCGGAGATTAGATATAGCAAATATGGGAAATAGAAATGAGGAGGAGGGATGGAAGAGGTGAGCGTGAAAATGTTGCAGTGACCTAGTATTATGCAGCAGTATGAATCATCAAGATATTTCTTGAAGACAGATTTTTAAGGGACAGTTAATTTTGAACTCAGTTTATATTTAATCCCTTTTATTTTTCATGTGCTTATTTTATTTCTCTTTCTAACTTCCATACCAACAATCTGTAATTATTTGTCACTACAGTCTTCACAGAAAGGAATGCATCCACATGAAATGCTTCACATATGGAAGACTTCATCTTAGATACCAGCCTATAAATGACAAAGACTCTCACTGAAAATCTGTAGACAGCAAGAAAATATTTGCAATTCCAGATGGATGGAAAAACTGCCAGAAACCAGAAAAATACCACAGACCTTAGGCTCTTAATTCTTTTTATAAATTCTGACTGCTACCAAGAGGCAAGAGAAAAAATGTTAAAAAACAAGATGTAAATATTTAATAATAAACATATTGTGTGTGATGTACAACACACCTTACATCAAGGAAAAAATTAATGCTGTGTTTCTTAAAAAAAATTCACTAATGCACATTTCCATGTTATGTATTCCTATTTAACTATTTCCTAAAAAGGTTACAAACTTTTCCATAGCTATGGAATTTTTTATTTTTATTTTTTATTTTTTTTGGAGCCTGCAGTACAGACTGTTCACTCTGACTTTTAAAAAGGGAAAGGAAGATCTATAACTAAAACAAATGGATGGAAAAAAAAATTACGTGTCTCCTGTTTTAAGTGTAAAATTGACTCATACGAAACTGATTTCTAAATCTTCTAACATGTAAGAACTTCCCTTTGATGAGTTTTGACACAGTGTATGACACCTACTTTGCTAAACCTTTCCATTATTATTGTTCAAATGTGTTATTTAAAATTGATAGAATCAAACAGAACTGTCGATTAGAAATCTAGACAAGACAAAATGCAGTTGGTCACACATTATATTAATACATACTTATTATCTTAATGAATTGGTTCAGAAATTGGCTTTACCAATGTGTAGTAACAGCTGTTTTGTGATATACCAGTACAAGTTTAAGAATGTAAAAAAAATATTGTGTAGGGAGATTTAACAGGTTATATTAAGCATCCTTATACAGAAAGGATTGCTTTCAAGTACATGGTACTTTTGTAATATCCAGTGAAGAAGTAACAAACTCAAAGCTAACAAAAAATTAAAAACAACTGCTCCTAATTTAATTTAATTATACCAATCAATTAGATGACAAGAGTAAAAAAGAAGTAATTAAGACTCTGGGAGTAGAGTTGAGATTTGGCAGTGTGGGGGTGAGAGGCTGAGCCCTGGTGGAGCAGCCAAGAAGAGAAGTTATTCCCAGGTAGGCGATCAAACAGGACGACCTAAGAGCAAAATTGTATTAGTTTATAAACCTGACATGTCTTCCAGTATTATTATTATTTTTTTTATGAATTTAGTTCTCATCTCTCAAAGAAACTTTATGGATCTTTGAATAGCCCTGACTTAGGTTAGAGGCTGTTTTTTGTTAAGCATAATTGTTAATATTCTCTCCTAGGAGTGTTGGTGCCGCCCATATTGCTTCCCTGCATGCACTGGATGAACTATATCACATACTAAATGTTGATATGCTGTGCTCAGAGTTGCTGAATGCTTCTTCTAGGAGCACAATTACTATGAAGATTTTAAGGGTAGAATGGTAAGCAATTGCAAATTTGTTCTGGAGCAGTGTGGTTGCAAACAACCTTTGTCAGGTTGCAGACAAGCTTTCACAATGACTTGAAGAAACATTGTAGACTCAGGTGAATGGTGGGAAGTGAGAAGTAGGAAAATGTATTTTGGAATACAATCTTTCTCTAGTCTAGGCTATGTAGGCCTGACTATGTATCACGAGATTTAATAAATTTTGTAGAAGTTGCACTAGGTTTTTCTATTTCATTATTACAGTAGCTTGTTAGCTGATTGCTTTACACTGAATCAGGAATTTAATAAATGGATTTTGACATAGAAGTACTGCAGAATGATGTTGCTATAGTTGTTACATTTATGATAAAAATCAAGGCTTTCTATTCATTGGCTGAAGATGTCATCTACATTTCCAGACTTTTTTCCAGACTTATGGTGTGTTCAGTGCCTCTAACCTGTGCCCTTGTTTTAAAATAGATATCTTCAGAGAAAAGTGAAGTACTGTGTAGATGGGTTTGAAACATGGTTTGGTGGAAAATATGAGTAGTTGTTCTGCTCTTTTGGCTTCTGAAGGAAAGGTGTCCTGTTGCGACTCTGGACAAAAAATGTGATGGTAAAGATGTTGTGAAGTAGAGGTAGTCTGTACGGTTTTCAAAAACTCTTTCTCTTTGAAAGACAGTTAGTAAGGAGCTTGATTTTTCAAATCCCTACTAGTAAACCTGGAGAGTTAGCTTGGCCTGGATAATAACAGATTTACTGAAATTCTTTTATTTACAGGAATATTTTGGGATTTGTACACTAATGAAAAACTTGTGAAAAGCTCTGGAGTTTTTTAGTTATAAAGCTGTAGGCCATAAATTGTGCATTTGTTGACGTTCAAAGTTAAAGTACTCTAGTGTTAAAGACAAACATGTTATGTAGTTGGAGGATCACTTCCTTCAACATTAATGTGATCACAAGGTACATCCTATTTCTTACAACATGAAATAGTTACAGAAACACTATGTAGTATGCAATAAGTATCTATCCTCACTCTTAGCTCCAGCTTTTGCCTTCAGTATTATTTTAATAAAAAATGCTTCAACACTGCCTTTCCTACAGGCTCCTTTTAGGTTTTGGAAGGTTACTATAAGGTCTGCTTGGAGCCTTCTCTTCTCCAGGCTGAACAACACCCACTCAGCCTTTCTTCATAGGAGAGGTGTTCCAGCCCTCTAATCATCACTGAGGCGCTCCTATAACTCCATATCCTTCTTATGCTGGGGGTCCCAGAGCTAAATGCAGTACTCCAGGTGGGGTTTCACAAGAGTGAAATAGAAGGGGAGAACCACTTCCCTTCTCCTGCTGGCCACTCCTCTTTTGATGCAGCCCAGGATGCAGCTGGCTTTCTGGGTTGCATGTGCTCATTACCAGCTCATGTCCACCAGTACCCCAAGTCCTTCTCCACATGGCTGCTCTCCATCCATTCATCTCTGTGTGTACTGATACTGAGGGGTTGATACAGGACCTTGCACTTGGCCTTATTTAACTGCATGAGGTTTGCATAGGCCCAGCTCTAAAGTCTGTCAAGGTTTTTCTGGATGGCATCACATAACTCGATGTGAGAGTACACTCAGTCTCACTGTCTGTGTCATCAACAAAAATGTTAAATAGTGCCGGTCCCAAAAAACTTTTTTTTTATTCCTGTTGGTAGATGAAAGTCAAATAATAGAGCAGTGTTCTCCAATCCTTATCTCAGATGTTGTGAAGTGAGTTGCAGTATAAGGATTATATGGACTCCTTCTGTCCATGTGACAAAATTGTAAGCTGATTTTTTACGTTGCCATGAGTAGGTTGCAAGAGACCAGCCAGATACTCTTGCTGCCAAGGTGCAATATTTGCATTCTGAATATATCCTGGCCCATAGGCTGACTAAAGGAAGATTTTAGCCTTTCACTATTGCAACCCCAACATAATGATTTTTTTTTTCCTAGCCTATATTTAAAATAAAGAAATAGACACAGATTTTCCTTTTCAATCAATGAACTTGGTCACAGGTTGTTCATTGTAAGCCCTTATTATCAGATACACTTAGTCCATTTGTTTTGGGTTTTACATATATATAAACAGATAGAAAATAGCTACTCCTTTGTAAGTCCAGAGTAGCCATTAGCACATGGGATTGAATTCAGCCTGAAATAATACATATTTGAAAGAGTTAATGAAGACTTATTAAATAATTACAGGAAACTTTAAGATGACAGATCTATTTATCTTGCCTTTTCTAACTCACTTGACAGCAGTCAGGGTGATATTTTATTTAGTTGGAAAAAAAGTAGGCTCAAGGTGTTGGGATGAATAAGATTTGCTGATGAATCTCTTTTGCCATTTAAGATCATATCACTAATGTTAATAATTTAGGACCAAGATATATTCCTAGCAAAGGCTTCAGATGTAAGCAATGGCTCTGAAAATTGGACAGAAGTATAGAACAGAAGTATCAAACTATTGCCTAACCATCCTACATTATTATCTTTTCCTTACAGTAACCACTACTGTGCCTCATAACACACAGAATAACAAAAGTATTAAGTGCCAAAATTCTCTATATATCAGGAAATTTCTTTGCAGTTCTCACAGTTACAGATTCTTTTGTGCTTTGAAGCAGGAGCATTTTGAATAGCCCTTCTGGACCTGATGCAAGTATCTGTGACAAGGTTTTTTTGCTCTCTGGACTGGACTTGGAAATGATTATAACCTGCAGAATGAAGTTATACATAAAATGTTCAGTTCATATATTTTCAAACCATTTCTTGATCAAACTATAATGGCAACTTTACTGCATGTGTGAGAAATTTGCATTGCAAATTTACATAGCTGTAAGCCAGACCTCCTACCTTGCCCTATTCCTCCTCATCACACATTTGGCTTGCTCTTTTGATCTAATGAAATGTGCAAAATGAGCATGATGGTTTTGCCCTTTGTTGATCTCCACATTTTCATAAGCTTGTAAGGCCTTCAGGGCAGGGATGATTTTTATCCAGCCTCTAAGCCTTTTCTAAATATGTATAATTAGGTTTGTAAAATTGCTTCTGTTTTAAACTCGCATCAGAAATTGTGAGCTGATTTCCATTCAACTTTAACAAAATATTTCAGCTTTGGCATAGAGGAAAGCATGAAAGAACATAAGATTAAAAGGAATTAGAGTATTATAAGCTACTAAAAATGGCCTAAAATGAAATTTTACCTCTTGTGAGATTGATAGTTACTGTCTTTAAATTAGTGAGTTGGCTCAGTACGTGCACAGATTGTGTATCCTTTTAAAGATGTGCCGTGAAAGCCTTTGGAGGGCTTTAAGGAGTGATTTCCAGACAGCTCCTGATGTTCATCTTCTCTTATTTCCTGGTTAGATCTCATACTTTGCAGCCTGGACACAGCATCCTCTTCCCTGTTGTTCTGATTGTTATGACTGCTGCCTGGCTGCCAGCACATCAATATTAGCAAAACTTGATAGAATAGGCTCTGCTCCATGTTGCTGCTTCTCCCAGGATACTGGTTTATCTGCATGGGTAGCTGAGGAGCTTCAAATCCCTCACTTGGTGTCCATCCTGGGTGGCTGTGTGGCAGCCCTGAGATGTGTTAGTGCTCGCCTGAGTGCATCAGCAGGGGAGAGGGACAGGAATTGTTTCTATTTGTGTGAGTGTGGCCACTTTTGGATCAGACTTGGTTCTTAGAATCATTAAGACTGCAAAAGACCTCTAACATCTAGTCCAACTGTCAACCCATCCTTACCATGCCCATTGATTATATTTCACAGTGCCACATCTCCATGTTTCTCGAACAACTCCAAGGATGGTGACCCCACCACCTCCCTGGGCAGTCTGTTCCAATGCATTACCACTCTTCTGGAGAATAAATTTTTCCAAATATCCAACCCGAACCTCCCCTGGTGCAACTTAAAGCCATTACCTCTGATCAGTAGTATCCTGGGACATCAGGCTGATGCTCGCCTTGCTACAACCTCCTTTCAGAGCCATACAGCTTATAGTACAAAATGGAGGAGCTACAGGGTCTGTTTTCACCTGTGCATATAGCATATAGCAGCCATTCTACAACCATTTTTTCTAATCCTAAGAGTTTAACTTTTTAGAGTTGGATTGGTTGTCTTCATGACTTAGGAAAAAGAAACATACTGCTTTCTGATGAACTGGCAGGCGACTTCCCTAAAATCATAACTATGGCTTAATTGCTTTTGAAAAATGACACAATGTAATGTTATATCTTGCAAGACATTAAATGATGTGGAAAATCCATTAGAGATCCTGCTGAGATGTGGATAACACCTGAGGACCAAACAAGTATCCCTGTGTGTGTTAACTTCCAAACCTTAAGGCATGAGCTCTAAAACCATTTGTGTGTATGACATATCAGATAAAATTATACTTTTATGATAAATAAGGCAAGCTGTTGGATAAAGAATAATTAAAAACAAAACAAAAATGCTTTGTTGTTTCTTGATCAGTTATTTGCACGAGGGTTGTTTAAAGCTGGAGGTTATGAGGTTCGTGTCTATGCTCAGGTAGTATAAAATGGGACCGCAGGCATGAAGAAGAGCTTCAATGTGTGAATTTCCACCTGGTCTTTTCCCCTGCTACGTGTTGGTTTCTGGCAAGCGCTAAGCTCAGATCTAAGGAAAATGTCAGCTGCTAAACTAGAAAGCTTTTGAATTGCAGAAGGGGATATGGATGAAACATTGGAAAGGACAGTAAAACATGATAAAATAACCTCTCAGCAATGTGCCAGGTTTCCATCACAGGGCTACCAAAGCACTCTGAGGCAAAAAGTACCACTCGAAATTGAGGCAAAATTGAGCACCACCTCATTAAGCTGCCATGGCCATTTCTCTTTGGTCTGGATCTTGTGATCTCACAAACTGTGTACAGCAGCAGCAGTCAATACTGAATATGTGCAAGCGTACCTGTAAGTGCAGGCTGGGTGGGGACATAAGTGACACTAACAGCAGCTAGGTTTTTTCTTTTATCCATGTTTATGTGGAGAGAAGATGAAAAAGTATCTGCTGGGATGAGGACTGGTTAGCCTAAACTCCTCTAAGACGTTCTTTACTTTGTTAGAAATTATGCTGTGGAGGAAAATTCTAGACTGTGATTAGTGGATTTTGATTTTGAAAAACAAATGAGAAGAATAGAATCAAATCAAGATGCTGAAGTGTCAAATTAATTATTTTATTTTATTTATTTTTTTTTTTTTGCCAGGACAGATGCAAGAATGAGCCCAGCATTTGATGCAGAACAAACAAAATGTTTAGTTTAGCAACAATTCTGCCCCGTCTACTTCATCAGGACTTGTTAATTGTATGCCTGATTTGGCAAATACAAACATGACATGAAGATGTTCAGAGAAAAACAGCTATTAAGATCTCAGCCTTCAGTTGGAGCTCTCTGGCTTTATTTTCTCACATCATTAAACGCCTCAATGAGGCTGAGCAAAGCCACTGCAGGTTAGAGACTTAAACAAGTGCATTAGCCTATCCGTTCTGATGGTCACCCAGAAAACGGCTTCTTTGCAGCTGGGAAACTCTGATAAATAGTGTCACACTGCATAGGGACAGTGAGCTTCAGAGTAGGTTTTAGTTTGCACTGAAGTAATAGGAATCTGTTTGATTGTCTTGGTCTTGAGCTCTGCATATTAACTTCACTTTTGTTTTCTTTCTTGCAGTAGCACAGAACATAGAAGAAGCATCAAACACACCTGGTACATATACAGGTATTTAAAACCTATGCATCAGCTATAATTGTTAATAGTTTATACACTAGCAGGTTCCAATTTAGCAAAGAAGTGCTGTTTTACTAACAGACCCCTGCCTCTCTATCCAATATGTTACTTTCTCTGCATTTATTTTAACTCAAATAGTTATTAACTCCCAAATGAGAGTGCCTTCAGACAGCAAAATACTGCATAGAGATATAGGAAAGTTCAGCTTCATACTCAAAATATTTAAAAGTGACATCTGTTTCACCACCTCAGATTTTGGGCAGGTTGTTTAGACATACTAATTTGTCTCAGTTCTGGCAGGATGGCAAATCCAGGAAAATAGATGGGAAATGTGCTTTGGAAGATTCAGGATCTGCTTGATTCAGACTCAGAGCTCCAAAACTGAACGTATTTCAGAGTGTTTACATATATAGCTCCTGAGCTGATTTGTGAGTTAGTGTGACAGATCAGGGTTTGTGACATCTGTCCTGCAAATAAATCCAAAAGTGACTTAAAATGAACCTGTTATTTTTTTTTGTTGGTTTTCTGTTCCAATCTTATGAATTTTAGGTCATGTGCACTCACTTAAAAAAAAAAAAAATCAAAAATATCTACTATCTATAAAGTTCTACTTAGTCCTCATTCAAAAATAAAGGTTAAAAAATATTAAAAATCAAAGCAAACAAAAAAACTTGCAGAAACTAATGGGAAAGAAAGAAAGAAAAAGCAAAGATACAATCATAGCGTTATCAGTTTGCAGTCTTTCTCCGAGACACAATCTTGGTGCCTGGTCATGAGCTTTTGTATGATCTTCTTAACCCATTAAAATTTAATGAAAAACAGGATGTTCAGTTATTTCTAAAAAAAATCCTCGCTGCCTTTGTTACTTCTGTGCACACTGTGAAGTCATTACCTCCTGGCGAGCTCATGCTCAGCTGCTGTGATCAGCACTGCAGTGCTGCAAGGTTACTGTAATCACAGCAGTGAGCTGAGTCCACAGGAAGATGTGGGGCACAGGGACAAGGACCAGAACCAGAGCCTGAAACAGGGAAGACCAAAGCAGATTTAAAGATCTTGTTATCCTCGGTATCCTGAGGATAAAAAGAAAGCCATCCAGCTTTGACAGGCTGACTGCTGGGGAGTCAGGAATCCAGCAAGGCAGATATGGAGGGAGACTACATAAGTGCACCGGATATAAGCAGGAACATGCTGAGGAAAGTACTGATAAGTAACAGCATACTAGGCTGATATTTTTCTTTCCTCCAGCGAATTTGTAATGGGGATGCCTACTGGTGAATGGAGTTGCTAACTGGTTTTCTGAGGGTCTCATTGGAAGCCATGTGGTGTGCTTGGTCCTTCACGTGGACCTCTCAGCAGAAGTCACGTGTGTAACTTGTCCCTCATTTATGCTGTGATGATGGCATAACCCAAATTCCCCACTGAGTGGGTACTTCCTCTTCTCAAATTTATTAGGACAGTATGGCTTCTCTGCCCCTGGGTTCTGTGGTATAGGCTTTCTGGGTTTTCAGCCTGGTTCCACTTTAACTTCATGAAAACAACCTCAAAAATGAGAACAACCAACTTTTAAAGATGTGACATTGCCTTTAATAAGGCAAAAGATCCGTCAGTGATGTTTCCTTTTGGGAGACTTGTCACATAGATCACAATCAATTAGCCATGAAAAGAAACGTTTCAAGCCCTTAAATAACAGTGCGACTTGAAGAGCAGAAGAGATCAACACTGCTCTGTATTTACTGACACTGAATTTATTACTCACAACTTTCTCTGGAGATCGTAAAACAGATATTTAGACACAAGTGTCAGATGTAATTATTCTTTGAAATTAACAAGTGCATATTTTGCAGAGATAGTTAAAAGCAATATGGATTTTTGTCCACTATGTATCTTATTTCTGCATGCATTTTATTTCTGGCATTTTAATTCTTTCAGTGAGTGGCAAGGAGGCTAGCAGAAGACAGCAACCACATCAGGCTTTTGTCTTGGTGTCATAATCATAGAATGGATTAGGTTGGAAGAGACCTTAAGGATATTCTAGTTTCAACTCCGCTCTATGGGTTGGTTGTCCCATACCAGATCAGGCTGCTCAGGACTCCACTCAGCATGGCCTTGATTGCCTTCAGTGACGGGACATCAACTTCTTGGGGCAGCCTGTGCTACTGCCTCACTGTCCTCTGAGTAAAGAATTTCTTCTTTACTCTTCTAACATCTAACCTAAGTCTTCCCTCTTCTGTTTAAAGCCACTTTCCCTTGTCCTGTCACTATTTGCCATGTAAGAAGTTGGTCTCCTCCCTGTATGTAAGCTTCCTTTAAATATCGGAAGGCCACAATGAGGTCATCTTGGAGCCTTCTCCAGTCTGAAAAACTCCAGCTCTTTCAGTCTTTTTCATTGGAGAGGTACTCTGATTCTCTTTGTGTCCTCCTCTGGTCCTACTCCAGCGGTTCTGGGAGATTCAATAGGAGTGAAAAAAATGATAGCTGTATACCAGCTATCAGCCTTCTCTTCCTTATGTTTCAATTTCTGAAGATTTGTGATATATCCCCAAAGTATTTACTCGTCAAACCTCTTTAAGGCTGTTTTTTTCTTTCTTTCTTTTTTTCTTTTTTTTTTCTAAAGACAGAAGTAATTTTCACTTGTTTGCATATGAGGGCTTTCTGACTGAGCTGCTTGGCAGTCACCTGTTTCTAATCCTTCTTGATTTACACAGTGCTTTTGGCAATTTCCCAGCTTTACTGTACTGTAAAGAGTACACTTAGCACAGGCTCTAGCTGTTAGTTTCTGAGAGGGAGGTCGGTGATTACTTCTGCCTCGCAGCCACAACAAAAACAAAATGCTTTATGAAATGCTAAGTGATGCTGTGTTCTCCAAGTAAAGGCTTGGTTTCTTGTATCAGCAACAACTGAGAGCACTGGAAAGCAAGCCTATTTTTGCATTCCTACTCTTTTTTGGAGCCTAACAAAGTCATTCAAATTTTTGTATTTCTATCTTCTGTTAAAGTTTGTTTTTGTTGTTTTTCTTCCATCAACAGATGGAAAACCAAATACAGGCAAGCTTGGAAAGAGAGTACAAGAGACAGTAAAAGAAAATAGTGCTGTGTTCGTGTTAAAGAATTGCTGTCTGTATTATCAAACATGCTCAATTCTATATGCTTTCAGTGAGAACAGACTGTATTTCAAACAAGAAGTATGTATTTCAGAGAGTATGTAAATTTTCCTGATAATATATGCATTTCCTCCAAAACAGCCTTTACGCAGGCAGTTCATGGAAAGAACCTGGTGGACCTGTGCTATCCAAATTCCCCCAGTAGAGGATGTTAGTCAGGAGTCAAAATATCAGTGTAAGTCGGAAAGCACATACAGTACAGGACAGGCCAAATGAACCCTGGATATCATGCCGAGGATGTCTCTGCATTCAACTTCTCGATAGTATTTTCACTTCCATTTCTTCATTCTCTTGACGTTTTCTGACACTTTGAAAATAGGTTCCTATTTGAAAATACTAGCCCTATCACCTTTCCCTAACAAAACAAAGAACTGCAACTTTAATTTCTTGGATCTTGCAAATCTAAAAGATACTTCCAGAAAGTGAAATATGAATATTTAAAAAAAAAAATTCTATTCCTTCATGAAATACGTTCTCCTCTTAAAAGCCATGTGAAGTTTAGATATGTTTGCAGATAAATCTCTTCAGGTGATGCATTCAGAGTGTGAAGTGAGCTGGTGTGTACTGGCATATGATGATGGCTCTTGAGAGAGGGTTTCCAACATTTTCCAAGGAGTAAATGGAGATGGAAAGAGAGTAGCAGGATGTCATCTTCTGAAAGTTTGTACCCACAAATTTAAGTTTCAACACTATAAGCATCCACTCAGAGAGGATTCAGAGATCTTGTAATTTCAGCATAACACCCCAAATCATTCAGTACCTTCAGTCAAAGATGTGTTTTAGGCATACAAAGCCCACTTGTGTTCAAGCCAACATTAGCAGGTTTTGCTCTCTGGAGCAAAATCAGCTTATAAATACAGAAATAGGCTAAAGTAACATGGAGCCTTATGTACCCGTGTAAGTGGATGAGCTCTAGGTGGTTCTCTCAGGTTGCATTTTCAGCTCTTACAAGCCCTTAAACCCATGATTTTCTTCTTTCTAGGACGCTGCTGCTAAGTACAAATCCCAGTGTGAACCAGAGCAAAAAGCCTCAAAACAGTACTGTCATTGTGGTAACAACTTCAATAAGCTTTGTCTCTCTGTTACACAAGCAGAGAGGTTGTTATGGGATCTGCAAAGGCAAGAAGAAAGTTATGAAGTGTGATGCTAACACCAAGGAAGGGTTGGAGGAGGTATTCTTTGTCAAACATTCCCAATTAGAGTCAGAATGACATTAAACAAGTCACTCAATGTGAGCCATGTGGAGCAGCATCAGCAGGAGAAGACTGAGGGGAAAAAAGAGTAATAAGCCTTGCTATGTATTGTAGAATAGGGGACTGCACATTGACATAGGATACCCAAAGCATATTTTCATGGCTGTCATGTGTCCTGAGTCTTTCTTGTAGGAAGCACAGATGTACATGAGGATTCAAGATGCAGGGTTTGGTTTTTTTATTTTTTTTAAACAGTATTTGTAATTTAAATGTGTTGTTACAGCAACATGTTTGCATTTCCTTAAGGCATAACTTTCCCATTTTCCGCCATGAATATATATGCAAAGTCTCCATTATTTTCAAACCTCTAATCCTGGCTGTGGTCAGAGAAGGTGGATACACACTGCTGGGCACCGACAGTGCTTTGGCAAGACAGCAGAGCAGCACAGGCTGGTAACCTGGGCACAACTGATTTTTTTATTTTTAAATGCAATATCATTTCTGATGTTCAAAATAGCTTGTTTTGCCTTCATATTAAATTATTCCATGATGTGTTATGGGGAATCAGCAGCATTGGCAGTCTAAGGATATAAAATAAAGTAAAATCTATGGGGAGAAATAACCTTATATCCAGTAACATACTTTGAAGAAGCAGTTACCCTTTAAAGCCCATATTTTCCCCAGGAAAGTTAAAAACCTAATATAGCTTGAGAGCATTTGCTAAGTGTTTAAATCGTTTTCCTGAATGAATCAGTCAGTTTGAGGGAAATGGTGGTCAGTTCTTTTGGAGCACATAGGGATATTAGCAAGGGAAGGAGTGACATAAATCAGCACATGAAGCAGCAAGGTATTATTTTGGTATAGTAATTATGGCCACGTAAGCAAGGTTTTCACTGAAGTGTTCACTATCACTGAACAAGATATTCTGTTTTGTAGTGCTGTTAATTGAGTTCTTGTCCTTGTTGCTGTGACTCCCCAAGTTAGCTGGGATAAAGCTAGAACAAGAGTGCTTGCTTGAGCTGTTACCTGAATTATAATAAGAACAAGCTGTGGGCAAAAAATACTGCACGGGCCAACTTTCTTCTCTTCCTCTTTTTCAGCACCCTGTCAGCTCATTACTGCTCTCTTATTTTCTAGAAGTCTTCAAATAGAGAATACCATTTATCTGAGTCTCCAGAGCTCTTTTCCTCTCATCTGATTGTTAGGGCTTCTCCACAGCATTGTGCTTGACAATCAGTTAAGAAAATGCATTAAAAATGTGCTGATTCATCTGAAGTAATAGGATGTTAGAGACAAGTGAAAGATGAATCAAAAGTATAAAACAAGTACTTCACTCTAGTTTCACAGTTTCAAATAAAAATATATATTTTTTCAGACCTGCAGGTCCAAGATCCCATACTGCTGAGCAGGGGTCAATATCACAAAGAGGATGGAAGGTATTCCAGCAAAGTTTCACCAAATAGAACTGGGGACTCCTGAAATCTATTAGACGAGGAAGGATAATAAAGGTTAACAGCCCCTAGACCCCAGCTATACACTGCGGATTCACAATCACATTATTGTTGATGTATTCTCCTTCTGTACCACTTTAAGGGTATATTTTAAATGTAATGTTCTAGAATGCTGTAGTAAATATATATGAGGAAAAATCCAATCATTTATGTAATAAACTCAAGGCAGGTTTTGAAGGAGGTTGAAGCAAGAGTATGAAATAATAAAACACTTAGAGACTTATTCTTTGATGCTCTGCCCTTGTGAGGGAATTGCCTGTTCTGCAAGTGTATCATAAAACAAAAGTAGCCCGGACTGTGTGAGGGAAAATGCATAAAAGGGAGAACAGCTTGTAAAGGAAATAAATCTTGGGGCTTTACTGAAGACCATTTAAATGTTTATTACGTATTTATTTATTAAAGATTGCCAAAGTCTGCTGAGAGTGGGGTATAATAAACGTCTCCAGATGCTCCTTATTAGAGCAACTCCAAACATATTACAACTACTGATAAATCCTAAAAAACAATTTAAGGTGTGCTTTAATGAACCCAGGCCTTAGATGAAGTGACTGCAGTTAGAAATAGACAACATGCACAACATTTCTATGAAAAGGGTAGTAGTAAAAGCGACAGAGTGTTTCTCACATGAAATTAACTAAAACAGTATATCCTTCTACTACTTTTTATAAAGGTACATGCCACTGGACTGACTGTGAGGAAAACATAATACAGCCGGCATCCCCCTCTGCTGTGCTAAGGGCTGTATCACTCGTGTACCCAGGTTCTAAGTCTAGATGACTGCTATGAATTCAAAGCTGTCTGATGTGCTTATATATGAAAAGTTGATGAAAACTGGCCTTCAGAAAACAAAGGGAGAATCTTCTTTCAAAATTGCTTTGGCTTTTTCTCAGCATTGCCGCATTGAACTTAATGTTGTTTCTATGCTGAAGGCCTTCTCCTCTACCTGATTTTTACTGCAGCAGTAGTGCTGTTGTCACTGTTATGATCAAGGGATATAAACAGGACAAGAAGAGGTCACAACCTATATTAGGCCTGCTTTCAGACACACGAGTTCTTCTTCAGATCTGAAACAGAGCAAGCCGTTCTCAAATGTAATTTCAAAGTGCTTACCTCACCTGAAAACCTATGTGTGAGAAAGATGCTGGCAGGAGGAGAAATGAGGAATTGCTGCTTTACCACCTACAATTCCCTCCATGCTCTAGCGGTGGTTAAGAGTGAGCCAACAGACTCTCCACCAAGAAAATCAAAACATAAGCCAACTTGCTTGCTACAAGCTAAAAGGATGAACCTAGTCCTTATTGCTGCCTTTAAAACCTGGCTTAAAAACAGACAGTAATGGCAGTGCAGATGTAGCCAGCAAGACTCGCAGCAGGGCAGGAACAGAACTTAGGCAACCTTAGTGCCAGAGCACTACAGTGATGTTTTTCATCTTCTGATTACTACAATCACTTTAAACAGTCAAATGAATGACAAAGCAGTCAGAGGCAGACAAAATTTAAACATCTATAACAAGGCCATGACAAGAATGTGTCCGTAGCTATCTGTCTTTTATCAGTGTTCTTTAAAAAATAGCATACGCACAACTTATTTGTCCCATACATTATCCACGCTTATTAAAACAGTACATTCTAAGACATCAACATATCTAGATTAAACATGACTGAGAGAGTCTTGTGTAATGACGCAGACTTTAAATGGCTTAAAAGTAGTTAGATATGAAGAAAAATAGAAATTCCAATATAAAGAACTAAATGATTATTATCAGATACATTTGGAGCTGAGAAAAAGGTGAACCTGAGTCATTAGAAAAAATAAAAACGAATTCACTGTTTTTATGTGAACTCTCTTGAAGTTCTTCATGTGAAAGAAATATTTTTCCTAAAAAACATTGATTTTCTGTCTCACTATTGTTTCAGTTTTACTCTTACCAGTCAAGGAGAGTTTTTCCTTTGGTAAAAAGGTCTCTGGGTTTCCAGTATAATAAAGTATCATTAAAAAAGCCTGAATTTCAGAAGAAATGATGAGCACAACGTGTCTATTTTACACTAAGTATCAGGGAAGAAATACCATGACAGTTTGGTTTTCCTGAGAGCCTTTTACAAAATAACTCTCCAATCTAATCTCAGCTTTATACCACCTATCATCACAGCTTCAACCATGTTTGGCAATTACTACCTGGGTACTACTTTAGCTGGAAATGGTGAAGAAGAAGCAAGACCTTCAGCTAACAAAACATGAAGAGAATGCAGAGACAAGGAATTTTCTGACTACCATTTAGGTCTACTCCAAATACTGCTAAAAATGTATGCTAGGGCAGCCATCTTTACTGCAGTGGAATTAGATGATGCGGAGGAACTGAGCATGGTTGCTTGGCAAAGTATTTTGTAGGAAGATGAATTTGCTTGTGTATTATTACTGGTAATTACCTTTAATCTTAGTTTAAATTATGTATTACCAGAGCTACACCATTGATGTCATTGGCATTACTCCAATTTTACAGTGTAGTGCTACATCCCAGAAAAGAGATCTGGCTGTCTGAATCTGCACTCTTCTTCAGCTAGCATATTATGTGATCAGTCCCAGGAGGACTAAGTGTTGTCCAGTATAAAAATGAAAAAAGAAAAAACTAATACCTTTAATAACCAAAATACAAAGATTAGCTAGTGGTTATCAATATGAAAAATTGACATAAAATGCCATCTTTTATGTGTCTCTGAGTATGCATGTGGTAGCAAGGTTCTGTGGATGCATTTAAATTAGCAATTTAGATCTCAAGAGGAGTTTATTTTGGTGCAACTTTGGCATGCATCTGTACTTGGAATCTGTGCATCTGAAAACTGAGCTGGATGCGCTTTCCCTTCTGATGGAGCCAGGGCTGAAGATGGCTGATGGAAAGGTACTTCTGAGTCTATCCTGATACAATGAGCAGTCATGTCTCTCTGTGCAAGAGGTGTTAACCCTGGAGAAGCAACTGGGTCAAATGTCACTGCTGCTTCAAACACAAAGTGAACATATTGTCTTTCAACCACCACAAGCAGCACCAAACTCATCCCTGCTCCTTCCACCTTTGAGCCACTCTAGTAGGTAATGTGATTACCCCCATGCATAAATTCTGATAACATATGAGAATATCACATGCAGGTAGAACTTATATGAGTCAGCTTTTCTCTTCTGATAGTTTGAAGATTACTATTCAGAGTGTTTAGTGTGTTTAGTGTGTTCAAAGTGTTTGGAATGTTTAGCGTTGTTGATAGAAGGTGCACCTTGCCTGAATTTGTATTTTTATTATCTCCAAAAATGGGATTCTCCTTTTTCTTTTCACTATTATTTTTCTTCAATTACTTAAGGAAAGAATGTTTAAGTATGTCTTGTGTCCCGTAATTCATAAGAAATCTTATATACTGGTCCTGAGTCAGCATTTGTCTTAATGGATTTTCTACAGAGGTATTGGAAGGATTTAGTGAAAGCCTGTACTTTGAGCAACATTTTTAACATCTCTCTTTTGGACATTATTAATTTGCACTCAAATTTTCCTTCTTTGTGCTCCTTGTATTTAACTTTGTTTTTATTGTATAAACTGGAATTAAATCACGTGATTATTACTTTAAATCAAATATGGTTTGTTTTCTGTTGGCCAGGGCCATCTCTAAGAACAAATTTAAACTGCAGAGGGAATTCAACTATTCAGATCACGTTTGCTTCCACAAACAAATCTTGCCAAGCTAAAGAACTCTGAGTTGAGCCATATGGTTTTGATAAAACATGGTGACTTGAAATTTATTTTCACTTTGAAAAACCAAAATGAATGTCAAAATACTGTATGTGAAAAATTCAGCATCAGGAAAAATGTCCAGTATATGTCCACTTGTCACACTTCTTGGGCACAGCATTTCTACAGCTCAAGATGATCCTTTGCAGTGTTAGTAGTGAGAAAAGAGAAACTTGTAGAGTAAGAGTTCTGAATGAAAAATGTTCTGATGGGACTAGAGAATGTAGGTAATCATTCTGTGGGATCTAATCATAAGACTTTCTGAAGAGTTCCCAAAAAGCATTTTAAGAACTTTTTGAAATGAACTACCTCTTCTTGAGTACCCCAAATTGTTGGCTTGTTTTAAAGAACTGAACCAGTAAATAGCCCGTCAATGAACTACAGTAAAATCCAATAAAAGACGTGACATGCTACTCAGAGTCGGTAGCTGTAATGAGTATGAAAGGGAACTATTTGTGTGTGTGACATGGCTTCTAGTGCAAGGCATGCAGTATCATGGACTGTTTGAGGTGCTGCACTGTCCTTTGTGTTCTGGTACTGAAATTTGATTTAAAGTCTTCAGTTTAAAATTTCTGAATTATAAGCTTCTCTAAGACTTCATATTTTAAATTTACTGTCCTTCATGCTGTCCTGATTTGCATACAGACTTTGAAATATCTACTTATGACAAGGGAAATACAACTATTTTGGTTTATTCAGATTTAAGACTACTTGTGGCTCAGTCTCCTTCCTACCATATAATCAGAAAACATAATCGCCCAGCGTGACTCTAAAACTGTGGTAACCCGCTCTTATTTTGTGAGGCAAGATGAAATCCTGGAATTCGTCCTTGTTGTGTCTGCCTCTTGCAAGGGTTGGATATTTTGCTCTGTTTACATCATTCTACTTGCATAGCACTTAAAAAGCATATTTTTTTTTCTAAATATTTTAACAAAAATGTGTAATGTTTTTGTTAAATAAAGTGAGAAAATCACATTGATGTTGACAGGAAAAATCTTGTTTCTGGAAGTAATACTGGACCCCTGTTAAGAGTTGAGCCTATGCCTAGGCTTGTCTCTGCTGGGGTTGAGAAAAGTGGGTCAGGAGAAGCTTATCCAAATCAGGCCTTCCCATGAGTTTGGTCTGTAAATCAGATAGTCCATGCAAATGTAAATTAAATTTTAATAAGTACCTAGGGAGAAAATTGGTCAATATATATTCTCCAGGAAGGGTTATAGCTTCTGTAAACTGAAGCTTTCCAACAATGAAATTTTTGTAGTTAGTGCCTCTCTGTAAGGTGAGAAATAAATATGCCTAATCTCAGAGAAGTACAGTAAGGATTTAGTTATCCATTGCTTACAAGGCAGCCAATACTATATAATCAATACTACAGAAAACAACACACTAACTTAAATAATTATGAAATTGGAAGCACTTATTTAATAATTTGTAACACTGTGAGCACGAGGCTACCCCTTGGGCAGTGATGAGATGCCAGAAAGCTGTTAATGCACTGGGTGCACCCATGTTCTTGACTTCAAAAAGATCAAAAAGTCCTATAGTCACACAGAGAAAGACAACAAATCAAAGCAATGCTTAAGGAGGAAATTAAGGTTGCTTAGGAACTTCCTGATTTTTTCAGTGCAGTTTAATTCTAGGTATGTGCGTGCGTGTTCTGCAGTAGTATGGATGGTTCAACATGTCAGTGGCTTTCATTCCTGTGGTACAGTAATACCAACATTTTTCTCACAGAGCCACCAGCGATGTTAAGACATTCTTGTTGTGTGAGTGTATTCCTTTTTCAGGCCTTTCTGGGGAGTTTTAGGCATATTTTGAAGTTTTAAGTTCATAGGAGGTGAAATCAAATCTAAGTGATTAATGGCAACAGTGCCAGCAGGAAAACTGCTGAAAATAAAAGTAAAATGATCTGTGCTGTCTTCCAATGCCCTCCCTCACCAAGCTCATGATTACTGCCCCAGGTCAAGTCCTAGGCTGGCACAAGCTGCTTAACAGTAAGAACCAGAAGTGCAAAATAATGTAGGCATTGCAGTTTTGGGGATGAACTTTTCCACAAAAATGTGCCCTTTCTGAAGGTGGGCAATGCCCTAGGCCACCACACTGCTTCTCCTGGCCCTGCCCAGGCTGAACCAGAGCCTGCTGGGACCAAGATGACTCCCTCTTTGTTCATGCCTTGTGATCTGGGCTCACACTGCTCCCCTCCTTCTCTGTCTGCTCTTTTAACTCACCCCACAGGGACACTCATAGGGATGCACATTTAGCTTAAATAATTAGTGATAGCAACTGAAAGCTGGGTCTTGTGATGTGAAATTGCCAGACAACTGGCTATGGATAGGATGCCATCCTGACCTATTGCATTGACCCTCTGCTCCCGAGCTCTGGGAGGAACATTACTTTCCAACTTGCTTCCAGCTGATTTTATCCATCGACATTCCTTTAATAATATATACCATCCTAATATTGATATTTTTTTCTGTAATTAAACTAATTTATATTGCAAAACTGTACCAACACAAATGGAATTTCACCTGATAAACCAGAGTAACTGTGAGAAGGATGGCAATATTAGGATGTAAGATTGAGATCAAGTAATGTTTCCAGAAGTGTTTGGCCTTCTATAACTTTTCCTATTTTTTTCATTTTCAGTATTGAAAAGTGTAACGATGACCTATTTATCTGCTTCCCAGCAACATAAACGTATTTGACGTATAATTTTTATGTTTAGTGATTTCAGTATTTAGATTTTAGGGCTTCCTATCCCTTGAGTGAGAATTTATAATTTTTCCACAGTTTCCACCTACACGGAATATTTCTTGTCAGTACTACTTTGGAATTAAAATTCCCCTATATTGTAACTATTGTTTTGATAATTTTTACTCTTAACTCTAAATTTGAATTTAACTGTTTGCAGTTTAACAGATTTCAGATTTTTTAAAACTTACTTAGTTTTGAGATACAATTTTTTATGTGTGAGTTCTTTAACTTTTTAAACACAAGGTATGACCAGTGTATATCATCTTCCACTGTTGGTCAAAATGTGTAGTGTTTCATAATGCACACAAATCATATGTGGGTACTCTCTTGTCTGTAGCTGGTGTACTTATTTGGACTTGCACAATCCAAAATTACAAACAAACACCAACGTAGCAATTTCATCTAGAAAGCAACCTGAACTGGAATTGGAGAACTCATCTCAAAGTAAATTTGCATCATTTTGTTCCTATGTAGGTTATTTTTTTCTTTCATGATCTCTGCAAAATCTCCTAAAAGCTGGATTGAAATGTGATGCCATATTGAGGTCTCTACTCCTAATAATCATTAGCTTTAGCCCAGTACATATGTTTTATAGTATGAACTACATGTAGATACTATCTATACAGTCTATAGGTATATGGTAAGGGAAGGTCCATTACATGACAAATCTTAGAGGAGAATGGCATGATGGAAAAAGAACAGGAAGTAAACTTTGAACTAATGTTTTCTATTGCTTCAAGAAAGAAGTTGACTCAGTGTGACTTATGTTATTAGTTGCAGAACAATATCCACAGATCACTAAAAATAACTGGAGACTTTACAGGAGCCTGTAATTCAAACAAACATTAGCAAGGTCCCTGATATGGTCCCTAAAGCTAAGCCTGGAAGATCAAACACTGCTAATGCATTTCTATAGATAGACTAGCTTCTTCCTCTTTCTCTCTAGCTAAATAGTCTCGGAGTAGACCAAAATGCCCCAGGATAGTCTGACACTCATATTAGTAGTGGCAGAGACAAGCAGATACTATGCAGGCCTTTGACGCATCCTTGGATTCTTGTCTGTTTGCTTTGCGTTTCCACAGACGAGGATGCTGACTTGATTTTCAGCATGAATTGGACATGGTGTTCTTTCTAGTGACCTTAGGCATGTTGTCCTGAAACCCTCACTACTCCTCCAGAGAGTTAACATGGAGATTGCCATAATGCATGGTGTTTAGCATGGTTTTTGTACAGCAACAAGCTGTGTGCAGTGCCTTGGCTTCAGGATGCAATTTTGTCAAAGCCATGAGGAAATGAAGCTTCAGAGATGTCACACTGGTGAACGACCTCCATCTGCCTCTGGGGCCTGCTGATGGATTTTTAATTTGCTGGTCTGTACTAACTGTAGAGGACAAAAGATTTCTCAAGGTATTGAGTTTCTACAGGTTTTATAAAAATTAGTCTTGGGATGGAGAAAAACATGCCAATCCTTCTTCTAAGAGGACCACTGAGTGTTTTCATCCCTTATTAAACAGTGAGCCACCTAAGTTTATATTCCAGACCTGAAATGCATTTAAAATTAACATTCACTGAGCTTGCTGCTTGCAGAAATGCTAAGCAAAATGAATACTCATAAGTCAATCCTAATGAAGCATTGACTTTGAAGATGGTACTAAAAGGAGTGCTGGACTCGCCTTATATTTTTGCACATCTGGGAAGTAGATGTGTTTATCTAATGCTGAAGCAATGCTGCGGGGCCATGCCCTTGTTGTTTGTGCTGTGCAGCAGCTTTCAGTGCTGCGAGGAGCACACCCTGTGGTGTGGGTTGGTGAGCACTTACATTCTGAAGGAAGCAGACTGTTTTTGTTCTGCGTTATGATTCTGCTTCTTCATCCTTTGTGTTTGTCCTGTTGATGAAAAGCCTTCACATAATGCAGGGCTTCTAATCCCTTTATTTGAGGTTCAGGCTCAGCATGAACATAAATGCTCTAAGCTACTGAGATCTCACTGTGATAAACAACTAAATACTATGAAACAAGAAAACACAATCACATGGAATTATTTTATTTTCTTAAGAAAATCTCTGAATAATGCTCACACGTGCTCTTTGTGTTGTGTGGCAGTGAAGATCAGTGTTCATTCAGGTCACTGAATGCAGTTCTTCTCTTGAAGCAATGATTATCATTTTGTTCTGCCCTGCAAAGTTTTACATCTGCCCCTGGTGCAGCCACCAGAGTAGCCTACCCAAATTAAGCTGGCAGGGGATAAATGAGAAGAAATTACAGAAGAAATGTTTTCCTCAAAGAAAGATAATGAAAACAACTTTGAGAAATACTTGTTTCCTGCCACTCCTCCACCAGAGAAGAGATAACAAAAATGTTTTCCTGTTGTAAAACAAGTTTCTCCCCTCATAGGAGGAAGAGTTAATGAGGCCTGGTATCACACACAGGTGTTAAATCCTCATCACTGCACTGAGACCAACCTTTGCTATAAGAATCCCCAACACTCAGTAACTTGATGGCCCAATGATTTCTGCATTTCCACACTCCCTAAGCCTCCTCACAGTACTCTGATATCCAATCCATTTTACTATCTGGTCCCTCTGGCTGTGTTGGGAAGTTGCCAGCCCTGCCTTCCCTTGCACAAGGCTTGTAGGTTTTGAATAGCTTGGAGGACCCTACCACGGCACCTACAGAAAATGAAGCTCTATTCTATAGTCCAGGAAGGGTGTAAAACTGGGGCATGCTTGTTAAAGGATTGAGTCCCCAAACACTTCAGGATCCAAGATGATAGGCAGAAATCACCAAATTTCCAAGTTTTCTGAATTAATGCTGCATGTCTGCAGTTCAGATGTGGGGGCCGCCTGCTTTGAGGTGTGTGCTGCTGCACTGATGTGTGGGGATGTGAGCAGAAGTGAGAGAAGTTTTTCTCTCCTACCCTTTCCCTCTTCCTATGGGCAATTTGCATTGCAATTGGAGTTTGCTGAATCTGCCTGCATAATCTGAAGTCCTTGGATGTCTAGGTTTAGAGACAGATCTTATTCGCATTTAAGTAGGCTTAGCTGAATTGATTTCACGTGGCTACATCAACTCCAGCCAGAGACCTAGACTTTTCAGTTGTTGTTCTGTTAAAAATAAAAGCTTTTAACTTTTGCTGTTGCCTAGAAGAAAGAATTATAAGAATTATAGTGCAGCAATCTCACAGTCAAAATATTTTTATTCAATTCATTCTGCCAGAGGAAACCTCTTTCATGGAGTCCATACCAAAAGTAGAAATAGATATTCCAGTGTTGCTTGCAGGAAAGCCACTTAGAGTTCTAGTACAATTTTGATTATAGAAGCACAACATTTAATGATACATATCACTGAGTTATTTTTTTGCCCTTTTCAGGAACTGCAGGGGACTTTTTATACTTCTATATGAAATCCTTTCTCTTTCTACTACAAATTTATTTAATTGCATTTCACACTGCAAGCTCTCTTTTTCCTGCTGTTTTTGTTCTGCTCTGGTGCCTAGCAGTCTCTTATATTTGGGACCTGCGGGACAGCTGCAGCTGTAGAGAAAATCTGTTCATATAAGTATTTGGATCTAAAACAGCGCTTGCTTGTGGTCCTCTATAATCTATTGAATAGTTTTAAGGAACTCAAAAATGTGTCCAAGAAAAGAAAGTTTGGATAATGAACCTATATGCAATATGATGTATGAAGGTTCTCCAAAAGTAATGCCTCCTGTTTTGTTATGTTGGCCCACGACATCAGGAGTGGATGTTGGTGGCATGGCAGTAGAAGTTGAACCTTCTCATCAATATTCTGTTCTATGTTGTTGCTATGTGGCAGATGGCAGCAGACAGAATGGGCAGTCTGACGGAATGGTGTCTGACAAGGAAGTGCATATGAAGCAAAGGTGTGGAACTGAATTCCTCTGTGTGGAGAAAATGGCAGCCATTGACGTTCACTGATGTTTTTGGAATGCTTACGGAGACCAAACAGTGGATGTGAGCACAGTGAGGGGTCGGTGGAATGTTTCAGTGGTGATATGAAAGACAAGCCATGATCTGGACAGATACTTATATAGATTTTTACGAGCGTGGCATGCAGGCTCTTGTTCATTGCTGGTGACTATGTTGAAAAATAGTATTTTGCAGCTGAGAATTTTTTCCATCAAATATTGTCATTGTATCTGTTCTAGTTTCCATGGAAATAAATAGGAGGCATTACTTTTGGAATGGCCTATGTTTGTCCAGTGATCATTTTCTTAGGAATTCAATTTAAGAATTAAATTCCGAAATGCTTAGGAATTTTCTGTAGGAATTTTTGCCAATAGTTTAGAACTTAGGAATTTAAAGTTTCTGAACTATTGATAAAAAGTCATCCCAAGGAATAGTTTTAATTCTATGTTCATAGTCACTCACAGTCAGTTAGCCTGATCTACTCCTTATTCAGTGTTTTACCAATGTTTATGTCCTCTCAAATTTTAGCAGTAACAAGTTAATATTTTCTTCCAAATTTTTCATTAACTTATAAATGAAAATAAGAAACTATCCTTTAAGGACTTTACTAATATTTCCCACTTGTTTTACTGCTTACAGCTATATTTCAAGGTACATACATTTGAAAGTATGTAGTTTGTTCAATATCTCTACTTCCCTTCGAAAACAAATCTCTTGAAGGAGTACTGCCAGTATTTAGCTGAATTGTTTTACTAGGACACAGCAAATATTAGCATTCCAGATATGTGCACAATATATCTACAAAGACTGAGCTAAATTATTGAAGAAAACATTGAAGCAAATCATATTAGACTGGCTGATAAGTATACTGTAAGCCACAAAGAATTTAATTAGAACTTCAGCATTTGATAGCTAGCTACCAGGCTATGAGTATCTGATGATCTAATTTGACATTGTATTACCTTGAAAATTCTTTATCCACAGGCAATAGCCCCCCAAACATCAGATTATAAACACTGCATTGTTTAACACATCACTTGAAATGTACTGAATTTCAAAATACGTGAGCATCCGCAATGATACTCCTAGTTTCAATAGGAAATTTTCCCAGTAAATTAGATAGATATTCCAGAGATAGACAAATATACATACATATATATTATATTTATATGTGCACAAGGAAGAGGCTCCTTTAGAAGTCTAAATGTTGGTCTGCACATATGTGCCTCATAGCACAAAATATGAACTCTTTGAATCCTTTTCCTCAAGGTAGCTGAACTTTATCTATTGACTATAGAACTTTCCTTCCCATTTTGTAATTTTAGGAGGTCATGTTGACAACAAATTTGAGGTGAGATACGTCGTCATGAAAGTGCCTCTAGAAAATGAATTGATTTATAAGATTTTAGAGTCTGGGAAAAAACAAAAACAAAAACATTCCTTTGCATTTTGTGCATCTGCTGGTGAAACTGTGGATGCCTGCTAATTTTTAATCCTGAGCACAGGACATTTATTCCTCAGTAAATCAGTGATGGGCTACCAGAATAGTTGGCAGCATGGAAGAGGACTGATGATGTGGAACAACATGAAGAATGTAAGAAAGAGAAGGTTTTCCTACTTGAAATAAATTATATTAGGAGCTGGAAGGATTCAAAGGAGAAATGGCAAATCAAAAGCAAAGAAATATTTATTATATCAACAGAATCTAGAAGAGTCCTCATGGCTTTGATCTAGAGGCAAGTTGTATCTCTCCTGCTTCTACATTTTTCTTCTCCAAATGACTTTCAGTTGTGTTCTGCAGCTACTGGAGCTTGACTCACTTATTATAGTCTTCAGAATGCTGGGTACATGCAGTTGCAAGCTTGTTTAGTGCATACTTGTTTATATGTTAGAATTTTCTCCCTTTTACTAATTCTCTGCAACTACAAATACAAACCATAGTTTCAGATTGGACAAGTGATACTAGATTTCCAAATCAGCATGTTGATCAGCACACTATTTGTTTTAAAAAAAAAAGTCAAATTAAATTAACTGTCACTGAAGGCAAAGTAAATTAACTGTCACTATGAGCAAAAGCTGAGAATTAGGATCTTGCCACAGGAGGCTAAAGGTTATGGTCCTTCCCATTTAGCTCTACACACATAACTGAAACACCCTACACTGTAAGACTTATTGTTTTATATTCTCTCCATAGACAAATGAGAGAACGAGGTATTATGAAGGGTCAGTTTGGGTGTGAGGTGGGCTGAATCACTCTCTGCGGGTGATTAAGCTTCAAATTTAGGCCTAATGAATCCAGGCTTTTGCAAAGAGGAGTACTTCTAAAAGGAAAAGCAAATTAACTGCTTTGAGTTCCCGAGTAGATCAGGAAAACCATAATGATAGCACAAGTTTTTCTGTCAAAGAAAAATGAGATGTTAATTGAGTTAAGTGATAGACTAAAAAAACCCCTTTTTCTTGAAGCAAATGGTGAAAATAGGAGTTTCAGAACCTACAATGCTTAAAAGAGATTTAGGGACATGATGGTACTAATAGCAGCACAGAAAGTTGTAAGTAATTAAGAAGTATTTCATAGAATCATAGAAAGGCCTGGGTTGAAAAGGACCGCAATGATCACCTAGTTTCAACCCCCCTGCTATGTGCAGGGTCACCAACCATCAGACCAGGCTGCCCAGAGCCACATCCAGCCTGGCCTTGAATGCCTCCAGGGATGGGGCATCCACAACCTCCTTGGGCAGCCTGTTCCCGTGTGTCACCATCCTCTGTGTGAAAAACTTCCTCCTAATATCTAACCTAAACCTCCCCTGTCTCTCTCTTATTTATTTATTTTTTTTCCCCAGGACATTTTAGTATTTCTTAGATAAGAATGAGGTAATACGTCTTGAACTGGAAATTACTCACGAGGGACTGAAATGTTCAAAGAGTATATAAGCACGTCATCCGTCTGATTTATGAAATGCACTTCCTGCACGATCTCAGATGGAAATTAGATGATTGTGGAGGGCACACCCTCAATCTCACAACAGAGTTCTGCTTCATTCATTGAGTGTGCAGCCACCTGCTTGAGTAAGATCCTGGACAGAGATGCAGTATATGGATTTCTATGGTTTAGTTCAAGAGGGACAGCAAGCAAGCACATTACTCTGTCCCAAAGCTACAGGCACAGTGTATCACTGCAATTATTAACTTGTTTCTTCAATATATTTTTCTGGTTGCTGTGGGTTACTGCTTGTCAGTGGGCAATTTCATCAGCCAGGGAGTAGAAACAGAGCCCCAGGCTTCAATTCTTTTAAAGTTCCCTTCTTTCAGTCCTTGTTTTTATTATCCACTGGATGACCATAAACCATCTGACAACACTTGAACAATCATGCCGGCAGTTCTGTGACTGTTTAGCATAGAGAAGAAAACACATTTTTTTAACCAAGGAAACACGGACAGCACCCCTATTTCCCATAACCTTTGATGAATGTTTGATAACACTTCAAACCCAACTCATCTTGGAGGAGGATTGTGCCCTCAGCTCACAAAGAAAAGCCAATGAAGTAAACTCTAAAGAAAGTACTGACCTAGCTATTTGCTTTTGTGTTTCACTTGATGCTTGAGTAATACATAGCTTGCTGTTGATGTCCTGTCCTTTTCCATATTCCATGAGCAATCATAGCATCTTTCTGAAAACACTGAGCATCTACTCAAAGGTTCCTTGTGGATCTTCTGAGTATTTTCCTTTTCTGGGTTTTTAGAGCCCAGTTCTTTGTGTCACTTTGAAAAATTCATTTCGGCCAATTTTGTACAGATGTCTAAAAATTTTAACTTAAAGTCAATGGAGATAATGGTCTGTCCCCATTAAAATTGTTGGTAGCAAGGCCTGGACCTCTAGATCTTTCTGAAGGAGAGGCAGAAAGCTACTAGCAAAAATAAACAGCAACAGGACATTAACTCAGTGTGCTGGCCTGTTGCTAAAAGGGTCAGAAACCGTCATTGTAAATGTAAGACCATTACCTGTTGCCTTCTTCACAGTTTCCACACTGATTCTACCACAAAAGAGTCTGTAAAAACTCATACCTATTGCTTTAGGACTTCAACTTGCTCAGGTTGCTCTATGATTACTCAGGTTATGCAAATAATAGATATGCTAGATGATAAAACAAAATTTCCATCTTTGTCCCATTCCCCAGAAGCATTTTTATTCACCTGAAAATTTATGATTACCTGTAATTGCAGGAGGCATCTCAATTCTTACAGAACGAGTCTGTACCAGCTGTAATTCCTGGCTGCAATTACACTCAGCCACTTTTCCTGGGCAACTACTTCTAATGACAACAGATTAAAGTTGCTAAAAGTTATCTGATTTAAACATTTTTTAACATATTTGACTTCTGCTACAGTCATTTCAGGAATTACAACTTACAGTATGAGAAAAAAATGGAGAAAATTGTTGTTTTAAGCACTCAGTGTAAATCAAACTCAGCTCCTTAAGCAGAGAGCAGTCATAAAAAAGCACAGTGAAAAGCATCAGATGTAAGAGAGCATGAAAGGACAGAGGCAAGGCTGTAGTCTCTTACATGTGTAGCTTACTTTTGTGAACTCAGAGTCTGATTTTCCTAAACTGTAACTTCTATCTTAGCTTTTGCTGGAACTCAGCTGTCATTTTCTATTCCGTACTGCACAAGGTTGTTCAGTAGCAGAAATATTGTGTTGTGGGTGAAAAGAAAACAGCCACTTATAAATGTTTGTCTTTGTGGAATCTATGTATAGTCAGAAATAATCTGTGCATCTCAGTTCTTGTATCTCTGTGCTAGAGGGCTGCTCCTTCACCCTGGAGAAGGTCAGACATGCCAGAAACTCCACTGTTACCATAGAGACTCAGAAATGTCACTGTGCACCAATGGGACAGGAGTGAATGCTGACTCTGCTTGTCTCCATAGTAACAGATGAATGTCCCCATCTTCACCTCCAAGGGTTGTCCCTTGAGGAGCTCAGTTGAAGAAGCTCAGTGTTGGCAACAACTTTTGAATTCTGCCAAGCTATCTCAGATGAGCTAATTAAGCTTCTGTGAAGCATGATACATGATGGTTGAGGAGAAGACTTCATTATTCATCAACAGAGCATGAAGAAGTCTTCTACTGCAGCCTCAAATAGTCAGTTTGTATAAAGTAAAATGACAAGGCATCTGAGGGCAGAGATAGCTGGTAGAGAAATTGATGCATATGGTCTTGTCAGTTATCTTGTTACAACACCACACTGACACCAAGGTTGTGTACAATAATAGAAAAGCCTTTTAGAAGTAAACAGAACTATACCTAGTTCCACTATACCTGCTCAACTGATGTGGAACAGGAAGAATGTCATTCCTGATATATAAATTTTTTTTTTAAACCAAATTAAGTATTCAGTGATCTGTTGTTTGAGATGCTTTCTGAGAATTACATTTCAATGGGAAGCATGAGATGATATAGCAGCAGCTGTGACCATCATCATAGAATGGCCTGGGTTGAAAAGGATCACAATGACCATCTAGTTTTAACCCCGCTGCCACAGGCGGGGTCACCAACCACCAGACCAGGCTGCCCAGAGCCACATCCAGCCTGGCCTTGGATGCCTCCAGGCATGGGGCATCCACAGTCTCCTTGGGCAACATGTTCCAGTGAAATCACTGAAGTCATCCAGCAAACGGCTTTCCCTCATTCTCTTTATAGACAGAAGTCTCAATTTCAGATGAATAGAATTCTTGTAGGACTTCTTTAGCATGGATCTCAGTGAAAAAATAATGATATATTGTAATTATGCAATACCATATTTGTTCTGGTAAAGTTTGTCAGAAAAATGCTTCTTCCCATATCACTGTTGTCAGTGACAGATGTGTTGAGACTGGTGCTGGATACATGCATCTGCCTCAGTTCCTAACATACATCATCAGAGGCTGGCAATTTAATTTGCATTAATTTCAAAAATATGAACAATTTATAGCAATAAAAGATCTAGTAATTTCTAGTAATTCCTGTTATTAATTCTCATTTCTCATATAAAGGTACATTCTTTAAAAAAAAACCATGCAGATGAACCAGAGATGGAAAATCAGTAAGTATGTCTTGGAATGGCTTTTTTTTTTTTTTTTTTTTTTTGTCGTTTCAGAATAATTCCTTAAGAAGCTTTAGTGAAAATGCTAAGTCATGGCTTGAATGAGCTGAGCAACTGGTGAGAAGGCAGGGACAACCTAAAGGAGCTCAGGTGTTTGCAGTACACCTGAGTGACCAGAAGGGGTGGAGCCAGGATCCAGCCCTTCCCAGACCTCATTTAAGGGTTGGCAGTGGAGGTAAGGGTATCTTACTGGAGATCTCTGTGTGCCTGAACCCTTCTGATGGTAAGTAACTTCTTTTCTTTATTTTTTTGTGTCTGCTGCTGTGTTGAGCAAATCTTCACTTGCTGCAGCATGGGATTTGCTGCTCTGCTGTCACTGTGGAACTTTCTAATGTGTTGTAGAAGCCTATAGAGGCTAGACTTGGGTTTTTAGCTATGTATCTATTTATTTTATTGAGTGATGTGAGACTGAAGACGCATAGCCTGCTCTGTGGAATTTGCTTACTTTGCAGATTATGTTCTTTTCCTATGAAACCCCATGCTTAACAAGGGGGGGGAAAAAAAAAAAGAAAAAAAAAAACACTAAATGTGCTTGCTTCAGTGCAATAGATCTCTTCAAATGCAGATCTGCTGTAAGTGAGAAGGCACTTTCTTCTTCTTTTTTTTTTTTTTTTTTTTGTGTCTCTCTGCAGACTCATTCTCTGAAAGGCTTGCCCTGATGGTGCACTTAATTATTCTTGCCCTTAAAGTACATTTCCGTTCTTGTTGAGCTTTCTCTTCAGAATTCTATGCATGTTGGCTTAGAAGATGTGCCTTAAATTCTAAACTGTAGAACATTAGGTATTTCTTACAAACAGAATGCAAATACCTTGTGATTACGATTCATGCAGCAATCTCCACTCTATCCTACAGAGGCATTCTTAAATGGCCTCATGGGAGTTTAACTGGAGGATGAGGACAACCAAATATGGGCTCTGGAACTGTAGAATTCTTGCCAGGAAGGGCTGCAGACAACATGAGAGGCACTGACCAGAAGTGCAGGATTGTTGTTTTGTTTTTTATTTTGTTTGTTTGGTTTTTAATTCAGAAAGTGGTGATGCACTGGAACAGGCTGCCCAAGGAGGTTGTGGATGCCCTGTCCATGGGGGCATTCAAGGCCAGGCTGGATATGGCTCTGGGCAGCCTGGTCTGCTGGTTGGTGACCCTGCACATAGCAGGGGGTTGGAATTGGATAAGCATTGTGCTCCTTTGCAACCCAGGCTGTTCTATGAAGTAGTGAGAGATCTCAGCTGATGAGATAAGGAGTCAGGTGCTAGATGTTTTATAAGTTCCATACTAATTATTGGTTCCTGTCTACCTGCTCTCATGGGTGTTGGCTTCCACTCTGTCATTCATGTCACAGTTGCATTTGTTGTTTTTTGTTTTTTTTTTAACCCCATATTCTCTCTGGAAATACCTTCCTTGCCATACCTTTCTTATCTTTCCCTAAGCTAGTTCTCTCTCATCCTCCCTCAAATCCCAAACAGCTAAATTATCCTACTATTCCTTGACTCCTCTTGTGGATAGCTCTGCTTCCATTTCACATCTGAAAAATTTTAAACAGAATTTTTCTGGGACAGTGACTCCCTCAATTTTTTGATCATAAAGCAGGGACTTGGAGACCTGTTCTTGGCTACCATTAGGCACAGCAGTGATATATTTGACTGCTGATGTTATAAGCAAAGGCACAAGTTTCCTCTCCTGCTGTAAGGCAAATCACAGGCAATTCACCATTTTTGCTGTGGTATTGATGCTGCAGTCGCACTTTCTCACAGAAACATAATAAAGATCAAAATTACATCTTGATTATGGGATCTCTCTTATGTCAGGGAAGCTTAAACCCTTTTGGGGAAGGCTGTGTCAGGGAATATTGGCCCAGCAAAGAGTTGTAATAGAAAAATGATGCTAATGCACTAAGATTTGTGATTAAATTCAACATTAAGTACTGATTTTATGTGTGTGTGTGTGTGTGTGTGTGTGTGTGTGTGTTATAAGAAGTGTGTGTCTTTCTTGCTCTTGCAGATTAGAGCTGTGATTTAGCATCTGAAGGTAAATTTGGGGAACTCAATTATATGGGAATCAAGCTATTATGCACTTTTTTTATACTGGTTTCGTATTGCGTTTCTTCTTACTAAGACAGGACAACTTGACAATGCAGCAGAGAAATTAGTATTGCTTTATATTGAGCATAATGTTCTGGAAACGTAGAGAAGGTGTAATTCCCTGAATAATACTGAATAGGTCTACTAAGACTAAGCTCATTTCTCCTGAACCGTAAGAATGAAAGTCCTCTGATCATTGGAGGTATTTGGAAACCAAGCAAGTCTCTTCACTAGTTCATCACATTCCTTATGGATTAGCATAAATAAAAACTTGTTAGAAATAGTTAACTGCACTGTAAGGTATTTATTGTCACATTGACATATATGAAGGATTGATTGCAAAGAGTAGTGTTAAGAAAGAAAACTAATGAGAAGCAAAAGTAAGACAGCAACTTGTTTGAAAAAATTGTTTTCTTCAGCATTAGTAAAAATGAAAGCTAACTTAAGATCTCATTTATTTCTGTTTAATTATCTGTCACTCTACAGTGTGAAATACAACTCCCAGAACTATATTCCAGCTCCTCAAATAACATTGCATCATTTTGGTTTAAGAGACTAAGATCAATTATTTTCTATCATGCAGACATTCAGTAAAATGTAGGTCTGATTTTTTTTTTTAATTCTAGGCACTTTAAAATATATTCAACAGAAGTACACTATTTTTCCACTTTTTTCTTTTCCTTGTTGTCTTTGCATATGTCACTGGTGGATTTTCCAGTATTTTAATATTCCAGACAATTATAACTAACATTCAAAACAAGTGAGAAGAAAACTATATGCTACAAACTAGGGACTTCTTTTACAAGCACCTGTTGAACAATAGCACTTGTACTTTAGCTGGCGAGTTGAGACTTAGATTACATTTCTTCCAGTTCTCAAAAATTTTGCTTTCAGTTTCCTGAAATACTGTAGGAGGGAAATTAACCTCCCACCATACCTCCATTTCTTGTATTCTTAAAACTTCCAAGCCTGATTCACTGGCGTATGACTTCAGTTTCAAATGATGTTACAATGGATGTGCACAGGAAAAAGCGCAGCTGAAGTAGCGTCATGGAGGATCAGACCCATTATCTTGGCAAGTGACTAATATCGCACTCCATAGCACAGGCTTTAAAACTGCATCACACTATCTTTACTCAGGACATGCATTTCTGTTGAAGCAGAAAGTTTTTATTTTTCTAAGAAAGCCATGCTGAGATTTAGTTGAGGGGAGGAGGAGGGGGGAAAGTAAGCTACCTGGATAAGTAACAGCTAGCAAGTTTACCTTCAGTGAGATTTTTTTATATTCCTGATTAAAGAAGAGTGAAGTAGAGATTAGGAATAGTTAGTAAACTGTGGCTAGGATAAAAAAAAAAAATAGACTACCCCAAAATACTGTGAAGAGCAACTATTTGTAGCGTTTTCAAATTGAATAAGTCAACAGGAATCCAGTGATATTCAGTGAAGAGATATTTGAAGTCTTGTCCTTAGAAAGGATTTTCAGGGCATTCTGGAGTCCTGTTTTGATCATTTTACTGATAGCATTTTGAGGTAACAATTATAAAATTCTCTTTTTGAAACAGAATCTGGAGTTGTCAGCTTTGACATCTTGTCCTTAAGCTTTTGTTGAACAGTCACTCCATGAATGGGTGGCTTAGCAGAGACATGCTATAGCAAAAGGTCAAAGAAAATCATACAGAAATCTTGAGTGTATTTTCAAGTGGGCACTTAGGAGCTTTTCTGGAATAAAAGGACATTAAAGGACATCTAGGAACAAAGAGTCCTTAATAAGGATTTATTCTATTTAGTTGTGGTTTTAGAACAAATGTTTAGCTCAACTTGAAATATTTCACTGTTGAGCATCTCAAATCAAGCAGCAATCTCTGTGCCTTTCAATATATGAAGTAGAAATAACAAAAAGAACAAAAAGAGTAGGCTCCAAAAATTGCCTGAATGGATTTACTTAACAGAACATCATGATTTTGGCAAGGTTAGAAACATCAAAACTGAGAAGGACAAGTTCAGGTTGCAAGATCATGTTCTAGAAGTAGCAATTCTGAAAATACTTCAAGGTTAATGTTAGATAACCTTGATACGTACTACCTATGAGATTTTAGGGGCAGTGAAGTGTTGTGTTTTTTTTTCTTTTTTTTTTTAAAGAAAAAATATTAGGAAGAGACGAGAAATGAGATTTCATTGATGTCTACAAAGTAACTCTTCCAAGCCTTGTGCCTGCACATGAAAGTAACTTTGTAAAATTGCTGAAAGAGCTGCGGGACTGACATAAATCCTGGAAAATACTCTCATCAGACAGATGGAGAGAAGAATCTTCAAATAAAAAACAGTCTGAACAAAGTCATATGAAAAGCAAACTAACATCTCAGCTCAGAGATGTTACAAAACATAATCTAGCAGGATTAAGAATCTTTCTCATGAGGACTGCAGTTTCTTTTTTTTTTTTAAACCAAACATTTAAAAGCCTTCCTGAAAAATCTGATTTCAAACCAGTAGTCAAATAAAGTCTTAAAAATGCAGAGTGCAGTATTTTTCTTTCTGTTCAATTAACCAATGAAGTACTTGTTAATGGGAGTAATAAACTCTCAGTTACCGGAGTCTTTTGCTCAAGACTGATTTCATTTCCAAAAACATGTTCCATGTGTGTTAGGTATTTATATAGCTCTCTTTGGTATTGGAGGTACAGTGACCTACTTTATACATAAGGGCAGCTCAATGACCATTTTGACTTCCCGATCTTTAAATTTTAAAAAGAAATCTATACAATCTAGGATTGATCTAAATTTTTAAAACAGAATCTTATTTGGGTTATAAAAGGTTTCAAATTCTTGTTTCTGAGAGCTGAGGACATTTAAGTGCATAAGTAAAACAATTGTAATCATAGACCTTTATTTTTCTTCTGAGTAAATGTGCCATCAATTCCTAACACTTCTCCAGGACTGGTGTGCTGTGGTTACTCTTTGCTCAGCAGTCTGTATGTTTAGTTTTGTTCTGCCAGCTGGGATTGTAGATGAGATTGGCTCCGTGCCACTCTGTGAGCAGAGCGACATAGATTATATTATTTCCATTTCATTTAGAACTAGTACTTATGATCTGGTCCTTAAAGTTGGAAGAAAACTACCTGTCCTTATTTATAGTATTAAAAACACAACCAGGCAATGTTTTAAAACTGTAGCAATACATAAAAATTACAATTAAAAATTACAAAATCAAATGAGGCTAATATCCCATTCAATGCAGTTTATTGAAGGCTTATTGCTTTAATCACGGGCTGAAGGAAAGGCCGATAAAGACTGATTTGCAATCTGAGCTATTCAAATAATTATCTTGGCATTTTCTGTGGAGAAATGGAACACAGCAGAATATTTTCCAGAACTTCCAAATTTTAATTCTGATACCTCTTCACTCTGTTAGAGTAAAAAATAAGTATACTATAAAAGGCCATTTTTATATAGCATTTTTTGTGGAAAGGACTGTTTAGCACTAACAGGAATGGCAGATGCTGGCCTGCAAATGTGGTGGGTGTCAAAAAGAGATGTTAGGTAAGATAAGACTCTGAGCTAATTTTCTTTAGCGCAGCTGTCACTGATTTTGGTGAAGATATTCCTGCCCTGTTGCTGTGGTTGGGACCTTTTTCCTTATACCTCACTGCAAACACAATTTAGTCTTATGTTTGCATGAGGACCTTAATTAAGTACTTGCCTCAGCTGATAGACCTTCATCAGAGACAGTAAAAAGTTTGAGTTGAGTTTTTTGAGATGAAATCCATAGTGTGTAATGGATTTCATGTCTGGTGGGTGTGAAATGATGCTCACTCTAACCCTTTCAACAATAATGAAACTATTTGTTCCTGTAAATAGCACGCTAACTACAACATTGCTTAGTGCACAGACAGCAAAGGAAATTTCAGGGAATGTCATAAAAATGATCCAACAGCAATTTTGAAAACTGTGATCATCAATGTGATGTAAGAAGGGTGAGGGGGAAATGGCAACTATTTCTGAGCATGGATCATAATGCATGAATTGGATATGCTAATGGTAAGTCAATGAGTAGAAGTAGGAAACATTTTAATAGTGAAGGTAAATAATCACTGGGGCAATTAACTGGATGTACGCTGGATTCTCCACTATTTCATCAAAGCTAGATACCTCTCTCTGAGACTTTGGTGTTTGATAAAGAATCTGGTTTATGACTCTGTATGACAAACTTGATCAGAAAGGATTATTGTGCTGATCTCAGCTATTTCTAAAATATTTTCAGCTTCTCTAAATCTAAGTTCCTGTCAGCAATATGAAACTTAAAAATGATATATTTCATGGACATACAGTAACAATTACTGTTGATTTGCAGAAAGCTTGAGGAAAATATTGAATAAGGAAGAATATTTTCCATTTTCATCTGCTTTTTTTAGAAAGTTATATGCTGAATAAACTCAAATTTTTGCGATGAAGGAAAGCAGAATACAAGCAAGAGAGGGATATAATGCTCACAGATCATAACAAGTGCTTGTGATTTGAAAGATTAAAGGAAATAGAAAACCCAAATTCAAACTAAAAATGAAAAGGGATTATTTTTTCATGGCATCAATTAAAAAAGCCTATATAGTAGTAGAATGGATGCTGCACACCCTCTGCTTCTTGCTTTGTGGACCCACAGTACTCTAGGAACAAGTCAAAGCAACAAATTATTTTTGAAAGTAAATGTAAGTACTTGCTAGACTTGCTGAATTGCACTGCAGCAGAGAGTATGAATAAGCTTCTGTTATTGTGTTATGGACATGTGAGTTCAGAATAAGTTGAATGCATCTAGACTGAAAGAAAGACTCAAACACTCCTAAAGATCTTCTCCAGTCATTGCAGCTTGGGCCCAGGGAAGTGCCAATACTGACATATGATACAGGCTGTCAATTTCCACATTCTGACAAAACATGGTATTTTTTTTGCAGTATTGTCTTTCAGGTAATTGAACATATCACAAACTAGGCATGTAATGACAATGGGGGAGGGATAGAAATATCCATAACCACTATGTGAGTATTTCTTTATATGGTAACTTTGACTTTCCTCTGCTGGACATCCAGGAACAGCTAAAAATCATAATTCTCCCAAATACCAAAGTCATGAACACCTGAGAGATACTCTTTTGTACCATTATTATTCCTCTGCCACTAATTCTTCAGTGTTCTGCAGGTAACAAATGACCTGCCTCTCTTGTTTCTCTCTGTAGATACCAACAACTTTTCTTGTCAGATTGAATAATACTGCCAAATAAATTCAGAACTGTTGTTCTTAATCTGAATCCAGCTTTGAAATTTTCAAGTTTGTTATAGATGCACAAAAGACTTTGTACAAAACCAGTTACTTTTTTTATCCTTCATTAGGTCAGCTAGTGTAGTTATATTACCTCTCTATATAAAACTTGTGTTTTAATTTGGATGTACTGTAAATTAGCATTAAAGTTAAGCTGCAACTGGAGTCCTAGGGAGATTGTGTGGTCAGACGCCAAACTTGAGGTCTTTTATATACTTTAGTAGATGGATAGAGCTCTTTTCTGAAGTGACATCAATTTCTACAGCAACAGCTACATGAGAACATTGCCACATTTTATGGCTATATAGTTCCTAGGTTTCTGACATATAAATGGATTTTCTCAAAAAGATCTGAAGTTGCCAGCACACTTCACACTGCAGTTGCTGCCAGTCCTACTACAATTAGTACTAATACTGAAGTATGCAGAGAACTAACATGAGTAGTTATTTTTTATAAAGAATAATTCTTTGGCCTAAAATGCTGCTGTGTAGAACAGTAAGGCTAGGTCTTGTGCTTATAAATTGCATACTTAAAAAGAGTTCTGTATACTTACTCTGAATATGTAACATCCTACAGCTTAAACAGAAGTTCAGTGAAGTCACTAGGAACATTTATGTCAAGGATTACTTGTGGGTGTAGATATATCTACTGTATCTAAATTGCTATATACAACAATTTGCCTATCTCTCTCTGACTTAGTTTCCATTTGAAAAGAAATGTTCAAAATTAAAGAACAGACCTTCTGTTTTTCCAATGGCATTTTGTTCTATACTGACAAATCATCTTACTTGATCATTACCCTTTGCAGTAGAGAACAGCAGCTGAGGCAAAGTCATCCTTAAAGTTAAAACAGGAAACATTTTCATTTCAAAAATAAACTTTGTGGCATTCGTAGTCTTACTTTAAAACAAACTTTCTAGGCCTTAGTCTTCAGGCAACAATTAAGAGATTTGCTATCATGCTAAAGCAGGAGTACATGATTGTTAGAGCTTCAATTTCTATGCACAAGTACACACTTTTTGATGGGGGGGAACTATTCTTCATTTTAAGCAAGAGCTGTAGGATTCAATATTCTTTAAAGTGAATTGACTGCCACTGAGAGCAACTATTCATGCTGTTTACATATTACCACAGATTTGTGCAACAAACTATCTGATGGATAGCCTCGAATTCTGCATAGAGTCTTTTAAACTCTACATTTATCATAGTTTAAATTTTTTACATCAATTTTTTTTACATCAACCTGTGTTTTTAGAACAATTTTCTGATCAAAGTTAGTTTCCTTCCAGCAGTTCTGAGATCTGTAATTCTTCTGTCCTTCCAGATTTGCAGACGACTCCCTTCTGACTACGTTTAACTGTAAAATTGTTTGTTGTGTGTTCTTTGTAAGTTACAATGCATGAGTTTGTGATCTGGGAGCTCTTTTCCAGAAGGATAGCTCTTAATAGAGATTACCTGCAGTCTGGAGTGCAAGGAAGACCCAAACTTCCCGATGCTGTCAGTAACCTCATCATGAGCACGTACTGTTAAAAACACTGAAGTCATTTTTCCTTAATACCAGTATATAGATTTCTTTTTAATATTTAAAATGTCCTTGGACATCTCACATTTTACTTGGCGCATGATATAGATGAACCATTTTATTTCATGATTAATTACTCTTTCTTTGAGTATTATGATGTGCTTCCCATTACACAGATTTCTAATATGTACAGCAGCTTTTTCTAGTGCGGGAGTTTCAGACTGACATTAGCTGGCTTCCTACTATTGTGACCCTTTCTAAGTCATTAGGTAGCAGCAAGGAATATGGAAAACAGCAATCTCAGTTTTGTCTTCTGTGAATAGTATATGCCTTATTAGAAGGAGTACAACTTCACTGCTGTCCTGACGCACTCTGATCTATTGTTTCTCCAGATTGATTCACAGTGGGTGGGATCAGTGCTGCTCTCTGGGCTGAGATGTGACATTGTTAGCAAGGAAACTTATTTGGGTTCAACCACTTCTCAAGTTGAACTTACTTTTCAACTTAAACTCTATTCACTGACATCCATGAGATCTAAAATACAAGTGTTCTTCCACAATGGAGCACTTTTTTCTCATTCTAAATAATTCATTGGAACACTGATCCCATTTCACACTTGCTGCCATCAGACTTCTTATTTTTAAAGTAAATTATATTTCTCAGAAATTGTTTTTGTAATAGGAAGTTGCTTCTACTCTTCCTCATTCAAGCAGTATACATTTTCTATTAATGAACAGAGAATGCAGACACTAAAAAGAGTCAAGGAATTTACACAGCAGCACTTCTCCTCAAAAGAAAGTGAGCACTTATATCTTCCTACCTGCATCCAGGAGGGAGTGGGCCTTCATCACTGCTGCTGACTCCTTGTAGCCTCAAACTTGAAGCGTGGAGGCTCAGTGTTATGTACAAGGAAGTCTTGCACCTCTTCAATGCAGCAATGATTTTCTTGAAGTGTTGGCTGCTTTCAGTGAAGCCTTTGCTGAGAAAGGGAACAGAAATACATAAACCAAAACCTGAGATTTCAGCAGTTTGCATAAATCTGCATTTCTGCTCTGCAGAACACTTAAGAGGGCATGTGACTTGCTAATGGGGTAGTGAGCGTAATTAACCTTTTAACACATTAATACATTTGAAATGTTTGCAGACTAGATAGCAACTATGTTTTGGCATTGAGTGTCCTTGAAGGCAGATTATGTTTTCCTAAAATACTTATGAAAATTGATGTTTGACAACTCTGTGACAGCTGATACTGTAGCAGTGGTGTAGCAGTGGAGAGATGTAAATACAGTGTTAACAAGCAGTCAATATTTTGAAGATGATTGAATTTACAGTTATTACTTACAGGAGCACACCTTCATTAGATAGGTTAAGGTTAGTCACACCTGCTAATTGCAGCAGCAATCCCTGCTTTTTCTGTCATTTGTTGTATTACAGGCAATCCAGAAAGACTGACTGTATAACAGTAATTTCAGTCAAAAAACATATTTGACTTTAGTAATAACAACATAATGTGTATCAGATTGTTTTTACTGTGAAAACACAGTAGTTCCTTCCCTGTTTTCCACATGGTTGCTCCATAGGGTGAGCCCAGGGTTAAGGACTGTTCTTTCTCCAGACTATCATTAACTACTAGTCATGGACATTTTATAGTTAAGAGTTTCTGGTAGGCAAGATTTTTAGAACACACTGAGTTGTCCAATTGGAAATACTTCAGAATGAGCTAGAACTTGAGGCTAGAAAAATTACTAGCTCCTATTCATTAGAAATTCTGTATGTACATGGGTGTACATATCTACACAAATTAAGTCTTAAAGCAATGTCCATGACTGTGATGAGTAGTTACCTTGCTATGCTGAAGGAAACCCACATTTCATTTGATGAATTAAATGCCAACAGATCTTTCTGCAAGATACTAATAGTGCAAATGAAAACTATAGTTAACAAGGAACAGCAGTAAATTAAAGGAAACATAATGTAAATTGAAACTGGCTTGACTGTAACTGACATCATTTTTCCTGAAGTTATAGCACATTGAACTTCCAGTTTCCATAGCAATGCAGTGCTCAATGAAAGCAAAAAGACCAATGTTTTCCCTCAGTAAAACAAATTCCCAAGGAAACAAGAACAAATGGAGGAAAACAGAAATGTCTTAGAATTGTATCTTATTTAGGCACGGGACAACTTCACAAATTTTAGGTGCTTGACTTGAATAAGCAAATAAACATCTGAAGTCTCACTTGTGTCTTACTGAACACGTGGCAGCTCTCTGATGTTACCAACCTGAATTTCCATTTTCACATTTATTCTTCACAATATCCCCGTAAGTTCTGGTTTAATTCTCTCATCCAGACTGCCCCATTACTACATGTTAAGGGAAAGAACTACTTATTTCCCTCTGCTTAGGGCTTGGTATGTTGCTTCTGAAATAGATTTTGGGCCTACCGTACAAGAGAGAGATTGACAAAGTGGAGAAATCCAGGGTACCTGAGAAGATTTAGAGAGACAGGGCAGAGATTGTAGCCTCTGGGATTGTCAATTCTGGAGAAGAAGGCAGGTGGTGGTTAAGGGGGAAATGGTCACTGTCATCACCTCTCCAAAAAAGGGCTGAAAGAGAAGGAATTCAGGCTTTCCTTAGAGGTACACTGTTGTTATATGCTGCAATGGGGAAGTTCTCATATAAGCAGGAAAAGCAAAACAAACTACACGCTACACAGAGAGCAGATGAAAACTTGAGTATAAGCCTAAAGAGACTTGGAGGCCACAGACCCTTGTTCTAACTTTACCATGAGCCCTTCTTTGGGCAGGATGTTGGATTGGATGAGCTGCAGAGATCTTTTTCAAACTAAACAGTTCTGATACACTTCAACAGCTACCTCCCCTTTGCCTGGCTTTCTGTCACAAGGCTCAATGGAAAGATCCAACTACGGGAAAACTGGTGAGGAGTTTTTGTGTGTCAGGAGCAAGGAAAAGGCTTCACTTGGTAGAGCGGTATGACGTTTTCTTCTTCCAACCTGCCTGATGCAGGCCTTGCAATGGGGTAAATTCTCTCAGTTCTTCCTCACCTACTGCTTTATAGTCCAGTCACCTCTTGAGAGAAGACACTCTCCCACCCATGTGACATCAGTAGAAGATAAGGTGCCATTAGTTGACTATGATGTTCATGCGATGATGATCCCAGACAATGGTAGTTGCAGTGAAAGCCTAAGTCTACTTCCTACCTCTTCAGACTGTAACTCATATGAGGCTCTAATCTCAAGGAATAGATTTTTTTTTTTCCTTGTGTTACCAGTGCCTGGGTACATGCAGGAGCTGTGCAAATGAGTGACACTGATAAAGAGGAATGAATGAATTACTGAGATGAAATGATTAATCACACTGAAGATGTGGAATTGTCTGGGTGGTACAGACATCATGTCACTGTATGTAATGTACCCTTACATGAGGCTTTTGTCTAGAGGTAGGAAGTATTGGCTTTGTATTTCAAAGTGAAGGAAACAGTGTTTAGTATGATTTAAGCACAGCTGAAAGGAGTTAAAGAGAAAAACTAGGGTCTCCACCTGTGGCATTCTTTCATATTTTTTATAGTATATTATATTTAAAATACAGCCGGCTTAGTTGTTAGTCACTGAAATTACTGTAATCTTTTTATTGTTTCTGTGACATTACGAGTATGCTTCCTCAGGTTTTCAAATCTGCTCAGTATTTTAGCTTCTTTGTACATCACTGGCTTAAATAGAAGAAAGATAAAAACCAAAAGAAAATCTAGATAATATCCCCATTATTCACAACTAAAACTGCATATTATCCTTGCAAAATTGAAGGTTCAGTGTAACTGGAGCTTTATTGTTGAAGAGCATATTGAAGTTTTGGGTTGGGAATAATGCAGGAGAGGCCAAGGTCCCTTCTTTATTTTGAGAGTAGTGGAAGACTTGCTCCAGCTACACAAATGGTCATTGCTTAATACTGTGCTGTGGTTTTAAATAGAACATCAAGTGATCCTGTTTGTAGAGATTAGAGGAGATCTGGAGATACCGGAGAGTGGTACAGGAGCCTGGACTGAATAGAACCTAATTAAAGCACTCCACCTGTAATATTTCTGTTAAAGTATGTGAGGTGCTATGAATTTGCCATTGGAAACAGAAACCATGTAGAAAAAGGAGTTTAAAAAAAAAAAAAACAACTAAGCAAAGGGATCTGCTTTTTAAACACCAAAAAAAAAACAAAAACCCCACTGTACACTCCAAGAGATTTGATATTTAGCTTTGCTTTTCAGAAGTATACCTTCACTACACATGCAGATGAACTGAAGAAGTATCTCTGCACATCAGTACTTGCCTGTAATGCCAGTTGTCCCACAGTAGTTGTTACTTCTTCCTACCTTGCTTGCAAACTCATAAATATCCTGAATTAGACAATCTGGGTATATTATAGTATGAATACCACCAAATCATACTTTTCCATGAGAGCTGCAAATCTTCGGCTTTCAAGGGTTAAATAGGCAAGATTCAGTGAGGCTTTAGGTTTGCTTCTCAGTGTGGGATTTCTTTATACCTGGAAGTGAAACTGTGATGAATCTGTTAATCAACCTCAGAACTGTTTTGTACTTGAAACTTTTTGCACTGTTGGGTAAAGAAGCTGTTCCACAAGGCTCAAGAGTAAGTGAGATAATAGTAGTGAGATGCTATCCAATGGGAGAACCAGTTGGATGCTGAAGGGGGCTAGACCAGTTATGTGTATTTTGTGATGAAGTGCAGCCATGTTACAAGGATGGGATGCACACAAAATATTTATAATTTCAATATGGGGAATGAAATGTGCTCTCCAGCATAAATTTGCTAAATCTAAACAAGCCAAAGCACAGTGGACAAACCAAGATAATAGAATCATAAAATATCCGAAGTTGGAGGGGACTCATAAGGATCATCAGGTCAAACTGTGGCTCACACAAGACCCCAAAACTCAGACCATGTGTCTGAGAGTGTTGCCTGGACGCTTCTAGAACTCCGGCAAGGTTGGTGCCATGTCTGTTGCCCTGGGGAGCCTTTCCCCATGTGTGGTCGTCCTCTGATTAAGAACCTCCTGATATCCAACACGAACCTCCCCTGTCACAGCTTCTTGCTATTCCTTCTGGTTCTGTCTCTTAAAGTGCAAAATAACTGACTTAGATGCCTTAATAAGATGAACTTTCCTAAGCTGCGTGATCTCCTACTTCTTTAGTTCCAGTGGTCTCAGTGGGATTGCTCAGGAAGTGAGTGCCCACCATAAAGCTGTCATAATCTGGTTCTTTACAAGAGAAGTGTGGACACTGCTCAAAATTATGAGGAAAACACTGTTTTACAGAACTCAGACAATTTTAAATAGGTAAGAGATGTGCAGTATCACATCTCAAGGAACTGAAACAGCACTTCTGTGAAAAAATGTCACAGACTTAACATGAATAGAAACCGTCAGTGGTGAGTGCCTGACAATTAACACTGGAAAGTCAGATTTGGTCTGTGATTCTAAGAGGATTCACTGATGTTTCTTGTGAGAAGAAAAGAGGGAAAAGAAACCCAGGGCATGGAGCTTGCATGCAGGGACTTCAGTCAGTAGGACCAGAGCTGCCCCTTCTCAGACTGTGCAGTGCTCCAACTGCTGTACACTTGTGATTGAGCTTCCTGCAGGTGAGGGGCAGGGAGAGCAAGGAGAAAAGGAGATGAGAAAAGGAGAAAAGCAAAGATGAGAATAAAATAAAGCACAAGAGAATGAAGAATGAGAGACAGAGAAAAGAGGGGGAAAACAAAAGAACTGATGTGGAGAAAACAACTGAAACATAGCAAGAATTCATTTTCTTTTTTGGCTTGCTTCATGTCTGAAGGTGTGCTTTTGGAGCTGCCTTATTAACTCTTAACCTGGAAGACAGGGAAGGCAATATGTTATCATCATGCCCACCAGCAAGACTTCAGTCCAGAACTTTCTCTGTTATGGAGCAGATCTCCCTAGGGCAGTTGTACATTTTTCCCATGCAAGCTGAAAAACAGAAAACATTAATTGCCTGTACTTATCACTTTTTAACACAGCTTAGTCCAAAGGCAGGAATCATAGCCCAGGGCTAAGGTTCTCCTAGTAGGTGTGGCTGTGTCCCCACTGTATGTGGTGCAACAGCCAGCATGTGTCCAGTTCTGGTCCTTTGCTTGCTTGCTTCCTTCTTTCACCCTATCTGAATTTTTTTTTTTCATTTTTTTAAATGAAAAAAGCCCCACAGAATAGCAGTAATGTATTTCTGCAATAATAAAATTACAATCCAGATATTAATTTAATTTTATTTACGATGGCTTATTAAACAATGACCATTGATTACTGGGAAAATAAAGTCCATGCATTGTAGAATGCCACATGAAAATTTATTCACTAATCTCCACAACTGTGTCTCAAATCAAAGGTGCACTGAGTTGAAAATATTCAGTTCAGTCATTATGCTGTTTATAAACGATGACATGTTCTTAAACGAGTTCTCTAATGTATTAGCTTAAAAAATTCTTTATTCAACATCAATATGAACTGCACGCTGCTGAAACATGGAAAATTCCATTCCTGGCAGTGACTACTGGACCGTGTACTTTCCTGTAAGCTTGCGGCCCAGTAACATCAAAAATATTTGTTCTGTAAAATGATGTTTCACTGAATTTGGGCCTGATTCAGAAGATGTCTCTTACTCTGTACTTCCAGTAGTTTATAATGTTCTCATTTCTAACATAATTTATCCTGGAAAACTTTCACAAAGAGGTGATATTGAAAGGATTGTTACTGTAAGCCTGAGCTCTGGAGGATGCTCTGGATATTGTAAAGGTCACCTCATATCATCATGGCACGTTGGACTGGGTCAGTGTGAGCCTGATAGGTGTGTGTGGAGGAAGCAGATGGTGAGGCATCAGCCAGGAACATAAGCCTCATCGTGGCCTATGGTTTCCTCACAAGGAGAGTGGAGGAACAAGCACTGATCTCTTCTCTCTGGTGATCAGTGATAGAACTGGAGGGAATGGAATAAAGCTATGAAAAAGGAGGTTCAGACTGGATATCAGGTAAAGATTCTTCATCAGAGGGTGGTTTGGGCACTGGAACAAGCTCCCCATGGCAATGGACATGCCACCAGCCTCGTCAGCATTCAAGAATTGCCTGGACAGTGTTCTCAAATGTATGATCTGCTCATGTGTGGAATTGGGAGTGGGTATCAATGATCCTTATGGGTCTCTTCCAGCTTGAGATATTCTGTGATTCTATGTAAATCATCTGGCTAAGACACAGATGCATAATAGGTGAATAAGGAACTGAATGTCTGATTTGTCATGATAATTGGAAACAAATTTTGCAAACTGCATCCAACACAACTCACTACTCCTCTAGCTGTCAACTGGAAGTGTTTTATTGATCCTATAAATGGATAATGATACCTATGGGACAAATTTTTACTAAAGTTCATCAAGAAAGGAACAATGAACAATGAATAATCTATATTAAAGCATTATCGAGAACCAGACCTCAGCACCTACTCCTGCTGGGGCAATCAAACATCTCTGCATCAGCCTCTTCCTTTTCTTCCTCTGTTCCCAAATATGCTACTAACAACCTGTGGAGGTGCAGGAGGTTTTTTTTCTGGGCGGGATCAAGGACGAAGGGGCACAAAACTCATCTAGAAGACTTGTTTCTTGTCAGAGGTGCAAATGGGCAGGAATCTAATTTTAAAACAGGGTTCCTAACATTTCCAGATCTCTGTCTGAAAAATGTTTCTTGCATTGCCCTTTGCTAGACTTTGTTGTGAGCTTTGATGGAATTCACTCCATCCAGCTTTTGCAGATGGGAACAGAGCTATCTGTGGTACTCCAATAAATAAAGGCATTCATTTTCTGTATATTCCCTTGAATGCAGAGAGAGCAGAATTCAAAACGATAGTTTGGCTCTGTTCGTCTTTAAGATCCTTCTAATTTGTTTATCTCATAGCTTTGTTTTTCTCCAACAAGAATTATGGAAACCCCTTTTCCATTTATTAACCTGATCTCACCAGTTTGAAAACAGCTCCCTTCTTTGTATCTGCAGCAGTGAACTACTTTCTTTAATTATTAATTTCTGCCATCAGTCAAACTTTATCTTTTCTGCAGCTGAAGAAATATCTTGTCACTTCTTATATGGAACAGCAGACCAATTAAGTTTGATTTATACTGTTGTATATTACATTCAGTTACATTTTCATTGGTAAATGATAGGATGAGCAGAACCTCTACAGCATTAGACATAGAGAAAGCAAACACCATGATTTCTCTTGTTGGTTTGTGTCAGCCAAGGTACTGAAGCTTGGAGATATTTTAGTAATTCTCATGATAATTTAAAATTACTGTGCATTATACTCTCGTTTTATCGCTCACCACAATGACTGTGCTGGAGTAAAGCACTACTTTGTTCTGACTGGCAAACACAAAGAGTTTTTAGGATTTGACTTACGATTTTTAAGAATCACTGAATCATTTGAGTTGGAAAGGACCCTTAAAGGTCATCTAGTTCAACTCCCATGCAGAGAACAGGGACAAATTTTCTTTCATTCTTTGATTTCTTTGTCTCCTTTCTTGTTCCTTCAACCAAATCTCTGTGTTTATATTTACATTTTTCTTACTAAAGGAACATTCATGTTTTCTGCACCTTTACCACAAAGAGAAATTTTCCATTAATAGCAATCCCATGATCTGTCTACTTTCATGAATTCTGTCAGCTTCTCCAGCTACTCAGCTCTTGGATCTGAGGATGGAAAAAAAAGTATGAATAAAGAAGAAAGACAAAAATATTTCAATGATAAAAAAGGCTGTGTGATAATATACAGAAATGTTGTGAAAATGAATGGCTAAAAGAGAATATTTTATAACACAACTGGAATGACACTTGTATGGCTAAGATGTGTATCTTGGTACAATTCTTTTTTTTTGTTTTTAATCAAGTTATAGCTGAACTGTGCAAAAGAAAGGTAGAATATGGACAATATCATCCTTGTAGATTTTCATGCACACTGCCCACTGTCTAAAAGCATTTTTGCTTTCAGACAAGAATGCAGCTGATCATTCTGGCCCAAGGCAAAAAAATCCTGTGAAGTTTCTTCTTTTCAATTAGAATGTTTTCCCCAAAGCAAAAATCCAAAATTTGATATCTACCTCAGACAGTACACATTAAAGAGAAAACATCATTTCTTGTCACTGTACATTAAAATAAAGTGATGAACTCTGGGAAGGGCTTTATCCTGTTGGTGCATAAGCACAACTTCACTGGCAACTTGAATACTGTGGGCTGATAGTGCAATGCCCTGGGGACTTTCACAACCTTTCAACCTGCCCTGAACCTTTTTCAGATGTGTTTCTTGCTGGATTTTCCCCTAGGAGCTAAGGCACAGTATCGCTGCACTATCTCATCGCTGCGCTCATTCTCATGTGCAAAACAAGATACTTGGAACAAATGTGTTGGTTTTTAATTATGTAGTCAGCGTTCTGTTATTAAAAGTACTTTTGTCATTAAAGTATTTACAGAAGATTAGGAAATTCTTTCCATAATGATGCCTATGGATGAAATCATCTGTAGAGTGGGAAGATTAAACAGTGAAGAACCAATCCATTAAAATCAAGTGAAGTAAATTCATGGGTAATAATGGAATTAAAGAGTAGCAAAAAGAAACATTTTCCTATGACAAAATAGGCTTTAGTAAAATTCTCCCTCCCCCTCCAACATCCTGAACAGTGAGAAATCCTGGAGGCTATGAAGTAACTGGCAAATTATTTAATGTTCTACTAGAGCAATACAGAAAACAATGCTATTACATGAATATTTCCTGATACCTTTTGAAGAAGTCTGCAAAGTGTAACCACGATGCTCAGGATTAAGAGCTTCATAGATGTAAGGCATACAGAAAGAGAAAGGGTGAATGGGGTGGAAGAAGCTGTCACATGGTTAAAAGCTGCTGTTAAAGGAGGTAACAACCGGACCCATTTAAAACCAAATCACCTAATGAAAAGATGTGACAAACGAGTAAAAAAAGCAACAGGAGGGAATTTTAAATAAAACAGTACTGCATCTAGGTTAAACAGCATATGGTGTGTATCAGGCAGCTGCTTATTCAAGTGAGGTAAAATAGGGTGATTGATCATATAGGTCTGAAAATAATTGCAGCAGTAGAAAACTACAAGTGAAATTAAATTGTGCATTGAGAGGTTTAGATGTTCCTGTTATAAGTTAATTATCTCAAAAATTATTTTTGTTCAAGTTAATATTTTAGTTTCTTTCATCTGACAGATGGTATGGGATAAAAATAATGCAGTCACCTCACTAACACACTATCCAGTCAGATGCCATTGGAAATATCTACATTTTACATAATATTCCAGAAGAGAAATAGCAGTCTTTATATGGTGTCTCTTGTGTCTTACTTATCTCCAAGGAAATCCAAGGTAGGATTGGAACTCACATATAGTCTAAAACAACACCAATATGTTTCCATGGTGCAGGAGAGGAAATAATTTGAAAATCTCTGGGAGAGGGTCTCTGTGACTGAATCAGTCCTTAGGAACATCTGGCAGCACCTATGAGTGCGTCAAGGAACATCAAATTGGTTGTGTAAGAGCGCTAATGCTGGACTCAAAAGCAGGCCTCACAAACATATTATGAGTCTTCTGCTCTTGGAAGGGGGTTGGTGAGGGACTATACATCAGCACAGTGCTTTATACCGTAGTCTGTCCTTTTGGTTCCTACTCTCCCCTTTAAATTAATTAAAAATACTAAATGAATTATTTAATTCAATTAACATAATAAAATCATAGAATTGTTTGTGTTGGAAGTGACCTTAAAGGTAACCCAGTTCCACCCTGCCTCTCCCGGGACAACTCTCAATCGATAAGGCAGCCCAGGGTCCCATCCAACCTGGCCGTCAACCCTATTAGGGATGGGGCACCCACAGCTTCTCTGGGCAATCTATTCCAGAGCCTCATAAGCCTCATACTAAAGAATTTCCTCCTTACACCTAATCCAAATCTATGCTCTTTACAGAGCAACATATGATTGAAGCTATCTTTAGGGGAAACTACAGTGATGCAAGTCATTACGGAGCAACTTTTATAGAAAAAAGATGGAAAATTTACCAGGGATATCACATTTGATAGAGCATTCTGATATTTTAAACTAAATCCCAAATTCTAATTTACAGAAATAATCAATATCAACCCACACCATAGCACTCAGTAATTAAGATTTTGTAGAACTTAGCACTACACTTTCTGGAAAAATGATATTTTTACTATTCATCTATTCTGTTACAAAAATCAAAGATCATTTGGAATATAATTTGATATTTCAAATTCTTATGAGTAAGTTCTGTTTTATAAAATCAACAAGGAAATATTCATCATATACCAAATTCCATCTCTATTTTTTCAAGTTTCTTTTCTGTCCTGAGGCAGCTGCTTGTGAGGGCATAGATTAGTGTCAAATCAAGTGTTTCTGGTATTTCCCAGGCTGCAGTTCAAACTTTCAGAGGTCTTTTGCTCTCTACAGACTTTTGCATTTTTCATCCAACTTTTCCCTCAGTCATGGGTCAGTGAAATGTTAGAATTTCCCACGAGACAGAACTACCTGTTTCCAACCATATTCCTATTTTTTTGCATGTATATGAATGAGTGTACTGATTTCCCAGCTGTATTAATCCTGGCAAAATCATTGAGGTTTGTAGTGTTGGTGGCCCTATGTTTGAAATCCTTGAAGGGCCTTTGGATATAAAATCACAAAATGGCACAACTGTTAGGACCTCTGGGTCCATCTGCTCTATCCTCTCTGCTCAGGCACCTCGAACATGTTGCCCAAGATTATGCCCAGGCAGCTTTTGAAAATCTGCAGAGAGGGAGTCTTGACAACCTTTGTGGGCAAGCTGTTTTGGTACCTCATCCCCATAAGGATGTTATGTTCCAACTTGCACAGTTCATCTTGTTGTCTGTATGAAAAATTATGAATTAAGAAAATTTTTCTTGTTAGCAAAACTGCAGGCAGCAGTGGAGCTGGTATTTCAGGAACAGGCTGGCCAGGAAAGTGGTGGAGTCTCTGGGTGTTTTCAGGAACAGGTAAAATGTGGCACTGAGAAACATGGTTTAGTGGGCGTGGTGGTGATGTGTTGATGGTTGGACTAGATGATTTTAGTTGTCTTTTCCAATCTTAATGGCTCTATGATTCTATGAAAAAGGAACATGGAAGTGCAAAAAGTCACAAAATAATTTGTTTTCCAAAATTAAATGCAAAGATCCTTTGCTATTTTTCAATTCTTAATAAAAAATACCACCTTTGAAGTGTTTTGTTCGAACAGATTTTGAAAGGGAATTTGACATCATTATAATTACAATACAATATTATTATTATTAAAATTGTTTTGTGTTAAAGTGAACAGCAAGTTTGGATAGGCTCTGAATGGCCAGATTAAGAACTGATAACAACAAAATCTTCCAAATGCTAATCTGGGGAGGCAAGAACTGCAGCTGACTATAACTGAATGATGTTATTTCAACTGAAACAGTCCTCAAAGTGTATGGCAGTATGAAATAGAAAAAGAAAGAAATTTCCATTTCTTGAAAAGGAATTTCCATTTCTCATATTGAGCGGACATATCACACATTTGATCTAAGAGGAAAGAACAGATATCTTTGAGGCAGAAAATAAATATTGCTAAATGAAAGCTTCCAACAGTAAAATCCCGTGTTCCAATACATTGGGACATGAGTTTCATAACTTGTTTCAAAACAATCTGCTCAGAAATTACTAAAAATATTTTCTATTTTTTAGATCAACACATTCTCCCTGACATAAAATGTAGAACAGCAATGGCAGTTTCTTATGCAACAAAAGGAAAAGTGGTGAAAGCTGAAGGCACTGCAAACTGGAGCTCAGCTGGCAGCATCCCACTGTATTGCTTGAAATCCCACCCAGCTGGAAGAACTCCTCTAAGCATCATAGGGGAAGCTTTTGATGGATTTAATCTGTTTTGCTTAGTATATTCATGAAAACAAACAGCATTAAGTAAGGTTAAAATGATTCAAACAAAAATGTTTCTGTCTCCCTAAATACAGAATGGTTTCTGATTGTCACACTGGTTTAAACTTTAAAAACGGTTCATTTCTGTTTCAAATTCATTTTGGGAGTAATTCTTTTCATGCCTGTCAGAGCTTTATGTCTTCAGAGAAAAATCAACATGCTTTCCTCTTGCAGCTCTTAAAAAGACAGCCTTGATGACTGGAGACTGAGGAAACTCTTAATGGCTGTGAATAACTAAAAGGTAGACAGGAGCCACCTTCCTGTAATTACCTAAACTCCTTTGCAAATGATGGCTTGTTTGAATGAACTAGCACTGATTGTCCACACTCTTTATATTTTAAAGAATGAATTTATTTTTCCAGATTTTATCTGAATGTAAAATAGGCACTCCTCCCTGCTCTATATTGTATTAAGATATTGAGCTGCTTATATGCTTAAGAGAGGCTCAGGCTTGATTATAAATTGTTAATTATGTGAAAAGTCTGGATTTAAATAGATGGAAAAATGTACCTCTGTTTTGTTTAGGAAGGGATAATTTAGCAAAAAGGATCATACTTTTCTACACGTAATAAATATTTTTGAAGTTTTGTTACAATGGTTCCCCAGCTGAAATGGAAAGAAGAAAAGAAAGATGAAATCATAGATTCAGAAACGTTTGAGTTGGAAGAGACCCTTTAAAGGTCATCAGGTCTAAATTTCTTGCAGTGAGCAGGGACATTTACAGCTAGATCAGGTGCTGACTGCACCACATAGCTCAGTGTCATCTGCAAGCTTGTGGAGGGAGCACTCAGTGTGACTGTCAGTGTCGCTGATGAAGATATTAAAGAGCACCAATTACAATACTGACCCCTGTGAGTGGCCACTGATCTCCATCCAGACATTGAGCCACTGAGCACTACCCTCATGGTAAAATCTCACAATCAGTTCCTTGTGCATTGAACAGTCTGCTCTCAAATCCATAACTTTCCAATTGGAAGAGGAAGATATTTTGGGGCACCATGTCAAAGACCTTTCTGAAATCCAGATAGATGACATCAGTGGCCCCTCCCTTGTCCACTGATGCAGCTATACTGTCATAGAAGGTTGGTCAGATAGGACTTGCCTTTGGTGAAGCCATGCTGGTTGTCCTGTATAAGAAATGTCCAGAAGGACTGGAAAGTTCCATCTTAAAAATCATAAAATATCAAATAAATTGTAGTTATTAATTTCTAGACTAAATTTTTACTGTTCTCCAAGTATATATGGCAAAGAAAAGTGAAGTACCTGTGGGCAACAACAAAGTACTCCCGCATCTGCAGCTTTTTAGGGCAAAATCATTCTTATTTCAGAAGACATGAGTGTAAAGCAAATATTAACACAGACTACAGTTACTGCCAAATGAAAGCTATTTTTTTTTCAGTATGTCAATTTATGAAAAGGTCATGTTATTATACCTAAAGGCAACAGATGATTTTTCAGGCCACCCTTGCCTGATGACATACAAGAGAAAATGACTGAGCAGCAGGAGAGTGAAAGAAGTTTTATGAGAGGTCAGTCTTGAAACATCATACAGCAAATAAACACTCCATTAAATCCTGTGCCTAACAAAGACTGTGACAAAATCTCTATTGATATCAGTGGGTATTGAATATGCACCTATGAAAAGTTGATATTAAGATCCTTGATGACAGAAAAGGTTGTGTCACATCCTGCCTATGAAGGGAGGAGGAGGTGACCAGATTCACAAATCCTCTGGGTTAGGTTGAGTTGAAATAGCACCAAGGTCCATATGTAAAAGAAAAATGGATCAACTTTTATAGAAGATTTTCACAAAACAGTTATCTTATATGTGTTGACCCTCCCACAGTTATATCTACCTAAGCTGTATGGTTTTATAGGAAATTCAAGTAAGCCTTGTGTTATTTAGAGTGAGATCTGTGCTCTCTCTTGCCTCTCTTGCATGCTGCAGCTGGTACTGAGAGCCACTCTGACTGCAGCTGAAGGAGATACATGCTAATTTTTCAGACTTGCAAAACACTCTTTTGCTTGTTGTTTCTTAGCTTTCGTGACAAAATGGCCTCTGTACTCTGCTGCAGCTGAAATTGCTGCTATCAGGGAGCCAGAGACATTTAATGACAGCTGGAGCAGGTTTCAAGGCACTTTGAACTACTGTCATCTGTTCTCTACTGCTCTCCATTTCCAAAGATGAGGGTTCATAGTGCTGCCACTTTACAAGCTAGAGCTGGAGAGCAGAGGGGCATGCAATCTGTTTATAGTCCCAGGTTTTTCAACAAGCATTTGGAGCTGTTTTATACCAGTTCAGTAGGGTTCCAAGCTGTTTCTGTTAATAGGAAGTATGATTTGAATGTAAATGTTTGTCTTTATAGTAGTCAATGTAACTGTGGAAATGCTGTCAAACCTTAATGAGAACCTAAAAATCACATCTTTGCCCCCAAAACATAGACCTACAGAAGGCAGGACAAAGCTTACAGGTTACAGCAACAGAGAGGTTTGGATGAAACAAATTGGCTTCTGATTCATTCACAGGTATAGAAAAGAAAGAAAAATCAGACAGTACATAAAGAGATTATTAACAAGGGCTGAATCTCAGAAGGTTCATCTAAAGTTCAGAAAGTAATTCTTGCTCATCAGCTCTCTGAAACTTAGATATTTCAGCAGAGCTCAAAGTGTGTAACACGGTGGATTTTTACAATTAGTTTCAGAAACAATGAGCTGTCTTCAATCTCTGCTCCATCCTCCCTCTAGTCAGGATGAAATGCCACTAGAAAATCTTCCGTTGTGTTGCTTCATTACGATGAATACTTCCTGCATCAAGAGTGGAATGTGATAAGGTTTACTGTTGTTCAAAATTTGGGGTTTAACTTTAAATTAAAAAAAAAAAAAAAAAAAAGGTTGCAGAGAGTTGTTTGGGCCTCGTTTTGCTCCATTTTTCCCTTGAAAAACTTCACAACTTCAACGCATTTTTCCTTTTCTGTGCAAGAGAAGAATTTTGGAATCATTTTTCACTTCTGTACTTCAGTTCTTTACTTGGTGCCATGAATTGAAAAGTTGTTGTATGGGTCACAAGAAGGAAAAAAAATATGAGCAGAAAAACAAATACAGATATAGATGAGAGCATGTAAAAATGCCAGGAACAGGAAGGAGAGCAAATGAGTGGCTAAATGCAACTACGAATCCATTCTTAGCAGGCAGTATTGTGGTAGCAAATCTAGCTTAACTTATGTGATAACCATGATAAGTCCTAAATGCAAAGATTCTGTGATGCTATGAAATATGGAAGAAGTTTGTAACGGAGCCAGGAGAAGTGAAGTGCCAGCCTGTTCTTAGAGCTCTGATAAGTTTTTAGATAACTCTGTCCCTGGAAAATTTGAGGCTAATTGTGTGCATCTTGAGTTAAGTGGCCAGCAGTAAAAGGATTGAAGCATTTCCTGCATTTTGACCACGTTTTTAACAGATATTCTTTCCTAGAGTGTAATTACAATTATCATCTGCCTATGGCTATGTTATGCAGAAATGAAGTGTGAGATGATTCAGAAAATTAGCACCTGAAAATGCAAATTGGTCTTAAATCAAACGCTGTTAGGGATACGTTCTTTGTTACTCTCTTACTAAAAAACCCCTCTTAATTGCCTTTCCTTTTCAGTATGTTTCAGCCCCTTAAGTGTAAGTGTACACATAGAAAAATCCTTTTCTTGGAGACAATGGTGTTTTGATGCAAGTGTAACAGAATCAAAGCTTTTTGGTTGAATTTTTTTCCTGTAAAAAAATCCTCTGACAGAGATTTTTTGTGATTTCCTAGAGACATAGGAAAGGTCTTGGTTTTGTGCTTTTAAAGAATAAGAAGGAATAAGAGAAGGTGAACTGTAAAGGCAGGAATAAAGCTAAATCTGCAATTTTGTGTGTATGTCTATAGACTCTGTGCATAAGCAACACATGTGCATGCCACATTATGTGTGCTGTTTGTGTGTGTGTATATTTATATATTTGTGTGCATACATTTTTGTGTGTGTTTTTCTGTATGTGTGTATCCACACTCAAGTACAATTAACAAACATCACCAGACTGTTCACAGTCTCTCTGATGATATGGCAACCTCAGAAGCCAGACCAGCCAATCTGTGCATCCATATGACAAAATCTAATCAAAACATAATTGTTCCAAAAACTTCCCTGTCACTTTATGTTCTCGATGATGAAGAAAACTGACAGTCTTGTTCTTTGCTGTGATATATTGCAGTGCTTGAATTTTCAGCCTGCTTTGCTAGGAGCAGGGCACCACTGACAAATGAACGACACAGTGCAATACACTGACAGCCACTGAAATATTTGTACATCTGCTGACCCAGGGATACTCTTGTATTTAGGATGTTGGCAGCTCCTGACTCACTTGATAAATCAGAATTATGCCGAATCCCTTGGATTGAACTCATGTATTTCCCCTCACATTGTTTACAGTGGCTGGAAAGGTGACAAGTCACTCTTATATTGTGAATGTTTAAGTCCTAGTCAAGGATAAAGACAGTAATCACTGGCTGACATGAGCATCTTCCACATAAATAAGGGCAATATAATTAGTAGTTCTGCCAGTCTTTTTACATAGTTTCCTGCATGGATATTTCAAATTCTAAGATGAAGAGAAATGAAATAAAAAGCAATCACAGTAGTGCCATGCTCTGCATTAAGCATCTGCCATACAATGGCATTTTTTTGCCTACTATTAGTTTTACATGATGATATAGCAATTACATTGCTCCTGTGAGGAATTGCTACTCGGTATCTTTGAGGCCAAGAGCATAACCAGGATTTAGAAAAAGGGTGAGAAGTTTACACAACTAGTGACATACTGCTAAGTCACACAGATATGTGACTATGTATAAGAAATATTTGCCTGTTTGTTTCTGGCAGCAGCCAGAAAATGACTTCTAGATTTGTACATTGCTGGTTTTTGAGTACTTCCCTAAATTTGATGCTGACCTATTTTAGAGATTGAGGGCATTGCTGAGTTACTATGTGCTTTAGTCTGGCAATTTGTATGCTCCTGTAACCATTGTTTTACCACCAGAAGCATGATAATTGCTACTGGTGCTTCAGTGCTGTATCTCTAACATGTCAAAAGAAGGGAATGCTGACGCAAGGTATGAGTCAAACACAAGCATTTTCTTTGGGACAGAAAGAAAACCAGGTATTCCTGAGCACCAAAGGAGCTCATATGTAAAAAATAATCATTTTAATCAGTGCCATACAGAATTAAACTAAAAGAAGGGAGATTTAGATTGGATATAAAGAAGATACCTTTTATAATACGGGTGATGAGGCACTATCACAGATTGCTCAGAGAGGTGTGGGTGCCCCATCCCTGGAGACACTCAAGGTCACCCCGGACAGGGCTCTGAGCAACCTGATCAAACTGTAGGTGTTCCTGTTCATTGCAGGGGAGTTGGACTAGATGGTCTTTAAGAATCCCTTGCAACTAAAATGATACTATGATTCTATGAAATAGACAAACAGGAAGTGGTCGTTGGACAGGAAATTATACAGCACAGCCTTCATGTGGGGCTACCTGCTTGTGTAGCATTTCCACAGATGCCAAGTGACTTTATTTACTTTCCTCCACATGTTTGAGCCATTCACATTGCCATTCTTCAAGACAGTGAAATATTGTGTACTCTGACGACATTTAGCACCACAGAGTCTCAAACATAGGCAAGAACTTACCATGACAGGGTCTTCATGAAACTTGATTGATGAAAAGACTCCAACAGATATTGCATGGATTTCAAATGAGAATTAAATGAATTAAAACGAGTTGAGACCAAATGAATGTCCATCTAACACACTGAGAAAGCACAGAAATGATCATGCTGGGACTGAGCTCCTTCAATGCTCCCTGAGAAATTCAAGGCTGCATTTCAGACACAATACTACCACTCTGTACTTCTTGTCCAGGCTGATACCCAGACTTCATACAAATGCTCTGTCTAAACCACAAATATCTTTTTTTCGTATCTTTGTTTCTCTTTTCCTGAGTGTGCCATGAGAGTGTGTACTTGGGCTGGTGGTGTCTTCTTCCAGATTATGTTAGCGGGTCTCAAGGCCAATTCATAACTGATAGAGAAGGATGTCAATGAATGTAAGAAATTATAGTATCAGTTATTAATCCACATCTAAGTTTCTTCCATGGCTTGTTACAGAACTAATTTTTCATGTGGCTCTGGTATCACCAAACTTCAGGAAACAGGTCTTTTTTTGGAGTTTAACTACATACTCCCCAATGTCGTTCTGTGGTTATAAACCTCAACAGAATTTGGTGGAAAATTTTTTTTCCTTTAGCATAGAGAAAAAATTATTTCATTTGAAAAGCAATCCACAGTATAGTGCTTGTTAGAAGTAATATCATTCTTTGTTACTCTCTGTTGAATGGTTAAAAAAATGAAATACCATAGGTCTTTTCCAGTCAAGCCTTCAGAACTGCAGAGCATTCTATAACTACTCTCTATTGTCAAGTCGTTTATGCATCTTCCAGTAGCACTAACCCATTTACCTGTGGGAAGAAGAAAGGGAAAAGAAGGGAGAGAATGTGTCAGACAGTGACAGGGAAAAGCAAATGCCTGGTTCCAGGTCTTAAAGGAATTTTCTTGCGTGAAAGCTATCTCTTCTATTAACATATTGAGCTTTCAGATGTGAAGAGACACTGAGAAGATTATATGAAAGCCCTGTGTTAAAATTCTGTAGACTCCAAATCTTTGGGTTGGACCTGGCAGGAAAGGTAGGTTAGGGATTTGTGAGGACTTAAAATTCCAGTAACACGAGAGATTCTTTTTTCACGTTTTCCATCTGAGTTGCACTTGAAAAAGCAGACAGATATTTACAGATGTGTGGCTATATGTATAGAATAAGTGCCCTCAGATTTAAAATTATATATCCATGGATAGAACACATTTTAAGCTTAACACAAGCCTCTCTCTCTAACATTCAGATGCAGATTTCAGGCAGAAGGAAGCCACACTTCAGCATCTGTGTTTAAGTCATCATCAACTCTTTTGCAACAAATCAAAATTCAGAAGTGATGGAGATAAGTACCATAAAAATCCACAGCAACTGTTAGTTCTGTCCCTTTTTCAGTTGGATGAAATTTGGATTGCTGGGTTGGGCAGTGGTATGTTATTAACATTTTCTCTAAATGGCAGATGATCAAAATAATTGGTACAGTTATGAAAATGGGAGGAAAATAAAATATCTGATGCTTTTGGATTTCTCTAGCACAAGGCATTGTTATCAAGTATTCTCAACAGCAAGCAGGTTTTCGTTGTTTTCTTTTTTCCAACCAGAAAACTCTTGTACTTTGTCAGACTGTATGATTAAGTGAATAACAGGTAAAATCACTGTCAATTTGTTCTTCTCATGAACAGCCAAGAACCACAACAACCAAGCTCGTTGAAGTGCAATGCCTCGTACTTCAAACTTAATAAAATCTCCAAATAAAGATTCTTTTCACTACTCAGTTTTATTGCAGCATGTCTGCTCTTTTATTTCTCCTTTGGTCTTCAGGTACCAAGAGTTTTGAATAAGAAAAAGAAAGTAATCATTATTGCTGGTTGTTGTTGTCATTGTTGTTGTCATTAGTTCGTTTGGTTGTCTTTTATTTTGTTTCAATAATTCTTTAGGTATTCCATTTTAGGCACTTCTACTATCCTGCACCAGGCTGCTAGATTTTTAGTAATGATTTTTATTTAAATCCTGCACATAAAATTTGATCTCTGTTACTTTTAAAATTCTAAGTTACATTTCAATTGAAAAAGATATTGTGTGTCTGAGAGGCATTTACTGCTGGTGATTTGCCTACATGCTGTCTCTACCCTCTGCACAGCTTCTTCTGGAGTAAGTGCTTGGCTCAAAAAAATCACCAGGAGTTTCATCTATCATGCTTATGGGCTCAAAATTTAGCTCTAGTCTTCTTGTTACTTTTTAATGTATTTTATGTGTGGTTCTGCCTATATCCAAAGTAACTTGGAGTAGCAAAGATATGTAGGTTATGTTTAGCTGAGAGACAAAAATGCTACATGACACTATTGATAAATTCTCAGCTACAAAACAACTTTTTCAGCATAGCCACCACCATTTGCTGCGCATTTTTGCCAGTGATGATCAAAAGTCTACATGCCACACTTGTAAATATCTGTACCTGTGGAGGTGACCCACTGTCACTGTTGCCACTCACTGCACTGCTCACTGCTTCAGTGTGCTCACGTCCACTGTTTGGTCTCCATCAACGTTCAGCAAGCAGCAATGAATGTCAGTGCTTGCAATTTTTTCCCACATGGAGGAATTCAATGACACATCTTTGCTCCATATGCACTTCCATGTCAGATGCCATTTTGTCAGACTGCCCCTCTGCTGCCAACTGTCACACTGCAACAACATACAATGGAGCGCTGGTGAGAAGGTTCAACTTCTACTGCCATCTCACCAACATCATGGGCCAATATAATAAAATAGGAGTAATTACTTTTGGAGCAGCCCTTATCTATTTGTTGGAGCCAATAGTTTGATGAATAATGGCACAGATTATATATACAATGTGCAAGTATAAAATGAAAATCCAGTAATGCAGATAAAAATTAAATCTCTGAAATAACTCAAGATTTCTGTTCCTTAGATGATGTTTAATTTTGACTCAATGATGGCAGCACCTCCAGACCTAGTTCAGCCTCCATATGGTGTTCTGTGCTGAGAGCCACTCTGGCAATGTATAAAGACAGGACAAAAAGTCAATGGGCTCCATTTTATATCAGTGACCTGATATTTCTAGTTTAACATTAGACTTTTTTTTTTTTTTTTTAGCACAATACAAGCTCAGAGAGATACTACTGAGGCAAAGACATTAGCTGAATATTTCAAAACTTGCAAAATATCTGGCTCCAAAAAGTCTCCAGCTGTCTGTGGACAGTATTTTTTTACTGTTATTTTCCTCCCTGAACCATTTTATTCTTCCCTAAGCAGCATCCTGGAATGCTGTTCTGAAAACAAACAAACAAACAACCAAAAAAAAACACCTGAAAAAGAAAAACCACCACAACAAAAAAAGAACAGCAGAGATTTTTACATGGAAGTGCTGCAAGCAGAAAAATAAGCCTTCTGTTTTCTCTGCTGAGTTTCTCAAGAAGAATGACAGTAGTGACACAAGAATTGTTTACATTTCAATATTTTCAATACAGTTGGACTGGCATGTAAATCTTGGGGGTGGAAAAGACAGAGGTATCCAAACTGAAGACAGGTGAAAATATTTTTGTGATGGAGAAAATAAATATCTTATTTGAACCAAAATAAAAGACCCTGTAAATAGTAAAAACAGCGCTGATGTTGGAGGAAAGAAGGTTCAATAGCAGCGTATCCTTACAAAAAGAGTACTGGTGTTACTGTTGCAGCTAAACTGTGAAAATAGAGATAAAATTTGGGGAATGTACGTGAGATTTTTAAAACAACTCTTTAAAAATTTGCTTTTTGTATAGTAAGAGAAGCAATATATTAAACTGTATCTTCCCTTTGGTAGGAGGTATTTCAATGCTTCCAGTTCCTTCCCTCTCTTACAAGAGCAGGATTTTGCAGGAACCCCAGTGAATATATTTAGCTTGGGGAGTGTATAATAGTGTATAATGGGCAAAAATGGAAAATGCACATCATGAAAGATCAAGATTGTTCGGAAAGGTCAATCTGGTTGGAGTCCAACACATACAGTTACAAGTAGCCTAGAGAGGTAGGCTCTAAACATATGAAATTACTAAGTCTCTTGCTGTTATGGTGACTAGCTTGCTCTCAAGGGATTCATCGGTGACGCACTACTTATATTGAAGTTGGTGGGCTGGTTTCCTGGTTACCAGTCTGGAAAAGTTACAGTTAGGATGAATTCAAAATAATTTAGGTGTTTCTAGTGAAGTAAATTTTCAATCATTTCCCGAAACATAGTTAAAATTTCATTTTAATCGCAGTTCTTTGTGGTTTCATAAATGTTTTCTGCATTTTGTCATGGACCAAAGAGAAATGTCGTATGATCAGGAAATACACAATTTCAGTAAGAGAAGTAGCTGCCAGGCATCCTGAACGATCCAAAATCCAGACAAGATCCTGAAAAGAGATATTCTCCAAAAATACCTACCACTTGTTTAGTGTGAGAATTAAGTACATTTCAAAGACATTCAAGATTTTCAGTGTGAGCTGCATCAAGCTCCATACAAGTTGAAGAAAGAGTTTCTGAAGTACAAAAAGGCGAAAGTAGAAAATGTGCTGCTTACAGACTAAATTCCTGTGTGGAGGCAGGACTAGTTGATCCTTATGGGTACCTTCCAAATCAGGATATTCTATGATTCTGTGATTTTAATTCTACTCTTTCTGTTGCAATGGATTAGTGTACTGATGTTTAACAGAAACAGAGAACAGGTTGCTGTCCAGGAGATTATCTGGTTTAAGAAATTTCCCAGTATTCATTTTCAGATCTGAATTGCATTATAATTACTTTGGGATGAAGAGAGTAATGAGAATAAAAAGAACTAGGTGAGCAGCAAACACTTTGGCGGTTCTCTGCCCTGTTCATCTTCTACTCCTGACACAGGGGCCACAGTGCTGTAAAGAGCATCCATAGCAAAATCTGCCCCAGTGCCACCTTTCGCAGCTATTTGATAGTCACCATTGATCCACTGCAAGAGGAGAGCAAGGCTGGGAACCTTCAGTGTGGTGCCATCAGATTACTGTGTAAGAAATTCCACCTTCTCTCATTGCATGTGCCCTGATTCTCTGACATAGGCACTGCCTCTCCAGGCAGAAGGTATAGAAAGGAAAGTACAGTGTTGGTGACTAGGAAGCAGTGCTCTGCACGTGCACCCTCTGAAGGGCTTCTGTCTCATCTACCTCTGCAGAGTGTCACCAGCGTCTGCTCTCCACGGAGGTAAAACTTGCTTTGATAAGAGCAATGTGGCAAACCTTGTCTAGCTTGTCAATTGACCAGCTAGTCAATACCAGACTTTAAAGCCTTTACAAGCTCTGTATTATTAGGACATTTCAACCTCTACATATTGCGGAATAATAGCAATTTACTACAATAGTTGTTTAAGAGATCACACTCAGAAATAATGCTACTCTATCCTTACGAAAGCTTTTCTCTATTTTTTTAGCTTATCATGGCACCAGCTAATTACAGCTTTCATGTGCACTGGCCTAGGTCCAAATAACTGAAATCCCACAGGATCTATGTACTGTCATTTTTCAAAAGCTTGACTTAGAGAAGCAAAAATGTCTGTATCTTCTTCAAACTGGTTTCAGAATCTAAAGCTTAAGGGAAAACCATGACTATACTCTCTTTCAGTGTCCAGTGGTTTAGTACATGCATAAGATCTTACGCAGAAAATATTTAATACATGTGATGATTGTGATTAAGAGCAGAAATTTAGTAAAGCACTTCCAGTACCTTGCTAATTTCTCTTTGTATATTTTATATGAACAAGAAAAGGTGGAAAGGAGGAGATTAGATTCTCATAAAATCGCATGGTTAATTAAATTGCCTCCTTGGCGAAGTACGAGCCCTATTTAACATTTTTCATGATTACCTTTCTGAAATTGATAAGAAACGTGCTTTAGTCAACTAAGCTATCTCATTCTTAAAAACCTTCAGATGTTTAGAAGAGGCATTTTATTTAAGCTTGTTAAAAACTGATTGATATTAAAAATAAATTATCTGCTAGAGATTTAACCATGACAACAAAAGGTGTATTTATGTCACATAAACTTCAAACACAGATGCCTGATTTGTTTTGTGCGTTTAGTTCAGTGTTAGTGGTTTGAGACTCAGCACAATACTTTTTACTGTTGCTATAAAAATTGTTTACCGTTATAATTGATTGTGCATAGTCGTAGATTTGGTAAGGTTGGAAAAGACCTCCAACATCATCTACTCCATCTGCCAGCCATCCCCACCATGCCCACTACAATGTTCCTTAGTACCACATCTATACACTTCTTGAACACCTCCAGAGACAATGACTCCACCCCCTCTCTGGGTGTCCTGTTCCAATGCATTACCACTCTTTCAGAGAATAATTTTTTCCTAATACCCAACCTGAACTTCCCCTGATGCAATTTAAGGCCATTACCTCTCATAATCTTCCTTTTCAGATTGATGAAATGCATGTTTCTGACTCATTCTCTTAGCTCGCCCAAATACCTCACCACAATAGTCAGAAGTTAGCTGGGTCTTCATTTCTTGATATCTTTCTTGTGCTTGCTGTGGGTAAATGCAGGGTACCAGCCTTAATATGGCAGTGGCTGAGAGAAAGCATCAGCATGCAGCAATGAAGTTCAAGTTGGGTGAGATGTAAGGGCTGCACTGCTGCAAAGTTTAAGCTGCTGTATTCCCATGAGTAAACTACTCAGTCTTTTAGCCTTTGAAAAACTCTTTCCACATCAGCAGAGAAGGGCTGGAGCTTAGCAGCTTAATGCGCCAAGGACTCCATTTAAAGTCTAATGGACTGTGCTTTGGGAAGAACCAGGGGTTTGCAGGGAGGTAAGTTGTCTCACTTCGCCCCACTATGAAACTCTTTCATTTTCTGCAAGAACCAGGAAAGAGATAAAGAACAGAAGGAAGAGTATAGGTATGGCAAGGACAGTCTCATGTTGAAGTGCATTAGCCCTCAAAAAATTAGAAATCTCTGCTCCACAGTTGCCATGACTTTACCTGGAAATTCAGAACACTGCCAGAGTGATACAGAGACTGCAGTATTTCTGGGGCAGCTTAACTGAAATTTGACGCAGTACTCACTACAGAAGCAAGAAGAATAATCATGATGGTACCTTTCAGAGCTTTCTTGTGAGAGCAAAGGGCAAAGGAAATAAAAATTTGCAGAATTAACAATTCAGGTTTTGGTGTCAGAAGAATACCTGACATCTCTCACCTCTAATGGCAATGCTGAATGCAATGCTGAATGTATTTCAGGAATATCTTGTGTGAACTGTTTTCTACAGAAAGAAAGAAAGAAAAAAAAAAAAAAAGGGCTTTGTGGTGGTGTTTATTGGCAGTACTGCTTAAGAAAAAGGAGCAAATAAAGCTTCACTGCTCTTTGAGCTAAGAAGGTAGAAGCAGATATTTGCTTACTTCAAACAGATTAGGGCTGGATTATGTCCCTGGATTATCATCTCCATAGGAACAGAGGTGAAATGGCAAAAAAAAAAAAAAAAAAAGAGAAAAAAAGAAAGTGGACTCACAACCAATTAAGAACATACAAGGCAAATATGAGTGGCTAGGTGTTGCTAATAGTGTTTGAAAACTTAGCGCTTCAGGATTGAAAGGATTTTCCCTTAAATGGAAGAAAAATCAGCCTCGAACCTAATGTATTTCAGCTTTTATAGTTCATCAGAAAATGGCAGTTTTAGGTCAGCCAACAGAGCTAGCTAGAAGTAAATGAGTAAGCAGTTTGAAAAGAATCAAAGAATATACTGAAGGCAAATCTTTCCAAGAATACTCAGCAGTAATATTGCTTATTGCTTTGCAGTAAATCTCAGTGCAGTCCTGCTCAACATATCAGTGCTCTAAAGTAATTACATCATTAAATGAGCTTTTGAATCAAAAGTGAAAGGTTTACTGGAGATGACAGAGAAAGTGGAAACTTCACTGGTGACTTTTGTATCTTGTTTGAATTCACTCAAAACAAACTTTGGCTCCATTAGTTGGTGGTGCACTTTTTGTGTTTGGGTTTTTTTTTGTTTTGTTGGTTGTTTTTTTGCATTTTGCATTTTACTTTTTTTTTTCCCTTAAAAGTTTATTGCAAAATAATTAATGCAATATGGCAGTTTTGAATAACACATCTGGACTGATTTTGTTCTGTAGACTTTCTCAAAACTATTCATTTCACTTTGCCACAGTTGTACTGTGCATATGCCTTGCTGAAAAAAAGTTGTCATTGCCATTTTCAGAGAGGTGCCCAAAATGATCCTAAACTTTAACTTCTGTGTCGTAATACTGTGCTTGTATGTCCATCATTAAACATGGAGAGCTAGGTTGGAGTTCCTGTTCCTTTATGTGGACTAATTACCATTTATCAGCCCTGAATACCATCAGTATTTTAGCACTGAATTTCCTGCATCTCTGCATAGCAGCTTTAGACTTAACTATCCAAAATAACTGCATATCCTCTGCAAAATTTTTTCCCTCACTATTTACCTCTTTTCCTTTATCCTTTACAAATGTGCTGTGCATGACATGTGCAACCACATATCCTTTGAGACTTTCAGTTAACTGTTGCAGTATTTATTTGTTAATAAATGTATTTACAGCAGAATAGAAAGAACGAGGATTTTTCTTGAAAGAGGGAAAACTTGCAGCTTTTGCTGAAGGCCCCCTTTTTTAAAGTCCAAATATATTTTGTGTCGTAATACTGTGGTTAGATGTCCACCATTAAAAACAGAGAACTAGATTAGATTGGTTTTGCCTTACTAACAAACTATACTTTCAAAGAACACATAATTTCACAAGATACGTGAAATTTCACCTTTGGCTCATACCATATCTATAATTTCAACTATAATATTAATTTCAGTCTTTATTACAGTTCTTCACCAATCTGGCTGCTGCCAGTCAACAGTAACCCATTTGTCCTTCCCACGATGACCCGAGTCACCTTCTCTGACAGTAGCACTGTACTCTTCCCTATTTCTCTGATTCTCAGGCTAGGTCAAGCAGTAGATCATTTGATGACTACTTTGGTGAGTCCAGAAATCTGAAAAGCTTTTAAAAATAGCATCTCTCAGAGGTTTGTGTTCAGTTTATTGTTGACTGTTCCACTTGACACAATTCCCTGCCATCCTCTTCTCTGCTCTTATGTATTAGTGATAACTTCTCCACCTTCCTTCTGCAAAGAGTGGAGATAAAAGGTTTCCTAATTTTCTATACATTCATTGCCTGTTCATCTTACTTAAGCTTCCTAGTATATTTCAATTTTTTATTATAAGCATTTATGTCTTTGTGTTATTTATGTCTTTATCAAGTTGGTCCTTGTATCTTTTTCTCCACAATTGATATTTTATTTGCTACAACCCTTTATCATCTTCTCAAATGAATACTGCTTCTGCCTTTAAGGGTATGGATTTTTTCACTTCTAACATTCTCATTTAAACTTCTGTTCAGTGATGGTAGCTTTGTGTTATGGGAATAGAACTCTTAGGGCCTAAGTTTCTAGGATAAGTTTTAGAAGCATTTTACCTCATTATCTGCTCCTTTTAAATGTCTCTATAACAAGCTTCCTCATTTTAGAGTATCTTTTCCATTTCAGTTTTGGTGCTGAGAGCTACCAGCTGCTTGTTCTCTGCTCTTTTGACAGTTTGCCCACAGAGCAGGCATGAATGGGTGACTTCATCTTGAAATTACATTTACCCATGGTATACGAGGTGTCTGATATCTCTTAGCGCTGCTCTCCATTTTTTGCCCTGATTTGCACCCTTCCAAAATGATTTTTAGCTCAGCTTTCCAGACCTCACTCCCACTGACAAGGCTGTAGGAGGAAGGCAAACTGCACCAGGAAATGTTCATCTTACTAAGCTCTCTACAGATAATACAAATAATCTCCACAGAGGGAGACAAGCTTGAAGGGCTTCAGATTGGAAGACAGATGATCCAAGTATCCAGCGACTTTATCTTTCTTGCCACTGCCAGAAAAGATCTCTCTGCCTATGCTTCTTATGTACATCACTGCTACAACGCTTACCTGATGTTCTATTGTAGTCACAAAGATTCTTGAAGAAAAAAAACTACTCAGTTCATGTAGTTTAAATCAATTCAGGGGAGAAGATGTTTAATAACGGAAGGACACATAATTAATTGATAATCAATGGATTATCCATTCAGGACCAATGCATACTGCACTCTATACCTAGTTGAACCCAATACATAAAAGGCAGACATCTCATCTTTTGTTTTCATATGTAGTTCTTTGGTATACTCTGCAAGTTCTTATATGACGAAAATCTGTTGTTTTTTATTGTTTGTGTTTAATTTTTTTTTTAGTGGTAGATAGTACTCATAAAAGTCTATGAACCCAAATAGAGACAGATAAAGAGGATTCCTAGATTCTCTTTCATATATCTGGTCCATAACACAGAAGTTCAAGAGGACAAGTGGCTGAAAAGGTAATAAAGATTTTGTGACGTGTAAACACTTGGGTCAGTTATTATCATAAACTACAAGTTTTATGGGGTTTGCAACACGGTGCTTTATGGTAAAAATTGTTAGTAGGCTGAAAATGAACTTCACATCTATCTCATGCACAGAGCAGCTTACTCCAAAGCTGCCTCATATTTCTCTAAGCACTAGAGTAGAGAAGAATGTGTTAGGTTCTAGAGAGCCCTAACTTCTTGAAGAGACAACTACCTGAAGAGAACTGGCTGAAGAAGGCTGAAGGCAGCAGCAGCTAACAATGAAAGAAAAAGAAAGTTTTAAGCTTGCAAAAACAAGACACTTCAATGTCAGAACTTGTAGAACTAATTATATTAGCAAATAAGGTACATTGTGAAGCAGGAAACAAACATATTCTTTGTAATCAAGTTTTCCCTCCTCTACTAAAAAATAATCAGTTTGTTGAAATGCAAGAGAGATATTTATCTTCTTTCTTTACAAGATGCCGTGTGAACTTCTCTCTCCTGCCAATTAGTATTGATCTTATTCACTTTATGTTTCCTTTCTAACAGTGAGGTAATAGAACCTGACACATAATTTGCTGAAATTTTTTCATTAGACTGCACCAGACCTTTCAATATCTTGAGATGGTAGGCAGTTCATTGTAACAGTATCTAATAGTGTTCATTTAATATCTTTATAATAATAAGTTAGTCTGCAAAATAAGTATGTTTAGGGAAGGTTTTGGTGTTCAAATTTCTAGCAAAGTTGAGTGCCATATAGCTGAATGCAAACACAAGATGACAATCTTGTTTGGTTTTTTTTTGTTTCTCTGCTTGTTTTTGGGTGTTTTTTGGGGGGGAGCAGTGGTGTTGTTTTTTTTTTTTTTTGGAGACATAAGCACAATGCATCAGCTTTCAGAGATTTATATTAAAGCTAGTTAAAAAAAAAAAACAAACAAGCAAGCTAGCTGTCAACATTCGCTTTTTGACCTGTGCACTTTCACAAATAGCATTTTCCTTTTGTTTGACTCACAAGGGTTGTAATTTCAACATATTAAAAAAAATCACATCAAATAATTGGTTTGATCTTCCAGATCTTCCAAGCTGAAGATTAATGCACAGGTGAACAACGCCTTTTTTCTTCTTTGTTTTCAGAGATTTCACTTATACTTTGTCCTTCTTTGCACACTTGTCTTCCTCTAGTTCTGTCTTTTGTTTTCTAATCAGTATGTAAGCTCTCTATAGTCAGAAATTCTCCTTTCTTAGAACAGGACAGTGTCTCAGCCAAGATGTAGAACTGGAAATCAAATAGTGAAAAATAATATTCTTCATATGACGCCAAGTTGGTTTTTGGAGAATAGCACAGTCAACTTCTAACTGCACTTTGCTTGGTGAGAATGGTTTGTGCATTCCAAGAAGCACCACAGAGAAAAACTTCTAAAGCCCTCCAAAACCAGAATGATCTCTCAGAATTAGAAAAATGTAAAGCAATCCAAGAATTCCTCTGAATTATTCACACAGGACAATATCTTGGTGTGCCAGAGCAAACTGAATGACAAAACACAGCCACAAGTGAGTTATGCCTTCTCTATCACTATAAAAAACATGGAAATTCCTCTCTGCAGATGAGCCTTGTATCATCATGTTCTCCAGCTCTACAGCAAAAAGCCTGAGAATATCATCCCTGGAATCAGTAAAGTGCACTGATTGTTGGTCAGTGAGGAGAAATTATCACTGCTGGGGATTCTGATTCCGGACATTGGAGTTTGCACAGTGCAAAGCCCCCAGAGCCTCAAATACTCAGCATTTTCCTTGAGTACATCAGTGGCAAGGGAAACAAGTCGGAATAGAATCATATGGGTTGAAAAGGACCTCAAAGAGTTTCAACCCCCTGCCACGGGCAGGATTGCCAACCACTAGACCAGGCTGCCCAGAGCTACATCCAGACTGAATAACTCAGGTAAGACTGATCCTGCTTACCTCCGTGTGTCTACAATGGAAGTATCTTCATGTGAGGCAGGCAATGAAGCTTTGCATTTCAGTCAGTTGCAGTTGTAGTGAGCACAGTTCATCTGATCTGATAAGTATGTGTTTTTGAATGATGTGAGCTGTTTGCTTCTTGGCTCCTACTGGCTTTCTTACTCACGTCTACAGTGACTATAATGGAAGACTAAACATACTTAGCACATGTAGACATGTACCGATACTTGTAAGTGTGGATACTCATACTCAGTGGTGTAAATGCCACATTACGTCTTTGTATCTGCCTGAATATATAAGAAGTTTACTTTTAGCTTAATTTTGAACCTACCGGAAAAATGGCAGTTCTCTTATTCTGTTCCATTATCCCAAAGCAGTTGAAGACACGCAAAAACCTAATCTCAGTGGAATGATGGAAAGGTCTTCTGCATTTTTCTGGCAGAAATATAGTAAAGATACACAAAGGTTCATTGAAAGGTTCAGCAGATATGATAGAAGTAAAATATATTTTTAGAGTTTGACTCAGGGATGTCAGCTTAAGACTTTTTCCTACTGACTTCATTTGGCAGTTATAAGGGCCTTTAACATGGTGCATCACAAGTTCTCAACCCTGTAGTCTTTCATGATGAATGAAAGACAAAAAAGAATAAATAAAATGAAATGATCATACAAATCTACAGTACAGTGAGATTATGTAATAGTCCTGTAGAAATTCCAGTTTCCTTGTTGTGAATCTGAAGCAGATCTCAAGCTGTCGCACAAATTTATACCCAGAAGGTAGACCTTTATTTCTCTGGACATGATCTGCTCCTGATCGTGTCTGCTCCACAGACACATGAACGCATAAATAATTAAGTATCAGCAGTCAAGAAACTATATGCATATAATTGTACTTAGGAAATGTGCTGCTCAAGATTTCCTCAAAAAATCAAGATCATATTCAGAGAAGAGCAACAATGCTGATGAGAGGTCTGGAGCACAAGTCTTATGAGGAGCTGCTGACGGAACTGGGATTGTTTAGGCTGGAGGAGTTTGAAGTGACCTTATAGCTCTCTACAAAAACCTCCTCAGAAAGGAGGTTGTGGCAAGCTGTGTAACTAGCAATAGGATGAGAAGGAATGGCCTCAGGTTGCACCAGGGACGGTTAAGGTTGGATATTAGGAAAAATTTTTCACCAAAGAGTGGTCAGGTGCTGGAATGGGCTGCCCAGGGAGGTGCTTGAGTCACTGTCCCTAGAGGGTGTTGAAGACTTGGAGTTGTTCAAGAAATGTTTAGATGTTGTACTAAGGGACAGTGGGGAAATATTGGTGGCGGGTAGCTGGTTGGACTGGATGATCTTGGAGGTCTTTCCCAACTTTGGTAATTCTATGATTCTGTGATCAAAATCAACATAAAAACTGGCTCAATAAAAACTCTGGCACTGAGACAGAAAGGTATATCTAAGTTTCCAAGCAAAAATGAAGAAGCTCATTTTCCATTCCAACTGTAACCAAAGGACAATCACAGAACACATAAAGCCACTTATAACCTCACAAATGCATAAGAAAATCTGAAAGCAGAAAGCCATTAGGGGAATCTTCTGAATATGAAATATTAGACATACAGAAAAAAAGCCTCTAAACATAGGCTTCTACAGGAATTTATGTATATGAAGAGAGAAATCTATCTCTAGAGAAAACTGGAGGGCTAAAAATGCAAAGAGTACTGTTCTCCACTCCATTCTCTATTTCATTTTCATTGAAAATCTCTATAAAACTAAGCTATTTCCATGATAGCAAAGAAATCAGTCTAACTATTCTCACCCAAAGCTATTTTTTCCCCATGAAATCATACTAATACTTCAAAAAGTGCAAAATAAAGAAGTTAAACTGACTTCTGCTAGGTGAATTCATGCAGCATGTGGCTCAAGAATAACCTTCCGGATAAACTATTTGCTCTTTAGGGTATTGAACTGCACTTGCATCATTCTTTAATCAGAATTCACAGCACTGCCAAAAGTCATAAGCTTTATCTTCAATTTATTACAACAATAATATTTCCCTTTGGCTCCTGAAATAGATTACTGGAGTGTTTCAACAGGCATGTGCACAGCCTTAGTGACTCTAAATGACTGGTTTTAACTGGTCGTTAGAACTGATGAGGAAACAGGCAAGCAAGAAAAATACCTAAGGTCAGTATCTTCTTAAAAAATCAATAGGGACACCCTTACAGTGGCAACAGCCACTATTTAAGTAGAAAAGCTTCAGACAGTAGGATGGGCCTTAAAAAAATACAAAATCAAAATCAACAAGATGCTTTGGACAAACATAACCCAAACAACACAGCCACTTACTGGCAGCTTTCCTTTGGCAAAAAAAAAATTAGATCCTTTGTGAGAAACATTCTAATCTCTAGGCAGACCAGAAAAAAGAAACTACAGCAATATTTCTGATTTTGTTGAATACATTAAGACAAAGTTTTCAGTAAGCTAGCTTTCAATCAGAGACATTCAACTGAAAGGCATAATTTGGGTGCATACCATCCAAGAATGAAAGCAAAGGGAAAATTAATGTAATGTAATTTAACTACACATGATTGCAAAATGTGAAACCTAAATGTTCCATCCATTTCAATGGGAGTGGGAACAATTCATTTAAAAATAAATACAAAACTAAAGATTGTCAAAATCTTTTGTTGAACTGATTTTGCTGCAAGAACATGGATTTATTATGCAAAAAAACTCTTAATGTATTGTACCCAAAAAAGTATTTCTAGATGCAATTTCTAGAAATTTTGAAATTTTTTGAGAGAGGAAGAAAAGAGAGAAGCCTGTGAGCACATAAACCAGCCCTGCTTCAGGTTCTCATTAAGATGAAACTGCTTATTCAAACTATATAAACTGAACTGAATTACTGTTATTTAAAACACTTTAAGAAGACTTAAAGCCTTTACTGTTAATCTTATATAATCTATGCTGGGTTTTTTTATGCTTTAATAACATTTTTGTTGAACTTCTGAATACACATAGGAACTACTAAAGCAAGGCAAGGGAAATAAAAAACTGGCACTGGACTTCAGTTCTCTTGGTTAACCCAAAGTATGTGCTGAAGTGGTCATGCTGAAAATAAAAGAGTGAGGAGTCAGGTCTCCCAGGAAACACAGGCAAGAGTAATTTATACAAGCATTAAATTAACACACATATGTCAGTGTAAACTAGTTGCATCAGGGCATGGGAGGATGCCCAAGAAATTCCAGTACAGTCAACCAGTTAAAAGGGAAAGCAAAGATGTCACCATATGAAGAAAAGGGAGATAAAAGAGTTATTGCATCAAGACATCTGCTCTTTTATCATAAATTAAGAGATAGAGTGTATTCTTCTGAAAACAGGGGACTTGAGTAATAGTTTTCCAGTTTCTGAAAACAGGGGACTTGAGTAATAGTTTTCCAGTTTCACCAGTAATATGATTTTCCCATGTATAGAACAAAGTAAATATATTCTCATAATGTTCAGCAAAAGGATGATCCAGTCAGACGTTGGTGTTGGTTTCCCCTTTTTTTTCTGCTTCTTTTGTAGGTCCTATTTTTACTTTTTCAAAACACACTGAAAGGTGCATGTTCTTTTGCAAAACAGAATTTTGTTTTTCAGTCTTAGTCTCTCTTACACACACATGAACTTATTTTTAAATGTTCAGTTAATTTTAGCATAAAAACAGCAGAGTGAATGATAAAAACTTTACTTAAAGCCTGCATTTTCATTTAATCATTATATATTTATAGTTTTATAGGTGGGGCACAGACAGCATGGTAATAAAATGTTTCACCATTGAAAATGATGCAAAACTATTCCCCTTTTTTTCTAAGAAATTTAGGCTCTGAATTCTCTTCTCAACTCACTGGCCAGTAGACTGAGAGAGATTTGGTTCCATATGTAGATTTGTTTAGTCCATCTAGATTACTGTAGTTATCTACTGAAGTTGAGATGTATGTCTACAACTGTGTTAGAAGTTTTGAGTTCCCACTGAAGCCAATAGAGTCTGATGATCTCAATCTCAAGTAAATGTATAAACAAGTACCTACTATGAACAGAATCCTGGTTGCAAACTTTTCACAGATGCATTCTTTCAGTCTTTCTGAATGAAATATCATAGAATTGAGTTGGAAGACACCCTTAAAGGCCATCTAGTCCAACTTTCCTGCAACGAACAGGAACACCTATAGCTAGATCAGAGTGCTCAGAGTCTTACACAGCCTCATCTCGGATATCACCATAGAATATCATAATTGCCAGGATTAAAGTCACATCTAAATATATTTTTATCGTTAACATTCAACAGTTTTATCAAGTAGTTTTACTCTCTTGTGAGACAACATGTCAAGGCATTCTGAGTTAATGAAGAAATAGCCACCTACACCTACAGTATGTGCAAAGTGAGACGTGCGTCCACAGAGCTTTCTTGGCTCAAAAGAAAGTAGGATTAAAAGAGAAGTTCCTGTGGCTTTTGTTGGGCAGTGTTTTCTGGTCTTGAGAATAAAGCTATGAGCTTTAGATTTGATGTAACACTCAGTGGTTTCAGCAGCTTGCTGTGTGTCAGCAGGAAAACGGCATCTGCAGATTCTCTCTCAGCTGCGGCTTACAAGTTTAAGAGCAGCAGTAACCTACTGGTGATGCTTTTGAGCCCCTTTAATAATCAGGTTTTGTAATAAATTCACAAATCATCACACAGCTCATGGTTTTTGGATAGTTACTGCTTCCTTAGCCTCATCGCTAGTTCCCAGTCTCCTTGCAAAACCCATGCCCCGGTGGGTTACAGAGGACCTATATTTTTCCTGTGCTGTGACTGATGCTTGCTGAAGTACTTTTCAGTAAGCTGAGTAAGTGTATTCTTGAAATACACATCAGTCATGAGGTATTTTGTTACTAGGGCAGCATGTTATAAGGGTGATTATGAAATCAATTTCAACCAAGGGGAGAAAATTCAGGCTTAAAAAAACCCAAACTGTAGCATTTCCCATGACCCAACACAGCTTTTTCCTTGTACTTCAAATATATAAGAAAAATATAGATATTTCATTTTTAAAAATTCAGTTTTGTAAGTTTGTTTGACAAAAGAAAGCATTGTTTAATTCATGTGAGATATTACATTCATGGACTGTGGATTAACTGAATATGAAGCTTACAGACTATGCATTCTATTTATTTATTTGTTCGTTTGTTGCTAGGGCTCAGGTCCTTCTGTTCCCCTCAGATACCTACAGCAGAACATAAAAAATAATAGAGACTATGCTACTTCATCTAGTTGGGGAACAGATCCAAGCTTTGCAGCTGTCCACAGATATTATGCACATTGATGTAATTGGCAAAAGGCTCACATTTCTAACATTTCCACCTAACTCTGTTGGCATTCCAAATTGTGGTGACTTGCAGTACCTGAAAAAAAAATGAAATTTCTAGAGCAGCACAACCACTAACACTCATAAATAGGATTTCATAAGGCTTTTTTTTTTTTTTCCCTTCAATTAGTCCATTTTTTAAACCCAGGTTCTCCAAAGAGACTGTGTAATAAAGAATTAATTCATTCACTACAAATGCCTGAGATTTGCCAAACTATGACTTAATGATAGCCAGTCTTTTATGTCAAATCACTCTCACCGCTTTCTCTCACCCAGGAAAGTTCATGACATTTTGTTATCAATTCCAAATGAATTCACTGGATTTTAAGGACACAGATTCAGCTGTGGACATTTTTTACCCTACGTTGCCTTTCTCAGCAAACCAATAGAGACGCCTATGGCTTTAGTTTGTTTGTACCTATCTTCAGGGCTGTGTTGTTATTGTGTCCTATTAGGAGCATTTCCAGTAGTCTTCAATGAGCTCAAGGTCAAGTAATTAATGCAATAACACTGTTGAAAGGCATGTGGCTTTGTATAAAAGAGATACAAGCTGTGTGTTGTTAAAGGCTGTAAAATGGAGCAAGGACACAATCAAGGAAAAAACAGAATCCTCTATCAACTAGGGCTGAATTTCAAGAACCAATCTTTCCAATCAGAGAAAGAAATGGGACTAATTCTTATTTTGGTCATAGAATCATAGAATTGTTTGAGTTGGAAGGGACCCTTACAGGTCTTCTATCCAACCTCCCTGCAGTGAACAAGGTCACCTATAACTAGATCAGGTTGCTCAGAGCTCTGACCTAGCTGACCTTGAATTTTTCCAGGGATGGGTCAAAGACAGTCTGCCAGAAGGAAAAAAAAAAAAAAAAACACTTCTGAGTCTTTCCCTCTAAAAAAAATCAAGAATGAACAACCAGACCAAAAAATGAGTTGGAGACAATAAATTGCAGCCTCTAACCCTAATCCTCTCCCTTCAACCAAAACACCTGCTCAGATAGCACAGTCTTCCTGTACACCTTCCCTTTTTCAATTTAGAATGGCTCTGATGCCTGGACTTCTGCCTCAATGCACGTTCTGTTCTGAGCATCTTGATGCACACTCCCTTGAAAGCAGTGCTGGTAACCATAAGGTTGGTGTTAGTAGTTTCATAGAGAAGGACTTGTGGTCAGAATATCCACTGTTTCGTTTGGAGCCAGTGTAAAAAGTTGGCATAGTCCTGACAACAAAGGCTGTAAGGGTCCCAAGAGTCTTGCTCACACAGAGATTTCTGTCACTTCTTCTCCCAGGTAACTAGTCAAAGGACAAGAGGTGATGGCCTTAAGTAGTGCCAGGAGAGGTTCAGGTTGGATATTAGGAAAAAATTTTTATCAGAAAGAGTGGTAATGCACTGGAACAGGTTGCTCAGGGAGGTGGTGAAGTCACCATCCTTGGAGGTGTTCAAGAAGACTGGAGCTGTGGCACTCAGTGATGTGGTTAGTAGGCATAGTGGGGATGGATTGATGGTTGGACTAGATGATGTTAGAGGTCTTTTCCAACCTTAATGATTCTATGATTTTAAATAGTATATGGTACACCAGAGACATAGAAACTACCACTACACAGGCCTGCCTACAGACTTTTTTGCTAAGACTAAAGATATCTAGAAATGAGGTTTGCAGTTTGAGCCCCTAAGACAGCAGAGGACTGAGCTGAACCGCACACACTAGCATCTTCTAGCATCTTTCACACTGCGTGCGTTGGTAACCCCTGCCTTCATGTTTTGTTCAACACCACTACCCTGGAAATAACCCAGGCCCTTCTCCACACTGCTGCATCATCATGACTGTCCTGAGAATTCTTCTGCTCTTATCACACCATATAAGCCACACCTGCTACCTTAAGTGACCTGGCACTTTCTGCCTTCAAAACACCCTGTCTTCGTTGCTGATATACAAGAAATCTCATCGTCTCACCAGAGCCACTGCTGGTGCCTGAAAACAAACAAAGAAGAGCTGCCTTAAAACATGGTACAGCATACCAGAAAAACAATTTAGGCTTTTTTTTTTAATAGCATATTCTAAAAGAGCTGGAAGGCTGTGCTCAGAGCTTATCTGCTTTCCAAATACCTATTGCCTGTTCCTCATTAGTACACATTAACACAAGCTGGGGAGACAACCTGGCATTACAAAGGACTGAGGGATTATGAGTTGCTATGGTTTGTGAAATGTAAATTTACATTGGAGCGCAGGCAGGGGACATCAGATATCTCTGTTTCCCTGCAGGGCTTTTTTTGAAATTGCACAATATCAGATCATCCAGTGGAAAATGCTTTCAGGCCTGGAGCATGAGGTTAGGAGACAACTGAGCAACAAAGAACACTTTTGAATGACTTGATGGAGCTTGACTTGCTAACAGAAGGATATTTTGTAAATCTGATTGGATGTTTTATGGATGGCACTTTCATATTCATATATGTGAAATGAAGGACCTGGTAGGCACTGGATTTATTATGAGTATCACCTGTGAAAGAAGACTAAACTACCATTGCTTAGCTTAGGTAGCTTTGGCTGAGGATTCAGCAAAGGGTGACACAATGTGCCTTTGCATACCTGAAAAAACTTCAGATGAATTACAGAGAAAACAGAGCTCATGGTTTTATTTTCAGCATTGTTCTTGGAGCAGGTAGGCAGAAGTGTTCACAGAGAAAGATCTGCAGGACACGGCTATTTTGCCTGTCCTGAATGAAGCGGTTCTGCTGGGCATTGCCCATATCATCCAGTTTGTGAGAGAGTTGAGCACATGAAATTTTTAACAACTGTACTTTTGCCGCAAGAAGCTTGTTGCAAGAGATCCTCCTTTTAATTCCCTACATATATGCAGCTGAAGGATGAATCTACACAGCAAGTATTTGATTTGGTAGGAGAGGACTGGGTTAGCAATGTCCCGTCCCCCCCAGTGTAAGTGACAATCAGGTTTGTGACCACCTGAGGGACCTGAACATCCACAAGTCTATGGGTCTTGATGAAACGCATTTCAGAGCCCTGAGGAAATTAGATGGTGTAATCACCAAGTCACTCTCAATGATATTTGAAAAGCTATGGCAATCAGGTGAAAATCCGGTGACTGGAAAAAAGGCAACATCACATCTATTTTTAAGAAAGGTTCCCTCAGCAATTTAGCTGGTGACACCAAGCTGTGGGGTGTGATCAACAAACCAGAGGGATGGGATGCCATCCAGAGTGCATATCTTCCTGCTAGCGAGTCAGGCTCTTTCAGGTCATTCAGAAATGTTCTTTGGGCAGACAGGACAGATGGGCTTGAGCACTAGGCTTAGGAGAATCTCATGAGGTTCAACAAATTCAAATGCAAGTTCTTGCAACCCTCACTACTAATACAAGCTGGGGGATGAAAGGATTGAGTGAAGTTCTGCTGAAAAAGACCTGGGGGTATTAACGGCTGGGAAGCTGGACATGAGTCAGCAATGTGTCCTCGCAGCCAAGAATGCCAACCAGATCCTGGGCTTCATCAAAAGAACTGTGACCAGGGTGAGGGAAGTGATCCTGCCCCTCTGCTCTATGCTGGTGAGACCTCACCAGGAGTACTGCGTCCAGATGTGGACTCCTAAGTACAGGAGAGACATGGACCTGTTGGAGCACATCCAAAGAAGGGCCACAGAAATGATCCACAAAATGGAACACCTATTCTACAATGACATACTGAGAGAACTGGGGCTGTTCATCCTAGAGAAGAGAAGGTTCTGAGATGTCTTGATAGCCTTTCAGTATCTAAAAGGGAGCTAAAGGGAAGAAGGAGACAGTCTCTTTAGAGGGTCTGTGGTGACAGAACAAGGGAAATCATTTCAGGCTCAAAGAGGGTAGATTTAGGGTGTAAATAGGGAAGAAATCTTTTACAGTGAGGGTGGTGAGGCACTGGAACAGGTTGCAGAGATGTAGTCGATGCCCCCTCCCTGGAGACTTTGAAGGTGAGGTTAGATCGTGCCCTGGGCAACCTGATCTAGCTGTGCATGTCCCTGTTCATTGCAGTGGAGCTGGACTAGATGACCTTTAAAAAGTCCCTTCAACTCTAAGAATGCTATGATTGTAAGTGAAGTTATTGACTAGCTTTATTCCCTGTGCTCAGGCAGGCAGCAATAATATGAGCCTTAGCATGAAGCAATTTTACTGTGACCTAAGTTAATATGTGTTGCATTTGATAGGGGCTGAACATGTAGAAGCAACCTATTTCAGCTGAAGTGTGGAAGCTTGATTGCAGCAGAGGCAATGAAAGCTATGGTGTGAGGGTGGCACGGTGTGTCTGAAGGCCTATGCCCAGAGCACAGCCACCTCCCTGTCCTAGAGGGTTTTGTCCTTGATGCTCAGCCCACGGTGAATCCCAGACAATGGGATGAAGACACCAGCTGGTTGCAAGTTCATCCTAGTGGGGTGGTGGATATTATCGCCATGGGCTTCTGCACCACTGGCTGCTACTCTGTTTGACACAAATACCTGCTTCACATCTAATTTTCTCTTTATGCAAAGCCTTTCTGTTGTTTTTCTGTGTTTCTTCATTCAGTGAGAGGGAAAGCAATGTGATTTGGTTGTTTATCTCAGCTCAGGTAGCATAAATCATTGGCTGATGCACATGGTGACAAATGAGCATCTTTCCCCTGTCAAAGGCAATGTCTGTGGGGAATGGCAGGTAAAGTTGAGCCTGTTTTGTTTCAGGGATCCTCTGAAAATCCTTTGTGCTTTCCTGTGGTGCTCTGTAGAAACATTGCTAAGGATTGCATGAAGTACAAGCTGCTTTAAAATGGTGAATAAAGAAAGCTCCAAATTATCTCACACTTACATGAAAGATGAACACCCTTAATATTAGAAAGAAAACAATATAAGGTTCAGTTATTGTGGATTCCATGTATGAACCCAGCCTTACCACTGATTTTGAATTATTTCAAGAGAAAAAAATACATAATTTTAAGAGAATACATATATAATCTGTACTGATACCTTTGTATCATACAGCTATTTTGCACAGACACTGATTTATGCAATAGCATTTAATAGATATCAGCTTTTGACATTAGCTGGATCCTCATATACTTTGGAAGAATTTCAAGCAATACTTCATCTAGTTTTACAGTTGCTGGGATGCATAGAAGCACTGTGGAATCGCTGTTCTCATGCTGAAATTCATCTCATCCCCTCGGAGTAAAATAAATGTCACAGGTAGCAGCCAGGTTCTCCTCCTCTGAAATACTTCCTCTGCACTTCAGTGTCAGGAATCAGTGCTCACTATACTTATGAATTTTGACTTTCATTCAGTATCACGGTGATATTTCCAGCCCTCCCCTCACTCCCCATTCAAAATCACAGGCTCAGTCCACTCCAGAACTTGTTCCAAGCTAGAGAGCATATCTTTTTTCCACCAGAACCTGTTATGGCTTCCAGTACCACTTAACTTCCAGTACCTGATTTCAACCTCTTTATACTTGTATAAATTTTCTAGTGCTTCCAGTCTAACAACTGGCACCATTCAGATACATCAAAGACTAAATTCACCAAGCCTAGACTGATGTGTTGGTGTGAAGCTATCCCCCCCTGAAGATAAAAGTTAGGAGTACCTCTACCTCATGCTGTCCAGTGCGTCAGGTCTATACAGAACCAAAGTGAAAAGTAAAGGTAGAGAGGACCAAAAGTAGCAAAATTTGGCCAGATCTCCTTAGACACCTTTAAAACTGTTTAAGTACATCAGACTAGAAGGGAATCCTTTTATCATCATGTCTAGTTCCCCAGGCACACGGGATGATCCTTTATATCTTCTAACTTTATGACATCTAGTACTGTTCTTTTTCTCATTCTGGAGACTTCTCATATCATAATCCTGCTGTTATTGCACGCAAGGAACTCACGATATGGAAGGGTACTTGTTAAGAGGTAATAGGACTTGTTCATGCTGTTTTAGAGGTCTTATCCAGTAAGCTAGTGTAGATTCAGTAAGGAGTATTTCTTCTTAATGTAGATGCCAGTAGGAATACTGCTGCAAAGATCACAAACAATAATGCCATATATCCATCTTTTAAATGTCTCAAAATTCCTGTGCAGAATGATCTTTAAGCACAACTATGTGTACAGTCCATCCTTATGCAGAATTATACACTATGTGTTGCTGTTATCAACAGTAGTAATGAATTGCTATTTCACCAACACTTTTCAATTCGCAAAACAGAGTGTTGCAAATTACCCTTGATTTGTTTGCATCATTTAGAACAAACAGACTTCCCCAAGACCAAGTCAAAATGCCCTTCTTATTTACGACTATAGTTTATTTTTAATTCAGCATTTTGGAAACAGTTGATTTGCAATTATTAGTGTCCTAGAACAGAGTAATGTCCCACTATCATACTATTTATATCAGAAGAGAAATCAGCAAGGACTAAATTAGTAAACCCAAAGTTGGATAGCTGTACAGTTTGACTAGTGATTATGAACAGTTGTTTATAAATTAAGAACAGTTGTATATAAATTAAGAATCTGCAGTTTCCATTTCCTGCTATCACAGATGTCTTGTTCCCATGCCTCAATCAACAGCTATGCCAATGTCAAAGAGGCTACTAAGCTTTATAAACAGGCTCCTACCAACTAATTTGTCCATCAAGTAGATGCCAAAATATAATAAATCCCACAACCAGCTCAAGCAACAAAACACATTTGTAAGAGTGATGAACCTGCTAAGTAGAAGCCAGTATTTCTGTATTAGCCAAACGCAGCATTAAGGAAAAGCCTTAATACCCAGAAGAATGACAAAAATTTTCCTTGAGTCTCATGTCTTCAAATTAGAAAACTGCAGACCAGCAAAAACCAAACCAGTCTGAGAATCACTGATATAGGAGTACAGAACTCAAGTGAATTTTTATTGATCCAACTGAAATCCAAAGTAGATCATCTCTGGCAGTTTTAACAAGGGGGAAAGTAAGTACAGATGATGTAACTGGTAAGCCTACTTCTTGCCTGCACTTAATCTTGTTGTGAGCATCATACTTGTTATTGGTTGGCTAGAAGCTAAAATCTTTACAAAATATCTATTTTGTTTATTTCTAGCTTCACTTTGGTGTCCCCTGTTTCTCTGTGCATTCAACTGTTGTGGGTTTCATTAACCACTTGCAGGGATCACTCCAGGGAAGGGTTTCTCTACAGTATTTATATAAAATGGGGCTCAATAGGAAAAGATTTATATTCTACCAGACGAAAAAAATTAAATGATCATCACTGTATGGTTTTTTATTTTTCTAGAAGAATAATACTATAGGAAACACTACTGAAGTGGTAAGTCTGTACTTGTATCTCCTTCTCTGTAGTGGTGTGCTTCAAGAGTCACTGCAATTTTGCTCAGTGCTCATGCCTTCAGCTGAAGCAGCCTCCAGGCACAGTACCAATTCCAGAGGGCAGGACTGCTCTGTTTGCTCTGTTTGGAGGTAAAATTCACTTGTAAAGGGGCATAAAAAATCTACCTGGCTGTTATCTATGTTACAGCTTGCTTGTAGTGAAAAACAGAACTCAAGTTTCCAGTTTGGTCAATCCAAACTTGCCATAAGCAATAATTATTTTTCAAAGTGAAGGACTAAAACAAATTCATAAGACCTATTCCATCTCAGCTACACATTTAGTTCTATAAATGGTTTCAGAAGCCACATTCCTCCCTTCTCCCTATCCTTTCAATCTCACTGCTAGAGATTGATTGTTTTTTTCTGTTATTTTCTAGTGCTATAGATAGTCAAAGAGAAAGTGCTATTTCTACTTGGCTTGATTTTCCTGATTTAACAACGTTTTTCTTCAATTGGTAAACAGCATGACTATTTAAAATATTACTTACTTTAAATTATTATTAAAAATAGTACATCTCCACTGAAGAGTAAAACCCGGAAGTGGGATAATGAACCTCCTGATACTACAGGACCCAATATATCAATTGTAATCATTTAACCAGAAGAAATTGTTGTGGTATCTTGCAGAGAGTGTGGATGCAATCTTAAAGCTGATTTCACTTGTTTCCCATAGGAAGACAGGTCTCATTAAGACTGTTCCTATCAAAAAGAGAATGTTTTTACTAACACTGAAGATTTATAGAACTGCTTGCAAGTTAATCTTGACAAAGATACAAAAATAATAGGCAAGAGAATATTTCCACTGTTTATGAATCCAAGCCATGCTTCACTGAGACCCTAGTGTTTTATAACAGATAGCTCAATGTGTTTAAATGCTTATCTGTGCCTTCATGGTGTATCATTTCATATTTGAAACTGGGGCACTTAAAAGCCTCCTAAGGAGAATGGCAAAGCAAGTGACTGCCTCCTACCCAGGGAGAATTTTGTGGTTCTAACTTGTTGCAACAAGTTCCCTGGGTGAGATGAGGTGGTGGAATATCCATAGATACTATCACTAAGAACTGCTGCTTTCTAGTGATTTATGGCTGCAAAATTTTATGAGGATACTTCAATGTCCCATTGGATTATGGCTGTATACCTATTAGGAACAACTAGGGTTATCTGATCTAACTTCTTCCTCAAACCATCTAATGTCCTTACTTTGCCAGTGTGGGGTGAAGCAGAACCTGTATGTATCTGTCCCACACTGTCTCCGGTCCAAAGATACATTCTTCACTACGACCTTTTGTTCTCTCTGCAGCTGCAGAGGTTTTTCATCACATCCAAACTGGCCGATGAGAAAGAATTCCTTTTCTTCTTTGCCAGAACCAAGCCTTCAAAGATAGACTGGGAGTGGAGAGCAGAACCATTTCCAGAGGATGAGGTACTGTAGCCTGGAGCTCTTGTGCATAAATGAGCATGCTTGCATACCACCCTCTATTCATCTGTTGACCTTTCTGGTACCCCAAAATGTGGTACCCAGAAAGAATAATAAATGAGGGACATGGAAAAGATAGAAGAACAGTTTCCTCCTGTTTTGTCTGATATAGTCACTGTATATATAGTATAGACCAAACCTGCATTTTCCACATCTAAATTATGAAAATTATGCATATATCTAAACCAAAATGAGCACACACACACGCACACACACACACACACACATACACACACAGTGCAATTGTGAATGGGGCTGTGTCTGCAATGTTACATATTCATTCTTACGGATACAAAAAAATACTCCATCCCAACCCTATTACATTACATTTATAGGTTCTGAGTGCCTGCAGAAGGATCAAGCGTGTAATACTGCAACCAAAAACCCAAAATGCTGCTGTATTATCAAATGTACTTTCAAGCTCCAGTATGGAATATGGTGTGGGGTTTTTTTTTCCTATTAAATATAAAAATTTCAGAATGTGTTAGTCTATAAAAGATTTTCTTTCTGTGATCTAGCAACGTTTTTAAAGGCTGTAATTATTTTCCACTTTGTTAAAACCACTGTCTTCACGCATTTCCTAGTAAAAAAAATAGTGGCCAATTCCATAATCCAGTTTTTCTCTTCCTAAAGAACGTGATAAAATTTTTCAAGTAAAGTAATTTTTCTTTTTAGACTTCCTTTTATCTTCAAGGGAAACCTTCCTCTTAAAAAAACTGGCAGCATATTACCACAGAACTCATGTTTTCTGCACTTTAATACTTAAAAATGAGGATTCAGTAATGTAAGGAGCTGATCTCACTAGAGAGACTTCAATTACATCTGTCAGAAAGAAATTACATGTGTCAGGAAACAAACAAAACTATTTTCCCAGGAGAATTTCTGACACTTTGAACATTTATTTAAAATCCATAAAAAGCCAATTTTGAAATATTCATTTTACCATTATGATCCTGAAACAGCCTTTTACCAACACTAAAATACTTATATGTTAATAAAATATTATTTACATTAATATTATATAAAACTGAAAAATCAGAATTCTTACATGAAATTTCATAAAAATAAATATGTGAAAATATTTAGATTTCAAAAAGAATTTTTCTGTTACCACCAACAAAAAAGACCTTCATACACGATGACAGAGGGTCCGTGAAAGGAATAGGCAGTTGAGCTAGAACTGGGGTCTATTTTACATTTCTTTTCAAACTCTGGATACATTCAATTGCTGTATAACCTTGAGAGCACCTCAGTGAACTGAGAGCTAGATTTTCAACACTACATTTTTCATGCATGTTATATTGATGATAGCTCTGACATAAATTTGATCTAGCTTGGCTTGCCCTGGGTGAGAAGTGTGGTGGATGTGATGTGGAGACCTCTAGAGGTTCCTTTCTCAGCCGCTGAGTCATAGACTTTGAGTCTATGATTTTGCAAGATGCCCTACTTTATACAGAGGAAGCAAAGACTTGTTGGGGCAGTAGGAAAGCCCAAACCTCAACTTACCTTCTTCGAACATTAGATGAACTAATAATCAGCTCAAGTCATAAACCCCATGTCTGAGTGTACTGTCCAAACTCTCCTTGAACTCTGGCATTTTGGAGCCATGACTACTGCCCTGGGGAGCCTGCTCCAGTTCTCAGCAGCCCTCCAGTGAAGGACCTTTTCTTGATATCCAACCCGAGCCTCCCTTGATGCAACTCCACAGGACATGTCACTGTTGCCAGAGAAAAAAGGCTGCCTGCATACCCCTCTGTTCCCCTCGCAAGGAAGCCTGTAGGCCATCATGACGCTTCCTCTCAGTCTCCTCTTCTCTAGGCTGAACAAACCTAGGGACCTCAGCCACTCCTCATACATCTTGCCCTCTTGACTCTTGCTCTTCTTCACAGACTTTCTCTGGATACTCTCTAATAGTATTATGTCCTTCTGGTACTGTGGCACCCAAATTTGAGCACAGTGCTTGAGGCGAAGCTGCATCAGCACAGAGCAGAGCAGGACAATCCCCTCCCTTGACCAGCTGGGTCTGATTCGCTCCAGGGCAGAATTGGCCTTTTTGGTTCCCAGGGCATACTGCTGACTCAGATTCAACATCCTGTCAACCAGAATCACCAGATCCCATTCCATAAGGCTGCTCTCCAGACTCACGCCTCAGTTAGTTTTCAGCTTTATGCAGGTGTTTATGCTTAAAATGGATCAAGAATGTGATCTGTATATCCACATTTTAGGAGTCATTTTATGCAACTGATCATAAAAAGAGCAAGGCAGCAAGGCAAGAAAATCTCGAAACACAATCTGTGTAGCTTCACAGTCCTGTCTCCTCCACAAAAGGGTGCTGAAATTCTGACATCTTGGAAGTGTCACCACATCCAGCTGCTCCTGGGAGGAACATTAACAGTATTGAACCTTAACACTGTAAGAGATCTCTCTATGGTTTTAGCATGGGAAAAATGCTTAAAAAAAAAAAAAAAAAAAAAAAAAAAGAAGAAGATGAAGAAAAAAAAAAAGATGTAATTGACAAGTAGAAATATTGGCTAGAAGTTTGAGTGCAAAAGTCACTCGTTTTGAGGTCAGAGTGATAGTGTTTCCAGACTTGATGCATTTCTGTGAAGGAGAAGGAATTTAATTTTTAAAATAAGCATTTTCTTCTTCCATGTGTTCTGTTTATAACTGCTTTTAGTACACACATCAACCACTGGAAATATCATAGAGGAAATGGGCTGTCCATGGATGCTTTCAGTGATACCTGCTGCCACCTTCTGCTTTCTAGGCCACCCAGAAGTAACAGATCTTCATATATGGCAAAGTTTTTTCCCAAAACCATCACTGAGGACATCAACAGAGTTACAGTTTTTGTGTGTTTGTTTGTTTGCTTTCTAGAATGACTAGTAGAAGAGGAAGTCTTAACCATTATGCGCCAGATTGGATGGGATTTCATTTTCCTGAAGCAGGTGGTCAAGACCCAGCTTTCTGCTGTCTCCCTGTAGTGCTTTTTACTTACTCTGAGGCTACTTTTTGACAAGTGGACTCAGTTCTATGAAAGCTGGGACAAACACTAAGTTTCAGACTTTTATCTTCCCAACAGCTATAAACAAGTGATAGCCTTAATAGGCAGAAGACTTTTGTGGCAATTCAAGAATATATTTTCACATTCTGCTGTCGCGTAAGAAAACTCTTACCATATTTAGTCTTTTACCTGAGCTGTTTGGATTGTATGATCTTAGGAATGCTGACTATTACTTATAGAGGTAGATTTCTGTTTTTCAGTATGTTAAGGAAATCTAGGAAATAAAATCCCATGTAAGTTTAAGATATTGCCATCCAAACATTTATTAGGTTACTAGCTTTCTGTTGCTCAAGAGAAGATCATGCATATCAGAGGCCTCGATTCATGGTCTTCTGCTAGAGGTAACCTGAAAGGACAGAAAGCTACCACCTTTCTTTGACAGGAACAGGCTCTGTCTTTCATCAGGCTGCCATGAACACTTCCAGCAGTATCCCTAAATCCCTTGATTTGTGTAAGAGTACACAGTGGATAATTAGAGAAGGGAAAAAAAAAAGGAAAGAAGAGATGTTGGGATTCTCCTTTACTGGCAGCACTGCGGCTTGGCCTTTACAGTCATACACTGGGAAAACCTCTGCCATGGGAAAATGGGAAGGATTGGATGCAGAGCCCACCCCTGAGCTCACTGTAAATGATGGGGCCAGTGGGGATGATGTCACAAGCAGGGAGGTGAGGTCACAGAAAAAGTCCTTTCCTATTGGTCCTGCCAGGCAAGGGGCACCCTGGTTTCCACTGGGTTGGTGAACACAGGGCCTCAGTCTGCAGAGGAGAAGGCCAGAGCTGAAGCCCTTCCTCAGGGAAGCTCGGCCTTGCTGGAGAGGTCCTTGCCAGAGTGTGTGGGGCCACCCAGCCACAGACACTTCTAGACTGGGCTGGTAGAGGTGGAGCAGACAGAAAACAACAGCAAGGGCCAGCAAATACATCAAGAGCAGGCAGCAAAGGCACAGGAAGATAAGCCTGCACAGCATAGAGAGACCGATGGAAGCAAGAAGCATGGCTGGAACAGATGGGGTCTGCACTGCAACTGAGCAGGAGAGGGAGCCTGAGGCGTCATGCTCTGGGGAGCCCTCCATGCGTCGGAAAGTGAAGGCCAAAAAGAGTCGCTCCTCCCGGGCTGGGCTGCTCTTCCCTGTGAGCCGAATAGAGAGGCAGCTGCGCAAAGGCCAGTTTGCTGAGCGCTTTGGAGCCAGTGCTCCTGTCTATCTGGCTGCTGTGCTGCAGTGGGTGACGCACAAGACCATGGACATGGCTGGGAAGATTTCCAAGAAGAGTAACCAACAGTGCATCTCTCCATCCCACTTGCAGATGTCTTTGAAGAACAGCTCCGTACTCAAGCACCTTCTGGGAAGCGGACCTAAGCACAGTGGCAGGCCTGACCCAAAAAGCCAGCACGTGGCCTCACCCTCCAAAATGAAGAAGACCAAGAGGATGAAGAGAAGCCACAGAAGGCAACAGGCTGCACCTGCCCGTGCTGCTGTCACTGCCGAGTAAAAGCAGAAACTCCTGTCTGATATTGGCATGGCAAGGGCTGTCTTGTTTGCCAAATTACCCGCTATGGTCTAACAGTTTGAATAAAAGCCCTTGCACTACCATATTGTGCTGGAGAGTGAATTGCAAGTGTTAGGCAACAATGCAGGGAGAGCGAGGTCAAAGGACAGCAATTGCCTGTCACCCTGGGGCAAGAGGTACCTCGCCAGTGGACTGGTTTGTTGAACAGTGACACCTGGCAGTGTCACAGTGGGGAAGACCCTGCAGTGGGTTTGCTCAGGAACCCTGACTGCCTTCTGGTATTTTGCCAGCAGCTGAACCTCCAGGACCTTCTTGCTGCTTTGTCTTCCTGTCCAAATGGTTCCTGTACAGGAGCCTAAGCATGACTACAGAGAGAGAGAGGGAGGGAGAGGGGGAGGTAGGGAGATGTCAGTGAACAGCCCCACAACCTCCATCACTCCATCCACAGCACCGCAAATCCCCACCCTCTCCCACAAGTCCCCCAACACTCCTGGCCCTCCCAAAGGCCAGGCCTAGCACAACCAAGCACAACTGGCTTTCCCAGCTTCACCAAAATTTCTGGAGCATGCAACCAGACACAAAAGCCTGAAATTATGATGAAAACACACATGAAAACAAGACAAAGGCTGTGAAACTTGCCCATGCCTAGTCAAAAAGCAGATCCTGCAGTTCCAAGCCAAATCCCATGGCCACAACACAGCCAGGGGCAGGGGAGGCCACTGAGTTTCACCCCCCCACCACACTTATGCATCAGCTTAAATCACACCTCTGACTTCACACCACCAGCACACAAACCTGTCTGTCATCTCTGGACAAACCGGACATGTGAAGATGTCCAGTCCATCCAGACTCCTCTTTGTGGGAGTGAACCCAGCCTCCTGCACCCACAATTCCACATGCAGTACCGCAGGACACCCAGCCCATCTACTGTCTCCCACCCCCACCCGCCACATCACCCTCTCAGATGAGCAGTTGGATTTAGCTAACAAAAGAGCCTATGATTATCCTGAGAGGAGGCTGCGGCATTCCACTACGAGCAATGGAATTGTTTAGGGTTAGGATTAGGGTAAGGATCCTTGGCTATTTTATTTTTTTTTTACATCAAACAGCTACTTGATTAAATTATTAATATGGCAGGAAACTGGAAGTGTGAATGTCCTATGGCAGTTGTGCTGTTGTGTCACTCTTGTGCTTACATCCTCGTTCTGGCTAAAAGAATATTTGATTAACTGATATAAAATCCAAGAGTTTAAGATAGAGACATGAGGATAAATTCAGTTCCAGAAAACAGATTTGGTTTATAGAGTAGCACTTCTCCCCTCTTAGATGAAAGAAAATAATTGACTGTGAGCATCCCTTGTCTTTTGCCCAGTGAAGAGTAAAAGCAAAATTCCAAACCACTTCTATTGGTGCTTTAGGAGAAGTATTGCCCTTGTGTACCTGCTGCGTTTGGAAGAACAGAAGGTCGGGGATGGCAGGAAGAGAGCAAATAGTGGTACCTCATGTATGGACAAGAGGTTAGCTCAGGAGTTACCCAAAGGAATGTTTATAAAGCCTGAAGAGGATTGTGAAGAGTGTGCTGTGGTATCAATTCAAAGCTAACAAAATGTGATGTCTTTGATCTCTTTTGAAAATCTGATTATTTACTTAAGACATCATCCAGATGTATAAGATATACCACCTCTAAGAAAATCAAACGTTTCCAGATACAAAGTATCTTAGACATTAAATGCTTTCTCAACATGTTTGAAAGTTTAATTCCGAATTTATCAGAACTGACTGTCTTGATGGCCACTGTATTAAGATAATTAAATGTTTTGGACAAAAAAGGAAAACAGAAATCTTGGAGGATCTGGAAAAGGAACGAGTAGTTTCAGGTAACTGGAAGCACTGTAACTCATAGCATATAGCAGCTTTTCTTCTAGAAGATAAGGGCTTTCACTTCACCAGCTCATAATGATGGGCATTTACTAATTTGTAGAACTGACTTTAAAACAGTAATGAAAACTGAAAATCACAGAATCATAAAATCCTAGAATGACTTTGGTTGGAAAGGACCTTAAAGATCAGGTAGTTCCAACACCCCTGCCACAGGCAAGGTTGTGAACCACTAAATGCACTAGATCAGGTTGCACTATCACAGAATCACAGAATGGCCAGGGTTGGAAGGGTCCTCAAGGATCATGAATCTCCAACCCTCCTGCCACATGCAGGGCCACCAACCTCCACCAGTCTGCCCATGGCCCTATCCAGTCTGGCCTTGCACACCTCCAGGGACGGGGCATCCACAACCTCTCTGTGCAGCCTGTTCCAGCACCTCATCACTTTCTGTAAAGAACTTCCCCCTGACATCCAACCTAAATCTTCCCTCCCTCAACTAAAAACCATTTCCCCTTGTCCTGCAGTTGTCAACCCTTTCAAAGAGTTGATTCCCCTCTTGTTTGTAGGCTCCCTTTGGTATTGAAAGGCTGCAATGAGGTCACCCTGCAGCCTTCTCTCCTCCAGACTGAACAAGCCCAGCTCCCTCAGCCTGTCTTCAGAGGGGAGGTGCTCCAGTCCTCTGATCATCTTCATGGCTTTCCTCTGGACCCTCTCCAACAGCTCCCTATCTTTCTTGTACCGGAGGCTCCAGACCTGGACACAGTCTCGAGATGGGGCCTTACAAGACTAGAGTAGAGGGAGACAATCACCTCCCTGTCCCTGCTGGCCACCCCTCTTCTGATGGATACTAGATACTACTCACTAGATGCAGGTTATGAGATTAAGAAGACCTAAAATGAAAAAGATGCCCTGGCTATAATTTGATGCACTGCTTAATTTCACAAGTTGCGAACTGAAAGGAAAATACATGCAGATTAATTGGTCTAACAAAAGACTGGACAAATACCTTGGGTCCAAAGACAGGCAACAGCCTGTGTTCAGCTGCCAGACTGCAGACACTGGCTTTGATGTGGCTCAGTGGTGTGATTTCTGTTATGCAGCATTACATGGACTGTCCTGTTCCTGCTCCCCAGAGAAACGTATAGAGAAAGAGCATAATTCCCCCAGATGACCTCCTTAATTCAGAATAGGAAATAGCTGTAGAAACAAGGGTCCTTTTGAACAGACTAACACATTATTTCCTTTAGGGATGATCTCATCACATAGTTAAAAAGAAATGTAGCCTCAGTGTTTCTGGAAATTGAAGCTGTCAGTGGAGAATGGCTGTTTGCTACGGGGATTAAAAAATTACTGTCCTGAGGAATGTTTACCAAAAAACACACTATTAGGATTCTGCACATAACAAGGACCAAAGAGGCATTGAAAATTCAAGGGAATGCCAGAAGTGAAAAGTGTTGGCCAGCTTCAGATGCAAACATAGAAATGGAAAGTGCTTGTTATGTAAAACCTTGTAACATACTAAAAATGGTATCACAGCACCTCAGGAAAGCTGGCAAAAGGGTGACTTAAAGTAAAAACAGCAACATAAAACAAGTGCTTTTTATTATATTTGTCAGCTGACATGGATGCTTGTTACTCATGGTCAAAAATAGTGCATATGACAAATTCCTGCACAGTGTACAGTTGATATGATTCAGAATACACTTGACACCCTGAAATTTGGAATAGATGAAATCACAAGTTTCATTCATGATTGAGGGTGCTTACAACATGTTAAGCACCGTCCAGGCAAATGTTTTTTCTGAAGGCGTTTAAAAAAAACAGAAATGAAGAAGCACCACTAGAAACACCTTTTTCTTGTTAGTGCAACACCCAAGACATTATTTATTCAGTATCTGTAACTGTAACCTACAGCTTATGCCGTTCCCAAGACAGGTGAGATAATGAAATATTGCATTGTATCAAGAAGACAAGACCAAGAGGGGTGAGAGGTTGAGGTGTTTTCTTTTGTTTGCCTATTCTTTTCAAGAAAAAACAGCAGTGCTATACTCCAGAAGATGGTTCGAAGCAGTAAATCCCAAACAATGTTGTCTCTGTTTGATAGCTGATGTACAAGTTGCAGAAACATGTAAGATTTTAGACTCCCATCATAAGCATGTTGAAGTTTTGTGATGGGTTGGCTTTGTTAATTTTGGTAACAATCCCCAAGATCCCTAAGAAACCAAAAAAGAAGTGATGGCTGCTACTTCAGGGTCAAGTTCAGCATCTCAAGACAATGCCGATGATACTTCTAGCCTTAAGAGGATTTAATCAGTCTGTTGCCATTGAAATCCTGGAACAGCACTACATCCACACCATATGTGTAATCTCCTATGATTTCCTAGTGATCACTAGGAAAAGTAAAAATGCCCATTAAATGAAGAAGAGGTGAAGGATCCTTCTTCTACCTGAATGATGGGTCTCATATCTCTTGAATTTTTCAGAGGCAGGAGGTGCTTTCTGTATGAATTCTGCTCTCTTTTGAATGTCCCAAACACCTGCTCCACCTGCATAACAAATCGCTCCTGGTAGTTGCAAAGAGAGAATGCAGAAATGGAACCTTCCCAACTACAGATGTATGAAATAAAAGCATGTTGTTACTTCCCTACTTCGCTGTTGACCTGCTAGAATAACTCAGCTTTAAGATCACAGGAGAGCTTCCAGCAGCTTTGGTCTGAACGTTCCACAAACAATACAAGTCGCTATTTGTAAAGTAGCATCTTTTATTTACATACTTCACACTCACCCTTATCAGCACTTTAAGATTACTTGGCATTTTCCTGTTTCCTTGTTTTTTAATAAGCAGAGGCTTCCTCACTCAATTGTTTGAAATAGAAATGTCCAGAAATAGAAATTCTTCATTCATTGAACCCGGGATGCACAAATATTAAAGCAAATATGCAAACAGTCAGCTACACCAGCATTTTTACATCTTTCTCCATCCAGTTCTAGGGATTTGGGACAGCAAAACTAGAGAGAAAATAAAATTCTATGATGTTTTCTTTTCTGGAAGAGAAAGGTGTTTAATAAAGATTAAATTGAAGAGTAGCAATGGTGGTTTCCAAGGAAACATGGATCTCTATGCATATCAATGAATCCCTTTTTGTGATTACTGTTGTTTGTTTGTTTTGCTGTTTTTTTTTTTGTTTTTTTTTGTTTTTTTTTTTCCTTCCCCTGACTGTGGTTGCTGAGGGTTTTTTTATTACCATTTTCCTCCATGAAGACATGAGAAATTCTCTGTAGCACCACAACATCACCAGATAATAGAGAAGCTATGTCTACAGAGCAACGGCTGAAAGCAGCTACATACTCTGGACTTGTGGACTGCTGATGGATACTGCATTTAAGAAAAATCATTATACAGAAATCCCCCATTATGCAGCAGAAATAAGTTACAATGCACATAGCTTTTAAAGATTGCATCATGGGTGGTTCCACAGGCTGCAGATAACTTATAATGAACCTAGAACGATGGTGGAGAATTACTTGCAAGGACTGGACTTTGTTCTCTGAAAGAAGCATTATGGAAATTGTGGAAGGGAACTGCTGAGAAGAAAAATGTATTAAGTTGAGGATTTTTTTTTGAAAGAGTGATTTTGTGGAAGATCAGTTTCTCCTTAGAAGCAAGTGAAATTTTTGGGTAACCTGCAGCTCACTGCTCAATGGGGGCAGACAGGAAAGATAATTAGGAAGGTATTCAATTAATAAAAGAATAAATAAGAACTAATGTAGCATAAAATCCAGATGTCAAGAACAAAATTAATCTAGGCACCCAGGGACCAGAGGAGAGAAATGTGCTAATTTCCTACATACCAACGCTAGTGACCTGTGCAATAACAGGAATTGCAATGTCCTTATGAACATAAATTCTTCTGGGAAAGAATAAAGCCTGGTGAGAAGATCTGCCTGACTGGAATATTAAAGTCTCAACATATTACTTGTGTAGAGGTAAAATGGTATTAGATGTCAAAAATAATACTGTTTGTTTGAACTACTGCCAGTTCAGAGGCAAACATTTCACAGATCTTTACAAAACAACATCCTAGTGGATAGGACATAGTGACATACACCACAAACACAGGAACAAGATGATGGGCTCTATAACTGTTTACCCTATAAAATCCAAAATAAAATATCTTTTATCATGAGGAACTTCAGCCTGTGTGATCTATGCTGACTGTTTAATTCTCTCAAATAGCTTCCAAAAGTCTAAATAATGCAAAAGATAATTCTTAATTCAAAAATGTTATCTTCGTCACAATGTAATTCTATATATTTGATGTCATCTTGACAATTTGAGGGGAATTGATTACATAGCTCAGAAGTCTTGCCAATTGTGAACATTGCATTGTGGATATTGGCTTGAGGTACGGAGGCAGAGCAATCATGGTAATTTTGAGATCTATCATGGAATAGTTTGGATTGGAAGGGTCCTTAAGATCATTAGGTTCTAACCCCATTGACATGGCAGGGACAGCTTCCACTAAACCAGATTGCACAGGACCCCATCAAACCTTGCCTTAAACAATTTCAAGTACGGGTCATCCACAGATTCTCTGTCAACATCTACAGCTATCTTACTAAGAATTTCTTCCTGGTATCTAATCTAAATCTACCTTCTTTTAGCTTAATACTCTTGTTCTGTCACTATACTCTCTGATGAAGCATCCCTCCTTATCTTTCCTGTAGGTTCCCTTTAAGTACAGAAAGGCAGGAAGGAGGTATTTTGGAACTTTCTATTTTCCATGCTGAACAGTCTGTCTTCATAAGAGAGGTACTCCATCCTCACAGCCTCCTCTGGACTCTGTCCATTCATGTCCTTCTCATGCTGTATGTCTTAGAGCTAAACACAGTACTGAAAGTGGGCATCTCATGAGAGCAGGGCAAAAAGAAAGAACTACCTCCCTCAACCTGCGAGTTACAGGCAAGTTATTAGAACAGGCTGGCCAGAGATGAAGTGGAGTCACTATTAACGAGGTGCTGAAGAAAAGGGTAGATGTGACACTGAGGAACTTGGTTTAGTGGGTATGGTAATGATGGGCTTCCCAGGGAGGTGTTGGAGTCACCATTCCTGGAGAACATCAAAAAAACATTTAGATGTTGTACAGAGGGACATGGTTTCGTTAGAAATAGTGGTGACAGGTGGACAACTGGATTGGATGATCTTGGAGGTCTTTCCCAACCTCAGTGATTCTATATGGTTAATCTAGATGACTGCAGTAGTCTTTTCCAATCAAAATGATACTATGACTCTATTATCTACACCTCTTTCAATACAGCCCAACTGCATTGACTCTACAATTGGCTTCCTAGGCTGAAAATTATCAGGCTGATACTACTTCTTTCTTTCTTGATGCAGTTGGGCTGCTCTAATGCAGCTGTATGCAGAAATCATTGTCAGTAGGTGTTGGAGGTGGGAGGACTGTGCTTCATAGTTTCAACTCCAAGCTCCTCTTTCCAGTGAGATTCCACTGAGTCACAACATTATACTGCTCATGGAGTTAAGAACATAATTAAGTTGTGATCTGTTGTCTGCCACCAAGGGCACTGGGATCAGCAGATTGCAAGTATCTTTTTTGTTGTTGATGCAGGAATGCAGGGAGTTTAGCTGAGTTTTTCAGGTGGGAATGTGTGGGAGCACACTGGACAGTATACATATTGGGGAAGACTCTTTGCTGCAGCAGGCACAGAGGAACAGGCTGCATTCTGATCTGGAAACCATCTTGTCTGGAGGAAGTTAATGATCAGCTCTCACTTTCACCTCTGAGCAAGCAAGCATGTAGATAACTGAACCATGAAAACAAGGGAGTAGAAACAAAGGGATAACACCAAGGTGATACTGTAAGTTTGATGTTCATTAGTAATAACTCAAGCAAAGAAAAGAAATCATCCAATATTCAGAAGAAAAAAAAGTACTTACATGACAAGTTACATAAATGCTAATAGAAGGAATAAACCCTAACAGAGGAGAAAGGCGGCAACCCAGAAATATAAAAAAATCCTCCCTTTTCAAAGAGTAGTATACTGACAACCAATTGGTCAGCACAGATTTATTGTGTGCCCAGTGGTGGGACTTGTATGTTAACAGTCAGGCTGTTAAGACAGTGTTTAAGTACTTCCAAGTTCTATGCCTGATCTTACTCTTGAGGCTCTGCAGCTGATAAACGATGACAGAATAAGCATAATTTCAGTATTATACCTTCAGTCACGAGTATTTGCCTCTTTGTAAAGCAACTGTACCTCAGCCAGCTGCTTTTGCACCTTGTCAGAAAGTTTCAATGCTCAGATAACTGTGTTTATTGTTGTGTTGATCATGTGTGCTCTGCACCTCTAATCTTTGTGCTTTGTGCAGAGTTTCACAGAGCCAAGAAATGTTTTGGCCATACCAGCTCAAAGTAAAAATCCTAAGAGAAAAGCATGATAATGTTCAAAAAAAAAAAAAGAAAGAAAAAAAACAGAACCCTGAAGCTGTAAATGAAAAAAATCACTCCAGCTCAAAGGTCAAACATAGGAAGTAAAATGAGATTAGGGTAATAATAATAATAATAATAATTAACATCTCATGCATTGCATATAGCACAAAGATGATAAAGAAGCGAGAGAGTGAAAGAAAGCAAAAAGCCCTCAGGAAGTCAAATGTTAGTCCTGTCCACTGTGGCTGAAGCAGGCTTAAGGTCATGGTAGGTAGAAACATCAAGATAGGTTTCAGCTTTGTAGTGTTTCCTCTAACTAAAAGGACCTGAAGTACTAAAAGCCAAGAGTGATTTTTTACACTGAAGAGCATACCAGTGGATACCATTGATGTGAAAACAAGAAAGTTCTTTTAAGAAAGGTTTTTACAAAGAAGGTAGTGCAGAGCAGGCACATGGGAAAGATGAAAAGATTAGAAAGAATCTTTATAGTGATGGAATCAAAGAGCTCAGCTGGCTTACATTTATGCAGAGAAGATTAAGAGGATGATTTCATGTAGGCTTGTAAGCACCTACATGAGAACAAAAACCTCATAAGAAGGTGTCCTTCAGCAGAATAAGACATAATAACATGCGTTGGCTAGGAGCTAATGTTAGGCAAATCAGATATGATTAAAGCCATTGGTTGCATCTGTTGCTGAAGTATGTTCTTAATCATCAAAAAATGTTTAAATTAAATCTACCTTATAGAAAGTACCTTGTTCCATTGAATAGTTAAACATTAAGTTCATTAATGGGTGCCCCCAGTAATTTCTAACACTAAGTCAATGCTCTACATTCAGAGAAATTTTCACTGTAGTCAAAGAAGTGACATAGATGTTAGCAGATCTTCAGATATGTTCCTGAACATTATGCTATTGCATAATGCAATATAAAGCACAACAACAACAGCAGAGTAACAAGGCTCTAGACTACAAGAAGTGAGGATTTGCTCAAATTCAACAGCTACAGGCACAAAAAATAAGGAATAGAAACCACTTACATTCAGAAGGCTTCAGCTACACAGGAATCTCTAACAAGATACCCTTCCCTCCACTGCCAACTCTTAAATGAGGTCTGGGAAGGGCTGGATCCTGGCTCCACCCTTTCCCATCACTCAAGAGCTCTGCATACAGCTGAGCTCCTCTGGGTTGGCCCTGCCTTCCCACCAGGTGCTCAGTCACTGTTTCAAGTTGCGTCACGGAGTTAACGAGATCAATTTATGCCCATGCCCTCCCCTCCTCAGCCCACAAAATGGGAAGGAAGGGAGGAAAACAAAAACAGCGGCAACAATCTATGGAGGAAAACTTATTTTACTAACTATGATATCGGAATGCAAGATAACACAATATAATACAATCTGATTGAAATTGAGACTAATAAATCAAATAAAATAGGAGAGAGAGAGTTCCTGAGACCGATTCAAACCTGAAAAGCTTGGAATGGCCAGGAAAGCACCCTCCAGCACCCACTGCCAGGCAGTAAGAGACCACCCCACCCGGAAGGGCCAGATCCCATGACTTCTGTAATGTATAGGGATAGGTGCCCGGAATTGAAGCATTAACGCTTTAACTCCCAGTACACTACATGGTGTTTTGACACGGAATACTGAGAACCAAAATCAAAAAACATAAAACCATGACAAGCTGTGACTTATCATTTCCACTATACATACTCCAGGGAATTTCATTTTCTTTACTGAAGCCATTTCAGAATGTATTTTTATACACTGTGTATGTTTTCACAAGAAGAATGCATGACTAGGAGCTTTTTCTAAAATGAGAATGCTCTAGGAGCATTCTCTAAATGCTTCTGGACATTACCAGGCATAAAGAATGATGACTAGGAAAGGAAAAGAAGGCTAAAGAAATCAACCAAGGAAAGCAAAACCAGACCAAACTACTGAAACTGAAAACTGAAGAATTATATCTGTCACTACTAATTAGGTAAGTTATAGGTGTCATGTTCATAATTTGAGGGGTAAGTGAGGTTCACTGAAAATGTACAGTGTTGATATCATCCTGAATTCTCTAAAAGCAGTTCTGAAAAGTTGGAAAAGTGCACCTACCCTACCCAAAATAGGTGCTTATTTCATCCATCAAGCATACAGACGATGAGGAGTAACTGCAAGATGTCATTATGTCCCATGCATGTGACTATACATGTGACTGTGGCCATTTTTCACAAAAAGGTATGCTGTGACTGTCCCTTCTGCATACTTAAAAGCAAGACAACCTTCAGAGAAGGATTTTCAGTGTTATTATAGAGAACATATTCAATGGAACAAATTTCTAGACTGCTAAAACTTACATGTTTTTCTCTTAAAAATCTTGAGCTTCTTCAAATTCACGTGGAAACTCCTGCAATCTCCTTGTAGAATGAAATCAGCTTTTTCTGGACAAAACTCTGGTCATTTCAGCATTTTTAGAACAGTTGTATGGAAAAGAATGTAAGTAATTGACATATTTTAGCTTTGTCGAGGTAGCTAACCAGTAATTGTGCATTTCTTGGTTAATGCTAAATGTGTATGTTTCAATTCAAGACCTACAAAATTATTAACATTGTCAACAAGTGAAATAAATTTCACAGACAACTGCCAGCTGTGTGCTAAGTATAATCTATCTCTTTCATTAATTTTTAGTTTAAAATATTAATGCATGCAAACGCACAAAATAACAGTATGTTTGTATGTCTTTAAGATATAGAATGGCTAGAATAAACTCATTTAAAACTGCCTTTACTTATTTCTCTTAATCCATGTAAATATTTTCACTGACTCATAAGGAAGCAACATGAGCAATTTCTGAATAAAGAATGCACAGCAAGCTTAGAACTTAAAAACTACTGTTGTAATTTCTATAATAGCAACTGAATAATTGAGTCAACATTCTGTCACCCTCGCGAACACAAGCTGATTGCATTCAGGCCACAAGATACTATATATACAAGAAGCTTGTAATTTAACTCCTTTGATTTTCTTTGTTGAGACATTAATGATCTATAAGATGTATCTTCATTAAAGTTGTGTTTGTTTTTAATCTTTTCATGAATGTGAAATGCAACTTTGACAGATGACACAAAAAGGCAGAAGAATTTAATGTTTTTCTGCTTCTGTCTTCGTTGAACAAAGCAAATACAAGGAAGTCATTAGGACTTTCAGTATCACTGAGAGAGAAATAAATCAGCACAGAACAGAAAAAGAAGAGGTATCACAGCACTTTGACAAGTTGAATCTTATCATAACTGCTGGCCCCGATGGATTTCATTCAAGCCAGTTAAAGAAATGACTGAAGCAATCTCAGTGCCATTTGGGATTTTCTCAGAGAACTTTCAAAGGGGAGGTAAGATACTGTAAGACAAATATAGCTCATGCTTTTCAAAAACTTCTGAAACAAAAAGTAAATTATTTTGTGGGGATTGTTTGGGAAACCACTTCTCAACTAACAAATCTTCAGGAAAGTACACAGTATGCTGGTTCATAATCATTGCTACAGCTATTATTGCCTATGGAACTGATACTAGTTACAGAAAGTGGGTAAAATCATATCAAGCCATGGAAATGGAAATGGAAGGGGAACAGGAAGCAAAGATCAAAGACGTGCTTATTGTTACAAGTGCCATACAGACCCTGCTGAAACCAGACCAGCATCATTTAAATTGATTTGAAATTTGTATCTCCATGCAGGAACTGCAAGAAATTACTATCTGGAAGACGATCTCTATATTGCAGTAATATCTTGACCTAAATAGATCTGTCTGATTCTGGGATCAGCATGACAGAATGTCAGCTCTCTGTGACATCAGACTTTGAGGCTGGGCTATGAATAATTGGTAACAACATGTATAATACATTTGAACTGGAGTTATCTGGGAAAAAATGTATATTATTTTAACAGAAATATTCAGGTTTTAAAACTTTTTCATTGTTTTCTGAGAGGAAGAATTATGACGTGTTTTGTAACATCTGCCAGTGAAATAAGGATGTTTTGTCACAGAATAGCCAGAGCTCTGGGATCAGGGAATTCACATGGAAGTTCCAGCATCAAGCCTCAATTCAGAATTCGTGCAGAGGATTTTTCTGATAGAAGACAGTGTTAGTGAACATTTTCAGCACTGATAGATTGAATCAAAATTATTAAATGTGAAGCAATCAATCTATTCTGTTTGATCTTCACTGGAGAAATATTGCTTCAATCATCGGCATAGCATCAAAGTAAGTAATCTTTTTTCTACCTGAGACATGGCCTAGAATATATTTTGAAAGGAACATATCAGTTTGTCTTTATTTTACTTTATTTTGCAGACACAAGGTTTAACCTTGAATTTTCTTAGTTGCTAGGTTCTTTTCACGCTTTCTTAAGTGTCTTAGCTCAGGTTAGACACCATCAGTCTGAGTTTGATCTTACATATACTGGTTTGACACTAGAAGAATACCACGGACATCTAGTCCTGATTTAGATTGTTCATTCATGATCCAAATCAGCTCTCATTTGTATTGATATGTGTATAACAATTTAAACACTTAAGGAGGTTCAGTTCTCTTAAATTAAGACATTTGTGACATAAAATCCTGCGTCTGAGTCATCTTAAAGCCAATGGAAGGAAATTTATCTGACCAAATATGTCTCTGTTTTAGGAAGAGATGAATCAAAACCCAAGAGCACGTGTTTCTGCACATTACTAGAAGTGCCCAGCCCACAGACATCCAAACGCTTAATCAGATTATGCTAATTTTTAAAGGCAATGGCTCTTAACTGGGCATATGAAAATACATAATGAAAATAAGTCCGGAAGAGTTTACTGCTTGGGGCCCTAATCCAGCTTGCTCAGGTACACAGCAATCTGATAGATAAATCAAAAAGTTGAAACAAAGCATGGGAAAAAGACAGTTTTGTTATCCTTACTACATCCCCAAAAGATGTTATATACAATTACTCCAGCCTGATTGTGAGTCTTGCAGTTTGAGGCTTGTCAATACAACCTTTTGCAACCCTGAGTAGCCACAGTTCTGTACATCAGACATCCCACTGCCTTTGCAAAGCAATTGGACACTTAAACCAGAGTGAGAGTTTCCAACTTGTCTGACCCCCTAACCAAATCATTTTTCCAGCATACATGTTATATTACAAAACATCTAGTTTTTTTCAGTTTCAGTTAAACTGCCTTGGACATATATTGACACGTACTGTGGAGAAGGTTTAATTTTGAATGATTATCAACAAGCATTTTATTTCATTTCCCGGTACTGGATCTCCACCAAGGACCACTAGGGCTTGAAAATTGCAGATGGTTATTAATGTTTTTTTTTGACACAGTTACGTGGGTTGATGCCTTGTCATCAGTGACTTTCATGAAATAATGGGCCTGTGGCAAAGTTTGATCTGTTTGATCTATCATGGTGTCTGAGAGACTTGAACTGGAATGATACACCAATCTGTGGTATTAATAGAGCATACAAGTTAATGCATAGAAGTCTCAATAAAAATTTATTTCCTTTAAAGTCGTTTCCAGTTCCAGAGCTCCCCAATCCAAATGCCTCTGTTACATCGTTTCCAGTTTGTCAGAATTTTATGTATAAAACCATGGCTACAGACACGTTTACCTTTCTCACCTGAATAATTCAGGTTGGATATTAGGAAGAAATTCTCAGAAAGAGCGGTAAGGCACTGGAACAGGCTGCCCAGGGAGGTGGTTGTGTCACCATCCCTGGAAGTATTCAGGATCTGTGAAGATGTGACACTGAGAGAAAGTGTTAGTGGACATGGTAGGAATGGGCTGATGGTTGGACTAGATGATATTAGAAGTCTTTTCCAATCTTAATGATTCTGTGATTAATTTTTCCTAATCCTTCTTCTGTAAACCAGCAACTTCTCATTCTAGGAAATACCAGATTTAGAAATCACAGCATTTAAGTGGTATTTATGATTAAAATGTAGTATTTTAGCATTTCCTGTGAGAAGTAATTTAGTAAGACAGCCTGATTATAGATTGAGTGGAGTTCAGAAAGTCTGCCAGGCGCCATACTACTTACTACATCCTAAATTCTGTAGGGTCCCAGCATGCCTCATTATAGTATTACAGCAGTGCTGCAAAATGGTGCATTAAAATTGGAAAATTAAGGAACAATCACTTGATCACTTGTAGATCAAGGCTATTTAGAGTATCACAGCAAATGTAGATTCTGTTAGCATGTACACAGAATATCCTGAGAGGTTGTGGATGCCTCATCCCTAGAGGTGTTCAAGGGCAGATTGGATGGGGCCCTGGGCAGCCTGTTCTAGTATTAAATGGGGAAGTTGGTGGTCCTGCATGTGGCACGGGGGTTGGAGATTTATGATCCTTGAGGTCCCTTCCAATCCTGGCCATTCTGTGATTGAAAAGGAATCATTAGGATCACTGAGTCCAACTCCTGGCTCCACACAGGATTGCTCATGCAGAACAGACCATTATTCAATTAGTTTTCCAAAGAGGCTTCCTTTGGGCTGTGACCCTCTATGTGATGACAACTAAGTTAACAGTCTTCACTGACAGAAGAGAGTGACAAGGAGGGATACTGAACACTTACAGCCCTTGGAGGAAATCTGATGGTGACCAAAAGACTGCAGTCCCTTAGTACTGAAACTCCAGCCCTCATTGGTTTCCAAAGCCATTCATGAACCTCCTTTTGGTTCTGTACCGTGCTCCTCGAGGTCTGAGCATCATACACAGCACTGCTTTCTGTAGCACCCTGCTTTGATCCTTGAAATGTTAATTTTCATTTCAAGGCAACAGTCAGCTTTAATGCTTATGGCTGTTGCTAATGATGGCTTTGATGTCATTATCAGCACTGGATCAACTCTAAATGCCAAGTTATCCAAGAAATCCTGAAGAGGCTTACATTTGAAAGTTTTCCTGTTTAGTTCAGCTGTATCTGCTGGTCTAATAAATTATATTTATCTTAAAAAAGTTGTTCTTTTTGTCTGTAGATTTTAACAGCCAGGTGTAATCTCCATCCTTGAAGACTTTTAAACTTATTTGGATAAGGCTTAGAGCAACTCAATCCATCTTTGAGGATGGATCTGCTTTCAGCAGAAGGCTGAAGTTACATGATATCCAGAAGTTCCTTCCAACCTCCACCAGTCTATGATTCTATATTGCTTAATATATAATCTATATAGGTCTTTTTAGTAAAGGATGTGATCAAATACTTCATTTCTGATAGTAGCTTCATCAGGGCAAAAAAGCTATGAGGAAATATAAAGAAAGATGAGTTAAATTGTAATGGGTAATGGGAGGTTCCTTCTAACTGCTTTGAGCTTCCCGTGGATGTGGGGATGGGTCTGCCCATTTTGCCCAGATAAAAGAGCAGTTCAACAGAGAAGTGCAGGGCAATAGATACATTTAATCAAATATATGTATATATGAAATGTATATGTGTACACAGTAGGATACCCAGTGGCACAGCTTAATGTATCTTGAGGATAAAGGATAATGCTTCTCCTTCACACTGGAAAGAAAGAGATCTGGGTATGAAAAAAAGTGCCTTTTTGTCACAGCTATATTATGTGCATATGTGTTTAGGGATGTGGCTGTTTAATCAGAGGACTGGAGCATGGCTTTGTTTATACAGAAGAGCACATACAGTATCATCAACTTGAAATACATATTTGAATTTCCACTGCTGAAAAAAAAACAATAATCTACTTTACATTTGAAGTAAATTTATAGTCAATTTTAAGTAAGTTTTCTAAGATGGTAATACATTTGTTACACCATTAAAGTTGAAAGGAAGCTTTCATTTTCTGCAAGTATTTTGGAATGTAATACTGTGCATCCATAATATCCATATCATACTTAGCATTCACTTTAATGGTTCAAATATTTCCTTAATTGAAAAAACAACTCCAGAGCAACAAGGGTAGTTGAGGTTTTTACTTTAAATAATATTTTACTTCATCAAAAATTAATGATGACTAGTGAGAGCTTATTTATGTAGTAGAGTATAATTAAAAATGATGCACTGATTTGGGTTATTCTCTATGGCCTTGATCCTGCAAATACACATGAGAATAACTTTATGCAAAACAGTTTTTATGCTGAATTGCACAGAAATATTCAAGCATATATAAATGTTTAGAGGAAGATGAATTTTTAAAATGAAGATATACACAGACATATTCTCATGCTCAGGATGTTCTGCTGCATTCGTACTGTTTTTATTTTACATCTTCACCTGTTCAACAGCAGTAAGAGCTGGTTCTCCTATCATATAGATAGGAAACCAAACTTTCAGTCTCCCCCAAAAATGAGAGACAAGACAGTGGAATTGATGGATGAATTTTTTGCTAATTGAGATTAATTCGTACCTGACACTTTGATTTATATTAAATTAACAGATTAAAATTCAAGACCAGTTTCAAAGTTGCCAAACTAATCCAGGACTTTGTGAAGCCAAGAAAATTTCACTCAGCTCAAATTCCAAACAACTTGTGAAAAAAATAATATATTAAAAATCCAATATTAGACATTTACAGACCTTGGCCCATATTTTCTTGTAGTACAAATCAATTTGACTTAGAATTTATTGGATAAAATGTGCTTCCTGACACCCTGTTCAAATGATAAAAACTACAAAAGCATTTATATCAGACTATATGAGCTGCCAAGGAGAATCGATCTTAAAAAATTTTGTCCATAAACCTCAGTGAAATTTACTGGGGGGATGCCATCTGGTGAGGGTATAAAGAATGTTAAGATCATCAGTAACAATCCTTTTGCTGAGTTGCCTCTACCAGTCTGTATCCTATATTGAACCACATGTTGAGTTCATGGAGTGATGACGTGTGAGCTAAAAGGCATGAGTTAGCACCAGTCTGCTGAGACTTATTGATTGAGTCAATGAAAAGTTTATTTAAATGCCTTTAAATGGGAGACAGCCTCCAGACACTGGGCAGTATGTGGTCATCTGCCTCAGATCATATGGATGTGACTGATGTTCTTCATCTCCTGCCTAGACCAAACAGACTTGCACTGGGGGACTGGGGTTTTACATACCAATTCCCTCCTTGTTTTTTTCTGTATAAACAGTATTATCTGATAGGCATATATTTAAGGACTTGAAAAAAATGCATATTTTACCTTTTAGAATTACATTTCCTTAGACTAAACAGGAAACAAGATAAACTCCTTTCTTAAATAACAGACAAAGATGTGACCAACGTATTCTTTGTATTCACAGTGCATTTTTTAATGTCTGAGCAAATCCGTTTCTCCAAATCTCATTCTGGACAACTAAGCATAATTGCCACAGCGCTTCTGCTACATGACCAGACTGATCCTACATCAGTATGGTAAATGCATCATTTATCATAGTCACAAAGAGTTTCATGCCTTTGTTTTTATTTGGGAACCGCAATCTTCTATAAGCAATACTTAAAGGGAAGCTAAGATTGTTAGAGCACATTAAGAAATATTTGTAATTTAGAAAAAAAAAAGAGGTACTCATATCATGATCAAGGAGCTAAACTATTGCTACCTAGTGAACTAAAAAGGATAACTTTAATTTCTGTGAGCTTTTGTAAGGCTTCTAGGTAAAATCACCACGAATTAAGCAAGAGATATTCAAGCAGGACCTTCTTCACAGAATCAGAATTGTAGGTGTTGTAGGGACCTCTAGAGATCATCGAGACCAACCCCCCTGCCAAAGCAGGTTCCCTACACCAGGTCGCACAGGTAGGCGTCCAGGCGAGACTTGAATATCTCCAGAGAAGGAGACTCCACAACCTCCCTGGGCAGCCTGTTCCAGTGCTCCGTCACCCTCACTGTAAAAAAGTTCTTACGCACATTCGTGCAAATCTTCCTATGCTGCAGCTTATGTCCATTTCCCCTCGTCCTGTCTCCACGTACCACTGAAAAGAGACTGGTCTCCCTGCAATGGCCGCCATACCTCAGATATTTATAGACCTGGATCAGGTCCCCTCTCAGTCGTCTTTTCTCAAGGCTGAACAGACCCAGTTCACTTAGCCTTTCTTCATAGGGGAGATGCTCCAGGCCCTTCACCATCTTTGTGGCCCTCCGCTGGACTCTTTCCAAGAGATCCCTGTCTTTTTTGTACTGGGGAGCCCAGGACTGGAAACAGTGCTCCAGATGAGGCCTTACCAGGGCAGAGTGGAGGGATCACCCCCCTCGACCTGCTGGACACGCTCTTTTTAATGTGCCCCGGAATGCCATTGGCCTTTTTGGCCACGAGGGCACACTGCTGGCTCATGGCCAACCTGTCGTCCACCAAGACGCCCAGGTCCCTCTCTGCAGAACTCCTCTCCAGCAGCTCATCCCCCAGCCTGTATTGGTGCATGCAATTATTCCTCCCTAGGTGTAAGACCCTACCCTTGCTTTTGTTGAACCTCATCCGGTTTCTTACTGCCCAGCTCTCCAGCCTGTCCAGGTCTCACTGAATGGCAGCACAGCCTTCAGGCGTGTCAGCCAATCCTCCCAACTTCGTATCATCAGCAAACTTGCTGAGGGTGGCCACTATCCCCTCATCAAGATCATTGATGAAGACGTTGAACAAGACCGGACCCAGCACAGACCCCTGGGGGACACCACTGGTCACAGGTCTCCAGCCAGACTCTGCACCACCAACGACGACCCTCTGCGCTCTGCCAGTCAGCCAGTTCTCAACCCACCTCACTGTCCACTCGTCTATCCCACACTTCCTCAGCTTTGTTATAAGGATGTCGTGGGAGAAAGTATCAAATGCCTTTCTAAAATCAAGGTAGACTACATTTACCGCTCTTCCCCCATCCACCCGGCATGTGACAGCATCATAGAAGGCCACCAGGTTGGTTGAGCATGACCTCCCCTTGGTGAACCCATGCTGACTACTCCTGATAACCTCCATTTCTCCCAGTTGTCTGGAGATGGTATCCAGCACAAGCTGTTCCATTACCTTTCCAGGGACAGAGGTGAGGCTGACAGGCCTATAATTACCCGGATCTTCCTTCTTGCCCTTTTTGAAGATTGGAGTGACATTGGCTATCCTCCAGTCTTCAGGGACCTCCCCTGTTATCCAAGACCTCTCAAAAATGATGGAGAGCGGTTTGGCAATGACCTCCGCCAGCTCTCTCAGCACACGTGGATGCACCCCATCAGCTCCCATGGACTTGTGGACCTTAGTACTGCCTAGGTGCTCACGCACGTCCTCTTTCCTGACTAAAGGGAAGTCTCCCATTCCCCAGACCCTCTCACTAACCTCCAGGGTGTGGGAAACCTGAGGGAGAGCCTTTTCACTGAAGACAGAAGTAAAGAAGGCATTCAATATCTCTGCCTTCTCAGCATTCCCTGTTACCAGAACCCCCCCTCACTTAGTAAGGGGCCCACATTCTCTCTAGTTTTCCTTTTGCTGTTAACATACTTGAAGAAGCCCTTTTTATTATTCTTTATCACTTTAGCCAGATTCAATTCCAGATGGGCTTTAGCCTTTCTCGTTGCATTCCTGCAGGCCCTGACTACATTCCTATATTCTTCCCAAGTGGTCAGACCCTTTTTCCACATTTCATGGACCTTCTTCTTTCCTTTGAGCTTGCGCATGAGCTCCTTGCTCATCCACACAGGTCTCCTGCCACCTTTTCCCGATTTCTTGCTCACAGGGACGCACCGATCCTGAGCTTGGAAGAAGAGCTGTTTAAATGCTGATCAGCTCTCAGAGGCCCCCTTACCTTCTAACACCCGAGCCCACGGGATAGCTCCAAGTAGGTCCCGGAAGAGATCGAAGTTGGCTCTCCTGAAATCCAGGGTAGCTATCCTACTTATTGCTTTGCTTCTTCCACTCACGATCTTGAACTCCACCATCTCATGATCACTACAAACCAAGCTGCCCCCAACCTTTACTTCCTTAACAAGTCCATCCCTGTTGGTGAGAATAAGGTCCAGTAACACCCCTCCCCGTGTCAGTTCCTCCACCACCTGCATCAGAAAGTTGTCTTCAACGCACTGCAAGAACCGTCTGGACCATGTGTGCCTGGCCATGTTGGTCATCCAGCAAATATCTGGATAATTGAAGTCCCTCATAAGCACCAGTGCCTGGGAGCGTGACGCTACATCCAGTTGCTTATGGAAGGCCTCATCAGCCTCCTCATCCTGATCAGGGGGCTTGTAGTACACCCCCACAACAGTGTCACCCTTACCAGCCTGCCCCTTGATTCTCACCCATAAGCTCTCCACTGCTACATCACTCTCCCCCAAGTGAAGTTCAGTACATTCTAGCTGCTCTCTCACATAAAGAGCAACTCCACCACCCCGCCTAGCCAGCCGATCTTTCCTAAAAAGCACACAGCCCTCCATGACAACATTCCAGTCATGCGAGCTGTCCCACCACGTCTCTGTGATCGCAATGAGATCATGACCTCGTGACCACACGCAGCACTCCAGCTCTTCCTGTTTATTCCCCATGCTACGCGCATTAGTATACAGGCACTTAAGAGAAGCAGCATCCCCCCCACCCCTCTCCAAGCCTTTGAACTCCACTGACTCCACCCACCAAGTTCTGCCTCGAACTGCCCCCTCAGTCCCAGCAGGCCTCATTTTGTCCCCTTCCCCCTTCATACCTAGTTTAAACACTTGTCAATAAGTCCCAACAGTTCCTCTTCATGAACATAAAACTACAACTGTTTCTCAAAAGTAATGAACTTTCTTCCTTATTTATTACTGGAGGGTAGGAGGAGGTTGGGTGCTACAGTATCCCAGACCGTACAGTTCATGCACTGCAGCTGCTTGCTGTGCTCATCTCCCGTTTGCATTTCAGCTTTTCTCAGCACATATATTTGGAGCAGAATTAAAGTGTTTGCACTCAGAGTGAACCCAGAGAAGCGCATAGGGAATGAAAGGACCAGCAGGCTTTTGCTGTAGCATCCATTTCTCCTTTCCTCTACTTCTTTCACTACAGCTTTTCTTTCTGGTCTCCCTAATCAGATTACCTCTAGTTCACTTCTGAAAATCCAAACATTGCATTTTGTCTTCTTATCATCTTTACCCTCTTTCACTGCTCTGTCCTTTTCAAGATAGATTTGAAGGAAATAATGAAACTTGAAAAAGGTATTATAACTTTTTGGAAGACCTGTCCTGTTTTTTACATGCCTCTTGACAATTCCTGACTGCTTGTAGGCTCCCTGTACTGGACATACAATGACACACCACAGATTCCTTGGATCTTGCTGAGAAGTTTGTTTTCCTGCTTCTTTGTTGCATCTGAACCCATTTATGAAAGCCAAATGCTAAGCATGAGATTAACATTTGTTAAGAACTTCCTGAGCCCGACTGCTAAAATGATTAAGAAAACAAAAAGACATTTTATGATGCTGCAGAAAATGCTAATCTTAATTTTAACAGATCTCAGATCTAAAGCTGAAACGAGATAGCATTTAAAGTAGCCTAATTGAATGAACTGAAAAGTGCACCATCAGGAAAGCATTCCATCTGACTCTCAATTGACATCTAACTAAATCATTTTGTAAACAAATAAGGAAAAGAATTGAAAAGAGGCAGATTGAAAGGGAATGGAAATGCCTGTGTAAAAGCTGAATCCCACAGTGTTATGAATTACAGCTGATAACAGAGAAAAGCGATAATTACTAAGTAAATCTCTCATACTCATGAAATGACTGGAAGGTCTTTACTGCTGGCAAAACAACTATTGATCTTCCCCAATCAACTTCTCTATCACAAGAAAAGAAGAACATTTATCATCTTTGGGCCTTTTTATGCAGTCTCTTTTCTAATCCATTGATAAAGTAACTGTTTCACAAATACTGTTATTCTGGAATCCTTTATAGCTAGAGAAAGAAAGAGCTACTTTGACACCCCAATCAAACATACCGTAACTTTCTGTAAAATGTCAAGATTCCCATCATTAGCTGAAAAATTATGTTCCATTGACTGCAGGCTAGCAGATAATCCTCTAACATTCCTAACTGCTTTTCACATGAGACTACCAACATCTTATGATGTCAGTCCTGACATTCTTTATCACACCTTGCATAAGTTTTTTTCTTAGAAGTGGAAAGTGGCCTTTCTCTAAGCCCCCGAATTGTTCTTCTCTGCCCTGACAAATCCTATTCCCTTTATATACACATAAAAGACTGCCTGATGAATAGAGTGGAGAACTGCAGTTGTCTGGAATGTTGGGTTGAGGTATATATCTCTGGTTTTCATGTATAGCACTTAAGGATTTTCTTTTCCTAAAATGAAGAGACGCGCCTGAGCCCCAGTTTATGTTCATTCATTTCTAGTTCACCTGCAAATGTTTTCAGGCAAAAGAATTTTAAGGTATGTACGGTCTGCCATAGAAGTATAAGATTGCAAAGGCCTGTTCTAAATGCATCTCATTGACTTTAATAGTCATAACTATAGCAATGCAGCCCAATGGAAGCCCACAGAAGGCTTTTCTCACAGAATACGCTTATTTTCCTCTCAGGGAAATGCTACTCAGATCCTTTGAGAACAGAAGTCAGCCTCGTTGTGGGAAGAGAGACACAGATGCAGATGATCTTCCATAGATATGCATCCTACACCGACACCACAGCTGCCACAGCTGGAACCATTCAGTGGTGCAGCAGGGGAAAAGTTTGTTCATGGTAGGAATTGCAGCAATAAATCACTGGTGTAAAAATGTGCAGTGGTGAAAGAGTGCAAGATGAATAAAGAACAGTTCCTCAAGGGTGGGGGGGGAGGGAATTGATTGCTCCCTTTATCATCTGCCAGATGTAATATATTTGGTTTGCAGTTGTTGTAGTACTTCTATTGATCAAACTCATTAAACTTTTCTTTTACTGGAACTCTTTGCTAGAATTATTCTCTTTAATTGTATGTTATTGCTGGACCACTGAGAAGGATAGAATGTAAAATTTCACTGCATCTCACTACCTTCCTTGATTTTTCCTATCATAAAAATATTACTTAATAAATCTTTATAGACTGAAGAACAGTAAAATCTCTGGTCCTCTTTTATGCAGAAAAAAATCCGACTTATATGAGGAGAAATAATTTAGAAAATCCACATCAGAGGTTTTTGCTCCCATAGTTGTTTTTTGTTGTTTTTGTTTTGTTTTTTTTTTGCTCTCATAGTTGTTTCTTTTTTTCTCTGTTGGTAATCTTTAAAATAAAACATCATATTCTATGACTGAAACAAAGACATCTGAGTATTTCAAAGAAGATGCATAAAGGCTTGATTTGTTTGCTTAAATTTTGGCAACATAGCCTAAAGATAGTGCTGGAGCAGTACTTGGACATTATGGCATCTAGATTTAGACAACTGAACCAAGCCTTTTTGTCTTGTCCCATTTGAGGATGAAAACAACTGAGAAATCTCAAAATGTCCTACGAAATCAATATTCAAAATTTTAAACACTACTGTACAAAATAAAGACTCAAAATATTGTATGATTACAGATTAATAAAAAAATCATATTCTTTGAGTAAGATGGTTGGATGGTGAGGATCAGATTAAATATGTATGTTCACAGTAGGAAAATCTCTCATTATTAAACAATCTGCAATACATCACTGGAACTTCTTGCTTCATATGCCATTTTTTTTTCTTTCTTCTGAAGACATAAACTCTCCAGATTATTTTAAAAAGTCTTTCTTCCAATGACTCCAAATTTAAAACATTTTCAGTAAATGAAGCCATACAGTGTTGTACTGAAGTTTGCAGGGAACATTACAATGCCAATAATTCAGTACTATAGGAATAGGTAATTTGAATGAAAATGTTTCATAAGTTTTACTGGTTCTACCTTCAATGTATTTTAAAATAGTTTCCCAAAACATTCACATAGTTGTTCTTTTTTAACCTTCATTTTAAAAATTAATGCAAGATATCAAAAAATAATATTTTTTAGCCCAAGATACATCAAAGTTCCTGGAACAGCTTATTTGTATCTGTTGCCAATTTTCAGATGCTTTATTTTGTGATAACTCACAGCTTCATGTAAAGGAGGTTGATGATTGTAAGATTCCTCTATAGCATTGATTAGATTTATTCATGTTAGAAATACATTACTTTCTCCATTTGTCAATATTAATTCTGCTGAAACTTCATATTTTATAATTTGATTAATTCTACAGACATCATAGAATTTTCAAGCCTGAGTAGTGCAAACTTGTAACAGAAGTGTTTGCTTCACCACTTGTTATCAAGATCAAATACTGAAGATATTTGAATATCATTCTATTTTCTTCATTGTATTAATTTTTGAATTCATCAGGTAAAGAACCAGCTGCTGACAGTTTCAGTGTTCTGTTCATTCAGAGTCTTCCTAGTAACTTTCAAAATGAAATAGTGGGATACACTTAAGTAAAATTCACTATTGTTTTCTTGAAACACATACACCTGTACACTTCGTTGGCTCATCATGGCTGCTGAAGAAACATTTTGTTTTATTCCTATTAACACTAGATACAGATCACTGCATACTGTGACCAACAAAAAAACACAGTAATTTAAGAGTATACCAAGAACAATGCAGCAAAAGAGTATACCAAGAACAATGCAGCAAAAGAGTATACCAAGAACAATGCAGCAATACATGCAAAAAGAAGTGCTATTTTAGAAATAAAAGGAGATATGTTTTACATTTACCATCAAAAGCAAGAGTCAGATTGCCATTTTTGTTGTAATGTACATGTACATGTTGTTCATTTTAGTAGCAACCAATTCATAAACACACAGACATATATCATTAGCATTTGGAAACAAGCATTGTCTCTTTTCTAAGAGTTGAGAACCTTAAGTGCAGGAACTGATGCCTTTTGTATTTCAATTCAATAGTTTTAATATTTATACTCCACTTGCTTCAAAAAAAAAAAAAAAAAAAAGAATTAGGAGTGCAATACTATTAATGTTGGTCTTCAGAGGATTTTCCATACTTCCCATCACAGAATCTGATCTTTTAGTCTGCTCTTGAAATTCCATTCCTTTAAGTCTCAAAAACAAAATAGAAACTATCAACCCAGTATATATTTTGTCAGCTACTGATTGTTTAAAGATTTCTTTTTTTTAATCATGCAATCTACAAGAAACTAGAAAAGAGATTACTTCTTTTTCATATACATAAGGGCTATTAAATATTCTCAGCAGTCACTGACACTGCTATCAGAAAGCCTGAATTAAAAATATCTTCTGTTGTTAGCATGAACTGTTAAGGGACAAGTCATTGCACACACCATCATCTTGTTCTCTTTTGGGAGTTACTAAACAAAAGACAGTAAACTGACATTTCCACTTGTGTCTCATATTCTCCCAAAATTTAATTGTATTTCCTGAGCCTGCCATTTCCACATCATTAGATGTCTCCGAAGGCCTTCTTCTGACTTACTCAATGGCAAATTGTGATATGTTTAGATCTTCTGAAAACAGTCTAGGTTATTGATCTATAGCATTACACTAAGGAAGAATATCACCTGCTGCTCTGTTGTCTGGAAATGCTTTCTCCCTATGGAGCAAAAGCTTGAACTTGCACATTCCCCTGGCCAACACCATCCAGGCTGAGCTCACCAGCACACAGCACTACACCAAGCACTCTGCTTCTGCTTTGGGACCTGAAAATTGCGCTAAAAATTCAGATAGCACTAAGCAGGGTGCTGCTGGCCCAACTCTGCTTCCTATCTTAGAAGGGACATGTGGAGCATCTGGGTGCACCTTGAGAAAAAGGAGCTGTTGATACTAAAAGCACATCTGACAGTACGCCAGAATGGCCGAGACCATTTTCAAAATTCCTCCAGCTGCTGAAAAATCACCATGGGCTACATTACCAGCCAGTCTGTCACCATGTGGAAGAACGCAAAGGGCTTTCCTCTCCTGTCACTTTCTGCAGTGTAAACCAGGATGAATCCTGTGAAATGCAGTCAATTTAGGCTGACATTAACCTGGAACAAATGTCTGTATCTGGCCTCTTTATGTATACTGAGAGACAGGGCTTTGTTGCTGTAATTATATTTTTTTTTAAAGATGTGAGTTGCATAAGTCTCATAATCATTTCCTCTGCCTATAATGGCTGTAATCTGCAGTTCAAGACGATTCCTAATTAATATTAATTCCCACCCTGCGCACAGAGTGTTTTGGCAAGTAATTAGGTCTGAAGGGAAGGCAAAACACACTGATCTTCAAATTTCGAACAATTTAATTACAGGCTTGTTTTCTGTGTGGAGCTGAATAAGCTATGAGTTTAGCAGAGCGCATCAGTGTGGTCCTGTTATTGAGGCTGTCTCTGGAGCAAGCGGCAGCGTATGCTCTGCAGGAGGGAGGACAGACTGCTCAGGTCTTCTGCCCAAAACCATTTGATTTAAATGAAAGACAAACTATCAGTTGAGGTGAATGACTGTTTACCTGGAGGCTGCTCTGCTGGATTGCTGAATTTGCTGCAAGTGCTTCCTGAAAGATGCTGGCAGTAACACACTAACACAGAACCTGTGTAAACTTGGAAGTATAGAGTCATCACTGGACTATTTAAAAATTTTAAAAGAGTCCATCAAAAAGAGGAGCTGTCCTTGTTACAGATCTACAAAGTAGTTCAGTAGGACTCCCACGCATGATAAATAACCCCATTACACTTTTAGAGACTCAGCTCTCCATTAAGTCATGTTGGATAAGGCTTTGGGCACCCTGATCTACTGGAAGGTGTGCCTGGCCATGGCAGGGAGTCTAGATGGAACTAGATGGAACTAGATGGTCTTTAAGGTTTCTTCCAACAGAAATTGCTTATGGTTCTATGTTCTTAACATTATTTCTTTGTATTTTTAATCATTAATCTAGACTGGCTAATGCCAAGGCCAATTTAAGGATAAGTTACTGTTACAGGTAAGGAGGGAACCCTGCCTCACCTACCCTGCCATTCACTACATGTTTCTTTGAGGATACATTAGCAGACATTCACTGGTAGGGAAAGCTCTGAACATTTTATCCATCCAATTAAAAAAATTCCATTAGAACAAAGAAATACTGAAAACTAGTACCAACAAAATAGCTGTTATGTGCCTCACTCCATTTTTCAGAGCCAGTGCCTCTGTCCAAAAGCCTTAATACAAAGTGATCAAAGAACCAGAAGGAACAAGATTACTAACTTGTCAATGACTTTATTTGTAGAAAATAATACAGGCAAACAGGTAAATTCATTATGATAAGCAATAAATGTTTGTAAAAGATTAATGGCATTTTAGCAGGTGTTTCTGAAAGGCCTTACTTACAAACTCTTTCCTTGTAGCCTAACACTAACTGAGGTGAGTGAGCCAAGATTTGCACCTGCTGGAATTGCTCAAGTATAAGTAGTGTGAACCAGAACACTGACTAAGTTGCTCATGATTAAAGATCAAGAGAAAAAAAACAGAAATCAAAACCTATGATGTACTAGTATTTCCTTGCAGGATACTCATAGCTTGCCTACTTTACTATGCAAAGTATTTACTCACTTTAAGATCAATTATGTTTCAATTGTGAATTATTATTAAGTAAGCAAGATAAGAACACACATCTTTCTAATCTACACCAACATTCTGAATCCTTATCTTTGACCCTGGTGTGCTGCATCATTATTTGCAGCTGTGTATTCCCCTTAGAGCTTATGAATGCTCGTTAAGGGAGCCTATGTCAAGAAGGGCAACATTAAGAGGCAGATATGTCTCACATCTGTCTGCAAAAGACACCAAAATGTATAGCATTTGTGCATTGGTATTTAATGGTGTTTATGGTGGTACATTGTGTTTACACAAACATTCACATCTGGGCAGGGTCCTTTTCTGCACTGAGGTCTGAATTAGGTGTTCACGGTTCTTAATGCCAATATCAACACAATATTAATGAAATTTAACCCAAACTCTTATTTAGAATCAAAAATTCGCTATATTAGGAAAAGATTTCTCAGTGAGAAGGTGGCTGGGCACTGGAATGGGCCCCCCAGGGCAGTAAGCACAACCCCAGGCTGCTGGAGTTCAAGGAATGTTTGGACAATGCTCTCAGACAGGGTTTGAATTTAGGGTGATCCTGCATGAAGCCAGGAGTTGGACTCAATGAGCCTTCTGGGTCCATTCCAACAAAGAGTATTCTGTGATTATTTTTAAATTATTTTTTAATATGTCCTACAGATAATTTGTATGGCTTCTGTGTTTTCATTTGCAAAACTGAAAGACTGCTAGATTTAGCTGGATTTTATACAGCTATGACAAGCAAGTAGAATACAAATAAGAGAATGTTAAGTATCATGCCAAAGTAGGTTTCATTTCCAATAGCTGCAGTAACTTAAGTAATGAAGGACTGGTAATAATGGTTTTTGACTTATTGTGATCTTTCTATTCCTAATCAATAATTCCACTGAATTACATATTTTTTTTTTATCTCTTGAACTTTCTGTAAAACTTGAAGCCAACAATTCCTTTGCATGACAGATAATAGCAGGCTACAATACTTCCTGCTACTCCTGCAGTGCACTTCTTGTGAGTTAAAGTATTCTTATTTAGAAAACCCTGTTTTCACCACATTGATAATTTGTTCCTAAATTTACAATGCAATTTGTAATACGTTTTACCCAGTATTTTTGATGATTGCCCTTAGTCTAGCAACAAATGTAGAACATAATTTACTGCACACTGCAGAAGTTCAAAAAAAATGGATAAGATTAAAAAAAAAAAAGTTTGATTCCATACTCTGTGGAATGAAGAGAGGACCAAACTTGTGGGTGCATCCCTCTCATTTCCTTTCCCCCTTACTTGTTCTCTCACTCCTTTTCCTTATTTCATCTTTCTTCCTAGCAAACGTGAGTTAGAATGAGTAACAAGAATTTAGAATTAATTTTAAGACTCTTTTCTGCTTTGTAAGACAGTTCAAATGAGGCATCTCCAGTAAAAAACGTTGCTGACACTAAGTTATTTACTGATTTGCCATTTCTAAATATAAGGCCTCATTCATCAAAACACAGAAGGAAGTGTATTATTTGAATTACACGCTTGAGACCAAATCCAAAATAGACTGTAAAATGTCAAACACGTATCTTTGACCTGTGAGTGATTCTCCTGAGTCCTACACACCAAGAGATAACACTGTAGCAGGGAGGTAAGACCTGCTACAGTTCAAGACTCCAAAATCGTTCCCAGTTTTGGACTCCTTCCTGCTTGTAATATAGGCTTGAAATAGTCTCAAGTCCTCAAAGATGTTAATTATTGTAACACAAAGTAAAAATATTGAAAAAAATTCTAATATTAAGTGCAAGTGAGGAAAGTTACTACTATCTAAAACCAAACTGGAAGAAATTAGTGTGATAAGGAAAAAGAATAGTATTCTTTATATGGCTTTTACTGGTCCTTGCTTGCAAAGTTCAGAGTGACATGGAGGATGTGCTGACTTGACAAATACAGTGTACGCACAGTCAAGGCTTGCTTGACAATACCGAGAAGTGAATTGTCCTTTTTGGACAAGAGATGTTATTCCTCCATAGTGAAGTACATGAAGAAATGCTGAATCTCACCTGAGATTACTCAGCATTACTAGCAATCAGATAGCTCTTTTCTGTGTATGATGAGAGATGTGTGAACATCAATTATACACAATTAATATGAAAATGGAAGAAAAAAAAAAAAGGAAAAAAGAGAACTGCAAGAAAGATGGTTTAAAGATGATCTAAAATGAAGAACGCATACATAAAGAATGACTTTTTAACTATCACATTCAAACAAGCTTTCAGACACGGCAGAAAGTGCATTTGACATTATACAAAAAGAATTTATATTAATTCAGCAGATCGTTCTTTATTGAAACTGGGAAAGAAAAGTGGATTAGCAATACCACATGGGGTGCTATTACAGAAAAAATGCAATACTGGTTAAATCTACTCAATAAATTTCAGCCAGAAAAATAAACAAAGACAAAAGCAATATAGTGATAACTAATAAAAAGATCAGATAAATAAAAGACTGTGTTCATAGGCACTGAAAGCAGAAATGGCAGCATTAAAGGGAGACATGAGAACATTTATCCAAATGTTTGAAGACTTACTGGATATTTTAAGCCATGACAAGGAAATTCCAGAAAGAACTAATGACTAAGGGGAAGAGGGTGGTAACCCAGTTCAAATTATTTTAGAGGAACAGAACAAGAAGGCCAAAGATCTCCAAAATACTGCAAGAAAATGTCTTATTTTGCTAGTGGCAGACCTTGATGCCCATCTTGAAGAAGTCAAATGTGCATGTGCTTAAAATAGCCTCTGAAAGATAGAAGAATCAAATTATCAAACACAATTCAAATTATTATAGCATAGATATAAGGAAACGAAAAGGACAATGTCATATTTGTGTATATACCTCTAGTTTGATGTGAAAGTAGAAATCTAGAATCTGCTCTTGTTCTTGTAGAAAGGCTTCAGTGTAACCAACTACAATGAGGTAATTCAACTGCACTAATTCAAAGCAGTCGTTTTGGAGTTACCATTCATTACATGTTCAGGAAACATAGTAATAATTGTTTTAATTGATCTTACATACACAAGAGGACTCTCGAATAGGATGACAGAACAACATACAAGATGGCAGATGTCTATTTACTGAATTGCATGGGGTTTGATTTGAAAGTGGATTGTCAAGGCACAGGGTACCAACACTGGAAACCTCTCGTGTGGCAGTTCTGGGGAAATGGCCTTAAGTTGCACCAGGGTAAGTTTAGGTTGGGTATCAGGAAAACCTTCTTTACCGAAAGGGCTGTTAAGCACTGGAACAGGCTCCCCAGGGAGGTGGTTGAGTCACCATCCCTGGATGTGTTTGGATGTGGTGCTCAGGGACATGATTTGGCAGAGGGTTGTTAGTTAGGGTAGTATAGTTAGGCTGTATTTGGACTTGATGAACTTGTAGGTCTTTTCCAACTTGAGCAGTTTTAAGACTCTATGTCTTCTCCTCCCTTACCTTCACTAAAATCTAGTGGAATGAATTCTGCTACGTGATCATTACTTTTGAAATAGCTCTTTCTATATAAATGATTTGAGAAAAGACGTAAGCATTCGTAGCCAAAAATCTGTCTCATAACTAAACAAGTTAAAAATGTGATGAAAATGGCTGTCTAGCCCCAATGCCAAACAAACAGGATGTATAATTAATAGACATAAACAATACTGAAGATATCTACACTTAATTTTCTCTATTGAGAAGCTAAAGCTTTTACAAACTTGCACAATCTTATATTAAAAAAATAATTTGCATTTTGAATAAGTTCAGAACAATCAAGTCCTTCCCGTACATATTACTGCCTTGCATGATTAAAAAGAAAAAACAAAACAAAACAAAAAAAAACCACTGAGATCAAGTAGAAGAGTCCTCAATGAAGAGTCCTAGAAAAATAATACACTTATCCTGAGCAAACAGCACAGCTATCAGCACAGGTATCTAAGATGGCTACTTAAAGAACTGATTTAAAAAAAAAAAAATAAATAAGAAGAAATGAAGCCTAAAAATGAGATCACATAACAGAAACAGTACAAATAGAAAATAATAGGGGATATAGATCTATTTTTTCCATCATTCTGCAGTAATAAGGAGAATCTAACTTATTTCTGCAGTTATCCCAGCTTTAGTCCCAAAGGGCTGAATTAATGGCACTCTCTATTTCTCCATTGCTTTTAGTTCAAATATAATACTGACTTCAGCATGTTGACTTAGTTCCTCACTGAGGGGGGAGGAAAAAAAAAAAAAAAAAGAAAGAAAAAAACCCAACAAATCAATTGGTTTTTTATTTGGTCTCAGTCCCCTACACTGTCAATGAAACATTCTTTCATACAGAAGAATAGATTTCAAACAGATTAATCAAAATTAATTCTGGATAAGAAAACTAAAGGAGCATGCTGAACAGTAGATGGATGTGTACAGCACAATATGTACTGGATTAGTTCAGGAAGACAGGGCTATGTCCAGTCTACTGCCTAGAGAAGCCTCATCTAGCCTCTAAACCCTGTCTTTTATTCCTGGGAGCCTATTAACACCTACCAAACATGAGTTCCAATGCAGACCAATAGTTAGGAGTTAGTAAGTGTCAGAAAGCCACTGTTGAGAACGAACAAAATACAGTGAGATGAATTTGAATCAGTCTAAGGGCAGGTTTTTGAAATGACGATGAGTAGCAAGGTGACTACCTACCTTACCAGGTTTCTATAAGTCTTACAGCCTTATTCTTTGCTTTATAACAAATCACCAATTTCCAAAAGGACAACTACGCTTGATTAACCCTCCACTGTTCACCCTGCTCCTACTTTTGTCTCTCAGTAGAACAAGCAGTCTTTCATGAGGGTAGATTTCTCATATCTATCTTTATTCATCTCTGTGTGGTGATAGGCTGCTATTTAGGCACACAGGATCCAACTGGGTCTCATTTACATATATGAAAATCCAAACATTGTCTTCATTGGCTTCAGTAGCATTAAAGCTGAAGTGATACATGCGCACCCAGGGCTCACTGTCAGCATGCACTAGTGACTGAGTCATTCCAGTACTACAGTACAAATATGGTGTGAAAGAAATCACAATACAAAGATATTATTGCTCCCCGTTTATTTTTAATTTTCCCATATCTTTTACAATTGGCATTTCCTCATTAGAGCTGCCAAATAATTGCTCAGATATCCACTTATCTAATTCCTTACTTTATGAAACTTCTGTATTACTCTGAGCAAAGTTATATCTCTGTTGAAAAAGCTCTTTTAATCTGAAGCTCACATTATTAGCTGAAAGTTTATTTCAAGTTGCAGCTCATACAAATTCAAGTCATATTTGCTTGTTAAACTCAGTAGGACAGATAGCTCAGTCTGACTTCCTAACTACCCTAATAAGGGAATTTAATATCATGGGGTTTACGTCCCCTTTTTCTGACAGTTAGCTCTTGAATCCCCAAAATTCATGTGATTTTGCATTTTCTATTTACTACATTTTGTACAGTTTAATCAAACATCCTAGCTTCCAGCCTAATGTCTGTCACATTAAAGGTTAGACTTTAAATTCCTGAACCTCTTCCTCTAAGTTCATAAACACCATTATGAAACTTTAAAATATGAAGAGCCAATCACAAATATTAGGAATTTGCTTCAGTAGTTTGTCAGCTGTCATCTTCCTAGAGTGCAGTTTACTTCCTATTTGAACTTTACTAGCTACAAATTCCCTTCACTTAATCTTCCTGAGGCTTTGCAGAGCTCTCCTTATCAAATTAGTTGTCTACTTAGGAGAACTTAAGGGGCATTAGATCTCTATCTCATTTTGTTCTGCATGTTATGCTGTAGTTGTGTAGGTGATTCCAGCTTCTACGTTTCAGTTGTATTAGAGTCCATTACCTAGCACAGTTCAGTTTCAACATTACATCTTTTCTCTTTTAGACACACTCACAAGGTGTTTGTTAATTAAACAAAAACTTCAGAGAAAACTGCTTACAAAATAGATTAGATCATAATCTCCAGAGGGTTTTTCTTTCCTATCAGAGCCAAGCACATTCACTTAGAATCCTTCATAATCTGGTCCATGTCCCTAAAACAGCCAACAGATAGAAAAGAGGAGCAGCTCTGGCTGTACTGAAAAAGTAACTGGAATCAGAGTACTCCTTATCACTTCCCAAAGGCAAAGGCTGTTCTATTTCAATGAGTGGACCATTATAATACCAACTTATGCAGTGAAAGTTATTTTGGGTACATGTTCCTTCACAATCTAGCTTTGTCATTATAATAATATGATCATGGCAGTAATAACCAGAATGTGTCAGTCAGACTGTGACCTTCCGAAGTCCTAGGGACACTGCATTTCTGGATCCAGATGGAGCACAGAAGGGTGGCATAAGACAGCTGCTCAGACAAGTAATGTTCACAGGGACAACATCAGACCCCTCCCCTTAGAAATCAGCAGTGTAGTGATGAAGAAGCTCAGGCAACTCCAAAATTTGGTAGTAGCCATGGAATCAGGCTGTGTTTTTCAGTGCCACAACACCCTTTAAGACCTGTCATAGATATCTATCTCTTCTACCAGATCTTTTACAGAATTACAATGGGAAAACATGCCTATCTCATGCAAGCTGGTAATGTTGCCACACTGCATAAAAGGAATATATTATTGTGGACTGAAAGCAACTACTGAAGTAACTGGCTACGAGTGCACTTGTATGCTGTTTCACCTTAAATGAGAACAGCTAATTCTGTGGGTAAGGTTATGCCACTGTTGTCTGTTTTACATAAGCACAGGCACTCTTCAGTGTAACACAAAATAATAATAATTATTAAAATAATAAAGACTAGTTAAGAGTGCAACAGTCCTTGCTTTGAAGAACGTGATCCAAAAATCCAGGCAACAGGCTGGGCTCACAGAAGAGAACTACTGTTTCTACAGCTATTATCTTTACATTCCTGTTACCTTAATCTAAGCATTGCAGAGAATCAGAAGGCTGGAAGAGATCCCTGGAAGCCATCCAGTCCAGCCCTACTTAAGCAGGGCCACTTGGAGGACAGTGCTCAGGACCACACTCAGAAAGATGATTTCATGAGTATGGAACATAAGGAGACCAGATGCAAGAAAGAAGTTGGGAAAACGTATTCTCCAGAACACATCAGAGATTTTTCTCAGAATCATGCAGAGCATATCATAAACTAGGGCTATACTGAACTACCTACTCCTACCCCGTTAGGTAGGTTGAGCTAAAGAAAAATGTATTACAGCAGCCCTGACTTTGGAATTGTCATTTCATAGACTGATGGAACAGCTTGGAAGGGATCTCAAAGATCATTCAACTCCAACCCCCTGCATAAAGGGGTGGAAAGCACAACGACAGCAGACCAGCAAAATCCCAGGCCACAGCAAGTGAGGATTTGCTCAAATGCAACAGAGGTGGGTACAAAAATAAGGGAAACAAGCTGCTTACCTTTGAAAGACCTCCAGTAGACAGGGATCTCCAGTGAGATACCCTTCCCTTCACTGCCAACTCTTAAATGAAGTCTGGGAAGGGCTGGATCCTGGCTCTACCCCTTCCATCACTCAGGTGCACTGCATGCAGCTGAGCTCCCCTGCCTTCCCACCAGGTGCTCAATCACTGATTCAAGCTGTGACAGCATTTCCACTGCACCTTGCCATGGGTAAGGTTGCCAACTGCAACATCAGGCAGCAGCTCAGGCTCCGCAGGGCCCCATCTCCAACCTGGCCTTGAACACCTCAGGGATGGGGTACCCGCAACTTCTCTGGCAGGCTGTGCTTGTGCCTCACCATCCTTTCTGTGAAAAACTTCCCCCTGACATCCAATCTAAATCTCCCCATTTTTAATTGAAATCTCTTCCCAATAAGGTTTCCCTGAAACCTTCTCTTCTTCGAGCTGAACAAGCCCAACTCCCTCAACCATTCTTCATAGCAGAGATGCTCTAGCCCCTCGAGCATCTTCACTGCCTCCTCTGGACCTGTTCCAACAGCTCTGCATCCTCCTTGTGCCACGGGTCCAGGATGCAGCAGTCCAGATGGAGCCTAATGAGGGCAGAGAAAAACTCTGTGCCTGAAAGTCCAAATTGTGGGAATACCGCTGAAAATTTCCTCGGTGCTTACTTTCCTATGCTGTCTAGATCTCTCTGCTTTCACAACCAAATCGTAACACCTTCCTGCTACCACCCTCCCACGCCCGCACTCTGTGAAGCCTGGCGTTAACCACGGGCTCCTCGTGGATCGCGGCCCATCCCGGGCCACCTGCTCACATTTCACACTGACGCTCAGTTTCTGCTTAACGCCGCGCTCCCTCAGATACGTCGTACGGCCACCGCCTTCGGCGCTCCCCTCAGCGCCGCGCCGCCGGACAACGTCGCCCCCTTGCGGGCGCAGGGCTCCCCGCAGGCAGCAGCCGCGGCGGCGCCGGGAGCCGGACCGGAGCTCTTCGTGGCACCGCCAACTTTTGTCCCTGAGCCGCGGCCGCCTCCGCGAAAAGAAGAAACGCCCGGCGGGGACAGGGCGGCGGAGAAAGCCGAGGAACCGCTCTGCAGCCGCGGCCGCTCAGCGCGGGGCAACGCTCGGCTCTCCGTGCGGTTTCCCCCCCGTTGGGGTGCTCCGCCGAGACGGGCGCGGCGGCTTCACCTGGCGGCACTGAGCATGCGCGCGGCGGCGGGGCACGCCGCCGATTGGGAGCGCGATGCAAGAGTAGGACGGAGCCGGCAGGCAGCCGCGACTTCGCGCTGCCGCGCCGCTGGAGCGGGGCCGCCGGGCGCCGCCGCTCCCCGTGGGATTTGATGCCGCCGCTTTGGACTCCGCTTCCCGTGAGGATCCAGCACCCGCCGGCGATTCCCCTCGGCTGAGCGGCTGCGCGGAGCTGCCGGGCATGACCGGGCGGGCGGCAGGAGAGAGCCGTGCCCCGCTGTCCCCTCGCCGGGGTCCGGGCGGAGGCAGCGCGGCGGTGCCCTGAGGGTCGAGGGAGGCGCGCGGCGCAGCTTTCGGAGCCGTCGGCTGGGGGCGATGAGGGGGGCGGCGGGGCGGCGGCGGGGCGGTGGGGCGGGGCGGGGGCTCCGCGGGGCTCTGTAGGACGGCGGCGGCCCGCACACCCGCCATGGATCTGCTGCTGCTGGGAAACACCAGCCTGGGCTCCCCCAACGGGTCCCTGGCGCTGCTGCCCCCTTCGTCGCCGTCCTCCGCCGCCCTCCTGCAGCCTCCTTCCCCCTACTCGCCTGCTGCCGTGGCCAGCCTGGCGGCCCTGGTGGGTTTCATCATCGTCTTCACTATCGTGGGCAACGTGCTGGTGGTGATCGCCGTGCTCACCAGCCGGGCGCTGAGAGCCCCCCAGAACCTCTTCCTGGTGTCGCTGGCCAGCGCAGACATCCTGGTGGCTACTCTGGTCATGCCTTTCTCCTTGGCCAACGAGCTGATGAACTACTGGTACTTCGGCAAAGTGTGGTGCAACATCTACCTGGCGCTGGATGTGCTCTTCTGCACCTCCTCCATCGTCCACCTGTGCGCCATCAGCCTTGACAGGTATTGGTCGGTCACGCAGGCGGTGGAGTATAACCTCAAGCGGACACCTCGGCGGATCAAGGCCACCATTGTCACCGTCTGGCTCATTTCTGCTGTCATCTCCTTTCCGCCGTTGATTTCCATGTACCGGGACCCTGAAGGAGATGTCTTTCCCCAGTGCAAGCTCAATGATGAGACTTGGTACATTCTTTCTTCTTGCATTGTCTCTTTCTTTGCACCCTGCCTCATCATGGTGTTGGTCTATATCCGTATCTACCGTGTGGCCAAGCTAAGGACCAGGACCCTCTCTGAGAAGCGTACGATGCCAGAGGGGTCCTCCCAGACTGAGAATGGCTTGAGCCGCGCTGTTGGGGGCTGCACGTCCCTGAGGATGCAGTTGGGAGAGAACGGACATTATTCAGTGCACCACTGGCGCAAAGCCTCTGAGCTGGAGGACATTGAGCTGGAGGAGAGCAGCACCTCAGAGAGCAGACGGAGGCGGAGCCGGGAGGAGCATCCTCGCAAAAGCAGCAAGAGCCAGTCCTTCTCCTACTCATATTCCTCCAAGCACTCCAGTAGCCGCCTTTCCCGCTCTAGCAATCGCTCTATGGAATTCTTCTCCTATCGCCGTCGTCGGAAGCGTAGCAGTATCTGCCGTAAGAAGGTCACCCAGGCCCGGGAGAAACGCTTTACCTTTGTGCTGGCCGTGGTCATGGGGGTCTTTGTAGTTTGCTGGTTTCCTTTTTTCTTCAGCTACAGCCTCTATGGTATTTGCCGGGAGGCATGTGAGGTCCCTGAGACTCTCTTCAAGTTCTTCTTCTGGATTGGGTATTGCAATAGCTCCCTCAACCCAGTCATCTACACCATCTTCAACCAGGACTTCCGCAGGTCCTTTAAACACATTCTGTTTAAGAAGAAGAAGAAGAACTTTAGGCATTGAGCTGGAGGGATAAGAGGGATGAATTTGCCTTGAGCAGAAGTGGAGTTAAAAGGGAAGGAAAAGGCTCTGTGCTGAGAAAGAAGGGAGGGAAGAGAACATGGGGGTTGGGGCATAGAGATAAGAAAGGGGGCTCGCCCCCTTGGTGGTGCAGAGTGTGGTGGGATATGGGGATGGTAGAAGGGAGGCTGAGCACGTTCACTGCGGTGCAGAAAGGCAACATGGTCCTGAAGGAGCTGTTTTGGGGTACGGATGGGTAAATGGGAAAGGGAGGAATTGTCTTTGAACCCTGATGGAAGACACGGGGAGTCCACAGAGGAAATTGGGTAAGACACTGAAATGGAGAGGCCCAGAGCTTATAGAGGCTCTGCAATTTGTGGGAAAACAAACAGAGACAGCAAGAGGAAAAGATTAAGTGGCAGTTGTGGTGGAATAACGGATCTGAGTATTAACAAAGCAGCTGTGGCTGTGGATGGGCTTGTCCCAGTAAGAAACTGGCTATTACTGCTTATTTGGGGAAAAGTGCTAGGCACCAGGCACTGGCAGTCTTTTGAATTATGAAAGGATTTAAATGTTTGCCAAAAAAAAAAAAAAAACCACCCTAGAGAACAATCCAAACTCTTTTCTAAATAAACCTTTGTACTGTTAAAACCTTCTGAATGATGATTTTACACAGGGCTTATGTCAAGCATGGGATATTCTTTTTCTTTAGAGGGATTTTTGCACATAGAGCTGGATGGGAAATGTTTTTCCTGTCTTCCTGTAAAATTTGTCAGTGGGACAAATCTGGGAGTTTTGCATGTTTTCATGAGATATGATAAAGAGCACATACACAAAATGACCTTATTTCCCCCTGTTGGAGATCCAGGCAGTAAATTCCTACTCCATCTCTCTCAGATCAGTGGCCTAAGAACCTTGCTGTCCTGGAGCAGGTGGCTTGTTCAAGACAAAGATTCTGTCTTAAACCAATTTCCATTAAAACAAAATCATTTTGCTGAACCAAACTGAAATTTTTTCTGAGGTCAAATTTCTAGCTAGCTCAACTTAAATGTACTGTGTGGGGAACTTTCTCCCCATCATTATAGGTCCCCTTCAAAAGGCTTATCTCAGGGCTGGATGGATGCTGCTCTTATCCTCAGACAGGCAGTCAGAGGCTCTCTGCTATGCAGATTTTCAAAAGAAGAGCAATCACCACACCACTGAGGTCTTTAAATCCTTCGTATTTACAGACTTAGAGCAACTAAATCCTTTCTATTTATTTTCTTTAATGAGAAGCATACATTACAGGTTGTCAGTGGTTTGTGTGAACAAATCTCAAATGAAGGTGCAGCTGTTCCAGACCTTTAATATTAATGCTGCCTTCTTTCCCTTTTCCTGTTTGCATTTCTAGTTCATGATTTCAGAGTATTTTGTTGGGGACCGGGGGGTAGAAGGAGTGCTTGAGTGGTTATTAAAACAAGCTGTATTTCCCATGGATTTATGACATATAAAATGTCATAAACTGTAATGAAGAGAGTGAGAGGCAGGGGCTGGTGTCCGTGTATTCCTCACTGAGTGTATGCTGAGTGTAAGACTCAGCTGAACATTTACATCCTTTCTCCAGCTGTGCTGCTGCAAGATGTGTATTCTGTTTGCAGGGGTAAATACTGCTCCATTTTGTTATGTGTATCGCTCCTTCCATGGGCAGTAGGATTTGGCATCTCCCTCAAATGAACCTTTCCATAGTAAACAGCTCTTTGAAAAAACAGAATGAAATATACAGCAGGCTGCTCGAAACAGCTACATTAAATCTATACCTGGAAATCATTAGATATGCCCTTCTTTACTCTCTCTCTTCTGTCTGAAATCTCCACATCAGAAGAAGAAGTGATAGAGCAGTCAGTTTGTTTCATCAGTTTTTCATTCAGTTCACTTAACCCTGGAAAAGCAAGTTGGCGGTGGTTACTATTCTGGTGTTAATTCAATAAACAATTCAACTTCAGGGCCAACTCAAGTGGGAGGGAGTTCTGCCTAAGTAAGAATTAGATGATTGCACCAAATGCGTTTAAAGTTTGCTTAATTTCATTAAAGAAGCAACTGAGACATTTTCAGTGTCTTAAGTCCATAACTTAGTGGGTCCTTTCTTGAAATAAGGCTTGGAGTTGTAAAAAGATTTGAACTTTGTTTAAACATTTGTATTTAAAGAAGGCTTGTTCAGACATTTTCAGGAGCATCCCTATATAAATTACAACTGTTTTGGTACAAGTGTGTACCTGAGACAGACAAATAGAAGAAAAAATAGCAACAGACCGAGAGGAAGAAACTACAAGCCATTTTCTTTTGTGTAAAATGGAGAATTCTTTTTAAAATGACATCGACAAGAGCAGAGCAAGATCAGATAGTTTCTAGATAATCATGTAGCTAAAAAGTTCAGGTTTGTTTTTTATGAATAAACTATATAATTGCCAGAGCAACCAAAGCAACATATGGTATATAGCTACTACCTCTGAGCTACTGGATAGTTTCATTAGAGATACCCATTCCTACCAAGATAAGGGTCTGGTTTTGTCACCTAATATTCATTTAGATTGGATTCCCAGTCTGCAGAAACACAGCAGTTTCACTGTTGCACTGTTTTTTAAGTCAGATTTGTTGTCTGTAAGTGCACTCCTTCCCCTTTGTTTTCGTAAAATTCAAGGAGTCAAATGAAATTTAACTGGCAAGTTTAAAGTGGAGATGAAAATATGTATGGAATGGCTGATGTGCCTTAAAAGTAATTTCTTTGCTATCAAATTATTCTGTAATCATCATATAATGCTTCTGTTTTTGTTTTACATTTCAAAATGCCTAAAAAGGGATTGATGCAGATACTGAACATCTATGTACAGCAGTATATTAAAATCAGGACATTACCTGTGGTTTTAATTTCTCTGTTACTCACCTGTTTCAATGTCTTGAGGATCTTCTTTCTCCTGAGCTAGGTGAAAAGTAATACTCATCAATAAGGATGCGCAGTATACACCCCTTTTAAGTGCATTTCCCTCTAAATTAGTGAATACAGAGATTTCTATAAATACTGTTTTTAATGTAACTACTGAATATGCTTCAAAGAAGTAAAACGGGGCTGATTTATTTTTTTAATTAGTGTTCTGTTATTACTTGTAAAAGCTGAAGACTGGAATTTGTAACATCGTGTGTTGTTATCATTTCATAACAAGTTATCAGCTCTGCAGCTTGCACTGTGGTTGTACTTCCACTCTAAGTTGGCTCATGGCACACCGAGGAAAAATGCAGCCAGTGAAGCTTTTGCATAAGAAAAAGGGAGAAGATATGTTTCAAATGTATTCATTTGTATCTTTGATGGCATCTGATGAGCTGGTGGAAACACTTTTTCTCTACTATTGTGGAAGAAAAAAATCTTACTATAAAGCCATATTGATTTTAACAAGCATCTGATCTTTAACTGTTCATTTGTGTATTTCACCATGAAGAATATTTTCTGTCAGTCCAAAGTGAGAAGCTAATGTTTCATTTTCAGGACCAATTTTCTGAACAGTACCACTGTTGGTTCGTTATTGAAATATCAAACAATACAACTTAGCTAGGATGAGAACTCAGAGCTGCTATCATTCAGCTCCTCTGTGGGAGTTTTGTATGAGTAAGACCCACAGGATCAGCCTCTTCAAGACTTGAGGCAGATGGAGGGTACCTTATATACAGGAGATCTGACAGGATCACAGCTTTAAAGCATTGTCTAAAGTAAGAATCAGTCCCTTGTTGTTCTGTGTGATCACTTTATAAAGAAATCCTGTTGCTCCAAGAACCCTGACAATTTCTGGGAAGTAAAACAGATGAAAGACTGTACCATAACAGCTTTGTGCACACTGAGCTGCATCATCTTTTGTGAGTAATCCCAGAAAACTTCAGTAGAGTTTTCGTGTGAATGAGGGAACTACTCAGTGTGGGCAAGGATGTTGCCTTTTTTCAGTAAATGTGCCCGTGGAATGTAAGTACACATTTGTAAATGTATAGCTAATTGAAAGCAGTCCTCCTGGCTTCACTTTGTTCAAACCTATAGAACGTGGAGTGTGGGTCAGGCTGTTCAAAACCCATAGAAGGTGTGGGTCAAGGGATTTTTGACTACATCAGGGCAGCAAAGCTTATTGTATTTTCAGAATAAGTTATATAAAGAATATTATTTGATTGCATCTGTTTTTCAGAGAAGGAAACTGTTGGTCTCTCCCTCACTCCCTGGAAGTTGATATTGGCTAAAACAGCACTTGAGATACAGAAAAATTTTGTAGGACACATCAGTAATAGCATACATTTCATGAGAATGCTCTAACTTTAACCTATGACTACAGTCAAGAAGGAAGGAATGCCCACAATTTGTGCAAAGTAAAAGCCAGATGCTATTTGTGGGTTTGTTTTCATGGTCACACATGAAGTTGGTGAGGAGCAGGCAGCCAGAAGCTTCAGATGAAACACTCTGGACTTAGAGGGACCACAGTGTGTGAAGAAATGAATACCCAGAGCACCAGATGAATTAATATTTACCCTCTTTGCACATTAGACAAGAACACTGGAGGTTTATTCCTTGCATGTTAGCAAATGTTAATGTGCCTCCCAGATCTATGGATCAACTAGGTCGTACAGAAGATGCTGTGGGAAGAGGTAGGGTTAGGGAATTGCTCGCATCTGTGTTCAAAACCTAGCATAAGTTTGACCTTTGTCCTTGCAAGTGAATCAAAATACAACTTGTCACTTTGACTCCTAAGGCCATGTAGCATCAATAATTCTACACTGAGTTCAGTTTACTTTTCACAGAAAGCACTGGTTTTTTACAATCTACCCTACGCATCTCTGCTCTGAGGCCACTTAAAGCATGGAAGGAAGGGACAATGAGCAGTTTGAAGAGTTGCGAGTGTGTTGTGAAATTTCCCTGGCTCATATTCTGATAACTGAGCTGGCTTAAATTTTGTGCCTTCCCAATCACTTTGAACTCCTAGGAGAGGCCAGTAGAGCTACGTGACATGGAAATTGTGGACATAGTGCTTCTCAGGGAAGCAGGTGTAAGGTCTCTCAGGGAATATACCAGTAGCCCAGTGATAACTCTGTTACTGTTTTTAACAGGAAAGGCTTGGGTATCTTGAACTCATGGTGACTGCCATGCTTGGTTTGAATTTAGGCGACACCTACATTTGGTACACTGCTTTATTTTAAGTAGTAACTTTAAAACTGCCAGAAGGTTAAGTAGTTTCTTAAATATTTACAGAAGTTCCGTTTAATTCATTTCTCTCTCATGCCCTTCACCACACCATCCCACATATTTTGTATTTCAACTTCACAGCAGTTGATAAGGTAGAGGAAGATTGCTGGCATCTTAAAGGAAAAGAGAAAGAGAAAGGGAAAAGGAAAGGGAAAAGAAAAGGAAAAAGGGAAAAGGAAAAGGAAAAGGAAAAGGAAAAGGAAAAGAGAACAGGCACAGAAAGTATTACAAAATGAAACTTGCTCTAGTCCCAGCCTAGCATTTTATCACAAGATCTATCAGGTAAAATTGCAGTTCATTTTTTAATAGACTGTGCTAATGGAACTGTTTACACTAGAAAAGAAAAAAGCTTTTCTGTCAATGAATGGCATTCTACTATAAAATAATTCGCTGTACTTTTCTGAAAAATCTAATGAAAAGTAAAACAGCACCTAATTCAATTTGTCCATATGAAGCTCTCTTAAAAAAATGCTTTATTAAAGGTCCTGAATGTAAAGTACAAAAATGTAGCTGCCTGCTTCGTCAAAATCAATTAATTTTAAGTGTTTCAGCATTTTTGTGAACAGCAGTTGTTCATTTTCTGTGATACTCTTTCCTGACAGCTCTTTACTGATTGAGAAAACTGTAAATTCCATTGACAACAGGGGAAAAAAAAGATTTGTATTTCCCTCTGTTAGCTCTGTTAATCCCTTCTAATTAATTAAAGTCAGGCCATGAGAAGTAGTTTTTCTGCTGTGATGTCTAACAAGTAGCATGAGTCAGGGAAATAAGAACCTCACAGGTTCTGAGTTGTATGGCATTCATTACAGAGGTTAACCCTAGGATGCAGGTACACCCTACTCTTGATTTTGTTCTCTGTGTTCTCTAATTTGACCCAAAATTGCAAATGATTTCCTCTATGATGTAACAGTTTCAGCACAGCATCCTTTTCAACTCAGCCCATTGGAGTAAGAAATTAATACTGAGGTCTCCCACTTCCTCACTGAGTGCTTTAGCCAACAGACTATTTATACATAGTGATACAGCTAAAATGCTTTTCCTTTAGGCATATAAATGTTTTATTTGACCTAGCTTTTTGTCTCTCAGTAGACTAACACTTTTGTTTCACAAGGACATTCTCTATCTGGAAAGCAAACATATGTCAAATACTGGGAACAGCTGAATAAAGCAAAAGGCTTAATCTTGTCTGTCCTGAGGATGCCCTGCCTGAGACCTACGATATGAGCAATGTGAAGCTGTTCAACTGGGGCCCTTGTAGGCACGCAGAGGAACAATCTCAAGTGTACAGCAAAGGTTAGAGGAGTAAAATACATGCCTATTGAATTCCATAATCGGAGAGGTTGAAAGGGACTGTTGGAGATCATCTACTCCAAACCCTCCACTAAAGGTTGCTAGAGAATCACTCTACATAAGGCAGGAGAGCTCTCTCACTTTGTCTTTCTGTTCCCTTCTGCTCTTGAAAGCTGTCCCTGCTTGCAGCCCGAGTACAATACCCAGCAAACTCTTGCTGAGCCTTTACTCTGTATGCCTTGGGATCTGATCTACAAAAGGACGATAGTGCTTGCCCTCCCACGAGCTCTTCTGGGAGGATTCCCCAGAGCACTGACTGTGAGGTGCTTCCATGCTGCGTTGTGCTGTGTGTAAGTACATAGCATGCCAGGAGTGATGCTAAAAGTCTTTGACTCACTCAACCCATAGTGCATTACTTTTGGAGAGTTTTATCAATGTTCAATGATTGTTTGCAGGGTTTTGAAAGCATCTATAAATGTGCATTCATTAACATTGACATTGATTTAATTTTTTTACATTAGCAGCAATTTCTGTAACTGATTAAAGGGAAACTTTAAGTCAGTTCATCAGTCTACTAGTTTTGATTTGCCACGTGGTGTGTCAGAGGTGCTTGATGCACTGTTCTACACAGTAATAGAACTGATTGAGGATTCTTGAGTGCTGTTGTTTTGGTTGTGTGCTTTTTTTTTTTTTTTGCCAGAAAAATGCTTGTTTGATGAAATCTGATCTTTCCTTAAATAATATATCTGTTTTGCTCCATGTAAAATAAGGTCAGAAGACCTTTAATCAGCCCCAGCTGGTCTGACTGCCTGGTGGTTGTCTGGCTGGGCCAGCTGCTAGGTGAGGTGCCAGAAAGCCGAGACTTCCAGACTCCTGGGTGCTGGGCACTCAGCTCTGAGCTCCATTATCACTGTATTTAAATACTTCATAACCTTCATAATGCTTAGTCTGTCAATGCCTTTATGCATTACAAATGCCCTTTTTGCTGATGGGAAATCAAAAGATTAATGGCATTGAGGTAGGCAAATCTTAACAAGCTTCTGCTTTACGCAGATCCTTCCAGTGAATCCACTGTTGCATCTCAGAACCCTGCTATGCTCCAGTGTTTACAAAGTTCTGCCTGTGCTTTAGAGATCTGCTTCTGGCTCTGTGAACACCACATGCCCACAGACCTCGCACATGAATCCTACTGGAATACACAAACTGTTTCTTTCAGCTTGTTTCTGTCTAGTGGGCCGCCTATTCCATTTCACTTCTACAGAATTAAAAAAAAAAAGAAAAGAAAAAAAAGAAAAAAAGCAAAGCACAACCTGTCTAGTTTGTGTGGAGACACCAGCGTCACTGTTTTCTAAGGACTTTGTAATTTTATTTAGTCACCAGTGTTGTATTCAACATCCCCATTTTGAGATGCCCGTATTTTCCATTCATTCAACAGGTACCCTCATAACCCCAAGTTACAGTTTACACTACAAAGGGATGGAATTCTTATGTACTTCCAGAAGTTACTGAAAGAAATCTCACCCATATAGATCTAGAGATAATTCTGTGACAGATGGTGGAAAGTTGGGCACTGAAATAACCAACCAAATGTCCAGGTCAAGATGCAAATAGGCAGAGAATCAGAGGTAGATGGAGAGATCTTTCGAATCTCTCATTTCTTTTAGGGTCTGCTCCCTGTTTCAGTACAGATTACTGTATCATTCTTCTCTCATACTGTGAAGATTACCTCTCTGGAATTTACTGAACATGTGTCTTTGGAAAGCCAAAAATTTCCCTGAAACCCAATGAAGAAAATGTTATAGAAATAACATACACAGATCTAACATTAGGCAGGATGGGAAATATATGGGAACAAATATTTCAAGCTACTAAGGAATTCTGTATATATTTTTCAAGTAAATTGATCACAATAAGAGGAAATTTTTAATACCAGGTGAACATTTTGTACTGAGGGGGATTCCTGGCAGCATTTGCCACCATCAGAAAACCAGACAATTTCCATGAAACTCAAGGGGAGACTTTTTGTAACTAAGCAGAATGGCTGCCGCAATGTATGGTACTAAAGTAGCAAAGTAGGTAGAAGCAATTTTTAAAAGTAGCCCATGTGCAGTAAATGAGGGAGGAGGATAAACCAGTCTGTTCCCAAACAGAGTTCAGCTACAGCTCAGTCTTACGTAATTCTGCTATCTCCAGCTTGGGATGACCAATCATCACATAGATTGGAGCTGCTCTCAGATTTTCAAAACTTCTCGTGACTTTTGTGTGTGTTAACTGTTGTGGTAACAGTTATTATTAATGAATTTTTTTTTCCGCCATTTCTTTTAGAGAAGAAACAAACAAGGAAAAAAAAAAGGATACATGACTGCAGGAATAACTGTTCCTTTTCTATTTTGGCAATGTAAAAATAAACATGAGGTATAAACATTAAAAATAGGACTTTTGAATGCAAATTAACTATTTCATTATGTGATTAATCGAGCACAATTCAATTAATTCAGTGAAGATACTTGCCCCTTTTATGTCATATAATAAAACATCTTGGTTGACAAGAGAGGAGGTGATGTCTCTGTTTGTGGAGGCTTTCAAGACCTGATTGGATAATGCCCTGAGCAACCTGGTTTGGCCTGATAGCTGGCACTGCTTTGAGAAGGAGGCTGGATTAGAGACAACCCGAGCTCCCTTGCATACCGCGTCAGTCTATGACTAAGAAATATGTTCCCTCCTCCTCCTCCACCCCAATGCTTAACAGAGTAGAGGACAATGCACATAAATGTATTTTATAGACAAGAAAAGACACTGTGCTTATACTCAGCAAGCCAAATAAGTCTTTGTGATCTACTTTCTTTGAAGTGGAGAAGAATATAGATCATAAAACACCAAGTCATGATTTATACCATTGCTGCCACGACTGGGAAAAAATAACAAGGAAATAAGCATGTTTCCATACTCAGCTGAAGACTTTAACTAAAGACTGAACAGTGAGAGTCTGTGACAATGGCACTTGCTGCTTTATTCCTCACTCACTTCTGCATGGTAGGCATCTGACCCTTGTGTAGAAGTAATCGGCATTTCAGAGATTTGAGTGCTAGCTGCTGCATTCATGAATATGTTGTCACATCTGGAATTGAAAATCCTTTTCTTCCTTTCAGAATGTTATAAATGTTTCCCTGCAGTTACAATGCTGATGCTCTTGTAGGACATGGCAACGCAGTTGTGTTTTTCGCATAAACTATGAAGCTTGTTATTTGGCTTCCACTAAATATATCACAGGGCCAGAACGTGCTCTAAATAAATTTCATAATCCTTGATTTAGTATATCTGTTCCCCGCATCCACTCAAGAAAGAAAATTTCCCAGGGTAAAAAGCCTACTTTCAGTCTCAAAACTTTTAAAGTTCTGTTTTGTAATAAGTTACCAGCAGAGGCATTATTCAGGTCTGGACAAAGGTTCATATCTAATTTCATTCTCGGTTTCCAGCCCAATGTGTCATGAATCGATCATTTCAATCTCTCACCTTTTTTATTATTATTATTATTGAAAAGTATTATTATTACTGAATTCATAAGTATTTTTAGTGCTATGTACACTGAATGTGCTACAGAAGTCCTAGATAGTAATTATTAGAAATACCTCTAATAAAAAGTTGAGAGTAGCTGCTGAGGTTCTGCTTGTTCAGGAATTCACTGATTTTCTGCTTTTGCATTAAATGGTTTGAAAGTTAAACTTTGTAATATGCATAGCCAGTGTCTACTTTTATATCTAACTTCTGTAGTTTCCCCAAACTCTCGTACAATGAAGTAGATATAATTTGTTGGAATTTGTTGTTATTTTATGTAGCTACAGGAGGTACTACAAAAATCGATGATTTAATACAGTTAGGGGCCAAAAAGATTTTTAGAAAAAAAAAACTTTTGCATCATTTTCCTGCTGAAGTTCATAAATACTCATTATAAAAGCCTCTCACTGTCCAAGGTACAGCACTGGACGGAGGTATTAATCTTTTGGGAAGCTGTGATTCTGAGAATAACATTTACATCAAGATGTTTCTGAGGTAGTTCCTGTTTTGGAGTTTCTTATGTGCATTCCAGTGCCTAGAAGCATGATTCCTGCTCAGGAATACAAATCATAACAAATTGTTTGAATGTGGAAAAAACTACAGAATGATAAATGTCAACATTTTGTCTACATATATCCAGAAAGCTGCACTCACTCATGAGGATTCTAAATCAGTGTGCTCTATTTGTGTTCCTTGAAGTTATTTATATAACTGTTTCCCAAGCAGTTGCACATCCTACAATGATAACTACATATGTCCCAAGATTAAAATATCAGAAATAAGCCATTTTTAAACCATGAAAGCTCCGAACAGATGACGAGCACTTTACATGCTGGATGAAAATGCTATTCTATTAAAATTTATTTGGTATTCTTAGAACAGTAAGTTGATCCCTTGAGTTGATTTGATGTGTAGCTGAATGTATAATTTGCTAATTAAGTTAGCTCTTCTCTCAAAGTTCCAGTTTGTTGTTTTTTTGTTTTTGGTTTTTTTTTTTTCAATGAGCAATGACACATGCATTCAGGTAAATAGTTCCATGAATAGCCTCAGGGTTCTTTGGCAAGAATGTAATTGTCTGTGCACAGACTCTTTAACTGAATTGCCTTCCTTAATAATGGGATATTGGTTTTATAGGTCTCTGACTGCTCATTTTTAATACCCATTAGTTATGTTTTACTTTTTAAAACAAAAAAAACATCCCTTTCTCTTTTTCTTCCTACATGTTTCTTACATTTCTTTCTCCTGCAAAAGCGTAGCAAGTGCAAGAGAACAAAGCAACAAAATGACTGTAAGCTGGCATTTACAGACTCCTTTTCAGGCAGAAGACTCCTGCATTGCAATTGCATTAACTGATGATAGAGTTCAGAAAGGGCAGACTTACTCCCATTCACTTCTGCACCACCCTGAAGTAAGGGATTCTGCTTTTGTCTTGTAATCTTTTAGATCCAAAGATCTATAATATTAAAAACAACTAACTTTTTTGGATATGCATGTCTTGGAATACGTTTTAGTAACATATAAGAAAGAGTTGAGGGGATACCAGTGCCATTCTTATATTACTAGTTCTTCCAAAATAAAATGGAGAAATGCTGAAGAATTTATAGCTCTAGCCTTTTTTTACAGCAGTTTAGACTCACAGTATTGTTAGTAAATCCTACAGAGAAACCATAGAGAAGAAAGTATCATTCATTCATGAAATGGCTGCCACTGAGCAATTACCTTGCATGGGCCAGCTACTCGTTATTCCTCTAGAAATGATCCACCATAATATTTGAACTTGGATTCTGGAACTCAGAGGTGGGGAAAATTAAAAAACTTCTACAGAAATTAGAATTTCATAATATTTTTTCTTGAAAAAATTCTTAAGACAAACAGTAGAAAGACTGGAAAATTCTCATGAGTAGTGTTTTCCATTTTGAGTTTGTAAGTTATGATATGTGTAGGTATAAGCCACATTTAAGCCACATTTCTGTTGCTCTCTACTAAGAGTAGAGTAGTGCTTATGTCAGAAGCTAGAATTCTTGATATTAACTAAAGAAATCTCAGTTCTCCAACAGGAAGACTATCCCAACAAATGACTACAGTTTAGCAGTTGCTGATGGTGTAGCAGTGCTAATGAGCACTGGATGTTTTCAGAAAGAGCTGTTCCTCTAACACGGCAAAAAATCAGATTTGTAATTCAGGTTTTCAGACCTATATTTGCATCTGATCCCAAGTAAAGAGCACTACATCTCTTTGCTAGGATTATAACCAATTCGTATTGTTGTGTTTTTGTAGCTGTTGAAAATCATTTCAGGGAATCTTTTGTTGTCACAAAATAATAGTTTTTATTATAGTTTAGACCTTGCCATCAACACTTCTTGCTTTCATAACATTCCCTCAATAAAGTATTTACTATCACTCAATCACTGTAAACTCTGTTCAGGCTCATTTACTGTACATTTCTTGATGAAAAATTTGTGACAGCTCCAAAGCCAAATGATCAGGGAGCCAATTTTTTTAATCACATGCATGGGTGAAAGTTTTTTACTAAAAAAGGAGACATGAAAAAGAAGTAGATCATTATTACTGAAGCAGAGATTGCTTTATATTTTTATCTTCTAAAAAGCAGCTGAGAAGATCATTATTAAGAAGGGAATGTTGTTTTTCAAAAGAATTTGGAGCAATAAGAGCTACTGAGGCATTTTTTATTAGCTTCAAGAGGGAATGCCTGTTACATAATATTACAGCAATCATTTCAGGTCACAAAATTCAGTGCGAGATGCCGAGGACAAAACATTCAAAAGGCCAAATATTCAGAAATTTGCTTTAGAAAACTGCAGAATTGAAATTTGTAGATTTTCTACATTATGTGTAGTGAGTAATGAATGCTATTTCTTAGATAAATGATATTATTTACATTATGGCTTTTACAGTAAGGGTGAGGCACTGGAACAGGTTGCCCAGAGAAATGTTGGATGCTCCATCCCTGGAGACACTCAAGGTCAGGCTGGACAGGGCTCTGAGCACCTGATGGAGCTGTAGGTGTCCCTGTTCATAGCAGGAGAGTTGGGCTAGAAGGTCCTTAAAGGTCCATTCCAACTCAAACAATTCTATGATATAAATTTACTACACAATTCAAAATACTTTCATCTTGCATTGGTATGTATGGAAGTAGTTTCTCCTTTATTAGATCTCAAGCTTCAATAATAATATATTTGGTTTTGGAGAGAAGCCCAAAACCTACAGAAGTTTTGTTCTCAGGGCAATATGTATAGAATAGTTTTCATTCTGGTATTGAAGAGAGGAAAGTTAAAACTTCATTTTCAACAGTGAATGCATGTTTCAAGCTAAGGTGACTTAATTTCATCTACTTGTTTGCCACTAGTCGTGACACTTTCATTTCTTTTTGTTTCATTTTCTCCCCAGTAGGCTTTACTTATTGGCACAGATGGATTCTGGTATTAAAGGTAATTTTCAGTTGGCTTTAGAACAACTGTTATTTAATTGTTGTCTTAACTGTCTTTTCTCTGTCACCAGAGGCTTCTGAAAACTCTTTTATATATATATTTAAAAAAAAAAAAGAAGGAAAAAAAAAGAGGCTGTGAGCCAAATTTCCCACTGGGATATTTCTTTGGACCTGTACTAGTAATAAATTGCACTCAGTAAATTCCACTCTCACAGCAGTATCTTACATTTCTCCTTTCTTGTTAATGATTCTTTATAAAATTAGATAACATCAATAACTTGGCCAAATCCTAGTAACAACCTACCAAAAACATTGTTGCAGCATCCTTTGCATCTCCCCTGAACTACTGAGGGGAGCTACTGAAAGGCACTCGTGGCTGAAGGAGACTTGCAAAGGAGGCAATTGCTCAGAAAAATTGAAGGAAAAGACCTTTAAGATCATCAAGTCCAACCACAGTCTAACCATACTACCCTAACTCTAACAACCCACTGCTAAATCGTGTCCCTGAGCACCACATCCAGATGGTTTTTATACACATTCAGAAATGGTGACTCAACCACCTCCCTGGGGAGCCTCTGCCAGTGCTTAACACTTTGTACCACCTCCTGTCATCACTTACCATGATACTAGGGCAGGCACTGGAAGGGATCCCGAGGCATTCTTCAGTTTACTGGCCCCAGCAGTTGTTTTCAAAGACAGTAACTCAGTGAGGTACATTGGTCAAACGAGATCAGAAGAAGAACTAGGGCTTTCAGAGCATGTTTATATGATATCCATGGAGAACTGGCTATGCCCACTGTTGTCTGTATCCAGCAAAGAAGCTTGGAGCCAGCCATGCTGGCATGACATAACTACCATATCCCACAGCATGGGTCAAATGCATCCTCTCCCATAATGTGCAGACTGAACTTCTTTGGGGATACTGCTCCTTGTGTTGAGACGTGTTATGCCAGAGCTGGTAGGAACAGGTGGAGTAGTTGGTAGCAATGACAGAAGAGGCTTTTTGTAAGCCTACTTTCTCTCCTAGTCAGAGAGGTTTTGGAAACAATTTTTTCACATTTGAGAATTAGTATAAAGAATATACTGAAGACAAATCCACTTCCTTCCCAATTAGTGGATCAAAATCAGCTTTAGTTTTCTAAGGGTCAAGAGGGCATAAAGAGGCTTCAGAATTGTTTTAGACATATCCTATAGAATACGACTGCAGCACTTCATTGTGTTCCGTTATTAAAGAGCTGTTGGTTGACAGACTAGAAGTGGGTACTTTTGTGCTTCAGAGCATTATAGCGTGTAAATAGGTGGGCAGAACACTGAAATATTGTTGCTCTCAGCTGGAAAGCTGCAGGGATAATTGGTCTTGGCTCTAAGGGAAATGGAAACTAGTACAAGAGGGATAATGTGGGGATATCACATTAGCAAAGGAAGGTGCAGAGTTAGGTAATTTCTTTGAATATTTTTGAATACTTTTTTCTCATGCTTATAGCAACTTGAATTTGACAAGCTATTAGAGACGCCAGAGACAAAGATTTTTGCCTTTCTAAGCACATCAAGTTCTTAGAAACTAAGTTCTTTTTCTGCTAGATCATGAGACCTTTCTAAGCAAAGTCAATGCCAAAAGCTGCCTGTAGGAAATATCCCCATTAAGGGTTCTGTTCTGAGTCTTTTTGCATCAGAGCTTTATTTATTTCATGTACTTTCGCATGCGCATTTGCTGCTATCTCAAGAGTGCATAATGAATCCCACAGAAATGCACTCCCAAGCCATGAAGCAAGATTCAATTAAGATACACTTCTGGTATGTTTAAAATGGCCCTGAAATAATACTTCTTTTATACTGACATATATGTCATCTGAGTAAACCCCTCAATCACACTCCAGATATAAAACTGTAAGTAAAATAATCCTATAGGCAGATACATTTATGCATTTAAACTTTAAAACAGGAAACATCTATGCTGATGCAGTTGTTACACTAATGGGTATAGTCTGTGGGCATTGTTCATTGACAGTCAGCTCTGTGATGAGACTGGAGCATCACAATACTCAAACCATCACATCAAGTCATTCTCTGGCCTATGCATTACACGAGGGCGGAGAGCTCATGCAATGAAAGAGGGAGAGATCGAATAAAAATCTGCAAGAAATGCATGCAAAGCACATTGCTGCTGAAAAAAAATCCTTAGGGAGGAGCGGAGAGACATTTTCTCAGGGTATTGAGCAGCTAATTGGGCTTCAGGAGAGCACCTCTCTTTCCTTGATATTTAAAGGAAAGGTCAATTTCCTGTCACAAAATAAATTGGGGGTAGAAACTGTGCTTTCCTTCCTTCTTGCTCAAGTTCTCTTCAGAACCTTGATCCTTATTTTTCATGACTGTTCTCACCACGGTTCTACAGGGTAATCTGTATGGGCAGAGCCCTTCTCATTCCTAGGCAGGAATTTTTCCTCCATGCAGGGAATAATTTAAATATCAGTTTGTCCAGGGTAAAGATTAAGTGTAACCCATAAACTTCTGTTTCATAACATCCACAAAAAGAAAGGAGAAACCCAAGCTTCAGCACTACACTCTCTAATCCTTAGGCTGAGAGAGGAAGAAAATCACACTTTCTGTGGCCCAGCAACCAGGTAATTTTCTTTGGCAGGGAGCAGTTTTTATTAAAAAGCAAATATCATAGAATCGCAGAATGTCTTGGGTTGTAAGGGACCTTAAAACCCATCCAATTCCAACCCGCTGGGGTAGGGCTGGTTGCCACCCACTAGATTCGGCTGCCCAGGGCCCCATCGAAGCTGGGCTGGAACACCTGCAGGAATGGGGCAGGCTGTGCCAGTACCTCACTGCCCTCTGAATTGAGATTTTCCACCTAACATCTAATCTAAATCTCCCTTCTTTTAATTTAAACTGTTCCCCCTTGTCCTGTCACTATCAGACCATGTAAGAAGTCGGTCTCCCTCCTGCTTAAAAGTTCCCGTTAAGTACTGGCAGGCTGCAGTGACGTCTCTCTGCCTTCTTCAAGATGAACAAACCCACCTCCCTCAGCCTTTCTTCATAGGAGAGGTGCTCCAGCTCTTTGATCATCTTTGTGGTCCTCCTCTGGACCCACTCCAAGATCTTCACATTCTTCCTGTGCTGGGGGCCCCAGTCCTGGACACAGTACTTCAGGATGGGGTGTCATGAGGGCAGAGCAGAAGAGTACAATCACCTCCCTGCCTTGCTGGCTACCCCTCATTTGATACAGCCCAGGATACTGTTGGCCTTCTTGACTGCATCATAAGAAGCAGGCAGCACACACACACATACACAAAGCTGTAGCTGAGCTGTCTACCACGCATCAAATAGACTCCAGGAGTAGACAAAAGATTATCCATGGCCGTAAGGAGAGAGTGAGAGGAAGAAGATATTGATATATTCCCACACATTATGGGAATTATGGCCTTGCCATTGCAAATTCATTGAATTTGCAATGAAGAGAACAAAGCTTGTTTGTCTGAACAGACTGCATGAAGAGAATTTTACAAGCAGTCTGATGGCACATCTGAAAGCCCCTTAGTGAAGGATTTGTCCCACTGTAATTTTCATTTAAAAACTCTCTATATTACTGATAAAATGAAGCTTAATACCAGTTCCATATGTATATATTGTTCCCCTTGTAAAGAGGATTAGCTGTTTATATTAAAAGAAAACTTATTAACTAAAAAAAACATATGGATCATTTATAGTCCTGCTACTGTTTCCATGCATTGAATGAGGCAATGAAGTAAGGAAATGAAATGTTCTTTGGTTTTGAGGTTGCTAGTGAAATTATGCAGATAGATCATTTTCCCATCTTAAATCTGAATAATTCAGTTGCCATAGGATCAAAGTATGTGTTACGCTGCCTTCAGTTTACTTCCATGCATTGATTCATCCCTATTCCCCTTAGAACATTTTCCCTTTGATTTGGTAATGCTCATAAAAGCAGTTGGCAGCGAGTGTGGTCAGCATCCAGATTGCTCATTATCACGTTTATTGTTCTAAGCCTTATGTTTGCCTCCTCCTCCTGTAACCATTTATACTTGAGAAGTAAAACCTTTCCTTGTATGTGCATCTGTGTAAAAACTCAGGAGGAAGTCAAATCTGTTGCATTTTTATTGTTGATACAATATAAAATATTGCAAAATAGCTTAATCTTCACTGTTTCAAACCCAATTTTGTGAAGTAAAATATAATAGCCTAAAAACAAATTCAGTCATTAATGTTTCTATTAAACTTTCTCTGATACATCAAAGCAGCCTCATTTTGCTTGAAAAATTATACTTCTCAGAGTGAAGGTCTGGGTTAGGGGCTGTATTTGAGGGCCATTGGAATTAGACACCTAATTGATCCACCAAATGGAGTGGGTGCCCCAGCAAGTGAGGATACTGAGAAGGCAGAGTTAATGAACACCTTCTTTGATTCAGTCTTTACTGCTAAGACTGCCCTGCGGGAATCCCAGACCCTGGAGACAAGAGAGAAACTTCTATCCCTGGGAAGAGCAGCTTGTTCTGGATGCAATCTCCAAGCAGTTGGAAGACAAGAAGGTTATCAGAGTAGTCAACATGGATTCACCTACGGGAAATTATGGTTGACTAGTGTGGTAGCCTTCCATGTCACGATAAGCTGGGTAGATGAAGACAGATCAGTGGATGTTGTGTACCTTGACTTCAGCAAGGCATTTGACACTGTCTCTCATAACATCCTCATGGGTATGCTTTGGATGGTGGGATATATGAATGGACTGTGAGGTGGATTGAGAACTGGCAGACTGGCAGAGCTCAGAGGGTAGTCATCGGCAGTGCAAGGTCTGCTTGGAGGCCTGTAATTAGTGGTGTTCCCCACGGATCAGTGCTGGGGCCAGTCTTGTTCAACATTTTCACCAATAACCTGGATGAAAGGATAGAGTCCACACTCAACAAGTTTGATGAAGATACAAAGCTGGGTGGATTGGCTGACAGTACCAAGGCTCTGCTGTCATTCTGTGAGACCTGGGCAGGCATGAGAGTTGGGAGGAGAGGAACCTTAATGGATTTAACAAAGGCAAGTACAGACTCCTACACCTGGGGAGGAATAACCTCGTATATCAGTACAGATTAGGGGCTTATCAACTGGAAAGGAGGCCTGCAGAGAAGGACCTACATTTCCTGGTGGACAACAGGCCAAGGACTTTTAATTCATCACTGCACTTTTTCAACTGCATCATTCTACCAAAGCTTGCGGAGTTGCCTTGTGTTAACAGTGGCATGAATAAGGGCTCAGCAACATTCTCTATTTACTAACAGAGTAGAAGCTTCTTCATATCAGTCTATAATTCTAGTTTTTAGAGACTCTACTTCTGTAGAGAGTCCCATGTGGAAGGGCACACTTAGAGGCCTGATAGTTTTGATTTTTTAGCAATGTATTCCAGAAGTCTCTTTGTGCCTTTCAGGCAGTGCCTCTCATCACCTGACTCTCTTCAGATATGTTTAAAATTCTTGCAGAAGAAGAAAGAGAAATGAGATTTGAGCAGATGGCTGTTTTTATCAGAACATAATTTTTACCAGAACAGAATGCATTTAAAGGTACACCTCTATTCTTAGTTCTCACATTTGTTTTTGTTTGATTAACAAAATTAAAATTACAAACTCAATAAAGAAAATTGAAAGTTGCCTAACTTAACTCAGAAGCAAAAGTTCTCAGGTTTCCTTGATAGCAAGTATCAGTTGGCTTTGCAACTGAGTCATCTTGTTTTATCAGTTGGTTAATAAATGTAGTTTATAAAGTTATGTCATCATCTGAGAGAAAATCATAGAGCAACCCAGGGGGCCTGGACACATGGCTGTCATTGCTGCTGTGAATGAGATGAGAACTGAGATGACAGTTCTGAGTTGTTGTAGCATTGTCAGACTGAAATTCAAATCCTTGAGCTACGCATAAAAGTGCTGCAAGTATTACAGTAAATCGTATAAAAATAGAATCATAGAATAGCTTAGATTGGGAGTGAACTTGAAGCCCATTCAGTCCCAACCCCCTGCCATGGGCTGGTTGACCCCATGGTAGACTGCTCAGGGCCCCATCCAACCTCTAGAGATGAGGCACCCATAGCTCTCTGCATAATGTGGAATTGTAGACTGGGAAAAATATTAAGCCATAAAAGACTGAAAAAATATGTGATACACTACCTTGTTTCAGTGAGATCTCTCTGATCAGTTTTAGATCTCATACTCTACATGAGGTTATGGAACACAGATGGAACATCTAAAGAAATCTTAATGATTGTCAGCGTTACACACCCTGTTGTAAGCACAACTTCACAGCTAAAAGGATACAAAGGACCTTCACGGACAAGCTAAATTTCACCAGTCGATGGCTATTGAAAAATTCAAGCTCTACTTTATGAACTTTAGCTTAAAGTTCAAACTATCACACATTTACATGGTTTGTGTTCTAGCATGGCCAATACACAACCACCAAGCACCCTACTTCATTTTCCTGAGTGTCTGAAGGATAAAGTCAGCAAAATGAATACACGGATTTAATCACATCAATTATTTCTAACTTTAAACCATATTCAATTTGCTTAACGGAACTTATTTAGTGCCTGCTGGACATTACTATAGGGATGCAGTAATGAAGAAAAGCTACTCCAAGTTCTAGTAATTGCTTTCTTGTCTTTAATATTTAGTGTAATGTTTATCCATGCCATTATGTTTTATTATTTAAGCATACTTGTGCTTTTACCAGCTGTTTCACTGGGCTGAATGTTGTGATTGATATTTTGTAGGAATGGTGAAATTAAATGAGACCATTATTTGAAGATGTTCTTCTTGTTTAGGGTCAACAGTTCAAAGAGAAGATAGACTGAAAGCAACTAGAAAAAAGTTACAAGAATGATCTGAGTTCTGAAAAATGGGTTTTAGCATGAAGGCATAATGAGAAAAGTCTATTTATTCTATTTGAAAGGGCAAAAGACCAAGAGCACAATCAAATGATCAATCTAATTGTGGAATAATTAAGATGCTTTAATCCAGAATAGAGAGATTCAAAGCTTAGAGAATGAATCTTGATATATGTAAATATGTAGGTCTCTCTGAGGGTAATGCCTATTTATTTCTGTGGAAACTACAACGTTACAAAGAGCACAATAACAGCTACAAAATACTTTTTTTCAGCATAGTCACCACCATTAGATGTACATTTTTCTCACTGATGAACAAGAGCCTGCATGCTTCACTCTTAAAAATTTACATGGCCATCCAGAATGTGACTTGTCTTTCACATCACTGTCACTGCTGCTGAAATACACCACACACTTCCCACTGTGCTCACACACACATTCAGCAAGCACTGAAGAATATCAGTGGGTGCCATTTTTTTCTGCAGGGAGGAATTCAGTTCCACACCTTTACTCCATACAAACTTCCATGCCAGATGCCATTTTGTCAGACAAAATGTAACAGAATATTGGTGGGAATGTTCAGCTTATCTTGTCATACCACCAACATCTGTCTCTGATGGCATGGGCAAATATAAAAAAACAGGAGGCACTGCTTTTGAAACAGCCTCCATAGAAAGAAGACATACACAAATTTTAAGGATAACTAGTTGCTGGAACAACCTACTAAGGGATGTGATGGGTCTTCCAATCAAGTCAGAATGCTTTTTTGAAGCGAGGTTATAGCTTAGTGTTACAGTCTGGATGCAGAAATGATTGGTGAATGTCTTTGGTCTGCGTTATGCAGTGGAGTCAGACTAGATTATCATAACAGCCTTTATGTCTGTAGAAATCTATGCATATAAGAATTAATCATAGCTAAGGGCAGATGTTAGTGGCATAAGCAAGTAACTTCTGCTTTAGTGCCTTTAAATCAGAGCCTTTTCACTGTTCTTTTTTTTTTTAAAGGCTTCTTTAAAAAAAAAAAAAGGAAGGAAAGAAAAGCAGTCTAAAAACCTTCTTTTCAGAGATGTCTTGGAACATTTCACAAGAAAAGTTAAAAATATAAAAATTGAAACTATTTAAATTAGTTAGACATCAGTGCTCAGTGCATGGAAATTAAGCACGCTGCCCTCAGGGAGGTTTAAGTGTGAGGAGCAATTTTTAAAGTCATCTAAGGTAAGGGAAGGATCTTAAAGAACTCACCTCCTCCATTTATAAGCCCAAAGAAAGAATAACCGTAACAAACTGTGACTGAAAATCTGATATAAATGCTTTACTTAGGGGAATTCCATGGCTCAGCTTATTGCAATATTTAAAACTTATAAGAGGTTGTTCTTCTTTTAATACAGATGGCCTTTGCAATGGACTTTATTTTTCTCTCCAGGTCATTACTATCAGACAAACCAAATGATGCTTCCAATATTAATTACACTAAATTCATATAAAATATAAATGAAACCAAGATAAGGACATGTGAACATAAAGAAGATAAAGGCAGGGAAGAAAAATTATGAAAGATTTTTCTTTTGACCTTCTATGGAGATTTGTAATGGTTGGCCCCATGACCATCTGATGATGCAATTTGCAAAATTCAGATACTAACTTCTCTGTAGTCTCTATTAGATAGGAAAATTCTCAAGTATTACTTTCTATTGTACCTCATATAGATGTAAATGCTCTAGAATGGGAAAAAAAAGTACAAACCTAGATTTTGAGGTGCAGCTGAATGGAGTCCGAGTGTAGATGGGCTCTGTCGAGCTTTCATGAGAATAAATCTATGTGATCATTATTTTTTCCCGTCTCTCCAACTTACAAGTTCCCAACTGGAAGATCACTACTGAAGTGTTTATGGGCAAGGGAAGGGAGGCCAAGCTCATGTCCAAGGGAAGGATGCTTGAAATCAGTGCTGAAGCTGAGCAGAGAACCTTCTGGAAAGGCACGTTGACAAGTATGCCTACTTTTGGAATGAGTTTGTCTAGTATCTTTGAAGATTTCCAAAGAGGGAAGATGACTGGTATTTTTGACTAGGAGAATATGACTATATTGAACTGTATATGTAGAAGAAGACCTATACCCATTGCCTATAAAAATGGTTAGAAATCAAACCAGTGGCTTTTGGAAATAAAAATTTAAATGCTTTTTATCAGGTCTTTCCTGTGACTTTTTATGCCAAACATACAACTTCAGGATCCTGCTAAGAACTAGATTCACTTAAGCCATGCAGATTTTTATGGTGAGGCATGCAAGCTCTTATTAACCAAGATGACTGAAGGAAAAACAAGGTATTGTCAGACAAATAAGCAATGGCTTCTGTGTGACAAGATGGTACAAAATGCTTTCCACTGAGGATGTAAGAATGCATGTAAATGGAGGAAGAACTCAAATGTGGGTAGTACCGGTGTAGTGAAAGGAGAGAAACGGATTGTGCATAAAAAACATCTTTCATCTGCCCCACAAACTTCCACAAATAAACAAAATATATGAGCAATATTGGTGGTAGGTGGACATTTGGACCAGATGAACTTAGAGGATTTTTCCAGCCTTCATGATTCTATGATTCTACATCAGCTGTTACAAGAGGCTGCTACTAGAATTAGGCAGCAGGGATGAGAGGGATCACAAGGCACTCTATGAATTTTTTTTTCATATATTTTCTCACAGTTTTTTCCTCTCCTCTGTAGTTCTCTTATCTACCCCTATCAGCTTTCTATTTTAAGTCTTTCCCCAATTATGTCCTTCTGCATGGTCAAACTTCTCACACTGCTGTACTGGGAAGTTCTGGCTCTCTAATGATAGGCATTAGGCCCTTAAGCCAGAATCTCACTCATACTAACACTCTGAGAAATTCATTCTGATACCCAAGGCTTGGAAAATTATTCACATAGTCTTAAGCACATTTGAGATTGAAACTGGCAGGCTTTACACTGCAAGGCTGAAAACCTATCAGTCACTTTCACAAGAGAAGTCTGAAGTCAGATAGCAAATGATGGAATTTGTGAATGATGAGGGAAATGATATGGCACTGAATCAGCAAGAGATGAAGTGTTTAACCCACCCAGGATGATTAATAAGGTCCTCTTGGTGTTTAGAAGCACTTGGTAAAAGTCTGTGTGATGCTTTTAATGTTTCTGAAAGAGCAAACTCTTAGGAAAGCCGTGATGTAATTCACAATTAAACTTTCCTTTCTGACACCTAATGACTTTCATTTACTAGCTCATTCCTACCATTCCATGATTCTAGCAACAAGTTGGTTCAGATCCTACCTGCAGTCTGGGAGATACCAAACATTTTGCCACCTGCAGTTCCACTCATTTTTAATACCACCATTAAAACCAGTGGTGAGTGAGATGACAGAGCTGGATCATTAGAATTCTGGAGATAGAAGGTATTAAGGACATCTTAGTTTAAACAGCACTTCATTGTATGACCAAGCATTAAAAGGCCCTGAAAGCACTCCTATGAAGAATACTTCTTATTCTTATGTCATAATGAAATCAAGTAAGCTTTCAGGCCTCACTGAAGTATGCTGGTCTTGTTTTCAGAGAATTTAGAGATTCTAATTTGTGATTATTTCTACCAAATTTATTCCACCAACATTCTTATCCAAACTCTACGAACTGCACTTTTGTATTGATTGTGACTTTCTTTTTGTGAAGTTGGATTGGCTTTAATGATGTAAAAATATCATGATGAAAGTGGTTAATTCAATCTTAAAGTTGCAGCGCAGCATTCAGAGATAGCTTTTAGTCCTTAAGTAAGTTTAATTTAGGGTTTCTGGTCAGGGAACATGTTTTTGTGATTCCTTCTATTCATGTCGTATTATGCTCTCTGATGTTTTGCATGGAAGCTCAGAGTTAAATAGGTTGTTATTTTACTTATAGGCTTTGTAAAATGGGAGGGGTGAGAGAAAGGGAGAGAGGTAGGTAGCCAAAAGAGAGATTAATAAGGAGAACCACCAGCTAAGTGCACTGAATACTACAACAAGAATGCTTGTGTGGTGACCAGGCAAGACATGGAACTGATTCTTTTCCTCTTAAAAGTGGTGAAAATTTGAAGATGGAAATAGAGGGACAGTTTTCTGTGACACGCTGAAATGAATGGAGGGGTGTTACGAAGGGATTTGCCATTAGAGATGGAGCAAGATCCTCTTCCAGGCAGATCTCTCTTCCAACAGCCTTTTTAATGCAAAGCTCCAAACCACCACAGTGGACAAAATTTGTTCTTTCACAGTTGAGCACTTCTGATACCACCAAATAGAATTTTCTCCCACATAGATTTATGTAAAACACATGTACATTACAAGACAATTTTGCATTATATTTGCATATCATTACACTGTATGCAGTCTGTAAAAGCTGCAGGGAAATTAGGCAAACAAATGCCATCTCTTTTAGGAGAAAGCAGAACCTCAGAAGCAAAACTGTCTCACTTTTGACCAGTTTTCACTGTGTTCACTGATAAAACATTTACAAAAGCAAACTGATTGATCCAGAACAAGCCAGAAACAGTACAGGCTAATCTTGAATCTATTACTCTCCAGGTGAAATTTTGTTGATAATACAAAAAAATTGTTGATAATTTCTGTAATATGTACAGAATCCTAGATAGGATTTCTCTACATATCTAATTAAAGTTTCTATCTTACTACTACCTACTTCTATCAGGTAGTATTAGCTCCTGACAGCACTTGAGAATTCATCTTTTACTTAAAGACAAGGCATACACTTGCAAATTGATCCATGACAGTGGCCTTTGCAACATAACACAAATCAAGACAAAGTTCTGCCTCTTCACACTACGTTCCAGTCTCTGAAGCCTGAGAATCTTCTTTGTGCAGCCCATGCCAAAGCCATCACAAGCTTCACTGCAGCAAGGCTCAACTTGTGTGCTTAAATAAAGTGATGCTTTTGTTTCTGTGCATTGCTAATGTATGGAACATCTCCTGCAGAGGAATGCAAACACAGATTCTGTACTGATATCTTTGTGCAATTCAGCAACACATCTCCTAAAGCCAACAAATTCTCCTCGTTATAATATATTTGCTTCAGCAACTGATTTAAATCTTCAGAATGCTTGTTTTTCACAGCTTCAAGTTTATGATAAATTAATCTGCAGTTTATCCAGTAGGGTCTGAATCATTTACAAAATGAAATTTCCTTGTTTTGCTACTAGGGAAAGCACTGAAGATTTCTAAAACTTAAAGCGGCTCAGATGAGTAATATCTTGGCCAAGCAGGCTTGACACTTGCATGGAATTTGGTGAGCTGAGACTCCTGCATCCACAAGTCTCCTGGTTGATCACTGATGTACCAAGACCAACACTGTGAGGATCTGAGCTGAAATAGTGCCGTGTGGCAGGATAAGTGGGGCTACTTGCAGCTGTAAATGCAGAAGCCTATAATAATTGCTCTGTTCCTCAGTTCATTGAGGCGGAAAACAGGGGCTGTGATGTTTGCTTGCTTCTTAAGGGGCTATGAGGCTTAATTAATCAGCATCTGCAAAGTGTTTTGGGATTTTTGCCAGAGGGTATTTTGCATATAAACCATTTTTCCTTTCAGTCTTCTGGAATTATTAATTGTACTCTTGAAGCATCAAATGGCATAAGTAGGAACCAAGCTCCTGTGCAAAGTCATCTGGATAGTGCACACACCAAAGCCAATGTACAGTCCAGTAATTTCACAGCAAGATAAAGGAAATGTGTAGAGGAAGGAGAAGAGAAGCACTAATACAATCATGCATTTTCATGATGAGGGCTGGAGCAGAGCTAACTACTTTTAAGCTGTTTCAGATCCTCTAGATATGTAGCTTTCACTGTAAATGAATAAATTTTCAGACCTTCTGCACTTACATCTTTCTCTTATTAGTTACATCTGGATATTATCTAGGCCACAGCATGCTTTTAATACTGACTTCTTTAGGAACGAGTTATCTACAACTTTACAAACAAATCTATGAACATCTTCATTGTCTTGGTCATTTTGTTAATCTTGAGGTTTTAATATCAAGGCTAAATTTCCATTCAGCAGTCTTCTGGCATGAAAGCTATCACTACAATACCTCCAGAAAAACCTTGCTTTGTTAAATCCTTGTTTATAAATTTGGCATTGACTTCTCACCTTGACATATGGCTGAAAACTACAAGCTTCCTACTTTGTTAATAAATGTCTCTGAAGTCATGAAGCAAACCAGCATTAGCCAACTATTAATTTCTTTCTGACTATAATTAAGATTTATGGTTCTTAGTGCTTGTGTTTCCGCTCAGTTTTAGTACTAACTTATTAATATAATATTGTATCACTGCACTTAAACAAAATGAGGATTTTAATTTTCATTACTAACAAACAGAAGGCTCTTAATTTGCATTTCTTTTATCACCTTTATATAATTTTCTTCTCTGCTTTTAAGGATGCATATTTCATTTTTATATTTTCTATTTTCCATTCATTGAAAGCATTTAGCATTTCACCACATTTGAAGCAACAGGAAATAAACTTTCATTTCTAAATCCAAGCAGAGGAAGCAGTATGAAACATTTTAAGGATTATTTCTTGAAGAAGGAGAATAGCTTCCAGTTATATTTTGCCTGTCTTTTTCAAATTGCATAATTTGACTGTTGCAGGCTAATACCCAACAGGCGTGGAAGATAACACTGACAACTACTTTTCAATATATTATCTGTAGCATTTTCAAAAAGCAACTGAGAAAATCAAGCTTGTTTTCTGCAGATTGAAATTAACCATTCAGGTGCCTGCATCATCATTACAAATTTTGGTGGATATTTTGGAAGGCCAAGAAGACTGCATATTAATGTGTCACAGATATATTAAAAAGCGGGGGAGAAAACCCTCAGCTGAGTAAAATCAGTCAGAGCTTTATCATCACATTTGACAGTACCAAGATTCTTGGATCTTGGATGCATCACTTCATTCTTAAAAAAAAATACAGATAAAAACATGAAAGGACATCACAAGTGAAAAATAAAGTCTTGTGTAGTCTGCATGTTGCTTAGTAAGCTAAGGCTGAGTTTAAATTTTCAAATCATTTCTGAGAATGACAATAATACTTAATGAAGTTAGTCCAGTCCAGTCCAACATTTGACAACCAGAACTGCATGTTCTCTGCCAAAACATCGTATGCATATCCTTTAACTGATGAGATCCAAAGTGCCTGTAACTGAAGCATAGATTTTTCAACTTGATTTGCAAAGATGACAATTAAGCAGATGGTAAGTGCCAAATACCTTATTGTATTTCATAAAAGATTATTAGTCAAGCCCTGTGGAAAGGAGTCACATGGAGAAGACGGTAGGCTTTTTATTTTTCTCACAGTGAGATGAAAATATCAGGTTGGGTTAAATGGAAACACAGGAGACATCTAAGCTCACATGCACGCAGATTTACAAGAAATGTAAGGAATGAAAGTGCCAAAGCATTATTTCCCAGCAGCACGTAACAATCCCTTGGGTTCATGCAACTTCAGACATGATTTCTAACTAGAAAAAAAAAAGGAAAAAAAATAAATAAATCAGAAAAGCTGTCGAGCTGACAGCAAGACTAGGATATAAAATCAAGTGAAATAATAATGCATAACATCTACCAAGCTCCTCTCCTTTCCACCAAAAATGTAACTTTGCTTGCTTCTAAAGGAACTCTATATCTACGAGGCTCTCAAGAGTCACCAAGAAGATATGAGGGGAAGGAAAACCAGCTGAGTGACAAAATGAGGGATCAGCCATTTTTCTTTCTACATCACAGTTGACATTGGGAAATCCACTGCACGGAGTTTTGAATCTGCTTCACATGGAAGAGAATTGGGTATGGCATTAGATAGGTTAAGTTTGAACAAACAAGCTTGTTTCTTTCCTCAGGTGTGGGAATTAAGGGATCATCTTTAATGGATTTACTTGCATCATCCAAATTGTACCAGTCTTGTGAACTCCAATAGACCTCTCACTGCTATGACAAATTAGATTATATCTCAGAGCAAGCTCTGAGCCAGTGAGCAGACAAAATGCCGTGTACTAACCCTTAATATTACAAGAGATCATTCTTCACCTATTTAACACTAGAAACAGTAATCATAGTATGAGGGAACTTCTACTTGCTTAGGCTCTTAATGCAATCTAAAGTTAGAGCAAAATCTGAGAGAGCCAATTGATTGGCTCCATACAGGAACAGCTAGTTTATTCAAGCAATCAGTCTTGTGATGAATGTGTTCAATTTTTAAGAGCTTGTAATTTAGCACTAGCAAGGCTAGAGAAACAAATATCTCTGATTTCTGTAGAGGATCCAGGACCCATCACAGACACACCATCCACAAATATCTTGCAAGTGAAATGTTTCACATGTTGTAGCAATGCCTTGAGAAGAGATGCTGAAAATGTAATTAAAATGTGGATCTCAGGACTACAGCTTGGAAGGACTGATGCTGTATTGGAAATGCTGTCACCTGCCACCTCACCACTACGTGGTAGTGGTTCCCATGACCCCATCAGTTCTTGGTACTGCTTATAGATAAAGAATTTAGAAGAACATACACCTGAAGAGGAATATGTGCAGCCATGAGTGCGGACAGCATCAACAGAGGTCACAGACAAGTTGAACGTCTGGTCTCTAATATTCTGTATCTTACAGATTTTCTCCTCTCATGAGCAAAAAGGAGGGCATTGTATGCATACAAGTTTGCATTTGGATTCTGATCCTTCCATTCTCTTTGCAAACTCTATTCAGTGTCCAAAAACTTCCCTAGAAAGCTTGAAAAACCAGGAGGTAATTTCCACCCATGCAAATACATAATTACATGCCATGATTTTTAAGCCTGTGGCACAATTATTACTCTTTGTAAGGGAGAATATGATATGACTCATTATTTCTGAGCTTATGAAGTCTTCAACATTATTAAAACCACTGTATAAAACTGAAGAAATAGCTAGAACTTTTAGGTGGTAGGTTGTACGGTTGAATTAGTACATAAATATACTTTCTGAAGTAAGATTTTGCAAGAAGCATTAATGTCATTCAATTAAGTTTTGGAAAAAGAAAATCTAATTACATTAATTGCAGAATATTTATCTAACTTTGTATCGTAAGCCATAAAATTCAAGTTTGTTTTCAATCTATGTATTATGTAAAACTAGATAATATGATTTGTTTTCAAATATATTTGATCTGAGCATCTGGACAACCAATTTAATTTTATGATGTTCTGTGTGATAAAGCAAGAAATTTTCATGATGCATAAGGGCTGTAATATATTGGTCCACATATTTTTAACAGGACTTTTTTCTTTCATACATTACTCTTACAGTATCTTTCTGGACAAGATGTCCAGCTAGACAAAAACATAATGTAATGGGTGAACAGCTGGATGACAAATCAGGCTCCAATAGTTATAATACAGGCTTACATGAGGCTGGCAGCCAGTCAAAAATAGGGTTCTGCAGGGCTCCATCTTAGGGCCACTTCTCTTTAATGCTTTAATCAATGATTGGGATACAGGCCTTTGAAATTATACTATGTTTATTTACTACAAAATGAATTGCTGTCAGGTTGGTTGCATGAATTCTAGAATGCTCACAGAATCATAGAATACCCCTAGTTGGAAGCGACCCACAAGGATCATCAAGTCCAACTTGTAGCTCCAAACAGGACTACCCAAAAATCAGACCCTATGTCTGACACTTCCTGAACTCCAGCAGCTTGGAACCGTGGCCACAGCTCTGGGGAGCCTGTTCCACTGACACTTGTACTTCTTTCTGAAATAGGGTTCAATATCATGATTTTTTGCTGTGTTGTGGTTATTCTCTCCTAATCGGGGTGAAGTCCAACTACCAGAGTGGATGTCACCTGAACTGCTTTGGCTCTGAGGCCAAGTGAACAAATAAAAGCCCTTGGTTTGACTCCATTTTCTGGCTGTTTTATTGAAAAGTCAGCTAAATGTTTCCCATACGGTTTCCCAGTCTCTGGGCTGTGGAGTCTCTGCTGTCTTGTTTCTTTCTAGCCAATTTAATGAGATATTTTTCTACACAAAAGAAGGGACAAGAGAATCCTGCTCCAGAAATGATAGCCTTCTGACTGAAGGAGTCCCACTGGGTCTGTGAGTTCACTTCCCCAAGGCAGGGGAAGAAACTGAGCAAAGGCTTAATTTCAGCCAAAATTATTCAGAGAATTCCACCCACATTTGCAAATATAGGATTCAACAAAATCACTTCCCTCCTTCCTGCTCCATTACCGTGAGGTGCTGTGAGAACATCTTTTCAAACTCTCTGGCATCCCACACCTTTTGCAAGGTACTGAGTAATGCCACTCCAGATGAGTGTCATGCAGGCAGAACATCTCTCTTTCCATGCTGATGTTGCCTCTGGTGATAAGATATCACTCAGTGTGATGGCTGGCTGTGGCATAAAGTCTATTAAAAAAATTTCTAACCAGTGATATATTTGCATTAAACATTGAGAGGTTGTCTCTTGGTAAATAGAAAGTCTTTTAATTTTTCCCATGTATTTAGCAACTCAGGATATTATGCTCTTTCTTTATTTTTAAGAAACTAAAGCGTAACAGAAATGTATAAATAAATTCAGTCAAGTGAATTTGTCCTAAATCTGTCCTAAAATTAGCATATTAAATAGTCATGTAATTGTAGCTTCATAGGTTTTGCAAGCAAATAAATCCCCAATATAGTAAGCAGTTTTCATGGCAATGTTTCATTGCTGAGGCAAACAATAATACCAGGAGGTTTCTGGAGCCACATTCGAAGTATGAATGTGAATAAGATGTAAAAAAGATGATTTTATATTGAAAAATATTTACATGATAGATTCAGTGCTATATTTATCTTTTCATTTTGTTTTTCATAATCCCTGAAAAACTTGAGAATGTTAATAGAAAATATTCTACCATTTGCCATAACAAAGCTTTTAATTATATCATGTTACGCCTGTGTAATTGATCCCAGTTGATATAGATGATAGCATATGTAGTGTACAATTGAGAAAAGTGAATTTTGTGAGAATGCTATTGTACAGGCAGCATTTGAGAGATCCAGGTTGTACTGGTTAATAGGTGAAGACAATCTTCCTCAGCAGCACGTGCAGAGTATTTCCATCCACAACAATAGAGGTACTCAGATGGAAAACGGAACTACCTCTCCCACAGAACAGCTCAGGTTGCTCAGGTAAACAGTAACACTTACCTACAGCTGGGACCATCTGAAGGTGCAGACTCTTCTAGAAAAAATACTTGTGATTGTATCAAATGCTGAACATCCGTAGTCTGAACATATTATAGAAAACATTAAACACATTATTCACATAAGAGGTATAAGTGTTTTGCAAAGAGAAAGCTGAAAGAATGCTACGTAGAAAAGTTCTAGCTAACTCAGTATAGATTGGGAGCAACTTTAGTAAATATGCACATGGACATGATAATATCCCTTCCAGATTATTATATGGCAGTCCTCAGAGTAACTCTTCTCACATTCTGGATATTGTCACCTTCAAAGCTACAAACTGAGTCACTGCATGTAATACAAACACATTTTGAATCTTACGTATGCTCAGTAATCACTGCCTCCATGGTAAAAGCAAGAAACAACATCAAAAAAAGCCTGGGTTTATTCCAATACAAATTCAATTCATTTAAAATAAGTGTTAGCAACACCTTTACTTGATCACATTTAGCCAGTATCTTAAAGTGGCCTAAATGTGTAAACTGCCTATGAAAAATTGAACACTCCTTAGCTGTACATCCTGTTTTTTCTCTTTACCTTTAATGGACACTGATATAGTTGTTTTGTTGTTTTGTTGTTGTTTTGTTGTTGCTGTTGTTGTTCCCTTCCAAAAGAATGCTTTAAGGATTCCATTATTTTGCAATGTATTTTGACTTATTTATGCATAGCTGCCATAGCAAAATCTGGGCTTGTTATAAATAGGTGCTCCAAAAGATCTGCCCTTCTCTATCTAGTATTTCAACTTTTCACCTTGGAGAATCAAACATATCTTTGGAGTATTTTGAGTGAAAAAGAAGCATCGTGGTGAAGTCCTACAGCTTCTTTACTTCTGGGAGTCATAAATTATATTCAATAATTCCACAGAATTAAGTCAGTTGATAGCAAGAAAATCTGTTTGAAATATGATTTATTATAAAAAAAAGGAGTTTTTTCAGCTCATTATTCAGTTAGCCACTTCTTTCTTTTGCACAATAAGAAAAGACAGTACAAACATTTGAATGTCTAGTTTGGAGACAGTCCAAATCCACACCAGCAAGATGCAAGAATGTTGACCATTCAGAAGCACTGTGACCAAGATGTGAGATCTACTGCCATCATGAGCTTACCAGATCCAAAGGCACTGGTCTGCACCAATATCTTCACCCAAGCTTTCCTCCTGCCACTTCTGCAGAGCTTAATTCTCCTATCACCTGTGTTATGTGGCTCCCACTTGAAGAGTGGGTGGACTTCAATGTCAAGGAGAGAAAGTCGTGTGTGTTCAGAAGGTTTCAGTGTTCCCAGCGAGCCCTCCCTGTGAGAAAACACATACTATTCAAATGTCAGACAGTAACAGCGAGGAGATTTAACTGTGTGCAAAATGCCCTGAGAAGTCAAGAACTATTTTGGAATAAAGAAATGATGAGTTGTCCTCACCAGGTAGACTAAGACACATTCTAACCTCTCCACAGGTCCCAAAATATACCTAACAAACTGAACCCATATTATGCTGGAAAATAACCTGTCACTGAGGATTTTGCCACTCAGAAAACACTGAGTGGATCAAGTTTAAAGAAGGTAGTGCAAAACTAAATAGGGAAATGGAGCAGGTATTTTTCTCTGTTCTAAAGAGGGAGATGGCAGGAATCTTTTTAATTTTTTTCATTCTGCTCAAGTTAAATAGTCAGGAAATTATTTGGCCCTGCTGCTAGAGCCACCTGAATGCAGATGGGAAACAATATTACTTAATACTATTTTTTCTGTAATTTAATTTGAGGGAAAAATTCTAGCACTGAACACAGTTTTACGTTTAGTATTTTCTATCAATACATCTGATAAAAAAAATAGATGAAATGTGATATTCAAAACAAATCTTTTCGGATCGAGTCTGAAAATAAAATTCTCATACATCTCTTGACCCCTGATCGACATTTTCATGCAAGTGGAAATACATCCTGCGAGGGATTCCTGCAAGTCCTGCAGCTCACCCTGCCTGCTCTGTGCATGCAGGATGCATCAGCAGACTTTTCAAAAGCACACAATGACTTCAGCACAAAAAAAAAAAACCAACACATATCTAGGTTAGATACTAAAGTGATGAATATCTGACCCCAGAATTATTTTCTCCACACCAAGGCAACACTTTAAAGAGCTGATAATGAAAGTAATAGCTAATCAATATTCAGTTTGGAATCCTTGCCACTGCAATTGCTACAGATGCGGATAAATTCTATTTGAGTCTCCTTGTGCTACATTCAGTGATGTGATTTAGCAATAACAAAGGAAGAGATCAATCATCTTGAAAGTATCTTAAAATTATTCACTAGCAGCATTATAGATCATGGTTCTGTGTGCTCAGGATCTGATTATATGCCCATCAGTTAGTGTGAGCACTTTGGAAAAGAATACAAGACATGCTATGTTACAATAATTTTGAGGGCTGGACTATCAAATTCAAATGCGTTTTACAATATATTGTTTAGAACTGTCTAATTTTGATGGATGTTCACAGAAGCAGGAGAAAACTACTGGAAAGAGTCCAGCTGAAACAAATAAATACAAGGCACTTTAAATGTGTAGCACCAAATCCAATTCCAAGACTGAGGTGTTTCTGAAACATGTGCACACACCCACTCACCCTTAAAGGAACATTAATAAGCGCCTCTATCCTAGCTGACAGCAGCCAAACAGTCTCAATTGCAAACCACCCCCAATTACATCAACAGAAACATGAGTAATCCATACCGAGGAATGCATGTGTCAGTAATTATGTGAATTTATACAGTGGCTCCCTAAAATAGTGACCTATAGTTCATGAACTAAGTTTGCTATATCCGTTATAATTTTGTTTTAAATGAGCAATCCCATTGCTGTTGTTTAAACTCGTTAGGCCAGACAGGGTGTGACTGATTATGAAGTCTCACAGCTGCCTAGTTCTTTCTGTATTGGATTTTGTTTCTCTGCCTATTGATAAAACTTTGATTTCTCTTACCAGAATACTTTTTTATCATATACATACCAGAACTTCAGTGAAAATATCAAATAATTTCCATGAGACCTCATTCATCTTTCCATATAACTTTCTCTCTCCAAATTGTTCCTTGCTCAATTATACATTTGCACCATTCCGCAGCTGTGCAAAATATCTAGTGAACAATGTTGACATTTTTGTTGTGCCTGATTTTATATAATCACCTCAAAAAGAAATAAATAGCCAATTTGTAACAGCTACAGAAGAAATGGAATCACAAGCAATACTGAGACTGGAGAAATATAACCACCCAAATCTCCTATTCAGTTCCCACTCACACATCCCGTGAATGAGCAGATTTATAATACTGGGAGTGGAGTTGGTCTGAAATTCCGAATATTAAAATATCACAGTGAAAGCTGCTGAAGACTTCAATTAATCCCTATTGATTCAGCGTCATTTCAAGTCCCTGCACACAAACAGCTCTGTATACAAACAAAACAATGAAAAACGTAAGATATTTGGGGAAAAAAAAAAAAATGAAACAAACTAGCAAACAAAAAAACTAACAGATTCAGCATTAGAAATAGTGATTTCAGGTGACATTAGGATTTCTGGCATTGCTCAGACCGTTCTCCATAGAATATGCTGGTTAGCTCATTCTGTATGTGAATGAGCCATGAATCTCTGCTTCCTACCAATAGCCCTCTTCCTTAGATGTGATCAAGACAGAGAAGGCCTTAGAAGTGCACTCTGGCCAGTCCTAAACCATTTGTCCTTCAAGGCTGCCAGTCTGCCTCCTGATGTGCTGAACAGTGCTGTCACAAGTAGGCAGAAAAAGCAGCAGATAGTGAGGCAAAATGACTAACTGAGATTCCTGTCTCATATATAGAGTGGCTTAGAAAATAGCCTAGCACACAAAAAGACATCTTGTTGGACTATTTCTGAAATAATTCACATTTTTCATATTGCAGCTTCAGTTCCAGTCATCTGAAGTTCTGCTTCTGAAAATATTTTGAATTAAAGGCATAGCTGGCAAAGTAAATACTCCTAAAGTCACCTTAAACTTTCATACTAAATAGACAGAAAGTTAAAATTTATCCCTTTTGAAAAGTCTGAAAAAATAATTTTTTTTGTCAAACAACTATTTCATTAAATAATAGTGTACCTTTATACCTTTTTGTTAGTAATAATTACAGTGTATTAACACTTCTCTCGATAAAAAGATCATAACATAATTACAGCAATGCCTAGTGCATGACTGGGAGAAAGACTTTTTATTACAAGACTATAGCATCTGAATAATTTGATGTATTTTCTTAATGAAATTAGAATGCCTCTCATTTCATCTGAAACTAACAAGCAGTTTTATGTTGATAGTTATTATTTCACTTTTGCATTAATAGTCCATAAACTACAATTAAAATTTAGATAAATTTGATAGTATATCTCAATAGTATGAAATGTTACTTACAGTTCTAAAAGTATTAGGATGAAACATGAAGAATTTTAATATTTTTAAAGTATCTAGCTTCCCTTCAACTTTTCCTTTATCCTAACCATTTTAAATTAGCTCAGATAAGAGCCTACAATTTTTTGGGGGGTAGGAGTGACACTGAGGTTTGTGACAAACAGTATAAAATCAAAGAAAAAGAAATCCTTCAAGTCTACAGGCAAAGCAAAGTTTTTAAGTAACATTTCACAGGAAATATTGTAGAAGTAGATTGAAAAAGAACAATTCCTCACTTGAAGTGTTACAATTTCTGGTTAGATCCTGCAAAGTTTAATTTCAATTAATTTTATACTTTTTAATGGGGTTATTGGTTGAGAGATTGTGGTGGCTCAGTGTCCAGATAGAGATCAGTGACAAGTGGTTTCCCTCGGGTGTCTGTACTGGGACCAATACTCCTTAACATCTCCTTTCTCTGGAGACACTCGAGGTGAGGCTGGACAGGGCTCTGAGCTACCTGATTTAGCTGTAGGTGTCCCTGTTCATTGCAGGAGAGTTGGACTACCTTTAAATGTCCTTTCCAAGGCAAACAATTCCATGATTCTATTAAAAGGGTGGTTGACTATGAAAGCCATCCCTGCTGCTGACACGAGTCTACTACTTATTCACCTAGTTTATACTCAGCACTGTCTTCACTGACTGAATTTTAATGGGAGAGGAACAGAGATCTCAAAGTCACCTGTAACATCCTTGAAAATCAGCAAGACAGGAGATAGAGCACATGAGATGAGTAAGAGGAGCTGTAAGGATATTTCTACTTTATGAGTTGTGATATTAGAAAACAGGGAAGAAGGGATACTGCATTCATCTTTTGCTTTGGTTGTTAGTTCATTCCTCCTTTTGTTTCTGCTTTAAGCCTGCCTTCTCAAGCCATATAGTGAACAAGATCTCCACTAGCACAGGTCTTACTTGGAGCAGAAAAGGTAATGGTGCCTGGAAAACAGCTTTCTAGTCATGAAGGATTTGATCAAGCACTGGACTAAACTGTTAAAATAGGAACAATATGAGCATAGCAGAAGTCAAAATATCCTGACAACTTTCACTTCTCCCTTTTAAAAAGGGCTTTTAAAAAGGTCTTTAAACTGTATGAAGTTTTGCTACCAAAAGTCAATGCAATGACTTGTGAATTTTGAACTCCCATGAATTTTGTGCAGAAAAACACAGTGTGGTTGAGGCAAATGTGACCTGACCTGACCTCACGAGCTGTCACTGTTGAAACAGGTCAGAACACATAAAAATATTTAATTGACTCCCAGTGGGTTACTGAAAACACCATCTCTGACCCAACAATATTGTGGTTCAAAAGATAGTCTTTTGCAGTCTGCTGCAGCTCTTGGCACTGTCTCAAATATATGTGGAAATTCACCCTGTAATGCAGACTTGCCTCTTTAGGAAATTAGCATTGTAAAAAATCCTACATCCATTTTCTTTGTGGCAACGTTGCCTTTGGTGAATTTATTGAGCAGGAAAAAAAAATCACAAGTTCAAAAAGAAAAAGATAAAGAAAAGGAAGGAATGCAAAATTGTGACAACAGTAAAAGAAGCTATGCTCATCAGTGTACCTGTACTGACGTTCCAGCATCTCATTCTATGTGAGGTTTTACACTAACATAAAGGAAGAAAGCCTCCCTGACCAGAGCAGAGCTCATTTCAATAAACAAAGACCAGAAAAGATGGTGAGAAATTGACTGCACCCATTTTGTAGCAACGGAAAAGTTTTCTGGCAGAGAATATCAAAAGAAAAGAAAACCCAGAAGTTGAGTCCTGATCTCAAGGATCCTTCCAGCTAGCAAGAACAAAATAGGCCAGAGTTAAAAACTGTCTCTTTTACAGTAGAAGACCATTTGTAAGAAAAGAACAAATAAAAGAAAACTCAAAAAACACATCCTTTCGGTTTCCAACAAAAAGGAAGGGAAGGAAATAAGTCCTCCAAAGGTGTAACAAATAATAATAATTAAAAATAAAGTTGAGTGTGACACTTTAGCAGATTAAATACAATGTCATAGAGCTAAATGGAAGGCCAGTTCAGGCTGTGATGACAGAAGAGTATACATGGCAATGACTGAGACAATGACCTCTATAAATATCCTTGTCAAGGTAATGAACTTAGGGAGAAAGGACACAACCACAGCAGCTGTTCTGGAGAACAGGCAAAGAAAGCCTGGAGGAAAATATCCTTGGTTTTGTATGCTTTCCCACTTATTATCTAAGCCTGTAGCTGGCATGGTTGAGAAACAGAAAACTCAGCATGTGATGTGGAGATGTGGAGATATGACTCAGCCAAATACAGAAGAAAAAATACCCTCTACTTATAAAAGTTCTGTAAAAAGCCAGGAAAAGGACACTCTGGTTTAGGTTATTGTACAGCCACCAGTATTTAGCTTTTTGAACTTACTTGTATGGAAGTTCTCCCCATTTCCTTTCACAGAGCAGCTCCAGTTTGATTCTCATCAGCCCTTCAACAACCTCATCACATACTTTAGCAAACCAAACATCCTGGCTAAGGTACTTTGTTACACAGTAATCACAGTTCCTCATTATGTGATGGCCACCGATGAACACCGATACCCCTGACAAAGAAATATTAAGCCCAGTGCACTTTCAAAAACATGAAGATACCCAAAGATGCAGTCAGGCTCCCACTGGCAGTGTTTGGAGCTAATGAAGCTGAAGCACCCAATTATTTTTGTTAGGAAGAAAGTGTAACATAAACATAAATGATCAACCCACTACAGCAATGGATAGGCTAGAGATTTCTGATGTTTTTCCATTATCCAGCATCTAATAGAGAAGGACACACTCTCTAGCAGAATAAGAAGTGCATACATGCAAAGTTTCATATTTTGCATTTTCACAATTACCAAGCTGACTTAGAGGGATTTCATTAACATAACTGATTTTAAGCAAGTATTTATTATAAAAGATCTCCGTGGAGAGCCTTCTGGGAGGTCAATGGAGAAAGATAAAGTTTAGCACCTCTCAGAAAATACAAAACATCCCCAAATAACCTTCTCATGAAACCCTTGCATTTGATCAGCTAATTTTATCTTATTTACTAAAAACTCTGGCTGCTACTTAAAACTTTCCTTGCTTTCTCTTTCTAACATTAATACTCTTGCATTTCCCTTTACAAGACATTCTCTCATGAGTAAATTCTAATGAGCTCAATTTTCTGAGCCAATCCACAACTTTCAGTTCAAGAATTATATGCTGTTTCAAAAATGGATTAAGTTCTCTGCTGAAACTGTATTTGGTAGTCCAGTAAACTCACACAAAATCATAATTCAATTGAGGGAATTATATCTTAAGGTCATTTTTTCCCCAGAAACAGGTTTTACACTTTTCTAGCTTGTTTTTAACCTTGTTTAAGACTACATGTTGAATAAATATTCAGCAGTAAAATGCAACCAGTTGATCAAATAGCAATTTTTATATCCCTTTGTAAAGTAAGACATTAAAGAATGAAAATTCCTTCTAAGTCTGGTCTTTGAACTCTTGAAACTCTGGCTTTGCCTTTATTTATTATATCTTTGCTTAGAATTTTGAAAGACAACATATATTTAACTTTTTTTTTTTTTTTCCTCCAAGTCAACTGTACTTAAACTGTTTTAAAAGCCTTTACAAAATGGTTTTGCTCAAATTAGATCTGAATGGCTTTTCTCTTCATGCTCCTATCCATTCCACCTTCCACAGTCTTCAAAATTATTAGGACAGAGTCTTACAAATCCAAGATCTATGTTCTAATGCAGCAGGAAGGATGAAATTATAGTGTTAGTATGTTAGGCTACTAATGCATTTTTACTTTTCTCTAAAATACATTTCCTTCTTTGTTGACATTTATAGCACCTTTGCCTCATTATTGAGGGATAAGAATATCACATACAACCAAGTCAATGGGACCTAGTTTTATTTCAGTCTCAAATCATGCTGGCATAGCACACGTTTTGCCTTTTTTTTTTTTTTTTTCTCAACCTGCCTTATTCCACAGTGCCAAGACTGCTTAATACAAACTAGATCCCCCAGTCAAGAAGGACGGACAATTGTTTTCAAAATCTGTTCCCACTCATTCATTTGCTAGTCAGGCTCCTTACAGGACACAGAGCATTTCATTTCCATCACAGGACAAATCAAAGACATACTGGTCTCCAGTAGCTAGAAATGTTAATGGTTTTGAGATGATTTGTCTTGAAAAATTCACCTGTCCTGATTGGGTTGTCAAAAGCCAATTCCTCCAATATGCTCTTCTGTAGGAAATCTTTCTGCTGAGTCCTCGAAAGCCTGTAATATTGAGAGGCTGATTGTAGTGAAAATTACAGGCACTCAGAGTAGAATTTCAGCATTTGACCTTTTAGTGGGAAGGTCACAGGACTTTCTTATTATCAGAAGAGCCTAAACCTTTGCTATAAGTGAATGCCAGCAAATTCTTCTTTTCTCACTGAAAGGATTCCTATTGTTACAGCTTTCTTCAAAAGTTAAATGCCTAATTGGTAGGCAAAAGCCAATTAGCCTTTGTTTTATAAAAGGCTTTTCTGAAGTTTGTGGCTGTGAAGTATCAGAAAGACTGTGCTCTTGTACACTGGTTCTGAGAAGATCCAGTGTTTGAAGATCACCTTTTTGGCCTTGGTTTGATCTACCGTAGATGATTTCAAGAACAGTCAGGTGTCAGGTCTCACTACTGCCTCCTACCCATATTTTCTGCTTCACCCAGTAGTACAGTAAGCATAAATGTACTGCAATCTCCTATTTTTTTGCCTTAGATTTTGGTATTTGAAGATCTGATTTTGTCAAAGGATTTCACAGAATCACAGAATCCTTAGAGTTGGAAGGGGCATTTAGAGGTCATCTAATCCAACTCCCCTGCAATGAACACAGACATGCACATCTAGATCAGGTTGCTCAGAGTCCCATCCATCCTGGCCTTGAAAGTCTCCAGGGATGAGGCATCCACCACCCCAAAGAACCAGCCATCCCTTCAAATGATTTAGTTAATTACAAGGAGATTAGATCTGCATATAAAAATAAAGGAAACAATGTACCCAAATAAGTTCTTTTCTTGATGTGATTCACAATAGGGAAGTTACTATCCTGAACGTATTGCATGCTGCAGCTCATAGGAACTAAATCCTCAGAGCATAACCTTTCAAATATGAGTTGCAGAAGTCTGTGACAGTCTATATGGTGGCGCTTGTAGGCTCTGATTTTGATGCAGAAATTTTTACCAGCATTAACAAATACTGCTATTCAAAAATAATGGCAAATACTTTTTAAGGTCAACACAACTTTAGATACACTTTAAATCACAAAAACGTGTCTAAGTGCTTTGCTGGATCTGGGCCACATACTAGAGCCTTGAAATCAGGCTGGAGAGGAGTCCCATAAGTATTTGGTTCACTGACCTGAATCTGAGCATGAAGAAATATGGTATGTCCTGTGAATGTGCCTCCAAGCAAGCTTACTCATCACAGAATCACAGAATTGTAGGGGTTGGAAGGGACCTCTAGAGATCATCGAGACCAACCCCCCTGCCAAAGCAGGTTCCCTACACCAGGTCGCACAGGTACTCATGTTAACATGGAAATATTTTTTGGTCAGTCTCACATTGTTCATACAAACACACTCGATAGAAAGCACAGTGGAACATCCTACAGGTATGCAGGCACTGTCCTTCAAGTTTTATATGGTAGAATATTTCCTTCACACAGTTTTAAACTAAATAAGGACAACCTTCTGCAGCAAGCCTATTTATCTTTTCCTTTTAAGTAGATGAATTATAGAAGAAAATGAGAAGGGAGTTCTTTTGTCTGAAACAGAAGAGCTGATAGAATGCTTCTGAGATGACAAATGCGATTACCATATTAATCACATTTAGCATTATGCTATTATCTCATTTTGTCTACTTGACTAAAAAGCTTAAGTGAGAGACAGGGATGCTTCTCTTGGCAACATCAGTGGTTATCTTTATGATGTTACAGACTCAGAAGTCTGCACATTGACAACAGGTTTCTTAAATTGGTCAAGATTGCTATGAAAAGTAACCTGAGAGCATATAATATCCTCACAGCAACTGGATATAAGAAGGAAGAAAAAGCTCCCAGAAAGCAGATTGAATATGCAGGGATTTTTCTCACAGTAGTGACTGGAGTTTAAGTTAAACCACCTTACTGATGCTATTTTCAGGCAATGAAAGTTAAGCTATGATCACCATATCTGCTATGAATAATCATGAAATAAGAAGACACAAAGCTTTTTCTTCGAAGTGCAATGAAATAGAAGATTGAGAAATACGAATCTGTTTTAACTGGAATAAGATTCACTCCTGAATTAATCCACTGGTTTGGCATTATAATATTTGAGCTCCCCAAAATATTGCATATTTGGCTGAATATTTAGTCCTGCTATGTTACACCCACCCCCAAAAAAAGGAAAATTAAGTTAAAATTAAGGAAAATAACAACTCTAATAAGGCAATGTGATTTTAATATTCACGACAACCGAAAAAAAATCAAAGGATGTGAATAGGAGCTAAGTTTGTCCCTTACCCACACTGAGATCCAAATGTTTAGTAAGGAGGATGAGAATATTTACTCACATGCTGCTGAAGAAGAGAAAAGGTATGACCTATCTGTACACAAAAGTTAAGTGGGCTATCTAATCTAAACAAGCTATCTTCTTCCACCTACTGCTAAGAACAGGAAAAAGAAGGAGCAGAGGAAGGGAGTGAGAAAAAGAAATGAAATTTCAATGGCAGTGAAAAGTACTTAGATACCAATGTTACAAGCACAGCTCACAAATTGGAATAAATCACAGACATGTAACTTCAGTTTGATTCTCCTGCTGACAAAAACATTACACAGAAACATTTCCTTTCATAACAGGATGAAATTTGCCTCTCTTTGTGAAAGTCCACAGAAGATGGAATGATTTAATTAGCCTAAACCGCAAAGACAATAAAGCGTACCCCCTACTTGTGAGAAGTTTGAGTACTACAAAAGAAAATAAGAGAATGATTTAATGTGGGTTCTTTTTCAAGGAAAAGACAAGCTTCCCCAGAGTCAGTTTGTAATCTGTAGTCAGCTATGTACTGATGAGCTGATGACATGGCTAATTAATTAAGAAAAATGCATGCTACTTTTGTTATAAGAAGAAAGTCTAATTGATCTTGTGCTAGTAAGTTGCACACATTATACTCATTACCACTGGCATTTCATTAACATAGAAAAAATAAAAATAAATAGATGATGGATGAAACACCCACCACTAGATTTACTGTCAGGAATTTTTTTATTCCTCGAAGTCAAAGTAGTTGGGCCCAAAGAGTTTTCTTCTGGGGATCTATGTTTAAGAAATTCTTATTATTGCAAGGATACAGAGAGCTGGGGATGCTCTTAGTCCTTCTTAATGCCTTTCTCAATATCTTCTAGTTTCAGCATGTTTTCTTGATCCAGGTCTTTAAGTGGGTTCGGTGACGGCATGTGAAGCAGGTTTTATGAATGTAATTGACACTATATGGCTGCTGAAATTAAGTAAAGTTTTGTTTGATGTTCCAGACCTTTCCCAGTCTTATGTTCTATGACTTTAGTTGGTCTACAGGCTAAATAATGGAAATAAAGCATCCTTTATTAACCACAGTAGTTAAAGTACTTGTGTTCATTTGATTTATCAGAGGAGTGGCTTTAATAACATTGGTGTGTGAGTAGATTGTAAAGGAAGTCTTGTCTCATGTTGTACAGCAGTGTTTACTTTCCTCTTGTCTTGCTTCTCTTTTTTCTTTGGTTATTTCTTGAAATGGTGTCCAGTACTTCTGCCACAATTACAGCCCCACTGACATTTCCATTAAGAACTTTCTTAGAATTTGACTGTTTTAATTTAAGTTTTGCTAGATTAGGGAATATATCTTCTGCCCACATTAGTGCTTTTTGTTTGTATGTTCACACGTTAGATATTAACCTTTTATGGTGGCTCACGTCTGTGGAATTGTCTCATCTTTCATTTTCAATAATGACTTGTCATTCTCCTGATTTGAAAAACAAACTAAAAATCACTTTAATTTCAAAAGCATTAATTGTGAAAATAGTGTTATACAGTAGATATTTACCTGCAGGCTAAAACTGATCCAATAATTGAACTTGAAAATATAATTAATATGCATTTGTATGAGGTATTTTTCAAAAGCATAAATTTACTAATCATCAGCAAGCCAGTATCTAAAATGTTTAATTACCATGGGGACAAATTCTGGTTTCAATTACAGTTACATAAATTCAAAATCTTTCCAGCGGAGCCCCATGTGGCCAAAAGCATAACTGAATCTATAATAGCCATACTTCAAACAAGTCTTGGGATTTATCATAGCTGAAATCTCAATGTAATGACTTGCCATCATGGATAAATAGTTCCCAATACTATAACAACTTTTTGGGAACACAGTACTCAAAATAACAAGGAAAGCTGTTGTTCAACGCTATCAAAAACCTAGTCACAAGTTCACAGTTAATAACCCTGGTAAAAGAGTCATCAACACACTCTGAGAGACTTAATTCAAAACTCCTAAGGTTGAGTTCTAATAGGAGAGATAGGAATCCATATGCAGTCAGATCATTATTTAAAGATAGCTCTGCCACCTGCATCAGAGCCTGTGCTAGTGGCATACTGACAGAAATGGGATCACTAGCTGGAAAAAAAGGGTAAGTTACTGTCCATCATGAAGAAGGGCACTAAAAAATAACTACTCAGGGTCACGCAATGCAATGTGACAGCTGGCAAAATGTCTCGTTTGCAAACAGAAGGACTGCCACCTGTGTCTGAAGCAGAGAATCGCAGATTTCAGCCACTTGTGGCAAAAAAATATATATTTTGTGTAGTTGCCTTGGAAATTGGTAAAGAGACTTCGCATGTAATTGCACAACACAGGCAAGACTACGTTTTCACTTACATCTGTCTTTACAGTTGAAATAGCCCTGTAGAAATCTGGTTTTATTTATTTTAATGAATGTAATTCCCAAAGTAGGTCCGTTGACTCAAAAGGCCTTCTGCCCTAAAAATAAAACAGTCTCAGGGTATTAAGCACAAAACTGGAATTTATCATCTGATTAAAGGAAATTGCATTTTCTTCTAAAGCTGTCTGATTGCTTTAAATATTTCAAAATTTAGTTTATGTTTGACTATTTACTCAGCCTTCTTAGGCTGGAGGAGATGGAGACATTGAATTTATTTCTCATGACTGCATTTCATCATCAGTATGAAAGGTCAGATGAAGTGGATTGTATGTTTCAATACTGAAGTGGTTATATTCAGGATCAGTTTCAGCTTGTTTGGAAGAGAGGCAGAAATACTATACCAGGAGGGCTTGTTTTCAGGAGCTACAAGTTCTAATCCTGAGCTGACAGCAATAGAATCACTGATTCTGAAATGAAACCAGCCACTGGGAAAGAACTTACAAATTGCCTTCTTGACTATCAATATTTATCTAAAATGTTTTCAATACATCATGACTCCACACAGAACCCTGCAAAATTTCCAAATGCTCTGTGATATTAAGCTGTGGCTGTCTACTTTTGCATTCCCTAAACATCCCTCATATTCAGCTCAATTCTCATCATAACACTACAACTTCTACTAACAGTCATTGGAATACAACATTATTATGAATAGAATTCCACTTCTGCTGTAGTTTTGATATTATATAGTACTTTCTTACAACATGAACACTACTGTTCTCACTGGAACTGTAAATACGTATCAACTAAGAACACGATTTTTTAAAAAGGACAACAATGCATCCGCAGTTTCATTACTGTCATGACTACAGACAGACTCATCACTGGAATGCTTAAGAGTCTTGAAAACAAGTTAGGGATGACGCATCTGTTGTGTATTACATGACAGCATGACCACAGTTACTTTTTTAATAATAATATGCCACATCTTGCATTAAAAAGTATAAAATCATCTACAAATAATATCTAAAAAAATATTTTGCAACAGCAACAGGTTTGGAAAAAATACATGTAAATACACAAACTAAATAAGTGATTCTTGAATGTATATAATAATGGTAAGGAGTGAATAATCAGTCCATTAACTTGGATATTCTTGTTGAAAATAATATTTCTTTTCCAGAGACGACTTCTTTTTATTAATGACAACTGTCTTCAATTGAGAAATATTCTGAGTGTTTATTTCATAAATCATTGATTTGGTTTCATAAATCAACAGGAGTTTCCACTAGAATGGAATTCTGAATCAGCGGAGTATTCCAAGAATATAAGACAAATATTTAAATGGCTTCTTCCTTAGGAAACACAAAACTAAAACTGCACCATGAGGACTATCCTGGGAGATGCAAGCCTTAATAAACAAAAATTTTGTTACTTCAGTAAAGAAGCTTAACAGAATGGCATTTGGAAGCATGCTCTGTCAAGGGGCTTCTGGAAAACAGTATTTAATATATATTGCTAATGCTTTAACCTGAGGGTGCAAATATTGTTTAAACCAGATATAGTTTGCTATGGTTAGAAGTACTTATAGCTATTCACTGGGTCCTTTTTTATAAAATACCCTTTCCAAGGGGAATTCTCCTTCAGGTTCTGATTAGTGTTTTTGCCATTTAAATTTGATCTTAACTGTCTAGTGCTTACAGTGCCTTTTGTCTTTAGAAATATTAACCAGCGTTCATAGTTCACTCTGAAATTAATGCCTCTTATTTATTTCCATGAGAACTACAATAGATACAAAGAGCATGATCTGATAGCTAAAAACATTATTTTTAACACAGCCTCCATCATTAGCCAATTCAAATGAGTGAACTGATTGAGATACTTCTCATTTCATGGTGTGGCAGCTGTGTATGGCATTCTTGAACTTGTCTTTCATGTCACTGTTGCCACTGCTGAAATGCACCACCACCACCTCACTGTGCTCACATCCACTGTTTGGTCTACATAAATGTCAAAGAAGTTCTGTGGGTGCCATTTTTTCCACTTGGGGGAATTCAATTCCACACTGCTCTATATGCAGTTCCATGTCAGATGCCATTTTGTCAGACTACCCCTCTGCTGCCATCTGTCACATGGCAACAAAATGTAGCAGAATACTGGTGAGAAGGTTCAACCTCTACTTCCACTCCACCAAAATCTGCCTCTGACAACATAGGCCAAAATAATAAAATAGGAGGCATTACTTTCAGATTAGCCCTTGTAGCTATCAAAAGAAAACACTGTCAGAAAAACCCACAGGGAAGAATTACTCTGTTTTATCACTTTTCCTTCTTTATCAGGGCACTGACATTATGCTAGCTAGCTTACTACACCACTAGCCATGCTTTAAACCAAAGAAATATTTTCCTTACTTAAAAGTGAAGTGCTCTGGATGGGAGGGATGAGAAGGACCATCTGAGGCAGTATCCTGATACTTTGGATAGCACTGTCCATCCTAAAATAGATAAGTTTATAAAGGTAGGAAAAACAACACCCTGATGTTTGAAATCCATTTGAAGAGGAAGAAAATGCAAAATTGGATTATAGCATGTCAGTCTTCCTTCATCAGTTTTGTGATTTCATTCATGTCGCAACATAATCCAAACATTTTTCTTTGCCTGGTGTTTCTGAGATGACCCTGAATCGGTCATCTGCCTTCTTTTTGCCTTCTCTCTATCATTCTTCAAGAGGCTCTCCTCATCTATTCTAGCTTTACAAATAAAGGACATTTTTTCTTTCTTTTCAGATAGTTATACCTTAGTGCATTCACTTGCAAAAGTTCTGCTCTACAAGATATTTAACCAGACTCACAATACTCCAGCTGTTCACAAAGTAGGAATAGTTAACAAAGAAACTAGATAGTATTGCTAGTTGTAAATTTTAATTTTTGCCCTCTTATTCTCTTCTTCCCAGTCCTTTCTGTTTATCACTCTCTTGAACACTTCAATTGCTAATTATTTCAAGGCACATAGGTCTGCACACTTTTCTCCATCTTCTCTTCACCGCACCTTTCCTTGGCTACCTGGCAGTCGCTTCTTCTGATTCCTATTCTGCTTCTCTTGAGTCTACCAGCTTTGCACCTTTTCTGCATGTATACTTTTCCTCTGTAGGGTTACAGGTCAGCTTTGCCAATCAGACTCTGCACAACACAAGCTATAAAATCCCTGAAGAAGAGTAGAAGTACATCTTTTCAAGCTCATTCCAAGACTATGTCATTTTTTACCCCCTTATAGCAATCATATGCCAAGAGCTGTCAGAGATGTATTGCATCACTGCAGCTAAGCCCTGGATAATAAATGATCTTTAACAAAGATAAAAGCACAGGCATATAGATTAGATATATATATATAAACACACACAAATGCATACCCATTTTCAGACTGAGAATGTAGAGGCTATTTATAAAAGTTCAGTATAATCACATGCTCATGCGTGTTATGAGTACATCCTCCCCATACGATGGAAAAATAGAAGCTGAGCATTGAGCCCCACAACAAGCATCTCTAAATTTTGTTCATTCTTTCATTTTGTTCCTCACCTTCAATGTCTTAGACTACATCTCTAAAAATGAAAGTCTCCAGTTCACTTTAGCATTGAGAAGAAAGAAGGCATTTCCTTTCCAACATTCATCACAAGTAGGTCTCAGTCTGCTTATTTACATAGAGACCATATTAGCAGAGCTAGAAGCAATTTCATCAATGAGCTAAAATGTTGGTTCTGTTAACACAGGAATTATTTTGTTCTGTCTTACTGAGAATTTGCTGGCTACTGCTAACCTGGAAGTATTTATTTATTTCCACAGATGTACAAGATAGCACACTGACTATCGAGGGCCAACTTTCTGGAGCCTGGCCAAAAAAATAATTCTTCTTTCTCTGCCTACCCTCACTCTGATTTCTACAGAGCTATCCAGAACCAGTATATCTTATCTGCCCCCTCAATATTTGGCAGAAGCTGTCTGTTAGATCCCTTAGATTTTTCATGCACCAAAGTTTGCCTTTGCTACTGAACTGCCCTGTGTAAGGGAGACAACAAGAAATGGCTTTGTTGTTGTCATTTTATATTGAAGGAAAAGTTCTGCAGAGATAACCTGATCAGTTACAACCATCTTAAATAAAGAGCTAGGGTTTCAAGTATCTTCTCACCTGAGGGAATTTGCCCCGGAGAAGTCTGCCATAGTGCTGTAGCTGCTATTGCAGAAATCCCATGTGGCAGCACTGGTATGCTGAATGGAGGAGATGTGCAGAAGATGATGCATCTGAATAGGAAGGAAGAGGACCGAGTCTGCTAATAATTCTTGAATTTTTGATGCAAATCGTAGGATCATTTGAGTTGGAAGAGACCTTGAAAGGTCATTTAATCCAACTCCCTTGCAATGAACAGGGTCAACTACAGCTCAATCAGGTTACTCAGAGCTCCATTCAGCCTGACCTTGGATGTCCCCAGGGATGGAGCACCCACCATATTGCTGGGCAACCTGTGCAAGTACATTTCTACCCTTATCCTAAAAAACATATTCCTTATGATTCTATGTATTCTATATATTCTAACTTATTCATTCTATGATTCTATGAATCAATTTTAAAAACTTTGTTGGATTTTGCCTGTTTGCAGCAATCTTGAGATAATCTGGAATGGGTTATCAGAAGGTTTTTTTGGCCATTCCTCAAGGGTTAAACAACACAGCAGCATTTCCTGTAGAGTGGAGTATTTAGGATAGTGTGCATAAGGCTGTGGGGAGCATGGAGCATTTGCTATAGGCAAATAAACAATTGAAAGTGGCATTCTATGGGTCACAGTCAATATTTTCTTGATCAAAGCTTGCTCAGTCCTGCAGGAATTCTGAAGGAGGAAGATGTGGATATTCAACACTAACAGCAGCACCTTTCCTGTTCAAGCTTTCTAAGTTTGCAATAATGCTGTTCCTGTATCCGGACTGAAAATAGCAGTTGTTTGCGGGTCTGCATCCTCATGAGGTATGCAAGGAGAAAGCTCTTTCCACAAGAACATTTTTAATTGTTAATCTCCTGGGTAATCCACAAATCCCCTTTCCTGAAATGGATTTTGAGTAGATATTAAGAGACAGACACACACAAAAAAGAAGATCTGAGCTGTGATACAGAAAGATGATAAGATCTAGGCCAAAGGCAGAGGAAGGGAAACAACAGAGTTAAAGAGAATGTTACTTCTAACGGACAACATTATAGAGATTGAGTAGATGTGTTTCAGACCATTCATACACATTTGATTACTTGAACTTTGATACAATTATCTTATTACCTATTCATACAGAGGAGTTTAAATAAGTCTAAGGAAATAATAAAATCAGTCAAGCAAATGTTTCTATAAAATTTATGAGCTCAGAAGAGTATACTTGATTGCATTTTACCATAATGGAAAATGATTATGAGAAAACAATTATATTTTACTCACCTCAATAAGAAAAAAATAATGCCCAAAGGATGTGTGTGAATAGGATCTTGCAAAAGTGAAATTCATAAATAAAAGAGTATAACATGAATAGATGCTCTGCTTAATAATGCATGTTGTCTCTACTAAAAAGAAGAACAAGAGCTTGTTTATATTGTGCCTACAACATGTGAAGCAAAGATAAATAATTTCTCAACCTGGGAAAGGAAGATCCACTCTCCTCCCTGAATGCTGATTCTGCCCTCTCTCATGGTGATGTGCATTTGGAAACTGCTTTGGTTGAAGTCGATCTACTTCATAGCTTCTGTGAAAGTGACAGAAACTGAAACCTGAGATTTTTTCTGGCATTTAACACAACTGGAGCAGGTAATTCTCCTGCTAGGAGAATTTCACCTTCTGCATTTCTCTTGAGGGAAGAAAATTGCAGCCATGTATAGGAGCCACAAATTAGAAATAAAAGCAACAAGCAACAAAGAAACACTTTGACTGAAAGTTGCCTCTAGTTTTGCTCCTTTCTGTGTCTTCTAACCAGAAATGTACAACACCAATCCCTGCATCAAGCATCTGTCTATTGGAGCTCTACCCCTCATCTGCAGATGGAAGCATCTTCAAGCATCAATACAATAAAAAAGGGAAAACAGAGATATTTCACCAGTTTCTCCTGGAAAGCGAAGCTATCTGACTTTCTTATAGTCATAGTGCAAATAAACTGAAGATTTTATACAACTCTGTTGTCATCAAAGGATCAGTCTGAGGATAGCCCATGAAAGGTAAACCGTCTGAGGCATTGTCCCAGCCTCAATTCCAAACTTGCTGAAAGCCATACCAATTTTACCCAGTATTTTTCCACAGAGAAAGTGCCAGTGGGAAATGCCAAAGCATTAAAATAAAATAGTTTGGTAGGATGCTGTCTGTTGAATAAGATAAAAACAACTGAAATCATGTCTGTAATAAATTCACATAAAAAACAACAACAAAGCAACCAGAAAGCCTAAATCAAAACTGCAGATACACTCCAGCAGATCGTTATTGTGATGCCTATAGCAAAACAGATAAACAGTTTGAACTGAATACTTTTATTGATCTGAACAGTCCTGAAGTATAGAATTCAGTCTGTTATATCCTTTACTTTTTATACCCTTAGATTAAATATAATTATGTATACTTTCAAGTAGTTTCCATAAATATGTGGAACAGAGGTTTTGCAGGATAATAAAATCATAGAAACATAGAATGACCTGGGTTGAAAAGGACCTCAAAGATCATCGAGTTTCAACCCCCCTGCTATGTGCAGGGTCGCCAACCACCAGACCAGGCTGCCCAGAGCCACATCCAGCCTGGCCTTGAATGCCTCCAGGGATGGGGCGTCCACAACCTCCTTGGGCAGCCTGTTCCGGAGTGTCACCATCCTCTGTGTGAAAAACTTCCTCCTAATATATAACCTAAACCTCCCTGTCTCAGTTTAAAACTATTCCCCCTTATCCTATCACTATCCACCCTCATAAAATGCTATTCCCCCTCCTGTTTTATAGGCTCCCTTCAAGTACTGGAAGGCTACAGTGAGGTCTCCCCGGAGCCTTCTCTTCTCCAAGCTAAACAAGCCCAGTTCCCTCAACCTTTCCTCATAGGAGAGGTGCTCCAACCCTCTGATCATCTTAGTGGAAGATCTAATATATCTAATGTATTCGTCTATCTATCATCTGAAAATGAAACCATTTAAGCCTTCTCAAATAGCTCATCATTAAAACAAACCATTTGCTACGTTAACATGTATTTTAGTAAGAATAAGTAAGAACACTGAGAAGGCAGAGTTACTGAACATGTTCTTTGCTTCAGTCTTCACTATTAAGACTGGCCATGAGGAATCCCAGACATCAGTGGTAAGAGACAGAGTCTGGGGAAAGGAGGACTTTCCTGTGATGGAGGAGGATCTGGTTAGAGAACATCTAGGCAAAACTGATGCACACAAATCCATGGGCCCCAATGGGATGCATTCACAAGTGCTGGGGGAGATGGCAGAAGTGACTGTTGATTTACTATCATCTTTGAAAAGCCATGGAGAATGCAATAGATGCCTGAGGACTGAAGGATAGCCAATGTCACTGCAGTCTTCAAAAAGAGCAAAGAGGAAGACCTGGGGAATTACAGGCGAGTCAGCCTCACCTCAATCCCTGAGGTGGTGATGGAGAAGCTTATTCTGGATCTCAGGTAGTCATCTCCAAGCAAGCAGAAGAAAAGTAGGTTATCAGGAGTGGTTAACATTGATCCACCATTTTGATAGCCTTCTATGATATTATGACTGGCTGGGTAGATTAGGGGAGAGGGCCTGCAAATGATTATTATGAGTTATTGAATACAGACAAAAAACAATGCAAGTGTTGTTCAAATTGCAAGTATTTTGGTCAAACTGTTGAAAATGAATGCAGAAATAGAATTGCCCAGGGATCTGAATGCAACGTGTTCACTTAAAATATATGATCAAGTGATATCATCCTTCATCTGTAGGACTTCAATATCCCATTGCACAAAGGCAACATGCTGCAGAGCCTCACACAGATGGAAAGAACACATGTAGTAAGTCATTTTTGGATATGGAGAAACACAACGAGCAAGTGACTAACCATGAGTAACCACATCTTGTGTTACTGGGAATTTAGGAATGTTGAGTTTTTTGTCAAATAAGTGAATGTGGATCTTCAAGTGGAAGTATCAGAGCAGACCATGTAAGAGAAGATACGTTTTGGTTTTATTTATTCATTATTATTATTATTTTAAGGACAGAGAATGAAAATGGGAGCTTCCAGCCATCTCTAATGCCAAGTAATTACATCTGCCACATGCCTCAGCCTGGACCCAGATACAAAAAGTCACAGCAATAATAAATGATTTGTTTAGGAAAAGCTCTTTTCCAATGAACCAAATGCTTAGAGATAGAGCCAGGATGACAATATGTCATGTCAAAATGACTTATTTTTCATCCAAATCTGGTGTATGACAATCCATATACACAGCAAGCTTACTCCCACCAGCCTCCCAAAGCATTTCAGGCCATAACTTGAAAGTGAGCAAACAAATAACACCCCAAATTCTCCTGCTTGGCATCCCTTCTGGAACCAGTGTTCAGCTGTACAAACAAGCTCAGTTTAAATTTATTTGTGGAATCTGAAACATTTGGCTCAGTTCACACATGCACATGCAGACAGACACAGTTCTGCCTGGGACATTTGTGCTGAAGTAGAAAAAAAGGTATATTTTTCCCCTACCATACTACATGACTCCTAGTTCTAAAGAACCGCAAGTGTCTTTTCTTTTAAATAAAATACTAATTACTAATTACTGAGACAATTTGTAAAAACTTCAGATAAGCTTCCAAATCCTGAAATCTTGCTCCACTACATTTTGAATCTAAGCTGGCATGGCAGTATGCCAGCCTCTCTCATCACTGACACCCCTATTTGCCACATAAAAAACAGAGGTGGCAAGCTCTCATTTGAAGGGGCAAGAACAGGGATTTAATACAAATTAATAGAAATACAAATTCATTCTACATAATCTTTGGTGATAGAAGTTCAGCTGCCTGCAGAAACTGTTGGATTAGTTCACAGTGTCAAATGCCATTTTATTACTTTCCTTAACAGAAGGGAATTAGTGGCCCTGACACCACTGTAACCAATGAAAATCTACTTGCAACAGCCACGTGGTCCTGTTCCTTCGGAGGAGGAAAATAGGAGAGATTCTCTCCACACAAAAGAGCTGGATGAACAGCTTTTCTTTCGCTTTCTGCTCAGTCTGATATATCATTTCAATTATACATGTATCATTTCAAAAATGACAGGTTCAGATAGTATATTACAAAACACATCACATCTCTGCTTAGGTGAATATGATTTTAACACAAATATGCATGATTTATGTCTGTATTAGTAGCATCATTGAAGATCACTCTTTGAGATGGCAGGTATGCAGTTATTAAATATAATATCTTGGAAGGAAACAACTCAGGGTTTTCAAAGAATATATAATTTAACTCCTCTTCACAATCCTCAAATCACATTTACTGAACTAAGAAAAAAAAGTTATGAATGTTATTTCAGAATGCCTAACCAGTAATTATGTTCCTGCTTCAATGGCACTGCTTCTGTGGAGAGCTCCTAGTCGTTAAGCAAACCTCTTTCTTATATAAATTTCACTCATCACCATACCTGTGACTAACTTTAATTCACAGGATTTCTTCTCAGCCAACCCATGTTTCCAGTCTTCTCTTGAAGAAAACAGATGACTTGAAACAAACATACAATTTTGGACAGTTCTCTCTTTCCTGTTTCATACTTTAGTCCTCAGAGACCAAATAAAGCCATGGATAAGGCAGTAGCCATGTTGGCATCCACAGTCTGGTGGTAAGACCAAGAGAGCAGTAGATGTTCCTCTCCATCACCATTTTAGTGGTTTGGATCCCACTGTGTCTGCCACACTTGCATTTCAATGTTCATCCTTACTAGAGCATGCTTCCCAATGTAAATCCTACCTCTCCTTTCAAGCAGAGGTGTAACAAGTACAGAACAAAGCCATTCTGGGTCACACAGCATGTCCATGAAGGCTAGCACCTTGTTGTCAGTACTGACCACTCCTTAAGACAATGTGTAAGCAATATAGAATAAGTAATGTTGTCCTTTCCCTATCACTTGATGCTTCTAGCCATTAGCAGCTTAGAAAGCTCCTTGCAGGCAGCATCTCAAATCACAAGCAGTACAGTGCCATCAGATCTATTTCTTTATCTCCCTTTACCTAATTCTACTTATTATATCCAACAGTACAGAAGAAAAAAAGAAAGAAAATTCATACCTTCGGTTGACTGAAAGAACATCTGAAGGACTCCTTTAAAACATGATCTATCCTCTCAGCCTTATATCACAAGACCTGAACTCTTCACTGAATATATTAGTAAATTACAATTACCATATTATTTCAGCTTCATGAAACACACGGAAATGTGCACCCTAAATACTTGTGTGACAAGCCAGTGCTATGAAAACCATGTTCTTGCCTGCTGTTGGCTCAAACCCATGCGGTGCTTTTCTGGTATTTGCAAATTATGCTGTAGAAAGAGCACAATAAGAAACAGAATCAAGAGAACTCAGAAAAAACTTCAATTTTATTGTCCTAGAGAGTAAACGTATGTTCCTTTCTTAAAAACTTCTAGGACTTTTCTCCCTTGAGTTTACATTACACTGATGCTGTACAGCATTAGTGAATTAGTGAGTTTATGCAGTGAGAGAAGAGAAACAGAGACAAGGAATAAGAAAAGCTTGCTTAGGGGAGCATCAGTAAAATAGTGTCTGAGACTCCTACAGTACAAGACAAAAGTGTATTTAATGGGAAGGCAGATCATGCACTCTGCTGTTTAACAATGATAGACGCAGCAAGAGTGAAAAAAAACGTATGAACATTACCTGAGGAGAAGAATACATAATGAGCTCATTGCAACCTCACACTATTTGATGTGTTGCTTTTAAAATGCACCACCTTCTTGTGCTTCACTGCTGGCTTTGGGATCATTGACCCGACCTAGAAAAAAATAATGAAAGCATGTCCAAATTGCACTATTTCCCCCAGCCAAAACCACGGTATTACTGACTGAGCTAGTGTTCCAATAGCTTTGTTCATTTTTGCTGGTAAATTCAGATAATTTCCCTGTTATACCTATTACTCAATGATATTGAGTAATATTTGAATAAGACCAAGATAATTCTTTCTTACCTTAATTTGAAACCCATTTTTATATCTGCATTAACTCATAGTGGAGTATGGTGAGGGTAAATCTTTACAGAAATTGCAGAAATGAAAGCTTGGCAGTGAAAACAGAGACATCCACCAAGAGTGGAAAATAAGGAAAAATCAGGCAGAAAAAAATGCCAGACTGATCATCTAAAGAGTAGGCAGGCAAAGGAAAGGGTAAAAGAGAGATTAGGAAGGAAAAGAAAAAAAAGCAAAAAAGAAAAGAAAAATCTCGTGCCACCCATACCTCAAGACATAATTCTGAATTCTTGTTCTTTATCCTTGCGATTACACAGATCATCTAAAAGCTGATCTGGGGCCAGTAGGTATCAAACACATTCACTGCTCCCTCATGCTAAGCTTCTTTATATTCCATCAATCTACAGCAGCAAAATACTTTGAAAAGTGCTTCTGATATCAATTACCTCCACTTGAAGATTTCTATTCACTGGAGTAGAGTCAAAAAGCCAAATTGTAGATGAGAATGAATCTTCTGATGTAGTCACTTAGCAGTTAATATTTTTTAAGTACTTCAAAGATGAAAGGGACCATGTAAGTGGCAAGGTTACTGCTGTTATTCTATAATGTTCTAGTGGTAGTACAGCTTTCTCAATGCTTTTCTTCTATTTCTAATTTAAGGGATGTCCCTTATCTAGGAAATATATCCTCACTGATATAAATGTTTTGCCCTTAAAGGTCAATCTATATGACAGAGAAATTGAATCAATGTTTTCAGCCTGCTGTTGTGCACCATGAAGCTAATTGGTGTAGATGCAAACTCTTGACCCCTCTGAAGTTTATTCTTGTTGGTTTAGAACTACTCAGCATTCCCTAACATCAAAAGGAGTTACGTGTTGTTCAGTCTCAGCTTCAAGGAACGTAAATATATTCACAGGCTCTAGATTTTGCCTTTAGCTCTCAAATAAAGTAAAAGTAGCACTCTGAAAAGGCAGGAAGAGATAGCACTACAGAAAATGATGGGAGCATGCCACAGTTCCGTTATAAATTTAAAGAGCATGGCAAAAACACAGGCATCATATCTTTGAAGAAACTTTTGAAAGGTAAGGCTAACTCATCGAGATCCCTAGAAGTCAAGACCATTCCAGTGCACTTTTGACTGCTGTCTTATGATGTCCTACAAAGCCTTTAGCACTATCAAAGCATTGCAAAGCATCTGCATGGCTTGAAAGGATCCTGACCTTCTCCTTCCTACAAGGTACAAAATTTCACTGTCAGTTTTCTACAGTAATTGAAAGTCTAAAAATGGCAAAATGGCAAAAAAGAAAACAAACAAAAAAACTTCTTCAGCTTTTCTTCTTCCCTCAATAGGGGAAAATGGAGATCAATTGAAGGGAACTGAGAGCGGAACAACCAAGTGACGCTGACAGAAATGGAGTGGTGCAGTGAGATGCACTGGCAAATCAGAGTATAGGTAGAGACTACTGAACGTCTGCTAATGAGTGTAGTGCTGTAGCCTGGGTGTTTTTTCTCTGAATGCAATCATTAGCTCCTATGTTTACACAACCAGTTTTGCGAGGGAAAGTAAGGGTATTTTTGTTCTGTTTGTGGGCAGCATGGGACACAAGAGACTGGGACAGTTTTTATTTCTTAGTAACCTTACAAAAACGGCCTCAGATGGCACGCTTATTTTCCAGTGTACTCTAAAGAAAGAGAAAAGTGAGTAATGGAACATTTTTATATTTCATTTGGAGTTCGAGTCTTGAAGTCTGTACAAGAAAACATGGTAATGGGCTGCAGTGAATCAACTTTATTCTTTGCAACGAGAACTGATTTTCTTTAGTTGTATTAAAATATCTTAGAGGTCCTACAAATATTTCTCTCCCACTAGATAGGAAGGATGATGTTTTTCCTTGTTTATTTGAAGCACAAAGACTTCCACATAATTCTCACAGCTGCTGCTAAATCTGGAGTTATTACTACTATTTAACAGCAGCAAGAGCCAAGAAATCATTAGTTTAGCTATACTATTATGAAGCCATAATAGAGGTAAAACTCATGGAGGGAGAGAAGAGGAAACCACCATTCCCATATGTGAAATGTACAAACAACAAAAAAGATACAAGCATTTCTTCAGGTTTGAAGCAGCAGTTGTCTGGCTAAAGATAAGCTTAGATCAACTGTTTGAAGTTTCTGTTTATAGCATATAACCCAATTTCTGAAGGAATTAGACTTTTGGTTAAAATGAAGTTCTAGTGTGTTAAGCAAAATTTAATGATCTGGAGAAATTAGCTGATCAATTTGAATGAGCTAATTCACCTTTTAGAATTTGAGGATGTGAAACATGAGAGAAATCCCAAATCAAAAGCTAATTTTTTGGTTCCCACGTAAAGAAATTCATGACTAATTCATGGGGAAAGAAGAAGATGCCTTATTTATAAAAGCCAAAAAAGACAAAAAGCAGTTTTTCCTCCTCCGTGTTGTCATGGGAGAGATTGATAGCACCACTATGGCAAGCCTCGGGATTGGTAGCTGAGATGGAGATAAACAGATACATTCCCAGGCCTGATTCAAGATCCAAGGAAGAAGACAGCCTCTTATACTCATGTTACCTTTACTTCTTTATAGGGGGAAAAAATACATAGTTTTATATCTCATTTTGTGGTTAGAATACACATTTTGAATATTTAAATTCTTACTCATCCAGGGTCATGTGCAAATCTAATAAGAGATTAGGACCCAAAAATTTGACAAGATGTGGCCTAACACTACAATGTATACATGTATATTAAAGAAGAAATCAAAACCAATCGATTTTAGGTCACTCAGATAGTAGCGTCTCCTATTTATCTCTATGGCAATTACAGAAGATAAAAGAGCACAATAATATTATTTGATAAAAGCAAATTCTTAGCTACAAAGTAGCGTTTTTCAACAGGGTCACCACCATTAATTATGCATTTTCACCAGCAGTGAACAAGAGCCTGCATGCCATGCTTATAAATGTCTGCACATGACCCACTGTTGCTGTTGTCACTGCTGAATCTCATCACCCACTGCCTCACTGTGCCGACTCCATCTCCAGTGTCCATAAATGTTCAGCAACCATCAGTGAATTTCAGTGAATGCAACCCTTCCTACCAATATTCCCTTATGCGTTGTTGCCATGTGACAGATGGCAGCAGAAGGGCAGTCTGACAGAACAGCATCCGACATGGAAGTGCATATGAAGCATAGGTGTGGAATTTAATTTCTCCATGTGGCTAGATGCCATCCACCAGATCAGGTTGCCTAGGACCCCATACCATCTTGGCCTTGGGCACCTACAGATCTCTGGGCAGCCTGTTCCAGTGCCTTATCACCTTTTGAATGCAAAACTTCCTCCTAACATCTAACCTAAATTTCCTCTCTTTTAGTTTAAAGCCATTCCCCCTTGTCCTACCACTACCCGACCATGTAAAAAGTTGTTCCCTTTCCTGCTTGTAAGCTCCCTTTAAAATACTAGAAGGCCAGAGTGACATCTCCCCAGAGCTTTCTCTCCTCTAATCTTATCAGCTCCCTCAACTTTTCTTCGTAAGAGAGGTGCTCCAGCCCTTTGATCATCTTTGTGGTCCTCATCTGTAATATTCCATTTACTCAGGCTTCCTGCTGAGTATGATTCCTTAACCTGACCCTGTAAGCCTGATCATCCAACCAATTACCTACTTACCCAGCTGCCCCATAATTCAGGCTGTGATGTCTCAGCTTCAATGCAGGAATATAAGACACTGCTGAAGGCATTACTTAAGCCAAGCGATATCCAAATTCACTGCCTAATCCACAAACCTAGTTACTTTATCACAAAGGCAGTCATATTGGTCAGGCATGACTTAAGCTTCCTGAGTCCATTCCAGTTGTTTCAGATCTTCTCTCAGTCACATTCATAGCAAAAAGGTCAGTGCAACATAGATCTGCCAATGCTGATTGCAGAGTTGTAATAAATATCTCTCTGCTCAGCATCCTAAACTTTGGCAATTCTACTCCAAGAAGCCATTCAAAGAAATCTAAGCCCTGAGTCATGTCTGCTGAGCCTGCTGTGCAGATTGCTTTGGGCTGTCTGGGTCCCTTGGTCTCCCCCTGTACCTTCATTACTCATCCAACAGCACTTCAAAACAGCCGATGAAGATGGACTGATGCGTTCAGGGCTCTGAGGTGTCTGTTTGCAGCAGTAATAGTAATATAAACATGGCAGAACCTTACTTCTCCCCCCTCATCCCTAATTATAAACAAAGACAATAGTAAAATATTTAAGTCCACTTCATTTTGAAATGCATCCACTTTCTTTTACGGTCTCTACTCAGTAGAGATACTACAATACTTCAAACAACTAGTTCATCCTACCATTGAGACTGCATTTATTTGATAAATAACTTTACCCTCCGTATGAGTTCTCACCCAGTACCACAGGAACATCTGATCTACACACCCCAAAGCAGACAGGCTATCTTCAAAGCTTTTGCTCTCCCATCATTTTAAAAATGTAATTGTTATTCCACACCTCCTTGGATTTTGTAAAAAAGGTTTCTTTTTTCCATGGATCAGTATTCCGAAGAATTGAACAATAACCAAAATAATGAGATATCTTCTCAGCTAAAGGGTAAAAAGAAGTGTTATTACAAAAAAAAAAAAAAAAGGAAAACATACCTTTTTAACAGCACTTTCAGTTTTGGGGGGTTGAGAAATCATAAGCCCGAAAACTAGTCGGAAAATGTAAATCAAATTAAAGGTTAAAAGAGTAAATCAGAGAAGTCTGGGGTTTCCACTCCAAGCACCAATGCTTAGACCTGACAGGGAAGAAAACTGGATGTTTTGGAGACGGAGTATAAATATTTCAGCCTGTTTTTAGAAAGTCTGTGTTTTTAGTCCATGCTTTTGCAGAAGATGCAGTGCACAAGAATGACAGTATTCCAGAATAGGAGGACTTTCCTATTAAGTTTTTAGTCTAATGTGGCATTGTATTTATAAATAAATATATAATACTTATATTTATATAAAGTTATATGCTATATATACCAGGGAGGTGAACTGTGAAGTGACACATCCTCTGGCTCAGGGTGGTTACAAGAGCTCAGCTATCCTGGAAGGCCCAGGAAACAACACATTCCTCATAGCAGGACACGGAGATAATAAAGGATGGGACTGAAAAGAGTGCATTGTAAAGGTTAATTTGTGCTTCATTCTGATTGTTGCAGAAGCATAAAGTACTCAGTGGGAAGAAATATGTCCTCTGAGGTGTTGCAGAGCATTGGTATTAATCCTGTGCTCGGTTATCATTGAGAGCATGGTCCCTCCCCTGTGACCCAGCACTGCCACAGCAGTTGAGAAGCCTTACTTAGGTTTGTTGATTCCTCTTGCCATAGGCTGTCTCCCAGCACAAGGTAAGCCACTCAATCATCCACTGAGAAAGCTATTGAGAGGTATCTCTGACCTTACTCTTTTCATTCATCTTTTCTCTCTTTCCACACTGTCAGCTGTGCTCAGTCACAATTTAACCTGTACCAGGTAGCTGCTGGCTGTCCCTCTGAACAGATTCAACCCAGCAAGTATGCAGAAGAAAAAAAAAAAAACAACAGATGATGTTTCTGTTGGGTTAGTGGGTTAAACTGTCACATGAGAGTGTGACAAGTTCTGGTGCCACTGGAAAGAAGGTGGAGTATCTTATGGCTTAGAGCAGGAAAAGCCCAAGGAAGAGCTGACAATCTGCCAGATCAGATCAGCTAGTGGTGAAATAGTTGTGTTGTGATTTTTTACAATGCACTGTGCTACTCGACTCTGGGAGCTTCTATCCAGGTGAGAAACAACTTAGCTTTACGTTTATTGTATTGTAAACCCCTGATGCCAACATGCAAAAAGCAAGCAAAATTATGTAAAGGGCACATTTTTTGCATTTTTCTTACTGAACTATGACAGAATCTGTCAGATTATAATGATAAGTAATGAAGATAGATAAAAATAAACCTTTCCCAAAGATCTTCTTAGTCTTTCATTCTGAGAATATGGTCTGATAATAGTTTAGCACATTCGTACAATAGGAAACACAGTGATGATGTCCTCTTCAAGTTTTCCAGACATGATATTCTATCACCACTGGACACATACACAACAAATCCAGGGAGTCAGAAAGTCCTCTCTCTCAAGAGGCAAGACACACACAGAACTTGAGAGCAGCTTCTTACAGAGCCCCAGTTTCATTCCATCATCAAAGCCAGGAAAACACAAGAGCATGGAGAACATATCCCAAGATCGTTCCTCTGGTGGACAGTCACCCACTGTTTTCTCTTGTCCTTTGAGCCGTATGCTTGACATAAAGATCATTTTTTCTCTCTTAAGCATCTCCACACTGTTTGTACTAAAATATAACAATGAAGCAAGTAAGCTGATGAAATGCTTTAAATTTTATTATAATTGTTGGCGTGTTTTTTGTGTTGGTTTTTTTTTTTTTCTGATACAAACTCATTTACTCAAAGTCTTACTGAAAGTCTGCAGTTAAGTAAATGTGAAGTCTGATACCCCTAGGACTCATATGCAGCTGCACAGTGTCTTTCCTTTGGGCTGAAAGAAATTGATCCCTGGCAGTTAACAATGATAGAAGTGCTGACCATGTGGGGAAAAAAAAAAAAAAAAAAAAAAAAAAAAAAAAAAAAAAAAAAGGAATGCTGTCTGATTTCTGAAGTTTTGGATAGAAAACCTTTTCATCTTCACCTTCCAATGTAAGTTTTATTTCTTCCCTTTTCAAAGTATAGCTGTGACAAGTTTTATGTTTTCAAAGCCAGAAAAGATCAACCAAGAAAGTCTGTTTAAGTGGGAGATAAAAGCATAATCCAGCATTCTCAGAGGCAGGAGTTATTTTGCATCAGGTATTTAATGGACAAGATTTATTCTTATCACCAATCTGAGATACAGTGATAGCACCAGAACTGCTTATGAGCAGAGAGCAGGGGAATGCAAAGCATCCTATGGCCTTATTCTTCCCTTCTGGCATCATTATAAGCATGAATTAGAGTTTCTTGAGTTGGAAGTTTCTGCCAAGATCTGAGGAGGATTTATAGCCTGAGGTCATATTAGAGAAACAACCAACAACTTGAGGAAGAAGGAAACTGTGTCTCTTGCATGTGTTGGCTGCTATTTTTATTTATGCAGTGAATGAAAAGGAAGGAATACATAGATAAGGAAGACGATATAGGCTGGTCTGTTTAGCAGTAAGGGATCAGTATATTAGTTTAAAGACTAGTACATTAGTTTAGCAAGAGAAATCAATGAGTGCTAGCTCTAAAACTTTCCACTTCAACTTTGGTCTGTTAACAGCCTTTTTTGCCTCAGTGATTCTGCTTCTCAGGAAGCACTGGAGTCATAGTAGACTACTTTTATCTTTGCATTTCACCAGGTGAAAGGACCTTTTTCTTGGATTTTTGCATATATGTTTTGGAAATAACTCATTGTGTCCTAACAAGCAATGGATGTTAGCCAAACTGGGGAAACACAGAGGCCAAAAGTCTCTGTCATGACGCTAATGAGAAAAAAGTGGGGATAAAGTAAGCAATCATGCAACCACCCTAGATGCAGCTGTGCATGCACAGAGGGACATTAGCATTTATTAATGAGTTAATGGAAAATAACAAATGTATATACAAAGGTACTGCATATGTATGTCTTAACAGTTTAAATGCAGAACCTGAACTCTGAAAGAGTGCACTTGTTTTGTCAAGTTGCCCAGTAGGTATTGTGAGGAATAAAGGAATGCCTCTTTTTAACACCTCACTGGAGTTAGAGAGTTTTCTTCCTGGATTTTGATGACAAAGAATATAATTTCTTTTTCAGCAAATATCTGTATCCACAGAACATGTTCTACTTATTCTACTTTGTTGTACTACAAATGAGAAGTTGTTGAACAAATTATTAAGAAAACTATTAACAAAACTGAAATTAAACTGTTTGAATCTGTGTATCTGTAAAGGGAACTGGGAGAGAACTTCATACAAATAAAGAAAACATGCTCTTAAAGAGCATGAAAAACATCTTCCAGAGCAGCTGAGAAGTAGCACGTTGAGTATCTTGCCAACCTGCAGACCTTTGCAGGGGAAACAAAATTTATATAGCAAACCTAGAGGCCAAAACACCACTCTACAAATCTCTCTTCAAAACAAATGTTACCAATAATGTTACAGCTTAGACAAAGGGGCATAAAAATTGCAGAGAGAGCAAAGATCCAAAAGAACAAATCCACCCAGTTCCCACTTAAAAAGTAAAAGCAAAACCAACTTACTGCCTTTGTTACTAGAGATTCTAGCATTCTGTAGAAGAGGAAAGCAAATTGTAAATTCTTTCACTTCTGGGTAATGTAAATAAGACAAATATACTTCAATAATTTTCTAAATATGTTGTTTCCTAGTTCTTATCAGTTGTTGATCATATATGTATTTTGTTTTATATGAAAAATTCTTCTTAAGGTGAACATTGAAACACTTTGTTAAGGACTCTAATTATTTACTATGGAATAAATAGGTAAATTAGAGAATACGTCTAAGACATAAAACATTGCTCTACATTGTTTTCATTCAAAACCGAGGGAGGCCAGTCATGACATGACGTTCATAGACTATCCTGAGTTGGAAGGGACCCATAGAGATCACTGAGGGTGGCTCCACAAAGGACCACCCAAAAATTAAACCACTTATCTGAGAGCATTGTGCAAATACTTCTTGAACTCTGGCAGGGTTGGCACCATGACCATTTCTCCTGAGGAGCAGGAAAATTACTCAACAATTAATTGCATATTTTTGTTTAAAAGCTGCACTGTATCTGTACTTTAAAAAGTTATGCATTCAGTAACAAAAGTGAAAAAACCCATCCAGACAGATATCATAAAATTGCACAGCTTCTTATTCAGGTGATTTAGAAAATTCTGGTAAGTGGGAGACAATCTGGTTTACAACTTATACTCCAACCATGGTGTCATGTAAATCTGAAACATAAACAAGTAAAACAGAGCAGCAGCACATCTGAACACTCAGTAAACAGTAAGTTCAAATAAGTCTGTTATTTGGAATTATTGGTTCTGTTGCCTGCAAGTTGCTCATAGTATTCTCATTCCAAGTTTTCCATCAAACCCTCAATTCCAAATGCTTGCTCTTTGAGATATATGTCTGCTGACTATCAAAAAAATTGACAGTTTTGTGAGAACATGTCACATCTGACAACGCTTGATGGAGAAATTGAAAGTAATTCTAGATGAACTCTATTTCTACTTCTATTGTGATTGGAACTGTTTGGAAATTTTCTGATGTTAAGTGTTTTACTATAACTTGTTAAAGCTGAAGTCAGAAATGGGTTCTACAGGACCAAAGTCTGTCTCAGCCAAGCAATCTGAGTATGAGACATTTTGAACTCAGATTCTGTAAGTTCCAGCTTAAGCTAGGACTGTGAAACATCCAGCAAGGCACAAAGGCTAATCCAGAGATCACGGCTGCCTGAACAGCATAATTAAAAGAACTAGACAAAACTAGGCACTCTTGGACACAGACAGTCAGGAACATAATTTTTCTTGGAAAAAAAGAAAAAAAAAGAAAAAGAAGGAAAAAAAAGGAAAAAGGAAAAAGGAAAAAGGAAAAAGGAAAAAGGAAAAAGGAAAAAGGAAAAAGGAAAAAGGAAAAAGGAAAAAGGAAAAAGGAAAAAGGAAAAAGAACAACCTACTGGGATGCTGGCATAGGATAATGCTAATGAATAGAATTAAAATTTTGAACAGCATGTCCAGTTTTTCAAATGGCAGCAGGAGTCTCTTGCAAGGATCGCCGGATTATGTGAGACCTGAACTGCTATTCTCCTGAATTCCTGTAATTCAGCTGACATATGATTCTCCGTGACCACTCCAATATATGCTGAATCTATTGCTACAGATAATTGTAACCACATGCAGAAGAAAACATTCTACATCACCTTTTTTTACATCTGCAGGAAGAGTCCACTTTGGTCAGTAGATTCTTAACTATGCATCTTAACTATGCATAATTTGATGAATTTTGCAGCAGAAGCTTCTAGTTGAATCTGTGGGTGGAAGAACCAGATTGTCTTCCTGGAATGTTCATCAAAATGTGCAAGCACAGAAATTGGTCTAGGCACAGAAGTTGTTGCCTGGAAGAAATCTTCAGGTCATTCTGACATTCCCAGCTAGAGAGCTTTTGTACCTATTCATCAGATCTTTTGTTGAGATGATAAAGTAAGGTGATTGACTGAATAAGTCAAGTTGATCCATCTTCTCAAGCCACTCAATTATATCAGCTGTGCTCATGAGGAGCCCCAGTTCTTGAACCATCCAAGGAGTTTATGACAGAAGTTCATAGGTCATTCATACAGGCACAGACTTGACACTCAACGACTCCTCCATTACAACCAAAGTACAAAGCTTATTTAAGAAAAGCTTATAAAGATCCACTGTTCTGCCACAGAAAGAAATTCCATTTTCTCACAATTTCTATTCTTTTCTTAAGTAACAACTGCACTGTTTCTAAGCCCTAAATGAGCCTAACAGATCAAAAGGATTTGTAACCTACTTTGATTATTATCAAAAGCTGAACTTTGATTTAACTCTACAGTTCTGTAAACAACCCAAGAATCATATTTTTAACAGAGGATTCAAACTTGTTGTCTATCAAAATGGTCTAAAACAGGAGTAGGGCTGGAAACCTACCCATGACCTCCCAAAATTTCTCTGCACTTTGCTCTGGATCAAATGTAATCTCTGGTACTAAAGATTAATCCTTTTATAATATTCCTTTTTATGCTCGTAGCAACAAAAACAACCTAGACAGGAGATGCAAATTTAAGAAAAAATATTAAACACATGGCTATAATTGAGCTCACCAGCCCACATAGAGTCTAGAAACCTCTTTTTTCAAGATCTATATCTATCACTATGTTGTAAGGTAGGTTGAAAATGGATCAGCAGTTAAACCAATTCACAAACAAGGCAAGAGCAGAGCATGTCTTAGTTATTTTACATTAACATAAGTTTGACTGTGCCTCATGCTTTGATGCCAAGAAATTCCTTTTGGAAGGCTAATACTGCTCAAGCTTTGACTTTCTGCTGTAATTTTTGCCTGTCATTATAGGAAGCTCAGAAGTAACTTCATGTCCTTTGCAAAAATGCAGTTGTGATGCAAAAAAAAAAAGTAAGCTCTCAGTAGATGCCACGCATGCCTCCTGTTTTTTAATACTGATAACACACAGGATAATATAGCCTCGTGTTTGAAAATTGCATTGTTTAAATGGGATTTATAAGAACATTCAGCAGAACTGACAGAAAGCTGTGACATGAGTTTGGCACGATGACTGGAGTGCTCTCAAATATATTACTCATCTGGACAGTCCTGTGTCCTGACCAGCTGTGATCAATGGTTAAGGACAGATGTAGCCTTTCTGTCAGTCCTTCAAAACCTGTTCCTCTGCTTTTCCTGCTCACCTCTCCCCACTAGACTGGGAACCAGAGCTCTGATTTAAGATGTAGATAAGATTTGTTCAACTTCAGCATCTGCCCAAAGAGCTGCATTTTCTGCCTCTCAGGAGACTTCTTTAAAATGTTGGTAGGGATTATCCTGGGTACCTTCCACGTAGCTGAAATTACACTATCATACAATTAACTGTCATTCCACAGAATCCCAACTACAAGCCAGTGACTAGGGCAACATGGCAAAAAGAAAAACAAAAAATCAAAAAAAGTGGCTTCTACTCCTGCTTGAGCCACTGAAGTAAAATTAAAGCAATCACTAGTGCTAAGTGCTCTATTTCATTTCCACAGTTTTGGCTTGTATGTTTTGGTCATGAATTACAAGAAGCACAGGGCCAGAGTTTAGGATGTTTCTCTACCTTTCCCATTTATCACAGCCTGGCCAGGATGGCTCAGATCTATTCTGTAGCAACCAACTTTGCCAACTCACATTATTAGGATGAAATGTATTTGCCTGGCATTGTCCAAGGACAAGGACCTGCATGATCCTAGAGATACTCCTCCCTCCAGTTCAGCCATTTTCTAGCTTTTACAACTTTACAGAATCACCAAGGTTGGAAAAGATCTCTGTGATCATCTAGCCCAACCATCCACCTACCACCGATATTCCCCCACTGAACCATGTATCTTAGTACCACATTTAAATGTTTTTTGAAACATAATCCCCATCAACACATAAATCCCTTAAAGAAGTGAGGCATCATAGGATCAGTGTTTTATAGATTGTCTGATTTCGTCTGTGACCTCATGAAGACAAGATACATCTGCACCACTGCAGAGGCAAAGTGGATGTGGACCAGCTCTTAGATACAGACTGCACCCTCAGCAAGGCAGTCCTCCTCAAACCATCCAGTAAATTCTACTTTTGGTGTTTCAGATGGCACAAACTGAATGAGAAGAAATAGAGGAAACTGTGTATTTCTCAGCACCAGGACTTTAAATTTAGAGCTGCAGGACACAGTATGGGAAGATCAGTCCCGCTGCTTATGATCAAAGAATGTTTAATCTTTTCTCCAGATGACTGCATGCTCTCCCTTCTCCCTCCCTCCCTTTCGCTAACCTCATTCCCAAACTCAAAAGAGAATCTGAAATAGAAATATTTATGTATTTATACTGAGCATGCTCAAGTGGCTGTCTTCCTCAAACATTAAGATAACATTAAAAAAATCCTGCCTTTTAGGAATACTCACAGCAAGAAAAGAGAAGGAAAACAGCAAAAAGCAAATAGCAGTGATAAACTTATAAAGAAACCCTATCACATTAGTTGATTATTTACCCAGCAGTCCACAGGAGTTAGGACACTGAGAATTGCAGATTATCATACCCAAATCATAGTAGTTAAACACTAGTTTATGCAAATCTTCCTTACCCCTACTTTATGTGCATCCATAAGCATGTTTCCATATAACATAAGGTGGGCTAAGATGTGAAGTTCACTGCCTTTTCAACTTGCATTTCCTATAGTATTCTGCAGTCTTCCTTGAGCAATAAATCACTAGTCTCATTAAAATGCAGGCCAATTTATTATTAGTTCTAACAGACATTTTATTCATGTGTAAATGACAGGATAATAGAACAGTTGTTTGACAGCTTGCTGGGAAAATTGTAGCTTTCATCATCTTAGATGATACATTTTTCCTAAAATAAAATGAACACTCATGGAAGGAATTAGCATTAGGATTTTAGACAGAGAAAAGAATATGACAACTATTCTACTAAGCTGAATCAGTTTCTGTGATCTCACAAGAGTCAAAAATACTTTGGTTCAGAACAAGCCAAATTCAGACATCACTTGCCAAGCTAAATATTTTAAGTGGGCAAAATGCTTAGAGAATTTAAAAGGAAAAGTAGTAAACTCATATTCATATGTCCTTAAAGCTCAGTACTTCATTGAAAACAATTTTATACCTTTTTGTTGCCCTTGTGTTTTCAAAATTTCACACAAATGTGATTTTTTTTTTTTTTAAAGACTGATTACAAAAGCCTATCAAGGATGCTAAATAACATCTATTTTTTCCAGGATTCTGAGTCCTGGATTTAAGAAATGTTTCTTTCTTTTTTTTTTTTTTTAAAAAAAAAAAAAGTTGCACAGGTGGTTTCAAATATATTTTAATGGAGAAGACGAGGAAATGCCAAAACTTCCCAGAGGATTCAAAAACTAAATGGTAACTGACATGGGAATATCAAGCTTCTCTTTGTGGCGAGATTATTGGAAAGTTCTTTTTTCACATGTCATTCTTGGCATGGAGTGTAGAAAACATAAGCATTTTAACAGCTGCCAAACACAAGCTTAGTGATTAAGTGATTTGTTCACAGTAGAGAAAAAAAGATTAGGTTGAACTTCAGTAAGCCATTACATTCCAAAACAACTGCTCATTTTGCAATTAAATCATGTGTACTTCAAAAAACTCAAGTGCTGTACACCAACATCAATTCAATCTATTCAACTTTCCAATTTGCAAAGATGAAGGATACAAAACAGTTTCCCAAATCTAGTTCAGGAGCTTTGAAACACCCAAGATGTATCCTGTTTAGGAGCTTCTAGGTTGCTGCCAGCAAAATGACCAGTAACCTCTCCCTTATCTAAACTTCATCACCAAATATTACTAACTGGCAAAATGGGAAATTAAGCTGTTTCCCAAACTTTAAAAAAAAAAAAAAAAAAAGAGAGAGAGAGAGAGAGAACATTTCTGAGACTCAGCAAGAGATTTCTCTAGTCACTAATCACTGAATTCAAAGAAGAACATTAAACATAATTTTACAATTAATATATTTTATTTTAGCATATTTTAGTCCACATTAAGCAAAAATTACTAATTTGTAATAACAATATTTCTTCAAGCTTCTGAGACCCTCCCAAACCTACACCTAGTCTTCTCCCTGTTTTACTTTTTATCATTCTCTTGGTGATTACATTTTTATAGTGTATTCTGCTCTGGACTCATAAGTACTCCACTCCAGAAATGAGCGGAGTACAAAGACTCGGTACACCTACAGAGAGATAATCAGAGCCTTCAGATACTAAAGTCACTTCTGCTTTCATTTCAAAACACAAATAGAAGGTGCTTGTTGCTACTGTTAGTTTAGTAACAAGGTTATACCAAGAGAGTAGTGGCCCATGGCTCAGTGATTGGATGAATACCACTGATGAGTGGTTTCCTCAGGGGTCAGTACTAGGATAGATGGTCTTCATCAAATACATTGACAGTGGGATCAAGTGCACCATCAGCAAGTTTGCTGAGGACACCAAGTTGTGTAGTGTAGTTAGCACACCCAAAGGATGGGATGCCACTTAGAGAGACCTAGACAAGCAGAAGCAGAGGACTCAGATGAACCTCATGAGGTTCAATAAATCTGAATGCAAAGCCTTGCACCTAGGTTGCGGCAACCCTTGCTATCAGTACAGGATGGGGGCTGTAAGGATGGAACACACACCTCTGCCGAAAAGGATTTCAAGGTATTTGTGGTTGATGAGAAGGACATGAGCCAACAATGTGCCCTCACAGGGGAGTTGGTCGGGATGACATTTAAGTAATGTAGTAAATCAAGTAAAATGATTCTATGAAATGATGTTTAGATCTGCAGCTGACATCTGGAAAAGACTCAGATTCTATCAGAAGCCAGAGGTTAGCTGAAGCAATGCCACTGTTGACATTTTGCACCTGTTGTTATGTTTCAAAGTTTCTTTCCACTTCAGACATGTAAAGAAGCTGAAATTTTGTGTTCCCACAAAACTAATTCCCAGAAACCTGGCTCTGAAATGATGCAGAAATTTTGTGGTGAGTGACACTAAATATGTCTTCAGTGCTTCTCTACATCAAAGAAGGAAATAATCCAGAGGAGGAAAGGACAAGAAATACACCTAAAGAGAAGTACAGTACTGAGTGAGATAATTTTGCAAAGAGTGAGCTTTCCACCTCACATTTTCCCCACTCCACCAAATTACCTTGGAATTACCTTTCCTCTTTGGGAGCGTGAATGCACTGTCACATCTAGTTTTTCCTTTTCTCCTATTGGCTTTACTAACCAAAAATGTTACCTATTTCATACAGCAGGTATTTCTTAAGCCTGTTAATTATTTCTGACTTGCAGATGATCTATTATAGAGGCCAATTTCAATATTTCCTAATGTTTAAAATTCAGACCTACAGTGGATGACTCTTGGCTAGCTAAGGGACTCTCAAATACAGTGTATATTTTCTACTTACTTGAAACATTAAAAAAAGCCAACACAATTATCTTCCAAATTTCGTGTTTAGACAGAAATCGCAGATTTGGAGACGTCTGAGTGGTTCTTAAATCTCATTCCAAGGTGTGAAAGTAATTCTTTTTCTTGCATTAAAATTCACAACAAAATTAAAGCACAACAAACTGCCTGGTGATATAAGAGATGAACTTTCTTCCTCCTAGAATAGTGAGAAGACTTCACTTAGAAATAGATTGAGAGCTGTTTGCACTGCAAGTCAGGTGGAAACATGGTATCCCTATCTTCCCCACAGTAACTTTTCAAAGCTCTGCTGAATGCCATCCAGAAAAATAGAGAAGAGTTTCCATCTTTAGAGGCTGAACCCAAAGAGGGAAGGCAGTAGCTGAAGGTTGTGACTGTCCCTGGTTATACTCTTTATCACATGGCTTATTGCATCAAACTGGGTTCCAACTCAGATCAGACATACACCTTCTCCACTCCTGAAGGGCACTGGCCACTGTCCCAGTCACTGTTTATCACTCTGTGATAAACCAAAATGTCATCTTAACAGGAGTGGAGGCTCAAGCAGTCAAAGGGAGAAGTGCTCAAAAATGCACTACACATTTTTGTTTATCAAGTCAAAGGACAAAAGAATCTCCACAGTAAATATTATTAAAGGGAAGTGACTGTCCAGAAAGTCTTTCCAAATCTTTCCAAATCAAGATGTGCCTCCAAATCTACTTAATCATAACAACTTATAAATAATTTTGCTCAACTACAATTTATTTTCTTAAGACAGAACTTGGACAAGAATTTAAGAGAGACAAGTACAGACAACTCTGAAATAAATGTTGCAATATCTTCAATTTAGCAGTAAACGGAAGCATTAGATAAGCCCAGATTTCTCGCTAATTTCAGTTATTTAGGGCTCAAAAATGATTTGTTTCCATCAGAAGCTATCAGTGAGAACAGCGTCCAGAGGCTAGGGAAGAAAACAATTTGCACATTTGCTATGGCCATTTCCAGAAGGAGAGGATAGGGATATTTAAACAGAAATGGGAGCACAAACACTTCACCTGTCATGACTGGGTGTCTGCTAATGAGGATAAGAATGGTGTCTTTACACGTGAAAATATAATAGAAGACAATTGGATGAATAGAAATTCTTCTGAACTACTTCTTCAGGACTGAATAAACAAGACTGCAGGAGATCCATGAAGCACATGGCATCCAAGCTGAAGATCTTGTCTCCTGCTACACTGCAGGTCTGTGGAATCATAATAAGAGAGTGAACCTCATCAATGCTATCAGAGCTTCCTTGTCATGTCCTACTAAAGGTGAGGCCAATCCACTGCATAGAGAAAACCCTGCTTCAAAGGCAACATTTCATGTAGAAGTAAGTTGGCTGAATTAAATGTTTAGAAGCAGGTTTTGTTGTTAGAGGAAGAAATTCATATTTTCTAAATCATTACAGGATTTATATCGCCTCAGAAAAAGCATGTCACTGGTATTCTGAAAAAGTTTCTTCATCTTCAGCTCTGGAAGACAGACAGTGATACGCATGGCATAGACACCACAACTTGACTCATATCCTAGGCTGGGAGTTGCTTTCCTTTTGGATGCAGCACATTCATGATTTTAGACTTGTAGAGAAGATCTCTGAAAGACATTACTAGTCAGAAGTTTCCAAGCACACAAGGCTACTTCTGGACAGAAATACTAAAGAAAATTGAGAAGGGAGAAGTATTGTAACTGGTTAGAGTATAGATTAGGAACTGGTTAAGAGACAGAGAAACCCTGTTATAGATTAGGAACTGGTTAAAAGACAGAGAAAATGTAACAGCAGTTTTTTCATGGGAAAATGTTGCCAGTAAGCATAGCAGTGAACAGATGTTCAGATCAATATTGGTCTGGTTCAGTTCTGTGAAGTAAACAGAGGAGAGACATGAGGCAGGGGAAAAAAAATGCCATACTGATGACACAGCTCATAGTAGAGTTATGGTGAAAGCCAGAATAAATAAGGGTAGTGAAAAATTAGAATGGGGACAAAGTAGTTAGGGGAAGGGGAAAAAAAAAAAAAAAACACACATACCAATAATTTCTGATCAAAATTTCACATTTCAGTGAAAAGATTTGCAGGCTATTACTACAGCTCACTAAGAGGTGCCTGTTCAGTGCATGCCTGTCAGAAAACAGGCTCATTAAGAAGGAAAAAGAGAACTGAAAATGTAATGTTTTTACATAAAACCATGATACTGAACACTATTTGAAAATTATGTTCAGTTTCTTATTTCACAACCAAGAAAATTAATAAAGGGAGTTCTAGGAAAGGGAAGTCCTAACACAGTTGGCTGACAGGTCCAGAGTTCTTGTTTTAATGCTATACTTTACAAGAAGCCTATTTTCACAATATATTTTCATATGAAAGCATTCACTAACTTTCTAGACTCCTTTCCCTCTCTCCTGTTTCCATGTTAGAAAATTCTAGACTCAGCGGGAATACAACAAATAATGAAACTAATTTCAAAAGCTGCAAGGCAAAACAAGGAAAAACAGTGTCTGTTTGAGCAGTTCAAATAATTATGTATGTTTATTCATAAAGAGAAAGATACTTTTTTTTTTTTTTGCCATCTCTGCAGCCACTTTCATCACATTTAGGCAGAGAATTCTGCAAATTATTGTTTATAGAAAGATTTTTTCATGGAAGCGAAGCATTTGAAAGGAAAGCAAGCATTTCAAGTTCATAAACATGAAAATAAATTTAGAAATACATACTCAAAGAATTTTGCCCATTGCAGAAAGACATTGGCTTAAGACAAACCAAGCAATCCCAAACAAAAATTCTTTTATCCAGTATCACTCCAGGAAAGTCACTTCTCTCAGTCAACTATCATCTGTAGGGAGAAAATTTTTAAAAAGGGTAAACAAACCACAGTCAGAGTAACAAAAGACACCTAGTCCTATTATCATTATACTCAGGTTTGTTCAGAACATCTTTTGTGGTTCAGCGTTTCCACCCCAGTAGGATGTTGGACTCAGAATCCCAGAATCATCAAAGTTGGAAAAGACGTTCAGGATCATCCAGTCCAACCATCCACCTATCAGTAATAGCACTCACTAAACCATGTCCCTCAACACAAAATCCAAACTCTATTGACTAGTCCAGTAGGGCTTAGTATATCACGCAATCAAATTCATTTCCATCTTTGAATATACAAGCCTCATCTTTGGTGAACACTTCAGATATAACAAGAGCATGTAGAAATAATCCTCCATTTTATGTTGATCGTCTCAAGGATAAGATACTTAATTACTCATTGGGTTAAGAGTTGGAGGGGAAGAACAACTCTGTAAACAGGTATATTCACTTGGGAGACAACCTCTTGGTCTCAAAGAAATTATTATTCTGGGAGATAGGTTTATGCATGGATTCATGCATCCTTCAACAGCAGATGGAATGAAGTCTGTGGTCAGTAACCAAATCTCACAATTAGAAGATGAATAAAGATTCATCGTCTTCTCTCTGGCTTCTGTTTAGTATCACTAGCTTTTCATGGAATTGTCCAGTCTCCCTTCTAAAAAAGTTTCCTTTAAGACTAAACATAAGTTTCTAACTTTGAAAAGGGAGGAAATAAAATCTGTCACTATAATTTTTTTCTTCTTTTGCTCTGATTAATAGCTAAGCAGAGTTCTTTCCATAGCCTTGCTAATTTTCAGCTGCTTTCAGTTTCCCACTGCCACTTCGAACAAGTTTCGTTATCTCATTTAATTTCTGAGTGAGATCACAAGCAGTTTCCCTTTTGCTGCATGAGATGGGGGATCAAAGACTCCTTGCAGAACAACTTGCCACTCAACTACTACTGCCTCTCAAAACTGCCAAGTGTAGGCGAGATGCGTCCCAGCATTGCTTTGTGAACTCAGCCTGTGCAAATGTCTGGTGAAACTTCAAGGTGAAGGACTGAACTATGACCATGAGCACATCTGAGCAACAGAGTAATACCTGAGCTTCTTAATCCTTTGCTATGGGAAACAGACTGGCTACTTTCCTTGTTTTCTAGCTAAAACTATTAGGAGATTTTAAGAAATTATATGGTACTCCAGAGATGTAGGGAGGTAGCTGGCTTTGCTCTAAGCTAAGTAATATTTGGCAGATTTAAAGTATCTTCCAGCTCAGAAAGACAGCATGCACTAAAATTCCTGTGCCACACGCAGCGACTTGAGGAGGTCGACTCTTGAGTAGTTCCCTAGATTAGAAAATCTCTTCCTAAAGAGGCTGAGATGCACTACTGCTTGACTAGCAGGACAGCAGTCATCTTTCTTATTGCTGGTATTGAGACAGATGGGCTCTAGTACTTTCTTTAAAAATGAGAGACAAACCATGAGATTTTTCACTCGTGACTGTGGCACTCACTGTTTAGAGTCAGTGGAAGAATCTCAGCAGCCTGAAGCTAAGAAAAAGTCAGGTGAGGAAAACTACCAAGTTAGCATGGCTACTTCTTTCCATATTACTTGCTGCAAGCAGGGAAGTCCAAGACGGATTTTGAGGGCCCCTTATAACAAGGAGTCAAATCCTGGTTTCCTGATATTAAAAACTTGATAATCCACTGGAAAGATTTTTAAAAGAAACTTCAAGATGTGACTGATGGTAAAGGCTTGCTGGTCTGCAACAGAAAGGATAGTAAGCGTGTTGGTCTAAACTCAGGTATATCAAGCCCTCAGGATCTCCCTCATCAACTACAAACTTATAATCCTCTCCTGTGATGCTGAACCAATCTTAAAACACTTTTGATTTTAAAGTAAAAATACGAGTGTAGAGCTACTCACTAGGATTTTATTTTTACCTACTTCCCATAGAAAGTGTAGGTATAGTATGGACATGATTTAGTGGGCGATATTGCCTATAGGCAGATGATTGGACTAGATGACCTTAGAAGTCTTTTCCAACCTTAATGATGCTATGAAATAATGGAGGAAAAGCTTACTGTTATTATCTTTCCTATCCTTCTTCATGAGCTAGGAGGTTACAAACATAAAGCAAATACAATATAGAAAGAGTTGTTGACACTTGGCTGAAAAATATGCTTCAAGACACTTTTATTGCATTCAGCCACATGCTAATTGTGCATGGTTTTTCAATGGCACAGATTAATACTAAGCAAGAGAAACCTGGAGTGCTGTAAGGTAATCAAATTTTAATTAAAAGAGCAGCTCAGTCTCTCCAAGAGGTGACGTTTCTTCACAGCAAGTGTTAAAATATTCTCTTTTCTACTATCACTGCTACAAAAAACTAAAAAGTCTGACAAAAGTTGGAATTTTCCTGTCTAGTAAAAAGAACCTTCATTTTTCAGATAGGCTATAAGCACTCATAAAACAATAAGTGTCTGAAATAGTGGTATAAATGGGGCATCCACTTCAAAGGCAAAAAAAAACAAAACCCCCAAAGAATGAAGTCTCAGAGCTGGATAGTGAGGCTTAGATTAAGCAAGTGTAATATTAAGTAGAGAATGTATGGAGAACCTACCTTGAGGCAGCTTTGAAGTTTTTCCAGCTTTTCATCCTTCTGAACTCCTTCCATGTCAAAAAGAACATGACTGTAGCCACATGATTCCTGTCATGTAATGTTAGACCAAAGCCACACAATTACAAGACGTGCTCTCTAAAAGCAGTGCAGATGACTCTACAGATGACACTAAAACTTCCCTTTAAAGACTACAACGATTTTTCTTAAAGCCATAGCACATTAGAATCTTAAGCAGCCTCCCTCCTATGCTTTGAACTTCAACTATGAAAGCAGCTTCAGAAAACAAGGTCTCTTCTTACTTTTATCACAGAAGATATGTGCAAGCCCATGTTCTTCCCTTGAAGGTCAGCATTTCAAGATAAACATCACCTAACTCACTCTGTCAAAGCAATAAAGAAGAGTCATATTCCAGTAAACAGACTCACCGTTTACACCAAACACATGCTTGGGTTTATCTTCTACAGACTTCATAGATTGTTTGTTTGTTACATGAAAACATGAATGCCCTGAGGCTGCAAAGCTGAGAGTTTTTGTGGGACTTTTAGTGCAAGCTGAGCTCTGCAAATTTGCATAGTCACGTTTGCTCACATAGGCAGGAAAAAGTGGTAAAAGCGCATAAACTGGGGAGAATGTTGTGCAGAGAAGTCCATGATGTAGGACGCTAATCTTTTCTTTCAACATCTACTGAGCCATTCAGTGACCTGGAGGACCATAGCACACACCCAGCAAATTGGCAGTAAAGGGTTATTCTCTCTAAAGGTGAGCAACAGCAGCAGAATGTGATGCTACACCACCAGCTTATACGCAAGTTTGTGCTTCTGACATTTAAAAATAATAGACACTCTGCCAGGATATCAAGGTTTCGAAGCCCCTGCATTTGCAGGATAGCAGAGATGCAAGAAATCTGGATACATTTCCAGGTTTTCACTTCAGCATGCTCTCATTTAGCTCTCTGCATTTCCTAAAGTCCCTTTCTCTCTTCATTGTCCCTTTTTTAACTCCATATTCTCTTCCCTGAAGAAGTCAGCCTTTTCCTCCTGATGGTTCTTGCTCTTCCTTCTCCCCAGAGAATAATGGACGGGGGGAGGGAACACGGCCCTTGTGCAGGTGAAAGAGTTTTTGACCAGTAGCATTCTGTCTCTGATTACTTTTGTTGACTATGCACGTCCTAATAAAATTCTGACCTCTGAACATCATTAGCTGCTTCTCGTAAATACATCAAGCTTTCATAAGCTCCTGCTCTGTTCTAGTTAAAATCTAATGAAACCTTGATACCCACACCCCTCTTCTGGTGCAAAGTGATGAATTAACGGGAATGAATAATTAGATAACGGTTTGTACCCTACAGTCTCAGCTCAGACTATTCAGTCAGGTCAGCCCATAGTAACTGCATCAGCAAAGGCATGTGCTGAGGTGAAATCAATGAATATAAATGCTGCTGATTTCTCGCTACCTGCACGAACCATTCTGCTTTCCCTCAAGCAGAGCAGTAGCAGCAGGAAGCTTGGTAATGTGGCCATGCTTCAGCAGGCCTAAAGAAGGAAAAAAGTATATCTTTGCAATGCTCCCAAAGCTTGAATTTCCTGCATCAAGTCTTAGAGGAACCGTATCATCCCCACAAAGCAGCATCAACATTCACAAAGTCTATACAGTCCTGAACAAGGCCTCAGTATAAAGAGACCAGCATAGAAATTTCATATGGTACAGAGAATTTGGTATGTATAAGCCAAATGGATTAAACAAGAGTCTTGTGAACACATTCAGAAAGCTTCCTAGAATTGTATTAACACATACTGTTCTAATCTTTTCACAGAATTAGAGCCTCACTTCCTCTCATGTTTCATTTTCTTCTTTTTGGCTCAAGCTCTTGTGTTCCTTACCCAGACTGGAATTCAGCCTGGAGGACCTTTGCTATCAAACCAAGAATTTGTGTTCAATTTGTTGTGAATAAACTAGCAATACTGTTATGAATGTTGGCAGACAGCTAGCTCTGCATAAAACAAAACGCTGCACTAAGTTCCTTTTTTCAGCATTACCTTTTCTATAAGATCTCTTACTCAGAGATGCCAAGGACTCTTCCAACAGTGCCCCACAGCATTTCAGTGCCTTATCCGTAAGCTCAGGAAAGACAGGAAATGAAAATACACACTGACCCTCAACCTTCCTATGATCTGAACCCATTAATAAAGGTTATCATCCTGCATGTCACATAGACTTGATGAACTGATTCACAACTTTTATGTGTTAAAAAGATCTGTTGCATTCAACCTGCTCTCATCCAAGTGTACATATTCTGAAGTCAGTGAATATTTCCAGCCTCTCTTCTCAGGAAAATCTCCAAATAGTCTGTATTTTCTCTGAAGCGTACTGCCCAAAACTTGGCATGTCAGTACAGCAATGGCCTTGATAACATTGAGCATAATGGAAGTACAGTATTTTGCAGGCCACATAAATGTTTATTAATTGGTGTGACATTTGCTTCTTTCTCGTGCCAGAAAATCCAGCATGAGACTTCTGATTCATATCACATGCCAATTCCCCCATTTCCCCATCTTTTTCAGGAAGCTTTCTGAACCACACAGTATTAACCATCACATATTTCTCAATTGATTGTCCCAAATGAACTTAATACCTACATTTCCCTCTCTAAATTCAATCTCTATTTCTTGATTGTACTCTGAGTTTATCAAGACCGAAAGACTATCTCAATAATAAAATTAATCTGCTTGCTCCTAGCTTGCTTTTAAAATTTTAGAGAATAGGCTAGCTCACTATTTCACTCAGAAGACCCTTTGAAACCTCATTTGATGTCTTCATTGGAAGAGATATCAGATTAATTTTTGAGGCATAATCATCCAACTGGTTTGGCATTTCAACCTGTAATTTAATTTATATGCATATTTGTAGAAGAATTGTGCAAGGGAGTAGCAAAAGCCCTACTAATCTCAAAATGTGATATCTAATGCTTCTGCTTTATCCACTCTGTCACAGAAGGGAACTGTGTTGAACAAATGAACCATGTCAGTAGCTAGTCATTGCTTTGATGATTTTCCAGGAGTTTACAGATGGTTTGATTTTTTCCTTTCCAGAATTTTCTTAACTGAAGTTAAACTGACAAGTCAATAACGCTACAAATTCCTTTTCCTATAACTTCAACAGCTTTCTACATTTTCTCAAAGACATGCAGTTAGAGCTCTACACATGGAAAATTAGAGATCCAGCTGAAGAAAAGGTAAAAACTCCACAAACCCAGACAAATTTATCTATATTGGTTAAAAAAAAAATGCCAAAGACAATTCATTAGGCTCCAGGGCCAAATGGCACAGATTGATTCATATCCACACAGCTAAAAGTGATCCCCAAAACACTGTCATTATGTCCAAGTTGCAAATTATTGGTAGCCAGACCAGGCTCAGAGAAATTCAGATGTATTTTGCCCTTATTAATCTGCAAAGCTCCACAGGTGGTTACAATCCCCATGGTCCATCGATAAAGCAGATGGCAGGGCATGAAATCATTCATTACACCTTGTTCTGTGCTTGTAGGCTAGAAATCTGTGCTGGGCACCAAGTGTGACAACATCCTACCATCTGCCATGGATATTACGGCTATTTCTGCATTCTCTCTTTAAGTTTGCCAGACATCTTTAGGTATCTTCTACAGCCTCTTTCTATTCCTGCCTCCTTCTTCAGGCTGGATCCAGACAGGCTGCCCTCAGCTGGGACTTTGCAGCATGTTGGTTTCATCTGCAGCTGGAGTTATTTGGGTCAATAGCACTGCTCCTTGTTGGGATTGAATAGGAAGGACATTCTGCCTAGAATTACAGGTTGTTGCTGAGAACATTTCCTGTACACTATAACACACAAAACATTGCGTTCCCTCTCCAGTAATTGGTCATAGAGCTTATTTGCTACAACCACTGTTTCAGTGGAGCATGTGCCCAGCTGGTTGACTGCAAGGTGGTGAATACTGAGGGAAAAGCCTAGAAAGCCATGCTATCAGCAGTGGTCTTATCATCATTACCTTCTACACAATCCAAATTACTCATCAGCATTCTCATGCAAGGCAGATATCACAGCAGGAGTGGACTTTCCACTTCCCACATATCCTACCTGGCCTCATTGACACAGACAGCCTTGCATACTTGTCTATGTCTTCTAATTTCAGGACTAGCATTGGTGATTTGGATGAGACTTGTTTCTACTAAAACCCTCACAAACACTTTGTAGTATTTACCCCTTCCATCACCAAACAAGCACTGCTCTTCTTTTGCCTGTGCCTTGCCTTCCTGTAGTTCCAACTGTTAACTCTTCTTTTTTAAGAGTCATGCTGATCACTGTAATAATTAAGGGTCTACATTCACATCTCTTTTTTCCTACTCTCCACACACAACCTGCTACCACCCCCTACTCACACTTCCCATGCAAGTGATTGCTAGAATCCTGCCAGCAACAATCTCTGCAACTTCACTGTTGAAAGGCTATGACGCAGTTTTTAGCTTTTCGCATCCCCTCTTTGCAGATCTCTAATAAAAAAAAAATTCAGCAATGAAAGTGAAAAAAAAAAAAATACCCACACATTTAGGTTTTTTGGTTTGTTTGTTTTACTTTTATTAAGTAGATATCATCCAAGTATGCATGGGGACAGGTACATAAGCAAAAGGGACATATTCCATTCTTCCTAGTTGCTATTTCAGCAGTCTGGATCTTCAGTTCATATTTACACTACACAGCCAGGCAAACCTCTTACATCACAGGAGATATCTCACCTTCCCCTAATCAAACCTCTTTGTCTCCCAGAACAGCCTGGAACTGGTCCTGTCAGAGATGTGGTCTGTGTCTATATGAGCAGTGCATTCTTTGTGATTCCCTGAGAACTGTTCCTTGAACAGAGCCAGGAGCTATTCCCCTCCTGTCAGTATCTGGAGATCCTTTCAACCTGGAGAGCAAGCCCAGAAACAGCAATGTTTTTCCCCTACAGCTATGCTCAGGAGTCTGCCATCAGGTGACAGCATCAGTGCTGGTGACAGACTGTCCTCCAGTGGGTTGGTCCTTTCTCTCTAGTCCATTACTCACACACTTAAGGAGACAATACAGGAATCCAAAATAATTCTCTCTTTGGAGTCAAACAGAGCACTCTGTAGAGATAGGCACAATCAGTAATTGTCTTCCATTGCCCAGGGGTACATGTACCTCTGAGTTGTGTATTGTTCATCAGGTTTGTGAGGTGCGCACCAACAACATGCAAAGGAGGAAGGCAGTGGTAGAGAAGAAAAAGTCTTTGCTCCTGAGTCACAAAGTCTGTGCTGTCACTCATCCATAGCTTTTTGAATGCATATTGGTGTACTCATATTTGAAACTCATTAGTGAAGAAGATTCACATGTGTAAGTCACTCTGATGGCATACTGGGCCAGTGTTACAGACCCCAGAAGGATACCAGAGGTCATGCTAACAAACTGAACAGTACTGGTAATTGCAATCTAGTGCTTACATCTGTGTGTAAGCACACGTGTATAAGCCTTTGTGTTACTTAGTCGTTGCCCATGACTAACTCACTGCTCAACAGTACTCCAAGAAGTAAGCTACCAATCAAGCAACAAAATAAGTCCTTCTGCCGAGGAACGCCTCTATTCCAGAGGAAGTGAATTATCTCCTGCTTTAGAAGTTACTTAAAAAAATCCATATGCAATTCTGTACATTAAATACTTATTAATTTAATTAAGGTGCTGCATCATTTAGATACACGTTTATCATCATGTTTATCATCATTAAGGGGTAATTGTCAATGCAAGAAGAGATATTTTCTTAGAAAGAGAAAATATTAGAAAATCTCCTATTTTAAAGGTTTGAAGGTGCCAAATATATTTGACTACTAATATATGCACAAGCAGAGTTACCAGAAAATAGCACATTTAAGAGTAGATGGTGTAAGCAGAAAGAGCAAGACAATAAGAAATACTAATTACTCTTCTCTTGGATTCCACGTTGACCAAAGGTTTATCGTCTGCTACATCATTGTAATGATAAGAATCGAATACAGTTTTGAGTCTAAAATGTCCTTCAGAAAGTGCTGCCATATATACTTGACCACTGTTGTAACTTTGGTTACAGGTAACTCAGATTAAACTTGGAGGTGCTTAGTGTCAGTAGAACAGAGATTTTATTTATATCAAATGCAGAGCCTATAAGGGCAAGGTTTTGTCACTTATTTTTCTTTATTTTAAAACTGGAATTTTGTCATTACATCAAGTTACTACCACATCCAGCCTGGCCTTGAATACCTCCAAGGATGGGGCATCCACAACTTCCTTGGGCAACCTGTTCCAGTGGGTCACCATTTTCTGTGTGAAGAACTTCCCCTTAATGTCTAACCTAAATCTCCCCTGCCTCAGTTTAAAACTATTCCCCCTTATCCTATCACTATCCACCCTCATAAACAGTCATTCTCCCTCCTGTTTATATGCTCCCTTCAAGTATGGAAGGCCACAGTGAGCTCTCCCCGGAGCCTTCTTTTCTCCAAGCTAAACAAGCCCAGTTTCCTCAACCTTCCTTCATAGTAGAGGTGCTCCAGCCCTCTGATTATCTTAGTGGTCCTCCTCGGGATACCCGATTCATATCTCAAGACTGATTAAAACCACAGACTTGATCTGCTATATTATATTCAGAGAGACTCTTCCTCGTATGAGGCAATTAGTGCAGTGGCAACTATAATGTGAGAAGAATTTAATAAGCATTGTGTAATTTTCAATTACAAAGGGATATAGGCCATAAACGTACATTAAACGATCATATGCAGCACAAGTAATCAATGTCTTTCTGAGTTCCTAATACAAAAGGCAAGAAATATCTACAGCCAATTACCAGTGAGGGAAGCAGAATCACATTTAACCTGATCTAAGATTTACTATCCTTGTTTATTTGCTATATAATTCCACCACTTGCCACTAACAGGCAAGCCTCTATTCTCAGAAAGAGGTACAATACTTTTCATAGAATTACATCATAGAATATCTGAGCCCTTAAAGGTCATCTGGTTCAACTCTCTGGCAATGAACAGGGACACCTACAGGTCCATCAGGTTGCTCAGAACCCCATCCAGCCTGACCTTAAAAGTCTCCAGGGACAGGGCTTCCACCACTTTGTTGGACAGCTTGCTCCAGTACCTCACTATCCTTATCATAAAAAAAAATATATACATTCTTTATATCCAGTTTTAATCTTCCATCATTTACTGTGAAATCATTTCCCCTGACAGACAAGCTTCTTTATTGCTCTTGAGAGCCAAACTCGAGTGAGGCAAGTTACTTGAGATTAAAAGTGGTTTGGTAGAAAACAAAAATTCTTAAATATTTAAAAACTTCTTTAAAAATTTTAATCGTTACAGAAATATAAAGTCATAATAAGCATGTAAGTTTCAATTCGTTGATAAATTCAATATTTCACCCACCAGAAAAGACACTAAAATGAATGTTAAAAAAAGGTGATTGAGAAAAACATTCAATAGCATTATAGAAGTAAATAGTCAATGGAAGAAGCTTCATACATTAATTTTAATTAACTATTGAAAGATTTAAGAAACATTGTTGTTCCAAATATTAGTTGCAGAGACCTTATCACTCTTCATAGCCACCTGAAAGGTTTTTACAAAGTGGAGATCAGCCTCTTCTGACAGGTAACAATGATAGGACGAGAGCTAATGGTTTTAAGTTCTGCCGGGGGAGGTTCAGGTTGGATTTAAGGAAAAACTTCTCCTCAGAAAGAGGCATTGGAACAGGCTGCCCAGGAAAGTGGTGGAGTCACTGTCCCTAGAAGCGATCAAGAAATGTTGAGCTGTGTCACTGAGGGAACTGGCCTAATAGGCATTGGTGGTGATGGGTTGATGCTTGGACTGAAAGATCTTAATGGTCTTTTCCCAACCTTAACAGTTCTATGAATCTTCGATGCTCCCTAGCAGCAGTTGGACTAGCTGGAAGTATTATTCCAATTTCTGTAATGTTCTTTTGCACTGTGGAATTATAAGTGAGTATTTCAGTTTCATTAAGATTAAGAAGGTCCATTTCACAAAATAATCAGGTAGGTTACTGTGACCAAATAAAGAAAATTATCTCCCAGTCTCTCATTCTTTCCCATTTAAGTTCAAGGTTGTTGGAACATGAAGTTACAGGAAACACAGGAAATCCTTGGATATTGGTAAACCACAATGGATAATTGAAATGGATTAGATTTGAAACTCTAATTCCCCTGAATTATTTGCTGCTTGGAGCTATTTTATTGAAATTTAATGCACTTATCCTCCCTTCAGTTCTCCTAGCAAATTGATATAGACAGCTGTTCTTTATATTCTTCTGAATAGCAAACACAGGAAATAGGTGGAGCAAACATTTTGCTAGATTATACAATATATTGATTTCTACCATATGATGCTGAATCATAGTAACAGGCATTAGATTAAGAAAGATGCAGTGAGTATGCCTAATGCATTTCTGATTAATTCTAGCTATCTGTCTATTCAGTTAAGTAATGAAAATAAAACATTTCTTAATTGCTTTACGCATGTCACAGCTGGACACTTCTTTTGCCAGTTAAATTCTCAAATCAAGCAGGCTACAAGAGCCAATGATCAAAGCCAACAAGGGATCACATAGTGTAGCTTAAATGTTTCAGTTTTGTCATTAGAGTTGTTCAGTGGTCTGATTATTTTTTTTTTTAACCCTGTTGCCACAAAAAAAAAAAAGCCCCATACAATAATTTCCCACATATCATTTATACCAGTCAGACAGGATATCAATACGGAGCTTAATTGAGCAAGACAAATTGTGTGTCAGACCTGCTGACCTTTTCAGAGTTACCCTTGTAATCTAATGTTCCTGCTGGTCTTGTCATCTTCATAAATACCAAGACCTATCAAAACTAACAGAAAACATCCTGTATACCAAGGAAATCTGCCTTTCAATCCACTGGATTTCTGTTTTGAGACAGAACAATGTAATACCAAAACACATACGTGAAAAGCAGTGTTACTAGCAATTGTGTGGTCTCATAGAGATCATCTGTCAGCTCCTGCCTCTTCTTTTGTAAGCACCTGTTACACCTTTTTACATCAGTAGTTTGAGCCAGCTAATCAGAATTGTTCATAATATAACAACTATGGAAACCTATCAGCTCCATTCCTCATCTTGAGTTGAGCATATCTGAAGTGCCCAACTAAAACAGCCAAGTTCTCTACATACCAAACTGAACTCCTTATTCACTCGGTAAGTTCTGAGGTTAATCTCCATGACAAACAGGGTTGTATTTTGTTTTAAACTTCAGTAAAATAAATTCATCTGCAAAGTTCTTAAAAAAAAAAAAATTACTTTGGCATAAAAGCATAACCCTTCTAGAAGACTACAAGCAAGTAGGTGCTGATGAACAGCCAGAGAAAAGGGATTTGGACAAATGGTAGCTCAAGCATTTGGCCATTCACTGTGTGTAGCTTGAGTTCACTGAGGGACTCATATTCTACTATATGAAATATTACCCAGGGAGATCAAGTGAATTCTTTGCTTCGGAATGCATGAAATAAGGTTTAAAAAAAAAAAAAAATCACATTCTAAAATATAGAATTAATTTCCATTGAGGAATAAATACTGTTAGATTTTTCTATTCTAAAATTCCCTTCCAGTAAGATTTTTTTAATGCCTTTATGTTTGTTTCATAGTATGCAGGCAGGCAATTAAAATCAAACTCTACTCAGGATCACATTAAAAAAAATAACGATCAAGTCATTGCTGTTTGGTAGCACGCACACAAAGCATCTCACGGTCTGCAGGAGTCCTGCAGATATTTGTGCACGCTGAAGTACTCTAGCCAGCAAACCTGCAGCCCTTTCCTGGAATTCACTTCCTACAGAAGGAGAGCAAAGAGCTCATCAACTTGTTAGCTTGTCCTGGGAATGCTTCTGCTGTGACTATCAACAAGCAGTTGAATTATTGATGCCTCTGGTGTCATGCTGCTGAATTTCTGGCTCTGGAACTGAGCAGCTCTTCCTAATACACGAACAAAACAAAGCCCTCTCTGCCCAGCTTTTGATATTAATGTAATTTGTAGAATTTTACATCCTACACTGCAATGTAAGCAACAGATATGCCACAGAGAGATCTTATTTGCAAGAGCTCTGTTTGGTAAGGACAGAGAGGGAAGCAAGTTGCATTTTTCTGAGCTCATAGGAAAGTGAAAAGTTTCTGCTGAAAAAAGAAAAACCTGAAGCAGCTGGAAATTAATAGTGATAAAAGTAAACTTGTTGCAGGCCTCAAATAAATTTGTGTGTGTTAAAATCAGGCAGATAACCCCTTATTCATAAACTGTTGATAGTTTGTTCTAAAGAATACTACCTATCTTAAATTCTGTTTAAATACAAAACATTTTACATTTGTAACCAAGAAATACACAGAAAATAAAAAAACAACTGTATATTTGTGAAAGAACTTGTTGCTTGTAATTATGTCTTGTCAAATACACAATAATTATTTGATTTCTTCCCATTGATGCAAATAAGCCAGCAAATTTATCTGTACAATTACTAATCCAGAGTGAGGTTTTGGAAAGAATTCAATGATGCTACTGAAAACCACTTCTGAACTAAGCACAACCATAACTAAAGGCCAGAAGTATCAATTGTTTCAGGAAGAGCTGGTTTCTTAGAAGGCAGATCCATCAATAAGTAGCACAACAGGTGCAGAGCAGAACTAGAAATTCCTTAGAGAGGCAGAGCAGAAAAACAAATTGTTTGTTTCACACTGTTTCACATGTTTTTCCTGAAGCTCCTATCTCTGTCATTGCCAGCAGAGGCCATCAGTCAGATCCATAGTATTGTAATCAGGTCTAAAACAACACTGCTGCCCAAGGTAAGCCAAACAGCTTTACCTGCAAAGCTGAGCCCTAACATCCCCACGGATGTGTTTACTTAGTGAATATTCACCAGCTTGTTTCACTTCCATGATATTCTTTCTCTTTAAACACTGTTTGATCAGACCAAGTTACATTACTAGTTAATTAACAAGTATATACTACCACCTCCCTTCAACATTAACTTTTTTTTTTTGTAAAGAGTTCCATGACTAATTTTTTTAATATATACCGAGTAATTGCCTATAGGCTCATCAATAATTAATACTCTGATGGATCTTAATTCTCCCAAACAACATTCAGGCAAATGAAAACATTCATGAGATCTCTTTAATTAAGAAACTTTACTCAAAGCCCTGAAAACTCATTCTGGACTTGAAAGCCAAGTTCCAACCTTGAAGCAGCTTCAACTGATATAACTAAACCCCACAGAACTGAAGAATTCTGGTAATCATCCACAAGCTCATGCATCAAGAAATATGTTAGTTTCATAGCACATGGAACTGTAGGTAAGTGGAAGAATAACTTGGCCTTACATACAGTCTAATCACAGGTGCAAAAAATAAAACTCTGTTCAAGATGCCTTTTATGTGATACAGGTGGCTTAGTGCAGTACTTGAAGAGGAAGTCTGAGGTTCATCACCTGTTATCCACAGGTGATTGCTATGGCACAGTAAGCACCACAATAAAAATGCATGAACAGGAGCATAACCCATGATCATTTTGTCCAGCTATGCTCTTGCCAGGGCAAAACTTCTTCTCCAGCATAATTCAGTGCAAGTGAACGCTAATGGGGGAGAGTCCAGTGAGTACCCAATGATCAGAATTCCAAGAAGTATGAGAGATGCATGAGGCTTTGCTGTTATGTAGTATTAGAAGAGACAATCAAGAGATGACACTTAACGATTCCAGTAAGATGCAGCAATTAAAAGCAAAAAAGCAAATTCCCTCCCCAACTAGCTGCTTTTGCTCATCACAAATAAGCTTGCATGCTTTTTTCTTTTCCAACTTATACAGATATAGTTAGTCTTCGTTTGTATGAAGAAGGATCAAGTCTCAGGAGAGTTAAAGCTTAATTATTACTTTCTCTTAAACAAAATAGCTTATGAAGCAAGAATGTTTCCAAAGAACAGAAATTAGACCTAGTTTAATTTGTCAGCCTCTCCCAGTAGTTACTTTTCTGTTCGTAAAGTGATCAATGTTTTCCTGCAGGTAGTATAGTGGAAATATTGCAAAGAAATTGGTTAGCAGACCGTTTCTCACCAAAAATAGGCAAGACAAAACCATGTTATTTGGACTTAATATGCAATTACAAAAAAAAATAATGTGAGAAACAAACTCCTTTACAGAAACAAAGCTAGTAAAGCTCTGGAGCATGAGTCTTATGGGGAGCAGCAGAAGGAACTGGGATTGTTCAGCCTGGAGAAGAAAAGGCTCAGGGGAGACCTTATTGCTATCTACATTACAACATCCTTTCAGGTAACTGAAGTAGGAGTTGACCTCTTCTCCCATGTAACTAATGCTAGGACTAGAGGGAATGGCCTCAAGTTGCACCAGGAAGGGTTCAGGATAGATGTTAGAAAACATTTCTTCTCCAAAGGAGTGGTAAGGTGCTGGAACAGACTGCTCAGGGAAGTGGTGAGGTCACCATCCCTGGAGGTGTTCAAGGAGTGTTCAGATGTACTGAGGGACATGGTTTAATGGGGTTGTGTTGGTGGTAGGTGGGTGATCGGACTGGATGATCTTGGAGGTCTTTTCCAACCTTGGTGATTCTATGAAACTAAGTTTCTGAACATTCCCAACAAGTTTTACAAGTTGTATAAATCATTATAGAAAACAGCATACTGAGAGCCATACCTTCTCTCCTCCTACCCCCAAAAATATTCCAGCCAAATGAACACTCAGAGATCCCCTTTGACCTAAAGTTATATTTTAGTTACAAAACTGAACAACAAGAAAAAATATTTTTAGAAAGATAAAAAAAGATTATCTTTGCATATCCGTTAGCCCAGTAATTTGCGAGCTATATTTAGGTTAAATCTAGGAGGAATTTGAAAAGGGAAGAGAATTAGCTTCATCTCCTGTGATTTATGTGACATTCTTAAACTGAAGTACAAAGAAACAATGGAAGACACTACTATAATCTATTTTGTAAAAAGCTATAGATTCTCCTGCAAGTTCAACTCTATGTTTCAAAGCTCCCTGGGTTTTTGCTAAAACAAATGACCAAACACAAAGTGATCCATTTAAACAGCTTCTGTAGAACAATATCCTCTTGCACAAGAGGTATTGTCTTCTCCTCAGTTTTTATTCTGACACGAAGAAAACTAGTATACACCCTCATATAGCTGTATCCTTCAGACTGTCTAGCTTACTTTCACAGTTGAATTTCTTCTTTCCTTTTCTTTGCATCATAGCTGTACAGGCCAGAGCTTATAGCAGAACAAAACAGTGTTTTAACCAAAGACAGGAACTCAAGGAAGAGACAAAGCAGCTTATATTATGTTTAATTGTATAAACCCATAATTTCCATTTCCATTTTTTTTCAGCTGTTCCATTGGCCCCTTGTGGGATTATGTATGTCAGCTCAACCTAACTCATTTGTTTCAGGGTAAAAGTTCAAGAACAACTATTCAACTCAAGCCCTTTGAGATCTCAGTGACATTTAGGAAATGGCCATTGAGGGCAAGAGTCGTATCTTCCAATTGAATTAAACACATTCTCTTCTGCTTTTAAGAGCTCTTGAAAGTGTTATAGAATATTTTCCCCTTAGGCACGCAAATCTGAATTTTACATTAAAGGCTCTTTTATTACTTTCTTACAGTAGTTTATTATCTATGCTATGAAATTTCACTTTTTAATTTAAAAAAAATCCTGTTTCTGGATCATCTGAATGTTGCAAAACCAATGAGGCACTCAAACAGGTTGCCCAGAGAGGCGGTGGATGTCCCATCCACAGAAAAAAATTAAGGTCAGGCTGGACAGGGCTCTGAGCATCCTGGTCAAGCTGTAGGTGTTCCTGTTCATTGCAGGCGAGTTGGACTAGATTACGTTTAGAGGCCCCTTGAAACTCAAACAATTCTATGAAAACAAGCGTTGGGAAAGAATGAAGAAGCACACAGGATACAAAAGAAAAAAAGTCAATTTCTTTGTAAAAAATACCTGTTTAAAAAGTAATAAGTTTAAGGAAGTGATTATCCTACAAGAACAAAGCCCATTTTTAACAGAATAACGTTTCTTTTGTCTCTCTAACTACAATAAAACATGAAGGAAAAGAAGAAACCACAAAACCAAACTGCTCTGGAGTGCAAATCTAGGCTCTCTTTTGAAGTAATCAATGTCTATTAGAACAGCAAAGTGCTTATTATGGGAAAAATCTGCATATGCTAAGACTTGTTGCTAACAAAAGAAATCTGAACTCCTGAATTCCATGAAAACTTATTATCCTATGTTTTTTAATTAATGAATTGAAGCATAGTGACTTAGCCAGCTCAACAAGGCCATATCAAGATGAGCATGATAGCAGTAGGTGCCTCAGAAAGGCTTCTTAGAATCAGCTCACATCTTTCTGCAGCACGTGACCTAGCTATCAGCTGAGAAATATTTATTGCCAGTCGACAGGTGTTGTAACTGATTTAAGTGTTGAGCAGATGAAGACACACACACAGTTAAGGAGACACAAACACCACCACTCCCCCTTTCTGGGGCTCCATTTCTCTTGTTGCACTTGGTGCAGCCAGAAGGAGGCAACATCCAGCAAAATAAGTGGCAAGTGTGATGGGGTCTTTCTGCTACCTGAGTCATTCTGCCTTTCCTGCTGCTCTGGTACCTCAGTGGGAGGCTCTCTTCTGGTCCCCACACACCTGCCTATTTCTGTCAGACTTCTCATCAGGGAAGGAAAAGCTGCCTAGTTAACAACGCATGCTCAAATGAAGGTAGATTAGTGTTTGTGTTAACCTAGCAGCAAGTATAGCTGGGGCTAGTTAAGAACTGTGGACATTCAGTATCGTTTAATAAAGATGATTGATGCTTTACCTGTTCCTCATTCCATTTGTTCAACGCTTGCTGCTGACATAAGGTTTTTCTTGGTTGAGAGACAGGAGAAGCCTATCAGAGGCAAGAATTTCACTCCTTTAACTGTCTGGTTATGTGACAAGTTGTTTTCTTTTATTTAAAAATCCCTCTTTCATCTCAGTTACAGCTTTCTCCTTTCTCTGTTCAAAGCTCCGCTTATCAGCTTCAGGCTCTGTAGTGCACAAACCCCTCCAGATCCTCACAGTCTTTACACTCCTCCCCACAGGCAGTTTTCTAGACTGGTTTCTTCAATCCAAGATTTCATTAATATCAAAGGCCCTCCCATCAGCTCTCACCTGAAGAAGGGCCACTACTCACACCCCTGCATTCCTTTCTGGGGCACTTCTCTCCCTCCAGAATTGACTTCTGCAGCAGAGCTTGCACTGACCCACTTTGCTTGGTAGCCAGTCCTCACCACACATTCCCTGACTTTCTGCTTACTGGGGCTGGTCTGGCTGAGAAGAGAGAAGGCAGTGGCAGGAGTGAGGCAGACCTGGAGGTGCTGCTGCCAAAGGGCCTGCCCAGAAAAAAGAAAAGGAGCTAGGAAGAGCAGGGTGTCTGCAGCTTGCTCCTGAGATGAGAGGACTCAAGAAAGCTCAACAGCTCCTCCCAGCTTCAGTGCTAGCTACCAGCAATGCAACCAAGATATTTACTTAAGCAAATACAATTCTGGCTCTTAAACTCCCACAAAAAGCCAATGGCTACCACTTTTACTGGATGGGATCCTTGCCCATTCAAAGCAGTCACACAACCTCTTAAGCCACAAACTGTTTTTGAAAACATACTTTTTTCAACTAGGTTTGTCATCACAGGTGGACTAGACAATCTTGGTGGTCTTTTCAACTTCTGTATTGTACAACACAGAAAATATAGATGCCACTAATCAGTTTTACGATCACCCAAGAAAGCTACAGGTCACAATTCAGTAATTAAAAAGGAATAGCTTACCCATTTCTAAGAAGAAGAGCTCACTGAAAAATTTCCAAAGGAAACAATCATTAAGTGGAGATCTCCTCCCTTGGCTGAGAACCCTTAAATGAGGTTAGGGATCGCACAGGCAATTGCTTGCACCTGTGTTCCCAAGGCTACCCACTCCCCTTCATCAGGTGCTCCATCAGAAGCAGGTGTTCAGGTCATGACCGTTAGTTCCCTTACACTCCACCCCTTCACAGCATGAACAATTGACTGAGCATACAGAGGACAAGGTTTCCTTTACAGTATGGTTCATAATTGTAGTCACAACGTTGATGCAGTTTTTAATCACAGCACAGAGTCCCTAGTTTTCAATGTCCTGTACAGCTTCCTTTGAAAAAGATATTCAGAAGTCTGTCATTAATGTCATTGAAGAACAAGATGTCTTGATAATTCTTCAGTGGCACTGAAACCCATGCTGCTTCTGCCTCCTTTGGTCATCCTGGCAGGCTGAGAATCTCAGGGGGAGTAGAATAGGTGTTTAATTGACACTAAAATAGGCAGATCCAGCCTCCACAGTGAAATATATGCCATTTTCCTGTCCTGTCTCAAAAATTCCATTTTGACAGGGGCACAACCAGGCCTTTTATACCACACTCTTTAGCCTTATGCTGACAGTTGAATAATTATTCCAAGGGGGTTGGGGAGGGGGCCTCTGATCTGCCAAAATGATATAATTAGGGTCCCCTTTGTGATGAGAATCAGAGCGTGTTTCACAATTTCTGAGGACCATGTGCCAATTCCTTGTGGTATTACCATTCCTCCCCCTTTTAATAATTGCCCCTGTGGTGCAAGTAGGCTGCATCATTTTGCCCCTACTTAGGCTTCTCAAGGCCATTTTACCTTGTGGGTTCCTGGTTCTAGATCCTCAGGGGCAGGGAGTAGATTATTCACCATTCCAACTTGGGACTTCAGTCATATATCACTTCCCTTAATTTGGGCCCCAAGCAGGGAAACCCAAGTTGTTTGTAACATATGCAGGCTGCTGGGTCAGCCATCTCTGTGTCTTTCATTCAGGTCTCTCAGCACTTCCTGTAGTCTCTTAGTTCATTCCTGCAAGGACGTAGAGTCATTCTTCAGAGCAGCCTTTAGAATGACATTGTTCTGCACTCTATCTGGCCTGCTCCTATCAGGAGGAGAATATAGCTGCCACTGACCAGTATTCAGATCACCCAACAGAGGCACTGATCATAATCCAGTAATAAAGAGGGAACATCTTACCCCCTTCTGAGGATAATAGCTCACTGAAGAATTCCCAAAGGAGGCAACCTCCAATTAGAGATGCTTCCCTTTGGCTGCCAGACCTTAAATGAGGTTAGGGAGCAGTTGGCCCTGGATCTATTCCTTACAGTTGCACAGGTGAATTGCTGGCACCTTTGCTGGCTTCCAGGACTGGCTGTGCCCCTTCACCAGGTGCTCAATCATTGGTTCAGGCCATGACCTAACAGTACCCTAAAAACATTTCATAGTATTGCTTTCTCTCCAGCTCCTTTCCCATTAACTGGAATTTTCTGATATGTTCTACTTGTTTGCTTACAAGACTTAACTCCACAGCTTCTGTCTGTGTACTTTAATTGAATTAGATGAATGCCACATACCTGGGTTACTGCAGTAGAGAAACAAGTCGTCGTGTTCCTGGAAAGTTGCAGGTAGTGAGTTTCGTTTGTTTTCTTATATATATTTTTGTGCAGAAGATTTTCCCTCACCTCTCTTTTCCCTGTGTTCTTTTCCACATGCCCTCCAGTTCTGTTTTGGTTCACACCCACAAAATGTTGTAAAAACAAGCATTTAAAAAAAATAGTGTCAGTTGTAGTGCAACACATTTATGATCACTGGGTACCAATAACTAGAAGTACTGTTTTTATTTGCATTTAAGCATTGTTAGAGAATGCCTATATGAGTATTTCTATGCTCCCAAAGAATTAAAAGATATCAAGAATGGAGAATACAAGTCTCTAAAGCCATCTTGTTATTACACCACCTTGGGCAACTCCTATGAAACTTTTGGTTTCTTTCCACCAATTTCCAAGTTTAATCTCTTCATATTAAATCTTTGTGGTAAGAGATACGTAAAAGAAAAACCTCTGTTACTGCATCAGTTGATGCCTTCAAGCATGTACGAAAAAACCAAGGTCACCAGAAAGGCTCCTCTGCAGGATGGGATATTCAGTAACATTGCATATATCACCACAACAAAAAAAAAAAACCCACAAATGCTAAAGCCGTTACATTATGCTTACATATACTTTCACAGAAGAAGGGAAACCATTATCAAGTATGTTCAAACATTAAGCGGTTATTATATCTGGTTATATGTTTGTAAAACTATTGGACCTGGAATCTACCTGTAATCCCCACTCTCCTTCAGACAAAAGTTCATGAGATTTAAAGTAGAGCAACGGAGAGGTTGTTCTGAGGTGGAGATGTTCTTGCAATGTCTGGGTTAAAAAAGCAATGAAATAGAAACAAGATGGAAGCACTGAAACACAGTTTCAAAACATCCACTGTATAATACAATCCAGTTGACAAACATTTTCCTCCTACCCCCACTCACCTTTGCCTACATTAACAGGCCACTAAGCTTGGTCCAACCCACTAAAAGAAGAGAACACCCAGAAAACTCCTTTTGGTCTTCCTTTTCTGTAAGGAGCCAAGACGATCAGGATTGGGACTGATATAGAACAGGGGTAGCTTGCAAAGGTATTAACCACTTTAAACAGCAAACACTGGAGTTTTCCCCAGGAGTTAAGTAAATCAGTATACCTAAATGTGCAGTAACTTGTTGCTCAGCAGTTACAGCCACATTCATCAGAAATAGTGTAGAGTAACTTCTGTCACATCTGCTATCTTTAGGAAAGAGAAGGAAAACAACACTGAATACAATGTTACACTCTTGAACTCCTTCGTTCTTGGCAAAATCTGTAAAATTTGTGATATTCTTCCCATGAGGCACAATATATCACTCTGAGATCGTGAGATTCTCCCTTTCTCTCCCTCCCTCTCCAGTTTCTTGACTCAGATAATTTATTTTTTTTTTTAATTCATGAAAAAATGTCAAGGAGGGTTCTTTCATAAAAGTGGTGTGAGTTTGTGGTGTTGTTTTCTAGTTTGGGGGTTTTCCCTGGAAGTTTGCTGTGACCTCACAAAGAAGATCTCATAACAAATCTCCACTGGGCTCTTGGTAGCAAAAGAATCTATTAGTCACACAGAGCTGAATACTTCAGATAGCTTTCAGCACATAATGCTCAGATTTACTCTCTAAAAGGCAGGCTTTTTATAGAAAGCTTTTCACTCAGGGATTCTGACACATCATTCTAGACAGCACTAAAGACCTATGCAGGAGTTGCCTTCAGCAAGCCCAAGATAAGTGTCCGACATTCACCTCTGTGCTTCTGGGAGTATATTGAGAAATCCAGATATTAGTTGCTTCTGCAGAGGTTCTGGGAAGCACCACAGTGTACTCTCAGAAGACAGTCCCAGAAGAAGGAAAGTAAAGGAGGGAACAGCCTTTCTACTAGATCTGACTACGTTTGGATCGGGCCCCACTACACCAAATTATCAAGTCTGAAGAGAGAAACCTTCAGAAGACTGCTAAAAAATTCAGTAACTTGAATAAACTGAGTGATATTTAGTCAAGAAATAATTGTTCCAGACCTTCAACCTTACAATAATGGAACTTTGTTCGTACAAGTAGTCAATAACTTTTAAGTCAATAACTTTACTTATGGGAGTGCTTCTAGATACAAGCTCAAGTGCTTATCTGCTCAAAGTCTAAATTAAGACAAAGTACTTTAGCACTGAACATAAGGTTCCAACTAAACAATGACACAGTGCAACGAATCATTTGTTCTACATTTGCCAACAGAGAGAGTATTGAAGCATAGCCTGTTACTCCAATCTTAGCTTCTTGTTCTTTATCCTTGAAAACGTATGTAATGAAGAGCAACAATCTGCAGATGTAATGGGCTAAATTACTCAAAGTCACACAAGCTTATAGACAGATTTAAAAGGAAGTAAGAGACGTGTCAAAAAAATTCTCATTTAAAAAGAATAGCTTCAAAATACACATGCAAAGTACCTGGACAATATGCCACCAGTCTGATAGGGTATCTGATATGTGATCAGAAATGAGCAAATGGAAAAAAAGAAGGAAAAAAAAAAAGAAAAAAGAAAACCACATGCAGAACAGTGAGTTTTTTTAAATGCCAGCAAATTTGAAGAAGGCAATAATATTGAAATTCCACTGTAAATGGTAGAGTACTTAGATGTTTTCTCCTATGGGTGTCAAATAAACAAAAATCCAGGCTATAATTTTATTTTATTTCATTTTTTTGTCTGATGAAACATATACTTAAAGTTATACCAGTTAGAAACCGCTGCTGTGGCGTGTCTATATAAGCAAATGCAGGATTGGACACTGCCATATACGACAAGGTACTGAATACATTTGCATGAATAACATGTATCAGTGAGTTAAAATTATATCCTTCCTTTACTCGGCTCTTTGTGAAAACTCAAATCTCTTGTCACACTCACTGGCAGCTATGTAAAGTGCCTGGTTGTGCACAGCCCAGCTGGACAGTCAGCTAGCTGTAGTAGATGACCTTGATCCAGTGTCCAGCTCAGAGGGATGGACAGCCAGACCCCTCAGCCTTCCCACCCCAGTGCTTTCCCTCTCTGGAAGAGAATGCATTTTAACAGGACCAAGATAGATCACCACGAATGCATATTTCAGTAAAGATGATACTACCATGTCTGTCTGTGGGTCACAAGCAACATCCAGAACTAGGAGCAGTGCTATATCCTGATTTCAATGACATAACTGACAAATGTGCCATAGTTTCCCGGATAAGAAAGGCATTTGTTAGCGTGTCGTCAGGTTTCCCAGATCAGCATAAGAAATCAGAATTGCTCTAACCCCTTTCTTTAGCTATTCTAAGTGAGTCTTCCTTTTTTGCATGACTTTTTCTAGGTAAGTAGGCCATGCACTTGGTCCTCTTCTCTAACGCTACCATAATCAATGAGACATTTATCAACACAAGAAAGGAAAAGGAGTAGCAAAGATTCACTCTTCCTTGGTCACTAACACAGGCTGCTGTGCATTTTAATACACTCTTCCTTAGACGGGGAGGAGACATCAGGAATTGCATGGGTACTGCATCAGTCAGGACCCAAAGCACTAGGCTCTCTGTCAAGTGACACATGAATCATTAGCAGGTTAGGAGATTTTATATTGAATATATGTGATATAATTTTTAAATTTCTCTTCTAAAAGTTTGTTTCTCTGGAGATTGAAAATTTCAGTAGTTTTAAGATGTGATTAAAAACATGAAATAGTGGATATATAATAGAACTCAAACATGAACATTCAAGAAATAAATAAAAAAAAAAGAAGAAAAAAAAAAGAATTTCTTCGGCTCATGATTTTATTTTACTTATTTTAACTCTGTTGTCTCTCCCCTGTCCTCCAACAACTGAATGCTTCTGGGCATCACCAAGAATTAAACACAAAAGGTCAAGTCAAACACAGGTACTTGGCAACTTACCAATTTGTGTTACAAATTATATACCAGCACATCCAGAAATCCTCTTATCAGTCTGTCCATTTTAAGTGCAAACAAGTACCTCTCTGCATTAGACTCAGCTACGGTAATCCTTATTATATGGACTCAAGTTCACTTTTTAAATAACAAAGGAAGAAATTGAATTAAATTATTTAAAGTACAAAATTTTTATCTATTGTAATTTAAGGTACCAAAGCTTTATTTAGAAATTCTCTAGCTTATTTACATGACTTTAATCCACAGAAGTCAGAAATCTCAGATCTGATCTATTTAAAATATTAAAATAATTACTATCTACAATATATATATACCCCATTAAAATAACTGCTATATACAGAGTTTGTACATTAATAAAACCGAAGTAAAACACATGTTTCTTTAAACAACCACTCAATTTTGCCTTTTTATTCTATTCTAGAGATAACCCCTTATGTTCATCTGCTCTTATTTAAAGAGGCTGACTTTTGCTGGGCTGTGCTGAATTTGATTGTTCCAGTGTAACCTGGCTAGTTCAAGAAGGTTACCCATCACCCACTGTAATCTAATCTAACTCTCTCATTCTTCATCTGGGAAGGATCTTTCACCAGGAAATATCTCATGATTCATTTATAAATACTCCTCCTTCACCACCACTCCAGGTAGAGAAGTTTATTTGTGCATTTCTATTATGCAACAGTAGATGAATGCATCACTTTTCAACAGATTTCCAATCTTGATTCCACTGCGGGTAAAGGAGTACCCCTCACAGCTGTTATCTTTGCAGGATTTGATCAGTATTTTGTTCTTCAGGGAGCTCAGTAACAGATCTGAGTCAGTTGCTGTCCAGTCTCAAATAAACAAGTTAACTTAATATACTTGCTAAACGTTTATTTCCTTTCTCTATGCTTTATTTAGCTCTTGGATGGGCTGGATTTTATTTTTGTTGTTTTGGTTTAGTTTAGGTTGATATTTGGTTTGTGGTTTGCTGTTTTGTTTTGGTGGGAGTGGTGATGGTTGGTTTATTTTCCCCATTAAACTTTCATTTAATTTGCTTTCTGAACCAAATGTCTGTTTAAGTACTTGATTTCCAGTTAAGTTTCTTATTGTTCCTGTGTCATTTTGCTAGAAGTATCTTTGTGGGTTGCTGCCCAACTTGTCCAAAATTCTCTTTAGTTTTAGACGAATTGCTTTCTTGTGTTTGATTGGGATGAAGAATGGGCAAGAGGGTTCTCTGTGTATGCAGAGGGATGTTGCCCTTTTTTTTCACAGCATAGAGATGGAAACAGAGCAGAGATGGAAGTTCCTGGAAAGACGTATGGGGACTGTGCCTGCTAGGAAGTATTACTTGGATTTTCTTTTCTCTCAATGCAAACAACATAGCAAAATTTTTAGAAGGATTGAGTTTGGATTCCATCATAGAAACTTAATTTTAGACTAAAATAAGCATGAGGCCATCTTCTGTGTCTGTAGTGAAGTAAGCAGATAATAATAATAATAATAATAATAGTAATAATAAAAGGCTTGTTGCCTTTTTTTACTCTTTCTATACTGCTGTCTAAATAAATACAGATTTAATATTTGCAATGTTCTGGTCTTCAATTTTCCGTGTCGCTGCCATTTAAAAAAAATAATAATGAAAAGATAATTCCCACTGTACAAGTAATTAAGCATATGCCATCACACTTTTAATGATATTAAGGTCCTAACATGAATACAAAATCTTTTCTTTCGCAGCTTACCTTATTGTTCCTTAATTGTTCTGTGAGTTCACAAAAAAACAGCCTCATCCTGTTTATATAATTCATGTTTTAAGGTATTGTCTCCACCATTACTTTTATTTGTATTTGTATTTCCTTCTTTGCTTCTTGAATCTAAGTAATATAATTGTTACTTTACATTTTCATATCTAATCTCTGAAATCTACAGCACTGCTGCATTTTTACAAGGAATATGCTGCCCTCTATTGATCACTTTCCTTTAAAAAATGACAATTACGTTTGACTTCAAGAACCTCGCAAAGGGCATGTATAGGTGTTTGGATATTTATTTCTTAAGCTTTAAGCCTTTATACTGCAACCCTTGCAGTGATGTGTATCTTGGATCTCAACAGAACTGGCTAAGGACAGTACAGCTCTTGTTACTGTGAAAAGCTTAGAGCTGTGAACATTTCATATTTGTTGTCTTCTCTTTGTCTATGTGTTCATGGACAATGTATAATGTTATTCAGTATGTCTGTGTACTGCTTCATGTAACCATGCTCTGTTCATCCAGGGCTTATGCAATATGAATGGCAAGTGACACTGTTTTTGAATTACACTATGTGGTTTTGTCATGTTGCAAAGCATGTGTGAATGCACTCACCACTGGACTTTGCTCTCCAGAAACAAAATCATCCAGCTAAAGGTTTCTTCACAATGAGTTAAGAACTGCTCACATATCAAAAGCACAAGGAACTGAGAAACAAAATCGTCCAACTAAGTTTCTTAACATTGAGTCAAGAGCTGCTCACATATCAAAAGCAAATTAGCCTACAGCAACTTCACAGTTGATGAAGCAAAGCTAGGATGGCTTTCCTCAACCTTTTTTTACGAGTGCCAGCAATCTGCCTTAGATAGGACCATTTGTTTACAATTGCAAAGTAGTGTTTGTCAAAGTAATATTTTAGTTAAGCCTCTGTCAAAACAAGAATATATCCTTTCATCATAAACAGGAGGCAATCAGCCAATTAGCTTTTAACAGATAGATTTGATATTGTTATACCAGTTGTCCAAGAGGGTCCACACCCATCTCTGGATTCTGTCTGGCACAAGGGGCTGGCACACATTGAGCAAAATCTGACAGGTCTGGATGATGAAAACTCGCACTGATTTCTATGACGAGAGCAAAAAGTACCTTTTAGAAGATTTTTCCCTTCTTGTCTTTTTGCCTCACTTAAAATGGAGTTCTGGTGGTGAAGAGTAATTAGCCTTTAGGTTCATGTCTTCTGCTTATCTTTGTAGAGATAGGATTTTAATGCAAAGATTGGTAATCCATGTAAATATACTATTTTCAGTGTTTCATAGCCCCTTATCAGGTTCTTTGGGCAATGGCTTAACAGACCATACATAGGTGGAATATAGGTAGCAGCAAAGTCTGCAGTGTTTGGTCCAAGTGAGTCATACATTCTGCTTTCTCCTTAAGGAAACAATGAATCATCTGTAAAGCAATTTCTGTACGCTTGCAAAGAACTAAATTTTCTGGTTTACTCTTTAATTTACTCACTGGATGGTATTATCCCTAAATAATCTCTTGTATTCTAGATTTCAATATATCAATATAGCCAACCAGTAATTAAATAGAAATGTTTCTGTCATCAAACTTACTTTTTAATTGCTCAGAAGGAATTAGATTTCTTTAAAAATATACTTGTTGCCTACTTAATTGCTTTTTTTTGTTGCTGTTGTTGAAGTTTTTAATAAGTGTCATTGAAATCTTTCCCACTCACAAACCTGTAATTCTGCAGAGAGAAAAAGACTAGAAATGGCTGGATTTAAACATCTTACAAACTGATTTCCAAACACAAGACGAAAGTCAAAATAAGGAAAATTGAATCTCATGAAAGAACATCTGGATGAGACCATACTGGACACCAAGGGCTCTTTGCTCAGCTCTGGAAATCAGTTCCTCTAGTATTTGTTTACTGGTTCTTAGACTGAGCCCACAAGTGGGTTCTAGGTTTGTGCAAGAAGTAATAGTAATAGTAACTTGTCGCTCTCTTGGATATCTCATCAGAGACTGTTTTGTCATTTCTCATTACAAAACCATTTTATTTGTCCTTCACTGTAACTCACAAATCACTCTTCCCTTTGAATTGCCATTTATTTTGTGTTACCTTTTTGGTTTCAAAGTAGCATCGTACATTCATTCCTTGGCCTGTAGTGTAGACACTTATGGCAGAAAAGAGGCTATGAATTCCACTTTTCACATTCCAACTGAGTATATGAAAACTCATCTATTACTGCTTCTCTTCACCTTCTTAGTCACCTCTTAAAACTTCTGCTGTTAGCTGAATGTTGTAATAATTAAAATTTCACTTCTGTTGTATGATTGCCCTTGACCAAGGTCTCAATTCTCCACTGCCATATAAAACCACTGTGTAACACTTCAGTTAATCATTAAGACACTTAATCATAAATAAAAACTACAAGAAGAGTTGGTTTTGTTGTTTGTTTTTTTTTCCTATGACAGATTCTTGTGCTTTATGTTACTGCTTGTATGCAAAACAAAAGCAGAAAACATTGCAAGAAGGACCCAGAAGTGACCAGAACTTGCTCAGTAACTGCTTCACATGTTTATAGCTTTATTTGGCGTGGATGTTTGGCTGCACTCTTTCGGTAACGTAATCTTCCTGTGGATTTGAGCCTTGGAGAGCCACTAATCAAATTAGGAAATAGGCAAATATTTCAAGTGGTAGCAAATAGTCACTGTGCTCCACAGCAGTTTCTTCCTCCTCAACTGAAGTTCTTTTCTACTGCACATGGCTAAAGACCTTGGCTAGAGCTTAGACTGCAACTGAACAGGAGTAATCCAGATGTCAAATATCACTGGGAGCCAAGAAGACATCAAATACTACATTATCTTCAGATGAAGCAAGCATTTAGGCTTAGAAAACAGTAGGAGTATGTGTATATGTGTGCACATGAGCACTGTGCACATAACCTGAGTTAACAAAGGAAAAAGTAGCATTCTAGACAGCTAAACACTTGGAGTACTTATGTATTGACCCAATATTGTCATACTGCTCTGAACATTGATTTCAGATCAGCGACTGAGAAAAATTAGGGCAAATCAAAAGAACTATGGCAATCACCCAACAGCTGGATTGTGCAGAAGTGCAGAAGTGTAGACATGTCAAGTGCTCCTAAACTGTCAGCATAAGGAACACAGCTTTACTTCCCTATTTATGCAGTTTCATTTATGAAAGCGAGGTGTTAAAACCTGTTGGAGTTTGCCCTGTTGCTGCAGTCAGCACAGAAGACTCCCAGCATCTTCTGCATTTCTAATGAGCAACTGTCTGCCTGATTGATTACAGTCCTTATAGTCCTCCTCAATAAATTAATTGAGCTGAGTCAGTTTGGGCTCTCGAGTCCTTCTTGAAAATGAATTCTTATTAAGGATAAATACTGAGTAATTTGTAAGTATAACGCAAGCAACCAGAAAGTGCAGTGTCTAAGCTCTGGAGATTGGCTCAGGCTTGGAATGCAGGCAGCAGTACATGTCCATCTCCTTGTCATGCAGTTAAAAAGTGTGAGGAGATGTGATGAGGGAATTGTCACATTATATCTCTCATTTATCTGCTGTGATTTTCCTGTGATTACTAGCGAAAGCGTTAAAGCTTTCAATACAGCTTCCTGATTTTTCCTTACCTCCTGCCATTTGAATCTTAGTACATTGTGTAATAACTCAGTTTCACTTGTTTTAATAGTGGAACAGCAGCTGTTGTAGATAAGAAAGCAGCAGAAGTGCCATGTCTTTGCTGTAGTGAACTTCAGTAGGAATATTACATGACTGTTTTTTAAATCTAATTCCTCTTTTGCCCACTGTTGTTATTGTTTGATCACTTTTTCCTCCTCTTTTATTCTCTAGTTTAAAAACAATTCTCTTTCTACTCATACACTTCTCAACAAGTTAGGAGTACTATCCTCACATTCTGATTGGAGAACTGCGTGAAGCTGCTGCCTGTAAGTGCATTTTGAAGAGTCTGGAGGACAGGGGACATACGAGACTATAAATCTAAGCAAGAGACAGCTTTGCTGAAGATATGGAGCACAACTTGCTCTCGGCCATAGAACCCCTGAGACAGGTCTGCCACTATACGCTTACTGCTTAGGGCTGTCTGCAAGCAGTAGTACTTTCCAGACTGAAATTAGAATCATAGAATCATTTGAGTTGGAAGGGACCTTTAAAGGTCATCTAGTCCAACTCCCCTGAAATGAACAGGGACAATTGGGGTTAGAAAACAAAAGGAATCTGCTTTGAGTCTTCAAAGTACTCTGGGAAGGCTGAGAGCAATTCCATTTCAGCAATTTGCAGGTTGCAGAGGTAACGAAGATGGATGAGTTTAATGTTCCACTGTTTCAGGTTGCAACAAATTACTGGGAGTAGTACTTCCTTTGGTCATCAATTAGATGTGTGACCACTGCTGAACTAGGTACATCAGATCATCCTATTAGTCCTTCAGGACTCAGAATCAGTTTTTAAATCTCTTCAAAAAGATCTTTCAGATCTATTCGTTAAGATCATGCTACCATTTCTCTTTCCTGGACATATGTTGCTTTTGCAAATGCTCCAGATAAAAATGAGTTTGATTTTCAGCTGATGTTATCAGCTTGTTCTAGAAGAAGAGACTCTTGCTACACAGCTGTAACTTCTACTTACAAAAACGCAATATTCAGATGGATAGCAAAGATAAAATAGATGTGCTCCGCTTCTAAATGTATTCACATTAAAAAAATGAAAGAAGGGCTTTAGTCCAAGTCACCAGATTTGATATGGACCTTCAATTTCTTTTTATCACAGCATCTCACTTGAGTCAGGACTGAAAGAATAGTGCTTAGCAGTGTCAGTGGGGTATTTCTAAGTGAAGCAGACATCTCTCCTGGGACACATTTTAGCAGTAGACTTGGCAGTGTTACGCTAATGGTTGGACATGAAGATCTTAGAAGTTGAACTCAGTGATCCTTATGGTCCCTTCCAACTTGGGATCTTCTATGAATCTGCGGTCTTAGAGGTCTCTTCCAATCAAAATGATTCTGTGCCTCCATGAGATGCTCTGGACCCCCTCAGTTCTCCTTTCCCTGTCACCCTCCCCTTGGGGCTCCTGTAGCCTTTATAGAGATGTGGAAAACTTCTCAAGGAAAACTGAGTTGTTTTTTCCTGGGAGCTCAAGATCCCTAGACCATTCTTCCCTTGTCAATCAAGTTATTTTTCTGTAGAACAAGTTTTGATTATCATGAGGTTGTACCACTTAATCTTAAATGAGGGAAATGATGTGTCTTAAACTCTGTGTATTCATTCATCTTCAGAGGTTAAGACTTTCTTTGTCATTAGTGGCCAAAACATACAACACGAGTGAAATTTCACACGGCAGCTACAGCCTGGGAAGAGCCATCGTGGCCGGGTTGTGTGGGAATATGCTGAGAAAGCAGTTTCTTAGGTTGGGAAGGAATGCCTGCAGATAGGAAGCCTCCTTTTTTATTAGTTTGGTAACGGAATGATCTCGGTCTGCCGCTAGATGTCGTTGGTGCAATAGTGAAGGGGAAGAATTCAGCTAAACAGCGATGCTGCACGGCTGTGAGATTCCTGCGAGCTCATCGCCCCACTTGGTACGGCATCTGAAAGCTTTGGATGAAAACATTTCTGATGACTTCTCAAAATCAATATTAAGAGATTAGATGGAAACCTCAGTTAAGACATGAAGACTTGTGAGAGTCTCAAAATAAGAATTTTGGGTATTTTTATAAATAATTTGCTGTTTACATTAAAAATGTGAATATGGGAGTAAATGTAAAGAGAAGAGAATTTTTAACGGATTTATTTATTCTGCTTTTAGTTTGCACTGAACATTCCCACATCACTTCCAGTGACTTTTCATTTATCTGGAAGCCAGTATCTGATGCACATCCACAAGTGAATGGATAGCAGCTTGTGAAATGCCTGTTTTCCATTAATTCCTAAATCCTTTAAAGTGAAGGCAAATCTTCCACTGATGAAAAAGGAGTTCAGATTTGTCTTTCTATAGTGATTTTTTGGAGTGACATAGGCAATATTTACTTATAGAGCAGTGAGAAAATTTGTGCTTTCATCCTCTTAAAGATGGGACAGCCAACCGTATTTGATTTTTAGGGAATATTAACTTGCTTCCAAATTAACCTGTACTGAGCTACAGAACACAATGTGTTTCACTGCCATCTCACAAAAAAGACACGTACTGATCCTTATCCCAGACCCTTATCCCTATGCTTTGATGAAAGTAAGCTGATTATCAGCATTGTGCTAAGATGTGGGAAGACCTGCTTTTATAAGGGAAATTACATTATTGGCACAATCTAGAATGTCTTCAAGTGGAAATGAAGGACATGTGTCTTCATTTGTCCATCATGGACAAGGAAATGAGTCTTCATTTCCTCAAAATGCATTGTTTCTCTTTCCTGGGAAATAATGCACCTACATTAGAGCAGTGATACATGAGGGGACAGATTACCCTAAGCTCGCAAATTGCAAGTATCTGTAGGCCAAATGTGTTTTGGCTGTGTGCTCTCAGCAAGTGAGAAGAACTTCTTGGGTTGGTGTTAGGGAATCACGTCCCAGCATGCAGTTTCTCTTTTCAAATGATACGACCGTATGTCCGTAACTCCTCTGCAAGTTTTATAAGAGCTTTCATCAAAATTCTGGTGTTTCACGTTTAGGAGAGTGATAAAAATTAGGGTGAACAAAAACTTGTGAAAATGAGTTGAAGAAGAAAACTCTTATTGTAAAACTTTCTAGGAGAAAAAAAAAAAAAAGATGGGAAAGAAAAAAGAAATACATTTTATTCTTGTTTCAGTCTGTAATTTTATTTTATTAGGAAAATGAGAAGGTATTCATATGAAAGTTTCTTTTTCATGAAGTAGAAAGTAGAGTGGCAATAAACATCAGAGCAAATAGAAGTTATGCAGGAATATGTTTGCATTGGCAAGCATCAATTCACACCAGGCAGGACACTGCAGACAACTCAAGAGTTCAGCTGCAATGGTTTGGTCACAGCTAAGTATGCCCTTAATCCACTGCTAAGAGGCCCTGGAATGCAGTGAGGTCAAGATTAAAAAAGAAAAAAATAAATAATCCAATGTTAAGAGTTTGAGGGCAACATTTTCAAAGGAGTAGACAGGTTGTGCCTTAGTATCTCATATTTCTAATACTCTTTAAGTTAAAAAACAGAATCTGAGAATCACAGAATTCAGGTGTTGAAAGGAATCTCAAGAGATCATCTAGTCCAACTCGCCTGTGATAAACAGGGACAGCTACAGCTCCACCAGGTGCTCAGAGCCACATCCAGCCTGACCTTGGATGTCTCCAAGGACGGAGAATCTACCATCTCTCTGGGCAACCTCTGCCAGTGCTTCACCAGTCTTAATTTTTTTCCTTATATCCACTCTAAATCTCCTCTCTTTTAGGTATAGTATTTGTATTTCCTCAGAGGAGGATTCATTATGATAATGATAAAAGTCCTGCTTCTGGGCATAAAATTTCTCTTCTCTCAGAATCCTCACATGTGATATCACCTTTCCTTGTGATAATTCATAAGCCTCTGAAAAACTGTCCACACACAGGCCTTTTGTGGACCTAACAGTTGGATTGCATTCCCCACTTCAGTACTTTGTGAGGAAATGTCACTCATTCAGGCCTGGAGGACAGAGGTGAGTCTGTAAAGGTTGTTCTGAGGCAAATCATAGAGTCACCAAGGTTGGAAAAGACCACTACGATTATCTAGTCCTACTGTCAATCCATCTCCGCCATGCCCACTAACCACATCCCTTAATACCATATTTAAACATTCCTTGAACACCTCCAGGGATGGTGACACCACCACCTCCCTGAGAAGCTCATTCCAGTCCCTGACCACTCTTTCTGAATAGAATTTTTTCCTAATATCCAACTTGAACTTTCCCTGGTGCAACTTGAACGCATTAGCTCTCCTATTACAGTTACTTGGGAGAAGAGGCCAGCCCCCAGTTTACTATGACCTCCTCTCAGGGAGCTGTAGAGAGTGACAAGGTCTCCCCTGATCCTCTTCTTCTTCAGACTGAACAACCCTAGTTCCCTGAGCTGCTCCCCACAATTCTTCACACTTTGTTGCTCTTCCCTGGACATATCCAGGGCCTTAAGGTCTTTCTTGTAACGAGAGGCTGCAAGGTGAATGATAGCTTAAAACAAAGCTAGAATTCTGATGATGGAAAATGATGCTGACTGCTTTTGACAACCTTGGTTACAGTATTTTAATATGAAAACCTGTTGCTGAAAACTTGTTCTGTTCCTGTAATGCCCTGCTAGCACTATGCTGTGCTATTAATTCATTGTGCAATCCACGGTTAAACTACAAAATGATGTGAGATATATGATGGCAACTATTACAAGTCATAGAGACTGTGAAAGCTATTGCTATGAACTGCCTCTTAGATTAAGTTCTTTAAAGCATACACTTGAAGAGACACTAATACATGTACATTAAGATCAAGACTGAAATAACACATTTGACAATGTCACCTTCAGTAATCTGCAATCATCTGCACAGTTGCAAAATGTAGAAGTTGTCCATCTGTGGCAGGCTGACAGAAGTGGAGAGACAAATGGGAATTGCACAGCAGGCAGGAATGCTGCTCCACAGAGATCCCAGCGGGATCCACCGTCTGCCTGCTTTGTACATGCTGGTTTATTGTGCCCTTTAAATAACATTACAGATGATTTCGTGACTTCTATTTGCTTAAATGACTTGTATCCTGAGTGGTGGAAAACTTTCTTGATGTAACTTCGAATTTACTTAGTATGAAATCAAATAAAGCTTTTATCAACAATCAAAAAATATAATTGTTTTTGTGTAATATTTAGCTAAACATAGATACGAATTGCTGCAAAAGAATAAAATTGTTATTCATTTACCAACAGATGTATGGAGTATGATTTTGATATGATCTTCAATGTATTTTCTACATCCCTTTACTTTCTGTCATTTTACTTAAGGTATTTTAGTTGCTGCTGTTTGCCTAGCCAACCAATAGCAATGTGTTCCCCTACGTAATCTGCAATGTCTGAATGTTTCTTTTCGATCACTCAAAGCCTCTGAAAGTCAGTGTATTCTGTTGCTTTAATTACGTAAAGGGGTGAAGCACAGCAAATCCAAAGGCCAGATTTCTGGAGGAATCTGACATGAATTCTTGTAGAAATGAGTGACATATATATATTTCTTTGCATTAGTAAAATTCTGAATATGAGATGCATTTGAGTAGTGTAGTTACAATGAAAATCTCATTACTCCACTTTAAAGCTTTACCAAAGTACATAAAGACATCTTTGCATTTAATACATCTCTGCTAATTGTAGGTGCAGAAATAAAATTACAAATATATGGATAACTTAAGCAGAACTCAATTATGCGCTCTTTAGATACATCAGTTTTAATATCAAGTTGCTAAACAGCTGAGCTGCTCTGTCTGTGCTCACTCAGACCCACCTTATCCTCACAGGGCTGGGATTCTTAGCTTACACCTATACTCAGCCACGAGCTGTAAAATAGCTGTTCCTCAGCCTATCCACCTCAAAGAGGGTTTGATCTAGTTGGAGATAGCAGAACACAAAATGTACACACTGCAAGTCAGTAGAGATTAAGTCTCCCATGCCAGAAGGAGAGTCACATCCCATTCCTTCAACTGCTTGAGGAAATTCAAAGCACATTTCCTCCTTTGCATGTGGATATCAAACTAACCCCCTAGGCTGTTCTCAGTGGAAATTACAGAACAGGTCAATGCAATAAATGGTAACAAAGCCCTAGGATGCAGTGCTCCCCAAATATCCCCAGGAAATTTAGATTTGACATTTCTAAATGGCTTCAATTTGTGTTAAGGAAGGCCCCAGATGGATATTAGGAAACATTTATTCTCAGAAAGAGCAGTGAAGTATTGGAAAGACTGCCCAGGGAGGTTATGGAGTCACTGGCCCTAGAGGTGTTCAAGAAATGTGGAGATGTGGCACTGATTTAGTGGGCATGGTGGGGAAAGGGTGGTGGTTGAACTAGATGATCCTAGTGGTCTTTTCCAACCTTAATGATTCTATGATTCTATGAAATTGAGTTTTGAAATCGACCTGTTGACCAAAGGAAAGAAAATGGGCTCAGGTGACACTGGAATTTAAAGAGTCTTTTGCGTGCTTGGAGAATGGGAGATGAGCATGTATGATTTCTCTCTCAGACACTGGTACAAATTGAGTTGATGTGGCTTTCATAGAGAGATGTCTCCTAAGTGTAGTAAAGTTCCTCAAAGCAGAAAATGAGCCAGTGGATAAAGGTCACATACTTGAAATAACGTTCTGAGATTTCTAAAAAGCTTTTGATGAGGTCAGTTATCAGAACCATTTAAAGTAGACAAGATTTAATGGGATAAGAGGGAAGATCCTCCTGTGGATTAATAACTGCTTGAAAGATTTGTAGCAAGAAGTAGTGATAAAGGGGAGAAGGCTATTGCTAATAAAGTCCACAGGCATCCAGATGTTCAACATATTTGTGAGTGTTCTGCAGAGGAGATGAGCAGTGCAGTAGCAGAATTTTTTAATGGTAAGATATTGGTTGGAGTCGTTAGAATTAAAACATCTATGAAACAATTCAGAAGTATCTGTTAATACTTTTAATTATAAATGATTTAACAATAAACTGGCAAATTTGAAAGAGAAGAAAAAAGATTTGTGTGCATAGACAACAAGAAAACTCCCTCTTTACGTATATACATCTACATAAATAAAGGCATATCAACATTTAAATGTATACAGTGCTGGGCTCTAACCTAGCTATCGCCACTCTGGAAAGGAATGGTGGGTCACTTTGCATAAATATTTGAAAGAATCCTTTCAGCACTCAGTGTTCACTTAAAAAAACCCACAGTGCACACACGCTCCTTGAATCCATCTACCTTACCTGAAAAAAAAGATGTAGTAAGCAAGATACATAAAAGTTCAAGACAAACCATTACATGTACAAAATGACTCCCATGAGGACAGGCTAGAGAACAAGAAATTTTGCATTTAAACAAGAACTAACCTCGTGGTCCCTGCTTTTCACAGACTTTAGTGTGCTTGCTGAGTTTAATACCAGTGTATTTCAAAAATAAAGAGAAGTGAAGTTCTGAGGGTAGTTTACAAGCAGAAGATTACAGTGACTACCTGGAGACATGCCGAGGCTGGGTGAGATGAGGACACAGCCCGGATTGTTGAGTAGGATGTTGAGTCACCTGGTTTATAGCTCTGGATTATACTTCTTTTATCTGAGAATGTATTAAAGCAGAAAGAACCAGTGGAACTCTCAGATGGAATTTTTAAAGCTGCAAATTATCAGTGGGAAGGAAACTTTTTCATTAAAATTAAGCTTGTAGTAGCTAGAAAACTAAAGTACATCTGCAAATACTATGTAAAGATCCTTATTTCACGTAAGTACTTACCTAAACACAGAAGTTTCACCATAGTATGAGATAGAGGATATAGAACATCCCAGTTTGTTCCTGATAATCATCATGCCAAGCTTTCTGCAAATAAACACATTGAGACTCCATGTAAAAGGGAAGCCATAGGCTGCTGCAGACACAGCAGGACTGCAGGGCAGCCCAATGTGGGCACCTTGAAGTTACAGCTGTATCACTGCAGATTGTCAAGCTCGAACTGAAGGGCAGCAGCATGTGCATATTTACTGTTGATTGATAGATCAGGTAGGAGACATGACATGTTCTGATGCATTGTCAGGAGCTTCTGGTAGTCAGAGGTTTATGTCAGTAGTACCACAACACCTAAAAATCTCTCAGTGCTGTCAAAATTCCTTGTCAGCTGGATCCAGTTGCTCTGACTACAGGGCAAACTAGTAAATCAAAAAGCAAATGGGGTGGAAAAAGAGACGACTGGCTTATTGAAAGGATTTTAGGGGGGGAAAAATATGAAAAAGACAAAGTAGTGGATGTATCAGTTGTGTCAATCAGTGAGTGCGAATTACAAATCCAAATTTAAGTAACTGTATATAAATAAACAAATAAAAACCAATTGAGCAAATGGTCTGCAGAGAATAAATAGTTTCCACCTCATTACACACACACATATGTCCCATGCAGTTCCCCACCCCTTTACAAAACTCAGTCGGAGAGACTGAAATTTTATTTCAAAAGAAGTTTTAAATTCACTTAAACATGCTTCAACCCTTTTAAAATATTTTATTAAGTTGTATGCTCTTAGCAACAGGAAATGGCTAGAAGTTAACACCCACTATGTGTGCATTAAATGTGTCTCCCCCTTTATAACCAATCTGTAACAGGCAGAGCACACTGGAAAGGGTTCAATCCATCAAACTGGTATAGAGCTGGAAATCTCTTAAAATTCTGTCCCACTGAGGATTGATATATTTTATCTGAGTCATTGTTGCAAATTTTATGGCAAAACTTCCTATGATACCTAAAATTGTCGTACAGCCATTGAGTATCAATTGTGTTTAAATCCCGTGGTTTCCTTAGAAAAAGTGTTAATCTACATTTATTGTATAGTTAGCAAAGGATTATTTTATGCTTCAGAAAACTTCCACTCTTCAGAAGGATAATATTTTGCATGTTTATTTTTCTTTATTTTTCTTACCTGTGAGCACTGCTGAGTGCACGTGAGCTGCTTGATCAGTGTGAGCTGTTCCTAGCAGAGTGCAGTAATATTTTTGCTGCTGCAAATTGTTATTACAGACATGATTACTCTTATTTCTCAAATGTTCCTGTGAGCTGCACAGTGTGCCCAGAAAAAGAATAAGAAGCCTGATCAAGTGGTTGACAATCCTGCCCAAGGAACTGGATTACCTTTAATGTCCCTTCCAACCTGAACCATTCTGTGATTCTATGATTCTATAAGAATGCAACAGATATTTAGTCATCTGCAGTAATCCTCACTGTCCATATTAATATTCAACACATTTTGGGGTTTTTTTTGGTAAAAAAATATATTTCTCTGTCAAGTAAAATTCAAGCCAAAGTGCCAAGCATCAAGTCAGAGGGCTGTTTTAAAAAGGGAAATGTTGGCCAAACTCAGTTTTACAGCTGTTCTCCCTGGGGTTGCTTTCTGTTGGAAAAACTTTCCTTTTGCTTGGTTGTTCCCACTAACATGCAATCCTGGCCTCACACATCTGTGGTCCTGATTAAGGCTGACTTTACCCCAAATATCAAAAGCCAAATTTGAGCATCAAAGCCCAGTTCTGGATTTTCTCCGTACGATCCACGCACTGCACCCATTCGTTTGCAGTGATTTTCTTCCTCCAACCAATGGGAGGCAAAATGCAGCATCCATTTCAGAACCCGGAGATCTCCGTGAATTCCCTAAGCAGAAGACCAGCACAAATCAAAGCAAATTAACATGTCACATTTCTTCCAAGCAAGGAGCTTGATGGCATTTGCATGTCTGGGTGGGGTTGGAGCAATGCTCACCATGAGAGCCGCAGGGCTGCAGCACTGGAGCCAGCAGATCGTGGTACCAGGCAGAGTGCTCTGAAGAATGCAGGACAGGATCAGGTTCTGAGCGGTGCTGTAATCCCACCTTATAGATTTCAGAGGGGAAAATCCATATTATCTTGTTACCTAATGCTATTCATGGGATACAAGAAATCAGCTTAAAAAAAAAAAAAAAAGAAATCCTCTGTAGGGTAAGTGGAAAATATTCCCTTAGCTTTTAAGTTAGAAAATTATCCACAGGGACAGAGAAAGAAGAAGGAAGAAAGGGATTTCTACCTGAAACTAACACAGTGTGATCATGTGATAGCATACCAAATACTAATCCGATCATTAAAGGGAAGTTCATGTTTGAACTTTGGATGTTTATTTTACATACTTTCTTTTTTCCCCTCCCACATTAAGAAGGTAAACGCCCATTCTTTTAGAATACAACATGCTTGGAACTGTTGGTTGGTTAGGGCTGGTTGGTGTGTACATTTTCAGGAATGAAATCACAGCAGAGACTCCTGGGAAATCCTGGCCTCATTGCAGTCATTGAGAGTTTGAATGCTGCTCTCACCAGCAGCACATTACACAAGCAGTTTTGCTTTGGAAAAAAACATAATGCTTTGGTATATGCTATGCTCATATGGCCTGTTTTTTTCAGTGCGATGTTGTAGAGTGGATGTTGTTTTTATGCTTCCCTTCACAGTAAGCAGATAAAATCTTTCTGTTAGCCCTATCCCCAAATGCACTTTACTGTCTCCCACTTTGTGCAAAATACTCTCTGTAAAACACCAAGCAGGGACCTGTGCAGAGCCCTGCATGTGTAAAGCTGGATGGTTAAAAACACTCTGCACTCTGAGCTTAACACAACAGAGCGTGTTGCAACCTCAGCACATGCAGTCATACAGCCACATCAACTTCTGCGGGATGTTATTCGGTTCGCTTTTTACAATGAAGAAAAATTTGGAGGAAAAACTATAAAGCCAAGGATGAGTGAACAGGTTCAGTCAGGCAGAGCCTGGAGCGATTGATTCTGAATGTGCAGTTTGGCCCGTCAGCTCCAAAGCTTGGGGTGTCCTAAATAAGGCAGAATAGCTGGGTCACCAAGCAGAACCCCACAGAGCGACGGCCGGTCTGTGCAAACACTGGTGGTGCTTCATCCATGCTCTGTCTGGTAGGAGGGCTCTTCGTAGTCTAGCACTGCAATGGAGGTTCATCTCTGAAATATGACTTGGGGAAGGTAGTAGAGCTAAACAGCAGGAGATAGACTTACTGAAGGATCCCTATTGTTATCGTGTAACTCCTGTTCTGGTTGGTAGGAACACGCAGGCTCTTGGCTTGGCCACAGCTGCCCTATCAATTTGTGCTCTCCAGCCATCTCTGTTAACGCAGATGCGATGGGTCTCCTTGATTACCTGGCAGATGGCCTCAGATCTGCGCTTGTTTTTTGCTCCCACTCAGATGTGCACCTGCCGTACGTCCACCAGATAGCCCTAAAAGCACCTTCAAAGGCTGCAGCTCTGCCCAGCAGGACCTGTCCCGGCTCTCCCTGGGCTGAGCGCCTGACGCAAATGGCCTCATCCATTCTCATTGAGGTCGATGGCGAAGCGCCCGTCCAAAACAAAAGAATTGGGCTTGGCAAATCATTTCCGTTAATGTAGATGACAATTACTGATGACTCTTTGCAAATTGCTCTTCTTTGACATTTTTATAACTCGATAATTTCCAGTTGTGTTCCCATGTTTGCCTCTTTTGTGTATAGTTTTCCTATTTTTGAGTGCATGGTTCACAACATTTAAACAAGCACTAACAACAAATTACCTGCTCAACTGGGTTCTGTGAAAGAGGCTCTGAAACTTATTTACAAATTAAGCAGACTCAGGCAGGGAGGGAGTAAATCACGGTGGGATCTCGGCCAGAAAAATCCTGCAGTGAGAAGGAGTGGAGACCTGGGGGCAGAGCTCTGTGCCTTTTAGCCATAGAATTTCTTCCAACAGGGAAATCCACCTGATTTCTTTTGCCTCTGTTTATAACTCTGGAAAAACGATCCATCGGAAATAAATCAATATGTAAACCGCTCCGCACCCAAGAGATCTGTTCTTCCGTTTACATACTTAAGTCTTTTGTATTTGCATGTTGATTTCCCTCAGATTGCAGTAAATACAATACTCCTTACTATGCTCTTAAAAAGAAAATATTTCAGTTTAACACACGTTAATGCCATGTGTGTTTTTCTCAGCCCTCTGTGATTTAATGCAGAAGGGATCCCTCCACGTGAGACCTCCTTCTCTCTTGAAACACGCGGTCGTTAAATGGAATAGAATTGCTAACTTTGGTTTGGTGTTACTTTTTTTTATTGTGGACGTTCCTCAAATTTTGTAATTTGTTGTTTCTCCTCTAAATATCTGCTGGCTGTTGAGCTACATGGCAGTTTCGGTCAATTTAGACTCGAGCTGATCTGAGCTCCGATGCGTCCCTGCGCCTCTAACTTACGGCTCTCCCTTTCTGATACTTAATTTCGTTAAAAAAAGTCCTGATACGTCTCATACACTGCTTTGGGGCAATGAAGAGAGGGTGGGTAACTATCAGCGCCTCGACCGCTTCAACAGGCAGCCGTCTACGGACCAGCTTTAAAATTCAGTTGTGTGTGCGTGTATACGAATTTTTATCACCATGCCAAAATCCCGAAAATTATTGATGCGTCGCGTTTTCACTGCTCGGGCTGCAGCTGTTCTTTTGGTCTCGTCATTCTGCGCTTTTCTCGGATTCCCCAGAAGACAAAGTGCGAAATCTGTCGTCGGATTCGATTGCATATTTTTCTACTTTGCATTTCGTTAGCGCCGTCGGGATTTAAAAGTCCCCCATCGGACAGCATAGCGGTGCCAACCACTCCCTGCTCTGCAAGAAAGAACTTCAACGGTCAGGAGGTGTCCGCTCTTTGGTTTGGTTGTATTTATTTATTTATTTATTTATTTATTTATTTATCACTGTTATTCTTTGCGCTAATAAAATACAATACTGAAGGTGTATTTGCTCGGTGTCCGAATCGCAGATCGCGCAAAGAGTGGAAACCACCTCCCGCTTCCTTTCCCCGTTTGTCGGTCCGCGTAGTTCTGGTGTAAAACAACAGTAAAAACATCATCCGAAGTCCTTTTCCGTGCCTCCGAAAGAAGCATCTCCGTGCAGGACGGGGAGAAAGGGTCGCGGGGGAGGCGGTGGGGAGTTCGCGTGACCCAGAGGAGGGAAGAGGACGGCAGCTGTCCTCGGGCACTCGAGCCGAGCAAGCTTCTTTCATCTTTTCTGTCGCTTTGGCTTAATTTACCTCTTCTGTCCAACGCCCTGAGTTTAATCACATCTGATCTCCTTCAGGGAGAGCCACCGAGTGGAAAGAACGAAAGAATGAGAGAGAAAGAGGATGAAAGAGTGAAAGGGAAAAAGAAGGGAGGGAGAGAAGGAGTAGGAAGGGACAGGAGGAGGAAAGGGGGGAAGAGAGAAGGAGAAAGAGTGGGGGAGAGAAAGAAGAAGGAAATAAGAAAGGAAGGAGAAAGGAAACAGGAAGAGAAGGAGAGAAGGAGGGAGAGAAGGAGAGAGAGGAAGAAAGAGAGAAAGAAAGAAAATCGAAGAAGAAAAGAACGGGAGGAATGGATGTTAATATAAATACAAGTACCAAATGCAATAGTTCATTTCTCTCGGGAAAGGATTAAAAAGGATAAATCCTGCCACGCTTTCCCTGCTCCCGCAGCACAGCCGCGCAACTCCCGGATGCGGCTCCGCGGGGAGATCCTGGCCCGGCCCGGCTTCCTCTCACATCCGCGTGTGTGAGAACAAGTGGAGAGCTCTCTGTCAGACTCACGCAGTCCCTGGGCACCTTTGAAATGCGGAGCTGAATGAGGTTTGTTTTCCTTTGGTTTGTTTGGCAGTTGGCGGTGGGTTTTGTTTATTTTCGCATATGGGAAGCGGCACGACGCCTCTCGGCATCATCCCTTAAAGCAGCGGAGGAAAGGTTCGATTCGTTGGGTTTACACGAACACTGCCGTGCTGCCTTGCAGCCTTTCACTTGTATTTGTTGTTCGATTGTCAAAGAATAACCACGAGGATTCACACCACTTCCTGGAAGCCTCTCTTAATGGGCTCTTATTGATTAATTGTCAGGAAATAATTCCACTTAAGCCTTGTTTTCGTTTTTTTGTTTTCGTTTTTGTTTGTTTGTTTGTTTTCAAGTTTCTTTTCTGCTCTGTCCCTACCCTTCATCCTTTTCCCCACCAATCCCACTCAGGGTCTCAGCTCCACACCATCCCGACTTTGCACACCGTGAAGGGAGCAGGGGAAAGCCCCCGCAGCAGGAGCGGACCCCGGCACGGAGGGGCCCCGGGGGGTCTTCAGTCGCTCCCGCCCGGAGCTGGTCCCGAAGCTTTGCCACCTGCAGGGTCCCCGGAGGAACCCTGGGGCTGCGGCTCCTCCCCTAGCAGAAAGGGAGCCCAGATCAGCAGGGTGACAGGCTTGTGTCACCTTTGAAGGCCCTTTAATGACCAATTTGGTCCTCCCTCCACTCTCCAACCCCTTTCTGCCCCATCTATTTTGCTCATCCTCAAGTGGGTCGGAGGACGGAGTGGATGAAGGGGCGGTTTCTTGCGCTGTCTGGGGGGGTGGAGGAGCCCAGCCCTGCTTTTTGCAGGCTCCCCAGAGTCCGGCAATGCCCCCGCTTTGCAACCCTGACAGCCCCAGTTCCTCTTAGACTATCATTTTCCGGGGAAGGACCCGTCCACCCCCATCCCCTCATTTCCCCTCGATGGCAACGTCTGCTTCTCGAGACCGGCCACAGAAGCGACAATCAGCATCTCTACCAACGTGTCCCCAGCCCAGGGGACAGAATGAAGGGACACCGAGGGACAGCCCTGGTCCGCTCACAGACAGAGCCGGGGAGCCGAAGAAAGAATTCGAGGAAGGTGAAATAAACAAACCCAAACAAACAATGCTGCTCCACCACAACTGACCGCAGAGGGTAGGGCTGAGCAGAAAGAGGAGAGGATCCCAGTGACAAATTCTTGCTGTTTGTAGCTAGTTCAGTTCCCTAAGCAATATCGATAGAAGTGGTGAGGCCTGGTTGATAGGCTCCCTGAAAACTCTCTGCTGGTTGGTACAAGTCAGATACTCACTTCTACTGAAATAAATATACATAAATATATAAAATTTATACTGCACGTATAGCATTATATATATATATACACACTTAAATATACACGTATATGTTCACGTATATATACACACACACATATATATATATATATAACATAAATATTTGTGTATATGTATGTACCTAAACGCGTGAAATTGAGGCTTCACGGGGATTTATATGGTCCTATTACCCCGAGGCGTAATCCCGATATCGAGCAGGGAATAGCGGTAATTACTTTTTCAAAAAGTACCTTTCCCCTTTTGTGAAAAGAGGCTGCTCACTTAAAAGCTGACAAAGCCGCACTTGGTTTTTAAAACAGGCACATGGTTAACGCGAACAGCCCCAGCGGTAATAGCCCCTAAATTCCGCGCTAATAGCCCCCACGTGGAAAGAAATCCCCAAATGTTACAAATAGAGATTAACGACCAGAAAGCAGCCTGAGCAGCGGCGAAATGTGAAATCTCCCTTCTCTGCATTCCCTGATGTTGATTTATATTTTATTTTTAACTACGATCTCACAGAGACGCAGCGACGGGAAATCACGACCAGATGTATTCAAAGAGGCACTCTGCTTTCGGCTAAAATCTCCTCTTTTAAACACATCAAGAAAAAGAAAGGATTGGAAATAGTTCAATTTCCTTGTTTATTTAAGTACAGGCGTGACTGTGAAGAGTCGGGGCAAAGCGGCAGCGCAGCTGCGCGGGAGTCGTTCTGAAAATAAAGCGTACGGAGCTGCGCACCTAAGGGCTGAGACTGCGCCGTGTGCTGAGCTGTACCCGGGGAGGAGAGAGTCTGCCGACAGCCCAGCTCTATGCTCTTCGTTTTGCTCTGCAGAAACAGCTCTAGGTTTGGCCCAGAGCAGGAAGGGAATGCGTTTGTTTCGTGCTGGGCTGCGCGCAAGGCGGGCGCTGTAGGATACTGTATTTCTGCGCCCCGGCTTCTTGTTCTTTGGGAAGAGAAGCAAAGATCTGGCTGTAAGAGCAGGTTTGCAGGCAGACAGGGAAGGCTGCCCCTGAAAAAAAAAAGAGGGTATTATTTCCAGGTAAGAAATCCTTTGCCAAATCCTAAATAGAGGTGTTTTAGTGCCTTGGAATCCTGCTGCTCTGCATTGTGTCGTTCTTACCTCAGAAGTTTTGAACAGAAAATGTTCATTTCAGATTTATTTCACGGGGGTTTATTAATAATTTATTTATTCTTTTTTTTTTTTTTTTTTTTCCTCGGGAACAACATCTACACCAGAATCAGAAAAGGGAAACAAACATGGTTGTGTTTACTGTCTGTTTCCAGTTTAGCATTTATTCCCCGATTCTATCAAACGTTTCTTGTTATGCAGCGATGAATTCTTACGGCGCAATAATTTAGGCCTGGATGTACTATACGGATTTATTTTAAGACTCCCTATTCTCTCCTGATGAGAGATTAACAAATTGCCCAAGAACTCGCCTGTAAGGGGAGCACAAAGCTGTCTGTCCACACCTCACTATCGGGTATTATAATTCAAATCCAACCCTTTTCACCTCGCATTATTGGGGTTGTTGCGAGCTGGCTTTTGTCGCAGGAAATCCCATTTAAAAATTGCTTTATAGGCTATTTGCTGCAATCCTCGACATTGATCTCATTACAGCTCCCTTTCGCTGCTGTTTGTAAATCCTGGTATTTACCGGCCCTCGCCGGTAGTGCCCGGTGATGCTGCTTGCTGGGGCTGCCTTTGTGAAATACCGAACCTTTTGGGTGATTTTATCTGGAGAAAGCATTATTACTTATTGAAGCAGTCGGCCCAAAGTGTGTCTTGTGTGATGACTCATCTGGTATAATCTCTTAAACCTTAGGGCTATCCGTTCTGCAAAGGATGCTCGTTTCTGAGCTGGAGCCTTCTCACGCAATGGCCTAACGCAGAGGGGCAGGGAGAATAGACACTTGAAGATGCATTAGTCTCGGGGAAAAAAAAAATACGAATAGAAGCGATCTCAGTTCTAGACTGGCCATTAAAAAAAAAATGCAGAGAAGTCTTCTATTCTGAAATACATCTCTGGGTAGGATTATGTGCTTGCAGCTGTGGTTATCCAGCTGATAAGCTGGAGGCATCTTTAGGCATCTTAACAACTGTGCTGATAAAGGGGAGGAGTCAGACTTGCCAGCCTGTTGGATTTTATTTTTTTATTTTTGTCTTGAAATGGGAGGTTGCAAAACAGATGTTGGTTGTGGGAGGACAAAAATGCAGAGGTTAGTGCATGGTTCATTTTTGTACTGCCTGGTATGACCACAAGGAGAAAATGAGACTGGATATTGCCCTAAAACTGCTGTATTTTTGTTGTTGTAGTGGTATACGGGTCTGTAATCAGGGAAATATATGGCTAAATTCTGTCTTCTGAAATTGATGATACTATGAAAAATACGTCTATTTCTGAATAATGGTGATATTTTCTAAATGCCCCAATTTAAGTAATTGAGTAAATTTTATTAAGTTTGTGTAAGGACAGAGCTGGTAAGCAGAATAATGCTTTTTGTTCCAAAAGAGTACTTTCTCCTAATGTCTATATCCTCCATGGGATTTACCTGCTGCACTACTGCAGAGTTGATTTGAAGTTGCTAATTAAGAGATTGATCTCAAGTATCCCAACCAGCACCCAGAAATAAAAATGTATTTTCAGCAAGAGCAACAAACTGAGCAGGAGGATGCCTCCATATTGTGATGATACAATTTCAGGAGAAGTCCAGAGCTTAAAATCCTTACTATGGGAGACAGACACATGGGCAGTGTCTGCCATTGTCAGGCTTGAGCCTCGCTGGAAGATGTAAGGGGCTGTGCTAGGTTGGCAACAGGCACACATGTGGCTGTACTTTGAGGAAAGTGCCTGTTTTGGGGCTGTGTCCAGTGTGTGCTTGCAGCTGCTCACCCCTTGGGAGAAGCACATGAGCAGTGTTAGGGTTATGAGGTGCTGAGGCTGCTCTCAGCAGAGGGATGGATGCTGCCTGGTAGCAGCCACATCAGCAGCTAGTGGTCGTACTGCCCTGAGCACTGCTAGAAAAGCCTGAGTCTGCTGAAAGCTGATGGCCGGGAGGAGACAGAAGAGCCCGAGGCACTGTGTGCTCTGGGGCTTCCAGCTGACCTTCCTGGCCACCAGCTCTGCCCTGTGCATGGTAAAAGCTGCATGAGGCATTTCCCAAATGCTGTAAGCTCTTGGCACTGAGCACTGGAGTGTCTCGCTCAAATCAGCAAGGATTGCACCTTAGGCTTGGTCTATTCCATGTGTCTCTTACAGATGCAGAAGAGTGGTGTTTGGAGAATTGGGTTCACTGCTGGAAGTGGGCAGTGAGACAGAAACCTGATGTACCTCCGTCAATCCACCTTGCTGACTTGAAAAACAGGGAAATCTTCTGACTTCTTGCAGTATACAAACACCTGTTAATTACTAGACAGAATCGGAAACAATCCAGCTCAAGAAGCAAATAACCATCAAGTGCTATATCCGAATATGCACAATAAATATGTGCATGAATCTTTTGCAGGAAAAAGACTGGTTTGGCAAGATTATGTCCTGAATAATTAGCAAAAACAATATGAAGTTAACAGCAGATCAATAACTGACTTTACAGCAAAAGATCAGAAAATGCCTATTCTGATATATGACTTCACAAGTACCTTGTAGTCAGCATTACATTTTTAAATTTACTAGCAATCCAGCAGAATGTTGCACTGACTCGATAGTACATGTAAGGAAAAAAAATGTGGTATTTTATTTATTTTTAATTTACATGAAGTAGAAAAGTTCTTGCTTCAGTAACTTCAGCTGGGGTGCTCCCTTTCCCAGCAGCTAAGCTTACAATGTCTCTTCCTCCACTTCAACTCATCAACTCATGCAGCAAAGCTGAGCGCTGCCTCTGTTAGGGGGTTGCTGCCCTTCTGGGATGCAAACAAAACAAATTGTAGGATTTTTTTTTCCTGATATTTTTCCTTTTGAATCGTTGGAGTTACAAGCTTTGACTCTCTGAGTTACCTTGTGATAAGCAGCCTTGTTCCAAGGAACAACAACATAGTATTTTAATCTTCTAATGCGGAGAGTCATTGCCACTGAATTTCACACTTGGACTTGGTAAGTAAGAGTCCAGCCAAGATTTGAAGAGGAACAATATGCCTGGGTGTCCGTGGGTTAGCAGGCAACTTGTCTTCTAGCAGTCCTTTCTGCTGGTGGCAGAACCAAACCAGGAGGGAAAAGCTGGCACTGGAGTCTGGAATCCTTCCAGCATGGCCACTATTGGACTGCTCTCAGTTTTGTCCATCAGTATGGACAAATGTCAGCCTTTTATTTTCATTTGTAATAGATGTTTCCAGCCTTCCAGGTTGTAAAGAAAGTCTTACAAACTTCTGCTGCTTGAAGTGCATGAGCAAACTCGAGTGCTGGGTTTGTTCCTTCATCTCCTGTAGGCAAGTTGTCTTTGTTTTGCTGCTAACTCGATGAGGGCTGGGGTTGGATGGAGGCACAGCCAATCTCCCTGCAAGAAAACGCTCCTGGTTTTCAACTGCTGTATGTCAAGGAAGTGCTAAAAGGAATTTTCCAGCTGTTGCTCCTGAATGCCAAAACTCACTGAGCTGAATGTATTCATCTACCTGACTGTATCTGAGAGCAAAACTGATCTGTCATCTCGGATCTTGCCTTTGCATATGATCCACACATTAGGGCCACAGGTCAGGAAAAGAAAAACCAAATGAGCAGCATTTTTCAGAACTGGTTTCCCAGCTGAAAATGTTGTTCAAGAATGTTGCCCTAGGCAGGCTTCCTCCTTTTCTGGGTCTGCAGATGAAAGTTGCATTTGGGGTCCCTCACCTTTGTTGCACGGTGTCCGTGCTCACTACTCTGCTGCCTTGTGATAGAGGACACCCAGGGGCTGGTGCCCTATTTTAGATGCAGCTGCTTTCTGACAAGTTCATAATGGAGCTGTCAGCTTCCTGCTGTACCCAAGCCAACAGGTTTCCCATCAGAGAAGCTCGTATGTTCTTTTGCTCTACAGCTCACCATCAATTGGTGGTAGCTGTTGGTAGTTTTTGGAAACTGTTTGGGAGGAATTCCAAAGTGGGTGAAAACTGACTTCGGCTCTGGCATAAAACTCAAACTGGGTCATCTTAATCACAGAATAAAGAAGAAAAACTTGAAGACGTTTACAAACAAAGCACAAAGTTCTTCTAAGATCAGAAGCAATAAATACAACTATTTTATCCAGCAAGGTGTTCTTCCTGGATAAAGGCACCAAGAGGAGGTGCAATACTTAGAGCTAAGTCAGTGCCTAGGTAAAACTCTCTTACACTCATGGCTAAGTTCTTTGACTTTAAGGGGAGCAGATAGAGTTTGCTGTATCTTTTTATTTTAAAGGCTCCCTAATTGTGCAGCAGTTACTTTATGGCAACAGCAAAAGGACTCATTTGTCTCAGTCTATCATTCAGGTTCTTAATAGTTGTGTGTCCACATATTAAAAAAAAAATCCCAATTAGTGTTAATTGCTGCCATCCTTGCTGGCTGTTTTTGCAGAGAATTCAGTAATGGGCATGGGAGGAGAGCTCCCTGCTCCTCGCCATAGGAAAAGGTCCTGCCCAGCAGACTGAAAGTCTGTTGGTGGCACGAGGAGGCTTTGTTATCAGTGCAGCAGAGATATATGTGACCTTGGCTCCAAAGGTTGACACTATGGTCCCATGGAAAGCAGAGCATCCTGACCCATGCTGTTGGCTGTTTGCATTCCAGTGTTCCCAATTGGCCCTGGAGGGTGAGGGTGGTGGTGGTGGTGCTGGACTCTCTTCCTGGGTAAAGCACTCTACACCTCTGTCACCCTTGGCATCAAAAGGACAATATAATTAGCAGTGGTACTGGGTTTATTTGGCCATATTTTGTTGCTTGTTAGCTTCCTTCGAAGCGTTATTGTCCCTGTGGCAGCTACAAGCTTAATTTAAGGCCATGCGGTGAATACAGTACAGTGATAAATAGACAGATGAAGCAGGATAATGCAGATTAAATTTATTTGACTTGTATGTATTACAATTAATAATTAGTAATTTATAATAAACTTAGTACAATGGGAAATAGAGGTAATTTTCCCTCATAAAATCATGGTAAATTACACTACTGAGTATTAAAAATAAAAAATAAAACCATAATGATTTAGAAATAACTACAATTTACCTTACCTTTCTAAACTTGGATGTCTGTGACTCCAAGCACAAATTCAGCCCAGTTTGTAGCTTTCCTCTCTTCTGTGTCACAGCTGGGATAAGTGGACTCAGAAAAGCTTTTTCCCAGTGCCATGGTGGGTAGTGGCATCACGACACAGAGGCTGCTGATTTGTTTATCGTTTTCAGGAAGTCTCTGTTCCATGGCTCCACAAAAGAAGCAGTAAAATCTGTTTGGTCCTTGGGAGTGTTGTTTCATATTGTCAGACCAAGCTTTCAGCAAGCACGAGTCTATCTGTGGAATATGATCTTCATAACAAAAACACATAGATACTCTTTTTGTCTGAAGCAAAAAGTGTTTCTGCTATCATCAGTATCGTCTATGAGCCTGCTGATTTCTTATCTTTTCTCAATACATTTACTGTGGTAGAAGTAAGACTAACTTTGGGCTCAGGGAACATTCCATTAATGCAGCTGCAATCAGTGTTATAGCAATGGTGATAATAAGAAACATACAAACCATATGGTGCCTTTATGCTATAAATACCACACAAACGCTTGTTTAAAAGAGAATTTCAGAAGCAGAAATATGAATTTGAAAGCAGAGATCTCATTTAACTGGAGCTGGTTGGAAAGTGCTTTGTACGACCAAGATCCATTTTTGTGGATCTGAAAAGTATTTTGACCCAAATCAGAATGTGTCATTTTAATTTATTTTAAATAGTAATCTTCCCAGAACAGCCTAAGTTGAACAAAACACCTGGTTTGTATAACTTTTTTTACTTAGAAAATGGTTTCATGGAAAGTATATATTTCTACTTTATATATAGGGATGTTAGAAGTTTGCTTGTTTCAAGATTTGTTTTTGTAGAATTTGTGTTTTTGAATAATGAAGTACTTCACCAAGTAACTTGTTCAGTTTTCAACTGGGCAATAGTCAGATTTAGATATGCTAAAAATTAAAGCTATTGATTTGGGAAGCAGAAGGCTTTCACTAGATGTATATAGATCAACTTTAATTTGAATTAGTGGATGAAGTCTTTGGGTCTGTGCTCTGTGGTAGATAGGGTTACAAAAATGGCCTTTCTGGCTTTAAAATCAATTGAACACATCACTTATAAAATGATTTGTTGCTTTCTGTGCAGAATTGCAAAAGACATGGGGCTCCAGCTCCAAATCAAATACTTGAATAAAAACCTGAAAGTGCTTGGATGGTTTTTATTTATTCTCAAAGGGAGCACCACACAATCATGATTTCTAAGAAACTTTGGGAAGTTGATGAAAAAGGCTAAGCTCACTGGAACAATCTGACCTGCAGGTTGTCAGTGGATTCCCCATAAAGATAATACACAGATGTGTAATTCAGAGGTTTCCAGGCTTCCATCTGGTGTCTTTATGCATTGTGCTATACTTGTTGAGCTCATCACCCCTTAAGCTTAAGTTTTCACTGTGTTTCTGGAATTGCTTTGTTGGTTTTGCCTGGACATTTAGTTTCTCCCTGTTACTCCTTCCCAAATCTTCAGGCTTCTTTGTGTACATCAAAGTTATTGTCCTCCCTTTTTCACTGTGGAGGAGTTGAACTAGATGACTTTTAATGGTCCCTTCCAACTCATATGATTCTATGACTCTGTAGAGTGATGGCTGAGGCAGGCACACCTGCGTTTAGAGAGCTTTTAAATAATGTTGCTCCTTGATTAGTACAAAGATCTAATGTGTAATGTTCAGTAACAGAAGAACATTCCTTTCTTCGGTTTTCTTACCATCAGTAAATTTTAAGGGTTAATTTAGTTTTTTGGAGATGTAACTTAGCTCTCCTGAATATATTCTTTCATATATCTGAGTTTCAACATCATCTGAGTGAGCACTGTCAGAAACTCTCTTTCGTGAAAGCAGGTCTTCTTTTTCCTTTTTCTTTCCCTGAAAATTTTCATTCCCTGTGTGTTCTTTCTGTTGGCATATATCTTTTTTCTTTTTCTTTTTTTTTTCCCCTTCATAGAACATTAAGGCTTGAAAAAGCTGCCCAACCATGAGTCCATGCCCACTAACCATGTTCCTCAGTGTCACATCCCCATGGCTCTCAAACACCTCTACAGATGGTGACTCCACCATCCCCCTGGGCTGCTTTTGCCAGAGACTTATTGCTCCTTCTGAGAATGACTTTTTGTTGCTAGAAAGGGATCTCTAGTCTTGAAATCCCAATCTTTTCAGACAAACTTGTCTTTTCATAGTGAGGAATAACATGGTCATGAATGGCTCTCTCTGTGTGGTGTATCAAGGTTTGACAGTTTTCTGTTTCTCCTGAGCTGGGACTTTTACAAAAAAAGATCCATCATATACTGGATCTAAATTACGCAGATAAAGTATATTCAGAAATTCACATAATCAGAGTTTGCAGATCAGATACAGACTGCTTAAATCATCATGTCACTTTTCTTTCCCAAGATTAGTGGATAGGAGTGTTTGCCTTGGACCTTTAACACTGAGAAATTAAAGAGGAAAAAGAAGGGCAATACCAAAAGAAAGCATAACATTTCCTTGAAAGCATAGTTTTTCTTTTCCTATAAATACCATCATTGAATCAGAGTCCCTCAAAGAACATTCTTCCCGTTATCCCTAATGAAGCATGAGGAAGACTGGGATGGTCTTATTCAGGACTTGTAATATGCTAAGTGGAAGCTGACTCTCTACCACTGTCATATAGGAAAAGGTACATTTAACTTTCCTTCCTGAGACAGCTTTCTCTTGCCCAAAGTATGGAGCAGAACTCAGTGTGCCTCTTGTTTTTTTTTTTTTCTTCCATTTACAGCATGAGATCCACAGGAATGTTTTAGAACTGGATATCAGGAACGGGAATTTCTGCCATGGTATAGGGAATTTCTGCTATTAGAGTGCTGTAATTCTCTTTGTTTCACAGGCATGCTTCTGCTTGCTCTCATCTTTTTCTTATCTGAGGGTCAACCTGGCATTGCAGATGACAAACGCAAAACAAACTGACAACTCTACAGTTCTGTGATGATTTTAGAGTCTCAAATTCAGGTAGATTCAGTCTGGAGATAAGAAACACACAAACAACCATTGTAAGGGTCACAACAGAAAAAAGAATTATAGAGCAATCTTTTCTTTTACTGTCATTCAGAGAGATGAACTGGAGGCTGGTAGCAAACCGTAGTTGGATTCTTTAAAGAGCTTGGTGGTAATATAAATCATACCTAAATGTTTGAGACAGGTATGCTCCCTTTTGACCAAGAAGCAGAGGAAAAAAAATAGGGAGATGATTTGTACCTGTGTATAGGGTGTTAGAATCAATACAAAGATCCTGTGGCCGCAGATTTCGGAGTAGAAAGATTTCTGAAAAGTTGAAAAGGGGAGAAAGCATACACATGGGCAAAGCACAGGAAGAAAGCAGGAAAAAAAAAATGGTGACAGAATCACAGCATTTTTTGAAACATTTGTCAACAGAAAATGAAACAAGACAAATTCAGATTGCAAGGAAAACATATTCTTTGTGGAGATACATCAGAAACACATCCTACTGAATGGCAGAAGCATGAAGGTAGCCATACAAGGTCAAACTGAGCAGAGTCCCCAATCTAAATATCCTTGTATTTTTGCATTTAAAAACCAAGAGACTTCCACCTCCAACTGGAAAAAAACAACTGCAATTGTCCTTGACTGTTAATTGTTGGTATATTGGGTAGATTTTCCTGAACAGAAAATCCTAGACCCTCCCAGTTTTATCCCAGATTTATTCTGCTCAGTCAGAATCTTCCTTTCAATATAACTTGATTAAGGTGCATAGAGAATAGCCTTTGGATCTTTAGGCAGGAAAAAAAAAAAAGAAAAAAAGAAAAAAAAAATCATTGCTTTGATTCATGAGAACAAAGTAGGAAAGTTGCTCTTGTAAAACTGAGAACCAGGGGCTGCCACAGTGTGTTTTTCAAGAACATTTGGCAGGTTAGCTGGTGCTGAATAGCAATGACAAAATGTTCAACAAACCAAAAACCTTCCATCTGTTCGCTAAAAAATAGGATTCTGTGAAGCGAAGCAGACAACAGAAAGCCCACAATCCTCAAGACATTTGGATGCTAGCGTCTCAACCCTCCCACTTAAGCAGCATTAAAAAATAGTAAAAGTGGTATTCAAAGGTAATGACACTGAGTCCTTGTCTGGGCAGAGCAGGGGTGAGTGGGGAGGAAAGATGTCAGGGGGCTGCTCCATGGAACATGGCTCCAAGACCTCTTCTGCTGTCTTCTGCCACTCCCCAGTGTCCCCACGGGAGCTGGGCACAGCAGGTAACACTGCTGCAAGGCATTTTGGTCTCTGGAGGGGAGAGGAGTGTTGCTTGTGAAGACACTCAAGCTGTTTGGGGAGGAGAGCTGGTCTGCTGGGCTCCTACCATCTCTCCATGCTCACTCGGATGGGATGCTCTGCAGAGAAGCACTGTGCAACAGGAGAGAAAGAAGGTTGTTTGCTCAGCAACACCACTTCATGGCTGTGTCTGGCACCAACCGTGCCTGTGAAAAATTCCCAGCAGGGAGCAAACCTGGGACTTACTTGCAGAAAAATTGGATACATTTGATCTTTCTGAGCCCCCACCAGGCCAGAGCTGGGAACCAGCATTAGCCATCTTTGTACAATGTGTGTGTTAATATCCAGACTTTGAGCTATGTGCACAGCTGGATTATTTTACCAGGAAAATGCTTTACAAGCCTGCTCTGAATAAAATAAGCAATTTTCTTTGGTGTACGTTGTCTTAGGAGCACTTTGGACCCAGACAGAGGAGGGTGGAAGTGTGCAGTCCCTGGTTTGAAGTGATAATGGTGGTTTGAAGGTAATACTGATGAGGCTCACATTCACTGAGAAATGCAGGAGCACACTGCTCTCTATCACCACTCTTGCATAAATCATTGCAAATCACAAAATCATTTGATTTGGAAGGGACCTTTAAAGGTCATCTAGTCCAACCCAAATATACATATGGACTACACTGCCAAATTATCATTGCTGTAAATATAATTAGAAAATGGCTTTATAAAAACAGAACAAATGCAAACAGTCTTCCATGCTCTGATTTTCACAGCTCTGGTTGCAGTTCTGCTGCACTGGTACCAGTTTGCAGCACATATGCAAGCACACAACCAGCATGCTATGTGCTGCCATACCCTTCTGAAATCTCCCTTGCCTCTAGCCTGCATCCCATCTTGTACGACTTCTCAGCAAAGACAGTTCCAATTTATACCCGTTTCCAACCATTTCAAACTGACACTTTTAATTAATCTCACTGTGGTTACCAGGGGCTCAGCAGAGAGATAAAGGAAACAGGAAGAAAAAGAACGGATAATGCTGTTGCCAAAATGCCAGGCACATTGTGCAGTCTAACACCAACAGAGACAAATAGCATTTCTTGTATTTAGAGGTCCATTGATTTTCCTTATCAATAAAAGAAAGAAAATGTCATTTTGAAGATCTGTCTTCTGCAATATTTAAGATTTAGATATCACCATTTAGAAAGACGTATGGAAATGTTAAAATCAATCTTGATTGGAGATAACAATTTTCAGGATATAATCATAACTTCTAAACAAAATTTACGCATCCCTCTGATGGACTGTGTTGCACCTTGGAGAGAAACACCAGACCTCTTCCTAAACCAGTTCTGGTCCTATGAAATCTTGTACTTAGGTTGCATGTCACCCTCCCAACTGCTCCATTATCCCTCAGCAGGGCACAAATACACACCACTTATCTCACATTGCCAGTAGCAAGAACTGGTTCTCAACCCTTTTTTTTTTTTAATTATTATTTTGGATTCAGAAAAGAAAGGAAAAAAAAAGAGAGAGAGGGAGAGAGAACACAGCCCTTCCCTGAACTGAAGATAAAAGGAGGTTTCACAAATGACAAGTCATTGGAACATGGTTCTGTGATGCTGCCAATTATTTCCTAGCATAGTAAACCACTCACAAAAATTCTCTGTAATGCCACATGCAGATGTAAACATATTATATTTTTAAGCAAAAAGTACAGTTTAAACAATGTATTTTCCTCTAACATCTGCACAGAGGTGTGTCTTTAGGTATAAGATCTTGTTTATAAATGGAGCAGGCATTCTTAGCAGACAGGAACAAAGAAAGGAGTTTTTATTAGCAGCAGGAACCACATGAACAGCTTTGACCTCAATTTAGGATTTAGCTTATCATTTCACACAGAGGCTTGCATCAAGAATTTGACACTGGTGCCCTTTTCTAATTTGTAAAGCAAACTAAAAGGGAAATAATGGAGTATGGATAAGTGCTGTTCATGAACCACTGAGCAGGCTCTATTCCACTCTGCCCAAATTACCCCACAATCAGTCAGAAATCTCACGACAGACTAGGTTGTCTTTTTGTTGTTTTTATTCCCCTAAAAAAAAAAAAAAAAAAAGAGAGAGAGAGAGAGAGAGAGAGAGAGAGAAATCAAATTAAACAGCCAGGCCTGCCCCTGGTCAGAGGTACTGTGGAGTCAGCATTCTTGGTGCTCATCGCCACATCCACACAGTGAAGAGGAGATGCAGCCCTGTAATGGAGGAGTCACCCCAGGTTAGGGCTGAAGCTTTGCTCCAATTGGCTCCATGACATTCCCTGCTCTGCTGTGATCCTAATGGCTTGAGACTGGCTGAATGCTTCCAAAACCAGCAATTAATTCTTTCATTTTCTAGAACTCTGTTGGCTTTTGAAGTGTTATTTTCTGCGCACGGAAGGCATGTTGGCTTAGCACAGCCGCTGTGTGAATCATCCTCGGGCAGAGCTGTGGTGCACGACCCCCTTCTGACTCAGCAGGAATTTTGTCCCTGGCAGCAACAACAAAGACTCACAATTTTCATTAGGTTTTCTGAAGCAAAAAGTCTAGATTAAGAATGGAAGATGCTGGATTTTGTCTCTCTTAGTTCTGTTTCACTCCCAGCAAAGATATGCCGGCATCCACCACCACAGTCCTGTGTCTGTGTGCCACAGCAGCAACATGAGTTAAAACTACTTTCTACAGTTTCTAGGAGGAGGAAAGTATTTGAAAATCCTTCCCACCATTTTGGTGGGTCTGTGAAATTATCCTCTCCAATATTCTTGAGTTATTGTTTTCCTGCTATCCTCACTGCCACAGCAAGCAGTAGCAGACAGGAGTGACTCTTCAGAAGAGGGGAAGGGAAGGGAAAGGGAAGGGAAGGGAAGGGAAGGGAAGGGAAGGGAAGGGAAGGGAAGGGAAGGGAAGGGAAGGGAAGGGAAGGGAAGGGAAGGGAAGGGAAGGGAAGGGAAGGGAAGGGAAGGGAAGGGAAGGGAAGGGAAGGGAAGGGAAGGGAAGGGAAGGGAAGGGAAGGGAAGGGAAGGGAAGGGAAGGCTCATCAAGTTTGCCCAAATGTTGTAAAGTGTTTAATTAATTAATTATGAGCAATGCCAGACTGTGCTTAACAAATTTTCCTTTTCTGGATTGAGCAAGTTAATCTGTGCCTGTGCTTACAGCTTTGGCTGACTACATGGTAGTCAGTAGTAGTCGTAGAGTGTAGAGTATTAGAGGTGACAGTGGGAAATACTGGTGATAGATGGATGGTTGGACTAGATGATCTTAGAGGTCTTTTCCAACCTTGGTGATTCTATGATTCTATGACAGTCCAGACCCCTGTGTTGAACTGATTCTTGGAGCATTGTGAATCTCTTACTAAGAGGATACTAACTTCTAATCTGGGCATCTCAATTTCAAGTCTAGAGATAGCATAGATACTCCTCCTGATCATTAGAATTTGTCAAAGAGGATAGCTAAGAAATGTTGATTTCTTGTAGCTTTCAATATGAAAATCAAAAAACTTTGAAAACAGGATGTACAACTCTGCACTGATATTGTGAAATAACAAAAAATCTTCAATTTCAGACAAATTGTCTTCTTTTTTCTTTTTTTTTTCCAGAAATACACAATGTTTTGTCATTTTAATTTGAGCTCAAAATAGATAACCAGTTTTCCCAAGTTTGTTGGGAAAAAAATTCAACATGCTGCAAAATGGACTTACAGCCAGTAATCAGTGTTAAATATGTTAAACATTTTCCCTGATTTTTTTTTCTGTGCAGTCCTATTATTGGATTTTTAATGCAGTTTCAAATAACAGAGCTTTTTATATTCTTTGTGCCTATTATAAGTAAACTATACCAAGAAAATATTTGCTGAGATAGTCCAGCATCTTTTTAGACTACGAGCAATTCTTCCCAGGGGGCACTTCTCATTCCACTCTGACCTCTATAGGCTGCAGAAATACCTGAGTAGTATCTTTTCTGGCTCAGCACATGTTTTAAAAACCCCTCAGTTGGAATTTCTCTTAGAAGTTTGCATTAGCTATAAAAACCTTACTGGATGGCCTAGTTTCCTGTAGAATTATAAAAAAACAAAGCATGCCTTAGGCAGAATGACCTTATTCTTTGCATTCTTATTCCCTGCAGTTCCTCTTTATGCTTCTCACTGCTGTGATGTGTTGGATTGCATTTTGCATCAGACAGTGGATGAAGTGAGTCTCCTGCCTTGCTCTTCTCCTGTCTAGGTGACTGTTGGAACTAGATGATCTTTAAGGTTCCTTCCAGCTTAAGCCATTCTGTGATTCTGTGATTCTGTTAGGCAAACATATAAAGAGTGGTCCATCAACATCACCAGCTGTAAAAAATAACATGTAGGTAGCTATCCAATAGAGGTGAGAGAAGTGAGAAGATAGGAACTACCTGCATCCATCTCAGGGCTCTGATAAAGAGGAGCAGCCACTCAACACAACACTCTCTCACACGTCAAGGGCTTTTGTCCAGGGCTGGTGAAAAAACAAAAGGGCCATTGAGCCGTAGAGCCTTTGCAAGGTGCCTGGCTTTCACTCCCTCTCATTGGAGCTGCTTTGCTTTGTATGGACAATTAAATATTCATTGGGCCAGAGAGAGGAAAGCAGGAGATTGACTCTATTGCCCAGTTGTTCTGGTGCTCACCTGGGAGGCGAGAGATGCAGGGTCAAGGTTTTGCTTCAAACATTATTGAATTATTTATACAAAGTGGAGCAGCTCCAGCAAGAAGGACATACATACCCACGTGCCTGGCAGCCCCTCCACGCTGCACAAAACCTCTTTCCTTCTATCCAGGGGAGTGATACAAGTTTTCTCCTTCCAAGCAAATGCCTTCTGCTTGTGTTGTGGTTTGATAACTTCTCTTTCTTGATGGGACAGGAGCTCCTGATGAGGTCCACTGTGGAGCCTCATCTTGGAGAGAGGCATGGCCCCTTTTCCATCAGCAGCTCATTTTTCAGGATAAGGGCTTATTCTTTCACTAAGCCAGATGCCCACCTCAGTCCCTGGTGTTTCAGCTCTCCTTGTTGTTTGAACAGTGCAGGAAGCCATGAAAATAAGGAACTGCCACTATAAGAAAAATGTACAGAATTATCACATCCTCTTGGTTTCTTCCGAAGATCTTGTGTTATTTATTTTGGGTTATTTATTTTACTTGCCTAATGTCAGTGTTGCTATCACTAGGTTTTCTATCATCTGTGACCCAAAGCTAGTTGAGACAGGGAACAAATATCTTCCCTTATGAGTGCTGGTGAGAATGCCTGTGCCATTTCATCCTCAACACTTGAACAATCTTCATGTCTTACCCTCTGAAAAACATTATATGTGTCCAGATTAAACCAGTAAATAAATAATCTATTCTGATTTGCAGAAAGGATCTTTCAGCAGCTGACTACTAACAGAGCTGCTTTTCTGTGCAGCTTTTCAGTTGTGCTGTCATAAGCTCACAAGATAAAATCTGTTTCTCTCACTGCTTTACAGCAAATGCCATCAGATAGTACAGCATGAGAAAAAAAATCAGGGTATTTTTTAAACTTAGACATGAAAATGTAACAGCAACGGGAGTTCACCTCTCTTTATTTTGCTCAGGGTCTGTTCCACCGCCCTTCACTGCTGATTGATTTTTTTTTTGTGTATTCACAAACAAAGGAAAAAATCATCATAAGGACAATCACTGAGTACTGTAGAAATACTACTATTCTTTGCAGGATTTTTTTCATAATGTCAAACAAAACAAGATAAAAATAGTTACTATAAAACAAAATAAGCACAGCTCATGCTTGGTATCAAAATGTGATCCTATTGATTTTGACTAATGCCTTATGCATTGAACATAGATAATATTGTTTACTTTCTTATGCAAGTGTACATTTATTATGTGTGTTAAGTTTTGTGTTAGCACACGCTGTTTTAAATTAAAAGAGTATCTATTTGAAGTTGCTAATGGCAGCATATGTACTGCATTATCTTACATACTATTTAAAGAGAAGATCTTAATTGTACTGCCAAAGCCTGAGGATATTTTTGTGGTTAGCAATTAAGATTCATTTTCCTGTTCATGTACCATATCACTCTGGATATTTCCAAACACTGGAATATAATAACTTTTGTTCAATATTTTATGCATTCTTGCTTTTATCATCTGGATTAAGTGAAAAGAGAACTATCACTTAAAATCAGAGTATATAAAAAAACATTTAAGGGCTACTTGTAACTGAGCAGCTAAAAATAATAATAAAAAAAAGTATTAGGGTTTAAACAACTGAATACCATTTACTTCTAAACATCACTAGCAAGTCTATTCATCCTGTCTTCAACGTTTTGCAGAAAGGCATAAAACAGGCAATCAGAACCTGAAGTTAGTCACAAAGAACTCAGCACCAGAGAAAAGATGAATCAGCACACAAGTGCATCCATCTAATGGCAGGAAGAGGGGTTGGTGGGATGCAGGGAGATGTTCTTGTCCCTCAGCTAGGTCAGCTCTGGGTGCGCAACGGCAAAGGAGGATTCTGCCAGTCCCACACTTTGACATTGTTTCGAAGTGATTTGTTCTTTATGACAGGGTCAAGCTGCTGTGAAAAGGTTAAACAAACGGACTTTGTAAGCTGCTCTTAGGGGGAAACTGGTCAGAAGGCCCCTTTAATCACCAATCCCCTTTAGCCCTGGGAAAAGGCATTGGCCAGACTCACTTGTGTGGCAGCCGGGAGACAGGCAAGGGGTGGGCCGGAGCTCCCTGCCCTCCTGCAGCTGCCTGCGGCTGGAAAACAGCCCAGCAAGGGCCAGTGTTTGGCTAGAAGGGCCTGTGTGCCTCCCACCGTACCGTGAGTAGGAGGAGGAGGACATTCCTCTGGGGCCGATGTGTAGCCCAGCGTCCCTAATGCTGTCTGCACCCATCCTGTCAGGAGGGTAATGAGGGGAAAGTTCCCAGACGAAAGTGGAAAAGCACCTCAGCCTTCCAAGGGGGCACAGAGAAGGTTGGTTTCCACCTTATCTCCACCACCTGGGGCTGCAGGTCTGGTGCTCTGCTTGGGGAATAAAGATGCTGGGTTAATTCCCTGCAGAGAGATGGGCTTTCAGTACATTGTCTCCTGCCCCATTTTGAGGTGTGGCCAACAAGGAGAGCCAACATGTGATATACCTGAGCTGTGCCTTCTGAGAGATGACCCAGGTCAGGGAGAGCTTCTCCTGCTGTCTTGTTCACAGAGATGCTTAATAAATCACCCTGTTTCCATTCCCTCCCATCCAGTGAAGATGTCAACAACTGGAGATGGCAGTGTTCCTCCCACTGGTGGACCATGCTGGAAGCAGCAGAACATGGCAGTGAGGCTCCTTAGCCCCAGATAAGGAGTATAAGGACATGTGATAAACACTAGTTGGACAGTATGATGCTCCTTCTTGTCCTCAGAGCTCCTCTGCCCTTTGTGGTTGGTTGGTTGAGCAGTTGGTTGGTTGTGGTTGGTTGGTTGAGCAGTTAACTCGGCCTCATGGCTCCTTCATGCTCATTCCCACTAAGCATCCTCCTTTCCCACCCCCCAAAAAACAAGACTTAGCCATAGATTGCCTACACATGCACACAAACATGGGCTCTCCTTCCAAGAATAATGTTTGCAGGAGAGCTCAGGAGTTGTCATGTGCAAACTATATATCTGCCTGGTTCCTGCCTCAGATCCTTACATCCCTCAATTTACTTTCTTCTAATTCATTAATCTCTCTACAAGCTCCTTTGGTACCACTGAATTTTCACCCATTGATCCCAAAACTTTTCAGTTCCTGCTCTCCTCCCTGTCACTGTTCCATCCTCCTGTCTTACTACATCCATCCTCATTTCCTCTCTCTACCCATTTACTACCTTCAGTTTCATACACACTCTCCTCCTTAAATTGGACAAATAGGAAATAAAAGTTGTTCTGACCCTTCTCCCAGTCATTACCACACTAATTCAGAGATGCTGTGTTTGTATGAGCACTCCTACTATACTTCAGTGCGAAGTGAATCAATTCATCTAAAAAATAAAACTAATTTCTGATTGTCATGAGAAAGTCATTGAGTACATAAATGTGTAAAATGAGGATGTCAGTAGGAGTCCCTTTGTCTAAAACATGTTTTGTCCCTACATTATCCATCACATCTATTTAATTTATGTGTACAGTAAGAGCCCCCCATCATCAAAATTAATATACACAGCAGTGCACTTTCTGCTTAGAGATCTGCTCCAAGTAACCTTGTTTCTGATTAAAATACAAATGTAGGTCTTCCTCCTTCTGGGTCTATTTTATACCTTCTTCACTACCAATCCATTTCTCAGACAATAATTTCAGTACCCAAGGTAAAGATTATTCAAATAAAACAATAAACTGAAAACAAAAAGGTTAGTGCTTCCATATGGCAACCCAGAGGTGACCTGAACATCCCAAAAACCTTCCTGCACCCCTCTGCTCTCTTGTCTCTGTCTCTGACTCGGCTCATGCTGATCATCATATTTCTCAAAGGTGGAACAGGTTTGGTAAGAGGCTAAGCTTGCAATATGCTTTCAAAACATAACAAAATGCACATGGCAGTGACTGCCAGTGAGGGACTGGTATTAAGCCATTGGAGCCAGAAACAGATCTCTCTGCCACAGATCTGGGTATGAATAAGGAACCTGAACTCCAGATGTGCTGACACGTTCCTATCACCACTGTTGGCCTTCAGCTGATATTAATCTCATCTTGCATCAGCTGTCAGACAGCAGAAGAGTCCCTTTCCTGCAAGGATGAACTTTGTGGAATCAAAGCATTGAAAGTGACTTCAAGAATTCATCCAGACCACTCTCCCACTCTTTGTATTGAAGTATGTCACCCTAGGTGATCTTTAATGGATATTTCTTTCAACTTTCACATCTACTACACAAGTTCTGATATTTCCTTCAAACCTTTACTTTGGGACCGTTTGAGTTGGAAGGAACCCTTAAAGGTCATCTGGTTCAACTCCCCTGCAATGAACAGGGACACCAACAGCTCAATCAGGTTGCTCAGAGCCCCATCCAGCCTGTCTGTTGTCCCTCTACTCTTCTTTTTTTTCTTCCAACTTAAATAATACCATGTCTTTCACTCCTCAGTTGACTAAATCTCTTTTATCCCACAGATTCTTTCCTGTCTCCCAGTCTAAAGGCAGCCAAGCTCCTTAATATTTCCAGCAGCTTGCTAAAATGTCAGTAGGCTGAGAGCTGCAAGGCAAGTGCCTTGGAAATAAAAGCAGGGAGGGACAACATACTCTGGAAATGAGTTGCAGTGTGAAAGGGTGTGGTTCCTATGAAGTCCAGGAATACTGCAAAAAATCTGAAAATCTGGGGCAGTGGTTCCACTGAGTGACTCAGTGAGCGTGATTTGTCTATTGCTGGGAATTTGGATTATTCAGAAGCCCCTAGGCAAGTAAAGGATGTTGTGATATAACCCAACTATGAGAAATGAACAATTCAAGAGCAAGATTCTGCCCATTTCTGCTTGAAGTATCTGCGCTCAAATCCCTTAAAAGAGCATCTTTGGCAAGAAATAGTGTTGCCACACACATCATACAGACATTTTCATCCAGATGAATGATACAAATGTGTCTGCACTAAGTTTAATTTTTCCCTTCCTCATTAGGATGATGGAAATACCACAAACGCACAGTTCTACCAGTGGGGCATGGAATCAGTCCTGTATGTTATCCGTAATTGTGTATAGGATCAGATCTGAATTAACTCAGCTTGATGTTCAAACCTAGACCCAGGGAACATGTGGTTTGTGTTTTGGAGAAGTGAGGTCTGGGCAATAATTTCAGTCTTCTCTAATGTTTTCGTATGTTCCCAATACCAATTACTCATAGCTCTATCTTTCCAAAAAGCGTGATGAGAGGAAATTCACAAAGTTAATCCCAGCCTTTCTCCACTCTGTTGAACTCCAAGATAAGATTTCATGCTGATACTACTGAGGTCCCAAGCAATCAAAATTGATCACAGAAAGTAATAAAATGAGGGCTTTAGTCTTATACGACTGGAAAAGTTCCAAAATGCAAAACCTCAGAGATGCTCAGAGTATGAATGGATTGACATCTCCCTAATACTGAAGTCCATTAGCAATATGTCACATTGCCAAGACATGGCCAGAGATTACATTGTCTCCTGCCCCATTTTGAGGTGTGGCCAACAAGGAGAGCCAACATGTGATATACCTGAGCTGTACCTTCTGAGAGATGACCCAGGTCAGGGAGAGCTTCTCCTGCTGTCTTGTTCACAGAGATGCTTATTAAATCGCACTGTTTCCATTCCCTCCCATCCAGTGAAGATGTCAACAGCTGGAGATGGCAGTGTTCCTCCCACTGGTGGACCATGCTGGAAGCAGCAGAACATGGCAGTGAGGCTCCTTAGCCCCAAATAAGGAGTATAAGGACATGTGATAAACACTAGTTGGACAGTATTTTTGGACCTATCCAAAAACTGACCTTTGCTGTGTATCTCACAAATCTGCACAAGCACAGATAATATTGAATTTTAGCAAGAATGATATTCTAGATTTGACACGGAAGAATCAGCTTAGTATCTCTGTTACTTCGTGAGTTATAATTTCTTTCTATGGGGGATGAAATTCCGTAGAAAATGTGATAAGTTTTTTTGGTAACTTAAATTTAACTTTGAATAAAACTATGCAGCTCCTAGAAACCTCATACTTCAAGGAAGGCAAAGATGGAGCTGACCTGCAAGAATAGAAGAATCTGGTGTGTGTTATATGTATGTTTATTTAATTGTGCTGGTTAACATTTATACATTTTAGTTAAATATGGGATAGAGCAGAGTTCAGAAACAGCTGCCATCATTTCCTGGGTGAGAGGAAAACAGAAACAGAGAGCAGTGATGTGGAAGGCTGTAAAAGCAGGGTAGGGCACACACAAACAGAACATGGGGCAATAATGAACAGATTTGACTCTCTGTGGAGCTACTGTGCTAAGAAAATGGGATGAAATGCAGAAACATGTACAGAAAACAAACCGCAGACAGTGCATATAAAAAGTCCACTGTCTGCTGTTTAGATGGGAGTTCTGTGTCTATGCCCAAACACTGTTATAAAAGCTCAGAGGGAGCAGGGCAGATCACAGTGGGTTTTATCCCAAAGAAAAATACTTGTTCTTCTATTGATTTGGGGAGGAAAAAAAAAAGCTTGATGTGTATCTTGCCTTTTGGATATACACCTTTATTTTGAGTGTTAATTTAAGTCACTGAGTAATGGTTTGACATCATCTCATATCCCCATTGAGGCTAATCCCAATGAGTGCTACCCAGAAAACAAAACAAAACAAAACAAAACAAGAAATGGCAATACCTTTATTTGAGCAAAATCCAATAAAGAATGCAACACCTCTAAAAATGTATTTTTAAAAAGTGAATTTTAAAAAAATCGCCAATCTTTGAAACAAAACCAGAGGAGGGAAAAGAAGGATCCCTGCTGTAAAAAAAAAAAAAAAAGTCACCTAAACTTGCATGTTTCAAAGGGTTATTTTAATCATACACAACATCTTTCCCTTTCCAAACCCAGCTCTGCTCAGATATGGAAATGCTGAGAAGTGATGCTGGGATAAACTGCTCCTTCAGTGCAAGAAAATCCAGGCAGGAATCTGCAGCCTTTTTCACTAACCTCAGTTCATGTCTGGGCAGAGTAAAGGGCCATGGAAGTAAAAGCAATGTGCATTGCCCTAACGCAGGAAATGTCCCTGGAAGAAAGAAGCTCCCCAGGATGCCCGCCTTACTGATGCTCCCTCCTGCACACCTCTCTGGCAGACACCTGCTCTCACAAACCCAGTCAAAAATGGCAAAAAAATAAAAATAAAATAAAGAAAAACGAAATATTAGGAATCATCCCTTTTGGGAAGGTTCTGGAAAGCTCCCCTCATTCTTCATCTCTTGGGATCTGTGCTCGTTTTCAAAATCTATCATTTTTTTAGGAAGGAGAGGAAGTGATTGAATAAACAGCCTCCGGATGCTCTGAGCTGGGCTTTTTCCCCCTAGAAGCCCGAGAACTGACCCTGGCCGGGGCGGAAGAGACCGGGGGAAGCAGAGGGGTGATAGGGCAGGCCGGGGCAGGGAACGCTGAACGAATTTCACTCCGAGACGGTCACGGGAGCTGCTCTGGGGCAACAGAAATGTGCTTTCCTGTATGTCAGCACCTCTCCATTCCCCCCCGCCCTGTTCCTCCACTGAACTGTCTGTGCCCGTTTTCTGGCTGTGATTTATGATGGCTGCACTGGTCCTGATTTGCCACTGGGGAAAAGGAAAGGAAAGGAAAGGAAAGGAAAGGAAAGGAAAGGAAAGGAAAGGAAAGGAAAGGAAAGGAAAGGAAAGGAAAGGAAAGGAAAGGAAAGGAAAGGAAAGGAAAGGAAAGGAAAGGAAAGGAAGGAAAGGAAAGGAAAGGAAAGGAAAGGAAAGGAAAGGAAAGGGAAGGGAAGGGAAGGGAAGGGAAGGGAAGGGAAGGGAAGGGAAGGGAAGGGAAGGGAAGGGAAGGGAAGGGAAGGGAAGGGAAGGGAAGGGAAGGGAAGGGAAGGGAAGGGAAGGGAAGGGAAGGGAAGGGAAGGAAGGAAAGGAAAGGAAAGGAAAGGAAAGGAAAGGAAAGGAAAGGAAAGGAAAGGAAAGGAAAGGAAAGGAAAGGAAGGAAAGGAAAGGAAAGGAAAGGAAAGGAAAGGAAAGGAAAGGAAAGGAAAGGAAAGGAAAGGAAAAGGAATTTTGTTATTGGCTCTAAGCATCGAAAAGTCCCTTCATTATTTACGGCCCAGTTTCCCATTAGGGGACCCGCCAGAACTCTGGGATTCAGCCGTAGGCGCACCTCCTTCCTTCCTGCCCCCTCTTCCCCCCCCCCACCAACAAGGAGAGGCATCATCCAGCCCCGCTCCCCGAGGCTCCTCACCCAGTCTTGTCTCGGCTTGGCAATGCTTGGCATGGAGTTTCTCCCTAAGGATAAGCACCATTCTTCTCTTTACATGGTTACTGAGCACAGAGCTGCTATCTGTGCATGTCTTTGCTGTTGATTTTTCTATTGTCTATAGAAAAAAAATGTTTGGGGAATAAAGAAACAATCCGAATGACATTTAGTTTGGGGAAATAACAGTAGGTGGTTACATGACATTATAAAGTGTACTGAGTGTTGCTCGTTATGTTTTCATTTGATTGTAACACTCACCAAGAGCAGATTTATGCCTGGTTTACAAACGAGAAAAAGCAACTGCTAGAGCCTATTAATTCGTGCATTTCCTTTGACTTAGCTGGATTTTTCTTGTACTATAAACCTATATTCAAGTCAAGTAAATAATGGAAGAGAACTGATCTAGAAATCTCTTGATTTCTCTTTTAAATTTAAAAAACATGGACCTGAAATACGCTGGTGAACATATCAATGAACACAAACTAGGTCATGAATCCCATAAATTTCACTGGGGAGACTGAAAACAAAACAAAACAATACAAAACAAAAAAAAAAAAAAGAAAAGAAAAAAGAATTGAATCAAACAGCGTGGAACAGATACATCAGTGAAACATTTTAAGGAAAATTTAAGAGTTCTTCTGTGGAAAGTTCTGATCACAAATAGTGTAACTGGAGGTACGTTGTGGCATTTGAAGTTGATGGTGTATTTTGACAAGTGTCAAGACATAAAGACAGTGACCAGAGAAATAATAAGGGTAGGAACACAATTTCAGTGTGAAAAAAAGCATGTTTCCAATATGAGGAATGACCAAGTCCTTACTAGGTGGGGAGACGGAGACACAGCATCCCAAATTGTTCAGGAATTATCATATGTTTTGTGCTATTTTGTGTCTCTTCTCTATATTTTCTACCTGTGAATTGTGCCAGCTGCAAAAGAAAGATTCGTGTTTGTTCCTGACAGGTTTTAAGACTTGCCTGAAGATGGTGCTGTTTAGATGGCAGAAGCAAGGTCTCAGAACTACAGTGAAGTGCTGTATTTGGGGGGAAAAAATAAATAAATTGTTCACTCAAAATTGTATCACAGCAGAATGCTCAAGCACCAGTTCCAAAGCAGAGGTGCACTGAGAGAAGGCTAAGCAAGCAAGTCAGTTTTGGAATAACTCCATGGTGGTACAACAACTTCTGGTAAGGAGAAATGCATCCACCAGCAGATTCCACCCTTTGGAAACTGACATCTGTGCACCGAGTGCCCTAAAGAAAAGAGAAGGAAAATACTATCATGGCATTATTTTTATTTAACAGATGGGAAAGGAATTCAGAGAGAAATTAACCACTGTACAAGCTTTAATGTTATTAAGCTTTGATTTCATGTGAATGCAAAGCGATCTGCTATAGTTTATAACAGTTAATTCTGTTTTCTTGGCCAAACTGGGAACCAGACTTTCTTCTGATGGTATTAATAAGAGCATTTTCTTAAAAGAGCACTGGGACATCAAGAAGTAGATCCAAAAAGAAGCACACCAACATTTTTAAGATACTTCCCTGCAATTAGCAGTAAGTAATCTGAGGAGAAAGACAGCTTTCTGGCAAAAGAAAGTTTTTGTGGAATTTATGTTTTCCCCTAAATTGCACAATGATTTTTAACACCATATGCCAAGCTGGGAACCTCAAATGTAGTAATTAGCCTAGAGTTTTTGGAATATTTCATAAGGGCTGGATTAATCCCAACTGTATTATCTGATGAGAGTTACTTTAAAATGGAGACACGGCATACCAAATTACCAGCCACTGAATTGTGCAATGCTGACCATATGCTGTGTGCTATACTGTGTCTTTTCTGTGTGTTTTTTACCTGTAAGCTGCACTAGATCCGCTTAAGGGCAGAGCCATGTTTGTTCCTGGTGCAAAGCAAAGCATGCTGCTTTTCGTAAAAGGCTGATGTGTCTCAAATGCAGATTTTAAGTTAACCCCCCGCTGGGCCATTTTAATGAAAGACATCTTGCTTTTAAGAACTTTAAATTAAATCTTCTCCTTCTTGAGAAAATTACTGTCCTAGATCTATCTAAGGACCAGCTGTGGGACCTTAACAACCTGCAGATTCACAGTCTTGAATGGAAATGCAACCTTGTCATCAGGATAGGGATTAAGGCATCACTATGCTTCCTCTTGTCTCCTAACTTCCCTCACCTTTATCTTTACTTCTCCCATTGAAATCCTTGATCTGTGCTGCCATTTGTGAGAATTCCACAGAGCAGAGCCACGGAAGACTCCACTTGAAGAGTCAAGAGCATCTGAAAGACACGCATAGGAGCTTTGCTTCTGCCATCTTATGGGAATTACAATATCTTTCTTACACTTGCCCCAAAACCAAGTCCAAGATATTAGTGTCACTTGTAAACTGACATTTCATGTCTGTGACAATTTGTTACCCTCTTGATCCATGACTACATACCAGAGAAATGCTGCCAGAATCGAATCCAGAGTGAACAGTCGTCTGGGACTTGATGAATCACTTTGTTAGTTAGAGTCATTTGAAATTAATGATAACATTTGTCTCATTGGTCTTGTAGGTGAGAATTAGAAGTTTCTACAATGTCATCACCTGTGTCTCCCAGACGTTCTGTGTCAGGTTTGAAGGCCTATGCAAGCATCTTGGACATATACTGGAATATCAAAGGGCATTAAGTCACTATGTTTAAGCAACCTAGCTGTGTTCCGGTCATGAATTGGAAAGGACCTTTAAGTCCAGTGCCCTTGCAATGAACAGGGACACCTACAGCTCCATTAGGTGCTCAGAGTCCCATCCAGCCTGACTTTGAATGTCTCCAGGGATGGGGCATCCTCCACCTCTCTGGACAACCTCTTCCAGTGTCTCACCACTCTTATCATAAAAAACTTTCTCCTTATATCTAATATAAATCTCTACTCTTTTAGTTTAACACCACTTCTCCTTGTCCTATCAGAACGGATCCTGCTAAAGAGTTTCTGTTAAGATTAGGGCATCTAAGCTAGTTGTATTATAAATTATACATGATTTCCACTCCAAATAACCCCGGTTCTATTTTTCTGCTTTATGCAGTAATAAAAATGGAGGTGATGATGGAAGACAGAGAACATCTCTACTTCTCACTCTCCAAGAGATTCTGCATGGGAGAGAGAAATCAGTTTTTCAGAAGTTATGAGAACGTTATGATGTGGTAGGAAAAAATATATAAGCTTCAGTATGAACACAAATTTGTTCTTTCTGAAGAAGAATCTCAGCAGCGTGGTGTCTATATAAAGCAGTTTACTTCGTGTTGCAGTGTGGTTTCTATATTAGTTCTCCAATTAAGCACTCAGTAAGACAAAATCCTGTCAGAATGATGGTGACTTAAATTAAAACAACTGTGAAAAAGGGAAACATATGACATTTGGACTATAAATGGAGGTGGAGCAGGACAGACAAACTGTGCATTAGCCCAAAATCAGAGGTTGTTCCAGGTGAGATCGGAACTTGAACACAGGATTCCTCTGTTTTCTCGTGGTTTGGTTTTCCTGGCCAACAGATCTGTCTTCATTGTTATCAGAACGTATGCATTTAGCAATATGCCATGTTGGATTTTTCAGCTGGATGTGAAATTTGAGGCAAGCTTTAAAGCCAGATCTTGTAGTTACCACCACCACCACCCCTTTTATTTTTTGCATTTTTTTTTTCTTTCTTTTTTAATAAGCAGAAGGACTGTGTGGCTCATGAAGAAATCAGCACTTGGAAGCACTCTTACTTGAGTTCGGTTGTTAATTTCTAAATCATTTTTAAACCAGGTCTGCTTCCTATTTTTTCCATTTCCAAATATAAAATATGTCACTGTTTCGTCTTGTGTGTTAAGACGTTAGATCAATATCTGAATAATTAAATGCAGCAGGACAATGAACTGTTTAATTAGCCTTGAGGTTTTCAGAGTATTAGCTAAATAACTAAATAGGAAAATTGGCTTGCTCTGAACCTTTTTATTTATAAATTGCAATTTGGCAAAAGCACAGATCTAAGTTTATTATGCATTTGAATTGTGCAATACAGAACTGCTAGGAAAACTTTAATCCATCTAGACCACAGCAATCATTTTTGTTTGAGATCAGTTACAAGCACCGTGCTCCAGCAACATCTGTAAATATCACAATGAATTCCCAAGTACAAGGGCTGTTTTGGAGCTGTTTAACACCACGGGCCTGACCTGTGTTTCACCTCCAACTTGTAGCAGGAGAAGTGAGAAAACCCGTTGCTGTGGGAGGAAGGCTCTTTGCAGAGGTCCGCGCTCGGTTGGGCTGTGATTTGTCCTGGAGGTGGCACTGTGATAAGGGAGATTTGCTCTGTAGCGACACTGGCTTACCGCAGGAGCTCCCTGCCCTGGTGATGTTCAGATGTTCTGTGTTGTAGATATGCTGTTTCACACACCTAGGAAGTCTGGCTAAATGTGTGCCAAGGAGAAACCCCAGATAACACTGCAAAATAGGAATAAATCAGGTCTAGAAGAGAGAAACAAAGACCATTCTGCCTACAGTCGAACTGGGTTGCTGTATTAAAACAGGTCAGCTCCAGACAGTTAGAGATTTTGCGTTGATTTCCTCAAAACTCATCCAAAACCAAGCTACACTTGCTAAATGAAAGCCATATAAACTCAACCAGCAATTAATAATTCCCCCACATTTAACCCTGTGAAAGACATTTTTGTACTTTTTTTCTCAAATACGTTGGTTACAAGTTTAAATAGTTCATGTCTATATATCTGATTTAACCTTTGGTTATGTACCGATAATAATTTAGGATTCTTTAGTATTTGTCAAATCTAGATTATTAATCTTAATTTAAATTCAATCTCTAGAGTTTGTAGGTCCTCTTCATGTGTCAGCAGGGCTCCCACAGTTCTCTGGTTCTCACTGGGAGTCACTTAGGCTCAATGAGTTACAAGTACTTCTTAAATCTCAGCTAATCCTTTTTGTGCTTCATAGAAGCTGCAGTTAGTCCTTCAGATTTGTTCCTTACATAAAGTTCAGATTACCCAAACTCAAGATTCTCAAGGATAATCCAAGCTGAAAATTTGCCTCTCCATAAGCTAAGGTAGCTATTTTTTATCCAAATCTCTGTGAATTCCACATTTTTTGAAACTACTTTAGCAGATGTATCACAAGGGCAAACACTTTACAGTACCAGTACAGAACAGAAGGCAACAAACCAACATCAGATAAGATAAGATAAAGGAGAATGAATTCTCCTTTAGATCCCAGAGGTGCCCACAAACCTTCATTGACCATGACAAAATCTAAGGAAACATTTCATTGTTCCTTCATCTTTTTCTTTCTGAACTGAAAGTGAGGTTAAGATATACATAACCAAAAATAGTTATTTCAGAATAATCATTGAATCATAGAATAATTTGAATTGGAATAAACCTTTAAAGGTCATCTTGTCCAACTCCCCTGCAATTAACAGGGAAATACATACTTGTTGTATGATAATATAATGACCATGCTTAATGAAGCAATTAAAATTATACTGGGGAATACAAGTTCCAGAATAATTGTTTTTTATCCCTGTGGACTGAAATAATAACAAATCTAAGAGAACGCTGCATTTTCATCATCAGTTGAACTTGGCTTTGAATTTAGTATATGGTGTAACAAACAACCAAAATTTGGTTACAAACAACCAAAATTTGCCATTTTTTGTAAGGGAATGGCTGCCATGCATCTTTGTATGGTACAGTTTTTAGGATATATGCATACCTTTTTAAGGATAAGCAAAGATGAGATGATAAGCCAGGTCCTTAGTCTTCTGCTGTCTTTCACACTAAAATACACAAATGGAGAGAGAGGAAAAAGAAAGAATTATTGTAGACAAGTTAGAAACAGACAGAAAATCAAGAAAAAAAGTTATATTTTCAGTTTAATGTCATTGTTCTCTATGGTGTGTTCCTTTCTCACTAAATGGAAGAGGACAGCTTCCTAGGCCTACTCAAACCTGGATGACTTGCTGGGCTGCCGAGGGGATTGGAGCCTCCTCACCCTAAGCAGGGAGCAAGGCAGGGTCAGGGGAGCTCTGTGACAGGTGGAGACAGGGCACATAACGTTTCAGCAGCTCAGAGATACACAACACGGTGTGTTACCTGCTGACAGCTCCAGAGCGTAGGGATACGCAAAGACCCTGAGCTGCTGCTCCAAGGGGTGCCAAAAAAAACAGTGTGCTGGGATGGTTCCAAATATTTCCCCTCTTTTCTTTTCCCTGCTGAACAGTGAGACAGTAGATGTGAATAAGGGAAAGACTTCTTAGTTTATTAGGGTTTCTTTCTTTCTTTCTTTCTTTCTTTCTTTCTTTCTTTCTTTCTTTCTTTCTTTCTTTCTTTCTTTCTTTCTTTCTTTCTTCTTCCTTCCTTCCTTCCTTCCTTCCTTCCTTCCTTCCTTCCTTCCTTCCTTCCTTGCTTGCTTCCTTGCTTTGTTTTTGACAAAGTAGAGATATTCCTTCCATTTGTTGCATGGGAGCCATCAGCCCTGGGAGGGAATACTAATTCTAATGACCTTGACTAAAATTCCCAAATGTTCCCTTCAGGCATCTCAACATCACAGTTGACATGAAGAAGAAATGCAGATATTTACGCCCTCAAAAAGCAGCTCTTGGTTATGAAAGATGTAGCTGCCAGCCTCCCACCCCAACTTGCCAAATGTTTTCCTTTCCTGTACAGCAGCCCCATTTGTGCACAAGCCTTGTTTGCTTATTTATTAAGTACATATGTTTTATGGAGTCTATGATCTGCAGAAAACATTCCAGCTTTTGGACCCAAGGGCAAAATCCTTCTTTCAAATCTGCACAGCCGATCTTTATGGTGATATTTTGCTCTTCCTAGGGGATTTCCGTGCAGTGAGGGAAAGTGAAATATCAGAGCTCAAATCCACCTGGTGTATCTGAAAGGAAAACTTGCTTTGTTGTCCTCCTCCTTAAGTCCCTCAACAAAAAGCAAAACACATATATTGAAATGCAGTAGAAGAGATGATGGCAAATATTGATGTTTAATAAATTGACTGTTTCAAACTAAATCTAGTGGCTTTTTTGCAATGAGTTGTCAGTTTCATCAGCATTGGTAGGACTTCAACAAAGGAATTGAGATATTTGTCTCACACTCAACTTAGGTGTTTTTCTGTGAAAAGATTAACACTTTGGAGAAGTCTTCCTTTCCACTCTTTAGATGTGTATGATCTTGGATCACTCCTCTAGTTTCTCTTCCCCTTTACTTTTTTTCAGCAAGTGCAGTCATTTCTAATAACGTTCACGAAGGGTTTCTGCTTTTGAAGGTCCCAAATGGCTTAAATCACTCCTAGCACAAATGCACTCTCTATTGTGGAAACTGAAACCTGCCACACCATAAGGTGATCTGTATATTAGAACCAGATATCCCTTCACATCTGCATTTCCAAGCAGCAACGTGGTATGTTTTGAGTTAGCCTACTTTTAGAGAGTGGCTCATCAGATAGAGATATAGCTATAAATACTGCTAAAGGGCCTCTGTTGGCCAGGGGTGTGCTTTTGCAGGGATGGTGGCTGGGAAGAGGAGAACAAGTAGACAGAGGCTCTGCTCCTTTGCAAAACACACACTGCCTACCCAAACTACTGTGACTCTATGCCATAATTTCAGGGCACATTGTCTCCCTACTGTTTTGGGAAAACATTTTCCCTTTCCAGAAGTATGACAGTGTTACGGATGCATTGGGTTGGGTCTGTGCTGTCCTGATCCTGAGATCAAGTGTCATGGCATGCCTTGGGTCTCCAGACTACATCCTCTGCTCCTCCAAAACAGTGTCCTGATATCTACTAGGAATAGTCTCCAGTCTTTGCTATCTTTGTGAGAGCCCACTCTGCTAGGGAGTGAGCTAACAGTGAGAACTACAAACAAGCATTTGCCTAAGCCTGGCTGTTTTACCTTGCTGATATACACATGGCCAAGAACACCAAGCCATGCATTTGAGTTGGACAAGGGAGTGCCAAATCATCTGTGATCTGGTGCTGAGAAGTTTGCTGAAGAGAGCGGTTCCACAGAGGTTCCACCTCCCACTGGGTGCCTTCCCTTACAATATCCAGTTAGATGTGTCTTCTTTGCTTCCCTGGAGGGCTGTCCTTTACCTGTCTGTACCATGGTGTATACTGACACGAAACAGCTAAAAGGCCTCTCCAAGACCAGACAGTTGGAAGAAGACATGGGCAATGGTTCTTCTGACCTACTTGATATGACAGTTACCCACTGAATGCATGGAAATTGTTGAGTTGATACGTAATGGCATTAAGGGGATCATGGGGTACAAAGGCTTGTCATAGGTGTCTTGACTTAGTTTGATGAATCCCTCCCAAGTAAATGTGAGACGAGAATCTTGCAGGAGAGGACATAAAAACAGAACTGAGACATTCCCCTGTGACTCACCTCAGGGCTACACCTTCAGCTTTTAGCCCAGCTCTCCAGTAACCTCTCCAATTAAATCAAGACTTCAGCTTCCTCTGGGTTTACATGGATTTGCAAAGCGTGATATGGAAATTTTCCTACAGCAAGTCCACTTATCACTCCAATTTAAGCTAACTGCTATGTAGATTTTATTATTCATAGCCAGAGGCCTGCGTACATTTCTAGGTTGACTTCTCATGTCCTCATAAGGGCAGAATGTGGGCTGCAGTGTTCAGGTTTCACAAAGAATTACTGTGGGAACTGGCTTGCACCCTCAGAACACAACTCAGGGAGTTTGCTAAGTCAAAGAGGGATCTCATGAGAAGGAGTTGATATGGCTGCATTTCCTGCCAAGCCCCTGAGATCCTGAGATCCTGAGGAAGATAGTACATCTCAGTGCTGCATGCCAAGAGAAAGCAAACAGAGTTCTACCACCGAGTTCACTCCATGTCTGATACAGCCTTCCTACTGCTTCAGGGTTTACTAGGGCTAATCGGACTTGATAACAAAATAATTCAGAGCAAGAAAATGAATGCATTTGGGGTTTTCATAGATTTACATTAGGAACTGTGTTCACTACATTATTCATTTTGACTAGGTCCAGTCCTTTCTAAAGACATTTCAACACTACTTTCATGCTATGTGCAAATGCAATTTGTGTGTACCATAATAAACATATTCATATGTATGTAACTGTATATATCTCCAGATATGTATCTCCACATATGCTGTAATGTTGCAAAACCATTTCTAATACATCACAGAACCATCTGAAAATTACATTCATCCCCAGATTTTAATGACTCACATAAACTCTAAGTACTCATTGATTTCTATAAAGATTATTTCTGAGCTGATTCAAAAATCCATGTGCTTACATATGTATATACATCATGACAGAGGATTTTTTGGGGTGAGGGGGAAATATATGTTTCATTCAAATACAATTTGCAAAACTATAGTTTTCATATGACAGTGAAAAATACTCTCCTTGATCTAAAAGCAGGTTTAAGGCTAGGTTTGTTGTCTTCTGATACGATAAATGAATTACAGGTCAGTGGGAAGTGGATGTTTTCTGCTTCCTATCCGTGGAGAGCACACTTGCTTCTTATTAATGTAACTCCCAAATACAGGAGAATTTATATAGAGTAAGGGTCCACATAATTTTCACAAGTTTTCCGAAAACTTTACCTTACAGTATACACAGTTTTAAACACTTTATTGTCAAAATGCAAAAGCTAATATAACTTTTAGCAGTACTAGGGGGGATAACATTCATCTACGCATCGATTTTACTTTTACAGTACTGTAAAAATACAAAGAATGTTTTGTACTGTCTAGCTCTTAATACTTGCTTTGACTGAATTTGTCTCCTTCCTGGCATTAATCTGAAACTCTTGAGATGGTCAGATATGAGAAGGTGGGAGCTCTCACTGAATTCATTGAGTTCCAACAGCTGTTGAAGCTGGATCTAAGAATCTAATGTATCAAAACATGGAGGAGGTTCATTTGACAATGAATTAACATTCTACTAAAATCATTCAAGATGATTGAATGATTTTAGTAGAAGAGAGGTGAGTAATATTTTCGCTACATTGATGGGAAATCTTCAGTTTCAAACTGTAGGTAGATACAAACCACAGCTGAAGGTTGTCCCTGCAATTAAAAATAGTTCAATTTTCTCACACTGCCTAACACACATACAGCACAGAAATGATTTCAAAATGGAAAAAGCTACATTTTGTTGTGACAGTGCAAACGTTTTTCCCCTTCATCATTTGTTTTAGGCAACATCAAGAGTCATGTACAGTCTTTCATTTCAGGAGACCTCCATTTTATGAGGGAATTCAATTCCAAAAGTTTGAGGATAATAGGTTAATGTCCAATGGCTCTGAAAATTCATATTTTTTTTAGCTGTGTCTCTGTGTTTTCTGACTTGATTGTTAGCAGAACAAAATATCCATATTTAAGTCTGGTAAGGATTTCTTTCCATAATGCTCTTTTGTCTGTATAACAATAATAAAAGCTTTATTGGCACCTATTTAACATGACCTCCATAATTCTCCTGTGGCTGACCCTAACCAGTACCAATAAAACCATGCATTCATACACTGTACATAGAAAAAAAAAAACACCCCATGTTAAAATTTTATAATGAAATGGATGCCAAAGATCCTTCTGGAAAAGTCACTTTTGCACAATCGTTAGCTGTTTTCAGTCAGGACTACTTTATTTATTTAGTTAGTTAGTTAGTTAGTTAGTTAATTAGTTATAATATATCACATAATTTGTTGATGATCCATTTTCTCCTAACCTCCAGTCAAGCAATTAATAACTATTTTCAAGTGTTAACACATGCATTCTCAAACTTCTTTCTTCATTTATTTATTCACCTACCCAGGGACGTTGCCTTCTTTGATCGTTTATCGTGGATTAAAATTTCCTTCTCTTAGGAAGGAAGCAGCACTAAGACCATGAGATTCGTGCTCCTAATGGTACGCCAACCATAAGGAACACTTAACAGGCAACAGTCAGGACATGCGACGGACTGGAAGTTTCCAGCAGAGCACTTAGTGACTCCCTGTGAATAATGAATACATTCATGGGAGTCAGCGTGAGTTATGCAGTGGTCTTGAAATAGGAAAACTTCTCCGCCAGTGTCATTAGCAGTGAAGAAATCAGTAAGGGAGGAGTTTATAGAGGTAAAAAATGTGAGAATAAAAAAAGACCATGGTTATGATTTACCTCATCTTTGGAAATCCCTTATTGTGTTTATCATTAAGAAAGGAAACGCACGCAGTGTGTCTGAACTCAAGCGCTGTTTAATCCACATTTGAAGGGTTTTAGGGCTCTCAGGTCTGTATCTACATATAGTTTAAAGCTGTGTTTCCTATAGCTTGGGGGCTGCAAAACCTGCGGGCAGAGCCCGTCGGGGTTCCAACGAGGAAGGATCGGGGCTCCCCGCACAGCCTGCGGCGGTGTCTGATCCTCGTCCTGCTACCCAAAATGGGACACCTTCGTGAGATGCCCTCAGGATTCTCACCCCGACGGGGCGGTGCCGAGGGGCCATCCTTCGCAATCGCCCGGGGGAAGTGAGCCCCTTCCCTGAGGTCCTGCTCTGCAGCCACCGCTTCTGGGGGACAACACAGCCGGAGCTGCGCTGTCGGAGAGGAGGAAGCATCGCACAGAGGCCGGGCAACCAATTTCAGGTCGATCGTTTGTTTTATTTTACGCTTCTTTTAAAGGGAGATATCCAAACGTTTGCACCCCTCCACTTTTCTAAGGAACAACTGAGCATGGAAAAAAAAACTCGGAAAAAAAATTGCTTGCGAGTATTTCTCATAGCACTGTTTGTGGTTTACTGAAGATGCACATAGGGTTTATTTTTATTGGGCTTTAATATAATTATTGGCTTTATTTTTATAGTTTAAGCGAACCTGTCTGCAAACTTTACAAAAAAAAAAAAAACCTTTATATGAGTATGTACGTACATCCACATCAGCCGGGGGCGGGTGCTGGCTCAGGATCCTTCCCCTCAGCGCTGCCGTCGGGGCTGCCGGGAGGAAGATAGTCACGGAGCGCCTCTGTGGGTACGGAGGAGGGAGAGCCCTTTCCCACTCCTACTCCCGTCTCAGCGCTCCTGCAAAGCTCCGGATTCCAAACCCATCGCGTGCTCCTAAAAGCGGAGCGGAGCAGAGGTTAGGAAGCGAGCGCTCAAGGCTGCCTTTCATTTCGCTTCTATTTTACGACGTACCGAGGCAGTGCTGCTGGAAGGAGAGTAAGGAGAGGAATCAAACACAAGAGGGGCCCGCTCCGCTCCATGGGGCCGGCACCCCGTGGTGGAGATGTCGCTTGTGGCACCTATTCGCACCCTTTCCTTCCCAAACGCTGTTCTCCGTCCTCCGGTTCCTCTCGGAGCTCGAGCCCCCGCTCCTCCCTTTCCCTCGCTTTGTTCATTGAGCTTCCGAAGGCTCAGGAGCCCACAGAGGTGGGGAGGGAACGAGAGGGGTTGGCCCTGAGAGGCTGTCAACTGCCAGCACCCCATCCAATGCCGGGCTGCGGAACAGAATGGAGGCGCTCACAGGGGCGGCCCCGGCAATCCCCAGCTCCAGAACATACAGGAGAAAAACATTGACCTGCAAAATAAAGAAAAATAGTGTACAGCGACTGGAGAGTGGGACTTGGGAAAGGGAACTGAGGAGTCCCGTTGTCACCCAGCAGAAGGGACCCGGGGCACAAGGGACACTCCCACCTGCGGTACCCGGACTGTACCGGGAGGAATGGAGCATCTGCGGGGCTACAACTCCTGAAAATGAGTGCTGAAAATCGCTGGGTGCTTTTCCTGCGCCCTGTATAGAGCCCTGCCAGTGAATGCAGAGAGCGCACACCTTCTTTTCCTTCCTTCTATCCTTATAATAAGCGAAAAGATTATTCAGAACTAAGTGGCAGTGTCGTGTTGCTACAGCTATGCGTAGGCATTAAGGTACGTAAACACATCAGCAAGCTTAAAAGATGCTTCATACTCACGGACATGTCTGTGCAAGTGCTGTATCTGCAGGCATAGAATTGTACAGCATCCGAGTTTGTGCTTCAAGCATGTGTCAGGATACCTGACTCCACAAACACAGGTCAGGTTTATGGCACACCAGACTGTCTTAAAGAAAAAAAGAAGAAAAGAAGAAAGAGTGAATTTATTCTTACTGATCTCATTACAGTATTTCTAAATGGAAAGCAAGCAATATTATGTAAGTTACACGACTACTCTGTAGGAACACATTATAAAATATGGGCACGGGCTGCATGCATATTGTTTGCACATTGGATATAAAATATATAGGAGTAACCAGCATCCACATTCTTCTCTTTATTCCAGACAGCTCTCATATATTTTCAGAGTCTGACAATGATACAGAGCAGACAGTTTATAGATTCTTAAGACACTGGTCAGACTCATAATTCCTATACAGGAAAGTATGGGGAGAGCATAAGAGTGATGTCCACAAGCATCACTTATGTGCAACAAGTGATCAATGTGCTCTTGCCTGGTTTTGCCCCTAGGCTTGTGTCCAGGTAGGACAGAAATCTGAACATAGCACTGTATGCTGCTATTCTTCCAGAGGTCAGTTCAGAGCTCTGGTTGCATTTTGTTGTAATCTTTGGAAAAGGAAATTTTATTTTCTTTCCTCCTTTCCATCTTTCTTTCTTTCCTTTTTTTGCTCCCTCTTTCTCCCTCTCCTTCCTCCTCTTCCCTCTTTCTGCCTCTTTTCCATATTTCCCCGGATAGGCCTTGAACTCAGAGGTCACCCACCGTCACCCAGGAGGGGATCGGGCTGCCCCCAGTCACCTCCATCCCCAAATAACGGCGTGGGAACAGGCGGGGCTGGGCCGGGGGTGCCCGGGAACTGGCAGCAGGTGAACACCGCCTCTGAAAGAAATTTGCATTCACAGCCCCGGCAGAAGCAGAAGGCAGCGATGTGAATGAGGCTGTTCAGGGCATCGGTATACTCACCCCACCCTCGGTCCCCGTCGTGTTTCCGGGATCGACAGACCTGTCCTGTCCGATCTCGGGAAAAAAGGCAGAGGGTCACCGTTCTGCCCTGCTCTGGGGTTTGTTGGGGATCTCTGCCCCATCCAGAAAGCTTGGAAGAGGAGAATAGGCAGAGGGGGAGATTTAGGGCTTTCCACTGAAGAGGTAACAACAATTAAAAAGTCGTAATGCGCAGCGATTGGGGCGGGAATGGTGAGATCAGAGCGGGCAACTCCTCGGGCAGGGGGGGCACGGGGCAGCTTCGGGGAGCAGGGAGCATCAGTGTGCTTCTGTGTGAAGTCATATCTGAACACCGAGAGGTGTTATGTGTGTATATATATACACACACACATATATACACACATATAGATATAAGGAGTAAATAAATAAATGAGTATTATAAATAAATATGCCCACATATAATAAATAAATACACATGCATATAACAAATATGGCTAGAATAAATATATGTGCATATATATATACACAAAAAGGAATAGGTTAAACAGCACTCACCGTGCTATAAACACTCAGGCGTCCTCGGGAGACCTCGCAGACAAAGGTTCCCCTCCCTCCGGTGCTCGGCCTTGCACATTCGGGTGCTCTCCGAGGCAGAACGCCCCGCGCCCGCCCCCCGGTGCCCACCGCCCCGCCCGGTGATGGCTGTAGGGCCCGGCTGCGGAGGGCGCGTCTCCTCCGTCTCTTCCATCCATCTCTGCAGACATGAAAGCTCCGCGCCTGCCGCGCTCAGAAGCCGGGGGGCGAAAAAGGGGGGAGGTTGATTATTATTAATGATATTAATATAACCTCGATGTTCGCCGAGCCCATTGGCTATTCGGGCTGCCCGCTCAGCCTTCTGCAGCCAATGGCAAGGCCGGGACGCGCAGTGGTCATGCCCCCCCCCCCGGCTTCTGCCCGTGTGCCGGGCCGGCACCGCCGCTCCCCCCGCGCCGGGATTTGCTCCCTAATTGACCTAAATAAGGAGCTCGTGAGTGGCAGCCCCGGGGCGGCGCGCACACGCACACACGCACACACGGACACACACACACACACACACACACACACACACACACACACAGCGGCGCCCGACCCCGGCCCCGCTCAGCCATCGCCCTGCTCTTCCCCTGCGGAAATCCCATTTGCCGCCGCTCTCCTCCAATCGCAGGATCCCCCCCTCTCGTGTACAGCGTTTAACTCGCATGACATTTTTATTTCGTTATTATCGTTTTCGCGCAGAATCTGGCGCCTCCGATGGGTTGTCGGGTTGCTTTTTTTTTTTTTTTTTGCTTTTTTTTTTTCTTCCCCATTCCCTTCCATTCCTCCTCCTCCCCCCTCCCCTCCTAGCTTGCAGGAAATGATGGCAAACCACGATCTGAAATGATTACTCCGGAAAAAAACCCTTTTATACCAGGAGAGCATCCACGGGACTAAGCAGAGGCAGGAGGCGGCCGCGGGGCAGCGGGGAGCCGAGGAGCCATCCTCCGGCGGAGCCGGGACCCTCTCCCCTCCCGCAGCTGTTTTACCAACGATGCCGGACGAAGCGACGGAAAGCGCCGGCTCCACATCTGCCCGCGTCTCGTCCTTTTTCATCGAGGATCTGCTGGGCACAGAGGGCGGCGGAGGGGCGCGGAGGGCGGCGGCGGGAGGCGGAGGTGGGCGCGGAGCTCCGCGCTGCGGCCCCCACTCCCCGCTGCGCCTCGGAGCCTCGGGCTGCCCGCTCCGCGACGCCGCCGTCGGTTGGTACCGCCGAGCTTTCTTGGGCTGCGCCAGCCCCGACAGTAAGTTCCCTTTCCCTACGGGGCCCTGAAGGAAATGGGGGGTGCTGCTGTTCCCTCCCCAGTGAGTCCGGTCCCGTCGCGGTCCCGAGTGGGGAGGGAAAGTGGTGCTGCCGGGGTGTCCTTTGCAGCCTTCATCCCTCTTCTGTCCGGAGATTTCGGCTGCCCAAATTTCCGGAAATGCTCTCAGGGTGTTGGACACCTGGAGAGCCTCCGCCCCGCCTGCTGCTCGTTCCGAAATGTCAACAGCGGGGGCTGTTCTCTCTCTTGGATATTTTTCCTTTATTTCTTCCTATTATTTTTTCTTCCTTTTTTTTTTCTTCTTCTTTTTTTTTTTTTTTCTTCTGCTTTAATCTTCCCAGTAACCTCGAAAGCCGGGAGCACCGTCCCCGTAGAAGAGTTCCGAGGCAGCCCTCTATAGCACCGGCCCTATAGCCCCCTCCCCTCGGTGCAACCGAGGCCCACAGCCCCTTCCCCGCCGCTCTCCGCATACTGCTGGGCTTCGCAGGGAGAGGCTTCTCCTCCCACCCAGGCTCCGGGGCACAAGTTAACATCTGAAAAAGTTTACGGGCTGCGATCAGTGGTTATTTTTATCCTGATAGAAAAAATATTGTCCCTCGGCGCATCCTTTTGATTCCGTGCTGGGCTATGGGGTTCGCACGCTTACTCAGTACTGAGTAGAGGCGTCATTTATAATCCAAAGGTTTCCTTTTACAGGGATGGGTTTATTAATATTTTTAGTTTCTCTCTAAAGTACGTCTAGAAAGAGAAAATGACCACCAAAACAACTGCTTGGTTTTCCTCGCTTCTTTTTCTTTTCTTTTTTTTTTTTTTCCCTTTCTTTCTTTTTGCCTTCTATTCTTCATTCATATTCTTCATTTCATATTCTTCATCCTTATATTAGCATGTTATCCTCCTTTAGAACTTCAACTGGAAAAGACACTATGGGCAACCACGGAGATATGTTGGAGTCAATGTCCCGATATTAGAGCAGCTGATCCTACAGATGTGGTTTATGCAGCTGAGAATAACATGAAGCAAAAAGCATTTGTTTCCCCACTCTCTTCATAAACATGCACTCACTGGTACACTTACCCCATCTATACACACCCCAACATACTTACGTATGTTCTTGTAAATATATGTGAACATACGTGTGTAAATGCATTGGTGTATGTGTGTAAATATATTTATGTGAGTGTATAAATGTGCAAGCACATAAGTGCATATATATAGGTATGTATGTACTTATATGAATATATACATGTGTATATAAATGGACATATATATGCTGTATATACTCGTGTGCAAAACGTATGTAGTGTACAGATGTTATATACGTGCACATGTATAAGCGTATATGGATGTTATATGCATGCATACATATGAATATAGGTATATGCATATAGGTATATGCGTGCACATAGGTATGTATGCACACAAATATGAGTACGCACTTACACATGTACATATGCATGACATATATTTTATGTATTTACATGCCACTATATGGGAGTCTTTCACAACACAAGGAGCACTAGCAGCGGCCTCAGCCCCGGGCTCGCTGCCCCCGCACCGCGTTGTTTCCCTTCCCGATGCCCGGGCGGGGGGAGCCGCTCCTCAGAGCTCCCCCCAACCCCAGCGCTGTGCCTCTCTCCGCAGCCAGCGATCGAGACTCGCCGGAGCTGCCCGAGGACACGGAGCGGGCGGGCGGCGGCGGGCGGGCGGCGTCGCGGGGCCCCGCGGGCGGGCGGCAGAACTCCGGAGGCCGCGAGGAAGAGGAGGAACGCGGCGAGGAAGCGGGCGAAGCGGAGCAGAGAGCCGCCGGCCGCAAGAAGAAGACGCGCACGGTGTTCAGTCGCAGCCAGGTCTTCCAGCTGGAGTCCACGTTCGACGTGAAGCGTTATCTGAGCAGCTCGGAGCGGGCCGGCCTGGCAGCATCGCTGCACCTCACCGAGACGCAGGTGAAGATCTGGTTCCAGAACCGCCGCAACAAGTGGAAGCGGCAGCTCGCCGCCGACCTGGAGGCGGCCAACCTCTCTCACGCCGCCCAAAGGATTGTGCGGGTCCCCATTTTGTACCACGAGAACTCGCCGGCCAGCGCCTTGGGCTTCGGCCTGCCCCACATGTCCCCCCCCTTGGTGGGCTTCTCCGGCAGCGTCAGCTACCCCCTGGGCACCTTCCCCGCCGCCTCCCTTCCTTTCCTCCGCTCGCAGATGACGGGACTCGTCTGAGCGCCCACCTGTGTCGGGACCGCGGCCCCGAGCCCCCTCCCTTGGCTTCCAGCTTCACCTTCGGACTTTTTCTTTCCACTTTCACCATTTTCCGCTTTTCGACTTTTATTATTATTATTTTTTTTTTTTAAAGAAAACGTGCAATAAACTTACCGCTGGGGTTAACGCAGAGCGGCGGGCAGCAGCCGGACGGAACCCAGATGAGCGCAGCCATGAGCCGGGGGCCGTATAGAGGCCCCCCCTCCCATCCCCGCCACGCAGCCAAAGAAAACCCGGCCTCGGCCCCGCGCTGACGCGGAGCGGCGTTTTCCCGGGGGGCCGCAGCCCCTCAGCTCCCCCCCGAGCGTGAGACGAATGTACGGCAGCGCCAGGCCCGGGGGCTCCTCCCGGCCCCGCCACTCCCCCCCGCCCCACGGACGGCGAAGCCACGGTGTCCCGCACCGCGACCTCCGCACCCCTGTCCCCGCTGCTCCGCTCAGGGTTCGGCGGATCCCTGCCTCCAGCAGCTCCTCCAGGGCCCTTTGTTTCAGGCCACTTAATTGGTACAGATTGTTTTGTTGTTGGTTTTTTTTTTTTTTTTTTTTTTTGCCCCTCTCCATTGTTACTCATTTTCATCCGATCGATACCCTCGGGCATGTGCGGTCCCTCCTCCCCGGTCTTTTTTCTTTTTGGTTTGAAGCAAGTCGAGAGCAAATTGTTGGAGGGAATGTCGCCCCGCCGAAGTCAGAGCTGTGAGGATTTGTTTTCTTTGGTTTCGGTTTATTTCTCCGATAAAGCAGCCTCTAAAAATACGCGAAAATAAATAAATAAATAAATAAATAAATAAATAAATAAATAGTGAGAGAGAGAGGAAAAAAAAGAAAAAAAAAAAAAAAGCGAAAGGACCATACTGTGGTTTAATGGCTGGGTTTGCCTCCTGTTTGGGTCTCCTAATAGAAGCTGAGGAAAACGCACCTCCACTTTCCAATCTCTTATGGGCTCTGTTTGTTTAACTGATTAATAGTTCGCACTGGCAATTAAAAAAAGGAAAGAAGGAATTCAGACGGCGGCAGACCGGGGAGCTGTACGGCTAGTTATGCAAGCTGGACTGTAATGTGATATTATATGAAGTATTATGCATGCCAAGCTTATTTTTTCCCTTTAATAACTGTTTTGTTTTCCCCTCTCTCCGCACTGCTAAAATGAATTTCGGGTCCCATATTGTTTCCAGAAGTTGGATTTTCTTTTTCTTTTCCGAATATTAAGGGGAAAATGACCTTGCAAAAAACTCAGCCTTGGTGGAAGATCAGGCTTTGATCCCACGTTTTAGGGCACAATCAGCTGTAATGTAAGAGGGCAACACTCGGGGTCCCCGTGAGAGCAGCCGGGTCCAGGCTCCGTTGGGGTCTGTACGTGCGATCCGCTCCCCAGGGAAGGAATGGCGATCCGATTCTCACTGTTTCTCCGCTTTGCATTGTATTGGGGGTGATCTCACGCTTTCTTGTTATGAAATCGATCGGCGGAACTTCGGCTTTGATACGAAACCCGGGAAGAGTCAAGGACGGATTACAACCTCTCCACCACCGCTACTTTTTTTTTTTTTTTTTTTTTTTTTCCATTTTTGGCTTGTAACACGGCTCTGGACATCAGCACTGTTGCAGTAGGGACGCTAAAAGCCTCAAAAGCACTCGAGAATTAAAACAAATGTAATAAAAGTTAAAGCATACTGCGGATTCCTGCCGGGATGCTCGCTCCGACCTGAGCCCCGTTTTTGGGAGGTGTTTCTCCGCTGCTCCGAAATCCTTCGTCTGATTCCGGGAGAGCTTCGCCACGCTGTTTTCTTTGCATATCTGTGAAACACTTGGGGTGAAATGTCCTCAAAGCGGTGATGTGACTGCGAGGAGCGGATGAGGACGGGCGCGGCGGTACCCCGCGGGTCGCAGAGCCTCGGGGACTTCGGCCTTTTGGAGGTGACTTTGGGCTACGTTCCTTCCTCTGGCCTCAACGTTTGGGTTCGGTGCCGCTCGGAGCCCGGATCGCCCCCCGTCGGACTCAGCTCCCGCCGGGGTAAAACCGGACTCTCCGCGCTCCTATCAATCAGAGCAGATTGTAACCCAGCGCGCAGCGTAACGCCCTCCGCTCTCCACATGCCTTTTCTTCGGAGTAACATATGAGATTATTATACTTCTGATTCTACTAAATATATATTTTTTTTCTTGAAGTTAAGGGACTGGCAGGGCTCCGCGATCAATCGGATTTTTAAACTGTGTTTTGACATTAGTTCGGTTTTTTTTTTTTTTTTTTTTTAAGACATGCTGATTATATCAATAAACAGATTTTTTTTTTCATACACTGTATTTGTAACTTATGATCATAGTAAAATATTAAAAGGTGCAAGACGTGAATTCGTTTAAGAACAAAGTGCTTACTTATGCCTTATTCTGTACGTGCAGGAAGTGCTTTAGAGTTGATTATTAAAAGTGTGTACTGAAAGTGGGAAAGCAGGCACCTCCGGATTCTTTATCTCGTAGATTTTTAAGGACTGTTTTCACTGCACCGATGGCACGAATATTCTGCAGGATGTAGGCAAACAACTTTCATCAGTCATAAATCGGCCAGATTCAGCAGGCCAAAAAATAAAAAAAATAAGAACCTCACCCCCAAAATGACAGCAACGAACTCTCCACAGTTTTCTTCCTTATGTATATATTTATTAAGCAAATTAAAGAAGTGATAGCCATGCTTAGTGCTTCAGCAAACAGAATGGTCTAAGAAATATGTTGGTGGATTCTACAACTCAAAGCACTTTTGAGAAGGCTGTTTGTGACATACAGAGACATACGTTGCTGCTTTATAGATCAAAGCAACCTCAGAATAGCTTCAAAATAAATCCAGTTATACTACAGCTGTAATATTATTATGCAGCATAAATCCTCCTCTGTTGACATTTACTTAATGAATGCTGCTACAACAGCTTAGCTAGATGGCACTCCAGAGGCGAGGCGGTGGAGAACCTCGCCAGGCTGCTCACAAAGGTACCTTGAGTTTATTGGGATCTAATAGAAATAATTAGCGGAAAGGTGGCCTTTTTAGTGCTTTTTTTAAGCAAAGCAAAAGAATATCGGCACGTGATACGAAGCAACCCTCTGAAATAAACTAGCTTAGCCGCTCTAAGATGTTAATATTAATTACACTTTAAACGAAGGTGACTGATACGCTGAAAAGCACCTTGTTTCATGGCTACTGCAAATGGTACATCGCTCACCCCCCGAAGATGGTCTATAACCTTTCTCGTAGGCATGGGTCTAAAATATTCATGCAAATCAATACTTAATAAATCTCATAGGTGCGCGCTGGCTCCACTGTTGAACAATATATTGAGATTGATTTTTTTTTTTTTTAATCTTTTATACTGCATTACCTTGGGAGAGGCTGTCTGCACCCTTGCAGTGTGTCGGGCACCCTGCGCCGTGCATCGATCGGCGCCGCGCTTCTGCAGTAGCGCTGCCGGGCTCCAGTGCCTCCGGCCACAGCCGGGCAACACCACTGCTTTCCCCAGCCCAAAAAGCCCAACTGTACGGTGGAATTCTCAGTGCTTCATTTAACTGGCCTGGGGTTTTCAACTCCTCTTACCCATCCTACGTTTTATTTTCTTTGTATGGAAATATATGCATAGCTATGCGTGCCTTATGAAAACCCAGACTTGAGAAGAAATCATGTAACTTCTTTCTTTTTCTTTTCTTTTCTTTTCTTTTCTTTTCTTTTCTTTTCTTTTCTTTTCTTTTCTTTTCTTTTCTTTTCTTTTCTTTTCTTTTCTTTTCTTTTCTTTTCTTTTCTTTTCTTTTCTTTTCTTTTCTTTTCTTTTCTTTTCTTTTCTTTTCTTTTCTTTCTTCCCTTTTCTTTTCTTTTCTTCCCTTTTCTTCCCTTTTCTTCCCTTTTCTTCCCTTTTCTTTTCTTCCCTTTTCTTTTCTTCCCTTTTCTTTTCTTCCCTTTTCTTTTCTTCCCTTTTCTTTTCTTCCCTTTTCTTTTCTTTTCTTTTCTTCCCTTTTCTTTCTTCTTTCTCTTCTCTTCTCTTCTCTTCTCTTCTCTTCTCTTCTCTTCTCTCTCTTCTCTTCTCTTCTCTTCTCTTCTCTTCTCTTCTCTTCTCTTCTCTTCTCTTCTCTTCTCTTCTCTTCTCTTTCTCTTCTCTTCTCTTCTCTTCTCTTCTCTTCTCCTTCCCTTCCCTTCCCTTCCCTTCCCTTCCCTTCCCTTCCCTTCCCTTCCCTTCCCTTCCCTTCCCTTCCCTTCCCTTCCCTTCCCTTCCCTTCCCTTCCCTTCCCTTCCCTTCCCTTCCCTTCCCTTCCCTTCCCTTCCCTTCCCTTCCCTTCCCTTCCCTTCCCTTCCCTTCCCTTCCCTTCCCTTCCCTTCCCTTCCCTTCCCTTCCCTTCCCTTCCCTCTCTCCCTCCATTCTCTTCCTTTCCTTCTTTATTATTTCTTTCATTCCTTCCTCCCTCCCTCCTTCCTCCCTTCCTTTCTCCCTTCCTTTCTCTCTTTCCCTCTCTCTCCCATTCTCCCATTCTCCTTCTCCTTCTCTTCTTACCATCATCTTTATTTGCTCTCCCTTCTCTCCTTAGCAGTCCCAGCCCATTGAGCAGCCAGGTATTGCATTATTCTGAAATCCCCTCCAGGATTTCTCTGCACACCTCTTGTATGGTGTGCAGGCACTGCATGGAGGCGATTTATCCGACTTTGGATTGACCTTAAGGGCTGACAAAAGCTTTCCAAGAGGGATGTTCTGTCTTGGGGTCACAGAAGGCTTGACCCTGGCTTCGTCCAGCACCTAGAGGTGAAGGGTTGGCTCAGACAAGCTTCCCCTGAAAAGCCCCATTCTGTGTGACACTTGTAGCTGCTGAGTTTTTAATTTGTTTTTTTAATGCACTTTTTTTTTCGGACAGCACTTCTCTTTGGGACCTGCTTCCTTGGGCTGTGTCCCAGAAGAGGAGAGGAGACAACTTAAAGGCTTCTGCAGAGGGGCTGCGGGCTCCAGAGAGGGCCTATTTACTGCCAGCTGCATCGGGGATAAAGTGATCCCGATCCCATAAGCCAAGTAAAGGCAGACTCTCACTTTTCTGTAAAATCTAATCAGATTTCAATTCAATGAGATTTAGCTTGAGAGTAGCCTATTTTTTTTTCCTGCCCTGAGCAAAAAATGGCAATGCGGATATATATGCCGACCGATCTCCTGTAAAAAGCTTTCTCAGGTAAAAAGGATTCCATTCCGCTCGACTCGAGCTTCTAACAGAGGAATATATTATTAAAAGCAAAAGATCTGCCCCTCGGACTCGGAGACAGCGCGAAGAAAAACGCTGGATGAGACTATCCCAGCGTCGGAAAATCTTTAACTACTGTAGGAAAATCGTTGTATTCAAGCGGTGTGCACCTCGCCCGAGGCCTTTTGGGGCCGGAAAGTGAATTGAGATGGAGCCTCAAAGCCTCTTCCCTCCCCCCACCCCCCGGCTCGCTGTACCCTGGGCTGCTCTCCCCATGCTGAAAATTCATCTTTTCAGCTTCTTCACATTTCTCCGCGCTGCTTCCCGGCCCTCCCCTCGCACTCTCTTTTAACGGGACATTTCCACCCCACCGGCCCCGTCAGCTTGCGCAAGGCATTGCAAGACAAACGCAACGACTTCAGGCATTTGGCCAATGACCGTGTTAATGGAAGAGGAGGTTTTTTATTTTTGTCGCCTGGTGGGATAAATCCAGCTCTCCGTCAGGCGGCTGCATTAAATCTGAGTGCACTTCAAAAGTGTAACAATTTTTCATGAAAAAGAGCTGCAAACCGCACTCCCCAGAACCACAGCTTTAAAGATTAACGCGGTCCGAAACCTTAAGAAGCCCCGATTTCAGCTCACGGAATCTCCGGCGTAACAATATTTAAGAGTCTGTCAGCACTTCTATTGTCAACTCTTTTTCAAGAGCTGCTCTCTCGCCCTCAGCAGTTTTCGTGGTGGAAATATCGCGACTGGGACTAAAAGGCTTTTTAAAAAGCCGGTGACAACATTCCCCTGGTTTTGCACAGGACTGCAGGAGTGGGAAGAGCTGGTGACACCTCTAACTCAGCAGAACAACCAGCCTGGTATAATGCAACAGGTTTTTAAAGTGATGTTAGTAGGTGGTGGGGAGCAGTTCTGCGGATACCACAGAGCTCCCCAAGTCCTAAAGAGTACTGGAGCACTAGCGTAATTCTTTCATCCCCCAGAAGGTGTGCACCCGTGGGAGGGATCGAGGTGCCCCGACATCATAGGGCTCACCCGGCAGCGAAGGGGTCCCTTCTGCTCGGAATTCCCTGTGGGCTGATTGCTCCCCTTGCTCCTCTGCTAACCCATTTCTGCATTTTTTAGAATTATGGAGTAGCCTGAGTTTAAAGGAAGCCACAAGGACCACCGAGTCCAACCCATCGTTCCCATATCTCGCCTTCCTTTTCTCTGCTTTTGTCTCTCTCCCTCTGCTCAGTGCCTGTTCACTGCCTCCTCCCTCTTGATGACAGTCTTCTGTCATTCACTCCTTTGTCACTCTTGTCCTCTGTGCAGATTTCCCCTCCACCTCTTTACTCTTCCAGATTCCAAACCCTCTTCTCCCACATCCCTCCTTCCGTTCGCCCCTTCTCACAGCCAACTCTTCTCACCTCATCTCTTTCTCCCTCAACCATCACGCCCACATTTCCACCCTCCTCCTCATTGCCTTTCCCTGGGCTCCGTGGATCTATCTTTCCCCAAGTGAAGGTGCTGAGCAGGGAACTCAGCCCTGCCTTGCCCCACTCCCCCCTGCCTAAGAAACCTCATTCTCAGGAAAAAAAAATCCCCAATCCTTCCCTCTCTACTTCCCTCCTGCTCCCTCCTTTCAGCGATTCCTCACGGCCTTTCCTTTCCCTCTCCTTCTGCATCCTTCCCTAAGCCCTCAGCCCTTTGGCTCCTTCTAGCTCCATCCCTTCTCTCCTCCTCCCCGACCCCTCCTCCTCCTCCCCCCTTCCCCAGCCCTCCCTCCGCCCCGGCTGCCGCCTTCCCTCAGCCGCCACTCCTGCGGCTGGGCTCAGCGCGCCATGGTGCAGCTCGGGGGCGGCCGCGGAGCCCCACAACCTCTCCTGGCCCCAACGTCGGCCTTCAGCATCGACAGCATCCTGCAGCCTGGTCCTCGCTGCCAGGGCCGGGAGCAGGGTAGGTCCCGCTGCGCGCTGCCGGAGGACGAAGAGGAGGAGGAGGAAGAAGAGCGGCCTGCGGAGGACCACCCCAGTAAATGCTCCAGCGACTCGGGTACTAAGCAGGCAGACCCGCAAGTCCGGTCGCAGCCAGGCACCCACCCAGGACGGAGGTTTAGCCGCGGGCCTCCAAACGGGACCGCGCCCAGGAGGCTCGGGTGGGGCGGGCACACGCACACCCACGGGCTTCATTCCCCGCAGCAGTTCGAGGAAGTGAGGCTCCGTGGGAGGACATGAACCCCTCTCGAAACCACCTGCTTTCAGAGGCCCCTCCCGGCCTCCTTGGTCGTTTTTCTCGTGTCCCGGAGCCCCCTCCCACTCCGACTCACGGCGGCAGAGAGAGATCCTTCAGATGCTTACTGCGGGCTCCTCTCCCTCCTCCCCACGAGTTCTCCCAACGGAGGCTGAAGGTGGAGGGCGGTGGGCAGTCCCCGGCCTCGGCCCCTCTCCCCGGCCGCGGGTGCGTGCATGCGGGGCGGCGGCGGCGGGGTGGGGGGCTGACGCTGTGTTTTGCCATTGCAGGCAGCGAGCGGCTGCGGGCGGAAGGGCCGCGCCGTGCGGATGCCGAGGCCGAAGGCGCGGTTTCACCGCTCTCCACGGAAAGGTTCCGCGGATGCCGGCAGCCGTCGCCGCGGGATTCTGGGGGCTGCAGCAGGGAGAGCGGCAGGTGTTCAGCGGCGGGAGGCAAGAAGAAGACACGGACCATCTTCTCCAAGAGCCAGGTCTTTCAGCTGGAGTCCACCTTCGACGTGAAGCGCTACCTAAGCAGCGCCGAACGAGCCGGCCTGGCCGCCGCGCTGCACCTCACCGAGACGCAGGTGAAGATCTGGTTCCAGAACCGTCGCAACAAGCTCAAGAGACAGCTGTCGGCCGAGCCCGAGGGTCCGGGCCAAGCGGAACCCTCAGGAGAGCCCCCGCCGCCTCCCACCGCCTCTTTCTCCTTCCCGGCCCTATACAAGGACAGCGCCCTGCTCAGCCGCTGCCTGCTGCCGCTCCCCTTCCCTCTGTTCTATCCGGGCAGCGCCGTCCCCTACCTCTGCCTTCCCGGCCCAGTTAAGCACTTCAGCCTGCTGGAGGGGGACGTATAGCGTCTCCCCCTGGCCCCCGCCCTGCCTATTGACGGGGGCCGATGTTCCCTGTGGCCCCGCCGTGTCACCGTCCGCTTTCGCCCCGACCCGCGGCAGTCGCTCCCAGGCCCGGGGTCCCTCACACGCCGTGTGCCGCGGTGTCAGATCTTCAACGAGCGCTGCCCTCTGCTCGAGACGGAGAAGAACGGAGCTGCCAAAGAAACCGGGATGTGCTGTGTCTCCCTTCCTTCCGCAGCCCCTCCGTGGCCGCGGTTTAGGAAAGACGATATTCTGCTTCAGCCCACGGGAATGGTGTCATCGCGGCTGCCCCCGCACCGTGCCTCCACCTGAGAGCGTTGGTTACAGCCCCATCCACTCCGTACTCTCCTCTATCTCACATTCTCCGCCTTTAGTACCCCCCCCCTCCCGAATAATATTTCCCCATCTCTGACACTATCAAAATGCAGACAACTCTCTGAATCTCTATAGCTTCTCTGAATTTTGAATTTTCGAACCAAACAAGTCCTCTGTCACGCTTTGTGCTAACCGGTTCCCAAATCAGGGCCCGTCTGATGTTTTGCACACAAGTTACTCATGCTCCTTATGCTAACCCCGCCCCCGATAGCTCAGAGGATTATTTTATCTGCTGCCCTACTGTACCGAAGTGGTTTTTTTTTAACCCCCCCCTTAAAATTTCCAACCGCATTTGTCTTCTTTTGGTTTCCGAGTTCAAACGCTTTATATTACGAATTGGGAAATAAAGCTTTTCTATCAGAAACCCGAGCTTCATGCCTGTTCCGTACAGCCGCTCCTGGGCAGTGTCCAAAGAAAGATGTTTCCTAGACTGCATCGACCAGTTTTTGTTTTAAAAATGAAGGTTAAACGTGCAATTGTGATACGGCAAAAATCAGGAGCGCGTGCTAAAATGGGTAACTTGCTGAGTTTCCCAGAGGGGAAAAAATATAAAAAATTAAAAAAAGAGAGAGAGAGAGGAAAAAAAAAAAAAAAGAGAGAGAGAGAACGGAAGAGGTACTTGGACTTGATGAGGATTGATTTTCCTTCCTTTCTCCACTTTCCTTCCATGCTCATTTCAATGGCCAGCTAGCGCGGGTGCGCACCGAACCTCCGTGCAGCGGAATCCCCCGGCTCAGGGCAGCCCTGGAGATTCCTTACCAGGGCGGGACTGTGGCCAGGTGCCATGCAGGGCATAACGGTGCTACTGCAGCCCCTGTGCCGAGAGCTCTGGAGCGGCTCCTTCGCAAACCCGGGGTGAAATTTCCTCCTGGTTGCAATCATCCGCACGCCTTGGTTGCCCTGTTCTCCTTCCTTTCGGTTAGTCTTGAAGTAGGGGTCAAGTATAAGAAGGTGTATCGGTGTATTCGGGATCAAGCATCTCAGGGTGCTCCTGATCTAGGAAAAAATGCAAACCAAACAAACAAGGAAAAACCCCAAAACGAACGATCGAGGCCATTGCACGGAAAACAAAAGTGAATACGCGAGGTGCAAACGGGCACGGGAGCTGCCAGCTGCGCAGCGCAGCTCGGGTTTGTGCGAAGCTCAACTCTCAGGTTCCGGTCCCCTCTTTTCTGCTCTGAGTGTTTAAAGTTGGTTAAAGCCACTAAGATCCCCTGAGTTTGTGTGGCAAAAACCATTTGGAGACGTATTTCAACTATTTCCAAAGCACATGAGATATGGCTCATGCGTGCCTATTTTTCTCCCTTTATTTATTTAATTTAATTTTTAAAATAGTTGACGGTCCATATCGGAGCCTCCCTCTAGTTGTTATTTCTACTGTTTCCAATGCTGACACATGCTTACTTGTTTACTGCCCCGAATTTAATCTATTCCGATAGGGAGAAAATCCGTAGCAATGGGAGTTTCATCAGATGCAGCACCTACGCACAAAGGTCTCTTCAGTTCTTTAGATGAAACTAAAATTTGGTCAAATAATTTTTTTTTTTTTTTTTCCCCAGAACTTCAGCCTCGGATATATCCATGGAGAAAGATAATAATGTAAAAAATATCTTTTCGGCAATTAATTTATTTTCACCGTATTTATCGGATCATTTTCATTCTCATTTTCTTGCCCTCTCTTCTACTTATTTGCCTCCGTTTGCAGAGTTTCCCAGGCGACTGAAAGAAAACGCAGTCCCAAAACGTGGAACGAGTTTATTTTATAGTAAATATAACAGAAAGAGATCTGCATGGGTGCTTCCAGTGCCTAACACTCTGCTGTCCAGTTAAGATGTGGAGTTAACAGGGGCATTAGCAGATGCTTGAAACACCTGATGAGAAAGTAAATAAACATCCCCTAAATATTCATCCCTTTCAGAATAGATTTGATAGTGCTGCGATCATTGGCCAAAACCCGTACTACTGCTACTGAGTTTAACAAGTCTAGTGTCGGGCTGGCTTTCTCCCGGGAATGCCAGGTTCCCAGTGTATCAGGATTGCCAGCTGAGGAGTCAATTCTGATCCCACTGAATACTACTGACTTTTAGACTTAAAAACGTGCGTGTTTGCAATTATAAATTGTTCCTTACTAAATCAAGAAATTGTTGCTAGCTACCTTGCAGCAGGAGATTAGTACTAGCTTATCAATTCACAGAATATTTATAAAACCAAAACGCAGAAAATTAAATCAATCCAACATTAGGCAGTGCACATATATGATGAGAGCTTGCCCTCAAACGCTAAACTAAATAGAAAATAGAGATACAAGCCTTCTAAAATAAGGACAGTAAAAAACATAACCATTCTCAGTGGGAAAATAAATCTGAAAAGCCATTGAATTCATATATAAATGCATTACTTGTGGAACAGCGCAATACAATGGATGAAAAATCACTGCATCTCTCTCTCTCTTCCATCTCTTTGAAGAAATCCCCGTTCCAACCCAGGCTGGTACTCACCCTCATAAGGTGAGGGAAAATGCCCTAACGCCCACAGATGGAAAACTTATTCAGAATTGCCCTTGGTTCTTTCCAGCAGCAAATCACCTGCTTCTCCCCTGCTCCTGGATTTACTGTTTTTTTCTTTAGTTAACTTTCACTTCCTTCTTTAGGAAAGTACTGAACTTACTGCACTATTTACATGTTGATAAATGGAAAAAAGACTTCATCTATCTATGGTAAGGCTTGCAGCAGTACCGGAATTAGGCAGAGAATAGAGAGTCATAGCCTTACTTGCCAGAACAGAATCTTTTGAATCTTGCTGCAATTAATCAAATTTAGGAAAGGTAAGAATTTATCACAACATTGCTTTGGAGATTCTTCTGACTTTCCTATATCCTATAGGAGATTTGTGAGGCTATGGATAATATTTGTATATATATGTTCTTGAAAAGCTGAGAGTCCCTCTTCGCCTCTCTATGGCTGACTGCAGGTTAAACTAGGGTTGGGCCTAATTCTGTTCTCCTCATAGTTAGAAGGCACAGATATGACCTCTGGAAAATGTTGGATTTAGCGATGAATTTTCCAGATTGAGTCCTCAAAATCTTTTCCTATGTTAAGTACATGAGGTAGTAATATCCTCATAAATATGATGTGAAATAGGAACTATTTTGAAAAGAAAAAATATATGAATTTTATGGAGAAGCTTGGAAAAGAGAGAAACTCACTGATCAGTGCATCTGCATTTCCCTCAATACTAATCACAGAATCACAGAATCACCAAGACTGGAAAAGAACTTCAAGATATCCAGTCCAACCATCTAATATTAAACACACTTTTATATCATGTGATGAGAATGTTCACTATTTCATCTGTCCCATCAAAGTAAAGATCACAAGTAAATTGCTTAGAATAAAAACCCAGGAATTGTCTATTTCTAAAAAATAAATGAATAAAAAATTTTGTGTGAGGAATATTTATTTTGGGCCCCATTCATTGCTGTACTATCCAGGGAAATATTTTTTTGCCCCTAAGAATCTGAAAATCTCCTATGCCAAAGAAGAATTCAGAGCTGGAGAAAATAGTGTTCTGGCATGGGAAATGGCAATTGTAACATAATCAGCTCATGGGGGGATCATCACGCTTTGCCTCTTCTCTGTTAACAAATCAATTACATTTGTGCTAGTCTTAATATAAAATCCAACAGATATCAGCAAATATTACCAGAAATTCTGAGAAAAATAAAGGAAAATCCACTGTGAAATAGCACAAAAATCAGAATCAATGTGTGGGTTTGAGGACAAACGCAGTGGTGGAACTTCAAGTGAAGCACTCACTGTACCAACTCACATCTGGATCGCAGTTTTCCATGGTCTGCTGGGGTCATGAATGCCCTTTGGGACAGTGATGCTGAGTTGATCTGGTTGGGGCAGAAGCCATCTTTGTCTACTCAAAGTTCTATCATGAGATATTTGTGAATTGTTAGGAACAAATGATGTTTTTTAAGCAGCAGATACTTTCCCACAGTTTTGAGGCTTTTGTTGCTTTCATTCTTAGATTTATATAGGTCAGAAGGGTGAGCTTTGTAAGGGATGTATCCATATGAAACAACAACTGAGAAGTCCTTAGTTATAGTCTTCTGCTATTTTGTATTTAAGTTATTGAATCAGCATTCCTCTTTTCAAATAGGGATGACACCATAGCAAGTGATGAAGATCAACTTTTGACTGGATCAGTTTCCACCCTGGCTATTCTCCACAGATCTGCCAGATCCAGCTTTTCATTTCTTTTAACTGCCATCTGTAGGGCAGATACAAGAACCATATTTAACCAAAAAAACCCAGTCCCTATATACATATATATATTAGGTAATGTCAATATTAAACGCAGAAAACATTTAGCTCCCAGCTAATCATAATGTTTTTTGAGTTCCAGACCTCTAGATGATGTATATCATTATACACATGTGGAGGCTATACACTGTAAAATATATAGTTCTTCAAGTTACTCCTTATTTTATATTCCTTATTTCCCATTTGGGCAGATAAATGAAAATTTTACAGTGATATTGCAAATCAACAGTTGGGACTCACAAATTAAAGTCTTATTATTTCCTTAGGGTTGTGGTGTCCACTGTACCTTTCATTGTTGCTGAAATTGGAGTGAACTCTTTGTGTGATTTGATGAAGATCTTCATGTCCTTACATGCAGACTGAGATCTGTACAACTGAATGAACAAGGGTTGCTCATACATTTTCAGACATATTTCCATGTGTTTTGTCATGAATAGGATACTGAAAAATGCTACATAGTAAAAAACTGATTTATTTTGGTCTGTAACATTTTGTACAGTCAGGACTGTCCGACTTCCCTGACACATAATGTGATGCAATTATTTCAAGGGGGAGGGTGAAACTAGATGATTTTTGAGGTTCCTTCCTACCCAAGCCATACTATGATTCTATGATTCTGTAATTCTATGGTTTCTATAACTTTTTATACAAGAGAAGTGAACCACTCTGACTGGTTTTGTTATGATATATCAGAGTATGAATCAAGAGTTGCTTAGAGTCATTATGTACAAATTATTGATGCAAAGAAACCTAATTACTCAGTAGGAAATGTGATGTGGTAGGACGCACTTGTGTTTTTATAAGAGCCTGTAATTTGTGGATTTGTAACTAAATACTTGCATTCAGTTTCAGTTATTAAATAACCACTTTGCATGTGTGCCTGCTTTTGCAGGCTTACATCTGACTTTTGAATCAATACGAAAAATGGCATTAGTTTATATAGCTTTGTATCAACAAGCTTTATACAACCATATTACACAACCATCAAGACGAATGCCACCCTTTATGAAGATTTCTAATAAATGAAACCTGATCTCCCTCTCAGTTATTTGCATACGTAACACTTTTCTGTCTCAGAAGAGACAGGGAATCCATGAGCATCGCTGTCAGAAGTACCAGATGGCTGATGCAGTTAGGACATTGGTATACTTTGCCAAGTTATTGGACTCTGATCTAATCAATGGGGAAAGGTCCCTAATATGTCTGCTTGTCCCTTTATTGTATAATCTTTTGACCTGGGTCAGATGACAGGATCAATGGATCGTCATGCTTTCTGTTGAATTCACTGACTTCATATTATGAAGGGGACCACTTAGGACAGTGACAATAACAGCAGTGGACTGCACTTGAGTTAACTGAAAGTGCCTTCCACCGTAAGTCTAGCCTGGGATTACTGAAAGCAAACAGTGAGAAATGTTGTCAGTGAAAGCAGTTAGGGGAGAGGGTCTGGGAACTTCTGAAAGCCATACATTTTTTAACATATGGCTTTTTACAATGAAACTAAGTTTTGGCAAGTGCTGTTGTCAGACTTGATTAGATTACTCCCACCCTCACAGATCTTGGAAGCTGAGGAACGCACCGAGCAAGCCTATGGAGGAATGATACTAAGTAATTAAAAATTGTCTTTCTGCTTTTGACCGGGTCTTTTCTGGGTTCTTCTCTCAGTAAAAGTGATAGGAAAACCCTGGCTTAATTCCTGGGCAGTAAGACCTGAGATGTGCCATACAGGATCCTAGAAACAGCTAAAGAAAATGAGAAATTCGTGCACCTTTTTGAAGTTTCTTAGCAATAAGGTTCCACTGCTGTTTTTGCTTTCTACTACGAGGCCCGGAGGAATATATTGTTTTTATTCCCAGATTGTTTTACATGCTCAAATATTTCAAAGGTCTTTTTTATAAATACTCAAGACTATAGCAAATTGTCGGGTTCACAAATCAAGCACGGAACTCTCCCAGTACGAATGAAATGAAAGAGCAAGGACTTTTCCTCAGCAAACCTTGCAGATCGAGTCCTTTTCCAGTGTCAGACAACATTGATTCTGCAAAAATTAGCACTACAGCACATAGGTCTGTGAAACTGGATCATTTATTATTCCTACACTGAATACATGTGGGTTTTGGCTACCTTCAGGAGTATGTACATTCCACTTCAGTTTTTAATAAAAATAGTACTATCACCTGGCATCACGCTTTTCTAGTGATGGAAGAACAGATCTATAATTGCAATTATTCTCCTCTTGGGTGATTTAGCTCATCTCCCCGCATCATGCAGGATATTCCCCTACATTATTTCAACTACTTATCTAATCTATTATTGAATAGTTCTGGTGATGGTGCCTCAATTACCTCCATTACCTCTCTTTTGTCTAGTATGATTTTCCCCCACCCTAATGAATGGCTCAGTTCACTTGATGTGCAGTTTTAGGTGAAGTTCCTTGGCTTGATCAGTTTCACATTGTTTGAAACCTCCACTTTGAAGAGGTTTATGGTGTCATCAGGGCTTGTTTTGTAATCTCTTCCAGTCCCCAGGCTTATGAACTGGGATCCTATCCAATCATTCTATCATTGATGTGGCTTTTCTTTACTCTTTCCTGAAGTTTTACTGTGTGTATTCTGCTTTGTTTTCTTCCAAAGCGCGTAGACCAGAAATGCTCACAATCCAGTGAAGTAGTGTGTAAGCTGGTGATGCATAGTTTAACAAATTTTGCTGTCTCCTTTTCTTCATATATTTTCTTCAATATAGTACGTTAACAGTGCTTTGTATTATTGTTGCTCAACATCAACATTTTAATATACCAGTTAGTTTATTTACTGAATCAATCTTTTTACCTATCCACCTATCCACCTATCTGTCTGTCTCTTAACCTATCTATTTCACTTCCACTTCCACTAAGCAATGCAACCACAGTGTATCAATAACACCACATATTTTTGCTTACAGAAGCAGATCTATGGCTCCTATCCTTAGTTTCAAGTAAGCAGTACCTCTCTCAAGAGCATTTGTTGATGACCCCACTGCCCTGAGTATCGTGGCCAAGGGAAAATGGTAAAGCAGAAATATAATTTATGACGTATTTAACATAGCAAAATAGGACAGGTCTTGGCTGTGATCCTGGGGATGAAAAATGGAAGTGCATCACCCACTAGTGATGATGCTGGCAGTGTGATTAGAGGTCCTCCACTGAATAAACATTAAGTAACTTGAAATGGGTGTGAGGGGAATATACATAATAAACATTAAGTAACTTGAAATCGGTATGAAGGGAACATACATACCATGAAAGCTGGCAAATCTCTAGAAAAGATGTTGGCTGGACTCATACTGGTGCCAATGTCCTTATATATGGGGAATGATCAAAAAGTAATGCTTCCTATTTTATGTTGGCCCGTGTTATCAGAGGTGATATGGAAGAAAAGGGTGATTCTTCCCACCAATACTCCATTACATTTTGTTGCTGTGTGACAGATGCAGCAGAGGGGCAATCTGACAAAGTGGTGTCTGACATGGAAGTGCAGCTGAAGCAAAGGTGTATTGCTGGATTCCTCCATGCAGAAAAAAATGGCAGCACCCATTCACATTCATTTGTGTTCACTTGCTGAACGTTTATGAAGACCAAACAGTGAATGTGAGCACAGTGAGGTGGTGGGTGATGCATTTCAGCAGTGGCGACAGTGACATGAAAGACAAGCCATGTTCCAGATGGCCATGCATAGCTGTTACACCATGAAATGAAAACCGTCACAATCAGCTCATCCACAAACCTGGTGATGATGACTATGTTGAAAAAAGCAGCTGTATATCTGAGAATTTGCCTTATAAAATAGCGTTGTTGTGCTTTTTGTACCTATTATATCTTCCATGGAAATAAATAGAAGGCATTACTTTCAGAACAATGTACATATCACTGCTGTGGAAAAAGATGGGCTATCAAATGAAATGTGAATGATATTTTTATTGCTACGGCAGGTGTCTGGAGCTAGTGTTGGCGTCTTCCCATCACCTCTGCTCCTGGGCAGGAGGAATTAGAGGCGTCTTAGTGTCTCAGTGATACAATTTTATGCTAAATAATGTTTTTGTCTTGCTATGCATTTGGTGGGTAATACTGATTCAAGGACCACCCAGCCTTCCTATTAATACAGTTAATATACATGAAAGCTGGAGAGGAACTCTTTATCAGGGAGTATAGTAATAGGACACAAAGTAATAATTAAAAACTAAAGGAGAGTAGATTAGATTAGGTATTAGACAGAAATTCTTTACTCAGAGGAAGGTGAGGCACTGGCACAGCTGCCCAGAGAAGCTATGGGTGCCCCATCCCTGGAGGTACTCATGGCCAGGCTGGATGGGTCTTTGAGCAACATGGTCTACTGGAAGGTGTCCCTGCCCACAGAAGGGGGTTGGAATTAGATGGTCTGTAAGGACTTTTCAAACCCAAAGCATCCCATGATTCTATGAAAAGAACCCTAAGAAATAAAAAATTACAGGGGGCAGATAACTAACCATAACTGGTTGTTTGGTTAACCTGTGTCAGAGTGAAGACAAAAGGCCAGGCCTACAGAAATTTGATATCCTACAAGGTGAAAGACAATTTGAATGGCTATTTTAAATAGAATCTCAGTGTTCCTTACTTCATTTTGTTTCCCTTCAGACAGGAATACTGGCTGCAGACCTGGCAAGAAATTCTGCAGCAAAATGTTACTTTAATTGCAAATTCTGATTCATCCAAAACCCTTAAAGGGAAAGGAAGTCTTTTACTGAATTACTTGCCTCCAGGGCATTCTGAAAACGCTGCAAAATCATCAGAATCTTAAGGTGAAACATTTTCAAAATGACAAGTGCTAACTTTATGATTTGAAATAAAGCTTTTTTTTTCTTAAAAGAAGACCAAAAAGTTACAGATCTACTGAATACATTTATAAATGTCTAAAGTAGAAAAGAATTACTGACAAATTAAAGAAACTGATTTTCCAGTCTTTGCGATTATCCTTTCCCTCATTTTTTGAAAGATTTTTAGAGATAGGAATAATTTTTAAATGACAATGTTGTGGGTCTGGAAAATTGTTTCATTAACAGATTAAAAAAATCAGTAAAGATTAGAGAGAAGAAAAATTCAGAACTGTTCTAGCATTCTTTTGTGAATTCAAAGAGGTGTTTTGTCTTTGGATTTCAGGTGGACTAGCCCAACAGAAATTCACATTCTGGGCTCAAACAATGGACATACCTGGATATTAACAGAATTCAGTACCCACATCCCCAGCCTCGTTCCATTGCACAAATCAATGCATACAGACTGTTACAGCAGTATTTCCAATGAATCTATATTAATTTTATTTGTATTTTGGAAATACTCCATGGATCAGTTCCAAAGCAAAACGTTGAGGAGTGCAGCATTACATGCGTGGGTGTGACAAATGGGGTCTGACATGGCCAGCAAGAATTAGCTGTGAATAGCCCAGCTTTGTGCACATTGACAGACTTTCACGACCACTCTCCGGAGCATGAAATAAGTCTAAAGTATGACTATATCTCTTCTAAAAGTGCATATGTTTTACTATACTTTCTTTATCATTGTCCAAAAGGGGTGAAAAATCATGCAATTTCTCCATGCCTTATGTATGCTTGCACACTTGCAATTTTTATAAATAGTTGAAACATGACAGGTTTTTGAGAACTTGGAATACAGATACTGAACTGATTAGAAGTTGCCCTACTCCTCAGGAGGAGATTGAATCCTCTCTGACAATGTTTTGGAATCTATAAATATCAGAATGAGTACCATCTGAGTTCAATTTGTAGATCCTGAGAAGAGAACACATTGCTGTTGGAAACCAGAACACTTATGTTGTTTGATGATAAAATCTCTCCTGATGAAAAACTCCCTTTGGAGTAATTTTGAGAAACATCTCTCAGAATTTGGTCCTGACTTGCCTGCAAAACAAAGAAACACATACTAACACGAAAAGTTACCATCAACAGTAAAGTAGCGATTACACCAGAAACGAAGAAAGGAATGGAAACATAAGTCAGATATTTACATTTTTTGTTATTTCTGTAAGAATATATTGAGAAGTAGAGGGAAGGAGAGAGCACAGATTAGTCATTTGAAGAAAAAGAATGTAACGAATGTGAAATCCTTGAAAGGTGTTTTTTCTGTTTGTTTTGTTTTGACCCTAATTTCTGGTTAGATTAGAACAAACATATTTCACTTACATGATGACTAATATATTGGTTATTATCAATGGTGAGACTGCTGTTTTCAGTGAACGAGATCAAAATGAATGTATTAAACCACCATCAGAATAGATCTTTGTACAGGAAACATGGAGCCATTACAGCTGGTTGAAAATGCATGAAGTGGGTTAAAGATAATCTCAGCGTGGTGGTGGACAACAATTTATGATCAGATTGAATGATAAAAAGATACAATAGCTTGGGTTAACTCTATGTATCTGCCTCTGAGTTGCAGCAGGATTTGTGAGGACCCAAAATTCATTTCTTCAAGCTTTATGCATAAACAACTATTATGATCTAGATAGTGTGAAAATAATTAAGCTTTATAACTAGTTTACAAAATCTGTGAAAATAATTACAGTTAACTTGGTACGTATAATCTATTCAAATTAGCTAATAAACGCTTGATTTAATCTGTCCTATGACTTGATGTGTCTGGCTGTACATTTTTAAGGTGTCTGCTGAAGGAAAAATCTATACCAAAAAAAAAACCAACAACTGAACAACTTAATAAATACTTTCTCCTGGCTTTATGGGTAAGCAATTAGTATACTCAGTTTCTGATCATGCAGCTAATTTCTGCTGTAGAAAAGAGGCCTGAAATGTAATTTCATCATCTGTCTGGGGACTTTCTGGTGAGAGAAGACTTTATACTTCAACGCATTCCATCTCTTTGAAGTCTCCAAATTCAGTAGAATTTAAGTTATAAATGGAACAGAAAAAAGTATAGAAGAAATCTTGAGACTGCTGTCATGTAACACCTATGGAGATCTGTTCCCTGATGTCTTCTTGATTTCTGTCAGTGAAGATGTAAGATTCACTAACACAGGTCCTGTTCTGCCCAGGACTTGGCTGGATCAAAAATCTAGTTTGGTGAAAATTTGCCTGGAGGCATTCCTAACTGACATCCGTATTTGTACAGTTTATTTATAAGTCAACCAAGGGATACACATATGCATTTACAATTCATCCTTACAAAAGTATTTCATAAATACTTACAGGGAAAAGAACCCTGCAGAGTTGGTTACTCATTATTTTGAGAGCAAAGAAAAAAAACGAGAGCTAAACTATAATTATGACCTTGGTGATAATGTATGTAGGAATCTTTCTTAATCCAGGCTAATCTTGTTCCATGTTCTTACCTACTATAAAAATCTGAATGATTTTTGACAAGATCCAAAGTTTTGTCAGTTGTTAAGAATTAATTGAAAAAATTACTAGAGCACAGCAGCTATTTCAAAGGGACTGACCCAGAACCAATTAGAATTTTGTAACAATTGACCATTCACCACAAAACAGTTATCATGAGCTTTGGCCTCTGAAGTGTGGTGTTGGGGGTGGGGGAGAATCAGATTAAAGAAACTTTAATTTTTTTCCCCTTTAACTAAAATATCATTAGTAGCAGCTTTCTCAACACAACTATCAATCAACTTATCTGAGTTTTAAAGGCTATGCTCAGCTTGCAGGAACAGCAGTACCGAGTATAATGGATGATTATCCCCTGTCTTTAGATGATACACAATATAGGTTACTATCTTGAAAAAACAGGTCAGACATAGGAACATTCTTTATCAAATTGCTGTTGACAGCCCAAACAAGAGATTGAAGAATACCACAAAAAGGTTCTTTCATCTAAAGACAACAGAGTTTATAATTGGTCATTCTTTCCTCCTTCATCCTCTCCTTCTCAGCAGAAAAAAATAAAAAGAAAATTCCTAATGCAGTTTCTTGAACATGGCCAGCATGAGGGTAGATTGGTTTGTACACGGAGAAACAGATTCAGTGTTCAGTATTTCCTCTTGATATTCAAACTCCCCAAAGGGCAAGGAAAAGGCAGTGTCAATCTTCAGTGTTGAAAAGGAATAAAAAAGTAGAACTTTGTACTGGAAATTCAGTCTTACAAGATGGCAAATATATAATTACTCTGAGAAGGGAAAAAAACAAAGACAGAAAGATTTACCAGACAGTTATCTTACCTTCAGCCCATAGTGAATATTCATAGTAGCTTACAAACATATGCTATTATATCACATGTTGCAGTCCAAGCTTTGCATATGTATGCACATGGATTTAAAGCATAAAAATATTAAATACATAGAAAAGAATGCTAGTTATTTAACATTGAAGGTTTTTTTTTTTCAGAGGATGACTGTGTTAAAAACCAAAGCAAAACATCAAGATCTGATATCTTGATTCTCTGCCTGTTTCAGGTGCTGGTCTTCATCCACTTACCTCCCAGTAATGTGTCCTGGAATGGTTGAAGCACATTTCCAGGAGAGCTTGCAAATTTAATTGGAAAATACCAGAGCTGGAAAATTTACTATCCTTTTCGGTGGGGTTCTCTAGAAGTTAATCCTTCATGAAGAATAGCTAAAAAAAGAATGGAGATCAGAGCAATTAAATCACTGTCCTGCAAACACACTTTTGCTTACCCTGACACATGTGAGTAGTTCCACTGAACTCAAGATAAAGAGGAATCAATAGAATTGCTCATGTGTATCAAGTTAGATGTATGAATAATTGTTTTTAGATTTGCAGGCTGAAATTAACTTCAATAAAATTATCTACAACAAAATTTTTATGGGTCTTCATCCTGAAGAAGGACAAGATTCATAATATGAGGAGATTCATAATATGCATAAGCCAAACCAGCCTTTACTCTGGAATAATATCTACCTGAGTTCATGTTCCTTCAGCTCTGCCTCAGCATTCTGACTGGAAGTAACAGAAAAAAGCCCCAGATTACACAAAATAAAACTTCATATGAATCACGTATGTCTGCTTCCTAAATGAAACAATGACCACAATTGCTAAATGTCTGCAATAAAGTGAAGCCTCTATAGATTCTTCATACATCTATATGATCTCAAACCCCTCTCTGGGGGACTGAGGAGCATTTGTAATAGCATTCTAATGAAAATAGAGTGTAAATCATCACAGCTTTGTTAGGAGTTGCTGCTATGAGAGAGCTGAATGGAGAAAGTCTGTGGCAAAAAAAAAAAAGGAGTCTAAAGGTGCTTTACTTTTTTTTTTTTCCCCATGAATCTTGTGGGCTATGTTCTGCTTTGTTTTACTGTATACAATTTTGAGTAAAGATCATTTTAAGAGAGTAAAGAATTCAGACATCCCTTTCTTATGCAATTCAGGAAGTTGAAAGCCAGGAGAGGAGATGAAGTCTCCTCTGAAGAAGAGAATTAGGTGATGTTTGTAGGCATAGCACTGCTCCAAAGCACCACTGGATCAGTGAAAAGGAGAACTGCAGAACGAGGACATCTTGGCTTGCTTGTTTATACAAAGATACTGTGTGGGAGTCTCATTTAAGTTTGGTTTCTAGATGAGTGTAATTCCAGTCACTTCAGTGGATCTATTTCCAATTCATTTAATGTCACTGTGAAAAGAAACAGACACAGAGTTTGCTTTGGCGCTGCACATCGTGTTGCGTCACTGTCTAGCAAGCTTCCCATTGCACATTTTTTCGAATGGATGCATCTGCCAGCCCAATACAAACAAAAATAACTTGCATGTGTCTTACGTTAAAGCTGAATGAGAAACGTGATGCCACATCTGTGCTGTTCATTCACCAGTTAAAGCCCTAATGTCTCATTAAGGACATCAGAGAAAGTGTGTGCATGAATTTTCTTTCTGCCTTAATGCATAAAGGATGGGATCAATTCCTAAGCAGCTTCCATTCAGAGAACTTTTAGAAGTTCCTTTATTTTTGCATGGTGTTGATACTCTTTTGTGCAACTGTGTCATATTCCTCTGAATAGCATGCTGAGTCTTGCAGCTGTATCTGGCCTTATTTTCCTCATCACAATTCAATGGTAGCTTGAAAGTCTCAGTTCACATGAATCCAGAATAACTGAGGCTACGTGGACTCTCTGAAGTTCTTGCTTTGACTTGGATGCTCATTTCCCCTTCTCATTCTTTCTGTCTCATCTGATTTATGAGTTTATCCCTAGAACTAAATGTTCATTTCTCTGTTGTTCTTCTCTTCCTGTCTCTCAAACCCATTAGAAGCTCCCTGCATTGACTCTTAAGTCAAGCTTTGGAGAAAAAGCTCTTTTATGTCCCAACACTGAACGCAGAGCACAGTTATAGGGCTCCCTGGTTTTGCTCTTGGTCTATTCAGTGTAACTTCTTTAGTCCTGTCTCCATCTTCCTCTCTCTGTGTGCACTGGACTGTGCTCTCCCAGCCAGGCGGCTAGTCACTTCTATACAAAAGTTTCAACTGGAAAATTGACTCAAAACTCAACCTACCACAATAAAGCATGTTTTGTTTGGATAATTTGTCTTCTGTGGTGCTTTCTATGAAGTGGTAGCTTGGTGGCCCGCACCATTTCTATCCATCTTTCCCTTAATATTTTGTTCTTTGTACAGTAGAAACAATGCCAAAAATAGTTTCTGAGGCTGGCAGGCCTGCTATTGCTCATGGAAGATGTTACATATGACAGCTACTGCTGCTAAGTTCTGACTTTTTTTCCACCTCGCTTGAATTTAATTTTTTTTTCTTTTGTGTTTTAGACAAGTACAGCAATATATTTTTATTGCAGCATATCTAAAGACTCAGCCCAAGGGATCCATTGTGTGGCTTTGTGCTCACAATATAAAACTGAGTTTAATATTTGTCGTAGTTGATCTAAATAAGAAAAACAAATATTGTGTTTTCTTTATTTTTAGGGGAGATGGGAAGAAAATTTCTGTCAGAACTCGGAGCAGAAATGAGCCTATGAATAGCAAGCAGTGTCTTAAGCTCTAGCCCATTCTCATCTTCAGGGTTGTTATTTGTAGGTGACATTTTGCTTTTCATGACTGCAGGAGAACACTCTTCATTTGAATTTTCCATCCTCTTTTTGCTGTAATTTATTATTTGCCAGAAATCTTAAAGGTTGTGATGGTTTGCATAACACGTTTTATCTGAAGTTATTTTTTCTCTTTACAGTGTTACACTTTGAGTTAATGAGAAGATAAAATTTATTCATAACAGAAAATTTATAATCTTTGTCTCAAATTATCATTCCATGATCCACCTAACAGCTTTTTCTGTTGCTATTTTTTTTAACTGAGGAAAGATCAACAAGTCAAAATATTAGGGCAGACATTCATCAGGGAGCCAGTTATTTCTCATGTTTGTCAGCTAGGACTGATTTTTTATCACCTTCATAAACTTCTCTCAGTGACAGTCCTTCCATCTGTAACACTGACCGTAATAGCAATAATAACAGTGAATGAAATATGCATTTCTTACAGTGTTATGCTGAAGAAGTATTAAAACAGACAAATCTTGTGCGTTGATGCCACTTGTAGCATTCATCATTCCTTCGCTTTTCACACTGCTTCTTTTTATTGTAATTAATATAGTGTTTATACAGTACATATTTTAGCAATAGATGACGGAAGTTTTCCCCCGTCTGTCTCTGCTTCTGCAGGTTTGAATTATGGGATGACGGTGTAATCTGTATATTCCCCTACATCCTCATCATGTGCTTTGAACTATAAAGGAGAGCAACTCAAAAATAACTCATGAGAGTTTACATTCTCCCTTTAAGAAAATTGGTTAGAAAGAGATTGCGATTTCCCCAACATTCATGGTAAGAAATTGCTGTTCCCATCTGAATAAACAGTACTTGGAGGGTTTATGTGTTATATTCAGTCCACACATCCAATAATTCTCCACGGAAGTTGTTCTGACCAGTGTTAATTGCTCAGGTGAATAAAATAATTCTGAACCCATGGTTGTATATGTCAGTGAAGACTTATGAATGTGTATGGGAAACTTGAGTCCCACAAGGACTTATACTGAGTCTCAGCCTTTGTTTGCCCCCAGTGTCTCTTCTAAAACCTGAAGGTATAGACTGATTTCTGAAATAGCTGGATGAAAGCACATATTAATTTCTTGCAGTGTGAGTGAAGTCAGTGCAGTGGCTGCAGTGCCACAGTACAGCAGTGAGGATCTGGTTTGGATGCTCAACTGTGGAAAAAACATCGCTTCTGGAGAGGTGGTAGCTGGACCCATGCCACTTGGTCATAACGATACTCCTGTGAACAGTAAGCTAATTCAGAAACAAAGGAAATGACAGGAGAAACATTCTGAAATACCATCTATGAGAAAACATGATTCATGATATCGTGTGTAAGTACGGAGCTGCATGGGAGGAAGAAAGGGAAGGAGAACAAGTGGGCAATCTGGTAGTTAGAAAATGACGTGAAATTCTAAAAGTGGATTATGTTCAATAATACAGTGATTTTCAGGTGATATGATTTAGCAATTTGATGCTGAATTATGATTCCTTGTACTCTTTCCCAAGGAAGTTACTTTTTTTTTTTTCATCATAAATAACAAGATAAATCTGTAATTTTCTTTTTTTAAGTTTGGTAGAGGTAAAATGAGAAAGTTTATAGTGAATGACTCTGAGGAAGGTATTTATTCCATTCAGCTGGGCTTTCTGCAGAATTTAAGAAAATACTAGCACTTTTATTGTTGAGAAACAGTTGCTACAAGAAATGAAACTGAGTTTGATTTTGATATGACACTGAATTAAAGCAATAAATAATTATCCCAGGAAAGCAATTTCAAAAAGTGATTCAGCTGCTTTTTCCACATTCACATCTCATGGGACAACTTTGTTGCTTTATTTGCTTGGCACAGTCGGCATAACTGCAGATTTAATGACAATGTGAATAAAATAAATAACAGATTTGTCATGTCACAGTTACAAAATCATTTTCTAGATATATTCTGGTCATTTAGAATCACTTGACAAGAGGTAATGGCCTTAAGTTGCGCTGGGGGAGGTTCAGGTTGGATATGAGGAGCCCCTTTCAGAAAGAGCTATGAGGCATTGTAACAGGCTGCCTGCCGATGGCAGGGGTGGAGTCACAGACCCTGGAGATGTTCAAGAAATGTGTAGATGTGGCACTGAGGGACATGGCTGGTGGGCAAGGTGGAGAGGGATGGACAATTGGACCAGGTGATTTTAGTGGCATTTTCCAACCTTAGTGATTCTCTGTCTAAGATGAAGAGTTTGCTGAAAATCAAGAGATGTCCTGAATGATGCAACAGTTTAATAATGTAAAAGGTGCTATCAATAAGAAAAAAAAAATCAATCCAGAATTTAACTACTGTGGAAGAAAATTTGACTTTACACTAAGAAGTTTTCTCCCCATCCCATCAACTACTTCTTGCATAAATGAGTGCAGAATCTGGGGACTTGTGTAGCTGCAGTTCTGCTTGTCCTTTAGGCAGTTCTCCAGTGTGATGTGGAGCAGAAATATCACTCACATCCCACTCAGAGGGAAGCAGCTGATACAAATATGCTTCATTGCTGACATGAAGTCAAATGCTGAACATTTACCAATAATCTTGATGCGCTTCTCTGAGTCTATTTGAGCTGTGACTTTCTGACAGCTCAGGGTACGCTGCTGTTGGGGCCTGTACTGAGCCAGGGGCTACTGAAGCCCATCCTTTGGAATGATCAAGGGGTTAAAGAAACCTTTCTTATGGTGTAACAGCTATTTTCTTCAGTTTCTTCATCATGAAGAATATGAAGAAAGCATATAAAAGGGTAGCAAATTGGGCAAACACATGCACACACAAAAATAATAAAGACAAATGCTTGTTAAGAGTATTTTTACAGACAGGGAAATTTCACGTTTGTGTGCTGTCTGGGCAGCACATAAATGACTACAAATGCAGTTGCTCCCAATTCTTCTCAGCGTGTTTTAAGCAGTCAACGTAGTTGGTTGAGGTGAGCTTTCCTGTCACTTTCTCAGTTTAGTGTTATTGGCTACCATATCCCTTTTTTTGGGGGGGAGGAGGAATATCTGATATATAGATAGGCAGGATGAGTTCAACCACAGATGAAAGCACTAGAACATACCTAACTATACAGTTACATGATATTACTAGTTTCCAGTTTTCCCAAATGCCTTAGAGCTATGAAAGGTTTGAGCTGTAGAATGGTTTGTGTAGGTAACAGCAGAGAGAACCTCAGGAAGCAAATACCATTGTTTGAGCTGATATAATTATATTCTGGATTTATCATCCTTAATAAATGAATTTAATCCCAATAGACTTTAATGTACACTTGAAAAACCAACAACGGCAACAATAAAAAACTCACCTAAGTTGTTGATGTGGATGAAATATTGTGAATCTTCATGTTTGGAAAATAGCTGATTACATTTTCTACTTCCCCTTTTACCTTAATTGGCTCTGTGTGCCTAAAAAGTCATCTGATAGTTGAATCTAGCAACTTTGCTATTGTTTGCTTTTCTGATGGAATTAGCGGTACCTCAGAGATCTGAGAAAGGATTCAGTGAAATCCGCAGAACTAAATATCCTCTGGTATTTTAATCTAGATGTGGTGACCAGTTTGTGGAGTTCAAGGTCCAAATTCTGCTTCTTAAAGGCAACTAAATTAAGTAATTCCTGTCTGAATGAGGAGGAAGAATGTGCTCCTGGTGTATTCTTTCCTTTTCAGGGAGAAATGATGAAATCAGCCTCGCTCCTACTAGAAGCTTGTAAAGCAGGTGAGTAGTTTGCTATGACTTGTTCCTTGCCTTCAAGCTGTGACTAAAGAAAAGAAAAAAAAAGCTCTGGCTGCTTCTTCCTTGTTTTCTTTCCTCCTTGCTTTGTGGAGACCCGAGAACCAGTAAGTTTACTGTCCATTTCTGAGGAAAACATTCCCCATAAAGGCATACAACCTGCAAACGCCAGCTGTGAGCCCAGAGCAACACCAAGGTACAGCGAGAAAAAGATGGTGCCTTTCCTAATGAGCTTCCATTAATGGATAATTTATAGTGCAGATAATGAAAGTATTGATCGGCGCTCTTTAACTTTGAAAAAGTACATTTAGCTCAAGGCCATAAAGATTGTTTATTATGGTGGTGATAATGACACTCTATGGAAGCAGCAGTCTCACTGGGTCTCCACAAAAATTATGGGAAAGGTATTCTGAAAGGTCATTGAGATGTGGAGGGCCGGGGATTCTTTTCACAGCAGAGTAATGATGGCAGTTGTACAGAAATCCTTTTTTTAATCCCAGTTAGGGGCAGAAAGAGGTGTTGATACGCATGGCAGATCTGAGCATTGAGGCCATGTGCGCTGGTGCACATATCCTCTTGTGAAGGCTTCTTATTTGAAAGAATCATTTCAATTTGTAAAGTACCTCAATTTGGAAATGAATTTGGATATAGAGAGTGTCCAGAGCCCCAAGCTCCCACCTGCAAGCTGAGATCTGGCTCTGCCAGGTACTAACATTTACCTTCACTGATGGGAATAAAAAAGGAGGGATGCCATTTCTATAATAAACTCAAATGCAGGTAGCTGTGTTTCTCAAAATGAATCATTCTGCTTCAGTTTGCCAACGCAACATAAATGTTTCTCTGATTTATCTAGAAGGAAGGTGCATTTTCCGGTGTTTGTAAAATTATACGAAATGGAAGAAAATGTACTGAAGTTGGCATTGAACAGAAATGTTTCTCTATTAAATGTAACTGAGTTCTCAATATTTTCCCAACATAGCACACAACCTACTAACCAGTTTTTTTCTTCCACTCCAATGCACTGATCAGCCTAATACAGCCAGAGTATGAAACGGTGCAGCACCTTCTGCAGATCCACACCGGTGGAGAAAGCTGAAGCAGACTGTACGCAGATAGAAATTGTGCTGGCCATTAACTGGGAATGGCTAGAATTATTTCCATCATGCAGTCTCCTAAAGTTTTGACATCTTCATCAAACTAACGAACACAAAAGTGACAGACGTATTGGTTCACTAATATTAAGTTACCAATCTTTTCCTTAAGCCCCCATTAACGCTTCTTCCTTTGCCTGCTAATGCTAGGATAACAGATAGCAGCCAGACTTTCTGGCTCTACCCATGTGCAAAACTTCTAAACATTGGGCCATTTTTGTCTCCCACTGTGCTTTGCTATAAAACCACAAGGTTAACACGACCTTCTAGCCCATTCCATTTTGTGTCTTGTTTTGAGTAGAGCTTTGTTAGGGACAAAAATCTATGTTATATTCCATCTGATCAAAGTACTTCAGATGAAGACATGCTATCTGTATTCATTTAGTGATATCTAAGACTATAGAGCATTATAGTGGTATTTTGTACATGGTATTGATTGACTTCATTTGTAGCTATTATAGACACCAGACACTGTTCACTTTTAGACCTGAGCATCGGATTTCCCATCTGCAATCTCCAGGCACTCTCTTCCCACCCCCCCGTTTCCACAGTAACTTTCAAAAGCTCTGTTTGAACAAGGTTCCTTTAAAACTAATGAAATAGCATAGCACGTTATACCTTGTATTCTTGTCACAATTTCCTATATTGTTGTATTTGATAAATGCTCCAAATCCTGTGGAGGAAAGGTGCTTACATCAATAATTTAATTCCCATTTCGCAGAGGAGTCTGTTTGCTCTTGGTTGCTATTATTAGTAGCAGCAGTAGTTTTTACATTTCTATAGTGTTGTTATGGAGTGGGTCTCTATGAGCTAAGCACTGCATTTTTGTCCAGTTCTTGTTCAGCTCCTGTTGCAGAGTGGCAGCATTGCCACAGGCCAATCTACTTACATCTTGGTATGAGTGAGTGCTCAAAGCCATCCTCACTGACAAGTTTTCAAGATGAATTCTGACCATGGAAATATCAGAAGTAAAGGAAAGGATAATAGCTGCACATTTTACAGCTGAGCAGCAGACCTGAACTCAGGATATTTTTATCAGATGTGGATTTTGCACTGGCTTGTATCAGCTAAAAATGTAATCTGTTATACCGGTTATAACCAAGAAGATGAGGCCAACTGGTTTTAGTAGAAGTTGTTGAAAAAGTTACAGAATGAACCAAAATTGGTTAGTGGATTTTATTAATGCTGCTTGTTACCGTTAGCAGAACTTTCTGCAAGAGTCAATCAGAACCTAGCCTGGTAAATTAGTTAGGTGTGAAATGAAGTACAGATAAGTGGATAGATACATTTGTGTTCCAAAAACCAGATCATACACTCTGGGAGAAAAGAGGTGTCAGATCTATAAGGATCTATTTGAAGTTTCAAGTAGAGACAAGAAATCCAACATGAAAGCTGGGAATGACAGTGTAATCTCAGGCAGGATTTCTATCTTTGACTTTGGTGGGTACGCAGTATCTGTACCAGCAAAGTCATGTAAATTGCCACTGTGAGCTGTGTTTTTTAAGAGCAGGGGAAAACATCAACAATTCCCAGCAGCAGCAGGAACAAATCCATGGTCTCAAAGCACTCAGCACATTAACCCCCACTTCCAAATCAGTGAAAAGAATACAAGTTTCCACACTCTTCTGCCTGCTCTTACTTTTGGGAATAACAGCTATTTCATTCAGTTGCTCTTGTCATGCTCATGTACCTGCATGCACATTGCAAGGTGCAGTACTGTATATCTGGAAAGGAGGGACGTGAGAGGATAGGGAGGAGAGAACAGTTCTGAAAACACTTTGACAATGGTGAACTCACAAGCTGACATATGCATTATTTAAAAAAAATATATATTTACTTCCTTTATTTTTTAAGTAACTGAAGTAAATGAAAACTTTCCCTATTGTGACATAATTAGAAAGCATCTGTGCTCGTGGTCTCTTCTTGCTCTCTGAGATGATCCTGCCTTTTCTCCCTTGAGAGGAGTATGTCTGAGCTCCTGCTGTTACCAATCTTCCTTTTAGCTGATCCTGATGAGCATCTTCGAGCCAGAACCACTTCCTTCAGCAAAAGGGAGAGGACAGCCATGCCTATAAATCTGCTGCCTCTAATGCAACTCTGGGCAGTCACTTGTGGAGCATCTGTAGAAGAGCCCATCCAAAAATGAGCAGCGGATGTTGTGCACAAAGTCTGCTTCCAGCACTGGCTCCTTGATGCCATTCATGGCTGATTAAAAACCCACTGGAGTATGAAGTAGAAATGGCAAGTTCTCCATTTGAATGGCTTGAATGAGCTTCAGGATTAAACAGCTTAATTTTCAGAAGAAAAATAAAAGAAGAAAAATCAACCGAAAGATTTAGTAAAGATTTGATTTATTAATTATTGGGCACCTGGACTATAAAATGAAATTTAGAGCAGGCATCAACCAGATGCTTCTGCTGACTGAGCTGTCTAGGTAAAAGCTGGATTTGTGTAACAGAGAGCAGATCTTGTTCTCACTGCTGCTCTTCAGAGGGGGATGGAAGGCAGGAGGACGACTTTACAGCAATAAGTCATTGCTACTGGTATGCGTTTTAAAGACCTTTAACACAGTAATGAAAAAAACAAGGAACAGATCTTCAAATACCTATGAAAAGATTAATTTTTCCCATAGGTGTGCTGCATCATTCTGTAAAGAGCAAAAATACATAGGGAAGATCTACAGGATTTTTACTCTGCAAGAAGACAAAATTTAGTAAGGAATGATGACTAATCAAACCTTTGTTTTGATACTGCTGATTTCGAGAAGACATAAGTCATAGCACATATGTAAATGTCTTCCTGGGCAGATGAGACACGAGACTTGAGCTTCAACTAAAAATAGCACTCAACAAGTGCTCTGACACTAGAAGAATAAATCAGGCTATATGTGCCTTACTGGGAGTATTCAGTAGTGATATTTTGCATGGAAATGTCTTTTGGATTCATACAAACCATTTACAACTGTGAAACTAGGCGCTGTTTCTGTTGTCAGTTCCTCACTTACCCCTCTCCCCTCTTAATTCTCTAAATTGCTTCAAGAATTCTTCAATTCTCTAAAGTGATATTTTGCACAAGGAGTAAAACTTCTAGCCAAAAATCTGGAGAAATCGGAGGAAAAAATTACGAAATGTTACCTTCACAAATATGAGTCTGTATTAGCAAATAAAACAACCAGAGGAAAATACTTGTCCATCAATGTATATATTTGTACTAAAGACTCAGTATTCAGTTCAAAACACATAAAATATTGCTTATGGCTTCAAGGATTTTGTTTTCTATCCATACAAAACCTACTTACACCTACAATTTGCATATGCAAGGGAGTACTGATATGATGACGTAGTTTCACTCTACTTGGACTCATTCTTCCCCTCTGTGACCACCAGGAAACAATCTCTTAAAAAAGCCTTGAAAAGAGAAGGCTGCTCTGTTGCTGGGGCTGAGTCACTCTGCAAAGTGGAGGACTTGAACAACTTACCTTCTCAAAATTCTCATCCTCTAAAAATAGTTTCTAAACAATCTCATCTTAAGCCCACATCTCCCTGTCTTGCTGAATATAAATCTTTGACCTACTATAGCACTGCTCAGGTTTATGTCAAGCAGGATGCATGTCCAAGATATGGGCAGTGACTTGGGCTGAGAATAAGAACTGAAAGCCCTGTGCTGTGAGATTTATGAGGAGTGTATGTCCATCTGCCATCTTATACAACCTCAGGCTGTTTATTAAAGGACTTTGTGACTTTGGGCAGACATGAACGCTAACCTTACCAAAGGATTCGGTTTATTTATTTTCATTGTATTTTTCCATGGAACTATAAAGATGCAAATTATGAAATCCCTTGTGAACAACAACTTTTATTTTTCTTTCTTTTTTCTTTCTTTCTTCTTCTTCTTTTTTTTTTTTAAAGAAAATTTATCTATGGAATGAGCTGAGAGGACAGGTGAGTGGTTAGGACTCTGCTATAGTGCAGATTGCAGTCTGTGGTTGGGAGTGATGCAATAATGCAATGTGCCAGTGATAGCTTTGAGAGCATTTTTTGGTCTGAGGCTGTAAGCTACAGTACTTTTACATTCCAGTACCTGTTATAGGGAACCTGCTTTAGCAGTGGGGTTGGATTTGATGATCTCTAGAGGTTCAATCCCTATGATTCTGTAGTTCTGTTTACTATCAAGGAACTTTCCAAGGCCTTTTAAAATAAAATAGTATTATTGGACTCTGTGCTTTCAGTGTAGTGTCAGAGTAGTTTAAATATTCAGGAAGCTTTGATTTAAATATGGAGTCATGTTAAAGAGATTTTCAACCATAGGTTGGCCATCTACAAGAATTCAAGTACAAGGAGCAGCCCTGAGGTGTGTTTCCTTCAGTGCAAACAAGGTGATTGAGAAAGCATCAAATAAATCTTGTACAATAAGAATAAAAAAGTTACACTGCATATTATGTGACCATAATGTGTATGGTTCAAAAAAGTATCTGAGAGAATTAGGACTAGAGAAAAATATTCCTGGAAATGATGTCATTCTATTAAAATCCAGAGAGCTGGTTAACGTTCTGTAGTTCTGCTGATATCAGCTGAGGGGTTTGGCCTTGGAGTCAGACCCAAATCCCCTGGTCCTCAATGTTAAAATATAACAGCCTTTTTTGCAGTGGCTTTTTTGTGGGCCTTAGCAGAGAAGGAATTAGTCCATGAGTGCTCTGTTAGCTGTTGTAGATACATTGTTATGGTAAAACACGATATTTCTATGTTCCTGTGGTGTAAGGTCTGCGTGAGTAGACAATAAAGTGCCAGGCAAAAAAAAGTTTATATTTCCCATGGTTTTGGCATATTTGTACAGAACACTGCAGCACAGACCCTGGGTCTTTCAGAGATTATCACCTCTTGAAAGAGCAAAACATACTGGAGGGGGGGGGGAGGAAATCATTTTGGAGTGAAATACCCTGATTTTGAGTCCAACTCCCATCTTTGTCTAGCTCCTGCAAAGAAACTTCATTGAATTTATAGTCATTCTGTATTTACATTGATGTCAAATTTGGGAGAAATTCTCTGTAGTGCGCCCAGAATTTCTTGACTTCATTTTTCATTGAACAGCCTGCAAGAGAGTGTTGTGGATGTTTAAAAATTTGAACAGTTAAAGTGAACAGAAATACTAATATATGACCCTGGGAAGACAACAGGGATAAAGACAAGAAGTAATCCTTTCTGTGTTCTGCAAGTTTGTTCTGTTAACCTACCTGAAAATGTAGTTGCACCAAGAAGTGGTGGTAGAAAAAAAAAACACGCAAAAAAGAACCTAGAGAAAATTGCACTCATTTGACATCTAATACTGCTTAGATATAGGAAAAAAAGGTCATCTGTTTCACCTCACCATTACTTGTATGTCATCATTCAGGGGTCTTTAAAGACCCAGCTGAGAACCAGTTTTCCAACAAAATGAGAAATGAGAGCAATTAAAAAATGGAAGTAGATGATTGCCTGTATGTTGAAAATCAAAAGGAAATTGAGATCCTCATCTTTGAGTAATAACAATTATCTTGGCCAGGAGTGTGGTATTTAACTTGGAGGAGACAGAAAGCCGCTTCATCAATATTAGCTCAGTGCAGCATTTTTTGGCTAAGATCTAATAAGTTATCTGCTGTTATCCTCTGTGGAGCGGATGGAAAAATTCCTCTTAGAATATTAGCTCATTCTACATTGCCATAATACAAATCCACTGTTTCTATTTTGTTTTCCAAGTTTTTGCCTATTGACTAGTTAGAAACGGATATGCTTCTAATAGGGCAAAATGCACCAATGTATTTCAGGATTTTTACCAGTTGCTTCAATGATTTGCATTCTGAGATTGGTTCTTAGAGGCACTTTTTTTTGTACTGACACATAGATAAATGACCCTTAGCACTGGAAGGAAGGGGATTACAAATAGTGCTCTTTAAAAATCTGGACACGCACTCATTATATTCACTGTACTCAGCATCATGTCACTTGTGATCTAGTGGGCTCCATTCAACTTCCATCCTAAGGCCTCTGAATGAAGAGTCAGTATGATTGCTTCTAATGCTGTGGCAGGAACAGATGGCAAACATATTTTAAAGCACTAAAAATATGGAAGGGCAGCAGACATCTACATGGCAGTCATCTTTCAAGCTCCCGCAGCTGTGACTAATTATTTTTTTTTAATAATAAATATAATATATGGAAGCCCAGTCCTTAGAAGGAAAGTCTCCTTTGAAATCAGGGGGAGTATTGAATTTGCCTGGGCTGCAGAGAAGGACAGAATAAACTTCCACTTAGAGTTTATAGTCTGACACTCATGAAAAGTAAAAAATAAGTATGGAGAAGGACAGCTGAACCCAGGCTCACTGTGGCAGAGCAACATGTAGAAGGTAGCCCCATAAATCACCTTATCATGGGTAATATGCTTCATCACACTGAACGGGTTCCTAATATGGGATTTTTTACAGCCCGCACAGATGTTTCGAGTTTCTGTCCATCTATCATGCTTTGCGAGGATGATTTCTCTCGGAAGATGCCCTCAAGCAGCAATCTGTATGTGTAGCTGTCAGGCTGAAAAGGCTAACGGCCATCCGCTCTGTCACATGCTGTAAGACTAGAGTCAAGACGGGAACCTATGGAAAAAGATACAGAATATTTCTTAATGAGTTGCTTGTCACTGGTTAATGACACAGCCCAAGGAGGAGCCTGAAGGACAGGATACGCTTCTTAAGTTTTGCTGAAGAGGTCTTCATTAGAAGTCTGATTTATTCAGGAAGAGGAGCATCTTGCCAGTCAGGCGCTGTTCTTAAAAAATTTGTGCAGTTTCTGATTGCCTCAGTGCAAACAAGGTGTGGTTGGTGGCTTGGCTCATTTCTAATCAGTGCAGCCTCTCAAATGAGCTGTCTGTACTTCCAGGCTGGAGGCGTGTGATTTTCAGCAGAAGCGAATGGGTTTGGGGCAGATTGGGGCATCCACACCTTCACTGGGCAGCCTGAGCCGGTGCCTCCCCTCCCACTGAGTAGATAATTTCCTCCTAATATCTCATCTAAACGTCACCTCTTCTAGATTAATGACTTTCCTTATTGTCTTATCAGTATTAGATCATGTAAAATGTTGGTCTTACTCCTGCTTATAAGCTCTCTTTGAGTACTGGAAGGTTGAAATGAGTCCTCCCCAGAGCCTTCTCTTCTCCAGACTGAACAAGCCCAACTCTCAGCCTTTCTTAATAGCCCATTGATCATCTTTGCAGCCCTCCTCTGGGTTTGCTCTAACAGCTTCACATCTTTCTTGTGCTGGGGGCCTCAGGCCTGAACACAGTACTCCATAAGGTGTCCCACAACAGCAGAGTAGAGGGGACAATCACCTCTCTTGCCCTTGCTGGTCACCCCTCTTTGAGGCAGCCCAGGATATATTGGCTTTCCGGACTGATTCTTTTGTTCCAGATTCTGATGGAGAAAAAAATCCCAGTAGGTAGTACGTCTTCCTTTGGTGATATAGTCCAGTGAAAAACTTTGGTGAAGAAGTCACACATCCATAAGTTCCCAGGGATTAGTGCTAGTGTGTGGTGTCTGCTGTAGCCCGGTTGACTGAGAAAGGCTTTGGAAGTGATCCTGCAGAAACCTTTGATGTGATGTGTATAACCACCAGTCAGTCTCAGATCATTGGAAGGCAATGATTTCCCCACTACCAGGGATATCCCTCACAACTCCTCACCCCTCTGCACTAGAGGCACCACTTGGAAAATGCTCTTGCAGTGCAACCCCTTCAATCCCACAAATTTTTATGGGCAAAAACAGGTGGGTTTGCTTCAGTTATCTGAAAAACTTCAGTATCAAAACCAGGGCCTTTTCATTTGTGCTGTTTTCAAAACAGATATTCCTAATTAATTTCACCTGTAGGAAACCAAGTCAGGAAGAGATATTTTCTGTGTAAGAAATAAAGAGGATTAGCAACAGAGAGAAGACAAACTTCAAGGGGAAAATGATCTGAACAGGACATGCCAAACTGGGCCTTTAAGATGCTGCTGTCTTTGTCAGGCACACACAAAATCTGGCCTTGATGTAGTTTGGCTTAGTTGATGAATCCCAACACTTTCTGGAGGAAACCTCCCCAAACTAAAACACGGTACTATCAAAGAGGAAAGCAGGACACCAAGCCCATGAATAACTTTACAGCTTTACATATTACTTATAAGCAGCCTGAGCTAACAGCTAGCATATGGCTGGGCTTGAGGATGCTTGCTGATCTTGAGGGGAGAACTCTATGAAATAGGTCTCATTGCTCCCCACAGCCTGAATGCAGGGGAGTCACTGTGCCAAGTGACAATGGGTAGGCTGCCAATGGCAGCTGGAGTTCTGTGACTTCTGACAGGGCAAACTCAGGTCACATTCAGAACTACAGGGCAGTGTAATATAACTAATAGATATGCTACCTTGAGTCTTCACTGCTGTAATTTTATTATGAAAAAATAATGATAGTAGAGATGTGCTACTCTAGCTAAAGGCAAAATATAAACAATTTATGTCACAGCTATTTCCAGTATAATCTTTCGTTCTACCTTTAGGCTCTGTTCTCATACACTTGACATATGTATTTAATTTTGCAAAGATACATAGTCTCACTGAATTTGGGGAGGTGTTTAAAAAGAGCATGTGAAGAAGACTGACTACACTAAGAATATTTTGCTGTACTGGAGATCATTGTGCTAGCAATGCTTCCATTCTGCAGAGGCAGCTCTGATGGAGTAAACCAGTTAGTATACAAATGTCAATAGAGTTAAAAGATCCCTAGTTGCTAAACAAGCTTAATCACAAAGGAATTTTTTTCAGGATCAGGTTTGTTTAAGTTTTGGGGAAAGTCTTACAGAGATATCCTGGTTCCTGTTGCAAGATACAGCACTACACTAAGCAAAGAAAAATAGGTTTATAGGCAACATTAACATTCCTTTTACCTAAATTTCAGGTATGCTATCTGTGGTTTCAGGATATTTTTACCTTAGAATTTCAGGATGGTAATTTCTGTGTCTGTATCTGATTCTGATTCATGTAGTTCACATGAAGATTAATCAGTTTTATAGTTTCCTGCTTTATAGATACACTACTAACCTGTGTGACTTCTCACAATTAAGGATGCTGTCAAACACTCATGCACCATCTCAACAGAAGCTGACAACACTTTTTGGTGCTGATGGTCTATATGCCAATTACAGATTAATTTAATCTAAAGAAATGCTTTCTGCAGCCTAGAAAATTCCTAAACAAAGTCAGATATATCCTTCAGATTGTTCTTCTTTTTTTCAGCTGCAATGTTCAGCATTTATGTAGTATTTTTTTCTGCCAGGGAACCCATTGGGAACAGCATGTGGGCAGTGTAGCCAAGACAGCGCTCAGAGACATTAAACAACATGGCTGCAGTCCAGACCCTGCTGAAGAAATGGCAGCTCTCCCGTGGACTTCGGCAGGATTTCATGGTTGTTGTGTGAGAGAGTTTTCCCAACATGCAGATTTAATTTATGATATTACTTAAAAAACTACATTAAAAATACTAGGGTCCTGTGACTCTGTTCAGGAAATGTGTTTAAAAATAGCTTTATACTTAATTGAAGATAAGATGAGTCTGTCTTGTCTTTTCATTCAGGGTCAAAAGGCATGAATTTCATTCACTAAATTATCAACACTTAAAACTTTTTCTGCATGATTAAATTATTACTAAGAGTCAGGACAGCAGAGATCCTCCCACTGCATTGACCTGTGAACTTTGTTAAATCTTTTGACAGTGGTCATTGTCTATAGCATGATAGTGAATGACTTTCCAAAATGGAGCCATTCTTTTAGTTGTAACATGAAGCTGGTGCTGTTTTCTAATGGGCTGAAAATGTTAATTTACACTGATGACGTTTCTTGTCAGTTTACATGCCAGCTGAAATTGCTGATGAGCTACAAAAGATGATGTGCTGTTTATGGATGGTTATTAATGTACTTTTACAACTGACTTCAGATACTTGAAATACTTACAGAATTAGAATTGATTTCTTCACTGCAAAACATACATGAGACTTTAATCAGAAGCTAATACTTAAAGAGATGTGCTTTAAATCCTTCAGTTTGAGACGACAATTTATGATACAGTTTCTCATCTCAAACTCTTTCCTCAGTGCCAGTTTCCCTCCCTTCTTCTGTGGCATGTATTTCAAATTTGCTAGAAGTATTTTGCAACCCTGATGGTAAAGAACATGTTGGCAAACACCAATGAAATTAAACCTCTTTTGGAATCCAGGGTCCTTCTGTGAAGTCAGTACAGAGCTACTGTTCTTTTTATACTGTCCTTCCTTAAGACATTTTTTTTCAGTGATACATACAGACAACCTCTGCCATTTATTAGGTAGCTGATATGCTAGGACCATTTCTTTCCAAGATCTTTCATGATGGCCTTAGTGATGCCTTCAGTCAATTGTGTCTTGATTTGTACAATGAAGATAATTTAGCACTTTCAGCACAGATAGAAAACCAGCATGATTTTTGCTTGCAGCTTAGTTCTCCAGTGCTTAAAATGTTCGTGTTCTTGCAGGCTGAGGCTTGTAGAGAATCTTAACAGGCCAAATTCTGCTGTATACAGCTGAGAATCTGAGGAGCTTTATATCTTTACAAATGTGTGAAGGTTGCTATACAGTATAAGCAATTCTTCATTAAAACAACAGTGTGGGTTACAGCCAACTGCACTTTATGGACATATTAGTGAATACTTATTCTAGTCAACAATTCCTGGCAAATTGTAATGAATTACTATGGTATTTTTCTTTATCAATTCATCTGCATATGGAACTTAACATTATTATTTTGTAGATGTCCTCATTTAAATTATGGATGATTGGTATGTATTGTTGAAGACAGGTCTGTCTCATGTCATTGTTGCTGACTCTGGTAATAACTGACAACTTTGCTGACAAACTATACCAGGGCAATCAGACTGTGGCTCAAATTGCCTGCAGCGTGCAAACATTTTGCAACAACTCCCATGGCAGAATATTTAATGTGACCCAGGCATAATCAGCCGCTGGGTTTTTCCTTCTGTCCTCCAGGCCTTCACATCTTTTCTTCATAAGGGTTGGCAAATAGACGTTGCACCCTTGCTGGTGCACACACAGTGCCAGCATGAGTAGTGGGTAGTTCTAGCAAGGCTTTCCTAGACTAGACTATTGGGGAACACAGGGAAGCCTCAGCTCACTTGCATCCTGCAGTGGAAATGTAAGATGCTTCTCTCCTGGCTTTCTGAGGTACATGGCTCTCAACCACATATCCATATGTTAATACTTTTGATATGCTCCTGATATTCCTGATAGGTTCTTTTTTTGTTGTCTGTTAGTTTTTCCCTAGCAGATTTAGAAACTGAGGAGTTGAAGTCTCTTCTGTTATAAGCTAACTAATGAGAAAATTCTTCCTCTTATAACCTACAATAGATAATCATTTGTGAAATATTCTGTAGATCTTAACATTAGTAAATCTATAAAAAAAGGAACAAGTGGTCCTGGGCCTGTGCTGTGTTTAGTGAACATGAATAAATTTAAACATGCTCTGATTTGGACTTGTGAGAAGCAGAGTACAAATTTAGGTTAGTAACTTGTTAAAATGGCCCATTCCATCTCCTGGGTTAATTCCCTGAGTGCCAGCACATTTATGTGTACAGAAGTAAGTACAACTTCTAATCAGCACGAGTTCATGTTCTGAGTCTCATGATTTTCTACTCTCACTACAGAAAAAATGTAGGAAAAAGGCTCAAGTCTCATGTGGGTACTCCTGCTGGACTGTTGGAGCCCCTGCAGTGGATCTTCAGGTCCTTCAGCAGCGATTCAGAATATAACTGGTAGGGATCGTTTTTTTCCTATAGATATTTGTTTTAATTAACTCTGGTTAAATTGGTATAGTATTACACAAAAACTAGATATCTCAAAATGAAGAAAGGTAATTTAACAATCAGTGGTGACACCAACAGTCATCTTACAGTATGGAGTTAAGGGTGGTACAGGAAACTACACCTGTACCTTTTACAAATTGAAGGAAATACTCATTTTAAAAACTGAAGGAAATGGTCGATTCAGATCAACAGATTTTCCTGTTAGTCTGAAAAAACAACAGTACTGAGGCCTAAATATTTTTGTTGAAATCCAGAAGTGGTGATTGGACTATTCAAGATGAAAAAGATCTTGGCAGAAGGTGATGGAAATTACATCTACTAGAGAACAGATGCTCCACCAGTCTGGGTTGAATAATACTTTCAAATGTTGATGTTTTTGGATGTGGGTAGCCAACTTAATGCTAAAATCACAACTGATGACATCCAGACAAACCTGATGCTTGTTCTATTTTTTTTTTTAACTTCCTCTGTTGTTCTTCAATCTCTGTTTTGGACTTTTGGACTCAAATCTCCTTAATATGTTTTTCAGTTGAAACTCTTTAGTTTCGCTTGGAAAATTCTCCAAAACTAAATATTTTAACATGATTTTAATGTACAATAAGTCAAACTGGCTTCTTTCAGAATTGAAAGGATTCCTGTCCAAATGTTCTTGTGAAAACTAGTAACCTTTGTGTCAAAGTTGTTCCAAGAACCAGATTAATACAGTATCTCAGGTTTTAATGAAGATAGTGCTGAGCCTAAGATGTTAATAGATAACTAGAATGGAGGTGGAAAATATTTTATTTGAATATTATATAAAACTCATGAAGTATACCCATCTAGAAGGAAACAATCTGCATTTTAGAATATGGAAAGGACTGTAATAATAAATTACAGGTCCAGTACAAAGGACAGTAATTGAATCTATTAAATGGCTTAATTGGAAATTCACAAACATAAAAAAAAGTGGAAAGGGGGAATTTTTGTGTGATCTCTATAGCATAGAGATTTTGGAAGGCAATTTATAGAATATATCAATTAAAAATGAGTAGTTTTAACTGTATGTGAAGTTTGTTTCTCTATCAGATAGGAACTGATCAGCTTGAAATGGCAGTTGTGGAGGGAGATTCTTCTCCATTAGCTCTTCTAGACAGTGGCATCAGCATAATTTTCAAAGAAAAGGCTAAATATGAAATCAGGAAAGGTGTTTCTAGCACAGCCAAGGAAATGTTATAATCTTTTTGCAAGGTAGTTTGAATAGTTCAACTTGCTAATTGCACATACTACCTCTGGTCCTTTAGATTATTTTCACAAGAGTGCTTACCAAGCTAATAATGAGAATGCTGCATGATTTATTCACATCAAGAAATGAAGGTTGAGAAAAGGTGTGCTTGTACTGAGCAAACGCTGCCAAAGAAGGATAGAGGAACGACTGAAGAACAGTCTTGGCACAAGAAGAAATGGGAATAAAGTGACTGTGAATAAGCTCAAAGTGGAAATAGGAGAAGACTTCTGAGGTCTGGAAGGGCGATGTTCTGCGGGCATCCCCCAGTAGAAGAGCTGCAGCCAAGAGTCTGATTTATTTCAGTGTAGAACTTCTTGCATCTATTATCTGCATTATGCAATTTCCTTTAGCAGCAGGAGTGAAACTTCATGATGCAGGATGTTTGTGTTTAGCATTCCCTCTATACTATATGAACTCTCATTTTGGTAGTCGTTTAATGTAATGTTTATTTTCTTTTTAATTGTTTTAAATCTTCCAAGGGAAGTTATTAGCATGGTCAAATTCAGGAAAATAAATAGTTTTTTTAGCACACATAAGCCATTCTTTAAATCTTAATACTATGGTCCAGAACAGGTGTCGGACCTCTTCAAAGAAAATGTCACTCACATTTACTGAAGAAAGATAAGTGCTCATTTTGCTGCTACATATTATCCTTCAGCTTCTTTCTCAGAGATGTCTGAACTGTTTTGGTTCAATTTTTTTTCTTCAAGTATTCAGGCTTCTGAAACATCTGACATGGAAAATCTTGGCTTTAGGCATTGAAACCTGTTCAAGTTTCGCAAATAAAAATAAGGTCTTGAAATAGGTGACATTAATCATAAATAGTATTCCCCGTTCCTTCCTTCAATGCATTGATCTACCTCTATGGTTGAAACTATATAAAATTTTTAGAAATCAGTATTTCTTTTGTTTGTTGGTATATATATATTCAGCAGACAACAGAAATTTTTTTGAGAATCACTACACATTGTTCACATAAAGAGAAACCCACTGATGACCAGAAAGCAGGAACACACGGTTTGTTCCAGAACTGGAAACTTTCTATACTATTTTATGCACTAAGATTCCTGAGAAGAATACAAAGGACTGTGAGTTTGTTGGATAATAGAAAATTAAAAGCTTTTTATTTAGGAATAATTATAGTCAAACAATAAAACAGATAACTAGATTTTAATTTTAAAAAAACAATAGTAAAATAAAAATATGAGCATTTTGACTCAGGTTTGCTTCAGTCCTATTTATCCATCACATGTGGTCAGAAGTATATGAAAATATTCATAAATTATGATTTTTTATTAACTCTAGCATTCACCTAAGACCTCATAAGCCAGCAGAGAACATGTGTGAAAACTTATCAATTTTCCAGAAACTGAACTGGGAATATGAACTGGGAAACTGAAATACAAAAAACACACTTTCTTTAAAGTTATTGATGATGCAATCTTAATTTGAGACTATGCAGTGCTTAATCCTCTACTACTCATAACCCTATTCTAAAATTTATTTAGGTAGTAGGAACAATAATATGTCTTCTGGGCAATCCTAAGTATGAATACTGGAACACATGGGGTAAGTTAAAGGCCTGAAGGATGAACATGCAAGGCAAGTAGAATAGATGTTTAATTCCAACCACAACATTTTTAAGGCCCAGATTTTACACTGAAATTCTCTGATAGGTAATTTGCCAGAAGATATTTTGTATAATGCTCCAGTGCTTGTGATGAACATTATTCACGCTGGACTGTTTGATCAGGTCTGTTGTTGGAATAATGAGTATTATCTGGGAAATCACAATAACTCTATTCTGTGTTCTGTTTGAATTTGAGTGCTCATTTGTGTGAACTGGTTGTTTCCTTGGTGCTGTGTTGTTCTACCCCAATAAAACTGTTTTAGTAGCTTGAAAAACGTTTTCCACAGCTAGTGTGGCACTGAAGGCAAATAATTTGCTTCAAAATTATGTAAGCATTCTTTTGTCAAACATGTAAACAGTGTTAGGAATTTCTCATCACTGACTGTTTCTTTGACAGTAGGCTGGGAATGGGTTTTTATGCATGCATATACAGATTGTTAAGTTATAGCAATAATATAAAAAATTGCCAGCTTTTGAAGTGATATGTACAGCCCAGTGTTAGACCATGCAATAAGTAAAATAGTTACCTGTAACTCTGGCTTGCTATAGAAAAAGAACCAAGTCAAATAGTTTTATTCTTCACACATCACTTAAGAAAAAAAGTACCTTGCGATATATTTACCTTCTTTGTGTCATGTTTTACTCACTGAGCTTCAGAGTGGCTTGAGCTGAGTCAATTCTCACTCTGTCAGGCTGGCAGCAACCAGTCTGTGTTCAAAGTCAATATGAGGAAAATTATGCCAAGCTCAATTGCTCTTTCCTTATTAGATTTTCTTTCTTTTGGGGTCGTGGGAGAAGGAGGAGGTCAGGTCGAAGAGAATTAAAATGTTACCATTGTCTGCTGTTTCTAGAATTAACATCACCACACAAAACTAACTTTTGAGATTCCAATTTAAATAACAATTAAATGTTTCTAAATTATCCAGGCAACAATTCAACTGAACGATTCCTATTTTTTACATAGATTACTTGCTGATTACAAAGTTTGATTCAAAACATCAGGAGCACATGCATGAAAACTTTAAATGTCACTGATAATTCTCTTTTTTCACTATTTTTTGTAGTCTAGACAGCATTTAGGTATGTAACTAGCAATAAAATACAACTGTTCAGTGTGGTCATGGTTTCTCCTCCCTCTGATCATCTTGGAATTCTCCATTTTCCTTCCTGTCAAGAGATGAAAACTAATAAGACAAAGCATGAAAGTGCACTATAACATGTTCTATCTTCTGCATGCTGTTTGAGTTTTAAGAGAGACTGTTGGAATGTTTGTAGAAAGAGGAAGGTCTCCAGAATAACTGGGAGCACAGGCAGCTGGACGTGGTGAGGAAGCAGATGGGTTGCCCACTGAGAAAGCCTTGGCTGGAGTATTCTGTGAGCTGGCTGAATGTCCTGCTCCACCTTGTTCTGATTTCTTCCGTGTGATTTTGTCCAATTTTTTTTTAATCATTTCTTCTTCTGTGTACATATATGATTCTGTTTCAGATCTAATGTTCCATGAAAGCACGTGCAAAATAGTGCACTCATGCAAATGAGCAGAGATAGCATTTCTAAAAATCACATGCTTCATTTTGGCTTCTTAGATGCTCTGCTAGGACAATCTCCAGATGATTTGTTGTAGAAGACACTGTGATCAAACCAGAATGTTTGATCACCTTACACCAGGCTAATTAAAAGGAATGATATTTTTTCTTAATGGCTTTAGAAACTCAGCAAAGAAACCACGTTTCTTGCTTGGAAAATATCAAACTAGTGTGCAGCCAAGATGATGTCCATCTTGTTTCCAAACTGCATTACTCTGTTTGGGATCCAAGGATATTTTAATGGCCATCTTCAAGAAAATCTTGAAACAAAAGAAACCATTTTTATTAAAATATATGAACTACTCTACAGGTTAGAAGAAAACCATTCACTTTACATAAATATGTTCAATAAAGCATCAAGTATCTTTACTAATGTCTAGGACTTGCTGCTTAGATTTCAGAGGAAGCAAGATATCTAAACAAAGGATGGCATCAAATTCCTTTATTGTATAAGCATATATGCCCTTAAATAGTAAAGCCAGATGGAGAACTAAGTTGTTTTATTAGCTAATAACTTATATAGGGAGTACCAAGGTGCTACACTCAGTCCATAACATTACAAAAAATCTGGTTTTTTTTATTCATCATGACTGTAATTTATTTCTTGGTTATGCACTTGTAAGACATCTAGGAAATTCTTAGGGAGATCTTGCTTCTACTTAAAAGGTGTCAATAGTTATGTGTTTTTCATGGGTGAAATAGATGTTTTGCAAAGTCGATGTGACAAGAGTGTGATGATTTTGTGACCAGAGAAGTGATGGGAGGTGACTGACAACCAGGGAAAGTCAGTTTGAATCCTGATACAAAGTTTTCATGTATGAGTCGGAACAAACTGTTTAATCAGGTGAGATCCTGCACCTGTGCTAGAAGTCAGCAACATCTCTCATCACATTGTGTCTGTCTGTCAGATCTCCTGAAAATGTAGATTCCCATGCAGAAAGGGAATGAGAGGCATTGTCACAGCAGGATCCTCTGAATGAAGTCTCGATACGTGAGATTAGTGGAAGATCGATCTTTCAGGTATCCACATCAACAGTGTCACAAATCTAGGTGAGCAGTCAATACACATACAAACATTCTGTTGAAAATAAAAGGACTGTATTGAGCTATTAACTTTTACAGCTTGCTCAAGCAGCTCAGGTGAGTAAGGGATTTTTATATAAAAAGGCATCTGCCTCACAGTTCCTTCTGTGCTCTTACTGCAGTAGTGCTACAAAGACAACCTTTGCAACACATGTGAATGCCTTCTGTCAAATGAATCTTAAATACAGTAATGATGCCCCTTATCAGAAAATGAAAGTTAATAATAAGCAGCAGCAAATATTTCAGGAGTGCATATTCCCCATCACAACTTCATTTCAGTGACAACTTAAAAAAAAAAAAGAACTAAAAATCAAGTATGGAAATAGATACAGGCTGGATTTACCCTTACCTGTGCCAAAAACAATCTCACAATTAAAAACTAGGAAAATATTCATTCTTACTCATTGAAAACAAAGTAATTATGTTAACCATGATTATTGCTAACATCAGTTGCTAAATTTTAGTAGAAATAACTCAAAGCAGCAGCTATTTTATGAAAAGTTAATCAATTCCAAATTTCCATATGTAGCCTATCAAAATATGTGCATAAACATCTTTGTTCCAGAAATGAAGCTTCTATTTCTCGTTATTATATCTGACAAGTTTTGGAAACACAGATAATGCGTTCTCTCACATTTAATGTAAAAAAATCACCGCTCTATTCTTCTGTCAGATTAATTTTTTCATTCCTAATAGCTCATGCACTTATGGGCTCTTCTGACAGCTATTTTTGCAGCAGAGCTACTCTCTCCTCTGTCTGCTGACATTTATTAATCAATTAATCAATAAGTCATTTGAACTCCCTTTGGGAATGCTGAAATACCCGCTGTCCCTCTTAGATTGCAGAACTAAATGATTGCGTTGTTGTTTGTGTTGTAATGGGCGGTGTTATGGAGCTCTTGTTACTAACGAAGTATGAAATCTAAAGCACACTGGAGGGCTATCAGTCGCTTTTTTGCTGATGCAGAAAAGATGTTTCATTCTTGAGACACTGATCTTGAGAAACTTCCTCTTCTTACAAATACATCTGTATGAGTTAGCTTACATATACCTGTAGCTAAAAAGGCATTGGAGAGTGTGAAACTCTTATGAATATTTCTATGAATATTTCTTCCTGTCCAAACTTCATCTTACAGAAAAATCTCCAAAGGGCTTCTCCAGCAAAAGCAAACTGGGTTTCTTAGAAGTTTTGGAACGATTTTTTATTGTGTATAAACTGATTTAGCTCTGCTGAGGATGGTCACTTGCCCTACAGTAAAGCCCTTTGTACTTCATGAAGTTTAATGTAAGTTCATTGCTCGTTTTATTTAAAACTCTACAGAACTGCTATTTTTATCGCAAGGAGCATCAGCTGCCAGATACAGATGTACTGTAAGGACAATAAACTGCAGGAGATGAAAACATTGTAGATTCCTGATTTAACATTAACTTTAATCAGTATTTAGGATAGCTTTGTGTTACTCTTAGATTTTGAATCACTACAATTATCACTTTAACTGATATTAAGATCACTTCTTTTTTTAGCAATGCACTGTTAGATCTGCAAACAAATACAAAGTAGGAGGATAACTCTATCTGTTCTGCTTCTCATGAGTTCTGGGGCACTGCAGAAATTCATTGTCATAGAGGCATTTTGCCACAAAGCACCACTCCCCAGTTGGCCAGAGTGAGCAGAACGCTACAAATACAGCAGTGATTAGGATATCAGCAGAGAAGAATCTGACTTTGAACACAGTGAGAGCTTTTTTCCTGCGTTGAATAGAAATAGAGGTGGAATTGTAAGAAACTTAAAGGAAAACTATTTCTCTGTCTGATCAAGAGATGAATCTGGGCCATGGCTGGAAAGAAGGTGCTTAGATTGCTTAGAGGAGCAGACAGTGTCAACAATCGTGTTGTTGGATTGCTGATACGTAGGCACATAGGCAAGGCTGTAATATGTTCCTCCTAGTGACTGAAGAATAAGAATTTTGTCATAGTACAAACAAAAAAAAGTAGCACTGGAAAGAGTTAAGAGGAGGAAAAAAATAGCAATAGGAACTACTTACGTGGTTTCTCTGGAGTTTTTAAATAGTAAAGTGTTTCAGTCAACATCATAAAAGATTTAACACTATGTTTTCCCTCTGAGGGGCAGAGGTGTTTGGAAATTGAGATTTTAAATATTGGAGAAAGTTATTTTCATATAATCTTAGAATGACTTGTGTTGGAGGGGACATTAAGGATTATCTAATTCCAACCCTCTGCCCTGGACAGGGTTGCCAACCACTAGATCAGGGCCCTGCCCAATCTGTCTTTGTATGCCTTTCTCCACATTGTGATGATCTTACAGAGAAAGGTTGCAAACTGGAAATATTTAAGTCTTCAATCAATAGAGGAAGAAAGGAAGAAGCTCAGGGTGAATGTTTCTTAGTCAGAGAATCTGGGAGCCCTGCCTTTCCTGGAATAGGAAAGATCTCAAATCTCAGTATTCCAGGCAGATATATGATCTGTCTCTACCGCCTGGCTCTCTTCTAATTAAAAATAAAAAATAGATAAGATAGAATTTATCTTGGTCAGGTGAAAACCTCTATTTTTCTTGTTGGAGCTATTTGTAGCTATTTAAATATAAAGTATATGCAAGTGTGTGAGGATTGAGCCTCATGCTGCTGTTTTGCTTCAATCTGTTACTGAGTTCCAACTGACAATCGGTTCCTTCCAATAAAGTTCAGGCAGCTGAAATAACTAGCAATCACAGCAAGGGAACCTGAACCTGGACAAAGGTATTCTGGTGCCCCTGTTGAGACTTGTGAAAAAAAAAAACAACAACAGAACAAAACACGCACCCAACAAAAAATCCAAAACAAAAAAAACCCTTAAGTCACATTGCAAGGTTAACTAGTGATCCTTTGGATGTATTAAGTATAACCTCCCCTTGAGTTGTTAAAATAATCTTGGGCAAAAGAAAAGACAGTAAAAGTAATTGAGAAGTCTAATTTCTGGACCTCCAGTAGAAATCCTGTTAGTGTCCTCTACTCATCTTCCCAAACGTGCACAGATTGACTGCACATATACTTTAAAATCAATAGTATTAGATGATAATATAGAAATGTGAGACTAATGGATAAAGATCTAAAATGCCAAACCAAAGGGTTCAAATTCATATTAATATGGACAGCTAGGGCCAAGCCACTCTGCAGAAAGGAGGGCAACAGGTCACTTTGACAGTTTGTCCACAGTTAATGGAAGTTTATTGACTAAACTGTGTGAAACCACAGAATGAATATTGCATATCACTTTGTCATATGGAAAAACCACGTGTATGGATTTCTGATTCATCAGCTAGAGAGAAAAATCTTTGTTGAATCCCTTTATATTTATTTATTTTTTTATCACTGTGGTGATAGCCATTCACAGAGTGCTGCTGCAAGCTTCTCAGTACATGTTCTTGTCTTAGAGGCTTGGAAGTTTTTTCATTTTAAAGTAGTCCAGGTAATGAGACCACCTCCGTAGGACTTCACATAAACTGGTTCAGCAAGGAGCTGAGTCTGCAATATAAAATGTGGTACCAACTGTACAGGGGAACTTTCAGTTGCTGCAGTCCCACTCACTCGTGTGTAATTCAACAGCATTCAGTACACTTGCACACTTCAGTCTGTTATTTTTCATGCACTAGAAGCCTCGTGATTGGTGATTCACGGCAGACAAGCAGTTCACTTCAGCTGGTAAACGTTAACTGTAAAAGGAAAATGAACCACATTGCACATAGCAGTTCTATGTAAATACCACAAGTTTCCGTAGCTGAGATATGGCATCCCTTGTTTCACATATTGCACAAATGCAGCATAAGGTTAAAATCCTTAATTGAAAAGCTGATGATAATTTAACAATAGATAGAAATGCTTTGACCTTCTGAATAATAAAGAACAAGATTAGACCATCTTCCATTTTTTTACAGCCTCAATATAAAGTGTAGGAAAATATATTTAAACTCTACCCATTTATCTGAGAAGCATTGGAAAGATGGATTTTTCTGATGCGATTTTCTTGTAAATTTTTTGACTTTTAAACAAACTGAACTAAGAAAATGTGAGTAGCCAGACATTTTTGTTAAACAAGGATTAAACAGGTGAAGTCACTGAAATGTTCAATTTAAACTTTGCAGCATAGGAGTTTAGATTTCATTATTTTAAAGTAAACATTTCTAATTGCCATTAATTTTGAGATATTGTTATAGTGAAAGACAATGAAAAGCTTCCACTTTCCTTAACTGAATATTACACCACATTCCTAAAAATCCTGTCAAATCTAAACTTTTTTTTTGGTAGAGAACTCTTCCACTGAACATTTTTGTCTCCATTTATTGGGAAGCATTTATAAATTGTTCCAAATTCCCAATCCTGGTCTGCATAGGCTAAGGGGTACATGGAACACTTTTTAATTTAGGAGAATTAGCCACAGTAGGACAAGCCTCTGCTCACTTTGACAGCTGCGAACACTGGCATACACTGAGGTAAACATGTTTAAATTACATAATTTCCAGACCACTGATTTTTTTGCAACTAACTCCAGGGCAGTTCCCTTGAAAGTAAGACTCAAGGACAGATCTGTGATGCAACATTATTATATCTATTAAAATATGCCAGAAACATTCTGCTCTGGTGGTATTAAACATATTGTCCTAATATTCAATTTGGGCAAGTATTCTGCTCCTCCAGCTGCACCAAATGATAGCAATGGCACTAATCATCTGGCCTAAAAAATTCATTTTTTTAAATTTTGCATGCTTGTTTGTGGCTTTTTTTTTTCCCCAACCAGAAATTATACAATGGTTTTGGGATTTTTTATTTCCCTTTCGTTTTCTGGTCTGACTCTGAGAACAGGAGTGAGTCAGTGCAGAAGCTATTCATCCACAGTATTGACATGTACATGAAGTAGCAAAGCAAGCTAAGGATTTCTATCAAAGTAAGCATAAAGTCAAATCTTGATACTTATGCCTATGTTTTAACAGATTTGTTGACCTGTACACACGCTCTTCTTGCTTTTCTCCTGGTTTACATCCCTTCAAAATGGGAGAAGTATCTGATTAACACAGGATTATCTCAGAGACAGCTTCTGGCAGCCTCCCTCCTCTTGGAGGGCGTCCTCCTTCTGGGCAGTCCAAGTGAAATGACTCCTGTTGATTGAAGAGGAAGCACTATCCTAATTGAGTAAAGGTGTCAGGCAGGTAAGGTATTTGAAAGGAATGCCTCTCAGCTAAATGTTTAGAAGATGTAGAAGAAAAGTTGGTGGTCAGTGAGGTGGAAAACAGGATAGGAAAGGACAAAAGGATTTTTAAATTCAAAATTTAGGAACCATAGAAAGATACAATCCATGGGTTATAGTTGGCATTGTTATTTCAGTTCTGCCATTTTTTTCCCCCCACAGATAAAAATTTCATATAGCACAGAAATGTCTTCCAAAACCTTTTTGGTCCCTGCCCTATTAGGTGGTCATAGATGAACTAAGTACATTTGTATTTGATTACCTGAACCTGTGATTTCTTGAATTCCTATCCTGATTTTAAAAGCATCAATCACTGTCAAATCTTTGGTCTCCTGATTGCAATCATAAGTGACTCAGAGGCTTATGCTAGGCTTGCCAGTGGGTTTCTAGAAGGGATACGGACCTTTTCACACCTGTGCTGGGCCAGTGAGCAGTCTCCTCCTGGGAGGAGAGGTCTTAAGAGACAGCAGGGCGGCAGTGCTTTTTGGGGTCGAGTAGTATTCCTGTCTCTGTCCATACTGCTGCTTCAACTGACATATGTAAAGCCAGCATAATCTCAAGGTGATAAAATACTATGTGGCTTTGCAAAACAATTCAACTCTTAATTTATGGAGATTCTTCTTTAATTAGTACCTAGGAAATCACTGCTTAATAATTACTGTAGCAGGAGTGCATGCACACACAAGATAATGAAAAAGGATTGAAACAATTGCACAACCTGCACTCTAATAATGTGTTTTTAAGTTACTGGGTGATTGAAGTTTCTGCTTCACAGGGAGACCACTACAGTGAACTTGCACTGAGTGAAAAAACGCTATGGGATCCTGTCAAGGAAGCAGCTCCTAGTCTCATGTTTCTGTTATTTCATGAATAGCTTAAATAAGGAAAAATTTAGCAGAAAATCAAGGTCACAGAAAATTTGGGCAATAATAGATGACTATTTGTATGTTGAATGAAACAAAAACAGCAATTCTTGTACTTTGTTATTTTTTCTCCTAGTGGTGAAAATGAAAATATCAGTGGTAATACTGGACAAGATATGCCCTTGAGAAGGCTTGCCTAATTTTTCTTGCCAAGAGGACATTTCCAGCCACATTTTCAGATAGTGGAGCTTGTCAAAACAGTCTGAATAATTCCCCAAAGATTCATCACTTTCCTGTAAGTGTCATGACAGTTTTATAATAGATGTTTTCATTTTTGAATAATAGCCAGAAATATAAGAACACGTTTCATTTCTTCTCAATGAGCATAAGATTTTCAAAAGTCTTTGGTGTCTTGAAACTTCTTCAACTAAATTCAATATTTTTTCTAACTAGCTTAAATGGAAAAAAGAAGTTAGGGCCACATAAGACACTTTGGAAAATCCTATGCTTTTTTTTTTTTTTTTTTTTCATGCATTATTCAATCCTTTATGTGCTTATGGAAGCTCAAAGGGTGCAGTACAAAATGCTCATATCTACACTTTGTCAAAGAGCACTTAACAGCTAACAATCCTCTGCCAAAAAAAATCTGAGCTATGGCTTTATTTAAGAACCATTCAATTTTGTCATATTTCCTTATGGTAATTTTTAACGAGAGTAAATCGCTACTGACAAATACCCCTTTAACAATGGGATATTAATTGAATTAAGATGGAGAATAAAGGAGACATTACGGGCAGTTAAGTGTGAGAAAGCATGTTCGACACTGAATAATTAATTTTCCTTCTGAGATAAAAATGTTGCCCATCGATTTACAACTCCTTCTGGCTATAAAGCCTTTTGGTGGAAACCTGATTCTTAATTATTGTCACAGGAATGCTAAGCTTGTCAAAAAGCTATTTCCATCATGATGATCAGCCTTAACTGCTTGGAGCAATTTTTGTGCCATGTTTAACAGCTGCTTCATCATTTGTTTTCTTTTCAATTAAGCACTCTATTCCTACATGGCTCACAATCTCTTCTGAAGAAAGAAATGCTCATGTAAAGACATGTCTATGTCCACACATATAGGTAACCCCCTCAGCAAAAAAGCTCAACTCCTGTCTGTCTCTGTTCATTTTATTATGCAGCAGAGTGTTTGACCATTTCTGTGAAACACTAGGAGAATATTTGGACCTCCATGCAGAATGTACAAGACACTAAAACTAAATGTTTGTACATTGCCTTTTTCCTTGGTGTGGGTTTTGCTTTTCAGATATAACTGCTTTAGTGGGAGATTTTGTGCAGTTGAGGGCTTTTTGCCTGGGATGAGTTTAGAAAAAAAGCACAGAGAGAAGGATGTCAGCTCTCTCCCCTACAAAATAAGAAGGGAACACAAATGAAGAAACTGGTCTTCTCTGTCTGATGGCCTTAATTGCCAGGATGACAGTATCTCCTGTAAGTATTTTAGTTCTGCACACGCAAACGCACACAAGAAAATTTGCTGGTTCAGTGGTTCACGATGTAAATCAATTCAAACTTAATTTGAGATACTTCATTTAGACTTTGTTTGAACCAGTGATCTGTGGCAAATCTTGTTTGTGCAAAAGCAGAAACAGAAGTTAATAGATATAGAGTGCCAAATTATGTGGTCAGACCAACCACTTTAACTAAGCTTTTTACCTGCAGATTTGACTAGTAATCAAGGACATTTGCACAGAGGTGTCTTGACAGGGTATTTGAATATTATTTCATGTCAAGTGAAAACATGAGTGTACCTTAGAAAATCTGCTGAATTGAAAGTTGGGTGCATGTGTGAAATACCTCTGTTATACAAGTGCAGTTTGGAAGATTTTCTGGAAGTATTTGCTTATTACTGGCAGATCTGGCATTTATGATATTTTAAAAGTCAGACTATTAGAAGCTTGATCTATCAGTGAAGTATATACTTAGTTCTGTTCATGAAATAATTAAAATTTCTGTTGGATTGGGATTTAAATGTATAATTTTATATTTAAGTGCAACTCCTAAGGTTAAAATATAGTCATCAGGTTTATTTGAGTAGTATTTAATGGTGGAGTGGGCCAGGAAAATTCAGGTCCTTGTTGCATATGTTGTCTGTACAAAAGTCCCTTACAGTTATGATGATGGTAAGCTAACCACAAAATGGTATTTTTAAGAGCTCCAGATGGAGAAAAACATCCTTTTGAGATAGGCAGTTTAAAAACTTATAGCTCTGGGACAACCTTAATGGTACTTCTGACAACGTAGGAATTCTTGTTAATTTTTACTTTAATGTCACAAAAAGAAACACGTTTTCTGCAACCTTTTTGGTGATTCATTTCAAAGAGATAGTTGATGTCTTTAACAGTCCACAGTTTCTCCACTAATTCAAAATGGACATATGTAAAAGATTTTCCATAGACTTAACCTGAATAACTTAATTCTAAATTTGGGCTACATTGAGTCCCAGGCCAAAGCGTAAGATGCTCATTGTGATAATGAGATATTGCTTGGGACAGCAGTACAACATCCCACCTTGAGTATTCAGATGAGTGATGAACCTGGGCAGGTGTCAGCCTGTGCTATGAGGAGTTTGCATCCCGGTGACTCCTAATGTAGAGGAAAGAATATTCACATCAGCAGCATGAGAGAGATATGGAGAGGAGATGGAAACCTAAAGGGATAAGAAGCTTCGTATAGTCATTGCTTCCCCTGGTCAAGTGACCCGATGATGATCTAAGGAAGAGAACAGGTTTGCTTTGACAGTGTGGTTAGGCAAATGCTGCTGCACTGTGTGAGCTTCTCAGGCATCTATTTTGTGATGTAAACTCATCTGTTGTTCTCAAAGCTGCAGATGGAGTGCATCAAGCTCTGCTTGCCTCTTCTGCATTTTCTGGCAAGAGGTTATTTTTCTTTGGACTAGATGCGCTGAGTGCTAGTGTCAATGTTCATTGTAAGGCATGAAGCAGTCCAAAGACTCATCTCTGACCCTGAGGCAGTGTAACAAGGCTCTTCTCCAAAACTGTGAACATGCTCTCCATCCTGTCCTACCAGGTAGTCACTCTTCAGACATACTCTTCCTTTTGCTGTTTAACAGATGTAACTCCATCTGTAACTTCTTTAATCTCCAGTTCAGTAGCTGGCAGTTATGATCTCCTACAGTGAAGAGCTTAACTTTCAGTCTATAATCTTTGATTGTTTCTTTTAAGCTTGATCACCAAACACACCCTCTTTTTAGAGAGTTTAGCATTATTACCCCACAAAATATAACAACTCACTTGTGATCTATTTATGGAATTGGACACAAGGTTAAAAACAGTATTACTGGTTTGGACAAAGTTGAATCTATTCATTGCTTAAGCCACAGAGGACTCCATCATGGGATGCTGCAAGCAGAAAACAAGAACATTTTGTTTAGAGAGCTGATCTGATTTAAAGTGGTTCTGTCATGCTTTGATATGCTGAACCTGAGGCTCATGTGCTGAATCCAGCATATGACAACACTGAGGAACTTGGTAGAAAAAAGCAGTGAGTGAGATTATCTGGTTCTTGAATGTTTTTGGTCAGACATTGCAGTCAAACATCTAATGTAGTGAAATCTATGGATTTATGTGCTAGCCCCAGGGAAGTATGGGCATTCAAATGTTGCAGTATAAGAGCAAAATGCATACCCCACACTTGATTCTGTATACACATTCAGAAATTATTTCTCTTTATTTCTCCAAAATGTGCAGGAAGGTATGGGTAGTCAGTAATACTTTTCATTTGATACAAAAATAAAATATAACAAAATTAATTTTAAGAAGTGTAATTGAATAGGAAAAAACTCCAAATAGATTTCTTTTTGAACAATATCTCCTTCATACACACTATTTTACATCATCTAAAAAATGAGAGTAGAACTGAGAAGTAAGAGCAAAAAACCCCCATACATTTATGGCATCGAGTTGAATATGAAATGTGAGGTATTTCAGTATTGGGATACAGACTACTGAGGTAGCCCATATGCATGAAATACTCTTGTAAAGGCATTTAGCATACTTTGCCACATTAAGAAAGGAAATAGAAGAAAGAATTGCTTTGTATATCTCTCTCTCAATATCTATGCATCTAACATAGTTTGAGACCCAACTACAGGTAGAGACAAAGGGAGAAGGGAGGGAGGTGTGACCTCTCCCTCTTAGGATTTATAACTAGATAGGAAAATGAGAAGATGGAGTGAATGGAGCTCTTTGGAGGTTATCTATCAGAGTCTTTCAAAATAGGAGGAGTTGGAAGGAAGGAGGGATGTTAACCATATAGGTGTTTTTTGGGTGAAATGTGTGTCAGGACACACTGAATGTCCACCAGTCACATGGAATGAATTTTGTCAATATATTGATTTCAGAAGTTTTCAGAGAAATGGTAAAGATTTCAAGTTATATGAGAGGAGAGTAAATTAACAGCAAGGAAAGAAAAACTTATTTCAGGAAAGAAATACCAATATTGCAGAGAATTGGAAGGCTCATCTAAAGGAAAAGGAGGTGAAAAATAATTTTGTTAAAAAAAAAAATGCGAGTCACATCTTTGTGGAGAAAAAGTAATGAGCTTACTGAGTGAATAAATGCATTAACATTTCTTTTATAAGATATGATGTAGGCAAGAAATATCTCTAAAAAGAAATATCCCTAAAAAAAGCCATTTCAGCTTTGAGAGGAATAACAAAGTGGAAGCACAGTGATTTCCAAAATATGTCTGTGAACACATCTGTTCCCTGGAGTTTCTTTTATCACTATGCTTTTGTCTAGGCTCCAATCATGGAAAGAACTACTGAAATAAAAAAATTTACGTCATTAGAAATTTTTAAACTGAAGGTTATGTTTCCTCTTCATCAGACTTCTTCTCTAGACTAGTCCAGAGCTAGCATACATTTACATTAAAGGTTGCCACATACTTCATCACCTTTACATCTGTCCCAATTTTCTTGAATATAAATACAAAATAGAATATGGAATATAAATAGAAGATAAACAGAGATCCAAAACAGGGAAGATATATGATAAGTTTAATTCAGGCTGGAGTGGTAGAAATTGCTGTCAGCAGCCATCCTGTTCCTTCACCTCCATAAAAGCAGCCTGAGTTGGAAAGGGCTGATATTGCCATAGCAAAAATGAAGTCTGAGACCTGGAACATCCAGAACAGTTTTGTTACTTCATGGAACTACCAAGCAACATCTAGTCACTTCTTTTATCTATCCATTCTATATGATACAGATTATTTATACATGTAGATTATTTATACATGTTGCAAAAAAATGGACATTGAAGTGTATGCGTTTCTTCCTTGAGAAGAGAAGGAGGAGAAGGTTGAAGGAATCATCAAGTGTGTTATCCATCTTGTTTAATATGCTCTAAAGAAGTGTTTATGTACTACAGTAAAGAAGAAAGTAAAATTAGTAACATATGAATTTACATATTTATTCTTATTTTGGAATTGAAGCATTTTTTCTGTGAAGAAAAGCAGAGGGAGCTGGGGTTGTTTAGTGTGCAGGCAAGAAGGCTCCATCTGGGAACACCTCATTCAGCCTTCCAATGTGTGAAGGGAGCTTACAGAAAGGAGAGAGACCAACTTTTTACATGATCCAGTAGTGTTAGGAAAAGGGTAAATGGTTTTAAACTGAAAGAGGGGAGATTTAGATTAGGTATTAGGAGAAAATGCTTTACTCAGAGAGTGGTGATGCCTTGGCACAGGCTGCCTAGAGAAACTGTGGATGCCCCATCCCTGGAGGTGTTGAAGGCCAGGTTGGATGGGGCCCTGGGTGACTTGGTTTGGTGGGAGTCAAGCAGGCCATGGAAAGGTGTTGGAACTTCAATTCCCTTTCAATCTGAGCCATTCTATGATTCTGTTATTTATTTATTTTAATATGAGAGCTCAGTCATACTCTAAATTTTTGGCCATTAATTTTTTAATCACTCCTCTTCTAATTGTTAAAATCTTTACAGTGCTATGATCCATCTTTAAAGAATCTTTGTTTGACATAATATCGAGAGCCGAGCTACCACATCCAGTAATAAGGAATTTTTTGGATCAGAGGCGACAAGCCATTGGTTCTTCTGGATTTCTCTCTTCCATTTCTTTATTTACTCATGGGATCAAGTACCATATTTTCAGAAACGGAAATAGAAGACTCCTTTAATACAAATGGCTGTATAATTTTATCTGCACTAGAGAATACGTTATCCCTTAGTAGAAAGGATGAACTTGCCTCAGTAAAAGGAATACAATTTCTGGGATCTCAACTCAATTTACTGCTGCCTTTTGGCTTCCATCCAAGCAAGTATTAAGTAATAAGCTTAATTGTAAGCATGTGAACAAATGGGAAGTCCTATTGATTTGCTTGCAGTTCAGGTTGTGTCTAAGTGCTGCATTTGGTCAGTACTTTAGCTGCTCTTCTAAAAAGGACAGTTTCTCCATTCTGCTACGTGTTCAGCACAACAAGCAAAAGCTTCAGCACCAAGCAAAAGTTCCTTGGCCAGGACAGCTTGTTGAGAGTAGATGTATTCTGAGTTGGGCTAACAAAAAGTATACAAGCAGAAAGAAAAAAATGAAGTGGTGAAAAGAATACGAATGACTGAAAATCAACAGAAGAGAAAAAGTGAAAGGACGTATGGACTGATTCACCTATTGCCTGACTCTGATACTGTACTCTGGCAGGTCTCAACGCAGGGAGATTGTATAACAGTTATCACATCTGTCCTGTTTGTGCCCTACATGCAAGTCCAGTATAATGGCAGCAAACACCTTGGAAGGAAATAAGCTGTTTTTAAGGTTCACATCATCTAAGAACTGCTAAAGGGCTGTGGTGGACTCTGCCAGGCTACTTTAAATTCCTTGTGCTCAAGATGTATTTATCTTAACTGTGATGTTTGAAAAACCTGATAATAAAAATGTTGGAGCAAAAGGGTCACAAAAGGTCTAATTTAATGGTCTGTATGTTTTTTTGGGGCCCTACACAGTACCCAGAGGAGGTAAAGTAGATCTCTACATACGCAGTGAGGAGCATTACTGCATTTGCACTTACTGTAATCTATGCAGATACTTCATTTCTCAATTGTACTACCTCAATGACACATATAGAAGGGTAAAGGGATATTAGCAGTTTCAAAATTAACTCAGATCATCCAAAACAAATACAGAATATTCAGTATTGAAGAACAGTTTGTATTTTCTCAGTTTCCTTTCCATGTCCCATTTCCACCTCATTTTATAACCAAAACCCCAAATATGACAGTGGCATATTGCTATCTGTAATATTATCCTTCTGTAAGGTCACTGTCTGTTGACTCTAAAGGCTATTAAAACAGAATAATAAGCAATTTAAATGCATACTCCCATTCTTTGCCCAAGTGACAATAATGGTTAATATTTCAGGAGTGTCTGGAAGTATTAGTTATAATTATGTTTCTATACAATACACAAACATACCCAGAGGTAGACCAACCATTTTTCAGTACTTAAAGAGAAGAATGGGAGAATGAGCAGCAACATAAAACGCAAGCTTAAAATATTAATAATGTGAACTTGACACACTAGAGTCAGGCAGGAGCTCTAGTAATTTATTTTGACATAAAGGGTTTTGAAGACTTGGCTGAAGAAAGTCTAGTTGTGGTCATCCATTTTAACTTGGAATATGAGTAGAATTTCGGAAAATGGGAAAAATATTAATTTTAAGCTAATATTTGAAAAAGACAAATGGGGAATATTAATCACAGATGCATATCCAGTGATAGTCTCTGGGAAAATATTGAGAATGCTGATGCAAAATGCAAACATGAATGAATAAAGGAAAGCAGTATAATCAGTGTTTGTCAATGTTCAGTGGAAATAGATCTTGAGTGAAGTACTATTTTGTCTGCTTTAAATATATAAGTGATCATTCTCTGTTAAAAGGAGTATATCCTGATTTTTAAAGGCATTTAGTAAAGTATAGTCCGCATAAAGACCAAATAATCTATACAAACAGTAAAGTACTAACTAGACAGGCTAGGGACTAAAAGATCACAAAAAGATCACTAATGGAAAAGGATGACTGGCTAGGTCAATTCTCCTAAGCTGTAAGAAACTTTAATTCAGTTCAACATTTTTTCAGTGTAGATACAGGTAAAAACTATTTTTGGATGATGCAAAGATCAATGATATGGAAAATAAACGAATTATGTATTTATGTATCCTGTTGGTCCATCCTGGATTATGTGGTAAAATTAAACATACAAAAGAACCTTACATAAAGCCACATACAAGGGTAAGAAATGAATGCAAAACACAGGAAAGAAACTACATCCTACAGGACATTGTACAATCAATGAATGTACAGATGTTATAGTCATGAGTTATACTAGTGAGCTTAGCTATGTAGTTATTACATCAAAGCAGAAAAGATAGGACACTTACCCATATCCTGTGCTCACTTGCAAAACTCCAGTGGAGTAGATCTCCAGAAGAGATCCTTCCCCAGTGGTAGTCAGCTCTTAAATGGGTCCAGGTCTAGAAATTGCCTTCACCTGTGCTCCCATGGCTGACTCATTGCTCACCTCAGGTGATCAATCAGATGTTCAGGACGTGATTCAGCAATTCCCACACAGCAGAATTATAGAAAAAGTGTCTGAATCAAGGTGTAAAATCTAAAGATGATGAGCAAGAATTGGGATATGGCTTCCTGATGTGATTTCAGTGCGACTAGTCCTGGTGAAACAGCACACCTTATTCCAGTGACTTTAATTAAGATACTGAAGAACTGGGCTTTATTCTAAGAAAAAGAAACATAAAATAATCTTATGTCTGATATGAACATTTTTCTTACAGTGAAAGCCTTACGCAGTTTTATCAAAAATAAAATTGACAGTCATCTGGACTGCAATTTCTACGAACCTGCAGGAACTAATATAGCTCTCTATTTTAGATTCATACTTGGTAACTGGAAAGGAAGCAAACAATCTGAAAAAATAAAGAACATTTTTTTAACAGTAAAAAAAATTAGACCGTAAAGTAAAGTGATTATGAAATGAAATGATCATGCAAAAGATGAAGTATTCAAACCAAGATCTGTCTTAAAAAACTCAATTCTTTAACCAAATGCAAATAACTGGGTGACTGTATGAAATTAAATGGTATGTAATTATGGTCCAAAATGTGATCATTTTTTGTCTTTAATTTCTGTAATAACATAAACACTAGACTAACTGAACTATTTTACTTCAGTCATAGTTTCGTAGAATAGTAGAATCATAAAATCATACAGTGGCTTGGCTTGGAAGAGACTTGGAGATCATTCCAACCCCCTTCTATGGGATCATTTCCCCCCATCAACCAGATCAAGCTGCCCATGACCCCATCCAACCTACTCTTGAACACTTCCAGGAATGGGGCAGCCACAAACATTCTGGGCAGCCTGTGTCAGTGTCTCACCACCCCTTGAGTAAAGACTTTCCTCCTAGTATCTAATCTGTATCTCAACTCTTTTAGTTTTGAACCATTCCTCCTTATACTTTCACTATCTACCCGTGTAAAAACTTTATTTACCTCCTGTTTATAAAGCTCCCTTTAAGTACTGGCAGGCTGTGCCTTGTCGTCTCTGGACTGAATAAGCTCATCTCCCTCAACATTTCTCCAGCCCTCTGAGCATCTTTGAGGCCCTCCTCCACACTGCCCTAACAGCTCTATGTCTTTCTCGTAACAGGGGCCCCAGGTCTGGACAGAGTAAATATAATAACAGTAAGAACTGAATTTAAATTTAGAAATGTAATTATGATACTACTTTTCCATTTTCAATGACAATTAAAATACTGGGAATGTTTGTGAAGAACCCTATTTCAGTGTTATTTCTTCCTAACATAAAATTTGTGTTTTCTTCTATAAGATGAGAAAAATATTACTATTTTATTTATTGTTGAGAACATAAGGCTATGTGTCCAAATTCTTTTGGATGTATTGATTTAAAATTAAATATTGTTTTCTAGCAATAGCTTCCTTTCAGCAGCATAAGTTTTTCACCAAAAAGGCAGACTGCTTTTAAATTAGAGCGTCTAATTAGGTCTAAATTAGGGTGAAGTTCCTATGTCTGTAGTAGTTACAGAAGAGATCAGTACCTCTGTATCTATCCTGGAGAGGGAGCTAATAAAATTATTTGCCTTTCTTCGGTCTTATAAATGATATCTTTGTGTTAGGCACAGGCACCACAAACATATCCTCTGGGCTTGGGAGTATTAGCAGTGTTTCAAAAGCCAGATATTTTTCATTCCAAACAGATATCTGACTTTAGTCTGGGGTCTTTTTGTGCGGCTGAAGATTTTGCCTTTTTTTTCATATCATAAGGATAAATCTTTTGTCAGTGTAATGGACTGTGTCAAATGTGGTCTGACACACACTAGTAAGGAATAATTCTCCCCAGGGCATGCCTCCAGCACCTGAGAAATAGGATATATTGTAGGAAACATGCCCTGAAGTACAGTGTTTTGTTCACAGATAGAAAACAGACAATTTTTTTGGACAAAATCAGAGGTGAATGAAATGCTTCAATGTTTTTAAAATTCTTCTTTTGAATAAATGAAACATCTTTCATCCATTTCGAGCCAGAGACTTATTTGGTTGCGAATCAGCTTAACTTTACTTAAATCAGTAGAAGTGTACCAGCTTTCATCATATGATAATGTTGATTGTCTTTTTCACTGATTGCATTTCATTTCACTGTTGAAAGGACCCAAACTAGTAAACCTGAGAATTCATCTCATGTTGCAAATTAATTTACTTACTTTTCTTTACTTTAATATCTTAGAACAGATGCAGCCTTTCTATTTAAAACTCATGAGTGCACTTATCCATGTCTCAATCTAAGGGCCAGATTGCCCAAGGTTGTTTGCTCAAGATGGCGGAAGCCTAGAATTTTGAAAAACATTAAGAAACTATTCTGCATGGGACTGAGGCACCTATTTTGCCTTAACAACCTTCTCTCTTCTGCTTGCTGGTTTCTCCTTTTTAATTCCTATGTTGTTTAGCATTGCAAAGCCATAATCAAACTGTCTAGTTCAATAGTTAGGAGGTGAAAATAAATAATTAGAGGATGAACTTGTAACACCTAAGTCTTGGAAACTTTCATGAGATTTGGCACTCTACTCATCTTGGTTTCACTGGAAATCTTTACTCCAGGAAAAAATATTAAATAATATTATGTGCAACTGGGAAACCACCAGCCAGAGAATGGGTTGAAATCACAACTTATCTCATGCAGTCCTTCAAGATGCTAAAAGAACAGTAGGTAAAGCTTTCAATCACATTTAAGTTGATAGAGAATATTTTTTCTACTAATTTTGACTACAAGCTTCTTCATAAAATATAAATGTTCACTAATTCCCTAGGTTCTTTTTAGGAAAAATACTTTTTTTTTCATGTAGAAAGTTCTTGTTTTTCACCCATTTTCACCCATTTCACCCATTTAAATGAAATCTACCGATAAATTTATTATGCTTTCACTGGTGTTAATTTACATGGGGGTAGCTAGTTACAACTATATAGCTATTAGGAAAAATGAACATCATATCCCATGTGGTGTCTTGAACTTTGAACAGCTCTGAGAATTGCAGATCTGAGTGTGAAGCAGAATTCTCTCTTTCAGATATTGATTTGTTTGCTGTGAAACCTTTTAAACTGCTAAGTGCAAAGTGCTCATAGCCACAGAGCCACAAGTGACCCTACTTTTCTACCCACTGATATAGAAATATCTGTTCCTACAGACATCCTATTGCATAAGCTGTAGGCAACCTGTCAGTTTTTCAGCATTCCCTTCATTTAAACTCCCTCTTTCTTTGGTGAATTTTCACCACATCATCCTTCTTTTGGAATAGTTCATTTTCAAGATGTGCGTATGAAGGATTGCTTATAAGCATCCTTCCAAAAAAAACCAGATTGATTGTTGGCAGTGTCTCTCTGTGATAGTGACTCAACAAGTCATTTTGGCTCTGAACTGAACCCAAGTTTAGAACCTCTGTGCTTAGATGGGCTGATCTGCTCAGAGGGTAGAAGGGTTACAGGCTGGTGTTTCCAGCCCAGGAGTATGGGGCTGGCTGCAAAATGGAGCCATGGAAACGTCTGTGGTTCTGAGCTCTGGTTCACATGTTGCTGCCATGGCACTGGGCTCAGTAGGAACCCATGCAGCTTCAGAGTTGCACCAGGACAATAGGTGATGGGTAGCAGGAGAGTGTGTGCAAGAATGCCCTAAGGTTCATTTCCTTTTTCCTCCCACAGATTTTTTTCCTACCCTTGAATCTGACTTAGAAGATCTGTAATTAGCAATTCAAATCCCATACATTGCATCTTATTTCTTGGTGCATACCTCACTCTAATATCTGTCTTCGGTTCTCAGAGTATGTGCCACAATGTTCCAAATTCTGTAACTTCTCTCTGGTTACCCTGTTTTACCAAACAAGGGGCAGAAACTTCTATTAGGTGCATTGCCCGTATGAGAAGAATCAGGAATGAAGATAATTAGTCCCTTTCTGCACAAATCTTTCCTGAAATGGTGTTACAGACTTTCCACACTAGTTTCCTGATGCATTAGAAAAGACTATTCCTCCAAATGACATCATGAAGAGTTCAAAATGATCTGTATGTATCATTCGCATTCAGGAAAATCTTTAGTGAAAATCGCCTACAGCTTTGCCTCTGAGCAGCACATTAACACGATGCAAAAGGAGTGTCTTAATTATGGTAATTATAGGATTTAAAATTCATTAAATAAAATATTGAGGCTATTCAAACTCAGATTTTTGAAGGATTATAGTGTTTGACAACACTATGAAAGGTTTAAGTGCGTAGTTTAACTGCCAGAATTGGTTTGTGTTTTGCCCTCATTACTCAGCATGAAAAACATGTTTTAAGTGGAATCTACAGCCCACTTTCAACTGTCAGTCTAAATATGTCTATTCACAAGCTGAGAAATTAGCACAGTGCACAATGCTCTGGTGACACCCATCAAGCAAGAACAACTTGTTGGTTTCTGCATAACTATTTTCAGTCCATTTCGCATTCATGGCTTTCTATGGCTTTCTGTTGCTTGCTTTTGAAGAAACAGAGAGTAACCCTGTTCTGAAGAGTTGACAGTGGCTTAGAATGACTAGAGCCAGAAGAAAAAGGTAATGTCTGGCTTTCAGACTCCACCTCTCTGGCCACTGAATGTTACAGTGGAATGAGGTTAGTGCTGACTTTTCTTCACCTCTACTCCCAGGCAACCTCCAGCCACTACAATGGCACTGTATTTTCACAACTCTTGGTGCTAGGTAAAACTGAGAGAAAGACAGAGTAACAAAAATGTCTCTGTGCTTTAATAATTTCCAGTTCCTGCAACAATTCATGGAGAAAATAACCCTCGGAGGTGGGTTATATACTCCCAAAGAGCCAGCCCCATGATGAGGATTGTTTTTTCTTAATGCCGCTGGTGTGCGCTGAGTAAACCTGGGAAGCTCATTCTCCAATTGCTTTCTTCACACACAAAGAAGCTCTGATTATGGCTCTGTGCAAACTACAAAGTTCTGACCATAACTTTTCAGCCAATCTCATGTCATTCGGTGCTGCTTCTTCATTTCTCAGCTCTAAGTCACTTTAAAATTCCCACGTTCAGCTTGCAAATTGAAAGTTTGTCTTGGGTGCCACTGATATCCTAATGCCTTATGATCTTTTCTGTTATTCTTCCTACTCTTCTGTGCCTCAGTTCATAGAAGATTATCCAGCGCCTATGTACATCAGTAAAGCAGCAACTAGGTTAACTAATGTAAATAGAATTAGACAGTAAAAACTGCATGTAAGGCTAGAATTAGGATCTTAAATGTAAAAAAATATAGCATTTTACTTGAGTTACGTTTATCATTGATAAATCTTTGGCCAATGGCATTTTGTCTGGAGGACTCATTCACCACAATACCCGCAGATGGATTAAAGCTGACTCTGAATCATGACCACTGTTCCTAAGAACAGTTGACTGTTCCTAAGAACATTGTTCCCAAGCAAAATATCAAAAGCAAGTTTTAGTAACCATCTCAAGATCACTTTGGAACATAAAGCAACATTGCAGGTACAGCTCAGGCTCTACATGGTGTCATAAAATGCCTTGTAATCATCCATTAAAACATCTTCATTTAAGGATTGCATACTTGAGTACAGCTTGGGTTACAACCTTTCAGGAAAATTAGAACTGCAGGGTGCTATGTGGATATAAAATGTGAAAGGTTTGAAATCTGCAGCAAAGTCTGATAATAAATCTCATGTGAATCTCACTTTTGCCACCAAATACATGTAAGCAACGTATGGCAACAGTTGCAGAAGTGAGCTGAAACCATGTGAACAACTGTTCACACATAAACTGAGCATGCTTGGAAAATGCAAGTTGTCACAAGAGTGATAGTACAAGAAAATAGAAATCACAAATGATATGGCATATCATCATAGACAGAGACAAAGCATGACTTTTCTTAGAAGTTTAGCATTCTTGAATAGTTTTAGAAGGTTTTTGGCCAAATATGCTTCAGACTTACCGAAAAAGAAATTCTTCTACAAAAATCCAAGAGAAAAATGAATTTTCATCAGGATCTGCAGCAACAGCTCTTCAAGACGAACACTGAAGACAACTTTTTGCAGATTGATGAAATTTTCTTAAATTATTTGTCATGTATATAATGCTGTGCATATTTCTATAAAAGCATGTAGAGAAAGGAAGCCACTGTTTAGGAAATTATCTCAGCATTTTTCCTAAGAGAACTCCATATGAGAAGACAGAAAATACAGGTTTTATCTATAGAAGTCACTGTTTACAATGGTTTCAGAACTCATATGTGATCTCAAGCTCAAGCTTCCAAGCACTATGTGGTTTGGTTTACCTGTTTTAATTCAATAAAAGGGAGGCATTAGGGTTCTCTCCTCTTCTCATGAGGTTTGGGATAACAGGGGTCATCCCCTGTCCTGATATAAGGAATGGCAAACACCCCAGTGATATGTGTGGTCAGAAAGTTTGACCATAGTGTGAGTTCAATCTTAGATCTGGCAAAAACTTGAGGAGAAATAAATAGGAAATAATTTTCTCCCACCAGGAGAGGGCAGAAACTTCACTTTGCAGTAGTATGAAATCATGCGTGCACATCCACAGGTAAAAATATGCCTGATTTCCCAAAACTTTTGACATTAACCTCATGTGTACTTAATTGAGGACCATTTTTCTGGTAATCCTCACATTCAAGAGAATACTTTTCTGAAAGACTGCAACTAGAGATTCACTCTTCTGTTCTTCATTTTCATGTTTACTCCATGCCAGTTACATTTTATAATCCATCTGCTTCTCACCAGATCAGTAATTTTGTTTTCTTTTCTGGCAAACATATCTTCAGAAGCCCTGCCAAAAAAATCCGAAGTCTCAAGTTATTTTTAAAAGGTGCACAAAATGGAGAAAAATCAAAGTGAATGCAAGTAAGTATTTTTCATTCCTTCCTAATTTCAAATTATGTAACTTCTGAATAAGAGGGTAAAAATCTTGAAAGCTGATGAATGTTCACCATAGACAATTGTCCTTTGAAAACAAATGAAAGAAAGACACTGTTTAAATTTGCCCAATTTCTGGAAAAGCGGAAGGCCAAGCTTCTTTTTAAAATATTAAAGCTGGTCCCTTGGCATTTTAAGGAGAATAGAGTGTGCGTATGAGCTTTTGTAACTGTTATTAAAATACTAGTTTTAGTTTACAAGTTGCCACACTGAACTGAATCCCATGTGAACTGCTGCTTGTAGGTGAAATGACAATCTTTTCAGTTTGCAGTAGACAGATGTCAACATTACAGCTGGAACTGATCATAAGCTGTCATCATTACTGGAAGTAACTGAAACTTTTCTTGAATGTAGATAGCTAGGACTAAATGGACATGAAAACGAATTCATCCTCTCACACTTCATATCTCATTTCTCGAAGCAGACAGGAAAGAAGGCAGAAACTCAATTTCACAGGACATTGGGCAATTTTGACATTTGTTTTCATGTGCATTACAAACAGAATATGGAAAACTCAACATTTTCAGCGTAAACAAAATAAATAATTTCCTCTCAATTGAAATGTTTTGTTCTGACTAAATCTAAACATTCTTTTTCACTCCTTTTCAGTTAAGGACAGTCAGGACAAATATTGGGATTCAATATCCTTCCTATGTTTCAGTCCTGAAATTAAAGCCAGAAATATTTCCTTCTGAGGATACTGAAAAATTAACTTCTTCCCTCTTTCCTCTGCTGAAATTAAAGTGACTTCATGAGGTATTTTGAATTTACAAAGTAGGATTTGTCAGAAAATGTCTTTGTCAATATTTTCTAGTCTGCAAATCAACTTTGAAGAAGCTCAGCAGTGCTGCCTGGGCAACACTGAGCTAACCTGAACAAACTTGGGAAACTTTGAGTAGGGTGAGTGTTCTGTACAGTCCACCTTCTCACCTTATTGAGTCCCATGGTCTTATTGTCCCTATTATCCTGCCTTTCTGTTTCTTGTACTCTGTATTAAAGATTACTCCATGTAAAAGAAAAAGCTTTAGGAAACAATTAAGAGTACAATTAAACAACTAAAAGTCTGCCTTCACTGGAACTAGAAAAGATAGTAAATTTTATGAGTATTTTAAAATACAAGACATGCAAATAGCAAAGACAGACTTTCTAAAACAGAATTCTGTGGGAACAAGTTTCAAAACTACTCAGATTAATGATGTATGAGACCTAACTAGGCAGTGTAAAGTGGATGGAGGGATTCTGCTTCAAGTACCTGGTGTATGGGAGCTGCTGAATCACGGCCTGAACCTCTGATTGATCACCTGAGGTGAGCAATGAGTCAGCCCTGGGAGCAAAGGTGGAGACAATTCACCTGTGCTGCAGGAAGGGTTGGAGCCTGGCTCCACCTCTCCTAGACTCCATTTAAGAGCTTACTACCAGTAGGGATGGATCTCTTTTTTGAAGATTGCTCTTCTTGGAGTTTTCTCAGTAAGCTCAGGATAAGGGTAAGCTTTCTGCTGTTTAGTCTAACTTTCCTGTATATTTCCTAATTATATAATCTGTATCTTCACTGATTATACACATGGTCATAAAAAAAATGCAAACACATTTAAGTGGGGCATCTATTAGTGTTTATGTTGTGATATACCTTGAGTGACATACATGTCTTTAATCGAATATGTGGATTCTTAAAAACTAGATTCTAGTATCACTTGTGGCTGATACTCAGAGAGAATGAGTGTATAGTTTGATTTAAGGAATAATTTCCATTGGGAGTCATAAACATTATACCACTGTTTGTTCTAAAGAATACCACCTCTCTGTTTCAAAGCAGGCTTCAGAATAAAAAGTCTGCGAGGATTTTATTTCCTGTCTGGCTCATGTGTTGTGTTCTAGTGTAGAAAGTTCTGCAGAAAAATCTCAGAAGAATTTTTCTTCTTACCAGAGGAATGGGAGATACTTGAAAAACCTTCCTGGAGAGAAGACTAAAAACAATTGAAAAGGAATTTACTATTTTTCCTAGACCTCTGAAAAACTATTATAGCGTATCAAGTTCAGGCAACAGCAAAGGCAGACTAACATCTAAAGCATTCAAATCCGACTTGAATATCCTTCAACCTACCTTTCAGTAAGTGGCGTTCCTATTGCTTTGCCAGTTACACCAATGCAGAGAGGCAGACACATATAAATGTGCACCTGCCAGGTGGCTCCATGTTATTGTTCTCCATGACACAGCCCCTCTCTGCTAAACTCCTGAAAGCCTTGAATGTGGGACAGCACAACTCATTTACTGATGATACTAGGATTTAGCATGGAATCTCTTCAGAGGTGGCTCCAATATCTTTGTGTGTCTATGGGCTTCTTTCAGCCTCACACTACTTCTTTGTATCTCATTCTAAAAGCTCTTCCATGCATTTTTTTTTTTACACAACTTCCATGGTCTCAACACCTCTTCTCTCTCCACATGTAACAAATTAAATAAGAAATGTAAGAGGAAAAGGGTACTTAAAATAGTCTGATGAAGGTCAGTATAGTTTTATTCCTCTTCCTGATCAACCTCTTCTAGAGTGATTCCTAAGGGGTAAGAAGCACTTAATACACACTTTTGGTCCTTACATAAGTCCTCTTCTTCTTCCAGTGATCAAGACAAAAATGAGGTCTTTGGGACAATTAGTGCATCTCCTTTCTTTCACTTACTTTTATGCTAGATGAGGTAAAGGTGCTTGAAAGGAATGCTTCTGTTGATAATCAGGCACAGTTTTCCTCTCTGCCCTGCTCATGTTTTCAGCTGACTGCATTTTGCAAGTCTCTTTCTCCTCAACAAAATGAATTTCCCATCATATGATACTGTGATAAAGATCTTGGACCAAATGTTTCCTTATGGCTTCCCTTGCATTAACGATTGCTGTGTGGAAGAGATACAGATTTTGCAATGACCTAGCATGGCAGTTGTGTGCTATTTTCTATTTCCTCTTTAAGGCAAAGATTTATTGGGATATTCAGAATGTTTGGACTTACTCTTTGGTATGCACTGAACGGATAGCCAGAAGTGTGTTCATATCTGTGGAACTCTAATAACTCTGCCATGGTGATAGTGAATGGTGAGGCAAAAAGCACAGCTCAGAAACTGGTTGCAGAACTATTGGAATCCCTTCAGTTACCAAAGCAAAGGCATCTGCTACTACTGAAGTGCCTTCAGGTATTCTGCAGCCATTCCAGCTGCCAGTCCAAAAGGGTCCAGGGCTCCATAGGTCTGCATCCCATCTGCCAGCACACAGTATGTTCCAGATACTCTTGGGGCATTTACAGGAATAAGATGTTTGGATAACCTCACAAATCACTAAGCTGTTTCCATCTGTCTCTGGAGCATCAAACTCTTTGAAGAGAAGTACTTGGATAAATATGGCTAAGGAAAAAAACAGCAAACCTTGCTTTCTTCTGTTTATAGTTAAATGAGAAAAAGGGGAGAGGCATACAGGAAGTACTACTAGAAATAAAGCTTTACGTTAGGATTGAATTATCAGGTATTGGCATTAGAATGAGGAAGAAAAGAGGATATGTTCAGCCAGTTTTGTCCTTTTCACGACAGTATTTCTGAGAAAAACACTTTTTTTTTTAATTAAAAAAAGTTACAGAAATTTTCCAATCTAATCAAATCTTCCATTTTAATATGGAAGATTTTTTATGTATTTACTTATTTAAGAAGGCTTCTTATTCCTAGCTCTTTTCACCATCTTTAGAAAAAGAAAAAAAAAAAAAAAGATAAAATAATGTTTCAACAGTAAGCAAAAGCATTCCACATCAAATTCACAGCTCAGCCTGTTTTATTACATTATTCACTGGAAGCATTATTTTGGAACCAGCTCTACCAAGGTGAACCAAGAGATTAGAAAATGGGGAATTGTGCTGTGGACCTTTCTCAGAGACGTGTGATGTGGCTAAGGACCAGGGTGGTTCAGCACTAAACTGCCCACTGTTCTGGCTTCAATTAAGGAATTAAAATTGCTGTTCTTGGTACATTCATCTCTAAGAGAAGATCACAACACAGCTTGCTGCATTTCCAAGGAAAACTGCTGCCACGTTCACATACTCCATTGTATATTCTCCAAGCAATCTTTGAGACATATGTCCAGGTGAGATACATACACTGCACTGCTTAGTGCAGCCATTCATCCCAGCTTTATGTGGCTACAGGCAGAATAAAACAGCCCCCATTGATTTTAACAGAGTCAGTTGGGGTCCTAATGAGCATTATCTAGCCCAGCAGTTCTGGCTCTGTACCAGCAATGTGAATGTTAAGAATTATGCATTTGTGAAGGAGGGTAGCTTGTCATATATTTCTGGAAAGTAGTTTAAATACTTGGCTTTAAAAATGGGCATGTTGACAGCAACTGGGCTTTGCAGGCTAAATCCCTCAGATATCAGCCACTCTAGCATCAGAAATATTTTGACGTCAAAACAAAATAGGCTATTTACTTTTTGAAGTTAAATTAAATCCAGAGAGTATGATGCCATTTAGGATGCTGGAGTTCTGGATCATTTCATCCAAATGAGCTGAGCAAAGAATAAGTTATGAACAACTCCATGAAAAACAGAGGCCAGGTGTTGTTCTTGTGCACCTCAGTTCAAAGAGAAGTGTATCAGGGCCAGTGGTGTTAGAGAAGAGCAGCATAAGAGAATTCGTCACAGAATCATAGAATCACAAGGTTGGAAATGACCTTCAGGATCATCTACTCTAACTGTCCTCCCATCACCATTTCTACCACAAGCACTAAACCATATCTTGCAGCTCCTCATCCAGATCCTCTTGAATGCTGCCAGGGATGGTGACTCCACGTCCTCTCTGGGCAGCCATTCCAGTGCCTGACCACTCTCTGAGAGAAAAAGTTCTTCCTTATGTCTAACCTAAACCTTCTCTGGTACAACTTGCAGTCATTTCCTTGGGTCCTGTTTGTTGCCTGGGAGAAGAGGCCAAACCCCTCTTCACCACAACCTCCCTTCAGGAAGTTGTAGAGTGCAATGAGGTCTCCCCTGAGCCTCCTCTTCTCCAGACTAAACAATCCCAGCTTCCTCAGCTGCTCCTTATAAGACTTGTGCTCCAGACTCCTCCCCCATTTCGTTGCCCTTCTCTGGACTCACTCCAGGGCCTCAATGTCTTTTTTGTAGTGAGGGGCCCCAAACTGAACACAATACTTGAGGTGCGGCCTCACCAGTGCTGAGTACAGATTTTACTATGCATTACACATTTCAAACGTATTTCCTTCTAATTTCTCATCATTGAAAAATGGATTGTTGGCACAGAATTAATTCTTCAGATATTGGTGTAATAAAAGGCAATTCTTCACAGTGAAATCAGTTAAGTAATGCATCTCCCAGTCTAAGCGAGGGGATTCTCAGGAAGTTTCATCAGGGGTAGTTGGGAAAGTAAACATCCTGGAGAGGAAGATCCAAGGGAGAAGTCTCACTGTTTCCATTCCTCTCCCCATAGCATCTTCATAGGATCATAGAATGGCTGAGGAGGAGACCTTAAAGTCCTTCCAGTTCCACTCTTCTGCTGTGGGCTGGTTGCCACTTTCCAGATCAGGATGCCCAGGGCCCCATCCAACCTGGTCTTGAGCACCTCTAGGGATGAGACACCCACAGCTTGGGCAGCCCGTGCCAGAGTCTCAGTACCCTCTGAGTAAAGAATTTCTTCCTAACATCTAAAACATGCCTCCCGTTTTTTAGTTTAAAACCATTCCCTCTTGTTCTGTCACTATCAGACTGTGTAAAAAGTCAGTCCTCTTCCTGTTTACAAGCTCTCTTAAGTACTGGAATGCCACTGTGAGGTCTCCCCAGACCATTCCTTTCTCCAAGTTAAACCAGCCAACTCTCAGCCTTTCTTTGGGGGTCTTGATAGTTGAAAAGCTTAACATGAGCCAGCAATGTGTCCTTGTAGCTTGGAAAGCAAATGGCATCCTGGGCTCTATCGGAAGAGGGGTGGCCAGCAGAGACAGGGAGGTGATTTTCCCCCTCTGCTTTTGTGAGGCCCCATCTGGAGTACTGTGTCCAGGTCTGGAGACCTCCGTACAAGAAAGACTGCGAGCTGTTGGAGAAGGTCTGGAGGAGAGCCACGAAGATGATCAGGGGATGGGAGCACTTCCCCTATGTAGACAGGCTGAGGGAGCTGAGCTTGTTCAGCCTGAAGAAGGCTGCGGGGTGACCTCATTGCAGCCTTTCAGTACCTAAAGGGAGCCTGCAAACGGGAGGTGAATCAACTCTTTGAAAGGGTAGATAACTGCAAGACAAGGGGAAATGGCTTTAAGTTGAGGGACGGAAGATTTATGTTGGATGTCAGGGAGAAGTTCTTTACAGAGAGAGTGGTGAGGTGCTGGAACAGCTGCCCAGAGAGGCTGTGGATGCCCCATCCCTGGAGGTGTTCAAGGCCAGGTACTGCTCAGGCAGTCCTACAGGCAGAAATTTTTCCGGTAGACCCACTCCTCTCTGGAAATGGACAAAATTTCCTCAGAGTTCTCTGAGATCTCATCTCATACCAGGTCCCATAAGAAATGGAGATCCTTATCGTTGGTGGAGACAGAAGAGGAGGTCTTCTTTCTCTACCAGCAAGGAAGGAGTGCCTTGGTATTTCCCTAACACTGAGCAGGCACAGATCAGGATTTGGCTAGAATTTGAACTGTCCTCAATCCATCATGAAAAGCTGTCACAGGACACTAGAATTAAATTTAAGAGAAAATGATTATCTTTATGCCCTTCAGAAAGGATGGAACAGGCAATTTAATAATTAATATAAATTAATCTTGGATTTTCTCTTGGCTCTGCAGTTAGCCAAAATAACTCACAGAGTTAGGTTCATTTATGTAGAGCATGTTTGTGTTGGCTGGTACATAACGTAAGGGAGAGGATTAACTTTGCAGATGGATCAAACTCAGTTACTCTGCTCTGTGCTACCAAAAAATCACACTGGAACAGGAAAAGATTTCTTCCATCTAAAGCTGTCCAACAAACTTTATGGTTCTTCTTTGGGGTGTTGGAGAATGCTCTCAGAAATATGGTTTGATATTTGTATGGTCTTGTGTGAAACCAGGAATTGGATTCAACAATTCTTGTGGTCCTTTGCAACTCAGAATGTACGATTCTCTGATTCTGCAAACTGCAGATATGAACATAGTAGTTTATGCTTCTTTGATCTCATACTTAGCTACTCTAAGGGCTTTGGAAAAAGTACTGCTCAGCCAGATTAAGAAATTCCCTTGGTATATAGCAAACTCGCAAGAAATCAGGACTTCATGACTCCATCAAGAATAAAATATTCTCTCCATGGCAATATGTACAGGCACAGCGCAGGGCACTGAGAAAATGTGCACTTACAGAACAGTTTCTTCCTCTCCTGCCTAAATTAGCGGATTAATCAACTGGCCATGAAAGCAAAAATATTAAATATTCAGGCCAAAGGTATTTTCTTAGACACTTCCAAGAAGTAAAAACATTAGTATAAATCTTCCTAAATATATGCTTTTGGAAAGGGATAAAAAGAACTAATGAGGAAAAATAAAGAAAAATTACTTACTTCACAGAAATGTTAGAGGGTGCTCATGTACCATTCAGTGCCAAGAAGAGCTAGTGAGTACCAAATTTATTTCTTTCATATAGTATTAGTATTAATGTGAGGGATATTGGGGAGTCACTGAAAAATGACAAGTGAATGGCAGGTTGTATGTTTTGGTGATAAATCTGGAAGCCTGGTGGAAAATACCATCACATGAAGACCATTCAAAAGATTCCTATATGGGAGTGGCCACCAATAGCCTCTTGCAGAGCTGATTCTCTTCTTTCTCTTGTTGTCTGTGCAGAATAGAACACTTCAGATTTTGGTGTTGCCAGTCTTATCTGCAACAGCTGAACACTGATAGTATTTGAAAATCTATAGTTTGGTAGTAGAATCCAGATTCTTTGAAAACATCCACTTGGCTACACGCATGGAAGATCCTATGGAATCTGTCTTGAGTATAAAAGCTCTTGGATGGTGTTTGTCTTTGATTAATCCTATAAGGTACTTTGTAAGGCTTCCAGCAACTTTTAAGGGTGTTGCATTTTTAAACTTTCATAGAGTTTCAGCTCAGAAACCCAGTCTTATATTCTTGACGTGAATAAAACTTATTTAAGTACAAGAGAAAAATGCACATGGTAGTATTTTATAATCATGCCATGAAAAGCTTTATGAAGGTTAGAGCAGAGAAGTTAATTTTCACAGTATTCAGTCCCAATTGCAGAATAGCAAAAGATGATAGTTGAACAAAAATACCATTGTTTCACTGGGAAGCAATTAGAGTGGTGATGGCAGGTCTCAAGTGAGAATGTAGTTCCTCAATGAGCTGTAATTACCTGCTATTTGCCAAAATTGCCATTAGAATAAGAACACTGTCATGATTGAAAACCCTAATTACCTAGAATTTGGAGGATTGTAGAAACTGTTGGCTTTTAAAGGGCTAACTACATTTTAAAATTGGAATTGGATTGAAGCGTCCCACAAGTTTTATATGACTTTATATTACCTTTGCTTAAGATATTGAAGTGATGGATTTTTTTATTAAGTCTTGATCATAATGGAATAATTTTTCAGTCTGAATTGGACCCACATTGTGCTGTTTTCTTTCTCTTCTAAGGGCCATATGCTTTCACACGGAGAACAAATTTATCGCTTTACATGGGACAGATCATGAATACAAATGAAGTGTTGGAGAAAGAATAAGAAATGTGGTTATGATTATACTGTGTTTAAGGCCACAGTGGATAGATGAAAGCAATAACACTAGATTGTTGTTCTAGTAATTATAAAAACAGAATTTGTAATGATTTAAAATCTAGCTCCACAGAAATACAAAAGCAATGTGCTCTGGAGAAAGTTTGCATGGAAAGATTTGAAACTGGGATAAACATTCAATTTCTTGATGAGAGGAGGTTTTGGCTTTGTTACATTCAGGGACTCAAAATTGTGACCAATCTGTATACTTAAGCCATATCCATTTATCCCTGTACTTTAACACAGATTGTGACTGGAACCCAGCTCTCTGTAGAGCCATTGGTGAAGGCAACTGTTGTGTTATTTAAATGGTTTAAGAAAGGTAATGGCCCACAGGCTTCAAGAGCGCTAAATGGTCCTCAATATAAAAAAAAAAAAATTTGTTCCCATACCCTGGTAGATGTAATGTAATGTTAGCATAGGTGGTTAAGCAGTCACAATAAAAATAGAGGTGAAGAGGTGAAAGATATTTTTCAAAAAGTATTAAAAACTTTTAGCAGCTGTTTATCAGGCTTAGAACAAAACAAGTGAGCTGTGAAAGAGAAGAAACTTCTTTCCTGTTAAATGACATTTTAGAACACTTTTTATTATTTGGGAAGTAAAAAGTGATGAAAATGCAGAGCTTGAACAATCTGAGATGAACTTTTTATTTCTTAACTTTGCAACCATATCAGAAAATCAACAGAGAAATATTTTTAGTGATTGTTGTCACAAGGATACTTAAAGTTTAATGACAAAGCTGAGTGAAGAGAATTTGCAAAATGGGGATGTGTGCGAGAAGAGGGGTATGAGAATTAAAACTGATGCAGAAATGATGTTGATGTTGTGGATGAATTTGCAAAGATTGACATAGAGAGGATAAGAGGAGGAGAAATCTGACAGCGTTTGAATGAATAGAGTCCAGCTCTCCTCTCTTGTGCTGGGATCTCCGTGGCTTTATACCTCATGATTCAGTTATAAAAGAAATTGTTTTCTGAAGGGCAGGACGTGGCCTTTCATAGTCACTGTCACAGTTTTATGAATGTCACAGTGAATTCCTTGTTAACATAGATTTTCAAATCAAAACTGAATGCCTTTCTAAAAATGAGGCATTTGTCCATGAAGGAGCTTCTGTTCTTGGTGCATGGGCAGCAGACAGGATAACATGGCTTGTGTTACAAGAAAGCCATACACAGTCATATCTGGGCAGTAATAGACAGGGTACTATATATTATCTTCTGAAGAATCACAGAATCACAGAATCATAGGGGTTGGAAGGGACCAATTGGGATCATCTAGTCCAACCTCCCTGCTAAAGCTGGCTCGCTACAGTAGGTTGCAGCTCATGAACACTCTCCACTCTTCTTCTTCTGTCATCTCCACTACAAGACATTGTTTTTTTTCTACAAAGATGCACATTTTTATGTGCAAGAATGTAGGTAGATATTTCTATCAACTTGTTCTGAACTTCTTGTTGTAAATCATTTGTCTTCTGTGGATTTAACCACAGTATGGTTTAGTCCATATTAAATTTTAAAACAACTGGACATAAAAGAACCAGTGGAAGATCAAACCTCTGCTTTATTAATCTGAACTAATTCACTTCTTCAGCTCATCAGTTTCACCTCATCATTATATTAATAATTGTCCATTAATAAAGCATTATGAATATATTAACTTTTTATTGTGTTGTTTGGTATTCATATAATTAAAAATTGAAACTCACTCTTGGCTTTATTAATTTATGATTAATTATATATTTGCTTTTTAATAATTTGTCGGTGCAGATAAGAATAATGTTTCTTTAGGCAGAGAGGGACTGAACTTCTTTCTGGGTTCCTGTAGCCAAAAGAATTCACTTTGCTGTCACAGAGTGGAGAATCTCTTCTGTAGCAGTTAGATTAAACCAAGCTTGGTAAATTTTTCTGGGGGATGACTGGATATGTGGCAGGGCATTGACATCCAGAAAAATGGATCTGTTGTGAGTAGCACTGGGGGAACACAGTGAATTGAAGTACCTCTGACCTGAAATGTTCATAGAGAAAGATTTTGAAAATGGAAAATTTAACTATTTTGATGTTAGTCTAATGGAGGAAAAGCAACCAAACAAAAGAACTACTGAATAGAAAATTTGTATTTTTCTCCTGCACAAAATAATGCATTGCTAGATAGAATAAATAGTAATAGAAGTAAGAACTTCAAAAGAAAATTTAGCAATGGACTTATTTTTTAATATGTGTGAGCATCCATGCAGAACAGAGATTCCAAAGAATGATTCTGTGTAAAATTAAAGCAGCATAGTTTGTCCACATTCAAGATAATACAAAGAACATTTCAAATATATTTAATTTTCACATACCAGGAAGCTCAAAACAAATGGCTGTTACTTTGTAAAGAACTTTGTAGAGCAATCCTGCACATTCACTTTCACATTCAATCTGAGCTGTTACCAGCTTCTGCAGGCTTGATGCTATATATACACCAAGGTCATGCAAATGCACGGTTCATATTTAGTAAGACACTCCTCCAAAACTGTAGGAAACAGCTCACAGTTGAGCTTCTTGTACGTTATCTTGACTGTCACTAGGTACCTTCACTGCATGCTGTGGCTGATGATTTCTATTAATACAGAAAAGAGAATTTTGTAAATATTTGGCAGAGATATGCCCCACTTTCTGCAAAACATAGGGAAAAAAGAAATCTCTATGCTCTTCTAGCTGCCTGTAAAGAAGGGTCTCACCTGAACACCTATTTAGGTGGTGAAGAAAACACAAAAAATTCTCTTCTTGCGTTAGTATACGACAGTCCAAACACAGGCTGCAAATACAGACAGAAATATGTATTAGGGACCCCTGGCACACTTTAAACCAAAGGATCCAAAGGATCATTTCATAGCTGTGAGAGCTGGAAAGGTTTGCAATGATCACGACTAGCCGGAGAGGACTGACTTCAAAGTTTCAATTAGCAGCCATGATATTGAACCAGAACTTTTGACTTCTCCTGAGCTGGGCTAGGGACATTCTCCAGAGACACATATTTCAGTTTTAAGAATACTTTAAGATTAACCATGATCAGAACTAAGCATTAATTAAAGACAAACATCCTATTTCAATGAAGCCATGAATGCAGTCATGAATGATTGAGGTTGGAGGAGACCTCTAGAGATCATGCAGTCCAAACCCCTGATCAAGTAGGGTCCCCAACAGCATGTTACCCAGGACTATACCCAGACAATTTCTGAATATCTTCGGGGAAGGAGGCTCTCTGGGCAACCTGTTCCACCGCTCAGTCGCCGACTGAACAGAGGTCTTGCATTTTTGCTTTTCTGTGAACTAATAACTTCCACATACTGAACACTGATGTGGAGATGAAATTTAATGGAGTCATGAGGAAAAATAATGAGGGATTTCCTGAACTAAGTAGAAACAGGCAAAAAGAATGCAAAATGTGTTTTTTTAGGAATTTTTACTGTGTCACACTGAGCTCTGTCTACAAGTATTGTCAAGTCAGCTGTTTTCCTGACAAGAAATATGCTGGGCTGCAACTTTTAATTCAATAATTTTTTGCACCTCTTGATGATGAAAATTCCTGGCTTTCTCTGAAAAGAAAGATGGCTTTCTACTATGTACAGGGATGTAGAAGTTCCTGAAATTCAGGAAGAAGCTTTGGAATACTGGAAGCTCATACAAGAATCTCTAATACTCCTTTTGGGTCTGTCTCCTGCTTCTGCCTGGGGTAGAGTGGCAGATGGGAGAGACCAGAGAACAAACTGCTGGAAAATATCTTACTAGTGCCAGTGATGTAAAAAAGGAGGAAATAACCAATAACAGCAGTCATATTTGCCAAGTAGGGACCCTACAACGTGGTGTAGCAGTGATATTATGCAACTGACTTTGAACTGTCAATCCCAGGAGGACCATGTTCCTGTTGTTTATATTCAGTGGTTGCCTGTTTGATGGGAAGTGTTGCAAAGTGGTACTTGAGCAATACCAATCTCTGAAGAAAAAGAAGGCAACAACAAATACCTTAATTATCTTACAAATTAAGGGTTCAAATCCATTATCAGTGACTTCAGAAAAAAAGCTTGTAAGTTCTTACTTCTGACTGGTACGAGCAACAGTGCTAGCTATCACAGTGTACGTATAAAACAACCTTTCAGAGGCTGGTAAAATTTTCAGAGCAAATCTCTATTCAGTGACTATATGCATTATATGCAGAGCAGCAACATGGTGAGAGTCTATTAACCAGTGCTTAACTAATGCTAAATTACAATGACATTCACAGGACTACATCATGAATTTATTATGCTATGGACGACAAAGGGAATATGAAATGAAACTGTAATGAAGGGACGTATAAACCTTTACACTAATTTTTTAACATGCGCAAAAATATATATATTTTTTTTCTGGAGATCAGCTTCTGCATGGCAGAACAATATGTTGGCTTGCTGAAACTCTGCTAAAAGGGCCCCGGAAAAACAGATGACAGACAAATGTCTTCTGAGAAGGGCTTTGCAGTGCGCACACTTAGATCTGAATTTTAGAAATGAGCCGAGGGATTTTCCTTAGTTTCTGTTCTGAAATGACAGCTGCATGCAGAACAGCCCAGGCAGTATGATGAGTTTATATAACATTCTAGAAATGCAAGCTCTCTATGATTGCATCATGTAGAGAGATATGGTTGTTTTCATTTCAGAAACTCAAAAAACCCCTAAAAAACAACAACAAAAAAAAAGCCAACAACAAACAAAACACAAAAAACCTCAACTCACAATGTTTAACTCAGAGTGTTATCTGCATCTCATGGAAAGCACTGTGCACCTTTTCTTTCCTTCCCAGGAGCTCTAAATGAAGCCAGTTATATGCTGTGGAAAGTGAAATTCAAGTGACCAGCTTTGCGATTTCACTGCATATAAGAAGGCATCTGATTCCAGTCAGAGCAAGTATGTTCCTTGCAAAGTGCAATAGGTCAGAGCCTAACTTCTCACAGGCAGATCCCACCTCTGGGTATTTGCAGTGTATGTTTTCTGCTGTGACTTACTCTGACATTGCACAGGAGATTATCCACGGTGAGGAAGTTAAGAGAAATTGTTATACATAAGTATGGCAAATTTCATATCTTTTCTTTAGTCTGAGTCCAGAGACATGGTAGGTGATGAAGAAAAGTAATTGCAGTGCTATGCGTCCTAGGGACAAATTTTCCATTTCATTGTCAGCTCCTCATAGAGGTGAGACTTGCTGTTATGTTGGCTCTGGTGTTCTTTCTGTCACAGGAAAGAGACCAAGGCATGTAGTCCATACAGAAAAAACAAACATCTAGCAATAGGAGGTCAGGACACAAGAACTTGGATCATCACCTTCACCGCCACACAGGGTTGCAAGATGAACCATAGCAAAGGAAGGAAAAAAAAAAAGAATTTCAGAGTCCATATTCACTGTGCTTCACTCTATTCTGAGGAATTCTGAGGTGCTGTGAGACTGTCTGTGGCTTATTGTGTAGCCAGTATTATTTTATTAAAGACAGAATCTGTCCCTCAGTATATTCAGTTTCTGAGTTGCTTCCAAAAATAAAAAAAAATAAAAAATAAAAAAATCCAGACAGTGGAGTCATAGTAAGTACAGTAAGTAGAGTGTTTTGTTCCATTAGTGTCCCGAGAAAATCAAAAGAACAAAAGTAGCAGAAATAGATAAGATTAAAGACACGATGGGGTTTTCTATGTTTTGGCCAAAATGCAACTGTGTAATAACAACTGACAGAAAGAGATGAGAATTCTGAGAGAAGAAAGAGCAAAACACTCTCCAGAACAAAGTCACAGTTTGTAAAGTGTAAAGGAGAAAAAATCTCATTGAAAGAGATGAGAAAAGTAGAGATGAGAAAAAATCAGTGTAACCAAACTTTAGATCTGTAGGTGATACTTATGAAGACAAAGGAAATAGTTAAAATAGGAAACATACTTGATAACTAAAGAGCAGATGTGGTCATTATCTTCAAAGACCACAAAATTATAGGAAAAATGGAGGGGGAAGAATTTGTATTCAGAATTAATGTATAAAAGACAATATTGGCTGAATGGATGAAGGAAGGATAGCAATGAGTGAAGGAATAGAAATAAAACCAATATGAATATCTGTAAGTATTTCTTTTGCAGTTCATCTATCAAGGCTGACAATGATCGTCCACTCTTGACAGGCAACAGATTGAGGTCACTATAGGAAGAAGAGAAGTAGAACCTTTAGCTAAGTCAGCTTCTTGCCTCTATTGGGGCTACAGCCCCACTAACTTTAACTTGGATATTCTAAAGTCTTCTAGACAAGAATGAAAATTTACTCCTATGATCCAATTTCTGTGAATTTTCAGGTTATCAACCCCCTAGGAGCATAACATGAAGCAGACCATAAAGCTGTCAGATAAACTTCAAGTTAGGTGCTACAAATCCAAGACTCGACTCCCTCATTTGCTTTCTGAGTACAGTGTTCTTTGGAGGAAAATGCAGCAAACCCAGACTTGAAGCAAAAGGGACCTGTCACCCAGGAGTCTCTCATAAGAGAATACATTCTAATGTCCAAGTACTTGGGAAAGAAGCACTCCTTAAGCCTTTGTTCACTGGACACCTGATGCATTTCCTACAAGAGCCTCATGTCGGAAATGTGTTCAACTGATGGAGGAGGGACGCTTTGCAGTCAGGAAGCAGATGCAGGTACCCATAGCTTTGCAGGTGCTCAGAACTTTTGCATTAATGCACTGGAAAATGTTGATTGACACCAACAGATGTTTCTATTTGTGTCCTACTAGGTGGTTTGAGGGTTATTCTACTGAGAGAACATGTGAATAGAAAAAATAACATTATAAGCCATTTCTCATCAATTCATAGCACTATTATAGGACATCAGGTTTCCCAGCTCCTTAAAAAAGAATCTACAACATAAATTGGTTGTTTCCTAGGAAAATACAATGGCAGGAATGGAAGGTCTGCAATGTGCTGTGACATTTTCTGACTGCTTTATTAATTCCAAGTTAAGCATGTGCTGAAGTGCTTCACAGAAGTGGGGTCAATGGCATTGACAATTTGCAACACCGAGCCTTGTGGCAGTGATGCATAAAGGTTGAGGCACAAGTCTCCTTAACAGGTTTTTTTATTATTATTTTTTTATTTTTTTTTCTTTTATTTTCCCCTTAAGCTGTGGAGTGCTGCATACTAGCAATACTGGTTTTTCACGGCAGTCCTTCCTTCATCACTGCTTCTGCTTGGCAGGAAGGATCACTGTTATGTTGGATGTGTTGTTTTTTGGATTACTTGCAAAACAGAGGTCATGACCATGTCTGGTCATTAAGAATCCCCAGGCGCTCCTTGCTAGCAGAGTGACAACTTCAGTAGGTTGGCCAAAGTCCAAGAAAGGATATAAATTCTACCTAACCTACCTTAAATCCCTCAGCATTTCAGCTTGATACTTTATTTCTTGATTCTAAGCCTCAAATGGGGTCGAGGGTGGCTGCTACAAAATGGCTACACCAGAAACATCTCTTCTGTGACTCCAGCACTTGTGAGCCTTCTGAATTAACAATGTTATATGACCAGGAGGCAGAGCTTAATTGGCTTATTACCATATATTCATATTCTTTGCTCTTCACGCTTTCTGCAGGATGTTGAATAGTTTTACTTGTCCATTTTCAAAGGATTTACTAAAATACACTCAAGAATACACCACAGAGAAGAGCAGGAGGAAAAAGATCCTCCCCTGCTATAAGCTATTCTGACTGGTACCAATGTAGCATATAATTGAATGTTATTTCCATACATTCCAGCCAAATGTAGCCATCTATAAGAAATAAGAACATATCTTCAGACCTTAGATTCTTCTTGAATGTTAAAAAAAAAAATAAAAATCACATAGATAGTTTTCAAACTGGGAAGAATATTATTGCTAAATTATATTTTAATAGCTAGTTTGTTGTTTCTGTTTCTGAAGCCATCATAAAGCATCCATAAAGTGGTATTTCTCTTGCATTTTACATGACTCCAGGGCTTGCTGTTCTCGCCTGTCAGGTCTTTTCAAATCACTTAACGTTTACTGGAACAATTCTACACTGCAAGATTTGCTGCTCATCCAGCGTGGTGTTTGCATCACAGCTGCTACACCATTGCCATCTCAATAAGAGGAAGCATTTCTCACCACTTCATTAGTATATAGCAGCATGAAAATAATAATTTCCTTTGAAAATAAAATCCACAAGCCTTTCATCTGGAAAAAATCAAGCAAGGAACAGTCTTGGTTTTATTTGGAAATGTTTGTGGTCATTAAGGTAAACTTACAACCCATAGTTAATTTAATAAAAATGTGGCATAATTGTCCTGGGCTGTGATATTGTTGTACTTTTTCCTTCAAGAGCAGATTAGAATATTCAGACATATTGAATAATGAAAGAGTTGAGTATTAAGGACGTATAATGGAAAGCTTTCAGTGTCATGCCTGGTAGGGCATTACCCAACCCATTATAAGTGGTGAAGAAAATAAATAGAAAGAGAGTGCTTTATTATTATTAAAGCATAAAAGTAATTCTGGCTTATTGACATATTTATTTTATTGTTCCTAGTTCACAGACCATTTGCAGTCACCAGAATACGCACAAACAAGAGAAATGCACAATGTTTCACTCATGTCTTATGAAATAACAGTTTTAAGGACAAGCAAGCTCTCTGGCTATGTAGAATGCAATATTTTATTTTTTAGCTTTTTCATTAGAAAATGTTTATTTATTTCTTGGATTGTTTTCAAATGTCACAGGCTGGTGAGCAGCATTTTACTCTAAGGCTTGTCTTAATTCAGTGAAGCAGATTAAGACTGTAACTCCCAGGATATAATGTAGCAGGAAAGGTGTTCGGTAAAATGTGTGCTAATGTCACAGCTCAGAAGACATAAAATTAATGCAGGGAACCTTTGCCCAAGTTTCTCCTCTCAGTCCAATTATATTCACCTCACTGTGTATTTAATTTGATGTACAGATCTAATTAAAAGTTAATACATCATTAAAATGATTTGTAATAAGTATATTAAAATCCTTGTGAGCATGATATACTCATTATCAAATCTGGACTCTAACTGGGATCTTTCACAATGAAGAAAATCATTATTCATAAGCACTACTTATCTGGTGACATGTATTAGGTACATGAATATGATCTAAATGTTTGATCTTTTAATATTTGTAACATATATTGCAACTTGCTGCTGAATAATTTTTTCCTTGGATGGTATCTTTAGTTAAGAGGAGTATTTCTTTAAATGAGTTCGACTGTGTTTTTTCAAGAGAAGAAAATAAGCCTTCTACGGAATTAATGAAGCTGACTTTTTAGCCTAGGGTAAAAAGCTGGCTAATGAAGTCATTCATAGTGACAGCCCATGATCTGAATTATATGAATTATTGCTTATTAATGGGATTAATTGCTTCTCATGCTATAATACAAAATTTATGCACTTGTCCAAAATGTAGGTCTATAGTCTTAAGCAGTAAGAGGGAAGAAAGGCTATTTTAATTCTATGTCATGTTCTTCTTTCTGATTGTACATACTATAAAAGAGTCTGAATGCAAGTAACTTTATTAGGAAATGACATGAAGTGAAAACTGTAAAATGCGAATAAGCAAGGTAATGGTGAGTTTTAATCAGCTGAGGCAGTCTATCAGAATTCATTGCTTCGCTAAGGGCTTCCATTATCTTCTTAGTCTCTTCCAATATGTAATAAATAGAAAAATTATTACTGTACATATAACGTAGTTCTATCCTAAGCATATAGAATGTATCAGAAGAGTAGGTAGAAAAACAGAACATTCAAGACCAGCATTTGGAAAAAGATCACATTAAAATTTTCATTTCAAATTTCATTTCTTAAACACAAAACTTTCTCCTTGTTATCATGATCATCCTGTATAGCACATTTGCATCAAGGACAAAGTCCAGAACTAGAGAGACTTGACCATAAATAGCAGAGGAATTAAACTTTTACATTCACAATTTCTAATCTGATTAAATGGAGAGAAGTGAGGGAATATGTGATCTGAATTCTGATAATTCAGGAATGCACATCAGCTGAATCTCTTTTACTTGTTTGTTTGCATATCAATCAAAGATAAATACATCTTATATATCCACCATCAACCATTCAGTGATTCTGACCATTCAGTGATAGATTTATCTATCCCTGCTTACCACGGCTTCAGGGAGACATATTTGAAGGTATTTCAGGACCTAATCTTAAATCAGATCAAATCCACATCTCCAGTTATGGAAGAGGTTTGTTTGTTTGTTTGTTTCCTTCACCAAAGTCCTACATTTTTCTTTTTCTCTTTTCATTCTTAAAATACATACACATATCAGTTGTAGGGCAAGAAAGTAACCAGAGCACAGAACTATTATGTATATATAGACGCACAAGAACATATATATAAAATAAACAGCAGATACATATAATATTAGATATCTATTAGATATTTATACCATTTCCAGATTTTCTTTTCAGGGTCTTTTTCCTGTTTCCAAATGTCCATTTCCCCGAGTTGTTAATGAGGCCTGGCTAAAATCCATGAAAAGGCATTCCATAACCCCTCATTTAATTTCGTCTCTACCAGCCATCTGCCTCTTATTCAGATCCTCACTGCTCTTTCAGTTGTATGAGGACCCATGAGAAAACCCACCGAATCCAATATAATTTCTCAACAGCCAGCAGCTGGCAGTGAAAAGGGATTACACTAATTGGGGTACCTCACCATGTCATGTAGCTTGGCTCTGTAGCTCTGTAGCTTTGCACTACAGCTTACATGTGAATAAATATTACTGGGAAGTAACTCATGAGCACAGTAAAGAAATTATTATGGAATAGGGAGGGGTAATAATGAGTCAGTCACTGATTGTAATTAATGACCTTGCATCAATGACATTTAGTCCATATTTTATGTTCTGTTTTCAATTCCTTCTTGGGATTGAAAGCCAGCTATATCCTGAGCTGCATCAAAAGAAGTGTGGCCAACAGGGCGAGGGAGGTATTCCTGTCCCTCTACTCTGCATTGCAGAGACCTCATCTGGAGTACTATATCCAGATGTGGAGTCCTTAGTACAGGGGAGATATGGACCTGCTGGAGCATGTCCAGAGGAGTGCTACTAAAATGAATGAAGAGATAGAACACCTCTTCTATGAGGATAGGCTGGGAGAGCTGGGGCTGTTCAGCCTGGAGAACAGAAGGCTCCTAGGTGACCAGACAGTGGCCTTTCAGTATCTAAGGGGAGGCTATAAGAAGGAAGTGCACAGACTCTTTAGCGAGGTTTGTTGTCATAGGACAATGGGAAATGGTTTCAAACTAACAGAGGGGAGATTTAGATTGAATATATGGAAGAAGTTTTTTACAATAAGGATAATGAGGCACTGGAGCAGGTTGCCAGAGACATGGTGGATGTCTCATCCTTGGAGATATTCAAGGACAGACTGGATTGAGCTCTGAGCAACCTAATCGAGCTGTAGATGTCCTTGTTCATTGCAGAGGAGTTGAAGTAAATGGCTTTGGGGTCCCTTCCAACTCAAACAATTCTATAATTCTATGGTCTACACCTGGCAGCTGGCGAGTAAGGTACCACATATCAGCAACCTGAACTGAGGAGAAACGCTGGAAATGGCTCACTGGTGAGATATGAAAACTGCTTTCAAATAGTGTGTTGTCTCCACTGAGGAATGGAATTGAACTGGGCCTGAATATACCAGGATAAATTTCTGAGTTCCCCATAGACCTATCCATCCCCATGGGAAGGGTCTTGGTTACCTCAGGTCTCAGTGCTGGTGCAGACATGTGTGAGGAAGGTGTGCTTTTGTGCCAGATCTTCTCCAGCTACTTTAAATGTGAATTTAGAAGTGAAGGGCTTCTTTCTTTAAAGGAATTGCAAAGAAAAAAAAAATCAGAATATTCACACATTCTCATCATTCTGGTTTGGATATCAAAGGGATCTTTCAAAATAGTCTTCCAATTATGCTTCAATTAATGTGTCAAATCCCTCTGCTAGCATAAACGAGATGTATTGCCAGCACAGATGTTATTCCCATCAAATGATATCCAGCCATCTTCATGGCAGTATCAGGTAGATGCAAGACACCCAGCCATCACTTGCCCCTGTGAAACACACTAGTGTTCGCCCTTAGAAAATTTTCCACTTTTTAAAATTGTTGTTGTTACAGAAAGATTCCAGCTCTGCAGAAAATTTTATCCATCTTGAAGAGAATCTAAAAGACATTATTCCAACAGAATTTCCTTTAAAAAAAACAAAGTAAAGCAAAACAAACAAACAAATCATATCACCAAAAACAACAGGCCAGCAGGCTGAGTTACTTAGCTTGATAGAACAATCTGTAACAATGACATAATTAAAATTTCATTAAAATGTGTTCCTTTAAACACAGGCTTATATCTTGCTTCCAGAGAGCAATTATAGTAACTATAATGTGACTCTTGTGGTAAAAAGTGACATGCACAGTGCAGTGAGGCTTTTGAATTTTTAAATCAGTAAGACCAGCCACTGAGAATATACTTCAGATTTCACCATTGAGGCATCCAAAGATGTGTGTTGAGAACAACTTACATTCAAGTTAGTGTTGCTCTTAGAATTTTGAATTCTGTACAAGATCCTAAGCCTTAGTCCACCACTGAAATGAAATTGCATCTGGCTTGAAATATGGCAATTATTCACAAGCAGTGTCATTTTCCCTAGTTTTCTTTATGTCACTGTGAAAAGAGTTAGCCCAAGGTAAAATGTAATCCTTCATTAAGTAGTAATTTAATATAATTTGCTTTTTAAGAAGTTGATTAAACAGCAAGGAGAAAATGAAACTCTAAATAAAATTTTAAGTGAAATTACTTTACCACATACATTCTCTGAGTGCTGCTAAAGGGAGTGCTAAACTCTTGATAATACAACTGAGATTGAAAACAAAACCCAATTTATTTTTGGTACTGTCATACAAAAACAAACAAACAAACAAATAAAAAAAAAAACAACAACCCACCAAAAACCAATAAGGGACTGTGAAATTTTTGTTCATACTATCAGAAACATGAAAAAGGTCCCTGGCCAACCATTCAACATCACAACTTAGATTATAGATATGAAACAAATGAAAATTGGAAAAAAAAATCTGTGTAAACCTATAGAGTCCAAGGATCAAATGAGTACATGTAAAAGAGGAGACGTATTCAAGAAAATTATCCAAGCAGTAAAAGAAACAACACTTGTTTCACACTTTCATTATTATAAATTATTCACTCAGCAGTAATATTTTCCAAGAATTCTGAAAACAAGTACAGCAGCTTTGAAGACATATTTTTCATTTTGTAGGCCAATGGGTTAATTCATAGATTTGGTTTTGGCCAGTTAATTTAAAATGGTTTCCAAGTTTTAATTTGCTTTTTCTGGGGGTGGGGCTTGATATTCAAAGAAAACTATTGTATTCATGGAGAAAATCCAGTTATAAAGATATTATGCTAAAACCTACAAATGCAACTTTAGGAAATAGGGTATTTGTGCCTTAGGAGATCGATGTCTAGCTTAACGGGAATTAACAATATGAGACTGTGTGGCTTTTTAAAAATGATGTCAGAAATAGGTTGCCCAAATCTCACTGGCAGCCAACACTTAGACTTACAAATAAGCATTATGTGATTTGGGAAAGCTGATGGCTAAGTCTCATGAATAAATAATAGGTAGGAGTTGGAAAATTTGGTCAGGTCTTATACATCAGGGCCAGCTTCAACTTCAGATACCTCCCTGGCAGCAATCTGGGGCCTAGCACCTTATTTTGGGACTTTGGTATCACAGATTTTTGTCAAAAATTGAAATATTCTGCACAGGTGTGTTAGATCTACTAATTCTTTTGTCTGGAACCTACTTTCCGTCATTATGTGCCACTTTGGCGCCCCAGCCTGCAAGGCCACCTGGGAACTAAACAGCCTCAGGCTGGTGGCTCAAATGCTCCAGAGAAGCCAAGACTTTTGGAACCAGTCATGATTTTGGTTCATTGCTCAAGTTAGTTGCCTGTTTCCATGAATATCTAGAATTGCATTTGGCTGACTGGCATCACGGACCAGAGGACCTCTTTCATCCTAGACAGCTCCTGTGAAGTTCCCTGGCTAGCCAACTCTGTGGCTCACTGCTTTTCAGACATCACCTTGCAATTTGAAAAAAAAAAACCTTTTTGGAATTTTTTTAGGCAATTTATCATAGGAAAATTATAAATGGAAAGACTTATTCACAGGAATTTCTCCCCTCTAAACACCACTGAACATAACAAGGTGCTTTCAAAGCCCTTCTGCTTCTTATGATGCAAACCAATTAACTAAGAAAAAATACAAATAACGAGCCTTTGAAAACGTTACTCTTAATTTCTCTCTCATAACTTTATCCATAAATATTGTACTTCCTTGCCTTTCTAGTAAGGCAAATTCTCCTCCTAGTTATTCTGAATGTATTCAAAAATTAATTGAATTGCTGAGACTTTGAGACCAAAATAAATGCCTTCTATGCCTCAAAGGGAACTATGCTTGCTCTAATACTTTATTTAAAAATAACATTTTTATTTCTGGCAAAACCATGCTTAACCAGCTCCTTGTGTTACAAAGAAGAACTTAACAGCTCTGAATAACAATCAAGCAGAATCTCAGTTCCCAGTGGATGGGTATCAGCATAGCATTTGCCTAGCGTAATCTGTGTCTACACACTGGGACACAGCCTCCTGCTCCTCCAGGAGACACACAGTGATGGGGTAAATAGAAGTTCAGTGATTGGGACTTCTTGCTTTAGGCAATTATGACTTGTCTTATTCCCAGTGCTCATTCAGAAGTTTTTAGAACATTGGCAGCAGAGTTGAAGTGGCCAAATTTCTTATCTGTCATCTCCAGCATATTTTCTATAGCATGACGAAATTTAACAAGTCATTTTATTTGGAGGATTGTACTTGGTAGGTATATACAGCAGGTGGCATTTTCTTTTTCTGCCCACACTGCAGGGTTTTGGGCAAAGTATTCACAAGAGGATCTGGATAAACACAGTAGTAGTATTATGATCTCCCTTGGCAAAAATTCCATCTCTGCTAATGAGCCTTCTAACTGAGCATGCTCAATATGAAAGTATCCAGCTTATTTAACTGAGAAATTCAAAGAAAAACTTGAAAAATTACATTCAGTGCTCAGAGGCAGGCCTTAACCAGAATCTTCAACATCTTTACAAGAAAGCTAAGACACAGGCAAATCACACCACTCTCTGCATGCACTTGAGAGGAACTACCTTCCTTTCCATTGTGACACAGCAGAACCAACCTATTTCATTTGTGTACGGAAGGAAAAAGTCACACAAAAAGCATGACAAATGCCAAGGACTGGCTAAAAAAATGCACAACATGTAAGCTTTCTTTTTGATCTTCCAAATGTCTAGTTAGGAGTTTCAGCACTCAGTCTATTGGCATCTGGAGCTCACAGCAGTAATTCCTAGGGTGCTGTCTGTGGCAAAGGAAATGGCTAAGAAGATATTTCCTTGTCCTATCAGTATCTCAGGAAAAAGCAGCTACTCAGGGATGGCTATTTGAGCTACAGTTGTGCTTAGCAAAGAATTTGATTTCAACTAATCTGGTTGCAGGCCACCTGGCAGGTATCATCCTGGACTCATTCATTCCAGCCCCTCTAAGCTTTCCTTTCAGCAGGTGCCTTTCGAATCTGCAAATTAGCTTTAATTAATTTAAGCAGGAAGTTCATGCTGAGAGAAGAACTACTATCTCTGACTTCTTTAGAATAAGCTGTCTCTGTCCTCTAATAAAGAGGAGTTGTTTAGGGCTGATAAAATGAATAATCACCACCAGAACGTCCTTCCTGTTCCTCCCATCATCTGTCAAGGCAAGGAATCAATACAAATGCAGTTTGTAGTGTAGCATAATGTATTTTTTTCAAACAGATTTGCAGTACATTAAAGCCCATGGCCTTCCATGAAAATTTTTGTATTCATGCTTTCCAGAAAAATGGACAAAAGAAACACACTTAATTTGATCAAAGAACATATATTTAGATTAAATTATTCAGTGTTCTATGTGCAATGGGTTGCAAGGGAGAGTGCAGGAAACACAAGGTAGTAGTTGTATTTAGGAAGATCCTTTGTATGACATCTCTGATTATCGTGCCCAAATAGTTTGACTCTTCATGCTCTAATCACTGCCCTGTATTGTTTTTGTAGATATCCTTCTATGGACAGGTACAATTCTTTTCACATTTAAGGTATCATTTGAGAGCATGAACACATTGCTGGAACACACTGAGTTTTTGATCTACCAACACCCCCAAGCCCTTGTCCTCAGGGTCATTCTCAATCCTCTTATTGCTCAGCCTATATTCATGTTCAAGATTGCCCTGACCCAAGTGCAAGGCATTGCACTTGGCTTTCATGAGATTCACTTTGGCCTACCTCTTGAGCCTGTCACAGTCCCTTTAGAGCATCCCTTCATACATAGTTCTGCCCAAATTTTAGCAGTCTCTAGACATTAAATTTGCCTGATCTGGTGCATCAAGACATCTCTGTCCAAGGTGAGGATACAGATAATATGTCTACCTTTTCAGATCCTCTGAAATGAAGTGGACTTGCAATTTTTGCTTGTACTCAGGGAAAACTCAGTGAAAGTCTGTTTATCCTGAATTTTTGCATAGTTTTCGGTGTTTGATACATTTCCCTCTTTAGCTTATCTCTTTTGAAAGAACTGAGAAATAAAATGTCTTGAAACAACACGATATTTTCAAGCCTACATTATTCTACATGCTTAGGACAATAGTCCCCAAATGTTCTCAAGATAAGGACTTGTGAAACTAGACAGAGAGTGAAAGACAGACACTGCACCACAGCAAAGAAGTAAGGAGAAAAAATATGAACGAAGATAAGATTTATCTGGAATCGCATAGGAAGTATTGGCAAAAACAAGCTCAGAAATCTTACTCCTGATGGACACCTCAATAGCATAGGTCAAGGTCCTTTTGTGTCAATACTGACCTAAAATGTCCCAGATGCTCACAAATATTACAGAGGTTTCTAATAAGATGTATATTGTATTAAAATATGAAGAGAAAAAACACTGTCCTTGATCCCTTCAATTTTCTTTGTGTGATCACTTAACTGATTCTGTGCTTTCAGATTAGTGTCACTCCTAAAGTCTTCTCGAGACCACTGTGCAAGGCCTGTGCTGAGAAAGGAATAGCTTGTAAAGAATAGGATGGATGGATACATATACAGTGTACAACTCTAATGTACTGTAAGCTTAAGCTGATTGTCTCTTTCATACAGTAAATGTCATTTTGTAAACTTTTCAGTTGTTCAGCTGTCCTGACTTTGCACTTGAGAAAATGCATAGGTGTTTGTACTATAATGTCTTCCAATGAAAACTGCAGGTGGAATACATAGTTAGAGCTTTTGGGATATCAGCGTTTCAGTGGGGTATGTCATCCACACTGTGGGCAGAGAAAAAGTATCCCAGGGGACTGAGGTGTTCAGCTTCCTCTTATTTTACTTTGTAGAACACCACGTGTAAAACCCTAACCAGCATAGAAGCCTCAGACATTAAATTTCTTTGATATATGAACATTTTACAATATTAAAAACAACTCTTCATGATTAAATGTGTAGATTGCTTTCTGCCACTTTAATGTATTTTTAGCCAACATAGAGATTTAGATGGGTTGCTCATTTCTCGAATGTTCCCATTAGTGTTATCCCCAAACACTCAGTTCTCACTCAGTCAATGCTACCACTGACAGCAATGCCAGTTAAGGCTGCAGGGCAAGGACCAGTAGCTAGGATCTTAGTACAAGATAAATTCATTAGACAAAATAAATAATTTAGACACATTTGAAAAGCAAATGAATGTAGAGGTGTTCCCTTATGATTATTGCTCACATAGATTTTTTCTTTAAGAGGAAAAACATAAATTAATAAAGGCCAGTATGACTTTAATGACAATATTAGCGGCTGCCCTGTGGCTATTAAGACATGCACTTGTTGTAAACTATATTGATTTTTCCATTGGATAAAATTCTCTGGTTAAATTGCTATTCGCAGTTACAATACAGACAGGCTGTGTTGGTCATCACCATTATAAAATGTGGTCAGAATGTTTTTCACTGAAGTTCTGACCACATATGTCAGAAAGACTCCACAACATCATCAGGGAGTGTCAGGCACAAACTACAAGAACAGTAGTCACTCCTCTTGTGAGGGTGATGGTGCTATAAATTAATGAAATGAGTTAGAGGCTCTTTGTAAAAGAATGTACAAATTCCGTAAACTTATACTAAATGTATCCACTGCAAAGTTAATTGCTAACTTCTCAAAGCTTTTTGTGGCTCTGAATCCCACCATTGCCACCCTTTTCTCCAGAAAGATTCTAAAGGTTAAATTAAAAATCAGTTACTGAGGAAATTCCAAACTGTGGCAATTTAGGATACTTTTATGACTGGTAGAGCCTTGCGATTTAAGAGAATGGCAGCAGATACCTAATTCCTATCTAAGATCAGTGTGAACCAGACATGTTTGTGGCTCTCAATGGGCTTCCTCTATTTCACTAACAAGGAGTAACTTTGTCTTAACAAGATTGAAGCAGAAATTATTTTTTGCAACATCACATGAACATGCTTATTTTTGAACGAGTTGAGTCTGACTTGTAGCATAGTGAATCATGTTTAAAAGCTTCCTTTCACACATCTGTGAAAAAAGGGACGTGACCACAGCCTGGGAAAATTAACATTTTCTCAATCAGCCTGAGGGTCCATTCTTTCCTGCAAAATGAAGAATGTGAATGTGGCATTCCTATGAAGGAGGCTCCTCCTTGAACATCATATTAAATATTTTGTCTTAGACATACTAGTTCTTTGCCTCATGCACTATGAGACTTTACTGCATTTGAAATTAAGTCCATGAATCAGTGAACATTCACATGAGTGGTTTCACGAAGTTCAGCCAAAATCCTCATACATTTTCACCTTTGATAAGATCTTCAGTCTTGGCAGTATGCTGTTTTATTCAGGAGGAAATAGTTAAGACAGAAGACTGAGGTTCTGTGAATTTAATGGTTTTTAGAAAGTTTTCTATGAGTGTATGTATAACTAGACCAACAGCAGAATCGTAGAATTATAAAAACATTGTTTGATTTGGAAGGAACCCTTAAAGGTTATCTAGTCCAACTCCTCTGCAACGAACAGGGACATCTACTGCTCAATCAGTGTGTTGAGAGTCTTGTCCAGCATTGAACATCTCTGGGGACAGGATATCCTCCAGCTATACATATGACATGACAAAATTAGTGAAAAGCTAAAAAAAGTGGATGCAAAATCTTATTTTCTCCATGACTAGCAGAGACTCTAAGAACAAATTTTCCTATCCTGAGTCAGAACATAACAATTTATAGTGGCTGCTCTAAGGTGACCTTAAAATATCGGGCCAAACACTTTGTCAGTTGTGTTACCAGCTGTAAAGAGTTGCACAAAGTTGTTATTTCATTCACTCTGTTACAAGAACTTTTTTTTTTTTTTTGCAAAGTTTTTTCTGTTTACAAGACTCATCTTTTCATATGAATCATGCGAGGAATGTCAGAACTTCAAGAAAAGGGAAGATGTTGCACTGAGTGACATATTATAGATAGGTAACAGGCATGGGTTGGTGGTTGAACTAGATGTTCTTAGTGGTTTTTCAAACATAATGATTCCATGATTTTATTGTTTTATGAACGTAACATATCTTCAGAGCAATTCAGAGGTTCACAAAGAATGTTGGGCTTTTTTTTTAAATCTCTGCAGCTTTTATTCCTCTTCTTTTTTGGTCTTTAATGGAGTTTAGAAACACGAAGACAGGACTGAGCATTCCAGGCTTTTTTGAGCAAGCTCCCAGCAGTTTCCATCTGGAGCCACTTCCTACCTTACAAGAATATAGCCTGCTTTGGCCTGAATTCCAGATATTCCTGCTCAGCAGCAAAATGACTGGGTCTTGGGCTTCAGTACAGAGTGCAATAGTGACTAGTGACTGTACAAGTTATTCGCTGTGACATGCAGACAATCCATCCATGAGGGACAAGTGTAGTGGCAAAAGGCTGCAAGTTGTGGATCCAATTCTGCTTTCTTATTGCATTCTTGGATCACTTAGATATGCAGGCAGATCTTTAAAAATGATTCAGGATTATAGAATCACAGAATCATAGAATGGCTTAGGTAGCATTGCCACCCATCTGGTCAGGCTGCAAAGGTCCCCATGCAGCATGGCCTTGAGCACTTCCAGGGCTGGGGCAGCCACAGCTCTCTGGGTAGCCTGTTTAAGCACCTCACTGCCTTCAGAGTAAGGAATTTCATCCTAATATCTAACCTAACCTTTTTTTTTTTTTTCCTCTTTCAGTTTAAAGCCATTCCCCCTTGTCCCTTAACTATCTGATCATGCAAATGTCGGTCTCCCACCTGCTTATAAGCTCCCTATAAGTACTGAAGGGCCACAATGAGATCTCCCCAAAGCCTTCTCTTCTCCAAGAAGAGTGATGCAGAACTACTTTCGGAATTATAGCTGCTAAAAAGAGGTGTTGTGAGGGTAGATGCATGACATTTTGGTATGCATGCAAATTATAAAGTAATATAGATTTTATAGGTACCAAAGAGAAAAAGGTACAGTGACTCTTGATGTTCGTCCAGACCTTGCCTACCAGGAGAGTAAGTGAGAAATAATGTATAAAGGAAGTCAGTAAGAGCTGCTTAGGAGTTTGCTGAACAGAGATGTCTTATTTGATAAATTCTTCATGTCAAATGCTGACAAGCTTAAAAAAGGAAAGAGTGCTGTAATTGTGATATCCTGTTCAGGTTACACTACCCTCAGGGAAACTGTTGCTAATGACTGAATTAATTACTGAGAAATTGTTTTATGTGTTACAGAATTTAAAACAGCCTCCTCCCCCATTTGCCTGTCTGCTTATTTTTGCACTGGTGTGAACAAAGAAACCGTTTGCCCGATGCTTTGTTAACCTGTTCCTCTCGCTAAGCATTTACGTGTAGTGCTGCAGAACGCAGGGCTGTCTGTATCACAGCTGGGAGCAATGTCTCCTTGCATCAGACATTCTGAAATCATTGTGTAGAAAAATATATAACAAGTAACTTCAGAAGTCATGGTAGTAGTTTTAGGCACTATAACCACTTCTCTCTATGCTTGTCTACAAGATCTGTGCCATGGCTCTGTGGGAACAGATACAAAGAAAAAATTCAGTGATGCAGTTTGCTATTTGACTTCACATTTTTAGGACATCTTGGAAATGTAGTTGCCAGTGCATAATTTATATTGCAGATTTTTTTATTTTTTATTTTTATTTTTTTATTATTTCCCTTAAGTATCTTCAGGGTACATGAGGTTAATATCACAGGGGCACGTTCTTCCTGTAATTCTTATTCCTTTGGGATGATATAGTCATCCTTTCATGTTAAAGTTGTTTTATCTTCACAAACATTTATGGGTGTGTCCTGCTATTACCTAACTATAAAAATGGACCATGCAAAATTACTAGCTCATTTACGTATAAGATAGTGCAATTTTGTTGGAAAGGGCTTGAGCTGAATAGGAAAGTCTGTTTTTAACAGGATTATGTGACAGACAGGGTAGATACAGATAAGGCTGCACAATGCATCTTCAGTCTCTCTTTAACAAACGGAAAGACAGCTCCTTTTCAGCTCACAATTGCAAGCACATTTTGTTCTATTTTGAAAGAATGCAAGAAATATTTTCTTGATTTTTATCTGCTTTTAATTAAGCTTCTCCAACAAAGAAAGCATTTGTTACATTTTTCAAACAAAACAAAACAAAAAGAAGTTCTTCATTCAGACAAAGAATTGTCTCAAATGGGAACAGCTAAATTTTCTATTCATCTATTATTTCTGACAATGGTAGCACTAAATGTGTTTACAGTTACAAGATTTTGCATAAAAGAAATTATTATATTTTGTTTGGTAATTTGCAGCCAGTGTGATATATGTTGACTTTCTCCCTCAAAGCTGTGTCATGATGCTAAAGTATTACCTCTAGGTACAGACACAGTTGGGCATGTATAAGTACACACCTACACATTCACTGGGACACTGAACATATTGTCTGACACTCAAATGAGGAGAAATTATTTTAACTTGGTTAGCTCCTCAACTATCCAAAGACTCATTTGGAAATGAGAAACTAACAACGTATTTGCTCTTCAGGTGTCATAATTTCTGCATTTCCTTGCTCAGGAGTACATATGACTGATTGGGGCAGACTCAGGTGCCTCTAGTTTCATTGTCCACATCTATGCATTCATGACACAGGAAAGTATCGACTTACCACATAACCATTTAAGGACTGGAACACAGTATATTAATTGCCCTAGCTGAAGAAAGTAATTGTAAGCTCCACGTTGACTGCCCACTGGCTGGAATATCATTCCAATTTTGTGCAGTTTCATTTATTTTAGAGGCAGAAATTTGGAGTGAAGTGTATCTACAGAGGTTAAATATTTCAGTAAGATATTTCCCATCTTCTGCCCATGAATGCAGATCTTTTTGTTTATAAGATCAATGATACAGATTCATAAATCAGTATGCGATTCTCTCAGAACATCAAAGATACTTTTTTAAGAAGCAGAATATTTTAGATGCTGATGTTTTGTGTAGGATGAGCAATATGCTGTTAAAATGCAAGTCTCAGTTTGCAAATGCAAGATTCAGACCTATGCCAGACAAAAGATGTTGTCCTATAGTTTCATTGTCTTAAAAAACTATTTATCTTCTGCCAATTCCTGTCTTTCAGCTGGAAATTGCTATTCCTCAACTATAATTTGGTAGGCAGTGCAAATTAAAATGAGCTAGCTTTTACTGTAATGTTTAGTTTATTTAAATTTAATAAGTTAAGACTGTATTTTCTGCTACTGATTTAATGAGAGCAGTTTAAGGATGAGACTTAAAAAGAGGCTAAATCATTGTAGAGCAATTCCCTTAGGTTTCCACAGAATCTGTGGTCTGAACTAAAACTCACTTACTCTGACTATCTATGCACACATACCAGAGAGCTTTCTTGGGACAATCTATTCCACTTGAGTTATTCCAGTTAATTACTTTGTACTGACGGAGCTGGAAAGTCAGTTCTACCTTCAGCACTGAAATGTTCTCAGATATATTACTAATTTTACTGAAGAAGCTTTACCACAAAACAGCACATTAGGAGAAAGGGTAAGGATTGTAAAGCATTACTTTGTGTTGTGGAAACCTTCGTTCTTTTGGCTGTTGGAGGAATGCACATAGTGCCAGACCACCCCCCAGTCAGCACCAGAAGTATGCTGATTCGCTGCAGAGAAGAATTTGATTTCATATTTGCGGTTACAGATACTTGTCCAAAAAAGTCCCCATGCTGTTTGCAGTGCCATAAATGCTTTTTACCCATGAGCAATGCTATTGAACTCATGAGGAAAACTTCCCTGAGCACAATGCAGATGCATGTTTGTTGATTTCAGACCAAAGCATGGCAATTAATATTGCCCCATGTACTATTTATATGGTTTCTGGGTGCAAAAGGATGTATGCTATGGGGTCTTACTGCATTATATGCTGCATCCCTTCCTGATGCTTTTCTCTCATTACAGAGAAGTCCCATCAAATTAACATGGAGCAACTGATCTTAGAAAACCAGCTTGATTCAATCTGAATCTGTTTCTTTGCTCATATGGCTTCTAACCGTGAGACTCAAGAGTTAATAGAAACTGGAAAAAATGAGCATGTTCCACCAAAAGCAGCTCATGGCATTAAACAATTACGCAAGAATTTTTCATTGGAAGCGATGAGGGATGATGACATTGCATTAATATTTGACCTTCCCAGTTTCAACTGCTCAATACCTCTTACTGTACAAAGAAATTGCCAAAATCCCACCTAATGAGCTGAAAAATGACACATGACAGATCTGATGGCTAACTAGAACTAGAAGAAGAAAGACTGCTGCAGAACATGTATTTTCAATCTCCCTCCTATTTCTCCATTTTTTTCCAATTACACCAAGGGTTTAAGTATATAATTTGCAGGCATAGATAATTAAGAACTCCATTCAAACCATACTAAAGTCAGGCAAAGTTCTGTTGTTTTTAATGTCCTTTTGGCTTAAAGCTGTGATGTGTTCACAAAGTTATTGGGTACTCTTAGGATTTCAGCATTTTTTCTTTCTGGGAAAGCTGTTCTGGTATTAATCCAAGGGACATTGTTCCATTTCCTTTTTTTTTTTTTCCCCCCTTCCTTTGGAGATTTACAACCAATTAAGTTTTTTGACTTCCTAAATTAAACTAGAATAAGAATATTCCTAAGAAGATCATGAGTGGAGACTGCTGTACCATTGAGTTAATGTGTAAGAATCACAGTGTGTTTATAAACTATGTCACCAGATCTTTTATCTCCTGCATTATTTAAGATTCTTCTTAAAAGGACACCACTTAAACTGCTATAAGTGCTCTGGAAGTGGAAATCATTTTCAGAAATTTCAGCCCTGTTTTAATCAAAGAAAACAAACCACATTTTCTATTTTTGATAAGAAACAGCAGAGAGAAGCAAGTGAAGTTTCAAATATTGGTTGATTGTCCTACACAGCCCCAGTGCCTCACATATCAGGGAGCTTGGAATCTCTCACTTTAAATAATATTGATCTGAGAGAACACATAGCCAAAGGTATGCCTTACAGAATCACAGAATTGTAGAGGGGGAAGGGACCTCTGGAGATCATCTAGTCCAATCTCCTGCTAAAGCAGGTTCTCTACAGTAGGTTGCACAGGAAAGGATCCAGGTGGGTTTTCATTATTTCCAGAGGAGACCCCACAACTTTTCTGCACAGCTTGTTCCGGTGCTCTGTCATCCTCACAGTAAAGAAAACTTTCACCATGTTCACATGGAACTTTCTGTGCTCCAGTTTGTGCCCATTACTCCTTGTCCTGTCACTTGTCACTGCCAAGAATAGCCTGTCCCCACCCACCTGACACCTGCTCTTTAGATATTTATAAGCAGTGATAAAATCCCCTCTCATTCTTTTCTTCTCCAGGCTGAACAGCCCCAGGTCTTCCAGTGTTTCCATGTATGGGAGATGCTCCAGGCCCTTCAGAATCTTTGAACCCTCTATTGGACTCTCTCCAGTAGTTCCCTGCCTTTCTTGAACTAGTAAGCCCAGAACTATTAACAGTACTCCAGATGTGGCCTCATCAGGGCAGAATAGGTAGGAAGATTACCTTTAATGATCTGCTGGCCATGCTCTTTCTAATGCTCCCTCGTCTAATGCTCCACTGGTCACAAGGGCACACTGCTGGCTCATGACACTGAAGACTCTACTGAGGTTGCTCCTACAATATATCGAGCCCAATGTAAGAAGTGTACATTGTCGGAACCTCTGCATGCTTAGTGTATCCTCAAAGAGATGCGGATAAATTGTATCAAGTTCGATTTAGCAAATGAGTAGTACATGCACAGACATGGGAAAGAGTATTAGTTTCTCTCCTTCGCTCATGTTCTTAAGTGGGTTTACGATTTTTTCTTCTTTCCCTCTACTTTCTTGACATATGTTATTTTGGAGAGGACTTTGTCAAGCCCTTGTGGTAAATTGCAAATTTTATCACTATCTGGTAAATTTCAATTAGCTTGACAAGACTTATATAGGGACTCAAAATCCCATGCATGCCCTTGGTGTGAGGGTAGGCAGGCAATTTCTTATCTACCTGGTCAACCAGGAGCACAGCATTTGTCAGCTTCAGCAGCCTAAGTACAGTATGTTATCAAAAGGGTATATTTTCCCATCTGGCTTGCAATTTCGATGGCCAAATTTCTTCATTTTCTCCTTAGAAGGAAGCAAAGAAACCCATAACTTTAACAGACTACAAATGAGTCAAGAGTTGGCCTTGATTCTGAGTTCTGACATAGGCACATTTTCAGGTACACAGAAAAAAAGCCTTCAGACAATGACCTTCTTCAGTGTTTTTAAAGTGCATACACTTCTTACAGGAGAAGTGAAATGTTTTTTAAAAAAATGCACTGCTTGAGCCAAATTTAGAGATGAGATTAAAAGTCTTCATGCCTTTACAGTGTTTCAGGCTTTCTTAAAGAATGTGTGTGATTGAGGCTTTAGTATGTCTTAACTGTCATGACTTACATAGGGAGGGGCTGGGAGAGGTTTCAAAAGCCAAATTTAAGTAGGCTACTCCAAGTTGCTGGAAATACAAGATGAGGAATGTTTGAAGTTCAAACACTGATATCCAGCTCAAGGCAACATCAGCACTATTTGTGGGCTTGAGTTTGGGCAAAACTTGTTTAAATCCAAAGAAATAAAACCACAATACTTAGACAAATCTTTAAATATTTAAGCTCAGTATGCATGAATAATAAGTCTGAGTTATTTAAGCTGGGTGAGCATAGGATATGAGCTGAAAGCATTTTTTTAAATATATTTTTCAGTTTCTATGGATCTAACTTTTCTGTGGCTCAATGATAAATGTGGGCCAAGTAGAAAAATACCTGCTTGGTTCATGTGGAGTTTTCAGAGTGGAAGGAAACAGTGATAAAAAAATAAAAAGGAAAAAAAGAAAGAAAATAATGAAGAAAATGCCAAGTGAAGTATGACTCAGAGAAAGAGCTCTGAAAATCAGAAGTTCATTTTGTGCAGCATGTGTGCACACACACCATATTGCACAGAATTTTTGCTGATTCTGGAGGGAAATCTGCTTTCAAACTGATTATTAGGGGAACACCTAATTAGGAACATTTATCACATGTACACTCACAATTGCTTTTTTGTTTTCGCTCTTCATTTGGAATTGTATAAATCACAGGAAAATAAGTATCTCATATCCAAAATGTCCATCTCTTTGTTCTTTTTTATTTGATTGCAGTCAGATGAAAAGCGTTGCTTTGAAATAGAGGCAATGGCCAGAGGCCTGCTGATTGCCTGTAAACAGAAACAAAAAAGGGGCACTGGTAACATTTAGAATGGTTTATCAGTGATCAAAGCACAGGAGGTGCTGTCTAGACAGCCTAGGTGTGGACCAGCAAATGGCTTTCATTAAGGGTCCTCTACTCCAGTGCCATTGTTTCAGCTCTGCTCTTCTTCAGGCCAATCTGTGATTGATTTCCAGAGAGGTGCCCAAGTGCCTGTGGCAATGGGATAAAGCTTACAGGACTTTGCTTGTTCTGACAAGGCAGAGTAGCTGCCTATCACACTAGCGCAAAATGACACTTTCATTTACTTCCACAGAGCTTTGAAACAAATACTTTCAGCTACAATTGCTCTTTGCAGCTTGAGCTCTGGAGTCAACTTCTTGTGTTCCAGAGAGTAAAAGCTTGTGAAACATTTTTTGAAGTATCCTATAGCTAAAAAGGGTCATATCCTGACCTCTCTGACAGCACAGTACTTCTCTCTTCTTGCGTAGTCATAGCTTTGGCTTTAATGATGAATTTTATTTATAATACTGCTGAAATTGTTTTATTAAGATTGGAAAGAACAGCTTTGCTTTCTACCAGTATAAATTTCTCTACATATTCCACACGTGCTGTGCCTGTCTGTAAGAATATTTGGCACTCTCCATCTGGTGTACTAAATCATAGGACTCAGATTATTCAAATGGTTTCACTACAACCCTTAATGTGAAAATGCAGGACATGGTTAACTCAGAAAGAAAGCCTCATTTTCAGCTGGTGCAAATTACCAAATTACTACAAACTATCAATTATCAGTCTGTAAGAGCTTCAGATGTAGCCTATGTTGTCTCAGGCTTTCTACTTTGTGCTAGTTCTGTAGATGCTCAAATTCCACTATTCACCCATGGATATCCCTAAATAAAATTCATTGGGAAGAGTGGCAAATGTATGAGGGTAAGAAGATGTTGGAAAGAGATGTGGCAGTTCTATGTGTTGATAATTCCTGTTCTTCTGGGTCATTGTTTGTCTTGCAGATCCCACAAGCTACAGAAACGTGGAATTGTCTGAGTTAGAAGGGACCATTGAAGGTCATTCTAAACCATTGAAGCTGTGGACCATTTTTAGTGACAATAAAGAAGGTCCCTGTTATCACTGATGGAAAATGTCTACAGATTTCTAAGGCTGAAATCAGAGCTCTGCCCTAAGTACTCACTGAAGACAGCTTATAAGTACAAGAGCTAATGATGCCATTTGGACGGATCTCCTAGTAGGGTCACCAGTGGATGAAGAGGACGTGGAAGAGAAATATAGCTTGAATAAAACACAAAAGACTTTCATCTGACTTCACCCTCTCCAGGTATTGGAATCCTGACTGGTTCAGCTAAATCAGGGTAAAATAAAAAAGAAGTAGATTCAGGGCAGTTATTTTGCTGAGAGATCTGAAACCTTGTATTATGAAAGGAAGAGCAACACAGTGTTAAAGATAAGTGCAAAATCTGTGTGCCATGTCATGTAGCTGCTGAAGAGCTAAGCTATAAACAAAAAGCTTATACCACCAGCCCTAGTAGGTAGGATTTAGGTTCTCATAACTAACTCAGGCTGGATGTAGAGCTGGTGTCCAGGTGGCTCTTCTCCAGTGTTATGACAGCAAGCTTAGGTGAGGCTGTGCTCTTCTTGGACTCAGAGGCTTCAGATCACTCATATCATATTAATCAAAGTAATCAGTGGAGTTCAATTACCCACGAATTTTCTTTCTAACTTTTCGGACTATTTTTTCAATTGGTCCTTTTTATTGAAAAAGATAAGCTCAAATAGGAAAATATTTTGCTAATATCTGGGTTCAGCTTGTGATCTTCATGATTTCTTGTGTTTGCTCACACTGAACACGTGAGTTGTTTGCACTTTGGGTTCACATGTTTACATCTCAACTTAATGCTTATGAAATTCAACACGTGAAATTTGCAGAGGTCTATGCCACTGAAATTTTAAGTTATAATATTTCAATTACCTCTGGCTTTGTTGAAAGTGGAGGTTAAATACAAGGCTAAACCAAAAAATTTTGCTGTCCTAACAAAATTGCATGAACTGGGCAAACTGTTATAATCTTCTAAAAAATACGTCCCTCTCTCTCACTCCCACTCATTCTCTTCTAATCCATTTCATTTGTAGTGCATTGCAGACATAAGTTCATTTCTGGTTCAGAAGTTTTAGAAGAAAATTTAAGGTGATGCTTTAAGTGCTGATTACCCTAAGTTGCAGAAATTTAGGAACACATTTTTCAGTATGAATGGATGGGTGAGGCCAAAAGAAAAACTCGTAACAAAGGAAGTCTCCATACTCTTCTTTGCATTAAGTGACCAAAAATGGTTATTTTAAATGTTCACTGTTTTATTGGTTTCCTCAAAGGCGAATGAGTGTAAAATGATATGGGAATTTCTTCAAACCAGTTTGAGCAATGATCTGCTGATTACTGGAAGATCTTTCCCAATGAAATCTTCAGAATTCATGTATTCACTAATTATTATTTTTAAGTATCATTTCTTCACGATCATAAATGAAATGTGGGTTTAACTACAAAAGCAATTAGGAAATTAGTTTATAATGGCCTTTCACTGCCCCAGTGGAAAGTGTAACAATAACATTCTTAGAAATGATATTTCCAAGAAGTTATCCTCACACTCCAGTTTTTGAAGAATGTGATGTTTATTCAAACACTGCTTCCTATTGGGAGAAGAAAGTTTTTTTCAAGAACTATGCTATTGAATGATGAAATTGCATGAATGGTATGACCCCCCCAAAAGGCACATTTCTAACACTTTGGTTACAGTTACTCTTCCCTATCACCAGTGCTACGCTTCATTTAGATTTAGAGTGTTTAGACATTTCTGACTGCTCCTGCACTGAAGTTAACTTTACCACGACTTAGACAGATTTAATTAAAGCCAAAGCTTTGTGTTTGCTACAGTGGATCATGCCTGTCTATACTGAACTTTTCAAACATTTCAGACACAGCTTTTTAACAAATGTGACCTAACAAAATGCCGGAGATCTTTTCCAGTCAGCTTCTCTGAGATTGCAGTTTGCCAGGCAAATTGTTTGGAAGCATCCAACAATGTTGTGCAACTGCAGATTCTGTGCCTGCAGCTGAGGTTTGTTCAGTGATGCAAGTTCTGAATGCAGAGCAGTTCATGTTGTCACCAGGAGCTCACTTTGCATTGTATCGGGTGCAGTTTTCCTCTGATTCTGGACAGATTTTTGGCAGTATTCAGCAAGCCTCTTCCTACTCCAACAACAGCTCCCCCATGAGCAGAGCTGCCCTACTTCTGAGATGAGGCTGCATTGGGATCAACCCATGCCTCTTTTTTTCTTTCGGTACTGTTTACTTCTTTTGGACAGAATAAAATATCAAGATACTCCATCACCTGCCATACTAATATAACTTGGGGTATATGCCTTCTTTTCTCTGCCTATCCTCTTAATGTTCAGGCTGAACTGCCTCATACTATGTTTAGCCTGTAAGCAAACTTGAAACAGAATCTCAATAACTCTCAGCCCTTGCTCTGGCATCTGGGTGTCATACGAGACCTGTCATGAGATGCCCAGGGTCTCAGCCCCCGTGAGGTTCCTTTTGCTGCCTGCAGCTCTCCCAGTCATATGATGAAGGATGATTTAATCATTTCAGAAAGGCTAAGCAAAAAGGTGTGTCACTTTTTCACTTCTGTACTCACTTCTCAGTGCCACAATTCAAAGGGCAGTTCCTGGCCCCAAGACATTACTTTTTTTTTTTTTTTTTTTTTTTTTAAATACAAAGTAGCACTTCCAAATGTATATTTTTCCTAGGTATCCCCTCTACTTTCTGACTGTCTGGAATTCTTCTTTTAGAAAAACAATGTCACATTGAATCAGAAAGGTCTTTTTGAGTTTAAGTCTCCAGACTCACTCAATTCCTCTTTCCCTTGGCTTCTTTCTCAGAAAATAAATCTTTTCTTTCATATGAGGTTTATTTCTTTATTATCCTGGATAGAGCAATATTTGTTTATAGTTCGAGCAAAATAATGGTACTCTAATTTTTTGCATTCCAGAACTTTGGATTATTTGATATGACAGTTATTAATTATGCTAAACATGACCAAATATTGATCTTCACATTAAAGAAATCCCAATGCTATGTGATGTGAGCCATTAAAATAGTTTTAATTTCTGAAGATTTTCTTTAAAAAAAAAAATATATATATACATGTATATATATAAAAAATATATATAAGCCTTTGATTATTAATAAAAATAGCACACTATGTAGTTTATAAGTTACTCATAGCTTACTGACTGTCCTTAATATAACAAAGTCCTATTCCAACCACTTTTTCTGTAAAATAAGTCACAGTTATTGGAAAGTAAATTAATAATCTATATTCTGATATAAACCAGATCCTTCAGTGATATAAATGGAGGCAATTAATAGTAGTTAAGGATCTGACTCCTTTTCCTTAATTAGGATTTACTTAGAATTCACCTGGAAAATTCTTATATAACCCTTTCTTCCCAACAAGAAGGCTGCAGTGGAATTTTAATGGCTCCATTATGTTACCAAAACACAATATGATTACAGTGATGATAGGAATTTGGCTGTACTGCTTGGAGAACATCTGGTTTAAAATAAATATGCAAATTTCTTCATATATGTGTTAATCTGTCAAGTCCAAAGAATGTCAAATTTTAGTGAGACCAAACTTTTCAAATGTAGTAGTGGTTGGCAGCAATTTAGGCTTACATAGCATAGATCTATTCACCATATTTACCTTGAAAGTTGTTGGGAAAAAAAAAAAAGACCGTAGGCTATTTGCTGTATTCTGGTGATATACACAAGCATATCAGTAACAAAGGCATTTATGTTCACTCTGATTTCATTTACACCAAGTGAATCTTGGTGTAAAGTAATCAGTGAAAGCCAGTGCAATGTAATCAGAGTCAATCCAGTGATAATGATTTAATTTCACACCATGTTAATGGTATTGATGCTATTCATTAAAGCAACGTTTGAAATCAGCCTCCATATTCCTAACTCCTTTATTATGAGAACCATAATTATCATGTTATTAGAGTCCTTTCCAAAAGGTCCTCAGAAATCTCCTAAAGCATTTACATAGATCTTCATCAGAAATTTGGAAGACTTATTCTACAGCTCCTTAAAATGCAGACAAAACCTTTTTTTTTTTTTTTTTCCTATGGATGGTGTGAAGTGTGTTCAGTCAAAATTTTGAGATATCAGTGGTGATCCCTATGACTATTTTCTAGTATCTTTCTTGCCATCTCTTATTTCATGATGCGCATATTAGTTTATAGTGAGCACTGGAAAGTCACTTCTTTTCAAGGAGAATTTTTTCAATGGAAATGGTGTTGAAGTTGCCAGAAGACAATGTAATATCTTCCCAAGCTCCCTCCCCATGACTGTAGAAGCCTGACTGGGTGCTCTTGGACACAGTAATAGCTTTTGGTGTGGATTGTTCTCAGTGCGGTATACCAGACAAACCTCTGTGATCACCAAGAGGATTGGTGTTGAAGTCCTTTTTCATCAGTCAGGTTGGATGCTGGGAAGATAGCTGAGGATCAGCAGATCCATGGACTTCTCCTGGTGACAAATATTTCACAGCATAATGGAGTGGTATGTGCATAATGATGGTCTTTTTCACTCCTGCTGTAGACGGAACACTTCCCACTTTCTTTGTCAGAAACTTTACCTCTATTATGAACCTTGGTTTGTGTGATTTGCTGAAAAAGTAAAGAACCAAAACAATATCAAGAGATGCTCTGGGGTGGAGAAAGGTGTAGCTTAACTGTTTTCTGTTATTACTAAGAATTGAGAAACACCCCAGATCTTAGATTTCCTCTTTGGCCACAATCCAAAGTTAATGGCTCATATATGCATTGACATTTTCAGTCTGACTTCCTCTAATCAGGTATTTTCATGCTGTGTCCAGTTTTCAGTATCTGTTCTACCTACAGTATCCAGAAAGATGTTACTTGTTTTAGATCTTTACATGAAGATCTAAAAAAAAAAATAAAATAAAATCAAGATAGAACAGAAAACATTCAGTTTCAAAACTAATTGGGAGACATACATCATGCCAAGTCTGAACTATTCTTTCAAGTGCATATTTTAGATTCCCAAAGGGAACAGAAGAAGGTCAATCTCCTTTACACTGTCCATACTAGCAAGCAAGCATGTGGTTGTGTTACATTTCATGAAGAGTCATTAGATCTGTTCAGAAAACTCTGAGTCAGTCAAAATATCTCCAGATGGCAAGTGCAGCTCTGTCTAGCCTACAGCACCATGCTGTGATTTAAAACCATGATGAAGCCCCTTGTGAGTCAGAGCCTACATACTTAGTTTAACCAATACACTTAATTTTCAGGATGTTTGTAGTCCCAATGAAATTAAGTTCTCAGGGTCCGAACTTGTCTTTGTCTTTATTTAATAGTTATCAGCTGGCCTCTTTAGGTACTTGACATGATTTACGTTATCAAAACATATTTCAATAAAATATTTCAGAACACTTTCCTTAAGAAGAGTTCAACAAAGGAGCTAAAATTTGTTTTACTGACACACACATATAAAGTTTAAATATTAGCATAAGGATCCTTCAGAAATTGAAATCGGTATGAAAACACTGATATTAATTTGTGGACACTATTTGTAAGGTGGTCCGCAGTGTTTTTAGCAGTTCTCCTTTGTGAGGTGAAACTGGCTCTTTCTGCAACGGTACAGCGGTACTGTCTTCAGTGGGATTATCCCAGAAAAGACAAATAATCTATTAATTCTGTAATGCTAACTTTAGTAACATTTTAAAATATACATTTTATGGTAATGAACATCAATCGGTTGTCTTGAAATGTAGACAAATGTTAAGTATTGAAGCACTTTCAGATATAGGAAAATGAGTAAGTTATGATTAATGTTTCCTTCATTCCTATCACCTTAAATAAGAAAAATGTTAGTTCTCAATTGCCAAATAGCTGTATCTGGTATTTGTTAGATTATGATTAACAATAACCATTGACAGCTTGCACCTCAGAGCAAGCCAGATCTTCTTTATTTGTACAATTTCAGACAAGACTTAATCAAACATTAAACATATACAGTGCTTAGCTACTGCACAGGTCTTCACAGCTTGGTTTTTGTTTTGTTTTGTTTTGCTTTTGTATAAATAGGAAACAAAACACAAGAAACATTTCAACTGGTAAAACCAGCTTCTGCCCCCAAACAAGTGCAAACCTAGCTTTAATGGACATCAATATGAGTCTAACAATAGCCTCAAAAAGGGCCTCTTTGCTTTTTTTTTCTTCCTGCTGAGAGTGGGAATAACTTGTGCATATGGAAGGTATGAAAGAAGTGTAGTGTCTAGAGCCATGTTTCTGAGTGGGATCACTTTCCAAGGCTCTGCAGAGTGAATTCTACAACCTCCACCAAGCGCAGTCAGCCAGAGGGAGGGAGTAACCCCTTGCTTTCCTCCTTATCCTTTTGTATTTTGGCTGACACCTGCAATGTATTAATCCATCACAATCTAGCCCACAACACAATGCGTGAGAAAGCAATTTGTGTTATATTGAAGGATTGTATGGTCTCACTGTGCTAATCATGCTCATTAAAATCAGGCAAACCCATTAATATAAAGTAAGAACCATTCCAAATACTTAAAACTAGAATTGCAGCCAAAATTTCATCAAAATTGGATATGATTAAGTTATATTCTGCATTTAGTACATAAGAGCACATGTGCAAATGTGAACATAGTCGTACACAAGAAAATGTATATACAGTTTGGAAGCATAGCCTATGCTTCCCAGTTGCAAAGGGCTAGGAAGTTTTGCTGCCAAAGAGAAGGATGTTCTGTGATGTTTCTTGTCCTATGGCATCCCTCACCAACAAAATGAAGTTTTTTACACATTGATTCCACTCTTCCTACTTCCCTATTCCCTTTCACCAAATAAAATTAAAAATAGGATAAATAGAAAGGCTTTTTTGTTTGTTTTCTAAGAAAGAAATATATTGTATCCAGAATGAGTGACAGCATAAGTGAGTCCACTGCCAATAGTTAATTAAATCGAAGATGGAGTGAATCTCAGCAGCAGTTGCTGAAAGGCACAAACGTCTACAAAAGGACACCTGGGCAGTTACCTGGGTAAATATTCCACTTTCCACACTAGATGCAATGATGGAAAAGAGTGAATTATATCCCATTTTATAATCTTAGAGTGTAGTTAAGCTTCTGTTGCATTTGATCTGAATTCTGCAATGATTTATTAGCTTCTTCATACAAGTTTCTCACCACGATAGTCAGGTCTTCCTGCAGGAGTTATTGCACAGGAAAGATCTGATTAAAGTATCTAAGGAAGTCAGTAAAAATACACTGTCTTCAGTGGTTAGTAGGAGGCAGTAGCAGCATTAATGTATAGAACCATCACTGAAAAACTGATTTTAAATGTAGAGCCACACTACACCTTGTAAATGTTAACAGCTTGCATGTTCACTTAATACAACATTTCTGAACCTCTCCTGAGGAGACCTCTGAGAACTTTGTTAGGAGACACAGCATTTCCCAGTTGAAGAGTTACAGAAACATATTCTTATGAGCATATGTAATTACAGATGGCCTGCAGAAGAAATAATGAAGAGATCTGAGGATGAAGGTCAAGTAGTAGAAAATCATCTGTGAACATACCAAAGAGTTAGTAACATGCAAATTGAAAATTCCCAAGTACCTCTGGGCTCTCCTCAATATAGAGTACAAAAGTTTGGCCATGGGTGTAAGAAGGCAACAAATCCCATTCATGTATTACAATTGGAAGTGAGATGTCCCACAGGAACTTGTTCATCTAACTAGAACAAGTGATCTTGGTTAACTCTTCCAAAGCCATCAGATTTTAAGATTGCAAATGTTAGAAATATCCAAGGGTGCCCAATCTTGGCAAGAGGTTACAGGTCTTGTCTGTCCTCTGGCAGCATTGACTTCATAGTCCTGTTTGGCTCCATCACTGAGTTCAGCTCTGAATATATTTCTGTGGCTCTATACTCTTCTGCCAACTTCATCAGTAAAATAGCAGTGAGGATTTTAAGGGAATAATCATTACAGGGAAAAAAAAAAAAAGTATTTCTGATTAAAAACAGTATAAATCTTTAGCAGTTTTACAGAGAAACCAGCAACTCAGCAGTTATGGCATTATTATTAGAAAGTTGGGTTAAAGTTGGATTTTGTTTTTCAAAAAATTGTTACCTGCTGTTGAAGGGGTAAGGAAAAAACAGGCTGTAGGACTAAATGATGACTGTAGTAAGATGAGGCCAGAAATTTTTCTGACTTTTAAATCGCCCAGTCAAAGCCTTAGATGAAATGTGATGGGGTCATACAAAGTATTCATGGCTCACGCCAGAATTGCACAATCTTGTAATTATAATCCTTGCTTTCACCCTTTCATTTATTTATTCTTTAAACTGCAACATTTCTTTTGCCAAGTCTGTAGTTAAACTGCACATTCTCTGTGAAGCAAATGTGTTGTCTTTTGTATTCATCAGGGTTCCTTGAACAGTTTGGGGAGACACAGTTTTCTCCTCTCCTCTCCTCTCCTCTCCTCTCCTCTCCTCTCCTCTCCTCTCCTCTCCTCTCCTCTCCTCTCCTCTCCTCTCCTCTCCTCTCCTCTCCTCTCCTCTCCTCTCCTCTCCTCTCCTCTCCTCTCCTCTCCTCTCCTCTCTCTCCTCTCTCTCTCCTCTCCTCTCCTCTCCTCTCCTCTCCTCTCCTCTCCTCTCCCTCTCCTCTCCTCTCCTCTCCTCTCCTCTCCTCTCCTCTCCTCTCGTCTCCTCTTTCCCCTTCCCCTCTTCTTTTCCCTTCCTCTCTCTGACAGAGCCAGAACTGTCAAAATATTGGATTTACAATATGTTTCACAACACAAGCACAGCACACTCACTGACAATCTCAGTGAGAAGAAACATTTCATGGAAAAAAAAAACCCTAATTAGCCACAATGTGGTCCAAGTTCCAGATGCACGTCTCTAAAAGTTGCCATAATATTTACCTGTGATTATACATAACAATCCTTAATATGGTTTGTGTTGCTAAACAAGCATTCACTATTTCTTTTTGTCCATGCATATTGAGAATGATTTGCCTATATTTAGTGTCTGCAGAAGTATCGAACACTTTGGAGAACATGTGGAGTTCATTTGCATTTCTTCCACAAAACTCGGGGAAAAAAAGTATCAATTTTGTCAAAAAAGTAATTTCCATGTAAGAAATGTGCAATTTTTTGTTTCTTTCATTGTATTTTAAGGAGAAGAAAACCATACATCCCTTCCTGCTTCCAATTTTTCTTTACTATTCTATATATCTGGCAGAAGAAATGTTCCTCAAAATGTGTTCCATATGATCCATTTTAGCTAATCTTATTTTAAATATCCAATTAATCTGAATCATATCTATTGAGATCTTTAAGAGTCTGATTAAATTACAGAAATGAATTGCTGTCTAATGTCACATCTCTGATGTGATGATACCAAGTGGTGACGCATGTCAGTAAGTAGCTGTGAATTATAGGCATGTGTACAGCCAAGCATTTAGTTTACAATATGTATTTATGTCTACACAAATAAAATATATATTCTGAATGGGCACTACTTAAATATTTGAACTTTCTATTTGGTCTATGTATTTCACTACAGTTATTTGAATTAGTAAATATTTTAATATACAATTTCAGGGATTTGCAACTGAAAAAAACTAGCAATGCAACAGATTCCTAGTTTAGGAGGGTTGCAAAATGCCTCCATGGCTTCCAAACAAAATTGGGATCTACAGTAGAAGACCAAAATCTGTAATAATACTGTGGTCCAGGAAGAAAGTAGAGATAAAGGACCAGATCCATGTTAGGGAGCACAGAAATAGCAAGAAACAGTGTTTCTTAGGGATGCCACCAGTATCAGGGGAATTACTTGCAGAATAGGCTCTCTGACATGAATAAGAAAGGGGGCATGTTATAGGCAATGTTAGAAAATTTTTCCCAGGAAGACTGCATTCCATTTTTTCCCAATCAGCCAAGAAAAGAGCCTAAAATAAAACCAAACTACAATCATTCTTTGAAAATTTATTGAAAGATGAGAAGAAAATAATTTTCAATCTCTCAAAACTGACTATAAACACGAGCCCATTTTAGCAATGAGATAGTTCAAATGGAATATGCACTTTAGCTATATTTAGGCTTTATGACACTTTTCTAAACAAAGCTGCCAAGTAAGAATAAAATTTTACTTGGCAAATCTAGATTATGTTTTGTTTCAAAACATATGGTGCAGAAATTTGGAAACTTATTTCATGATGCTTGAGTTCTTTGCTTAGCTTCCCTTTACCCATAGATCAGCCTAAGTGTGCTCAATGTATTTTACCTCAATATGTCATCTCTTTGCCTCAAATATCTTCCCAACACTCTCTGCTTTTTCTTCTCAGACCTCCTGCTCTGTTCTTGTCTCCTGTCTCTACAGAGTGTTTGTGATTGGTAAAAGCTATCATCAGTCTCTCTCTCTCTCTCTCTCCCCCTAATTTTCTTTCATTTGGCTCTATTTTTCCCTCTACATTTTCTCTCTGCATAATTTTGTGTCTGTTTTCCCCTAGCCTACTGCAGTTTACCACTATCCAACCTTTTCAGGTTCCCACTTTTAATTCCCAAAATCTAATTCGTCCAGTTGATGGATTATTAGTTAACAGACAGAAGAAATGCCTTCACTTTCCTTAAAGAAACCAGTTGTATTACTTACAACTCAATGATAGTTATGGGTTCTATTCTCTTGAAATAAAATTCTTTCCTCTACAAGAACTGAAAAACTCCTCTGTGCTCTCATGCCATTCCCTTAAATTCGGTACTGCACAGAGCCACTGATATCATTGTATCATCATGAGATTAGAGAATGTCTTCTCCATGGGGAAGAAACTTACCCTAATGGTGTTTTTGTATTATATTCTTCAATATGCAGGTAATGGCTTTTAGCTGTTTACCTTTTCTAACTTCACTATACACTGTTAATATTAGTGTTTATTTCTGTGCTTCATATGGACAAATAGCACAGCTTTTTGTATTTTATCACAGAATCACAGAATGGCCAGAGTCGGAAGGGACCTCAAAGATCATGAATCTCCAACCCCCCTGCCACATGCAGGGCCATCAACCTCCACATTCAATACCAGACCAACCTGCCCAGGGCCCCATCCAACCTGGCCTTGAACACCTGCAGGGACGGGGCATCCACAACCTCTCTGGGCAGCCTGTTCCAGCACCTCACTACTCTCTCTGTAAAGAACTTCCCCCTGACTTCCAACTTAAATCTCCCCTCCCTCAACTAAAAACCATTTCCCCTTGTCCTGCAGTTGTCAACCCTTTCAAAGAGTTGATTCCCCTCCCGTTTGCAGGCTCCCTTTAGGTACTGAAAGGCTGCAATGAGGTCACCCTGCAGCCTTCTTTTCTCCAGGCTGAACAAGCCCAGCTCCCTCAGCCTGTCTTCGTATGGGAAGTGCTCCCGTCCCCTGATCATCTTCGTGGCTCTCCTCTGGACCCTCTCCAACAGCTCTCCATCTTTCTTGTACTGGGGGCTCCAGACCCGGACACAGTACTCCAGATGGGGCCTCACAAAAGCAGAGGGAGACAATCACCTCCCTGTCTCTGCTGGCCACCCCTCTTCTGATGGAGCCCAAGATACCATTTGCTTTTCAAGCTGCAAGAGCACACTGCTGGCTCCTGTTAAGCTTTTCATCCATCAAGGCCCCCAGGTCCTCCTCCACAGGGCCGCTCTCAAGGTCCGCTCCTTCCAGTCTGCATGGGTGCCTGGGATTCCTCTGGCCCAAGTGCAAAACCTTGCACTTTGCTGTGTTGAACCTCATCAGGTTCACCTGGCCCACCCTTCAAGCCTGTTGAGGTCCCTCTGAATGGCATCCCTTCCTTCTACCGTGTCAACCGCACCACTCAGCTTGGCATCGTCAGCAAACTTGCTGAGGGTCCACTTGATTCTGTCATCGATGTCGTTGATAAAGATGTTAAAGAGCACCGGTCCCAAGACAGATCCTGGGTGACACCACTCGTTACCAGCCTCCACCTGGACATAGAGCCATTGATGACCACCCTCTGTGGCCTTTAACTAATTTCTTATCCACCGAGTGGTCCACCCATCAAATCCACATCCCTTCAATTTGGAGATAAGGATGTGGTGGGGGATCATGTCAAAGGCCTTGCTCAAGTCCAGGTAAATGACACTGGCCACCTTTCCCTTGTCCACCAATGCCGTCACTCCATCATAGAAGGCCACCAGATTTCATGTTGTAATATGATATAATTTCATTTTGTTCTATTCCATAGTTATTCAGTTTAACAGAGCTCATAAAATCTCAGCTGCTAAAAAATTCCTTGTTGCCTCCCCATGTAAGGAATTGTCTTCAGTTTGCTGGATCAATACTGCATAATTTAATTCTTGTTTATAATTTTTTTTTCTCTCTGAATGAATTCTTCAGGTATTCTGATATTCAGAGTATATAAAAAAAAAAAACCATAGTTAATTTTTTTTTCCTGATTCAGGTGTTTATCATACAGAGTTTTTTAAGCAACTGTAATTATATTTTATCTAATTTGGCAGAAGCTTGGTAACCACTAGTTTCCATTGGTGGTGGTATCCTGTGGTCATTTGGAGCCTTCACAGATGATCCTCTGCATCCTCTAAGCACCAGAGGTGCAGAAGCTTGGGCAAAAAAAGCACCAGGGGTGCTTAGAGACTTGTCACAAGGCTTGTTTGAAATTGATTTAAAAAACAACATTGCTGCTAAACCATCTTATATTTGTGTTATGATTTGTTATAAATGAAGCTTTAAAATTAAAAAAATATATATATATTTTTAAATAAATGAAGCTGTGGCTTTATCTTTCCTCTCTAGTACTTAAATCTGTTTTTCCTCCTCAGAAATTAACACAAATGTCAACATTTTCTGGCTTCCCATAAATTATAGTTTCCTTTTCCACTTCTTTTTGCCAGAGACGATCTTCTGATCCAATAACACAACACTGAGTTGCCCTGCTGTTTATCATGCCTAGGTGTTGCTTGTCCCTTGCCTTTCATGTTCGTTGGACATTACTTTGAGCAAGGGCCAGATGCTTCTCTGCTCAGTGAGTAACACACAGAAGCTTGGGCAAAAAAAATTCTGATGTGTGCTTATGCGCAACAACACAGCTTTCATTCTTGGTAAACATAATTCTAGAGTTATGTTAATCCCCTTTTTCACATATGCTTTCCAGAAGTGGAACACAGTTCTGGTGACACTGGCAAGCAAGCTATAGACAACATTGCAACATTACAATAAAGAGGAGTAACTATTCTGCTAAAATGAACATATTCATAGCAAATTTAATTGATAAGAATTTCAAACAAGAGGATTTCTTTTCCTGATGCTTTTTTTATGAGAACTAGTAAATTAGAAACTTTTGCTTTATTACTTGTAAGATTTATCCTGTTTTGCCTATTTTCTCCAGGCAAAAAAATAAAGAGGGAAATTGAAAGGCTTAACAGCAAGAAGGGAAAGGAATAGAAAGCAAAATTTTGAGGCTGCATCTTTCAAAAAAAACCTTATATGCTATATATCAATTGATTAGCTACCCAGAGAGGGGAAATGTAATGTAATAAATTATGATCATAATTAATTATGCAATATTATCAATATAGTAATATTCACAAAATTACTGTACCATTACTGAGTTTGGATGCAAAGATCCTCATCATTTCAATAAAATCACTATTTAACTAAAAGCTCTTTTCCTGTATTTATCATAGTGAATCTTTTTTCTTTTTCTTTTTTTTTTTCTTTTAATAATGAAAGAACAAAATAAAAGAAAATAAACTATATATTATCTTTTTGTGAAGAAAGCTGTTTAAGTAGACTGGTCTTTATGATATATTGGAAGAATAATGAATTATGATGTCAAGATGTCAAAAAACAATGTTTTTTTTTTTTTAATTTGTATGTGGGAGAGTATACGTGGATGAGCAAGATATGTGCATATATATGTATAGATATATAAAAATATAATTACACATATATATTTGCAGCCAGCCATAAAAAAAAAAAAAAAAAAAAAAGTCTGAGTTGATTCTGCCAAAAGCAGTGTGAATTTTCTCTATTTAAAATTGAAGCTACCAAGAAAGAAAGCCTAAGGGTACAAAACACATCTTTAAACTTCCTTGGTGTTATATGGGAACATACCGAAGTGTAAATACCAATCGTTCTTTATGCTTCTGATTTAATGTGCTTTATTTATTCATTTTTCTTTTGTTTAGTGATATCCCAGTTTAAAAAAATTTTTTATCCTTGAGATCCGGAGCTTTTACACAGTTAATATTTATTAGCAAACTAATTGACTAGTTCCCCTTCTCAGCCCTTAAGTGTTCTCGTATTTTAGACAATCACTCTGTGTCTAATTTGTCCACTTGGCAAATCACTTTCCCAACTTTCACTGGTGAAGTCAATAGGTTGCAAGACCACCATGACTGCTTCTGCCAGAGCTCGGCATGGGGAGAGCGCTGCATGTTTCAGCCCTGATCGCCTGGAGTAACTATTAGTTCTAATTGTCGAATGGTTGAACGCTTTGAAGGACAAACGTATGTCCTAGGGCTGTGGCCCTGATGAATGCAAGGGTTTCTTTCACTTGTCATTAGTAATTGAGGGTAAATTAATATTTACTAAGCAGAGTTTCACAGAGAAATCTAAGAAGAATAAAATGCCACAGGAGAAAATGTTGGTTCTTTTAACACTTTGAACTCAGCTGACAACAATTAGAATACAGCTAGTGGAAACTTGGGACAAGCTTAATAATTTTATTACTTTTTCCCTCTTATTATGCCAGTCATTTCCTCTGCCTTGATATATAAACATTAATCACATTCCAGACGCACATACTTAGTTGGCGATATTCTCCTAGATAGAACCATAGGCGTAGAACCACTTATTTTTACTGAATAGATTTTATTCATAATAGGTGAAGATGCATCATGCCTCTTTGTGTGCATACAATATGTATACCCATTGCTATGTAACATACTATTTATTTTATAAATCTGAAAACATTACATGGATATATTTTGTTGGCTCAAACAGTGACCACTAAGCATACAAAGTTCTTGTCATATAACAGACATGTACACGATTGTATTTTTGCTTGATGTTTCCTTAATGCATCATTAAAACCCTGAAGTGATCAATACGTAGAGTGAATACTTAATGGTAGTTGAACTAAATACAGAGTAGGCAATACACAGTGAAAGTCTTCGCAGCTGGCTCTGAGAGTATTTTGTTTTTATGGAATATCAGCTGAAATACAGAACTAATACTTGCAGTGTGTCCAACCCAATAGAGTAATGGACATAAGAGGTACATACTTCCCAGATCAACAATTCATGTATTTTCTTATTCTTCCCCTCCCTGTTCAGATACTTTTATAAATAGTACATGAATAGGAAGTATAATTATCTATTATTATTATTTATGTGATTATTTGAATATGCAGACTTATATATATATGCATATGTTATCTCCATATACATTCGTAACAAAAAATGTGTCTTAGAGGTGAAAATCTTTGTAATTTTCAATAACTTTACGCAGAAACAAATATAAAGATTTATTGAAAATTTTACCTTATGCGAACCCTTATACATTGAATCATTTTGTAGTCATGTTTGTGACTGATGCACAAAGAAAAATTACTTTCTTTTGAGTACAATTATTGTATGTATTTCCTCATATATACTTAGATTGCTCTGAAACTAATGCCTGCTATTTATTTCCATGGAAACTACAACAGATACAAAGAGAACATTGACACTATTAGACAGAGCAAATTCTCAGCTACAGTACACTTCTTTTCAATGCAGTCACCACCATTAGCTGTGCATCTTTACCAGCAAAGAGCAAAAGCCTTAATGCCTCACTCATAACAATCTACACCAGTGAAGGTGACCCACTGCTTCACAGCTGCTGTGACGGTGCCGTTGATGGGAAAATCTTACCTATGCAGTTTAATTTTTAATTGGCCTAAACAGATGGAAGTCAGAAAGCACCAAATCTGGACTATGTGGCGGACGTGGTAGGATAGTCCAGCCAAGACTGGTAATGTGCTCCACAGTCCTCAAAATGTTATGGGACCTGTTGTTATTGTGTTGCAAGTGAAAGGTCATCTTCTTCCCCGGCTTGACTGGAAATTTGAGCCTTCAGCTTAGTCAGCATCATGGTGAGAGCTGATGGTTTGTCTGGGTTCCATCTGCCATATTTTTCAGGGCAACAAAATGTAGTGGAATATTGAACACCAATGCAAATCCGTTTTTGGATCAACATTAGGAAATTCTAACTATACAAATTAAAAGCTGACAAATTTTAAATAGAATTGTTCAGTTGGAAGAGGCCTACAAAGATCATTTAGTTCATCTGTCTGATCCTGAAAGGGCTAACCAAAAGTTAATGCATATTATTAAGGGCATTATCCAAATAACTCTTGAGCACTGACAGGCATGAGACACCAACCACCACTCTAGGCTTTGACCACACTCGCAGCAAGGAAATAGTTTCTTATATCCAGTCTGAATCTCCCTGACAATACTTTGTGCTGTAACTTCATGTTCTATAGGTGGTTACCAGGGGGAAAAGACCAGCAGCTGCCTCTCCACTTCCCCATCTCAGGAAGCTGCAGAAAGAATGAGGTCATCTCTGAGTCTTCTTTTCTCCAAACTAGACTCTTACATTATCCAGTAGACTCAAAATCTTGACCACTAAGCTTCCCATGCTCAGCACAGCTGATTGTTGCTGAATCAGAAACCCCCTCATAGCGGCCCACTGATCTGACAGGAGCAGTTTTCTCCTGGTGGAATGACCTCTCCTCAATACAGACACCAGCCTGAATATAGGGTATTTTCCATGCTCAGACGCATCTACTTCAGACAGATTTCACACCACATATATGCTGTAAAATAAGGTGGGCTGCAGTTTTAAGTAGACAGGAAAGAAATCTTTGTGTAACTAGTACATTTCTCCAGTTCTAGCAGTACAAGAAGCTAATCTGCCCCCACCATCACAGATTGAAGTGTTAAATATATGGGGACATTTTGGCACCTGACAATCCATGTATTTAAGTATCCTTACAGTCAAATCCTAATATCCCTTGACAAATGGAGCGGAAATTATGATTGCAGCATTATGAAAATAGAAGATATTTCTGAATGAAAGAAATATATTCTGGCCATTCAAACCAGATGTAAAGTTGCTATTGCTCTGAAAGCCACATGAAACATCTTTACTAAAACTTAAAAGCCTCAAATTAGTAACATTGTACAGTACATACTTTGGATTCTTCTGTCTAAAGTTCTTTAGAATAAAGCAAAAACATTTATTTATATATAATAGAAATATATATGTATTTGAGAAGAAAGATTTTTGACAAAGCTGGCAAAATATTACTTCTTTAAAGTGGAAAAAGCAAAAGTTGCTTGTAAGAGTGTGAAAACACCATAATCTTAATTAGTCATACAAATTTGTTTCTGATTTCTAGCACTTTTTGCTTTTTAGTAAGATGTATTCATAGGTTCCAAACATGTGAAATCTCCAGTTTTTCTCCCTTGAATATATGATTCCTGGTGGAAGGTACTCCCTAAGTTTCTCTAAATTAGAAAGAAAAATACAAATTTATCACCTGAAGTCTCAGTGAAAGCCCATTAGGTGCCAATATGTCCTGGTCATTAACAAAACACGTGTTACATGGGGAACAGTGAAATTTACACTTTATGCCAGCTCCCTTACCTTTAGTGCTGAAGGTCAGCTTCCTTGCTGATCAATAAATCACCTCTTATTGCCAATGTAGTATCTATCTTTCTTCTTGAAATAACTGTTTTTTTGTTGTTGTTTTTACACTTCTGACATTGCACTTTTTCTTTAAAAGTAGAAATGTTTTCAAGGGTTACATTAATTTAGTGCAACAAGAAATTAACCCAAAACAAAGAAAAAAAAGAAAACAACAAAAAGCCCTCTCATGTTAACTCCTAACACTGAGTATACAATTTCAAAAACACTATGTTTTACTAGAGGTTTTAAGAGCTCAACTTCCCATTAACACCACTAATAAAAAATGTAATTAGAAATGTAGTTACATTTTCTCCCTTCAGCAGAGCATTATTGCATTCTTGCCCTGCACAAGCTCAGCATTTTGAAGGTTGTAGTTAGCAGACAACAAGATGTGTCCTTTTGGTGGAACTCACCACTTTATGAAAGATGTGGTCAAGATCCTGAGGAACTGTATTGATACCAGATGTAGTCTTGTCACTAAGTCTTAAACCAAAACTCTGACGAATCTTAAGCTTCCATTTTCTCTCTCTACTGTTACATGGAAAGGAGTCTAAATGAATTACTCTTGATATCACTAGCAAAAGCTTTTTTTATTTGAAAACAGATGCCATCATGGGAAAATGTTATACAAGAAACTATGTCGAAACATATTTTTACTAAATTAAGCAAGCTGAAGTTGTCATGGCTTAATTAAATGAATGCTTGCATAAATATGTTAGTATCTCTAGTCAGAATCAGTAGTTCTCAAAGTCAGCCAATTGTTGCCAATTTAATTTCTAAACAATAAAGGCACTGGATTTTTAACATTAGTGCTGTACGTGTTGCAAAACAAAACAGAAACAATTCTTATTGGTGAAGGATTTCAATAAACTTTAATAATATCCACATGTACAATAAATATTTCTGGGCCCTCAAGCACTTATATTTCCTTTTGAACTTGTGAACAGAAATTGATTCAAGGTGACAAATTTGTAATCTATTATGATGGATGGAGCTGCCTTTTAAAAAAAGATAATGATATATCATTTATATTTTCTTTGAGAAAAGATTTGTAAAAAGTTTACCTAAAGGAAAGCCAGAAAGAGAATCCAGATGTAATGGAAAAAATAAACAGACTCAACTGTAATATTTATCTTTTATTAAAGTAAGTGTCACTTTCTTAGAAGTTCAATGAAAGGCAAATGACAGAAATATTGCTTTTGGCTACCACAACAGTCCTTGTAATCACTTGGACTAAACCAAATTATTAATTACATATTATTAATTATGATCCTGGAATTAAATTTCCAAGCTGGAAAAGCAAGTGTCATAAGATTAAATAGAAACATCTGTGTGGATATTTGAACATATTTGCAAAGTACAGCCTTAGCCATTAAATAATCAGGTGCTACAGCTTTGTTTTATCTAACAGAAAGCAACTTTTGCATGTGTGGGATAATAGGAAATGCTGATTTCTTCATGATATTTAGTGTATTTACATACGTATTCACTACTGTCTTTTAGTTTTATTAAGTCTTCTCACATTAAAATTTAAAACATTTAAAACAGATTATGAAGGCAGAGAAGACTGCCTGCAAAGCTCATGATCAGAGTGTACAAAATAGGACTTTGAAAACCTTGTAGTGAAAAGAATGATGTACTAAAACATCCGCACAGTGACAGGGGAAGAGTAAGTAACTTTCAGTCCACCTCTCCTTTGCATTCTGTATAATGATGAATGGGTGTCATGTTTGGAAGCTGAATTTGGCCACATGTTTGAGAGAAGGCAGGTCCTGCACTGTATTTATTTGTTTCATTAATAATGAAACTGTGCAAAGGTGACTAGAATGAACATCTGTCAACACAACATACGTTTGTTCAAATAGAGGAAGAGTCCTTATGGGAAAAACCCCACTAATTAAAGGCTGTTTGCCAAGTAAATGTCTCTGAGTAGTTGCACCAACTTGCTTTATGTGAAGAACAGACATAACTAAGAGGCTTTTCCTTCACGTGTATTCCAAACTAAAAGGAGAAGATAATTATAGACTGTGATTTTAACTAAGTTTTGAGAGACGCCACACAGTGGTGATCTGAAGGAAATGTATATTTTCCTTGTTCTGCAAGGCTTTTATTGGCCTGTATGAAATGCAAGAGAAGGATTTCAAACTAACAATTATGTGTAGCTAATAAGAGCTAAGAAACGCATAGCAAAATCATGCAGTAAGTAGTCAGAGATATAAACCATTACAAGGAGATCTTCTTATATATCTGAAACCAGATGCTGTTCCAAATTACATCACTGGAAATCCAGAATTGTTCCACTGAAGCAAATGAATCTACTCCAGATGAGAGAAGAATTTTGTCTGCAATCTATTCACTTCACATCAGTTCATATCCATATGTCCATGGTTTACTCCAACATTTCTTTTAATGATGAAAATGTCTGAAATCATCCCATGATTTCTAGCATAACATTTGTCCAAAAAAGTAAACTTCTCTGACAGGTGAGTTTCTGCCTACCACATTACTAAGTTCTTGGACTTAAGAGAGAATGTACATACTGAAAGAAATAGAATACTAAAATGTCTCTTGTTCTAACTTCATATATGTAGTGGTTTGAAACCAGAATCCAGAATGGGTTGCTTAGAGAGACTGACTGCTATTCATAATTGTAAAAAGTCTGCAGAAATTAGAGAAGTTTATGACATGTCATAGCCTTCTGCCTTGCACACACAGAAGATTCACATCTACAAAGAGAGTGCAGAAGATCTTCTGCTCCTTAAATGCATTTACATAGATGGCGGGGCTCCCTTCCACATTGCTTTGTGGTACAGCAGAAATTCATAATCACAGAAGACTACAGGCTATTTCCTCTGAAGAAAATGACAAGAAATAGGGTGCAGATTACAGAAACTAAACTATTTTGAATACCTGTTCAGTGTACCTGATGGTAAGGGAATGGCATGTTCCATGCATGTTCCTAAAATGATTTGTGCAAAGGATTGTGCTCCTAGATATTACATTGTATAAGGTAATTTACTTTGCACTAACCCAGCAGATGAGACATTTTATTAGGAACAGAGAGTTAGTATGGGGATTTAGAGAGCTTAAATTAAGCATCTTTCTTTCCTGCATGACTGGTTAATACTAATCAAATGTCTCTGAAGGGCCAAGGGATTTTCAATAGAAAGCAAAAACTCCAGGGATGTTTCTTTTCACTCTCCAGGTAGTTCAGACTTTTCACAGAATATCCTGAATTGGAAGGGACCCACAAGGATCATCGAGTCCAAACTATGGATCCACACATCATCACCCAAAATCCAAACCCTGTCCCAAAACTCTAACTCCAGCAGCTCAGGGCTGTGCCCGCTTCCCTGGGCAGCCCATTCCATGCCCACTGCCCTCTGGTGCAGTCCTTTTCCCTAATCCCCAGCTGCCCCTCCCCTGACACAGCTCCATGCCGTTTCCTTGGGCCCTGTTGCTGCCCTTCCATTCCCTGTGAGGAGCTGCAGCCACCATCAGGCCTCCTCTCAGCCTCCCCTAAAAAAACTGCCCTCTAGACTTCCACAGTCTTTGTTTCCCTGAGTCAACATAGCAGATATGTATCTTCTTTTCCACAGAGACTTCAAAATACTACTCATCTAGTGAATATAGCTCTCTAACTGAGCAAGGATGATCATTTCTAAGATCAAGCCAGGTTAATAAAAAATTGCTTTATACTGCAGAATATAGATGGTTGAATAGTTGCCCAAGAAATGACAAACATTCGTAAAATTCTTTACTTTTCCAGAGGTAACTCAAATTCATGACCACCTGTTGCAGACAGGAGAACAATTGGCCACGAGTCCCTGTTCAATCTCCTGTTTTTCAAATGTTTTTTAACATTTGAAGTTCTCTGCCTTGAATAGTCTTTTCTATCCTGGTCTCAAAGGTAGCCCTCTCTGTAGCCAAGGGGCAGTTCTCATCAGATGATGAGGACTGAGTTGGAAGGAGTCTCTTTCTACAGTCCAGTAGCAGCATAAGAGGAGTATCCAGTTTTTTGTCCTGCTTGTCCTTGATCTTTGGTTGTAGGGTGACTTTCCAGCTGTTCTGTAATGCTGGCTACATTTAAGAGCTGTGTAAGAAGACAAACAGTATTAGTCCTGGGACCAGATCCCAGTTCCATCTTTCCAACTGAGTCCTGAAACCATGAGACTGTACAGTTCCATCTCCTTTGGTTTGATCTCCTGCTGATGCTTTGACTTTAAATGCTGGAGAAAACAATGATTTGGCTTCAGCAAGAGGGCTAAAATCTAGTCCCTGTCCTCTGCCCAGCTGATAGACTGGGAGTAGATCTCTTTCTGTGAAAAAGGACTTTCACATTTCTTCAGGGATTCTTGAAGAAGATTCTTGATCCTTAATTTGTTGCTCCGTGGATTAGAGCTGTTTGACAATTATGAGCTTTTATATTTGAGTTTCCAATGTGTCCATAGCCAATTTCTTTGTCCATACTTGCCACTGCTGGTACTGACCTATGTTGTCTGTCTGAATTCTCTTATGACATGCCAAACTTACATCGATTTCAGGACATAGATTTTTATATCAAAGGTCCTACCTTATGTTCTATACCACAAGATCTTAAGAACTTCCCTGTCTCAAGTCGTGAGGGTGCTAGGCACCTATCTGCACAGGCTGAAACACATTTCTTCATGAGAACTCGGAGGATTGAGCAGCTGAGATAGTCTCCAACCTAAGATGCAAGTGCTAAGCAAAAGTATACATTTTTGGTGTTCAGATTGCTGAAGGCTATGAGTTAAGTTGCTCTCTGAGGACTTGAACCCCTGTTGATTGCCGGGGTGCACATTCAGGTGCAATCCTGATTTGCAGGATTCGGACTCCAGGTACTTTTATTGGACATATCAGTGTGGTACCCACCTCTTCTTGGTTTCCATGGGGAGAAAACTGATAGCTATGTCCCAGGTAGGAGCTATGGTGAATTTGACATTTCATTGTCAGAGAAGTGAGATTTCTATTTCAGCTCCCTTCTGAGTATTTAAACAGGAGTTAAAGAGTATTTAAATAGGAGTTAAAGGAGTTAAGTAGAGGCTATTCCTCGAATTTCTGAATTCTAAGAGTCTGAGTTGAATGGTTTATGAAAGATCCATCTTTATTATAGCTCTATAATGCAAGACCGAATTCATACAGCAGTGTGCACAACCGCAGATACTATCTTAAGATTGGGCCATTACTTTTCCTTTCCACTGTTTTGTAGCCTGCAAGGTTCACCGTCAGTTTATCTCCCTACACAGCACAGATAATTCCCTTTGATTTGAACAGAACTACACCATACACATACAGAAGTATAATAAGTGTACATCTCCTTTTAAAAACAAATACTGAACAAAGCTTTTCAATTTTACATTGAAAAATAAGTTTGTATAATTGGGTTCTTCACTGAACAAAGGAAACATCACTGTGATCTTTTCCTAGTGGTTCTACTATTAGACTGAAAATTATAGAACTGTTAAAAACTAACAGAAAACACAGCTTATGCAGTTCTCAGTTTTGTTCTGCAAATTTGTGCTGAACGTCATCTTTTTGGCAACATGTGGCAACAACAACTTACAGTGGTAGAAAATATTCTTGAATGCTCTTGTTGAAACTGAATCTACTCACGGTCTTGACTCTGGCTGGAATTCTGCAGGGACATCACCGCAGAGCGATACTTATGTGTTTTGATTTCCATCAGTTTTACATGCTGCATAATTCAACTTCAAATAGATTCCTGGCACAATACTGATCTTTTTTTTTCCCTACTGGGTTGGTAACAAGAAGGAGGAAAAATAAGGTAAGTGCCATTACCATCCTAAAACTCTATAAATGTATTTTGAGAATAAATACAAGTAATGAGCATAATGAATCATGCAAAGCCTGATTCCAGTGGCAGCTGAAATATATATGCTCTATTATATAGCTCTATTAAATAGCAGGAGAAAAGTCCAAATTTTTAAGTTTATAAAAGTTAGACAAGCCAGAAATCCTACAGAGGAAATCTTCTAAATATTTTAAGACTATGTAAGAAATCAGGAAAGCAGAGGAAAGGATTTATTATTATTATTATTATTATTATTATTATTATTATTATTATTATTAATTATTATTAATTTTGCAGCACATTAAAAATTCTTTTCCTTTTAGAGGACATTTTTATCTTCCCTTTAAATAATATTTTGTATCCATAAGTAATCCAGTATAGTGTTTGGCCAAATATTTCAGTGCACAAATAGCTCATAGTTATCTTTCCTTATGCATTACCTGTCTGATGAAAAAAACAATCATTGATCTTGTTGCTGGAGGCAAGGGTGATGCAGATTAAAAACATTTTTATGAAGCACACAGAGGTCATATACTTTAAGAAATTTAATTCACATTTTAGAGCAAAAACTGTTCTGTTTGTTTTCAGAATTCTGTGCAGAACACCCACTTATAAGCAAACCTTCAATTAAATCTTTATTGGTTTGAATTTAATAGTTTTAACAGTTTGTTTTTCCAACTAATGTGAACTCAGTACAGTGAAGTATTTGATGGAGAATTAAGATTTTTAGTTGATCTTTGGCCATTTTTATTTCTTTATTTTTTAACTCCCATTACAGGAAGATGACTGGGATGTTTATGTTATACTGCTTTTGAAGACAAACACACTCAATGTCTTCTTTAGAGATCACAGAATCATCTTTTTATCCTGAAGGAAATTTGTGTAGATGAAGTCATCTGGATGATAATATTAGCTTTGAGTCTGATTGATGAGGAGTATAATTGATGTACACTACTATGTGCATCCATCTCATGTGCTTTCTATTCTAAATGTCGGTGGAGACTATCCTGCCTCTTTGCCTAGGAGTGCTTGTACTCTCACTTTTTCTCAGAATACGTTTGAATTGCTAAAAAATTAGCTGATTAAGTACTCAGTAATACGCAGAATATATCCCGGCCACTTTTCTGGGTGAACTGAGTTTTCTGTGGTTGGTCTGTTGGGATGGATCTCAGATATTCAAAGACTGGCATTACTTCAGTTTCAGGCAGGGTAGAGTATGCTGGCTGCCCACCGGAAGGGTACACGCATTCTCTATAGCATCATATTGTATCTGTCAACCTCAAACATATGTCCTAGATAACACAAAACATCCAACAACTTGGAAAGTGCTTATATACAAGTTGGTGAATTGTACCGATACCTAAGCATCTCTAAATCAGCTCTGATTTAAGTCACCCACATGGAAAGGGAAGACAGATAGTGATTTGAAAATTGTCTATCATCTGTTGATGCAGCGATTTAGAGAGGCCACCAGATGCCTATGCAACATGCCTTTCTTTTCCATCAACTTTGGAAAGAGACCGTGATTTAAGTCCTGTTGTATAAAGCATTCAAGAGACACTTCCTGGTACGTCTTCTATTGAAACACACTAGTACAGAAATTTACACCATTCCCTATTAAGGATCTCCAAAATTCATTTTATTGTATTCTGGGACTTCTCAGTAAAGAGATTTCAAGCAAGGGAATGTAAACAGAATTTATCATCACATAATAACACCAAAGGGAATAGCTGCAAACAGACTGGAAGAGAATTTATGTGTGTCACATTGTCTGCTTGTATCTGGGGCATATTGTAATCATCATTATTTGAATTATTCCTTTTCTTTCTACTCGACAGGCCTATCCATTATGAAAATTGTTATTGTTTCAATGAGAATACGAGTTGTTCTGAGTTTTGAGAAGTAGATTATAGCTATTGTTGCCAGTTCCTAAAATGCCTGTTGGGCATTACTATTTTATTCAGTAAATAAAGAGCTTAAAACAATAATTGTTATTCATTAGAATGAACATATTTTAATCCCTCCTTCTTGTTCCTTCAGTGCAGAGTCTATCAGGCATTTTCTATTTCTACATTTTTGCTGGAAGTACTACCAGAAAGCTGGAAATGCTTTAGAAACTGAGATATGAAGATGAGAGATGCCATAAGTTTGTGATGAAGGAACAGTTCATTTTGAACTACTAATTTCATCATCTGCAAGGAAAAAATGTGGGATTTTAAAGAGCCAAAATCACCAACTACTGAAATTAGAAGCCAACCTCATTAAAAATAAAAAACAAAAGCAGTCTTTCCCCTGCAGAATAATCATACTGGGCTGTTGAGACAGTACTGTTATTTGGTAGCAGTATCACCCGGCTTCACTGAGATTTCCAGTTATGTGTGCATTCACCTCTTCTTGATATTTGTGAGAAATAAGTATCTTAAGATGAAGATTTCTTAGAGATTTCTACTCAAGCTTGCATGCAATCTGGGCAGAGCTTTCCTCATGAATTGAGGAAGTTCCTTCTATAGGAAATGCAAATCTTTAAACGGTTTCTGTTTTTAAAGACAATGAAAATTTTTTACTTTGGCATCATTAAAAGGATGACCTCTTTTCTCCTTTCCTTTTTCCTTTCCTTTTTCTTTTCTTCTCCTCTCCTTTTCCTTCTCCTTTTCCCTCTCTTTTCCTCTTTCATGAATAAGTGAGCCATTCAAACAGAAGTAGAGAAAAAGCACGTGGTGGTTAAACTGCAGGAGGACAGCTCAGAGCATTTCTACTTTTAGTTTTAAAAAACAGGCCCTCTAATCACTATACCTGCAGCCCACTGCACTTGAAGTCCAGTTTTTTAACTATTTGATAATACTGAGTCTGAAAAATTGTTGACATGTCTATTACAATATGGAATTAATCTGTGCAGGTCTTTCAGAACACCGGATTAGCGTGCAGAGCATGGCTGTTCTTAACTGTACTATTGTAAATAGTTACATAACTGTGTAATTGTACTACAGTAAATACTCGCAGCTTTACAATTAAGTTGTTAATTATGATGCCATTGAGTGTGAAGCAGCCAACTACATCTCATTATACTGAAGTTTGGAGGTTCCTCATGGTAGTGGGGAGACTCCATTACTTCCACAGTGTTTGTGGATGAACAGGGCTCCACAGAACTTCAGATGTTCCCACGCAGTGTATGTGCCCTGACATGCATCAGCTTTGCTCCTCTGAGATCTGTCTTGGTTCAGCACAGCTGTATATGCAAAGAAAAAACACAGAATGTCTACACTCAACTTCAAGGTTACGGTCATAGAAACATGCAAGAGGAGGTATGACTGCACTTAGTAGTTGTAGGAAAACATCTCACTCTTCCAAAGGAAAGATTCAAACTTCTTACACCATGCACCTTCACAATCTGGGACCAAATGCAAAACTAGAAAAGGTCCCATGTAATCCTGATGGATATCAAGTTGAACATGAGCTAGCAACCTGTCCTTGCAGCAAAGAAGAACAAGAGCATGTTCTGCATTAGATGGAATGTTGGCAGCAGGTCAAGAGAAGACCCCTCTGCTCAGCATGATGAGACACATCTGGAGTACTGTGTCCAGTTCTGGGCTTCCTGGGACAAGAGAGATGGACATACTTATGTCTAAACAGTGCTCAGAACACATAATTTCTTCACGTATATACCTTTTTTTTTTTTTTCCTGTTTGTGGATTAGGATGGAAGGTTGTTTGTTTTGGGAATGCTTTTCATATTTTTGATGGAAGCATTTTTCACCATCTAGTATAAATGTTTTGTCATGTAAAATATTTTTAGGTAAAAATAGTTAATACTATTTATTAATATATTAACTATTTTTACCTCAAAATATTTTATTCATTACCAGTTAAGCATATTGATAGAGAAAAAATAATGCAGAGCTTGTCATTAGACTACATTGAGATAAAACTGTTCTGAAAATGAACGTATTTATTAATTTGCTTTAAAAGAAGATTTTAACATTGTCTTTACTTCAGCACATATATTTTAATATACATGCAGAAAAGATTGCTTAAAATTTTTAAATCAACCAGTCAAAGCATCTGAACTTGGATTTATAACGTTGGTGGTATCAGAATTCTACATGCAGAAAAAAAATGGCAGGTTCAATTTAATTTCAGTGTACAGTATTGCTCTTTAAGCTTCTCACAGATTGCAGCAAAGAAGGAACTGGGATAGAATATGTCAGGAAAACATCAGGGGAAATACATTTCTCGGTTGTTTTTGGTATCAGCTGTTGGCAGTGTGAAATTCTCCTGGGATGATGTACCCTCAAGGTCCCGTTCTGTATTATTACATACAACATACAGGTACATTAGTCACACTGTCTTTCTTTAACACACACTGTGTGGTATTCAAATACCAATTAGCATTCTACATTAAGCAGAAAGCATCCTGGGGCTGCCCATATTTAATTATGTCAGTGTGCTATTCTGTTTGATTAATCTAGCTGTTCAGTTTACCTTGTGACATATTCTGTATGAATTCAGTTAACTAAACTGAAGGTTATCTTTAGATTAAACACAATCTCCCCATGGGTAACACTACTGCAACGTGAGTGACAGAGGCAGACAATGTAGTATCCTACATGACCTTACTTTTTTCATCTGGCATACTCCTGAATACTCATGCTTTTCTTTTGTCATTTCAAATTTCTCTGCTCATGTCTCAAGGTATAGGTTCATTTGTAATTTCCTGGTTTTACTTTCCCTGCATTTAAGACTCCAGTTGAATTCAGTAATACAGCCTAATGTACTGATGGTACATCTCAGGACAGGTACTTCAGAATCAATTTAGTGCATCTAAAGCTTCATCATAGGATAATTTGGCAGGGTCAGACTCATCATAGCGTTACTATGTTACAGTGTCCTCTATTTTTGCCCTTGTGCTGGAGGTGTAGCACCTGTGACACAGAGCATAGCACAGGAGATATGCAAGTAACACCAATAAAATAAGTGAAGAAAGGGTTATGGAACAATACTGCGGAGAGGATGAATCAGTCTCCTCCTGCTCAGAAGAAAGAAACGTAATCTTTACATAGAGATGATCTCCACATTAGCCTAATAAATACCTTTCCCTAGAGGACCTTCATGTAGATTGAAAAATTACTAACAGCTGAGAGGGGAAAATGCCAGTACTCAGTAACAACCTCTGAAAAATGGTTCTTAAGGCATGTCTCCATTGACATGAGACTTGTTCAGCCTGTGATGAGAACAAGCAGGATGCCATACAGCTGCAACTCAGACACCAGTCACTGAGCCATGCTGAAGCATGGGGCTGAAGGGAGCCGTAGAGGCCAGGTCCATACTAATCTTCTCTGAGCAACCTGGGGCACCAGGGATGCTTTTCATAGAATCATAGAAACATGGAATGGCCTGGATTGAAAAAGACCACAAAGATCATTGAGTTTCAACCCCCCTGCTATGTGCAGGGTCACCAACCAGCAGACCAGGCTGCCCAGAGCCACATCCAGCCTGGCCTTGAATGCCTCCATGGACAGGGCATCCACAACCTCCTTGGGCAACCTGTTCCACTGTGTCACCACCCTCTGGGTGAAAAACTTCCTCCTAATATCTAACCTAAACCTCTCCTGTATCAGTTTAAAACCATTCCCCCTTGTCCTGTCACTATCCACCCACGTAAACAGATGTAAACAGTCCATTGAAATGCTTCTCTAGTTTATCCAAATATATGTTATAACACTAACAAAACTTGCTTTGGTTCCTTTCTGCTGCCTTCCCCATGCCAGCTGTCCTCTACTCTTCCTGACATGCTGGCTGTGGAGCTACATGTGTCATATTCAAGAAATTTCCCAAGTCTGGCAACAAAGAGAATCAGTAAGTACGTCTTGGAAAACGAAACTGGATTTGTCCCCATGTAGCTCTTACATTCCTGAAGGCATTCTTGGTGTCCTAAGAAATGTGGAGAACGATTTTTAGTTTAACAATTAAATATTTCTTGTGAGGAATAACTTTGTGATGTATTTTTTTTTAATACAAACTTTTAAGAAAAGTAACTTCCAAAATAGAGAGGATGTTCTCATTTCTTAACACTTTTGAATATTTGCAAATGTAAAACCTCTACAAAAACAAAACAGGCAATGTACAAAGCAGATGTCATAGAAAATGATGCTTAAGTGTCATAAACTTGTGTTCTAAACCTAGAGATATTACTGTTAAAGGACAGGAGATCACCCTATACCATTAACATCAGGGGAAAAAAATGAAACACTGAAAAGTGTTCACAACCACAGACTAATCTTGTGAGGGAAATTTTTTATTTCTATTTTTTATATGATAAAGAGTTTTATTATTTGAAGATCGACAATATCAAGACTTCCTTTTTTTTTCCCCTGATTTTTTCCATGTCCTCAATATTACTTTCTATTTCTACTATTGTTTCACAAAAGAGTGTTTTTAGTGATGACTGAAAGAATCCCAGAAGCTCTTTAGATGAATATTTTGTAGATAGATGACGAAAAAAAAACAAAACACAAACCAAAACAGATTTTCTTGAAGTTTTGCAAAACAAAAACACTTTCAATTCTTCACCCAAAATGTTTTCAGTACTTTTATTTCTTCCTGTGTTAATGACAGTCAGCTCTGTATGAGCACACAGATTAAACCACTCCTGTAGACTTCCCTGTGCTGGCTCTTTTTTTTCTACTCTGACAAAAAAAGAGGCATACAGAAATACAAACATCTATAGAAAATACAATACAGTTACAAACTATACAAGGAAAGGAAGTTACTTGTAAAGCTAAGGATAGAGTGAGAAGTATGTTTGACTTCAGCCAGCAAAGTGATTGAAAGTTCTGAAAATTCAGTCTAGATAGTATTGAAACTGAAGTTGGAAGAAATAGAAAGAAGAACAATTTTGTGATGTCTTACCAGAATTTGAACTAATGGACATCTGTAACAATTTTACTTAGAAAATCTGTGTGCGGCTTTCCCTTGACCAACCCCCATATTTTGCCTCTCCTTAAGACTTATCCATTAATATCCAGGACTCTCTTATCTTTAAACAGTATTTAAGAGATGTACCAGAAAAGAAAGTACCAGAAAACCACCAGTCATTAGGAAAGGCTTTTTTCCTGCCCCATAGACAGAGTGTGGCATAGCTATAACACAAGCTCAAACAACTGCTTGGGATACCTCTGATCAGCCTCAAGAAACCTACACCAAGATAGAAGTGTGTTCAACATGCAGGAGATACTTATTCTACTGGTAGTAATTTGGGGAATATGTGATTCTGGCAGTGTTTCTCATAAATCTAGAAGATGAACATTAATAAATTATTAGGTTGCATTGTACAGTTTCTGTCCTTGTTTTCTTGTGAGCAGTTTTCATCTTTCCATTTTATTCCTTTGACCACAGCCTGTCTACAATTTTTTCTGTTTCTGAGCCATTTTCTGCATGCACATCTCCAATAATGCAAGCTCAATATTATTTTAGTTCTGCATAAAAACCAACATCATTTCTGCAGATTTAAAATCAGAACCCTGCTTCCCAGTTACATGAGCTACACTAGAACAGAGAATCATGAAAGAAATAATTCAGTGAAGAGCTCTAAGCTTCAAGCAAGACACAATATCCTTTTTCACCTTTTTGACTCTCTAAGGTTTCTGTCACCCTCAGTGCTTTCTCTAGCTTGCCAGGGCATATATATTTTACAGGTTTTCCCACAGTGTTATTTACTGAGTAATGTCTTCACTGAAGACATTTAACTTTGAGTCATAAATGGAGACTTGTTGTTTTTATTATTCTGTAAAAGTCTTTTGTCCACTTTGTTTAGCATCACGAGCCCTTGCCTACAGTGAATTCCACTAGCACTACAGCAAAAGTATCACAGCCAACAACTCATATTATAAGTGAACCTTAAATAAGGCTGTGGACTAAGCCATGCAAAGAATCAGTTAGTGGTGTCCTTTCCTGCTTCTTGCCAGTATTATTTAAAAGTAGTGCCAAGTATTTCTCACTTAAACTCTATAAATATAGCTCTTTGAACATGTTCTGTTGTTGATTTGAAATTTAAACATTTCATTTATCTTCCCATTAAAACAAAATCTTGCAGGCTCCTCTGGAATGGAATATGCTCTGAGACAGCTTTCCATTGTGAAGGAGAAGAACAACTAAAAGAGAAGATTGTTTTCCCTAAATTGAGACTTGGAAATTATTTTAAGTGGCATTGTTTACTGCAGTGAATAAGGAAGGACGGTTCTGCATTCAATATACTCTGGCAACTTCTGCTTGAAAGGCTTTTTTTCTGAGTCACTGAAATGAAGGACAGGATTGCTACTGATTGAAAAATGAGTGGTAAAACATTCAGTAAGAATCTGACCCACAGCCTGCTGAAGCATTACACTGGAAGCACTGAGAAAGGAGATGTTTCCCCACTGGATCAGTGTGGAAATACATCTGGAGAAGGGCTGTGGATGTGGGACACCCCTCTCTCCTTCTTCCAGAGCGCTCAAGCCTTCTGGAAATGTCCTTGAGGAGATCAAAGTCTGCTAATCTCTGAATAGTGCAGAAAGAGTCTGGCAAGTGGGAAATTTGAATCCGAGCACTGAGACAGAACAAAAACCTTTGTCAGGTTTTCCTTCTTCCTATGGCATGCTCTTGCTGTTCCAGAGCACTCTCATTCTTCTCCATAAAACATAAACAAGCCACACTGAAAGCATTGGGTTGCTTTCATACAGAAACAGTTCCAAATCCTGCATCTCTCTCTTTCTCCTTTTTTTTTTTTTTCCTTAACTTTCAAAGTAGCGCAATCCCAATTTGAAAACTCCTATCCTTGAAGAGTAGGCAGGAATTTCTTAGTTATAGTAGTCTCCTTTTCAAAATTCATTTCTGGATACTATTATTTGCCTAATTTCTCTATTCCCAGAACAATTTATATATCCATCTCAAGTGCCAAGACACAGTGCATGAGCAACTGCTTACGCTTTAATGAGTACAAATGAAATTAAAAACCTACATGCTGCATCTTGTTTCAGATTATGTTGTAAGCAGAGACCGTGTCTTTCTGTGGTGGGAGTCTTCTGTCAATTCGAGCCCAGCTCATAGAGAATTTTAATTTGCAATGGTAAGAACTTAAGGAAAAAACTATAGGAAAATTACTACATGAAATAAAAGTATGGGAAACTGTGTAAGTCAGTGAATATGATTCTGTTTTCTTTAGTTAGTAGTTCATTAGCAAGGAAAAGCATAACATCTTAAAACCATTGATTTGGAAGGGATTCTTAAAGGTCATCTAGTCCAAAGTAACAGTGAGAGATGATGTCAGGTATTTCTATGTTCTACATAGAAGAAAAATAGGATTATAGATATTTCTGCTATGTCTGGGGCCTGATTTTCAGAAGTGCAATTGTTCCAGAATGGAATTTATTAAGATGAATTAAACTAAATTTGAGACATCTAAAAAGCCTTTATGTCAGTTATTATTTCTCGCACAAATGTTTCTTCCATCTGTCCTTCAGAAACTGTTCTTGGAAAGACAAAAAGTCCTTACATAATTTTCCTAATTATAGAATTGCATGGTGAAGTATTTTACACAATCCTGTTACGCAGCCCCACCCTGGAGAAATACTAGAAAGCTTTTTGACAATTCCAGTGTAAATGGGTCAGAAGAATGGCCACAGTAACAGCTGTCAATGTGAAGAAGGAAAGATATTTCACACCAAAATTAGCAGAAAACATTCATTTCAAAGCAGACGAAGCCAACTTATTTTGAAATTCAGCTGTGGATTCAGTAACTAATGCATCTAACAGCTCCTGTACATAACTGTGAAAATAAATATAACTATTTCCCATTTGTAACTAGATACGATTAGTTCAGGAACTTTTGGCAATTCCCAAAACTTGCAGTTGAACCATTGGCATGAACAAATTTACTTGGGGTCACAAGTAAGATCCAGCACTAAAGCCCCATTGGCCCTGTTTAATTTTGAGGTCAAAGTATTTTCATCTCCTTGGAAGTAGGAGAGGGAGGAAGGAAAAGAGGAGAGAATAATTTGTGGTAGGCAGTGCTTATGTTTCACTAATTCATAAAGGAGTGATGGTTTAAGGAACATAGAATCATAGAATTACAGAATGGCTTAGGTTAAAGGGGATCATGTAGTTTTGAACCCCTGCCGTGGGCTGGGTGCCCCCTCACCAGCTCAGGATGCTCAGGGCCCCATCCAACCTGGCCTTGAGCACCTCCAGAAATGGGGCACCCAAGAGCTCTCTGGGCAGCAGTGCCAGGGCCTCACCACCCTCTGAGTAAACAATTTCTTCCTGATATCTAACCTAAATTTCTCCCCTTGTCCTATCAAATAAGATCTTAGAATTACTGTTTACATATACAGTTCTTAATAATTTGCTCAGATGTGCTAATTGCATATAGATATTTACAATTTTTTATGTACATCCGTTATATAAGACCAAACATATTTAATCCCAAATATTTTGGAGTGTGCTGACCATCATTATCAGTGACGTTTCTATTCATGCAAAATAATAATTATCCAGTCAAATCTAATCTACTCACTTTCTGAATGGTTTTCTTCTGACAAGGAACTAAAAATTAAATGATAGCTCCCCTGAATTGCAGAGCTGGAAAACTGTGCTTTCGAACAGCCAGACATCGTGGACCTGGTAGATCCAACAGTTCAGATGACTGGAGCACATGATGCCTTGACTATAAGCATCCATTGGAGGAAGTCCTCATTTGAAAACAGTTCATGGGCTGAGAAATCCCCTCAGTGAAAGGCTGCTGATGTGACTCCCTCATGGGGTCACATGGAGAGGGCGTTGGACGCACCTTTCCTCACTCCCCCCGCAGCAGCTGTCATGGGAATGATCAGCTGCCTATTACATGCATGCATGCACATCCCCGCCTCGCAGCGCACAGCTATGGTGTGCTCTGCTTGCAGGGAAAAAATTATAACCCCTGTTTGGCACAGAAGGGCAGCACCCCCTTGCCAGGCAGCTTCCACAGCTGCCAGACAATTAATCGAGTAATTTTCCCTGCTTTGTTGAGAGCGGTGGGGAGAGAAGGACAAAATTTGCACCACTGGTAGCAAATTTACTGTGGGACAAATTAAGAAGTGCAACCAGCCCTGAAGGATTACTCTGTGCACATGATTGTCAACAGAGTAGGGTCCACCAGGCTCCCTAGCCAGTCCAAATGATGGAGAAAAGCATTCTGCTCCCAAGCGACTTCCTTAGAGTAGCAAAAAGCCTCCCATCTCTCTTTGTGTCTTTTTTTTCCGTCAACCTCTTCACAGTAATTCATGCCATATAAAGAGGAGGGGGCCTTTTCGGGGTAGTGTGCGTTTTTGCAATAGCCTTATGAGACAGAGCTGTTAAGGGGATGCAGCATGCATGGAGGCCCCTGATAATGAATTGCAACTGAGAAAAATGGCTTGAGTGGGAATTTACTTGGAAAGCAGCGAAAGGGGGATATTCCTTTCCTTCGTGAACTGAGATGTCCTGGGGGCCTACAAAACTTTGAAAAATAATCCCTTTTCATAAAGCAGTGCTGCCTAACTCAAATAGAAAACAGATATAGGTGTACAGTAACACAGATCTGCCCTCCAAAGGATGTGGCCTGAGCACAGAAAATGGAGATCAAAGAAATTGGCTGGGCATGAGGCAGACATCTCCAGTGGCAAGAGCGTGTGCTGCCAGTGAGCTCCTGTCATGAAGTGTACTGGATGGTGACCATGCATCATGGGTTAAGGCCCATAAACTGTCTTTAGTGTAGGAAATTGAGCAGAACATGTTTAAACTGCAAAACCAGATGATATTTATGCTACTACAAGCTCTGTTTGCACAGTCTAACCACTTCTTTAGGGGCAGAGCAGAGTTCTCTTGTTGGTCTTTTAAGGAAAAATATGTCCAGGTGTGTACATAGCACTTACTGGCTGTGAGAGCTTGAACTGTTCAAGGATGTGTGATTATCTGATTCAACCATTCTGTGTTCATAATTTTTTTTTTTTTTAAACTGCAACACTAGCTGTGTTCTTTTCTAGTGCCTCGTTTAAAAATTGACCAAACATTCCTGGGACCTGCTTGCGTATATTTCTGTTAACTAGAAGTTAACATTAAGCATTTATATTAGAGAGCTGACTTGCTTCCTTCTGTGGCTTCAGAAAACTGTGAGACAAACACAAGGCAAGATTTCTACCAGTTGTATACTTAGTCTCACTGTTCATTTCCAGAAAAGTGCATGTAGCATTGACACAACCATCTTTTCCAGAAATGAGGTTTACCAGCATGTATTACATGACAACTTTTGAATCTGTGAACAAAGTACATCTATTAATCCTAACATTTAAAAATATCTCATTCTCTTTTGGAATTAAATGCTTAAAGTAGAAATTGCCTGATTATTTGTGCACATACATTTCCTACTGATCATAGTTCCAGCTTGGCAGATTACAGTGATTTTTAACAGCACAGAGTTAGCAAAATAGCGTAGTACTCCACATAAAGAACTCAGATCTGGTGAAAAAGTAAAACTCACAGTCTTGTTTCCCTTCAATTTTTTGCAGTTAGTCCAGAGGTGGAAGAAAGAACAGAGCACCAGCTCAGAGCCTAGGGTGACATGTGGTTTGTGTCTACCAAGATAAGTGAGAGACCACTCATGGCCTCTTCTTATCACCTTTGAAATGTGAAAGGTTTGACTCTGGTTCAAATGCATCTCTGTATTTTGTGAGAGGTTTTTTTTCTCTTCCTAGTTGCTCAAAAGTAATTGGCAAATCCTGCTGTTAGAGCAAAGCAATATGAAGCCACATACTTTGGGTCTGATTCTAGAGCCAGGAACTTAGCCCTGTGCTTGATGTTATAATTTGAGTAATATGTACTGCTGATGTGCATGTTTGATTTTGATCTGTACTTTTGAATCTGACTTTTCTCAGCAGCTGGTAGAGGTTTCGCTTCCTGAGAGTACTGGGAAGCTCCAGGCAGACAGAGGTTTCCTCACTGTTCTGCGGACCAGTCCTAGAGCAAGGCAGGATACTCTTAAGGGTACCAATGGCCATGATTAGAAATGACCAACCCACTCTTAGTGATTAGAAAGTTCAAGTCTCTTTGGTTTGCAAAATCTGCCCACTAAATGTGTGCATGCCAGCAGGCCAGTCTGCTGCAACATCCCGGGCAATCCAATGAAGGGAGAATGCTTCAGCATTCACAAGCTCCTTCTCTCTGCACGTTGATTTTTAGGTGGATGAATATGAGGTGACTGTGGCAATTTCTTACATAGTTTGCAACTTTTGCCCTGTCATGCTGGGCCACAGACAGAACATTTCCATTCGTGTGCTTGGTCTTGAAGAAATCAGTTTCCCTTGAAGAAATAATTGCTTCTATGGAAAATCCCCACATGCAGATCAATTTCATGATGTTATCAGGGCACAGAAAACTTCAAATATGAACAACTTAAACTCACTCCTGATTCAGAACGCACACAGGAAAATATTGATACAAATATTAACAATTACTCTTTGAAGATTGTTCAGCAGAGAAAAAAAGTGTATTTTATCACTTAGCTTATTTTTTGAAACCAATTTTACTGGTGTGGACAAAGATATATGTAAATTATTTTTCATTTAAAAAGATCCTTCCATAGCTGATCCCAGCATGGAATAACCTCTCATGGCAATGTTGATCCAGATAAGACTTGACTACATTTTTACAGGCTTCTATGTTCTGCCAATGTGTCCAAATGAAATATTTGTATCAACCTTGGATGCCCCCAATCTTGGGTCCAGAACTACAAATTTTAGGTACTGTGACATGATCTCAGACTGCAAAATTTAATTTAGAGCTTGCAATCTGTGATGTTAGGAAAGTAGCTTGCAGAATTCGAACCTGGATCTGAACTCAGATATTGAAGGTGACCTCTCTCTCCCTCTCTAATTTATAAAATACCGAAGAAAAAAGAGGTTCAAGCTTATGATGTAATTTGGGAAAATTTGACCCAAGGCAACCTTTGCCAGACACTGTTAAAGACCAAATGGGCCAGTAAGGTTGAAATGGTTTGTTGCTCAAAAACAGTGACTCTGCGCTAAGCTTCATAGATTGGAAGGTACATTTAGAAAGTCTGGGCAAAAATGTGACAAGAAGCCAGTTTAAATACAAGCACAAAGGTGTGATGTGTTCTGAGGGCCAGGTGTGACTTGGGAGCCTGGCAGCTTCGTGCGTGTTGTAACTTTGACATTGCGGATGAAGAGAGACAGGCTAACAAAGATTACCGATAATAGAGTCATAAAAAGGTATGGCCCACAGTGTTATCTCTCCTAAGAGACATGGAGAACAAATGCACTATGAAGGGATACTTGTGTAAAAGGCAAGTGCATTATTTGTGGCATACCCATGAGCAGTTTACAAATGCATTTATTTTGTCTTGGTACATCTTTACTTGTAAGCGTTTACTGGGTAATAACCAGCTCTGAATAATGCTCCATACTTACACCTTTTGAGGAAGAGGGCAAAAGACAAAGAAAACAGTAACCAGCTTTCTCCTTTTTCTATGCCTTTCTTTTATGATGTTATAATTTGCAGATAAAGAGGCTCTGCATACTATCAAGCTTAAGGATCATGAAGAAAAATATTCTTGTTTGAAACAGTATGTGGCAGGAGTAAATTTTTACACCCCAGTTTTGTAGCTTACGTCCAGGACAAGTGGTACTGACATTGCTAGGGCTCCACTGCTAGAGCAGAAATTCAGCAGTACAAATCTTCATTTTCTATGCCAGTCATAGAAAAATTATGTAGTATCCATCTCTGTTGTTTCCTTGAAAAAATACCCTGACAGGAAAAGGACGTAAGGAGCTCAAGGCCTATCTGAGAGAAACATCTGTTTCTCATAATAATATTTCCAGTGAAAAGCATTATCAAAAAAATTTACAGTTTATGTGTTTGTTGCATTTCACTTTCCTTCCTATTAGTCTTCATCTGTTTCATCTGTGTTCAAATAGACTCCTAGGGTAAGGGAAGGCTTTGTCTTGTTTACTCATTGGTTAGGAAAAGTTAGGTGTCAAAACTAAAACTGCTATTTAGGCTGTCTCCACAGTCAGTGGAGTATAAATCAGTATTTAGAAGACACCAGAGAAATTGTCCTCTGTAGGTAATTTCATTGGCTGCACAACTGGTGAGAGGAGCAAGGCATGGAGAATTCAACCAAAAGCCCAGAGTCTACTCAGAGGGCTCATCTGGAGCTCTGGTTATCCATATTGGTGACCCAGTATGTACAACATGACTCACAGAGCTTTTTGCTGTAAACCATCACAGTGCAAAGAGCTTGGATTCCAAAAAGAGCTAAGAGTTACTGTAAATATATAAAATTTTTGACTACATTATATTCAATTTTTGTTGTCTGAGGGGTAAAAATGCCTCAAAACTAAAAGTGTAATTAAATGAAAATCTATTTGAACTTGTACACATAAGAAAATATCACTCAGATTTATTAAAAAAGCAGTAATTATAATAAAATGCATAGTCCAATAACTCAAAAGTTTTTGTTAGGCTAGGCTGAAAACACATCTCTACCATTACATAAAGCTACCAGCATTTTTTGCATATGTATTAAACACATTCAATGTGTGTATTTGACTAACTATATATTATCCATATGCAAACAGTTGACTGTAGAAACAATATGTCCAGCAGGAGAAAATGAATTCCAGAAGATATGAGGTGCATTTCTAAAAGGATTGCATTGAAGAAAAACACACACTCATCAAATACTGAGACACCTTCGGCTTGGCTTTCCAGTTCTGGAGTTTGCTGTACTCTGAGTGATTTGTTTTCTCATCTTTCTAGGGGTGAAAATTAGGGTATAAAGGAAGGGACACACACAGATCCAGTGTGAGAGCACTGGGCTCACTACAGTGTGACTATATACAGTTCTGGAACTAGGATTACAGACAAGAAGCACACACATGCTTGGGCTGGGTCACCAGGTGTCTCTGGGTAAATGGCTCCTAGATGTGTAGGACTGGGCTATAGGGTCTGCTGTCAGTGATACGGGTTGAAGTGATGCTATTAATTGCAGTGGGCAAAGAATCAGACCTAGGATTTTTCATGGAAGGCAGGTTTTATTTTTTGGTTTCAGCATGAGCTTCTAGAGTATAAAAAGCACACCAGCGTACTGATTATATACGTGTAGACTGCTCTTACACGCTTCAGAAATTCCTGTTCCTTATAAATTCCATTCCATTTTACATGATCTTAAATTCCATCTTCTAGTTTTTATAAAGCAAAGCACTGTTTGGTGACTGTAGGTTTCACATCACTAAGTATATTTCATTTGACACTTCTTATTCTCGGCAGTTCCTTACATGCCTTAACATGTTGCTCTCTCCCACTTTCTTTGGCTGCTTAATGCTCTTTACTGCTCTTTCCTGGAGCTTCCTTAATAGATGCATTTTGCAATTTGTTACATTAAAAAAAAAAAAAAAAAGAAAGAAAGCTTGACTTACCAATTTAAAGCACTTGCACTGTCTCTTGTTGTTGGGTATTGTCCACTGCTTTCTTTCCTTAAGATAAACACTGAAATTCCGAATGCGATTTCCTTAAGTATAGCTCTTTTGCATAAACTTTCTGAGGGGTCACCAGCAGCTTCAAAGGATTTCTTAGCAAGAAAAGAAAAAAAATCTGTCTGAGTTCAGTTCCTGTCATGTTGGAAAAAGATGCGACAGGCATTGGATTTATGAAATCATCTTTGTTTTTAGATTAAAGATGTATTAAATTGGAAACAATTTCACTTCAGCCCATGAACAGTAGCAATAAACACTGGTGTGACTAAGGCTTATTTGGGAGAAGAACCTTCAGCTCTGAATTAGTGGAGTGCCATGGGAAAAAGGACTTGACGCAGGAGTGGATACTTCTAATTCTACTAATAATCAGCATTATTCAAAACAACCTTTAATCATTTATAGAAAAGCAACTATTTCCTCAGACATCTGGAGGATGGCTCCCCTAGACAGATTACAGCGGAGAGGCAGTGGCTGGAAAACTGAAGCTGAGCCAAAGATGGAGAGAGGCAGTAGGATTTTGCTCCTGGTCTAGAGGCCCAACTGAAATTCCTACCACACCAAAACCAAATAAGCCCACTCTGTTTCCCCAGAATGACCAGAGGGGTTGCGCAGAGATCTGTGTTGGACTGTGATGGAGCAGGCTCTTCCTGCCCCAGTCAGTTCTCCATCAGAAGAAGCGGTTAAGAACAGCCCAGTGGCCAGAATTCAGCTCAAGGGACACAGAGGCTGAGCTCCTGCACCTGGCCCCATGTGGGGAGGGCTTGGAGCTGAGGGGAAGGCAGTGCTCATATTTCCTGGAAATCACTCAAATCTGCAAGACTCACTTGAGCAAACACTAAGGGGTGAAGCTGGGCTAGGACAAGCCATGGCTCACCATCACCATTCAGGATGCTGAGAGCAACCTGCATAACATCTGCAGGTAGAGAGGGCTTGCTTGCCAGAGGACAGCAATGAAATAGCACTAGTGTTTCCTGGGCAGGCTCAGTAGCCTCGCACTCCCTGCTTTTTCCTTTTATCCTCTACCCATGTGTTTTCTTTAAAATTATCCTTACCTTTCTGTTTCACTCAATTGCATGCAGGAGTTAGACTCGATCTTCCTTCTGGGTCCCTTACAACTTGGGATATTCTATGATTCTATGAAATCGCAGTAAGAAATACATTTCAAAAGAGAGTTTTTACTCCATTTTTAAGCTAACTACTTTAATTGTATTTATACATCCATATTCAAATTTCCTGGCTAAAAAACTCCTGTCTCAGTTTTTTTTTTTCAATTCTTAAAGAACAGATTTCTGTTTTAAACAATATGCAACACCTTATCGAGTTTGCTTTTAAGATATCTTTCTTATTGTCTTCACTGATGACCATGTTTTAATCAGATTCTTCGTGTTATCATATATAATACCACCCTGTATGTGTGTATGACATTGGCAGATCTTCATCTATATATACTCATCTGCTGGGATCATACACCTAGGTACGATAAGTATATGGGGCTGCTAGCACACCGCTGTGAGCCTGTGGTGTTCAAAGAGAAAATGAGCTCCATTTGCACACTTAATTGTAAGGGTAAGAAAATGGAAGCCGTGCTTGTATGTCAACAGCAGTATTTTATCTCAGTACTTGAGAAACAGAAACGATTGCTCTGGAATCTGTTTTTGCGAAGTCACATGGATTGTTTGAAGATATTAGCAAAGTATGTTTCAAAATATACACCTAGATTCCCCGAGTGTGAAGTCATTCTTAGAAAAATAGAAGATATTTGTACATTTTTAGACAAGATTATAAATTTCATTTCAATATTCTCTAACATTAACATCAACCACATGTCACTGACGTAGTCCATTTGTATTTTAATTTAGAGTCTGCATATCAAATGTATAATGTACAGCTGGACACAGCACAATATTTTCTGTGAAATGCAAAAGGAGCTATTATCCAATAAGAGGTACATCTGGCTTTGGTGTAGCAGAGCTTTCCCAAAGGCAAAGAAATCACTGTGATAGTTAAACCTGAGACCAGAGGAAGGACGGGATTCCTGCTGGAGCATTAGAGCTTGCATGAAGAGCGGGATCTTGGTGAGAGCATTTTTACAGCTAAAAACCTATTGCATATTGCTAAAATACTTAAGGGAAGGTGCAGCTAATTACTTGCAGCTGTCACTTGGTGATACTAAACAGGTATTAGACAATCTTTTGCAAACCGTCTAGAGATACTGTTGCATTTTTGCTTACAGTCAACTGAGTCCAGAGCAGATGATTGTGCTGTCAGCCCTAGTGCTTCCATACAAAAGGCTTTTAAATTAAAGCAAAAATTCATTTTAACAGCGAAGTTATGTTTTCCCTTGAGCTTTCTAGCACTGTTCGCTCTCAGCGCTGAGGATGTTTCCACGTTCATGTTGAAAGCTTTTCTTTTTGTTCTGCTCACAGCCCTTGTTAGACTGAATAAGCTGAGGTGCCAATGGCTTAGTATCACTGAGGGGCACAATCCCACAGCCCCCGTGCCTGGCTGTGGGAGGCAACAAAAGAGCTGGGGGCTAGAAGGGCACAGGTAAAAGGGGAGATAAAGAGATGGGAAGGGCGAGCGGGTTGTTTGCCTGCAACTTGCTTGTTGTCACCTACAGCTTCCTCTCAGTGAGCTGATGGCTTTCATTTTAAAGCAATCCAAGGCTTCTCTGGAAACACTGAAACACTTGTTTTGGTTCGATGATTTTTTACGCAATAAAAGTTAGTTTCTTCTCTTAAACACCAGTAGACAGATGGCAGAAAAAATATAGTAGACTGGACTCCCACTGAAAGCTGACCTAGACTCACCCCTGGCTTTATTGTTTTTCTTTCATAATTAGCTTTTGCTCAGCTTTGTCATTTTCATAAGCCTCGATATTCTTCAATTAACAAAACAGAACAAGAACAACAAGAGCTTAGGCAGCTCATGAGGTCACTTCTTGCAGGGGCTGGATTACGGCACCAAAAGAAGCCTGAAAAGCATGTATTGATCCAGTCTGACAGTTCCTGCCACATTAAGCCTCGCCACAGCTGTGATATAAAGGCGCTTAGAGCTGTTATCATAAATACCATCCACTATCTTTAAAGATCATCAAAATTGTTTCACATTGTATAAGAGTTATTGTCATATAATTTGTTCAATGCATTTTAGCAGCATAAATTGGTTTAGCATTTTAATACTAGCTTAAAGGTCAAATGCAGATAATTTAAACTAACGTTTATCCTATGAAAGTTATCATATAAGCTCAATTTACTGAATGTGTTGAATGAAAAACAGTTTTATTATTCCCTTCATTTATCCAAAAGCTAAATACATCCAATAAAATTTACTTTTAAGTGTTAGGTAAGACTCATTCATTTAAACTCTCAAAGAACAGATTAGTGATTATTTTGTGAACATATATTAATATTCAAAGCATGTTCTTAAAAAAAAAAAATTACTAGAATTCTTTCTGTAGGAAGTCTTTTGGAAGACAATTATAAGACAAGAATATTGATAATTAAAAATGAAAAGTACAACTACAGTGACTACAATAAACTGAAGGAAGGTATTACGAACAAAATTCATTTATGCACCTCTTAACCCAACCTATCCACAGTCCTGCTGGGCACAGAAAACTTCCTTTTAGCTTGTGGCTCCTTCCCTCTGCTCACGGAACCAGTAAAACATGAAATCAAGTGCTTGTTTAAAAGAAAGGGGGAAAAAAAGGAATAATTGCATGGGATCAAGCACAAGAGGGCAATGATGGAAGGTATAGTTGATAGCATCAGTAAGGCAAAGACTTGCTAAAAAAGGCTTTCCCAAAAGTCTTTCCTGGTGTTTTTCTGTTGTAAGCAAGAAGTATAAGACACTGGTATGGCTTTTAATATATGTCCACTCAGCAGAGATGGAAAAGCTCCAAGGCTTCAGTTGAAATGTTCAGATTGAGCCCAGATGTGGCTGTGGACAACCAGGTGGCCTGCCAGCCATACTGTCCTGGTGGGATGGAGGTAGTCTACTTCTGCTGAGACCTAGGGATATGGTTTATTCTGTTTTTTTTTCCTCTTCTTAGAGTTGTTCTTTTTGTCTAAACAAACATTTGATGGAGCAGAAGATGGAATACAGCATCTGAATGGCCTTGTCTAATCTCTGGGTTACAGCAATCATTTTTGTTCAACTGATTAGTCATCCTCACATCTACGGCTTCTTACTTAGTTCTCGGAGCAGAAACAGGTAGGGCACTGAGGTGAACCCATGTTCATCTCACTGTACATCTCACATGACTTCTGAAGCCAACAGACAATTTTTGGGGGGTAGATCTACCTGCATTTTGTTTAGTTGCTTTTTCCAGAGCCAAGGTGTCTGTCCAATATCTGTTTGCAGCTGTAGTACTATTTAATTTTCAGGAGTGATGCAAGCATATCTGCGGTGATCAAATTTTGAACTGGTATCTTTGCAGCCCCGAAAGCCTTCTGGGGGCCCTCTATCTGACCCATCCCTTGTTGGAGGAGATGCAGGACCTACGATCCACCTTTCAGTGTCATTATCAAGCTCCTTCCCTCTTGCTCCTTGTGGGGATCAAAAACTGTGCACAAATGTACAGAACAAAATCGCGTATCTATGGAGGAAAGACCAAAAACAGCCACCCTTGGAAAAATAAGAAAATTGGAAACCTCACAATGATTCTTCCCTGAATACTTGTTCAGCCTTTGATGATTTGCAGAGCAGGGCCTTCGTCAGCCAGGGATTTTGCCCAGGCACAAGATGGAGACAAAGACATGGCTGCTGGGTGCAGATTGGAGGACTTAAAGCAGTGCATAGCAGTCTCTTTTGGAAGGCATCTTTGCTTACTGTTTTGCCTGGTTAGCCCTCATTTCCCTCAATCTGCCCAGAGATTTTTATTAACTTTCTAATCTCTTTCCTTCACTGCTTGAAAAATCTGATTTGATGGATAAACCCATCATTTAATCTTATCGTCACGTGTTTCTTCAAACATGATGCTTGTGAGCATTTCTGAACAACAGTAAAAATTAGCTAACATGAAAAGTATTATAAAGAAGCATGATTGCTTGAATTACCAGAGGTGTTAGTGATGATGATTGACTATGTTACTGTGAAATGAAAGATTTAGTTCATAGAATCATAGAATCACCAATATTGGGAAAATGAATTATCTGTTTAAAAAACTGCTATTTTTCCATCCATTAACAGTCCAAAAACCAAGCCAGTTATGTCAAAAGATTATATATTTGGAATGCTTCATTTTTTTTTTTTTTTATTTCTCTCTGAAAATACAGGGATGGTAGAATAATCTCATTCTTTTTCTTTTTAATTTCTTTCTTTTCCCCAGTTATTAGAGATAAAGGAATGTATTAAAAATGAAATAAAATTACTTTAAAAGTAGCTTCTTACCTTTAATTTTCTATGAGTGATAAAAAAATTAAAATTAAAATTTTCATTTTTTAAATCAAGAACTAATAGCAAAAGAATAAAGAATTATTTCATTAGAATAAGAATTCATTTTTGTTTATTCCCAGGGGAAGTTTTTATTATTGCTCATTCAGTATGATACAGAGATAGAATCAATATTTTCCTAGTGATACAAAGCATTTGCTAACATTGCTAACATTGTAATTCATTGAAATGCCCAGATATGGTAGAGTACTTGAAAATGAGAATATTAAAGTAAGGGTCAGATAAATTCAATTTTAAAAAATAACCAGCCATTTTTATAAAATGTTTTTTATAAAATTCTAAAAGGGAAACTAAGAAAAAATAAACTGGTCTTAATCTAAGAAAGGAAAATATTAAGTTGTGGAATGTTCTAAGAGAAAATGAAAACCCTTTACATGGGACTTCTACAATTAGATTAGACAAAGGAATGAAGGATGCACTGCAAGAAAATGAGATTTGTGGCTAAAGAAACTTTTCTGGTGCACTAATAATTCTGTTTATCTCACTATTCTGAGTTCCCTAAAATGTAATTTAAGTGTAATTTTATCATGTTTTCAAAATATATATTGCAATTTTTTCTGAGAGCTGCAAGATCATTCCAAATAATGGCAGATTAGCTATAATTTTTTATAAAGCAATAAAGAAGAATAACTGGAAAAAAAGAGTAGAAATAGATGTTATAAACCTGATGTCTTTATGGCATTCAATAATTCAGTGGGATTTCTGAGTCACAAAATATCATGTTTTATTTAGAAACACTACTGGTCTAGATGTGTCTTTATCACTGTGTTGCTAGAACTGCAGTGATAATCCTAAAAAGAACTGTGTTTTGCCCACAGTTTCTTAGGAACTTCACTTTGCTCTCGCAGGAAATTATCGTATTATGAGCATTTCTAAACATGAGAAAATTGTAAGCAATAGCCTACTGTAGAGATGGATCCACTAATGCCCTATAATGTTCAGCTGGTTTCCAGAATGGACAGAGCCTCAATCCATCAAACTCACAAGAATGGTAAATGGACTTCAGATAGATCTGAAAATTTCAATCAGGATTGGCCCTTAGAGCTCTCTAAAAAATTGATTATAGAATCCCCAAATGGTTGAGATTAGAAGAGATGTTTGGAGGTCATCTGGTCTAATTCTTCTGGTCAAGCAAGGAAACAATCTGAGCAATCAAATCATCATTTTAAAATTTGGAAACCTTGTGAATGCAAGATTACACACAAATTAGTCTTAGAATAAAGAAGATGAAAATAGTCTATGTGCAACAAAATATTTAAGGAAACAAGTTCCAAACCTGTATTTTTCCTTTTAACACATATGGTCATAACAACAGATGAACATTTTCTGTGTTTTCACACCCAACATGCCTTAGAAATACATGAGTATATACACACAAATCCATACAGCAATTCATCAAGACAGTTTTGACCATCTACATTCTTACCTATACCCCATATGTTCAGCTGTCACATTGCCTACAGCACAATCTAACATGCAAGGATGAGAGAGAGAATGAGAATGCTTTGAAGCTACTCTGTCAATGTTTGAGAATGAAAGATTATCCAACTGTTCTCAATAGTGCAACCAGCTGCAATATATTCTCACTTAGACATTCTTAAAAGCAAAGAGGTCTAGTCATCTGGAAAGGTGAAATATCCCATCATTTTACTCCCTCACTAAGGGGACATTGAAGCTGTGATTGATATGAAAAGAGTCCAAAAGGAGAGGTTCCAGCTGATCCTTTAGGTCCCTGATCTTTTCTCTCTGTCTTTACTGACCAAGGAATCTAGGTGTCTTACAACCAAATCAATAACCTTATGTAAGTTACCCACATTTCACCTATATAACAAGGGGACATTGTCCCTTGTTTTACAGGAAATGTGGGATTTGACTAATAATTTGTACTTTGTTGCTTTATTGCATTATGCATGTACATTTTTCATAGAATTAATTAGCAAATTTACTGATTTGATATGGAATTTTTCTCCAGTCTTTTAGGAGTAAAAGAAACAGGAGAGTGTACTATTTAGCCAAGAAAAAAATATTGCACAGGAAAGTAAATGTCATTTGGGATAGTGTTACTTCAGAAAAAAAAAATGCATCAATTTGATTAAATTTTCTTTCTATAGTGTTTCTGTCAAGGTTAAAGTCATTTAAAGAACATTTGTGATTAAAAGATAAGATTTTCATACAGAAAATGGAGGTGAGCCAGAGTGATGTTTCAGAGATCCCTCTAACAAAAGACATTTCCAGACTCATCGCTTCTCTACCCTTTTGGTGTGTTCTTTCAAGCACATCCCCAGAGTTTCTCATGATGCTTCCTTGAGATATTTCAGTTTTTCATCTCCACATGCCTTTGCTTTCTTCTCATACTCCCTCAGTCTTCTTTCATCTGTCCAACTTCCTGGCTCGAGATTTTGTGCCAAATAAATGCTAAAACATAATAAAATATATATGGAAGAACAGACAGTGACTGAATAAAGAATAAATGTGATATGTGAGTTACAAATAGATGATCTGGTGAAATTACTATGGGTAATCCTTGACCTCTCCTTTGCCATTCCAGTCATGCTTGTTTTTATCCAGGACATCAAACAGTGACAGATACATATACAGGAGAAGGCATTTTAATTATTGTTTTTAGTCTCTGATCCTTTTATTTTGGCTCACATTTACAGTGATGATAATACATCATCGCCCCTTCTGACACAAACATCCCATTCTGACAAAAGTCTCTTTCAGTAAAGCAATAACGTAAGCCTGGGGCCTTGTAAGTCAGCTTTGCAGGGGTGGAGAAGCTAATGACACAATGTCTGGATATACTCTAAGTATAAACGATTTTGTTTACACATAGAAGCCAGGCCTGGTGGTAAAACAGCACTTTGGGCAATTATTTCTTCAAGGAATATTTGCATAACATCAGTGAGAATAATTATCACAATTTTTAATATTTAATCGGAGAAGAAAAGGACATAGCAAATACCAGGGCCCCTCTACCTTTTTCCAGACTCTTATTCTAAAAAGGCAACATGACGTGTCTTCTCAAATTGAAAATCTGCACACATGCTGGGAACCTGGAAAGCTAAATGTAAAAGTATCACCTAGAAACACTTGCCATCATACTATTCTCTAGCCAATATTCTGGAGCGTTTCTTGCTTGTCATTACTTCAAACTATTGGACTTTGACCCTCCTTTGAAGTCTGTGGCATATGCTGAAAATTAAGTATGTTCTTAAGTGCTCAGAGGATTGGTTTCACTTAGAAATAGCCAGTACAGTAAACTTCCAGTACTAATTCTAAACTTCTGTCTTTAGCAAACTGTGTCTCTAGATGACGTTAAGTGCATCCATGTTGCAATGCCAAGACTTCTTGCAGTCAGCTTTATACTTGCAGTCAGCTTTTACTGACATTATATATAACACGGCTTATGATCAAACATGAGGTAGTGCAATGCCATGGCACAAAAGATGAGGCCACATTCAACTTCCAGTTGAAAAGTCTTATAGGAGTGTAGAATAACATGGAGACCAGCCTTGGCCTCCTAATAAGTGCATATGTTGGTTAAGAACTGATAAGCAGAGTGCAAAACAGATTTCTCAGAAGTAACTGACGGGAATCAAGGTATGCGATCAGCACTCTTGGAGGAACTGACAGTCAAGACTGAACACAGGGTGAAGAAGATGAGGATCATTTAGCAGCTCATTGTTTCACACCATCTTTGGCTGAGTGATAAATGTAGCTCCTTTTTATTCTCTATTTGCCCTACCCCTAGAAGATCTCACCTCAGATTTTTATAGGAGAATTTCTTTACCTAGGGAGACAGACGGGGAGCCCACTTCCTTACTTTAATGGATTTCTGCAGAACAGAGATCCTGCTAATCTGTAGAAATAATTGAGGGTGTGGGGTAGAAGAGGAAACAGCGAACAGTCTGCACTGTTTATTTACATAAATTCTCTTACGAGTGAGCAGAAAGGATGGGTGACAGCTTTCTGAAGAAACCATTTTACATTCTTTAATATCCCTTCAATATCACTTCCTTCTCAGTAGTAGTTCAGAAGATGTATTAAGCCTTGGAAGGACTTCAGCAAAAATGATAAAGAGCATAGGAGAATACCTTTTTCCTCAGGCACAAAGCTTTTCGCCTTAAAATTGTCTCCAAGGGTACAATCAGAAATGGGAGACTTAAGCAACATACTTTAAAACAGCTGTGATGCAGACCCCTTCAGATAAACACAATACATCATCATATAGAGACTTCACAGTTGCCTTTAGCAGTTGGGCAGTGCAGTTTCTCGAGGTTGCTGTGAAGTCTGAAGTTTGTTTGTGCAAATATATGTTACCACTGAAGCAGTAGAGTACTCAAATCCTTTTCTACAGATCAGTATGTCCCAGCTTAAAGTAAATTGTTTCTCTCCATGAAATCACACATCAGTGGAATACAGCTGGCTGTAAATTGTGATTTCACATCAATACACCAGAGTGTCATAAGCAGAATACTATTATATTGGAGACAATACGATAATTGCAAAATCCTTAAATCTTCTCCTAATATTAAGTCTATAATTATCCCTGACTAGATGGGATTGCTATCATAATTAAAATTAGGCATTGTTTAGTTATCTTCATGATCATCACTCAGCATAAACAAGGCAGTTATCAATTAGCTTAAAAAATACCCTGCACTTTATCAAAAACTTGTTATTCCTTGTTCTATGTGGTACAGTTCAAGAAAAAAAAAAAAAAAAAAAAAGAGTTTTTACCCATTTGGATAGCCTAAATCAGTTCCAAACCACAAGAAGCTCTTCTGGGTATGGGTGTGAAATATCTGCTTTTGGAGACAACATGAGCAGAGGAGCAGTGTGACTTCTCTCACACCTGCAGCCTTCCATTTCTTCTACTCAGTTACCTGTGACCCTTAAGAGGCTGGCCATATTGGCACCTCTTCAAAGCCACACAGAACACTCCTAAACGTATAACAATTTGCATCATTCCCTGTAGCACTGCATCTCCTCTTGAGCAAGTTACAGCAAATTGAAGGTGCAAGAGTTTTTTCCAGAACCAGTCATTTCAAGAATTCTTTCATGCTCATTTTCATAGTTTGAATACTTCAATGAGATATTTGATCTGAATAATGTAAATTGCTTGTAACTATCCTATCCTCAAAAAATAATACATGATCTGAAGTTAGAATGGCTTTGTATTGAAATATATATTTATTTAGTTACTTGACAAACTTTCCTGTGTAAAAGCATAGACCCTCTCCTGTAGTCAGAAAAATCAGCAACAAATTTCACTGTGCTACAGGACATCTGGTAATAGCTTCTCCTGAAGGCTGTGAAATGAAATATTTATTCAATAGTAAAATCCCCTTTATTTCTATTTACACTGAATGTATTTTTTCCTTCAGCAAGGCAGTTCCCCAACTTGATTTAATTTCTGATGGGTTAATGATGGATTTCTTTTTGTTTTGTTTTGTGACCACAACAGAAAAAAACATAATTCATACAAGAATCAAGAAGTCTTTTGGTGTTACAGAGCAATAAATTCTGAACAAATAAAAATGAATTGCAAACCAACTATTACATTGTTCAACCTAAGCCCTAATTATGTTTAATTTTCTTTTTTATTTTGGGTCAATTTGAGAGCCAAATGAAAGGCAGTAAAAATGAAATGATAATTTAAAAAAATGCAAATTATTTGGTCATTATTAAGTTACATGCTTCAATTTGAAAATCCCTCTGTATTTTTCAGTTCTTCTAGCCTTCTTGTTTCTTTGACTGGAATGAGAGTTAGTGTTTAGGTGTTTTAGTTAAGTGCTAATTTCTGTTGCCTATCTCCCAACAAAACTCTATTTATTGGAGTATATTACTTGCTAATAACCTCATTGCCAGTTCTCAATTGGAAACAATATGGAAAAAGTGGAGAAAGCACTCTGAAAATGATAGATTTCATAAGAGTAGTAGGAGTAACCCAAATGTGTTTTTCTGAACTGGGCACTCTATCTTATGAGTAGCAGGTAAACGGTAATCTTATTAAGTAACCTAAAACACAAAACCAAGGAGGAAATTAGGAAATTTAGAAGGCCTTCTACCTTTGACAGAACAGCCAAGTACTAGGACCTGACAGGTACGATAAAGAGCTTAGATGTTCTTCTGATATTGTTCTTAGCCATAAGCCCTCAGGCTTTGTTCTACATGCTTAGTTAAACTGTTTTTATCTTACATAAATCCTGGTAAGCTACTTTAAGACCCATCAGACTACCTCAATTGCCATTTAAGTGTTTTTTTCTGCACTAACTGCTTCTTGTTAAATAGTTTGACATTTATGTGTCTAGACTTAGGTTGCTTTGATATTGATTTTGTACAGAATGATAATGGAGCATAGTGGCAATATTACTTTTGCTGTCATATCTAGCAGCAATATATCTCTTTGAACTTCTTAAATTGGAAACAAAATCTACACATATGTAAGTTTAAATTTAGTCAGTTCTTCAAAGCTGTGATTTTGCCTTCCTAGTTTTTTTTTTCCCTGCAACTACCATTTTTTTCCTTATGGTGCCCCTCTCCCCTCCAAAAAAATAAAAAAAGAAAAAAAAAAAGAAGTATTTTTTGAGGAAAATCTCTGAAAAATAATGGAGCTTCTAGATCAGTATTTGCACAAGAATAAGCATTGTGGTATCAGCAACCCTTCCACTTTTCCTCCTTCACTAATAACCTTATTGTGGGAATGGAAAGCAGCCTCCTGCAAACACTCAAAATATCCATAAAAAAGCCAATCACTTTTAAGATAGTTACTGCTATTTGTTAAATGAGCTGAACTTTATGGCTTTGTTTTGTTTTTATTGTGTTTTACTCTTTGACAGCAGTCAGTTCAAAATGCTGAAATAAGTCCTGTTTGTTACTTTAAATAAAGCTATATAATGTATGACATTTTTAAAGCAGAAAAGAAGGTGATGTCATCTTTTTTCAGAAAAAAAAAAAAAAGTCCACAGAACATGATGTAGAATATTTCATACTGTGAGGTACACAAACCAGCAAAAGGAAAGCCAACTGCCAGCAGCTCTGCTCTTGAGTCATTCACATTAAATATTGTACTAATTTTGTATGCCAAAACCTTCAGAACCAAGTTGATGACAGTGTTGACCTGTCCTGGTATTTGCCTCAGCATTTGTTTCAAGCCTTTGATAGTGTTAGGATCTGGAAGTCATATTTTCTGAGTAAAGGGAAAGAGATTTAATGTGGAAAGAACTGAGATAGGCTTTTCACTCTGTTTCTTCCTATGCCTCTTCCAACATTGTACAGGAGCTTGTGCTGCTCTGTCTTCATCATTTCATGGTTTTCCTTGGTATTGTTTGCCACAGTATTTCCTTCTATACCATCAGAGACAAGAAACTTTTGTTTAAAGCTGATATATCTCAAACAAGTCATTAATAAGTCTACCAAGATTAAGAACATCTGTAATATAATATTTTCCTGATATGTAACATGTAATATAATGTTTTCCTAGCATTTACTGGCAGTAAGACAACCATATACAATCAGCCTTTTTTTTCCCTATCTATCGCTATTTGTATCAGCTGGGAGACATTGATGTGCAAGATTCACATCATTTCTAGCACTTGTGTACTTAGTGTTTTTTTCTTAAGGAGACAAAAGAATTAGCTCGGCTAAATGAAGTCTGGCCAGCTTCACTGTGGCAATTTAAGACATTTAAAATAGGCTTTTGAGTCAGGCCTTGAGTCTACAGAATAAAGCAAGTGATAAACTAAGATAAAAATGACAGAGTCAAATAGATATGATTATAACAGTGAAAATACAGAAAGCACCAGATAACTTTTATATTTGCTTAATTTAAGAAATTGAAATGACAGTAAGCCCTGGTTAATCATTGCTCCCCATGACATTATAAATATAACTGAACAGATGTTCAATTTGTAAATTATGTGTTTGTAACTAAAAATAAAATCTCATGGTTATTTTATTTGAGAGAGGAAATATATAGCATTCAGGTACTTTTAGCTAAAGCTAATCTAAATAAGGAATTAAAACTTTTAAATCCATGTAATAAGACTGAAGACTTCAGCTCTGTTTTCTCATATTATCCTACTCTTTTTTGTTGTTGTTGTTAAATACAAATAAATACATGTAAAGCTACTTTCAGCTTCTATTTATACCTAAAATAATGACTCCAACAATTTCCATGGCAATCGAGAATTTAATTTTTTGCTAATTCTAACAGCATTTACGTGTAAGGACTTTTCAGATATTTATTACTTTCCTACTGTTAAATACACTGAGCTGATTGACAGTCAAGTTCACTGCACATTTTTGCATATACTTCAGCCTAATGACTTGTCTGTTTTAAGTATGAATAAAATTTCCAATGAAATACACCTATTCCAGGTGTTCCAGTGACTACTTCAGTTTTCTGTAATCCTTGTGTAAAGATGATGGCTTTGATTTCGAACCATAGTTTCAGGTAGAAATATATGTTGCGTCTAGATTTAGTTCAGCAAAACAAGATTTTATTTTCTTTCCAGAGCTATCCAGAGCTACTCTATTCTCGTCCTCCTTACTTTTTTTTTAGAAAAAAAATATTCAAGCCTTTAAACTTCAGTACTCTTCACACCTTCTCATGATGAACATGACAGAGCAATATAAGTAGTAAATACACACAGAAATGAGGGATACTTCCTTAAGTCACTTATGGTACATTAAGATATATTATGATACTCAGTGATACATTCAGGCTAACACAAAATTCTTGATATCAATTGTATCTTCTAAAAATTCACTCTACATATAGCAAATACTACACTTTTTTTTGTTTTTTTTTGTTTTTTTTTGTTTTTTTTTTTTAATAATTATTTAACCTTGAGCAGGTCAATGCATATGGAAATGTTCTTTCATTTACAAACCAAGTGTGCCCACGTGCTCTTTGATTCCCACAACAAGAACAATATTCTCTTGCAGCTCCTGCCTCCAGGGGTACTTCCATATTTCCCTAAGTCCTGCCTATTCTTAGGTTGCCCTAAAACCTATGGAGAAAAATAATCAACTGGGACTACTCAGTTTACCTCATGTGATAAGATACAATCCAGTTGAACAGTAATGACAATGTGACTCAGTGCCCTACTTCTGCAGGTATTTGTATGGAGCATGCCTTTCAACAAAGATGAGACATCTTCCTTGCATAGGGTAAGCACATTGGAATACTCCTCATTGTTTCTTCAGCCTACTGTGTAACCACAAATCTCCAAACTTGACTGTAGTTATGTTGGAAAAGAAAAAGCCCAAATCTTCAAAAATAAGTGAAAAGCAGACTACATTTTATGGGAAATAGTCCTTTGCTAACATAATTACACATCTTTGAATCAGAATGAGCTCACGGGCAACATAAATCCACGTCTGTTTACAGCGTAGCAAATAGATATCTTTACTGCATGGATAATGCTCTGTTACTGGCAAGTAGTACACAAATAAGGTTTATCATCTTCCTCAGTCCTGGCAAAAACTTAAAGTGGCTGCTGGTTGTAACAATTGTGATATTTTATACACTTCTGTGACTAACTGACCTCTAATTGTTTTAGTTTAAGTAGTTTTGTTTTCATTACGTTAGGTATTCTTTTCTTCTACTTAGTTGCTTAATGTAGTTAACAAAACAGATACAAATGGAAACCTTCATGGACCAGATGTTTCTTTCATAGACTGCGAAGACCACAGGGTACATTATAGACAACTTAATAAAGCCTAATAACACAGTGGTGGTCCTCAGAACCTACCCATGTTAGTTCTCATAAAGTCCTACTAAAAGATCTAATCCCATAGGATTCACTGAATAACAGCCTTGTACATCTACTCCATAAAATTGCTAACATACTTTGGCACTTTCAAAACTAATTGATAAACACTCATAAAATCAGCTGACACAGAAACTGTAACAGAATAATTAACTTAAATGAGTAATATTGGCATTCTTCTGTCTGAAAACAGCCGTATCACTATCTGTGGCCTTTCTGTAGCACATAAAGATCATCTTACACTTTACCATACAGGAAACAACAAGGTACCAAAACACACTGCCATTTATTTTCTAGAACTTGTAATAAGGAATTGTGGTGAGTGTACAGCAGGAAAGAATAGACCATGGAACATTATCTTGACTCTGCAAACCTGGTTGTCTCAGTCGGAAGTTGGATCATAGCTCCCTATTAGATATATGAAAGTGCTGATGACACCTCACTATTCACAGATGTGACCAGTGGTTGGCAGTAATTGCTGAATTTCACCTCATTTAAGTGACATCTTCATGCTAAGTTTTTCATTTTGCAGATATGTACCAATTCCTCAAATACATGTATAATGAATATACATATACATATAACAAATATCAAGGAACAAGAGAGTGTCTTCCTTCTAGGCTGGAAATTAACAGATTTATGCGACTGAAAAATCATACAACTTGAAAGTACTGTGTGCATTAGTGCGTCAGGAAAGGCCAACAGGTCTTAACATGAAAATCTCTATTTCTCATCTGCCCCAGAAAGCCAGGGAGAAATGTAGCCTGGGGGCTTGAAAATGCTCCATCTTGGCATCATCTGAGATTTTGAATACGGCTACAACTGGAAGCAAGTTCCGAGAGGCAAAAACAGCTTCTGGGGAAGAAAATGCTTGAGATTGATGCACTGAAGAAAGGAAGAAAAACAAGAAGGCAGAAGCCAGTGATGTGAGCTCAGGAGTACATCAGAAAATGACTGTTAGATGGAAATGTAATGGAGAGCTGCAAATGTCAGTGAAAATACTGAAGAGAAGATGACAAATTTCAAAAGAGCGAATAAACAAATGCCAAAAACAAGAACAAAACCAAAAAGCATGGTGAGACATAAGCACACTAGAAAAGATCAACAAAAATGTATGTTCAGGTCAGTGCTCATCAGAGTAAGCAATAGTTGGGGCAATAGAGTCTGTCCAAAATGCATCAAGTGGATTTTATGAATTGGTTATATGTCTTCAAAGGAGAATTTGAATTCCATCTTTGATGCTTGGATGATCATGAACTGTCCAAGTGTACCTCAGGAATGTGTCAGGGAGATTTGACAGTCCAGAAACTGAACAACTACTCCTGTTCCTGCTTTTTTATTGGGATAGTTATAAACAAGTATCAAGTGTGACAACTATTATAGAACTATAGAAATATAAAGAAAATAGCAATAATAAGGAAATAAGGAATATGGTACTTGTTCCCTCTTTCCATTCAAAATAAAAACATAAATTTCCCCATTGGATATCAGATTTCTGCTGCAGACTACAATAACGAAGAGGAATAGGTGTAATTAAAATAAAAATAACTATCAGATTAACAGTTCTGGTCCTTTGTAGTCCCGCTGGAAACCACTCTGATTTGAAAACTGGACTTGACAGTGGCAAAATGCTCTAACTTGACAACTCACAGGCTCTATAGGTGAACCAGATATGGAGTTACGATACTCAATAAAAATAACAGTTGGACAGATATTGAGTCAATAAAATGATGGCAACCAGGCATACAATATAATACTGTACAGATGTAGGTGTATTCCTCTAAACAGTTTGCACTCTGTTTCAACAATAAAAATATGTGATGTTTCCAGTACCCACCACCAGCCAGATGAGAGATTATCCAGATGTTTTCAATATAAAACACACCATCCTAAAATCAATTGATATTTCATACTCTTTGTATTCTTCTTTCCTGCAGATGCAGGAAGTATTAATGGTGACATGATTGTATGTTACCGTAGTTTAACAAAATGGTCAGGAAGACGAGCTATGTTAGCAACATTATTTGGACATTTAATAGCATTTATCCCTTTAACTTCATTATAGTGGAATGCCTCACGGCCCAAAGAGAGTTATTTTTAACATGACTTCAGACAGAAAGGAGTAACTTTCCATGCGGACACACAGTGGCCTCTTTAAGATGTATTACTAAGGCTCCAGGGTACAACAGTAAGGGGCTGCCACTTCTGTCTCCCCTCTGCCTTCACTTTTTCCTGCAATCACTCCATGTGGTCAGTACTCTCCAGTTTCTCCCCAAGGTCAGAAATAAAAGTCCCTGACCCTGAGGCCTTCACAGCTGTTACCACTCTCCAGATGTCAGCACCCGCCTGTCCCCTGTCCCTCCTTTCCTCTTCCAAAAAAACCTCAAACTGATTTAATCTTACATATTTTCCATGTTCCCCTTCAGAAAGCTGTGCAAACTACTTCAAGAAACCAAGCATGTGTGTTTGTGTATGTATTTGCATATGAGCGTCCCTGAAAATGCCTTTTTTTTTTTTTTTGCCAGCGAGAAATTCTCCTCCTAGAAAGGGACAAAAAGGAAGGAGAAACCTTGTCCTCTGTTGCATACAGCAGGGCCATGGGATGCCATTGGATGCTGGTGATTCCATTCATACTATCTGCAGAGTGCCCCACATTACCCTCAGGTAACCAGTCCCACTGTCACCATTCCTCACTTGCTGATCCACAACAGGTTGCTATTTAAGCATGTTTGTAGGCTTGATTACATAATGCTTTGTTCTGCTTGTTTCTCTTTTCTTCTTTAATCATTTCATTTGCTATATTTTTTCTCTTCTGACTCTACACTTCATCATTTGAGTTTCCATCCTTTCAGCCCAGAGTTCCTATTCTACTCCTTTTCCTTTGCTCAACTACTCTGTTGCCTCAGATATATTTTTTCTTTTGTCTCTCCTTTCACTTCTTTTCCCTAAGATTTACAAGCCCATCTGTAGTCTTTGTTCAGTTATTTGGTGTTGAGCAAGACTGATGATGTTTCATTAATCACATCCCACTAGTCCTAGCAGTTACTCTTGCTGTTGCATCCTCTCCGACCTCTTAATTTTTTTCCTCTTGAAACATGAATACTATTACTTCTACTTCACACTTTTTTACCTCTTGAGTGAGACAAGGAAACACGCTTCTCTGCTCCCAGAAATGCCTCCCTCCTTTGTAGTAATATTCATTTTTACTAGACTCTCTGTAATTTTTATTTTTGTAGTGCAAAGCAGGAAAAGTAGAGCCTGTCTCAGTACTGTCACTCGTGGGTACTTTTCTTGATTGTCCTTTCTTTCAAGGATTCATACTAAGATATCCACTGTACATGCAAAGAACTGACATGCCTATCTTACCCCATTCTATTGTGGAATTATGTAATTATCAACTATTTCACAAATTATACTTTACTAAATTTGTAATTTTCATTTTCTCATGAAGCATCTTCATTGCTCACGGTTTTGCCCATATTCTCACATGGTTCTTCCATAGACTCTGCCAGTCTCAAATCTAGTGTTCCAGCTCATATTTAACTGTCATCTAGGTTAAAATCATTAGAAGTTACATGGTCTTCTACAGCTGTATGTTAGCCTTATTCATTTCTACATCAGCGTGTTCAATGTACTTCTGGTAAAACAACCTTAGAGTTTACAGCTTTGGTTAAGTCACCTTCATCTCCTTTTCACGTCTCATCTTGTAAAAGTTTTCTCCTTCTTGTAAAACATATCTTTTTTCTTCTTTTTGTAGTTTGTTTATTTTTTAAAAAAATCTCACACCATTTTACAGTCTTATGTTAATACTCTTCTAGAAAAATATAAAGAAAATAGCAATGCTACATAGTCATTCTAATCCTGCAACACAACCAATTGGCTAGTGCACTGATCAATTTGTATTTTAAGAATGAAGCATTTCCTTATTCTTCAAATTCTACTCAATTATTTGTAATAAAAATCAACCTTGACACTGCAAGGTAGTCACCTTACATGTTCATATTAAGTTTCCTTTTCAGCTATTGGAAGACATGCCTGATCTTAATCCAATAATTTATCTTTTTTATTATAATAGTGCCTCAGGATTATTACAAAAGTCACTGTGCCAAACTGATGAGTTAGTTAGGGAAGGAAGAAACAGCCAGAAGTTCAGGACATCAAACTCCTCTGTAAACTAGGACTAATCTTTTTCTCATTGTTTGACTGACTGCTGCACTAGCCATGTGGCTGAGTGACTGCAGAACTCTTTCAAGTAAGCGAATAGTCAATTCTGTATTGTTGAGCTAGACTGACAAAGACGTAGAATGTATCTACAAGGCTCTATTATTCTCTGTATTAACTTTACAATGATCTCTACCTTCTTCTCAGCTCTTGCTAGAAGCTGAACGCTTCAAAATCTTCCACATACCGTTTGGCAGAGATTTCTCACACATAGTTCTGGCTACATAAAAATATGCATTAATCACTAACAAGTATGTCATTACAACCATTACACGAGAAAACATTATAAAAGTGTTAAAAAAAATCAGATATTCAATTTAATCTATTTCAAAAATAATAGAAATATTAATCAAAATTTACCTACTACAAAACATTACTTCATATTAATATAAATGAATCATTCTAAAATAAAAATATAATTACATAAGAAAAGAGGATCATTCTGCTGGTCTACATGCAATAATAAACAACAAAGACGACAAATATGGTGGGACTATCTTGCCAAGTTGACAGAATTCTACTTGTTAGCGTCCAAAAACTGAAAGTGCTGTTTTCCACTCTCCTTCCATCTTCTCTTCTAATTGGGTGGTCCCATATCATGACCCTGACAGCCTACACTGCTCATTTGGGTAAGAGCAGGCATATCCAACGTGCAATCTGCATGCAGACTGGCACAGGTCGCCTGACTTCTGTCCTGTGAAACTTGTCCTGCACTGCTGCTGCAGCTCTGTCCCACTGCGTGGCCTGGCCTAGCCCCAGGAATACAACCATCACTCAGCAACTGCAAAACACCAGTGAGCTATTAAAGCTGTCTGAGCTGAAATCAGGGCACGGGGAGGGCACAGTGCATTGCTGACTCAAATTATAGCAAATAATTTTATGCATTTTGATTTGCTGGCTAAATACGACCGTTAACAGCAAAAAGTATGCAGCCCTGCTTTCTGTTTTGATAAAGGATTTTGAGAAAGGGCTTTAGGATTGCAAAAAAATAAAACAAAAAAAAAAACAAAAAAAAAACAAAACCCATCTTTTTAAAAATATTTGGAACTCCATTTTCAGACAACCTAAATACATTACCTCAGAATTTGCAAATGAAGTTTATAAGTTGCAGACAATTAAACTCAAAAATCTGACCATGTCGCTTAACTTTTATGAGCCCTATCCTACCAGAGAAAAACATTCCTCTCTGCACAGTGGCATTTTATTCATGTCATTGCTTTTTGGCAGTATGTATATTTATTTGTCAATATCTATGTCCAAGGATGAAATACAGGAAGAATAATATTTTACCAAAAAAATCATTGAACACCTTGAGAACTCATTGAGAATTCAGTCACTACCATCAAACCAGATTGGTGCATTAATTTAAAAATCAGGGTCAAATATCCCATTTGTTCTCTGTTTTTGTTGCACTCTTTCGTTTTAATAAAAATATTAAAGGTTATAATAAGTTTTAGTACTTATACACATGAACTATAGTCATATATTCTATTAAAGATGCTTTTAAAGTAATGCCTTCTTTGTGATGTTGGCCTCTAGTGTCAGAGGCAGATGTTGGTGGTATAGCAGTAGAGGCTGAATCTTTCCACCAATATCCCATTATATTTTGTTGCTGTGTGACAGATGGCAGCAAAAGGGAAGTCTGACATAGTAGTGTCTGACATGGAAGCGTGTATGAAGAAGAAATGTGACACTGAATTCTCCATGAGGGAAAAATGGCACCCATTAACATTCGTAGACACTTGTGAATGTTTATGGAGACAAAACAACTGACATGAGCACAGTGAACTGGCGAGTGGTGCATTTCAGCAGCGGTGACAGTGGGTCACCTCTACTGTTACAGGTATTTATAAGCACAGCATACAGGCTCTTGATTACTGCTGGTGAAAATGCACAGTTAATGGTGATGACAATGGGGAAAAACAGTCTGTTGTAGCTGAGATTTTTCTCTATCAAATAGTGTTATCGTGCTCTTTGTATCTATTATAGTTTCCATAGAAATTGATAGAAGGCATTACTTTCCAAGCAATCCTTGTGTATGTGGCCCAAGAAAATTCCTGTTCACTCAATGCAGACCATATATGCCAAGAGGTTGGACACCCACAGGTAAGAGCATTATAGCATGTTACCCTTAGTTTTCCTTTCCACATTTGCTTACAGACAAGGCAAATTGTAGGAACTCCCTGTAGATCTCTGCACTTTCTCTCACAGCTGAATCAGACAAGTGAAAGCATTGCCCACACTGAGGAGCAGGTCAATGACAACAGCGAAGTGGGCTGGTGAAGGAATGGAAAGTAGAGGAGGATGGCTGTGGACCCTACTGCACAAAACCTCAGAGAAAAGAATGGCAAAGTATATCAGAAACCACCACACTTCACTGTAGTGCAGGATAACACCAAGGAAATGAGAGGATGAAATGTAAATTATGAGTGGGAAATAGCAGATGTTCTTCCTCCAGGGTATAAGCACAGCTATAATTACAGAGAGCAATGACATCCTATCAAGCAAAAGAACATTAGCTATGCAGATGAGAGCACAACAAATAAATTGACAACAAGTATGATTATTCTCCTTTGTAGAAATTAAGTAAAGAAAAACGGCATAGGGGCATCCTCAGGCAAAATGAAATGGTAACAGTGTAGACAAAAAAAAAGGCTAGGAACATCAAAGCAGAGAACAGTTTCATTTTCAAGGAAGTATGACATTCATAGACGCACAATAGCAAAACTGTATATTGAGTACCTCACACGGAAGAAAACTTCATAAATACCTTACCAGATCTCAGTGAATGTAACAGCATCCTCAAATCTTGTTTCATGTGAAATGTCCCAGAATTAACAACCAGGTCACAGTTGTGTCAGAGGAACCCACTGCTGGGTTGATGGGAACATACCTGTATGAAAGTCTACTTAGATGCATTTTAAAGGGTTAATCTCTAAAACAACATTTAAGTGCAATGTTCATATATTCAAGCACCTACCACTTTCTCATCTATCCAAGCACAAAAGCCCTCATGCAAAATTAACCTGACATGAAGATATACAATTAATTTTCCATTATTCCTTGAATATCATTTTTTTTCCCCTCACAAACACATTGAGAAGACTCTCTTCTGCTAGGATTTGCTATACCTAGAAAAGTTTGGAAATGGTTCATTTCCTTTTTTTTTTTTTTTTTAAAAAAAAGAGTATTTTAATATCAAAATATTGACGCAAGACTGAATTGGTAAAACTCGGAGCAAATTCCTCAATTCCTTAGCTCCATGTCAGCTTTGATGTATTAAGTTAGAGGTGAGCTTGAGCCTACAGGTTCTCAAGGAAGTCCATGTTATATTAACGGTTAGGAGGATGAACAGCCACACTTTTCTAGCCCGCATCTCTTTCAGAAGAAAATAGAATCTGACTTGGAGGAATCATCATCTTCAGAACTGCTTATAAGATTCGTTCAGTATCAACTATGATGTCCCATCAAATGGAATGAATATCTGTGCCACAAACAGTATTAACTGAAATAAGTAGTATATCTGTTTGGTCTGCAGAGCTCTCTTTCCTGTTGTTAATGCTTGAAACTGAGAAAATTTGATATGAATTCATTGAATGTAGCACAAAAAAGTGCTGAAAATGTGATTCTGACCAGAAAACTGATGATGTTTCTACACAAGGCATTAACTAGCTTAACAGATCTGCCCTTTCAGTGCATTTGGAATTTGCTAACTTCCATAGGAAAAGCTTTTCTTGAATACTTTTTGCTCTTTGTTACATTGCAGGATCAGCACAACTGTGGGAGAGGGAGCTCAGTTCATTTGTCTTTCTAGCATGAGACAGTACTGAGATAGAAGCGTGGTCAAAAGATAAATGGGGGTGAGGACCCTAAGCATGACGGGTGTTGCCAGTCCAAGAAAGCAGTACTGGTCACTAGGGAATAAGCAACTGTAGTGGCTATGGCTTGAGGAGCTCAAGGATGCAGAACTCAGCTCATATCCCATCCATTGAGTACCTGTGACAGTGGTGGCACATGCTGGGCTGTATTTTGTTACTGGTCATCTTAACATGATTGGTGTGCTTACTGTTCAGATGTAATGCCTCCAGCTAGAATAGATATGAGAACATGCTCATAAGAACTTTTCCAGTGAATAGAAAGAGAAAAACCAAAGGGACAAGTAGACCTACTAGTAAAGTGATGAGTCAATAACAGAAAAAGATTTATATACTTATAAGCAGATGTATGGATTTAAATACCAGAAGTAAAACGACACATTGGGCTGCTTTACTGTCACACTGCAAAATAGACTTTTTGATTCTAAGATAAAAAACAAATACAGGTATTAAATAGTGAGTTGCTGAGTTGTATGGGAATACTGGCCAAACATCCATAAGAACTGATACAGCCTACTTCTGTTCTTTGTTAACCTTCATGTGCAAAAACATCTCCAAACAGCCCAGGGAAAAAACAAACCTGGAGTAGTTGTTTACATTTCATTTCACTGTCTATCAGCCCTATTTTGATGCGGGATTGACAAGCACAACCCCCACTCCTCAAAATAAAAATCCATATAGACAAAAGAAAAAAATCCTGATCCCATAAAGTATTAAATTGACAAAGATTATCAAAACAATATCCTAAAGGAGAGAAATTTTCATGGGCATTCTGTCAGCTGTCAATCACATACTTTTATTATCCTTGTCTGGCTTCTGCGATTTGTCCTTTGTGAGGGTTACGAGAGGAGTTCTGCTTTTTACTTCCATTTTTGGTTTGTTTATGAAAGAGAAATTTTGCTGTCAGCATCCATATGATGATCTCTATGCACCTGAAATGCAAGACAGCACACAATACAGCACAACAGAAAAACAAGCAAAGCATTAAAAAACTGAATCTGAAATATGAGCACATTCACAAGATTCACATATGCCTCATCACTGAGTGATTATTTAATACTTATTGAACATTCTCCTCTCCTTGGGTGCTAAGCCTGCTTGCTGTACCTTGTGGTTACTCATTATTATTCTTTCTTACCAACTGATTTCTAAAATCACATTAAAGAAAAGTCTGTATTTCCCACCTCTTACATCAAGTACTCAGCAGTAAGCAGACCATCTCATCCTGCAGTCTGGTTTTGCAGTGGAAAGAAAGAAAAATCCTTAAGTAGTACACACATGCTCATGTGAGGAGATTTATTTTAGAGACATTCAAATGGTCATTGGAAAAAAAAAATTAAAATATTTTAGAATTATGGAGAAATATATGACTGATTCTATTTGTTATGCTTTTTGTATGTGTGCGTGAATGGCAGTCTTGAGTAATACCAGCTTCTTATTATCAAGACACAAAGATCTTTCAATTGGAACTATTTTCCTGAGCTACATAAAAAAATACTGCTTCTCTGACTTTACAAACCTTAATATTACTGACTATTTTTCCACTCACGAAGGGAAAACATACAGCAAATCTGAGGAGCATACAACAAATGCATGGAAATACAGTGTAGAAATCTGTTCATAATGTATTTCAGCCAAAAGCCTCTGCCAAATTTAATACTTTATTTTTAAATAACAACAACAAACTAATCACTTGCAAGTGCGTTAAAATGAAAACATATACGTAAATTGTAGATTGCTTCTTGGCAAATTATGATTGTAAAAGTGGAGTTGGAAAGCGAAGTTGCCTACAGAGACTTTGCATCCTGTGTTTGGCGGTTATTAAAACAAATTTAGTAGCTTAATCCTGCTCTCCTGTTGTCAACATCACAAAGTCATTACACAGTTTCAAACTGCTGCAGTCTGTGGTTAAAAGGAGCATACCAGAGAAAGTACACAAGTGTTCTTATAGGTCACAACTGACACGGTAGGTACCAGGGCAGATTTACACACACAAGAGATTCCATAACATCTGCTCACATTTTGTGTTGCTCAAACTGGGTTTGTTCTTTAAAGAGTCCTGAAGTTAAAAGGGCAAAAAATTACTTAGAAAAACTAAAACACAGGACAGATTTGTGTTATTCCACAATGAATGGAAGTAACCCTATTTCCTACTTTGTGGTGATTCACCTAAGGTCTTCTGATGACCATCACGATATTTCTGAGTTCTCTAATCTGTTAGTGTTCATAGAATTTCTGCTGTCCTTGGGCCTTCCCATCATCATCATGCCTGCTGCATTGGCTTGGGGAAGAGCCCTTACTTACTTGTTCCTCTCAGTCTTTTTCTTGTCCCTCTTCAAATTTCTGTCTGCATACTCTACCATATTAACCTGCTTTATTTCAGTGTCCTCCTTCATGGAACACTAAAATGCAATGGAAAGCATAGCAGTAACAGTGAGGTAACAAAATCATAGACTGCAGAAAGTGAAGAAAAGCCCAAGAGCAGCCATGGACACATTACCAAAGGAAATAAGCTGCTTACCCTTAGGAGGCCTCAAGGAAGCAGGGATCTCCAGTGAAAAACCTCTACCTTCACTGCCAACCCTTAAATGAAATATGGCAATGACTGGATCCTGGCTCCACCCCTCCCTCAGGTGCATTGCATGCACCTGAGTTTCCCTGGGTTGGCCGTGCCTTCCCAGCAGGTACTCAGTCACTGTTTCAAGCTGTGACTTAGCATTTCTGCCACACTTCCCTAAATCACAATACCTCTAGAGAAAATGTAGTTTTACTTCATTTTACATGTATGTTTTCCTAATCCTCCACTTCCATATTGCCTACAAATGCAATCACATCCATGATTCATTACAACTTGTCATTTTTTGTGCATGTCTGTTCAACAGTCCTGTTTGACCAACGCGCTTGGAATCGTTCAAAATTGACATCAGAAGTTATTAATAAGTCAGATAACAAACTTCATTGGGAAATCATAAAATAAATCTTTGGAACAGCATTTAAAAGCTTTTATTATGTTATATCTGAAAAATCAATAGCAATCAGTCATGTCTCTGGTGATTAACACCTTATAGTGGCTACTAACCATTACACATAGTTTCAGTCAATAGAGGAGTCAGTAGCAGGCTGCTTTCTGTAAAGTATAGTTGTCAAATACACGTCAATGTGAGCTATATGGACTGAAAAACATGAATAGATAACTATGATATTTGCAAAATACTTCTCAAGTATAAAGGAGTACAACGCAATTCAAAGGGTAAAGATCCATTGGAATTATTTTCATCTATAATTGTAGTTGCAGTTATTTCCAAAACGTGAGGAAAGTTAATAGTTTAGAGGTTTGTAACATCTTCTAAACCAGGGTCCAAGGAAGATGTGAGGAAGGAGAACTGAGATGAAGGGAATTACAGTCATGTACAATCCATCAAACAAACCTCAGGCAAAGAGAAATGGTTAAAATCTTGTACAAGTACAAACTGAAGAGGCTCTTCTGTAAATGTGCTCTGAAGTGTGTATGATTGAAGCTTTGATGCTATGGTTACAAGAGCACCTACATCTACACAGCTAGATATTGAGGAAGAATTTGATCTTGGTTGTGTGAATAAATATGGTTTTATTTTCTGTCATCAGTATCCATGTAATTTTTTTTCATGCAATAAGTAGATTAACTTTGGGATATTCCATTAATAAAATGTTGTCCTTGAATGCAGTAATCCAAAATATTTTTCCAAGGTATGCAAAACTTATCTCTGTGAAGCTGCAGAGATAGCTTAGAAATTGGTAGCACTGAGTTGAATGTGGAATAGTCTTCTAGTCATCAAAGCTGGTGACAAAGCCTCACGGTATGCATCTCAAAGTCCTGAAAGGAATTTATGACAGCCTCATACATCTTTTTAAATAAAAAGCAGTTCTGGAGGTTAGAAATAAGCTAAAATAAACACAGCCTCACTGTACCTTCTAATAACACAATGTGGTGAGAAACATGAAAGTTGCAAGAGCTTGAAGCATACTGGGATATCCTCTGCCAGATGTACGTGTCCCTTACCTCATCTAGCCTTCCTTTTTTTGTTGTTGTTTGTTTGTTTGTTTGTTTTCAAGTCATCCATATGGCAGCACCATTAAGCATGTCATAAAAAGACTACTCAAGTTGTTGTCTTGTTACGCTAACGAAATAACATGTTTTCAAAACCTTGCCATTGCAACTGCCATCTGTTATGAGAACCAAGCCTATCAGGATGCCATTTCATGTAAAGTTTAAGTGCCTCACCAGTGAATATAATTAACCATAATAGCATTTTATTAGCTTTAGTTACAACTGCAACTAAAATAACACTTTGCAAGTCATGCCAGTACACATAAAAGAGAAAGCAAGTACAATATGTCAGCTAGGAAGGAGACAGCTATTCCCAGCAATTGCCCTTTTGTCTGGCCTAGCCAGCAGGAGTAGGAGATAATCCTTAAAAATCACTGCTACAGGGCATGAGCATTGCCATCAGGAGGAGAGCGAGGCAGGGGGTGACTGCTGAAGAGTATTGAGGGAAGCCAGAAGTTGGGCTGTGATGCAGGAGGAACATGTTGGAGAACCACACAGGGCAGAGGAAGTTATATGCTAAAGTAAAGAAGGATCTCTTGGCCAATTTTGTGGATTTGGCTTCTTTTCACTGGAAGGAGTGCTGACACAGGGATCTCAGATGGGATTAGGTGTATGGTGATATCTAGGAGGATGGCCATAACATGTAGCTGGTAACGGTATCCCCTCCAAATAGTAGAGTTGTAGCGATCGTTGCTATTAAAACTTCACAAAGTTTGACTGCCTTCTTCATAACTTTATCTTTGTCTCCATAAAGTAATCTGAGGATCCTGACACATCTGTTCCCTGGCATCCAATCCAGATCACAGCTGGAAGAAGATAAGCAGGAAAGAAAGAAAAAGTATAATATTTAATGAAATGAAAGAGGGCAGGGAAAATGTGCACAGTATACCAAATGGAGGGAAAGTGGAATACCTGCACAGAGGTAAACAGCTACGCTGAAGGAGTGAAGCATTCAATAAGAGAAAATCTTTTGAATTCTGTTGCTATTGCTGGCATCCATGGGTCCTTACTGAAGTTTCTGAAGACAGTTATGTATTTTGTGTATGTAGGAGACATTAGACTATATGTGACTGGTTTCCTCTTGCCTAGGAAAGAGCTAAAATATTGTTGCATGGATCTTATTACGCTGTTCTGTACCTATAAATACTCCAGAAATGAGTGCTTTGGCTGTATCTGCTCCCTTTCCCCTTTCTTGTGACCATTTTCTACTTCTATAGTGCCCACTGTAACACATTACTGTCAAGACAGGTCTGTTTCTGCTTAGCTAGTTACTACTAATGAAAAACAACAAAAATGACAATAAAACCACTTGAAACACATGAAATAGAAATAGATTTCATATGATAAAAGGAAGCTAGATTTTGCTGAAAATAACTCCTACCTCTTTCAAATTATAGTTCAAACAAAATGAATTTCCTAGTGAATAATACAAAGAGATATAAACCCAGTCAAGGGAAAACTTCTATACTTCTTCTATACTTCTATAACTGTTTTAAATAGGCAATAATTTACATCATGAGCAGAGGTGCTGTGCTCCTGAGTAATTTAAAGCCTTTTTTTTTGGGGTAGTGAAACTTATAGTGGATGAACTTAGTGTTACCTTCAATCACGTTAATTATCAGGGTAGATAGTAAAATTTGAATACGTTCAAAACACACACACACATAAGAAAATGAACATTGATATTGAACTTTTTAAACTTAGTTTATGTACTGCAGCACTGCAATTATAAAAAACCTTGCCGTGTATTCCTTAAAGATCTGACAATTTAGTTAAGCAGCAACTGAGAGCCCAAAGAGAACAGGTGTGGTACCACTAGTCACTTGAGTGGATGAGTCTCTGAGGGATTTACTTTGTTGTAATTCAATAACGCAGTAGGACTGGGAACTGAAGCCAGCTGTCCTGATTTCCAATTTCATAGCAGAAAAGTTGGCTTTATTTTGCATCTGTTTATTCCCCCTAATAAGCTTTCCTGTCATCATAATGTTTATGGAGAAGAAGAGAAATCAAATCTATGTGATGCAGCCCGATAGTTGGAAGTTTTTACAAAATTGCTGCTGCATTAGCCTTCAGAATCAAAGAGAATTTTACTGGCTATTGTGTTTTCTGTGAGTGTGACTACAAATCCCAGTGTGTACAGGGCACCGCTGCTCACTGCATCTACGCATGACATAAAGGGAGATCAAAGCTTCAGCCTGCTCATCCTTTTCAAACTTTTTCTGTTGCCTCTCTTCCTATGGCTCAGTGTGGTACTCTAAAATAAGTCACTCCATACTGAAATGCAACCCTATGTCTCCGGGCTGCTACCGTTACTTCTCAGTGTTAAGCAACAAATTTGTTAACTACTATTTTAAAGACTTTGTGTGGTCTGAAGTTCAATACCATCCAACTTTCTCACTTTGATAAATAAACCAAAACCTTCCCTGGCTCTCCTGACATCATCTAGAGCGCCATCTGGAAGAACATTTAAAAATTCTTTCTAGCTTTATGCATATTTTCTTCCACAATTAGCAATATCAATGAAGTCCACATCTACCATAACACATATAAATTTCCAAATCTTCCTTTAATTGCTAGTCCCAAGACTTCCAGAAACCTTTCTGTGTGGAACACATGCTTTTGCTTCTGTCTTGCAATGTGACTTCTTTAACATATTTTGACGTTGATTTTGACACTGGACATAAAGGAATCTTATCATTAAGTTAATGGTATGAGTACTAAACACCTAAATAATACTGTATTTGAAATGTCACACTGTTGCTGATGCTATTTTGTAAATATTACTCACAGAAAGTCTGGATCACATTTTGTTTTTCATATAGAATAACTATAAATAACTATAAATAAAGGAGCAGTAGAATGTTTTTGCATTATATGCAGAAGAATATTTTACAGTAATATTACTTTCAATATTGAGTTTATGCATAATATGCTATGTAATCTAATAAATGTTTTGTTTAGCAGAGGATAATGTGAAACAGATAGAAATAATGTCTTCTGTCTATTGTCAAGTGTCTAAATTGGATCTCTTCTCTTTATACCTTGGGGCTAATGTTTCTAAAACTCATCCAAAACACATCTTAAGTTTCATGTAATTAATGTTTTCTTTCTATAGCCTCCAATCTTTCCACCCCTCTCCATTCAATCCTTCAGTCTTTTTCTCCTCATCTTCAACTAATTTCCACCTATTCTTCTTCTTAGCAGCATTTTACCTTGCCTGGACTCCATCCAAGAGAGTAATGATTCGAAAAATCTCTTCTGCAGTCCCTGTTTTCCAAGAATCTTTTCCTGGTTATTATTCATCCCAGCATTCTCCACATTCTTCTTCCTGTAGTTTGTGCACTGACTTTAACTGCCTCTGATAATGAAGACTGAAACCAGAAAAAGCTTCTACAGAGTGACAAACACAGTTGCTTAATAGGTCCCCTTGAACTTCATGGGAAGTTTGCATGAGAAATGTTATTCATATTATGTATTTTGGCAGAATCATGATGATTAACTTCAAGCCTTCAAAAGAAGACATTGAAGTGTGGATTGAGGCTGCTGTGGGGATGAGTGGTGGTGAGGGTCTGCATGAATAGGACCAGGATGGGATTTCACTGCCTCTATCCTCCCGTCTGTGTTAGGTTCCTGGTGTGGCTGATTGCTGGAATACCACAAAACTGTCTACTGGGAGCATGGACTGGGAAGATTCCCACTGACCTGGGGCCACCAGAATTGGTGCACTGGAGCTGTGCAAAGTTTAAAACACATAAACCAAGCCTTCTTTGCATTTCTTTCCTCTTTCGTTTGTAAACCCTGTTGAAGACATCTCTTACCTTATAGTATATAGTGACTATATGCATTACAATTTAGACAATTACAAACCTACAAGCCCTATAAAATCCATCGAAAATTATATACACAGCCATCTGAGTATTTTTAATGCTTGTTATTATTTTTTTTTCCTATGAAACTGACATAATTATCCTAGCCACAGACAAGTTAAGTGGCTACAATTGCGTTTATACCTGGGGTATAGTTCTCTTATTACACTCTAAGTGACAAGATTAGATGCTCAAAAAGATTGGCCAGTCAAGGTTTTCTTAATAGTGAAAATATTGGTGATAAAAGGTGGAGAAAAAATGTTATTTATTTAAAAGTTAAATGGAAATTAATTGCCACCCCTTTAGAGTTCCCCCAGCACATTTGAACAAAGAAGTCCAAACCAGAAAATTTGCAATGCCTGGTACAAGTCAGAGTCAGAGTATAAATTCATATTTACTGTTTTCAAAGAAAACAAATGCCTAAGTTCATGGTTAAAGACGTCTTTGCAAATTCCACAGTTGTTCTTTGCATAGTACCACAGCAGATCTGTTACCTGACCTGATATTATTAATGCCAGTGGGAAAGCTCCAACCACATCAGAGGCAACAGGTTCAAAACTGCAGTTCTCTTTATATTTGATTACATGCATCAGGGAAAATGACAATGTTGGAGTCTCAGCTGCCACTAGCATGTTCAGTATTTTTCACGTAAATATTAGTAGCGCTCCTGTAGTTCTTAAGATATACCTATGAGATTATGCTAAAAGTAGCTTTCTTATACTGCTAATGAGTATATTAGATTGTGCATGTGTAATTTTGCAGCCAAGAAAATAGCATGTGATGTCAAATCAATAATAACTGTGATTTTCCAGACACGATGGTAGAAGAAACATGAATGCTAAAGGATGAAAAATACAAATACTGGGAAGAAAAAGTTTAAAAATAAGGAAAGCTATTTTGCTAGGGAAAATATGTAGATCTTAAATAAAAATAAAAGCCCAGCCTTTAAAAATATATATATATATATTACAAACATTTCCCCAAATATGTCAAAATCTGTGTGATGCAGCATGACATGCTGTGTGACCAAGATATTCCAACTCTATCATCCATATATTTAGAGCACTGGTGCTTACACTTGTTTGCTTGCTGTATGGAAAATATGACTTCCAGCAAGCTTGTAGAACCAAGTGACACTGGAGAAGTTGTGGGAATCATGTATTTATTCCGTGAAAAGCTGTTGAACAGTTGCCACTTTTTATCCTAGAGGTGAATTAACTGCTAAGACAAAGAGAAGAATATAAAGAGGTTTAAGTCAAGGATAAAATAATCCCAGTTGCACTTTGGCTTCATCTGCAGAACACTCAGGGATCTTTCTGAATTAAAAAAAAAAAAACATAAATAAATGACTAAAAATATATGTGGTGGCAGAATATGTGAAAGAGTGTGTTCAAAATCTATGGCTATTCTCCTTTTGCCTTTCACTGTAAGCACAGACTGGTTCACTTCATTACTGAGAAATTTTCTTCTGTTATGAGGATATTTCCAAACAGAGCTGTACTCATTTTCCAAGGAAAGCAAGGGGTAGTGTAATCAATACCAGGCTTATTTGTGAGAGAAAACTGGCTCATTTTTAGAATGAAAATATGTCTTGTGTTAGGAAAGTGTGATTTTCACAAAGCAAATAGTCCAAATCCCCAAATCCTATTCGTGAAAAAGAAGAAATAGGGATTTCCACACTGGAGCAAGCCAAAGGCCTGAATATCTCAATGTCCTGTTTTTCACCACCAGAGCAAGTAACTTCAGAGGAAAGCACAAGAGCTCCCTCAGGGAGATTATTTGATACAGTCTATTGCCCCTAGGTAATTTATAAGTGTAATTATAGCTTCAAAAGATGAAAAATGAAATAAGTGCTTAAATTAAAAATTTTAGTATGAGTCTTAAATATCTAATGTTTCTTCCAAGACACTGTACAAAAGACATTGAATACATTTTTATATACTTCTGATCATAAGGTTATAAGTTACCTTTGCTTAATTTGTTAGCAACGATGTGTGAATAGGAACATATATTAAAATTTGTAAGGCACAGCTGCTATAAGCAGCTCAAATCACCTCAATATCTGCAACTCATTAAAGCATTTCCCTCATTTTTATTGATGACTCAAACATTCAGAGAGAACAAAAAGAGAGAGAGTGAGAAAAAAATGAGAAAGGGAGAAAAATGTTTATCATCCAATGGATAAGCAATTAAAGTAACACCCACATCGCAGGAGTGCCACTATGGGACCCAGGGGTGCACAGGGATGGTGCACAGCTGAGGGTGGGCAGATGCTATGTCGATGATGCAGACATTGCAAGCTGAAGACCATCAGTGACCGTCAGTGAAGCATTAATCATGATGGTCTACCTGCGAGTGGCCTGATGTTAATGTGAAATGGCAGCTGAGAGCAGCTCCATACAACTTTCTCAGCCTCCCTAAGTAATTGGTAACCTCTGAACCCTGCTCACATGAGTAGCTGGGGAGAGCTGCTCCCAGTTAAGCAGAGAGGTCAAGCTGAAGCCTGATTGTCTGGACCTTCAAACATGTGACCTTCTTCCTCCAAATTTTCTTTCTCACACCTAAAGATCATGCCACTGGCCCCCAAACCTGCACTTTGATCAGTGCTCAGAGTGCTTTGTTTACCTTATGTGCTAAGCCCGGCCAAATGTGCTTGAACTGTACAGTATCGTTTTTAACCTGGTCCTTTAATTCTGGGCAAAGAGAAACTCGTCTGTCTTAGAAAACTTCTACCTTATTTAGTGCTGATCCTGGACTTTTGCAAAACTGACAGTATTGCTAATCTAATCCTGATGTCTGCAATGAGTTTTAACACTTGAAACATCTAAATGGCGTTTAGCTGGAGCAATTTTCTGAACTTTTAGGTCCTGCATTTTTCTGGGGCAAATTCTGCTTATAGATTGAATATGACAGTATGTCCTGATTAGCCCAGCATTGAGAAAAAGGAAACCAAAGCCTCATTGCGGGCTGGGAAGCACAAAATAGGCACTTACCAGGTACTGCAGCATTTCTATTAACACAATGCATGAAAGATTTGTCAGGGCTTTTCAGCAAACAAAATCTTGGGCTGTTTTTTTTTTATTATTATTTTATTTTTTATGTTCTTCTGGTTTTCTTTATTGGTTGGATTGTTTTTTTGTTTTCATTTTTAAATAGAAATCCTGAAAAAATGAATGCCAACCTCTGCTTAGTTTCACTGGGTTTTAAATATTTATATTTGGGCAAATTCATCCAAATATTCCAGTCAAAATGCAAAATGGTCATTTCCTCTCTGTTTCCAACACCTAAAGTTTCTAGAAATACACTTCAATTCCAGATAAAATCTTTCCTGCAGGAGCAGATTTGCAAATTTGCAGAAACGCAATTGTTGCCCAGCATCCTCAATTCTGGTTCATGCTAAACATCTGATTTCCTTTAATAATTAAGAAAAGACTTTGGAGTTTGGAAACATTTTCCTTCCTACCTATTCACCTGCTCTAGTATCAGTTTATTTCCCTGGATTTTGATTTTAGTTTTGGTAGAAATTATTTTTAAAGCAGGCCAAGAATAATGCAGCAATGGTTCTGTTCACAGTGATATTAACAGTCTGGCACTCTGTGACACTGAATCTAACATAGCAATCATTGGCAAGTCCTAAAATTGCTGCAAATTTTGCCAGTACAATAGGACATCAAAAATTTGGTACTCACTTAACCTAGTCAAATTCTCTTACAGTTTAGAAAGCCAACTGCCTTGCAGTGACCGTCAATTTTATTGTACAAATCAATTTGTCTCCACTGACGGAAAATAATTGCAAAGCAAACAAATTATCCATGCTACATTGAACCCTATTCACTCCAGGGATGCTGAGCTTACAGCTTGAGAAGATTTCCCCCTGCCAGTCTCAAAAATAGAGCTTGCATTTAAAAAAAAAAAATAAAAAATCTCACTGCTCTTACTTTTAATGCTCTGGGAGAACTTAGAATATAAATTTTGCATTGGTCTAGGCATTAAGATTCCATTAGGTGGAATTTTTCTGAGTGAATCCAAATCCAACTCTATGATATGTCTTTATATACAAAATTTTTAGAACAAAGAACACTGTTGTTGAAAGAGAGAGTTTTGGAAGCTGCTGAATCCTTATGAAGTCACTCAGGATCTTATGTAAAAGCACAGTCCAGCAGCTTTGTATATAGGCCAATATCCACAGAGGGATTTAAACTCCTGAACTGACTGTAGACTTGCAGTGAGTTTACTCAAATTTCACTCTGCCCTCTTGTCATCTGCCATTGGAAACATTTAAATTCTGTCAACTTGTGTAATGCCACACATCTGCTCAGGGTGTCAGTCTGGCTGCCCTGCTTGGAAGATGGAGAACCTGTCTGCAGAAAGTGTGGGTGCAGGTGTTGCTTCCCATAAACCTGATACTAGTAAGACCAGTAACAAGACTTCCATTGCAGAGGTGAACAGAGCTGGACTGATTCCAGACCTGGTCTCCTTTATATGAATGCCCTGACTTGAGCAATTCCCTATTTGCTTTTCCTCTCTCTGGTATCACAACTCTAAAAATACTTTAATCAAAAGTAAGATGAACTGAACTCCTAGGGAGGACAGACAGTTTTTGTCCCTCCTTTATGCCCACAAGGAACCTCCCAGAGGACAGATAGCCTCCAGGGTGGTAACTCCAGTCAGTTTCTGGGAGAACTGAGATAAGGTCAGCACCAAATCCCAGTATGACTTTGAAAAATGTGACCTTATGGAAGCTCTGATTGTAAAGAGCTGGAGGCACTGGATAAAGTCATACAGCTGCTAGAAGAAACAATTTGTTCAGCACTCATTAAAGAGCTGAAAAACTCCATAATTAAAAGTTAGGTGCTGCCTCTGGAAGATGAAGTAATTTATCTACTGAAGTAGAGATCACGAGTATCAGTTCACAGATATAAATGAAGATGTCTGGCTTCAGACCTTAAATTCAAGGAGTGGTGAGCTCAGTGCTAAGCCTTGTAGAGACCTTCAATACCCAGTGGAAATATACATACAATATGTATATACACACAGTGTACTTCCTTCTGCTTATATTTGGTGCACTGAAGGAAAATCTTTTCTTCTTTTGAATTACTTTGTCACTTTCTAATTTCACCTACTTGAGGCTATTGATTATTTGTAATCAATGTTCAGGAATATGGCAGAAAGAAACCTGTATACCTTTAGCAGTTTATGAAATAAAAAAAATAATTCAAAGAACAACAGAATCACCTATTTTTAGATGAACACGAGGGCAATATAAATGGCTACTGCTGGTGTCGCCATTCTATCCTGAAGATGCCCCATCTCTGGAGTTGTTCAAGGCCAAGTTTGACAGGGTTCTGGGCAACCTGATCTAGTGCTGCATCTAGTGTTCGGCAGCCCTGCCCATGGAAAGGGGGTTGGGACTGAATGATTTTTGAGGTCCCTTCCAATGGAAGCCATTCTGTGATTTTATCATTCTATGAGTCTGTGATGACATGTAGTGTTTGATGAAATGTAACTCATGTGGCTTACTTATTTAAAGGTCCTGTGGTGTCTTTCTAAGTGAGTAGTAATGCCTCTTGCCAACTTTTCTCTACAATTTAGAGAAAAAAATTAGCAAAATTTATATAAATTTGTCAGAAGTAGATCGGAAGGGATGTCAAATTTCCTAAGATGTCAAATTTCCTAAGATGTCAAATTTTCTAAAATATAAAAACAGGCACTCATTATTAAAAAATAATTGGCAAAACTATTTCTGCTAAGGAAATAATTAGGGTAAAAGCTGTATTTCTTGTTTCAAATTGTAAAACCTCTCTGAAATGAAATCCATAGGAAAGTTCTAAAGGCACAAAATGGAACATGGATAGAGCTTCATTCTTCTTAGGTGTCAAAGCCAGCAAACCCTTAGAAAAATAGCAGTAAGAAGCCAGACTTCCTCAGTTCCAGTGTTCATCAACCACCTCATGTTACTCAACAGACTTGAAAGAAAAGGAGAGGCCAAGAAGTCAGTGGAGGAAGTTACAAAATACTTGGTAGCATACAGCCTAAATTCTTTAATGACATTTTTAGTAAATGTTCTTGCTGCCAAATGCGGTTTACTTCACCATTAGATCTGTCTGCTTTAATAATGTGTAATTCCACTTCAAAATTATTCCTGTGAAGTGCTTTCTTAATAGCAGACACCAACTTTTTGTGTTACTGCAGAAGTCAGTAGAAGATTTTTGTGAATGTATAGAGCTCTTTATCTGAATATTTGCAACTTGAAACATCTCTAAGATCTATAAGAATTACTGACAAAAATCAGTTCCAGGAGGGAGGCTGATGCCAAATCACTGGAGACACATTTATATGATCCTGACCTGGGAAGAATATTGCCCAATCTACCCTAAGATGGGCAAATACTTGAAACAGGGACAAATTTCTCATTGACCTCCTCTTCCCCCCATGGAGCTCACATTCTTCACCTCCACTTCATAATTTTTCATGGAGCCAGAAGAACATCATGTATTTTCTCCATGTGTTTCGGCTCAACCTTTACTTGTGTTTGCAGAGAGGTTAACTTTCCAGATAAAAGGAAAGAGTACAAGTTCCTTAGATGCCTGCAGGAATAGGAGGATTGAGAAAAAAATGGAAAGACTTTTGAGAATAGGCTTTCCATGAAATTTTCATGAGATTTTTCAATTGCTCCCTAGATAAATTGAAATATTTTGCCTGTTTAATCATATGCCACTTTATAATTATTTCCTGCTGAATTTATATGAAGCTTTCTATCTCCGATCTGGGAGAAAGGGAATGTGTGAGGAAACAAATAGACAGCAGGATCGCTTTCACTTTGCTTTATTATCGCTATAAGCTGATACTAAACACTATGTAGGCTATGTTACAGAATTATCATAGAATAAAATACAGCTCCCAGTGAGCATGTCAAGAGCATTTCTATTTATACATCTGATATTTTTTCTCTCTCTTTCTGTATCTCATTTATCTGCTAAACACTAAAAACATTAATTATGTGGTTATCATAACATCATTATGTAAAAGAAGCCAAGATGAGCACTAAACTCAATCATGTATAAAGTAAACAAACCACAAACAGGCAGATGGCACATTTGGGACCTGACTTTACCCTGCAAAGTCATTTACTGTTTTCAAACGGAAAGAGCAAATTCTGCATGGTCTTTGTCAGTGGTTTAGCAAAAGCATCTTCAAACAACATTTTTACCCAAACTGGTAAAACTCTGCTTGCAATGGCTGTGTTTCACAGGCGCCATTCATAAATTTATGGAGCATAGCTCTTAAACCCACACTGATTTAACATTCAGGTAACTCCTGTACCTTTAATGTCTTTCCTCCCAATTCCCACCTGTAACTCTGAGGGTTAAAGAAGCCCATTGCACTCGTTTAATATTTCATTAATTGCACTTTAAGTCCACTGCATAACCACGCACTGCTACCAGTAAGATGTAAGGAAACACTGTATTAAGATAATATTGATTAACTTAACCAGCATAAAATGTATAGAAGGTCGTATTGAGGCAAAACTAGTTCAAGACAATACATCCCTGGCTGTTAACAACTGTGACTCAGCTACCAGCAACTGCAGGAAGAACATAGGAAGAGACTGTCCAGTGCTCTCTAAAGTATGCCATTAGTCTGTTGTTTGGAGTCACCAGACTGTCTTGAGTTGGTTTTTGCCCCGTAGGCAATCATCACAATTAATTGGGCATGCAATTTATCATAGACTAATTAAGTAGCTTCTACTGCATTTATCACTGCTTGTGAATGGAAGGGAGCTCATTCTGGCTTTTTATTTTTAGCACTGGCAGAACAGTTTAAAGCACATAGATTCATCTCTTCTCAATAGATAGGAGATTCTCAGCAGATGAACACACTTGTACCCAGAAGGGAATGGTGGTTCACCCCAGGAGTATAGGATAGATATGTTTGCATTTGAAAGACTATTAGGCTGGTTTCTACTGGAAAAGACCTTGATGCCCTTACAGGGTTTTTATGTGATTATATGTATCCCCACTTTTTAACCTTCTTTTTCCTTTTTTTCTTTTTACTTTTTCTTGACTTCTGGTCAATTGCAATCAATTTGAGAAAGATCTCAAAAGTAAGAAATCCTGCTAAGACGCCACTGAGAAGGTGACTTTCCAGTGAGTTTAGCTCTTCTTAGGCCTGGGGGATGTTTATGGGAACATTGAGACACATACCAAGAGGACATCAGGAACCCTGGATTCCTGAGATGATGGAGTTATCAGTGCTGCTCTTCTGTGCTGTTATAACTTTGTGATGCTACCAGAGTACTTGCTTTGCTCGTTTGTCTCTGGGAGTCATTCTGCAGTCACAAAAGAGGATAGTAATTTTTCCACAGTGAAATGAATTACATGAAGTCATTATGGATAGAAGTATTCAAATCCAAATGATAAAAGGAAAAAAATAAATGTTCTGCATTGTTTTTGTAATTGGAACCGGAAATCAATTATCTTTCTAGCACAATGACACAGCCTAGCTACTTTAGTCAATTGTTAAGGCATCTTAGCAAATACTCCTGAGTCCTCATAATGATTACTAACATGTGCCCAAAGGGTTGTGTGGTCTCTTGTCTTAGTTTATGCACTAAGATTGACTGCAATTCCTTGCAAAAAGAAAATAAAGACTGCAAAAAAAAAAAAAAATTCTCAACAAGGAGATATTTCCCATTTGGTTCTTAATTGCTTATTGTATTTCCTATCCACTTAACCATAACATTTATTTTTATAAACCGAAGTGCCGGGGGCATGCTTGCAACACCCTTTTGTGTTTTTAACATGGATAAAATAGAAGGAAACTGGATGTATTTAATGTTGTGAATTTACTGCACATTACTATGTGTTGCAAGCAGTTGTGAGTTACCCACTTTAAGCCAAGCGTATGTGGGCACTAAAGTTCTTTAACAATAGCTGGACTGAGCCCTCCAAAGCTATTTTTTCCCCTTATTTTGCTCATTTTTTCGTTTTCCCCTTTGGCACCAGAATGGGTGGAGGATGGATATCAGCAGAAGTCAGAGGAAAGTAGAAGAGTCCTTGACCAGTACCCCATGCAAAGACGTATTCCATAAGTCATCTCTCATTCCTTAGAGAAATGTAAGCAGTAGCATTATATATTTGAGCATGAATTTATCTTCTGGACTATATAGAAAGTTACATAGGTGCTCATGACTATACCAACAATTTTAATCCCTATGATCTTCTAAAAAGCAGGCAATTTTAGGCCATATGACCTTTACCTACCTAATGGTCATTTTTATGTAAGGAGATGCTAAGCACAATATCTTACAAACCTTTAGGATTCTGTCTGAAAAAAAAAAAAAAAGAAAAAAGAAACGCAACAAAGCCTATCCCTTCTAAATGAAAACTTGGTGGTACAGACCAGCCATGCAATGAAAAGTTTGGGTTTACAGCTCCTTCCCAGCTTCTGAATATTTCCACCAGTCAAGTCTTACCCAAAATGCTTTTCCAATAAATCATTTAGAGGTTTCATTGGAAATCTGGAAAAATGCTTCTTGACTTATGAAATGTTCTGGACTCAGACTGAGTACAAGTTTGCATGTTCATTAAATACAAGTAATAGTGCATTTTACAACTAAAAACAAGTAATACTGCACTTCATAGAATCACAGAGTCATAGAGTCATTGAGTCATAGAATCACAGAATGGCCTGGGTTGAAAAGGACCACAATGACCATCGAGTTTCAACCCTCCGCTATATGCAGAGTCACCAACCACCAGACCAGGCTGCCCAGAGCCCCATCCAACCTGGCTTTGAATGCCTCCAGAGATGGGGCATCCACAACCTCCTTGGGCAACCTGTTCCAGTGCGTTGCCACCCTCTGTGTGAAAAAATTCCTCCTAACTTAACATAAACTAGGTTGAATTTTGTTCTCTTACCAATGCACGTATACTTTGTACTTCTGATTGTTTTGATAGTTCTATAAATAAAAATATATTTCTACATGATAAAGTGCTATAAAAATGATTTAAAATATTCCTCCATGAGTTTGACAATATCCATTAAAGTACAAGATCTTCAAATGTCACCTGACTCCCACGAATCTGAAGAGTACAGATTTCTTATTTTTGTTAGTAACATTCTCCAATAATCTATACATCTGCTTCTGCTTATGCCTGGGACTCAGCTAGTAGGACTGTTATGAAGATGTTTACATCTTCATAAGTTATGAAGTTCATAAGTTATAGTTAGTCACTTCGTAACATATGTTGAGAAATGTGCGCAGTTTTAGGCCAATCATGCTGTTTCTGAGACATGAAGTTGATCTCTAGATTAGACAGACAACATCTTGAAAATGCCTAATTCCATGCATTAACTATATGCAGAAATAGCAGCTATTATTTTGGTTGCCCGCATTTACATCAAAGTCTGGTGAGATTAATCCCTCTAAAGGTACTCCAGCTCCTCACATGTCCAGTCTGATAAGTGTATTCAATGGACTTCATGAAGAGTGAACAATCTCTTGAAAACAGAGAGCCACGATACGGGATTATTCTGTCTTTTTGTCTTCTTTTTCTGAAAACATAGAGAAAGCATAAGAAATATCAAATAGCCTACCTAGAAAGGCTTAGTGATCAGAAAATAGTCCAGTTAGCAGGAAAATAAGGGAATGAAGTACTTTTTATGGAGGGATGAGCTGAACATATAGTAGCTATATTATGAACACAGGGCTATTGAAGACAGGGCTCTGCCTTTTCTAGCTGAGATTTAAATGAAAACTGACACAGATGAGCAACCTGAGTGCTGAATGGACCAAGCCTTTCAAGAGAGGTAGTCAGAGGAAAATCCAATTTGTGAATCCCAGCAGAGACAGAAATAGGAGCCTTACCCCTGAACATGCAAAGACTGATGCTTTTGAGCAATCCAACAAGCAGACATTTAAGTGAGCATTAACATCAGATGCAAAGTAAACATGGACTTTTGGTACAAAGATTGGAGTAGCTGAGCAAAGGTTCTGAGAATTTACAATCAGAGCTTGTCTAATTCCTACACATGGAATGAAATGGCCTGATGGTCAGAAATGTGTTTTCACGTATCCTCTGTGCAAATAGAACAAAAGTATTCTTAGCAATTTCAACAACAGTGACTGATTTACTACAGGACTACTAGTCTCTGTTCTATTTTTTTAATGTTTCTCCTTTCTTCTTTCCTTTTTTAACATTAGTGAAGAATAGATATTTTTTGTGAAAGGAATCTTCCAATTTCCTAACTTCCTATTGGAAGACAGCAGTATTGCCTAGAGCATTAATTTAGCCATATGATAGTGTCATTTTAGGTTGTTACATCTCTGCTTTGTTAGCTTTCTAGAAGCCCTAACCTCTAAGCCTTTCTGCTGCCTTAAACTACTCATGTTTCATCTTTGATTTCATTGCCCGTTTTATTGCTGAAGAACTGCACCTTGTAAACTGCTGAAGTTTGATGTTTTATATGAATAAAATCAACATAGCTAACTAAACTTCTTTGAAGTAGTTTTTTTGGCTAGAAATGCGCATATTCATATTCTGGTCATAGCAGTGATTCATTCAATTTAGAATCAGTGTAGCAAAAAGGAAAAATACCCTATGTTTCATGATCCACCTGCTTTTGTAGCCTTCATTATTTGGCTTGAAACAAGGTATATTTATCATGTCTTCAAAAATCACAGCCAATTAAAATGAAAGTAATATTATTTTTTTTACTACTGTTTTCAGAAATCACCTTCTCCCTCAATAATATTCTAGTAAAAATAGCAAGTTGCCTATATTTCTTTCTTTGCACATGTATGTATTTGTTTCTCAGAGGTTTACTCCTTCTGTAGAGTATAAGTTTATACTCGGTGGTTTGTTTTTTTTAGTAGATTTATGGATGATTTTAAAATTACATTTATGACCAGCATTACAGTTAACTGAGGCATGCAGGGTATGACTTAATAATGTTCATTTGAATACTGGGTTATGTGGTTCAAGCATATATTTGGCTGAAATATTATTACAGACATAAAATTCTAGTTAATGTCAATGTACAAGCTACACAGTCTTATTTTTGCTTTAGTTAGCAGTGCATTGCTTTCTGGAATATACTGCTGCATTCTTGTCTGTGATTTCTATCTATGAAATTTTATTTTCTGGTGACAAATGTTATCTTTCTTCTTGTTAAAGAGGAATAAAAATAATAAAGCAGTGAATTCTGAAGTCATTTTTTATTAATCTAACTTGCATGGACTTCACCAGTCTGCTTGTCATTAATCATACGTTACTGGTATCATTTATGTTGGCCATTACATATGTAGCTCTAATAGAAATTCTCATTTTAGAATTGCTGGCTCCTATTGGATCTAAACAAATACTGTTTTGTGCTTGAGAAGAGCAGGCTGTTGCAAGCACTGTATGTACCTGAGTAAAAAAGATGGATAGAGCTCTCGTAGTTAGCCTACTGATTACCAGCTGAAGCAAAATTGAGCAGAAAAACATACTAAAGAATCACTGCTTGTTTCCATGTGGTCAACCCTTTATACAGTGAGGTAGACTGGAAAGTTAGAGCAGGCCCAGCACAGAGAAAGCCAAAAAGCCCTAAGATTAAATCCTCACTCTGTCACTTTGTGCATACTTTAAAACACCCTCTTAGATTTGTTACTAGCCAGTTTTCCAAAAGGATTGCCAGCAGCCCAGCACAAGTAATCTCAGACTTGCTGAAGCAGATTCACTACCAAATTTCATCCTCATCATTGTAACATCTTATTTTCTAAGGCCCTTCTGCATAGGAGAATTCAAACTCCATGTTAAATATCTGCTCATAATATATAAGGCACATTATTCCTGAAAAATTCATTGGGCTATAATGTCATTTGGACACTAAAAGAAGGAAAAGCAAGAGACAGATTTTCCACTGAAGTATTTAAAGTATGTGATGAATATTCTAGGGAAGGGAGTTGCAGACACTGCTTCAGTGCATTTGGAAGTATTTGATTGCAAGTAATCATTAAAATTGAAATTAATTAGTATTATTAGGGAAAAAGAGAATCACTGAAGAGAAGCAGAAGTAGGAATTCTGTCTGAACTACCCTGATCCAAAGTGAACAGTGGAAAGGAGAGCTGTGAGTGTGGCACAGCCACTGCCCTAAACAGGCGATGCAGTGTGAAGCCTCTGCACCCTGCTGCTGCTTCTTGTGCTCAGCAGCAGAGGGAAGCAATAAGCAAAAGTAATTTGGGAAATTAACATGGTACAGTGTGAAACAGTCACAGCATTTGTCTTACTGCAGTGCTGGGCAAATGGAGCAGCAAAACTAAAATAGCTATGGCGTATCAACAGCTATAACAAAGCCTTTAAAGTTAAGCAGAGATTTAGCTTTCACTTACTGAACTTCTGTGCCAAAAATGACAATTATAGAATTATAGAATCATTTTTTTTGGAAAAGAACACTAAGATCATCTAGTCCAATCCCAACACATTCCTACCATGTGTGCTAAACACATCACTCAGTGTCACGTTTTTATGTTTCTTGAACAAATCCAGGGACTGTGACTTCATGGGACAGGCACTCCCATTATGTTCCTATGTTTCTTGTAAATTTACCCCTTCTCTTGTTTAAGGTTTAATTTCCAATTATTGTAACACTGCTGGCATTTTTACACATGTAACTGTAGCACAGATGTTAGTACACAGGCATATATTGCATAGCATGTAATACACTGACATGTCTGAGGCTCCTCGGTGATTTTTTAGTGAGAAGCAGATTTTGCATTGTGTCAGGAAAACCCTTTCCCTGACAAAATAATAGTAACAATAAAGCAAACACTGTATATTGATATTTTTATAAGATAATAGCAATAATAACAATTATTAACGAGTTGGAAAAGAAAAACAAACTTGTTTTTCATGTAGTTCCCCAGAGGGAAGGAGAGTAATTAAAAAGATATTCTTCAGAATGTAAGTGGCTGCAAGATGCAAAATTATATTTGAATTCTTTAGGAAATTGACATTTTAGAATTGTGTTTCTGTGTGAATTGTGAAAAATGAAATATCTTGACTTCATTGAAACAGAACATTCTTTCTTGACAATATCATTGAAGTAGTGGTATTTTCAAGCAGAAAATGTCTTAAAATACTCAATCAGATTCAGTAAACATAAACATCAGTACTAATTGCATGAAAATAAACAGTATGTACCTTGTGAGAAAGAAAACTGAAAGACATGAGTACACATTACGTTACTGAGTGTACCAACAGTACTTTAATTCCATTTTGAAAGAAGGAAACTAAAGACAACGCCAGCAATAACATCACTATTCTTTTAGATTAGCGAAGTTTTCCCCTATTGTTAGAAGGTGATACCAATCCTTAAAGGAGTATTTAACTAAAAAAGACTCTTCTCCCATCATTTAAAATAATCCTAACAAAGTTTAGCTACCAGTGCATGTTAATGACTTTTTTCTCCCCTTTTGCTTCCTCTCGAAGTCGAGACCTATACATTGACATAACGGATCTATCTCAAAGATATATATGTAAATTTTTAAAATATTTTTTAGAAGTTACATCTCTTTCCATAATTCAGTTCTGAGAGACACTTCAGCAACCAATAACTGTCAAAAACTTAAATATTCAGAGAGTCCTATATTTATAATTATATTTATTTACCTCTTCGGGGTATGACTACACTTTTCCACCTGGCTTTATGAACTATTCATATATCAGAATGGGATGGGAAAATGATGGCATGATTCCAAACTTTGTAAAAATTGTGGGACTTGGTCAGTCTCAGTACTACAATGATATACTTACTGATGGTGTTCTCTCTTCCACTACACTGCCATGATGACATAAGCACAATTGCTTCTCTACTGGTGTGTCACTGGTGGCTCCTAGGAGCCAAACTGGGGGGAATCCCCCTTCATTCATCATGTATTCATTCAAATAGGCCTAGATCCAGAAAATGGACATGGCCACAAAAAAGTCCTACAGAGAAACCCTTCTGGTGTTCCCCCACACACTCAGAGCTGGATGGCTGTTAAAGACGTCTCTGGCTTGTTTGAATTGCAGTGAAATGCTAGAATGATGGACACAAAGAAATGACACTGGTCTGGCAAGCCCTGCTAGACAGCTGGTTCACAGGACTTCCAAGAAGCCTGCAATATTGCTCTGGAGCTCATTTTGCTGTTAAACTGAGACGTTGAAAGAAGAAGAATGGGATAAGCAGTATTAAAAATGTAAACAGGAATCTTTAGTGGATGGTGATTTTGACATAAGTTGTGTTTCTAGGAAATCTCAAAACACTCTCCTCTTTTCTATTGTGAGGAAGATAAAGACGCTCCTTATTACGTGTGGGTGGCCCAAGAATGAAACATCATTTTGTTAAAACAGATGAAAATGTCAACAACTGCAAGCTTTTCTCCTTTAGCTTCTCTCTTATGAATGGAACGGAGACCCAAGGCTTCTTCAGTGTAACCATATACAGTACTTGTGATTTAGCTCCTGATATTTTCTGTAGGTGTTCTTGATTTTTCTCTGCAATAAGAATGAAAAGTAATTTGTACATATGACATAAAGAGATCTTCTTTGCTCTTTATATCTGTAATTGTGTTGCTTAGATTTACATATTTTGACTTGTTGGGAAGATTCATTGCTGGCAGACTGATGAGGTCTGGAGAGCTGGCAAGTTAGAACATTTATTAATGTTATTGCTTTCTGCAGAAACAGTTTGGCTCCATGGCTGAGAAGACCCCCTCAAACGTGGAGACTAGAAAATTAATTATTAAGGAGGATGTTACAAAAAACATATGTCAATACTGTTCAATATGTGGTTGGAAGGTAATTGAAAAAGTTATGTAGTCTCTGACTTAAAAGGAGAGAGAGTCTCATGAACACACACTGTAATTCTTGAAAGCAGTCCAACTGCTAAACATGTAGTCCTCTGGAAAAAGGCCAAGCTGAGTCTGCAAGGCTGGTTTTGACCAATGATTTCTTTTTTTCCTTACTTTTTTTTTTTCTTTTTGTATCTTCAAAGCATTGATAAAGACACCCCAAATCTAATCTAAACTTAAACGAATGTTTGAGAGGCACCAAGAGAATGCTGGAAGTCTTTTCCATCTCCAAGGAGCTGAGAACTGAAGATTTTGTCTCTCAGAAAAATGGAGTAGTTTCAGAAGACTGAGGCATACCTTTTCCCAGAACCCTTGTAATTGCTTTTGTTGACATAATTTGTTTTACAAATCCCATCTCTACAGGTTGCTGTGTGTGAATCAGAAGTCTGATCTCAAATTTTTATCCGCTGAACACCTCATTTTATGGATGAGGCAGAGAAATGTAGGGAAGCTACTTTTGTTCTATTGTACCAATTTCACATTAGAGCTATGGTAGTCCAGAAGAGCTGCTTTTTACACTCTCTCAAACTTAGCACTTCTTTACAATTTTCCCAGAAAATTGTCTTTCCACAGTCTTGATTGCCATCTGCTATTTCCACATGGGACTCATGGAAAGGAATGGATTTTCTGCACAGCCATTCTGTTTTATATTTCAGTTGGCTTGGGTGTACTGTGATTACTTGACAAAATTCCAAATAGTCTTATGAGAATATGGGATATACTAATAGAAAGCATCTTTCTAAGTGTGCAAGACATTACGTACATAAAAAGAACAGCTAATGGCCAGCAATTTGGCATATTTTTCTGATCTTGCTAGTTTTACCAATTTTTTCACTGTATAGCATCTTTGTAAAAAATGACCATAGTAAACAGTGGTAATACATATTACAGGAAATACAGTCTGTAGGTATATCTTTTGCTTGTTTCTCCATGAAACATTTAGGATTCAGAGTTTCTTCAGTTTAGTAAGCCTGGGAAAGGATCGCTAATTTGTATGCAGTACATTTGGCCTTGTATAACTATTTTTGTTAATGCTATGAGTTGGTTTTCTTTCATTTTTTACATAGACTCCAGTCCTGCAAACATTTAAACACTGGACTAACAGATTCTGAACTTCTATCAGGTTACAGCAGGGAATAAGGCACTCAGGCATGTACAGTGTCCGGCTGCAGAATTAAAGTCATTCATCTCCTGGGTCTTCTTAGGCAATTATAGTCTAAGATACATGCACATGGAGTACAGACCTCATGTAATATGGGATTTTTTTAGTCTAAATTGAGGAAACAAATTTTTAGGGCATAGGGCAATCCAGACAACTAATACTGCAGTTCCTGCAGGAAGTACATCAGCTCCAAACATCTTGATCATACAACGTGGCGTTCAGATGAGAAATTACTGTAAGTGCATGAAGCTCATTATCCACTGCAAGCCAAAAGGAAGTACGGGTCTAAATGTTTCATCAAAATCATGGATATTCAAAAAACATTTCTGAGGGAGGACAACATCTTGCAAGACCACTATTTACCTATTTAACTATTTTGGAAAGAACTTAATGATTTATTTGATTATTCCATTAATAATCCAGTGGACTAAAGACTGTGTGATATTAACATCCTTTAGGATAATGTGTCATATTCTTCAAATTACTTCATGCACTTTTCTACATCATAGGTTGTGAGTACTTCCATGAGTGAGCATATATTTCTGTGTTTTGCTTTACTTATTACACTAGAAAACTTCAAATTCTATTAAAATTTATATATCATAATGATTGGATTTTCACACTTCTTGGAACAGAATCTACTTTCCAAGCATTTTTCTTGATTCTGTGGATCTATTGATGCAAAAGAGTTCAAAGAAATAAGATTGAGTATTTAACAATTTTTTATTACATATGTCTTCAAAGGATAATTTCCGAAACAGTACTTGGGAAAACTTCATGATTCCTCATTAATACTGACCTGTCTGTTAGCAGCCCATCCTACTGAATGTGCTATTTATTCAGATACAGATTTACTTCCATATTCCTAATGATTTTTTTTTCAGTCCAAAATCAATACTAATATCACATGATGGCCTTAAAAAATAATTGTGAGCTATATTAGAGGAGCTAATGAATGGAACTTAATATAGTAAAATAATGTAAAAAGAGATTTCTGAAAATTGTTTTTAGTACATGGTCATTAATGTGTTAAAACATGTACAAAAATGCATTAAAGGATCAGGAATATATTCCTGCAGGTACTTAGAACCTAATAAATAATGAATGTGATGATTAACTACCTGGGCAGAAGTACAGTACATTACTAAGAAAAAGACTACATAAAACCTGGCTCTTGAATGGGTGTGCACCATTGCTTTTAATATATAAAAACAATTGAACAGACTCACTTGTGTGCAAAGAGAAAACAAAAGAAGCAAGTGGCTTGCATTAACATCGTACTTTCAAATGACACAGATTTAAATATTGCTAAGAGCAATCCGGGTGCATGGAGCTGGGTGGAAGGGCAGCAGAACAAGGTATGCAGAGCATGACGGCACCGTTCAGTGCTGTTTAAGCAGCCAGAGAGGTTTATGGAGGCCTAGAGAGCTGAAGTAGGACCACCACCAGGGCTTCTCCCTGACCTGTTGTGACCCTCCCCGAGCCTGTGCATGTTGAGCATGAGGGTCAAACAGTTCCAGTGGGTCATACTGGTCATTCATGCCTTCCATGGGCCGGCGGAGAAGCTTGTTAGGCCAAGTCTCAATGGGTCTCAGGACAAAGTCGACTCGTCCAGCCCGTTTCATCTTGATGGGAAGGGTGACCCTTTTCATCACCCTGGTATAGCCCATGGCTTGGGCAGTGATTACATATGTCCCTGGAGGCAGGAGTCGCCAGTAGTCTCCATCAGCAGCTTTGGAAAAGCAAAGGCACAAGAAGACAGAGCTTAATTGGTCTTCCATCCTTTACATACTCATACTCACGTATACTCGTGAATACAAACATCCACACATACACAAACATTTAGGGAGCAGGTTTTTAAAGGATTTTAGAAACAAGTCAACACAAATTTTGAAAAAAAGTTCAGACAAACATTTGAAGGACAAAAATATATTCTGGCATTTGGGAATGTAAGGAGTAAAATTCACATACAAAATTTCAGTAACTGGCAAGCTTTCCTTCTTGCTGCTCTCCTATGGGCACAAGGAATAACTCCAAAGAAACAACATGAGTTAAAGACTACGTGAAACTTAAGAAAGTGAAAGCAGAATCCAAGCTGCAATATACACATAAATATAGCATGTCAAAAGAGGTAAGAAATCCCTCTTTTATTATATTACATTCTACTACTTTACAGATGTTATAGTGCATAAGACCACGGAGTCGGAGCTGCAGATGGTATAAATTGCCATTAGTATAAAATGAGTGTAAATTTCCTCCAGCTGAAGGTTAGGCCCTGCAGGCAAAAAGCAGGGAGTTTTAAAATGCAATATTTATTCTCCATTTTGTATTTCCTTTATTTTAAATGATATGTTTCTTAACTCAGTTAATGTTGCATTAATGTTTTTTTTTTCCCATGGAATTTTTCAGTACTTTTTTTGACACTGAAATTTAAAGATGTTTTAATCACATGACATTTTTAACCCCTTCTAACACAAGTACAAATGTTCCATAGTGTAAACATATTTTTTATTCAACCCTTAATTCTTTAAATGTCCATTGCCAGTGTAAAGCCATCATCTGGGAAGAAATTTGAAAGAGACCCTAATTCATGCCAGAATCTCACATCAGTTTAAAGAATCTGCATAATCTCCACTATTGTATCCTCTCTGATGTTAAGGGCTTTTTTTTTTAATTTGTGATGGGTTTTTTTTTTCCCCCTCTTTTTTTCCCAAAAGCTGGAAAGCATCCACTACATAGTAAGTCATTGTGGCTTTCCAAATTGATTCAACTATCATTATAAAAAAATGTTACCATTCATGTCTTCTGTTTTGCACTCCTATGGTCTATCCTATTCCCACTGAAATCAATAATAAAATGAAAGCATTTATTCCAGTGCTCAGAACTTTAGAACTGTGAAAATTAGCAGTTGCACACACCTTGATACATGGTTATCAGCTGGTGACATTGAACATAATTCAAAATTCTATGTTCTTTTGCATTTGATATAAACATTGCTCACAGATTGCTTATATTTATACTGTTTTTCACATGGAAAAAAGGGTTGCTTGCCTTGCAAACACAGTACTTATTCCAGCTGCTAAAGCCACTGTAGATCCTACTATACATTCTATATCTCATGCTCAGAATGTCTCATCTATTTTCCTTGAATACAAGATGGACAGAGTAGTCTTTGCCTCCCAGCAGGGATATTGCTATATTCCTCCAGACATGAACTGTGTACTTCTAGGTGGATTTCTGAATTTCTCTAATACGCATTGTTTTTGATGGCTGGCTGACAGCTTCATGTGGAAGTTTTAACTGCAAGGACTGTGTCATCCCAGAGATATGACAGACTCAACAGCCAGTTTGATGTTTGCTCTCTCTTGCTTTTCTCAAAACAAACACACAGCTGAGCCTTGACTTCTCAATAAGGTGACAATTCCATCAGATATGACAAGAGTTCATAGGTTCACTTCTCAGTGCTTTCACTCTGCCCCAGGAAAAAATCTGAAATAAAAATATTACCTGTGGTGATATCATGCTGGATGCCTCTGACTGAAATTCTAGCATTTTTAATTGGGTTGCCAAATTTATCAGACACAATTCCTTTTATTCCCCGATGAACCTGGAAAAGCAAAGCAAGGATAGATAAGAGTCATTGATCATAGCACCACATCTGGGTACTCTACCCACGCAGAGAGGAAACAACTTTTGAGAGGTTTGATCCATGACAGAGGATCGTGGGTGCTAATAACTCTTCTGATCACATCTACATTGAGATCTCAAAAGCAGCAATATCCTCTTGGAGAGAGCTGATGAAAAGGGAGAACTGAACAAGCGCTTTCCCAGGCTAGGCATGTTACTGAGCACTGCAGTGAGGATCCCTCCACTGCGCAGATAAGTGGCATCTCATGATACAACCTCAGCACTTAAAAACTGTTGCTGATTGCCTACCCTAGACCCAGGACTGGAAAGAAATGAAAAGTTAAAGCTGTAAAAAGCAATCTGATGGTCTACACACAGTGTAAAAGGCATCATTGCTGTTATGAGCAGAATCAAATCAGCGTAGAGCAGTGGCTCTTTACTCAAAGTGCAGCATTAAAAGATGTGAGAAGTAAATCAAAATCATGCATAATTCTTAGCTTGTAGACAATAACACACATAAACAATACACTACCATGCTGGCAGCAGAATCAGTTAATGAACTTTTACAAAGAAACCAGGTGTTTTTTGTTAGTTGAAGTAGGTAGTTTTCATTTTCTTTCACTTCTTCCTAAGGGATCCCAAAGTGCTTAAAGAAGCAAAACTGCACAACTGTCTTGTGGTAGACATAATATTACTATTTTAGAGTAAAAACATACGAATAAAATAGTAACATGAATTCTAAGTTAAGGAGAAATCAGAAAAAGAATAAATATTTGTAATGTTATATTTATCTCTGTATTAATATTATTAAATATGTAATCCTTTGCGCAATCCTGATTTCCTATGCAATCCTTAATGCAATATTTTAAAATCATATTCAACACAGGTTTATGAATATTAATCGATATATAACACTGAATACAGTTATGGAACTGTTAATATTTTTGTTTAATATGAGCGAATAAGAGTATTTCAGGAAAATTTTTAACCACTTTGGACTCATCATCTCCATGCTGCCTACACATCACTACATGTCAGACTGTCATGATAGCAGTGTGTATAATATCCTTTTTCTCTTCTCTACAAGCACAGCTGCTTGAGCTGATGAGAAATGTGTTTGGTGACAAACTAAAGAGCAATGTGAATTCTGTCAAACGAAGAGCTCACTTTATTTAAGGATCTTTCTTTTGCAGCTTTCAAAAATGGAAATATTTTCTACTGGAAACTCCATATGAACTTTGTAACTGAAAAGTGATTCCATTCCTGTTTTTCCTGTGAATTGCTATGATTAACTTGTGCTGTTCTTTATCTATTTTTCTCCCTGACTTTAAAGAGCAAAGCATCAAAGCAGTGGAAAAAAATAAAATAGAAATAGATATGTTTAAAAACAAGCAGTTGAACATCTGACTTTATGGTAACTTTTTAATACCAAGCTTGAAAATTATTTAGCATTGTCCAATGACAGCAGGTTTTTATTTAAGGCGAGACTGTATTGTCATTTTAATGTAGCCTTTCCATACTGAGAGGAACAATTCACTGATGGATTTAGGAACGACTCAGTCTAAGGACTTAAAAACTATCCCTTAAAAAAGATTATGATGAAGAACTGCAATTTACTTTTCAGCATTGAACTTGAGGATTTATCATATGGATAGTGGGTAAATCTGGTCAGAAGAGTCATCTCTGAGCCAAATTGAATTTACACTGTAGACATACTCAAAGTAGTATGACCTCATCCAACTTCAATAATAATTTTGCAATTACAACATGAGAGGATAAAAATGACAAATATGAAATTTCTTTAATGATGTTGATTTGGTTTGCTTTATTAAATACACTGTTTTTGGTTTAGCCTCAGGTCTGTGCCATGTAGTTTTCAGAGTGTTTTTTGGTACAACTTCCAATGGGGAGAAGAGATGAGTGTTTATGGAAATGAATACTACTTCAGTGTGTTAAGCCAAGGAGATTTGTACACACACCAACCAGCCTGGTATGTATCAGAATAAGAAAAGTTAGAATTGGTTATGGCAGACTTAATCCTTATCAGGAGTAATTCAGTCATCCTTATCTACAAAGTTGTTTTGCTTACTGTCCTGCATTTACTCAAAAAGCTTTTCCGGCACAGACTTCTACAGTATCTCACACTATAAAAATCTTTACATCTTGAAGACTTCAACTGCAATATATATGGATTTAACCCAGCTCCATTTGGATTCACTAAAACTCATTTTCATCAGACAGCTGTAAAATGAAATGAGTTTGGTGGTCTGTACTGTAGACTTTATTGAATGATGATACTTACCACAAGTAGCAAGAGGTTGCTTAGAAAGGCAATAAAAACACTCCTAACTATTTTAAATTACTGCGTACTCCATCGAAATAAGGCATGACAGAAATCTAATCTACTAATGGCTGAGAGAAAGAGGAGCAACTTCTGTTTCTGTGTTCACTTACTTATTGTCAATGAGGTATTTGTTTTCGCTGAGCTCAAGCTTATTATTAAAAATGACTTTTTAATGGCTCGCTTTAATGCTCACAGACATATAGTTGTCCCTTTTGAAAATGAGGCCTCAAACCTTTTAAACTATTTTCATCTAGAAATTGAGCTATGAAGTGTGGAAACAATGTTTCTAGCAAGATTCTAAGAACCTCTCATTTCAACTGAATCTGTATCTCCTGTTGCTGTACAGCAGAGTTTGGCCATGAACACGGAATATTATAGTGAAAAAGTTCCAACAAGCTTTCTGGAAAACAGATCTCTTGGTTTATTCTTCAGGAGAAAGGTTGATTTGTATTCTTCTACATGTATGTTTTTTTTTCCTAGCATTAAAGTTAGAACAGTTGATTTGTAACGTTGCAAAGTATTTAGATACAATTCCCTTTTTCATTGTTTTAAAGTTCTCCATCTTCATCATTCCTGGAAGACAAGGCAAATATTATCTGAATGCCCTGTCAGACAAGTGGAGGCCCTGGGCTGCAGGTGGAATGTGATGACTAATTTAGTGCTGCCTCAGTGATAACTAACCAGGGAAACAGTAATGAGTGAAATATTGACAAAGAAAATAAGAAGAAAAACCATAAGCATTAAGATCTGAAAATGTAGAGTCATACCATCTCCATGTAGTTCAGAAGGGCATCTCTGTTTTCATGCCAGATTGTAAATAGTTCTTCCTCCAATGGAAATTTTTCACATCCTACCTCCACAGTAACTTCAAAGCAATTTGTATGAAGGTAATTAAAGTCTGCCATACCTGCAGATTCAGGAAAAAAAAAGAGATAAAGAAGAATCCATTTACTCCAAACCGGAACTTCGCTATTGCAGTTGGATAAAGGCAATGGCCAATACATATAAATTATTCAGCAAATCCAGAACGTTAGGACTTGTTTCAGCTGCAAATTAATTAATGACTGCGACACTGCTTTCCAGTGAAAAAACATCATTTCAAGTATTGTTCGCCTGGCCAAGAAGCAGCAGTAGAAAGATAAGAATTGGCTAACCACAGTAATTGGATAACCAGCTATATTAGACATGATTGCCAAAGGTCATCAGGAAAGAGATGTCCTTTTGCTACTGGAATGTTCAGAAATGTTTCTGCACAAAAGGCACTGGATATAATTTTCAGAAGGACGTAAGTCTCAGTTATTTAAACATGATTCTCACTCATGCCTCAAATCTTTCTGAATGCCCAGTTTCAACACAATAGTTTTGAGAACCGTCCAAGTTCAATTTCAAGATATGATTGAAGTGCCTCTGAAAATGTTATGAATACTAGTAATTCATCCATTACATACTGAAAAAAAATGAATAATACTATTGAGGAAATAAAATTACCAACTTAAGCACAAGTTAATGGGAAGTTTGTTTCTGCTATTGTTTTTTATTAAAAAAAAGAGGTTTTTTAAACAAATTGAAAAAGCAATACATTCAGAAAGAATACAAATACGAAAAGTGAAATCAAACCTATGGTACTAAGGTATGACAGCACAACATTAAGCATTTATTTCTACTTTTCAGATTTTAAAAATAGAAGGATCTTATATACAATAACAAACATGACTCTTGTATAGCTTGTTAATTTTTCTGGATTTTATCAGAGTTAATTATGTCCCTTGGCAGCTGGAAATAAATGCTACCAACATCTGTATCACTATTTTAATCCCTTACAGATAACTCTTTGCAAGGATCAGACCTAAAGTAAACTGAAATGAATAAAATTATTTCTGTCAAACCCTTGTATCTCATAAAGGTCGTATAGAGGTTTTACCTCACTTGAAATGATGGTAAAGTGGTTTTACCTCCAGTGAAGCTGTACCACTCAGCACCATTTATAATACCTCCACGTTTTACAAAATTTCCACCACAGCGATGTTCTGATCGGTCTGAGATGACTGGATGTGCATCAGCATAGGCTTTTGCCAGCATTTTGAACATCTGAAAAAAATGGTTTGAAATAAACAGTAAACATGTTAGCCTTCAATGATGGCTGTTGCTGCTAGAAACTCTTGCTGTTGTGAGCCCAGACAGTGAGCAACTCTGAGTCCTGGAGGCTGATGGAGAGGGAGAACCTCTGTGCAAGGATGTTCTGCCAGAAAGCTTTTACTTGCTTTGCTCTCTAAGGTGCTTCTCTGCAATCCAGTTTATTTAGCCAATACTAAATACCAGTTGATTTTATAACACTTGGCTTGAACCTTTCTTCAGAGACATAGTGAGTTTGTGTGGTTGGTCTAAATCCCGGTTTAATAGCTGAAATCAGCTCTCCCCATTATGTTCTAGCTGTTGCTATTTTCACTCTTTCAGAAACACCTACACCAGCCTCAGCCCAACCAGATCTTTGCATCAGCTGCTGGTGATTAAAATAGACAGTGTCAATTTGCTTTGCACTTATCATTCTCACAGGACAACCTGCCAGTTTGATCTCAATGACAGTTGCTTCTCCATAGGGCAGAAACCATTCCTAAAAATGGAAGGATAGGATGTAGAGATGGAGTATGTCACCACCGATCTCTTAAGAGTGTTAATAGTGATGAAGAACAGTTGAGTCACCACCCAGAAAGGAAAAGCAATGAGTACATAAAGTGAAGACAAAAGAAGCAGTGATCTGGAGAAGACATTTCTTTGAATCAGTTTTCTGTCACTTTTTCTCCAATGTTTATTCCAAATTTTAACACAAATACTCCCATCATTTATTTGATTAGAATCTCATCTACAAAAACTACAATTCCAGATTTCAGCCCTGAAATGATAGCAATTGTAAGAAGCCACCAGATCAGATCAGCATTACAGGTTGCACTGCACAGTTCTTAAGACAATGTGCAAGGAATTGGGTGTCTAAAATCTTAGGTCACTTCCAACCCAAACCATTCTAGGATTCTGTGATTCCATGTAAAAAAAAATTGCCAAAATCTTTCTGATGGCCAGAGTAGCTGTGACTGGCCACAGATCTCAAAATAATTCCATGTTTATACAGAAGAGTGCATTATATAAAAGAACATAAAGGGAGATAATGAAGAGGAATTTTGGAAGCATGATGTTCAGTTGCTAAAATGGGGTACATGCTCTACATGCTGTTATGTGCCAACACTGATCCCACTGATTGACACAGGTTGGGTTTTCTGAGTGCGAGAAAGGGAGAGTTTCCATTCTGCAAAGGGAGTGAACTTGACTCCATTTTAGTGTGTACATTTCTGGTCACAGGGATCAGTGCCACTTCTGTAACACAAAGCAACAACAGACTGCTGGAAACAGCAGGCAAAAAAATGGAAGGTTCTTGATTAGGTTAGTTCAAACAGATGCAGATGGCATAAGGGCATGGGTCAGTTTTGAGACCCATGCAGCAGCTAGAAGCCTCGCTAGTAATGCAGGTTAAAGAGGCTTGAAATCTGCCACTGCCAGGAGGATCTCCATACTGCCACACATACGCCATGAGAGACATATGGAAGTGGCAGCATCCAGGAGCTTTTGGAGATCTAGTTTGAATGTGCTTTGCAGAATTTGACTTTTGAAATTCTGGATATTATCTGTACTGCAGCATTTCACCCAAGGCTGCAGCCAAGGGTGCAAATTTGCCTCTCTTCCCCTTGCATGGTGCATTTGGTAGATCACTGTTCAGAACAAGGGACAAAGATAACATATAGCAGCTAAAACATGCTGCAATACCTCAGGTTGCCAGTTGCCCAGAAGCAGCAGCAGCAGATGACATTACTTAAATGCAGGTCACTTCACAGGTACACATTTTATAACTTCCTGAGCAAAAGCCAAGTGATGCTGGTAGCGTTATTAAGGTTCCTGAGCTGACTCATTGAAAAAGTTGGTTTAAATGGAGGACATCCTTAGCCCACCCCTATATGTTCTAAACTTCAAATCTTGTAACTAGTTTCCCAGGCTTTGCTGATATGACTATGAAGCCATCTCAGCATGAGGTTCTGTGTCTTACAAACCATGGATCTGTGTCTCGCAAATCAAGGATACAATTAGGGCTCACTCCATCCCAAAGCATGGAGCCTTTTGTAGTTATGAATCATTTCATTCAAAACATCCATGCTGTCTCTGGAGATGATGGGGGGACAGTTGTCCTTCATTCCCACATGTGAATTGCTGGATGAGGCGTGTGTGGCCACAATCTTGCAACATCTCTGTGCTAACTGGGACTCCTTTAGCTAAATCATTGTTATGCACATAGTCAGTACACTTTGTACTGCTCAGAAAAAATGAATTGATATGGAAAGTGTTAAGTAGTGATAAATATTTAATAGTTTCTGCTGAGAACTGTCACTTTAGAAGAGATTCAGCCCAGAGATGTGCTCAGAGATAAGGGATACCTCCAGTCAAACACCAACTTCTGATGATTTTCAATTGCTGTAAGCTGGGTAAGGAACCACATTTACTAAAGAGGCCAGGGACACTTTTAACGTACACTAGAAGGATAAAGAGCTGGCTCTTCTCCTAGCGGGCTTGTCAGCAATGAATACTAGATTGAGGAAATCAAAGGGAAATAGGAAAGACAGCAAAAAATTTTACAGAAGATTTACAGTGATTCCCAGCTGAGGAACCTGAGAGGGGAAAACCATTCCTATTTTTCTGGAATAAATGTTACAAGGCTGCCACCATATGGCAGGCAGCCTTTTTGTTTCTACAGATCTCAACAAGAAATAACACTTCTGATGAGGCTTGCTTCTATCATTCTAGGAAAACAGTGGTAAAATTAGCAGAGCTTTCACCCCTTATACAGTGACATCCTTACTTTTCTTAACCTGGGTCTCCTGAAAGCATGTTTGGCCTCACAAAACACGAGTAAATTTGTACAAATCAATCTGATAGCCTGTTTTAGAGCACATTCAATAATTGTATGAATTACTATGAATTACTTAATGTATAAATCTTTTTTTTTTTTTTTTTTTTTTTTTTTTAGTAATACCTCCTATTTATTTCCATGGGAACTACAATAGATACAAAGAGCTAAATAGCACTACTTGATAGAGAAAATTCAAGTTCTGCATATGGAAACCATATCACCATATCAATATACCTACTGTACAAAAATCATCTTACCTTCTCATCAGGAGTAGGGGAGAACTCTTTTTCTTCCATAGGATGCCTTGAATAGTCATAAGGATAAGTCACAACCAGTTCACCCCCATGGAGGCTGGCAGAGAGCACAAATGGGATGGACCTCATCCACTTCATGACTGCTTTGGTCTCAGGTGCCACCTGAAAAACAGGAGGAAAATAGTCATGACTGATTGTTCAGCTCTGAAGGAATTTGGTTTTTAGCAGGATAAAGTCCAGTGAAAAAGAGTGTGTCAAGAAGGAGAATGATGAGGCTCTTCAGCTCTTCCATTCCAATGATTAATGGGGGAAAAGTGTCAGTTTGCTCCAGGGAACAGATCACAGAATCATAGGATTTCTGAGTTGGAAAGAACCCTTAATGTCATCTAGCTCTACTCCCCTGCAATGATTAGGGACACCTATAGCTAGATCAGGTTGCTCAGTGCCCTGTCTAGTCTGACCTTGAATATCTTCAAGGACAGAGCATCCATCACCTCTATGGGTAACCTGTTCCAGTGCCTCACTGCCCTTACTATAAAAAATTGTTTAGATCACATGTACTGTTTTTACATCCCCATAAATCAGAAGCAATCACTGTGGAAAAACTGATTAAAAAAACAAACAACAACAAAACAAACAACAACCAAAAACAAACAAACAAAAAAACCAGAAACTTTGACAAAGAAAACTTTTTCACTGCAGTGACATTTTCAGCAGTTCAAAATGATGATGGCATTATTTGTCGCGGTGCTTTACTATTATTTGCAAACCAGATATGTTTTCTAATTTCATTTCTGAAACAGCAGGACTGACTTTGGATGGGATACAAGGATCAGTTTGTAATGCTCAGCACTTGCTGGAAATATCATCTCATATATTAACCTTAGCTCTGCAAATAAAAGGAAACTAAAAGCTATAATACACAGCAACAGCTGCAGTTCACTTGCAGGGAACTATTGCAAAGAGGTCACAAAATTCGTCTTTCTGGCAGTGCATGTGAGGTGACAGCTGCCGGGGAGTGGGGACAGGACCTCGCGGACATCGTCCCGCCCTGTTCTGAGGAGCGATTTCACGGACCCGCTTCGGTATTGGTGAATTCTTCGGGCTAACAGTGTCACCTGGTGGCTGGTCCTTGCAAGCCCAGACACCAGTCCGTGCTCTTGGAGGTGAGGCTGTTTTCTTTGCAACTTGTGAGGATATCAGGGAAAAAGAACGTCGTCGGTCCGTACTCTGCTTTGCACAAGTGTAGATATGCAAGTTTAAGTATATTAAAAAAAAAAAAAGTGCAAGGTTTGTTACTCTAGATTTACTTCAGCGTTTCTGCAGGGCTGCCAACACTGCATGTCAACCTTTGCATTGATTCCATCCACTCTCAGGAAATTTTCCAACCAGGATCCTGGAGGGGCTAATATCCAGTGCTTGTGGGCTAAGTGCCTCTAAAGGTTGTGCTATATAGCTCAAAACACAGTAGGTACAGAACTTAAATAAATAACACCCTAAAGTCAGAAATGTTAGATTCACTGCAACAGTCGTTCCTGTTTTCTTCACATCAGTCTCTGCACAGATGTAACTTTCGGATGAGGCACATCTAAATAGATACTCTGGTATATTGACCAGGCATACTAGGAAATCACACTTTTTTACGTCTATTCTCCTCATACATCCACTCACAGCTTTACATCTGTCTGCATATGATTTGGGTGCATTAGCTGGGCTGTTTGAAAAGTCTGTACCTTGTATTTGGGAAGCAGTAGAAACATTAAGAAATGTGTGAGTTGCAGCTAACATATGGACACAAGCTAGGTTGCGCCATTTGTCCACTACCAGCAGCACTCTGCACACAGGAAACCTAAATCAGGCTTTTTGTTTAATTGTGAAGATTAGTTCCCTGAAAGGGCACGGCCTGCAAAAATGTTCTGAAAGTCACATAGAGAGCACTCCAGAAGGAAAGGGTACTCCCTGCCCCACGTGCAGCTGCCCAGCCAGCAAGGACATGCCCGATGCCAGAATCAGCCATACTTTCAAATAGTGCTCTTAGGTCTTGATAAGATTTTAGCTGCTTCTGTCATTCAGTGGACAAGGGTAAAATTAGAATTTTGACTCGGAGAGCTCTGATATTCTGCTCTCTTCTACTTAGCTGACTTGTTCACTAGATACCTGCATAAGCTGCAAGGCACTGCTGAGTCACATAGCCAATGTCTTGTTGAACCAAACGTTGCAGAAAAACAGTAATTTCACTGTCATTGTTTTTATCCTAATAGCATTTCAGCAACTTCATGATCCATGATTAAGGCTTTGAAATGGATCCATCCCTTTTTATCTTGGTTCAGATCCTCTGGATGACATCAGATTCTGTCTCACTTTGGCCTTTGACTGTTCATAGACTTTTACTATAATGTGGATTCTGTGTTTGTTTTTCATTTTTTTCACCAAGGCTCTTGTTTCTCAGTCAGAGGAAATCAATCTTAAGGTATCCATCTCACAAGAACAATTTGGGATATAATTAGAAAACAGCTAAATTATTTGGGCATAATTACAGTGAATGAGCACTACCTTTTAAAACCCGTATTTCATTTTTATCAATTATACTGCAATTAGTTACTGTCTCCATAGCTTTCAAAGGCTTTTTTTCTCCCCCTTTTAGAAACAACAAGGTTCATTTTTCAAAATGCTATGCCGGCCTCCACTGGCACAGACCTCCAAATTCTGTTAGAGTCAAGCCAATTTAACTGGATTCACTTCAAATGAAGCCCAAAGTCTCTCAGATCTAGCATTCAGACCCCTTAGTTCAATAATTTAAAATACCAGGGAACAAAAACCACTGTACAGTAAGGTCTGGAGGGAAGTCAGAGCTCTCCTGAGATTATGAGATTGGCTGGGACCACACTTTCCATTTTCTGATCTTTATTCAATGTCCTGCAATACCCACATAATTACTTTAATAAGGCAGGTAATAAACACTATTAAGTAAATGAAAGATGAGACACTGGTGTTGAAATGCATGATCTAACGCTTTTGCATAGACAAAGCTGACTTCTGTAGGAGTCATGAGTTTGTCTGCCTGACAGAACTGAATTTCCTTATGGGAGAGGTGCTTTGGCTGCCCTGTGACTGCCACCAGTGGAAGAGAGGAACCCAAGATGGTGAGACTGCTTACCACTATGTTTCTGAACCATGCACAACTACAGTTATCAAGGAGATTTTGTGGTGCCACTCAGGCCACAGACAAATTAGTTCTCTGCTTTGTTTTGCAAAGCACAAGGTTTCAGAGATGCTTTGGGTATTGTTTAGGTCAGGACCCATTTTGGGTTCAGGAAAGCACCTAGAGGTCCCCTGAGTCCTTTCGTAGTATGAGGAATGAATCACTGAACCATCATCTTATTTCTAAGTCATCTTCCTAAGCAAGGACAAGCCTTTAGGAGAAGGGCCATGTTTATACCCCAGGGGTTGTTCCCACTAAGGTAGTCATTAGACAGAGGGTGGTTTAGTGCCAAGGCTTCCTGGTTCCTTGTCTGTGGCGACAGACACATGGGAGTGACCAGGGGCAGAACTGGCCACAGCAGCAGAGGTATCTGTGGGAGAAATGTTAGCCTGTCTCCAATTAGCCCCTATAAACTGCTCTGATGATACACAACATCTAAGAAAGCTAACAGGTGGTTGTAAAAATAACTGCAGGAGGCTGCCTACCACTAACTATCCAAAAGACTAGCAGAGAGATCAGGACAGATATAGAACTCAGAGGTGGAATCAGAGAACAAAGATCCAGACAGTTATGAGGACTCTAGGCTGCATATGGGATAAGCTGACAGTGAACTATCACAAAAAGGGATGAAGGTCGCCTTTTACTTTCCTTAGGTGTGCTTGGGCCTTCAGCCCTACACCTCTGGATGCAGTGAGACAGAGGCTGCACAGCTGGAGGCAGATCTCCATTCCTTCCCCAGAGTCTGCTGCCCACTCAGTACACCCAGTCTGAAAGGACAAAAGCAGCCTTCTTGATACCTCAAAGGAAAAGTAAAAGCATTTTCAATTAATTTTTCAAAAGTGTCAGATGATTCTGTATCTTGTCTGCTCAGGGGACTTATATAGCCCATGAAAGAGCTCCTAAGGCAGGGAACAAATCCTTGCAAGCATCTCCCTCCAGGGAAGCACACACATAGATATGGATCAAAAAGCCTGGCAGGCAACAGAACTGCAATTGCATGGAGTAGCCAACCTAGACAGGATTGAGAACAAGGCAATGTTTGCTCTCAAACCAGGAACCCAGCAAGAAGTTCTCATCAAGAGACAGCCTCAGCAAGTGGGCTTAAAGTAGCATAGCTACTCCCAATAAGCTAGACATATATATTTATAATGACTGTTGTGCTATAACATTGTTATTACTCAGCATGTTCTGGGTAATTAGTACTTTATGCTGTAAATGCAGGCAGGTTCCCAACTAACTGAATAATCTTGGATTGTCATTTGGGAATAGGATAACAGATATATAGAAGTGAGTTGTGTTCAGAGATTTATTGTGAAACACAGGCACCCCTGGTCAAAGTTCTGGCTTTAAAGGGAAGGAAAGAAATTCCTTAAAAGAGAACAGGGATGGCTCTGAGCCTAAGTCCTATATGAGAAAGTAAATCCTTCATGAGACAAGGTAAGCCATGAAAAAACTACAAAGCACAAGTGGAATGACCTGAAACAATTCTCTCTCTAGATATCTATCCTAAAATACATTTTGTCAGCTGTTTTCATTTGACCTCTGGTTCTGCTTCACATGCTCTCAACTCTTCTTTCCGATCTGAGGCTCTGTAAATTACTTGCATTTACTGTTCAGTGTTATCAGTCATTGTTCAGGAAAAGGTTGGAAATTATTATGCCCATGACCTTTTATTGTTTCAGAAATCTAGTGACATGAGCTGGGATCTGTACAATAACATGCATAAAGTAGAATAAGCTTCTTGATATGAATTATGTTGAAAATCAATGATCTGATATAAAGTGCACCATTAAGTTCCTCATAGCTTTGCTTCATCATATCTATATTACGCTGAGGAAGTGAGGTGTTTTTATCCACATGTCACTACTGTGAAATGGGTTACCAAAACGTTGGGGGAGCATTAGAGATTTCCTTGGGATATAGTACAGCCCTTCTATGAGAACACTTACAGAGAAGTAGAAATTCACAGGGTGCTGTCTCAGATCTTTTGCTAATTCTGAAAAAGGCTGCTGAAACAATCCTGTTCCCCGTGGGAACTCTGGGTATTACTTAGTGAGGATAAGTGCAAGTTCCTGCAGTAGTGTTTCCATTCTGCTGCCCGAGTCTAGAGGTGGCAGCAACTCTCCATCCCAACATCACTGCCGCCCAACTGGATTTTCCCATTGCTCCAGCTGTTTGTAGTCATTTATAACCACTGTGTTTGTGGAGAGCATATGCCACATGAATTCACACTAAGCCTTTTTGTGGTTTCCAAGTCAGAAACCACAGCTGCATCAAACCTGTGCAGAGCTTAATGCAATGAGATCCGAGTCTGACAATCACAGAATCAGTTTTGGCAGGGACCTCTGGAGACCACCTAAAACTGGACAGAATACTCCAGATGGGCCCTCTCCAGGGCACAGTAGAGGAGGAGGATCACATTCCCCTACCTGCTGGCCACGTTCTTTTTAATGCAACCCACAATATAAAAGTGAATAAAAAAGCTTTTCAATGTGGAATCATAGAATCATAGAATGGCCTGGGTTGAAAAGGACCACAATGATCACCTAGTTTCAACCCCCCTGCTATGTGTAGGGTCACCAACCACCAGACCAGGCTGCCCAGAGCCACATCCAGCCTGGCCTTGAATGCCTCCAGGCATGGGGCATCCACAACCTCCTTGGGCAACCTGTTCCACTGCGTCACCACCCTCTGGGTGAAAAACTTCCTCCTAATATCTAACCCAAACCTCCCCTGTCTCAATTTAAAACCATTCCCCCTTGTTTTTCTTTGATCTTGCTGCTCAAGCCAACCACACTTCAGCTTGATCATCTCTTTCTGATGAAATTAGGGTACTTAAATAACATTAAGGGAGGCAATGATAAAGAAAAAACAAAAAAACAAAAACATGCTACCTCAGTTTAAAACACTAGCAGTGAATTGATACATGCCTGTGACCTCTCTTGTTACGATTCTTAGTTTATAATAGCATAATCCAAATTATCAACAAATTTTCCCAGTGACACCTGCCTCTTTGGCGAGACCTACATCAGGATTTTTCATGGCAACTCTGAACATGTCAAGTTTCGTCTGACATATAAAATCTTATTAACTAGAGAATAACCTAAGACCAAGCAATCTCAGGTTCTTAATTTCTGAGCTGCTCTGTAGTATATGAGATTTATAAAATCTGTAATTCATACCTTACCCCACCAGTAGGATTGTGGAATGGGGATATGGTCCAGGCGGGCCCCACGAATCCCAGCTCTTCTGTAAGCTTCTGAAGTCAGATCAGGGAAATTTCTGTTCAGGTCCAAGTTCTGAGCTGTCTGCCGGCCAATCACCCATCCATTGTAACCAGCACCCTAAGATGTAACACGGAAGCCCAGTTCAGTATAACTTTGTGGGAAAAGGAGGTGTTTAAAATTTCATCTTATAATTAGCAAAGTTACGTTTTAAAATACATCAGAGATAAGCTAAAAATGTATATGCAGTCAAGAAAAGCCATACTTATTAATCATTTCTTATCCCCGAGATTGCCCTTACTAGCATATGAAAGCTATTTCACTCACCAGTGATGTGACTCATGAGAGGAGCACAGCAGTTTCTTACTCAACACAGAACAACATGCAGAGTGGGTTAGAAGAGAAGAAAAGAAAAACAACATTACAGCTCTTGCTCAAAGAAAAGTTCAGGCAGAACGCAATACCCCCAGTATCATTCTAATAGGTAAAGTTCACCACTTGAGCAACTCAAGAAAGGAAAGTCCTGTTTTCATGTTTCATGCCAATTATGCTATTGATAGAAGTGAAGTAAAAAGAAGAACGCCAGGTAAGATCTGTCAGAAGTGTTGCTTTCATACATCTCCTTCAGACATCAGCTGATCTCTAAAAGCTGTCATCCTTATGAAAGCTTGAAAGTACAGACCACATTACCATTTTATTACATCTGCTGGTCTACAAGAGGAATAACGTCTATTCCACAGTAATAAATTATGTTTCCTTACAAATTAGTTTAAAAGTCATTAAAGTGAGTCAGTGGGCATCCTGTTCTAGAACTGATAACAGAGACTGTGAAATGTGTGAAAAAGTAGCACAGTCATTCCCACGTCAATGCACACAGGGAGAAAAAATGGCAAACATGGCTCTGGTTGCTTTGAAGGTCTGTTCACATTGTCTTCAGAAAACAACCTACCCCCATAGCAGCCTGGAAGCCCAGCTGCTGGTTATTAGCACTCTTGCATACTTGCTGCTTCACTTAAAGTTTGTATTTTCTCAGTGGGAATTTTGGAAACAGGAAGCACTGAACATTTCTTTATACAAAGTCTCTTACCTCTTCTGCAGCCAGTTCATACCCATCTGGGTTGAGTGAAGGCAGGAGATGAATTCTGGTGTTATTGATCAAAGTTTGGATGCGAGGGTTCCCGAGAAGATACTCTGAACACAGATACTGAGCAAGGTATATCAGCAGTTCTTTTCCCACAACTTCATTTCCATGCATATTGCCAATGTACTTAAATTCTGGCTTGACTGCAGAATATGAAGCAATGAGATGCTTTAATTTGATTATACCTGGATGGCTTCCAAAAGAAGAGCAACACAGACAGCTTACAGACGAAAGTTTTATTTACAGTAATTTAATGCATACATTGCTGTAAACAGTACACCAACTCCAGATGAATTTCTCTCCCTTAAAGTCAGTTCAGCAATGATGTAAATCACTTTCTGGATGGGTGAAACAAAGTCCATACTTTTGGGATCACGTACATAAGGGGCAATCATTGCTCTAAGCTTGTTTTTTTGACTCATTAGTTGTGATGCTGCAAATGTCAAGCTGTAGAAAAGGGACAAAACACACCCCTGGCACTCTCACTTAGCTTGGGCAGTTACAATGCCTTGTATTGTCACACATCTTAGAAATGACCTGCAGATGTGTAATATATTACCCACGTATTTGGAACATAAATTAGGTAATGCATAAAAAATGCCTTTTAGGCTAAACAGACTTGGAATAGAACTATTAGTAACACTAAACCTCACAATTCTCTGCAGCTATTCTCTCAGTTTCCATCCTTCATTAGAGATTAATGGAAAGTAGAAAATACATGCACCCTTTCCTGTCTTCATTTTCATCTTTGATCCCATCCATCGCCTAGCACTGAAAGGAGGGCTGGCAGAGCTATTGTGCCAGCTTACTAAGGCTACCAAAATCACACGCCCTGAGAATGATGGAGCAATAGATTTAGAAGGAAATGCTAGGTGATGTGTTAAACTACCATCTTTTATCATACTATATCACAGTTTTTATTTTAAAGCCTGATTCATAGGCTTTGTTTTCTTGGCAAACAGAGTAATGCCTAAAAAAGACACTTGCAACTTCTATCCTTTTTACACAAGAGAAGGACAACTGGCCAACAGATAGGAGTTTAGAACTTTGCTGTATTAATGATTTCTTCTGGGATTTTGCTGAAGTTCAAAGGCATCTCAGAATATCCCCACACCGTGCAAGGAAGTGTGGCTGAGAGCAAACAAAGGGAACACTAGGCTCAGCTGCCCTCTCTGCCTCCCCAGGGGCATAGCATACAGAAGACACAGAAGCTTTACCTCAGGTTATAAGCTCAAAAATGTATTTAGATGTAGTTCAGTGCTGAGACACTGCTGAGTCTACATGGATGCTGGAGAACTCTCCAAAATCTTTGCAAACTGGGCATAAATAAATAATAGTCATACCACTGTGCTCATGTACATGGCCATACATTTAGGAACAAGGAATTTAGGAAAATGCAACTGGGCAATAATTACTGCAGCAAATCATCTGCCATCACTGTAATTCGAGAATACAATGTTCTTCAGTAAACACTCCTTACATATTAAGTAATATCCTTTTAAAGAGGATGGACAGTCTGTTGGATTTCCCTTAAGCAACCCAATCAACACTGATAAAACTCACGTAGCTCATGGTGACCAGGCTTGGTTGAAAACTCAATCACAAAAAGGTCTTTTCCTTCAAAACTGCGACCTATGCTGTAAGTTGTTGCAATATGGGAGCATCTAGAAGCGGTCTTCTTCAATGTGCTCACCATTTGGGAATATGAATGATGCTTGAACTGAATAAAAGTAGCTGGCAAGTCTGAAGGCAAATCTTCTTCAACAACTACTTCTCCTGCAAAGAAAAATTGTAAGACAGTGCTGAAAAGTTGCCATGCTCAGAGGATTACATGAATACCTATACTTTTCCACAAAACATATTTTTCAATAATAGAATTATGCGGAATGAATCTGCAGTCAAAGCCTTAATTCTATGTACTACATCCTACACTGCATATTTTGGCATATATTTCTTGAAAAAAATATAGTGATGCATATGCACGCTGACACATACATTGTGCAATATCCAGTTGCAGTGCAGTCTTTGGCACACTCAACACTCTTTAGTCATAAACATACAGATTTTTCCCTTTTAATCTGATGGATCAAATTTATTTTCAATGAAATTCAGCTATTCTGAACTATCTAGACCTTCTTCATCTAAACAAAAATCTGCTACTATCACTAATAAGATAACTTCACTGAGCTTGTCATATCACCATGAATTTGTGTACCTCAAACCTTCAGTTTTTAAATTAAAAATAAAATATTTTTAGGACATATATAGACAGCTACCCAAAATGCTGAAACAGAGGACAAGATTTATCTAAATACATATCAGTAGTCCAAGTACCTAGCACTGAGCTGCTTATCTTGATCTTTGTATGCAAGGGAGAGGAATGGGTACTTCTTGAGCACAGTTTAATTAAGTGATTAAAACGGGTGGAACAAAATGAATCACACCTTGCAAATGTTTATAAATATGACAAGCTCAGAAGTGTTGTGCTGTAGGCATGTCAAGCTGACTGAGATGAGAACTTTCCAATCAAGTTGAGTAAGATGTGTCAACAGAGCCTCTTTCCTTACCTCTCAGCTTTGCCAGTGGGTCAAAACATCCTTCTTCTTCCCCAGCAAAAAAACGATCACAGTCTAAGAAGTAGGGCCAGGCCATGTCTATTGCATCAAAAGCAGAGAGGCAGTTTTTTTTCAGGTTTTCACAGACATGCCTGCAAGGCTTTATAACTTTGTCTTTTTCACACTGTGGGGCCAGCACTGAGCACCCCAGGAGCCTCAGATCTGGATTGCATTCTCCTTGCAGCAAGTTGTGCAGCACACTTATGAGAATATACTCAGAGCTGTACTCAATCACTTCTCGAGACTTCTGATCCAGGAAATTAGGATACATCGTTTGAGTATAGGTAACATCTGTACAAGAACTTAAGGAGATGTCCACGCATTTTGCTATGAAAAAAAAGGGGAACATATGAAAAATGGTTTCTATCATCTGTGCTCTGAAGAGTTCAAGGACAATATAACAAATAACACATTTAATGAACATTTTTCTGTTCTTATTCACAGGTAGGCTGGAGGCAGTTTTCAATACTCTCATATGAATTAATATCTAAAACCATTTACAGAAAAAAAATGATGAGAAGTATACTTAGTCCAGAGATTGACAGGGAACGGTCCGATGCAAGTAGATGTCATTCAGAATTCAAATGGTATTTTGATTGAGTGATGCTTCAAAAGTAATGCCTCTAGTTTACTACGTTGGCCTACAACACATTATCAGAAGCAGATGCTGATTGATGGTATGACAGTAGAGGTTGAACTTTCCCACCAGTTTTCCGTTCAATTTTGTTGCTGTGTGACAGATGGCAGCAGAGGAGCAGTCTGACAAAATGGTGCCTGACATGGTAGTGTGTATGAAGAAGAGGTGTGTCACTGAATTCCTCCACGAAGAAAAAATGACATCCACTGACATTCACCAACATAGGAGTGCCTGGCCCATATAGGAATTCATTTAACAAATCGTTTTCCAATATATTTTCCAAATACATTGGAAACAAATATAAGATTATCAAAATCTGGCTTCCAAAGGAAAGACTATCTCATGCTCTAATATGGTAAAAACACAGAATCTTGAAAATGGTGTGTTTATGATATGCTCTCTTCCCTGTCCTTCCCTCTGAGTATGGATTCACTAATAACATGTGAGATTACATTGATATTTTTTTTATTCGAGGAGAAGGTATTGGAAAAAATATCTTTTTTTTTTTTTTTTGCCTGGCCACCAAAATTTGACGGAGTTTAATCTCTCTGAAGCTTCAGCCTCTCTGTGAAGTTTGACTGCAATTGCAATTCAGAAGTTATTCTGTGACTTGGCTTGCAGACATGCAATTTAATATACTTTAAGAAATCAAGATAAGAGATGTTAGGAAGAAAAAATGCTGCTAACACCTTCAGTCAACTCAGAGGTAAAAAGGAAGTAATAAAGAGATGTCTCGTCATAAAATTTATGGATATTATAGTAGAGGACCCAGGTTTTAGCATCTTTATCTTGCTAATGTCTCTGAATGGTAAAAAATCATACAACTGTCAGAATGGCAAAATTCTCCTCTGTGTGAGAGAGAGCATCTCTCCAGGAACTAGACCTACTACAGCATCCATTTTAGAAAACTTTTCAGGAAATAGTGAAGAAATACTTAAGATGCTGAGATGTTCCAAGGAGAGCAAGTAAAGTCACATCATACCTTTCTGTGCAGTTTGGCATTGACCTGCAAATAAAGAAGATAAAAATAGCATTAGGACAGCAGCACCTATCTCACCTCACAGTAGGAATTGTCCAACCTGGAAGTCCCACTGGGACTGCTGCATCTCCATGTACACACACAAATATAAGCATATGTATGATTCCCCAGTAGCTAGGCTTGGTCTACCCGGTAGCTGACCCCTGAATCTGCTGGTACATCAGTGGCTCATCCATTGACACACACACTAGTCTAACTGGTAGCTGGCCCACATCTAGGGTCTCACTGGTACAAAGACCCAAGCTCCCTGATCTCCTTAGTTGGCTTAGGTTGGCTTAGACCTTCTGGGCTCTCAGTAGAAACCTTCTGAGACCTTCTGGTTTCTCCAGTGTCCATTCCAAGATCACAATTTCTCAAATGCTCAGTTCCCAGACTTCTTCTCCTGTTGTCCTGCTAATGTAGCTTGATGTTTACTGTTAACAGTACACACAAACACACACAATCCATTTCAGTTGCTGCTCCCCAGACATGGCGCCCCTCTGCCATGTGTTTCCTAGAACAGCTGCTGGAATGTGGAGCCCCATCCACCCACATCAATAAAGAAAAGAGAGAATCTCAAACAAGAAAATAATTGGAAATAGAATTTAATAAGAAGACAGAACAGATTGCAATGAGCAGGCATAGGACATAACCCAAAAAGAATATTGTCTAGCCAGTCTTTGGCCCAATTAAAAGAGGGAGGACTTGACAATACATACAAGTGTAGTTGTGTAAGAAATAGGGCCTAAGTTTAAAAAAGATCTTGAGCTGTGCAGTCTTGACAACCTGACAACATTTCTGGACATGCTTAAAACTCTAAGTTATGTGCCTAGGAAACTTTGGAAATTTGGGAATTTGGTTTAGTCTAAAATACCACAGGAGTCTTCATGTAAATACTAACAGGCTTTATGAACCTTCATCTAACAAATCTGCTGGTCCTAAATAATCCTGTACGTATAAATTTCTCATGGAGAAAATAAGCTTTTGCTGGTTGTAAGAGGATATACTTCCTCCCCATCTGACTTGATCCTATCTCTAGATACTGCATTTTATAATCCATTTAATAACATCTTGAAACTAATTATTTGCCTTCCAGCTACTCTCACTGGAAAGCTTTCCCAAAAGCTCACTCCTCTAATAGCTAGAAATTGCCTTTTAATTTTCTGCCTAAAATTAGTCATGGCCAGCTTATATCCATGTATTTTTGTGCCAGCATTGTCCTTCCGCTTAAATAGCTCTCTGCACTCCCTGGTGCATGCCTTCTCTGTGTGTTTATGGAGAGCAGTCAGATCCTCTTAGCTTTCTATTTACTAGGTCAAATAAACAAGCTCTTTTAATTCTGAGTAACTCTATTTGATGACCCAGGGGAGTCTTCTTTTGTTCCTGTAGCCAACGATTCTATAATGTCCTTCTCTGTTTCTGGCAACTAAAGAAAAATACTGGTACTAAAGTTGTTTTCATCAGTACCTCATAGAAGCTAAGCCATTACGTTTGAGCTTTTCCAACACTGAAGGGTCTTGTAATATCTTGGGGAATCTATGTTGTTATTTGTTCTGTCACTTTGAATATAGACACCTAGCTTTTTGCTCAGTGAATTGAGCTTTGTTTTCTATTTTCTTACTAAGGGAATTTTAAAATTCTCCCAGCAAATTTGTTTAAATGTAATCATGTACATATGTTCTGCTAATCAGTTGATCACTCCTTAGCCAAAATAAAATCATTATAACAAGAACAAAATTAAGCCTAGAATTTTATGTTGTTGACTTTTAATTGGAAATGAGTCTAGTTCTATATTATGAACTGTCATCGATCCACATTTCCTCATAAAATAAATGAGGGCTCAGACCAAGCAGAAACAGCCCATCTCCAACAGCAACAAATTCTAGTAACCAGCAAGCTGGAAAAAATTTTATCCATAAAAACACTTTTCCTGGCTTGGTTCATTATGCTAGTGCAATACACAATACCTGATTCATCAATAGTGCTTTCAATAGGATTTCAATATGTTTCCCCTACTTTGGCATGATCCCTTACTAAGGTGAAAGCACACCTAAAAAAGCCTCAGCTTAGCCAGGTCCCACATTTTGTCTTACACGTGGGGATAACCAGAGAAGAGATTTTGTACAGTGCTAGATGGGAAGGAGAAAGGAATGATCTCACTCAGAATCAAAGAGTCATTAAGGTTGGAAAACACCTCTAAGATTATCAAGTCCAACCATCAACCCATCATCACTGAGCCCACTAACTTATGTCCCACAGTGAAATTAATACCTTTCACTACACTGAAGGGTGGATAAGAAATGACTGCACTGTAGCTGATCTTATTATAAACCGGAGATTGTGTGCACTGAGTGTAGTTCTTCATGGATTCATCTGGGGAGTAGGAATGGTCTTTCTCCGGCTCTTTACATTTCCTCAAAAGTAATGCCCTTTCCCTCTTGGAAGGCTCTGTGACCTGCTACAAATGTCATTTTTGTTTGTCTCTCTGATATATGATGATCAAATAATGATACTGAGTCATACACAGTTTTCCATACCACTATTACTGTGCAGGAGTGCTATACCCATCAGTCAGTTTCATACGTGGCACAAACATATTTTCAATGGTATCCCAATACTGCGCTTATTCAGCTGGAGTAGAAAGGCATTCTGGCAACAAGATGGAGTAAGTAGAGGAAACCAAAGGGAAAGTGCAGCCAGGCAGGGTCTGGGCATGGTGCTGCTTCTGCTTACCCCTGCTCTGGCTCTACAAACAGCCTTACTGCTTTTAGCAGATGCTGCTTTCTGCCCAGCTGGCCAGAGAGAAAGGTGCTGCGAAGGAGTGGATATCTGATGGAACAGACGTATAAAACTCTGCTAAGTCATATCCTGCAGCTGGGTTCATGAGAGGTCTGAATCCTTTTGTGAGCAGGAATAGACATTAATACAGAAAAGACGAAGATATCTCTGGTTTCAGGTTGTCTACTACTTAGTTTCTATACTTGGTTGCTTTTATCATATTTATATACAGGGGAAATCTATAAAGTAATAAGGCTATTATCCATTATTAAAAACACTGATTGAGGAAGATAGATTTAGTTTTCAGATGAAGAAATCAAATCCATGTAGACATGTACCTTACTTGTGGCAACTGAAGCTGTTAATATCAGAATGTGATAAGCAGGGGCAATTCTTCAATAAAAGACAAAGCTTCTTACAACTCATGCTTAAATTCTGTCTCCCACTATTTTTGCTTAAAACTATCAAGTCTCACTCACTGACAAGCAGCAAAACTGACTCTTTCCTTGTAGATCCTAAACCTAGAGCTAAGCTTAAACTTAGATCTAGAAGATGAGGATGCTCAGGGGAGACCTTATCACTCTTTACAGCTACCTGAAAGGTATCTGTATCAAGGTGAAGGTCAGGCATTACCTCTTTTCCCAGGTAACTAGTAATAGGATGAGAAGTAATAACTTTAAGTTGCACCAGGGGATATTCAGACTGGGTGTTAGGAAAAACATCTTCTCATAAGAGTGGTGAGGTATTGTAACAGGCTGCCCAGGGAGTCACTGTCCCTGGAGGTGTTTAGGAAACATGAAGATGTGGCACTGAGGGACAAGATTAGTGGGCATGGTGGGGCTGGGTTAATGACTGCACTAGATGATCTTAGTAGTCTTTTCCAACCTTAACAATTCTATGATTCTAAGCACCATGCATGTGCACTATAACACACTGTTTTCTCCCTGTCTCCATCTGCCAGAGACATCTATGCAGCTTCTGTCATAGCAGAGGCCAGCTCTGCCCAGCCTGTGGCACTTCTGTCCACCACAGCCCCATACAAGCTGCTATGCGAACTATTCATCAGCCAAGGCTCCATCATGTAAATACAGACAAGTGAGCAGCCTGATCTTCCAGGTTATCAGGAGTTACTATGCATACAAACAAGAGAGAAAAGGTCTGCTATAAAGCAAGTTTTAAATGTGTATGAATGCTGGCGTGGTGTTTGGACATTTCCTAATGCCAATTCTTGCATTTGTTTGGGAGGGTGTGGCTCTGAGAGGGCCAAAGATAATTCTCCAGTGCCTGTACTTATACAAAGAAGAGTGGATGCACGTAGCTGGGTCAGAGCCTCTTGACTGTCTCTCAGAGCCCAACCCTAGAACTGCACACTCCCTCCTGCACCCATGAACTCCGGGTCCTCATGCACAGAAATGACCAGCAAATAAATCTCTGTCACAGCTTGCTTTAGCAATCTTTTCTCTTTTTCTTGTGAGTAACAATGGACAATAATATACAGACAGTTTCTCAGGCCTCCAGATTAACTTGGCAGACTTCAGTTGCTGATTCTTGTGTACTTGAGAAAGCCTAATGCTTTTCCATTCTTTGAGCAGAACCTTTCCTGGGCTCAGAGGAAGACAGTGCTTCCTCCTCACAGTCCCATTTGTGGACAGGTTGCTACAAAGAGACCTTTTTCTTCCTGATTCAGAACAGGAAAGAAAGTCTTTTCAATTTTTTATAACCATTTTTCTACTTTAGCTTTTCCACCAGAGGTACAAAAACCCTCTCAGTAGCACAGTTGCTATTTAAGATTATGGATAAAGTCACTTACTGAAGAGCAGAAAAGCCATTTCAAGCTTTCTGAGCCCTCTCTATAACATACACTTCTGGTTTTAATTTGCAAAAGCAAGCTTGAAAATCTACAATGCAGCACATACATATTTTACTGCCAAGATTACATTTTTTCCCCTTGATGATTCAGCACTGAAAGCAGCAAGCTGCTGTGATTAACCCATAACACAGACAATAGATCTCAACAGCTACCTCCAGTGCTGTGGCTTGGCCGGCTGCCTTTTCAAAAGCAACGCCAATAGGAGACTTAGGCACTAGAGGAATAAGCCCAAAGGTGATCATAAATTCAAAACATCTAAATCATTCAGTAAGGCTTACACAATTGCACTGTAATGACTGACAGACTGAACAAGATCAGATGATTTATTTTGTAAAGAGCAGCACACCCCCTACCACTTTTCTGGGTTTCTTACTATTTTGAATAGGAAGACATATGTATTTCTTTTAGCTTGTTTATAGTCAAACTCTCCTTTTCCAAATCGAGCATTTCAATTTCGATGGAATTGTTAGATTTGCAATTGTTAGATAGCAATGTTAGAATTGCTTTCTCTGTGCTTTTACATGGCTGATTGAGTCAGTCTTTTCAATGATTATCTACCTTTTAACTCTAAAGATGCAAAACTTAATATCAGAGGTAATGTGCAAACACTGCTGGGCTGTATACTTTGCAATACCACCTGCAAACAGCAAAGCACTGACGACGTCCAGAGCTCACTCCTGGGTACAGAACAAGTTAAAACTGGGAAACAAACACAGTAAGGTATCAATGGGTGGAGGATAATTTGGAGAACTAAACTAATGACAGTGAAATGAGGCAGCTTAATAGCTTCGCTAGGGTATAAATGGTCAAGCAGAGAACACAGAAGGGATGTAACTATGCACATGCACAGGGGCAAAAGTGGAGAAGATCCCAAGCCACAAAAAAGGATTTCCAGGAAAACTGAAGGAGTTGGAAAAAAAAAAAGCAGCCCACATGGTTAATTCCTTTTTCTGGATTCATCAGTCTTTGTGTGATGAGAACTATGTTCCTAACATTTATCTTCCACTCCAGCAGTTACTGTAATTTCCCCAGGGGAGAGATGTATTTGCTCCTTTCAGTATCTAAAGGGGGGCTATAAGAAAGAACAGGACAGACTCCTTACCGTGATTTGTTTTGACAAGAGAAGTAGAAATGGTTTCAAACAAAAAGAAGGGGGATTTAGATTGGATATGAGGACAAAACGTTTATAAGGGTGGTGAGGCATTGGAATAGGTTGTCCTGACACGTGGTAAGATATTCCTGTCCTTGGAGACATTGAAGGTCAGGTTGGACAGGGCTCTGAGCAAGTTGACCAAACTGTAGATGTTTCTGTTCACTGCAGGGGAGTTGGACTAGATGACCTTCAAAAGTCCCTTCTGACTCAAATGATTCTATGATGATGATTCTATGACATACCTGAGGCAGCTCTTAGGGAGTGCTAAACTGAACCCAGCTGCATTAGGATCTCAGATGGAGAGGGATGAGATGCGCTGAGTAAGGAGAAATCCAGGCCTGTAACACTTGCACTGCATCATGTGAACTCCCTGAATCATAGTCAAATATCATCAATAGTGTGTCACAAATGCCCAGGTAGACAGTTCAGGAGACTGAAATTCATTAGTTCCCTTTAAATAAGCAGGCAGACAGATAAGATCTCTCTTTCTATACTCTGCTTTCTTTGTCCATTCTGTATGTGCTCTCTTTTTAGTCAATCTGTGCACCTGCATTTCTACAAAATGGCACTTCTAAGCTAATATCTGGATGCTGTCTGACAAAAGCTATACGTGAAAATACTAGCCTTTTTCCTTACTTGCCTCCTCAAATTGTCTAATTTGCATTCAAACACATAAAGTGCACTACCTCTACCTACAAATGGCAGTTAACTAAAATTCAAAGCCAACTCCTCTGGCTCAGAGAGAGTCCCAGGGAGAAATGGGAAGATATGCTTTCTAGGATTTCAGTGAATGTGGGGTGATACAAGCCTGTTTTCAACCCCCACATGAGAAGCCTGAAAACATTTGAAGGAGATCAATGACTAATCTGCATTCACTTTGAGGGTAAGATCACAGCAGGAAGAGGCAAGCCAATGGTTGTTATTAATCCACCCTCTTTCTAATCACCTGCTTCTCAGAGTCCACTTAAGCAACCATTTTATTGAGCTATTGGGGGTGTCCCTGCAGCAATGATGCTGTAACTAGCTCCTCCAGGCCTGCTTCTCTCACAGGGCTAGGACATGTGACACGATGCTGAAGGTGAGATGGGATCTCCCATGGGAGATGGGAGCTCATACAGTTTGCAGACCACCATCCAAAATCTGTGAAGATGCACACAGAGACTTGCCACTCAGCAACAACTCAAAATCAACAACTCAAGAGTTGTCCAGGTGAAACTCAATGCTTTTATTTTAGGAGCCTTAAACAAGCTGGAGAAAATTACTGCTGGCTGGCTGTCTATCCCCACTGACTGTCTATGTGCTTCTGGCAATCAAATTTCCTATGCCACCCCAGCTGCATCTCTGGCTGGGAAGTGCTGCTCCAGAGAGTCCTCCCAGCTGAAAATCCCAAGCAGAAAAATAACCCCAGAAAAAAACCTGATAAATGCCTTATTTTGGCCTCAGCTGTGACGCTTTCCTTGTTGCAAGGCAAAATCTACAACTGGGAAAAGAAAACACAAGAAAACAAAAACAGCAGCAGCAGATGCTGGACTTGCATTTGCTGTTTCAAGATGATCTGACCATATATAGGGACCATTTCTCTGTGTATGGCTAGTGAAAGTTAGACAAAACTGTTCAGATCTGGAAAATGACGGTGTTAAAACAATAAGGTGAGAAGGTTGAAGAGGTCAGGAAATTTACTACCTTCTAAGGGATCAAATTATCATTAGAGTGACTGGAGAAAGGTGAAACCACCTACTGGGCTGGTAATGCAGATCCGTGACATCTCCATAGCTTTATTTGTGCATGTATATTCGCTAAAGCTCAGTTCTCAGTTCCCACTTTCTAATGATGCAGTACTCTCTCAGTGCTTTGATCTACCAGAGTCAGAAGCTTACCTTTCAGTAAGTTCAGCTCTGTTGAATACTGCAGGACAGAGCCTCACATCTGATAAAACTCAAGATAAAAACCTCAATTTATCTTTCCAAAGCATTTGCCAAAATGTCATTCCACCCTCTTTAAGCACAGTCTATACAGCCCCCTAGAATAGCCTTGTCTCTTCATTAGGTTAGATGCATGAGATGTTATAACTAACATCACACCTGGCTCCTCTGCAAGCAGTTGAGCTTCAGCCAAATGTCATACTTTCTAATGCTACAAAAGATGGATAGTTAATTCAACATTCTTGACCAAAATCGTAATAGTGTTGGGATTTTTAAATCCATGGTTTAGCCTCATATTGTCTCCTAAATTGGTTGTCCTCTTATAACCCTGTAAAACTGAAATAGCACCAATTAAATCAATGGAACTACAATAGAATAGACAAATGGATTGAAATTTCATGGGCAGAACAACCTTAAATTACTAAATTCCATTGACATGTGACGGCTACATCCAACTAGAATGTTGTTTGTCCAAATGAGATTTAGCAGTCACAGAAATAATGAGGAGGAGCCCTGCAAATAGACCAGGATGCAACCTGTCAGCATCAAGCACCATGTTCGAAAGAAGGCAGGTATCTTCCTCTCACATCTGCCCACTCAGCCTCTCCTGATTCAGAGAAGCTCACAAAACTTATGTAATATTTGCTTCAGATTTCAGAATGGGATGGCTCTCCCATGGCCTGGGTCATCCACAGGGAATCATGGCTGCTGTTAGCCAGCTGGCACTCCATTCAACCCCAAATTAACTGTGTGTTGGGAAAGGCCGTGTCAAGAAATTCTAAAGGAGATCAATCATCAGTGCTTCTGAGTCTAACAGCCTAGATACATCTTATGGCAAATGGACATTTTTGTATGGGTTTTGACTTGTATTTAGACATTCACACTTTAAAAATACATAAACAAGTATCCTGAAGAAAACATGCATTCAGATTAAAATCATACATAAGTTATTTCAGCAGTAAAAGAATATACCCACCAAGTATACTTTCAATGTATACTCACTTAGCCTTTATAAGCAGCAGTTTCTGACCCACTTCCCATGTTAAACGTTGCCAAAACCAGTGTTGCAGAAATAATAATTGTGTAAAAATATTTGAGCCACTGATGGGAATCCAAACAGCTCACATGACTTGGTGATGAAAACCAAGTTTACGAGAGCTGGAATTTCTTGTCTTGTGAGTACGCATGATGTAGTTCTGCATTCCTTTGTTTTGACAAGACTTGGACACATCCACTTTGGGCACAGCAGTGAGACTCCAAGACCGTGGGATCTCCCACATGGGTTTCATGGCCACATTTCTGGTTTGGTCCTGCCCATTGTGGGACAAGAAATGCAGGAGGAACTGTACAGTCCCTTGGAGAGCAGCTGGAGAAGCTCTGCCTCTATGTGCACACACAGGCATGGAAACAAGCAGTGAAAATGTGCACAACAGCTGAACTAAAACGCTCAACTCATGAAGCTAGGGCCAGCCTGAAGCTTGTGGAAGGCAGTAACTTCTCCCTTGATCACGTAGCAATAAAGCAAGGCAAACTATGAGAATGCTAGAAAGGGGAAGGAGAAAAGCATAGTGCTTCATGCAAAGCTTTTTTTTTTCAGTCTGAATGTTTACAAAGGAATCACTCTTAGTTAAGGTCATAGATAGGATCTACCTCCCACTCCCAGTGCTTAGGATTAAGGACCCTCCTGAAGAGACTGGGAGCAGATGAGAAACAACCATGCACAACAGCTTCAGTCCTCACAAGCAACATCCAGTGGGCTAACTTCATGTATAAGCAACCTTGGCAGTGCTTAAGAGGCGTCTGGATGAGGAGCTACGAGATATGGTTTAATAGCTGTGGTAGCAATGGTGATGGGAGGATGGACTAGATGATTGGACTAGATGATCCTGTAGGTCTTTGACAACTTTGTGATTCTATGATACCTTTCAGCTAGGGAGCTGAAACCCAGCTGCCCAGCACCCCCTTTCTCCTCCAAAGCACTCAGCCCCATCTCCTGCCCTGAAGGCTGCACCTGGAGCCCATATAGGGGCCCCACAGGCAGCAGCCCACAACACCCAGCCTCAGCATGGGGCCGGCTCCCAGCTGTCCCTGTCCCTGTGAGGGAAGCCAGCTGCTTTCAGTGCTTTGAGGCATGTGACTCCAGCCTGCTGTTCTGTCGGTTTTTTTTGGTTGTTTGTTTTTTTTTTTTGTTGTTTTTTGTTTTTTTGCTCACAGTGCTGCATTTAACTCATTACCACCAGAATACACCAGTATCCAGTGTGTGGTGCTCAGACAAAATAGAAACCTATGCCACTAGCTCCCTCCCTTAAAGGCCGGTCACCTTTCAGGACAACTTGCCAAGCTTAACCAAGCTACAAGCTCAATGGCCTGTGAAACACATCAAAGTCTGGAAGAGATGCCTCTCAACAGGGCACTGGAGCATCCTATTGCTCAGAGAGGCAGTGGCTTCCTGGCTCCTTGTGGTGATAGCACACAGCTGAGAATGGATCTGCCCTCTCTCCGATCACGGTTCTCAGCTGCTACTCAGGAAGCTCCCCAAACACTGCTTGATGCTGATGCTTGTGCCTTACATTAGTGACAGTCCTGATGTAGGGTGACAGTAATCGTCTCCTTATTTTGCCAAACACAGGGATATACAACATTTCATCAGGATCTTTTTATTTTTAGCTTTGTTTTGATTTTTTATTGGAAAAAAAAGAATGAGTTGCAGAAGAATAAACATTACTGAGAATCCAAACCCAGCCCCAGCCTTGCTGAGAACCGGGCAGCAGTATTGGTTCCCCTGACTTCCTCCCCTGTACAGGCAGCTCAGGACACTTTGGCTCTGGCCAAAGAATTCTGCCAAAATCTACACTTCATGTGTGGGATCCTAAAGAAGAGAAAATCCCAGAACAGCTGAAGGCATAACCCTGCTGTATATTGAACATGAACGTGTTCAGCACTGCAGTTTCCTCTGTTTTCATGTTGCCTGACATGATGTTACTTCCTTGGAAAAGGAAGAAGTCTGGCAGATCTCTGGATACCAGGTTGCCTCTTAATTCCTGGTCCAAGAATGGTTACTAGTAAGTGTACCCCATTCTCACACCGCACAACATACTTGAATGCCCACAGCCCACTTTCCCTGCCAGCAGCCATCCTTTAGGGCCATTTTCCAGTCCTTCCACGTGCAAGGTGTATTTCCACCACCTGCCCTCCCCTACAGACAGCACAACTGCAAACAGATCCTGCCACAATTACCCCTCAATTATCCCTGCTTTTATGGTTGCCAGGATTAATAACACCCCACAGCACATTTTTGATCAGGTGGAGAAGAATCAGAGCTCTCTGAGAAAGGGTATGCTGCAAACCACACAGTCTCTTCCTGTAATTGGCTGCAAATAGTCTACAACGCTTCTCTTTGTGCAGCTTTATCCAAAAATAAAATCCCTTCAGGCTGTGGTAGACCTCACTTTGATGTTTGTGGGAACAGCACTCTCAAATTATATACACTGCATGGCACATGGGTTGTGTTGTGTAGCAGTTCAATGTCACTGACAGACTATGGCTTATATTTAAGATCCAAAATATAGCTGTACTTCCGGTAACGATAAGGTCACTTTCAGGTTTTTTTATCCTTTCCTGCATTCCTGTAAAATAACTCTAAATCATTTTGAATTTGAGCTCTCTGAAAGCAGTTTTTCTCTCCTTTACTTTTTTTTTTAGAATAGAGCTTGTCACTACACTGGAATTGCTCTGCATTCACCTCCCCAGTGTCCCCACATAAAAGAAATCTAAATTAAGTCCATTTGGTAAAGAAAAGCCACCACGTATTTTTAAAAGATACTCAATATTTTATTTATTAGTCAACCAGTTACTGAACCAAGAGCTTTCAACCCATTCAGCAGCGTGTTTCTATCTCACCTTTATTCTAATAGGCAAATCTGTCCTTCCAGCCAATCAATTCACACAAATTCCATATTGCTTATAGCAAGCTACGACACATCCTCCAGCTCTCACATCCTAATAATTCTTCTCATACTTTGGACATAGAAAAGAAAAAAAGTGACCTAAAGCTGAATGTAAGGAGGTTTTATTAAGCACAAAAACACACAAGGTCGAAAGTTCACCCTCGTACAGTCTGACTGCCAGATTCCTAGAAGGCAAGGCCAGAGATGGGGAGAGCTCATGGCATTCCCCAGATGCCAAAGGGGATCCTACTGACTGGGAACTCAAAATTGACAGAAAAACACATCAGCACATGGCCCTAAAAGATAGTGGCGGGGAAATATTACATTGCCTGACTTCACAAGCTTGTTTTTTTATTTTGTATCCATGCTTTCTCAGCACAGCTCCAGTTCCATCACAGAGATATCTGCAGACTCCCGAAAAGCCCATCTCCCCATCTCTAGGGGAGGGTGACATCGACCTCCCATGCCCTGAAATCAGAGTCCTTTTCTCTTCTCATCTTCAGGAGAAGGAAAAAGGCTAAAAGGGGCTTTTAGGGTGTTTAGCCTTACCTAGGGTCTCCTGGCCGGTTTCACAGCGGGGTGCTGGCTCTGTGGCCCTAAACAGCCCGGTGAGGAGGAGCAGCAGGCTCGGAACCATGCTGGAGCCCTTGTGCAGGCAGCGCAGTGATGTGGCACTCGCTGCCTGATGGTGCGGCTCCTCCGCTTGGAGCCTCGGCACGGCTCTGGCTCTCCAAGGCACGGAGGAAATCGGTGCACTGCGAGGGCATGCCCACGTCTCACTGCATATGCAGTCCAGGCATCAGATTTCAGCTTGCATTTGAGCTTGGAAAGCAAAAGGCTTTGAGGCAGAGAGGGAGGAGGGATGAGCTCTCCCTCCCCTCTGCCTCCCCACGGTCTCCCTGGTGCAGCCCAGCTTGTCATTTCGGTAGCAGTGGGGGTGAAGGGGGTCCCTGCATCGTGGGGATGTGGTCCCTCACTTCAGTCTTCGTGCGGCGGTTTTCCCAAGGGAGAGGGGAGCGGCAGTAAAGCCTGTCTCACTGAGCTGAGGGCGACTGCCTGGAAAAGACACACACGCACACACACAGAAAAGCAATCAAAAGCAACTTTCTTCCCAAGGAATGTTGTTTCATAAGCAGCTTAAACTGCAAGTTTAACACACGATATGACAGCGTAGGGAATTGAAGGTGCATATTCTCCAGCATGCAAACTTGAGACCCCACAAAGCAGCCTTTGGGATTCTCCTCCAGGCTCCACCTGGTCTTGCCAGTTGCTCAAGATGAGAGCCAGTTTATGTAAACAGATTTAGAATTCAACCTATTATTTAAAGAATGTGTGGTTCTGTAATAGCTGTGGTTCTGTAATAACTTCACAAAAGCTAAGGAATATATATAAAAAAATAAATGATTTAACTGGGCAGTTTTTCTGTGTTGAATTTACCTTAAATTATTTTTTTATTATTATTAAACAGGAATATGGATTGTATACATATAAAGCAAGTATGGTGGAACAGTTTGCTTTAGGTAAGATGAATTTTTTTTAAAACTTATACATGGAAAAAAATATGTATGTATTTCCGCCCCCCCTTCCCTCCCCCAAATATAACACAGGATAATCTTTCCTCGCAGTGCACATTCCCCTAAGGACTAATACCTGCTTACACATAGGAGCAGAGAACCTCACCTTACAGTCAAAGCACACTGACTTCTACTGAGCACTATTAGAGGGATCGGCAGGGAGTTATGGTGCTGTATGATAATGTAATCAATTGAATCTCCCTGCAGGGAAAGATGCAAAACAGGCTGACAGGCCAGGAGAAAGCTCTATGCCTCTTGAAAATTAGATGATGTCTCATCATATTTGGAAGGGTTATGCTGCTGGAAGGATTAAGGAGCTCAGTTTTTCTTGCCTACAGTTTTTCTGACTGGATCCAGAGACTACAGAGGCTGTCCTGGGAGCAAAAACACCAAAGCCCATTAGGGTTCAAAGAACGAACTTCTAAGGAGAAGAATATAACTTGGCTGCCTTTTTCATCTGACCATACAACAGCATGTCTGGTCTCTCAACAGCACAACACTGAAGGATGTCCAAGGGTAGGATGTACTCTACCTCTGCCCAACTCACCACCAATCTGCAGTCAAGCTGCTCTGAGGACCCACCTGATGCATACATACTTGATGTTCTTGGATACAGCCAAGGGTGCACATGCTATCCAGGCTGTGCATTTTAGCCTAAATCCCTTATAGTGAAAAAAAAGTTGCTACAAACCAAGTTGACCAACAATCCTGGGAAACGCTGATCCCTTTCCTGAAATTTTCTGCATTCCTCATAATTATGGAATGGCATTATCCCTGTACATCCATTTATTCTTTGATATGAGCTCCACAGCGGAACTAATCCTTCAATAGCTGTAACCCAGTAGGCTTTCCCATTTTTCTGTCTCTTTTTCTGGTGCCTTTTGTTTCTGCCTACAATTTCTCCTCCAATCTTCTATCCTTCAGCCTAGATTCTATATCCTTGTGAGTCCCCCCCGTTCTCCCCACCACCCTTCAGCTCACCAGCCCATATACATACCACATGCTTAGGATTATTATTATTTTTTTTTTTTTAATAATACAAGCAAATTTAAGACCACTTTTCCAGGGTCTCCTACAGCATTATGCAAATCAGTGACACTTTCCTTCAGTAGTGTTATCAGCCCTACCATGATACTCAACATCCATATTGTGCTCCATACTTTATTTCAAATATGAGGCAAAGTCCCACCACACTTGGAATTTTGAGTCATTTCAGAACAACCATTCATTATATGCCTGAATTAAATTTATGATTTTTTTTCACACAGAGGTTGGTGACGCCCTGGAACAGGTTGCCCAAGGAGGTTGTGGATGCCCCATGCCTGGAGGCATTCAAGGCCAGGCTGGATGTGGCTCTGGGCAGCCTGGTCTGGTGGTTGGTGACCCTGAACATAGCAGGGAGTTTGAAACTAGGTGATCATTGTGGTCCTTTTCAACCCAGACCGTTCTATGTTTCATTCTATGATTCTATGAATTAGAATGGAAGAAATGCTCTGTTTAACATGTTTCATTCTCAAAGTTATTGTATCCATCTACTATTTTTTGTATGTATGTGCATGGATCTCAGCTCACTCATCTAGTTCAACCATATTTTGGCCCTTCTTTCATCAAACACAAATGGAGATAGTATTTCCTCTGCCTTGCATAAGGAGCAGTACAACCTAGTTATTAACCTGGATGCACTCTGAAACAAGGAAGACACTGTATCATCATAGCAATGTTCAGCCTAATTAACTTGCTGAGGGTCATGACTCCTTGACCTCTGTCCAGGACCAAAGCTACCACTCTATAAACAACTGAAACATGGTACCCCTCACTCCCATGGGTCACCTCAGATTTCTTGCTGACACTATTTAGAACTACTTAGTGGTCTTGGAGTATCAGCAGCACTGATGACAGAAGTAGATGTGAATCTATTTTTTGTCTTTCTGCAGCCGTATCCAACCCAAAATATAATTATGCACAAATGACTATCTCTTTTGATTTATTTATTTATTTATTTATTTTTGCTTCCTTAGAAGAATTAATAGAATTGAGCAGAAGGGACAGATACTCTTGAAATTCCTGTCAGAACTTACCTGTGCCTGCAGGTCATGAGAAAGGGAAAATGGGCCCAGATCTAGCAGTTAAATTCATTTGTGAGATTCTTACATTTCCATTGCAAAAAGCCATCTCTGATTTTTCTCCTTTCCTCTTCAGTCAGAGCTAAAAAGGGAATCTGCTCTCAGGACAGACAGGGAGAGAACTAGCAGCTTTCTACAAAGGCACAACAACGTAAAAAAAAAAAAAAAAGCAAAAAAACCCCCCAAACTTTGCCTTTTTCTATCTGTAGTTGCAAGACCTTATGCCCTTGTGATGTGACTGTGGTTTAAGCTATAGTAGAGATGTCAGAAAGGCCCACTAGGGCTTTTTGATGCTAAGTTAAAAGAAAGAAAACCATTTGTTCTCCAAACATAATTCACACACATGCAAGTTAGTTTGCACCTAAGTGAAATGTCTATTTTATGTTGAGAATACAAAGGATATTCTGATCTTTGCAATCATTAAACAGAGAATATACAGTGGAATGCTTTTTCTATGTCCTTTGGGACTATCTATGAGGGGTGCTCCAAAAGTAATGCCTCCTATTTTATTATGTTGGTGCATGATGCCAGAGCAGGTGGTGGTATGGCAGTAGAAGCTGAATCTTCCCACCAGTATTCTATTATATTTTATTGATGTGTGACAGATGGCAGCAGACAAAATGGCACCTCACATGGAAGTGTGTATGGAGCAAAGGTATGGAACTGAATTCCTCCATGCAGGAAAAAAATGGCACTGTTAGACATTCATCGGCACTTGCTGAATGTAGAACAGTAGATATGATCACAGCAAGGCAGTGAGTGGTGCATTTCAGCAGGGCAACAGTGGTTTGAAACACAAGACATGTTCTGTATGTCATATAGGTGCTTTAAAAAAAAAAAAAAGGAATTAAGCAAGCACAACATTCAGGCTCTTGTTAATCACTGGTGAAAATGCACAGATAATGGTGGTGACAGTGTTGGAAGAGAGTGTTCTGTAGCTGAGAATTTTCTCTATCAAGCAGTGTTATTGTGTTATTTTTGTCTGTTGCAGTTCCCATGGGAAAAAATAGTAGGCAACACTTTGAGTGACCTGCATATATTACAGCTGGGGAGCTTTTAATGTTCTAACACAACTTTTTAAACAGTACCTTTTATCGCAACTTTCAGTTTGTTCCCTTTACGACCCATAAGATTAAACCATCTTTAGAAACTGCCACAAAGATCCAGAGTCAGAAGTTCTAAGGAAATGCTAGAAAAAAAGAGCAAAGAAAAAGACCAGATATGAATTTTCTTGTTCTCCTGCATTGTACCCTGGGAGTTGCTCACAGATTAAAGCTTTCTCCATGCCTCAAATACTCCATGAATTCTCTTTAGCCTCCAGCAGTTATTTTTAATCATTATCAGCCAAGTCCACATTTGTACCAGCACTTTAGGGAAGAAAGAGCAGACCTCTGGTAGACCATTCCAGAGTGAAACAGTCTAGATCTATCTCCTTATGCTGAATTTCTTGTAATGGCTCTAAAATTGAACTTGAATTCATTTCTCTTATGTCACTTTAGCACAATTTGCTAAATGCTTTTCCTGCAGATTTTGTCATATACTGGAAAACAAAGCAAACACTGAGTGTTTCTTACCCTATTAATGGTTACAGATATTTCTTTCCCCCTTGATTAAATATAATAAGTGTAAGAAGAAAAAAGTGCTCTTGAAAAAATTTAACTCATTTAAATTCATTAAAAGTACTGCCAGGGATATTTAAAGCCTGTTTTCATATTCTGACTTGTCACAGATTAACTAAGTCAGTGACCCACAAAATTAGTTCCTTGTAGCACTTCCAGGTAATCCACAGAACTGATCCTATCATAATACAGAGGAATGCAATTAAAACAGGAGGAAACCTTGTCTTCCTAGGCAGTTCAACTGAAGATGTGCCTGTATTTTAATACGCCTTTCATGTAATTTCTGGATTCACTTGGAATAAGTGGTAAGAAATCGAACAACTGAAGAAGTTTCTTTTGATGATGTCTAGTTAAAACTCAGCCATGATCAAAGGCCCAAGTGATATAAAAACTGGAAGGAAACATGGCAGCAGATGTTAGAACAAGACCACAAAGAAACTAGAGTAATAAATACGATTCTGTATGCAAGAAAGTATGTGCAAAATAGCATGCACCAATCACCAAATGCCACCATCAAGGCATATTATTTAAACTTCATCATTAAAGAAGATAGAACTGACATGAGGATTTTGTTATCCTCTCAAAGGATCCTTTTATTACTTCCAAATGTGAAATAGAAAAGAAGGATTGCTGCTAATTCCTGTTGCGGTCTTTGTTCAAGATGAGACCCAAAGGTGACTCTTTCTGACTCTCATAAAGCAAGAAAAATAATAAAGTCAAGTCCATGAATCACAGATCTGAATATATAATGACTACAAGGAAAAATAAGTGTGCTCAAAAAAGATCTGTGCTGAGAACTAAAGGTCTTTTTCTTCTGATCACAGATGGAGTATTAAAAATTAATACCAGCTTTTCCAGAAAAGAACTTGACAGTCCTATTTTGAGACTCATTTCACTTTGTCTCTCTTTCTTGTCTCTCAAAACATTAATGCCAAAACATTCAAAAGAAGTCCTCCGAGGTTTACTTTGCATATTCTCAAAGGTGCTGGAAGCTTTGAAAAAGTGACAGAGTATTTCAGTTTTCAGATACCCGATGGGGAAACACTTACAGATCCTGATTTCTTGAAGGCAGACGCCCAACAGTTTCAAAATAAATAAGTATACAAAAGTTCAAAAAAAAAATAAAAAAATAAAAAAATGTGTGCTAAACTTAGGCAGCCATTTCAGTTCATATTGAACTGAAAATTCTGAGATTTCCAGCATCACATTGAGAAATAAAATCCTGATTCAAATTTAAGAAATCCAATCCCAGACATCACAGAATGCCAGGAGAAATAGGTTGATAAGTTAGTCAAAACTGGATGTCTTCAAAGGTATTTAGGCACCTAAAATCTGCATTTCAATATATTAATAGTGTACATCTAACTAAAAATCTGAGTCATGATCATTTTAGGAAGTGTTTTAAGATTTGTTTTGTATACAATATTCTCAGTTTTTAAAGTGGCATGGCCACACGGCGCTGCAGAAACTTCCCATAAATATGGGGTCTTCTCTAACTGGTAAGGAACTTTAGTTCAGTTTTCATTTTCTTCACTCAAAGAATCTACAAACAGTGGTGGAATCCACAGGGAGCCTCTCTGAATTTATGTAAAATCATCAGCGATCGTAAGGCCTATGTTTTTAGGCAAACTTTTAAAGGCATTTTTTCTAACCCCTACTTTCTATGTTCAGACTGTTCTTTGTGGGTGACTCAGCACATCTTCAAAGACCGAAGGAACAGCTGAAAAATAGGTGGAGAATCCAGCTTGGAGACCATCCTTAGGATTATGCAGGACCCAGCACATTCTGCAGATGATACTCAGCCCCACAGATGCATCCAAGAAAGCCTGCTAGTCTAGAGAAAGCAAGCTGACCTCAAAATTGTTCTTCCAGTTGCTCCAAGTCTACACAGGCATAAACTACAGGCTTTGAACCAGGCCTGTGTGCACCAACTCAGCTCCCTAAATTATTTGTAAGAAACTCATTGGTTCCCAGATGCGGATATCTATATTTGACTCAGCCTGTGAGTGTATCTGTGGAGGTCACTGGCTCAGGGCTGTCTTGTGTGACTCATTCCAGAGTTCAACTAGAGTCCAACACAGCACTGGTTTCTTCCATCCTTCTGCCACATTACTCTGCATCCAGTGATATTAAAAGCACAAGTGTTTTAATTTCAAGAAAAGCATTAACAAATTGGAAGGAATTTGGAGATAAATAACAAATAGAATGAGGGGTTAAGCACTGACTCATCATGAGAAATAATTTGAGCTATAGGCTTGTCTGGGCCAACTAATGATTAATTGCATACTCAGAAAGAGTCCACAAGTATTTCAAGTATGTAAAGTACTTCTGAAAAATAATTTGTATAGGACAGTTCAACCCACACTTATGAAGGGTGAAAACAACAAAAACAGGACAATCAGGAGGAGTAAAAGAAAGGCTATAGGGTGTGCAATACCAGCCATATGCTACAGTGGGAGAAATTCCAGCCGTGGGTTAAACACTGGGATTGGTTGCATTAATTAGTCAAACCTTTCTTCCTGCTTTTTAGAAGGGCAGTATTTCAGATTAAACCTCTCTCAGTAAAAATTCATCTAGTGGTACTAATATTATGATGCTACTTTCTTAAAGACCTGATATACAACTGCTAAGATTTGTACAGATACAAAAAGTGCTGCATCATACACACATCAAACTTAACACCATGGGAGAGGTTCCTTATTCATTCTTTCAGGCTACAAAGTCTTGTGGCAAGGTCACCAGCAACACTAAAACTGTCATTAGTGGTCTCAGCCACGTTATTTCTGTTCCCTGATCACAGTGGTGACAATGAGCTCTCTATGACAGCTGGGGATCTGTATTTCTCTGTGTTTAACTTTGATTAGGGAAAAGTAGAGAAACACTGACTCATGTAAAATGCTGATGTGACTCAAAATTTTGATTAATCAGGGGTTTAAAAGAAAGCCCAAAAGGCCCTGACAAACAGGATACATTCGGACATAGGAATACGGAGAAATTCCTGCAGAAGCTGAATTTTTCAGTTTTCCTACTGATTATTTTGCTAGTCACAGCTCTCAGTAACTCCTTCTTCCTCCTTGAATTAACTACATTGCACCAGGAGGCAAGTCCAACCTCCAGCTTTCCACTGTGAGAAAGATGTCAGGGTGTCAAGAAACCTTGCTATAGCTAAGAGCAAGCCATTTACATACTCGACCATATGCTGGACCTGTTTAGCTTCAAGTTGCCAAGCAACCGCTACCATCAAGACTCATCAAATCAATGCAACTGCAGCATGTGAAATTTCAAGGCAAAAGGTGCTGTGGTCCATTTCTCTGGTTCATATTATGTACAATTGAAAGCCAAAAGGTGACTAACACTCTAAGGACTGAATCTGAGAGAATCAGCATTAGAAGAAGAGGCTATTAAGCTGGTAGGATAATAACAGACATTTAGCCATTGTAGAACAAGCCCAGAGGAACCTAGTAAATGTCCTCTCATTGAGTATGTTGCATTTCCATCCAGTATTCCCTTTGCAAGGGTTATTGGGGCAGTAAAATTTCTTTTCTTCCAAAAATGAAAGTTTTTTTGTGAGATATTCAAGCTGAACATCTTTAACTTCTTAATACAGCTATAAAATGGCATCTGATAATTCTATCTGAAATCAAATAAGCCGCTAGATTCAACAATATAGTCATATATTACTGTGTCACTGGCTGCAGAAACTGGTAGGTTGTAACGTCAAAAGACAAAATACATTCAGTAAGACTTTTGCTATGATTCTTCTGCCAGTTTTTAATGTAAAGTCCACAAAACACACACAGAAAAATGGGGGGAGGGGAGAGGGCAATGGTGGAAAGAATGATCTTTCTCTCTAGCTTAATTAATTTGCACATTACAATCCTGCTCAGTTGCGCAAAATAAAAACTGAAGAGATTCTAAATGTAAAACTAACTTTAAAAACACCAAAATTCACAGGAAAACAACATCACAGAAAGGAAAAAACAAGTGAGGATAACAACATGACAGTCTGAGGGTATGCACCAGCAAAAGAAGTGATCTGGATAGCCTGATTTTCAGGTGACATGAGAAATCTGAGGACAGGGAGAGACTTTACAAGGCATTGTTGGAGGAGGAAGCATGAGGATTTCAAATGCTGAACGCTCACTCAAAGAGAACGCAGGCTAGCAGAGATTCAAAGAGAAAATTCTTCTGTTCCTATGTCTGTCCAGTTCTTTTATATCTAGAGATGAATGTAACCAAACAGAAGGAAATTTACTTACAGAAAAGCTTATGGGTGTAGTGTGCAGTTAGAGGGTATACTGTTACTTGTTCTTTGTGATAAATACCTCTCAAGCAATAAACAATATTTTTAAGAAGGAGGGAAAAAAAATGGATTTAAATCAATTTTCAGCACTTCTGACTCTGGAAATATAAAAAAAGAAAAAAAGGAAAAAAAAAGAAAAAAAAGAAGAAAAGGAAGAAGCTTACAGAGTTAAATTCAATTGACTGGAGTTACTGTGGCTTCTCAACAAGCTCAGGTATCCATCAGAGAGGATACCCAAAGACTTACGAGAAAGCTTAGGAAAAGGACTTAGAGTTGCATGCTACTGCTAGATGTCTGGAGTGCTGTTTGTCCTTTGTCCACCCTATAAAGAAGCATGGGTCATGTTCTTGCATTCTAAATAGCAATAGTTTTCTTTGAATTCGTCTCCTACTGTCAGCGTTGGCCATAACAAGAAGCATGTTTTACACTGTCCCTGAAACTCTGAGCGATATACTTGCAAACAAATTCAGGATGGAAGTGTTATTCTTCTATTTATAAGTATCTTCTGCATTGTGTTCCAGGCAATTAGACTCATTTCTGGCTAAATGATCTTTCTTCTGTTCTTTAGGTCTCCTAAGAAGTACCATTCTAGTACTTCCCCACCTTCCAGGAAGGGAAGGAACAAAAAATAATGAAGTATTTGGACTACTTTGTAAGAATCCCAAGGACATATGATTCAGGACATGCCTGAATCAGACTTTGTCAGCAACAACAAAAATAGTTTGATTATCTGAAAAGCAAGATTCAACGCTGAAAGGCATTCTATGAAATGAACCTATAACGTGTGATCAGCAATCATTCATAAAACGTAGGCCACACACTGCAAATCAACATTTTGTTTTAACAGAAATAAGGCCAAGTCTACAGTGAAACTGTAGACATAAAGCATGCTTAAATAATCTTGTGAAGATGCACACGCAAGCCCAATATCCAACCTCATGCAGTGACGCAAGGGCATTGAGCTATTTATTGGGTTTCAGCAAACTATTCTCAACATGTTCCTCTGGGCTGACAGCTGCAAAAAAAAAAAAAGAAAAAAAAAAAAAAAAAGAAAAAGAAAAAGAATAGAGTTGGATACATAAAGACAGAAACTATAAAAGTGTATTAAAGGTGGTAATGAGACTGCCGCTTAAGGTCAAGCTTCACTTGAACACAATTAAGAGTGTAAAGCCTTGTGTTGGAAAAAAAAGTTGAAATGTGAGAGAATGTGTTAACTGAAGATACTTCAGGGTTAGGCATGAGGAGCAGAGATCTTGGGAATTGTTTCAAGATTTCAATCTACTTAGTGTACAAAAGGAAATTTGGAAATTTCAACATACATTGGATAGCTTACTTTGAATTTGCTGGACACAAACTATACAGATGTGTGCAAATGGAAATATTCAGTGAAATGGATGAGGCATGCATAACAAACAAATTGTTATGTCACTGATAGTACTTTGTTATTGTTCAGAAAGCTTTAATTTGAGCAGCTTGCTATATTTGATAGTAGAATGGACTCCGAGATGAATCACAGAATCATAGAATGGCCTGGGTTGAAAAAAACCTCAAATAATATCCGGTTTCAAGCCCCCTGCCATGCACAGAGTCACCAATCACTATACCAGGCTGCTCAGAGCCACATCCAGCTTGGCCTTGAATGCCTCCAGGGATGGGGCATCCACAACTTTCTTGGGCAACCTGTTCCACTGCTTCACCACTCTCTGAGTGAAAAAGTTCCTCTTAATATCTAACTAAACCTCTCCTATCTTAGTTTTAAAAAGTTCGCCCTTGCCCTATCACTATCAACCCATGTAAACAGTCATACCTCCTCCTGTTTATATGCTCCCTTCAAGTACTGAAAGGCCACAATGAGTCTCCCCAGAACCTCCTCTTTTCCATGCTAAACAATCCAAGTTCCCTCCACCTTTCCTCATAGGAGAAGTGCTCCAGCCCACTGACCATCTTAGTGGCCCTCCTCTGGACTCATTCCAAGAGATCCGCACCTTTCTTGTTCTGGGGGCCTCAGGCTTGGATGCAGTACTCCAGATGGGGCCTCACAAGAGCTGAGTAGAGGGGGACAATCACCTCCCTCTCGCTGCTGGCCACCCCTTTTTTAATGCAGCCCAGAACACAGTTGGCCTTCCGGGTTGCGAGTGCACACTGCTGGCTTGTATCCAGCTTTGCATCCACCAGAACCCCCAAATCCTTCTCCACAGGGCTGCTCTCAAGGATGTTTTTCTCCTAGTTTGTATAAATACCTGGGATTGCACCAGCCGAAGAGCAACACCTTGCACTTGGCCTTGTTGAACCTCATTAGGTTTTCATGGGCCCATTTCTTCAGCCTGTCCACGTTTCTCCCCTCCCATATACCAGCTTCCCTCCCCTCCAATGTATCAGCTGCACTGCTTAGTTTAGTATCATCCACAAACTTGCTGAGTGTGCATCCGATGCCATCATCTATGTCGCTGATGAAGATGTTGAAGAGCACCAGTCCCAAGACCGACACCGCTTGTGACCAGCCTCCACCCTGACACAGAACCATTGATCACAGCTCTTTGGCTGCGTGCAGCCAATCAATTCTTAATCCATCAAACAGTCCATCCTTCAAATCCATACCTCTCCAATATAGGGAGAAGGATGTGGTGAGAGACCATGTCAAGGCTTTGAAGATGAAGATGCTTTAGTTAATGTTCATGGAGTTTCTGAAACCTATCTAAAAAGCTTCACTGAGTGAGCGAAGTTCTCGTTACTCAGAAGTACCTTTCATCTGTATGGACCTTGTGACATTTAACACACATGCTTTGCAATATGTTTCATTTGCATGGAGTCTATGAGAAGCCTAGCTGGGAGTGAGTCACATTTTATTTATTTCTCACTTACAGGAAACTAGGTGTTCTCTGCTCTTTTCATTATGCACCCTTAGAGACCTTTATGCACCTACGTGTCCTGGCAAGAAAAACCTGCTGGTAGAAAGAATCAGGCATATGCAGAAATGGGGGCAGTTACTTAGCCTGCGTGACATCCATAAACCACAGGGAAAGTCAGCTTCAGCTTCAGCTCCAAGTAGCTGTTTGCACGCATTTTGCCAGGTGACATTTCGCTCTCCAAAGCTTCTGGCACAGAAGGATGCTCATATATTTACAACCTTTCTTAAGGTCAGCTCTGCTGTGTCTCCAGTGGAGTCATTAAATATTAATTGGACCTTGTTTCCAAAAATAAAAACCAGAATCTCTAATTTACTTGTGTAATTAACACCTCTTACAAACCAGGTGTCCTCCTGAACTACACTAAACAAGCTATTTGCAATTCACAATCTCAAAATATGCTAGGTGCTTTTGGGACAAAGTTGCTTGTTCAATTCTGCATGCAGAGTGGTACATAATTATTTTGAGAAAACAAACAAAATAACTTCCAAAGACTTAAATGCATAAACATAAAATATGCCCATCACGTGATCTAGTCAACCCTTCCTGCTCATACAGAATTGTTGTGTTCACTGTAAGCATAAATATATATATATTTAAGCACTTCCCCAGGGTGAGTTTGAACATCTAGTCCAACAAAAGTCAATGCTGCTAAATTTCTCAAAGAGCTTGCAACCCAAGGAGCAAAATCAGTATTCCTATAAGAAGGTGTGAAAGATGTTTGATTACGTGTTTGATTACATAATGAGCCTAACATTAGCTCTGAAATTTAAGTTCAGCACCACAATTACTCATGTTCAAATAAAGTAAATACATTTTCAGTAATTACTGAATTCTGCACATTTTTTGCAAATGCTTGTTAGGTGTTAATTTATCCAGGAAGAACTTGCCTGCTCTGCAATGGGGGTAAAGAAACCTTGGAGGAAAAATTCGCAGATCTGAGGTCTTTGTCACCACCTCAACTCAGAGACACATAAGCTTTCAGTATCACACTGCCCAAGAGAACAAGTTCCAGTATTGCACTTAGAGTGAAGAACATCCATCTTGCTAGGTCTGAGCAGACTGGGATCCAGATCACGCCTATATGTCTTGGGAATCAGTTTAAGTACTGCTTTACTCCTACCAACTCAAAACCTCAGCCTCACTGACACGTTTATCTGCAATACAGGATCTAAGAAAAACAATAATAAGAAAATAAATTCCTGTTATCTTGCTTCTGGAGAGGCAACTCTGTTCCTCACAATTAAGTGTTAGAGCGCTCACCTAGGAAATGTGGCAGGAAGACCTGCTTCCTTCTTTTTGATGGCAGATTCAAATTCCATCCCAAGTCTTGTCAGAAAGAATCTGAATCATCTGTCTTGGAAGTACCTTCGTGAAGGTGTGTGAAGAAAAACAAACTGAAGTTGAATGTCACCCCAGTTGCCTTGACTTGTTAAATTGCTCTTCAGAGATTTTAATCTGACTGCATTAGGAGAAGGATGTCACTCAAAGAAGATGCAGTTCTGAAAGTGCTGATTTTATAACTATTGTTCTGAGGAAATGATACTTCTCCTGCTGCTCTTTAGCAACTCACCGTCATTTTCCCTCATCAAACACAGGTGGGATTGAGCTCCTTCACACTGAGGAAGTCAGTACTGCTGACCAAACATTTCCACTAGGGAACCAAATCACAGTATTTCCAGCTTCCCAACAGACCTGTCAGGTAGCAGAAACCACTTATGGGGTAGAAATCAGATTTCTGGAGCTCTATGCTTGAATTAACAAGAATGTGTAAGATGCCATTTGGGTATTGTACTTCAGCTTTTCTGGAAATCTTTTCCTCCAGACTAAACCCTACTGTCAGGACTATGTCTCCAGTGGTTGGTTTATATAAAATATCTGTAGGACAAAATCCACAACACTGATCCCTTTGGAGCACAATATATTTTCCCTTTACCTCCTCCTACCTCAGAATACCCAAGAGCATGATGAATGAAGCACCAAGCTAGTAGGAGTTTCTCCTGCATCAGGAAAAGAGAGAAATGAAGCCAAGATGACTGCTTCCTAATCAGTGAGGAAAGGAGAGCAAACCCTTCTCTGGAGTGGAGAGAAGGTGGCAAACAGTAGAAAGAAAGAAAAATCTACCTGCAGAGCCAGCTGTGCATACTTAGCATAGGAAGATACCTTCTAGTAATGCACATAAAATTATTTGCAAATCGATGTTAAGAGGGAAAGCTAGAAAAAAAACTACAGCTCTCTCACCTTTCCTTAGCTTCATATGCCTTTTATTTTCTTTTGGAGCATACTGCAGACCTCAGCCTCCTAATTCTTTGTGGAAATTAAATACAAAAGACATTCTGCAACACCCAACACAGACTTAAGATCTTTTTGTTCCTCAGTTGGACCTAAGCACCTCCAGAAATGTTGAGTGCTTTGCAAGATTCAGTTTATTGTAAAGTATATATATGGCAACAACCTAAATTCCTCACAAAGAATTGCTGTAGACTACCAAAACTTTTGGCACAAAACTGACTCTAAAAGAGCAGAAAAATTAGCAGAGGTATCTGATCCTGGTGTTGAAATTGACATGAAAGAGGGAAGCATCAGGCATGTAGCAGCATGGTAGAGTGGGGAGGCATGTGGAGGTAACAGGAAGACAGAAAAACTGGAAAGATTCCACTCACAACATTTTTTTGTTTTTTGTTTCTTTTTTTTTCGGAAATATTGTATTTACACAAAACTGGAGAGAGTACAAATACTTTACTAAGAAGACAAAACCATAATAGTACATTCAGTTTAACACAGGCAGATATATAGATGCAAAGCACAGAGGCCTAAGGTACTTGCATGACCAAAAAAAAAAAAAAAAAAAAAAAAAAATTAGCATCAGAAAGGCAGGAGATAAGAGAACAAAGTATTTGTTATGCAGAAGCACCTTTCCTTGACTTTATTAGGTTCATTGCAGTAAGGTGCTCTTCTTCCATGTTGTGGATGATGTCAACCACCTTTTCTCCATGACCACTCAGACACTGATTTTACAAAACAGTTAAGCATCTACTTAATTTTTGGCATGGGAACAGAGTCATTATCATCAAAAGAAATTATATTTGTGTCTAATCACATGCTTATGCACTTAGTTTGGCCAGGAAGAGACTTTTCAGTGCTTAATTGGGTCAAGTTTATTGTTACATAAAAAATAAGTGTTCTTTACTGACTTCTTTTTTTTTTTCTTAAAATATATTTTAGAATTGCTTTAATTTTCCCCTCATGTACTAGATTAGAAAATAGTAAGTTATTGAATGCTATAGAATATTTTTTGTTTCTTATATCATCAAAGGAATATTGTTCAAAAATAATTCCTACATTTTATTTTCCAAAGCCTGTTTAGATTTAAAAATAAAGAAATGAGAAAAATACATATAATAATATAGCAGCTTTGTGTTTCTGGCCATTTGGCAGCAGGTTTGTTATAATATTTCTTAGACATCTCTTGATATTAGTTAAAATAATCAGATTAATTGATCAATAGAAAATAAAAGATTATACAATATTATTACAATCCACCAAATATAATCAATGCATGAAGTATTTTACACATTGTATGCTCCTTAGAAAGAATTAACATATTGTAGCCTCTTTGAAACCAAATGTCTTCTGACGTAATGTTCCTTGAACACAGTGATAACTGTCGTTTCTACTATCTAACTGATCTTTTCTCATTTTTGCTATCTTGAATAAAAGCTTGTTTGAACAGGACTAGCTCAGTGATGTAACTACAGTGCTATTTAACTAAACTCCATATATGTCTTTGTTACTGTTGCTGCAATTATTGTAATCACATACCACTGAAGTGCTAAATAGTAGTAACTCAGATACTTGGACTTTGGTTATGCTTGATAGAATACTGGCATATTGAATATATGTACCATTTCCTAAAGGCTATGTTACAATCATGATGCCTGTTAATAAAGAATAATAACAATAACAATCTCAGATTCAAAGTGCTGACCCATATCAATCACTTGAGGCACCAATACAATAAATCAATTAAAAGACTTAATTTTAATATTCAAAACTAACAAGGCAGATCCAGGACTGCCAAGGGGCATGCGCAGCACAAAGGATGCTGAACCTTGCCTTCCAAGCCAGGGATTCCTTGTGCATCCAGGAGATGGTGGGCTGCCACCTCTGGTGTGAGACGCTCCAAGAAATATCAAGTCTTCAGCCTTGAAACATTAAAAGCTCCTTCTAAGCTTCTCTAAAGCCTCCAAAGGCTCTCTTAAAGCCCTCAAACCTACTCCATTCTGTCAGGGGCCATATATCTCACTAGCAGCAGACCAGGGAAGAGCCTTTTGGGAAAGTCCACAAAGAAGTGCATTGCATTAATGCAGCTTCCACCTACTGGAGACGCTGTCACCATTGTCAGCATGAGAGGGCAAAGGCAGCTTTTCAGCATTGGCAATCACCTGTCTCGCTTGAAGGGGAGTGCTTGTCATGTTGTTAGTTTGTTCTGTGCAAGCAGTAATCATTTTCGGTGTCAAGAGAGCTGTTGTACCCTGATGAAGGATACAGATCCCTTTTAAGTATCCTATTGACGATGTTGATCAGAACTTTTTTGTACTGTTGACGTAAAAGTGAGTAAACAAATGGATCTGACGCAGCCTTACTGTAGGTGAGGCACTTGCTTATAATTCCCCAGTAGTAGTTTATCGTAACAAAAGGAAGGAGCTCTATCAACCTGTTAAACATTAAAGAGAGATGGAAACACTTGAGTGTTATATTCACACTGAGCCCAGTGCTCAAATCACGCATCATGAAACATTAAAGTAACACTTATTTTCTTACAACACATGTTCCTGCAACTCTGTACTTATTAACTCTTTGGATTCAATAAAGGCAAAGGGAACTATCTTAACAAAGCAACTAGGAAACAATAATAATTCCTTGTATGGAAAGAGGGGAAAATTGCGTTTTCAGTGTTAATGCTCTCATGAAACAGACATAACAAACTACTTCAGTTTATTACTACTCTTTCTGAATATAGAGGTTTGTGCTGGTAAGTGACAGTGGTCAAAATCTTGGTGACATAACTGATTACTCCTTGTCCATGACAAGTTTGAGACAGAGACATGCACTGGGGCATCTGTACTCACTCAACTCTTCAAATGTTTGGGCATGGCACCAGTCTGCTGCTCCTGAAAACTAGGGTCTCCTTTACATACTATCATATCTGCCAACCTGCATAGAGGTTTGAGGTAAGTGTGTTTAGTAGCATTTATTTACCTGTGAAAATTTCGGTGTGCACTTGGCTGACTGTTAGTTTTGTCAAAGAAAACAGGGAGACAACACTTTTAATCATCATTATATGACCAGACAGCTGTCTCCAGACCTGTGTCTCCTGGCCGGTGTTTCATGGATGATTAGTGGCCTCAGCACCTCAGCTGAGAGAGGTGCATTAATCACAAGTAGAGAAATAGAAACCAAGTTCAACAGTTTTTTCCTCAGAGGTGAGAACAAACCTTCAGACTCTCCAGCAAGTGTCTGGCATACGGTTCATCTACATAGGGCTAACTCTACACAGAAGTGGAAGGAACATGGTAAGAAAGTTACATTATCTGTACATCTTTTGTGAAATCTCTTGAATGTTCAAGAATATGCTGTTGTATTTATTCAAGAAGGAAAAAAGAACAGCAACAAAACACCATGAGATAAAACAACTCTTTTCTATACCCTAAGACATCACAATTTCAAAACGCAATCTCAGATGCTTTTTCCAGACTTGAGGAACCTTTTGGCCTCTTTCCAATGTGCAGAGCTCCCACCTTGCAAGGTGTTCAACTTTGATGTTGTTCAGATCTTCTCTGTATAGAAAAGCTGACTTCCCAACACAAGGGCTGAACTTTGCAACAAGCAGATGAACTTTATCAAGAGACATTCTCTTTTGAGATAATGAAACAATTCCTACAGCAAGTACATTTCAGAATCAGATTACTTCTGTTCTTCTGTTTAAAGATTGATGGAAAATTCCAGTGAATTCAAAACAGACAAAAACCAGGAATAAATGAATGTATAAGACATAGAATGTGAGAAATAAATAAATGTACAATAAAAGACACTTGCTGTTGGTTTTTTTTTGTTGTTGTTTGTTTGTTTTTTAGTTTATCCCATCCTGTAGTTCAATGTAAGTAGAAAAAATGCCCTTGATATTTACAAAATTGATGTTTTTATAAACACACCAAATAAGGAGAGGAAGATATCCTTCAGCTTTAAAAATAGATGTATTGCTACGTGTCCCTTTTAATGTGTTATGGGCCCAAATGTAATTGCCTTGAAGCTCACAGAAGAAAAATATCGCAAGATAAAAGGCCTGAACTAAACAAGTCAGACTTATAAATATCCATCTGAATGAATCTTAGTATAATTTTCTTGACTTCAGTAACATGACAGCAAAGATGAAATTAATCTGCAGGCTTTTAGTGAACAGATGAATATGTTGCTAATGATCAAAATCTCATTCATATCTCTGAAATGAGGAGCAAACTGAGCTCATAGCACAACCTGAGTCACCAGGCCAAAAAGCAAGAAAACGATAAAGATCTCTGTCGTCGCCATCACTGAGATTACTTCAGCACAACCCTGATAAAAACAGGGTAAGAATGGAGAAGTGATATGATATCAAGTCCTCCAGCCTCTGCCGCTTTTGCTTTTAATCTTGTGCAGCCTGGACATTGTTTTGCCTTTGGGCCAAAGAGCTTCCAGGATGTCCTTCTCAAATGCTTCCCATTTTGTGTTTACTGAACCTCTTGATCATTGTGAATGTAACTTGAGAATGCATCCCATAAACCAAGAACTCGGTCTTCTTATTGACACATGTTGTACCCATTTGTCACACAAGGAAAATGATGCACCTCACCTTTGCCAAATGTAATGTCTGAGGAAGGAAGTGGCTTTTATTTTACAACCTTGTAAGGAATAATTTGAGAAGTTTGCAAGAAGTATCTCCATCCTGAAAAATGTGATACTGGAATTTGCTGAGACTGGCAGTATTCAAATCGGATGGAGATGGCAAAATCCACTTTGTTCAATAAAATTATATCCTGCTTGGAAAAATTGTAAAAATGAATAGAAAATGACTCAGAATGTACTAAATAATGATAAATTAACCTTTTAACTCTGTGATGTAATGTTAGTATTCGTAATAATCCTTTCAATTGCAGAAAAAATGCAGCTATCCAGACAGTCAGACCATTTTAGCATCTAAATGGGGACTGAAATGTCATTCAAAGGTTAAAAAAAACTGTCATGTTTGTGCGCTGGCTTCAGTTTGTCCCACTGCCCATGTAAGAAAAGGACAACAATGCTGATCATGAACGACCTACGTTTATGTGGTTATGACTGTGTAAGATCAGAGTGTCTGAATTCTGTAAGTTGGTGTGAATGGAGACCCTGGCAACTTGGAAACAAATTTGAGAATGCCTTCATCAATGTGGCATTGCAAAGAGCAGTGCATTTCCCTAGTCAGAAATCTGTTCTTTTAGAAAGTGTATTGAAAGCACCATTGAATGGTGACTATTATAAAAAAAAATAATCATTTATGAAATTTTCAGCCCATTTATTTTAGAGACTAAAGACTATATCCTGAGGTGCTGCTATTTGTTATAGTTACGTTCACTTCCAACTCATTGATTTACACAGGCTTTAAAAATAATAACCATATATTGTATAAAGACTTTACAAGTAGAGAATAAGAATGACATCTGACTATTCTAAAAGGCACAGAGCACCAGGGTGGATGCAAATGACTGGCCAGTTGAGAAGCACAGTGTTTCCTCTACATTCTTAAAGACTAATTATTGGTTTTCCTGGAAGCTAACTCTCAAATTACGAGGCCAAGATTCATAATTAGTAATAAATTCACAGACATTAATTTTTTCCAGACACAAAACTTATCTGCCAAATTATCAGCCTGGATAAATTTAAATTATGTCAGCTCAGCTTCTAATAGTTGCAGACTTTGGCCTGATGCTTTTTTAGGACCTGAGATAATCAGGAGAAGTGATCTGCCTTTCCCTCTATTGCTTGGGTTATGCTAAGAAGGAAGGGTGTCAAATGTTTTAAACTCCTTCCATCTCCCAGTGGCATATAATTAATTCCTGGTACTCATCCTAAAAGCCTCTTGCTCTTGGCAGAGGCACCCAGACCTGGTTGCAATGAGGAAAGTAGAGCCAGAAGCTGACAGGGAATGCACAGCACTAGAGGCAGCAGAATGTGAATGTGTGTGAGTTTGTGCAAGTGTGTGTGTTCTGATGGCCCCAGATCTCCAGTAGGCTCGGCCAGTCCCAGATTAGCTTAGACTTCCCCAGCCCCACCACACCAGCACCTGCTCATCAGAGGGCACTTTGGTGTCTCAGACAGTCCCCTCATTCAACCGCAGCAGGAGATACTGACCTGGTGATAATGTAAGGACCAAAACAGATCACGAATGACCCTATAAAAATACTGATTTTCTTGGTAGCCCGTTGCCTCCTTCTTTTCTGCTCATTGAGACAGCGCTGCTTCACACTGCAAAAGGAAAAGAGCAGCTGAGAGGTTAAGAAAGGAGCAAGGAGGGAACAGCTGAGCCCGGTGGAGAGGGGAAGGATTGCTCCCAGTGCTGGAGTAGGTCATGGCAGGGCAGCTCTGTCTCCGTGGACCTCAGAGTGACACTTTCACCAAAACGGTTCCCTGCTACCTGGGAATGACATTTAAATGGTGCAGATTACAGATGCACAGCATGCTTGCTAGCTCTCTATGCATTAGCTAGAGCCAGGAGGTTTTGCTAGAAGGGAACACAGGAAGGGGTGTTGGGAAGACAGGACAATGCTCTGCACAAGGGTACCTACTGCAAGAACCCCGGGGTGGTGGATATGAAAAGGCAAAAATTACCTGGGATGGATATCCACCAGCAAAACCAGAGTCTGCATGGTTATAATGTCTATCCGCTTGCAGTGGAACCGGGCAACTTTCAACACCTTTAAATAGGTGAAACACAAGATCACCAGTGACAGCATGAAACTGGTGGAGTGAAAGACGATGGTGAACACTGTAAACCTTCTCCGCTCTGTCTCTTCCTTCAGGTGCAAGGTGCAAGAGGCATAAACGCTGTTGTAATCTACCCATGAGTAAAACAAGGACACCAGGGGAAAGGTGAGAGAGTGGAGCCACGAGTAGCCCATCAGTATCATAGCGTCCTTATACCGCATCTTGCTGGTGTAGCTCAAGGGGAACACCACAGCAATCCACTTGTCGATGCTGAGTGCTGCCATGCTCAGCATCGTGTTGGAAGTCAGGAAAGTTTCCAGGAAACCCACAGCTTTGCAGATGCAGCCCCCGAGGGGTTGCTGGTTCCTCAGGATTCCAAGCAGGGTGAAAGGCATGTTCAGGACGGTAAGGAGCAGGTTGCAAAAGGATAAGTTCACCAGGAAAACCCCGGCGACCTGCTTGCGGATCTCCGTACTGTAGACGAAGCATAGCAGCACCAGGAGGTTGGAGAGCAGAGAGACGACCAGCACCAACACGAGGAGCAACGCCAGCAGCACGCCTGCCAAGTCCATCTCTTAGCGGGTCCCCTGGAGCGGGCGAAGGCAGGAGGAAGGGGACATCCGAGCCGGCACCGCAGCCACCACCCGCGGTCGCCCGCTCATGTTGCCGGGGGAGTGGAGCCGGAGGAGCGGGGAGAGGAGCCGGGGGCAGCGGGGAGCGAGAAGAGGGGCAGCGAGGAGGCAAGTGGGGAGAAAGGAGCCAGAGGTGCGGGCTGGGAGCTGGCCGAGGAAGAGCGGGGAAGAGCTGCCGGGGAGCGGAGAGGGGTACGCTGATAGCTAGAGGGAAGCGGAGATGGGTAGCGGGTCCGAAGCCGGGGGCGCCCGGGAGCGGGAGCGGGGTCAGCGGGAGCCGGAGGCGCTGAGCCGGAGTCGGGAGCGGAGCTCAGGGTGCGCTGTCCGCGGTGCTGAAGCGGGCTCTGCGCAGACGACAAAGCTCCGCTCGTTCAGGCGGTGGGCCGGGGTCCTCCTCGCGCCGGCGTGATGGCCATGGTCAGCCAGTGCGCTCCCCTCCTTCAGGTACTGAGCATCTTACCCCGGTGCCCAGCCCCTGAAATACTCCAGCCGCGGAGCCTCCCGCGGCGACTCATGCGCAGACGAGCAGCTGCGAGGCACAGGCTCAGGCAGAGATCGCGAAGTAGGTCTGATCCACTCCCGGACCGCAGGAGAGAGCAACAGGAAACCCAACTTTCCGCTAATGCGCAGCTCAGGAAGGATCAAAGCTGGCAGCGAGTTGCTGGTAGTTTAATCGCTGTGCTGTGCTGAGACACACCCTACGCACTCCAGCTGTATCCGGCAATACTGTAACCTGTAGCAAAGCTAGAGTCTGTGTACCTTGGAATGTTCCTTCCTTCCGTCTGATTACTTGTCCTGTGTTCTTTTGCCTTTTATTTCACGGTACCTGGAGGAATTCCAGCTTCCCTCTGGTATATTCACACCGTTTCCATCAGCCAGCAAAGCGGGAAGGAAGTTGCTTAGCTAGAGACTTCACTTTGGCAACTCAGACTCTGTGAAAGCCCCAAATGACTGAGCAAATACAAATATTGGGGTAGAGCTGGCACATTCTGTGGAAAGCTAAAATATTTCTCCTACTGTTTTACATTTGCAATGATGTGTTAACATGACAGTAAGATGGTGAGAAACCTTTACCAGATTGTGATAAAAACTGAAAAGACAAATATATAAGAGTCCAGAAATTCTCCCTCTGCACCTGTCAGGGAGTTGGATCTTATGGTTCATGTCCAAAGATTTTCTTATCTCAAAAAATAAAATAAAAAATAATGAATTGTCTGCATAGAACACTGTACAGTAATAAGCTGCCACATTTAATCATTGTCATATTTCACAGTTGATTGCCAGAACTGACATGAAGAAAAGGTAGCTCACTCACTATCCAAAATGACCGCTAATATCCTAAGGAAATGCTGTGTAGTATATATTGTTCCTACAATGTAGTCTTGTCACGCAAGTGTGACCACTGTGTGAATAACTGCACATAAAACTGCTTGAAAGAGCCTGCAGGCAATGGCTTCCTTTTCCAATAGCAGTTATAAGTTTTGGATCTGGCCTTAATTGAAAAGGTTGCTATAGCAAGTTGTATGTCTTAATGAAAGAGCAAAGCAACAAGACATGAGATGTGCTATTTGGAAAAGAACCAGTGCTGTATAATTCCTCAGGATGGAAAGAAAATGAATGTTTTCTTTGAGCAGAAAGCTGTCATTTACTAGGCTACAAAAGAGCAGATATGTTGACAGTGCTTATGCTTAAAACACAAAAAAATCTGTGTAAGCAGTTAAGGAAAAAAATCTATAAAGAATGAGAGTTCTCTCAGAGTTAAGCTGTTTCATTTCTATCATTAGGAAAGCAACTGCTGCAGAGCCAAACATGCTACACAGAGGATCAGAAAGGATTGAACCATTATGGCAGAAACTGGCTGTATCCAGAGCAGAGGTTTTGCAATTGTTCCCTCTCCCATACCAGTAATTCATAGGATTCCCTGTAGTCAGAACCCGTCTATGACTTACCTTTCATTAAATATGAGCACAAGGTTATGGTGCTTTTATGTTAGCCATCTGGGACTAGAGTCTGCCTGAGCAGTAATGTCAGGTGGGGTAGATGCTATTTTATATCATCACAGAGCCAACCTAAATGTGCTGTTCTCTTACTGTGATAGCTACCTGAGAAGCTATTTCCTGTTGAATCCAGACAGAAAGTGATTTCTCTCTCTTTCTTTCCCTCTCTATTTGCTAAACACAATCACATAATTTCTCAAATAAAGGCTTTTCAACTGAAGAACGGTTTCTGAAAATTAATGGAAAAATAACATCAAAAATAAGAAAAATGTGGTGGCAATTAGCAGAAAGCTGGGGAAAATAAAATAGAAAAACAACATGTATTTTTTCATACATATGGTGACAGAGTGTGTAGTATGGTCCCTACAACAGTATCCTGATCCTTTCCCTCCTTTGTTTTCAGTGGACCTTGGTCAACATGATAAGTTAAATACATGTGACTTCCTGTGGGATGTGGGTCCTGTCTTGCCCTTTTCTCACTTACAAGCACCAACAGAAACACTCCACATCAGCTGCCTTTCAGTTTAGAGTTCAGCTTTTGAGGCAGAAAGCAGTTACCCATGTGAGTCCAGAATGTTTGAACTTGCCATTTTGTGCTTGCAAAAGTAGGCATCTTCCACCTTAGCCTCTGAAAACATATATTTATGCTACCTTTATGCACGTAAGTAGACATATCACTGGAAAAGCTCACATAGGTCAAGCAAAACACACATGTTTTCCCAAACAAGTCCTTACAATGTTTACTTTCATAATCAAGAAGGTGGTTCTGATTGATATTGGGAACAGTAAAGGCTGCCATAACAAAAATAAAAAAATGAGGAGGAAGCATGTGTAGTTAACTATCCTTTAATAAACTATTCAGTTGTCAGGGACTAGATAGAATACTTGAGACTTCTAATAGATCCATCATTCATTTAATCTACAGAATTATCTGTTCTAAATATTGACCACAACTTATTGGATTTGATGGCTAATGGACTGTATTTACTGGGAAGGATATATTACTAGGGTATGATTCGAATTCCCTTTTAGTTTCACACCAGGAGAGATGTGTTGTGCAAATTCCAATGTAGATCACAACTGAGTATAATTCAGTTTTAATCAATGTATTCTGCAATGGCTAGGAACACATTTAATTTGGTTCTAATTTAAAAAAAAAACATCATGATTGAAAATCTCAAAAATTACATCAAATACTTTGCAGGTACAGAGAAGAGTGATTCTTTTCCCTAGTTTTTCTTGTGATAGGTGAAGAGAGGGAAATTGAATTACATTAACTAATAGAAGGGACAATGGAATGACTCACAGAACTGATGCAGAGAACAAAGTTTTTCACTTGCAGGCTACTTGTTAAAAAGTGACCCATGTCATAATTTAGCTGGTTAATATCCTTAACATTTTTCAATATGCTCTCTAAACAGCTTTGGTATTCACAGTTACCAATAGACATATGGAAGAAAACCCTCTCACAACCATGATGGCAGCAGTTGTGGTAGTGTTGTTACAGTAGTTTTAGATAGTGAAGGTTTAGTGAAGGTTAAGCCCTCTGGTCTATCAAGTCTCAGCAGCAATCTAATTTCCTATTCTTTTATTTCCTTTTTTTTTACTCCTTCCTTTTCTCAACACTACTTTTATAAGATATGAACTGGAGGGTCTTTGAAAAATCAGAGCATCCTTATCTGCTAGAATAAGACAAATAAGCATGTAGATAGTAGTAATGTAACTGACAAGCTGTTAGTCTCTTCATAGGAGAGGCAAAGCCTGACTCATCATTTTTGTACATTTCTGTTATACTGTTCCCATGGCAGAATTCCAGTGGGCACATTTGTTACCTGCCGAATATCCATAGAGATCTTCCTAATATGGAGTAAAGTCAAACTGAAAGGTTTACGCATTCCTCCCATGTACCTCTACTCTGCAGGGAAAAATACTGGAGAACTAAAAAGCATGCATTTTTATCATAACTACGTGAAAACATGGAAATAAAAGAAAGAAGAATCTCAACACGAAGAAGCAGTACTGCAGATTTAAATTACTTGAAAATTGCTTAAATATTACCATGAGGAATCTCACAGTCCAGTAGATAGTCTTGCAACTGTATTAAAATTGCACATTCACAAAAACATTCCATATGATATTTATGTTTATGTAAATTAGATATATTCCTAGAGTCTACAAAAACTGATCTCAAAATAACTCATGCAGAAAATATTTGATTTTTGAGGATGAAGTCAGGAATTGAAGAAAAATGCAAATATACCATAAGAAGATCCAATTATTTATGTTTCTTAAAGGAAATAGAAGAAGGCAGGCACTGAAGGATAAAAGAAAAACAGCAAAATATTCACAGAATTCAAACCAGTTTCAGTTGAGATACAATTATAAAACTGGATAAGAGTATGTGTTCATGTTTACTCTTTCTTCTACCAGTTCATTTTATCTTCATCTTTAGCAGTACGAGTCAGCAGATATAAGTCGAATTCTGGATTGTAAGATTCAGTTTTGAAATCAAGCTGGCTGGATTTTTTTTCCTAGAATACACTGGTGGGGAAAAAAAAAAAAAAAAAAAAAAAAAAAAAAAAAAAAAAGTTGTTCTAGCATCAAAATAGACTGATTTCAGTGATGTTCTGAGTTCTGGTCAGGTGGTAAACAAACACTATCTGCCTATGAAGAACAATAGCTTTATTACTATAATGCAGGTCTGAAATACTGATAGAGGAATACTGTTGTCTCAAGTAAATGAAATGGAAATTTGACACTCTGTTTTCCATAAGTCGGTGACAGGTTCTTCAAAATACTCAGGCTGTGTTCATTCTCTCCTCAGACTATTTCTACAAGGTTAGAATCATAGAATTGTTTGGGTTGGAAGTTACCTCAAAGATCATCAGTTTCCAAACCCCATGCCACAGGCAGGACTGCCAGCCACTTGATCGTGTGCTAGACCAGGCTGCCCAGTGTCCCATCCAATCTAGCCTTAAACGCTTCCAGGGACAGGGAATCCAAACCTCTCTGAGCAACCTGTTCCAACACCTCACCACTCTCAGCAAACAGCTTCCTCCTGACATCCAATCTAAATCTCCCCTCCTTTAGTTTAGAACCATTCTCCCTGTCCTATCACTATCTACCCTTGTAAAAAGTTTATTTCCCTTCTGTTTATAATTTCCCTTTAAATATTGGCAGGCAGTAACGAGGTCTCCCCCTACCCTTCTCCTGTCCAAGCTGAAACAAGCCCAGCTCGCACAGTCCATTGATTCAGTGGAATATTCAGGACATGAGCCACAAACAGAATTTTTCATTTTGCAAATGTACATTTCTTCTGCAGACTTTAGAAAAAAATGAAATTGTCACTGGATTTTTATTGAACCCCAAAATGAGAAAACGTGTAACCTCCTTCCATTTTCATGTATTTCACGTATTTCCTAATGATCTGGTATGTGGATAGATTTGAATCTGATTGGAAAAAAGATTAAAGTGTATTTTTTTCCTGCAATTTTTCCATAGTGTCTCACAAACACCAGGGTTCAAACCATTCAAACCAACAGTGCTACACTGTATCAGCTTGTTATAAAACCTATCAAAGCTGCAGGCATATGGATGAAATTCCCAGGAGTCTTTTACTGGCATTTTCAACAAGTGTGACAATGTTTAGCACTCCCAGGGGCCAGCAAACTTTAAATGGCATTTTTCAGAAACTGCTGAGGCAATTTACTTACTGTTGCAGTGAAGTTTCAGGAGCCAACATCAGAAAAAAACAGCATGTGCTCTTCTGCCATATTGTAAAAATTCTCCCTTTTTTCCTTTTATGTGCTCAGAATCCCCCACACTTCTTTAACAGAATGTTTGATTCTGATTTCCTAGGGTTGATGCAAACCCATGGCAAATCCCTTAGAGCCACTGGGAAAACCAAGGCAGTGTAAGTGAAAGTAATCAAGATTGTAAAACATACGAAGTTTCTACAATGGGGTACGTTTTGGTTATTGTTACTTATTTTACAGAGTACTCTCGCAATCATATCAAGAAAACATTAACCCCACCTCCCACTGTTGAAGAGAAGGTCTGATGGAGATCACCTCTGAGCTGCATGGCGCAGAAACGCACTGTGCACACTTGCCCTTTGGATGGCTGCGCAGGAAAGAGTGCATACACGCAATCCAGAGCTGTTTGCAAAGCTGTTTGCTCAGGAGCAGTTCAAACAGACACTCTGGATCAAAGGAAGAGAAAGAGCTGGGCTTGCAGGATAGGCAAGTCTCTTTGGGTTGAACTGAGAAGGGCAAGAGTATCCATTGCTGGGAAAATTGCTCCTGTGATATGGCACAGTGACCCCTGGCTCTACAAAGCCCCTTCTATGGGGCTGATGTGCCACACAACCCATCTCCTCGTGGACATGCAGCAGACCAGTCCCACAATGCAGAACTACTAAACCACCATCCTTTGCTGTACAGAACTGACCATGTGTCCCCTGGTCCAGCCCTTTAACCTTCACGCTATTCATTCTATGGCAGTTTCTTGACTGAATACGTTATGCAGCAATTTGCCTTCCCCTAAGCTCTCACTGCAGAGAGGTTTCTTCACACCCCCACTAACAGGTACAGCTTCTATTGGTGAAGGTAATCAACTGGCACCATCTGCTTGAAAGAATAAATAGCAGGATATTTTCTCCAGCAATTCTGTAATATCTAAGTATGGTCCTCCCATCACACCCATCCCCTTCCCTTGCCTACCCACTATGCCAGCCACCCCCACATCCATACGCAGGAACATGTACTTGCAGAAAAAAAAAACTCTGGCTTAGAAGCAAGTTCACTCTAAGAAATGGAATTGGTGGGTAATAAATAGGCCTGTGTTATGCTGCTTTCATAAAAAAACCCACAAACACTCCCTGGGAGTAAGACATTTAAATGTGAACACGGGGTACTGTACATGCACAGCTATCTCAGAGTCCCTATTACCATGCACCTTTCACTGTGTTTCATTCTGTGCATTAAAAAAAATATAACCAGAAAGTTTCCTTTCATTAAGGTAAACAAAGAAAACCAAGGAACTGCCATGGCAAAATTGACACTGTGTAATACAAACTCTGCAGACTGGCATAGCAGGGGTTCCCAAGTAAGTGATGTTGCTTAGGAACAATAATAACATGTAGCCCCAAATCATCTCCTCCAGTTAGTCAGGAAGAGAGAATCAGTCTCCTGTCAAAAGCACAGAAAGGAAGAATATCACTCTCCTCCCTGGGTCTCACTTGCAGTCTTACTTCTGATGAGTTTCACCTGGAGAACAAGGAACAAATAAATCTCTGGTCCTGACAGGAACTCCTCCACAAAACTGATACTGGCAAAATCCATAAGTTCTTCAGAACTGCATGGCAATAGGCAACATATTGGTAAAGATGGCCCTCTAAATCCACTCAGCTCAACATCTTCCTTTGCCTACAGGAGGCCACAGAAAGGTTTCCCTGACCCAAAACATCTTGCCCTGACCATAGCTATGTCTACGGTAGTACAGGCTGAGTCACCCTTGGGCTTGGCTGTTGCCTGTTTTTCACATACTGTTTTTGCACGTTGAATCCTCAAAGTTTGATCTTGAGGGAAGATGATGGACATCTATCTATCTTTTATAGATGATGTCAGGAGAAATGCCATGTGTTGCTTCTCTTCACAGAGGTTCTGGGAGGTCATGTGCAGCTGAAGTGCTCCATTGTGCCTGTCTAGGCACTGCTACTCAGAAGTGCCAGAAGACATCCCTACTGCTGCAGCTGATCTTCACTTCAAAGTTCAGTGCAAATCATTTCTTTTCAGAATCACCTTTTTTCCACTTTATCATGAGGTCCCTTGAGTTTTGCAGCTGAGAAGCTTCTGTGATTTTTTGGAGTTTACATTAAAAATTATGAATATATACTGAATTATTATTTCTGGTAATTATGTTCATTTTTGTGCCTCCTGAGGTCATTTAGAGTTTTGTCTCTTTCTTGTATAATTATTTTAAATGACACAGCAGTAGTCTTGGAAACAGATAGCAGAGCTTTGTACCTAACATCTAGTTTTGTACAATGAGTTAAGTAAAAATACACTGTTCCATTGGAGAAATAAAACCATTCTGGATAGTGGTGGCTAGAGCTGCCTCGAGCTATCCCTGCCACTTCAATAAAAGCCTAGCTGTTGGTCTATTTGACATAGCAACTTCAAAAAAGAAATGCACTCTCATGAGATGGGTTAATTCAGCTACAGGATGGGATGCAATAGCCTAGGATGAGAAAACCTTGGGTTTAGTTCCCACATCTCAGGTATCCTGAGTAATCTGGGTAAAAGTTCTGGGCAACAGAAAGCAGCCGTTTCTTCTCTACTGTTTAGTGAAATATTTGGAATGCTTTCATTTTCAATTTCTTCTGATGTTGAAAAGGAACAAATTTAACATCTTGAAACGTCTCACAAAATTGCTTTCTTTCTATTCCTGATCAGGAAACATCAGTTCGTACTTTTATTACTGACTCTGATTTTCTTTATCCATTTTTACACAAACTCCCACCCCTCTCACTTGAACAATTTGCTGCACATCCCATCCCATATTTACGTCATCAGATCTATGTGCAGCAGTAGGCTTTTAAACTCTGTCTTTGATAGTCTCTCTCTGTGAGGTGTCCCCCTGGGGAAGCATCACAATGTATATACATCATATGAGGGATGCTCCAAAAGTAATGCCTCCTATTTTATGATGACATATGACATCAGAGGCAGATGTTGGTGGTTTGGCAGTAGAGGCTGAACCTTCTCACTATTATTCCACTATGTTTTGTTGCTGTGTGGCAGATGGCAGCAGAGAAGCAGTCTGACAAATTGGTGTCTGACATGGCAGAGTGTATGAAACAAAGGCATGTCACTGAATTCCTCCAAGCAGAAAAAATGGCACTCGTTGATGTTCATACTTGCTGAACATATTTATGGAAAATAAACAGCCAGTGTGAACACACCGAGGCAGCGGGTGGCAAAACACTGTGAAATAATCACTTACCTTCACTGGTGTTAGCAGTGCAGGCTCTTTTTCATTGCTGGTGAAAATGCACAGCTAATGGTGGTAACTGTGTTGAAAAATAATGTTTTGTAGTTGAGAATTTGCTCTATTGAATAACATTATTGTGCTCTTTGTATCTGATGTAGTTTCCATGGAACTAAATAGGAAGCATAACTTTCAGATTGACCTGCACTAGTACAGCAAATATTAATACTTGTGATAGAATCATAGAATATCTTGCTTTGGAAAGGACTTTAAAGACTGTACAGTTCTAACTCTCCTGCCTTAGTCAGGGACATCTTCCACGACATCAGGTTGACCATATCCCCATCCAATCTGGTCTTGAATGCCTGCAGGGATGGGGCAGTCACAGCTTCTCTGGGCAACCACTGCCTCTCCACCCTCAAAGTGAAGAATTACTTTCTAATGTCTAATCTAAATCTACCTTATTTAAGCTTAAAAGCATCACTCCTTGTCTTATTAGTACACTCCCTGATAAAAGGTTCCTCCTCCCCTCCCCCCCCCCACCATTCCTGTAGTCCCTCCGTAAGTACTGGAAGCCTCCTATAAAGTCTTCTCAGAGCCTTCCCTTCAGGCTGAATTAGCTCAGCTCCCTTTTTCTTTCTTCGTAAGAGAGGGTCTCCAGCCCTGTGGCCCTCCTCTGGACCTCTGGACCTTCTCTGGAACCATTCCAAAAGTCCATGTCCTTCCTGTGCTGGGGTCAGTGCTATTGCCATTCTAGAAACATATGAAATGTGCAAATTCCTTAAAAATAATTATTTTATAAGCATGAGACATTGTCTTTGCTTGTGTGCATGATCACCCAAGGGAAGAATGCACCATGCAAGTCAGTGAGGATAGGTTTTGCTAGGAGCAGGAGTAAATGACATCTTGCTTTCAGGAGCTCAGAGCATAGCCTTTGAGCACTGCATTGGGTTGGAGGGCAGGGATGGATCTGAGCCAGGAGTTATGGAGGACATGTCACTGATCTGACAAAATATTGACACAAGCAATTGCTGGCATCAGTAACCAGGACATTTATGCATTTTTCATTGCTTATTAAAGGCTTTATCTATTAAAAATCCACTAGGATCAGCTCTTAAAGCTTGTTTAATAAAATCCTCCATGTTATTTGAGATTATGTGTTATCCCTTTGCAACTATTTTGCATAATAGTATTTGAAATGAAGGTTTACGCATAACAGCTTAAAAGACAGCATTACCTTGAAAGTTGTGTTGTATTTTTTAATTAGTTAATGTGAGAATCAATAATCAAGATATGTTAAAAGTATTTATAGAGCATAAGACAAAATAAAGAGAACAACTGTGATAATTTATTCCAATATTCTGTCAAAAAATGTCAAAGATATTTTTATGTAACTGAATGATTTAGATCCCTAAGTTATTAACTTCTCCTCTTCAAAACCAATTCCCCATCACATCCTCAAAGAAAAATAAACATTTGAGGGTATTTCTCAACTTAAAATTACCTTTTATGTTGGTTGATTTTCATAATAATAACTAGCTTACAAATAAAACTTGACAATTTTATTTCATTACTTGAGGAAAAAAAAATGTCTTTTTATGAAAGTAATGATTGAAATCTGGCCAACTAGAGATTTAGAATCTCCAAATTATATTTTGGATTATAAGTGACATACAAGATGATTGCGCAAGCTATGGGGAGTAATATTCCAAAAGAAACAAGACTTCCAATCTATTAAAAAAATATATGCTGTAGTAGAAAGATAGTATTAATTAAATAAAGTCAGTGGTCTCTGGAGGCCTTCTGGAATGTAAGTTCTGTTCTTGTTCCTTCTTGAATTTTTCTACAGAAATAATTTAGCACATTTCAGTCCGTTGAAATTTCTGACAATTCCAGTTAACAGCAAAACAATGTGCAGATATGGGAGCGATGTTTTCTCCTCTCTAGTAGGCAGGTGATTGACGTATACCAATTCCCTTTCCTCCTTTCAGTCTCAGCTGGCCATGCTGCTTTCCAGCAGGCCAGCAGCTCTGCTGAAGCCTCAGTTTCCTGGTTCCCAAAGGTACTCAATAATATTAAACCAGAGTGACTAAGTGCATACTCTTCTTTTCCAAATAGGATTACAGGCAAGGAAAATCCATTGTTCATGGTTAAACTGAAATTTTTAAATGTTTTCCTATTGTTTGAATCAAACCAAATAAATATGAAAACAAAATAAATAAATAAAAATGTTTATAGTCAAAGCTTTGAGTGTAGAAGAAACATATCTGTTAACTAAGAGAAATAATGTCAAAGGGATCAACTTTAACATTATTTGGTTTAGTGGCTCATTTGCATTTTGTTTATCTTTTTGCTGTTTTGTTTATACTGTTTTTGTTAACTTTGTCCTCTGACCTTGGCTGATATAAGTAACAGAAAAAGAACCCACAGTATTTTAAGTCATTTTTGCCCCTCTGGGAGTGTATATATTTGGCCATACTGAAAATAAAATGCATCATCCATCTCAGCATCTAGTTCTCTCATCATTGATTGCCTTTAATTATTCTCACTTTATAGGTATAAGACTTGAAAGCAATGGGTGTCATTTTCAGCTGGCTAAGCATTAATGGATGATTATTAACAAGAGAACTACTCTGCCTTGCCAGACCAGGCTAAAGCAAATTAGTTATTTGGCCAATGTATGTTTTTATTTTCCACATATTTACAGAAATGAGTAGCAGTAGCACGGCAGCTATTTAAGTGTATGTTGCATTATTTAATGAAGAAATCTAGACACTCATTTTCCTTTGTTCAAAGTTCAGCTTCAAAACTAGTTCATTATCATTTTGTCAAGTGTAATACGCCGGAGACTTGTTTGTTATGAAACTGTACCCAAACAAGCAGTGGTAAGTGCCATTCCCTATTAAAGAGCTGGTGGAGAGCTGGGTGTATGGGGCAGCTAACAGTCAGAAGGTGACAAACAAGGCCATTATAAATCACAACAGTCAATTAGTTACAGTGTTTCGCCTTACCTTGTGTTTGAACCCACTTGGCCCATTCATTGGTAATAGGCTGAACACTTTGTAATTGCTACAGAATTCCCAAGATATGGATGTAATACCAAGTTTTTGCATATGTTGAAATAAGGTTAATGGGAGGTCAAATATGTCTTTTATTTTGTCATACTATGGAGTTACTAATCAGCAGTAGAACCCATTTGTTTATGCCATATTTTTAGTAAATAACTCCTCTTTCATAGTAGAGGAGGTCACATGTATCAAAAGTCGAAGATTTAGCATTTGGGAGGATCTTATGAAACGGCTGACCTATTAGGGGTATAACTATGGTGAAATGGTTGTAGGAATGTGTTATTAATTTTTATGCTCCTGAGATCAGGGATTATGTTTGTATTTGCAAAGTACTCGCACATTTTGAATACTAAGGAAATCTCAACAGTGTGACAGAGCCCAGTCTAAAAGTTTATTTTAACTGTTAGGTATACCAGTGGATTTCAGTGAGCATGTTGTGAAACAAAATATCTCTATTTCCAAGAAGGAAAACATCTAGCACCTCTTAATTTTTCTAGAAAGGTCAGTTGACTTGAGTGTTTCTATCTCCCCTTGCAATCAAACATGGTTCAATTTGTTTTTTTGTTTTACTTCTCTGAATTCTCTTGGATGTATTTCAGGTACTGTGAAGAATGTAGTCTGTTGGATGCTCATCTTAGAAGTATAGATAAAAAAGCATCTGTATTACTCACTATATTATTTCAATACCAAGAGATGGCTCAGAGTTCTTCTATGTAATCATTGCTTCAATGCACAAAATAAGAGTTCTTTGATTTTTAATATTCCATAGAATAAAGAAAATTATTTTAAGCAATAGATAAGAAGAATAAAAGGAGGCAGCAAAAAATACTAATCAGCATAGTTTACAGCTAACATAACAACATAATTAGTTCATTACATTATAGCTTTGTATATGCACTCTGGAATCACTGAGTTATTTTACTCCTGTATCATACTACAAAATTTTATCTAATGCTCTCCTGAGTAACTGTCAATAAACCGTTACACTTTTACAGTCTTTTGCCCCCCATTGCATTTTTTTATGCAATGGGTGCTGGAGTGGAGGGTGCTTTCCTGGCCATTCCAAGCTTTTCAGGTTTGAATCGGTCTCGGGAACTCTCTCTCTCCTATTTTATTTGATTTATTAGTCTTAATTTCAATCAGATTGTATTATATTGTGTTATCCTGCATTCCGATATCATAGCTAGTAAAATAAGTTTTCCTCCATAGATTGTTGCTGCTGTTTCTGTTTTCCTCTCCTCCTTCCCATTTTGTGGGGTGGGGAGGGAAGGGCAGGGGCCTACCGCCCCCTGTCACAGGTGTAAATTGATCGAGTTAACTCCGTGACAGATTTTCCTTTCCGTCCAGCAGCAGGCTTTTGAACAGATTAAACAGGAAATAGCCCGTGCCGTGGCCCTAGGGCCAGTACGAATGGGACAGGGTGTAAAGAACATCCTCTACACTGCTGCTGAAGAGAAAGGCCCCACTTGGAGTTTGTGGCAAAGAGCCTCAGGAGAGACCCGAGGCCGACCCCTGGGATTCTGGAGTCGAGCCTACAGGGGGTCAGAAGAAGGCTACACTCCAACTGAAAAGGAGATCTTAGCAGTGTATGAGGGGGTTCAGGCTGCTTCTGAGGTAATTGGTACTGAAACACAGCTCCTTCTGGCACCTCGACTGCCAGTGCTGAACAGGATGTTTAAGGGAAAGGGTCCCTCCACCCATCATGCTACTGATGCCACTTGGAGTAAGTGGATTGCACTGATTACACAACGAGCACGGATGGGGAATCTCAGCCATCCTGGAAGTGATCATGGACTGACCTGAAGGTAAAAAGTTTGGAACATCACCAGGAGAAGAAGTAGCACGTGCAAAAGAGGCCCCACCATACAATGAACTACCAGAAAATGAAATGTGCCCTGTTCACAGATGGATCATGTCGTATTGTGGGAAAGCATCGCAGATGGAAAGCCGCTGTGTGGAGCCCCACATGACAAGTTGCAGAGGCTACTGAAGGAAAAGGAGAATCGAGCCAATTTGCAGAGGTAAAGGCTGTCCAACTGGCCTTGGATGTTGCTGAACAGGAGAGGTGGCCAATGCTTTATCTTTACACTGACTCATGGATGGTGGCAAATGCTCTATGGGGATGGTTACAGCAGTGGGAGCAAAATAACTGGCAAAGAAAGGGTAAACCTATTTGGGCTGCTGAGCTGTGGAAAGATATTGCCGCCCGCATTCTCCACCAAAAATCTGTCACGGAGTTAACTTGATCAATTTACGCCCGTGACAGGGGGCGGTAGGCCCCTGCCCTTCCCTCCCCACCCCACAAAATGGAAAGGAAGGGAGGAAAACAAAAACAGCAGCAACAATCTATGGAGGAAAACTTATTTTACTAGCTATGATATCGGAATGCAGGATAACACAATATAATACAATCTGGTTGAAATTAAGACTAATAAATCAAATAAAATAGGAGAGAGAGAGTTCCCGAGACCGATTCAAACCTGAAAAGCTTGGAATGGCCAGGAAAGCACCCTCCACTCCAGTACCCACTGCCAGGCAGTAAGAGACCACCCCACCCAGAAGGGCCAGATCCCATGACTTCTGTAATGTATAGGGATAGGTGCCTGGAATTGGAGCATTAACATAAAACCATGACAGTAGGGTCATTGTTCTGAAATATATATATATATATATATATACCAAAGGTTCAGTACCTATGAAGAATGCCACAACTTAAGTGGTCCCCTTATAGAAGACAAAGAAAAATATTCTCCAGAACTTCTGTGTCAGTGAGGAATATGCTTCACAGGTGATATTGAACAGCATGAATTAGTACGAATATGTGATATTTCCCACAGAAAACACTGCATGTAAGGTCAGAATTGTGGTGGAGCACAACTATTTGACTGAGAACCACTGCTGTTATTAAAGACAGATGTCAAAAATAAGAATTCAGCGAAAGTAACATCTTAGATAACTTTGTCTCTTAATAACTAACGTCATATAGTAGTTCGTTACCTGCATACAGTTCATGTAGTGGACATAACTCACATTTTCACCAACTTACCTTTGTCCCACTCTAGCAGAATGAAGAGGGTGGGCACTTGTGAGGCCACATACCTGGGACAGTGTCTATTCTGGGGTTCCCCAGTACAAGACAGATATGGAACTACTGGAGAGAGGCTAATGATGGATCATGAAGATTGTGAAGGGTTTGGAGCATCAATACTATAAGAAGAGGCAGAGAGATGGGATTGATCAGCCTGAAGAAAAGGAGGCTCCTATCCATGTCCATAAATACCTGCAGGGAGAGTACAGAGAGGAAGGATCCAGATTTTATCAGTGGTACCTGGTGCCAGGCCTGGAGGCAATGGGTGATGGAGTACTGGCACAGGCTGCCCAGAGAGGTTGTGGAATCTCCTCCCTGGAGACGTTAAAAAGCCACCTAGATATCTGTGCTCTGGGCATCCCTGCTGAAGCAGAGGTTTGGCTGTATGAAACCATAGGTCCCTGCCAATGTCAACAATTCTGTGATTCTGTAACTGTTAGGAAGTATTAGTTCACTAAACCAAAGTTATTTGCTGGCTTGTGTCTGTTTTGATAAAATTTCCAAGCAAGGAGGTCATCAAGATTTTCTATTTTTGGCTTTCCTAGGCATAAAGATCATCCTCTCCCAGTCCTGCTGGGACTGAACTGTCAGGTAAGATGAGAGAGAAACAGATTTAAACTTCTATTCTGCCTGACTTAGGTCAAGGATTTATCACATATCTCACTTATCTGTCCTAATCAATACTACAGGTAAAGTTGTCTTCCACCATTTCTCTTAAAAAATATATATATATTTTCAAGACATATCAGGATCAAGACAGACAAAGGTTGAAACCTCAATTTGTGCTTGTGAGATATTTGCTCCTTGTACAGTTGTATCCATGAGCTATAATTAGAGGCATTATGCTTTCCATTTACAGGAGAATCCGTATCTGTTTCATATGTTAATTGCTACTGGATTTAAGCTCCAAGTTCAGAATAGTAATTCCTCTATTCATTTTTTTTCCATGGATTTTTTAAATTACAATATTTAATAACCATTTTATTTCAGTATTATATTCTTTCTCTGTGAAACCCTGCCCTAATTTTTATTACATAGCAATTCCAATTTTAAAACATTAAGAAATTTTTGTAAAGCTTTCAAATGCTGAGCATCTCACAGGAATACACTTGAGGTTGGAATTATAAACAGTAGAGCCCCCAAATCATTGCTAGGTTTAGCATAAATCAAATGGATCCTCACGAAAAATCAGTAGACATGAGATATCTCAGAAAAGCATATCTTTATGTTATATTTCAAAGAAGAAAGTCAGGAATGCACTCATTCATGTCAACATTGTAGGTACAGGGAACTGGTGGTGTCCATCAACTCTTCTCATCTATCCTTTTAGCTTTATGGCTCTTGACTTTCCAGGCTAAATGTTTTTATTTTTTTTACTGACACTGGGGAATGTTCTGACTGTAATGGCTTTGAGGGGCAGCTGTAGATACTGTATGGAGTCTTCTGGACATTCACTTCATACCAGCAGGTTCCTCCCAGTCTTCTGATTATCTGGTGGAGAGCTTCACCAGATTATTGATTGCTAAGTGTATACATGTTTCATAACATAAGCTTGAACAGAACAGTGTTCATTCACTTCGCTGCTGAGAGTTTGACATACATTACTCACAGTTCTTGACCTTTCAGCCACCTGGTTCATTGTGTCACTTAGGCATTCCCTGGTCTCTATGAAAAACATTGTTGAAGTTTCCTCTTCTCCTATACATACCATCCTGTCATATCCAGCCTCTCCTGCCTAATTCTTTGTATATCCTTTCACGTGATGCCCAGGAAAGAATTTCCTTCATTGAAAACATATCATTTTTTATAATTCAGATTTATATTACTATTATTTCTCCCTTTCTATCTATTATTCTTGCTGCAATAATGGGCACACCCTTCTGAGTCTTAACAATCATTCTCTAAAACCCAGCTTTTGGCATGCTGCGTTTCTATTAGCTGTTCACAGATTGAAAGTTTTAGAGCAGCTAAAAGACATTGGCAGTAATCATATGTACTTAAGATAACAATGCCAGTCCTTTAAAATCAACTGTTAGAAAATAGGCATATGAAGAGAGAAAATGAATATCTACAGTTTTAACGTATCTGCTTTTCTAATTTGACATTTTTTCCTTTCAAAAATAACTGCCAATTTTATATTCCTTTTAAATACTCCTTAAACCAGGCTTTATTTCTTATTTATTTATTTTTTCTAACATATTCATATTAAAAGTTCTTGGGTTTTTCATGGCAATGTCAGAACAAGTCAACATGAATACATGCACAGACCTGTGCTTGTTGGATTTAAATCCCTGGCAGCTGCAGAGCTGTTTCAGCCTCATATTGAGCCTGAGTACCTTGCCTCATTTATGTGAGGAGCTTCTGTCTGTGGCAGTGCTACCTTCTGCTCATCATTTCTCAGCACTGACATTAATTTAGGTTATCTGTCCTTACACAGCTGCTACTTTTTGCAGAACCACTAAGAATATAACTATGAACAAGACTTCTTTCATTCTCTTTCATTTTTAGTTGAAATTGGCCAATGCAAACTGCTAAATGGGAATTGAGAGACAAGAAGCATGAAAACATTTTGTTAGGAAATCATGTAAAATATTTAGAAAGAGAAATCAAGTAAAATATCAGGATTAGAGAGTTAAAAAGAAGTCTTCCTATTTTCTTAGTTTTGCTGTTTCATTCTCTGGTTTGGAGAATGAACTCTGAAATTTGGAAAAAGCAGAAAGTTGAAAGCTCAGAATTACGAGTGCCTGTTAAATATGGCCATCTTATATATCTTTGAAAAGTGTATTTTTTTTCCTGCTCAGTTAATGTGTATTGAAGCAGAAATTAACCCTCTTTTGGCTCCCATGAACAGAGCTGAGCTCACTGGATCCCCCTATTACCTGCACTATGGTTAAAGCTGAACTCACCCTATAACAAGATAACCTGTGTTTTAGCAAGGAGAAGCCAGTCTCACCCATGCTTTAAACGAGAGGCAGCCAGGCAGAGTATAGGAAGCAAGGCATCCTATTTGGATGCTATGTGGAAAGAAGCCAGAGTCCAGGAGAGGAAAAAGAGAGCAAGTTGGCAAAAAGAGAATAATGACCCTATTTATTAAACTGATGCCATGCAAGATTACCAAAGGTGGCAGAATCGTGATTACAAGATTAAAACAGTATGAAAAACATTTCATATCAATTGTAAAGTCATCAGGTTAACAGCTGTAAAGTCTCAAGTATGTTAATGTTAACACTGGGAAGCAGATCAATTGCCAGTGGAGGAAGGTGCTCTTTCTCATTTGTGAAAATGTCAAGAAATACGTGGTCACATCATCATGTTGAGAAGTCCTTTAATTAATAAATATTTACATACATTTGACTGAAATTTCATCACACGTTTGTTATTATTTTAATGCACTTTTCCTCCACCCCCTTTACTCTTCAGATTTCCTTTGGTCACTGACATATACAAGGGCTTCGTTGTGCATCAAGAGCCTCCTCCCCATGGAGTGATGTGAACCAAAGACACTGTGTTTTCCTTCCTTCCTGCAGAGATTTTCACTCCTGGCTGACATTACACATTTTCAGGGACCACAGAGATGCCCAAACCTTCTGATAGCCGTCATCAAGTCTTTTCTCTGCTGTATTAGAAAAAACTCTATGGGTCACAAGAAGTCATTTTTTCCACATACAATGAAATGTTTTTTTGCTTTAATGTCTTTCAAAATTTTCCCACTTGTTTTGTAAAGCATTTGGAAGAGGCTGAAGGGAGGTTTGCCCTGCCTTAGCTCTCTCTTTTCCCACGCTACTGTCTCTGGCCTGAGAGAAAACAAAGGGCTCTCCCCATCCCATGTAAGTCTTTATCCTCAGAATAGACACTGGGCTGCAGAGTGTGGGGCCTCACAGCACACATTACTCTCCCAGATGTAAGTGCTCAGCATATATCTCCCACCCCCGGATCATTTATTTTGTCAGCTGTATATTAAGTTTCTCCCCAGTGCTACAGTTCCTTGAGAAGGCATCTGGAGGGCCATCAAGGTTCTCTTTATATATTTATATTTCCCAGGCAGATTGCCAATACTTGCATGGATATCTATGTGTACAAAGATGGTAAATAAATGTCTGTATACGTCCTAAAGAATTCCTGAAGTTTTCCATTCCAAAAAGTAGACATTATATTCCTCTCACAGGCAGAAATGTGAGTTAAAAACAAGGAAATAGTTAAGCAAAAGGAAATTTGAAAGACAGGATATCCCTATGGCAGGCCCAGAAGCAATAAACACAGGCAACTAGTCTGATTCCTTAGGGAAGAGGCACAATGTCTTAGGTATCTTCCACAGCTGGACACCTGTCTCCTGGAGTTAGCATCCCATGTGTGGACCACTGGTATGACTCACTACTCTTCTCTCATGAGAGTTTGAGCATGAACCAAGATGAACTGAACAAGTCCTCTGCTTTAACCCATGACTGCAAAGGAGAGACTGAGACTTAGATCTTGACCATTTGAGAAAAGCAATTGATGATTAATTCATGCCTGTTCACAGCAAGAATACTGTCCAGTTCTCTTGTGCTGGAAATATAAAAAACAAAAAGCTCTGCCTTTATTTTTTTTCTCCCAGTTGTATAGGAAAAGGACGACTTCAGAATTAGTGCTAGACAATGTCTGCAAACATATACCAAAAAAAAAAGGAAAAACTGGGTCATGCGTATTCTGTTACCTTAAACTCAAGAAAAGAAGTAGCAGCTGTTTCTAATGAAATCAAATATAAAGCCTGGTCTCTAATTTCTGATGTGAAAACTCAAGTTCAGCTTATCATACAAGGCAGCCTTCTTCGTCACCGGTTTGAGTACATTGAGCTGAAGCAAGAAGATAAAAGTGAAGTTTAAAAAATGCACACCCAATATTTTCAACCAAAAAAGAAATCTCATTTTTACTAGCAATTTTAACAAGAGTATATAAAATACAAATTTGTTGTGTTTTATTTTTAAAATACCAAATTTTGTAAAAAAATAATTTGGAAATCTTAAACTAGTTGTTCTGTACACATCTTTATATTGTTGCCTCAAGTGTTTTTTCATAACAGATCTTAATATGCTTCCTAGAACTGAAGCTTGTTGAAACATGAACTGAAAAGATTTGTGACATTTTTCAAAATGTGATAAAATTAAATGTGGATTTCTTTTGTTCATGACTTTTTTTTGCAGACATGTTAAAGGAAATAAGTGATCTTTTTATTTCTAAATATAAATCTTACATTAACAAGTTGTAGTAAACCATACGAACATGTGAATACAAAGGCACAAATGTTTGAATTTCCAGTGAAATGATCAATAAAATTATTATTAAGAGTACAATCTCTTTTAAAATCTATATTTTTGTAATTTTTTTTTTTTTTTGTATGCTATACAACTGATGGAAGAGGTAAAAACAAAGAGTTACAAGAATTACTGTGAGTTCTGCTTTTAAGTGAGAACACTTTTTTCAGCAATAAAAAAATGAGTAGACAGTTCCACTCACCTTTAGACAAAATGTATTCTTCAAAAGACTGAGGCCTCAATATAAGTACACCCCTTTCCTCCATTTCTGTCTTGGCAGAGATTTAGCGCATTGTACGAACAGAAGTGTGTGGGGATGAACTGTTTTTATCACTCAGTAGCGTGCTGGTAGCTATAAGATGTTAGCAATAAGTGATGCAATTAAGTGTTTCTTAGAGTGATCTTCATACATAATTATGGTTCCATTTGGAACTAAGAGTCACTAATAACACTACCTGCCCTGTAATTAGGTGACTACCTCGTATTTCTTATGTACCCACAAGCTCTACAGAAAGAACAAGCTACTATGCAGTACTGCAAAAAGCCATCTCTCACCAAGAAAAAATAGACACCATCTAGTCAATTCAAAATGTATTTAAAACTGTCTGTCCAGAACTAGCACTGATCAGAACAACCTTTGTTTTCTTCTAACTGCATAATTAAATTTCAGACTTAAATATCTTGTCGATTTTCCAAAAACCTTTTGGTTTTTATTTCCATACAGATCTGGTGTGCATGGATATATTTTATTACAGATATCTTGATGGACCCAAAGAGAGACCTCATCAAGGTAGTGAGGAAGCAGGTGCTCATACAGAGCACCAGAGAACACATAGTGTCACAGAGGAACTTGTCCCTGTTTTATTTGAAGGATCTGGAGCACAAGTATTGTGAAGAATAGCTGAGGGAACTGGGATTTCTTAGTCTGAAGAAGAGCAGGCTCAGAGGAGATCAAATTGCTCTCTTCCACTCCCTGAAAGGAGGTTGTAAGAAGGTGGGGTTTGGCCTCTTTCCCAAGTAACAACAATAAGATGAGAGGGAATAGCCTTAAATTGCACCAGAGGAGGCTTAGATTGGATATTAGGAAAAAGTTTTTCTCAGAAAGAGTGGTAATACATTGGAACAGGCTGACTAGGAAGGTGGTGTTCAAGAACTGTGGTGATGTGGCACCAAGGGACATGGTTTAGTGGGCAATATTAGTGATAGGTGGATGGTTGGATTGGAGGATCTTAGTGTTCTTTTCCAACTTTAATGATTCTCTGATTCTATAAGAAGAACAGGAAGAGACCCATGGATCGATTGATCTATCTATCTATCTATCTATCTATCTATCTATCTATTTAAGGCCTTATTTGTAACTGCCCAGGGCTTTTGTTTTGATAAGTCAACAAAAAAGCCAACAATTAGACAGAGAAAGATGTTGGAAGGCATATTTTTACATAGGGGGCATCTGGATTTCATAGTAGAATCTCTGTTTCTTTCTGAGAAGAATGAGGGATACTTTGGTTTTATGCTAGAAAACGTTGACAAGAGTGTGGTTTTCTAGCAGCTGAAGATTTGGATTTTGTTTTACTGAATCATTTCAATTCTCCATTTCAAAAATTGTTGCAGCCTCGAACTCCCCCCCCTCCACCAATTCCTCATATGGGCACCATCACACATCCATGACATTATCTGGGAGCGACACAGCTGCCACCAGCAATGCCCACCATGAGAGCAGCATTTGGTACAGCCGCATCATCCCATGCAGTCCTATCTATTGGCAAGAATGTCTGGAAAATAAAGTTCCCCAATAAGTGCCTGGGGGCAGGAGAACCTCTCTCTGGCACTAACCCTGTTAAGACAAGAGCTCTCGAGCTAAGGATGTCTGCTACAAGCTGAAAATGTGTTCTCTTGCAGTGGGAACACAGCTCTCATAGGGTGATGTCTGCTCTCCCGTACATTTTTAACACCCAGTGATGATCACTGTGGCCTATGTTCACCCAAGAGGAAAAGCTGTCTCTGTTTATGTTGTCTGTTTCAGCTGTGTACCTTAGCCCTGCATCTAAGCGTGATTTTTGTAGGTACCATAAACATTAATAAGAGCAGTGAATATGAAGCCAGAGCGCTGCTTTGTGAGTAATTATAGGTTTCTCAAATAACGTAATTTCCTAGTTAACATTAGAAAAGTGACTGAGAATTGCAATAAATATAAACATATGGATGTGGGTGCCTCATTTCTGATATCAGCATTTTCCTGCAAGCAATTTAAATGAGAGAAGAGCAAAAGGAACTTATTTTTAGAGTGTGCTTTCCATAAGCATTTATAGGGCTGAATGAAGTTTACAGAATAAAAGTGCAGTCACCTTGAAATAAACACTAATGTGAATTTTAACTAAAAGTCATAGCTCCATTTGAGTGCAAACGTTTTACAAAATATTGAGATGAATGGCAGGGCAGGATTTGGATTTTTCCAATACTTTCTTTATAACATGAAAATGATTTATTTTATTTTATTTTTTTGTTGGTCCATCAATATGACCTTCACTGAACTGCTTCAGCTGGCACAGCAGACACAATGGCCGAAAAGTATGAACTCCTAGCACTTATCTGAGGTGAAAGACACCAATGAAGGTTTTTGGCATGGCAAGTTATTTAGACCTACTTCAAAAATAGCTTTTTTTTTTTTTTTTGCTTTTGCTTTCCTTCTAATTCTTTTTTTTTCCATAGGCTGCAAAGGACAGGATCTTGTCATCTAATTCACCAGGATAAGAGAGATTTACAGGCAGTGACCTCAGAAACTTGAATTTCTTGTCAAAATAAATTCTTTTTTTCAAGACAATATTTTTGCTCTCCTCATCAATATTTTTCCCAATAGGGATCAGTATTGGGTTTCAGTACCACTGTACAGTTTTTTCATTGGAAGCAGGGAAGAAAAAAAGGGTGGTGCACACACTAGCTTGTTAGAACTGTTTTGAGTAACAGAAGTATACAGAGGCTAAATGTATTTTTGATATTAACTAAAAAAAAATGACCTGGAGAAATGGAGTCTATTTACTTGCTGAAGATGAAAGGATTGATGCTGTAATAGAGACAGCTAAGTGCAACAAATCAAAATCTAAGTACAAAGATGCAAATGCATCAGGGAAATTGGATGGAGAAGTGCCGTCCCAGGAGTCAGATCTCTGTTCAGAAGCCCACTGAATTTGTATGACCTAGCTTCCACAGGGCTGAAGGGCTTCAAAAGGAAGCCCAAATGAGGAAGCTCTATTGGCTTCCAGTTACCTCTTTATAAGGTTTCCACCTTATCTACTCCAGTGAATCTGTGTGGGATGCTGTCACGAAAGCTAACATCTCTTAGGAGGAAGTTGGCTGGTAAGCAGAGAAAAGACTGAGTAAGCCACTCGAAGTATTGGCAGCACACAGAGTCAAGGTGAAATAGAGTCATCATAAACCAAACTATCTTCCTGTGCTGAAGAGGGAATAGAGGGTGACTGCCCCAGATGAAGCTAGAGATTCCTTTCAGAGGATGCAGAATCTGGATTCTAAAAATGAATACTGCAGGTTTGGTGACACACTATGAGACAGAAACAGGGATGAATGTGGTCTGTAAGGCCATACATACAAGACATAAAACAAAATTAACAAATGGAACTTCAAAAGATAAAACAGACATGGAATCCATCTAGAGCTCTTTCACATCAAATTCAGCTCTCCTAGGACTGTCCCAGTGCTGAGGTACCTGAGCCAGAGGCCCGTGGAAGCAAAGCTGTTAGTTCCTCGCCTGTGCAACCTGGTGTAGGGAACCTGCTTTGGCAGGGGTGTTGGTCTCGATGATCTCTAGAGATCCCTTCCAACCCCTACAATTCTGTGATTCTGTGATTCCTTCCTGGGACATGCTCAGCCTTTCACAGCAGAAAGACATCTCTGGGAGAAGATTCACAGCATGTAGGTTAGACAATCATTAGGCTATTAAATGCGGTGCTCTGAATCATGCTCTGCAGGAATATACCATTCTCCATTTTCTACCTCCACAGCCTGGATTCCTAATTTAGGTACAGTGAATACCAGCCTGAATAACTAACAGGTTACTTACTGTAGGTAAGCATAAAGAGGAACTTTTTCTTTCAGAGGATAGAGTGAAGCCCATAAAAATTAAGCCTGTTCATGAAGATACAAGCATACTATGCAAGGCACACAAGTAACTTTTTGAATTCACCGTAATGACTGATATGTGTGAAGTATCTATAGAAGTGGTGCTTCAGCTGAAATTATAAAAGTACTTCACAACCAGTAAAATACAACTGCTTCTTTTTTATTTTTTTTTCCCAGGATAACAGAATTTATCAAAAATCACAAGACATGTTATTCAACACATTAATTCAAAAGAACTATGTGCTGTTCCAGTAGCTATTGAGAAGGTGTTTGTTGGTTTTCATTTTCTGATATTTCTGTATTTTTGTTCTTTAATACAGTTTTACAGTCTACTAATGGATTGGACATTGTCCTAGAGTAAAATCAAATCCAGTTCTATTATTTCATGTTCAGTTCATACAGTTCATCACCTATTTCTCTCTTTCTACCTTTTGGAAGACCTATATTCTCTGTATATATGCAAGGCATTTTCTCCAAGCTGCTCACTAATGAATAACTTTATTTACAGCAGAAACAGCCAGACAGACTCATGTTGTGATTGGGTGGAAGCAAGCACTCTTGGCAGGAGCTTGGCATGCCTGCATCGCTCAGAAGCATGAGCTTCAGAGGCATTTGTTTATATTTGAGGCACAAATACAATTTTCAGTTCCTGAATTCTTGCTTTCCAGTGTACTTTAATAAACAGTAAAATTAAATGAAGTCAACACAAGATGATCATAAAAATAAAATTAAAAACAATGTGTATCCTGTCAAGATGGCACTCAGAGCATCCACTTGTAGTGCAGAGGACCCTAAGTATCTTAAATGCTCTCTATAGAAAGAAACAGAGAAAGAGATTCTTGATTAAAGAATTTCTGCTATAAATCATGATTGCTTGAATAGAGCATATTTTAACAGGGCAAATAATGTGATGCTCTTATCTAGGACATTCAGTCACAGTGAGGTTGCTCTACGTGAAATTGCAGCAGTCAAGGAAAGGTTTTGAATCTTTTCTCCATAAGAGATTTTGACAGCACGCTGTATGTCATCCTGGGGAAAGCCTGGAAGACCTGACTGCCTTTAACATTGTCTTGGAGAGAGATGAGATACACTGTCCTCTGCCCACCAGAAAGAAGCTGATAGGCTCCATCTCATGGATGTATCACTTCTGGGAAACATACCCACTCTTACAAACATCAATCCTCCTTGTTAAAAAACAAACAAACAACAACAACAACAAAAAGCAAACAAACCAAGTTTCTATAGTTTCTTCTAGCTTTCTGTGTTCTATAGTTTCCAATGACCATATCAAGCCAATAATCGTATCAAGCCAATTAAAAATGTATGATTGGAGATATCCACCTGCTCTGGAGGTACTCATGGTCCCTGTGACAGCTTTTCTGAGCAACTCACTCAAGGCTATCATAAACACATGGAAACCAGTCCTCCTCCTGGCTTGGTAACAGAATGATTCAGTGGCATATAGCAACTGATTGGAAAGGTTTAATATATCTATCACTGGACTTTCAGCCAATTGTTTGGTTTTCCACATTTCTTCCGTAATGTTTGCTGATACAAGATTAGTGCTCAGTAGCTGTAAATAGTGATATATGATCCTAAACAGCTTATTTTCATTCTTAACACTTACTATTAAACTTATCATGTTTTGATGCACGTTTTTAAAATGTAGAAAATCTTCCTATGAGATTCCCTTAATATCATGTATTTCAAGAAAATCTAGCAAATCAGTCTCACAGTCTTGCAAGTACAGTGTGATCCAAAAGAGTACTTATATTCAAAATAGATGATGCCCAAAAATCTCCGGTGAGCATCTGCCAGCTGCTGGAATGGCACCTAGCTGTATTTTCATCCTTGCTGATACCTAGAGGCAGAGTGCTGTGGTAGCTTTGTTTCTCACCCTGTCCAACAGGCACAAAGTCCTCACATTCATCACAGCAGCAGAATGCTACCATCTCATCTCCCTCCAAAAACAACAAAGGCAACAGCAACAACAACAATAATAATAATAATAATAAACAAAGCTGGTTGAGGGTTGCTTTCACCTTGCAAGCCAGACAGTAAGAGTAAGGCCAAGGAGGGCAAGATTGGAATCAATGAGTTTTTCTCTGTTTTAATGTTGGCACCAGGCAACAGTATGGAGAGGACAGTGAGCTCATTTGGAAAAGGAGTGAAAGAACATGACTACCTCCTTGTGATACGAACACATCATTTCTGGGGGTTCTGAATTCAAAACACTCTTTTGACATCTGTATGAGCATTATACATGCAGGAGTCTTTGAATTCAAACACAAAGAAATGAATCAAAACAAACAAACAACTGCCTTGGAAATAACTTTGAAGAGAAACTCAAATGAAGGAGTGTCATATTGGACTTCCATGGAATACAAGCTACAAAGCCAGTTTCCATCTCTTTATGAACAAAGTTATTTATCAGCTTTGACACAACCTCCAAAGAAGAGATGGGAAATTCTGCTACTCACAAACCAAGCTTTCCTCTGGTCATTCTGACATGCTGCAGTTGTGGTGTTTTGTAGCTCCACAGTGAAAAAGGACAGTAAATGCACAAATGCTTTTAAGAGAGACTTCCATTAGACAGCATAGACTATAAACAGAGGCATCATAAGAAAAACAAACAAACAAACAAAAAAAAAACAATAAAGCCAACAATTACTACTTTTAAATGACCAGTTAGGGTTATTATTCCTGTGGCAGAGAGCTCAGTATCAATGTCTGAAGATCTGAATTAAGTTTGTATCTAAAGAAATAAAAGACTCTGCTTCCTATTACAATTTTTTTCACACTATCTAAATTCAGACAGCTTCTTACCTGCTCTATGGGGATTTTAGATGAACTAGGTTTTCTATAAACCATACACCTCATTTATAAATTATGTATACAAATGTATATACACATACATGTATATTACATATATACTTTCTAACTCTGGATTTAAGATATTGCCCACGGAGTTCGTGCACAAACGTGCAAGTCTGTCACTTTTATCAGATTTTATCCTTAATCCAATGCGCAGTTCTATTTATCCATGTCTGTTTCCTCACTCAAATGTAATAACAAAAGATAAGCAAAGCATAATGCCATTTATGAAAACAAGCAATATTCCCTCTAGGCAGCATGGAATATGCTATGTGGAAATTTTTGTCCTCATAATAAGAAATCTAATAAAAATCAGCACTAGTGGAATAAGTTCCTTCACTGCTCTTCTTACTCAGCAGCAAAAATGCATTGGGAGAAGAAGACTGAGGGTTTTTGTCTGACAAAATATTTTTTGTCATAAGGAGAAATATAATTTATGTACAGGTTACAATGTATAGGCAGAGAGAGAACAGTTTGAAGTTGAAAATTTTAGAGTGGAAGTAATAAGTTAGTCATAAGGCTTTGTCAAAGGCAGAGTAAATACAGTCTTTTTTTATACCATTCATTGTTTTTAGTCTGGTTTATGCATTCAGCTTTTATTATTAGGCTCAAGATTAAATCTGTTTCTTTGGAAAATAAAACCTCTGCTGTCCATGAGCTTGATACGGGAATTACTTGCTAAAGGTCTGTTGCCTGCATTTTATTCTATTTTATTTTATTTTTTTTCATACAGAAAATCAGAGTAGCTGATCACAATGGTCCTGGCAGGTTTCAGATATGAATAGAAATGAACAGAACTGACATTATAATGGAAGTACTATTTTAAAAAAAAACTTGAAAGGCAAAGAAATGCAAATTAAAACCTAGGACAGTGCAAAATTTAATTTCTGAGCATCTACCTCTCTTAAAACCTTCTGATAATCCTATCTATTTTTTTCATGTCATTTGAAAATAAATTGTTTCTAGTTTTTTGCCCTGAATAATTTTCTTACAGAATAATTCATTCCTTCAAAACAAAAGAACACCTACCTTTAAGCAAACCACTGAAAAATAATCAGTTTTCATTAAATAGCAGTAAGGTTCTCTGCAAGGCTTGAGAAGCTTTTTTGGTTTCAAAGAGTGTTGAAATCTCATATTAGTCCCTAAGACCCAAGGGTGGGATCCTAAGGACACATGCAAGTGGGCTTTTGTGTCCAGAATGTCTTTTAGTGGAGACATAGTTCAGTAAAACATGCTTCTCACTGCCTGCTGAAAATTACTACCTTATTTTAGGCTATTAAGTAAGAGTCTGATCTTATTACCCAATCAATGCAACTTCTTCAACAGCTGATCAGCATGTGAATCTTCCCTAGGAATTTTAGTGCGGACTAGATTTCTAGGAAAACTCATTTTTTTATTTTCCTAGCATATCTTGCTAAATACATTTACATTTTAGTAAACTGGAGATATAAGCATGATTGATTCAAACATTAAAAGCCTGGCAATACCTGTATATTTTTTATTTCAGAGCAAAAATGGCAAAAAACAAAAAGGAATAATTTTGAAAATTTTTCTAAAGATTAATTTACTATTCTTTTCCTTTATTGTTGTTGCCTTGCATTCCACCTCTTATCCAAAGCAGGAATGTGTTTTCTTATCTTAAACCAATAAACTTACCCCACTGTCTCTGGCCATTCAAAGCTCCAACTGACTTCAAAGATCAAGTACAACAATGCTAGGACCACAGGATTTGACTCAAGAAATATTTTCTACAGCTACACTTGATTGTTGAAATGATACACCTCAGACTTAAGTCTCTGCCTCAGGAATCCAAAGACTTTTTGCTGATGATAGGCAGATGTAAAGAGTTCACAGAATCACAAAATCATTAAGATTGGAAATAACCACTAAGGTAATTTAGTTCAATCATTTTGTTCCTACATATTTATAGTTTGTGCTATTATAAACAAACTGAGAAGTCAGCTTAGAAAGGCTTAGCCCTCAATTAAAAAAAAAAAAGAAAGAAAAAAGTGAAAACTCCCATAAAGGCTACAGTTTATTCCCCTTTCATGCTGTGATGCCTTTTTCTGTCAAATTCACATTGGTTTCTCAATATATTTTGCAAATGTAGACTTGCACTGGCAATGGGAATACTTAGAGAAATAATTAAAGGAATGCAGAACAAATTTTAGAGTGTTTCTCTTGGTGAAAGATGAAATTGAAACAAAAAATAGAGCAAATAAAGATGCAGTAAGTAAAATGATACCAAACATGTTAGCTACAGAGCCAATTAAAGCATATGGAGATCATAAAACTAAAAAAAAAAAAAGTTAATGTATCTAAACTACATATTGATAACATTGTTATCAAATAAAATCTTTAAATTTTAACTTATATATTTTCTTTTTCCTAGAAATCTGAAGGAACTAGTCACTCCTAAAATGAGAAGTAATGACGAAGATGAATACAAAGAAGTCAATATTCTGGGATCTTGTTTGTAAAAATAATAGAAAAGTGATGGCTAGGGACAGATAGGTGCAAAGGATCATATTTTGATTCAAATATTCTCCTTAGCAGGAGAATCAATACTGCTGCAAGTCTGAGGCACAGATACAAAGGCACACAGCTCATTGGCTTCCAGGGTCATGCAAACATGACCTTGGTTTGCAGCAGGAGCTCTCAAGCTTTTCTGCTTCTTGAAAGCTGTCCACAGTGCATGGGCTGCAAGAGAAGCTGAGAATGTTGTGGGGCTGCTTCAGTTGTGGATGTGGAACACCTGATATTATACATAGCCACAAACTGTTTTGAACACGTGGTCTCACAGACATGGTGTAGGCACACTTACCCCAAGAGGCATGCCAGCTGGCACTGGATCTGATCCAACACAAAACATGACAAGTGGTGCAGATGTGTTAGCATTTCTTCTGATAGACACTCTCTCCAATACATATGCTGTGTGGCTGAAAGTAATACATGATTTTAGAGATGATATCATTCACATGATGGATCATGTCATTTATTTGTTAACCCAAAGAGAAAACTTAGAAATGGCTGATTTTTCACTGAGTTCTTTTCTCCTTTTTTTCTTTTTATTTCATAGTAATGGTCAATTGCATTATGGTTTATAATCATCTTTTAGTTAATATGCCTGTAAAACTGACATTGGACATATTTCAAAATAAGCAAGATTGGAAACACTGCTAAGAGTATTGACTGATAATTAATTGAGTGGTATTAATTGTAGTTTAAAGATGATTTCCTTGCCATCTAGGAATCACTCCAAAGGAGTAAAGAAGGTGAGATGAAAGCAATACATGATGACACAGCCAGCAAACTATAGGAAAATCCATAGATCCTTTTCTGTGTGATGTTGAGCAACATTCACTCCTATCATCATCAAGCAGTGCAGAACCTCCTGTAACCTGGTGGGAAAATATTCATCAGGCTGCCTTGCAGAATGGAACTGCTGTTGTACCATGTGGGACAGTACATTTAAATATCATCAGTGTCAAGGATAATTCATTCATGTTTCTGCTCCCAAGTTCTTGCTTATATTGATTTTAAAATGATAGGTGTCAGATTTCCTGCTTTACAAAGAAAACTTCAGTATCTACAGATATTAATTATTATTATTTTGCTTGGAGAAGAGTAGACTCCAGGGAGACCTCATTGTGGTCTTCCAATAACTGAGGGGATCTTATAAGCAGGAGGGAGTCCAACTGTTGCATGGTCTGATAGTGACAAGACAAGGGAGAATAGCTTTAAACTCAAAGAGAGGAGATTAGGGTTAGATGTTAGGTGGACGTTCTTTATTCAGAGGGTGGTGAGGTGATGGCACATGCTGCTCAGAAAAGCTGTGGATGCCCTATCCCTGGAGATGCTCAAGAGCAGGTTGGATGGGGCCCTGGACAGTCTGATCTGGTGGGTGACAACCATCCCATGGCAGGGGGTTGAGATTGGATGTGCTTTAAGTTCCCTTCCAACCCAAGATATTTTATGATTTAATCACTATTCCCTGCCACCTTCCTGGTGTTGCAAAACCTCGAGTAGGTCAGGAGTTGTATTTGAAGGATGTTATAAAATGTTGGAAACATTGCATATTCTAGCAAGTAGAGGCAAAAGGATTGATATGGTAAATGCTTATAAATATCTGAAGGGAGCTAGGAGGCAAATGCATGAGGTCAGGTTCTTCTCGGTTGTGGGTAGCGATAGGACAAAGAGTAACAGTCTAAAACTTGAAAATAGGAAGTTCTGTACTAACATGTGGAAGAACTTCCTTATGGTAAGGATGATGGAGCACTGGAACATGTTCTGCATGCCAATCTGTGTGACATATTGTAGGGTGTTTGCGTTAGCAGGGGGTTAGACTGAATGATCTCTTTCAGGAATGAGGTCTCTTCCAACCCCTGAAATTCTGTGATTCTATGCCTAGGTGTTTAATGCACTATTTTGAGTTACATGCTCTGTGAAGGACTTCTGGAAGTTGCAGGGAAAGGATGTGTTGATCTTTGTGGTCCTTTTGCAGCTATGTTCTTATCTTCACAAATGCAAGAGAAATCAGAATTTTCCCCTGGGGATGGGTAATATATAAGAGGGAGAGAGAACACGAAGGATGACGGTAGAACCTGAGAACCCAGAGCCCAGAACATGTATTGAACACAAGGGTTGTTCCTGGAGAGATGCTAGATATTTATACAAGTACAGGAAAACAGAAACTACTTGTGCAAAGCATGTTTAGATTAAGAGACAGAAACTTGATACTCAAGATGTAGAAACAGAAAGGAGAAGTAATTCACAAGGCAGTAAAGCATTTACGACAGGAAAGACAAGAAAGGTGCAGAGGGGCTAAAGATAGAAAAAAAGATTTAAATTGTAATTTTTAAGAAATGTACTTGCACTTCATCTTAATTATTGATAATTATATACAATAGCAACTCCTGTAGTTGCTATAAGTAACTGCATGTTTCCACAGAGATGTGTACAAATTATATAATTTAAGATGCCATCCATAGAACAGCAAGTTTGGAAATTCTTGACTAACAGCAACTTCAGAATGTCAGAATGACCGTGCTAATTCTTACTCATTTGTTTTTCCATTTTCAAAATGCCACGTCACTGGAGACATGCTTATGGGTTCACATGTAGAAAATGAGTCAATTCTCCAATCAAAATCACAGTCCAAAGCATTTTCATGGCATTTTTCATGCCAAGCTCCATAGAGTTTATGTAGTGAATTTCAGTAGTGAATTCTCTTGTGTTGTTCTGCATGAGAAAAGCTCTGACTTGTATCTTGTATTTTATTAACGAACTCAGACAGGGTCGTACTTACTTTTTCAACACTTAAAATAATTTATTCCCAGAATATTTATTTACCTGTAGTTTTACAGTTTACTTTTCACTATGTATTTAAGCAAACAGAGTAAAAAATAAAAAATAAAAAATAAAATAAAATAAACATGGCTGAAGACTCAATACATCACATGGAACTTTTACCTATGGTTTTGGTGGAACAGAAGTCTCAGGGACTCTGAGGAAAAGCTGCCACCTGAGCCAACACAAACAAATTAATTTGGGGATCACAGAGTCTCTCTTTTTTCTGAAACAGTTAAAACTATCTTATTTTACTCTTCAGTCACCACTCACTGACTGGGGAAGGCTTAATCCCTCTGAAAAACAAAACAAAACATTTCTAAATTTCTGTTCCCTGACTGAATTTCTGTCTTTTTCAACTTCTTCCCAGCATGTCTAGTCACCGGCTATATTCTTTAGTGGTACCTTCATATTCTGAATGCTGACTTTAGTTTTTCCCCAAAACTACTGTAATACAGAACAGTGTTTTGGTTGTTTGTTTTCGTTTTCCCAAAATAGGAGGAGAATAGTTAAGATTGCTTGGCACTTTGAAGCAGCTCACCTCACCTTCCACTGTATCTATTATTCAGCATACTGCAAGATAAGATGATTTGTGCCAAATAAAAATAAATAATGCATGGTTTCTGTGGAAAAATGTAGAACAAGAAATACTATGCTTATGAAGAAAATGGACCAAAGGAAAAAAGGGAAAAAGATTACTTATCAAATATCTGCAGATACAGAGTAGTGCAATTTCCTTTCAGTACCCAAAGGGAGGCTATAAGAAAGAAGGAGACAGACTCCTTAGCCAGGACTGTTGTGACAGGACAAGGGAAATAGTTTCAAACTAAAAGAGGGGAGATATAGACTAGATATAAGAGAAGAGTTTTTTACAATAGGGATAGTGAGGCACTGGAACAGGCTGCCCAGAGAGGTGGTGGATGTCCCACCCCTGGAGACAACCAAGATCAAACTGGATGGGGCTCTGAGCACCTGATGGAGCTGCAGGTGTCCCTGTTCCTTGCAGGAGAGTTGGACTAGATGGCATTTAAGGGTCTCTTCTAACTCAAACGATTCTATGATTCTATTCTGTAAGTTTAGAAGTCACAAAGTATTCATAGCCCAGTAATTGGGATAATCCTTATAACAGTAAAAAAAACATACATTAGAAAAAGAAAGAAGCATTGTATTCAGAGAAAATTAATTATTTCCCCTCTCTAATGCAAAATTCAGCCTGAATTCCGCGCTTGCTAAAGAACAAAATGTAAACTTAATCTCTCATACTCTCCCAGGACATTTCTGACTGCTGGTGAAAAGCCAAATGTGCTAAATTCTTAACATTAAACACAAGATTAATTCCAGATAAACACCAGGAACTGATGCATTATCTTCAAGATCTATTAATTATTTATAACTTACATCTATTTCTGTCAAGAAATCAACCTGATTTTTACTTTGTGAAAGTTTTTTACCTTCTTTCTATGAAAGCTGTCTACATAATGGTAGCTACTTTTAAATACGAGACCCATATTCAATTATCTTTTATTATTCAGTATTATTGCAGATTGCAATTATGATCAACAACTTACCTTGTAGGGTTTGTGTAAGGTTTGCATTCTAGGGTGGACAGAAGAGAAGTCCAAAGGTAATAGTCGACATTTTCAGATGTAGACACATTAAGATTTGTATAGGGATCAATCCATACTGCATATAAGAATTCGGAAAATTCCCATTTAAAGTAAACACAGAGGATAGGGAAAGTCCAATTGTTTCTGCACAAGAACTGATTAAATAGGTCAGGAATACATAAACTGGAAGATATATGACTAAGGAGAAATACAACAGAAACATATTTCAAATGGGAGGGAAAATTAAACTGAGCATGGTTGTGCATTGCCACCTCCTATAAGAAGATCAAGAAAGCCTAAATGTAAAGAGCAGATGAAAACTAGAGAGCTCCTTATTAAAGAATATACAACTGCTAAAATTTTATCTTGGTTTAGGAGGAGACCATCCAAATTCATCGAAGGAATCTGCATTAATAAGTTTTAAGAAAAAAAAATACACACTACTGGAAATGAAAAGTAGTCTACAGCAACATCATTACAGATCTGTCTTGTTCTGATAGGATTTTCTATCAAGCATGAAAATGATTTGGAAAATGTGACCACTAAATCTGGATTTAATGTGAAAGACAGAAGAAATAATTCTAAGCGTGATGTGGCCAAAGCAGTCTGAGCAGTAACGATTTTTAACCAGAACATTTTGGATGGATTCAAAGGGATTTCTGAGAAGTAGATGCAAGATCATGACTTCAGCCCACTGAGCACAAGGAGTACGGTCGTGTAAAATATTCTTTTTTAGTCAGCCACTGGAGAACAGGAAGATGTCAGTAGGTGAGAGCCAAGGCACAGCCAAGAAGACAAAGGTAAAAGAAAGAGGTGGCTTTAGACATTCACACATTAAGTGACTGTGTGGATGTAATGATCTCTCCCCATGGCAGCAAAGTCTGGGGAAAAAGATGGGACCACTACATATGTATTGAAGACAGTGAGTCTCGAGAAGAAAGAAAAGACATGCTTTGTTTTCTTTATTACACACCAGGTTTCTAAAAAAAATATCTAATTTTAGCAAGGTAAATACCAATATGTACTGCAGAAGATAATTGTTTCTAGATTATAATCATAAGACAGTGGTTAGAGACATAAGTATTCTTTATGTTGCTTTAGGAAAGCATGCATTTATGTTTCCAGATCTATATTATCCAAACTGAAATTGGATTTTTGAAATATTTGCCAGTGGTCAACTCCTTCAATTCTGTGTCCAAGCCATGCATTAGTTGTTAGATCTGTGCAATGAAGTGCAACCAGCTACTGCTTCCCTCTGGCCACTGAATTATTAATTGCTGTTTATCTCAGAATTTGTCAGTCTTTGGAGGATTTCATTAAAAAAAATGACACAATGAGAATGAATACTTGAGATACCAAGTCCTCTACTTCCAGGCCTCTTATTCAGACACATCTGTTCACGTAGTAATGTAATTTCAAAAGCATTAAGCTCTGTATTAGAACAGCTTTACAACTATGAATCTCTATGAAAATAGCAATTCAAAGGTGTGACACAAAATTGATTAAGCCATAAAGAATGTACACTCTAGGCACAATTTTTGGAAGAGCATGAAACATTTCTTAAGAGTTCAGCACTTCAATTCCTTTGATAATCGATTGGTAGTGAGAAAAAAAATATGTTGTTTGGTTTTAAAAACCCATTTTTCTTTAGGCCTGCAAGCTCTGCTCCAGTTAAAATTTGGCTCTGTTTGAAAATTCAGGTACATTGTATGCAAATCTCTCTCAATGTTCTCTGAATCTGATTTAATATCTCAAAAGGAACAGTCTTTGAGCACATTATTTTCCAGTGCTCAATTCATGCTTATTTGTGCTTCCAGGAGATTAACATGATGTAAAACACACAGTGCAGAAGTAATGAAATGCTGTTTACTTGCTAAGCTATTACAGAAAAATCTATTGTCATCCAAGAAGGAAATACTATTTCATGTAAAGTTTTCCCGAGTGTAAAGACATGAGCAGCAGCAAAACCAAAACTGACTGATTCAAGTTTCAGAAAAAGTTCTTATTGCAACAGTAACAATAAATTGGAGTAGTTCATCTCTGATTTACATTTGACTTGATGATACACTTTGAAATTCCAAGGCACTAATTTCATTGTCACATGAGACAGAAATTACCAGTTGCTAAGTTCACCAGGAAAACATTCCCCAAGAATCTTTATCATAAGTACATTCAGGAGTATCCTTGTTCACTTTCTTGACGCCCCTAAGAACAATTATGTAAGATAGAGGACCATAATTTGATTTAGATTCCCCTGGTCCATCAGTGCAGTTTTTTTCATGTGATCCTGAGTTTTTAGAACTGCCATGTAACTTTCACTGCTGAAATAATCCTTGCTCCATGGAAGGTTCATGACATAACATCATGTTAGAATTTGTGCACTTCAGCAAAAACTTCATCACAGATGATAGCTACTAATTGAATCTTGCCTATTGCCTGGTAATTTAAAGACGCATCTGCATCTGACCATTTATTAGACGTGCTTATTTTAGCTCCAGCTTGGGCTAAGAATATGTAGATGATAACAATATCAGATCCGTGTGAGAATCACATTTGTTAACAGTGCTACATCATCTTCTTCAAACTATATTCAATTTTTTGAATTTTGCCTAAGTGAGAAAAACAGCAAATGAACAGCAGCAAGAATACAAAATCAGGAGAATCACCTTACCCTCCAAACTGTCATGTCAGTAAAAGCTTCAGAGATACAGATCAGCTTGATTAAATCTTTGTTACAGAAATGTGTTGGCTTGTGCCAGTTTTGTTCTCTGCCTTGAATATTTCTGTTAGAAAATCACTCCAGAATCACACAATTATAAACTTGTATTCATATTCACAATTAATGGAAGTACAGACCACATCTACCCATCCATATCTACATTACCTTCAGCTTAAATAGCCTTTCATTTGCACAACTATCACTTACTGCTTGTACAGCCTGCCTATCCCTACTTAATGTATTTATAGAAGACAATATCCTTTCTCAATCTTCCCATATCCATATTGTTAGAAGAGATAAGCCAGGGTCTTAATTCAGAAAACAGTCCTGTACCTCCCTTATATACAAAATTGAAGTACATATCAACTAAAACCCTCTAACTGAAGAAGAATGGTCTAAATTAAAATAGCTATCCATGTACCACCCACATAGGATGGAAGTGAGGTCACTGCACCCATAGTCCATAAGACCAAACTGAGAGGAGCAGCTTCTGGAAGATTTCATGACTTACAGTTGAGAAAATAGATTTGTGCATTGCTCTAGCTAAACACAGCTACAGGCAGCACTGAAAGGCTTCAGATATGGAAGTGTAGAAGCAGAGATTCCAGAATATCTGCACGAGATGCTAATCTGATCTCCCTATCCCTATTTCAACACTTAAGCCCGTTATCATCATTTTTTCTTCCCCAGTTACTTTGAGGACAGGGAGAGAGACAGAACTGTGGTGGCATTTAGCTGCCCATCAGAGTGAAACCACACATCAAAGTGAATTAAATTGAAAAGGACTCGTTTTGTAGACTGTTGCATTCGTTTCCAAGTACACTGACAAATAAAATGTCCCTGAAGTGTAAATTCAGGGATGTTATCTATAAGGAGGGGCCATCTTAAACAGGTCTCAGGAGAGGGCACTCGTCATTTTATAAGATACTTGGAAGAGCCAAATTTATGAGAAATTCTGACACTTCAAACCAGGAGGCTGACTAAAGGAAAAACATTCACTGCTCAAGCACAGATGAAATAAGGTAATGCACCATGAAAGAACAAAAAACTTGTAACACTTACAGATTAACTGCACAAGAGTTTTCACAGACTGAAAAACACTGAAGGAATCACTTGAATTTCAAATGCTGAAGTATATCAAAGAGAAAAGATGAAAAAATAAGAAAACAAGAAGAATTTTTATGATATGGGGCATGCAGTTTTGTCCCTCAACTTAGTCTAATCATCAGACATCTGAAAAAAGAAGTAATGCAAGACAATAAAGTAATGGATAAGTAAAAGGGACAAAAGCAGCGTGTAAGTTCAGATTTTCTGCTCTGTTATGGTGTTAGAAATAAGAAGAATGTAAAAGGAGCAATTATTTAGATTGAAATTTCCTTCACAGAATTAAATTGCTAACATTGATCTCTCAAGTGTCCTAAATATACCACAATCAACTCTTGGGCATTTGGTCTAAAGTTTCTGATCAAGAGTAATGTGGGTGACAAATCAGTGCTGGGGTTCCCAGGCCTGGATGCACTACTCTAGAAGGGGCCTCTTAAGAGCAGAGGGAGACAACCACCTCTGTTAAGCTGCTGGCTGCCCATCTTTTGATGCAGCCAGGATTCTGTGGCCTTCTAGCTGCAAATGCACACTGCTGGCCCATATTAAGCGTTTTGTCTGCCAGAACCCCCAAGTCTTTCTCCACAGAGCTGTTCTCAGTGAATTCTTCCAGTCTGTACCCATACCTGGGATTACCCCAGTCCATATGCACCTCCTTACACTTGGCCTTGCTGAACCTCATTAGATTCACGAGTCATTTTTTAAGCTTGTCTGATCTCCTTTGGGACATCCCTTCATTCTGTTGTATCAACTGCACCTCTTAGCTTGGTGTCATTTGCAAACTTGCTGAGGATACATTCGATCCCACTATGTCATTGAAAAAGATATTGACAAGCACTGGTCCCAGGCTGGACCCAGGGGCAACACCACTCGTCACTGGCTTCCACCTGGACATGGAGACATTAACAATAAGCCTCTGGCTGCAGCCTTCCAACCAATTCTTTATCCACCAAATACTTCATCCTTCAAATCCTTATCTCTCCAAGATAGAGATAAGTCAAACTAGTTCGCAAATAAAAAGCAATCAATCACATCCAGGGGGAAAAAAAAAAAGGCATTACCACAGAAAAAGCCATTATGGGAAAGGCAGAACAAATGTTCCATTTTTAATTCTGTCTTAGCACTACCTTGAAAATGAATAATGCCTGATTATCACTTTTATAATATTTTTTTTTTTTTTAATCAGCTGAGTTAAGACTACACCCAAACGAAAACAAATTTTGATTTTTCAGTTTGCTCAGTGGACCTAAATAAAAGGGAACAATTTCATTCTCAGAAAAGCATCCTGCTGGCTGGAATTGGATTAAGTAATTTCAAAACAACTGGAAGGTTCCAAGAAGGATAGATATAGTGCTGAAATACTCTATGAAGGCAATAACCATACCTATCTTCAAAAAGAAGGGGAAGACGAGCAACTGAAGAGAATGTTGTTTAACAAATTATTTCTTAGCAAGGAAAAAATAAGAACTAACACAGAGTTGTCAAAAGTATTCTTCTCTACTAAAAAATAAATAGTTCTTCTATATCAGTATAATACTTTTTGTGGATGGCAAGACAAAGTAGATATCATATATTTAGGTTTCACTAAGCCTATTAACTTTACTATGGGACAGACTTCCAGGGAAATGTGCTCTAAATGAAAATGCTAAAAAAGAGTTTGACTTCTGATTTCCAGACAGTAATTCATTGGATTCACTGACAAAATTGAAAGCTGTGTCAAGCAGGGTTCTCCAAGAAGTCTGTACAATATTTTAATTTTTAATCTGGATGATGGATGTTCAGTATGCCTATTAAAAGTACAGATAATACAAAGCTAGCAATGACTGTGCCGAGGTTATGAGATTGGATAACTACTGAATAATGATCTTGACAAGTTGGGGAAATGGTCCAGCATCTGAATTTCAGCAAATGCAAGGTTCCAAAGATAAAGAGTCATCAAGTGAGTAGGACTGGGAACAACTGACCATGTAGGTCTTTTGCAGAAGTGTCTTTCAGAAATAGAGTACAGAAAGAAAGAAAGTCCAGAGAAAAGCCTTGCGACTGAAATGTCTGGAAAATATTGCATTTGCTTTCATGAGAGGAGCAGTTGAAGGAATCAAAGCTGTTGGAAGATTGACAGGGAACTGTCAGTCATCTGAATTTTTGAAGACACTTTAAAGTCTCACAAGAAAATTTTCAAGTTCTTTTTGCAAAAAGAGTAACTTATAAATTATTCTTCATATCTGTGATAGATAGGACAAACAGATAGAACATATCTGTTCAGATAAGACACTACCAAAATTATTTAATTACAAGCACTGATTTATAGGGCATTTCAGTTCATTGCTTGTGGAAATCGTAGAGTTTTCACCCAGGAGGTCATTTTAAAGGTCAGACAAATATCTGTAAAGAAGGGTAAATGTATTTCTGATCCTGTCCATGGGTAAGGAATAAAGTAAATGACCTTTGGCGGTCATTTTCAGCCTTGTTAACCACAGTTATTGACAGATTGACACTTATGAGCATCTCAAGTATTTGCCAGAATAAGTTCTACTCCTAGGCAACGTTTAAGAACACTGTACAGATCTCATTCCCTCTTTCTTGGAGTCATTGCACAGTTATCAAAAAACTGAAAACAGCCTGGACTTACGTCATGTCAGTTGCCTCATGGTAACTAGTTCCAGGTACTCTCTTGCTACAAGGGCAATGCAAGGTAGTTTACATGCTTTGAAAATGAAATTATCTAAAATTTTCTTTTTTTTTTTTTTTTTTTTTGAGAATAAAAGCATTAAAGTTAACAAGTTCCATGGGGCAGTTGATAGTTTCTATGTGCATAACCTACCTTATCTCAATGTAATTTATTCATGTAGCCTACCCTTGTGCTCAATAGAAATATAAAGTAATGAATTCCAGACTCACCCAGAATAAATAATTAATTTGACTTGTAATACCATACTGAACTTTTCAGCACACACCTGAACAAGTATCAGACTGCTCAAAAAAATACAGCAGAGGTGGGGAATAGCTCTAGTGAGTCTGCATATGAGTCACCCCTGTTGGAGGTCACCCATCTATTTCCACTTCACCTGTGCACTGCTGCTGCTGTTACAGTTTGTCAGCTACATTTCTTTCGCAGCATAAGATGCTTCTCTGTTGCAGTAAATATAATAGTATATTTTATTATATTTGCGTATCAAATGTTTTAAAAGGAATTTCACATAGTGACAGTGACAAATTGCATACAAGAAACAAAGAGTAGCATGTCTATTTACTAGTAGGAATCACTCAAGTTAAATAGCACAAAACTCCTTAAAATCTGTGGGCAGGCACTGCATTGTAAAATTATTATTGACATTCACATCATATATTATTATCCTGTAACATGACCACCAACAAGTAGGAGTACATACTACCTGTAAAAAACATCCAAGAAATTTAGCAAGTATGTTTTTTCTTTTGTTCAAAGAGCTTTCTGATTGCAAGGAAGAGGCCCTCAGAGTGAAAAGTATTCAATACAGAACTGTCATTCTGCTTAGAAAGCAGCTAGTTTTTCATATGTAAATTCTCTGGTGTGTTTTGATTTTTACTTTTTGAAAGTGTATTGTTCCATGTATAGAATGAATATTTTTGGAACAGTTACGTAACATTAAATTTAACCTTGGTGAATACTTCTTTGGTTTCCTGAAATACTGCTGCTTCATTTTAGGTCTTCTGAAATGACAGATTCATAAATGTCCAAAGGCCTTTATATATCAACTAGTTAATATAAGATATCACCATGATTAATGAATGAGATTTCTTTTTTTTTTTTTTTAATAGCACTTTCATCACTGGTTTTCACGACAAGGACCTGACATAGAAGTACCAAAATTTGCAAAGAGGAAGATACATACATACATATATATATATATATATATATATATATATATATATATATATATAGGTCTTAAGATCAAGGAAAGCCAGAATTAAAAAAAGAAAAGAAAAAAGAAAAAAAGAAAAAAAAGAATATATACAAAATTATGATGGTTATTGTGTAAGATATTCATAGGTGTATTCTAAAATGATAAACAGCCATTTCAGGCAGCAGATAGAAAAAGTGCTGAAAAGCTGATGTGAATATTTTTGTGGACAGGTGAATTGGAAACACAGTACAAATGCTCTTTCTGCCATAATTTTCAGCCACAAAATGATCACAAAGAGTATACCAAAATCTAATTTCTGTCTGTCTTCTCGGTTCTCATCATAAACAGCCTTGTGATACTTTCTGAATCCAACCACTGAGACAACATAAAATGAGGCTATCTGACATTCTCCTCTTGAATTGTCCTCTGAAAGATTCTTTGTCTTACACAGTATCATATCATCTGAAGGCAAAAATAATTGGCTTCTCTGCAAAGCCATAATGCAGACAAGGAAAAATTCAAGAGAAACAGAAGCTATGAGAATGATGGCATTTATAGGAATGAACTAAGGAATGTCAGAAGCCCCAGCACCTCTCTAGTTACTCACTTCTATAAAAACCGTTCTAGCTTCATGTCTTTTGTGAGAACAAATCCTGTTGAAATCAGCCACTGCTTTCATTATGTTCCTGGCCAGAGGCAGACATCTTAGAATGGCTGATTGTATAGGAAATCACAACATACATTATATAGACCACTTTGCACACAAGAATAATTCTGGACAATATGGCTCCTCCCCAGCAGAATAATAATGCTGTTCAGAGCTCCCTGAAAGGTTCCGGAGAAATTCTGGGGAAATCACTCCAGAGAAATATCCAACTAACCTCAAAGAAAGAAAGAAAGAAAAATTATTATTATTATTTTTACGGAAGATGGTTTTTTTTCCTTTCTTTTTGAACCTTCATGACATCTATTTCAATGGAACAGCAAAGGCATAACAGAATCACTTGCAAGGGAAAGGGAATAAAAAAGATTAAACACAGGAAAAATAGAGCATTTCTCCACTTCCAAGCTAGGAATTTTTGAGGGAGGTAAAAGCATAAGCTGCTGCAATGTTTGCTCTTCCAGCAGCATGCCACAGTCCCCTCTGTGATCACAAGAAAAGAAAGTTGTAGATAAACCACTCAGCTTGCCTCTAGGGGTTTACTCTGTTTAGCAATGATTTGCATAGAAAAAGCATTACCTAAAAGTTAATGAACTTTGACTTTGCCATTTAAATGAATTTATTTAATTTATGCAGGGAAAGATTTCCTAGAAATATGGAATGATGCTTTTTAAGATGTCGCAGACCTTTTCAGGATTTGCAAAGGTGTTGCAAATCATTCTGCTTCAGAAGGAAACAAGTTTCAAAATGTCACAATTTCCTATAAAGGAAGGAGGGAAGGAGGGAAGGAGGGAAGGAGGGAAGGAGGGAGGGAGGGAAGGAAGGAAGGAAGGAAGGAAGGAAGGAAGGAAGGAAGGAAGGAAGGAAGGAAGGAAGGAAGGAAGGAAGGAAGGAAGGAAGGAAGGAAGGAAGGAAGGAAGAAAAAGAAAGAAAGAAAGAAAGAAAGAAAGAAAGAAAGAAAGAAAGAAAGAAAGAAAGAAAGAAAGAAAGAAAGAAAGAAAGAAAGAAAGAAAGAAAGAAAGAATTCAGAGTTGAGTTATTCCTGCTATCTTTACACAAAACAACTCAGAAAGTGGAGTTGTATCTGATGGTAAAGGTCTGGGGAGGTGACAAAGAGATGTCCCCATTTAATTGTCTTGTCCACAGAGAACCTATACAACTTTCCTTTTGAGTTAAAATTCAAAGAAGTTGAGTCATCATAAAATGGTTCCAGAATAATAATTGAAAGTGATACATTCTATTTACACACTGCCTGGTCACCTAATTGAGGAAAAGTTCGAAAATAAACTTGATTCCAATGATTACTGAAAGTAAAAGCCAAGGGAGACAGGTGACTCAATTACCACCTTTCTGCAGACGTAAAGACCCTTGAACAATAATAAGCAATCACAATTCTCTAAGTGTGCTTGTTCGTCCACCTGCATAATGTATTTACGACAGCTTTTAAAACACAGACAACTAATTTGTGCCAGCACTGCCTGAGGTGTATGATCAAGATTTTTTCATGGATTTCAAAAATGCATGAGTGGGAAGGCAACTAAAGTATTATAAAGAGTAGCTGTATGCCATTTTTAAATTCAGCTGTTTAAGGATGTGGTTCTACTTTTAAAGACTAGCTTAACTGCTATGTTATGTGGGTTTCAACTTGTGACTATGAGAGAAATGTTTTAACTCCTTCCTTGCACAGGAGACAACAGAAGCATGAGCATTTTGTCCAGTAGACATTCGTTGATGCTGCCTGCTGTGGTAAGGCATTGATGATCTCAGGTTCCCAACCTAGTCCATGGTTAGGTGCTCTTTCTGCCATGAGCATGCAAGTAAGAATCATACAACCATAAAAGCTGGAAAAGACCTCTAAAATCAGCTAGTATAACTGCCAAACCATCCCCACCAAGACCACTAATCATGTCCCTCAGTGCCACATCTATCCTTTTTTTGAACACCTCCCTGAGCAGCCAGTTCCAATGCATTATCACTCTTCCTGAGAAGAAATTTTTCCTAATATACAACTTGAATCTCCCCTGGCACAACTAAAGGCCATTATCTCTTGTTCTATCACATCTGCATACTGGATGCAAAACAAACAATCCAGATGCAGTCCTCTCCCTATGCCCTCTTCTTTCTTTTACAACAATAGGGCTGGAAAAATAAATAAATAAATAAATAAATAAATAAGCATTAATGATGAATTTTCCTTACTGGGGAGGTTATAGGAAAAAAAATATTTGTGGGGACACCCAGGACAGAACTAGGCTGGATTTGTTTGGGAGCAAGCATCAAGTTCTGTGGTTTACATGCCAAGACACTACTGTATCAAGGTGAGTATGAGAACTGCACAAAGCTCTTGCACAGATTGCTTAAAGCAACAGTAAAGCATACAGGTTACACTGGCTTGACATCAGCATGACAGTCTGCCCAACATCATTTGGAAAGCCACTTTAAGCGTCCAGACAACATTCATTCTCTCCTGGGGTTGGGTTGCTGGTGTTTGAGGCTGGTGTCCGTGGTTGAAGACTTGGTTCCCAGCCCATGATGATTCCTCACAGAATTAAGTAAAAGGATCTGTACATTTATGTAAGCATATCTACTTATTTTCAGTCTCTTTACTTTAAATATCTTGACTTCATGCTTTGCTCTGAATCTCAGAACAATCATCTCTCAGGCAACTGAGAGATGTAAGCCTTTCAAAAGGACATGGAAGAAAACCAAGGCAGGTTTAGAGCAATAGACAGAGACACAAACAAGTTTATTATTAACAAAACAACATTGGTTGGCAAAACAAGGTTATATTTCTTCCTCCATCTCAGTGAGTAGTCTTGTTTCAGTGGAAAGACAGGCAGAGGAATGACAGAAATAACTCTGGCAGCTTGCCATGATCTACTTCCCCAAGAAGTACTTGGTACAAAATTATCTCACCTGGGGGGTGGCCTGTGGCATTGGCCTCAGTGTAGTTCTATTTTGTTTGTGGCTGATATTTTTATAAACTGGGAATGAGAAAAAAAATTCTGACTTAAGTAAATTTTGTTGATCATCCACAGGTTCTCTCACACAGGTCCACCCTAATGAGTAGTTTTCTTTTAGACATCAATTATTTCTGCTTCCCCTCGAGGCAGTGCCTGATTTTGGAAATAGTCTTTCTGTTCTCAGTGCCTGTCATTCTCATTTAGTCTAGACCAACTGAAAAACAAGTAGTCAATCCCCACTTCCTTCCATTGCAGAACTTGCAGTAATAACCTGGAGTTACAGTTCAACACCAAATCACTTTCAGCAGACAGCTTTCAGCAAGTATATACATTCAATTCACCAAGCTTTTGTCCTCAAGCACTAAAGCTATCCACATGAAATCAGAAATTTATGCTTCTATTTTCATGTTATTGTGTATATTTTGTTCATGAACCATAATGCATGATGAGATACAAACTCTTATTTGAATTTATGTGATACAAAAGATATCAGGTGTGGATTTGGGGGCAGGAGAGTGAAAGTATGACGAGACCAAACTCAGCAGCATCTTTTACAGAACCTACTCTCTTGTGGTATATATTACAAAGACATAATCAGTCTCTGTTTCCCCACTTTATACTGAAGAACTGTTCACCTTTGAGAAAAATAAAAACCTTTTACTTTTATGAGAGAACAAAATAACTTTTCCAGGGTAAATCCAAGTGCCACTAAAACACATGTGAAATGAACCAAGGGAGGAAATATTTGCTTAAATCTTCAGTGAATGAGTCTGATTTGAACTACAAACAAAAAATTTCACAACAAACCCAAAACATTCAGTCATACAATCACAGAATCATTAAATTTGGAAAAGATCTCTAAGATCATCTAGCCCATCAATCCATCCCCACCACATCCATTAACCACATCCCTCAGTGCCACATCTACACATTTCTTGAACATCTCTAGGGACAGTGACTCCACAACCTCCCTGGGCAGCCTGTTCCAATGAAAACAGAAAGAGCTGTATGAAACCAGTTAAAAGCACAGGGTAATTCCATGTCTGGCAGAAGCTCAGAAAATTTAAGGCAGAATCAAGGTTTTGAGATTTTCAAGTGAGGTTAATTACTGATAAAACAAATCAACATTGGACTGGAAATTCTCCAATCCAATCTAAGCTAGCACTTAGTTCCGGTCTCACGGCATTGCAAAAAGCACTCAACTAGTTCTTCCCATAAAAGAGTGTCTCTGAATGCCTTGCTTCATTAGTTGCCTATCACCACAGTAACATGCGGAACTTAAGAAGTCAGAGCACACTCAAGTTCACGTTTAGCTTTCTGTATGTTTACCCTGACCACAATAAATTCCCAAACCTTCTGCTCATTCGGTTCCCTGGCCACTGTTTTAGTTCTCTTCCATTTCCTAGGACCACCTGCAAAATCTCTTACACTCTCCTTAGTCCACAGTGAACACCCACTCATTTGGCAAAACATCAGAGCAATTATCTACCTTGACAGTTATTTATTTTCCATATAATAGCTGCTTCCTTCCACCAGGCAATCCTCTCTTCCCTGCTGAACAGCTGTACAATCTCTCTGGTGAATTTTCTCCCTCCTCTGCTCTACTTCTGCCCTTTCTCTCTCATCATCTTCTCTAAAGCTTTTTTCTTTTATAAACTCTGCTTCCAGGGAGTCTTTGCTATGTCTTTGAGAAGTACAGGAGTAGTCCCTTAATTTCCAGCAACATCCCTAGGTTAGACCTGGAGGTTAGATGGGATAGCCTAAGGCATCTCAGGTGCCCTCAAAACCTATTTTAGGCAACAGACTCAAGCTCTGAGCAGAAAGTACTTCTTCAAGAACCAAGAGGAATTCCAGTAATTTAAAAAATATATGTTTCCTTTGCTTATCATCATACCTGTTTATTTACTATCATATATAAATTACATGTCCAAGGCTTGACAAAGCTTGACTAGTGAATCACTGGCATAGGTTGCCCACAGACGTGGTGGATGCCTTTTCCTTGAAGACATTCAAGGCTACACCAGGCTCTGAGCAACCTGATCTAGCTGTAGGTGTCCCTTGTTCATTGTAGAGAGTTGGACTAGATGAATTCTAAAGGTCCCTTCCAATTCAATGATTTTGATTTTGTGAAAGCTCCTTCCTCCACATGACAATTGTCTAGTTCAGGTAAAAACAAAACCAAATGTCTATCGGTCAGAAGCAACATTTGCAAACCTAAGAATGGCTTTCCTGGAAATGTATAGCAAAATTTGAGATATAGAGAAAGCTTCCAAGGGATTTGGAGAAGTCAGGATATGCTAGGCCAAAAGAGTGATGCAAAAGGAAAAAGATTCGGCCTGATTAAGTGAAATTCCCCTAGGGATATGAGTGTGTTTTGAAACAATTGTTGAGCATAAAGAAAAATATGAGCACAGAGTGGAAGACTTCTGGTAGATATTTTTCAGTTTAAGAAGGAGAATGGAAATTTTATTTTAGTTGGATACAATTAAAGCAGAAAAAATGAACTGGAAAAAAGGAATTGATAAATCTAATTGAAAGCTTTTCGCAGTGCTAATTTCTGTGGCCCGATGAGAGAGAAATAACCAGTTTCTGCCCCTCCCATTCACCCCACCCCCCCCAAAGAGTTCATACCTCAAATTAAGATTATGACAAGCTCAATTTGTGCCAACTAGCATCATTTAGGATGGACAGACAAAACAAGCTCTCTCTCTTATACTCAGTTTCAGCACATCTATGCCATACAATCATTTTCTAAGCCTGTTATCCAGTGCACTGCCTGTAAGAGTTAGGAAGACATCCTTGCTTTGTAGGCCTTTAAATTTTGAATCTCAGTGCTACAGAAACTGTATTTCTAGTTTTACTTGCTCTGGATCTTCTAACCAGAGATATGCAGAAATGAATATTGATTAATGAGATGGGGCAGTAGTCAATGAAAGCAACAAATGGGTAGGCTCAGGAGGACTGACTCTTGAGAAATAATTAATGTCTGATCTTGCCATATGGGCTGGTGACACATAATGTAGTTCACTACCTGCTGCCACTGTTGGCATTGCACCAAGATGGATCAGTGCATCTGTCAGTCCTCAGGATCTGTAACAGCAAAATGCAGTGCAGGTAGCTTCAAACAAGTCTTGAACATCAGAACTCTTTAGTAAATCCGTAGAAGAAAGTGTCTACAAACCATGTAGAAATAACTGTATAAAAATGAGGTGCGGAATTGTTTCCTAGGCAAAACATAGCCTCACAAACCTGTCTCTTTTCCTGTTTCTCTTTTTCAGCTGCAGATTAATTTCTGTTCTCTGAACCTCCTTCAGTTGTATTGGTTGACATCAAAATAATGTTTTCTGTATGGATATCTTAAAAAACCTTCTGATTTTCACCTTCAGTCTCCACCTTTCCCTCTCATCTTCCCCAGTATACTTTAATGAGGTCCATCTTCTTTCCAAAGAGGTGTTACATCAGTTAGGAAAAGACATAATATGAAAAAATTAGGTCCTACTCAACTACATGTCATTAGCCTCCAAGGACTTCTTTCTTGAAAAGCAAACCTGCTCAAGCATTGCTGGTGATTCTGCCAAAGTGCAAGGAGAGAGATTGCTGCTCTGCTTGCCTTTGCCAGCACAAAGATATAGCCTAGTTTCATTGCTGGAAGGAGTTGACACAATCACTCTTGAAAAGGGAGAACTGATTTTTTAATCTGACAGTGAATTACACAGCAGCAGCTAAGTTAACCAGGGCTACCTTGTGCTCTTGTGCCCAGCAGAAAGCACTGATTGGGTTCAGCATATGGGTTTTTGTGGGGAGGGGAGTGTAAAATCAAGAACTGGTGTTGAATATTAAGATTCTAGTGCAAGTAAAATGCTTATGCCAAAACTGTAATGTATATTTCACAAGAGAGAATTTGAGTTTCACACGTGAACAGCTGTATCACAAAAAAGGTGGACAGTGCAGAACTATTCAGTAATTGAGGAGAATGAACAATATTACTCTATGTGCTCTTCTTCCCACCCCCACTTCATCTTAAATCAGATATTCATTCTGATCTCACTTTCTGAAAGTATCAGACTCAACATCAGTTGATGGACACAAACTTTGAGCAGAAATCTAGCTGAGTCAGTAACAGGGCACAGCTACAGGCTACACCACTGTCTGAGCTGAATGCAAGATGAGATACAAAGAATTCATTCTGAAGGCCCTACATGAGCCTTTGTCAGGGCCTTATCAAAATGATTGGATCCATCGTAATTATTGGAAAATATACTGTCCACTAAAGTAGACATTTGATTACGTTATCAATGAAGAAAAGTGGCTATGTTCTTGGATTAAGGAGATAAATATTCTGCAATATTTGTTTCAGAGAATGAATCTTATTAAATACAGCTTTCAGATATGAGGTTTATGTCTGTCTTATGCATCAGAAGATTTGACCAGTGGAACTTTAATGAGGTATTTGTGCAGAGAAGTTGAAGTTGTCTAATTACAGACTTTTCTAGGAGCATCTTTCATTCCCAGTGAGACCTGGTCTATTTTCAGAGTAAACTAGATGGAAAGATAGGATTATTTTACCTGTCTTTATTACTGAAACTAACATTACAGAAGGCAGTAGACAATGCCCCTTTGTGTCAGATGAGAAAATTCTCTCCAATTAGACTTTAGGCTCAACTAAATGCTGCAGAACAGTTGCAACTGGATTCCACATCCTAGACAAGGTTGATTGGGTTCTTCTGAGAACAAGAGAGGAAAATTCCAGAGTATGACTATAGGTCACAGTGCTTGGTTGGGCAAAGTTTCTGTTGGGCTTAGAATAGGCTAGTTGAGATAGAGAAAGCATCATAGCTGTATTAATTTAAAACAATTCATCAAGACAAGTCAAATCTGCTTCTTAGAAGTGTCATCACCCCAGGTAGAGCAGTATTACTCAGTGGCTGAAGCTCTTTGAGTATCCATGTGTGCTCAAGTGCTGTTTGAGGTTCTCTGTGTGCCCTCCTGTATTATATGGACACTCAAATCAAGGATTGTTGTACACAAACATGGAAGAAGAATTATGGGTTTCTGGAGAGCATTACAAGCAGATAGTGTTGACAGCAGCTGAGTGAGATACTCTGAATATCACAGTTCTGGTTCTGCTTAAATCACATTTGTAATGTTTATGTCCACTGTAGGATTTAGCATGGAGTTTGATATATTAAGTCTAGATGTCTAACCTACCTAAGCATCTCCTTCTCAGTAGACATGGGCAAGTGAAGCTACAATATTTTTTGCAGGAAGGCAGAAAGAACAAGAGTTTGGCAGCATGTATTTAAAAAAAAAAAAAAAATTCGGAACCTATTACAAATTAATTTTATTTTAAATTAAAATTTACCACCCTCTACCAACAGGCATGGGAGCTAAACTACTGCTTGTAGGCTTTGAATGCCTGACACTTCTCCATCAAATCCATTGTTTAAAACCTACAAGCATTATACTGCAGTTTTTGTGTTTGCCATTTAGGAGGTAGGAGATGGATGAGGAAGTTTGGATTCAAATCTCCATGGACGTAAGCACATTGAAGAATGAGCAGAGCAGCTCAGCAGAAGAACCAGAAACCATGCAGAGATTAAATACGGCAATTAACAGACATGCTCACTAGCTATTTCTGAAGCTCTATGGGAATATCTGCTAATAGACATCTAGCCTGACACATCACTCTCCATCTTTTCCTGCCAGTACAGCCAGTCAAACCACAGTGGAAATTTTATAAAAGCAGGAGTTAAAAATACCTCTAGCTTAAGGGTTTAATCAATGCAAGACTGAGATGTATGCCTGGTCTGAGAGTTGAGATCCAACATCTTTACCACAGCGAGAAATTACAAGTTCTATCTCAGGTTCAGCTATCGGGGCATCATATATTCTATATTTGCCAAACACATAGGCTTTTTCAAACCTACCTGAGAGTCAGTTACAGGCTACAGCATGGGTATTGCGCAGCAGAGATAAATTAGAAAAGGTGTTATCTGTATATCTGAAAAAATGTATGCATTTTGTATTATATGTTTCTCTAAAACAATTCATAGAGATTTCTTTTAAGTTAGGACATATGTCATGGTTTCATGATTTTTGGTTATCAGTATTCCACATCATAACATCATGTAATGCACTGGGGTTTGACTGCTGATGCTCAAGTTCCGGGTGCCTGTCCAGAGGAGAAGAAGAACTACATTTCCCCAGGGGGCTTTGCGGTCAGCGAGGAGATATAACTGCCGGCAAGGTCATCTGATGCTCTCTTCTTTGCCTGCGCTTCTCCGCCTGCGCTTCTCTGCCTGCGCTTCTTCATCGGCTCAACTGGACTGCACTTCTCATCTCAGCGTTGTGGTGAGGCCGATCCACCTTCCAGACACACACTCTCTCTCTCTCTCATTATATTCTGCTGATACTATATTTAGTAAATTAGTTTGTTTCACCTCAGATTGTTGCTGCTGTTTTCAATTATTTTGGGGTCCCCTATTTTCCTTTTCCGGGGATGCGGAACCACAGATCCCTCCGCCCTTCTAGTCACGGAACCGGACCGAACCAGCCCATAAACCGTTGACAACATAAAAACCAGCCTAGTATACATATCTACACTCTTGCAAATCTTCTACCCTAAGGTTATCTCCCAGATTAATTCCCTACCCTTCAAGTAGAATCAATATTTTATGAAGGTTGTGTTTAGTTTTTTGATATTTCAACTTCTAACAAGTATCCTTGGAAGTGTCCAAGGCCAGGTTGGATGGGGCTTTGAACAAGCTGATCTAGTAGGAAATGTTCCCATGGCAGGGGAGTGTGAGCTGGGTGATCTTTAAGGTCCCTACCAACTCAAACCAGTCTGTAAATCTGTGATTCTACAATTCTAAAATATACCCATCAAATAGTGTTATTTTTCTTTCTTTGTATCTGTTGTGGTTTCCATGGAAATAAATAGGAGCCAATTCTTTCAGAACAACTTATGTACGTTATTTCTTAGCTATTGAATGAAGGCTGGATTCTGCTCAGTTATTAGAATGACAGACGTGTTTTCATAAACAGCAGCAAAGGGCCCTAGCTTATGTAAAAAGAATAGTAAAATCCTATTTTGTAGTCAAAAGTTGTGCAGTTAAGGAAAGATATTCCCCCTGTACTGGTTTTCATTTTTACTCTGAGGGGACCTAGCCTAGTAATAGTAGGCTGTACAGAAAAAAAAATAAGAAAAAATCAGTAAGCACATTTTAATTGTAACAGAAGTCAGAAAACTCTGATAGACTTCAACCAAATTCTAAAACCAATCTTCATTTGAAAATGCTCAAACCCCAGCAGGACTTTTCACTGCAGAAAGCAGTTCAAGTGTCCCTGAGACTTACCTTCAGCTCACATGGAGAACTCAGAGATAAGCAGGAACAACATATGCACTGATTTAATATGAAATATCCTAATTGTTCCCAGAAGAGTAGGAAGCTGATGTCACTGACTTATGAAATATTATCCTTACACTGAACAGAATTTATATCCAGATAAAATAAGAGCTATGTGGCAGTTTACCAAATTCTATCCCCTGCTGTGTCCTGTATATGTTCACATACAGCTCTCCCCTTTACAAACACCTCCTTCAACATTCATTAGGTCTTAGAACATGTTTGTCACTTGTCTGTTCTCTCCATCAGTCTCAGCAGGAGAAATATTTACAATTGAGTGTCTTCCATAATAATCCAGCTGGCTTTTAGAGTCAGCAAACTAATTCTTGCCGTTGCTGCAAAGAGTTCAGCATGTGGGTGGCATACATCTTACCCAAATATAGTCCAGAGAAAGAAAGAAGTACTGCTGGATGAGACTTGTCTACACTGTTTTAGGCATTGACCTCAGGATGAGAAAATTTTTGCCATCAAGCACCTATTTCTCTTTGCTGACAGTACAGTGAGCCTGTGATGATTCACTCAGATGTAGGAGTCTACATCTGGTCCAATGAATCCTGCTTGGTGTCTCTGAAGATAAGGGCAAGACTTTGAATTGGAGGCAGTCTTTTATGTAAGAAAGCTAACGTAAAAAGCAAATGGGTGTAGCAACCGTCATTGCTGAGGATGTAAACTACATCAGGAGTGAGGCATTTGCCTGATATTTGTGAATTTTAAGACATCTCACAAAGAAAAAAAAAAAGCTCTGTGATTCAGTAATACCTGAGCTTATTTCTACTACATTCATCTTGCTCTGGTATACATTCTGGAGTAGGACTAGATAACCTTTAAGGGTCCCTTCCAACACAAGCAAGTTCTATGATTCTGTGATATTTATGACCAAGTTACTGTTACACATTGTTAAGTAGAAGCTTGATGTTCCGATGATACAAGGACTCATTTAAATTGGATAGCTTCTGATAAAGACAAAATTCATTAATTAAAATGCAACAGCTGCTACTAAATAACAGCTTATGCAGATGGAGTGTGGATGACAGAACTTGTCATTGAACCTCAGCAGTGTTGTGGACCGACACCTTATGTGTCCAGTAGGTGTATGTGATTGGAACATCTATCAACATCTCACTCACAATGATCTGCATCAATATCTCCATATAAATCATAGAATGGCTTAAGTTGGAAGGAATCTCAAACATCATTAAGATCCAGTGCCCTGCTGTGGGGCATTTTTGTGTATTGGAAGATAACACATATCATATTATTTATCAACCTACTTTCTTGAAATGCGCTCACAAAGAAACTCCATTGTAGCATTGTTTTTTGTTAATAAAAATTTTTGCACCCACTACGTACAACTACAAAAATGTTGTGGTTTTTTTTTTTTTTGTCTGCCCCTTTTTTTTTTTCCAAATGCTATTGTGTAGTACAGTGAATCAGAGATCAGACTCTCTCGACAGCAATACTGGAGGCTGAGAAATTACACAAGAGAGATGGTGACTGCAATGCTTGCAGTATCTAACAGCACTGTCACTACTGCCAGCAATCAGAGCTGACAATAGACAGGACATTCAAAGGTAAGTTTCTTCCAAAGACAATTTAAAAATATATCTTATCAATCCAACAACAGATTTGAAACCAAGAAAAAATCTTGACTGGAGAAATTACTTCAGGACTAATCCTCAATCCAAACAATCATGAAAAGTGTAGCATTTCTGAGAGGATAAAAAAAACACAAGCTGCTCACATTCTTGGAATAAGGCTGAGTATATTCCCTGAATAATAAGACATACAATCTGCATCAAACTACATGGACAATAGGAAATCCTGTGCACAAATAAAGAATAATCCTTGGTACTTTGAATATAACTTCTGAAAAGAGGCAGGAGCTTTTCCTAAAGAAAATGTTGGAAATCCTTGTGCAAATGCTACATACCTTTGTCTTTCTGCAAGGCGAAAATTTGGGAAAATAAAATCTTGTTATTTGAGTAAGGTGCCAAAAACACTCCCGGTTGAGGGCACATAGGAAATGGAAAGATGACAATTTTTTCTAGCAGCAATCAGAAAGACAGATTCATCTTCCTCCAAAACTTCACTGCCTGAGGCATGGCTTCATAAAGTGCAAAGCTGAAACACAAAATCAAATCAATATTATATATCAAAGTTAGATTGAATAGTTAGTTGAACAGTTGAAATATTTCCATCATTGTACTCCCACACATAGGAACCAACTGGATCACTATGTTACTATTAGAAAATAAAAGCTAGTCTTTCATTTTAATCATATCACTTTACTCTCCTATTGTACAATATGAACGGCACTCTTCTATATCAGTAGTGTTGCTCATATTTTGAAGAGAAAGAACTGAGGTTCATATTTTAAAAGGCTCCTTTAGGTGCATAAGTTAGCCCACTGTCCTCATAGTGGAGCTAAACAGAGCCAGTACTACCTTTGTCATAGACACAATAGTTTATGAGAGTTTGAGGGAAAGATTCAACTTTAATTTCTCCAACTGCATGCTGGAGGAGAGCAGCACACCCTAACATAGTTCCTGCAGCTTTGGAAAAATTACTCTTCCAAAAATAGACTGTATTATTGAAAAAGAGTGAGAATAATCTGCAATCAATTGATATAATTTGCAGAGTTTTGAGTAAAATACTGGCCTTCAAATGTACACACAGTTGTACTGAAGACCCGTTCCAGGACACTGCACAATCATGAGCATGTGTTTTTCCGTGAACAATCAGTTTCAGATATACAAAATTGAGCTTGCTTCTATACTAATGAAATGTTTGGGGGCTGTGCTTTAAGATGTTTTATTTTTATATTTTCTTTGACACTTTTAGTAACATTTAAAATTGGAAGTGTTGAAGCCTTATGGTCTAAAAATTTACAGTTTTTATTGTCAGGAGACAGGGAATAACTAAGGGAGAAACTGCATGGAATATAGAAGAAAAACATAACCTTTTATTTGCTTAAGTCTGTGCAATATTTTATACATGTATTTAGAAGGTAAAGTGCCATCACTGCATTTCCAGGATATTTGTAAGCCACTCACTCATTCTCCTGCCTCCGTGGGTTTTTTTTTCTTGTGGAATTCTTCACTGCTGGTCTTTGACATACATAATCATTTGAAAATGTTTTTCCTTCCTTTTATTCCATGCTTTACTGGCAAACATATGGTCTATTTCAGAAAAAATAATGAAAGAATCGAGAGAGAAGAGAAAGAAAGGAGAAAGGATGGAGAATAGAAGGAAGACAAAGGAGGAAGAGAGGAACAAGGGAAAGGAAAAAGAAAAAAAGAAAAAGTATTTCTATAACTATTAAGATCTGAATGGAGCTGAATTCTTCTCTCTTATATAGAAAAAAAGAAAGATTCTATACATGAGTGGAAGACATACCAAAGCATGGAGTTGGATACTGATGTCTCAATATTTTCCCTTAGAAAATTGAACTGAATAAATTCAGCACATTGTAATACTGTGATATTCATTTTCTGTCATTTTCCCTTATACTTCATATTTTCTCTTAGCTGTGAAGAGAAACTATCTCTGTTCATCTGAATCTAAATACAAGACAAATGTATGTATTGCATTTGCTGTACAGTTGTACAGGCAAATTACTCTGTATGTCTATATAACAGAAAGTTATTTGTTTTGAATGGAAAAAACCTTGGTGTATTTTGAGACAAGGAAATATAGTTCTGAACACAACTACACTGAAGTAAGAGATATTTGAAGTGCACTAACACCCACCATCTCCTGAACAGGCAGTGCTGTTATATGTATTTACAAACACTCAATATTTCAGAGCTTTATGGAGTCCTACTTCAGGATATTTTAAAGAAGCTTTTAGCTACAAGTCTCACAGAAAGCAACAATGAACATTTTCCAAGAGCTAAGTTGCAAGTCTCCAGCTCTTGCTATCTATGATCATCAGTTGAGTTCCAATGAACTTGCACCACGCAGTGCTACAAAGCAAAGTACTCAGCCACACTCGGCTACCCCCAGCACCAGCACACACACTATCCTGTCAGCAAATCTCTGTTCTAAGGCAATTCTCCAGTCAAAAAGCAGGATTAATTAGTGTGATGCAATACGCACTATTAGCACGACTTGAGGGGACATGGTTTAGCAAGCATGGTGGTGACATGATGTTTGGACTAGAGGATCTTAGAGGTCTTTTCCAAACTTTATGATTCTACAATGTAGAAAGATAAAATTCTAACACCGCTCTTCTTCTCCCTGGACTCAAATAATTTCTATCTTAGTGTGCTAGTTTACTTTAAACTCTCTTGGGTATATCATTGCTTAACACAGGCATATCCTTTGGAGTTTACAAATCACAATTAAATAGAGAACAGCACTTGGATATCTAAATACCTTTAAAATCTAGGTCTGAGTTTTTTATTCATGGTACTTGGTTCAGCTCCCATGCCAGCAGCGCAGTTTGCTAGCTCTTCTCTTGTATGTGTGCACACAGTATTAGGTAAGAGTTGTGCCATTTCCAAAAGATACCCAATGCAGTTCAGACTGCATGTCAGCTTTTTTTCTTTCCTGGGAAAAAAATCAGTGCAAGGGGTAACATGATTAATGAATGAACTTAATGCCTGGAGAACATTATTGAAGATCAAATTGTTAGAAATTACTTTGATTTCTTTCTAAAACAGATTGAAACTGAGCTTCCAAAGCCTACTCTGTAACAAACAAAAAAAAAAGTAGAATTATATTGGAATGTTTTCCTTGGTTTTAAGATACCTTAGTAAAAAAAATGTCTAGACATTTTCTAAGAGGTATGTTTCCAACTCATTTTTGAGGACTGAACAGTAACAACACAGAATGGGCAAAATCAGCAGTAACGTGCAGTGAGAAGCACAGGATTCCCCATTCCTTGAGATAGCTCAAGACCAGGTTGGATGGGGCTCTGGACCACCTGGTCTGATGAGAAATGTCTTTGCCTATTGCTGGGGGTTTGGATTTCCAGTCCAAATCATGCCATCATTATATGACAATATGAAAATGCCGAGGTAATTTCAACTTGGCTCTGTGCATAAGAATTGTATCAGATGACATCCAGAGGTTATTTGGCAAGAAGAAACATTTGAATTTTATGCACAATGTGAAGTAATCCTTTCCCTCCTTCAAAATCTGACAAGGTCTCCGTGGGAATCTTGCTTTCAGACTGGGATACCACAATTAGAAGGGAAAATTAGCAATCAGCATGTCAATATGAAAGCAATGAATACAATCAGAGCCCAAGGAAACATGGCTTGTCAGAAGCAGCTGAAAGAAAAGCATTTTAACTTAAAGAATGCTGAGAAGAGGCATAACAATCTCAGGATACATAAATTGCTGCTGCAATTACTTTGAGAGCACTTTGTCTTGAGGGGTGTATATTCCAGGATTCCATAGTACTTCTGCGTTTCTGGTAAGCAGAGCAAGTAATAATACTTAATGTATGTCTAATTTTAGGTCCCAAGTGGATCCATTCTCCCCAGTGCAAGTGCTTAACCTGTCAGTATTGCTCTGTTCCTCATTAGGGACCGTATTAGAAGGTGTTGCGGAATAACAGTCTACATGCGCACAAGTGCCAGTAAGGAAACAGGCTGGTAGAAAGCATAAGTTTTAAATGAATGTGGAGTGTTGGGTATATAAATAGTCTGTATAGTGTGGCCCACAGATTGCAAATAGAAAAGGTCATATCATCTTTAAACTTGTAAAGCTATGTATAGTCAGCTGGTGAGGTAGTTGTCTTTTCAGGCTTCCAATCCATTTCAGTTACTTACTAATGAAATTGTATCAAATGAAAACTGAAAACAAAATTGCCCAGAGGGGTGGTGGATGTCTAATCCTTGGAGATGCTCAAGGTCAGGCAGGACGAGGCTCTGAGCCCATTATCTAGCTATAGGTGTCCCTGCTCATTGCAAGGGAGCTGGACTACTCAACCTCAAAGATATCTCTCCAACTCAAACAATTTTATGATAAAGAAAAGGAGAAAAAGGGAAATGGGAGATACATAATGAGAATTCAACTAATGTGTAAGATGATGCCATCTGCCTTTTTCTGTTAGACAAGCTCCAGGATAAATACTTTCCTTCAACCTACATCTGGTCAACTGCACAGCCCACCCAGCTTCATTAACTTGAACAGGCTTTAAAACTTGGTTCAAATGGAGACACCCACATGCCAGCAATTTAGCTCAGGACTTGAATCCTACAAGAGATTTTGCTTGTCTCCAGTCCCTAGAGACTGTCAAGGCAAGGCTGGATCAGACCCTGGGCAACTGGATCTAGCTGTGCAAGTCCCTGTTCTCTGCAAGGGAGTTGGACTAGATGGTCTTTAAAGGTCCCTTACAACTCTAAAGATTCTATGATTCTACAAGTCTAAGTCCTTGCTGATGCCATGTGAAACACTGCAGTAAAGACCCTTACTGAGTTCCAGAAAGGTGCTGAACTTTTAAAAGGAAACTTAAATAAATGAATGCCATTGGAAACAGACTTCCAGTGCTGTAAGAGCTGTGTATATTTATTTTTAATGGCATGTTTTTTAGCATTAGAGATGAAGGACAGCATGCCTTACAGCTCTATCCCCATCCCTTTCCATTGTTGTGGAGAGGGAACATCTTGTAATAATTACATCCTAAGGAGTCCTGTCCCCATCTTGAGCTGTCTTCACTCTGCTAAGATGAATTCTGCCCTCACATACACTTCAAGTTTTAGAACAGCATTTTAAGCAGCATTTGTTTGCACTTCCACTTATCTAAATATTAGAAAGAATAGCTCTGCCTCCCCTCTTTTGTAAAGAAGCCACTTGTGGTTTTGTAGAAGTTATAGGCTTCTGGGACAGAGAACATTTTCCAGTAAAACAAAAATCTGGTCACAGAGGCATTTAAATTCCAAGTATTATGAGGGGGAACAAACCGTAAGCAGAAAAGAAAGTGCTCTTGCATCCAGCATGCACTTTTCTGCAAATACTCCTTATAACCTTGGACATGAGTGGCAGCTGAGTAGCAGTGTTGTTTGCAGAACTGTTTATTCCCAGGGGCAAAAGTTCATGCTGTAGATGAGGTCTCTTCTCAGCTTTTGCAAAAACACTGCCAAGTGATATCAAGACATTAACAGAAGGATCAAACAGGGTGCAGAATGGTAAATATTGGTGTTCTGTCTGCAAAACAGACAAACTAAAAAGGCCTAAATATTTATTTGAAGTTCTTGGAAAGTGAACCTAAGAGCCTCGAAGCCACTCAAAGAAATTTTCCTCTGAATGTTTACATGCAAGCAATTTGTTTCCTTGCCAATTCAGCATTAATCATAATGAGAGCTGATTATATTGCATACTGTCATAAAACTGCAGACATATACTGAATGCTGTGTATTTCCTCTATTTATTAGATCACTTCCCACAAAATTCAGGTGTAGAAAGGCCTTTGCCTGGAAGCCTGTCAGACTTAAGTTGGAATCTGTCCACGCAGACACCTGATACAAGAAAACACAAACAAAAATAATCTTGTAGAATTACCTAGAAGAATCTTGTATCTCTACCATGACCCAGCAAATCCATGGAAGAACATTGTCACAATTATTTGAGGGAAAGGAAAAACATATTTAATAAATTTGTGGTAGAAGGTGGAGTTTCTGAAGTGATGGTTATCAATCATAGCATGACTTGGGTTGGAAGGAACCTCAAAGATCATCTAATTCCAATCCCCTGCCATGGGCTGAATGCACTCTGCCAGTTAAGGCTTCCCAGGGCCCCATCCAGCCTGCCTTTGAGCGCCTTTAGGAATGGGGCATCCACAGCTTCTCTGGGCAATCTCTTTCAGTACCTCACCACTCACACATCAACTGGACTATTTTTCCCCCTAAGGAATGTGACAGTTCAATAATTTGCATATTTAGCAAGGACACATGGATTTAATTAAAACTTACAAGGGAAATGTTTCTGTTCTGACTCCTTTCAACCCACACTGCCCATAGCAGTGCTTAGAAATGCATTTCACTGGGCTCACAGGCTCCCTGCTGTGCAACCAGATGTCTAACATGCCTAGAAGTCTGAGGTTGACAGGAGGTTGCTGAAATTTCAGCTTCTATAAGTTTGCCTTGCAAGTAATTTGAGTTCAGGATCACTGGGTGACTATTTTGCTTCCAAAGTTGGAGAATGTAATTGAAACATGAAGAGCTCTGTCTTCTCCATACTATCAACCTTCAAAAATTAATATTTGGGAAAGATCAAAACCATCTTTTTGTCTGCAACAGAATAATCAAATAGCAGATTCAACCCATCCAACTTTCTCAAGGCTGTTACAAATCAAAATTAACTACACTGACAGTACAGACAAGTACTTACTGGAGTAGTTGGCTTCATGAGGTAGCAGGATTGAGGATGTTTTTAAGGAGATCTTCTTAAGAACAAGACTGACTGACATTTGCTGGTTATTGGCCTGGGTAGAACTGAGCTTGCTGTAAGGGAGAGCATGGACTGCCTGACCTCTGCAAGCTCTTCTGAGCTCCATTTGCTTTTATTTCAGGTCACTGGCTAATGTAATATCTTATTCTGTTTCAAACTTCTGGACCACAAAAGCAGTCCTCTGCATTTGAAGCTCTTGAAGTTCTTCAGTGAAGAACTTGCAAAGGAAAAACTGTGCACAGATCCTCATCAAATTCTTGCTTATTACTGGACACCTCCCGCCTTGCTCTCAGGTGAAATAAATCTGTTCTACTCATCAGGAACATACAAATGAGAAAAATGTGAGCAATTGAAAGGGGAAGGTGAAAATGAGAAGAGAGACAGATATAAGGGTATGTTGCCTCAAAGCAAGTATGAATATGCACTTTCTGTTATTAATGAGAGTAAGCCCCAGGAGACTAAAGTATTTATGTCTTTGCCCCTAAGATATTCATAAGAAACACACTTTGGTGCTCTGTAATTTGTTTAAAATTGAAAAATGTATGCCTCCTTTCAAGGATGCAGCTTGCAGCTTGATTACACAGAAGTCATCTGACTTAACATCAAAAACACGTGTTATGAGGCTATAATGCACCCCTGAGAATGGTTGCCCACAACCAGTATCATTTTAGCTCTATTTCTTCTGAGTAGAGAGCCAAACTCAGCCTGGATAAATTCATCTCACAGCCCATGATCTTCCACCTTTTGTGGTTCCACCACTTTCGTGTACTAACAGAAAGTGGCCAGAAGTAAGAGACTTCATCCCATGCCACTTGAGCATTTCCATGATGCGAGAATGTATATGTTTGCATCCTAAAGTCTGTCTGGGATGTGCTTACAGTTGAATGCAAGGCCTGGTGAATTCAGTGAAGAAGTAGGAAACTCATCTGTAAGTGCCTTATATATTTAGTTGAAGTAGGACCATACCCTTTTCTTTATTGTAAGAAAGCTTTTCATTCAGTGTTAGAAGTAGTCGATTCTTTACTGTTATAAATAGCAATTCCTACTTCTTCTCTCAGCTAATTTTTACTAGTACGCCAATTTTTTCAGTTTTAGGGCCCAATTTTGTGTACCTGCATGCTGACATTACATGACAACGTAACAATTTGAGCTCTAATATGCAATAGTACTCTATTCATTGTGGCACAAACAAGATAAGAATCTGGCCTTAAAGTACAATTTAAACTTGACCTGGATGATTCATGCCTTTCAGATCTCAAAATGAGATTACTGCAAAGTGCTTTATAGTGGGCTGCCAAAAGGGCTAATCCATTCCCTGAAGCTAATGCACAATAAAGGGACTTGATTGTTATCAGAGGTGGGTAGAGCGGGACCTGCCTACTCACTACTTGTCTGTCAGCATTTGCTGCTTTTTGGTGCCTAGAAAAGGTCTACAGTTCTGCTTTTAGCTTTTAAAGCTATTAACAGGCTAGAAATTGATGTTGCCAAGGACATCTGTGAATGTGCCTTAGGGACTTATAAATACTTCATAATATTGAATTGTTCCTGCTTTTGTTAGCCACAAGAATCCTATCAGACCTGCAAGCGTAATTTCCACCGACTCCTGTCAAACCGAACATGAAAACAAAATGGTGGAAATTGCCACACATTTCACTTGGATCATCTCTGTGAATAGCTTGCTATTAATAGGCAGGTAATGAGCTTCCTTTTGGACTAGAAGTCCTTCATCACTCTTTTATGACCAGATTTAAATTAATTTGAACTTGGATCTTCCCTCATGAATTTTCTTTCTTCACTAAAAAATTAAAACCATTTATATCATATTAAAATTTTTCTCACATTTCAGGTTTTTTTTTTTTCATAAACTGAGATCAAATGAGATCAAAACACAAGTTCAGTTCCCTAACTTTGTATCACAGTTGCATAACTCCAGGCAGGTTTTGCAATCCATTTCACAGCCAATGCAGCAGAGGTATTTTCTGTCCATGGTAGAATTTGCCCAGAAATCCCTTCCTGAAAGTCCAGTAGTGCAGCAGTCAGCCCTTCCTCCTCTTTGTGATGGCACAAGGCTGGGTGTATCTGAGAAAACACTGGGAAACAAGAAAAATAATAATAATAATAGAGGTATTTTCTTCAATATAAAAGACCACTGCAGTGCTAGACACTGAAGCACAGAATGTAGGTGGAGATTTTGCAGATCTATTGCAGTGCAGTGCATTTCCCCCACAGTTCACACAATGACTTTCTGGGAAGCTGAAATTAGTGCACACTTTATCAGCCCATTTTCTTTAATAATGTCTTTTTTAATAGGAACAGCTGGATCCCAAGACAATCTCATCATCAATCAATGCTATCAACTGTGGTTATGGCATTTAAGATGCTGATTCTTCCTTGCAGTTACAGAGATTTTGACTTTCGAATTACAAGCCTAGTTTAAGGCATCCAAATTTGACATGTTTGACAGAAGAAGATTGGTGAGATTTACTATTACTTGCAGGATCTAGGGACAATAAAAGGGTGCCAACTCTAGGACATAGCTTCATCTCTGTAGCATTCAAGTGAAGGAATCAACTGACACCCTTTAAGAAGTGACCTTGGTCCTCATGCAGACCAGTAGTTTGCTTATAAAAACAGGTGATATGAGTATTAACGGCTACATTATCCATCAGTGGAAAATTTTTAGCAGTGATGTCTAAGTACAATATATCCCTATGATTCAAAGCCAGCAAAAAAACCCAAAAATCTATTTTTACCTATTTTTGTCTATTTCTCGTATGTTTGACTTTAATGAATTGGGATTACACGGTCATATCACTGATAATGCCAAACACACATATTTGTCTTTCACATTCATTGCTTTTTTTTTCTACTTTAGTGCTTAATTTGCCACATTTTATTTATTCAGTACACATCCTAAAATATTTTGATTGTAGTCTCCACTTCTAAAACATTCTTAATCATGAATTACCTTGCTTCTAGTATAAAATAAGGCTATTCTGGCACAAACTATAGAAGCCAGTATGTGAAGCCACATCATTTACTTCCTTAGAAAATGTTGTGGCTTTAACACATGTTCTCTTCAAAAACCTTTTAAAAGAATGCACTTTATTTATATTCTTGATATGGAATTACGGTTCTGGATCATATCACAGACTTAAAAAAAAAAAAAAAAAAAAAAAAAAGTCCCAACAAAAATTTGTCATTGTCTTCTCTTTGCTATTGATGAGGCCACCTCTGGAAACCCAAGTCCAGCTTGGCTACAAGAGTTTCAGGCTCTTTCCAGAGAAGCACAATAGCAACAAAATAGGGAATCGTGATGTGATGCAGGAAGGGAAACAAGCTAGATACATGGAGGAAAAAATACACAGAAAGAGATTAAGTAGGGAAACAAGTTACAACAGGGACTGTGGAATATTCAACCCTTTGAAATATTCAAAACTAGGCTGAGCAAATCAGAGTAAAGTCAGATGGCTCATGAAATTAGCCTTGCTCTCAGCAGAATAAATTCCTAAATGTAGGAATAAATGACTGCATAGCTAATTTCTGACCTAAAATATTGTATACATGCATATGTGCAAAAATGATTATCTTATTGACAATGGAAAGAGAAAAATAAAGCAAAATAACAACAGCAACAACTACAACAACAACAAAAAAAAACAAACAACCACCATCTTTTCAAAAACTAACACAAAAGTGCTGTGATTTAATCAAATTCTAACAAGAATTTTTAAAAAGAAATCTGCCTGTCACTATCACCATTTCACTTAATAAAATCTTCTGAAGAAGCATCGCATCCCCAAAAACAAGAGCTGAGAGAAAGAGCTATGCAATTCTTCAGATATTGCAGGTTTTATCACTTTATGCATTAACCTCCTTCTCCCTTCTGTTTCTATCCCTTGCTGTGCGTTTGCTTGTGGAATCTGTACCATAGCTGTTTTGCTGAACTGTGCGCTGTCAATATCTCATGACAGCAAAGCAGTGAAAACACAAAACCAAAGAATAAGTCATCTGCAACAATCTATGGCTGGAACTGCACCAAGTTTGGGGGTCTTAGAAATAGCCAAGATCTTGCTATGAATCAAAGGACAAAGGAAAACACAGCCTAGAGGAAATGGTAAAACACATGGTTCTGAAAAGATCTACTGCCTCTCAGACCGAGATGCTTGCTTTCTATAGTTGTTCTCATTGTCTCTCATTCAAGAGAATTACAGTTATTATGGAGTAAATTCCTATCTCATAGGCCTATGTGGTACTTAGGGGTTTTAAAATATTTTGCCTCATACAAGTAGTTTGGAGTTGCTCTGTTTTCATGCTCTAAATATTTCCCAACGGAAACACAAACTCTCACAGAAGCGAAGGATGAGAGGCACTCTTGCATAAACCCATCAACATGGATGGATTTTTTTCTTCTCTGTTACCTCTCACACAAGGCTTGGTGAAAAGAGTTCAGAAATATTTGAATGTAGGAAAAACATTGACTTGAAATGAAGACAGAAATGAACCTTAGATAGACTAATAGAAACAGTATTTCTCAGTTCTTCCGTAAATTTAACTAACAGTGACTTCAAAAGCTTCTTGAAAATTTTTATGGTGTTCTAATGGCCTCTTCTGATGAAACAGTGAGAATACATGATGCAAGATTTTTCAAATAGTAGCATGTGTCCCAGGTACCAAGAAAACAGCACTGCTCCATTTTTTAATGTCTCAGACTACTTGACTTTCTCCTGATTCTTTCCAATAGCTCCCAGAGGGACTTCTCCATTTTCCTAGCTATACTTTAGCATCCTGGGCACACTTGGTTTCTCATACACCCTTCCACTTAAAACCTATTTATTGTACCAGGATCTGTGCTTCCACTACTGAAATCCCCCCCCACTTTTTGCAGATGGGATTTTCCCATAAAGTCTCTTTCCTGCCTCAAACCTAAAAGTTACCAAAGCTTAAAGAACTGCTATGTGTTGGCTGGGATATAGAAGCTGTTCACATGCATGTTTTTAGCTTCTGCCAAACCAGCCCAACACAGCAGAGCCCAGTGCTGAGTTAAGGACAGTCTTATTAATCTCCACTCAGTATAGATTAAGCAAATGGATGCAATTACCAATAAACTCTTAACCTCATCATCTGTCAGTTTTCAGAAAAAGTATTGATGACCTACACATTACATTATAACTGAAGATTTGGACCAGCTTTTGTGCTTGTCTTGCACTGGGGAGAAAGCCAGAACAATGAAATCATTACAGTTCTTTGTGTAACTACTCCTCAGCCTGAACAAGGGGTTCATCTCAGGGACTCCTACCAGTCATCATCATTGGTCTATTCAAAAGCAACCTGGTAACAAACAGTGCTTTTATAGATCTGATTTTCTATTGAATTTCAATGTGTTGCCATCTGCTTGGCAGAATTTTACAGCTATGCAAACATATTTTGTATCTAAAAAGCATTTGTTTAATTTTTCACTGTCCTTGCACTTTAGAGTAGTAAAGATCACTTAAAAACATCTGACATTTTTCCTGACAAAGAAGATACGGCAACAAAAGTTTTAGTTGGTGTACTTAAAAAAAGAGTTAAAAAAAAAACAAACATTCAACCTCTGTTTGTGTGCCTTGTATTTAAACTTTTTGGAGGCATATTTATATGGTTAGAAATGAAGGAAGCCTTTGTTTAATGATTACAGAAGGAATTTCAGAACATATCTTTCCTTTAGGCCCAGGGAAATTCATCTTCAACAGAGGTACAAAGTCTTTGAAGCTGTGCTGGACATCAGTGTTTCTGAGCTTTCAATCCACTGGATCTCCACTAGATGTCCAGTTGAATATCTTCATCGACAAGAACTAGAAGATGTACAAGATAAGTAAAAATATTCACAGAAAGCAAGTTCAGCTCAGATTTTCTTCTGCCAAGGATGAAGCTATAATTATGCCTGTCTGATTATAAGAAAATCTTCTATAGTTAAGAACTGATATTAATTTGAACAGCTAAATGACTTCTCTAGAGCTTGTCACTTAATAGCAGTTTCTAACAGACCACTGATGATACAGATCACTCTTCCCCTCTTTTTGGAGGGCAGCAATAAAAACCTGTGTTCTAGCAGAGTAAATTCTCCACACTGAGCCATGACCCAACTGTTTCCCAGCCACCTGTGTTAGTAAAATGAGGTTCCACAGTTGGAGTAATATAGCTCCTAATATTTTCAGGCTGATAAACTAGATCACCTCAACTAAAGTGCAAAATTTACTAGATACACATTCTACAGTGTTTTTAAGTCAGATAAAAGTCATTTCTATATTTTTATTAGCAAACAAGCCTTCCTTCATCTGCAGATGCAGTAAATTCAAGTAAATCTGAAGTTCATGAACCGTGGGTAATTTTAAATTGAAAACATTTGTTCTATGGTAAAAAATATTAGGGATTCATACTTGAGCAAATAGCTGTCAATACACAGACAATTGTTCTTACCTTTTCTAATATCAGTAGCAATTCCCTTTGAAATTGTCCCACTGTGGCTATCAACCGATTCATTCATTCCCCAGATAGCTCAAATATATGCAGAATAATATCTTATATTTTCTGTACTTTTTTCCTAAGTATTTACCTTATACTCTGAAAATGTCCTCATTTTCCATCAAATAAAAAATCTTGAAGTTGGAAAAATAAGAAGCATTTAGTTGAAGTGGTCTAGATTTGTCCTTTGTACCCATACCCTTCAATATAGCAATAAAATGAGTTTAGGTTCATGCAGAAAGAAAACACAAAACCAATATGACCATAAAGGCAAATAAAGTTAAATGATAATCAAGCCCTTGACTTATAAAGCAAGACTATCAAAGATTTTGAACTGCTCTCCTAAGGACAGAAAATATGCCTTACTTACTTGTACAGCTGTGAGTTTCCTAAGTATTTCCTCAATAGAGTTAGCATAAAAGTCTTAGCAGTTAACTAAATATTCGAACAAACACGGTGATTTCAAAACTCAGGCAAATTCTAAACATTTATTAATTACACTGATGCACTTTAAGAGCTGATAGCATGTTTTACCTCCTTACTGCAACTTCTGAAGTTAGCTAATCAGTAGTCATGCGAACCTCTAATTTGCTACATAAATAGAACTGTGTTCACCCACTCCAGAGACTGCAAGGAAAAAGCAATGTTCCCAGAAAGTGGGTAGGTTGAAATGCTGCAACTCCCTCTTAAATAGATTGAAATTCTGCCAGCTGGATGCATAAGATAACCTTGTATGACTTCATTTCTAGAACTAGTAACTGATTTCTTTCCTTGCAACAAAGTCATCCAAACGTAATGTATTTGCCAATTTTTTTCTAATGAAGACAGAAAGACAGAAAGACAGAAAGGAAGAAAGACAGAAGCCAAAAACTCATATTTTGGGGAGGAAGAGAGGAAGCATTGCACCAGATATGATTAAAGACAGAGTGAGAATTTCAGAGACAGATTAAATTGACTATATTTCCTTGGGGGATTTCCTTCAGTAACAGATAAGTACGAAGTTTTATTCTGAGCCCATATCACCACTGCCTAACAATATAAATATTTGGACAAAGTAAACACAAAATGCAACATTTAAATGTGATGGTTTTTTTAAAGCTTCACAGATGGAAGTGATTCCACAAAATGTAAGGCAATTTGGAAACAAAATCTGCTGTCTCTCATCCCCAAGTGAGAATCCATGCAGTCTCACCCAAATTATGATGTTCTATCTAACCAGAACATCTGATGGAGAGAGATGCCCTCTCCAAGTGTGAAAGCTCACTTGCGCAAAGAACTTTCAACTGTTTTTAAAGGAACTGAAGCCACAAATCAAGAATCAGAAAGGGAGAAAGGTTCTACTGTACTTGGTAATTAATGCAGAAAGAAGTGCCAGGGCAGGAAATTTACTTCAAGATTCTGCCAGAAATGCAACAGGTCTTCTGAACCACAGTGGGAGGAAACCATTGTTTGCTGCCTGCAAGTAAATGAACACAAAGAGCACAGCTCCTCATAGCAGCTGGTGAAATACAGCACCTCCTGCACATGTGTTTGAGCCTCTGCCAAGTTTCTTGCACAGTAAAACACTGAGGTTTGTGTCAGCACACCTGAACTTTGTCCACACCTGGCAATTTTCCAGCTCACTACCCATCCAATCTGGAAGCCTTCCTGAGTGTGGGACATGACAAAACATCATTTATTTCATGGTGTTCGGCATTGTTGTAAACAGTTTTAAAGTCTTTCCTCAATATAGCATGCTTTTGCAGGGTTTTGCAAATACTCATGTTCACCTTTCTCAGTATTCCGCATGGTCAAGGTAGGGATGGAAAGAGAAGGAATCTTCTCATAACCCACCCACATTTGGGTGTTTTCTGTACTTCTGAAGACCGCCATCCTCACAAACATCACTCTTTTTCTTTTCCCGGTCTCTCTCTGGCATTTCCCATGACAGAATATCTGCAAAGCAGGAGGCAAAAAAGCTACAACACACACAAAATGGAGATGTCCACATTACTGGCCATTCTGTGGTCCATACTTTCCTTCCTGTTTGCATCTTCACCTTTTCCACCTATCCCAAATACAACCACAGAATCATAGAATGTTGAATTGAACAGGACCACAACAGAACATCTAGTCCAACTCCCCTGCAATGAACAGGGACACCTACAGCTCCATCAGGTTGCACACAGCCCTGTCCACTCTGACCTTGAGTGTCTCCAGGGATGGGGCATCCACCACCTCTCTGGGCAACCTGTTCCACTGCTTCACCTCTCGTACTGTAAAAAGCGTTTTTCTTATATCCAGCCTAAATCTACTCTCTTTTGGTTTGAAACCATTTCCTCTTGTTCTGTCACAACAGACCAGTTAAAGGGCCTGTGTTCTTTCTTATATACTTCCTCTTGAATCTTTCTCATTCTTCAACCACAAAGTACACTTGCAGAAAGAGCACAATACACGCAAGTAAGCAGAATTTTGTAAGCATGTTCCAGCAGGTAGCACACTTTTACAAAACACTCCACTCACTCCTCCTATGGAAAACAGCTAGTTCAAAAAGCTCTGGTTTGAGGTACCAAAAAACCAACAGAGCTGAACCAGAAACACCACCTTCACCCTCTGATGCAGCAAGAAGGGTAGAATTGCTGTTACATTGCTGTGAGCCTGCTTAGGCAGGTAAATGTGTGCTTCCAGGGCTCATTATTTCACACATCAGCACTAGCAGAAGAAATGCCTTCTCACTCCCAGCAGCACTTGGTACCTGAGATGGAAAAAAAAATGAAGAAAAAGGCTTGTATTCCTCCCAGCTGTTCCCTTTGCATTACCGTTCAGCTCAGTACACAGGAGGTGTTTCTACGGTGGGAAACAGAAGGACTGAGCCAAAATAAGAAGTGGTCAGAGCCAGGGGTTGGATCCTTACGGCTCTCTTCCAAACAGAGCTATTCTGTGATAAGCCACATCCATACCCTTATTGTTTTTAGTGATGTCCTTCTCCAAGCAGAGCTAGTTTTTCTCCAATCCTTACTTGTTACACTTTAGGAACAATTTCCACAGCATTAAGTGGCTTATGCCAGCCCTTCTGAAACAATAGAGATTGGCTTTGTTCTATCCATGAGTACAAATGGCTGTAAATAACCAGTGCCATAAACATAGCTGCATCACTTCACAGGCTGAAAACAAGAACCTATCTCTAACCAATTTCCAGAGTCCTTGTATGACAGGCATACAACCAAGCCAGATGCTTTTATTTTGGTGGTAGGTTAAACCACACCTGATTCTCAACATAGCTCACATTTCAGCAGAAGAATGAGTCAATATATACTCATTAGCGCAAATAGCTAACTTTTTTTCACTTGGATTAAATTGGAGAACAAAGAAAAGTCGATCAAAACTGTTTATGAAAGTACATTCAATTAGTCTTTACTCAAATCAGGTGTAATACAAGTCACACAACTCTGAAGATTCTTATTTTTGTGAAAAGAAATTACCACAAGGAAGTGACTGTAAAACACATTCTACAGAGTAACTGGTCTCTCCTGTATGAACATTCATTTTCACCTTTACTAATATAACATATTGGCCATTGTGAGTTCTGAGATCTTCTCCCAACAAACCATGAACATACTCCAAAGCAACACAATTATAAACCTTCACAGGTACAGGTGGCAGGAGGAAACAAGTCTCAGGCAGTGAAATGACACTTCTCAAGTTTAAGATGAATTTCAAAATGAGGCCATGTATCATGAAGCAAAAGCACGTGGGATGAAAATGTAGAAAATTATGAAGAAAATGTATTAGCTTATCCCTCCCCCCCCCAAAAAAGTACCCCTCCTGCCTGCCATAGGCAGACATCAGCTGAGAGAGAGCATCCTGCAAGCAGTCTGAAGCAACACGGCCATCCCTGAGCTTCACACACTTAGCTGTAGGTGATAGTTTCTCAATTCCCAGCACAGATGTTTTACAGATCACTTATTTTTCCCAGCAGTATTGATCAGGAGCTTCCTACACTTTTTGCTCACATCTATTTTCCAAATGCATGTTACACTGTGACCTCACAGCTGTGCTGAATTCTGTAATGCCATTGTCTAATGGTTTGGGGATTTAGCAGAAAGCTTCATTTGGATAGCCACAGATACACCATATCTTACAGGCAATTAAATCACTAGGGATAGCAACATCTATGTTGCTGTTAGTGGGGCAGAGAGGGAGAAATTGACCATGGGGATAATCAAGAAAAAGACACCATGAATATCTTGAAAATTAGAAAATTCTATAGTAGGAGTACTCAAAAATAAGATCTTTACTGCTGGTTCAACTTCACTGTGGTTATTTGACCAATTTAATTATTTAGTAGAAGCAGATAAAGTGTAAGGAATATCTTACCCACTGTGCTATGCCCTGTAGTGGGTGCTGCCTTTGTACCCCTGAAATCCAGAGGCTGCTGCTGATCTATTGTACTCATTATTGTGAAGTCCTAAGCTACAATAAGATAACCTAACTGAGACATGTATGTAATCCCTCATGTTCCAGGTTTTTTTTTTGCTTTTTTTTTCATCATCTTCTCAGTGTAGCTGCAGATTTGATTGTTGACGCTGCTCAAAGCACAAAATACATGCTCAGCAACACTGGGTGAATGTGCCCAGCCTTTCCCCACATCCTCCCACAACCATCTGATCTCTAAAAGCCGAGGATACCCTCCTGGGGCACAGGGGTACATGGGCCATGAATACAAGTCCAGAAAATACCATGGCCTCCACTAGAAAGATTCTTATGATGGTGATGGATCAATGGTTGGACTAGATGAACTTAGTCATCTTTTCCAACCTTAACGATTCTATAATTCTTATCCAGAAAGCCCTATTTCAACTGACCTTTCTGCATTTCACATTAAGGAGAACCATTTAGGGACAGAAGTAAGCATGTATTAATATTTATCTGAGAGAAAATCAGTAGACCAGAACCTTATTAACCAAAGCCAGTGAAGCTGTGCATTTGTGAATGTGGCCTAGTGCTTACAAACAATACATTTTGCAGCCAGATTGGTTTTGTGCAGTTTGTCCTCCAGAAATGTTATTCTCATGCTTTTTTATTTACTCTGCTAACAAGTTTAACAACACATTTTGTAACACCATATAAAGAAAGAAAAATAAAGTGTTGCATTCTCAGCTTAATGTGAAAGAGTTGTCCTCCTTTAAAGAAACAATTAAAATTCATCTACCCACAGATAAAAAGTCCAAAACTAATTAAATGGTGTTCTTATCTCAGATTTGAAATTCAGGCTTCACCTTTCAAAGTGAAAGATTTGCAGAGGGGAAGGGGGAATGGAGTATGACAACTTATCAGGCATATATATGTGTTTGTATTAATCTCTGAATTTTTCCTGGAGAGACTGAGAAAGTTCATGTATTATACACAAAATACAGAAAGTAACCAGAAATGGCTATGATTTGTCCTTCTTCAACATGATCTTGTTCAAGTTCTCTTTGAGAAAGAAGACTCTCCAGGGTCACCTGCTCATACTTACTTTATCTATTCTAATCCTGGAAACTGCACCATAAGGAATTTGAATATCAGGGATTTTTGATGGCAAATGTCCGACCATTTTTGTCCTACTATGAGAAGCAGGAGAATCAACATCGTGCATTTAGGCAGTGTTAGCCTTGTTTGAGCACCAATGTGGTGGAGGCTGATGAGAGCTGGTAGCAAACCGAACAACTCCAGGGTGGCCTTGGAAATATGAACCTATACAAGAAGCCCATCACATTTTTTTTATTATTTACTTTTATTTAGCATTTATTTTATTTTTTGTTATCTAATTACTAGTTTATCTGTTATCAGATTTTTACTTTTTGTTTTCTTGTTCTTCCTAGCACCCTGATGACATACAACCAAACACTAATATTGGTTAAGTTCACCAACTTCATAGTACTCTCCAAGTACAAGAAATATGGGCAGATATTACATGGATTCATCAATTAAGCCACTTTGATAGTCAAATTGGTCAGAAACAGCATGAAGTAACCTGCAGATAAAAAACAAAAAATGAAATTCCTTATTGTAGTGACAACTGATTATAAACAAGCAGAAAATCACTACTTAGTCTAGATCTAGCCAAGAGGGTAAGGTAAATAAATGTCTTTCAAGCCATTAAATCTTCAGCAATCAGAATGATACAGAACTTCAGCAAGGAAGTTTTACCTGGCAACCTCTTCAGGGAACTTCTCTTCCAAATCGAGCTTATAGCAAACTGACATTTCCAAGCTCATTTAATAGTTGAATAACATAGATATTAAATTATTAAGCTGTATTTAGGCAGATAAGTTTAGAACAATACTAATATTGCCACAAAATATCGATGGACAGGGGCTTGCAACCACCATTATTTACTATGAAGATACAAGTGGGCACCTAGGCATAAAAAATGGAAGCTATCAAAAAGGAGCACAGACACATAAATGGCCACCAGAGGAAGGCAAAAGCAAAAGGCACTGCACTACAGCAGAACAAATTCTCTTAGGAGATATCCTGGGGGGAAAATCCATTAAGTTTCAAAAATCCTCAAGAATGATGTTTAAGTGTTTATTAGTGAGGCTCCCACTCCTGCACCCACTTCAAATTATCTCATGCAAAATTATGACGGAGTTATGCCCACTGGGAGAAGATACTTCAATTAGAGGTTACATTTATAATGTAATTAAATGCCTAATTTATTAAAAGAAATGCAAATCACATCAGATACTTAGTGGCAGCAGAGGCACTTAGAGCACACTATGCAACAGATTTGTTTTAATAATTAAACTATGCATACCCTTGGTAAAAGCAGCTTCAGAATGGCATGTTGCTCACTGCTCTACTGAGAAGCACAACAAATACAAGTAACAGGGAATGAGATGATAACATTTGTGTGAGATAAGTGGGATTGTCACATTAAACACTGTATGTTGCTTGGTTGTGTGGGGTTTTTTTGACTGCTTTTTATTTGTTTCTACTTTTTATACCAATAATTCATTTCGTAATAATTTATTCAGAGTTGGCTCTGAGCAACTGTATCTTTTGTGCCCATTCCTCAGTAGCCCTCCTGTGTGAAAATGAGCATCTGTTTGATAGGTATCACTTCCACTGCAAGATAAATTCAGATGATTTGCTGAAACAGAAAGTGCCATAATGTGATAACAAAAGATTACATGAAGACAAGCAGCCCTAAGAAATATTTAAAATATAAAATAATTTGTATGTACTAAATTGATGTTCCATATGGTCCATCATTAGTGACGCTGCTGCTTCACCATAAGAAGTTATTAATGCATTTGAGACATGCTGAAAACAAATGCTGAGCTACACCAAAATTATTCAATATTAAAATGTGATTTAAAGGTGCATTGAGTATCTTCTAGGAGCACCATTTACACATCTTTCTCCTCATTTAATGGAGTCCTTTGAAATGAGTAGATGTGTCAAGCAGGAGAAATAATCAAGCACTAAAACTACACCTCCCCATCAGCCCAGGGGTGAGGCTGTGGTGAAATGAAGACCTTGCCTTGTTCTAGAGCTCATCCCTAGTGAAGCATCTCTCACCTCAGATCTCCAACTTTTTAGGTATGCCTGGGAAAGAATCCTTCCAGGATTTAAGGTGTGTTGCTCAGCAGCTGCCCATACAGAGCCAGGCAAAGTCAGCTAGACATTGTGATTTTTTAGAATTGTCTCTGCTTCTCTTGCTGTAATTTTAAAGCCAAATTCTGCAGCCTGAAAAACACACTAAGGGAGCTTTCCTTAATGCTTTCTACTTTAATTTCCAATATGTTTAGCCTCCTTGTTTTTCTTCAGTTGATTGCTATTAGATGATTTAATAAGAACATAAATAACCTTCACCAAAACAAAAGATGAGAAGGTGTCCTGGTTAAAACTTTTTTTTTTTCTTTTGAGTTCAGGCAGTCCCAACTAAGGTAACTACTGAAATTCTCTTCTTTATACAAACAGTGCCTTACTTAGGCCACAGAAATAATTTACAGCTGCCTTTTTCGAGTGCTCTATCAACTGTATATTTAATGCCTATTGAAATGTCAAGCTTTCATCCAACTCTGTATATGCACAGAGACCTGATCCAGCAGGTCTCTGTTTTTTTCATTACTTTTCACTTACTATCATTTAGCTATTTAGGATTCCAAGAACAATTTTGTTTTATATATGAAAACAGACCATGTTACTTATGTGTATACATCTACCTTACATGCAGTAGACTATTTTGTTTACACATTTTCAGTACAATAAACAGAGAGCTAATATTTATTTTAAGTGTTAGGTTTTTTTTTTTCTTTCTTGTGTGTGCTATTGGTATGTCATTCAACCACTGCCAAGCAGCCTATCCTTTATATTATAACATTATAATGTTCATGTCTAAACTAAGGATCATGAAACTGGTGTCAAGAAACATGGACTCTCCATTCCTAACATCCGTTCATACACTCAGTTCAGACCGTGTCATTTTCAATATTCTATCAGTTCATATGCATTTTCTTAGCCCATGAACAGCAATAGAAGAGATGTAATACAAAGTGGTGATGAGGTGGGGATACCTGTTTTCTCTGGATGAAAAGCAAAGAGTTCTGTCAGACACACTGGTATCCTGCTATTACCATTGAGTAGTGCCAATTCTAAACCTATTTTACCTTGATTAGGATCTTGCTGTTACGGATAGACATCTTCATTGTTGGACTGTCTCTGTTTGATAGGTTTGATACGGACAGACATCTTCGTTTGTTGAACTGAATTGACTAAACTGTACATTAATTTTGTTCCTCGTCCATAAAACACTGGAAGAATATTACAACATCTGTTCGGAGAGAAACCAAAGCAGATCATTTGTTGGCTTCCAGATGGAACTTAAGTGTTTAGCTTGGAATATTGCAACATGTGAGAAAAGCTTCAGTGGCGTTCTACCATCAGAAAACCCAAAATATTCCTCTGTTTAGTAGCCTGGCATCAGCCTTGGAAAATAACTCTTCTGTTCTGAGAAAGCCCAAGAAAGTTGACCAAAAAAAAACAAGGTTGGTAGCTTCTGCATCAGCATAAGTCAGAATGCAAACAAAAGTACTGAAAGTCACTCTTCAAAAATTTTATAAGAACCAAAAAAATTTGTTTGGTTCTTTCCTTTTATGTTTCTCACTCCAATTAAAAATATACCACACAAAGGTGGAGCAGTATCATTTACTTAGCTAAAACTCTAGCACAAGGTGTGGACTCTCTGCCTCACTCCATGGAGTTGCAGACAGAAGCTCTGCCTTGTCTCATTTATCTAGGATGTGCATTCCCCTTCCACATGAGACATGGGGTCTCATGTGGTTGCATTATCTTCACGCTCAGTAGCTCTGCTACTGCTTTGAATCTTAGAAGTACAAATTACACCACTACTGTAACATCTCTAATGAAAAGAAGAAATACATCTCTGAAAAGTAAGACGCAGAGCCAGGAAATAAAGGAAACGAGACAGACAGCAACTTATTTCCAAGCACACAGTCAGCTACAGAGGGCAGTGCCAGCAGGACAAATTATTCTCCCTAAAGGATTGCTACTAGCAAATCCCACTTAGTGGCTACAGGGCACCTAGGAAGGGCCACTTCCTGTGTCTTAACTTTAAATAAAACATCAATCTAGTTCCCTAAATAGGAATTGAACATTTTTTCTCACTTCTACCTGAAAAGCACTTGTGTTATTTGGAACTCATCTTTGGAAATGGACCTGGCCAAAGTACTCTTGGGATCCACTGGAACATCAGTGTTAAATAATACTGCTGAAAATTCTGCTGCCAGCAGTCTGTTACCTCAGCTCTGCTCAAAAAGCACTGCCAGAAGCAGACACCATTAGCTGTTACAACGCTGAGAGTACACCAAATGCTTTCATTCCACATTTAATTCATCCAAACAGTAGGAATGGTCTCCACCACTACTGTTAAATTTAAAGAACGCTTTCTTTATCTGGTTCAGTGGGATGTTTGGATTTGAAATCCCAAAGAGAAACTGACTGAGATGAATTGTTTCTCTATTATCCTCTAAGTTTAAAAAACAATAGGTGCAGATGTGTCTCATGAAACCAATTGTTTTCTTACCATAGGTTACATTTTAAAGGCATTTGAGGTTTGCATTTGTGAGTTTTTCATGTTCCACTTGCTATATCAGTTGCCAGGTTTGGAAGTCAAGTCTTTTAAATCACATAATTCCTGGAAATGATTTTCAGACCTGTGAATGCTGACTCACTGGCAAATGAGCACATATCCATAAGTACTTCAGTAAATTCTAGAGCCAGGGATTTCAGAAATAACCTTCTGTGCTATGGATTGTTGACAGGTAAAATCACATGCCAGTTTAAGGTAAAATACAGGATTTCATTGTCCACCTAAACTGCATTTACTGTACTGATGAATTCAATGACTAGAAACACAAACAGTGTGTACCACACTTATAAAGACTAACAACGCAGTACATAGGAATTATATTCACATCTATTTTATGCAGCTCACACAACATTCCTGGTTCCCATACACATTAGAATTACACACAGCCCACAGATGGCCCGTTGGCCCCTGCTACTCTCATATCAAACCACACAAAGAACTGCCAAAGCTTTTTAGGCACACAAATAGTGGCTGGGACTACCATACAGGTATCCCTGATGGACAGTGACCATGAGCTTGAGAGCCATTTGGAGGGCAAGGCATGTAAATCTCATGCCTATTTAGCTTGGAGAAGGCTCTGGGGAGATCTCATGGCAGATTTCCAGAACTTGAAGGGAACTTATAAGCAGGAGGGGAACCAGCTTTTTACACAGTCTGATGGTACAGGACAAGGTAGAATGGTTTTATACCAAAAGAAGAGAAGCTTAGGCTAGATGTTAGGAACAAATTCATTACTCTGAAGTTTTTGCAGGAAAGTAGATATCATTTGACATAGCCACATTGTCACAGTGGATTTTCTGTTGCTGAGAGGTAATGCTGTAGCAGATGTTGCTAGGAGCTGCTACGGACCCTGAGCTGGAATTGGCTATCAGTGAGATACAGCATGTACTTTCCATTACTCAAAGGCTTAGCTATATGTTATAATGGGTTTTCATTCTTGCATTTTTCACTCATCTTTAAATGATTCTGCAGTGGGGAGAAAGTCCATCTGAGACTGAGCAGTGCCCCAGTTCATGACTTGCAGCAGTGACTTCTTCCAACCAGAAAGCCATCTCCTCCCAAGCAAACAGCCGGGCTTTCACCTCACAGACTGACAAACAGCAAAACAAAGGATCTGCTGCATAATGCCAGCTATACAGTATACTTACATACTCAACTCACAACTGTCTGCTTCCTTCTCCCCCTCCCTCGCTTCCTAAAACCCATTCCTCTTAATGTTGTGACAATTATTTTGTCCATTTCAGAAGAATATTTCCCTCACTTCAGAAACCGGTTTGGCCAAACTAATGATTCTGTTGAAGATTTTCCTTTATTATTCAGGCTGAAGTTTGAAAAAGCAAATGACTCACACAGGTGAAAGCCTGAAGAGTGGAACATGCAGACAGGTAGAGGCAACTTTTGGCTTTGCTCTCCCTGGCTGCATCATACTGCCATGTCTGAGAGGGTTCAGATGTTGTTCTTTCTCTCTCTTCCCTTCTCCCCCATGCTCCTTGCAAATCCTAGTGACAGTGAAGAAGCACGTGATGTCAAAGCTATGAGGGGCCTGAAAATAATTACTTTGTTAGGCAGCAGAGCACAGTTTCACATTCCCTAGAGTAGGAATATCTGCTTATCTGATAGTCTATAGTATAGAATATCCTACATTACAGGGATTATCCTATTATTATATCCTTTATTATAGGAACTATCCTGTTATAATTATATTAAATTACATCGAAAATAACATTATGTAAATTATAAGAAACATATTGTATAGGATATCCTGTCCTATAATATTGCATCCTAGCTCACTTCAAGAAAACTGTTCTCTTGCTTCCTCATTTCTCCTTCCAGGCCTCTTGTACTGTGGGGCATCAGCACCCCTCCGTGTCCTGGAGACAAACGTTCCTTCCTGGCAGCTCCCAGATGTGCATTTTCCCTTAGAATTCACAGTTCCTTGGAGCTCAGAGAGGCTTTGCTCCAGACAGCTCATTTGCTTAGAAATGCTGAGTCAAGAGGAATGAAACAACTCAAGCATTTGGATTAAATCTAGCAATTAGTTCCGGCTCAAGGGAAAGTTCGCTAAAAATCAATTATCTTTTCAAATTTTGTCTTAGTGATAGTAAAAATGTGACTTTATTAAGAAGCAATAATAATAAACCCCTCACATCCCCCCCCCATATCAGAGTTTTTTTCCCATCTTTAAGGGAAAAACAACAATAATAACAACAGAATAGCTCCAACTTTTCACTTGATTGATTCTTCCCTTTTTTTTTTTTTTTTTTTTTTTTTTTAGCTTGACCATAGAAATATATTTCCTCCTATGGTGTTTTGTTCAGGAGGTAAAATTCCCTGACAATGCCACTTACAGCAAAACCTAAATCAAATACACATATTGATAAGTCAAAAAAAAAAAAAAATTAAAATTAAAATAACAAACCTCCAAAGCAACCCTAAATCTAAAACTAGCTCTAGCTTAATGTGGGCTGAGAGGAACAGAATTTTCCATTTGTTCAGTTGAAGTAGGTGCAGTAATGAGGCTACTTTAAACCTGCAAGACAAATAAATGTACTTTAAAATTAAATGCTTTACCAGTTTCTATTTAATTACTAAAGAATGAACAGAGTAGTACTGAAATATCAGTATATAACAGAGCTGTTTCAATATTCCTGTTCACAAAGTAGTGGAATTCTCCTAGTCAAATACATTTAATTAAAACAGTATTGCTAGTTGCCAGGCATGTAAACACAGACGATATGGTTAACACCTCAGCAAATAGCACAGAATAGTACTTCCATATCAAATAATCCTCAGACTGCTTTTCCAGTGCACAGAAGAACAAAAATATGATGCATGGCAGGACTGCAGCAAAGCACAAGGAGCCCTGCCAGCTCAAGTTGCCCCACTGTCCTTTCCTTTTGGAACTGTCAGAGGAAGATGCTCTAAAAGAACATCTGCTTCTCATATTCTCCCTCAGCCTGTTCTATATGCAAGAAACTTGTAGCCTGTAACTTACCCAGTGCACTTACAGGGTAGGAAAAAACTCTCACATCTCCTCTTTATAGAGGAATAAGGATGCATAAGACATAGGCTGCTGGGTGAGGAAGCTGCATGCTATATATAGCAAAGAAAAATATTTCAACCTTATTTTATCATAGAATCATTTGACTTTGAAGGGATCCTTACGGGTCATTTGGTCCAACTCCCCTGCAGTGAATAAGGACATCTGCAGCTAAATGCCATGCCCCACATATAAGACTGAATTCTGGTCAGGAAGAGTCTCTTCTAGGAATGTTTCTCCCAGCATAATGTTTCAGTATGGACTTTCAAAGCACCAAAGTGAATTGGCACTCAAACAATCAAGACTTCTAGTTGCATTAGATCTATAAATGATACGGGAGCTTTGGAAACCTAAAGCAGTAAGAAAAGACATGGACTTGGTTGTATCAACACACAGCCTGGCCCTAGATCTCCTGTTTAAGCATTTATTCATCTAGATTCTTGCTTTTAACATAAGATGTGCTACATTAAATTGCAATACCATCTGATAACTCTTTTAGGATCTTTTCTGATACCATTAAAAGAGTTCCCAAATCCATGCATTGCAATGACAGAAGGTTTTGCTAGGGGTACTGCATTTTAAAAGTGCGCTACCATCTCAAAGTTTTCTTGACATCATTTTCACAGGGAATGATTGCTATAGCAATGATCTGAGTCTGGCAGCATGAACTTCTTAAGTCCTCCACTTCTTACTGACAGACACTGTGGTCTTCACTGGCTCTCTATAAAAGAGGGCTGCCAAAAGAGTGGGGTGAGAGGAAGTTTTCCTGACCACAGTGTTGTCCTCTCTAAAGGGTGAGGACTGTTTCTCGCCCACTGGGATCTCTGCCCAGCATTCACATGGATTTTGCTGCAAGCACCAGTTTGCCAAAGTAACACATAGTGGCTGCTGTGCTTTTTTGGCAGGGACTGGAAATATTTTACAGTTGCACAAAGCACATATAACTTAACCGGGGCCACTTAGCAGATACCTTTTTTAAAATGCTGCAAAAGACAAAACCTGGTGTGGTGGTAGATTGTTACATGGGGTGGACCAAGATGAGGGGAGAACAGGAGGGAAGGAAATTACAAAGATCATTTGGGAGAAATGATCCCTTGTTTTGAAAGCTCCAGCAGTAATAATTATCTCTTTAGACTAGATCAAATGAATAGACAACATCTTTTGGGAATTTCAACTGTACTACCCAAATGTAACCATTGTACCCAATTATTCTCCATACTGATTTGGCTACTTCATTTCTAACTGTACAAGTTGAGCAGAGATATTGGCCTGTTCTCCTCCAAAACAAATTTCATAGCTGAAGTTTTTTCTGCATACATTATTCCTGTGTTTACTTCCTGATGATCCATTATTTTCAACTACTGTCTTTCCTAGATTCCTCACTGAGATAAAGCAGGCTCCCCTAGTAGCATCTCAAATGGGATCTCAATAAACTGAAAATTAGAGCAAGCACAGCAGGAGCTGATCATCTAAAAGCTACTTCAGTGCTCAGTATTGATTCCAGAGCACAAAACCTTCTCCCAATCATCAGCACACTTCTGCTTGCAGAGGAATAAGCACCAACATCAGGCAGTCGCAGCCCTCTGCTCTGTGTTATGAAATCAAAAGAATTTACGAACCCACAACTTTTTTTTTTTACCATTATTCTATGGTATTGTTGCCATCCAAAGCTTCCCAAACAGTGTCCGTTTCTCTTGAAACTGATTTGTGAAAAAAATCAATTACAATTTGAAGTGAAGGAAATTTAAATATATTTTGGATGACACTTCAGTGTCATACAATAGAGTATTCAGATACTCTTTTGAGGATTGTGACATTGTAATACCCAAAGCACCTGTAACTCGAGCAAAGCAACTGTTGATAAGTACCCTTGCAATAAGTTAATATTTATATTTATTACAAGAAACTACGCTGTCTGTTTTCCTGTTACTTGTTTTGTTAGCAGACTGAATCCAGTGCCATTGAAGATTTCACCTACTGCATCTCTTAAAAGCATAGAGGCATGGATCATTTCACAGTGTCCAAATACATTTACAGTCCACAGAGCCCACTAGGAGAAGCTGTGCCTGCACTGGAATCAGGCTGGAAATTGCAAGTTTTCATTCCTAAGCAGTCGTGCTGATCTACCAGGCTAGCACAGCTGGGCTACTTTGAGGACCAAGGCAAGGATGTGCCCATGTACCTCACTGACATGAGCAGGTCTCCACAGAGTGCTGCACAAGGGTGCGATGTGAAAATATGTTTAATCTCATCTAACGTTAAAGTATCAGGCAAAAAGAAAGAGGAAAAAATGATAGCATTTTCTTTCCCATATCTACATGGACAACATTTTGGAAGAAAGGAAATTGATTTCTCCACTGGGAAACTCTTGATCCCTAAGACTAACAGAATTAGCACTATGTTTCCAAATAAACCTGAATTATGATTAAATAAAGTGCCTAACCAAATAGAAATATCAGGTTTCCATGCAGGAACACTGAAATAACAGCTCCCTGGTGTTGTGGGAAACATGAATTAAAGTACATTAGCTCCACTGCCTGGTGCTCCAAGAAGAGCAACAAGAATTGTTTGAACTCCCTGTCCCAAAGTTGAAGCATATCAACTCCAAGCACCCATTTAAACCTGTAGCTACCCCAACCCTGTCCTCTGCTTTTCCAGGACAGCCCTGGTCTGCTTCTCCTGGCAGTCATCTCTTCCTGTCATATTAGCCTGATTCCTTGTACACTCCTGTACACTGCTTTTCAGCACTCAGAGGTTTGGAGTAGCCACAAAGTTTTTCAGATCTACTTGGATGGACCTGAAATCCAGAAGCTAAAAAAGATGCTAGTAATAGATGTTGTTTGTACTATTTTCCTAACTACATTGCTTAAAAACAACAGTCAAAATAAATAAATAAATCGAAACACACACAAAGAAAAAAATAAGTTAATGAAATGAAAACAATGCTGTATTGATCATATTCAGTTGTGTTTGTTTCAAAGAGAAAGTTCATTTGTCTGTTCTTCTAATTCGCTTTCTGAGATGCTTCCATTTCACTTTCAGTATTTAACTGTTATTTCCTTCATGGTTTTTTATGGCTTCACATAAGCAGAGAGACGATTTATTTCCTCAGGTTCTGTTTTTGAATGTTACACCCCAGACTGTACCACACATTTGCAATACACCATGGGTGATACCAAAGCTGTCCCTCACAAAGTCACCTTAAAAATATAATTAATTTTCTCAAAATAAACTTCCTCAAATATACTTCTGAGAAGAGATGAGGAGAACATTTTTAATGTTGAAGAACGTCATATTTTTAGCTTGTTTCATGCTTATATGTAAGTTGCAGATCTTACTCAGTTGTCATCAAAAACAGCAGCAACTCCTGGTAAGCCAAAGTCAATGGAATCACCCTGGTAATGACTTTCTGCAATGACAATATTAGACCAAACACATCTGGATTTCACAAGTTTATAGTATTTTCACTAATGACAGAATCCATTAAATTAATTGTTTGGTTTTTGTTTCCTTATTAACTGGGGAACATAAATGTAAAAACTGCAGGATGGAACCAATAGAGGGACTCAAGAATTGGATGAGATAATGGCCTAACAGGTTATTCCCACCTAGGAAGGCTGCCCAGGAAGCCAAAACACATTTACCTGGATTCTCCTTAAAGAAAAACAACACTTTGCCATTAACTGTAAGACACCAAGGAGATTAATCAAGTCAGTACTAAGGACCTGTGACACTGCAGAGAACATCCCTGAGGAGTGTGCAGGAAAATAGATGGATCTCACCTCCAACACGCTACTTTGTCCTCAGGAAAGTAGCTTTGTCTCATTTTTCCAGGTGTAATGGGATATCTCATCCAGCAAAGTTGGTACTAGTACTAACAGCTTTCCTGTGCCATTCTGCCCACTATTTAGAAGCCACAAGTACAGTTCCAGCTAGCAGAAGCTTTCCACACATTAGATAGCAGCATAAGAAGACCCTGTACAGAAAAGCACTGTTACTAGCCATCTCGACCTGGTACAGCGCTCTGCTGGCCTTGTTACCAAAGTACACTCCCAGGTCATTAGCAAATCAATAACTTTGAATCTCCATATTCTGTCTCATTGCATTCAGCAGGCAAAACTTACTGTTGGGAAAAAAAAAAAAAAAAAAAAAAAGTCAACTAATTATACAAGGAAAACTTGCTGAGCAGCAACATGCATTTTCTCAGTAAAATGATTAAGTTATTGTATAGCCATATTTTACAACTAGGCTAGACAAAGCTCCAGAGAATGTGCAAAAGGAAGGAATACTCAGCTAACAATACTAAAAATAATTTTTTTTCTGGTGTCTTTTATATGCTGAGATTTTCATAAGCTTGTTGAGATTCCTAATATTTGAGGTGGGAAAGGCCCAGAAGTCTAGCAGCTCTGCATAATATGCTTATTTAAAAAACAAGAAGACTGTAAGAGAGCTTGACTGAATGCCTTATGAATCTTAAAACATGTACATTTCAATTCAGTATTTCTTTTGGCGTTCCTTTTAAACATTTTCATAAAGTAAATTGCACACTAATTATTTTAATTGCAGCTGAAACTATTGAAAGCTGAAATTTCAACAACTCAGAATTATTCACATTTTAAACAATACTGTTTTTCGCTTTTCAAAGAATCTTGAAACACAGACACAAAATATTGTCACATAGCTTAATTCATTGAACTTCAATGAAGAAATGAGACTCGGTTTGTAGAAATTTGACAAGACCCTGACAATGTTCAGAAGAAAAAAAAAGTTATTAAAAAACCTCTTTCTTCATGTGGTGGTCAGATGAAAGTTAACAGATGAGAGACCAAATGAGGAAGAGCCAGATGGAATGCAAGAAAGAATGTTTTCCTGTGAGGATAAACCAGCAGCAGGATAGGTCATGGTGGCCATCATCATTGGCAGTACTGTGACTTGTTTGTTTTGAGTTAGTGAGAAAATATGGGCACGATTAATAGGAAAGTTGCAATACAAGAGCTTTGGGTCGGACTAAAGGCTACATTTTGGGGACTGAACTGCACTTAGCATGCATTTGGCACAAATATAGCACTGTTATTAGCTTGTATCGTAATTTGTTAAGTGTGAAAGGAGCTGTTAAAATAACACATATTCAGAAAAGTCTTGGTTGGTTTTACTTAACAAAGAGAAAGGCAGCTTTTTCTCTGAGATGTTTTGATGGAGTTTTCCCACAGACAGAAACCCAGCGAAATAGCTTTATCCTGTGTGACCCGAGGACTGCATCTCAGCCAATCCTCTCCATAGCAGCATGTAGCAGCCAGCTGTGTAGACCCACGTGCCAGTAGATAGTGAAATTGACGTGGATTTGCAGAAGAGACTGAGAATTCTCAAGCTCTACAGAACACTAGTGGAGGTTTTATCTAGTGGAACAAGAAACCAATTAGGACACCAAATTTGATGACTATAAGCTGCTGGAGTTTGTGTAATCATACAGAAAAGCAGTACTGACAATTGCACAGTATACACTTGCTTTTGCCTGAGGTCTACTGACCAGTCTATTTCATTTTAGACATATTGTTTTTATCCTCTGAGAGCTGCATTGCTTTCGCCATTGACAGTGATATTCTGAGACAGGGTCCAAAGCAGAAGCAGTGGGGCTGGATCTCCACGATGTTAGGATTCCTTCCAACCTAAGCCATTCTATGACTCTATGATTTGTCTTTTGATCTCCATGCTGCACTGTCACTGCATAGTACTTGAACTGACATACACTGCTAGAACATCCAGCTGGACCAGGGTAAAGAAAACTGTGTTATCACTCAAATCCAGCCTACAGCTGGTGGACAGTCAGAACAATTTCTCTCTCAGGAAAAGATTTTTGGACTCCAGATTTAACTAGAAAAGGTGACTAGTGCAAACTTCATCATCGACAGTAACATCAAATGGCAAGGCATCACCTACATCTGGTTGCTGTGTCCGTGGAAGAACGTAACATCAAATATCCAAATGACAGAGGAGTGAGTTAAGACATAATTTGTGCTTTTTTTTTTTTCTTTCCCAGTTACCTAGCTCTAAGGCAGACCTGATCTTATAAGAATAAATTGGGTTAAACAAGAGAATCATCCATTAATGACTAATAGGTAAAATCTACCATTATGTGGGTGTTCTGGGCCTCTGTACTGATTGTAATAGAGGTCCGCATCATCCTCCTAAAACAATGCCTTAAATGAAGAAACCATAGGTGCTTATATTTGTCTCTGCAGATCTTGGTTTTGCCTTCAAGATACATAAATCTTTACGTTGTGCTCACAAGTGTAAATACCATGGCGCCCCACCAGCAAACAAAATAACTAAGCTGAGAGTACCAGCAGATCCATATATCTCTGTTCTGAATATGAAGACTGGTAAGCAAAAGCCTTTGTGGCACTGGAGGGAAATATTCTGCCAGATTTCTGTATGTTGGAGAAGCAATTTTAAAGAAATTGATTCTACTTTCTAATAGTTTCTAAAAATACATAAAATTATTCCTGCTGTTAAATTACTATTTTCTGGTACCTGGAAGACTCCTACTTGATTAAAGAAAATTACGTCACTTACAAATAATTTATTGCACTGAATTATCTGAAATACCTATGTTATTAATATTTTTGATTTAAAATTATTATTTTATTCAGATGTCTCAAATAACAGCTCATTAAAGTCCAGAAAAGTAACGTGAACAGTGAATAATACCAATCCCTGGAGCAAAAGCAGCTCAGCAAGTAGTTGTGCCAGCATGGACTTGGCCCAGGGTAACTGCTTATTTCACTGGATCTGCGCAAGTTAAACTTATCCAGACAATTCACAGTTACTTCCAGCTGGGGAAAAGAAAGAAAATGCAGTCACAGTTTGGAAGGAACTCTTTTTTCCCCTGCTAAACTAGCTTGAACTTTCCTAGGAAAGGTCACAGTTTGCCAGTTAGCAACATTTCAATTAGACCTCCACCAACAACCCCTGTGGGAGTGCAGGTTAATTTTCTCCTATGCTGTGACCTTCCCCAACATGGGGCTCTGCCAGCAGAAGTGGACAAGTCTCACAATCTCTCACATTTCCCACAGCAGCCCTCCTTCCTGTCCAACACATAAAGGAAGGAAACGGACACCCCTCAGTGAAAAGCCTTCTAAAAGAAAAGTGCAAAATGTTTTTGTGGGAATCCTTCTACTCAGAACCTGCTTCTTATAGCCCATATTGGTCACATGCATAGGACCACCTGATTCGTAAGGCAAAATAAGGAACATAAGTTCATGTTTCTTTATAAGAAACCTCTTCAAAACACAGCAGTTCCACTCAATTCAGAGTTAAGGCCACCTCAACTTCTTCAGGAATACTTCCCTCTAACTAGGCATCGTCACCTTTAGACAGGATTATATAAAGGGTTTCTAGTGCACATCTAGGATGTGCAAAACATTTCAAAGGATATCTGCACCCTTACAAATACCTTCTCTGTTCACAGAGGAATGAGGTACAGCATTTTCTATGAGCCAAGATCATATACAAGGCATTTTGTCTGGCAAAATACAAGACAAGCCATCTGATATGAAATGGTAAAAATCTACAGAAACACAGATGGTAAGATTATGAAAATCTGCCTCAAAATTAGTTCTGCTCGATGACCAACAGCACCCTATTCTGCTCCTGAAGGAGGTCCCCCCCAGTGCACTCTGACACTGCTGTATAAGACTATTCCTTCATATCAGTCACCACCCCATGTTTGCACTCCTGCTTGGTTAAGATGCAAGTATGTGCTTCAACCTGATCCCAAAATGTCATAATTTTCCCCAGTTTGATTAAGATCATTGAACAGATATTTATAGCTGTAAACATAGAAATCAGATGAATTTCATTTCTTTTTCCTCCCTAATCAGACATTCTTGTTCCACTTAAAATTCTGAGGTATCTCTTATGAACATTCTTTACTCTTATCTTCTTAACTTGACTTTAGTTCTTAAATGGTTTATTTTTAACCAGGCATTTCATTCCAGCCTTTTCACGCTTATTGCAATATATTGAAAATAATGGATGCTGTGAAAAAAGAATTAAGAGTCAACTTACTAGTACAAAAGTCTCTGGCTTTTCAGCATTTTGTATATCACAGAGCGACAAAAATGATAAAACTAAGGAATGAATGACTGCACTGAGTGATACTATCCCCACCCCATATGGATTGTAAAGCTCATTTATCTATTTTATATTTATAGCCCCTAGTGATTCATTATGTGTTAGAGCCCTATGCTGACTAAAGCCCCTAGCAGTCAGCACTACTAGGCTGTCCAATTCAAGGCAAAATCCAACCTCACTCAACAAGAGCTGAAAATTACAGTGTCCATATCCAAAAAATCAGATATATCAACGTATATGTTGATCACTATCTAAGCAAAATTTGAATACACTGACAAAGGTTTCACAGTTTCTTTCATAAGCAGCACTAGTATGCTATATGCAGCAGCACTGAGAAGTCTCAGCTGAGGAGATACAGCTTCACTTTGGCCCTCTAATGCTTTTTTTTTTTTTTCCCCTCTTTAAATCAGCAGCCCACACACAAAACCAACACAAAGCACTCAAATTCACACACAGTAGTATTTAGCACTTATATCATCCTAGCACACTAAGCTGTGTACAGATCAGGCTCAATGATATTGTATCTTGCTTATCCAAGATCAAGATCATAGTTTCACAGGATGAGGGTTTTGGTAATGAAGCCAATGTGAATAGCTCTTGCTGGAGCTTTTGCTGGGAGTCTACATTCAAACTTGTATCCCTCCTTGTTTGAGATCAGCACAATCAGACTTCCAATTGTACCTTCAGCCTGATCATTTTGACCATGCATCCCAGCCAAGCCAACACTGAGAATCACACTCAACCAGAATTTCTCTGTGCTCCTTTTGCCTCAACCAAAATGCACAAGAACTGATCATAGTAGAAAAAGCTACTGACAGATGTTTATCTACATTAGGACAGAAACACAATTTAGTGTGAAATGCCTTAACTGGACAAAGTATTACTGATGATTTTCACTAACATTTGTTGTTATCCTAGCAGCCTTGAAAGCATGGCATGGGCAGAATGACATCTCTAGTAATGACTATAGCCTAGGCTAGTAGTGGGTTGCAAGAGCAGAGCATGATGAATAAAATATTCTTATATCCTGGAGAAAATCTAAGATAGATAAAGTAACTTCTAAGTAACTTCAATAGGAAATATTCAGTCATCTCCAATACTGCATTTCTTTTATTTGAGAGAAAACAAGGGTTATAGCTTTAGGAGGTTTAAAGAGAAAATGGTTTACTTTGTGTAGGCTTTTATTTATAATTTTAAAAATACTCCAAGCAAAACCATGTTTTCAGAAAGACTAAGCACCCAGCACCAAGAGAGCACCATTATCATTCCTGATGAGATGGGCTACAGTTCATCTAATCTCTCTAGATATTATATGAATTTTCATATCAGTCCCCCAGGTATAACTATTATACATTTTCCCAATAAAAATACACTTCACTTTTTATCCCCAGATAACAATAGCTGTGAATTTTTTGCTAAGGAATCAAACGATTTAACAGTCAATAAGAAAGTAGGACAATTCTCTAGCTCATAGTCTGTTTGTCATAGGTGCACTGCGTAAAAACCACCAGTTATACATACACTAGGTCTTGTACTTCACAGCTCACTGAACAGAGAGGCCATCTGCACACCAGGATGAAGGGTATAGACAGAATCTCTGCAAGAATATCAGGTTTGATGTGGTCCCAGAGTAAACTCTCAGCCATTTGTAAATAACTGAATAGAAACAGATCAATAAATCACTGTTAGCTGCACACTAATAATTCTTAGTTCTCAAAGTTATGTAGTTTTTCTGATTGTATGAAAACAACTTGAGTAATATTCAATTATAGAATCTCTACTTACTTAGCTGTTGGTGATGAAATCCAGTTGTAATTCTAATTTAACTAGTGCATTAGTTAAATTAGTTTGCAATCTTTTCTGAAAGGAAAAGCACTACCTACCTTCAGTCCTTACTAATTTTTCTGAAAGTTTTCTTTCGTGTTTTTAGTTCATGGCTGTGAATTCAATTTTACCACTAACTGCTGTTAAAGCACAGAATTCTGTGGGAACTCTGAGCACAAATTAAATGCTTAGCTTTGATTTCTTTAGTAATATCTCCATGTGAGAATTTGGAAAAACTGAAAAGTATACTTTAGGATGCGGACAAAAAGACACCATAAGTAATCAGATACTTATCACAGCTGTGAAATTTCAAGGCTCTGAGGTGACCTGATAGCAGCCTTTCAATATCTGAAGGGTATCTACAGAAAAGAAGGGGACAGACTCTTTAGCAGGGTCTGCAGTAATAGAACAAGGGGAATGCCTTCAAGCTTAAAGAGGGTGGATTTAGGTTGTGTAGAAGGAAAAAGACTTCTACAGTAAGGCTGGCAAGTCACTGGCACAGGATGCTCAGAGATGTGGTTAATGCCACATTCGTGAATATTTTCAAAGCCAGGCCGGATCAGGATCTGGGCAACCTGATGTAGCTGAGCGTGCCACTGTTCATTGCAGGGGAGCTGACTAGATGACCTTTAAAGATCTCTTCCAACTCTAAGGATTCTATGATTCTATGATTTCAAGAAGAAGAGAAATATGCCAATAGCCCAGGGCTGCTCATGGTCTCCATCCATTCACAGATCCAGATCCCAGCAGATGGTGTCATGTTGAAGAATAGGAAATTCTTTCTGCCAAAAAGCAGAGATAGGACTAAGTTTGAGACGGAAACCTCTGATAAATTTGCAATCCTTGTCAGGCTAGGACCGTTACCATGTATCATCTAAGGTTAAAGACTTTCTTCGAGAGAGAACATTCCCCCTCTCATTTTTAATTATTTGTTTCAAAGGAAGTTTCACTTGCAGCTAGAGTACACAGGTAGCTGTTGCCCCTCAAGAACTGAATCATATATGGGCAACACAGTACAGAAGGAAAAATTAGCATTGTTGTCAGCTTACAAGTAAAAATCTGATGGGAAAAAAAAAAAAAAAAAAAAAAAAGATAAAATACCTACATCCACAGTATAAAAGTTTTGCTGTATTCCACTACACCTTTGCAGCTGAGTTGCACTCCTTAGGCCATACAGTTCCTGTAATTGAAGGAGGCTCAAATATTATCCAGCAAGTGAAGCATTCAGTGCTCTTCCAATCATCCTGCCATGCTACAGTCAAATTCAGCAGGATCCTTTGGCATTCTGAGGTCTCCTTACTCATTTCACCTGTTTGACAATCTGATTTTAGCAGCTCATTTCCTACATATAATCTTTTCCTCTAACTGCTAGTACCTGCACAAAAAAAAAAAACCTTGCAGTTGTTCATCCTGAATGCAAATAGATTTGCTAAGCAGGCAGTATTATTTTCCATAATACAGAACAGTTTCATTTGGCTCTCGTACAGAGGATCCGTATTTTAAAGCCAGAGAAGTGGGACCAGGGAGAACATATCTGGAAAATATTCAGTTCAGGAAGGTTATTAGTGGAGTAGATGAAGTTTTTCAGACTTTAAACCTGGCAATATTGTGGGAGACTTCTTCAGACTATTTTCCTTCATTCAACCAAAAATCTGTTCTTGCAATCAGCAGAGAAATCTACATACCTGCAAATTGGCACCAACCAAGAAACACAGAGATGCTGAAGCACAGAGTAATTTTCATCAGTATTGGAGTAATGAACTTCACTAACTTTTCTTAAACTCACCCTGAAACTCCAGGGATTTCAGGGACTGATTTATGCTGACTTTGCACAGAGATAGAGAACTGAATGGATGGAGAGGATTCTCCTCATATTCTTAAAATTGGTGTTTTGAAGACACTTAAAAATGAATGTAAAACAGAAATAAAAGTTTTGAACCAAGAGAAAAATGCACATTTTCCTGTAAAGAAAAGTCAACGGTAACATATCTGGGACAAAATATGAATAGACAAATCATAGGAAGATATACATGCCTTGCTTTTGCCGCAGGCACTGGACATGTATATTGATAAAAATACTTTGCAAATTTATAGCTAGTAAATGAAGTACATTTAATGTGGCAGGAGCCATTCTGCTAGATACAAAGAACTTCTACTGCATGTTTTTACACAATCTCTACAGGTTATTGATTTTTACATCTTCCACTGAAGTAGCAGATACTGACCTCCATCTAACTGGTAGATGAAGTGGGCTTTGGGTTCCATCTGCTGTGCAATTCATATGCAAAGAGGAGTATCATTTAGCATAAATAAGTTGCAATTAAAAGCCAGGGAATAACGACTAAAACTCAGGAAACTTTGAGATACACTGTTCATTTACAAAGGGGAGCAAGCAAAAAGCTAACAACCAAATATAAACTTCAGCTGATGCTATGGCCTGTCTTTCATATTAAGATCTTCTTTATTTCTTCATGGAAAACTACATTTAGAAGAGTAAGTCAAAGATATGAGTGATGCATCATAGGATATGATGCAACTACTTCCCACACTTGTCACTGTAGAATTCTGTAGGATGAAGCTGTAGAGAGCAGGCAGAGTTGATGGACTGTACCTGGGGCTAGTGGGCTCCTAAGTCATCTGGCATTTCTTCTCACTGCTCACTCAGAAGGGTTTAAATAGTGTAATATATTTGAACTAGCTAGTTTTGAAATCCACTTTAATCAGTCACGTGTAACTACATGTAGAACAAACATATTGGGCCCATGATAACATAATGCTTACAGCTAAGAAATTATTTAATTTACTCTTGGTTCTCTAATCAGCACCAAAGAGGCAACTAGATGGGAAGAACAGTGCAGAAAGGTTTATAAAAGGATCACCAACAGCAATAGGAAAACAACAATGACTGGGAAGACTCTGAAAGACTCACAAAAAACTGAGAATGTCATTAAGGAAAATGCCTGCAAAAGCTCTATGAGAAAGAGACTAGAGACATCAATTTCACAAAGCAGCTGATGTTTCCTACATTTTCTGTTTCATCTCACACTGGCTAGATACCGTTCACAAGTGCAATGGCGCAAATCCTGATTAAAAATAAAAGGAGTAACACAGCTGAATGCTCTGCACTTTAGAGGATGGAGCAGGTAAGCAGGTTCCCAGAAAAGTGCTTGGACAGTGAAAGTAGATGGAAGAATACATATCTTTCTACAGAGCAACTTCTTTCATGTGCAAAAAAACAGGTGCTGTTGCCCTAGCCAGAGATTAAACCAGTTTATTTGCACGGGTAATTGATAGCGGTAATCTGTTCTTTTGTACTCCCATAATCTTCAGACAGCAAAAACTATCACAGAGTTCAAAGCAGAACTGTAATCCCCAGAGAAATCACCCTAATGGAATGGCAGCTACCTTAGTATAGGTTTATGTGACTAAGCAAGTCATCTGTATTTCAGAAGTCAGGATTTCAGAAGTTACTAAGAGCCTTTCAAAGCGTTAATTCTGTCTGCTTCTTAACACTAGATATTAAATCAAACTGTCATCACTAACAAAGGAAACCTAGTGCTGCTGCCTTTGTTTAGCAGCAGCTTCTAATCTTAATTAAAATGCAGAAGAGAGCCAGGTTGCTCTATGCTACATCCATGCTTTTGTTGATTGCAGAAGAGGCTGCTGAGAACACAGCACTCTTATAAAGTCAGGACATTTATTTTTGGTTCATAAATATTAATTCAAGGCACTCAACCTCAAACATTTGAAATTCTTGGATCTTTTTTATTATTATTCATAACAATGATATTTTAATGGAAAAACAGTAATTAATAGAATATTAATTCTATTCTCCTGTCTTGGAATCATTATGAGTTTATCTACTTATTGTATATAAACTCATAAAATACTTGTTTTACATTTAGGTGTCTACTTTGTTATACATAGATGTTTCATTAGACCTAGGTCTGTAAGACTACCTGAGTTTTCCCCAGATGAATCCTCTATCATAAAATCAAAGTAAGGCAGAGACTAATTAGTTTCAAAGGAGAAACAAAGTTTTGTCAGACTGGACAAGAGCATTTTGCAGAAACCTGATAAAAATCTGAAAGTGACTGATAATATGCTGACAACATATTGTTTCAGTACCATCACTCGTTTGTGAAGGATCACATTACCCTGTAAGAAAGTTTTGACAAAACAGCAGCAGAAAAATCAAAAGAAACTTCAGCAGTTTCTAGGTGGGATTCTCTCCTGAAGCATCCGTTCAAATCTATCAGTGAAGGAGGAATTAGCAATGTCTGGGAGCGTTTCTCAGAGAACCCAAAGTTGTGCCAAAACAATGGATCTAAATATTTGGTCCAGTAACACTGATCCAAAGCACTTCATGGGCACTGTTACAGGCTTTGTTTCTAAGTGGAAAGATGAGTAAAAGAAGGTCTTTGCAGAACAGTTATATCTTGCAGTCTCCCTCTTCCCTACAGCTTTTGGTGTTGGCTTTTCTCTTTATTTATTTTAAAGCACAATACTCATAAGATGTAAGAGAGATGAGTTATAAGTTCTCAATTTTCCTATTCCTAAGAACTATCTTTCTCCTTCTGAAATTTGGTATTTAATAATTTATTAAATAATTCCATACCAGTAGGACAAGGTGTACACAGCTCAGAGTATCTATTGCTGACACATCCTCCAGATATTCTCTAGTAGATTCCTTGTGTTGTTGTACTAAACAGTGGATCATTCATACAGACGAGAAGACTCTGGAAGGACAATCAGGAAAAAGACACTAAGATCCCCTGCTTTTAAAGCATCTTCTGAGACAAGGAAAAGTCATTGCATCAGGACTAAAAGGGTTACCCCTTGCGGGTGTAGTACAACTCCCCCAGCTCTGCATCCTCTTACAGCAACCTTCTCCTGGTGGATGCCCTGACCTTAGAGATGAGATGTTCAAAGTTCGGTTGGACAGGGCTCTGAGCATCCTAATCTAGCTATAGACATCCCTATTCATTGCAGGGAGGTTAGACTAGATGGCTTTTAAGGGTCCCTTCCAACTCAACTCTATATTTCCAACCTCAGCTGCCTCTGTGCAGGGACATGTGTTGAAGGAAGAATGCTGGTTGGCCACTTTCACTATCATAAGTGAGACTGAAGCCAAAAGCCTTGGGGCTGCACAGGGAGCAGGTGTTGGATAGGGCAGGCATGGAATCCAGAAACCTTTGACATTCTCACCTGTTTATCAGACACAACTGGAACTAATAAATGAGTGAAGAATATTATTAGCTGAAAGGCAGAGGAGAGGTGAAAAGATTTCTGAGATGGTTTGTGGGAAATTCTCCTTTATCTAAGAAATTCAGAAAAAAAAATATTTACATACCATAATGAAAAGCCAAATCTTTGGAAGCTGGAATAATTAAGACATCTATGAAGGATTTCTGAACATCTGAACAAAATGTCACGCATTGATCTGCTATCAAAACTTTGGTTTCCTGGCCTCATCCTCCCTTTGAAAATGTAATTTCCAGCAATGCACTTACTGGTCCTAACACTGCTGAATTCTACATGAGCCGTAGCACACATGTATGTTTTTCCCATCTAAGCAAGAGCACATTTCTGTAGGTCAGTCATGTATGGAAAAGAATCAACAACAACAAAAAAACAAACAACTGTGTAGACAAATTAATCACATACTGAAATATTTCTTGAGTAGAGGCAACTATAGCTTTCATAACAAGTCAGAAGAATAAATGCAAGTAAAAGTAGGCAAAAGTACATGTCCAGCTTCACTTCTAATTCCAGACGCACCACTGTTTTTATAATGAAAAAAAAAAAAAGAAAGAAAAGTAAGAACATTACCAAGACTGGAAGCAGAGCTGTGCCATAAACTTCATACATGGAAAGAAAAAACTGTTGGCTGCATTCAGAAGTTCTTTCACAACTGACATATGGGACTATAACTTTTTCAGTCAAATAGCAGTGTTAAAAAGCACAGTCGGTCAAAGTGTTAAGACTTCATTTTTAGTACTGAAGTTATAGATGAAGGACTCTGTTCTGGAGCAGCACTCAGAGAAAGTACAGCTTAGGGCATTGTTTTGCTCCCACTCTATCATAAACAGGAGGCTCTGAGAAGTGCCAGGATCCTGGTTTGCTGCAGGAAGCTGCCAAAACACTCAGTGCAATTCACAGCACTCAGGAGGGGATCCTGCAGAGGAACTGGCAGCAGTGGAGCAAAACCAGGCTGGAAAAGTCTTTGAGTTTGAAGGCTTTCTACCACCCCAAACCCAACGTGCTGAGTTACTCAGCTGCCTCCTTAGTAACGCACAAAAAACATTTCACAATTGCATTTTAAAACAGCTTCATAGCAGTGGATAGCTTGTCCATTTACATAGCCATACACCCTCAAAAACAAGACATTTTTCAGCCCCAGGACTGCCCAGTCTGGTAGATTCTCATTTGGCCAGTGATTCCTCAGTTACAAATCCATTAACCACGCTGCGAAGCAGTACTCTGGACTAAGCTACCTGGTAATATAGAAACAATCTGGAATAAGCCCTGTTGTTCACCACAAAGAAATCCTACTGATTTCCCAAGTAGAATTGAGGTACAATCCATGTAGATGGAACAGAGCTATCCTCCTGGGTGCTAAGAAAACATAGAGATGGGTAGAAAATGATTTTCAAGTTGAATTTTATTTAAATAAATTAAGAAGAATTACTTATTGCTGTTCGGTTAATCAAAACCAATCCCAAGTCTTGAAATCAAATCTTCACAGACAAAATTAGTCTGGAAACACATATTCAAAAAGAGCGCACTGAAGTCCTAGCACATTCTCAGGAATGTAGGAGCCTGGAAAGTTGTCCTCATTTCTGCCTTAGAAGTTCTTTATCATTTATCTTGTCTAGTTAATAAGATTTCTTTAATATATCTAAAACTAATTTTTAAATTAATGAGCACAAATAATTTTATGAAACATTATAAATTCATTAAAATATTAAATGTAACTTCTTTTCAGATTACCAAGCTATTAAATCTCCCATTTGTGAATTTTATTAAAAATATATATATGAAATCTCATTTTCTATTTAGTTTAGATGAATAGATTTAAGCTTTCCAATTAAATAATCCTCATGTGGATTCTTGCAAGGGAAAACAGAAAAGCTTCATAATACCTATTTTCTGATGAGAGAAAAGACAAGCTATTTTATATGCAAATGTAACTGATTTCATTTAATTGCTCCTGAGGGAAACTGAAGATCTGTATGTGAACCTCTTACCAATCGGTAGTGACTTAAACCTCCTAATTTTTCTCCCTTAGAACATTAGTTAATGACTTCCTTCCTAATGGAAGGTATACAATCCTGCAGAATGCTGTATTGAACACAATCTCTCAGAAATCAGGAGTTGTTGGGAGCAGTGTGACTAAGCCCCGAGATCTTCTACATCAAAGAGTGCTCAAAGCTTCAGAAGTCCAGCAAAACTTATGTACATTATGTCAAAACAGCACTGCAAGAAGTATTCCTTACCTTACCCTTAGGGAACAGAATTTTGACAGGCATGCAGTGACCCAAATGATCATGCTAATGTATCTATATGAGGCGTCCTTCGCTTATGTTTAAGTTTCGTGCTGTTCCTGAGGCAAGTGGTAGAAACACATAACTCACAGCCATAGTCAGGCACTCAGGCAAGACAAATAACCCATCATTAGGCAGCTTAAATTTCATCTCCACCTGATACCCTGCGGGAAAAATCTACAGGGTGTCTTATAAGGGAAGGCATTTTAAAATTACAATGTCGTACCAACACAAAAGCCACACTATAAATTTGCAGAGACTGGTCTCAGACTGGCACAGCTGTGTTCAGGCTGCATCACAAAGAACATTTTCCTATGCTTTGTTATTCCGCTCTCCATGAGTCTTTCTCAGAGAAATACATCCTTGCCTCTGCTTAGTTAATTTGTCTGCTTTATATTTGATTTACAAATCTACATCTCCTCTAACTTAGCTAATCACCTCATGAAGTCCCAGCACTTCACTACCCTCTGAAACAGAAAGATTTCCTCTCTATTCCTTCATAACCCTTAACTGGTATTTAGGAAAGGGAGACATCCAAGTACCACAGCACAGCAAAAGCCAGGGACACTCACTGAGAATTTTGACTCACTTGCCGCACAGCTTACTTTGCATCACATACCTTTATACCTACAGATATGCAGACAAACAGCAAACACTCCTTCTCTTCCAAACTTCTACATCCCTTCCTGATCACAGCACAGGGAACTTAAGGAGCCTGTTACATGCACCAGTTCTGTGTCTTTAAGGATCTCTTCCTTTTCAGGTGCATATCATGCTCTTCTGATGAGGTGATTTTATTCATGTTCAGCTGCTCACACCCCAACCCAGGCACCTCCAGCCTCTCCTCTCTTCCCAGGTGCTTTCAGCCATCACTCACACCACACTGTCCTGCAAGAGAAAGGGAGTTTGAGTATATCTCAGGCTAATGGAGTAATTTCAGCTTCAAGAAAACACCAGTGAGTGTTTGGGATGTAGTAAATTTAACACTAGATGGACCAAAAAGGTATGCCAGCTACCAAGACCATTCCTCCATTGTTGGCAACCATTTAAGCACATACTTTTTGATGCCTTCTGAAGACACAGTAATTGTGTCAGAGTGTACAAAATGTTTGGTTCCTTGTGGTAAAATTAAAATCTGTTTTAAAGTAAACATTTCCCCAAAGAGGCCACAACAGAAGAGTTAATTAGGAAACAACAATTTTTCTTCCATTTTATTACCCACAGCAACCTCCAACCTTGATGAGTGCTTCTAGATATGTAATAAAGCAACTCACTACTTTTCCAACAAAGGATAACATCGATAGCTCACCTTGGAAGTTTTTTTTTTTCTTTTTTTTCTTTTAATTTAAGAAATCAAATGAAATGGGAGAGAAAACAATCAAAAATTCCTACCTCAGATCATTGATGTCAGCCAAGTGGACAACAGAAGGCAGCAAGAAAGGCAAGATGCAGGCTGTATTATTATTTGGCATTACTAAAATAAAACATGGCAAATTTAGGTTAAATTCAGTATTCACAGGAAGTTGTGGTCCTGGAACAGGTTTCCCAGAGAAGCTATGGATGCTTCCACAAGTGCTCAAGGCCATGTTGGATGGGGCCTGGGGCAGCCTGATCTGGTGGGGGGCAACCAGCCCACAGCAAAGGATTGGATCTCAATTATCTTTAAGATCCCTTCCAATGTACGCCATTCTATGATTCCCCTTATAACAGTACTGTAAAAGAGTGAAATATCAGCAACTTGTGCCTAATTCCTTATCACCTCTTTCAGAAGAAAAAGCTAAGTGGACTACTTCTATCCTGGCGTGAGCTCTTCATGTCATTCCACAGCAAATTCAGTTTAAACTGTATTATCTTATGCTCTATTTTCCTGTAAGGGGCAAGGAAGGCAGGGTAAAGAAATTTCTTTATGTATGAGAAATTTTCTTTCTGTATGAGAAAGTCTTCTCGAGCCTGGTCTAAGGTTGTCCAAGGTGGAAAGTGTTCAGTGCAGACACTACAGAGCTTCTCATCTCTACCAGTATCCCTTTCATTGCTGTAAGGAGGTGTGCAGGAGGCTCCAGTGCTGGTAGCAGGAACACAACTGAAAACTGAAAGTTTGTTCAATTTGAATTTGACCATAGGAAACTTACAGTTTGTTTCCCTAGAAAACTTATGATTTTCATTCCAGCACATTTTCAGCTATGAAATGGAGCAGTTTTGTAAATTGCTTAGATGAATAGACTATTATTTAATAGGTAAATACCCTATATGCTGCAGATGCTGTACATTAAATATTTATCGCAAAGTACAGCTGGAACTTTAGCTGCACCTACAGTCAGATACAGAAAGAGTGCTACATTAGTTATTGTTCAAAATGATATGAAGATAGGATTCATTAATTAGAATTTTATCAATGTTAGAAATTCTGCTATATCAGATCCACAACAATCATCTGAAGCTCCTTCTTTATGACTTTAAGGGCATCACATTGCTGTTCTCACCCAAAACCAAAGGATAACACAGGGATAACAGGGATCTGTGGATTAAAGCCTTTGCCAACAAAATTCATTATTATATACTTAAATGTGCTACCGAATAAGAGATGGAAGTTGCTATTCAGCTGAAAATCAGAGAAAAAAGAACACCTGCTCTTCTTCTCAGGCATTGCTACTGGTTTCAAGAATGATTTTTACAGAGTTCATCAGCTTTCCCATCTATATGCAGACAGTCTCAAAACAGGCTGGAGCCTTCAAATAAAATTGGAAGTGACCATGAATCCTGAGCATGGAGAAAAGCATGCAAGAAATATTGATGTAATGAAGTACTGGAAATTGTTTTAGTTAATTTTCATCTAAGCAGATTGAGAAAGAAAATTACAACAATTAAGTAGTAAATTTAAAGAAAGAGTTGAACCTTTTTTTGCTAAGAAAATCTTTTTGTACAACATTGTATCTGCTTGAAGCCTCTTTCCTGACTCCTGAAAATAGCTGGGACACTATTGTTTGAAGAAGGTACATAGTTTTCAGACAATCATTATAACCCACTTATATTTTAGAGCAGTCCAGTTTGATGTTCTGGGTTAGATTTTGTTTGAATACTTATATTCTAATTCATAACAGGAAGGGAGGAAGGGAAATAGGGAAAAGACAGAAAAGAATGAATCAGAAAATCCACATGACCCAATTGTTAATTCAGGTTTGAAAAAAAATTGAAAATGATAAGTCAATCTGATGTGAAAATTGATAATCAGAAAGATAAGATCATGTAGATTTGTGGTGCTTATAGCATTGAATTGTCACTAGGGTTAAATGTGAACTGTCTGAAAAGATTTTGAGAAATCAATAAAAAAAAACTGTCAACTCAATAAATTTGAGTTTTTCTAAATTTCTGTCAGAAGTACCTTATAATAAAACACTGTAAGTCTTGGAACTAAGTGTTGCCAGATCAATATCACCTGAAATTAGACTCATAGAATCATAGAATCTTTAGAGTTAGAAGGGACCTTTAAAGGTCATCTAGTCCAACTCCCCTGCAATGAGCAGGAACATGCCCAGCTACATCAGGTTGCCCAGGGCTTGATCCAGCCTTGTCTTGAAAGTTTTCAGGGACGGGGCATCCACCACATCTCTGGGCAACCTGTGCCAGTACCCCACCACCCTCACTGTAAAAGACTTTCCCTTTATCTAATCTAAATCTATCCTCCTTAAGCTTGAAACTATTTCCTCTTGTTCTATCTCAACAGATCCTTTTAAAGAGTCTGTCCCCTTCTTCTAGTTCCTGATAGTCTGAGCCCATTGCACTTAAAAAGACATTTTGTTCTAACAGTACCAAAGTAGTCAGTGGATTTTGTTATGAATTTCACAACAAGCAATTTAACCGTGATTTTGTATTTTGCTATTCATATTTTTAGCAACAGCATGTTTGTTTTCACTATTTGGATATACCTCATTTATTGTACTCACTCAATTATTTGGTTTCCCAGAGGTTCTGGCTCATCAGAGCTGAGAAAGAAGTGCAACCTGCAGGACAATTACTCAGCAAATAGCACAGCCATGCCAAGACTGTGCCAGTTTACAGAGGCCATCTTGGAGCAGCAGATGGAGTCAGAAACAAGATTACAACATAGGTCCAGTATTCACCCAAAAGACAAGGCTAAAATAAAAAATAATAAATAAACAAACAAACAAACAAACAGAAAACTATTAACGGAAAACACAGCGTAACTTAGCCTGAGGTTCAAGCTTAAATGAGGTCTGTGGCCAAGGGATGAGGAGAGTTCTAGAGTTGTACAGGTCAGGGCCAGTAAGGCCCACTCATCTCTTAAGGCTCTGGCAGACAGCAATCAAATGATAAGGAGCTGGCTGTGAAGTGCAGGGATTTATTGAACAGTAGAGATTCTGGAATGGAGAACCAGATCAAAAGTTGTCATGCTGTGTCGAGATACCACATAAGAAACTGAGATTGGAACCCTAACAAGGAAAGTGCCAAAGCCCAAGACACAAAGAAGACATATTACACAGTGAATCCAAAGGGGAAGGGAATACAGCATAGCTAAAAGAGCAGATGGAATTTGATACACATCATCTCTCCTGTGGGTTTAGGTGAAAGCAGCACACACGGCGCAATGCAGAGGTGAATGCTCCATAGAAGCTCAGTCAGGGCTGTGAAACCATACTCTCTGCCCAAGCCTAAAGGTTTCTCACCTGTTTTTTTGTTGGGAGTCTAGGAGCATCATAGTCCATCTCTAGGGATAGTCTCCAGATTAACTGCTAAATTACTGCTCTCAGGTGATAGTGAATGGTTTAATAACTGCATAGGCTGCACTTTCTGATGTTCCAGTTGAAGATCAATATCATATCACATTTCTGTATTTTATCTTCTTTTTTGAAGTAGAACAAACCTTGTTCTCTGTTAAAAAAGAGCAATGCAAAGAATTCAATTGTTTCAAAAATCCAACATTTAAATTGCTGTGTCATTTACTCTGACTCCCTTCATCCCATAAGTTCCTGCCTTATGATACCTGATACCATGTAATATCAGGACATATATCATCTTTTAACTGAAATCGAGCCCAAATTAGCACACAGATGAGCCTTCTCTGCTGAATCTCTACATTGCACTGCTCATTTGTTAGACAATGGAAGGTCTAGGGTGAAAATCACAACAAAGTTATCCTTTTGACAGAAAGGGAACTGATTGAAAGCCAAGAAAGTAAATTTTTCCACTGCAATATATTCTGTATGCATTCAGAATGAGTTAGTCACAAATATATTTGCCTTAGGTTTGCCTTTACATTTTCTACCTAATCTCCATCTCCATACAAAGAGAAATAAGGAGATGATCTTATTCCAGGAGATGTACAAGTAATGGTTTTTCAAGCTGCTTCTTGCCCTTCTTTCACATAATGAAGAAAAATAGAGGCTTACTAAATGAGCACTCGCTGCCTTCTGTCTGAATTCAAGCAGGAAGCAAGGGGAAAAGCATCTTTATATGTTATATGCAGCTAAGAACATAAAAGAAAGTCTATTCATTCAAACATGAATTGAAATTGCACAGAAAATTTTACTCTTGTAATTTTCTACTACTGCTTGACTGCACAATCTGCATAGTGTTCCTCTGACTATTTCTTTTTGGGTCTGACATACAGTTAATGTGCTCTTATAGATATTTAAAGCAAGATTAAGATGACTCCAGCTGGAGATGGTCTGCCCTTCCTGTATCCTGGCTGAAGTTAGCAAGATCTATGCAGGTACAAGTTTTATGAACAAAGGCCTACGTTATTTAGATCTCACATTAGGTAATAGTTAAAAATATTTCTAGAAATGTAGCTAACTGTAGGACACTTCTAGACTATTTTCCAGCTTCTAAGAACATCAAAAAAATTTAAAATATCTAAATAGAATTTGAATTCAACAAACTTTCTTATCTTAAAAAGTTCAGTAAGAAATCAAAATCTACAGGACTGAGGGCTAATTTTTACTTTTGTCCTTACAAAGACCTCCCACTGACTTCTGAAAAGTCTGAGTAGTCTGTACACTTCCGATGAAAACTTCATTAATCTACACAGAATATGTCATGCATCAATATTAAAAGTATCTTAACAAGGAAAGAGAGCAGAGAATGAGAGTGAATGCTGTGTGGCAGGTCAACATCAATAAATGATTATGGCATGGAGCAAATCATTTGTACAGTGAGGCTGTTCCTGCACCCATCAATTTAGGTGCTAAGAATGAAATGCAATTTTTATATTACTTATTCTTATCTTTACTTGGCTTAATTTTACTTTCCTTCCTCCATCTATTTTTCTCTGTTCTCTTCAACAGTTGTCATTTCTTGCTGGAATCTCATATCTGCAGGTGATTCAGCTCTTGTCAGCCCCCTTTCTCTTTTTTCCTCTCTTCTCTCCTTACTTTGCAGTACTTTTACTTTTCAGCTTTCTTTCTTCCCCTCCTCCCCCCACCTCTTTCTGGCTTCCTCCTACCTATATGTATTTTTCCCTTCTCAAACTCGCTTTCCAGTAAAAATAACCACTTTACTCCCATACAACAGAGATAATTAAATGTTTTAAACACCTGACTGATTTATAACTTCTGATACAGTTTCACAGGTTGTGGTAAATCAGGAAAATCTTTAGATCATGCTGGAATTCTCTAAGATTATATTTTTTGAAGGATCTGGTCTAGGAAAAAAAAAATCACTTTAGTGAAAATTCAACACTTTTTTTGGCCAAAATTGCTCCTGGTTCAACACCTGTAGAAGTGTAAAAAAGATTTTTCTCTTAATCAAGTGAGTACCTGTGCAGATGACAGTGTTCCAGCTCCATGTATCCGAGAATGGTAATACTATGTAATAAACCTTGCTTCAAACTCTCGTCTGTAGAAAGTCTGTAAACATTTAGAAAAGGGAGAAGAAAGTAGCAGCACTTTATAGACATTTCTGCATGGTCATTCATCACTCTAAATTAAGAACAAATTCTTTCTTTCTAAGAGCTGCCATCAGAAGGAAAAATAAAAATTACTCCCTAGCTGTTTGTGCATTTTCTTCTCAGTGATTGCCCTAAAACTTTCACAAGGTCAAATTTAGTCTTACTGAGTGAAAATGATAAAGGTACTACCCGGTTACCTAAAGTGGCAAAGTGGCAGGGAAGAGTTTTGATTAATGATTTGCTGGATTGGAAATACTTGTGATAACAAAAAAAAAAAAAAAAAAAAAAAAAAAAAAAAAAAAAGGTGGGTAAGAGCGGAAAGTAAGGTTTCTGAGGATAAGGTGCTGTTAATCATTTCTTTTATTATTATTATTATTATCATTATGTGGTTGTCTGCCTCATAGAAGCCAAAGGCTGGTTATCCAAGCAAATGAGCTGTCAAGCAAATAATAGTTGGGAGAAAAAGAATCTTTTTTTTCTTTCACTTCTGGCACAAAGGAGAATTGATAAGCTGGTTTTTGACTTCACAAGGTATAAATATGTATTTATAGTGCATCTATATTTGAAAAATATACTCCAAACAGTTTCAACTCTCATGAAACTACTGCAAAAAACTGTAATACTTTATGAGGAAAGGTATTCTAGCAGTTGTGGCTTCTTAGAAGATATTGGATGTGTTCTACAGCTTATTACAAAACTCTTCCATGGCAACATATCATTACTTAAATGAAAACAGTAAACTTTTATTTTCTGTTAATGCTATGAAAGTCAGGTTAAACTTGCACTTCTACAAATGCTGCTCGATGACTTCTCCTTTAAACAAAGCTCTTTGTATTTCCTATTTCTATGCAAAATGAATTTTACTGAGGTGGCTTTGTACAAGCAGAACTTCTAAAACCAGGCAGCCATTTAAGCAGAATGATTAAGAAAATTGCAAGATATAAATTACTTCTAGTAATTACTTAGTAACCAGTTTGCATAAGCTGTGGTCAGCAGGAAGCTTTAGATTTATCACAGAAATTGCCCAAATTGTTCTCTTGAGATTTTTGTCTCTTAGCGAAGAGAAAATGTGGGCAATATCTCAGCACTGAAACCAGAAAATACTGTACAAATGGAGCATACCTCGAATTCATATTGAAGTAGTGTTGGATTTGATCTCTGGCCACAGACAATATGCATGTTAACATCAGACATTAAGGTTTGGGTGTTAATTCTAGAAAGGGAAAGAAGGTCAATTAACAATGAAGCCATGCATAACACAGCAGTTTGTCTCTATGGATCCATAATGAGGAACACAAAAATGCTTGGAGTTTATACGTGCCAAGGTTTATATTACCATGAAAACAAATATGGAAGTTTGGAAGGCTGCAAATATTAAACAATTCTTTCATGCATCCATACTGAAAAGAAAGAGATTCTGGAGACCAGTGTTTGCCAGAGCTGCTTACTACAACAAATCATTCTTGGGCAAACCTTGGTCAGGGAATAGGCAAATGAAAACCAGCAGACTAGATGGAACACTGTTTTGACCCTGCATAGAGGTATTTATTCATTGTAAGGAATAAATGATAACTTTTTAGTAATTAATTCTTTTGCTTTGTTTTCTCACTGTAGAATTTAATGCATGAAAAACTCCTTGATCTGGAGAAGGCAGACTGCTGACTTCCACTGAGTGATACCAGTGTGAAACCATTGTTTATCCTAAAGCCAGAGAATATGTTTCAGAAAAAAAGGCAATTATTAAGCAATAAGAAGAAGGAAAGACAAATCCTTTGATGAGATTTTTCAAAGCTTAACCACTGTCCTAATTAAAAATGCATACATTATTTCTCATCTGAATGCAGTTAGCTTCAGTGAGATCTGGCTGTCAGATACTGTTATACGTTTTCTTCTAAAAAAGGAAGACTTATTGTATCAGAAATCTTTTTCTTTCTAGATAATTCTAGGCTGTGAACATATTAACCTTCCCTTTGCTGAACTTGGTAGCTTGAGGTATTGTAACTCTCTTCAAGGCAGATGAGCCTTGCAGTTTCAATACCAGTGCAGAGCTATAATACTTACAAAAGAATTGTACAAATTGCAGTGTTTATAAAGAGTGTTTGGGATTATATTTTTTTTCTTTTAGAATTATTCTTTTCCTCCTGCAACCAGACACATGTCCAATTTCTGTATATTGGTTGCCCAAGCAACCTCTGCTGCCTGAGTTCTGGGTGCAGGTGTAGGTTTTCAGCTCTCCACCACAAAAGGAGCTGATGTGAAAGATAGAGGAACTGATAATGAGCTTAAATGGGTTAAGAAAGCCCAATTAGGTGAGTGACTGTAGTAATGAGAGTTTTATTTAAAGGTTAACAGTGCTAATAAATTCATTTATGCAGATAATTTATATTAAAAAAAATCCTATGATTTGCAGGAAATAGGAGGAAGAGATTTTACATCAGTGCATTTCTGAAGCTGAAGTGCAATAGCTAAATGTAATAGAAAGACATGAGTGGCATTTGCCAAGCTTGTTACTTAAACTGAAACCAATATAGCTCATGCTTCATTATGTGTGCATACCCTTCCATTTTGAAAGCATGAGGAGAATCTTCCGCTCCAGCAAAACATGAGCCTTTCAGATGTCTTGAAAGTGCATTATATTGAGACTTGGCTTTTAAACAGAAAATCATTATCTTTACCAAAGCCATTTCAAGTGAATAGTATGGGTAGAATTGCCATACAGAACTTACATTTCTCTTAAATGATGAGTAGTAGTGTTGTCTTACAGTTGCAGACATTTACTTGCTTGTAAAAAAGAAGCTGGTCAGAATGGGAAACTTACTCTGAGAGAGGGATAGTTCTAACATTTCCAACACCCTGAAAGGGAAGTTCTCAATCTAAGACTGGCTTCTAATTAGGATTTCAATGCTTCTTAAGCAGACAGCTTTCTTTTAGTCTACCAAAACAATGAATTACATTCAAAAAGCCCATAGCTGAGACTCATCCCTGGATCGAGATTTAGTCAGTTCAAAGCAGTGTGTCTGTCCTCAGGGCAGTGGCAATCTCCGTGAGCTTCTGTGTATTATAGGCTGTCAGTATGAAGATTGAGTGTAACCTTGAATTTTAGTTTCAGAAGCATTTAATCTTACGAAAGCTTTTGACATTTTGCACCTACTACTGAACAATGTGGGCATGGTACTTCAAAGACCTCTTGACTTATTGATCATCTCCATTTGGTATAACATTGACTTATAACAGGGCAACAAAGAAATAAATAATTCTCAAAGGTGTTAAAGGCATTTTAAAGCTATCACAGTCTTGAAAGAAAGCTATGTCATTATTTACATAACATTAAAAGAAAAGTACTGTCACTCAAAAGAAAGCTGATAAAAAAAAGAATCCAGCTGTGTGTGCACTGTACATGGGACTTTGGTGCCACTTGAACCCACACACTCCTCCTACAGAAAGCTTGGTTTTCTCCATAGAAAATAATGAACGTTATTTCCAGCAGTCTTGAAAGACTCTGCTTTTAACAGTATGAGATCACAGATCCAAGAAGTCTTGACAGCTAAAATATGAGGAAGATTCCAGATAAGGTTCTGGAAAACAAGTGCATTCATGCAACAGGTACTAATTTAGAGCTGAATCTCTAAAGTGCCTAACAACCCAAACAATGCTCTGCAATTATTTCCCTTTTTCTGGAAATATTATTGTATTACAGCGCTACAGCTAGCACTGCCAAATCATACTGTGGTAAGGACTTGTGTTACAATGAATGGTATAGATCATGCCTAGAGTAGTGGGTAAGAATTATCAGGAAATGTTCAACTGGAAAGAAATGAGACTTAGAAGGTGCTAGTGAAAGCTACAAGTGTTAAAATAAGATATGAAAGATTCTTACAGACATTGCTGCAGTATTACCAGCTCTAAAGGTACACAGGGAAACTGTGATAAAAATACCACCAAAACAAGTAATAGATGCTAAGCTAAAAGTAAAGACAAAGGAGTAGTGGGAATAAAAATGCAAAAAAAAGGGAGCTTGCAATGAGTAGTCTTATTCCAGCCAACCCAGGCTTAGAGAACAGAAAGCTTCAGTCTGCCTTCAAGGAGAGGAGGGGAAGGTGCTGTGGTGCCCAGGGCTGGTTGAGGGACCGATCCTGGTAGACCCCAGCTAGGATAGGAGCTGTCCTGCATGTCCTCTCCAGCTTCAGTTCTCAGCAAACCTTCAAAACCTCTCTCCTAAAACCTGAGTGACACAATTCTCTGCCTGGAAGGACAGTTCAGGACTTTGTTGCAGCTAAAATCCTGAGCATCTTTTCCCCAAGAACACAAACTGCAGTGCTCTGGTTGTTCCTACTGTATAGGAAATCGTCTGTTCCTCCCTGGACCACAGACAACTGTTCTGAGCAAAGGTATTGAGTTCTGGCTCTGTTCCTACATGTCTTCCCCCTTTGCCTCTCCTCCTGCACCCACAGCTATGTGGCTGCTTCAGAACCACTGTTTTCATTTGACATCTGGAAGAAATGTGGTGGGGCATCTTTTGTGAAACTTTTCACAGAGGCAATTCTCCCAAAATAACGCTGTTTAGATGGATAAAGAGGAGTTCTTAAAGACTGATCTTTCTCTGCTTGTTTCTTTTGATTAAAATGTCTTTGTGATAGAATTGCTTTTACTGCAGTACTCAGAAGGCAATTTCACAATTTCACACTGTCCTGAGTTCCATGAGGAAATGAAAGATGGAGTTTCTGGAATTTATAGATATTTCTAATGTAAAAAAAAATAGCTAAAATTAAATTAGAAATGGTCATTAATATGTGACTGGTGAGGTTTATCTATTATATGGATCCCTATATGTTTTGCTCAAGCACATTGAAAAAAATTAAACTGAATTATATACATCTTTTTGCTATAGATGCTTAGATTAATAAATAATTCTACTAATTATGTATATAATTAGTAGAATTCTAATAACTCTAAGTCAGAGGTTTAAGTAAATGAATGAATTTTTTAAAAAAATGTTCTTAGTTTTCGTAAATAAATTTTCTGTCCAAAATTTGGAGGCTGCAGGGAGGAAAGGCTATGCTCAGTCCACAGTGCTGCTTCTCCTTCGTCACCTCGGTTGTAGTAAGGAAATTTATAAAGCTAATCAGAGAGAGGTGGTAAAAAAACAAACAAACAAACAAACAAACACAATGAGTTAAGTAAAGAGAAACCTGGAAGCTTAAATTTTCAGTATTTCGATTGTAACTTTAATCCAGTGAAAACTGATTTTAAGAGAAAAAACATGCAGAAATTTCACAACATTCTTAAAATTCAAAAATAAAATTTATCATCCTTTTTTTTTTTTTTTTTCATTAATAAGTATTAATAACCTGGATTGGATTTATCCCTACTTACTTTTTGTCCCTTTCTAAATTTTCAACAGTTGTTCACTGATAACAGTTTTCTAAGACTTAGTATGTTGGTTACATTATTTATTGACTGTTTGATTAAAAGTGAATTCTAAAATATTTCCTTTAAAAATTCTTCAACTAGACTGTCAGGTTACTCAAACCATAACCAAGGAGTGCATTTATCCAAATCAGAATAACAAAGTGGTTTCCAAATTTTGCTGATCTGCAGTTCCTCTAAACTTTCCAATACAGATTAAAGGAGTCCCTCTGTATTTGATTTATTTGGTAGTTTAACATTTTCCAGCAGCATTTGAACTTTTTTTCATTTCAGCGTAAACATTCATTTCAGAATTTGAGGCAGCAGAGGAAGAGACTTTATAAGTTTTTAATAATGCTGAGCTTTAAAAAAAAAAAAAAAGATTTAGGACACATGAATTTTGAAGAACGGCAACATAGCACACTGTCCAAACTGCTACTTTTAGCAGAAAAACAATCAAGACTACTATCTGACACTTATTTATAAATATTGTAATTTGGACAACTGTGAGATCTGCCCTCTGTAAAGTCTGGGGTAAAGAGAATCGGTCACATGAAAGGAGACAGGCAGTCTCAAAACATAAAAGGTGAAAATGGGATACAATCTTCATCTATAAATATAGACAAAAAGCAGTTTCCCTTGAAGTATAATACTGGCACAGGAATAAACAGATAGATACTATAAACAGATCATGAATGTATTTAGGCTACAGAGATGAAATTTCCTAATTGCAAAAGCATGTCTCTAGTCCCTGCTGGTGAGACCTCACTTGGAGTACTGTGTCCAGATGTGAAATCCTCAGCACAGAAGAGGCTTGGACCTCTCAAAGTGCATCTGGAGGACAGTTACGAAGATGAAGGGATGGAAAACCTCCCCTATGAGGACAGGTTAAGAGAGCTGGGGCTGTTCAGCCCGGAGAAGAGAAGCTCTGGGGAGACCTGATAGCAACCTTTCAGTATCTAAAAGGGGGCCATAAGAAAGAAGACAGACTTTTTAACAGCGTCTGTTGTGACAGATCAAGGGGAAATGATTTCAAACTAACTTAGATTGGATATAAGGAATGTTTTCTATACAGCCTCTTTGCTCAGACATGAGATTCCTCTATTCAGGGTGTGTTGAATGCTCAGAAAAATAAATTTATACAAGGTCAGTCCAAAACATAGGCCTAAGACATCTGTAATTGCTCGGATAAGAGAAGAAGGCATGAAGAAGAAATGATGAGTTGGACTAGATGATATTAGATATCATCTTGTTAGATATTAAGAGGAAGTTTTTCACACAGACGGTAGTGACACACTGGAACATGTTGCCCAAGGAGGTTGTGGATGCCCCATCCCTGGAGGCATTCAAGGCCAGGCTGGATGTGGCTCTGGGCAGCCTGGTCTGGTGGTTGGTGACCCTGGACATAGCAGGGGGGTTGAAACTAGATGGTCATTGTGGTCCTTTTCAACCCAAGCCATTCTATGATCTATGATTCTATGATATTAGTGATCTTTTCCAACCATAATGATTTAATGATTCTATGATTCTAAGAGAGAACTAGTGATGTGGTTGAGAAGGCATTGGAAAACAAAGGAATATACAAATAAAATTATTAGATTATTTTTTTCATACTGCTTCAAAGTTGCTGAGATTTAAAATATTAGAAACACACCAAGTGGGTGGGCAGATAGCATATGATGGGGTCAGTATTCAAGACAGAGTTATCGCTCGGCTATCAGGAGAACACGATAAATATTTATGAGTGCATCAATCTAAAAACTGTGGCATTTCAAAGTGAAAAAATGCAATGAATGTATTCTTATCAAACAGCTCCAGTAATAACCTTTCATAGCCACTATTGTGCTCACAATTTAAATTTTTTTTCTTTCATGAATTTTTATATGGCTTTCAGTGTTTTGTCCTGCATTTTATAAAGGAAAACTGACAGTTACACAATTATAAACTACGGAAAGAAGGATATCTAGAAGCACCTCAAGACATGTTCCAGTAGGGATGTTATTTAAGGACCCAAATTATTAATCCTTTGTTTCTCTCTTCTCAAGATAGAATGTTTCCTATACAGAGTTAAAATGTATCAGATACTTCCATGATAATTGTTGATTATGATTAAACAAAATAGTAAAATACTGTGTTAATCCAGATCCTTTTCTCTCCCCTTTTTAATAATGTACTTTGTCTTTTATTTTCACTAAATTGTCTTTTTTCTTTCTTTCCAGCAGACAAAACAGTAATACATTCTGCAAACTGTGTAGATGTGTTGCCAGGGACAACAGTTTCAGCCATAAATTACTTTTGAACCACAAACCCTTTCATTGCTCTTTATTGAAGGCCATCTGTATGTTGTTATGATAATTTAAGGCTTTCAACTAACCCTTCTGAACACAGCAATTTGTTATGTTAGCAAACGTCCACATTACTGCCGTTCTTGAGGATATGGCATTGTCTTAGAGTCTGCAAACAGGTATGCACCAGTACAGCAGCAAGCAAATTAATCTTCAACCCAAATTCATAAAGCAGAGGGAAACATTCTTGAAAGAATAATTCCTGAAGTGTAATTAAAAGGGAATCAAAGTCCTTTCTCCTTTAAAAAAAAAAAAAAAAGGGAGAGGAGAGGAGAGGAGAGGAGAGGAGAGGAGAAAAGTGTAATTGTGCTAACTTTTTGCCAGCCAAAGGAGGCTTGGTTTTTGCTTTTTGGTCTGCTTTACTTTATAGTCCATAGATATACTCTGTGGCCAGCTGGATCCAGTTATAAACTTCCAGGTACATAAACCACTTGGCTTTTCCTCCCTATATGTTGCCAAAAATGCTGTTGAATATGAATCAATTATAAATATTATATTAGTGGGTAAGTTGCAGCTTTGCACACTTGCTTCTTAAAAAAAGGTCCAGAGAGAACTGACAGTGTCTGACAGGATTAGAATGATAAAATACATGTACTGTAATAGGCAAGAAAATGCTGAACATGCCTTCATGATTAGTGGGGAAATACCAGCAGAAATACAATTTGGAAAGATCTCAGAAGGAATAAAAGATATGGAAAAAAATGTGAAAAATCCTTGGTGCTTCTCAGGTATCTTGGAATATCTTTTAGACAAAACATAATCACAGCAAAACATCATCATATAAATTTTCATGTTGATACATTCTAGATGAGATAAAAGAGATTACAGAGAAATCCCATGTTCTTGAAATCATTTTCCAAATAAGCTGCTTGAAAAAAAATTCAAATTACTAAGAAAGAAAAATTTAACTTGATAGAAATGAAAGGGATTATTTTAAATCTAAAAGGATTGCATACCTAACTCCACTTCACAAAAATGAACTCACTGAAAATTTATCTGGGCAGATAATACCTAAAAGAAAGACACAAATCATTGATGGTACAATGACCAATAACAGAATAAAGGAAAAGATGAGTCTTAAGGAAAAAAACAGAGAGACGGGTATTAGATAGTCTGTCAAATAGTCTTCCAAAGGAAGCAAAAGAATGTTCCTCACATGGCAAAGCAAAACTTAGAGGACACAAAACAATAAGAGGTCTGAAGTGAAATACATTTTTTCACTGCATGGGGTCATTAGATCTAATGCTGTAGCTCTTATGCTTCACTTGCAACTGTTCTTTAGCAAATTGATCACACTCAACAGCAGTCATGCATCTTGCATGTCCACACCATTTGTACTAAATAATGTAATTTTTAATCTGTGAAAAACTACATTATCTTCTGTCTAAGCCCTGTGTCTCCATAGCTTTCATCAAAGTAAAATTTAAGGATTCCTAAGGTAAATTAGATCTATATCACATAAGTTTTTAATATTTCTCTATCTCTCTCTATATGTATATCTGAAACAGTGATATTTTAATATATACTTTATTCTCTTTTTCAGCCATACTCATTTTTTGAAGAAAAGAGGAAAGTTTAAGCATAAACGGGTTGTTGGATCACTGACTGAACAAAGGCAAAAGGAAGTTTTAAAAGAAAAAACTTGGACTGATTAAAGACAATCTTTTTTCAACAAAACAACCATAAATTCTTTGCCACTCAACTAAAACAGAATGTTTTCATCTAATTTACCTAATTCATCTAATTATTCTCTGGAGCTGCTCTTTATCATTTTGGGGACTTGTAACTACAGTTAAATTCATATGGCACAAACTCTGTCCCTTTCAGGGACCTACTTGGTAGAATTACATGGTTATGGTCCTGGAGGTAGGAGGAGTCTGAGATAGTTGGCTTGTGCTGCTGTTTAAGAGGACACTAATGTGCTGAGAAATGGATCAACAAGAATCTCATGTAATTAATAAAGATAAATACCTAATCCTCTACTTAGGGAGAAATAATCCCATGCACCAATAGAGCTGGAAAGTAGCTCTGGAAAGAAGGGTCTGGGTGGCAGATGGACACCAAATTGACCACAAACCAGCAATGTGTCTTCATGCTTCCAGCCTCAACCATTTTGTGACACTATTTTCCTTGACACATTTTTATGTCCTCATGAAACATCCTCATATCACATTTTCCCCAACCTTACTGAGAATTCACAAAGTGCTAATTTGTCAGTGTCAGCCAGCTGAGGCAAGTACAGCCTGTAACCATCAGAAGGGACATTTGCCCACCCTCTTTCACCTGTTTTTGATTGGGATGGTCTCATGTGAATCTGTGATGCTTCCACTGTTGTTACTCTGTAATGCAGATCCTAAGCGCCTTGAGAATACCAATCAGAACATTTGTAAGTACAATAAGCCTGGTAGAGAAATTATAATGCTGTGGACTGATCAAAAGATGTCTTTCACTGTGCAGCTGAGGATACTGCAATTCGAGAGAAATTAAAGTCTTCAAAGTTGTGCCTGTGCAGCTTAGCAGATGGGTTTCTTCAAAGATTCATTATCAGTCTCATAGAAACTATAAATACCAGAGAGTGAATTGAACAACCAAAACACACACCTGCCAGTTTAAATCCATCAGAAACATGGTCAGCTCTCTGCAGCAAATGAAATGGGGAAAAAAAATCCCTGATTGCTGAAGAAAATAATATTAAGCAGCCTGTCTTGAAAGCCAGGACACAACAGTAGTTTTCACTATATACATGATTAGGGAAAATGGGATGTAATTCAGTTTCATAACATTTTTAGAAAAAACAGCAATACAAGGTCATTTTTATACAGAGGTTATCATTCTGGGTAACAAGGAAACTCTAAGACCTGGAATTATCCTAGAGTACAAAATTTTAGACTCTTCTCATTACAGCTCTTCTTCCTTCTTTCCCAGCACAGCTTGCATTGCCTCTCCTGGTGCACAGATGATTTGTACATTGAGATCCACTAAGCAATGGTTGATTATTTAAAGACTGAAAATGTGAAACAACAGAGGGAAATCTACACAAAAGGGTACTGAAGAACTTGACAAGTGTAGCCAGAAGCCAACTGAAAGGAAATTTGAGCACCTGAACACAGGCACCACTCCAAAACCACTTACACTGGGCTCAGACAAAGCCCTGCTGACAGCCATGCTGCTGTCAGTATTACCATCTACTTTAGCACTAGCTGAAGCATTTGCCTGTGTTGAGATTTCACCATCAATCCGTGCTAGCAAGATAACCCTCTATATGGGAACATCTATACATCAGAGAACAAAGAGTGAGAGCTGGGAAATTACCACACAGAGTATTCAAATTGGACCTTCCCATGCATGGGCACAGAGATTTTTGACAAAGAACAGTTTCAGTGCTAATGGATGGGACTATAATTTCTGCCAGAACAAAGCATTCCCAAAGCGAAGAACAGTGACATTAACTCCTTTTTGGTGTCTGTTGTTCAACCTGCCAGAGAAAATCCTTTCAACAGTCACCACTTCTGAAGGAGTAAGACAGTTTTGAGAAATTACGCTACTTTACCTCCCTTACACAGTCTTGAGTTACTTCCACAGATGTGTTCCTTTTTGTTTGGTTGTCCAGGAATGGTTACACATGGCTATAATCCCCATCTTGGGCAGCAAGTACAAAGAGAGTATCCTTCACTTGTGTTCACTCCAGATGTCTGCTTTCAGCTGCTGCACTATATCGTTGCCTTTGATAATGTTTTTTTTACTCAGTGATTTGTGCTTCATCTCTTGGTAATGTTAAGATTTATACTTAAATATTTTAGCAGAGATCTGGTTTGTTTCACTTTTATTTACCCTCATCTATTTTCTCTTCATCTGCTGCTGCTCTCCTCCTTCTGAGGTCATTGATTATAAGTCTAAGTTTCCTTTTAAATCAATTGAAAGCTTGCCTAGAAAACAATGGCTTTCCCTGCCCACTGTGGATCATCTTGCTCTTAAAAAAATAATAATTATGTAACTTGGAGGAATATTTTTGCCTTCTCTGAGAAGTCCTGCATCTGTCTCTTGATTACAAAACACAGCGGTTCTGAGAGTCTCCTGGTGAGTTCTGGATCTCTTGTGTTTGCAGCATACTGGCCTACTCTGCCGGTTTTAGGCAGTAAGACACACAGATAATGGGTTATGAAGATGCACTCACAGGTTTCTCTGATGATTGAGTTCTTGAAGAACATGCCATGCAGGATGAGCAACCTCTTGGCTTTGGTTGTCCATCTGTAAGACAGAAATAAATCACCTTCTTATCTTTGGGAGGTGTTTTAAGTATTGCTGCATTGAAGATTTTTATTCACTCCGTTGCTATGGTAATATAAATATGATTGATAAAAATTGCATTTATTAATATTGGTAAAGTTGCATTAAAATGCTGAAAGCCTCACTGAGCTACAGACATTGAAAATTCAGAGCTTTATGTTGATTTCATACTCAAATGGCTGTTTGCATCCATGTTCACATAAAGTACTACTCAAGTTATACCTTCTGTGGGCTTTTGCATGGAGGAAAGTAAAGGGGAGAAAAGAATGTCAAATCATTGATAGGATAATTTTCCAGCAAGACACATCTCTTGTATGGATTGTAGTTATGAATCACAAACGCAGGGAGATACCATGTTGGGCCAGGTGCTCTCAGATGTTTTATTTGATAAATGTACAGCTGGGCACTTTCCATGTGTATCTAATCTATCTGGCTTCTGCTGGCTGGGGCTAAGAGCTACGGTGCTTTGTGCTGGGGCTGGGTGCCCCACTCCACATCCCCACAGTGTACTTTCTTTTACTATTACCATCTTTCTGCTCCTGTAAGGGGAGGTAGTTTCCATTAAATAAACTGTAATCAGATACTTTAGAAGGGGGCTTAATTACTATTTGTTGCAGCAGCTATGTCACAGTTCCCAGTGATTATGTACAGATTCCTTAGAATTATTACAAGTGTGGGAGAAAAAGAAAAGAAGCTTTTGCCAATAGTGTAGACGGAAAGAGCAAATGAAATTGTCTATTTTAACTTGGAAATATTTATTCCTCTGGCAGGAAGAAAAAAAAGGGCACATAAAAAAAAAAAAAAACAACCAACAACAACAACCCTGAAATTCCTGAAAGACTCTATATCTATATATCCTCCAATGGTTTCCTACAAGCACGTGATGACATTTAGAGCACATGTTGCTTTCCCTAGAGAAGAAAGGCTATATGACACATGAATAAATTAGCAACAGAAGTTCAAAGCTGCATTTGTAGAAAAATAAATATATATTCCTCTGCGCCACATAAACAGAAACTTCTGCTTGGGTTCTGGTAAGTTGACAGACGTCACAGCAACCCACTTCAAGCAGTGTTATTCTATCAGTGTACTATGTACAATATATTCTGAATACATTCTTTAGCTGCTTGATTCTTCACACAGTGCATATAGCTGCTGGCAAACAATGCACATGGTTTAAAGATAAGCTGAAATAAATCCCATTTTCTTCCAATCCTCTATTTATTTATTTTTTTTAATCTATCTTATGTAATGAAATAATTCTGATTTTTAATGCATATCATATATTCTAGCAATTGCATTCTCAGAACAATAAAGGAAAAAACTCTGTTTTCTTCAGGAAGATGTGTATAATTTTAGTTTTCCCTGTCAATTTTCATTGATGACTATAGAGAGTTTTGTTGAGAGAGCTCTCAGTGGCTTTTGGAAATGTGAAAGTACATCCCAAGCATGACCAGTAATCCTCAGAGGTCAAGCACAGTCATAACACTTGTCTGAACCCAGAGCACACAGTTTGCTGAATGGTGCTGGGGAGGCACATTTGTTTCAATATCCCTGGAGAACATTTAAAACCTCCTCTAAAGTTCATCATTCCTCAGGCTCTATGTGCTTCGCAATATTCAGCAATTGTGTGTGCTATAAATCAGGAAGCCTCGATGTGATTCAATAAGCCCAGGCTGGAGTTTTTAAGAGAGCCGGCTGTGGGTTTTTTTGGCTCTCATCCCTGTTTACAGATGGTAACGTGCATTGAAACATTCTGTACATTCCCACCCAAAACATAAACAAATAAACAAAACCTGTGCTGAAACCATTCTGACATTTGCAAAATACAGCACCAGAAGTTAAGAACGTGTGACGGCAGTGTCACAGTGTAGCCAATTCACAGAACACTCATAAATTAGGCTGCCTGAAGTTAGGAGTCTTAAACACTCTGAATTAGAAATAATTATTCATTTCAGGTCCAGAGCAGATTTTCTTTGCTATTTATTTATTTTTCTACAAAGATCTTTAAAATGCCTGTTTGAAAGGTAGACGTTTCACCAAAAACTGAAGCTAAAACTGGTTTATCTGCTTCCTAACCTCATCCTCTAGCTGCACAAGTGAGCTCACTGGGTGTAGAGTGGTTCTGCTGAGATTCAACAGTTGTTCTGCTGCTTTTTTGCTTGATCTTATTTTTCCATGATTAAATTAGAGGAGAACAGCTCTACAAAGGACAGATCCTACAGTTCCCCACTCTTTGAATTTTTAATGTACAAGTGATTAAATTTGTATGCAGGTTTCAGAAGGACCTATGACACCTCTGATCTCTATCCCTAATGGAAGTACATTTTCTGCAAAGGCAACCCTAGCATTTTCACAGCAACAGCACAACAGCAGCTCTCAGTGATCCTGAGCCAAAAATATATCTGTCTTTTTCACCCTGTTGTGAAGTAATGGATGATTTCTGAGGAAGTCTCATTGCCAGCCCTGTGACACTGGGTTCTCCACAGAGGAGTACAAATCCCTTACTATTTCTCCAACTCAACAAGTCATCCTATTCTTTGACTGATACCCAAGTCCAGCTCTGTATCAGTTTTCCCAGTGATTTTGGTTCACCTGCACAAAGCCAGCCCAGGCCAGCAAGGAGCAACAACTCACACCTGACACTAGTTACCTTCTCTCCCTAGGGCAGTTCATTGCCCATTCTATACAGTATTACTTTAATATAAAATACTTTGTCCTCTCTCAGCCATACTCAGAGCACTTCCAAGGCAGGTTTGAAGGAGAACATGCACTTGCAGAACCACTTTCTTTCACACCTCAGATTTGGCTAATTCAGGCTAATCTTCCATATACATATATAAGTTTGTTCCTTGGAATTTTTATGCTGAAATACTCACCTATGGTATAGGGCTTAGCCTTTGTTTACGATGCTGAACACAAATTTCCGTAATAGCATTGATATATCACTGTCTACAAGTCATTACCATGACTGAGTTATTTATGTCCCTAAATATTTACGTATTCCATTTCAGCCAGGAACTATTTATCAAACAAAGGCAATCACTGTGAAACAAAGTCAGCTTTCTGCTTGTGAAGAATGATCCAAATATAAGCACTCTCTTCCTTCTGACTACACATTAATCTCATATGAAATAAAAAGTCTGTCCTTTTTCCAGGCTAGGAGTAGCACAATAATTTCAGACTGCATTTTTGAAGTACTCTGTAGAAAATTGCTCTTTTGTGAAATCCTGGTCAACATATTTAGTGCTGCATGCATATTTCATAACGTGAAATCTATATTAAATGTACATGAGTGCATCATGAGAAACAGTATGAAAACTGCAGTGGTCATTTATTTGATAACAGTCTTGCCTTCAAAATACCAGTATTAGCTATTATTTTACAAAAAGAAAAAAAATAACCAACTAATTTCATGGGCCAAATTGATTTTTTTTTTTTTTTTTTTTTTAAACAAAGGAATGAAAAGTTCGTCGAGGACCTTGCAGAAGATCTGAGAATGATGCTGAAGGCATTGGAGCAGGGCTCAGCTTTTGTACCAGCTGAGTACACTCTGCAGTCATCATGATCCAAAGCCTAGCTGGACCCTGTGGGCTGAGTTGACTATAAAATCTCAGTGTGCTTTACGTGGATCACCACATCCAGGCTTTCCATTATTTGACCTGGTGTATACAATCTCTCTCTGCAAAAAGCCTCCCAGAAACCAGAAATCTTCTGAGCGTATTCCTCTGTGCTAAGGCAAGTCCATCCATACTTAAATCATTCTTCACAAGCTTTTATCTAGCCAGTTCTTGAAAATATCCCAAATAGAAATCTCATTAACCATAACACCAGAAATAACATTCCTCTCATTATTAACAGCAGTGATAAACTTTGCATTTATAATAGGTGTTGTAATCATGTTGATAGAAGGTAAGCATTTAATACTTTAAAAAATCACTTAAAACTTAAATGAGGCACATTATTTTAGATTTATTTCAGGAAGCTGTCAAGGCATATAAATGTTAATTTTGCAATTGCTGCTATTTCAGCATATCTTCATGGCAATTAGCTTCATCCTCCAGCTACATCTACTTGCATCAGGCCCTACTCCTAAAACTAATGATTATCCCACCAGGAATAAGGTGTAAGGTACCTGTGTCTCTAAGTGAAAGTAACTGAGAATATTAACCATGCAAAACTGTCCAGCTGAATACAGGTCAAGGCCAGATCAATCTCTGAGTTGTTTTTTATCCCCATAAAATACTCTTTTGCTGATTTGCATATGAATGACTTATAAAGTTCTGGATTTTATTGTCATCATCTGTTTACTGGTAACTGGGAAACATAAAAGACCTAAATTCGAGGAATACATTTTTTGCTGTCAGCAGTCCACTACACACCATTTTCTGTTAAAGCAAGAATACCACTGGGTAGCTTCAAAGGCATTCATTTTGTATATATATAGTTTTTCTTTTGAATGGTTGAGATTTCCAGAGTAAAACAGCTAAAGGAAAAAAACAAAACAGCTTAGAAATAGTTGTTCTTCGGTGCTTCCAGTGAAACAATATGTTTCAGCCTAGTAGTAGTCATGGCTGGAGATGTCCAATCGTGAGGTTATACGGCAGGTCACTCCTCACAGGATTCTTGCTGTAGACCACTGCTAAATTGCACAATGGTACCAGCAAAGGTTCTCCCATACTGACATTTCTAATCAAAAAATTGAAAAAAAAAAGAAGGCCATTGCCATGAATGACTGACATCAGTCCCTGAAGAGCTTCAGAAGAATAAATCAACAGATAGATTGAAACTGAGAAGTCAGTGTGCTTGTGGTGGGAAGTCACAGGCTATAAGCAGCAGTGTCTCATTAGAGGCAGCATTTCTTCCATGCTTGTATGAGACTGTCATGCTACATAGACACAAGTGCCAGAAAAGATATTTTAGTTTCTATTGCCCCAAGATGGTGCACAGAATTGTGAATTTTGTGAGAAACTAGCAGTAGAGGAAGTATGTGACATGGCTCAACAAGGAATAACAGCTTTGCTTGTGTTCAGCAGCAATACACAGGTTTCTGAAAGATTCAGAAAGCTAATTCACTGCCAAAGCACCACAGGGTTCAGCTATGAAAGCTAAGACACATTAAAGACACAGTCATATAGTCATAGTCAAGTAAGTTTTTAATTACAACCTATATCTATTAATGGATCATTTAATTGCTTTTCATCCCCTTCACTGTACAGGCAGCTGAGATAATCCGAGCCATTCCAGAGCTATGTTAGCTGGGCTTCACCCAGAGTAGGTTAGGAAAAGTTATGTGACCTAAGTATGTGGCTTAGCTTCGAGATAATGGCATCCACAAACTAGCAGCTGTTGCCAGGTTTCCTCAGGTTTCTCAAATGGATTCTGTAAGAGGACTCCTCTTGGTCCTAGATTAGTAGATTGACAGGAAGCATTTGAAAATTTAGATTATCAGTCAGCAGTGTGCCTTGGCAGCCCACAGGGACAATAATACCCTGGGGTGCATCAGGACCAGCGCTGCTAGACAGGCACGGGAAGGGATTGTACCTCTCTGCTCTACAGCCTCAACCTGAGCACTGTGTGCATGCTTAGGAACCAGAATATAAGGACATAAAGGTATTAGAGAGTATCCAAAGGACAGTTACAAAGATGGGGAAGGGTCTGGAGGGGAAGATATATGAAGAATTGCTGAGGCCCCTTGGATTGTTCAGCCCAGAGCAGAGGAGCTGAGGGAAAACCTCTTGGTGGCTACAGCTCCTCACAGGGAATGGGAATACCTCAGCTCTGCTCTGTGTGACAGTGCCCGAGGAAACAGCATGGAGCTGTGTCAGGGGAAGGGCAGCTGGGGGTTAGGGAAAGGGTCTGCACCAGAGGGCGGTGGGCATGACACTGAGCTGCTGGAGTTCAAGAAGCATTTGGACATCTCTCTCAGAAAAAGAGTTTGGATTTTGGGTGGTGCTGTGTGGAGCCGGGAGTTGGACTCAACAATCCTGCTGGGTTCACTCCAACTCTAGTCTATGAATGCTTGCTCACTTTTTTTTTTTTCTAATTTTGGTCCCAAAATGATTATTTGGGAAGCTTCCAAAGTAAGGGACTGGCACAGGCAAGATGGAGGTGTGCTATGCCGTGCAGATATGTGCTCTGCCCTCCTGACCAGCAGCACACCAAAACAAAAAGGTCAGGCTCCCTTCCCTGGCTCTGAGGGACTAACAAGCCACTGAGTTTTATAATATCACAGTGCAGTTCCCAATCCTCTCTCAGTGACTTTGTTTTATGTGCTGATTCTCTACTTTGTTCTACTCTTCAAGGGGCTAAACAACTTACTCTCTTTCCCAAGCCCACAAAGCAATTTTATTTGTTCTGGTAAAGCAGCAAGAATGAAGCAGGCTTGTGATAAGTTCTTCTTTTATCAGTTCTACATTTTCTACAGAACGTTTGTTACAATGCCAGAAAATCATTGCTTAAAAAAGAATGAAGAAGTTTGCCTCATGGATTGGACTGCTGAGATAACACTGAAGAGAAAAAAAGAAAAACAAAGAAAAAAAGACAGATAACATACCAGAAGTTCAGTTTACTGGGGGTGCAATTGGTATTGCTTCAAGATGCTAAAATTACTTACAGTTTAGATACCCTGTAATCAAAAAACAACAGCCACAAATCCAAGAAGACAATGACAGAAAAAAAAGAGCATACTTGTGGTGAACTCACAAACTTTGAATGCAAGCTCTCTGACTATCTCTTGCCATTTAATTCTTCAGCTATTAAAAAATAAATAAAATATATTTTTTAAAAAAATCTCAGTATAATTCTCTAAAGCATGTATGTAAGTATATAGGTGAAAATGAAATGCTTTTAACAGTGCATCCAAAATCCTATAGCAGAAATGCTAACCTAGCCCCAGCTCTTTAGCTCCCTCTGCACACCTGCCCTGCCAGCAGCAAGCACAGTGGCCTCAGCTGGAGATGCCCAATGCATTTCTATGCATGACAGGGCTGGGCAGTGTCTTGCATGACATAAGTAGGGCAGGTGTGCCCCAAATGCAATTAATTAGCCTGGCTGGCAAAGGTGATAGTCACTGTTGGTGCTGCAAGACAGAGCTATATTTCCTGAGTTCTCACATACCCATAGAACACAAATTTCATCAGGATTTGAAAATCATGGCTTAGTTGTATGATATACTAGCAGACATAACTATAAAGATAATATAGATCTCCACTACAGCAAAGCTTGCTCAAGAAGCAGTTTTCTCTTTTTGTTAATATATTGGCTTAGAAGTGGTAAATCATGGATGACTGAAAAATTCAACTAATTTTTAATGGAAATGCATTTTCAACAAAAGGGGCAGAATTTTTCAGAAAAGCTTTGAAATATTTTACAAATATTCATGGGGCAACATATTTCTTTACTGCCATTTTTGTCATGCAGATTTTCCAGGTAATCAATAATGTATATAATTGGAAGAGGAAATCAAAATGCTTTATATCTTTACCTAATAAATGCATCTAAAGTGTACTGTCACCGTTCATGGGTTGAGATAGCATGTACCACCTCTTGTTGGGATAGCTTTCTCTAAAAATAAAACAAAACAAAACAAAATAAAGAAAAAAGGACAAAAAATCATTACTTAAAATGATGAGCTAAAATTTTTAATTCAGAGTAATTAATGTTGACATTTTACTGGAATAATGATAGAAGGCGAAATAAAAATTCTTCTCTTCAAGGTTGATATGAATAAAAATAATTTGAAGCAAGTACCTTAGTTAACGTATCTATAAAATTAATTTTATTATGCAAAATTAAAATCAATCTAAAATATTACATTCAAAAGTAGAGTATGCTTAAACTATATTATATTGCTATTTTTTAATAGATATGATAGTATATGGTATATTCATATCAAACACTAAGGTTTAAAAACTGCAGCAAGAATTTTTTTTTGCATCCTCATAAATTCATTCTGAATTAAGTTTTCAACATGGTTCAAAAGCAATAAATTAGCCCTAGAAAAAGGAGATGGGTTTAAAAAAAATGTTAGAAAAAACTATATGAGCAGACTTTTTGCTCTTAAGATTGCTTTCTGCCTTCTAAATGGTTCTGATGCATATTGGTCTCATGGATTTGGAGCCTGCCTTTGCACTCAAACACACATGCTCTTTAGAAGCATTGCAGCTGACCCAAAACACTCCAGGTGAGCTGCTGCTGCTCCAGGAGGAATGCCAGCCCCCATTTCCTAACAGCAACCTGGAGGCTTGCGACAAGTACCAATTACAGGCTGATAAAGCATGTGATTACCCTGTGCAAGTTAATATTATCAATTTATATAATTAAAATTATAAATTGCACTACCATCCAAGTAGATTACAGAGATTGCAGTGTAGCCCTTGACATGCTATAGCCTCTTTGTAATAAAGGAGAGAAATAACCAACCACAAGTTAAAAACATGCCTCGCTGCAGAATGCTGAAATTTGAGCGTTCCCTACCAAATTTGTATTTTATCTCATTGCTTTCTTCCCAACTTCTAATTGATGATTCTTTATTTTAGCTGGAGACTCTGTTTACACTCTGTCCTGGCTGTTGCTCATCTGGCTCCCCCAGCTCAGCATTACATTCTCCCCAACTCCTTCCCAGGGAAAACTGGCACCCCTTCAAATCGCTAGGCATGCAGTACTCAGCTGTAACCTCATTCATAGAACCAGAAAATCATAGAATCCTTTGAGTTGGAAGGAACCCTCAGAGGCCATCTTGTCCAACTCTCCTGCAATGAACAGAGACACCCACAGCTTGATCAGGGTGCTCAGATCAGAGTCTCTCCAAGGACGGGGCATTCACCACCTCTATGGACAACCTGATTTTTTGTTCATTTGTTTTTAAATACCAATTATTTCAGAATTTTGTGTATGCTGTACAATTACCCAAAGGAAAATAGACATAAGGGCCAGATGACTTCTGGAATAAGCATCCACATGCCATCACCCAGGGTAGGTGGCAGCTGGAGCCCCTTATACCCAGCCTGTCATTGCTTTAGTAGAATTTCTGTGCATTTTCTAACTCAAACTGCTGTGCATGGAGATTGCTGTGGCTCTGTTTTCAATAACTCAAACTGCCCTAATAACCCCCTTAAAGATGAAAAGTGGAAGGCACAGCCTTCAGAGAGTAGCTACCTTTAAGATGAGTTTGCATGTGTGCATTTTTAACAGAGCATTCACTTCATTCCTGAATTATTTAAGGGCTCTGGATGAACCTGCCAATATGACATTTCACTGTGAAAAAGAAAGAGCAAAACAGCAAGAGCTAATAGCACTGTCTGAAAGATCTGATGTAGCCCTGTAAGCCCAGTAAATACCACGTTGCCATTACCAGTAACAAGCCACAGCCCTCGCTATATTTGCAAGGTCGCAGGGATGAGGCCTGTCAGGCTTTACCTAAGAGTTAATGTAGCATCTGCAGTCATAACACTGATTTTCCTAATGACCAAGAGGCTAATTCCTAACTTGCTGCATATTCTCCATGTCTAATATTTGAGTATGACCACAGTTCTCATGTGGCTGTCAGTAGCAAGTAGCTATCTGGTGCAGCATGAAATATGCATGACTCCAACATAGTGATGTTGTATAGAGAAGTGCAGGCACAATGTAATCATGGGAATGGCCAGTGTGGGTGCAGAGCAGTGCCAGCAGGGGCAACTATGGGGCAGGCACAGGCTGCCCACAGTGGTTTAGTAAAGATGTGGAGTAGTTGGTAGTTGTACCAAACTGAACAAAGAGCAAGTATCCAGTGTTGCAAGACTCTAAACATACATGTTAAACATATGCACAGGTAGCATTGCAGCCAGAACTGGGGATGTGACAACCCAGTGTACCATCAGTGCCCTCTGGGCTGGTGGAAGTACAGGAGGTGAAGTAAAGGAGGAAGAGGAAGAGGGTCGGGAGTGTGTATGTAACGGAGTCAGCCGTACCAATTAGACCATTCTTCTCTTTGCTTCCTTGTTCAGCAGTTAGATCTGGACTAGCAATAACTCTTTGATCAGACTGTTAAGATTTCTGATACACTAATAATTAACCCTTGGATGTACACACAAGGCTTTTTTTTCCCTCTTCAAACTCAGAAAATATCTTAAGTGTAACACTGGAGATGCCGTGGCTGTATATAAGGCTGCCAGAACAGGACTACAGCAGCTATTCCAGTCTATAAGGTAACAGGTATGCTGAGGTGGTAAAGTAGGAAAGAACTGTGGTTATTACGCAATCACAGTGAAAAGGAATTTGGGGAAAGGAATGAATTCTGTCTCTAGAGTTCAAGGGCAAGAGAAGATATTATAAAATCCGTGACCAACAGCTAGAAAAGAAAGACATTTAAGAAGAGTTATGACTTTGAACTTCTCCTTGTTTTTGTGGTAGCTCTCAATAGCTACATTTTATTGACTCAAAAATATTTTTTAATGTGCACTAAATGTGTTTGGAGACTGGCCTGATACTGTGTTCCCACAATGAAAAAAAAACGTGCCTGAAGGGATTCTCCCACAGCTGTCCTCCTGCTAGTGCCCAAAGATCCCTGTATGCTCATTCTGAACATCTCTACTCTGACAGTAACTCCTCAGTACTGTTGGATGAGGCTCTGTTTATTTAGCTGTTTGCTTCATGAAAAGGAATCAGTTTTAAATCTTCACTCTAGGATTCCAAAATACCAAGGGGGGGCTGCTTTTCTAATTAAGGCATGGATTTTAGCAGGCAAACATGAGATTCTCTGAGCTACACTGTAAAATATCTATAACAAATGGCAAACGCTTAGTTCTGATCAATGTTCTGTGCTTGACAGCCAAATAGGAACTGCTCTCATTCTTGCCATTCCATTGCTGTGCTATTTGTTCTTGCTAACTCTTGTATTGCTCTTTACTTCTGCTGAAACCACGATATGGCAGAGCAAAAAAAACAAGTTAGCCTGCCAGCACTGAGCAGGCAGAACACACATCATTTAAGAGAGAAAAAAGCTCCTAATAAATGTAGTTAAAACAAGAAATATGTCCAAAGCTTGATCAGCACAGAATAAATACTTTGAGATATTTCACTGGAAGATCTTATTCTGTGAGTAGCTGTCCTGGAACAACCTATACGGCAGACTTCATGGCTTCATCTACAACATATAGGAAAAGAAGGTTCACAATCAGATTCACAAGCTGTCTCAATCCCACAAATCTGAGCCTGCTGTCAATTTCTAAAACACATCTTGTCATACTTTGGCAGTTTCCATCTAGCTTAAATCTCCATCCTCCTCCATCCGTAACACCAGCATTAAACGTTTACCAACAAACTGATTCTCATGTTCTCCCATGTACCTCATCCAGGTGTGCTAAGGACCCAGATCCCCTCAGTGAAATCACCCAGACTTTGATTATTCATTTTCAGTTTTAGTTATACCTCAGATGACAAATGATTTATTCTCAGCTATTTAATCCAGGCAGATCCTAAATAGGGAAGACTGTTAATGTCCAGCCCCAGCATGTCAGTACTCAACATCCACTCATCTGCCTGCTGAGAGTTGCCAGGCATTACCTCAAAGCCTCCCATCTCTCTTGTTTCTGATGTTTCCACTCATCTTAAATAGCACATGATGTATGTAACAATTCTTGTATTCCCCTGTGTAACCTACATGGGGAAGAGAAAAAAGAAGCAGTGAATGTTCAGAAATTCATCCAGATCCAATGCTTGAAATGATTAAGAAAGCTGAAAGAGTGGAAGAGTCCACCAGCCTCTTCCCTTAGTGCAACTTGAGGTTGGTCTTGGCTGGAGACTGACAGTGAACACTTCCAGAGCAACCAGGTTCATAGAATCATAGAATTGTATGAGTTGGAAAGGATTTTTAAAGATCATTTAGTCCAACTCCTCTGCCATGAACAGGGACATTTACAGCTAGACCAGCCTAGCCCAGCCTGATCTTGAAGGCTCCAAGGATGTGGCATCCACCACATTTCCGGGCAACCTATTCCAGTGCCTCAACAACCTTATTATATTTTTTTTCCTTATATCCAATCTAAATCACCCCTCTTTTAGTTTGGAACCATTTCCCCTTGTCCTATCACAACAGAACATGATAAATAGTCTAAAGATTGAAATTTATAAAGATAATGTGGCTCCATGGGATGGCACTTCAAACCACCTCCAGCTTCAGGGCACTCCTAGAACAGCCATCATCTTGGTGCAGTAGGAGCAATCAGAAACAACTTTTCATATTTTTAAATTTTCCAAATAATAAGGACTGTATAGACTTTGTACTTAATAAGAAATTGCAGAAATATGTATAACATCCTGCAGAAATGATGATCTTGTAACATAAAGGAAATCATTAGGGAGAACAAAATTAAAGTGACTCATGTAGAAATTTATTAAGAGTGAGGAGTCTGGTTCTTACATGATTTAATAATATTTAATTAAATATGGGTCAGAGTGAAAAAGGGGAATGAAGTGAGATGGCCATCAAGGACTCTGGTATAAGAACAGCCACTCAGAGCATGCCTTCTTTTGGTTAATTATGTTTCTCAGAATTGTTCTTGGGAATGAGACATATGACATCTATTTTTCTGAGCCAGTGAATCCATTAGGAGCCCATAATTTGGGCAGGACTTCGTATTTTTACCAGAGACATTTTGAGGTATGAAGGCAGGTAAGCTGGGAAGACATGAGGTGTTGCAGAGGGGGCGTGAGCAGGCGTCACCAAGACGTCCTCTGGCTGTTGGGTTTCTAGAAGCTGTGTGAAATGTAAGCAATTACAGTTGAAAAAGGATTTCCATGGCTATTATTTTGCATAATCTTTCCAACAGCACCTGTGCTTCTCCCTGGTGTCCTAGAAAGATATTCTTTGATCTTCCAGAAAATTGAACTCAAGCCGGTTAAACTATATGGTTCCTTTTCCTCAAAGAGAGAGAGAGAGAATTTTCTGCAGAAGGTAGAGAAAATTGTTTTGCTAGGTGAAAATAAAAGGAAAACACAATTACAACAAACTTTTTGTGTGTCTGTTACGAAGAGCAACCATCCCCCTCAGAATCTCCCCTTGTGTTTAGAGGTCACACAAATCATAATAAATAGAGCCCTTCTTTTCAACTCTGCGATTTCACTTCCTGGTGGTGGAAGGCATCTTGGAAATTTCCTTTCCCATGAATTGGTAAAGATCATCTCAGAATCACTAAAACAAGCTGCTATCAGAGTTGAAAGTGTATCAGCTCGCACAGCTAAGGGAAGAACTTTTATTTCCTTGTGGAGGCAGGGACGAACAAGGAAACCTGATACTCTCAGAAGAGAGTGCAGACCTTGTCCATCCTAACTTTGGCACGGATATCTCCCTTCTTTGCTGCTGAAAATATGCTCCTCTGGCACAAGAACAAGGAATTGTTAAGCTTCTGAAACAAATTGGTCCTGCAGCTCTTGCTGCTGCTGTAATAAAAGAAAAACAATTCCTGGGAAACCTGCTAAATTTTTAAAAGTAGAAGAAAATGTCCCCTTTGCTGTGGTAAAATATAGGCCTGATATGTGACTGAAAAGAATAACAATTCTTATTCCCAAACCACAGAAATGACTGAAACTGTGTTTTGTAGCTAGACTCTCCAGAGATCCTTAGTTAGCTTTATAAAAATGAAAATGTAGGGCAAAAGCTATAGTTCTCCAACTGTAAATAAAATATTTCTTGGTATGTACAACGTTGAGGTTCTGTTTAATGAAAATAAATGAATCAAAATTTGGCTGTTGCCAATAGCAGCAACACATGAAGTGAAAGCTCATACTCCCTGACACTTTACCAAGTCACTTCACATTAGAATTATTTCTGATTAACACGGATGTGACTGAAATGAAAATTAGGCATCATCTCTAGCATGGATCTAAACATACTGCTGGTACGTACTGTATAAGTGTATTTAAGAGAAATGAATTTTCTCCCTCTATACAACCAGTCTTACTGAACGCATCCTTCTAAATGTCAGACTCCCTGATGAAGTAAACACCATATGAGTCATAAGCTTCTATAAACGCAAAGCCACTATACAGAGGAAACTGGAAACAATTTTTAATTTTGCCTTTAATGATACTGAAGAGCACATATCTGTAAGATGACTGAGTCTGACATCTGAGGCTGAAGTGCAGATGCGGTTTCTTATTGTCTAAATCATCACCTGTTCAGTGTTTCTTACTCTAGTACCTTGCTCTAGTGTTTTTTTTCTCTCAGAATTCAATATATCATATCATGAGATTTAATCATAGCCTTCTGTATGAGTTATGAAATAATCATTGTCTGTTGCATTATTTCTCCTTGATAACTCTGTTGCATAGCGAATTTCCATACAACACCCTTTGCTTCAAATAGCTAATTTTTTATTGAGAGAGAAACAACAGCAGCAGCCCATAATAATCTTTTTTGCTACCCCAACGTCTGTCAAAGTCTCCGGTGCTTCTTGTATTGTGAGACTGAGATACACAAGACAGAGAACACTCTTGAGATTGTCAAGAAAATAAGAGCACGAGGAGAGGAGCGAAAGAGAAACATTTATTACTGGATTATAAACCTGAAACTTCAGAATACTAAGTAGGAAAATGATTCTCTTCCTGAGAATGATTCACACAGCAGATGCAAAGCACAGTGGCCTCCATATCTGAGCAGGATGACCAGATTAATGCAGTGCTTTTATCTTCTTCCAGCCCAGAGCGCAATTTAAGACCTTACTCTTTTCCCTGACTGGAGTGTAACCACTTCCAAAACAGCCCACGCTCTTAAAAATGACATAGGTGAAATAAAGTTGTTTGAGTTCAACCACACTACAAATAAACCTATAGAAGAAAATGCAATCAAGGGGAAATTACCTATGCTCCATCCCAGTAACACACAGTGGAACGACCTGAGCAGCTGCAAAAACTGCCTTGATTTCCTGCCCAAACTCCATCTCAAAAATCCCTTTTCACTATGGGGAAAACCATCACTGTTAAACAAGCACTGATATATCCTGCATGGGAGAGGCAGAACCATGGGGAGATGAAGCAGTCCCTCATCTTAGCAGGATACTTTGCCACTGATCTCCCTTTGCAGTGACATCACATTACCCCTTGCATGTCATCATGAAGTTAAAATACTTTGATGTCTGGTAATAAAAGACATAACCTACGCAGATGCCCTTTCAAAAATCTGTTTGCTAAAGAGACTTGAAAGCATTTTCTGCATCAGATGAAAAACAGGGTATCATGTGACACATGGAGAATCAAATAAAAAGTGACCCACTAAACTCCAGTACTGAAACAAGGACGTGCTTATATTTCAAAATACAGTTTTGGTAGATTTGCAAGCTGAATGTTCAGAGCTACAAAACCCTCATACCAACATTTGCTAAAGCTCTATTATGTATCAAAACAGGATCGGAAGCATGAAGAAGCAGATGAGGCTTCTACTATCCTGAGAAAGCAGTGTACATCTTAAGCCTTTTCAGTAGAACCGAGTGATCTTGTCCTTGGTCTTTTCTCTCCAGTCTCAGCTTTCAGGCAACCCCAGGTTCCTTCAGAAATAGCACAGACAGAAGTCTGAGCTGAGAAACGCAAGAGGGGCTGTGCTTTCCAGACACAGCCTATCTCTTACAACTAGGATCTGATTTATGGTTGCTTCTTAGGGGAAATAACCAACACTAGCCATTTGAAATAGCATTTTCCTACAAAGCAAACAAACAAATCAACAAACAAATGAAAGTGATAAGTTTGAAAGTTCATCTATTTGGGAACAGGAAAGAAAGTTAGTCTGAATTAGAGAAAACTAACAGCATGCTAGCAAGTGCCAAGGGGGAAGAGGTTATGAATTTAGAGCTTAACTCAATCAGCTCCTGCAGCTGTGTTGCTGCATCCTCCCACTACCTAGAAAAAGCAAAACAATTCACCCTCCTTATCCAGCATTTAACTGCCAAAGTAAAGACTGACAGGTACCTCTGCTTTGCAAATTCAGTCTTGAAATCCTAGGAGTAGTGAGTGCACCTGTCCATAAGCTAAATGCAGTTAACATCTCTGTTAGAAAAGCTACCATGCATGAAACTTCTCTGCATTTTAATTTGAATTAAAATATTATTGCAGCTTAGCATGATTAACTAGCATGGTAAGCTGACCAATGGTGTCTTCAATTCTGAATTCAAGTGTTCACTGACAGACTAACTGCATTTTAATGAAATCAGTATTAAGCCAGGAGTCTGCTGTAGACAAACCCCCAAAATCAGGCACTCAGAAGGCATTAAAGGCAAGTACTCACTGGAAAAATCATGTCAAGTGTGGTAGCTTAACTCTCTCACGTTGTCCACTAAATTGTGGTGTCTGATTAAATCATTTTACCTTGTTTGATAAGACGGTTACATAAAAACTAAATCTGTGAGACAACCTCATTGTGACTTTTGTTTAAATACTTAATCAAGTGTAAACTAGCTATGAACCTCTATAGGTGGATAAAGAAAGGTTAAAGAAAGAAAAGGTAAGTATCAAATGAAAATGAAATGCAATAAAGATTATTTTTTATTCACTGTGGTATTTTCCCAGGTTAAGCTATTATGAATTTTGTAAATGGCATAATCTGCTAACTATTTAAGCCAGATAGTAAGCTCTACAAAATATCCTGATTTTACTAGAAGGGCAACAAAAAAAATGAAGCAGCACTGAAATGAAACAGCACTGTTCTCCCACACTTAGCATCCTGCTTTAATTTTATTGGGGAAGATTCTCACAACTGGAGGGATGGATCCAGGCGTGGGTCTCCAGTTGCAGTAGAGTGGCACCAGGTGACAATACCTCTGTAGTCTATTACCAGTTCACTATCTGCCTTCAGGTCATCTTCCCACAGAGATGTCCCTGCTGTTCGGGATGTGAGGATTATCCTTGCCTGGTCTGTTCTGGGAGGGTAGATCTCTAGGTAGAGACTGAGGATAATGACATAATGACATTTCGTCACAAGGCTCATCTGTTTGCTGTCATATGAGCTGCTCCCTCAAATTCATGAAAACATACAGGTACTTTAGAAACAATAATATGATTTAAAACACTTTCACTGGTGGTTTCTTGAACCGTATAGCTAATACTGAATAGTTCACCCTCCATAAAGATAGACTAAGTTTTTGAATTCAAGGATGTCTGGAATGCCATCTGCTCAGCACAGATTCATACTATGTATAATCACACACCAAGATGCAGCAGCATTTTTAAATCACTGTTTCCCCACAGTGTGACTTGTGACTTGTTAAGCCCGTGCCAGGGTGCACATATTTGGGTGAAACCACCAGCTGCTCCTCAGAGCAGGGTACAGATGATATCCATAACAAGCTATTCAGAACTTGTTACCATCACTATCCTGGGGATTTTCTAACAAAACAGTTCTGGCTTGGAAGAAATCTGCTTGTCAAAAACCAAGCTGAAATACAACCACCAATTTAAACAAGAATGGCATTAATGATAGACACTTTCTTCACACTATCATGGCTCTTAAACAGTCCTGTGACAAGAAAACCCTTCTCAGATCTGACCAGACAAATGTCTTCCCTGCTCTTCTGAGATCCTGTCATAATTCATAACATAGTCCTCACTGATGGGTTGTAGAAGCAAGCCTTCTCCTAGCTCCAGAGTTGTTCTTATTAAAGATAAGGTAGCCATTTCCCAAATATTTGCTCAGTATCCTCAGGGTCCAGCGGTGTTTAGCTGAGGGTTACTGGCAACAGCCAAGACCTCCAATCCAGCTTGAAGCAGAGTTTCCATTCCAGTGTTCAAGGATATAAGCCCAGCAGCCTGAATTCTCTGAGCTTATTCCTGAGCTTTCTTACCATTTTACACTACAGACACAATCAACCAGTCCTTGCTTCTCTTCCATTCCAACTGTAAGGTTTTGGGTTTTTTTCTTTCTTCATGACAATATAGTTTTTCTGGCAAAATGGGTATTTATTTCTAAAACATCAAGTTTTAGAAAGCTACTCAAAGAGTGGAAGTCAAAGACCAGCAAACCTAGAATTAGGTAAATTGCTACCATAGTTTCAAGCTTTTTCTAGGCTTTTTTAAATCTGTCTCAGTTTGATGCATAGCCTCAGTAAGTCACCTGGAGTTGCTGTAACTCAAGCAGGTACTAATTATGAAAGCAAATAACCATTTTATGGTTACTCTTCATTAATCCAGTTGGTGGTTCCATCATTTGTTCTCCTTGACATTCATCTCCTCCTTCCCCTCCCCAGTTGTGTTCCAAGAATCTAGTCTGTAAGCCTTTCAGTTCCTATCTGTAGCAGACAAGATCCCTTAAAAAGCTAATCTCAGGTTTTGTTTCATCTGACACTAACACAATAAGCCTCTGAGAACTCTTTGTATTGAGCTGTCAGCTTACATTTCTCAGTGCTATAGGGCTGAAAAGATGAAAATTAAATGGCAAGTTGCCTTCTTCCACCAGCGTAGGTAGATAGCTGTTTTTCAATCTCACCTCTTCAGTGCATTTTTGAAGGCAGTTGAACAGGTTTTCTCCATATATGTGAAAAGCTTTAATTTTCTCTCTAGCCGAGATAAATCCCAGTCCTGGGGCCTTGCCAGCACAAGGAGCTCCCTGGGCTCCTCAGCTCAGGCCACAGCCACTCGTCTACATCAATTGCAGCCACATCCTATCCATGCCGAGGGGAACATAGCCACACTAAATGCTTCTATCAGGCAGAATCGTTGTGTGCTATCAGCCAGAAAAGGCAGCTAGGCATATTCACTTTTGTCACTCATGACAACACCCTGCAGCTGATAAAAGATTGTATTTTAAACTGGTTTTCTTCTGTTCAAGCTGCTATAACAGCACAGACATCGTGTTCCCAGCTTCTGTCTGCGTACAGAGCTCTCTTCTACGTGAGGCTGTGGGTGGTTCACATTGCCTAAGTGCATTTTTGACCTGACATCAAATGCCAGTTTAGAGCATCCAAGTGAAAAGTCTTCACAAGCAGAAAAAGAAATTTTAGGGTGGTTTTGTGCTAGGGTAAAGTGAATGTGTGACATGCAGAACACAGCACCTCCCAGATCATTGTGTTTTCTGGTTTCTCTTGCCAGGGCGGATAGAGTGGAAGAGACAATAACCCTTTAATTTGAATGTCCATTCTGTACACCAGTCTTCAGTACAAGCACCTCAATGCTGAAATGCAAGAACTTTCAGAATAACTTGACTTGACTTCTGATGGAGCTGATCATGGGATTCTGTTATAACTTGACTTTGTTCCTAACGGCTATTATATGATAACCTAGGACAGTCTTCAAAAACATCTGACCATACAACTTCTTTAAGGCTATATATCAAATGTTTTGGCCTGTGCCTCACACAAATAAAAAGCAAAAATCAATTTTGTTCCATACATTTTCCAGAGTATTGGCTGCTCAAACCTTCCTTGAAAAAGGAAGAGTCCCTGAAGACACTCAAGGTCTGGCTGGATGGGGCTCCGAGCAATCTGATCTATCTGCAGGTGTCCCTGTTTATTGCAGAGGAGTCAGAGCAGATGACCTTTAAAGGTCCTTTCCAACTTAAATGATTCTATGATTCTATAGAAAGCTGCTTACAGAAACCTGTACGCAAGCATATCATACACTGATAAGAGATATAAATGTGTTTAAATGGGGTACATTTGTTTAATATATGTATCTCTGTGTACATGATATGAATATATTTGTATACATAATGCATACAGCAAATGTACTTAAATGACGTAGTAGATGCTCCTATAATTAGAATATAAATCAATAACTTGTCAATCAGTAATGATGTGTTGTCCTGTCTGCAAGACAGTTGGCCAGATAAAACTGAGTATAGCTCATTTACAATGCATGTCTGAGTAAACTGCCCGTGTGTACATATATATATGTAATGCCAGAGAAAAGCACAAACAAATACAGTCTGCACAAATATTAACCTGTTTTCAGGTTAATAGAAAAAAAATCACACAGAGATAATCATCAATAAATGAATAATGCCCGTGTTATTTTCCTTTGATTCTCTTCTTTGCAAGATTTTCAGAATTATAAACACTGACTTCTTAATCAGTGTTTATAACAAACAAGCAGAAAAACTGCCTTCAAATATTCAGGCCTGTGGAAAGAAAAATGAAGCACTTATTGCAGCTCTTCAAAGTGTTGTGTGTTCCTTACAGAAAAAGGGACATCCAAAACACTGTTTGCTGCTGCATGTATAAATGCAGATATCCCCTGGAAATGTATCCTAGTATTAGCTCCTGATCTAGAGTGAACTCCAGTCAAGACACAGACCACATTATTATGGGTAGTTTGCTCTAACAAGCATAAAGTATCACTCCTTTTCCTAAAATGTCTTAGAGGAAATGCTTCCTCTGGGGGGGAAAATAAACCATGCACCAGTGGGTTTGGAACTGTGTTTTAATGAAAACAGTGTCTGGATTCTCAAGCTGCTGTAACTCATTTACTATTTACACCAGGACACCACACAGTGCTATAACTAGGGATTTTATGTTGCCTTTTTATGTTGTTGTTGACAGACACTTTCTTTCTGTCTACAAAACATAACCTGAAAAGATGTACTCTGGATGTTAGTATGCTCATAGAGGATATTCCACAGCATTTTCATTGTATGAGGACTTCAGTTTTGTCTGAAGCGGTAATAAAACTTTGATCACAGATTTAATATTGAAAATAGAGCCAGACAAGTGCCTAAATATTGTTCAAGAGAATGTGGATAATCTTCTAATTAAGATTTTTTTTCTTTCAAATAACAACAGAAATGGTTTTGGCATGCCCTGGATAGCTACACCTGAGCCAGGCTCCATACACTTCATTTAGGGTTATGAGGAAAGCAGGCACTTCTGGCATACATTTCCCTTCATTCCACAGCAGACAGACCAGACTGTGCAAACTTCCTGTATAAGTTCACTGCTCTCCATTCAAGAGGGATTTAGGGATACTAACTTATGTTCATTTATCATTACGTACAACAAAAATTAATTCTGGTGAATCCCCAGCTCCGCTGTCCAGTTTAATGAGCCTGATTACCTATTTTCATTAGAATCTGGTGAAGCAATAGAAAATTTCTCTCAGCAATATACTCTGATCTGGTTCTCAGCACTGCTGAGAAACACGAAGGAGCCAGCACCAACTGGGCATCCAGCTCACACAGAGCCCTACAAGGACAGGCTTTGAGAACCATCGTTACAAAATACAGCATTAACAATGTTTTCATTGCATTAGCATCTGGGGATGAATCCAGCAGAAAAGATGCACAAAAGACCTTTTACAAGCACACAGCTAAGGGCCACTCTGTCAGAGCTCAGGAAATGGTTTGTAGGAGAGTCTGAGGAGAGAGGAAAAGGCAAAGAAACCAAAGCAGAATGGAAAAGCACTAATCTCCAGCAGTGGACAGGAATTAGCACCAGTTCAAATTGACCAGCTGAAAAACAAATATTTGTATAAAGTTATATTTACTTCTTAGCATATATTCAGCCACAAAAATCCCACGATAATGTGCTAAGCATGCTATCTCTGATACAACCAGCCCTCAGACTGCACAGAAGCCATTTAGTGGTGTTTGGAATGTTCCTTAACCAATGCCACATGTTTAATAATACCAGCAATTGGAAATGTTATGACTGTCTGTGACATTTTCAAAGTGTTCTCTTGCTAGAAAAGACTGACAGCAGCCAGAATGCAGTCACCCAGTCCAGTCCATTCCAGCCAGCAAGCATCCTGGAGAAGGTGAATCAAGCTGTATTAGGTTTGCAACAATATTGGAAAGTAGATTTGTCCTGAAATGAACTTCTTCAAAAAATACAGCTCCTGATCCCATGTGAAGTGCCTTTGACGTTTAAACAAATTCAATTTTCAGAAAAGTTTATATGCAACTGGAGTAGACAGATCAAAATATTTTTGTCTTCATATGTCCTTTCTCCTGATTGCCAAAAATTTATTTTATTTGGCTACAGAGCCATATTTAACCTCATTGAAGTCTAACAGGCAAAGAACTAGCACAGGAAGAGCACCTTCCCTTATTTCAGATATATGGCTTCATCTTGGACTGCAGAAGCACAGTTTTGTTCATGAGGGTAGAGATTTATGTGGGTACATGCACGCAAGCACATTCATTTTGTTGACTTGCTGAGGTATACACGTTCAGGTATCAGAGTGGATAGGCACAAGCTGTACACTAGAGATTGAGATTCCAAGTGCTGTATCACAGACCATTTTATTTATTTATTTATTTTTGTCCAGAGCAGCCACTTCATACAATCTGCAAGACAAAGTTCCTCTTGGGTTTTCTTTCCATATACCTCAGTGCTTTGGATATATGAATGCTCTGTACCTGGATAATGCAGGCTCAGAAGAACCACTGGCACAGCCCAGTGCTGAACCCATCATACCAGCAGAGATAAGACTATGTACTGTGATAATGCTTTATGCATCAAGAGTGGTTGCTTTTCAAAGTCAACCTGGTTTGAGATGTGATTCGGGTAACAGTGAGCTTCCTGGCAGAAGGAAGCAGGAACACGTAATCCAAAGCCATTCCCATCACCTCATCAGCATGACTAATGAAGGTGACGAGTGCTGAAAGAGTGAAGAAGAGAGAATCTTTCCTTGAAGAAAGAGAAATGGAATTGAGACCATAATGTTTTATGGTTTAACACTTACAAAGGGGTCTGAAATCTCCATCAGCTCCATATCTACTATAGTTAGTGGATATACCTATTAATGGCTATTAGAAATCCAAAGTTTTCAGATAGATTAGGATGTGTGTGATATGGAAGATAAAACAAGGGAATACTTGCTTTGTTCTTTGTTTTCCTTGCCCACATATTCATTAGGACTACAGTCTGAGGTAGGCAGCTGCTTACTCTAATACTTAGCTTGTCCTTCTTAACTTCTGATCAAAAGATTTACAAATTCACACTCTCAGAATGATATATTGGAAAGACAAATCTTGGAAATCACCAATAAGAAGAGCTCAGCTTTTTTTTTTTTTTTTTTTCACATGAATCCCATCCTAACTGCATCTTCGAGTGAGATGTTTTAAATATTTAAGACTAAGACTTAAAGCCTAATTTTCTGTGCATAGACACCCTTAGGTATGATTTAATTAACATGGGGTGCTTGAATACACTGGTAATGATAATTAATGCCCCTTTATTCCACTGAAGCAAATAGATTTCCTGTGGGCTCACAACCAAGTCTCATGATTCTTTTCAAGCTGAACAGAAGATTCTACAACAGACAGAGGTCATGCTGACTACAGCCCTGAGAACAACACTATTTCTTATTGATTTCCTTTGTCCTCTAAAAAAAATAAATTTAAGTCCTGTAGCTTAATGTTTGATCTGGCCAGAACTGCACTCCAGTAGTTGAATAAATGACCCATAAATTTTCAGTACTATACAGTTGTTTTATGTTTAAAAGCGCTCATATAAAATTTCATTAGCCCATAACTTTTCCGTAGTATATTGGTTAACATAAGGAGAGTTCCAACCAAGTAAAATATAGTTATGTCATCTTTATTATTCCCCTACCAATAACCAGGCACAACTTTCAGACCTGATGTAAGAGGGTATATCTTAATCTCAGTCATTAGGGTCTGTCTTTAGCTCCTGATGTCAAAAGTTAGAAAAAGGAAACCTGTTAGATGAAAGAGAATGTCAGTATTTGATGTACAACCCTCTTTTTCAACCCCATTTCTTGACCATAAAATTTATGTCCACGGAAAATCTGAAAATTTTTCTAGCACTATTGTCAAGCTTTTATTTCCCAACCTTTGTCATACATTTCACCTAAGAAATTATGAGTTTCATTTACATTTATTCTGAATCAATATGTTAATTACTTTAGTCTCTATGTGTGTAACAGAATTATTGAGAGAAAAAGAAAATGCATTTTTCAACCCTCCTTATTTTCTGAACATCTATGGAAGTTCTTTAACTGAAATCAAGACAGAAAACTCATGGAAGTGTTGGTTAATGTGCAGAGGCCTGAAGTGAGATCAGAAAATCTATTTCACGGTTATTTATATACAATTATCATACATATATTTCTGAGTATTTAGATAAATGTGCACAGTGACCCAGGAAAATGAATGCTAAATAAAGTAATCAGCATCAGCAAGGATGTGGCTTCAGTAATGGTTTGATTTCTCGCATCCATTTCTATTGCAGAAGAGATAAACTTTCACCTTTCACCTTAACAATTATTTACATGATCACCTAATTGTAAGTTATCAAATTCACATACTTTAGGAAAGTTGTTTTTTTACTTATTAGCTACGTATCACAAATGATTAAAACATGCAAGTAGGCTTGCCACTCTGTTTCCTGAGAGGTCCTTTGTTTACCGCTTATGGAAGGAAAAACAAGATTTAAGTAGAACTTAAGCACGATTTTGACTGAACTAAAATGTGAATGAACTTATTTGTTTCTGTCTGAATCATTTAAGTTCTACTAAGCAGCAGTCTATATCATTTATGTTAATTCAAATGGTTTTGAGGATATATATACAATAATAAAATATAAAGGTAGACCAAGGTTCCCATGATTGCTCATATTGCTAATTGTTAGCTTCTCTAGTACTATTTTGGCTTATGCTAACCACCAGTCTCCCAGTCAACATGCAGCTTTGAAAATAATTGCGGCAACTCTTTAGGAAGGGAAAAAAAACAGATGCAAACAATGTCATCACTTGCCGTCAAAGCCACAAAACAGTCTTAGCACACTTTGCAAGAATAGCCATAGCCAGCCTGTATTTTCCTATTTCAGACTGTGTCAGATTCTCTGTAATAGGCAGCAGGTTATCTAGAAATTCAAGCTTAAAAAAGATAAGTATCTGTGGTAAAACAATACCAACTTTCTCTGTACCTTCTTTCATCAATAGGGACATTTGAATTCTTTTTTCCTTTGTTGGTATAATTAAGTAGACTGTACACTGTGATGCATAGCCATCATCGGGCAACAGCCCAATTATTGCACAAAAACAGGTGAAAATCTTATCTCATCAATTTGAGAATGCATCTATTATCTGGAAAGCTTGGAAGGACAACAGACATAAACTCCAGCTATTGTTTGCCCTAGAGGCAAGGAAAGGCTCTTGATTAGTGATTATTTACAAACAAGAACACAAAGGTCAAATAGCATGATGCTTTTATGTTGGCCTTCTGAGAGACTGCACATAAAAACATGTTTGATGGATAAAACAAATACTACTGATCATAATATAAAGGGCTTGGTTTTTTTCTATCTAGGGACATTTGCCAATGGTATTACCTCTGTTTAGCAAAAAGAATATTCACATATGGGGAAAACAGGTTCATTGGGAAAATGCCAGCAAGATGAAATTAAAGCAGCAAAAGAGTAGGAAGCTTTCAACAAATGAGAAAGTGGAAAAAAAAAGGCAGCACCTTCTCATCCGTGAGGCTGCCATCTGGGGAGAATTTTTATCCTGTTTGCCTTTCTTTACAGCAACAAAAGATGCTGGCTGAAAAAGCAAACAGATCACAGTCACTCTCTTTGCAAAATGCAAGCAGTGCTTATGAAGCATTGCTTGGGATTCTCCATGCTAGAGGAGGCTTCCCAAGGTGAGGGACCAGCTGTTGGAGAGGAGAGATATGCTTATGCTCTGGACTGATCCTAGGAGGGTGCAGATTGTGTTCCCAAGCAGTGCCTGAGGGCACAAAGCAGCCCTCTCTTTATAATTTGCTCTGCAAATCGCTATTCCTTCTGATATGCAGATTGCTATATCCTTCTGACAGTCTTTGTTCCTAAAGCTGTAACTGAAGTTCAGCTCCATCTCACTGTTGACTTCTAATGTAAGCTGCAGGGAGAAGGGAAAACATGGTATGTTTGTGACATAGCGGTAGATCTTGTCCTACAGTGACAAAATGGTCACAGCAAGAAGATGACAGCAGGAATGAAAATAAATCAGCAGAAAGATTTTTATTTGTTAAGTTTTAAACACTCTTTTGTGAACTTTCTTGCAAGTCAACATAAAATAGAGCAAATCAAATTTAGTTTCTGTGAGGGGAATAGAACAGAAGTGATTTCCTTTCTCTTTAATTTCTCGGGCAAAACACATTGAAAAGTACCTGTGCAATATTAATGCAATGTAGAATAACTTCAAGAAGAAAGACTAAGAGAAAGACAGCTCAATTCCTCCACTTAGGAAACCAAGCAGATGCAGGTTCAAATTTCAGACACACGAGGTCTGGACACTGAGGTACCCAAACAGTACTGTGGGAATAAAGCTAGTTTCTTTTCTAAGGGTAAACGCCTGCTCTTGGTATCTATGTAAATAAAATCCTGGCTACCTTATGGCTACCTTTATATGCACTCCTTTTACTGCACTTGAGTAACAAGAACAACGTGGTGCTCTTAGAGCTCACATGAGCCACCGTTATATTAAGGTTTATCAATAGGAGATGTTAGGTGTTAAGCATCTTTGAAAACTATACCTTTTATTTAGGTGCAAAGCTAGCACAAATTCTTCATAGGATAATTATTTTTCCTTCTGCTCACCCCTGGCTTTTTTCCTTTACTAACTGGAACATGATCTGTTTTTTATATCGTGATGTTCAGAACTGAAAACTGAATTGTTCTGGTCCCAAAACCTACAGAACAAGGAGGCATATCTTCTCAATCTGAGGTTAAATGTACTCACATCTTACTACTGGAGACATACAGAAAAATCTTTCTACCCATAATTCACTGTCCAATCAATTATTTTCTAAGAGAGTTAACATTTCAACAGTTTTATGGCTAAAGCTCATATCAGAACCGAAGTTCTTTAACTCATATGCTGAGGAGGACCATTTTGTGCTTCTGTCTAGAAGAAGTATCACAGTTTCACTTGATGAATGCTTTTTGGAGCAGCTTTTCTGGTTTAAGCCAGAAAACTGCTTCTCTTGAGAATGCTTTGCTCTCTGAAGAATACATTTAGATGTGTGCCAGCTTTTCAACTGTAAAACTGTAAAATATATAAAATAATGTCATGGTGTTTTAATGCAATGTTTTATGAGGATAAGTTTTCTATTGTTTTTAAGTTGCATAAGTACTGGCATGAAAAGCATTACAGAAACGACTGAAAATGTTACTCTGCCATTCAGGGTTTAAAATTCCTCCTCAGCACTGAGCTTGCTGTTGCTTGGACTACTACTTCCTCTTGCACATGACTTCATGGAATCAACTCTTGACTGTCTTCTGCAGATAGTTTGAATACCTCTCATCTTCCTGTTTGATTTATTGGCTCTTATTTACTCATTTGAATCAATCTTTTCCAAAAATCTTTCAAATTTCATACCATCTGCAAATATTAACACTGTTACAGACTTCCTTATCTGTAAAACACACAGAAGTACACGTCCATCAAAAGAAAGATGTAAAATAATGTTTTTCCTGAAAAAAAAAAAAAATCTACTTGCAATATATCACTGACCAAAATTATTTGAACTATTACATGGAAATATTGAATATATATGAATTGTTGACTGGATATATATGAACAGTCAGGTAGATTGTACAGACTTGTTTCTCACCTGGCAAAATCTGATTCAACCAGGGATAAACCTAATCTAGTAAATCTTTGCTGACATCCACTGAATTTCTGGGGTCCTACATTAACCATCTGTTAGAGTGATTTCACTATACAAAAATATCCAAAAGCTTCTGAGAAGTAATAAGTTACATTTATAAACACATATGTTCAAAGAATTTGAGGCCAAAAACTCTGTAAATATTGAAAGCACATTTACTTAGAGAATTTAATGTCATTTTTTGTAGCTGTGTCTTCTTTCAAAGCCTACAGTTCTCAGCTGCCAAACCAAGCAGTGCAAATCAAATTTGTTTTGATATAGACTTTAAAAGGCCTCTGTCTTGTGTCTCAAATCAGTAGGGCAAAACTAGGAAAAACTAGAGACGAATATCTGTAAAAAAAGTTTAAATTTGGAATTCTGGCTCCTGAAGTTTGTATTCATATTTGTATTGCAACATGACCCCATTACGTAAGCTGAAGATGTGAAAATAAATAAATAAAGTGTTATATTACTACTATTTCTAGAGGACTACCATGATGAGAGTTTGCATAGTGCTATTTTTCATCTCCTACTATTAACTGAAAAAAAGTAATACAACAACAGGGCTCATCTTGCAATGAAATACTCCAAATTTTTAAACTACAATTTGTTCACAAAACTGTACTGCTCACCATGATTCATGGAGGTACTTAAACACCGTAGTTATTTGTGACATCCTATCATGTCCCCCTACTCATAATTAAAACTGAAGCAATAGCACTGAAGCAATATAAGATATAGCACTAGATATAACAGCAGTTAAATGAGATCAAACATTCTTAAAATAAGTCAGTGCATATGGATACCATAAAGCACTTACAATACATTCAGTCATATCTAGTAGGCAGCATAGAAAAACAGTGCGAGATTCTGAGAAAAAAAAAAAATCACATTTTGATTCTCATACCTCTGTTTGTGTTCTCTGCTTGATTCCCTTTCTTTCAGTAAGTACCTGATTATCAGTGCTCCAAGTTAAAAAATGTTGTATCTAATTATTCTCACAGCTATTTCAATTATGGTCGAACAGGATGGAAGTTACTTTAATTGTCTTAATGCTTCAAGATTTAGAAGATTAGTTCTTGAAGCATCTAAAATGCACATCCTTCCCTGCTTTCTCCTTGCTCCCTGGAGAGAGAGAGTTATCTGACAGCCTAACCTGGTGTTAAAAGAAGGTGCACCCCTACTGTCACAGTAGTTCAGAAGATTGCTTCCTTGCCATGCTGCTGGAGAAAGAGAATAAGCAGGTGCATGTATAAGTATTTTAGAGAGCATCACCCATGCTTACCCCAGGGATGATATTCAGCAATCAGAGAACGATTCCTTAGCTCTATCTGAACTGTCCATCTACAGACTTAGAAGGGCAAGGATGTCTGAGAATCAAATTTATCCACTCTTAGGATATTTTTTCCTTCAGACAAAGGGCAGCAACTTAAGGATCTACAGATTTGACATGGTTCCCCACCACATCCTTATCTCTAAATTGGAGAGAGATGGATTTGAAGGGTAGACTATTCAGTGCATAAGGAATTGGTTGGAAGTTTGCCGCCAGAGAGTTGTGATCAACGACCCTACGTTCAAGTGGAGGCCAGAGGTCCGTCTTGGAACCCTTGCACTTCAACATCTTTATCAATGACATGACAATAGGATTGTGTGCACAAGTTTGCTGATGATACCAAGCTGAGTGGTACAACTGATACGGCAGAAAGAAGGGATGCCATCTGGAAGGACCTTGATAAATTCAAAAGTTGGGCTCACGTGAACTTAATAGGTTCAACAAAGCAAAGTGTAAAGGTAGCCCTGTTGAAAAGGACTTGGGGGTCCTGGTAGATAAAAAACTTAACGTGAGCCGGCAATATGCGCTTGCAGCCCTGAAGACCAATAGTTTTGTGGGCTGCATCAGAAGAGAAGTAACCAGCAGGGCAGGGTAGGTGACTGACCTCCTCAGCTCTACCCTCATAAGGCCCAATTGGAGTACTAAGTGCAAGTCTAGGGTCCCCAACACAGGAGAGATGTGGAGCTTTTGTAAAGTGCCCAGTGGAGGGCCACAAAGACGATCAGAGGGCTGGAGCAGCTGTCCTATGAAGACAAGCTGAAGAAACAGGACTTGTTCAGTCTGGAGAAGAGAAGGCTGCAGGGAAACCTCATTGCAGCTTTCCAGTATTCAGAAGGAGACTATAAGTAAGAGGGGAATCAATTTATTATACTGGTAGATAATGATAGAATAAGTGGGAATGGTTTTAATCTAAAGGAGGGGAGATTTGGATTAGATATCAGGGGGAAGTCTTTTGCTGAGAAGGCTGCAACAGAGAGGTTGTGGATGCCCCATCCCTGGAGATGTCCAAGGCCAGGCTGGATGGGGCCTTGGACAATTTCATCTAGTGCTTAATCTAGCAGTTGGTGACCCAGCCTTTGTCAGGGATGCTGAAACTTGATGATCTGTGAGGTCCCTTCCAACCCAAGCCATTTTATGATTCTGTGATTTTCCTCAATTAGTCACCTGACTCTTCTTATGAGACAGTCAGAATATTTTGTATATGATAAATCTGAAATTTTAACATAAAGACTTCCAAGGCGAAATTAATTCCTCTTTTGTAAAGGAAAAAAAAAAGAAAAAGAAAGAAAATTATATAATACCGTTATATAATAATCAAGATGCAAGATATTAAACAATGTGAGATAGGATATCTTGATTAATTATAAAAATATATAAATTTTTCAAGCTGGAAAAGACTGCGTTTATAGAATTTCCCAATTTTGATGAACTTTATGATGGCAGAACAGAAAGCTCAAAGAAAGTTTTCTACTATCCCTGGTAATAAAAACCAATCTCTCACTTTCCTGCACAAGAGTAAAACTTAGGTTACTTTACTTCTGGTGCTCTGCTTAAAAACAAGCATATGTTTCCAAAACGCTAGCAAAAACCATATTACTTCTTAAATAGAGTTCTAATAGAAAAAGAATCTTTATATCTGAAGTATAGGTTGATAGCACACTGTGGCAAGCATCTCTATTTCATTTTGATTACATGTCCCCATCTTCACTCTGGTTATAAATACATTGGCAGTTCTCCAGAGAAGTGTCATAGCTTAATAGTCACTTTTCTCCTGAACTGTGATAAATATAGAGTAATGTAATTAATGCAGCAGGAAGAAAAGTGCTGCTCTTTGAGGAGGAGAATTCATAAGTTCCCTTATGTTGTCCTAGCAACTTCGCGGAGTTGACATAGATTCTTCTCTTCGAAGGAGGAGTAAGTATATGTCATTTCAGAAACAGTGGTGTTATCTGTCAAATTACCTTGAGCACTGAATAGAATAAATACTGTTTTTGCAGTCTGACTTGGAAAAAAAAAGTCTTGCATGCAAAAATTTATAAAATAGATAATCAAGTAGATGAACTTCAGCTCAACTCAAAGTTCCCCAAAATAAACAGAAACAAACTTGTATGTTTCAATAGTTCTATCTGAAAGACTAAATCTCTTTAAAAATCTAAGCTGAATTTCTTTATTAACCCCCTCAACAAATGACAAGAGAATTGTATCAACATACTGTAAAAAATTTGGTCCTGCATCGCTAGCAGGAGAACAAACTTCTTCACATTTACATACAATACATAGCCTTCTTCCTAATCTACTGCACAGAAGTGACCTGCTTGTGTTCAGTTCCTTTCCTGTTGGGCAGCCTCCATCAAGTTTTTGTGCTAGATCAACTTCGTGTTAACATCAAATAAAGTCCGTTGTTTCCTTCATTTTCAATTCCCAGACCTGTACCTGCTCCCTGTTCATCATGCTTCTGCTTGTGTTTCTTTGTCTGTTTTTCTAAGGATTTCCCTTCAGTCCTCTTTCTTGGCTTGGATAATTCCTCCTTCACCTGTATGACAGCTGGAGCTTGAATCCTGTCCTCTCTGGAAACCAACTATTCCCCCTCAATTCCAGGCTGCCTCTAATCTTCCTCTGATAACTCCTCAAAAGGCTCAGATTTGATGTTCTTCCAGCTGTCTCCGTTTCCTGTTCATAAACTGTTGGTTTTCACTGCTCCTTTCTGGTTAAAGTAGATTCAGGGTTTTTTTTTCCAGTCAATATGAAGACTGAGGTTGCTGCTTTTACAAGATGCTCAATCTGCCCTTGAATCAAAGGCACGTGCTCTGAATCTCAAGTATACACAGGTTGATATGACTTCAAAGGAGAATGAAAATATGGACAAAAATAATTATATCCTCCTCCTCTAGAAATAGCCAGAAAAGGGAAAATATTGTGGAGCAATTACTTCTACTACGATTCCTCGGGGCTGGCAATAACATTTTCATAAATGATTCTGAAATAAGGCTAATACAATCTTGAAACAGCTACAAATGACAAAAAAAGAGGTAGAATGAAAAAGAGCAAAGATAGGACATCTATACAGAATGATCTGGAGTTCATCAACATACAAAACAATTCAAGCCCACAAACTATTTTAAGAAAATCAAATTCACATTATACATCCAGAAAGAAAAATCATATCTACAGAATGGATGTGTACTGACAAAGCAGTGACTTAAGGGGGATCTAGAATTGAAACAGACAAGAAGAGACCCATAGGGATGCTGAGTCCAAGCAGTGACTACAGTGAAGCAGAGGCAAACCAAGCAGCAGGACAGATCAAGTCAAATTCAGATTGGAAATAAGATTAAGTTTCAGCTGCAACAGTAATTAAACAAGACCTTCAAATCAAGACAGAGCACATCTTTGAAAGAAAGTCACAATCTTTAGTTCTATAAATCTATTATAGCTTAATGAACAAGCAATCAAAGGGAACAAGGATTCAGACTGAAGTTGTACCTTTGCTGCCCCCTGGAGACTCTTCCCATTGAACTAAGGACCTCAAAAGTAAAACAGTGACATCCGCAAAGTTTTTAAGCCTGTACACTAACACTTGAAATTGAAATAGCAGGTTTGTTTTCTTCAGCTCAGTCCATTATTTTCTCTGGTTTTTGGCCTTTCTTAGCGAAGAACACTAAGTAAAATCAACAGTCAGAATGCATCATAAAGGAGACACAGACTATATAGTGCAGACAGAAATAAGCTTACTAGGCCAGATCCTCTATCACCTTAAATCACTGTAGGCACATTGTTTTCTCTCAGCTGCACTGAAAAATATCTAATTCCCAAAACTGGGCTTTTGCTAGAAAAGATTTTCACATAACCTAGCAGATATATTAACACATGTCAAATAGACACAAGATGCTGCAAAAGATTTTGTGATGTTGTTCAAAAGGTCCGTAAGAAAGTACAGAGTAAGAAGGTGTGGAAGAGACTATAAGAAGATTTAAAATGCATCAAAGAGCTATTAATTCAACACAAAAGTCCTATTCAGTTAATCAATTCTTGCTTCCCCAAGGTCAGGATGACATCAGAAACACCACACATCTATTGTTTAATTTGCCTGTTACAAAGTGTGAAGTACTCTGAATCCCAGTTTGTGTTATTCAACCGTTACTATTAAGCTTCATTCTAAATAATGATGTAATGAGGATCACTGTAAAGAGCCAGCCTGTCTTTCTCTTCAGAAGATAATACTTCCTAGGCCAACCTGGTCTTAGGAGAAACGAACCACACCTCACATACCTTGTGAGAATACCAGAATATAGCTGCATCAGTCTTATGCAGTTAGGAATGAGTCAGTGATAGATCTAAAGAACAATGCGTAGGTTTCAGAGAAGAAAAATACCACAAAAAAATTAATCACCGTATTAAATTAGCTTGGCTCGGGATCCACGCAAGGAGACTCACAAAAAACTTTCCTGAGAAAACTACTGATTGTAGGGGGTTCTCGATCCTGCTTACCAAAGTGCCTATATCTGACTGGGAAAGGTCCTTTACCTTTCAAGGATAACAAAAGATTTTCTTAATGGGCTTGTGGAAATGCGTGTTAGCCCTCGGTAGTGCAAATTTCTATTTGTTCCTTTTGTATCTCTTAGAAAAATGACAGTTTTCCCTAAGCAGATAAAGACTTAGCATCACTTACCACACCTTCTGGGGGATGCTGGTGGTAGACATGTATGACCATCCCATCAAACACACAACTAGTCATTTTCTTCTGAAATCAATCTGGTTCATTGAATCATAAAATGGCATGTGTTGGAAGGGACATCAAGGATCATCAATTTTCACCACTCCTGACAGAGGCAGGATTGCCAACTGCTAGATTAAGCAGTAGATGAGATTGTCCGGGGCCCCATCCAGCCTGGTTTTGAACGTCTAAGAATGGGGCATCCACAACCACGCTGGGCAACTTGTTTCAACACCTCACCTCACTCCCCTTCTCAGTGAAAAATATTTTTCTTTTTTCCAATAGGCCTTTTATGGAACCTTTCCACATAATTAGAAGTTTAGTTAATATTACCAGAAAAAAAAAAAAAAAAAAAAAAAAGGATTACCAAGCCTTGTGTGCCTGTGAACAGGATAACACAAGATTTTCTTAATGGGCTTGTGGAGATAAGTCTGAACACAGACTTGTGGACCTGTGTCCATCTGCTTCAGTATCCTCCAACAAGGCTAACATTTTTCAAAGTAAGACAGCTACAGGGCAATGTGATGCTAAAGAAACCAGTTTCCTCCACTCGGATATATAAGGGCTATCTTATGTCCTGAAGTGTGTAGCTTTATGTCCTTTTTTGATAAAGTCTTTATTATTTTAATTTCCTCTAATGTTTCATGAGATTTTCTCATTATCTATTACCCTTTTTTATTCCCATTATGCTTCTGGCTTCAATGATATCAGGAGACAGTAAGGTTCAGAGGTTAATTGTGCCTTGTATTTAAAAAAAGTACTTCCTTCTTTAACTGTGTTCATCTTTAAATAAAGCTAAAATAGAAAGTGAAAAAAGAAATCAATTTAAGATAAAAATGAAAGAAAAAAAAGAGTGAGTTAAATTATGACACTCAAATAATTCTTTCCTGGATGCCTTGGGGAAAACTTGATGGCACTGAGAATTTAATGCAAATTGCCACTGTTAAGGTTAGATTAAAAAGAAAATTTAAAAGATAACTCTTTTAATCAGCTTCTCAGCTGGTGTGAATCAGCTTAGTTCTTTGGGAGTTATTGAGCCTGAAGTGATTTATATCATCTGAAGATCACGCCCTTTGATCTTTAGCTATCTAATCATTTTTATCGATCTCCTGTGGTCTTCTTTTAATGTATGTATATCTTTGTTATGCCACAGCATAAAGAAACAGACACGCACTTCACCCAAGGTCTCACCCTCCTACTTCCTCTAGATGATCTTGCTGTTCATAAATTACAGAATCTACTTTATCCTTTTTTTTTTTTTAAAAAGCAAATACTACTGATCTACATTTAGTTTATGTCTTGCCATGCAGTTAGTAACTCCCCATGTCGTATTAGTAATGCTCCCTCCCTGCTTGCAAACATGTACCTCTCACCATGTATTTTGCACTTAGACTTCGTGAATTTCATATCACTGATCTCAAATAACTTATGCATTTATAATTCAAAATGATCTTGATTAATTATGTCCTTTACTTTCATTCTTTCTCCAGGAACTGCGGTCCTTTCTAACTATAAGCTCAGCTCTGCATCAGAATCGTTTTATTCCAGAAATGTAACAAGTACTACAACACGAGCACGTTGCTGGCCAGGCAGTTACCTACTGAGACTCACCACACCAAAGTTCAAAATCAAAGACAGTCAGATCTAGTTTATTATTTTTGTTGATATGGTTGTTAAAATTCACATAAAAAAATCTTATCCTCTCAGTTTTAAGTATTCTTATCAACAGCTACTTCAAGAAGTTCACAGGGCCTTCTGCAAGGCATAATATAAAAATGTAACATGCATACTGTAGAATTTTACAAAAAATAATAGGATTCCTAAGACTACCAATTTGTGCAAAAGGACTCAATATATCCTTCAGGTTTTACATAACTCGAGAGGCTGTATTTCAAACAGTTAGGGGCAAAATTCATGCTATTTACACCTACAGGGGTTTAACTCATTTGTCATTCGTTCATAAGTATCTTGGAACATTTTACATGCCCTAGGACAAATTATACATTCACACGAGGCTGACAGATACGTTAAAGGACATAATGGAAGCTCTATATTCCTCTCATCCAGGAAACTTGCTGAGAAACCAAGAGATAAGTTGAGATGGGATAACAGCATCTTAAGAGGCACTTCAAGTTTAAGAAGCTGAATTGTTGTTTATAGATTTCCATACCATATTAAAAATATGCCATTTAGTATGTTGGTGTTTGCTTATGCATAAGAATCATAGAAATGGAAGGGTCAGAAGGGACCTCTGGAAATCATCTAGTCCAACCCTCTGCTAGAGCAGGTTCTCTACAGGAGATTACACCGGAAAGCATCCAACAGGGTTTTGAATATTTCCAGAGAAGGAGACTCCACAATCACTCTTGCACAGCCTGTTTCAGTGCTCTGTTATCCTCAAAGAATTTCTTCCACATATTCCTCTGGAACTTTGTGTTCCAGCGTGTGACCTTGTCCTGTCACTGAGCACTGCTGAGAAGAGCCTGGGCCCATGCACTTAACTCCTGCCCAAACTTGGATTTGTGCAAAGGACGCTTCTATACAGAGGAAGACTATATTGCAGCTATGCTTTTCTTTTCTGAAAGAAACAGTTTTATGCCTCTAGTCTATATTCGCTTCTGACAGTTAATGAGTCAAAAAAGAGTTGTTCAAATCTGCTTGACGTACTCTATTAAAAAAGTATTTAAAAGAACTGAGCACACAGACCTCATCTCTGCCTGCACGCCTTCCACTTGCTAGAAGAAAATGACGAAGCAGTTGACATATTCAATGACAAAAAGTACAGTATCTCTATTTTCAGTGTCAGCCAGCAACCAGAAATATTCCTGTGGACGTATATTTGCAATGTAGGCAGTAGCTCTTTCTTTCTGAAAGACCCAAGGAATATAAGTGCAATTCTGCTTTTCATCCTCTCTATAAACCTTTTGTTGTGCTCTCCTACTGAGATGTCTCTTATCTCTTTCTCTTCAATATGCACTTAGAGGTGGAAAAGCAACCTATAGGTTTCTCTGCCAAGAACATATAGCTGACTCTCTCTTTTGCTCTCTACAGATGTAGACATTGCTATCTGCAAAATGTCACAATGCCTGGAAGAAATTAGTTCCTGTGCAAGGAGCAGCAAACTCATCCTGACCCTTCAGAAGACATAACAATGATCCACAGATGAAAGTACTTTAAAGAATTAGCTGGGGCATACCTTGTTTCTTTCATCAGTAATAACAGTCTTCTATTCAGCAAAATTGTATGAAAATGCTGAATTCTGTTTCACTGCTGATTAAACAGTGACAATCACCATTTGTGAAGGAAACACAACAAAAAGAACCATTTCCCATTAAGTGCACACATTTAAGAATAGTATTTCCAGACAAAGCTGAGTGCCTGTTGACAAAATTACAAAATTTTGTGTCTGGATTTTATAAAATCGAGCCTGTAATCTATTGAAGTGCAGAGGGGGAATGCAGAGATAGATGAGTAATGGCAACAAAGGTGTCCAAAGAAACCTGAACCTGCATCAAGGTCTGATCCTGCATCTCAAAGAAATTAACAGAAAGTAAGATCATTCAATCATATAAAGGATTGTGTAAAGCTTAACATAGGCAGGTATATAGGAGAGGCGATTTGACATTTTTCTCCTACACCAGAAGCTAGCTATAAATAAATGAAGCATGGGAGCTGTGGGGCTTCCCTTCCAGCTGTGGAGGTACCTCTCCCCTGTTGTCAAGCAATCACTGAGGGTCAGATTTCAGCTGTGATGCACTGAAGTATAGTTCTGTGACCCTGCTTCCAGATTGACAGTGACATGACATTGATGTGATGCCATATCAAATGCCTTTTATACTGGTTTAAAGTATTTAAAGTCAGAATCTTTCTACTCGGAAGTCAGTCTTTCTCTGGGGTATTGCTAAAATGCTGCCACAAGAGAGACACAAAGGCACTTAACTGTATCATAAACATACTTCTTCACCTAAGGATTCCTAGGAAGACACTAAATTTATACAACTGTACAGGATTTTCCTGTTTTGACCTCTAAAGATGTTTCAAGAGGCCTTCAAAAAGGAAATAGCGTGACATTTCTATCAGGAGTGATCATTGCACAGTTCAGAACCTCCTTACTCACCACGGGAGAAGAGTTGGACCTTCTTTATTTATCCACTGCAAGACCTAGAACAGTACAGGCATTTTCAGGAAAGAAAACAATATTTCAGAGGAATAATAATGTTGTGCAACATCATTTACATATCTAGTTTCTTTAATAACGATTTGCACTTCAGATTGCAAAAAAGATTTGAAATAATCTACTGCCTTCTATCTAATCATGAAAATATGAAAATAGCACAATTTAGTGTTAATATACTAAAAATTTACTAATGTAATTTTGTTTAGATGATTAAAATCATACAGAAGAAAGATCCTAGAGAGAATTGTATGAGAATTAGATTTTCAAGAGAAAAATATAATACCTTGGATGAACGATGAAGTAATCTGTTACTTAAATCACCTGACATCACAATTACTCTCCCAATCACTGGAAGAAGCAATCCCAAACTCTTTCGAGCCCGGGCATTTGCAGTAGCTGCAGGAGCTGACTGACTATAGCTTTCTTTTTCACTTTCTCCACCTGCTGGCCATGCTGCAAAGCAGCACAGCACCTACACAAGAACATCTGACTTCAATGAATCACATCTAGGTACTTCTATAGGTTATTAATAAAGTCTTTCTGTTCTATTTTTTACTGTTAAAAGTGAGATCAGAAACAATGCACTCAAACAACACTGAAAGAAAGGACAAAAGGTTGTTAAAGTTCTTCAAAAAGCAGAAAATGACACTCACTGAAAGCATTTTGTATTTGCTTAGACTCTAAATACAAGAAAGAATAACTGCTGGACTAAACTGGACAGAAAGGGTCAATGTTAATGTTCACAGCATTATCAGACCATTGCTAACAGGTGATGTGATGCATACGATGCATACACTACTGGGTATGAAGTCCCTGAAACAACCTCACAAAACATTTAATACAACAGATGAAAAAAAAAAAAAAAGAATCAAGAAAAGAAAAGAAGGAAAGGACCACAGTGATGAAACCCATACTGTTACACAGTAAAACAGAGATGATGGTAGCAAGACTTGTTCTGTGCTTCACAGATGGATCAAAGGCCAGTGAAGGTAGCTGCAGAGTAAATGCATCATTTCTGGAAAGGTCATGCATCCAAAGAAAAATTAAAAAAATATATATATATATGTTTTACTGCCAAAAATTAGGCAAATTGAAAACTCTTTATTGTCTCCATATTTTGCTCTAAAAAAAAGGTAAATGATTTTCTCTTCCTTTCTCAGTTCCATGTTTATTCACTGCATTCAAAAACACTTAGATGAAGCCTAGAATTTGAAGTAAAATGCTGTCATGTCACAGCTTTTACAGTATTATGTACACACCCCACAAAGTATCAATTAGCAGTGAGGAGAGTTTATTGCTTTTACAGCAAAGTAGTCACCAAAGCATTCAAAATCGAGGGTAGGCTTTCTGGGAGAAGATTGCTTTGTTTTTGTACACAGTGCCTGGTTAGCTGTCAAACAACAGGACTGACGGGCAGCTTGACTGATGGTGTTTTCAAAACATGGCAGGTGCACGCAGCTTCAACAGCATGCACACCACCACGTATATGGGTAGGGTTGAATTTGCTGAGTCCTTATGCAGTTTTGTAAGGAGCACAAGGTGGCTTGTTGGGAGGTTAATGCAGATGGATTCAGTGATCCCTGAATTATTAACATCCTTCTTTGCTGCTACAGAGATTTGCCATGACGCTCATGCTGCAAAAGAATTTGAAGTTATACTCACCTACTTAGAGTTGCTGAAAGCTGTTATAATGAAATTGGGCAGGGAAGAATGGAATGGGTTGTGATTGCTAAGCACATTTCATCTGGCAGAATTTTAACAGCACCCCATTAGAAGCTACTTACAGCAGAAACTGTAAGAAGTAATTGAGCACTGTGAAGTATGCCTACCTGAGAAATATGAAGTTATACCAGGAAGGAACTACACAAACTCAACAAGTCCGAATAGGAATCAGACAAGAATCACAATTCATAAAGCCTAATCATGAAACCATTGCTTCAGGAGAGGAAATATACCAAAACTCCAAAGGAAAATTTTAAGACGCTCCTCTCAGATGCAGCATGATACAACAGTCAGTAAAGGTGATCGTGAAAGTATACCTTGTAATAAGATGATGGCATTATATTCCAGGAGAATATCCTAATAACTACAATATTTGTTTGAAAATACTCCTTCAGTCATACGAATTACCAGCAGTAATAAAACATAACCAAGCAGGTGTGCATGTCTGACTTCAGCTGATGCTAGATGTTTACATACTTTAGTGAACCCCTGTCCCAATATCTGATGTAGCTGCCACTTGGTCCTTGTTTCAGATTTTATTCTTCATTTTTGAAATATTTGCCATTATGATGGCAAAGCTCATGATTGCTCAACTCTTGCTTATTTTATATTGCTAGATAAAGTTAGAATTCAGCTTACAAAAATCACGTCCTTAAGGTCACTGAAGCATTATCATTTAAAACTCTGGATCTGAAGAAACAAGCCCCAAAACTTGGTATACCTTCAGGCCCATATTTGTTGTCAAACTGACAGACTTCCTCTAAAGGCTTAAGGCTACCTAATAATTGGTAACATAAAGCAAACACAGTAATCTCATAAACAGACAATGTAAATGATACAAACACAGAAAAATTAACTGGTTTGAGATGTGCCAGAAAAGACTTCTGAAGATGCATGTAGATATTCCAAAAGGAAAAATAATCTCTTCTAATTTGTTACATTGCAGATGAAAACCTAAAATACAGCCCTTTACTGAGGTATAAGAGAGGAACCACTCAGATTTTTCTTATGCCAAATATTTATCTGTAGATTTTATGAAAATGTAACTCTTCCACACACACATTTATAACATTTCCAGCTACCAGCATTTCTATGCTTGTAATCTGTCATCTAACTCTCCTGTCTCCGTGTGTTGTGACTATCAATAACAGCAACTGTTTTCCCTCTACAATGACAGGTTTCAAATAAAGCTAAATTTACTAATGGGTAGTGATGGCAGTAAACTAGGCAGCAAAACGACAGTGTCAAATCAATGACTGAGACTTCAGGCTCAACCTCCTTGTGTAAGCAGGTTTTTATTAAGAGTTTTTATCCGCTACTGGCCTTCATCTATTGCCAAAGTTGAATATTATATGACCTTCTAAGACTGTGGATCATAGAAAAGCAACAAGATACAGTGATTATATAAAATAGACTTTTTTATGCTTCTAGCACTTACCTTCAGATGTATATTTAAACTTACATAACGTTAACATTTCTATACAAAAATAAGGAGAAAGAACATCTATTACCAATTCTCCAAACAAAGAAGGCTCTGTACAGATTTGCTGGATGGCTGGCCACCTGTAGTGATGTCAAACTGAGAACAGTGATCGAGAATTTGAGACAGATCTATATGTTGGTGAGTTTAGGATACAAAGTCTATTCAAAGGAAATAGTGTGCTATACTAATATATTAATATGCTAGTTAGCATAGCATTGCACAAACAAAAGGCAGTTTTAAAACACTAGAGTATTAGCACGTGTATTTATAACTTCAGTCAGTCAGGTGTGTATTTCTTCTTCCTTTGTCAAAAAGAAGGAAATAAAAACAATCCTTTTCAGCTTCTGAATCCCTACATAATGCAAATCCATGTGACTTAAGGCCTGCACAGGTGAGTGAATTCTAATTCAGAAAATTACATTTTTAGTCAAACACATTGTACCACAACAGGAATCACCAGGGAAGATGGCAATAACTGGAAAATAATTTAAAGTCTGTTTCTGGTTTTTACATGTGGAAACGAAATCTTCACCTGGAGGAGTCACTAAATATACTAGTAAATAAGCATCGAGAAGCTCTTCTTACTCTGCATGTAGCCAAACAAAAGCTAAGGCAACAACACCACTTGATTATGTGTGAGTAATATATATGAACTCCGTATCTTTTTCTTAACTCATGGCCTTCGTAAGCAAACCATTTTTCAGAAATTGTTACAACAGTTACTACACCTTACTATGCTGTCCCGCTCCAGAGAGCTGTACTTTAAATGCCTTATTCTCCTTTCCCTTATTTCAACAACTTAACTACATTCAAATACCCCTCAAAGTATAAAGTTTCTCTCTTCTAAAATGTTTAGGCCTCGTAATCTTTGTAACTAAGTACTGATTAGTGTTATAGTCAAGATGTTGTATTTGCCATTGCAGAGCCTTTGGGAAAGGCTCAGTCAACCACTGCCCCTGTTAGAGGAAGGCAAGGGAGCAGTACACATACAGCACATTAGATAACACAACACATGATCTACTGCAATTATTAGGTTAGTTATCTTTTTCCAGGATCAGAAGAGAAATGTAAAAGGAGAGGAGGGGAACACGACACTTCAGAGAGTTCTTTGCAATCTGCTAGCTGAAAGGCAAGGAAGTAAACAAAGTGGCTTTGAAACTGCTCTGAAAGTTTTTCCAGTTTCATCTTTCACTGCTCCTCTGCTTGGTCTTCAATTGTTTCCTTCGTTTTTCAGACTCCTTGTGTTCTTACAGAATTCTCAGATGCATTACTCACTCAACCCTAGATTTCTTTGTCCTGTAATCAGTTCCGAGTTCTAACCTTCACAATTTCTCAGAAAGTTTTTCATCAAATCAATAATCATTTTGAATCAGTACGAAAGAGAGAAGGAATGGTATGTTGTTGTTGTTGTTGTTGTTAAGAAAAACAAACAAAATCCAGAAATATGCACATATTTTACTATAATTTTTTCATATCAATGGTACAGAAACTAAAATATAGGAGAACTTGTAAACTAACTAGAAAAATAAAATAGATTGGAACAAGAAGAGAAACCTCCAAATTTTGCAGGTGCTCATGCACTAAGCAGTCCCAAAGTCAGTCAAATACACTTATGCACACAAGCTTCAACATAAGTGGCAGCATTTTATCATCGTATATGTCTTTTCTTTTTAATAGTCTCAGACTGTCTTAGCTCCTCAGTCCCATGAGCATATGGACAAGATTCAGAAGGCAAAGAACAACCGTCAGGATGATGAATGAAAAACCAACAGAGACGTGTTTTAAATGCTTCAGCTGAAAGGCATCGTTTTACTTCAGGTTTAGTTTTCCTTGATGGCTTCTCTTTTCTCCAGTCACGAATATGAACTCTCCCGTCTAGAACTAAGATTAAAAACAAACAAAAATTCAGCTGTTAATATACAGCCATGGGAATTGTACTGGAAAAAATGCATAGTGACAGTCAGCAAATAACATGTTTTCAACAAATGGATCACTCAGACAAAACTAAATGTACCATTTATACAGAAATAGAAAGTAATGCATAAGAAACTGAAGTAATATAGAGATAATCTAAAGAAAAAATAAATTATTTCCCTATGAGATGTTTTACTATCATGCTGAGGCATCTTTTTAGCATCTTCATAGAGGGCGTTTATAGAGTTTTTGTTTACCAAAATCCATTAAAATAATTTATACTAAAATGCTCAGAATCTAGACTGAAATTTACACTTTTCAGTCAAGTTTAATTGGATAGGAGGGGTAAAATTGATGACTGAAAAAAGCCAAGCCAAGCCAAACAACAACAACAAAAAAAGGCCTATTTATTCCTTACCTTCAAATACTTGATGATTATTCTTGAGCAGTGTTTGCAGGCCTCCATATTCACTTTTCAGCCTCTTTAAAGTCTCCTTATTTAAATGTTCTGCTACTTCTTTCAAGGAAAGGCTTTCTGCAATAGATGATGGTGTAGCTATAAAAATATATATAGCTAAAATCCTAGTAAATCCTAACTTCTGCATAAATTATTGCTTATGAACAGAACCTAAGAATTACCTATAATTACTATAGCAACTCTGTGCTTTCAACCTCACAAATATAAAATGTATGTTTTCTGTGTGTGTAGTCTGTAAAATGGCAGTTTTCATTCAACAGTGCTCAAGTCAAAATTTGTGTCCTCCCTTTTTTTTCCCCCTCTTCAGTAACATATAATCTTCACTGTGCCAAGCACTCTTTATATGAACATAATAAAATGACTCAAAGGCTCTTCTATAACAACAATATATAACAAAGTACAGCAAGTAAATAATGAAATGGGTGCAGGAAAGTGGAACTTACTGAGCGCTTATAAAATAAACAGTAACTTCTTTTCATTCTAAGGCTAAGACAACTAAAAATTGCTCATTTTGTTGTGAACAAATGGCACATCAAAGCACTTCTTAGAGAATTATAGCAAGTTATGTTATTATCTAAAAATATATTTAAAATCCTTTCCATCTAGATGCAAAGTTATGTTTCTGAACAAACAGCTTTGTTCTTTTTTTTTTTTTTTTTAATTGATTCTGTCCTAGTATGTAAGTACTGAGTAAAAGGAAAACAAGAGAAGTTTTAAAATACATTTATGCACCTTATTTGTACTCCAGGGTGCAATAAACCACCACAAAAAAAACAGAAACAAAAACTTTGCTACAATACTGTTGTAAAGATAGGAAACAGTAGATATATAGTTGCTTTAAAACAGTTCTGGATCACCCAAGAGAGGCAGCAGTTACAATCCACTAATAAAAGAGGAATAGTTTAACCTTTCCGAGGATCAGTGCTTGCTCAACATTCCAAAAGAAGTGATCTCCAAACAAAGATGCTTCTCTTGTGGCTGCCAGCTCTTAAATGAGGTTAGGAAGGATGGACCCTAGGTCCTTCCAGTCACACAGATGAATTGCTTCTACCTGTGCTTCCAAGGACTGGCCACATTCTTTCAAGAGGTAATCATTGGCTCAGGTCATAACCTATCTGCTCCTACACACTGTTCATAGTATTTCTTAAAGTCTATCTCACTTGCCAAATTTACAACCATAAATTCATCAGAAAATACCAGCAGAAGCAAAAGGCAATGGAATAATGTTAGAAAGACTATCTCACAGACTATCTCACCTCCTTGATTCCAGGTATTTTTATTTCCACCATGTGTATTAGAACATGATTTTGCAGGGACTGCATTTAACAGCAAGTTTGCTACATTCAGAACAACACCATCTACAAAATCCCGAGGGAGGGCAGCACAATTTCTGGTTTGTTCTACTTTTTCTCTGGGTTGAAATCCAGGCATCCAAATTCCACCAGCAGTCTCCATCACATTTTCAGGGAGTTCTGAGCTTGCTCCTTTGCACACAGCGTGATCGTTATGATTAAAGCCATCTTCTCTGTCACGTGCAACCCCAGCACAGGTCTGACGATTACGAATAAACTGTGTTATCTGCTCATCCATCAAAGAACGTTCTGTAGTTGGATAGATCCTGTTTTTTCCAATAAGGCACACCTATCTTAGCAGAAACAGATACATCTCTATTTATACTGTAGCATTTATACAGTCTAATTCCTACATCAGAGTATTCACTCAACAACCAACATGTCTTAAAGAGGCTTCTACACCTAACTGCCAGAGATATGCATTGGAACTCTATGCTCATTAACACCTGAGGGTTGTTTTTTTTTTTTTTTTTTCCCCTCCAATTTCTTTTAAATACTGGTGACACAGACGAAATCCAGCAGCCAAGCCATAATCCATTTTGCCATACAAGCACAGCTCCAAAACATTTAAATAATCTGGCATTATTAAAAAAAATAAAGCTGAACCCCTCTTTCTGCTACAGAAACATTTCACTTTGAAATTCTTGATAAGAAAACCTACAAAGCTAAGTGCAAGTAACCAATATTAGCAGATGGAAAAATTAAAACAGAGCTTTCCATCCTTCAGAGAAGTATATAATAAATAACCATAAACCATTTCATTCTCTCTTGTATTTCAGATTGTAACCTATCAGTCCAAAATTACCCTTTTTGTTGATGGAATTCTAAGGCAATCTTCTTCCACATGAAAACCACAGACACGTCCCACTTCAGCAACAAAATCAAGATATTCTCTGTATTGAGTCTTCTTGCTTTGTCTTCGGCTGTATTTTCCATGGAAATCGAAAAAGCAACATGGCAGCACAAAGTACCTGCATGAATAGGAAGACCTACAAGAAGGACAATGAACTGCTAAACAGAAAGTTACTTCCAAGAACACAAAAATTTAAGAAATAACACATCAGATAAAAGCATTGATGTAAAGTTTTATGAAGTGACAGAGCTTCAAGAAATTATATTGATGTGATACTACTTCAGGATATTTATTGGTAAATTATTTGCTATAGTAAGTAACCGTGTCGACTTTGCAGGAATAAATCTCTAGGTATCAAACTACTGCAGCAGAACAAGGAAATGCAGGATCAACAGCAATTAATTTGTTTTTAAACAAATTTCACATCTAAGAAATAAATACAAAATTCATTTTGAAATTTGAAAGCAGAATGCTACACTGAATTCTATGATAAAATAAATACATCTTCCATGTTTTTCCAAAGGAAAAGAGAAACATTTTGTAAAAAATAATCAATTGCCATCATAAGAAGCAAATCTTGCTAGAGCAACTGGTAGGGTTACAAAAGAAGCAGTCTTCACCAAGCATGCATAGGCAATAATATTTCTACTAAATTCCACTCCTCCTGCTTCCCCAGGACCACCAAATACCTGGCAGCAATTACAGGTATCCATGGCGTTAATTCATCTGAATGGTTTCCTATCAGCCAGTCAGTATCTGGAAAGAGATGACTGTCACCTGGCACGATAGAAGATTCCTTTAAAAAAAAAATAAAAATAGAGATTTATTAAAAGTTTCTTTAATTCTATTTGTTAATAAAGCACTAAGCAACCATGTAAAATCCTAAAAGCAGAAAAATACAGCAAGAATGAGAACCACAGAAGAAAACAGTATTTTCTACTATTTGTACTTCTGCCAGGCACTAATTTTTTAGAGCTACAAAAGATGGATCTGGCAACAATAATCCACAAAATACTGGTCACAGAGCAGAACAGTAAGTCTGATGAAGAAAACTGGCATCTTAAATATATCTAAACAAATATCATACATCGCTTATGATTTCTTGCTACTTGTCACATTCATTTCTGCTACATATATTTTCAGAGTCCTACTCCCTTTGCCACGTCTTAAAGACCTAGGTCAGTAATTAATCAGAACATAGCTTCCCTACTATCTTCTCCTCTTTCATAGGCATTTCCTAAATTAAATCTCACTATACAGAATACCAGCTTCATGAATAATAGAACCAATCCAGCCTAACACCTCTTGTGTATGTTGCCAATGCATCCTTCTCCAAGCCGTGTTAGAACTACCTAGTGATACATGTGATATCAGGAGCAAATACAGGAATCAATATGTTAGGAAAGAAAGTTTCACTGGTGACCTTTACAATCGTTTTTGCAGTCTCTAGACGTGCTCTAAAAGGTCCATATCTCTCCTTTTTTGTTGAGTCTCTGTTGAAGTTCAGCACTTTTGTTCCAAACAGCACAGTGCAGTACAAGATCAGAGTTACACTCAGAGTGACTCTGTTGTTAATTCACAACTTCGGATATTAACATATTTTATCAAGTACAGCTTTGCAAACAAAGCTGTTCTCAATTGTACTTCCAGTAAAATCAAGTCTCTTAGTGTTAATGTTTGCACAAGTAATAGGAAATCACTCTTTTAAGCTTAAAAATAAGCAAACTACAAATATGCAAGAAGATGATACAGCATTGCCCTATTAATACTCCCTTATAGCTACCTCTAGTACATATGGGTGCACTGTACCAAAGCCATATAATGCTTTAGACAATTGTCTACAATTCATTGTGTTTAATAATATTTTTATCAACACAGTCTGAAGCAATGAACAAACGAATTAAGTTACATACATTTGCATAATACCTCTAAATGAGTTTCTGGTCCATACATGTCCCATATTTTTCTTCTCCTCACGTCAATTCCTCGACCTAAGTGCTGAAATATTTGACCAACAAAGTATCATTTTTAAGTACCGTTTTTAGTAGAAATTCTCAAACAAATCTAAATATTAACACTGACTTCTTCAGTCACACAACAAAATACAGCTTCATTTCAGGCAGAAGTCACTAGTCTACACAGTCCTTGCTAGAAGAACCACCATCCAACCACTGAACTGATTTATTGGAGTCTAAATACACTTTCTCTTGCACAAGCTGATATGAAAAGGAACAACTGGAAATTAAGTTAGAAACAAAAAATCCGTTAAGAAACTGTATTTGAAGTTCAGAATCCTGTGTAGAAGTAGTATTGACTGCAAATTAAATACTAATGAGTCTCATGAAACTTTCAGACATAATTTTTGATAGACAATAACGTATTTATCAATCAGGTAGAAAAAAGAAACATCCACAGGGAAATACAGTATCCAGTATTAGACCAAATTTTTCTGGTCACACAAGAACATAAAGTTTGTTTAATGAACACTTCCTCTGCAATTTTACTAGGTTTTCCCATTAGTTCTAAATGAAATTTTCTGAGACTGAGTGAGTTTTGTTGAAACTCAGAGCTTCTTTGCTGCTTTTGTTTCAAAACACGTGCCTCAAGAATCTGAATTTTGCTGCTGCCAAAAAATGCAACGCTCCCACAAACAAAGTTCATTGGTTAGGCCTTCCAAAATAAGAAATTCACAGATTCACAGAATCACATAATTGTAGGGGGTGGAAGGGACCTCTAGAGATCATCGAGACCAACCCCCCTGCCAAAGCAGGTTCCCTACACCAGGTCGCACAGGTAGGCATCCAGGCGAGACTTGAATATCTCCAGAGAAGGAGACTCCACAACCTCCCTGGGCAGCCTGTTCCAGTGCTCCGTCACCCTCACCGTGAAGAAGTTCTTACGCACATTCATGCAAAACTTCCTATGCTGCAGCTTATGTCCGTTTCCCCTCGTCCTGTCTCCACGTACCACTGAACAGAGACTGGCCTCACCGCTATGGCCGCCACACCTCAGATATTTATAAACCTGGATCAGGTCCCCTCTCAGTCTTCTTTTCTCAAGGCTAAACAGACCCAGTTCGCTTAGTCTTTCTTCATAGGGGAGATGCTCCAGGCCCTTCACCATCTTTGTGGCCCTCCGCTGGACCTGAGCTACTTTTTATGTGCAAAAATACTTTCAGGTTTTGATGATGTATGGGGCTGCTGAATCACGGCCTGAACCTCTGATTAATCACCTCAGGCAAGCAATGAGTCAGCCACGGAAGCACGGGTGAAGGCAATTCACCTGTGCTGCAGGAAGGGGTGGAGCCTGGCTGCACCTCTCCTAGACCCATTTAAGAGCTGACTGCCAGTAGGGAAGGATCTCTCTCGAGATCTGCTCTGTTGGAGTCCATCGTGTGAGCCCAGGATAGGGTGAGTGACTTCCCTTTCTTACTCCAATATAACAATTACATTAGCCAAGCTCCTGGATATACCATACCATCTGTATATCCATTGATTATACAGATGAGTAGACTTCAGATTTGATAAAATTCATTAAAAAAATCTGCTCTAAAAGTAATACAAGAGAGACTACCATTTCTTTCTGATAAATTTACAACATGATTAAATTATACTATTACTTTTCCCCTAATTTCCTTCCTTTTTTCTTGCCTCAGGAAGATAAATAGCTTTCAGGACAACCCACTGCACTAATAAAAACAGCTAAAGCTTTGCTAAGACTTTTTCTTGGTAACTAGAGAGTAACAAAACCTTGTTCTAATAACAAGAATTAACTGAATTTTGGCTACTTGCATGCCAGATTAAAGAAAAGCAAAACAAGAATATTGAATTATATTTTTCCATTATTGTAAAAAGCACTCTATTTACCCCTTCACTGTTAAGAATATGCACCAGTAGACCATTTCCACATCCCAGATCTACAAATGACTGTTTCTTGGCCAATCCTTTTTCCTTTCTCTCTTCTTCCCAGAGAACCTAAGACAAGAAAAGAAAGCTTTGACTTACACTCTCACATTTCCCTGGCAAAAAGTAGACAATGAATGGAAAATGCTGGGAGACAAAGGAGATGTGACAGAAGGCAGTCACTGTACTCGCAGAGAAAGCAATTTGAGGAAGAAAGAAAACAAAAAAACCCACAAACTCTAGAACTGCTTATGGAGGGAGGGAGATATTTTAGAGTATCAAGTTTTTTTTTTAAGTGCTAAGCTTCACTCACTTCTGAGCATCTGGAAGTAGAAACTGATCAAAGAACACAGAGGTAAAATAAGCTGATAAAACAAATGGCCTAAGAGATTAACATCACAAGAAAGGGAGAGTAGCAAGCAAACTTCCAACAGTGCATCTGCAAGTAATACTACAGAAGAGCTTACACCCACTGCATAAAAGAACAGATGACAATGCTGAAAATAAAAACCAAAATGCTCTTTATAATGAACTGGCTGTAAACTGGTACATGCAGTTTCCCATCGACTTGGTAAGAATTTTTCATTTACTTTGCAGGAGTCAGCTGTCACAAATTCTGAATCAGTTGAAGGGATCCCAGAACTTTCAACCCAGTTCTGGTCCCTGCTCTGTAGGTAAGAACTTACTCCCATATAGTTATGCTTTGAATTTGTTATCTTAATAATTGCATGTTTGCCTGCAACACCTGGAGTAGACTCCTGCTGTGTCTGTCAAAAACTTTTTCCCCTTCAATGATGAACGTGTATTCTGTAGCTTCTTAATACTTCCCTTTTATTTTTCCTATGAATAACAGAAATTGTCAAGAATATTTACCTATGGAAATAAATTAATAAGCAGCAATGTACCAAATGTTTGTCAGTTTAACTAGGGGAAAAAACTGCAGAAAAGCCATAAGATCATCAGGTTGTACATTTTTAAATGTAATAATCATTGCACTTTTGTACTCCAGACTGTATGCTTAAATCAGAACAAAAGCAAAAACAAACAACAAGCACACACTCACACCCTTTTATCACACCTCCTCCTTTTTCTTTGTATACTTGTTTTAAGTTCAGGTCAATTGAAAACCTGCAACAACTGTAAAATGAAAATACTGATTTTCTTCAGAAAGCTTTTTCTGTTAGAAAACAGAAGCTTCTAAATATTAGATGAAACAGGCTGGGAGAACTGAGGTTCTTTACGTTAGGGAAGGCTCCAGGGAGACCTTATAGAGCTCTCCAGTACTTAAAGGGATTTACAGGAAAGATGGGGAGGAACTCTTTATCAGGAAGTGTAGTGATAAGACAAGAGATAACAGCTTCAAACTAAAATGGGGTAGATTTAGATTATGTAATTGGAAGAAGTTCTTTACAATGAGAGTGGTGAGGCACTGGAACAGGCTGTCCAGAGACACTGTAGATGCTCCATCCCTAGGTCAGGCTGCATGGGACTTTGAGTAACCTGGTCCAGCAGGAGGTGCCTCTGCCCATGGAATGGGGTTGGGAGCAGACGGTCTTCAAGCTCGTTTCCAACCCAAACCATCCCATGATTCTGTGATTATTAAGCAAAACAGCTCCTTACCAGCAAATAAGTGGCAATAGCAACATCTTCATAAACAAACTTCTCAGGATCCGTTACTTCAGGCCATACCTTCAGAGGAAAAATAAAAATAAAATCACTTTAAATACTTCAGAAAGTGCTCAGTTAAAGATGATGAATATTCAGAGCTCTTTAACAGGATTCTGCACTTGACAAGTTTTGCATTTTAACCTGATTAAAATATAGACAGAAAACAAATACAAACAGCAAGGTTTTGTGATTCACAGAAAAAAATTGCATAAAAAAAGTCTGTTATTGTTCAATCAGTACAGTTTCCAAGAATTTTAAGGCTCTGAAGTAAACTGCTGTATCTGTTAGAGTATGCATCATTTTGCTTATTCTTACAGCAAAAATACTAATATTATTCCTACTAAACACATCAATAATATTAGTATTCATAAATTTATTTTCAAAACATATGAGACATAGAATTACTCTGGCCCAACAGAACACTTTGTTCTGTTGTTGATGTTTTACAAGATCATTTACCGATTTCTTCATTTGTAGCTAGACTTTGGTCTCTACCAAATTATGTCATACAGTATTTAAGACTGTCAGCATCATTTTTCAGTGTTTCCAAGATTCACCTACCTTAAATAGAGTAGTAAATGTTTAGCCTAGTTACTATTGGTGCTTCCTGACTACTTGAGGCTTTGAAGGACATACCATATTTATGCTTAATTGTGAAAATCATTTAGTATTTCCATCCACTGATCTGCTGCTAACTCCTTACATGAAGGCGACCGTTATGGTAAATGTCTAACTCCACATGATATTTAGTACAAATTTGGCTCAGAATTCTGCTTTTCCAGTTTAGTTCTTCCAAATACTATGAAATTTTTTTTTTCCTTTATGTACACAGTAAAAGATGAAAAAACAACACAAACTATACTGCATACAATTCAAGTAAATTACTTTAAAACAAATAGTGACAGAAACAGTTTCGTAAGATAAGAAACAACAATAAAAAGCAGTGACAAGAAAGAATGAGGTCATCACATTTGTCACCTAACTTACCTTTACGATCTCCTTGTATTTTTCTTTAAGGTCTTGATAAACCTTACTGTATTTTGCTACAGGAATGAGCGACAGCGTACTTCTGAACTCGCTGCATTTTTGCTCCACAGACCACTTAGCCAGTTTGGACAAAAGTACATCTCCAAGCCATGATAGTTTGGGGTATATTATTCCATCTGAAAACCAATCTTTTGAAGATGGAGCTATAATAGACACAGACCTTAAAAAATAAAATAAAAACTTTAATGAAGTAGAGTGTACTTATACATCTCACTGCCTCAAGTGGAAAAGAGATAATAATTAAGTGGAAAAAAATGAGAAGATCAGATAAAAGTATAAGAGTAGATTGAGGAATAAGAAAAAACATATTAAACAAAAAGAGAAGATAAAACAGGAAAGTTACCGAATAATGGAACAGTATTCCCTAGGTTGTGTTTGACAGCTCATCACTTGCTAATTTAAGCACTGTATGAAAAGCTGTGCTAACCTTACCATACTAAGGACTTGCATATAACGCACAACCTGATTTACCACAATAATCCAAACACTGACAAGTAATAGTGGGTAATTCACAAAAACATTTAAAAAAATTAGGAGGTAAATACATTTAATGAGACATTTCATGATTACCTGATTTTTAAATTTAGTTGTATTTCCTATATTATGCAAGCTGTCAGCAGGAACAATCATACCCTCAACACTCGGGATCAAGATGTAATAGTCCACAAATTTTAATGTCTGAAACTCAGCTGGTTCCAAACAGCAATTCCTAACTGTATTTCAACCTTACTAAAACCTACAGAACCTGACATCCATCATGGATATAGCCAGCTCCTCCCAACAAGAAAACACCACACACAGAGTCAATATATAGATTCAAAATTGAAAAATATTTCTTCTATGTTGATTTTGGTATTTTGTGTTTAATAGAACACTATGCACTCAGATCACACCACTAGTCATTTATTAATTACACAAATTATGAAAACCAAATCACCTAGATATCAATATTAAAATACGATGTGATCCTTGCAATAATTCAGGATTTCCTTTCTCTCACACTTGCAGCACTTACCATTCCTCATCTCTTATGTGTGCAAATTGAATTTGATATATGTTGCACTTTTTAATTTGGTATTTTCCCTCACTGTTTTCCTCCAAAGGCAGAAAGGTTACAGTTCCATTGCAAACATCTGAAAATATATGTAAACAGCGATATGTTATTCCATGGTACAAACTACCTTGTTCAGCACAAAAAATATAGCATTTCCTTGCTATATTAACTGCAAACTATTGAGGACAATACTTTATTGCTGCTTTCTCCTACCACACAGTAAATCTGGAGTTCTGGGATGCACATTTCAAGTTAACGGAGACGTAACATCCCACAGAAGCTGAGGATGCTCTGTTCCTGGAGGTGTTCAAGGCCAGGTTGGATGGGGGCCTGGGCAGCCTGGTCTATTACTAAACATGGAAGTCGGTGGCCCTGCCTGCAGCAGGGGGGTTGGAGCTTGATGATCCCTGAGGTCCCTTCCAACCCAAGCCAACAGATGGCCATGCCCCTCAGTGTCTCTACCAAACTTCAAGAAGCTATTCTGGAAGTTCTGTTGCATTTCATTTTCTAACATGACCTATACAATTAATTCCTACACAAGGAAGAACAGAGTGTCTTTTGAAACAAAAACAAAGGAGATGGCAGCAAAACACAAATGGTATGACACAGCCTAGTGCTCACATGCTATATCTTAATGCTTAATATCTTAATTTATTCCCTGTTGAGTTCCTAAAGATAACTCTAATGGAATTTATGCTGTACAAAATGTATCCATTATTACTTTACACACTAGTTACAGCAGTGTTTTTAGCTTCTGTTTATCCAAGGGGATTTCTTTAGAATAATGTTTCCTATTCTGAAAATTGTCTGCTATCATCAAAACACTCTAAAAATTGCAAATCTCCAAAATTAGAATACTACGTTGGTAAAGTAACCAAAACACCAAAGGTCCAGACTTCCTACGCTTCAGTTTGCGGCCATTTCCCCCTGTCCTATCGCCACTCAGTGCCGGTGCAGTCCCACCACAGAATACAAATCCTGAACAAGTCACCTTGCACCACCAGCTCCTTCACCGGCGGGGCGAGAAGCCCTGCGGGCCGCGCCCGGGGCAGCAGAGCCCTCAGCACAGCACGCAGCTCCCGACCTGGCCCGGCCGTGAGGAAAGGCAGCAACTCCCCGCGCAGCTCCCTCCAGAGCCGGCCCAGCTCCGAAGCTCCCGCCGGTTCCTCGCCTATACCGAGGTGGGGAGACGTATCTCCGTCCTCCCCGAGCAGCACCGCGCCCTCCGCCTCGATGGCGGCGCCGCACAGCCGCCTGTTGGCCACCTGTGGCTTCTCCAGCCACACGCGCACCGCCGCCCAGAAGCCGCGGGGCAGCGCCGCACCACCGCCCCGCACCGCCGCCGTGCCCAGCACCACCATGGCTGGAAGGAGGAGGCGGAGCGTCGCAGGCTGCTGCCGTCACTTCCCGAGGCGGAGGCGGCAGCGAGCGGAGGTAAACGGCGTATCCGTGCACTCCTGTAATTAGCTGTCAGTCGGCTGGACTTGTGCGAGGTGTTTGGCGTGGCTCTGCCAAACCTCATCGCTTAATTGGAGAGACGCGGGAGATACTATTAGCTAGAGAAAGGGTTTGGTCGGATGGTCGCAGCCAGAGGGTCGTGTTCGGTGGCTGTGTGTAGGTGGAGGCCGAGCAGTGTCTCCCAGCGGTCCATCTTGGGACCGGTGCTCTTTAACATCTTTAACAATGATGTGGATGACAGAATTGAATGAACGTACCCTCAGCATGTGTGCTGATGGTGGTGAGTTGAGTGGTGCAGCTGAGTGGTGCAGTTGACACCATAGAAGGAAAGGAGGCCATCCAGAGGGACCTGGACAGGCTTAAAAAGTGGTCCCGTGTGAATCTAGTGAGATTCAACAAGGCCAAGTGCAACTCCTTGCACCTGGTCTGGGCAATTCCAAATACAAGTACAGACTGGGAGAAGGAGTCATTGAGATCAGCCCTGCAAGGAATGACTTAGGGGTTCTGGTGAGCAAAAAGCTGGGCATGAGCCAGCAGTGTGCTTTTGCAGCCTGGAAGGCCAGTGGTATACTGGGCTGAATCAAAAAGGGAGTGTCCAGCAGGGCAGAGAGACTGTCCCCATCTACTTTGCTCTCGTGAGTAGCACTCACTTATGTGGAGTACTGTGTCCAGTCCTAGGGCCCCCAGCACAATAAAGATGTGGAGCTATTAGAGTGGGTTCAGAGGAGATGCACAAAGATGATCAGAGGGCTGGAGCAACTCTCTTCTGAGGAATTTGGGCTTGTTTAGTTCGGAGGAAAGAAGGCTACAGGGAGAGCTCTTTCCTGCCTTCCAGTAGTTGAAGGGAACTTGCAAGCAGGTCTGGGACCAGCTTTTTGCACAGTCTGATAGTGATAGGACAAAGGAGAATAGCATTAAACCAGAAGAGGGAAGATAGAGTCATAGAATCACCAGCATTTGAAAAGACCTCCAAGGTCGTCTAGTCCAACCATCCACCTACCACCAATATTTCCCACTAAACCAAGTCCCTTAGTACAACATCTGAATGTTTCTTGAACACCTTCAGGGACAATGACTCCACCACCTTCCTGGTCAGCTCATTCCTGCACGTGACCACTCTCTTGGAGAGAGTACTTCCTAAAGTCCAACCTAAATCTCCCTGGCGCAACTTGAGGCCATTCCTTCTAGTCCTATTACTAGTTCCGTGGGAGAAGAGGCCAATCCCCATTTTGCCACCACCTCCTTTCAGGAAGTTGTAGAGAGCAATAGGGTCTCCCCAGAGGCTCTTCCAGACCATATAATCCTAGTTCCCTCAGCCGCTCGTCATAAGACTTGTGCTCCAGACCCCTCACAGCTCTGTTGTCCTTCTCTGAACACACTCCAGGGCATCAATGTCTTTCTTGTAGTGAGGGGCCGAAAACGGTACACAGTACTTGGCTTTACCAGAGTTGAGTACAGAGGACGATCACTTTTCTGCTCCTACTGGCAACACAATTTCTGATACAAGCCAGGATGCCGTTGGCCTTCGTAGCAATCTGGGCAAGGTTAGATGGTTTGATGTTACAAAGAAATTCTTTACTCAGGGGATGGTAAAGCACTGGCATAGGCTGCCCTGAGAAGCTGTGAGAAGCCCCATCCCTGGAGATGCTCACGGACAGGTTGGATGGGGTCTAGGGCAGTCTGATCTGGTGGCTAGTAGCTCTACTATGGCACTGGGATTGCAACTGGATGATGTTTTGGTCCCTTCCAGCCTGAACGACCGTATGGTTCTGTGATAAAGTCCAACTTATGCTGGCTGCAATACTTCAGTATAGAAATGCCTTTCTGACCCCTTCTGTTCGAGGAAGCACATCTCAGCACGCTTTAGTATTAAAAAGTACCACCTCCTGCAATCATTATTTTGCACTTCAACCAAAAAAAATCAAGTCACCTGCCCTGAATTTTGGCAGTTCAAATAGAGATTCTACAACTGAAACTCTGAAGAGGGTTATCTAGTCATAAGCTTGAATTACTAACAGATTACTAACTTCCAAATAAAAAAGCTTTTTAACTCAGCATTTTTTTGTGTGAAACTGTAGCAGTTTTCAGTGAGTTCCAAATAATCCATATTGTTATTTTCTGCCATGTCCATAGGCTGATTTCAAAACGTCAGCAGAACTCAGTTCCATGGGGCTGAAAGCAGCATGGAGGTGATTCCCTGGAGCCATCTTCGGCTGTATTTCTTATTGTAATTGCCAGTTTTGATTTACTAATTCATTTTGAGATTGCTTGCTTAGAACTAACTTGTATCAAAACATAGTGGGAAGATAGAGAAAAATTTAAAAATTTTTTTGCAGTGCAGGACTCTTTTCATGAAAGCACAGGTTTTAGCATTTCAGCAATCTCACTGATCTGCAATGTAAGTAAAATTTGACACCTTTAAATAAAATTGCAGTGTTCTGATGCCAGATTTTCTCTGTTCTGAGCTAGAAGCCTTGAACTTCTGCCTGATTTAATGCTTTCCAGTTCACTTCTGTTTACTGGTAGGAGGTGAATGTCTGTTTGGCATTGGGCTGAATTGCTCTTTCCCAGTGCCTGAAGTTTGGTGTTTTGTTTTGTTTTTTTTTTGTTTGGGTTTTTGTTTGTTCCAGCTTGTAATGCAGTGGAAAGTACAGTGATAGTAGTGGGTGGCCCAATCCTTAAATGAGGTCTGGGAAGACGTGAATCCGGTCTCCGTTCATTCTGGTAACTTATATGCATTGCATGCAGCTGAGCTCCCCTGGGTTGACCCTGCCTTCCCACCAGGTATTCAATCACTGATTCAAGCTGACTTAGCATTTCCACTACATGTCTCATCACTGGAACTGCACCTGGAACCCATCTGGAAGTTGCACATGTAAATATTGTCCTGCAGTCCTCCTCTGCTGTGTTATTATTCTTTTCTTAGTAGGTTGAAAGAAACCAAATGAATGAAAGAGGAGTATCAAAATGATGAAGAAAAGGAATGACAGAAAAAAGTAGAATGCCAAATTAGCTGTTTCTATACATTTCAATAGGCCTAGATGAGCCACTTGGCCAGCCCTGGTCCATATGTTCTCTCAATGGCTTTGGGAATTCCTGCTTCTAGCCAGGCCCCCTGTTCTGGCCATCTTCCATTCCCTTGCTTAGGCACTGATGCCTCTTTGATACCTGACAAAAACCTCTGCCATCTGAGTGAGGGAGAGAAATTGCCAAATGTGATATGAGCAGGTAGCAGCAGAGAGCATTGAGTCTTTGCACTTTGGACCTGGTTATTACAAACTGAGGTTCAGCTTTTCTCCCAGAGCACTGCAGGTTGCACCTACTGATAATGAAGTGCTGCTGATTTTGGGTTTGCAACACACTGGAGAAATGTTATGGCCTACGAAGATTCAGGAAAATGGCATCAGAATTTTTGGACCTTGCTGCTTTTGATCGCAACTGCAAGGGATTGAGGCCAAGTCAGCACAGAATAAGAGAATTCAGAAATAAATTTGTAGTGGAAAGATGGACTAAAAAGGTTAGAAAGCAAAACCCCTAAAATGCAGAATGAGAAGTTAAAAGTTAAGGAAAGAAAAAGGAGAAAAATGAACTTAAGCACTGTATCCCCCTATGCTGACCCATCTGGTTATTTGCTTTGTGCTTTCACAGTATTATTACCTACAGTAAGCTGTCTACTCTTTCTTTCCTGCATCCCAATTCCAAGCACTCCAAGTAATTGACTGAGCTTTTGGCTAATGAAATCAAACATCCATTACACCAATAATTTCAGAGTGCTTTCTGTTCACCTAACAATCTTAACTGCTTTACATTAACACAAGTTCAGTGCCTTTGATCTTACTATCAGTTTCAGTCTCTAGAATTTATCCTTATTTTCTAGAAGTTTTTATAGATATGTTCACTTCAGTATTTATACTTCTGGGTAAGTCAACAAAATTACAAGAAGATACTTTAAGTTGAGATCTGCCCCCGAAATATGGAAGAGTGAACAGCTGGAAAAGCTTTCTTTCCTCAATCTTCTTCCTCTACAGAGGAAAGTGCAACAGCACACTTTCATAGGCAGAGTGGCAAACTAAATACTGTAAAAAGAACAGTATGGTGTTGGTTGAGTGCAGGGAGCCACATGACAATGAAGGTCCTCCTTTTTCTGTGTGGATTCCTTTACGTACTGAATGCTAAATCTGTACCTTCAGGATATAAATGTATCTTCGTGCCTGATAATACTCATCCTTCTTTAGTCTTTTCTTAATAGCTCTTTGGGAGAATTATTAACATCAACAGTATATATTAGTACATAAATGCAATTTATCTGTCGATCTCTGCAGAAATTCACCTAGATCAAAGTATGGATTGATACCTGCAGTGACAGTATTCTGCCTTGACTTTTTGAATGCTAGAGTAGTAAGAGCCATCTCATTCAACAAACTATTGCCATTTCTGTAATCAGAAAATTAATCATTAAAGAAAATCTTGTTTTAAATTATATTTAAAAGGTTTAGATCACATTTTAATAACAAAGACTATGTAATTCATTTACATTTGATCAAAGGCATTTTTCCTTAGTTTTTGCCAAGCCAACTGGATTAGAAAAATGGGCAGTCAAGCTTTTAGTTGGCTTTGCACTGCTCTACTCACACATTAGAACGACTCTGTGGGTTTAATTAACAACCCTTCTGATTTCTTAATCTGCTGTACTTCAGTGCATAAAGTAGATTTTCTTTGTTGCAGAGAAGTCTGACTAACAATGGCACCCACACTGAATGTGAAACAAGCCACTGGCAACCAAAGTTCCTGGAATACTTTGCTACCAGATTTCCCTAAGGGGCCTCTCTCCAAATATAGAAAGAAAGCTTCCTTCAACTGGAAAGAGATGGCAATGTTCCTCGATGGTGAAGATATCATCCGGCTTAAGGTAAGCAAGCAAGACAGTAAGCATTTTTATTTTTTGACTTATAGAAGCAAATACATGATTCTCAAACACAGAGTATTTAATAATAGTCTTTAGATATGGAGCATGAAGAAATTATTTTTGCACATTGTTTTTCAGAACAGAACTGAATTTTTAAGCAAACTACATTGCTATCTAATAAGACATGACCAGGTGCAGCATTACAGGACTTCCTTGTCCTTTTCAAGCTGAGAAGAATCTGTATCTATCATATTTCTCTATGAGAGGCGTTAAATCCTATATCTCCTGGTTTTACAATTTACTTAAACTTATCTGAGTACATCCCACTACCAAACATGTTATTTCTGTCATTCTTTGACCTGACATAAGCTCCTACTGTCTTTGTGTTTGCCATAATGCTTATGTAGTGTGTGTTGAATAGTTTTGCTTGCCTAACTGAATGAAAGCTATCCCTACTAAAAAAAAGATTAACTGCAACACAAAAGATGGTGTGGGAATGCATGACCTGAGAGATGGAGGGGGAGACAGAATGAACATTTTGATGGTGATACAGCATTTTGTGGATTTAAGCAAATCTTGTAGGTTCATCATAATTATTAAAATACTTGAAGGAGAACCAGAGGCATTGTTCTGCATCTAACTGGTACACTTAAAAGAATGTGCAAAAAAACAACTGTTCTGTGTCTGATGGAGTTTCAAAACCATATGGGCAAATTATTAACACGGGGAGATGGAATGACTCTAACTTTCAAAGAAGAACATGGGGAATCTTCTGTTATTCTTTTTTACTGTAACATCCTCCTCAGAGAATAGGAAAGGCTTAATTGTTTATGAAGATTTTACCAAAGGAAGTTTCCAAAATGACACAAAAGACAATTAAAAATATATGGATATCTTCAAGACAAAGAGTTCTGAGATAAAAAATACACCGTAGCTTATTGTGAGCACCCACCTGGAGTATTACATTCAGCTCTGGGGCCCCCAGTATAAGGGGCACATGGACCTGTTGGAGCAGGTCCATAGCAGAGCCATGGAGATGATGAGGGATCTCCACTGAAGAGTCTGAGGAAGTTGTCCAGCCTGGAGAAGACTCCAGGAAGACATTATAGCAACTTTCCAATACATAAAGGGTGCCTTCAAGAAAACTGGAGAGGTTCTTTTTACAAAGGCATGTAGTAATAGAACAGGGGGTATTGTTTTGAAATGGAGAGTAAATTTAGATTAGATACTAGGAAGAAATTGTTTATTATGAGGGTGGTAAGGCACTGGAACAAATTGCCTGGAGGAGGTGTGGATGGCCCATACCTTGACCCATCAAAGCCTGGTTGGATGGGGCCCTGTGCAGCCTGCTGTGGTGGAAGGTGTCCCTGTCCATGGAAAGGGGGTTTGGAGCTAGATGATGATCTAAACCAAATAATTCTGTGATTTTATGATTCTATCTAAGGAAAAAAAAAAGATCAAAATTAAAACTTTGAAAGTTGTACATCCATATAAAATGGATACATATGATGGTTCTGTTAGAGTACATTTCTGCTTTCATCTGGGAGCAGAACAGTTGTGGTAGCCTAGTGCCGTTACCATTATGACATATTTATAATTAAATGCTACCTCTGGAATTTTTTGTACTCAATCTAAGTACAAGTGCCCTTTAGAGTCCTGGCAGCAGCTTCATAGTGAAATAATGAAGCAGCTATAAAAAGCAGGTAGCTTTTACCAAACCATTCTCTTACAGTCAGAGTGAATCAGTCCCACACTTACTATGTAATGACAAAGGAGCTTTTGTAAAGTTGAGCTTCATGAACTGCATCTATAATGGTAGACAATTTTAACAATTTTTTAATTCTGTGAGCGTTTTGCTTTATAAACTTAAGTCAAACCATTGTAGCTTAAGGCCTAGGTATTATCCTGGATCAACATTAACTTGTTTTGTTAATTCTTTTGTATTAACATTCTCAAACCATTGTTTTTCCTTCCTCAAGAACAGAATCTTCTCTGCTCTAGAAAGTGATCCTTTCTTTGCACGTCATCCTGGAGAAGAATTGAGCCGTGAGAAGTATCAGGAGCTGACATTCCTGCGCTGTAAAAGACTCTTTGAATATGATTTTCTTACTCAGCAAGAGATCATGGAGAACCCATTGAAGATACTGAATTTGGTTATCTGTATAGGAATGTATGATTGGTCTCCATGTCTCCAATTTTTCTTACATTGTGGTGTAAGTACAACTGTAAAAATATTTTTGAAGTATCTTGTAACACTCTTGTTTGTTCTGTTGTTTTTCTGCCTATTTTATTAAAACAGTATATTTTCCCAGCCCATTGTTTTCAGTAATCAAATTCAGTTTAGCTGTTTAGATCTGTGGGGTAATTTTAGTAGATCTTTGTCAGCTAGTTCTCACTTGGAATCCTGTCTGGTGGGTGGAAACAGCATGGGCACAGCTACTATTTTGACATCCTCAGTACCACCTTCTTTTGTCCCTTCTTTCTCCTCAATGGCAGTAGCAGTGAAAAGAACTAGCTTTTATGGGCCCTATTTGGTTGCTGTGTCTTTTCTACAACTCCATATACAGTTGTCTGAAACTTCCTTGCCTTACCCCCTAGTGTGTTGATTCAGGGCAGAATACAGAAGTAACAGAAATCTGTGTAAAGATGATCACTGACATCAGTGGATGGGTTCATTAGTTCCCCCCTAGATTAGTCTCTCAGAAAGAATACTTAACATGGCTATTCAGATAATAATAGCTGAATTATTAACACTCATTGCAGGGCAGGAGAGGTCTGGGATTTAGAATTTTGCTATGTAAACATCCATCTAGTAAACTGAAGATATCTCTAAAAACAATGTTCTTGTCTGGTCATGAATCAAATACCTTCAGTTCCCAACAAACTAGAATATTCTTATTTTATTCAAAAAGATATCCACATGCACAAGTGGAAAGTGAGCCCACAGAGCATTTTTAAGAGTTTGCAGTGAAGGCTTGATCAGATTTGAACAATGAAAATTTGCTACTGCAACTATAATCTTTTTATCCCAATAAAACAACACTTAGTCTTTGCTCTCACTCACTAGTGTTATTTCCTCAGTAAAGAGGCTAGGAAAAGATCAAGTCCTGATTTACCTCCTCATGGTATAGTTCAAGTAGTAGTTTTCTATTTGGCAGCCTACTTTACCTGATTTCTTTAATGCACGTCACTGCTACAAGTTATACATTTGTGTTTTCCATCACGAGGTCACTGACTTCATTCATTATTTTCTGTATTTACAGGTATTTGGAGGTACAATTTTGAGTGCTTCAAAAAGGTTTGCCAACTTTGTGAAGAAAATTTATAACATGGAGGTAAATTTCTTTTCATAGCTTTTTAGAACTGGGTATTTTCATAACTATAACCATGGCACTTAATGCATCTTTGCAATATTTTTGATCTATGTAGGTACCTAGTTGCCAATAAATAACAAAGTAAAGGAAGACTGAGGAGCACATTCAAGCTCTCAGCCTTGACTATCTCTCTCCCAATTGTTTTGCCATTTCCTGAATCTTGTTTTAGTCTATCCAGGTTAACATGGAGACAAAGTTTGGAGACTTCTCCCAAAAGACAATATTGATGACACTTTGCCAGTTCTTCTCTTCCCCCCCTCCTCCACCCTCCCCCAGTCTTTAAACAGTATCATAGCAAGTTTACTTGCTACAATATTTACACTCCCACATCTGCATCATACACTGTGCAGCACATACCCTTGGTGAGATGCTAGAAATATTCAGTAGCAATGCAATAAACTGGAAAATATTAATTTCTTAATGCCATAGAAACACCACACAGTGTCCAAAAGAGAGCTAGAACCGAGTGTCCTGCACAGTAAGTACATCCTGTCTGATACAGAAAGGGCCAATCCTAAGCAGAATGGCAGTCAGCATTCACTGTCTGGCTTGATCCTCAGGCCTGTGCAAAGTACACACTTGAGTGCAGTCAAACTGAGCTTCATGCTTCTTTTATTATGACCTTTTCTATCTTTTTTTTTTGTCAGCCATTCACCTTCTTTGCTTATTTAATCTTCTGAAATTATCTCTCAGCTCATAAACAGCAGTCTACTTCTACATTTTTTATTTTTCGATGTTTTCCAAAGTTTATAACCTAAGATATATATTGTGGGCCAAACCAGTCTAGGATAAAGGGATGCTGATATGCACAATTCATTGTGGCTTTAAGCCCAAACAGTAAAGAGAATCAAATGTATGCATATATGGATATGATACAAATTTAACCCCTGCTAATAATTTAGACTACTTGCCTTTGAAAAAGTAAACAGTTTCATTCTACTTTTCCCTTGACTTCAGAAATGAGAACTGTTTGTAATGAAAGCAAACTCACCCATTTTCACTGCACAGTATTTCTCTCATCCCAGACCTGAAAATTGTCCATCTATGCCTGTCTAAACAAGTCAGCCATCAGCAAAGGAAAAAAATCTTTTACCTTACTGCAGGCAGCGTAGGTACTCCCAGCCTTAGAATTGTATCTGATTGGCTTCTTTGCAATACAAGTTACTATCTAAAAGATGAATTTGCAATCGTTTGCAAATTTTATCGTTTTAATTGCCCTAATTAACTAGTCTTGAATTATGCCTTATATCTCTTTATTTAGATTTTTGGATGTTTTGCTCTTACTGAACTCAGCCATGGAACTAATACAAAAGGCATACGGACCACTGCCACATTTGATCATAACACTCAGGTTAGTTACTGCTGCACAGTAGTAGTGCTCAATGCTTTTTATCTGAGATTAGTTGTTTTTTTTGTTGGTTTTTTTTTTACATTCAGAAAACACGGTACTTGGAATTTAAAAATTGGAATGCTAAAGCTATGTCTACATTTCAGAATACGTATATTCTACAGAACAGATGCTGTTCCTGGTCCCCTAGTTGTGCACACTGTGAAATATACTGCCTTTCACACTGTTAAGCAAGCTTCCTCTCCAGAGAAAACTGCGAACGAAGGAGATGGTCCCTGTGCACACTGCAGCACAGTGTGGACTCAGCTCAACTTAACCCAGTCCCAAGGAATGCTTCAGTCCATCACTTTGCTTTACTATGATAACTACTTACACAGGCAATTTAGAGGCTGAAATTTAGTCCTTACGATCAAGTCATGAACTAATACTGCTCCAAATTTTTCTTAGCCACATGTATTCTCTTCTAAGTCGAACACTGCAAGAGAGATTTCAGCTACTGGGGCAGAGTACGGAATGAAAACTAGGTAGTTAATGGATGTTTTCAAAAAATGATTTTCATCATGAAGAAGAACTCAATAGCTTTTATCATTTAGATCATTTTACTCCTCTTTATTTTGTGGCTATAGGAATTTATCATCAATTCTCCTGACTTTGAAGCTGCAAAGTTCTGGGTTGGTAATATGGGGAAACATGCCACACATGCAATTGTGTATGCCCAACTCTACACTCCTGATGGACAATGCCAAGGATTACATTCCTTTATTGTACAGGTAGGATAGAAACATGGTTAATCTTTTGTCTTTTTGTGGGGCTGAGGAATCTCAAAGATTTTTTGGTAGTGGTGTTTCTTATGTCTGACCAGCATTTACTTTAAGTAATGCCTTCAACATTTATTACAAATGTGACAAGTCTTTAAATTTTCACTGTATTTTTGTGGTGGTTGTACAGCCTTTTTTTGTCAATTTTATGCAAATTTATGCAGCTGGAAAATACAGAATTATCACACTATCAATACAATTAAAATAATCTATGCTATATGAAGTCCTTAAACTCTTGGCTAAGGTGAAAAGTTTAAAAGTTGTAGGCAGTAAAACAGACTGAACAGAGTTTACTACAAAATCAAGGGATACCTCAAAGTTGAACATTATACAGAAGTTTTGTTGGTTTCTTCTATATTTTTTTATACCTAAATGAGGTTTCAGTTCTTGTTCAATCCATGGTAAAGTTTATTTAACACAGTAGTTTAATTGGCCTAAGTAATTTTTATTACGGGATCTATGCCCCAAATGAAAGGATGTGTAAGTGTGATTTAAATCCAGGATTGTGTACTTGGAAAAACAAAGAGCTTCCTTTAATGTTAGTAACAAAATACAAGTTGGAAATATTTTCTCTATTTGAAAAGTTTAATCAAGAACTTTCACTGTTCTAAACTGAAGTAGTATTTTTTTCCATTTCTATGCAGATTCGAGATACGAAAACTCTCCTACCAATGCCAGGTGTGATGGTTGGTGACATAGGAAAGAAAATTGGGCAGAATGGGTTGGATAATGGGTAAGTCAATCCATTTGTATGAGGAAGCACTCTGCAGTGTATCGTGTGCAGTGGTGCAAATATCCTGTGTCAATTCTGTACTTCTGAGATTGTGAAAGAGCTGGAGTAGCTAGTGGCTTTAATTTGTTCTTATTTAAGTTACATATGTATATACATATGTATATATATATATATTCACACACACCAATTTTGAAGAACCTTGAAATTCAGTATTTTCTATTCCTGCAACTTCAGATTTTTCATTTCATTTACTTTTTAGAATCTAAAGTCCTGCTGATAACCCTGTGAATGTCCCCAGGCAGTCTTACAGTCATAGACTCTGCAACAATAATACTGAAATAAAACCATGAAGTTATGAACTGAAGTATGTCAGCCTCTAAATTCATCCAGGTTTAAGCTCTCAGTTATCTTGCATGTTGATTTCCAGCCCGCAGCAAGGATAATGGAGGTCCACAGGCAAGGTTTATTGTTAGTAAAGGTATTAGATTAGTCTGACCCAGCAGGGCAGAATCTTAAACCCAGGTCAAAGACCCATTAGCTGTCTTGTTTAAATCACAGGGTTCCTGGACTAATCCTGTCCACTGCAGAAAATAATTTTTGTGTATGGTTGAAATAAAGAAGTTCCATGGCTCCATTTCTCAGTCATAGTCTGATTGGAAGAAAGTAGAGAAACTGAGGTAAATTTAGGTATATGAACAACCAATTTTTAAAATTAATATTTTAAACTCTCTGCTGTTTATATAGCTCTGGGTAAAGACAGAGATTAAAACAGGAAAGGGAGTGGGAGTTTATGTCATTTTTTTTTACTTCCAATTTTCTTTCATAGGTTGATTCAGTTTGTTTTTCAGTTATTATTCTACACTGTATGCCATTGAAGTAAACAAAAAATAGACATCCTAAGGTGTATTTCTTTGTAATCTAATGCCTTTGACTGTCTTTCCAGAAGGAAGTAGGTGTTCCGTAGGTTTTGTTGTCTGTACCAGCATTCTCCCGTTGTCCCAAGAGCATACAATGTCAAAAATGGAACTGAAGTTTATGTGTATACAGATAATTCTCATCAGTGCTCTGTGACATGAAGCTACAGATTAAAGGGAAAATAAAACATTCAGAAAAGGAAGTTTTAGAGGAAGAATGTGAGAAGATGCCTGTAAAAGAGGTTCTAGGGTTTTTGGTGGGATTATTTTGCCTCCATCTGTGTTACAAACTTGTAGCCACCAGATGGCACAGCAGCATGGACCTGAGCATTCCAAAAGTAGTTCAGTATTTCATATTTCAGTAGAAATAGTCAAATTCTGCTCCTCAATTTTAATTTGCAGTATTGTTTTAAGCACAACATAAGGAAAAGAGAAAAATGAAAATTTTGCATGTAATTTATATGCTCATGTTTATCTAGGTTAAATTAGGTCCCAATATGCTATGTCTTAAATTGTTACTTCTAGTCTCTACTGCATGCTTTGCCAGTTTTTTTCAATTTATGTGTGAGGTCTGGCTCAATTACTATAGACACTTCAGTGTTACACTCACGATAAATGGTCAGAATTTAATTCAGAGAATAGAGAATTTAAAAAAGATACCAGTATTTGTTCCTGTACTTGGAGAAGTTTATGCTACTGTTTTTTAGTGTAGGTACACAGGTATCCTAAACATGCATAGGATGCATGGGACATGAGGAAGAAATTCCCCATGCTCAGAAAACGACATTAATTATAAAATAATTATAAAATCATTTAAAGTTTTATATTTTATAAAATATATAAAAAACTAAATAGATGACTATAGCTGTCTCTTCTGGTTTTAAAAAATTAATCTTCTGGGTTGTTTGGCTGACGGGTGATTTACAGCTAATGCAGAACATACTGTTTTCAGTAGGAGAAAGAATTTAAGAAGTAATGTGGGAGATTTTGAAGTGTATACCCAACTGACTAGCTTGCTCCTTTCTAAGTAATGCTTTCTCAGCATCATTGCTAGAATATCCTAAAATCACATACTTTCCAAATCAATGTAATTTCAGCTACCTATTAAAAAAGATGAAATCACTTTAAAGCATTTTAAAATCTGTTCCTTTCTATCATTCAAAAAATGTTTTGTAACATATGTATGCATGATTCAAGACAGAAGTACAATTTTTTTTCTTATGGTAAATTTAGATTCTTTCAGTGTTTTGTTACAAAAAAAGAAATCAGGCTGCCACTAGAGGATGCCAGTGCTTCAGTCTTTATTTTCATAATACAAAGATGTCCAGCATTTTTTGAAATGGACTGATCACTGAGGTCCCAAAATTGAAATATCTGGGGCAAAAAAAAAAAACAAAAACCAGTCACTAAAACCTCCTGAGTATTTGAAAGTCAGGGGCTTTTCTGTAATATGTGTGGCAGGTATGAAAGGAGAGAGACATTGAGACAAGAGCTTTGGTAAGTGCTGATGTGCATTTCTGTTTCTCCTCTTTGGTTTTGGGGCTTTTGTTTTGTTTTTGTGTACTCTGGTTCAGTGACACCGCCAATATTATCCATTACTTCAGTGCGCATCAGAAAGTGATTGGCACCAAATCAGTGGTGAACCAATTTCGTGTCCAGTTTTAACTGCTGCTTTCCCAATCAGAAAGAGAAAACAACTGAGTATGAGGAAAGAGTCTGAAAATTAGTTCTCTGTTTCTGAAGTAGTGCTGAACATACCAGTCTAATTATGACAAGTTGTGAGCTCATTCAGCTGTATCTTCTGTGAGCAGGCATACAGTTTGTTGAGTGTACAGAAAATAAAGTAAGTGAAGAACAAGTCAAATTAAGCTATCAAAGGTACAGCAAACTAGTGCCAAAGAGAAGGCTATTTATTTGATTTTTTTTGTAGGGGAAAAAAGGATCTTTGTGGACAAAGGAGGATTGTTAGCATTGTGTAATTATAATGATGGACTTCAGAAAACTGAAAATTTTTCACTAGCAGTTTAACATTTCGTGTACAGTTAACATGCGATCTCTCTGCATATACAGCCTGCAAAATCGTTCAGTTGTGTTCTCTAACAATCTTTGAAGCCAGATTCAGTGTTCTGGATACTGGAAAACAAACACAGCACCCAAGAGGGAATGGGTAAACGGGAATTGTTGGTCAGAAAAGCAGTAAGTGATGTAAAAGAATCCCTACTGGAAAGAGATTGTATTCTGGGCTTTCAGAACCTGCAATTCCTTGCATGCTAGAGAAGTCATCATGCATCATACATCCTCAAGTCCTTTGTATTAAGTCTTCTAAATGGTTAATTAATTTATTTATTGTGTGTTCAGTAGTATTTCAGTTTCAGTGCCAGTAATTCATAAAGATTCTGCTTCTGCTATTTTAAGCATAGGCCAAACAAAAGCGTGCTCCTTCAAAGAGTTTTTGTCTCCTAGTATTTATACCCTTAAATCTTACTCAGATTTCCTAATGGTTGCAGTTATTTTACTAAGAAAGTAGAAGCTGTAAATATTAGAGCCTAAATAGTCTCTCAGAGCTGTATTTTACAATCCAAAGCAGAAGTTGGTGAAGATAAGTTGTACACTATGCTCCTTTGGGTTTTTGTTTCTACTCCCACACTCCCTTTTCCTTTGTGCTGGACAGGCATTTGTGTAGCTGTGCAGTGGATACAGTTAGGGAATTAGAACTGTCTGAAAATTAATCTGACAAAAATACAGTCTGTTTTCAAACAGATCATTTGTCAGATCTAGTTCACTGCAAGGCCACAGAAGAGGCTGTTCCTGTACAAGAAAAGGGACAATACAGGGATGTAAATAAGAAAGCAAGTATAGAGATCAGTCCTGCTTCTCAAGCAAATAATGCTTGTCTGTATTTTTTATTGCCTTCCAGCTTCTGGCCAGAGTCACAAACAATTGGGTAAAGAGCAATAATAATGAAGCAGCTATGAAATAAAAATAATTGTTAAAAATGCCTTAAGTTATCTGAATTTATTATCATCAATCCTTGTGAAAAGTGCCACTTTCAAAGTTAAACCAAATATTTTGTGAGACATATCTTGTATATTTGCAATTTAAGTCAAAACAGTGACTTTGTATTATTGATGTTTCCCTATTTTGCCCTTTCCACCTAGTTTCTGCAGTCAAGGTGAAATATTGTATGGATGCATACAATACTGTGCACATTGCTAAGATGTTACAATTCTGAAGAGAACTGCCTTATTTCCCCATTTTTGTCGCTTTCCAGTACCTCAAAACTGCATAGCCACAGCCAGTACATTGAGATGCCTATCTCAGTAACAGGCACTGGCAGAACTTAAGGGAAAAGGGGGATTCAGATCTGGTCATGCACTTGTTTTATCACCAGCAGAGCTAGGGCTTCACATCTGCAGTGCATTTCAGACAGCCTTTTTTGTTTTCTTTTCCTCAGCAGAGCTGTGTCAGCTCTTGACTTTTGCAGGACTTTTTTTGCAGGACAGACTTTTACACATTCAGAACTTCTTGCCAGACTGGCACTTGAACTCACTCACTTTATGGTGAGTGGGTCTTAGTGTCTCGGTGAAGTCTATTAAGATAGGATTAGGAGGCCTATGTTGTTTTAATAATACTACTGGGCATTTCTGTTGCAGACCTTCATTCTTAGATTAGCGTCCTGTTTTTAGAAGCTGGAGCTTAAATTCTGCCTTGCAGATTTCCCCAGCTTGTCTGTAATTCTGCTCAGCTCTAACCTTTCTGTGAGTTTCAGTATGGAATATGCAATGTTTTCTTTCTCTTCTACAAGTTTTTCACCAAACCTTTTAAGTATTATTCTTCCCAAGGTTTACTGTGTCCCATAAACAGCCATTGATTTGTAGTCTTCCATTCATCTGCTTCCTTTTTGTGCCTAGAAGAATGGAAGAAACTGTCAGTGTACCATCTCTAACATAGTCAATAACACAAGCTGTCAGGAAATGCGTTTGTGTGGGTTTGAAATTCACCGAAGCATATTTGAGCTATTTGTACCATAGGTAACAGCTTATTAACTTAGTACTGGCAAGAGGAGCTCATGGCTTTTCCAGCTGCTCTTTTTTTATCAGCATTACTGCACACCAGATGAATTACTATTGCATGATTTAAAGTCAGGAAGATTAACTTTGCTTGAAATGTTCCCTAAACTACTGGCCAAAGAACCCAAACAAAAATGCTACTATTGGAATAATTTTTAACTCTGCTCTTCTAATCTAGGTAGAAATGTATGTAATACAGTTGTTTTACACATGTATTAGAGTCTGTAAAATTCCACATTTCTTTAAAGCTCTATGAAACGTATCTGAAGTGACAGCTATCTGTCTTTCCTGCAGAGAGGTCTTAATCTCAGAAACACTAATTGCTACGTAGAAGAGGCCCTAAGTAGGGCAGCTTTCAAGCCTACGGTCTTGTCATCACCACGTGAAATGTAGCCATTTTCCAAACTTACTGGTACTTGATATCCCCATGACTGTATGTACAGTTCCATTATTGTAAGATATTTCTACTTTTTCTCAATTATTTAAGGAGATTTTCCCTTGAATGCGTTGACAGATGTGGTCTGTGTCTATTCACTATGCTTCCTAGGCTAATGACCGTTAGAAATGTAATAGTTGACTTCATTAAATCTTACTATTTATTTTTAATATGTTCCGATATCAAGTTCAAGTTGGCTGGAATGTCTAACATTTTCAAATTGCAAAGTTCTTGGAGAAGGAGCATAACAGCAGTTGGCAGTCAACTCATAACGCTGCCTGACTCCCAGGTCCGATAAGGTTCTTCTTTTGTTTTCAGCGCTCACAGACAATATATCGTATTTCTTTACTTGTGAGAATTTTCTATAGGATTTTTAATTGCTAATTCTGTCTAAATCCTTGGCTTCTCAAAGTTTTTTTGCATTGTACATGCCTCTAAGTTGATAGCAGCTTACGGAAAAAGGAAATAACAATCTCTAATGGCCATTATCAAAGAAAAAAATCTAAACTCTCAAAAGTTGTCTTAGTGTATGAGCTAATTTTCACATTCAGAAAATAGGTTGTTATATAATAATTTGAAATTTAGTATTATGGTTCACTAGCTATGGAAAAAAGTGATTATGAGGAGTATGCCTTTTTAAATCAAAATGATTCTAAGTAACATTTAATAAGCTGCAGAAGTAGCTACCTTATACATATGTCTGACTGTAAGTACTTACTGTCTGCCTTATTGTTTGAATACATTTGTAGCTTCTAATCTAATGCTTAGTTTGTAAGCTCTTAAGAGCAAGCTCCTACTTGCTCTGCAGATGTACAACTAGCAAAACAGAGCACTGAACTAGGAACCTAAACGTTGCCGTGCACATTCACTTGTAATTAATGTAGTGAGTAATAATAAAAATAACCCCTCAAGTTCTATCTAATGTGCATGCTGAAGCTTAAAAAATAACAGAGTTGCTATACATTTTTCTGTGTGATGGATTTTATTTGGTATATAGAGAGTGGAGGGAGTGAATTTAACCAAAAGATCTTTATTGAATGAGACTTTTTGCTTTCAGTGATAAAAAAAATATTAACAAAGATGGATGTGACATTTTTTGTTAATGCTAAATTTGATTATATTATGAAGTTGTATTGCCTCACTGAAACATACACTTAACAAAGCACTTCTTAGGATGGATAAGTCCAGTTAGGATAGGCTGCTTTTCTCTGTGGCTAAGTCTGAAAATACTCTGTATCTCTAAGGCTGAATAAATTCAGCATGCAGATATGTTTCCTTGGAAACAACTCATAATTTTAAAGCATGTGCAGCAGTGCAGCCCGTATGTAATTTATTAATGTGAAAGACCTGGATCTCATGGGCCTTATTAAGTAGATCAGCCTGTATTGGCAAGCAAAAGGAATTTGCTTTGATTACAAATACAGCTTTTCAAGTGCTATTAGATGCTGAGATATTAGTGAGTGGAGCAGATATTACTGCTGTTGAGCCAAGTTGTATTGCCCATTTGGGTGAGACGGTTCATATGCTTTCTTCCTGAAGAATATGAATACTTGGGACATTCTGCCAGTTCTAAGAGCCGATGCTACAGGGTCACAATTTAGAAAAGATAATGCCACTCATTCCTTCTTAATATGGCACATTCCAGGGAGTAGAAATCCTAGTTTAAGTTTAAGCAAAGAAGGAGTCTCCGTTCAGCTCCTTCTTATTGCATTAATTCAACTGGGTCCTTATTTCTATTGCAAATAGTATGAAAGAGCTTCACAGATCTGTATTTTAGATTCACAACAATGTAGTGTCTCTGTTCCAAAGTATTTACCATCTCCAGACTGCAGTGAGCAGCACCTCAGTACGCCAGTAAACCATTTGGTTCAGCAGAATTTTCTGTGGTGAGGAATTTTTTGGAGTCAGAATTGTCCAGTCTAGTTCTGAGCAGGAGAAGGAAGTTGAGTTGTTCAGCTTCCCAAGCTTTTTAATAACTGAAACTGAGATAACTAACTTTCCTACATTCAAACAGACTGAGAGTTCGTTTCAGGTTTATGGGTTGTTGGTGAAAGTCTCTGTTGCACTCACTTCGTATAAGGTCTCTAATAAGTAACTCTGAAGTAACTTTACCTACTGTCTCTCCCCTTACAGAGCATACATTGCTCTTCCATTAGTTGTTCTTTTTTACTTATTTACTTATGGAGTTGCTCAAAAGGTCCCCTCAGTGTTCTTTTTTAAGCATCACCTTAATTATTGAAAAAGCCTTGAAGTTAAGAGTGATTGCAAATCATTTCCCAGCTTGAACTTCCTCTACTGCCCTGAGTATGAAAGCTTTTGTTCTTCCAGGCATACTTTGTGAAAATTACTTTCCTGGCTTGATGGATTCACTGATAAGCACTGTGCAGTCTTGTTTTTGTTATGACTTTCTTTTTCTGTAACGTAGACATTCTACTCTACTCCAAGGTAGATTTTAAGTTGTGTATTTGTTTGACCAGGTTTGCCATGTTCCACAATGTCAGGATACCTAAAGAAAACATACTGAATATAACTGGAGATGTCTCACCTGAAGGAAAATACTCAAGTTCTTTCACGGTATGAATCAGTTTTGTTTCATTAATATAGTTCATTAAATACACAGAGGTTGAGCATGTGGCCCTCACAGGTTGGGATGTGCTTGATACCTTGACCTAAATGGCTGGTGAAGCAGTTTGATGTTAATGCTGATATTCAAATTGTCCTTCAGAGATGACTCAATTCACTTAATTGGTTTTACTGATTTCCTGCTATTTAAACTATCTTGGCAGTCCCCTAGTAGCTTAGAGAAACTACTTTGGATTTTTTCTGAACAGCTTAACTGAATGTGTCAGTAAATAAAAATTTCCCGGTCCACTGGGCTTCTGATCATTCTACCAGAATTGTATCTTCGAGGCAGGCAATGAAATATTAGCATCACCATTTAGTTTGTGCTTTTTATTTATTTATTTAGGATGTTAAGGAACGTTTTAGTGCAGCTCTTGGATCCTTGTCCACTGGCAGAATTCTGATCACAGCAGTTTCTGCAACCAATTTAAAGCTTGCCTTATCGATAGCCATTCGCTTCTCAGCAACTCGCCGTCAGTTTGGACCGACTGATGAAGAAGAAATACCTGTTATTGAATATCAAACACAGGTAAAAACTTCACACTTTGCATCTGTAGATTTTTATATAATGACACACAGAGCTATTGCAAATCAAAATAGTGATGCTGGAGTTGGTGACATTAAAGTTGTCTTTGTTATCTGAAGTGTAGATCTTGTGTAGTTTTGGGTGTTCTGTCCAACTCAAGACCTCCTCACACTGCTTTTGGCCTGATTTGGCTTTCCAAATAAGTTCTTGAAATAGCTAAAATACAACAAAATATTCATGTCTATGAAGTATCTAGAAACATTTGTCTTCTAAAACAATAACCTTTTCTGAGAAAGACTCTTCTTTATGCTTACAAAAAAGTATTGATGAAGAAACTAGCATAAAAAATGTCAGTGCATCTATTGCAGTTATTCTCATTTTCTCTTTTTTAGACTTTATTCTTTAGAGATATACAAATTGATGACATTCATTGTGGTGATATCTCAAGCCATCATTAATTTTGAGAGGAATATAGCCAGTATTTTTTTCCAAAGAATATGCAGATGAAACACACCTTTTGATCTGAAAATCAATAAAACAGGAATAGTAGGAGTAAATTGGGAAATAGTGAGAGCTCAGATCAATTGAAAGTTCACTATATAAGAAGTTTTAAAAACTTACCCAGTTTGTGCATACAAAGTGAGTGCTTTTTCTTTTTCCTCAGGCTTTGCAATTAGTCTTGCAACTTAGGAAGTTTTCGCAACTTTCAATAAACTTTAGCAAAAGCTGCTTTCTTTCTGTCTTACTTGAATGAACCTGGGGCAACATCCCACTTCCTTAAGCCTCTGGTTTGCTCAGGTTCATCCTATTCTGTAGGCTATGCTTGCTGAACCACCCTTGATGCTATACCACAAAAGCTTCCTTAAGCAGCTTCCCTTTTCCTTTATGGGCTTTCATCTGATTTGCACATTAAGATGTTATTTTCTCTTCTATCCAGCCCTGTGCTTTTTTTCACAGAATGCAGCAAGCACTAACCTACATTCAGCAATTAACAAAGAAGTGAAATAATTACACCCTCCATGATGCTGATACTGAAGAAACATATGAATCATGACTGGCCCCTGGCATGCCAGACATTGTATAAACACAGAGAAAAAATATGTCATTGGTCCCCAAAGCTACAGTGAACTTTTGCACTGGTTTAACAGGATGTTTATCAGAAATTCGTAAAATTCATGGACTGAAATAGTCTAACTGTAATTTATTTATAGACTAGTTACACTTAATTATGTTTATAAAGACCTATTGCTAAGTTGTCTTCACCATAAAATACAGTTCATCATTTTGAACAAAGTAAAAATGAATGTTCTTTCAGAAATATAAGATAGTTATGTATATAAAACTATAAAGTACGTGTGTGTATCAACTAGTAATCAAATTGATTTATTAATTATTATTCCAGCAATGGCGTCTTCTTCCATATCTGGCTGCTGCATATGCCTTAGATTATTTCTCCAAATCACTGTTTGAGAACTTTGTGGAATTTTATGCAGGCTTGTTGACAAAGCAAAAGAGTCAGAGACAGGTGAGATATTTACACATTTCCTCTTAGTTGAGTTCTTATTACAACAGATTGGAAACTCTTAAGTGAAGGACCTACTTAGAACTCTTAGGTCATTTTACAATCAAGAGTAACATCTCAGAAATATGGTAATGCAAAGTGATGGATAAAGCTGCATTTGGAAGAGCACCCAAATGAATTTTAATGGAGTGCAGAACTGTTTATTGTAATTATATGATAGTGTAAATTCAGTTTATGACTGTTGTGAATACGGTCCTGTAGAAGCTATTTATCAAAAACTTTCTGAAATTACGCTACTCTTAATTACTGCACAGACTATGTAAGTCTGGCTTGAATTTGCAATTCATATGCAAGCATTAGGAAATACTCTTTTGGAGAAAAACATTAAGATTTTTGAGTCTTAATGCTGAATTTCTCAGCCACACTCAGTCCATCAGAAGTTACCCCTTCATAAATGAAGTAGTTTGATCTATTGGTCTCTGTGCAAGGACTGATTCTCAGCCAAAACAACTCCAGAATGAATTTTTTTAGCATATAAATTATATACATGTATTTAAATCTTGACAGTTTTAACTGTTAGGGCATACACAGTGGCTGTGTATTGCTAAGATAATTTAAACATTCATATTTTTCCTGCTAAAATAAGGTCTGTGATGGATTTCTATGCTAGTGGTTAGGTATTCTAACAGAAGAAGAGTCTATTTGATTGTTTAATGTTACTTGATTGTTTAATATTTTATCTCTAGAGATCTCCAGTGCATTCACTGCTGTTAGGCAAAATACTGGCCTTCAGAGACATATTGCAGTAGAAAAAATCTGATTCTTGCCAATTTTAACAATTTAATCCTTATGAATCCTGTTCTAGAGGGGATAAAAGGGAAAGAAACAAACAAAAATGGAGAATTGCTCTCAAATTATCTTTCATAGTATTAACCCAGCATCTCCAGAAACTCTCTGTAGTGTGGAATTTCCAAGCATTCTTTCAAAGGAAGGCCATCATTAGTAGTAAAAATGCAGGGTACAGTAATTCTCTGGAACTTTGGGGGGGATCATTACAATTTTCAAATTCTTGGCAAAAGTGGTGCTTAAAAGATCAATGAAGACCATGGAAGGCAGTAAATAATGTAAATATCCCCTTGTTGACCTGAGAGAAAAGGATTGTTTATATCACAGGGAGGCAGAAGCTTCCTCTGGACATGCTACCTTCAACCACCTGCCACTCCATCTCTGGGAGGTAATCAGAGAGTAGTCCCATGCAATGCCATGTCAATTAGCACATCCCAGCCACCTACCCATATGACCATTGCCTGGCACAAATGTTTCCTGTCCGATATGAGAATGTTAGTATCCAAAAGCTTTTGTGGCAGGTTACTCTGGGGGAAAGCAAAAGGAAAAAAATGCACTTACATAGATCTAGAAAAATTATTACTGACTTGTAACTCGATTTTCACAAAGGCTGATTTGGGACGTGAGATTCATGCCTTATCTGCTGCCAGCAAACCACTGTCTTCTTGGACTGCTCAGCAGGCAGCCCAGGAGTGTCGAGAAGCTTGTGGAGGACATGGTTACCTTGCCAGTAAGTCACAAACTACTGCATGCACCTTTACATTCACATGTAATTTGACTGTTCTTCAGAGAGTCATAGAATAGTTCGGGTTGGAAGAGACCATTAAGATCATCTAGTTCCAACCCCCCTGCTAAAGGCAGGGACACCACCTACTAGACTAGGTTGCTCATAGCCCTATCCAGCCTGGCCTTGAATGCTTCCAGAGAGGGGGCATTCACAACCTGTCTGGATAACCTGTTCCAGTGTCTCACCACCCTCACAGTAAAGAATTTCTTCCTAATATCAAGTCTAAACCTGTGTTTAAAAAGGGCTTTTTCCCTCATATCTGTATTTTAACATTTATTTTATACCTGACAGTACCAAAAAAAAAAAAAAAAAAGGACTAAACCTGTGCAGTATCTGCACCAGCACTTGGACAGAATAATGGTCTGTTTGAATCAGTCTTAGTTCCGAAAATAAAGATGCAGATTTTACTGAGGAGAATTCCCCTTCTAAGATGAATGCCACACTTTTCTAAATATATTCTTCACAATATATTCATTTTCACAAACTAAACAGTGAAATTCCATGCTCATATGTTGGTAAGAATGTCTGTACATACAGGAACAGACAACTATATTACATTTTGTCACAGAATAGTTATTTAGTCCCTCATAGTTTCCATTGATGTATAACAATGTATTAAAATATGCACTTTCTTTTTTTAAAGTGAATCGTCTGGGTGAAATCCGGAATGATAATGATCCAAACTGCACATATGAGGGAGATAACAATGTCCTGCTTCAGCAAACCAGCAACTACTTAATGAGCTGGATGAATTGCATTAGAAGTAAGTTTTGATTCTGGAATCATGTGTTGGACTCAGCAGTGAGTAAATAACGGAATTAAGAGGTATTTTCCAACTGAAAGCAACTGATAGTCATTTAATCATTTTGTAGAGCATAAATAATGTGCTGCAGACTCCATCATATGATACATTCGCAAATACACAGAAATGTGCTGCAAGAAATGTCAAAAAAAGTCTGGCAGAAGCTAGCGAGATGTTTAGCCATCCCTAATTATGTCAAGTAATATCTTATTTCTTGAGAAGTGCAGTTTAGTTCAGTGAAACTACTACTAATACTGCTGAAAGTCATATCACCTGACTTTGTAGCAGTTTCCTCTGTCAGTACATTTTGTAGTTCTGTAGATAAATGATTTTGTTTTAGTTTCCTAGCAATGTTTTTCACTGTCTAGAAAAGTTAGAGATAGGAATTGAATCTTACGAGGCTCATAGGCAGAGTTGTCAGTTTCTTCAGCACTTGTCCACCAATTCTCATTGGCCTGGATTAGGTCATAATAAAATGAGTATTGTGTCTTAATTGCATGTGACCTATCAAGAGGATGCATGGCTTTATAGTGGGCTTTTAGTTTGAAAGAGTCTGATTTATTTTCTTGTAAGTCGTTTTTATTTTCTTTGTTTTTTCAGATAAAGTGCCTTTTGAATCTCCTCTTGGAACAATAAACTTTCTTCAAGACTACCATCATATCATTGGCTGGAAATTCAAAGCCAATAGTGTTGACGATTGCATGGACTCCTCAGGTAGCCTTTTGGTGTTGTTCAACTCATAGTAGATCTTAAATTCCTTTCAGACTCAGAGATTTGAGATTATTAGGTATTTGTCACATTACTATTTGATGACTTTCTTTGTATTAAATGTATTAAAATGTATATCATTTTAAAATAACATTCTAGAATAGCATTTGTGATCTAGGCTTTTTGCCAGTATACTGTTGTTTTCAAGTGAAGGGGTAGGCTCACAAAATGTAGACTTTCTTCTACTTTTGTATTTTCAGAAGAGATTAAGTACCATGTAGACCTAAGTCTTAATGTAGGAGAGAATATAACAAGGTAAAAAATTTCATGAAATCAGAAAATACTGGTGTCAAAACTGAACTGTGTATATACCTTGTCTTTTTGCTATAGTTCAGTTAGAACTAGTGTATGGACAGGAATGATATGTCATCACTTTATCCTTACAATCTATCTTACTCAGCATTTATTTATTCCAGCTGCAGTAATAGGCAAAGTGTTACATTAATGGATTAATTAACAAAACCTTCACATTTCATCTCAGATAACAAATGAGACTGCAATAGAACCTGCATGTGAATTCTAGCATTTTAAGTGTCAATGTTAAGAATTTTGGCTTTCTTCTCTTTTGCACAGCTCCTTTAGCAGCATATAAATGGCTGGTTTGCTACTTGCTCCGAGAAAGTGACCTAAAGCTGAGAAAGGAGAAGCAGTCTGGGCACAGTGATTTTGAGGCAAAAAACAACTGTCAGGTAGTGCTTATTCAGCTTTCCTATTTTACTTGCTTATTTTCATTCACATTTGCCATATCCTGTTGTTTTTTATCTTGTGTCATTAAGTAAAATTTCCTCAAGCACAAGACAGCAAATCATCTAATTAATAATATCTAATTCCTGTCCATTTGCATTGTACTGAACATGATAGAAAGAGGACAGTTATGGTCAGCAGAAGTTTTCCAAGATATATTTCCTTTCAGAAAAGTTGCAGGCATATGCTGGGTGGTGTATGTAAGTATGGTATCACAACTTCTGAAAACTAAATCTACTTCTATTAAATCTACTGCGGCATCTGATTATTACATCTCCATCTGCTCTTGTGGCCAAATACATACTGTAGGAAAGAATCTTGCTCTGGCAGGTAGGTAAACTAGATGACCTAATAGGTCCTTTCCATCTCCAATTTCTATAGTGCAAAGTACTCATGAAAGATACCAGACTGACAGCATTGGAACCTGAAAAGGAAACAGTGACAGTCTACAAATAGCAGATCCACTCTCTCACCAGAGAGTTTTAACAGCTAGTAGTGACTTAACTCCAAATTTCAGTTTATATCCCTGAAGTCCCCAAATTCTTCTGTTACCTTCATGAGAAACTGGCTTGTATCCAAGAAAAGAAAACTTGCCATTTGTCACTGAATAGAGAAATCTGTTCCCTGAAGATGGGCAGTGTGGTTCACCTTTGCCTGCAAAGCTCATTAAAAGCAGTGGGAAGGAATATTCAGCTCTTCACCTATAAAAAACCAACCTGCCTTCAAAAAGGGATGGTATCTATAAAACCAATGGTGGAGGAAGCCCTTCCTATTTTAGCCCTGGAAGCAGACTATTAGACGTGCCCTTTGGGGTCAAATTCAGAATGAGAGTTGCCTTCTGGTTGAAGGCAAAATGAGTTCCAGAAATTCAAATCTGATTACTTGTCACCTGGCCAACTCTTTTAAGGCTAATGCCAGAGTCAGCATGTTACAGAAGATGGTCTGCACAGCAGTATAATGTTATTCACCTCACTTCTCTTTTATGTTCATTGTGCTAAAATGTAAAGAAATATAGGCACACAGCTGCTTCTCAGATAGGCTTTGATACAGCCCAGGTCATTAGGTTTTCTTTTCTTCCTACAATTTGTCTCCAGGACAAGAGGATTTGTTATTTTAAACAACATACCTCAAAAACATTCAAGAACGATTTCCAAGCTGTGCTTTAAATCATATTTGATTTTAAAATTTCTGAGCATGAAGAAACACTTCTCTGCCCAGTGGCTGACTAAGAAATATATAGTGTTTTCTCTTGGTATGGTAGATCTAGAGGAGATTCCTAACCTATGTCCCAAGGCAGAAAGGAAAAAGTGCTTTATATTACTTCTCTATGATGTCTCACACTGCTGGAAGATTACCAACCTAAGAAAGTAGGAAGATCTATTTATTTTCAGCCAGGAGCTGGATAGAAATAATACAGAAATGTAAGTAAAAGTAAAGGAGGAAATAGAATTTGTAGGAGAGAAGAATGTGGAATTAATTCTTAATGATTTGTTTGGAATATTGAGACCTACCTCAGTCTCATCAGAGAATTCATATTGCAATGTTCTGATATAAATAAGTTCATCTAGTAAGGGGGAAGTTATCCCTAAGCTTGCAGGGAGTAAATATTTGCAATTCACACTTGCATCTGAGATTGAGTGCAAGTATGCCAGTGTACTGTTATCAAGAAAGAGACAGTGATCTTTGGAACATTCCTTTTAAAATCTAACAATGAATTTAAATGTAAAGATGATGCAAGTATTTTTTAATTAAAAAAAGGAAAAGTAATTGAATAATTCTAACTGATACAAAGTGAACAAATGAGCTAAAAACAAACATCACTTCATATCAGTGCAACAATCAGCCACAACAACTATTCTATAATCCACTTCTGTTCATCAAGTAGTATGTTTTCAGTCATCAGTCTATTTCATCATAGGACATACACCATCATACCTTAGGGTGAAGTATATAAAAGTAGACAAGTCTTTTTATGTGAGTACAGTCACTTAAGGTTATATACTTGATATTAATAGTGACTGTGAAGTGTTGACTTGCCTTTCTGATCAGATAGTTGGCAAGGATTAGTTGGATAGTTCTTTTAAAACATACTGCACTGAATCCACTCACGCTAACATGATCAGATTTTACTAAATGAACTGTAGTAAGTTTTCAAGGGCTTACTGAACCCATTACATCTTTATAAATTCCTAGATAAACCTACTTTTGTTATTCTAGAGTTACGTAGGTTTATTAATGACCATGAACTTAGCAGATCTGATTTTTCATGGTCTTCCCTCTAATGTAGCTACTTGCTCCTGTTCAGTCTGGGTGCAACAAGCACTGCCAAAACACATGTTTTAGGTGTACAGTATGTGCTCCCTTTGGATTGATAAGAGAATGGAAATGGAAAACAGTGGAAAATTAGGATCTCATTTCTTAGGGGCATTTCATATGGCATTTTATGACTAAACTTTGCAAAGAAATTGTGGAAAGGCTTTACTCCTGGAGTTTCTTTTTAGACTTTATTTAATCTCAAATTGTATCAGCAGATCTAAGTCAACAAATCTCCACTGATGTCATCACAGAAACACTATTTTGCAGCAGCTGGGAATTGTTTCCTTGTATCCATTGCTCAATATCCTTTTCTGCTTTTTCCTAAGGTGTATTTCTGTCGATCATTAGCCATTGCTTTTGTTGAACAAACAGTCTTACAAAGATACCATGACTACACTCATGATCCCAACATACCATCTACTCTGCAACCAGTGCTTAAAAATCTCTGTGCTCTGTATGGACTTTGGTCTTTAAGTAAACATCTGGCTGTGCTCTATCAAGGTGAGACAACTCCCTGACGACATTGTTCATGTCATTTTATAATAGCCCTAAGATTAGAGACTTTTTCCCGTGTTGTATTTTAGCAAGGGGAGGGATACATTATTAAGATTTAGACTATAGCATTTTCTTATTGCCCATATAATTTAAAACATTCATTCTGGACAAAAATTTCAGGAGCAAGGATCTGGAGCTAGAAGTTAACCCAGAATACTCTCTTTTATATTAGAGATGATAAAGGACTCACAAATTTTGTTGTGATTGAGTGCATGGGGCAAAAACAGAGGATCCAGATTTCTTAACCTAATGGTTTTGCAGTTATCTCGTTAACAAAGGCAGTACATGCAATTACATAGGAGCATCTGTTCAATCTCTCAAATATTGGATGGATAAACTCCTTAGTAAAAGGGTTTTATCAGTGTAATCTTAATTGCTGTAAGCTTCTTTGAAAATGTTATTGTGAATATATTTGCAGGTGGCTATGTTTCAGGTGAACAAGCTGGTAGATTTATTCAAAATGCTATTCTAGAGCTTTGTAGCAGGGTAAGTATTTCAATATTGTTTCTTGTGCTTAAATAACAATATAGTATATGAAAGAGACATACCATTTTTTCCATACTTGGAAGAGTTAATTAGGAGGTTATTGACTCAAAGTTTCTGAATAATTTCACGTAAGAGAAGATTAGTAACCTTAAATCAAGTCCTATTTTTTTTACTAGAAACTGAGAAATAATATAACTTAAAAAATAATGATATTTAATTTGTTGCCATTGGAAAGACTGCAAAATATTGTGATTCACTTCTATTTATTTCACTATTGTATTAACTCATGAATTGGTTTTGTCAACAAAAAAGCTTTTAAGACTACACTTTTAATGTGTAAAAACAGTACAATATTGGTTAAAATATGCTTTAAAACTCCTAAGCAAAGGAAGAAAACATTTAAAGTATAGCTTCTTTTTGACAATTACAGCAAAAAAAAAGAGCAAAGTAAATTGTGTTGTCTTATTGTGGATTTCTCTTAAGGTACTTTATGAAAGTAATCTTTATGCTGCTCTGATAATCACAGGTAATCACAGACTACTGCAGAAGTTGCCAAATGTGTGTCTTTTCCTTTTAAACAGTTGAAAGATGATGCAGTTGCCCTTGTTGATGTCTTTGCTCCTCCTGACTTCATTCTCAACTCTCCTATTGGTAAAGCTAGTGGGGAGGTAAAATTTCTTGCGTTTTATATTTATACCTTTTATTCTTGTGTTATTCATAAATGGAATGTGCACAAAGGGACATAAGCAAATTTCTTATTCCTCGTTTTCTCTTGTCCTACTTTCTATTCTAGTGATATAATGATACTAGGCTTTTGCTGTCTGCTCCAGATGGGAAACTTTGGTCTACAGTGTTTCAAATATCTGACTTCTTCTGGTCCTGAAACAATAGTACTAGGTAGCTTTACTTTTTCCTTTTTTTTTTTTTTTTCCCATTCTGTACTATTTTTCAATAAACAATGCAATTCCACCGACCTATGCTAAAGCCAAAATTCTCTCAGCCACTGACCGTTATGACTTTGCTTGGCTTTAAGGTGTATCCCTGTAATAACGTTATTTATCTGAACCATATTTTCTGCTCAGGAAAGTCTTGAGTTCCTAAGAAGAGTTCTGTCTTGGATTTCTACTTATCGGACTCCGGAAGAGTGAGATCCAAATTCCATTTTTTTACCTAGGGAAATTTGTGAATCTGATCACAGAACACATAACTCTTCTGAATGCATGCTTAACTACCAAAAACAAACAATCTCATAAATGATGCTAGAGTCCACAGAACTTCGCAAAGGAATGTGTAGATATTTTGAACTTCAGTGGAGGAAATCGGAGTGGTTCACACCTGTGGAATTTTAACTGAATCATCAGAGTGTTTTTCCCAAAACACCTGTGCTTTCAGCCCAAAGCTTCTCCTCATAGTGTTGAACTGAAGGAGAACTGAATCCTTTGACCTAAGGTCTTCTGGGAAATCTCTTTGGCTATTTGCATGCATTTTCAGGAGTTCAAAGTGCATATAGATTCCCAAAGAAAAACTATATTTGATTTAATCTTGGGTACACCTGTAAATCCATCAAGGATTAGCACTTGTTCTTTCAGAGCATTTGTAATTCTTTGGAACGTGACTGTTCAGGGTGCTTACAAAACAGCACTGCAAACATCCTGTCATCTTCCCTGAACTGTCACTGCAGAGACTTCTGATATATAGGTTGCATTGAACAAGCAGTTCCCTAGTCAGTGTCCATTTATTTATGACTTTGAAACCGGCCTCCACTTGAAGAAGACACTGCTTTGGAGTAACCAGAATGGAGAGTGTTTGGTCAGGCTCTCAAAGTACAGTGCTACCTTTGCATCAACAGTTCTCAGAGTGCCTTTGGTAAAATGCACTTTTCACACACCAGCTTCCTGACTACCTGTCAGAAAGTGCTTCCCAAGTGCCATACCAGCTTCCTTCCTGTGTTCTTCTCAGTGACTCCACGACTGAAGGAAAATTGGAAAGTAGCACCAATACTTTGCTCTTTATATTCATGCCTTTGAGGAGAGGCAAACTATAATCACGCTGAATGCATAAAAACAGAAGAGAACAAAGTATAAATGGGAGTATTTGAGGTAGAAATGTTTCTACTGTGGACTATGCATAATTCTGAAGAACTTCAGTTATGAGTAAATAATTTTCTGTTTGGGCTGCAATAACTAAGCCTTTTAGTAGTGCCTGAACACAAAAAATTAGTGGAGAGTTCCACCTCAGCATAGTGACTTACTGTGGCTTAGTTATTAGCCTATAGGAAGGAGCATTTAATGATAGATCTTTCGATTATTCAATTATATTTAAATATTTAAAAATATAATTATTTTTCAAGATAAAAATAAGTTGGTTGGTTTGTTTGTTTTACTTCATTTGTGATAGATTTACAGAAGTCTGCAACTCTTCCTTATTCTCACTGTTCTACTCTGCTTTGACCATCTAAGAACTATCTGTCAGGAAGTGCTTCCCAAGTGTCATACCATGCAGTATGTGGCAGTTTGGTACTAGCCAGTACAAGGACCAGCATTATTATAGGGATATCTGATTTTAATACAAAAGAACATGTTTTATCAGCACGTCTCCTTACTTTATTGAGTATATAACCTATCCTCTAGTTCTGCCATATCCTTTCAGAGGTGTCATAACCAGAGCTACAAGCAGGATTCAGGATGTGGTTGTACCATGGATTTGCTTTGCTTGGTCACAGTGCCTCTCTGGGTTTTTTTTGCCTTTTTTTTTTTTTTTTTTCCTCTCCTACATATTTAAAGCCTCAGCAAACCAAAATTATTGCTTACTGGCCAATCCTATTCAGCAAGCCAAGCTGTGGGATAACTGTTATGTAGAGACTGATGTCACAGTACAGCAGTTTGGTTTAGCATGGAGAGACCCTGCAGAAAATCACTACAGCCTGGGGAGACTGCCAGGAAGTTTGACAGGATTGCTGAGTCAAGTGTACACAGTGCTTTTCAATACTCTTTGTCTGTATCTTCATGTCTAAAGTTGATCACCGTTCCCATGGTGATCAAGAAATACAGAAGGCAGCCCAGATGTTAAAGAGACGCTGACCTAACAGAGCGATTACTTTGGTAACCCTGTCTCTACAAATAAAGGAGGAAGGGCTTGCTCTGCATTTCAAGCCACCTCAACAAAAGGACTGTAATTATCCCTGGAAAGTTTTTTTTCCTTTCTGTAGATTTTTGAGGCTTACATTTATGAACACTCCCAAGGTAGTTCTGAAAGAAGGAACGTCATACAAAGACTAAGGATATCTGTACTGGCCAAAAGCCTGTTTGTACCTAATAGTCTCTCTCACACAGAAGTTGTGGATGCTATAGCCAAGAATATAAAATATGGGGCAAACACACAGTAATCTGTTCCTAAGATACTACGCCCTTTCTAGCAGTCAGCTGGAGATTGCTTATCAGTAGCTGATAAAGCTATCATGTAATGGATTTGACTTGTCTCTCTTTAGGTTGTTTTGTGCACTCTAACAAAAAGTTTGGATTGATTTCTTCCACAAATACAAGAGCCATGGGGACGTATTAATGTTAGGGATTAGTATTAGGAATTTGGGACTGCTTTATTTCTACATACATCACTGAAGTTAATACAATTTATACACTTCTTACAGAATTTCTTCAGTTTATTAAATTGATTGTGAAGGAGTGATGTCAATTTATTCTAGCAACCATGTATCTTCAGCCCAGCAGCACAGCATTTTGGGACTTTTGAAACCATCGGAGAACCTTACCTGCATTAATTGCAGTACAGACTTTGAACAGTGTGAGACAAGCAGATAGGACTGTAAACACTACTGATTTCCTACTGTACTAAATACTTGCTAAAGTATTTGCAAAATGATTAAGTCATATTGAGAAGGTAATTTTGAATAGTGCCAACCCATATTCTGTAGAATTCAGGAAGGTTTGCTGAACTGCCTCTGAATCCATGGCTTTTAACTTTTGCAAATATTTTCAACTCTAATTTGAAAAAGGCTACCAGCCCTTCAGTCAAAGATGATACTTAACTAAACTCCTGTCTCCTATCTAGTGTTAGTTCCCTATTCACAGCTATCTGCAACTTATCAAAAATGAATGCAATCATTTTAGTACAAGTTTCGAGTGACTTGTGCCACAAGCCACAGATAATTAGCAGAATAAATGTTTCCAAATTTACAATGGGCAGCTTTTAGTACTAAGAATTCAGATTTTATTTGAAAGGAGCTTCAATAATCTGGACAACATTTCGCCAAAGAGGCCTGGACAATCTCAGCTTAAATATATTATCTCCATGTTTATTTCAAACTTAATTAAAAATTGTTAAATAATGAGCTTGGAATGGATGAAATAGTTAAATTTAGTAAATGTAACCACAGTGAAAATGTATTTAATATTTAAATGATTTATGTTAATATTTATTTAAATCACCACAAATACATAGGGCCAAGCCCTCTTTTCATGTAGGTGAGAAGCTTTCCACTTTGTATCAGCGACTGCTTTTATACTACATACATTAATGTGGTATTGTACTGTGCTCAGCCTTACTGCTGAAGATACAACCATCGTCCTTCTATAGTGTTATTTAAAGTTTTAAGCCTAAGTGAATTATGACCTGCAAATATTTCTGAAATCACATTTTTGCAGAATTGACTTCTTATGTACTTCTTATAACTGTTCCACATTAAATTTCAAATTGATGAAGAGTGATGAGCTAACAATCTGCTTATGAGAGAGAAATTTGTTATGTTCAGCCTGAGCAGCACACATCTGGAAGAAAAGTTATGTTACTTTTCAGAAATGTATTGAAATAAAGGTAAAAACAGACATGCGTGAGTGCTTTCAGACACAGTCTTCAGATTTGGACAGAACAAAGATTTGCTTAATTTAACCTTGCTTACAGAAGTCTACTTTTGATAATACAACTCATGTCAAATTGCAAATAAAAAATTATAAGGATTACTGTTCTTAGTCCAAGGATGGTGTAAATGACTTACACAAATACCTGGTTCTCACAGTACTTGGAAATTTTGAGTTTTATCTTTGTTTTTACTCTCACCTGTACATAATTATTCACATTCATTATCTAGAAAATCAGACACAGTCTCATTTTAACCAGTATGTTTGATAATCTAACTTCAGAAACTTTCCGGGTTTTATTTTCTGTGTAAGTTAGTCTTTTTTTTTTCTTTTTTTTTTCCCAGTTATATAAAAATATGTGGGCTGAGATCCTTCAAGGCAACAAAGCTCTGAGCAGACCTTCATGGTGGGCAGAATTTTGTATTAATAAACCTGTTACAGGAAGGCTGAGTTCAAGACTGTAAACCAAACAACTTGAAAGAAGCTGGAGGATTGGCCTGAGATGATTACCATATTTCAGACATCAGGAGGAAATGAGTCTGTGTGTCAAACATTGAAAGAGATTTTCATCAAGGAGTGCCAAGTTTTAAAGTAACTTTGAAATAAAGTCCAACTAGTCTCAAGGACTCTTAACATAATAATGACAGGAGAGGGAGCAACACATCTGCAGACTGTTCATATTTACTCAAATGCAAAGAATGAAGATTCATAGTGATTATTTCTTTGAAAAGTTTCTATAAGTAAAATGTTCCAATCATTCTCTTGTCTTCACAGGCATATTACAGAAGTTAGATAATTAACATTTCCACTAGGGTTAATGAGCAAGCTGAACAAAAGTATTTTTTTCAAGATTCTAGGATAATATTATTAAAATGAAAGGGAATTGGAAGGAAAAAGGCATCAAGAACACCAACAGTGAGAAACCTGTAGAAGGGGATGGGAATCATTTCCCACAGCTGCTTTAAGTCCTTGAAGCACTTCTGATTTACTTCATATGCTCTATGTTAAACGAATAATTGTGTACATACAAGTAATTGAACGTGACTCATGCATACATTTTAAAATGTAAGATAGTACAAACAAAAAAATCTTGTTTATGTTCTTTGCTGATTGTAACATTTTCACTACTGCAGAACTAATGTCAAGCTTGGGATACGGTGACAAACAGAAATTGCACCTATGTTTTGGGTCAGAATATACTCAGATGGATTGTAATAAATATGGTGTTACAAGAACACATGACAGTGATAGGCATTACTGAATGTATTGGGATTTTTCTCTTTCAGCTATGCGAAGTCTAAAATAATTTTAACTGTTATACTTTTCTTCAGAAATGGAACAGACTAACAAAATTTTGAAAATTTGAATATTTTATGCTGTGAAATATATTTAATATATGCTATGAAAAACTGGTTCCTATTTTCCTTTATTATGTCTATGAAGAGATGTGGTTGTTTTACCTAAATTCTATTTTCCTTTTTTTAGTAAACAAAGATATCAATCCAAGGAGAATATTTATCATTTGTTATTTGAGTATTATTTATGATTAATTCTGGCTAACTTTTGGCTTGGGCTGTTAAACAAGTGTGAGTTACTTGAGTGCTGAAGTCCACTAGAGCAGAATCAGACTCTTTATGGAGTTTTAAAGTGTCAGTATTTGAGAGTTTGTAAGTAAGTATTTGCACAGTGTGATCAGGTAGTTCTGTAGAGACTTCTGCAATTCCATCCAAATTCACAGAGCTAAGGCAGCAGTTCTTTGATGGAGAATGAATTGGAAGGAAAGTGTTATCGTTTCTCAGAGTACCTCGAGATGCTGATTTCTCTGAAATGTTTTGTTTTTCTAAGAATGTCCAATAGGTGGCATCTTCCAATGGAAAAAAAAAAAAAAATAGATCACTGCAGCTAAATTCGATTTTATAGAATCGTGGAGTCGTTATCTTCACCGTTTTTCTATATCTCTGGGAAATCCAGCAAGTGTCTACTTGAGTTTGTGCAGACTTGATGGAAGCAGGCAGAGCACATCCTGCCAGTATCCAGTGTGAACACCTGGATTTCTGACAAGGGGCAAAAGGGGGAAGAGATGCCCCACTGCTGAAAATGGGGAGACCAGCAGCATTGATCTGCTGCTCCACATTCTCTATTATGGACTAATCAGCAGCATTATTCAACAGTGTTACTCATGAGCAATTTCACCATCAAATCTGAGCTCTTTGTGACAGTCTCTTCCTGCCTCTTTCCACATGGCTGGGAAGAAGGAAAATAAAGTAGCAGAGCTGTATAAAAACCTCACGTACTGGCTAGAAGTCTATTTGTGAGACCTTTGTAGCCCAGAAGAAAAAGAGCACTTGATACATTTTCTTAATCCAAAAAAGTGAGAAATCAGCTGTGCTGTTGTAGAACTGAACTGAAGACACAGTGAGAACTGAACTGAAGACACAGTGAGTCCACAAAACACAACAGGAGAAAGAATCATATCGCCTCTGTAGAAATATATCCCTAAGCAGTTCCTGCTACTTTTATTTATGACTGTTATATAGTCAGTACCACAACACCTGATGAAAGCTGAACCCCTCTGTGCTGATAAGGGCTGTACAGGGTGACAGGGAAATGTGCTGAAAAGCTCCTAACTTTGACTGGAGCAAGCACTGCAGGGAGGTCATCAGCAACAATATGATTATGGGCAGCTAGAATTGCATACTCAGTAAAATGTGATGCTTATGGACACTAATATGAACTGTGCAAGTCTTTCACACAGCTTGCATCAAATTGAGAGTTTCAACAGAGTCCTTGAATATCCATCCATACAGTTCATGGAAGGAGTTGGCCACCTGAACCTTTTACCACACTCTGGATGACAAAGTGCCAAAGCTGGAATAAGTAAAAGTGAAGCAGGTGTACAAGGAAACCATAGGGAGCTGCTCTTTGTAACACCCCACATCTGTGTACCCCCACGCAGGGACTTTGCAAGCCAGGTGGTCAGCAGCTGCTGGGCTTTATATGCTGCCAGCAAAGGCTATCTGCATTTACTCACATCCAGTACAAAGCCACACTGCAGCAAGAGGCAGGCTTGTTCTGTGAGCTGAATAATTATCAAAGGCTTAATATATTTTACATGAATATCTGGAAAAACATTCTTTAATCAGTGATTACTATGAATTTCTGATTTGTATATTAATCCAGGCCAACAAAACCAGATAAGAAAAATATCCTTTTCCTCTGAAGTCAACAATAATCCAGAGGTTCTAGAGGTCTCCTATATCAGCTCTTTCAGACCAGATGAAACTGTGTGAACTTGCTGAATTGCAGCATGGATAAAGAAAGATGTAATGAAATTTGGCATTCAATTCTCTTCCAAGTCATAGGCCAATAATTCAACACCTACCACAAGATGTCATTATTATATGCAGTTTGTTCCCTTTATAGGACATTAAATAAGAGACCTCTGGCTGAACAGAAAAGTCTTTTCCTTCCCAGTTCAAATGCCAGATAATATTGGATGTAACATTTTAACTTGGTTAGGGGGCTGGGTCAAAGGCTGTCAAATAGCTTCAATCCAGAACAATTTGGCTATGGGAATCTGTTCTTTCAAGCTGCCACATGAAGGCAGGCAGCTAAGTCTGTTGCCAGAAAGCCGAAGCCTAGCAGATGCCTAAAGGAGCCCTGAACTACAGCTTTTGCTGTGCCCATTGTAGCTTGTCTCCTGGAGATGGCATTTCTCTTCCTTGTGACTTTGTCAAGCATCCTGCACACCCAGAGTATTTCAAACTGGTTTCCTCTGTGTTGTGATTTTTGTGCTAATGTGACTCAACTAAACCAAAAATGTTGTTTCATATCGGTAAAAAGCAAACTGTTCATGTGCAATAGGACACCGAATGCACACTCCACCCTTGCTGATGTGGCACGATACATAAATAGACATAGTTTCACATCACATTTTGTAGTAGCAGTGGTGTCAGAAGTGGTGACTACGGAGTCAGATGGAATCATACCAGCTTCAGAGCTGCAGATCTGTAGATGCAGCTTTCCACAGGTGCTTGTTGTCTGCACAGAGGCATGGACACATGCTGCTGTTTCTATCTGTAATCCTCATTCCCACAGTAGTAAATGTTTTATCTTGTGCTCTGCAGTATGGTAAGTTTCCATGCCGTTTGCCATTATTCGTGTATTTTCTTTTCTGACCTAATGTGTTTTCAAATCTGAGTGGTGATTTAATACTAATACATACTGCTATCAGATGCATGAACATCCCAGAGCCCATGCTTCGTCTTGGAGAACTGAACTCCCCAAGTTTTGGTAGTGTGTTGTTATTCCTGACTCTCATTAGCCTGAGATCAGAGTAAGGCTCCGGATCATTTTAGCTCGGTTCACTGGCCTGAGCAGAACTGTGAGCAAAGGGGAGATCACAGCTTGAGGCAACCATGTGATGCTATAATCTGAGGCAGATGGATCCAGCCAAGGGAAGGTCAGCCATGATCACAGCAGGCTGCCCACAAAAGTGTCGGGGGAAACAGAAGCATCAAGCTTCCTTCTTCCCCAAGCAAGTCAGGCCACCAGTTTATCAAAAACAAGCAGAACATTTCACATCATTTCCTTTCCAAGGCAGAAAGATAGATAGCTGTAATGTTTGATGAAAGCAACAATTTTGCTGGCTACTCTGCCTTTTTCTCTCTCAGAATTTTGTAGTAGGGGCTGTACTTGTTCACTATTTCCACAGCATGAATCTCTTGAACAAATGCGGCTTCTATCACAACTTCCTTCACTGTGTTTGTTAAAGAATAGGCCAGTGGGTGTGTGGCTAGAACAACTTCCAGTGGATTTCCTGAAAGAGATTTACTGACATAAACTTCAGTATCCAGTATCTGCTGAGATGTGCAGAAGACTGCAAAGATGAGTCAGTGGTAGATCATCCCCCATTGGCCCACGCTCTTCCTTCCTCCCAAGGGTGCCCTTCCCAGCTCGTGTCACCTACCTGTTATCTTCTCTGCATTCATAGTTTTGCTATAAACCCACTTTTTGCCAAATCATAAAATATCCATTGTTATTCCTCCTTTTCTGCAAAAAATATCTATAAGTAGCAAGTTACTTGATAGAGAAGATGCCTCAATTCATGATGATTTTGTTTAGAGGGACAGTTGATTGCGAGGTGTATGCCACAGAGAGGTAACACGGAGTTAGAAAATAGCCTGGGTAAGGACCAACACAGAGCTCTAGTTATAGCAATACAATATATATAGCAATACAGTAAATATCAATTCAAAAGTTCATACAAAATAGACTTTGTTGGACAAAACTGATTTCATTCTTAGAAAAGTTTCTAGTTGTCTTCAAACTCTTTTTTTTTTTAAATATATAATATATATTTTTTAATATATTTTATTTTAATATATATTTTTAATAAATTTAATATGCAATGTACATACACACCTCTAAGGCACTATAGTTAGTGTCACATCACATTGTGTTTAAAAAAAATCAGAATTCCATATATGAGTAGCGCACGTAAGTTGGATTAAAGACATTCTAACTGACAGTCATCAGGGAGGAAATCACTGTGTTGCTGTATAGGGACATTATCAAGGATAATTCTAGATCTGCTACTGCTTATTATTTTCCTAAGTGAGCTGGAAGTATATGTAAATTCACTTTTATTAAAATGTGCAGAATTGGTGGACTGATAAATAAAGCTGTGAACAGACTTGAGATACAGCACAGTCTGAATGGCCTGATAAGTTTAAATCAGCCTTTTTTGCGGATCCCACTATTAAAACAGCTCCCTCAAAAAATAGGGGTACAGATAGATTTTGTCATTCCAGGTCAGATAAAGCTGAGATAAGGTGAAGGCCTTCGTCCCCACAGTGGCTGACTGCTGTCATCAGCAACTGCTCTATATTAATGTATTTGGGAGAGAAATGTGTGTTTACAATTTTTAAAGGTTATGGAAGTTTCGCAAGAGGTGTGAGAAAAGATGAGATCCTCACAACTGTTTTTCTTGTCCAGCCCATAACATCCAGACTTAGACCCATAAAAATTTAGGTCTGCCTGGAGGATAGAAACTGCATGGTGGATACTGAAGTGTTATTTAAGAGCAACTCAGGGCAGTCAAGGTGGGCAAGCAACTTGCGGCACAGTAGCGAAGACTCGCGTAACACTTTTTAGACATGGCTAACTTATTGAGAGTGGTGTGGAGGAGGGTAATTTTGTCTCTGTCTGGGTTCACAGATACCAGATTCCAGACGACTGCTTCCTCAGTTCAAAAACCAGCAAAGGATGCAAAAAGGAGCAACAATATTGACTTCAAAGCTGGAGAAAAGTATAGTACAAGGGGAAGGAGGAGGAACTCAATGTTTAGCACATCAAAGAGGAGATTAAAATATGATGCGATTACAACATTAGTGGCTTGTCCAAAAGTGGAACAAAATGTTGAATGTCAAAACAAATCTAATTTGTATCCAGCAACTAAGAAGAGGTTTAAGGAAATGGTTTACTTTGAAGGAAAGTGTGTGCGTATACACACATTATTTGGGACAACCAAACAATGGTCTATGGTTTTGTTACATGCTGTACAGAGTAAATCTTTTCAGAGCAGCTGGTGCTATTTGAACTGCTGTCTCAAAATGTACTTCTGTGAGTGTCATTAAATAATGATTTTTTTTTAGCCCACACAAACTTTTGGCTTTTTCCACCTGGTTTATCAATGATGAGTGTTGGAAAAGTTCAAAACTGAGCACTGGCTGAATTACACTGTGTGATGGAGGAGCCAGAAAAAACATATCTCCTGACAAGCATTCCCACTTGTAAATTTATTTTCAATAGATATAGGGTGGAATTGGGTTCTTGTGCTTGTTTTGATTTCTCTACAAATTCTTGTTGAAAAAATGTCTTCCGGCTTCAGAGGAACTACATATTCTATTCCAATCCAAAACTATGGACAAGCTCCACAGCCAGAAGCACAGGCCAGGGGTAGCAGAGTTTTCACATAGTGTAGGAACACTGCCTTCATCACCCAAGGGAGGGTAGTGCCATCCACTCTTTGACAAGATCATAAAAGGGAAGAAACACCCAAATGTGAAAAAAACAAACACAAGCAACATGCAGCCCAGCTATTTGTTCAATAGAAGCACTCACAGGGCTGAGCTGTGCAATGCAGTAAATAAAACCAGGTATTCTTTTCACAGCAGTTGCATGGAGCATTGTTTATCCAAGGCACAACCAATAGGTATGGATCCATCCAGAGCTGCTATTTGGTTTCACCTGTGGGCTTGGTTCCAGGGTGACCCAGAGTCAGTCATCAGATGGTGTAGCACTGTACTATATGCTTCATGAGTGAGAAATTCTCTTAGGCCAGCATGATGATACTGAGAGCACAAGTTCAAGGAATGTCCTTCTATGTTTTTGGCTCACTTCTTGCTTTGGGTTTCATTAGGGTTCATTGTTTGAACCTTAGAGAGAATTATAGAAAATTTTACCTTCTATCTACCAGAATGTCTGCTTTGACAAACAAAGAAACAGAGACAGCATTATCTAGCCATGTCCTATCCTCCTCAGTCCATTTTTCTGGTTTCTCTTCACTATGAGTCTAGTTCTGCAGCAAAATTTGGACCATTTGCAGTTTCACTTCTGTTGCCAGTTCCCTGTTCACTGTGGGAGGATTCCATATGCAACCAGAGGATGACTTTCCCGTGTGTTAAGAAATAGTCCTGGCCCTAAACTGTTTGAGTCATCTCTCTGTTTGCTTGACTTCTCCCATAATACTGTTATCCAAATCTTGATTCACAAGCTAATCTCACAAGACAGGATTTTAGACATTTTGAGAAACAAGTTTTTTTCTTTTTGACCTAAGAAAGATCACAGTTGAAAAAGAATATTTTACTTCAACTGAGATTAGAGAACAAAAGCTTCTATAAAATGTATGTTTCTGAGATATATTCAACTTACAACATGATCAATTATTGCTTGTTTTATCAGAGAAGGACACAATAGCATTGTTGTTAATAATGACGTGTGTTTTACCACTTCTCAGAACCATCACATTACTTCTGTAGGACAGAATCTTTCTCTCCTGTGCATTCAAATTCCCATTCAGATATAATAGATGAAAAAGAAACTATTAAAAGTTCCCATACAAATATTTGTAGATGTTCCCACATCACAGGACTTCAGGTGTCTTAAGATTTCATCTGATCAAATGCTGTTCTTCAAGACGAGATTAACTGCATCTGTGTAAATCCTTAAATCTGACCTTTTCTCAAGTGCAGAATCAATATTAAATTGTAATTAACATTCTGGAACAGTTTAGCATGGTTGTTATTGTAGAAGTCTAGTATTTTTTTATCACGGTTTTGTGAGATTCTTGGTGTAGAGAGAAGGAGGACTTGCTGGAATGCTTGAGAGACGAAGTTACAAATGAGTTCCACCATCATAACCATCATATCAAAGCTCTCAGAAACAAATTGCCCATTATCTTCAGACCATTGCAATATAAATAGAGGGCAAGAAATAATGTATTATGAGCAAATTAACATCAGTACTGGATAGCAATGTGTACAGCAATGTTAGTGTTCCAGTTCCTATTTTGGCCATGTTTTCCTTATAAGCTCGGTGTCATGGGAGTTTAAAGGTGAGGTAAAAGGTAAAAGTAGCTGATAGGACACTTCTCTGGAAGTTTTCTGAGACCTTCCTAATTCAGAAAGGAAGGTTATGAAAAAATAGGTAACCAGCACTTATCATCAAGGATGGCATCGTGGAGGTTGGAGTAAATAAATTGTCAATGAATGAAAGATTTCAAAATTAGGATTAGGCTATGATGAACTTTTGAGTGAAGACCAAGAAGTCACACTTAATCTAGTATAGAAGACACTGGAAAGATACAGAGAACAAGGGACAGTGCCAAGGTCCTGTGCTAAGAGAACGTGCAAATAATTTCTTGTGTTTGGCATGGAAATGATATGGATAGAGCTGCATTTTTCAAGGCCAGAAGAAAAGAAATAATGGATACATAAAAGATTGAGTAAGTTTTACTGTGTGAGAGAGACAAAAGTCAACAGTTATTGCATGAAAGTCCTTAAAAAATTGTTGAGTGCTTGGACATAAGGTCCATACTGTCTGACAGTAGGTATTCATCCACAATGGAAGTCTCTGCTTTAAGTAATTACATCTGTGACATTTGTTTTTCAGTTATTTTTTGCTTCCATATGTATCTAGGCAACACCTGGAATAATATTATTCTCTAAAAACATCTAACAATCCAGTGGTTCATTGCAGCATGTTGCAACATCCAGAAGATACAGATTTCATAAACACATGGACACACATGGACACACACCAACACACACTTATTTACAAGCCAATCTGTGCACATGTGTACAGACAAAAAGTGGCAAGTGGTTTTTAAGTGCTTGTATGAAACTGGCTTAGCCAAGTAATTTTCCCTCTAGCTGTCAATTCTTATTGCCGGAATTCAGCTAGAAATGAATATGTAAGGTTAGGCATGTGTATAACTGAACCAAGTGTTTTTTAACGAGGATTCATAATATTATCAGAGTGATTAACACCTTATTAAAATATTATGAATGGCAAAGAGATAAGGAGCTATTTGTAAGATGGTTTTAACTAACCATAGTTAAAATGAAGGTTAATAAAACAATTATCTCAAGAGTTACACTGTAAAAATGAGAGAGGGAACTCTCTTATTACATTTAAGAATTGCAGCAGAATTGCAAGCATAGTTTACATTTTAAGTTTATGAGAAAATTTTGGATCATCTCATTGGTCTAATGAAGTAGCAGTTATACTTTTGAGTAGTAAAGTCACGGAGGGGATTTAGTGCCACTTTAACAAATGTATTCAACAGAAGATATTATACTTTTAATTACCTCGTTATGGCTAGAGCTCAGAAACAAGCTATTTCATTTTAATTAAAAATCAGAGGACCTAATAGCAGTGGTATGCCTAAATAGCCCAGGGAAATCATTTGTTGTTTTGTGGTTGCTATGAGAAAACTCAGAACTATATAATGTCCGTGGATTAACACATAGGGATGTAAATTCAAAATGCTTTTAAAAGCTTGAAGCTTTCATGCAAACTGCATTTTGATGCATACAGCTACTCTAATTGCTTAAGCACATTTCAGTGTGTTTTAAATGATTACAATATACTGTTTCCATGTTTCAAAGATAACCTTACTTTAAAACCCTTCCTTACTACACAGGATATGAATTAAACTACAGTGTGTGTCTATGCAAACTCTACTATGTCTTATACAGATTTCACTGGGAAAGCAAGCAAGTCAACATATAATCAAGAAAAGGAGAGAGGAGAGGAGAGGAGAGGAGAGGAGAGGAGAGGAGAGGAGAGGAGAGGAGAGGAGAGGAGAGGAGAGGAGAGGAGAGGAGAGGAGAGGAGAGGAGAGGAGAGGAGAGGAGAGGAGAGGAGAGGAGAGGAGAGGAGAGGAGAGGAGAGGAGAGGAGAGGAGAGGAGAGGAGAGGAGAGGAGAGGAGGAAAGGGAAGGGAAGGGAAGGGAAGGGAAGGAAGGGAAGGGAAGGGAAGGGAAGGGAAGGGAAGGGAAGGGAAGAGGGAAGGGAAGGGAAGGGAAGGGAAGGGAAGGAAGGGAAGGGAAGGGAAGGAGGGAAGGGAAGGGAAGGGAAGGGAAGGGAAGGGAAGGGGAAAGGGGAAGGGGGAAGGAAGGGGAAGGGGAAGGGGAAGGGGAAGGGGAAGGAGAAGGGAAGGGGAAGGGAAGGAGAAGGAGAAGGAGAAGGAGAAGGGGAAGGAGAAGGGGAAGGGGAAGGAAAAAGATGAAGGGATCAGAGTGAGTTTTACAATTCCTTGTTTATTTGCCCTAAAACTGTTTAAATCTGACAAAAATCACATGTATATGTTACTTCTGAGCAGCCATAACATAGATTTTGGAAGAGGCAGGTGACGGTGCTTAGAAGACACTCTGGTTTTCCTTCCATGCCAGAACAAAGCACAGGACACGGTCTAAAAGCAGTATCTTTGGCAGTGTGCTGGGCCTGCACCTGCCCATCTCCAGTGGTCCAGACAATAACAGCATCTGTGGAGGCTCAGGCTGAAACATCTGCATTTTGCTGTTTACACAGTTCACCAAATGTTACCAAATTACTGAGGCAGTCTGTGATTCAGGAGAAGGGCTTCTGGTGAATGTATGGGAAAAATCTTTTTATCTGTGCTGCAGTATGACCAGAAGCAGTTTTATGATTGCATTAGATTGTTTATGCAGCAATGGGACAGCTGACACAGCTGTTTTCTCCTCCCACACTGTGAAAATTCATTTTATTTCTGGTTATTTTGACATTTTCATTATTTTCATTAAATACATTTTACCATGCTGCATTACTGCCTTTTGGGGAGAGTCACTAAGTACAGAAAGAAGGCTGTGTTCAGAGCTGCCACTTTGCACAGCTAAGTCATGCCCTCCAAGGACATTACAGCAGTGGCTCAGTATGATGGAGCAGGGCTCTGCCTTGCCTATCACCTCACCTAAAAATATTCCTATCTCCAGGAAACAACATCAGATAAACAGCCATCCATCTGCTGCCAGCTAGCATTTCAGTCTCAGTAGAAAAGCCAAAAGACAGCCACTGTGGCTGGACAGCAAGATTTGTGTTTTGCATGCAGTTTTGGTCCAATTTGAACAATTACCATGTTTCTTTCTAATTTCCCACAACCTACTCCTCAGAAAATCAGTTGCAGAAGCACTGTTATATGCTCCTCCACGCACCACATTCCAGAATCCTCCTACTCCTTTGCAACTGACATATTCTTGTGTCAAAACGTTTCAAAAGCTTTATCTCTGCATAGAATGTGCACATAAGTGAAAATTATTTGGGTCTTCTCTTGTCTCGTGTGAGCATTTTTGCACTTCCAGGTCTATACAAGCTCACCTCCCTTTCCCAGACAAGGCAGGTGGCAGGGCCACATCCATCATTGTCACCTGTAGCAGCACCTATAGCATTGTACTGGTGGGAACACCCATTCATGACTTTACTTCTTTCAGCTGGGTTTCTGCTGTCATAACCTTAGCCCAACCTCTTACGTACCCTCCAATGCCTTAGATTCCCAGCATGAGGCATCTGTACACAAAGTCACATAATGAGGTAGCCCTGTGGGATCTTTATGCCATGTTAGAGTGCAGAGATGGATTCAGTAAGCATACAGATTTATGAGCTACTATACTATGGGGATGGTAAAATATCTGCAGTGCTGCACAGAGCGAGTCTGGGATGTGCACACCAGGATGCAGGACTCTTCAGGGTAGTACATAACTGGTTTCCAGTATTTCAACTTGTATTCTGCCTCAGCAGTCCTCACATCTGGCCTATCCAAGAAGAAAAGCAGGAATTTCATTCACCAAGTTAAAGTTAAATTGATGCAGGCTTGGCGTTGGAAGGACACCTGCTGATGTCTCATACCACCTCAGGTGCACTGCCCATGCCTCAGTGCAATTTCCTTAGCATGGTAACATTAAGCTGTCTGCACCTCAACTCTTTGCTGAAACTGATTTTGATATAGTTTCCCCAAAGACATAGAATGAACAGTAGCATCATCTTGTACACACAAGCAAACAATAAAAGGACAGCTCATGAAAAAGCTGTCACAATTTTTCTTTCTCCTTCCACCCACTGTGAGTAGTGGAGGAAGAACCAAGGAAGAACCTCCTAAGTGTCCCTTCGCATATTACAGATATTCCTCATACTAGAACCTCTACAGGCACACTGAGCTGAAATTATATCCCCACACTTGAAAATCTAAGCACTTGCCTGTACCGCATGGCAATGAAAGCATAACCATCACAAGAGTACTTTTTCCAGCATCTTAAAGTATCTGAACATTGGGCTAAGAGTACATAAATTGATATTTTCTATGGCAAGATTTTTTTTTTTTATCCAAGATAAAGGTCAAACACATCTGGAAGACATAATAGCTGTGTCCTATAGAGACTACATCAACTATCTTGCTGCCAAAATCTACTATAAACAGGCACAAAGGGCCAATCTGCTGATTTTCCCAGCTGTCACTGGTTTATTTAAGAGGCTAAGTCAGTTTTCAATTATCATTCTGTTAAGAAAAATGAAATCTATTGTGGAAGCTCTGTGCCAAATTACCACTGCTGCTTGCTACGTTTCCTTGGATTTTGAAAAGTTCTTTTTCTTTTGTCCCGTTTATCTCCTTGGATTGTTTATGATTATTAAGTGGTCCCTAAAATCTTTTACCCATGTCACAGAAAAAGACAAAAATATCTCCTTGAAATAGTTGTAGCCTGGAACCTGCTTTAAACGGGACAGAGAACATCTGTGCCAGTCTAAGCTATCCAATGAACATTTTTAACATATGAATATCCATTCTCACTGTAATTATGTTACTCAAAATTGTTTAGCACAACTATGGGTGAAAAAGTTTGTAATATGAAAAAGAGTAAAGGTAAGAAATTTTATGTATTATAAATATATAAGCATGCTTCTATGATATATGTTTTTATATTGTAAATTGGAATGAGACAATGCTATCTTAGGGGAAAAACTTTTTCAAAACAATATTTGAAATCTGAGCAAATAAAGTGAATCAGAGCCTTATCTGTCTGGTCATATATGATAGAACTGAAAGTAGCAGGGGAAGGATCAGAAGGGAAGATCATGAGTGACTATATCTATGTCTAAAGTTAATACTTGGCTGTAGTATGGTACGAAAGAGACCAAGAATATGCCCAGGCAGAAACTGCCATTGCTTCTTTTGTCACTAGCAATATTATTTCCCTGGGGAGGTAAAGAAAAGAAAGTTATATGAAGAAGGTGATATAGAAGAGTCAAATTAACATTTTCTTGTGATTTCTTCCACACATTAAATGAAAAGATAATACTTGATGAAAAAGTTACCATGTGTGTTTGCTAGGGATTTACAGCACATCCCTGTGCATTTGCTGCCCACATACTTCATCATGGCTTCAGCTAGTTTTTAGACTGCTGTCTCACTAATTGGGCCCTTAGTGGACTTTTCTTTGGCTCTAAATGTAATTGATTTACTGACAATGTAGACATACAGAATGTATGAACACACAGATGTGTCTGTAAGGAACAAACTTTCTTCTGCTTATAGGTCAGCATCTCTATCGTCTCTAATTGGTACACTTTGTTATAAAGAGACAAAACAGCTACGTATAATGTATTTATAAAGTTCTTTTTGTGCCCTTATTTAATAGACTAGAGAGAGTTAAAGAATTGTGAAAATGAGCAATTAGTTCCTTCGTTTACACAGAATCTCAGTAGATCAGTAGAGGTGGAGGATGATCAAATATCTGCCTTATAAGGTGACTGAGAAAGAGTGATTTGTTTTCCTAGGAACCCTGAGTTATTGGAGATGATGAAGTCTGGCCTCAGATCCAAGAGAAAGGGAAAGAGTGAACCAGAGTGCAAGGGGAGAGGCTTGGATGAATCAGCACATCTGGGACAACAGAAAAGTGATACCACAACCAATATGTTAACAGGGATCTGGTGAAGCAGCAGGTGCACATTAGTCAGCATCTATCAGGAATATTCACAAACAAAAATCCGGGCAGTTCCAGAATTAATGGGCTTCTCTGAACATGACTCTGTCTCCTGAAAAACTGCCAAAATTGCCAATCTCTGGAAAGAAGGAGATCTTCCTGAAAGTTCATGAAATACTAAGCTGTGTGATGCAGTTGACATGCTTGATGAACAGGATGCCATCCAAAGAGACCTAGACAAGCTCAAGCAGTGGGCTCAGGTGAACCTTGTGACAGTCACAAATCCAAATGCAATGCCTTGCTCCTGGGTCATGGCAATCCCCACTGTCAGTATAGGATGGGAGATGTAAGGATGGAGCACAGCCCTGCTGAAAAAGACTAGGGGATACTGCTGGATGACAAGTTGGACATGAGCCAGCAATGTGCTCTTGCAGCCCAGAAATCCAACTGTATCCTGAGCAGCATCTAAAGAAGAGTGGCCAGGAGGGCAAGAGAGGGGATCCTGCCTTTCTACTCTGTGCTGGTGAGACTTGACATGGAGTACTGTGTCCAGAGAAGGGCCACAAAAATGATCCAAGGGATGGAGCATCTCCCTTATGAGGACAGGCTGAGAGAACTGGGGCTATTCAGCCTGGAGAAGGCTCTGAGTTGATCAGATAGCAGCCTTTCAGTATTTAAAGGGGGGCTCTAAAAAATAAGGAGACAGACTCTTTAGCAGGATCTATGATGATAGGACAATGGGAAATGGTTTCAGACTAAAAGACAAGAGATTTAGATTGGGCATAAGGAAGAAGATTTTACAATCAGGTTAGTGAGGCATTGGAACAAGTTGCCCAGAGATGATGGATGCTTTGTCCTTGGAGATATTCAAGGTCAGGCTGGATGGGGCTCTGAGCACCAGATCAAGCTGTAGATATCCTTGATCATTGCAGGGGAGTTGGGCTAGATGGCCTTTAAGGACCCCTTCAACTCAAATGATTCTGTGATTCTACTATTCTATGTAATACCTTGCCAAGCTGCAAGCTTAAGAACTTCCATGTTGACCTACAGTCACACAGTGGTTTGGCATCTGACCCAGCCTCTCCTGGCCTTAAATATTAATCAGATAGGTATATATATGATCATCTTCAAATTCCTTTAGAATCAGAATGGAAACAGGCACTTAAATGATAATTTTCATTACATGTTTCAGATGTGAAGTGAGTTGCTGCTCTACTGAGTGGGAAGATCTAAAAGACTAAAAAAGATATTGATTAGCTGGAGTACCTGCTAAGTAAGTCACCTGTAAATCTACATTTGCTCTTCCATCTACATTTGCATATCTCCAGATCTGCAATCTCAGTGAGACCCAGAGATGAGCCTCTGATATCCATCCAGGGCCCTGGGTGAAAGAGCAAAGCATTCTACTGATAGAAGAGCTTTTCTCTGGTCCTGAACTGCTGTTACTGAGCAAAAATATGCACACAGTCAGAGAGAGAGGAAGAAGATGGAAGCAATAGCATTTCAGATTAATTTGAGTATGTCTCGAATTAAGGTCCTGCATTGGGTATTGGATTTTTTTTTAGTTTTAAACTGCCAGTTCACTAGGACACAATCTGTCATCCAGAGTCTAACACAAGAGAGATTAATCAATTCCATTCCTCTCTAAGACTTGTTATAAACAGAAGACAAAAGCACACAAATCCAGCCTGTAGCTGCCACTGAAGGGTACTATTCCAGACCACGCTGCACCTCTGCTGGTAAATTAAGCAGGTTCAGAGTGCTGTCATGCTGGCACAGATGGAGCTGTCTGCTCACGAGCTTGCGTCACCTGCAGGATGGGGCAGCTGTGAGCAGGGTATGGGCACAAGAGGAGCTGGGACACTGCTGGGGAGCACTGCCCAAGGAGACAAAAAGAGATTTCATCAGTAATTTTCAGAAATGAGGTAGCCGATGGCATACAAGCTTATTCTTTGGAAGCGGCGACATGGAATGAAAATCTCTGCCTTTTACAAAGAATTAATGCTGTCAAATTCCCTGTGATCATCAGAAATGTGTGACAGTAAAGAGGATTGTCTTTCATAGTCTGAAAACGTGCCTTGACTTTAGAGCTGGAAAAATATCCAGTACTCCAGATGTGAAGCTAATTGAAAAACATTCTCTGTTTGTATTTATTTATTCAATCTGATGGTGTCCTTGGTTGCCCAGAGGAGCTACTGAGAGTAGTTTCTACTGTGCTGGTGGTTAGAGTTAGGTTACACACACTTTCAGAAATTCAGCTCTCTGCCACTAATGAATTGTTCAGCGTGGCTTCAGGGTAATGACGCAGTTTGCAGAAGCAGGCCAAATCCGTCCCAGGTGAAACTCCACTGATGTCAATGGTTTATTCTTGATGATGCACTTGTTCCAGTGCGTGTAGAAAACATGTAGAAAGAAAAGCCTTGCTCGAGGACTTACATGGATTTCCTTTGCCTTTTCTAATAGTAATCCTACAGTACACTGAGTGAAATGTAAAATCGCAACACTTGCATTCACAGCAAAAGTTCATTTCTGTGGACCAACTCAAAAGTTCAGTCCATTAACAACTGTTATCTGTTTTTAACTGTGTCCTTTACAATTGCACCTAGAGGTGTTTAAAATAGGAGTTGTTCCATTCCCTAACCACATGCTATTTTTTGAATCTGCAAAAGTAACAAAAATATTTAGCTTTTTTTCTATTACTGTTTCATGCACAGATTTTCTTCAGCCAAACCCATGTCTAGGGCATGGCAGGCCAAAGGAAGAGTGAATCTTGCTTTCATCTCCCTCCTGAATGGCTCATTGTGTAAAACAATGTAATAGGCTTTTCCTGCCCAAAAGACCCTTACAGTTCCATCCATCAATTATTTACAGGTAGACTTTTTGTCTTGATGCCACCTTGGCTGTGAGACTTGTATCCTAAGAGGTAAGAAAGGATGTACAGATCAAAATTAAAAACACAGAACAGCTGCTTCACCCAGCAGCTGGGTCTCTGTTAGAGTTCCCAAAGCATTCTGATTCAGGGTTACACCATTACTTTTTCCAGAGAATTGTATTACTGTTTCCTTATAGCAAGCAAAGCTTTGGTACAGATCTTCCTAGGCAGAAAGGCTCTCTGGGCTGCCTGGAGCATTTCCCTGCTTTACTATCACCATTTGAGACTGATGAAACCCAAGAAAATCATAGTCCTGGTCAAGATTTTGTCCAGAGGCCACCAGTGGGGGGTTAGCATCATAACTAAAGAACCATCCTTCCTCTTCCTTTTGCTTTCTACATAATAATGGCAATGGGGGCAAATTTATGACTATCTGTCTAGTATACTTGATGCTAATCCAAAAAGTACAACCTTCACTTTTATTATCCCTGGAAAAAAAAATGCAGTGTTTTTATAATGGATCTGCTTAAGTGTGACCTCTTAAATTATCTCTGCTAGTGGGTTGTAGCAACAGTTCCCCAGCTGTGCTGTTATTCATCAGTAACCATAGAAATTAAAGTGCTGCCAAGTATGTGCTCTTTGTTTTTTTCGAAGAGCTGGAAGATGATGCAGTGATGTCTTTGCCCCTCCTGACTTAATTGTGAACTCACCCACTGGCAGACCTGATGGAGAGGTAAAGGCTAAGCTTGCTTTCATTGGAAATCTCAGTTACCAGCAAGCTGAGGCAATAACACCAGTTCTGTTGGTGCATTTTTCAAAAAGCCTACAGTTAGAAATAGGATGTGGTAGAAAGTCATATCCTGTTATTCAGTAATTGTAGTCTTTAATGAAAATCTTTCTTGTTTGTTTATGTTTCTTTGTGTTTTGTTTTGTTTTGTTTTTTTTTAATTGAACTGAGCAGTGATGGTATTTTTAGCCAAATGATTTATTTTGGAAATAAAAAAATTATAAAAACCTCTCTTAAAGGAATGCCTCCAAACTGATTATTGCTCCACATAAATTTTTGATACTAACTTTATATGGGTTATTCTATTACCAGAGGGGGAAATTTTCGCTTCTGGTTTAACTGCCTCTGACCTGGCATCTGGGCTTTTTCAGTAGAGAGAGGAGCATTTAAATTAGGCAGCACTAAACATTGTAGAGTTAAAATGAGATGAATTGTCTTTCTCCCATTATAGAAGGAAACAATTATCTGAGACTAGACTCCTAACTTCTAGACAGATACAGGCCTGTGACTATTCTTAGCCTTACTTAGTCTTATTGAGTAATGTAAAAGCTAAGAAGCATTGGTACTTCAATTTTCATTCTGCTGTTAACTGTTCTGCCATGCTTTGTATCACCCAATGGTAGCTAGCTATCCAAAGGTCATGTCTTACCAAACATGCTCTTGATCTTTGTTGAGTAAGTAACATTCATCCTACAGAAACTGCTTCCTATCTGACCAGGAGAATTAAGAGAAGGGATCTGCAAAGAAGTGCATCACAAAGATTTCTGGAGACGCTTTTCAAAGCAGGAAATCACACATGGTCTTTCTAGCTTGGACTGGCAGCAACAAACAGATATACACCAATATAAAGTGTCTCTGAGCACTTGAGATTGATATGGGAGGAAGCAACTCCTGTGTCTCTACAATCAGAATAAAGGTAACACCATACTGGACTTGCTTATCACAATTGAACAAAAAGACAATAAATCGGCAAAAATGTGTGGTTCCTTCTGCCAGCATTTCACTAACACCCAGTTTGATTTCTTACTCACAAGTGCTTTGTCCAAAGGGGGCAAAGTCTGTTTTTAGATTTTTAATCATAATTATCAGATTGTCCATGCTGATGTGTACCAAATGTATTGGATCACTGAAATGCTTGGAGTTTGAAAATAAAAAAAAAACACACACAACACTTCATATTGGTTCAAATAAGGAAATGAGTATAAATACCACAGTGAAACTGCCAATTCCAAATTCCCAACAGTCTATATTTAGCTTCTACTCTTTCTTTTTCAATTATAAAACATTTCTTGTTGAATACACACCGCCATCTCCAATGCTGCACTCTACATAGTTTCTTGAAGCCCCATAATTTATCTGTAGTTTTAGTTTGCTCAGAGATAAGGGAATGGCTAAGGACAGCAAGCTCATGATTCTGGCTGGTGTTTTTACAGGACCTACACAGTTGCTACTCGAGAGATTTCTCTCAAAGAGATCCAAGCGTGGGCTGATTTCCATCAAACAATTTATCCTACAAAGGTACCCGTCACAACTCAAGCAACTCTTCCCAGCTTTTGGGGAGAGGGGAAGAAAAGGGCTCCTTTGTAGAGCAGAAGTAGTTTTTCTCAATTGACACCTGACTTATTAGATGGTAATTTGTGGCTATGAAGGGAAGAATCAAGAGGGTCACACCTTAAATGAGAGACATTTAATTTATATAACAGGCCTGAATATTAAAGGAGTATTAGTCTGTTGCAATCTTTATCCCAACTATTCAGATTTTCATGAAAAACTTGCTATTCCCTAACAGCACATTTGAAATAAAAGTGTTTCCATCCTATCATAAGCCTAAACGTCTTTCCAAAATGCTTGGCATATGGTGCACATAGCCTGCTGTATGCCACAGAGGATTTCAAATTTACCTGTACTCAAGAAGCGAAACAAGGAGTGGAAAAGGAAATAAAATTCAGTCCTCTTCGTGGTAAATAGCAGTGGCTGCAATGGATAGAACAGTTTTTCTACTTGCTAAAAATGCAGTTCAGTTTTGTAAGTAGAAAAATAAATTTCTTAGCAGCTGGTATAGAGAGTAATTAAACTGATGGAAAGTTTGGCTAGATGATGGAGATATGGACCCAAGCTGTGAGCTTTCACTCAGATTTGTGCCAAGATGTGAAGGTGTTTGGGCCTCAGAAACCCAATTCAACACTACTAGAGTGTTTTAGCTTTACCACGCAGTCACGTGCATGGGGCTTTTCCAAGTTCAAGGGAAATTAGACTCATCAAATTTGAACTTAGCCAGTCCAAATTTGGCCAGACTAGGTTTGGCTCACTTGGCTGCTGTAATTAGATGAGCTCTCATAGGATGAAGTTAGGAAAATGTAAACTGGAATACCATTTCTACTGCTAGAATGAAATGGGATTCCTGTGTCCGAGGTCTTTCCAATCTGGACCACACAAAGTCCTAAGTACTTCTCCTAGGAACAATCATCCATTGGCAGGAATATGGAAGGGATGAGGTAATATAGCATAGATATCAAAACCTCTCTTGAAGGTACAAAAAGGGAGTTGTATATCCCCAGTACTGAGCAAAAGATAGGTGGAAAAGTTAAAGGATAGCTCCAAATAAAGTCAGATATAATTAAGTAATAAAATAAATTCATAGGTGTAATGTACAAAACTCTCGTTTAGCTGCTGTTAATCCTGGCAACAGCTAAGTTTGCTGTTAGCTCAGCTTTTCTCTATAAATGCTTCCAAGTGCACATCCATGCTTTCCTCTTCACACCAGCGCAGAAGCAAAGCCCGACAAGAAGCCCTCTTAGGTTGCAGGTAAAATTGGAAACTCTAAAAAAATATAAGGAAAAAAAAAATAATGAGAGAAAACCAGTTCACTTGTCTCATTTCCTATCATAATATGTAGTCATTAGGATATGACCTGAAAGGTTAGCATTGGCTCAACTTTCTTTACCTCCAGATATTCTTGAAAGGTCAACTCTGAAGCTGTGTCTTTGAAAGACTGAGTTTAACCCAGTATGCTGAGTATGGAAGTCTAGGGGATGTATCCTAGTGGGGTGAGAACACATCCCTTGTCCTCCAGTGAGGTCTCAGAAAAGTCTGTGTCAGGGCTCTGACACTCAGTGGTTCGCAGTGCCTATATGTGGTGATAAATGTTCTTCACCTCTCACAAGCCTCATTCTTTGTTGCAAGACCAATATGTGTCATCTCTAGCCCTGACAAAGTTTAATAAATTCATTAAGAAGTTTGAATTTCAGTCTTAATTTAGCTACTCCATTAAATAGGGCTTAAATCTCCTGTTAGAGCTGCAGACAGGATCAGACACAGCATTATTGTATATCCAAACTCAGTCCTAAATATTAAACTACTTAACTATACTGGAGCATGTATATACAAGCTGACTAGGAGGTAGAAGACAAATGCTAATGTCTTAATGTTTATATGAAAGTAACAACAGTTTCTTCAAGTAAGTAAGAATAGTATGAAACTTACAATACAAAATGATCACTAGTGTATCTTGGGGAAGAATTATTTAAATCAGAAGGCAATCCAATTTGATTAGAAGCATTTTGGAAAGTAGCATTGGGTTGAAATAGCCACACATCAAACAGCTACTACCTCAAACAAAATGAATGATTGAAGAATAAAACTCTGTATACCAGTATGTCACATACAGGACATGTTAACAAAAATGTCATCAATATTTCAGACAGTATGCAGTTGGGTAGAAATGACCAACTCACCAGAGGGCTGTGTTGCTATCCAGAGGGATATTAGTCTGGGGAAGTGGACTGACAAGAACTTCATGAAGTTCAACCAGGAGAAGTGCAGAATCCTGCGCCCGAGGAGGGAACAGCCCCAGGCACCAGGACATGCTGGAAGCATCCAACTGGAAAGCGGCTCTACAGAAAGCAAGTTTTAGTGGACTCAATTCAACATGACTCAGCAGCGTGCCCTTCTTGGTAAGAAGGCTACCAGCATTATTGTCTGAAGGAGGCAAGTTATCAGCAGCGAATGAAGAGAGGTGATTCTTCCTCTACTCAGCATTGGTGAGGCCACATCTGGAGTGCTGGGCCCTCAGTACTTGAGGAGCATGGATATAATGGAGAAGGTCCAATATAAGGTAACCAAGATAATGAAGGGACTGGAGTACATCTGCTATGAGGAGAGGCTGGGATCATTCAGCCTGCAGAAAAGGAGGTTTGAGGAAATCTCATCAATGTCCATGAATATATAAAGACAAGGGGAAAAGAGTATGGAGCCAGGCTCTCTTCAGTTGTGCGCTGTGATAGGATAAGAGGCATTGAGCACAAAGTGGAGTACAGGAAGTTCCTTTTGGACATCAGGAAAGGCTTTACTGCAAGGGAGATGGAGCACTGGCACAGGCTGTTCTGAGGTTGTGGAATTTCCTCTTTGGAGACCTTCAAAAGCTGTCTAGGCATGGGCCTGGGCATCTTGCTCTGGGCTGCCCTGCTGGAGCAGGGGATGAGTCAGCAGCACATCTCAAAAATAGCCAGAGAATGAAAAGAGTTTTTCAGGAAGACAAAATATCTTTTTAATAAAAGAAACAACCATGGAGGGGAAAAAAAGAAACAAAGAAAAACAATACTGACAACTTTATTGTGACCACAGACTTTAACTGAATGCTGAATTTGCACTTGCAAAGATATTTGTTTTGCAAAATATAAAATTTACTGTGGTCTGTTCTGAACTACTTATGACTATCACATTTGTTTTATCAGTGTATCAAATAGCATCTGATGTCGCTGATCCGTTGGAAGATATTTGTTTTGTAGAGCTTATCCAAGTCCACACACCCAATGATGTCTAGTAAACTCCTTCTACTTGTATGACAGACTGATTTTTCATGTGGTGCAGCAAATTCCTGAAAACATACAGCAGACTGGAAATCATCCTAACTAAACTGCTGCTTCTCGGAATGACACGTACTGACTGACTGAATTATGAAGGCCTGAAAATATACAACCACATTTTGTAACATGTTGTCCCAAAGCCATTTCTCTAAGGATTTTTACTCTCCTCAAACTGATATCACACATTCATTCCATCTTGGGTTGGAAACTGAGCAATATAATGAACCACGGAAGCATAGACATTGTACATGCAGTTATTAATTCACGGGCTGAAGCAAAGCCCATGAAAAAGAGCAGAGAAGCATCCATAGATCTCAATAAACTTTGAGTGACCTTGAAAATCTGACACCTGTTACTGCTTTTTCTCCTTCAAGGATTCACGATTTAAAAAGAAATTAATTTAGTTTACGTCTAATGTATTCACTTCTGAGAACAAAACTAAGGTCACTTGAGGCATTAGCAGTAGAATTCCCATTATTCTATACGATGATTTTCTCCACCCATAGATGCATTTTTGCCCAACTTTCCTTACCTATCAGTTGGTTGTCTGAGTTGCAAATAATGCCATGGACAGATAGGCAATAAAGTCCAGTCATTATGGATTCTTTAGAGGTGTCTTTGAGCCACATCTGTTCACTGATTCTCTCTACACTCATGACCTTGTTGCTTCTGTTCCTCAACTAATGCCATGTATTAGTGCAGAAGCACTGCTGGGTGAAAGCTATGCTTTCACAGGATAGTACTGACCTACAGTTCTGCAAGAGCCAGTTCACATCCATGTGTTTCCTTTTTCATCTTAATGTCCTTGACATTCATTATCCTTCAGCTGGCTATCTGGCTGCAAATGAAATAGAATAGAGTTTTATTGACTGAAGTTCATTGTTGTCTTTTCCCCAAAGAACTAAAGCATAAAAGATTCATCAAAGCATGACTATGCTAGTTTTATCCAAAATCAGATCACAAACAACACATCTGTAAGTGCTAGTGTCAGACTACCAACATCAAACACTTGGCACACTTGCCATAACTTGCCTTTGAAAGCACTGCACAAAAATTGAATGTTTCCAATGCCTCTTTTGGAAGAAAATCATCTCTTGAAACATTTTCACTTAAGGATTGTTCCCCAAATGTAGGGAAGAAAAACATGATTTATAATTCATTCAGAAAAAATGTTCAGATCTCTAAACATTAAGGTATTAGGTGGGTGTCATCTTGGTGCTCTCTGAAGAAATGAAAAACTTACACTTGCCTAGATGAAGCACTATCCATCTTCAGCTGTGCCTGGCAATGGTATAAACATAGCTGTGCTTATATGTATACATTTATACTTGTATAGATGATTTTGGCCAGAGGAAGAATTACACCAGTAAAAAAACCTTGTTATTAATATACATTTTTATCTCTCTCCAAACCAGCAATATGCCAGCATATATACACTGGAAAAACAATAACATTCTTAAGCAATCCCAGTCTCGTGATTATAAGCATTGCCTGTTTCCTTTGGTGGGTACTCAAGCAAATTTTAATCCCTCTTCTTATTTCAAGGATGAATCATATAAAAGCAGATTGCTCTCTGTTTTCTGCAGAAAACGGTGTATGGTATGATCCATTTAATGCCTTGAAATAACATTACATGAACAAAAAGAAGTTGGATTTGGCATGTGACACATTCATAATTCAGCTTTTCATTGTATCAAATCTTCCATTATTTTTAACAGCAAATTAATGTCGCAGCCTTGCCTAAAGTAAAATAATCTTTTAAAATAATGGGATATCTCAAACAGATATTCAAGGCAGGATCTGGTTTGTTTCGCTACATTTGTTGTGCTTAGAAGCTGAGGAAAGTCTTGATCAAGTGAAAGCCAGTGAGAGACTTCCCCGAGACCTTTGGATGTGTTGGCAGCTATTCTACAGGGCAGGTGCAAGTAGGTGTGCATGGTCAGGAGAAGACTTCCCAGGGCAGTGCAGGCAGAAAGATCCATCTCACCCTCCCTTGCTTTCTCCATCCTCACAAATATCTTTCATATTAAGATGACTCCTAAATAATTTTTTTTGCTGATTGTAAGACCTGCTTAAATTACTAAACAATGAAGCATGAGCATTCATTTGCTATTGTTAGGAAGGTTATTTTCTAGGATTTTTTGGCATCTTAGAAAATTTCTGCTGCAGCTGTGAGTACTTCTATTTGAACATCTGAAATTCCATAGCTATCAGCACATTAACTCAAGCCTTGGTGACTCGTAAATCTTTCTCAGCATTTTATTTCAGGAGGTCTGAAGGTTCAAGCATTAGATGGAAATTACATTTTGCAGAGTGGAGTGGCATGACTTAAAGAGAGGCAAATGGTTTTTCACTTTTAAAGGCTTCCAGGTACATTCTAGGGACCATTCAGAAAAGCAAATATGTGTTTTGAGCTAGACAGACTAATACAGCAGGTTTTTAACAGAAAAAAAGGCAGAGACATTTTTATCATCAGTAACGACATCAAACACCAGAGATACCCGAAGATCCAAGACAAGAACACATTGTCTAAAAATCCAAACTTGTAGGCACGCACAGGCCAGAAACAGCATATACCTTGCCAAAAGCTGGTGACAAGCAGACCCACCCACCCAAAGAATGCTGTTCCAATTTCCATTTCTTCAGACTCACTTTAACACACCCTGCAGACAGTGGGATGGCTGCCTGCAGGAATTTGAGGCTATGATGGGCTATATGAGCCTATGTAAGTGCTTTATAAACATCCATCCCAAGTTGACCTATGACATAGGTAGTCCCTGGACATTGAGAGCCATGCCTGTTTAAAGAACCAGGTTTGTTTTTTTTTTTCCACATCACTATTGCATGAGTGCCTTAACTCATTCTAGCACAACCCCTGTGGGCATCCAACCTTTGGATTTGTCTGACATATTGACTGAAGAGGAATTGTCTCAGGCTGCATATAAAATGTATAATATAAGTTATAAAGCTTCTTTTATTTTTTATATTTTTTATTAAGATGTAGAAAAAAAGAGGGCAACAGAAACATAAAACTAACAGATAGGACAACTATATGACTATTTGTTAGGGATGCATGGACTTGAAACATCCCAAACTTTAGAGAATCTAGATCAAATCTTCTGCTTTGAGTTCCAGCATTGGCCTATACACTAATTGCTACATTACCATGTAGATGTTTGATCACCACAAGAATAATTTTTGGCTGGAATTGGCCCAGGTAGGCCCATCACTCTTCTCATGAAGCCCCTTAGATGAAGATGAAGATGCGTCTCACTGACAAATATCAACACCATCAAGGCACTCATCTAGATAGATAAGCTAGTTATGTATTGTTTACACATAGGCATCAGGTAACAACAGACAATTTTTCCACAGCTTTGCTCCACAATTGAGTATTTTTTCAATAGCTATGCACAGTGCGGTACTCCATCACAAAACCCAGCAGAAGCCCAATGGCTTGAATCCCTTCTGATGAGCCAACTTGCACTTCGACATGCACTTGCTCTTTGAAAGAAAGTATTCACAAAAGATTGAGGGGAGCTGCAGATGGGAGGGGCTTCAATGACCTCTGTGAGAACAGGTATGTATAAACATATAAACAAGGATGGCTGAGTTGGCTAAGCAGTGGAAGGATTTTCATCCCCAGAATACTCTGTCAAGGATTTAAAAGAGATTTCACCTCTTTCTTACGATTTGCTCTGCACAGAGTTGGAACATGTTCGGATCAGGAGGAAACATGGGATGGGGACCTCATGACAGAGACTTACAGAACTATTGTAGCCCTAAGAGAACTCAAATGCTGATCTGCTATCAGGATTTTGAAATAAATCCGTATTTCCAACTCTAGAAATGTAGACATCTAGAAATCTGCACTGATGGGAATCCAATTTCTGTGAAAGATATGGAGAAGCTCCAAGAATCTATGTTTGGGATTTAAGGACTTTGTCCTTTCCTTTTTATCTCTGACACTGATGTTATTCACGGCTTGCAGATTTTTACAGCAAAAGTGACATAGTCTCCTATGTACAGTCAATACAAATTCTATCAGAACTACAAAAAGCAAAAGACTTTTTGTTTTATTTTACCTTAAGCTATGAATAGGAATTCTGTGTTATTTAATGGACTACCTCATAGTGCAGGGAATCGCTTTTGGTGTAGGTGGAAATATGGTCCCAAACTCCTCCATTTATTCAAAGCAAATTGTTTCCAGACAAATACAAAACTTTCAGGATTAATAACAAGTTTGGTGTAGATAGGTAGCCTTCAGAGATATAAATTCGCCACCTCCACTTCCTGAAAGCCAGCTCTGGATCTTTTATTGATTGTGGAACCATCCTCTACAGTGAACTTTGAGGCAGATGCAGCTGTCAGCATTATGCTTTTCAGAATAAGTGCTAAAAGGTCAGATGTGGGGCACAGGTTGCGTTTAGGTGCTTAACTCCAAAATGGTGGCCCTTTGGTGCCTTCATTTGCACCAGTAACTTATAAACCTGGTCAGTACATCCCATATATTCTCTAGCACTGACAGTGCAGAAAAGTCCAACGCATCTGTTACCCCAGAAGACAACACATATACTTCTCTCTTATATATTAAAGATTTTTACAGCACATCTACTGGACAAGGTTCTTTATTGGAATGCCAGTACAGGTTTTAGCAGCTCTAGGGTTGGTTTGCCATCCATTAATGCAGTGAACAGAGCACTCATACAAACTATGAAACACCTACTTCTAATTGTTTTCTTAGCCTAAAGCATATCAAATACACGTGTCCCAGGAATGGGATCTAAACATTGAACTGCTGGAGAATGACTTCATACACCACTCTAGCCAGCTAACTTTCCCTGAAGTTATAAAAGAATTGCTAGGCCAAGTGAATATTGTTATTTTTTTAAGTTTCAAGAATTCCTTTGCAACACTGGACATTGGTTCCACTTCTAACTGTAACTGTTTAGGTATCTTGTCTAGTTGCTATGGATACTGTAGAAATACAATGCACAGTCCTCAAATGCAGTAAAATTGGAAGTGTCTTCCCATCTTTTAGAGAAGGTACTCAACCACTAGATTAGTGTGTTAATTTCATTATGCCTCCTATCTTTCATTTTTCCTTGGGCAAGCCCAAGTGCGATCAAAACTTAACAAAAAATGCAGTACCATTCTTAAGCACATATTCTTTGTTTCATCTTTAGAGGGCCACATTCATTTTTAATTTAATTTCTAATTTGCCCATGCCACAGGCACGGTAAAAGGACACACTTCATAGCGTGCTCTCATTTTTTTATAAATAATGAAATAAACAGATAATTTAAAAGCCTGATTTTACTGAACTTTCATTCTCTCTCTTGCAAAATATTTCAGCCAAAGATGTTTATCGTTAAGCAATTCTTTTAATACTCAGCTCATATTTATGCTGAGTTCATCCTCCTTACTCATGTCTGTTGGGCTATCACTCCCCACACTGTTTTCATGTTTAAAAAAATATCTAGTGGGTTTTCTATTCCCTCTTAGACAACATACAGCCAAACTTAATTATTCTAACACTTTCAATATGATTTGTTGACCTAAACATTTGACTTCTCATTCAATATGTTACTCTTCAAATTCAACCTTTTTTTTAATTATTTTTGAAATTTAATACCTTTCTGATTTTTACATATGAAATCCTAGTACATTTGACACTGGATGTATTTATTGTTAAAAGTTCATTTTCACGTTTTGATCCTTGTTAAAACTTCATTATTAAAGCTGAGATTTCAAAACATTTTTCTCTAGCTGAATGTCATAGTGCAAAGCAAATCAAATGGGAAATTTAATTTAACCCTTTACCAATTTTAATCTTATTTATTTGTTCTGGAAACTCTTCAGTTATCAAAGTACTACATTTGGTTGTGGTTTCTGTAAGTCTATACAAAGTTGCTTCCAGACAGTACATCCTTGCTCTCAGCCTGGTCACTTGTTTGAGTTACCTTTTCTCTCCATTTTCATCAGGAGAATTTAGAATATTTTCATATTCCAGGGAAGCAGTGCTCAGATAGCTGGATATAGGCAAGATGATTTCTCCATCTTCCTCAGATTTTGGCAAGTGCTTTGACTTCAGCGTTCTTCAGTTTCCATTAACACAATAAATAATGTCCTTTAGTAAAGCTGGGCCTAGCACCAATTTTTACAATACTCCTTATGTTCATCTCCCCTTCCAAATTGGTACATTGCCATTATCATTAGTCTTGATTTATGGTCAGTTGTCTGCTTGCCAACCTACTTGAAAGTATAGTCATCCAAGTCATTTTTAATTCATTTCTAAAATAAGACTCCTTGCCATGCTATTATAGAGTCCAGATTCAGCACATATTCTGAATTCCTATTGTATATTAATTCTGCCACTCCATTTTACCAGAGATGTCAGTTTGAGAAGAACACAAAGCCTAGCCAGTATTAAGAACCAGCATTCCCAGAACAGCAAGAATAGGGGAAATAAGCCTGACAGGTTGAAGACATTATTCTAGCATTCAGGAATACTCATACACCTTTTGTGTACATCAGTAGAGACCTTCTACTTTATCATTATGCCAAGGAGCCAGCATAAAATTGCTTTTATAAATTTTTCTCAAGAAATCACAATCCTAAGGTCCATTAATCTATGTTATTAAAAATGTAGTTCATTTATATTGGTATTTGTCTTCTAAATACCTTCAGGAAAGTTGGCATTCTGAGGGGTGATTTAGTTTAGTATGCTTATCCTTGATTTATTCAATACAGATTTGTTGTGCTCTAAGGACTAAATCTTCCTCTTTTTCAAATGATTCTTTTACAAAAACAATAACTCTCAAAGGTCTTAATATATTAAAGTTACTCCACCTCACTACGCCTTTTTTACTTTTATTGTTTTTTATTACTCTTTAATAATCAGTAAGACAGGTGGTTAAGCTTTATCCTTACTGAAAAATCCATCTCTGCTTTGTTTTTTTCTATCTTCTTTGAGAAGTGGAGGGTATTGAAAAATCTAACTGATCTATAACAGAGTGCAAGAGCTCTAAACTTGAGCAAGGAAAGGCTGTAACTCTGCAGCAGGAGAAACTAACAACACATCACCCCTCCTGGAAAACGTAAGAATGCAGCCCAATGGCAGAAATTATCCACAGTCAATTATCACTTGCTGACTGATATTCACCTAACAAAATAATAGCTCACTGATTGATGTCCTACCAGCAACACAACCCCTCACCACCTAAGCCTTCACAATCCAACAACTAACACCTAATCACTGCCCAAGCAACTCCCTACACCTTTATGGTCTTCCACATGCTGTCACCTGGTAGGGAATAATCTCCTGCCTAATTCAGGCCAGTTGTCCTGGCTCCATTCCAACCCCTGCTGCTACCTCATAAAGCCAATGGCTCTTCCCCACTGAATGGTCTGGCCTTGGATGGGCTTCTGTCACTCAGCAATTACCAAAACATTGATGTGTGCTACTAGCAGCATCTCAGGTGAAACCAGGACCTGGGATTATCTGAACTTGTTAGAACAAACATGATTTGGCTACTTCAGGTCTGGGGCAATGAGATGCGAGGGTGTCTTAGTTTCTTGGTTGATCTTGAAGTATAATGAGAAAGTTGTGGCAGCTAAGAGAGATAGGTTTCAATATGCCAATTTCAGGACATTTAATTATCTTTGACCAATCTCTCTGAGAAAGTGGGAGAAAGACAGAGAGAGGCCTATTATTATGTTGTTGGTTTATCTACCAACTTTGCCTATGAACAAAATTCTGGTCTGATCCCTAATTTTTTTTTTTCCATTTTCCCTTTGCTAGTCCAAGCTGTCCATACATTTTGGAAAACACTGGTGGACCTATGTGTCTGAAGAAAACTGTTCTCTTTTTTTCATCCCTTTAACAGCTGCTTTGAAGCAACTGATAAAAAAATTAGGTCTGTTAGATGTTACTTATTACACCATTTCCTTGCTCCAACCCCCACATGCACACCCTCATCCTGATTTCCCTTATCATATAAAACATCATAGAAATTATAGTACAAGGCTAGAGTTACAGCAAAAATGTTCCTACGTACAGAGGTTCTTATTCAGCTATTGCTCAATATTCTCTCAGGGAAGCTTGACCTCAGTGGGAGTTGGTCCACATATTGGCTGAGCAGAGATTTCAGGGCATGAACTGCAGAGTGCAGGAACTCCCGTTGAAATTTTGTTTAGAAGATCAAGGTAATGAAGCTTAGCCAACAGGCTGCTGTGGGAATCAGAGACCAAAAGTGAAATGCTTTTACTTCCGCCTCTTCTTAGGCAGATCAGATCAGAATCTAAATTTATGTATCAGCTTGTGTATGTAAAACTTTTTATAGCATTTCAGATTCTATATAAAATGTTTGTTATTGTTTTAGTATTACTTTTACTGTGATCTAATTTATAGACCTAATAGTAGATTTAAGATATATTATGGTGGAGTTGGTAGCATTGCCTACTATTAAACTTTCCTAACACTTCCACTTATAAGACTTTTTATTCAGCAGCTGATAGCATTGCCAGAGCTGAACAATTTGTGCTGAAATTTTACACGTTGCATGGAAAATTTAGCCTTAGGCTGAATTTAACTGGAAAGTATCAGCCAAAATTGTGTAACTGTTCAGCTTCTTCCAAGAATAAAATTGGGAAAATAAAATATTCTTTGTGATTTTAAAAGTATACCGACATTTTCTCAGAGAGCTTGCAAACCTACAGTACAATACGCATTGGGAACAAGGTGAAAAGAAGGCCTTCTTACAGAGAATATTTTCACTGTTTTCCAGCAAATCTAGACAAAGTTTTGCAAGATACGAATTTCTATGAAATCACAGCTTAAATAGGCTCAGCTTCACTTTTAAAAGCCAAATAGCATCAAGTGTCCTCTTAACTTTTTCATAATAATGGGCTTTCAGAAGAAACAGGTTCCTGTTTTCTTCAAATTTCCCTTTTTTGGAGCACAGACATTTCAGTAGGGAAAAAAATAGATGATACAGGTGAGGAAGAAATATGACCTTGAATGTGAAGAAACAAAGAAGAAATTGTCTGCGGTGACTGGAAGAGGAGACAAACAGCCCAGGGAAGGGAATGAAGCTCTGAAAATGTTTGAACAAAGTTTGAAATCTTTGCTGGAGAATGAGAATCAAGACTGTCTGAATTACACGGAATAAGAAGCCCAGGAGAATTAATGCAGTCATGGGAACATGTTGGAGAAAGCGAGAGACAAAGTGAGAAGCAAGGGGTCATAATGCATTCCTTTTAGCTTGCATTGGTCACCCAACTTCCCAAGTCTCATCCTTCTCTGTTGCCAGATAGTAGCTGTGAAACTCATTGGTAATTTATGTGTATTTTCCTCTACTGCAGCTTGTCTCTATGGATGATGTCAATTTACCTCTGCTATAAATTATTAAGCCACTTGACAGCACTCTGCTGAGTTCAGCAATGACATACAATGAAATATCTGGATTTCTTCTACAAGAAAAGACGTGGAAAAGCAGGCCTGGCCAAAAGTGGTTAAGGTAGTTTAAGATGGCACTGCCCACTCTGCCAAAAAGTTTATTATTGTTTCTCTTGTGGTTTTATTTGTCACCACAGTTGGATCGTCACTAGATGAAGCATCAAAAAATGCCTTTTCAAACTTTTCTTGCTGAAAGCTGCTCAGACATGATTGATTTTGTACTGAACTAGGCAAAGAATCCTCACACAATCCATTCATGTCATTTATAACAGTAACCTCCAGCTAGGACATGGCCTTAAGCATAATGAATAACAAAATAATAGTACACAGACCAAAACTCAGAAGAAGAGGAAAAAATAATAGGCCTTAGTTAAATCTTTCGGTTACATAATGGTGTAATGTGCCTATGGAAAAACTGCATATCATTAGAAGAAAAATATTTGTGTGTAAAGAGTAACATTCTAGGATTTGAGTGCCTGATTTTTGTCTATATATTTATTAGAAGCATATTAACATGTTCTGTGTATAAATACACATATCATAGAATCATAGAATCATCAATTTTGGAAAAGACCACTAAGATAATCTAGTCCAACTATCAGACTGTCTCCGCCATGGCCACTAAACCATGTCCCTCAGTGCCAGATCTACATTTTTCTTTGAACACCTCCAGGGACAGTGACTCCACCACCTCCCTGGGCAGCCTGTTCCAATGCATTATCACTCCTTTAGGTACTCTTTTTTCCTAAAATCCAACCTGTACTTCCCCTGGTGCAACTTGAAGCCATTCCCTCTAGTCTTATTGCTGGTTATCCAGGAGAAGAGGCCAATCCCCACGTCTCCACAACCTCCTTTCAGGGAGTTATAAAAAGTGATTTGTTGCCCTTCTCTGGACGCACTCCAGGGCCTCAATATCTTTATTGCAGTGAGGGGCCCAAAACTGAACACAGTACTCGAGGTACTGCCTCACCAATGCTGAGTACAGAGTGACAATCTCCTCCCTGGTCCTGTTGACTGCGCTTTGTCTGGTACAAGCCATACAAGTATTTTGTTGACCTTCTTGGCCACCTCAGCACAGTGCTGGCTCATGTTCAGCTGCCTTTTGATTAGCGTTCCCAGATCCTTTTTGTGAAATATGAAATATTTTTTCATCACATCAGCTTTTCCCACCTGTATCTCTGGTATAAGGAACTTACAATTTTATACTACACAGAGTTCAGTTCAGTATTCAGTTATTTATTTGTGTACAAAGTATCAAAGTAAAAAATGACAAATCACTTGATAATTTTTTTTTTACTTTAACAAATAAACAACAACAGCAACAAAATCTGAGGTTTTTGAAAAAAACTAAGGTTGTTTTTCTTCTACAGTTGAGCCTAAGAGGGTCAATTGCTGTTATTCCCACAATTTGGCTGTGCCTCTCAGCTTGCACATTCTTATTTTGTTGCTCTCAGGTGCTAGTAAAGCTTTCCTTTTCATTTAGTACTAAACACAGAAAACTCAGCTCTATGTAGGTTAATTCTTCCTCTAGCTTATAGGAGAAAGGCTTGAGCAAAACAGCTTATATTTTGTTTTTACTTTCTCCAAAGCTTCATACACTAAGCTCAACAGAAAGGTTTCAGTTACTTGATGGCTCTCTGATTGAGCACCGTTGGTTTGGGATTTTCATAGGAAAATCTTTGCACTTTCCTGAAATGGTGGAAATCTGAGAACAGTTATCAGAGGAGGAAATCACCCACAAGCCTGAGAGCCTGCAGGCTGATTATTAAAGTAGTACTATATGTTTGAGTAGCAATGCCTTTGTAATAAGGCTGTAGGCTAGGCTAAGGTGATATGGATTCAGCCTTTCATTTAAACAGTGTAGATTTAAGCTATTTAATAGCTATTTAAGCTATTTAGAGCTAAAGCCAGGAAAGAATTTATCGAATCACAGAATCGTAGAATCATCTAGGTTGGAAAACACCTTCAGGATCATCGAGTCCAACCATCAACCTGACCTGCTGAGTCCCATCACTTAAACCATATTCTTTAGTGCCATAGCACACAAAATGAGGATTTGGAGGGAACAAAGGATGCAATGCCCAAAAGCCTCCAAAAGCTCAAAAGCACTAGTTTAGCTGGTGCCTGCTATTAGAGCATCACTTGGTTCACCTGACCAGTTTTCAAATATTCAGAAATGTCAAAACTGAGGCATCATGCTGCCCAGTGCCCATCTGGGATACAGAAACAAATAATTTCTGCAGCTAATTCAGAGAGATTTCTAATTATAAGAAAATCCTAATCCTAAAAAAAAAGGACAGATTACTCATTGTGCATTTTGTAGAAGCTGTCTTCCCTTACTCTGTTCAAAGCACTTTTAGTGCAAATTTTAGCTATACTGAAAGGCTCCCCACCTCCGCACTGAATGCAAGCTGTGTACCTCTCTTTGTTCCCTTCTCGACTGTGGATTCCTTCTGGCACAGTGGAAAAGGAAAGGGAAAGCTCCAGCTCTCCACAGCAGAGACCATTTATGGACAATATGGTTAAATACCTTACATTCAGTTGCTATCTGGACCAGTAGTCTCTCTTTCCCGGTAAGTCCTTAAAGCATATTATTATATAGAAAAAGAGCACCACTTTCATCTTCATGACTCCTTATAAAAGAAAAGCAAGAGTCTTATCCTTTCGAAAAACAGATGTAATTGTCTAGCCGTAGAAAACACTAGGCTCTAAAATGAATGGATACACCATTCCGTGGGCTTCAATCCAGTGCCTATGCTCTGGAGGGGGACAGTATTCATAACATATAAAAACTCTGTTCTTAGTTTTTCCTATTGGTTACCATCAATCTTCTCCCCGCTCAACATGCGTTATGTATTTTCCAACTTGTTTAATTTTCCCCCTGCTGTTCAAAGGGAGTCTATGTATTTCATATACATTTATTTGTACTCATAGGATCAGTGAACTAAGAATGCAGTGTCTATAGGTACCAAAGTCTTCATAGTAAACCTATCTGAAAAATTCATAGTCCAAAGACTTATCATTAAATGTGACAACCAGAATATTTACAAAACATATTTCACAGTCTAAATACCCATCTTTTGGACACAGAATGGGAGGCATAAAGGCCCTCTACAGCAGTCACAGCAAAACACTGGCTGGAGCATTGCCCACTTTGCAGTTCTGATTAAACACTTTTCCATCTGCCTGCTGACACCATCCAGCATATTCCACTGAAGCCTGTGCAACTGATTTGCTCAATACTGAACTGGCTAAACTACCTCAATCTATTGTAGATCATCCTTAACATAAATGAGACTACAGAGACAAATATTATACTAGATCCATCCACATTTTCCACTTACACTCCTAAGTGTTACAAATTCCTCACCAGAAGAAATGAAATTTCTATTTCAGCTTCTCTCAACAATATTAGTTATTCTAGAATCATAGAAATGTTGATCATAAAAAACCTTTGAAGTATTCTTCTCCATCTTCCCACTTACAGAAAGGTGGACATCAACGCTGGATCAAGCTGCCCCTAGCCTTCTCCAAATTTGTCTTGGAAGCCTCTAAGAATTGAGATTCTACAACTGTGCAACCATGAGTCAATCTAACCAAAAAAGATTGTCAGTTTATCACTGAATGGAACTTACCATCACAGAATGAGATCTGAGCATACCAAATGGAAAATACTTAGCTAAAACCACCTTTATTCTTCCTGTATCCTCTAAAGCCATTATCTGGGTTCATCTAAAAAACAACAGTCTGAAAACTGTGTTTGAATCATAATCTTTAATCTCATACTATCTCATACTACTAAGAAAGACAAATATTCCAAATTGAGATCTTAATCACATGGATCGAGACAGAAAAGTAGGCTGAGACACTTACAAAGGATTTCCTTGATGTCAATCTACTACACTGTTGGTTGTTCTGGGTAGTCCTAAAAATTGTCCTATCTTTAAATCTCTTTGTCTCTTCTCCAGTAATACCACTGCTAAGATGTTTTAATAATATTTACCTAATTTAGAGTTAAAATCTTCATATGTCATGCTAACAAAAGTCATTAATATCTACTCAGATAAAAAAAAATAGAATTGTATCATCACGTACGTGAGGTACTTATATCAAAAACAACGGCTCAGTTCAATTTATACAGTAAAGAATTATAATAAATAAATAAATAAATAGATAAATAAAAAGCCTAATTTAACTATATTTTTTAAATGCTAAAGTAATAATTACTTCGCTTCCAAATCTTTGAAGAACAGATAATAATACTTAGACACTGAAAAACAGAATGCATGTAAAATTATGAAGACAACAAACTCTGGCAAATTCTCTTTTGCATCATTTTCTCCCTTCTGTGTCTGTATTGTTTATACACCCTTTGGTTCCTCCTTCCCTGACTCAGACATGCATCATCTCTATTTCTGGGAAAATATTATTGACATGTAGTCCTTGGATGTCTGTCACTGGTGGGGGGCAGGGTAGACTATTTAATGCATGGAATGTAGGTCATGTAAAGCTGAGGGCATTCAAGATGTTTTGTTTTTGAACCAGAAAACAGGCTTTACTGGAATGGGAAAATAAGAAATTAGACAGCTTTTTGTGATTTAATTTTAGATGCTTCATTGAAACATCACAGCTGCTTCCCTGGTAATGTCTTCTCTGGAGACAATGAGTTTATGTTCTTACAATGGCTTACTGCTGGTAGGCAAATTGGGCAAAATTCAGTAATTAAGCATAATGCTTTTTCTTTTCTTTCTTTCTTTCTTTCTTTCTTTCTTTCTTTCTTTCTTTCTTTCTTTCTTTCTTTCTTTTCTTTCTTTCTTTCTTTCTTTCTTTCTTTCTTTCTTTCTTTCTTTCTTTCTTTCTTTCTTTCTTTTTTCAGAAATATGGAGACTCATCTCTCATTTTCTCATTCATCTTGAGTGTGCATGAAAGCTGCTACAGACATGCTGAAGCTTAGACACTACCTCATCACCTCCAGCCCAATCCAAGGTGATTGATATAGAGCACTCCACTTTACTAATGAAGGAATTTGGGACAGTTGGAAAGTACTTCACAATTTTTTTCCATTCCAGTTCTTCTTTCTGGGCAGTACTTACCAGTGCCTGCTTTGGGCTTTGGCTCTTCTCTACCCAAAGATGGGCAGAAAAACTCCAGTTACATAACATTTGCCAGACACTCCTCTGTTCTTCAGACATGTTCTTCCTTTTCACCACGTTACCCTAGATCTTCTATATGCCTAATGGCATTTCCTCCCCTCTGTACTTCATCAAATTTGCTCCTCATCTGTCATTATCTCTATGAGATCCTCTACATAATAATTGTGATTATTTTGCATCCTCAACTCTTGCTTCTGGACTCCAAGTTATAACAATATTGCTCTCTCCCTTATCAAACTCAAACAGATACTTAAGTTACAAAGGAGATATTCATATCTTAACTGTCTGTAACTACCTTAGGAAACTCATTTTTCATAGAGTCAGTGGAAAGTAACAATTTTTCTAACTTGGGTACCCTTTTCTCAGTAGGTACCCTTAAATAATCCAAAATAGGTGACACTGAAGACTTAGAAACATTCATGTAGGAAACATAATTTTCTTCTAGGAAAACAGAAACTTCTTTTTCCATGGTTCTGTATTCCTGTTAAATTTTTGAGTAGTGAAAAGGGGTAATGACTTGTGATATAGAAATGTAATGCTATTGGTTCTTGCTAGTAGTCCTTTTGATATTCTGCTCCTGTCCCTCCTCCCTTATTGAGTGATGTGTGCAGAGCATCCCTCTGGCTGCCAGCTCAGGTGTTAGTCATAGCCTGGGCATGATCCTGAACCCACAGCTCCCAACGGTCACTCATGTCCTGAAGTTAGGCTTATACTTCTAATTTCTAACGGTAGCTAGGTGGTTACTGAGGATTTTGAAGACTTCTGAGCCTACTGATGTCCAAACCAATGTTTATACAAATGGGAGGCACAGGATGTTTAATGTCTGTCTGGTACACTTCAAGTGCAGCTGCCAGAAATCATGCAAAACCATGCAGTCCTCTATCATTATTTAATAGCTCATTTGAGAATAACAAGGTGATTCCCTTTTCAACTGTTGTGGCCCAGAAAGCATAAGATTATTTCACTTCAATCACCTACTGACATCTTACAGGAGATTTAGGAACTTGGGGGCAGAAGATTCTGATTGCATGAGTCTAATTTTAAACCAAGCAGCTTAAAACGTCATCAGGAAATAAGAGACATTCTTCAGGAGTTACAGACAAATGTATATTGCAGGTAATTCCTCAGGAAAAAAAAAATAAAAAATTCCTATTACAAATCCTCAAGTTAGTCTGCAAATGTAATAATGTGAAGGAGAGGAAACAATGCCATAGATAAATGACACAGAAGGATCTCTGTACCGGCAATGTGAAAAATTATACCATTCAGTCATCTAAGGATATGCTTTGTTTGGCTATCTCATGTTCAATATAAGGGGAAAGAATCACTAAGAATAATTTTTAAAGTGGCAATTCTTACATATGGTATAGTAGATCAAATTAATTCTTATACAGGCTGGAAGGGAACTATTGCAAAGGGTGACGTAGACTAGTGTGCTATTAAAGAGGAGGAAAAGAATTCACATATAAAAATCACTTCTGAACATAGCATATCCAAGTCCTACACATTTCAGATCACCTGTAATATCCAAAGATAAGAGAACGTACTAAGCTGACATTCAGCCCAGGGGGAAAAAAATTGGGTAGAGGCACTGGTTCAACAGAATGTAGCTGAAAAGATGAGTGAGGCTGTCAGCATATGTTTTCCTGGGTAATTAATCCACAGAGGAGAAAAGTTAGGAGATAAAGCAATTAGGAATGGCTGCAGCAAACTGGAGACAGAAGTGAGAAAGATGGCATCAAACATTTCAGTTACTGACATAACTGTTTTTCATCTATATTTTACCACCTGGGTTGATACCAACAAATAATCTAGCAAATGAGATGTATTAAAGCCTGTACAAAATGTAAGATAAAGCTTAATTTAAAATATAAGTAATTCTGATTTGGCTAAAATATGATACTTAAAACTCTCCAATTGTTAACTTTTATCCTATTTAGTCAGTTGGAGCTTGAAGTGGAATCTTTGAAAATTAACAGATACTCAGAGGAATGAGGATTTTCAAACTACAGCACTGTTGCACATCTTTTTCCACTCATCTACCTGATATAAAACTAATAGATTAAAGTAGGATTGCATAAAGGCTTGAGTTTTAAAAATCTGGAGATGTTATTAAATGTAGACAATAAGCAGTAGCAAGCAAAGGGGGAAAATTCTGCAATTCAAGCTATGATTCTTCTTTTCAGTAACATTTTTGCAGTTCTTCTCTTTGCATAGATTGAGACCCCTCCATTTCAGGCTAGCCCCTCTGTCCACTCTCCAGCAATGCAGTCTGCAGGCATGCTAAGGACTGAAGCCTACAGTCATACATACCCATACTTGGAAACTAAACTTCTTTCAGCTCTAGAAAGGAACAAGTGTGACAACACCAACTGCTCAGGCCTGAATAAGGATGCTCTGAAGCAAAACCCTCGAGCACTTCAAGCAGTCATAATAAAACCGTAGCAGATACACATGGTCTGAAAAGAAGGCATGTCAGAGCTCTAACACCTCTAAGTTGGTGTTTGTATGATGTAGTTAATTGGCAACATCTTTCTTTAAACAATAAATCTGACATCTCTTTTACTTGGCTGGGTATCAAGTGACCCAGCTAAAGAAAATAAGTGCCTTCAAGACTAAAAAGTTTTCAAACTGATAAGGGGCTTACAATTAAAAGAACTTCATGTCAGATTTCACCACAGTGAATGCACGCAATAGATAACTTGCACATCTGTTAATGGCCTCCCTCAACTGCTTCAATTTGTATTATGCTTTCCTCTGAAGACAAAAACCAAAGATTTTTAAAGTTTTATCTTTAGAAACTTTTCCCTTTCCAAATACTGGTTTCTGAAGAAAATAGAAAATGGCTTTCCCTTGGAGGCTCGCTGACAGGAGCATGTCAGTATGTATATATGGCTCTAGGAAATATGTACCAGATCTTGCAAGTTCTTGCCTCTTTTTTCTCCATTTTCACATATAGTTCCTCCATAATAAAGCTGAAAGGCACTGAGATTTCTCCCTGACTGCTTGCAGTGTCTGCACTATGGAATGAACAAAGTCACTGGAGCAGCAAGATTGGCCACGGCTTTCATGCTGAAACTAATGAGGTTCCTGGTATAATTTCTATACCCCCTCTAAGCTGATGCTATAAATAACAACCAACATAGCCTTACATGGCTTGGTTTTGATAAAATTTCTGATGGTGCCAAAATATCGCATTTCTCTGTGTGCCAGATGCTTTTAATAAAGCAGCTTCCATCAAATGGAACTCTGTTTGCATTACTCTCATCCTTCTGAGCTGCTTGCTTGATGGTTACCTTCAGGTCATCTCTTATCTCTTTTCTTGCACTTTTATCTCTGTATAAGCAACAGCATGATTACTCTCTGGAGCCACCCACAAAGCATGTGTACATACAACCTCTTTCTCAGCACATTACTCATTGATTTAGGACTTTGTTCCATCAGTAGAGCCCACGCAGGGCTCAGTTTAGGGAAAGTTCTCTAAAAATTTTCAGTTAACTCAGTAAAATTAAAAAAAAAAAAATAGGGTGAAAAGTGTCTAAAGCTAAAATTATGTTTTGTGTTGTGTCCACCGACCTGCTGCAAAGTGCTGCTACCAGAGCTGAGTCCAGAATTCTGTGCTAGATCTTCAGAACCTGAGGAGCATCCTACTTACAATTATCTTTGGATAGAATTCATAAAGACTCAAGGACCGAGCTTGCATTGTGCATAGTAAACAAGAGTCATCCTTGTTTTGCCCTTATTCGGAGACAACAATTCTTAAATCCTTTTTACCACAGAAACAGAGGTTTCACCATTTTCTCTGTCAGTGTTTTAGTTAAGGGAATTCATTTGGAAATGACAAAGCACAGAATTCAATCAAAGCCTGATTCCATATTTCCTGGGCAAAAGAGAATGTCACATACATACTGTATTGAAAGGGTATGTTCCCTCCTAAACATATTTTTTTGTTTGTTTGTTTTTTCCCTTTAAAAAAGAGGCATTGAATTTAGACATTGCTCAGCTTAGATGACACTTTAGAGTAGTTTCAGTAATGTGATGCAGGACCTCAGTACAGAATCTCAATCAAGGTTTATTTGAGATAGATCCTCAGGCCATATCCTCATAATCTAGTCTGACCAGGTCTTTCATTTTTTTTCCTTGGAACAGGAATCACACTGATCTTTCTTACTCAGATTCTGTTTCTTATTCAGAATGAGGATTCTTTCTTCTAGTGCAATTATTTAGCATATTTATTGTGATTCATGAAACCAATCTGTTGTGAACTTAAAGGTCATCTGTTCTGAATGGAACTAAATCCATTTCCTACGAAGTAAGGAAGAAACTATAGAATCATAGAATCCTTAGAGTTGAAGGTCATCTAATTCAGCTCCCTGCAATGAACAGGGACATCCACAGCTAGAGCAGGTTGCCCAGAGCCTGATCCAGCCTCACCTTGAAATTCTCCAGGGATGAGGCACCCCCCACCTCTCTGGGCAACCTGTTCCAGTGCTTCACCATCCTCACTGTAAAAGACTTCTTCCTTATATTGAACCTAAATCTATCCTCTTTAAGCTTGAAAACAATTAAATGGAGAGGAGAGGAGAGGAGAGGAGAGGAGAGGAGAGGAGAGGAGAGGAGAGGAGAGGAGAGGAGAGGAGAGGAGAGGAGAGGAGAGGAGAGGAGAGGAGAGGAGAGGAGAGGAGAGGAGAGGAGAGGAGAGGAGAGGGAAAAAGGCAGCACAACAAAGCTTTTCCATAACATTTGTTTTTCCATAATATTTGTTTTCCACAAAGTACAAAAGTGAGGCAATTGCTGTTCCTTCCTGCTCTTGATGAGTGAGTGCGACCTGACTACAGCAGATTTGCTGCATGGGGTGGACTGACAGAAATTCCTCATAGCCCACACTGGGATAAGGTCTTCAGGGCAACATCAGGGAAGCTGAGGTGGAGATAAAGGCCTGCATTCAAGCTGGAAGAATGAGCTGATAACTGCTCAGTCAGACAACTTATGTTCACCAGCTTCTACCTCTGTGGCTCTGCAGTTACACTCTAGTCAGTTAAAAATTTTCATAGATGAAGCCTTTTACTATTGATGAGCGAGAAGCAGAAAAAAAAAAAACAACTGTATTCCCACACATAATTGTGTGTTAAGCCATATGCCAGGTACACAAATAATCTCAGACCAGATTCTCAGAGCCTTTGGGAAACGTATAAAACCACAAATCCAGGTTAAGTGTGTATGTGTGTGTGTGTGTGTGTGTGTGTCTGTGTGATTCAATGCACTTCTTCAGAAGTATCTGGGCTTGGACCTTGAGCTTCAGACTGCAAATGTACAGAGGGGTCAGCTGTTGCTCTGAAGAGATTCCAATAGGAAATAAAACCCAATTCTTTGCAACGTATGCAACAGTTACATGTCTAGCTGTTAAAAGTTGTATTTTCATGTTTATCCTAGAAAGGAAAAAACTAATATGAGTTATATCAGAACTACATCAACTTTATTTAGAACTGGAAAGTAGGGTTGTGAAGGTTATTTTCTGAGATCTGATAACTCTTTACTGAAGGATAGAATTTTATTACACAGTGCTGACGATCAGATTAAAGATATTCTATGGGAGCCTTCTAAATCTTCCATTATTGGTTATATTACCTTCTGCATCACCATAAATGGATTTAGAAAAGTAAATGGAAAGAAAGAAAAGAAAAAAGGAAAAAAAAAAAACAAAAAACCCTGATCTCATTGCAGAAGTAAGTAAGCACAGATTCAACATTCAAGGCAACAATAAAATGCTATGGGCTATTTTTTCAGTTTTCAGCCAAAGATTTAAAAAACCTTTCTGAAAAAAAGGTCATCACTAATTGAGAGATTCTCCCAGAGGAACCAAACATCTGTTGTAAAGAAACAGTTGTCACAAATTTGTAGAGTTAAAAAATGTATCTATTTCAAACTCAAATCCTATTTGAACAATAACGTACTGTTGCAAGATATATCATGTAAATGATTTCAACGTGTATAAAAAACGTGTCTCCAGGCTCTATGAGACCAAGGGTTATCACTGAAGTTAAATCTTTTTATTGCCATATCTTACTCCACAAAAACCGTTATGACATTGACTTTCCCACTGGCTCACATTTTATCTTGCTTCAGCATCTGTATTGGAAAACCAGTCCAGTTAGTTCTATGTTTATACATCTAGAGAAGACTGACAAACTCTCAGAGTACTAGAGACCCGGACCAAAAGTTGCTATTGTACTTTATTCTAATTATTCATTTTATCTTGTATTTCAAGTAGAAGGGTAAAAGTTTTGATGTTTTTAGATATGCCTGAATGAGCCTTGGGAAGGAAAAAAAAATAAAAAAAAAGAAGAAGATGAAATCTAGGCTATATCCATGGAACAACGTGTTCTGTTTCTCTTTAAGTACTCCTAGTTACATGTGCTTTTATGTTTCTAACTTCAGCAGCAGCAATGGTATTCTGTCTAAATATCTTCCTCCCTTAGGAAAAGTGCAAAATACTACATCCAACCAGTGACAGCTTGGGTATAACACTGACTCATCATGTATTTCAAACGAAGCTCAAGGCCCCACTCCCTTTCATACATGATGGTCAATATCTGAGCTACGTGTAAAATTCAGGTTACCTAAGCTCTTCCAGGATTTTGATTGTTCAGGGTAAAACTCTTCTGAGTTAATTTAGCTAAAAAACTACAAACCATTGTATGAGCATATTACATTTCCAGACTACTCTTCTCTCTCTGAGAAGAGTATCAGAATAACAAGTTATGACTGAACAGTCACATTTTCAGGGAAGGGAAGGGAAGGGAAGGGAAGGGAAGGGAAGGGAAGGGAAGGGAAGGGAAGGGAAGGGAAGGGAAGGGAAGGGAAGGGAAGGGAAGGGAAGGGAAGGGAAGGGAAGGGAAGGGAAGGGAAGGGAAGGGAAGGGAAGGGAAGGGAAGGGAAGGGAAGGGAAGGGAAGGAGGGAAGGGAAGGGAAGGGAAGGGAAGGGAAGGGAAGGGAAGGGAAGGAAGGGAAGGGAAGGGAAGGGAAGGGAAGGGAAGGGAAGGGAAGGGAAGGGAAGGGAAGGGAAGGGAAGGAAGGGAAGGGAAGGGAAGGGAAGGGAAGGGAAGGGAAGGGAAGGAGGGAAGGGAAGGAAGGAAGAGAAGAGAAGAGAAGAGAAGAGAAGAGAAGAGAAGAGAAGAGAAGAGAAGAGAAGAGAAGAGAAGAGAAGAGAAGAGAAGAGAAGAGAAGAGAAGAGAAGAGAAGAGAAGAGAAGAGAAGAGAGAGAGAGAAGAGAAGAGAAGAGAAGAGAAGAGAACCAGTGCTCCACATTTTGTCTGATATTTTTTCAATTTGATTCTTGCAATGTTTCAAAAGGAACTGAACACTTTTGACTTGTTCAGAAAGACTAAAAATAACAATTTATATGCACCCTAAAGTTGGCTGTATATTTTCCATCTGGTCAGCTGGATCAAATCCAGGTCACCTCTTCACATAAAATTATAGCTAGTATGTGACAAAAATAAAAGGAGTCCAGTTCTCAGCAGTTTGCAATTGTAATCACAAAGACTTGTACCTTGTCTGTATTTGAAAGAAAGAGGAAAGTGACTGATCAATGTCTGGATTTATTTTCTGACTTCTTCGTATTGCTTCTCTGGATTACTACTGGAAACAGCATTCGGTAGTATCTATCAATTTACTTATCCCTACTCCACAAAAAAATAAAAATAAAAAAAATAAAAAAAATTATGTATTGAGGAAGTTACTATTTTCCATGCTAAGATAAATCATTGTTCATGTAGTTTCATTACACAGTGCCAAATGAATAAAACTTGTCTTCCTTTCCCTCCTCTGATTTACAATATTGTATATAGGGAATAACAATGTTGGAACACTTGTTAAAAAGTAAGTATTTCTCAGAATTTTCTGCTCTGAAATGCTACCTTTCTTTGCATGAGATTTCCCCATGCTTTTCTGCTGCAACTATTTGAGAAAGATGGTTTGGCAAAGGGGAGATGTTGGCAGTGGAAAGTTAGAGTTTGTGAGGCTAGAAGCTATTCAACTTGACAGCCTAACCTAAGTGGTGAGGCACATGAAATACAGTTCCAGTATGATCTCTAATGGGCCTTCTGAATGCTATAGTAGCAGGAAGGCTGGATGCTTTCTTGCATCTTGAGGAATCAAGGAAATCGACATAAATCTTCCTCCTGAACACCGGCTTGCTCAGAACTTTTGCCAGTAACCAAATAGCTGCCTGACGAGTTTATACTATATAAAGTGCACAAATTACTTGCCTTATATTAAAGTCACCTGCTAGAATATTATTTTGTGCATAAAAATAGAGAATGCCAGTCCGTTTGTGCACAATCTGCTTCTCCCAGATTTATGAAGCGGCTGACAGGTGACTTGCAGTCGGCCGCTTCCAGCGCACTCTAAAGCTGTCAGCTGTTCCTCACAGTGCAAATACCCGAGCCCCAGGCTTTCCAAACAGCTCCCAGATGTCTCCAACCTTCCAGAATAAAATGCATTGTTAACGTGAACAGATTTTTATGAGGAATTTTCCTGCTCATGGATGTTCGCATGTTGAGTTACTTTGCAGCTGGGTCGTAATGAAGGTTGCTTTCCAAAAAAGCTGACCATTTTGGACCAAATCTGCTGTTGTTGTGTGGATTGTTGTGTAGATAACATCTGTCAGCACAGGCATAACTTCGGCACAATAATGCTTCAGTCAGGCCCACTTCCTACTGGCCACAGACTGCTTGGCTAAGAACAAGCTGGGGACACAACATCTTTCAGGCAGTGGATAGCCATGGGTAAAGCCATGGACATCAAGAACCTCCCCCTTCTTGCCACCATTTTGCTTTTTCAGATAATAGATCAAATTGCTGCACCTATGTATCTAAATATTAATGCAGTCTTGTTTCATAAGTTACTTTAAATATTTCTTATCACATTGTACCAAGAGCATTAGGCCACAAAATATTTCCCATTGCAGGGAAATTTCATTTAGGCGTCTTTTCCTCCAAACCCTATAAAAATGGAGGATGTATTTTGCATTTGGCTGCCTTCAGTTTTTATTCAATCACTGGAAACTTCAGCTCAAAAGTTACAACAGAGTGGAAGATCTATAGTCAAGGCTGAATTTATCCTGTTTTACATAATAGCTTTGGGTTTTTCCTATTATCTGAAGTATGGCATTGGTTTATAGGCATTAAAAAAACAAAAAGGTCCATTGGATATTTTCATTTTGTTTTTTACAATTCTGTCTTTAAATTTTAAGAGCCTTAATACCCTGTTTGATTTTTTTTATTTGAAAGTTGACAAATAAGGCAAACTGAAATAAAAGAAAGTAAAGTAAAATAAGAATCTTTCTTATAAAGGAGAAACAGAACGTGAATTGGAGCCAGGAAAACAAAACCTGTTAGAAAGTGGATGGTGACTTGTCAAGATTAAAATAAAATAAAATCAATGAAATTTTAAATTGTCAGCTAAAATGCAGTCCAAAATAAACACTGGGAATCTTACAGACACCACCCTGGGCAACTGGGCACATTGCCTTTACCCTGCTGAGACACCGAATTCAGACATCTATAAATGCACATATTCACGGTCATGAACTAAGGTTTCAGTGAAGGAACTGAAAACCAGAGAGGAGGCAATGTCCATGTAGATGTCTATCGTCTTGCGGACCACACAGGATCACTAAGTCTCTTTCTTTTTATTAGCACAGAGAGTGTTTGCAATATGATAGTGTAATATTTGCCTGAGTGCTTCATGTCAGTAGTAGTTATCAGTCACAGGTAAGAGATAGGACTGAACAACAAATCTGACACGACAGTCTACAATATATTTGAATTGCAAAACCCCGAATTTTCAAATGACTTGCAGAAAATATTTTATCTGTACTATAATTCATTCACCCTACCCACCTCCTCATTTGGCATTCATGCTTTCATGTGACTCATTCCTGTGGTCTGCACAAAATGAAATCAAAATCAGGCTTTTCTTCCAGGCATTCAGATCAGTTTATAATTTCCAATTTCAGCTTATTATGTGAGCTGGTAAATTATTAGCATGACTTAAAAATCCTGTCACAATCCACCCTTTGATGCTTATTTATATCTTCATCAATTAGAAGGCCTTAAAAATATCAGAGATCTTTTCGTCTTTCTTGGAGCTATTGATGGATTATCACCACAGTTCGAAGGTCTGTAGAAAATTAACACAAACTATTAGATAGTTTTTAAATCAGCTGGCTACAACTTATTGGAAGCTGCTGATAAAATGAGAAAAGGGAAAAAGTCCCACAAAACACCTCTAAATGCAGTTGTCATCACCCTGATTTACTGTTAAACTGCAAAGTATTTCATCACCATCATATGATCTGATTGCCACATTTGGTGTTATCTCACTTGATAATCTTTCTGCACTAAGCACAGAAGGAAATATCTGTCAGACAATGTATTTTCTGCACTACTGACAATACTTTCAGCAGGGTTTTTTTAACTGACAAAAGGGTCAGTAAGGACAGCTCTTTCCAAGTTCTGGGTATCAGGATTAATAACAACAGGTTTTAACACAAGCCACAGAATTCATCTTTCTTCTTTACATTTCCCTAATAAATATTTCTGCAACATCTTCTTGTATATGCATTTCCCTTTTTATATGTTATACATGTATAGATTCACATGTGAAATTAATCTGAGTGAATGCATTGTGTATATTTTACCATATACATTAGCCGGAGTTAATTAGATTTGTGTGCTATGTCATTGTCACCCATGAGATCAGTGCTACCACGAGCTTGCTACCAACAGCAGATGAAACACTAGTTGGACCAGCAAAGTGTGATCATCCACTTGCACAAATTTGGAGGGATATTTTAATATTCACATCATTTGTTTGGTCCAGCACAGACCAAACTTTTGTGTTCACCAATGTATTAATCACGTCCTTAACTTCAAGCATATGTTTTGCATCACAGATTTTAGGATCAGGCTCTAGGTTTCTAAGGTGCACTTGTGCTGGACTCACAAACGGATTGTTCATTAAGTAGGCCCAGCTCCAGTCACTGGAATTCTGAGGAGTGAATGAGTATTAATTTAATGGATAATTAACCTATGTGTGGGGTTTTTTTGGTTCAGTTTTTGAGCTGCATTACGTTGTCAATCATTCTTCTTTCTCAAATGAGCCGGCATGGTGTTTACCAAGGCTCTGGAGACTTCACAAGGAAAATGAGCAGTTATTTTGATTCATTGTTGTAACAGATTGTAAACCTCTCCTCTGTTTTTAGAAACATTTACCATAGCAGCTGAAAAATGATTTTTCAAAATACTATTGCTAGAGCCATGGGATCAGATCTTGGGTTTAATCCAAAACAGGATTTTTGTTTTTAGGGGAGAATTTCAAGCTATACCAACTCTCCACTGTAGCATGTTGCAATCAATATGACTTTCTGTTTGTTAATGTTGGCACAAAAACAGGTGAGTAATTATCAGTGAAAATAAGCTGAATTGTTTTTTTGTACTAACAGCAGAAACACTTCTGCTTCACTTTGTTTAATTACATGCAGTTCTTTCCTATTCCATGTAAATTTAAAAACTGGAAAGGAACCAGATTCTCAGAATGGTGTAATTTCGGTTTAAGATTTTTACTAGAGTGACACTCCATTTTTTCCATGTTTTTAACATATTCCTTTCACAAAAACCTGACAAACTGTGTACAATATCAAAATATAATTGTGATAGCTGTTTTCTGTTTGATTGCATAAGTGAAGCCAAATGTGGGTAAGACCAACTACTCACATCTAGTGTGGGTTTCAGGTATATCATCTACTCAATAACAAACTTCTGTGCATTCCAATAACTGCCCACACACAATATAAAAATGCCTCCTCTCTACTTTTCTCATTCACGTACTCTGTGGGCTCTGCGTTGTAAAATATTCTTTCTGGCTGAGCAAATGTGTTTTTAGGGAGATGAAAACATATTCAAATATTTCACTGTGATTGTAAGTGTCAAGATGAACTGCTGAGGAAATCATACCACCAAGAAAGATGTTTAAATTCTGACTTCTCCTCTAAATCAGGATGCAAAGCAGTGCCGTGGTGTCAGAAATTGCCACACGCATATAAATTTTGTCTTATGGTCAGTCTCTGGCAAATGTGGTACCCATGAGCCACACACAGTGAATTGCACAATCTATAAGGTATTCATGGCATACCACCTACGTCTTTTGGAGAATTTGAACCTGAAAGGCCAAAGGAATGGGTCTGTAAAAGCAAACACACAGGTAAATATCTGCATCATCCATCCACTCTTAATCCCAGGAAGAGCCTGTTGACGCTTCGAGCCATGATCACATTTCTTTCTTCATCTTCTTCACCCATGCTTATAAGGGTTAGGAAGAGCTGATAAGGTGGCTTTTAGGTGCTTTTTAGAGGGCCACTGTGCTTTCCTCTTCCATTTCAGAGCCCAATCCATGCCATTAGGTTTGACAGTGTTAGTAGTCAACTCTGTTGGGTCAAATTTCCTCAGTACTATGCAAAATACATATTGTGTACTGAAAATACTGTCCATTAATAAAGAATAATCTTAGAATTCACAATTCTATTCAGAAAATACTGATTTTATTTAGTTACCTATTTTGTTTTGGGGTAAAGCAGTGCTAAAAGTATGTTTTGCAAATATTACTTCTGGTTAAGGCAAATTTGTAATGCCTACCAGTGCAAAATGTGTACAGAATCCTATTTTCCTTTTCAACACAAATATTAAATTATTTCAGTGGTATAATTAAGTCGTAGTAAAGCTTGATTTATTTTAAAGGGGTGGGAGTGATTTACTGGAGTTAGCCAGACTGCTTTCAAGGGCTGCTCTTTTTTGATTTGCCAGCATTTACTCATGTGTCTTTCTTTTTTCTGCAGCTGCTGTTACAGATTTGAGGCCAAAAAAGCTAAATAAATAAAGAAGTAAAGAAGTAAATAAGGAGGTTCTTCAACTTTCATAGAATGCTAGATTTCTGTTTGTGGTTGTTTAGCCTCACACCAATAACACTAATGATATTGGTTAGCAAGAATGCAGAGAACTTTTCCTTCGAACAATCACATTAGCACTCAGACAATTTATTGCAACAAACCCAGCAAAAATACAGACCGTATGTACTGACATTCTGGTAAAAGGAAATGTGGAACAACAGTTTGTGTTTATCACTGCGTCTCTCATCAATTTCTCAGACTCTGCCCACTGATTTCTCCTCTTCATATAATATCTGACATCTTAAACCACTGAAAAGCTGTAAAGGGCTTTTCAAAACATGAGAAATCCTTTGACTTGCCACACAATTTTTCCTGCTTTCCCCTAAATGTGAGATTTCATTGTAGGATTTATAGGCCAGAACTGCAACATTTTAGCACAGCAGAATGCCAATATTTGACCCCAGAGGAATAACATATTCCAAATGTTGAAATCTTCCTGGAGGGGCACAGCTGCTCATGCCCTTAATGTAAGCCATAGCTGGTTTTCCAGGAGCGTATGCAGCTTGCAGGGATGATCTCCACAACATGCAGTGTGAAACAGAGCATTGGTGTCTAACCAAAAAGTATACAAGCATGATGGACTTTCAAGCTCAGATATTTTTATGTACATAAAAAAGTTTTGATTGCTTAAATTGCGTGTGTGGCTTAAATGTGCTTTTCCTACGTTCCTTGCACCTGGACTTACAGATGGGAAAGAAACAACTTTAGAGGTAACAAGGCTAGAATGATGTGTAATTACTACATTTCAAACTCTGATAACTTTTGTAGATAGCTATATTTTGCGCACATCAGAGTGTAATGAGTTCAACATTTGTGTAAGGCAGGAGCCATTACTTTGTTACCTTCCTTTACAAAATGTATCCCATGCTCTTACAATATCATGAAATATTATTTATTACCACACTCCACGTTTGTTTTTCCTATTGCCCCAGAGCTTTATGAATTACTTCTGATGGACATGAGACAACATTCAGAATTTTTTTACTTATTGGAAATTGGGGCTGTGCCAGGAATCAAAGGCAAAACATTAATTATTCTAAAACCTGCTCTACGATCATTGGGTTAATCATCCCTCCTTGGGATTTGTACAACATGGACATATACATCAGTTATAGTCATCTGTGGCATTCTTTACACAAAGGAGGCTTCATAGTTAAGTATTTTTTGAATATGGTTTTTGGGACTTATTTTGCACTTGTAATTTCTTTAGCCTGATGTTAAGGGACATCTAGACAGGTCGCTGGGATGAAACATCTCACAATAATGTTGGCATTGGTGCTGTAACTTCATATCCTCATGGTGAACGGAGAAGCTAGAATGTAATCTTAAAAAGTATTACCACTAGGTTCTCCAGCTTTGCTGTCTCTCTTTGCCATTTAGAATCTTACTAGTTGAAAGTTTCTTGCTTCTTGTTGTGTATTGGGTTAGTCATCAGGGTTTTGTTTTGCTATTCTTCCCAAGTTGCATCTAGGACTCTAAGCAGTAAATCATCATAGCCAGCTATTTATAGCTATAGAGGTAGAGGATCTCTTCATAGTGGAACACAGTTTCAGATGGAGGCAATCGAGAAGTCATTGAACTCAGCAGCTGTGCAACTGCGTCACCAAGCCCCTTGTGCTGCCCCATTATTTTCCTTGGCGACTGCTTCCATTAAGAACTTGTTTTTTCCTGACTCTGTCTCAGTAGACTGTTTGCAAAGGCCTGGCTGCTGTTCGTTGAGGAAAGAAAGAGTGAGCAGTTGTTTCTGTTATTCTCCAGAGAATTTTACAGGGAGAATGCTGTTTAATATTGATATATTCTTACAGTCTCCAGAGGAGCCCTTTGACTGAGAGGAAGAGGAAAGGAGGCTGGGGAGACCAACTCTGTCTGACCTTACTCTCCAGAGGATAAAAATCAAAAGAGAAAGAATAAATAAATAAATAAATATCCTTTTCTCCTTTTTTTTTTTTTTTTTTTTTTTTTTACTGTCATAGCCTGAAGATCTGCTCACCTGTCCATCCTCTGTGCTGCCCAAGCAACAGTTCATGGAATCATGGAATCTTAAAATCATAGAACCACAGAATATCCTGAGTTGGAAGGGACCCACGAGGATCAAGTCCAATTGCCGGCTTCACACAGCACAACCTGAAAATCAGACCTTCTTTCTGAGAGTGGTGTCCAGATGCTCCTTGATCTCTGACAGCTCAGGGCTGTGCCCGCCCTCTGGCGCAGACCCTTTCCCTAACCCCCAGCTGCCCCTCCCTTGACACAGCTCCATGCCGCTCCTTTGGGCCCCGTTGCTGTCACACAGAGCAGAGCTCAGCACTGCCCCTCAGCTCCCTTTGAGGAGCAACAGCTGCCATGAGGCCTCTCCTCAGTTTCCCTGCTTGTTTGCTAACAGATAGAGAATTGAGCCAGCCAGTAATGTCTTCTAAGTTACTCTGTCTACTTGTGCTGCCTAGGGAAACACCCCATTGAACAACCTATGCAGTTCTCTGCAGTAAAAACCCACCAAGCTGCATCTGTTGCCTCCACCGCTGGGAAGGTCTGGATAAGAGACTTCTATTTGTGGAACACCAAAGTTTCAAAAATAATCTACTGCAGGAAGAGGGATGGGAACAAACACAGACCTGGATGTTTTCTTCAGTCTCCTTCAGATAAATAAAGGTGACAGAAAACCAGGTAAATAAAGGCGATAAAATAAAATAAACATTCTACACCACCATTCCATTCCTTTTTTTAGGTCTTCTTCCTACTTCAAAGCAATCCTCCGACTGTAGTCTGAGGTGTGGGTACAGAAATCATACCCACACAATCCATGTATACAACCTCTAGGATAAGCTCTTGATCTTGCATCTTTGAAGACTAGTTCCAGGGTAGTGGTGTCTAAACAGAGGCAGCATCACCTTCTATATCCAGCAATGACTTAATGTTAAACAACTTTTTTCAACAACCCACTGCCCTTGTATTATGGACTTGAAATGCTCAGCAAAGCACTCCAGACTTCAGAGCTTGGGAAGAAAAAACTCACTCTCTTCCGGATTTCTGCCAAACCAAGAAAGCCCTGAGAAAGAAACTAGCAGTCAAAACAAAATTAAAGGGGTGGGAGACTGCTGTCTGGGATGTGTATGGTGGTGCAGAATAGCTGGTGCAAAACCACTGGATAACAACAGAGTAGCTGAAGAGAAGGGCAAAATACAGAAGTGTAGAACAGCTGTGATGGAAGAAATTGTGCAAATTGCTTTGCAGAGGAGAGCTGGTATAGGATCAGTCAAAACACAGAGACTGCTGGCTATGTGGTTGTGCAGAACAGATGCAGAACAACAAGCAGAGATAGTAAACTGCCATTCTTGCAGAAAGGAGTCTTCAAATGCCTAGTTCAGGCAGCTGTACAGCAGTCTTGATCAAGTATCATGCTTGTGTAATTACATAAAATAAAATTTTTATTTAAATGATCTGTCTCCTGAGAGGAATGTTTTTTTCTTGATATTTCTGTGCTGTTTCCCTTTCTTGTTTTACTTTTTGCCCATAATTTGTCTTCCCAACAGTCTCCAAGCCCTTTCATAAAAGGTGTTTTAAGCATGGTATCATCTCACTCCTGTCATCTGAAGTTGTCTTCCACTTTCTCAGCCCCACAGCAGCCACAGATGTAAAAGGGGTGAGAGGGAGCTTGCTGGCAGCAGTAAGCCTGCTCCAGCACTGTGCAGCTTCCCTGTAGCATGGAAAGCTCCTGAAATGCTCACATCCTTTAGATCACTTTTAGAATCACTGATCTCTCCTCTTCCTTATGTTAGGGATATGGTTTACTGGGCATAATTGGTGGGAGGTGGACAGTTATGCTAAATGATCTGAGAGGTTTTTTCCAACCTTAATGATTCTGTGATTCTGCTGTCTAGGCCTTGCAGAAATAATGAAGTAGTTTTAGAAATCTTTCATAATAATAAAGGGTTTTTGGACAGATGATATACCAGAAATTTTCAACTTGTTGACACAAACTTGACTTATTGACTGGCAGCTATAGCTTCTGCTAGTTTATTTGAAAGACTGCTCTGACCAGTGTGAGAAGGCAAGGGGTACTTACAATTTATCCAAAGGAAATTGCTGCTTTATTTTCTAAAAGAAACTCATCTGATCCTTGTTCCCTCAGAGTAAAAGCTTCTTCGATGCAAAGGCACTAGAGCCTATTATGTGTGCGCGCTATAAATTTTCAGAGATAACTTAGAAAAAAGGAAGCGCTGGTGGAACACAACAGTTTTAGGTGGGTAAGGAGACAACCTTTCTCCTCTCTGTGCGTCATGTGTACAATCAGTACATATACAGAGGTTAGGCTTGGTAAGATGTAAGATCAGTAAGTATACAGATGTTAGGCTTAGTAAAATTGTCACGGTAGAAAGATAATCAAAACAAATAAAAATGCTCACCAGTGTTGTAGGCTCACAGTAAACTCCATAAGAAACGATCTCCAGAGAGAAATCCTTCCTCAGTGGCAGTCAGCCCTTAAATGGCATCTAGGAGAGGTGGAGCCAGGCTCCATCCCTTTCTGGTAGCCCAGGTGAATTGCCTTCACCTGTGCTCCCATGGCTGACTTGTTGCTTGCCTCAGGTGGTCAATCAGAGGTTCAGGCTGTGATCCACAGTTCCCATACACATGCCTAAAAGGCCAAGGCACTCTACGAAGTGTATTGCTTAAACTTAAATGATGCTCTGTCTCTTAGAGACTATTCAATGTTAATGTAATAAGAATCATTAAGCAATTTATTCTGAAGTCATTACTCTGTTTTCTAGAAGCCATACAGCTTTTACTACAATAACAACCACTACAGAAATGACTATTACACTGTTATCTTCCTAACACACACAGTTGGTGAAAACACCGAAAAATTATTAACATGCTTTAACTTGTTAGTCAATGGATAGAGGCAGCCTAGTGCACTTCACAAGCTGTAAAATGGTAATCCTGACATGGCACTAACTTAGGCATAGGCTTGAAGTTAGTCATGACAGCATCCTTCTGCATCTCAGTTACCCTAAGGTCCAGAACATAATTATTTAATTTATTAAATCTATAAATAATTTATTAATTATTTAATTAATTGGAGGACAAAGGAGAATATCCACTTTTTGCTGGATGAGGCTGGGAATGTGACCACTGAGGATAAGGAAAAGGCGGAGGTTCTGAATGCCTTCTTTACGTCTGTCTTTAAAAGTCACACCAGTTATCCTCAGGATACTCCTCTCTCTGACCTGGTAATCTCGGCTGGGGAGCACACTAACCCCCCTGTGATTCTGGAAGAAACAGTCAGAGACCTACTACTCCAACTGGACTGCCACAAGTCTATGGGGCCCAGATGAGATCCACCCAAGAGTGCTGAGGGATCTGGCGGAGGTGATAGCCGAGCCGCTTTCCATCATCTATCAGCGCTCCTTGTTGACTGGTGAGGTCCCAGAAGACTGGAGGCTTGCCAATGTGACTCCCATTTACAAGAAAGGTCGTAGGGAGGATCCGGGGAACTACAGGCCTGTTAGCCTGACCTCGGTACCAGGGAAGGTTATGGAGCAGATTGTCTTGAGGGAGATCATGCGGCATGTGCGGGATGACCAAGGGATCAGGCCTAGACAGCATGGGTTCATGAAGGGCAGGTCCTGTTTGACCAACCTGATCTCCTTCTATGATCTAGTGACCCATCTGGTGGATGAGGGAAAGGCTGTTGATGTGGTCTACCTAGACTTCAGCAAAGCCTTTGACACTGTCTCCCACAGCGAGACAGTGTGCTTCCCTGCAGAAGCAGGCAGCCTGAGGCTTGGATGAGTACACTCCTGGCTGGGTAAGGAGCTGGCGGGAGGGCCGGGCTCAGAGAGTGGTGGTGAATGGAGTTAAATCCACCACTCATGACCGGTGTTCCCCAGGGGTCGGTGCTGGGGCCTGTCCTCTTCAATATATTTATTGATGACCTGGATGAGGGCATCGAGTGCACCCTCAGTAAATTCGCAGATGACTCCAAATTGGCTGGAAGTGTGGATCTGCCTGAGGGTAGCGAGGCCATACAGAGGGATCTGGACAGGCTGGAGAGCTGGGCTGAAGCCAACGGGATGAGGTTCAACAAGACCAAATGCCGGGTCCTGCACTTTGGCTACAACAACCCCAGGCGACGCTGCAAGCTTAGGGCGGTGTGGCTGGAGGACTGCGTAGAGGAAATGGACCTGGGGGTATTGATTGATGCTCGGCTGAACATGAGCCGACAGTGTGCCCAGGTGGCCAAGAAGGCCAATGGCATCCTGGCTTGCATCAGAAACAGTGTTGCCAGCAGGAGCAGAGAGGTGATTGTTCCCCTGTACTCAGCACTAGTGAGGCCACACCTCGAGTACTGTGTCCAGTTTTGGGCCCCTCATTACAAGAAAGACATTGAGGCCCTGGAATGTGTTCAAAGGAGGGCAACAAAGCTGGTGAGGGGTCTGGAACACAGGCCATATGAGGAGAGGCTGAAGGAGCTAGGAATGTTCAGCCTGGAGGAGGCTCAGGGGAGACCTCATTGCTCTCTATAACTTCCTGAGGGAGGTTGTTGTGAGCTGTGGGTCGGCCTCTTCTCTCATGTCATTAGTGATAGAACCAGAGGGAATGGTTTCAAGCTATGGCAGCGGAGATTCAAGCTGGACATTAGGAAGCATTACTTTTCAGAAAGGGTGGTCAGGCACTGGAATGGACTGCCCAGTGAGGTGGTGGAGTCGCCGACCCTGGGGGTGTTCAAGGAAAGACTGGATGTTGTGTTGAGGGACATGGTTTAGTGGGAGCTATTGGTAGTAAGTGAACGGTTGGGCTGGATGATCTTTTAGGTCTTTTCCAACCTTGGTGATTCTATGATTCTATGTTTTTTGCAAACTAGGATGCAAACAATGTAACACAGTGGAAAGGGCTTAGCTCTTTTGGAAAGGAACACTTAACAGATATGACTACATCATTTTTGCTCATGGGGTGAAAACAGCTCTTGTTTTACTGACAACATGGATATCACGCCACTATTAATGGCATGGGAAATGATGTGAGGTAAAGGAAAAGCATTCATTTTTAGGATGAAAATAACCAATCTGTCTTTCAGCTGTACAGCTACAGTCACAGATAACGAGCAAGTAACAAGGTTGCTCTTTTCATAAACAAGTCAGCATAGACTCAATGTCTAGATTTGATGGCAACTTAAAGAGAAGGTTCTAGTTGCCCCAGGAATTTCACTTCGATGCAAAAATCTGTTAAATGAAGATACAACTATCAAGTTTAGTAAGCACAGCTAATGGCAGCAATATTCACTAAGAAAGAAAGAAGATCATTGTGTATTTTAGGGTATTTAGGAAATCCAGATTTAGCCCTTAGCATTTTCTGAGCTGGGTTTATTATACAAGTCTCACAGGCTGTAATTGTAAAACAAGGAAAACAAGGCTAATAGTGCTTCCTTTCTGCTTCTTGTCACACGCAGGCAGAATAGAGCATAACACAATCCCAGCTAGATAGTCACTAAACAACACCAAAGCACATTTCAAGAATATGAAAAAACACAGAGTAAATAAATGACTTATGTGCAAAACATTTATAAACATTGTCTAAATAAGGGCAGAATAAGTATTCCATAGAGCTGTGTAGGAGCCCATAGCATCAGGGACTAATTTTCTGTAAAAAATTCTCTCTTGGTAGAGTCTACTCCCATTTGACGTACTAGGGAGGGTAGAAAACACTTTAAAAAAAAAAAAAAAAGATTTACACCAGCATTTTATTTGTGTAAACTTTAATCTCCTTACAGTAGAAACTTATACAGTACAAGCCAAAAGTAGTGTAACAATTTTACAGCAAAGCTTACCAGTAAAATGCAAAACTAATTTGTATCAAAAAACAAACTGTGCACTTTCTCAAACTTAATTTTGTTCAGCACATTGTTTTGATTTATATATAATAAGGCATTAATTCTATAAGAATCATTTACTATATTCCAAAATTGCATGACCTAGGTGTAACACTCTATAGCCTGATACCATTTTTGTTCCTTCCGATATTTACAGATTTAGTCTGCCTGCATTGGTATGTAGCATACAAGCACTAAGAACACACACAAGCTTCACCAATATTAGTTTCACATTGAAAAAGATATATATATATATAAAAGCTCAATTGCGATAGCATGTATCTGCATGACTAATTTATGAATATTTTCTTCTGGCAGGATATTTCCTCAATTCCAGTTGTATTTTGGTCTTTCTAAATGAAGAACTAAGCCTGCTCTAAAGTCTCCTTAAACTGGAAGTGGAACCCATTTCTTTCAGCTTCCCAAACCTTGCTTTCTTCCTCCTCCCCAGAACACCAGTCTTAATTTGCTTTGAAAGTTAATTCTGCAATACATGGCATAACTGAATTCATTCTAGCTACTATGTACAGAAATGGCTCAGGCAATTAAGTTAGTCCACCTTGTCATTAGTCAAAACAAAGTATAATTACTGTAGCTGTAAAGGAGGTATCTAGTGTTCCAGAGTAAGTGTGTTTAATTACGGTGGGAGTTTCCTCAGTTCTATTTACATGACAATTTCAGGCTCAATGTTAAATAGTAAGTCATCATTTCCTCTTCGAACTTCAAGTAGTAGAGGTGATTCATTCATCACAGCCTCTTGAAGGTCACTGGAAGTCATCAAAGGACGCCCATTGACTTTAACAATGATATCTCCATCTTGGATACCTCCTCTGCAAAGAAAGAAGAAACAGACAATAAAGAAAAGGTACCAAGTCTATTTACCACCTCTTTGGCAGTTGTGATAACTTTTTATGTGTTTTAGTTTCCTTTAAAAGAGGATTTTCACCCTTCTGACTCTGTTAACAGAGTTCTCTTGCATCTTCTCAATAATTCCTGACATAATATTTAGAAATGTTATTTTCCACATTTTCTGAAAGGTCTCCTCCTCTAAGCTAAAGCTTTGTTGTAGACAATAGTTCAGGCAATGTCTTATGTGAATGCCTTATTCAGGCTAGAGTAGAATTTTAGCACACAATTTTTTTCTTTTTTTAAACCCAAAAGCACAATTTTAAGTTGTTTAAATACAAATCAAGATTGCCATAAAATATACTTGAATATGAACAAGAGTACTGCCTACTAGTATTTATTTGGAGATTTATTTATGAAGAAAATAAAGCGCTCTACACACCTATGAGAAGGTGAATTTGGAACAACTTCATGCACGTAAATTCCACTTCTGACATCAGGAAAATCAGCATTATTGTGTTTCAATTCTTCCACCAAGCTATAAGAAGAAATACAAAGGGTTTCATTTCACTAGAAAAAGTAGGAGCATTCAGAAATTCTTATTTGCTAATATATTTATTCTTAAATTTTCGTGATCAAAAATGAACACAGCACAGAGACAATAGCACTCTCTGACCTACATGCTAAAAGGACCAGACATTCCTGTCCCAAACAATTAACACTGGTAATAACTTAGAAATTTGTTCATGTTTTTACTTCTTTCATCTTGGACAATACTCTTAATTTGTCTTTATCTAGAGCATTATTGCTTTTGACAGCATCTAGCATCATACAGGAGATTAGAACTGTGAATTTTCCAAGGAAACTACAACTTCCTTAATTTTTCTGCATATACACCTTTATAAAGAAGACAGAAACAAACTGCAAAATAGGGACCCTAAAAACATCCTGTCATTTCTGAAAAAATCACATCATTTGTGTCTGTGTACAATGTGGGCTCAGGCCCACTTTGAGAGAGATTTAAACTAATGCTGAATTAGTTTGCTGCCCATCATGAAAAGCTGGAGACTCTCAGATGGAAAGAAAACTGAAATGACTGCATACAGTTTAACTTCGCTTTAGTTTTTATTGAGGAAGCTAATACTTAAAAGACAAACAAACACAGCGAGAAAACTTGTCTTTTCCCAAAAAAAAGGCCTGCAGATCTTGCACTGCTTCATTAGACACCACAAAACCAGTGAAATCTTGCATCGTGTTCATAACATAGTTACAAGAAAATCATTCAGAACTCCTCATTGTTGGTGGTGATCCAGAGATCTTAATACCATTCCACTGATTTATTCCAGCTGAGGATCTGACCCTTTAGGGAGGACTGAAAGAGTAACTCAATAAATAAAGAAGGCTTTACTACAACACCAGCTGGAAATTGTCTTGTTTAATTTTGTAGCCTACTGCCACTTTGGAACTATGCCTACTGCTGGGAATGAACCCTCATCTGTAATTCCAGCATACATCCAGGTAGCAGCAAGACATGAAGCATTAAGAAAAAGAAAAGAATATAGAACTGGAGGAAGGTGTCCCTATTCAGATTTTGTTGATATGGGAGCACACAGGTTTGAACTTTCACAACTACTTTCCTTCCAGTTAATGGTTAGACAAAATCTCACATCATTTGGGCACTACTGTTACTGATAAAATTGCTACAAAACCCTCAGAGTCACCTGAATGCAGCAGCTTGTTTAAACAACACCTAAAAACTGCTGTCATTCCAGACATGTTTTTCAAGAACTTAAGGAAGTACTCAGGCCCTTCCTAATTCCCTCCAGATTTCACACGTTATGCACAATCATATAGATCACCTCTCTGAGATACTTACGCAGGTGTGATTGTCAGCATTCGGATGCCAATGAAACGCTTTTTGCTATCTGAAAAGAACACAACAGGTGTTTAAGAAATTCAGGCAAACATGGACAAAATAGCCACTTCGTTGACCCAAGTACCTGTCTATTGAAACAGAAAGTATTTTTAAAAAAATCTGATCAGAAATCATGCACATCTACACTAAGGTCACTTATTTTGCTTAATTCTGGTATACAGAATGACAATCTTGCTCCCTGCCAATGAGAGTAAGAGAGAAGCTCATTTATTCTATGTAAGACCTTTCCTTCAGGAAAAAAAATTCATGAATTATTATCAGATGACTTCAGTAAATGGAAGACCTTATAACCAACTGCCGCTTCTTCTGAAACTGGTCAAGACAATGTAATCATATAATGTTCTCACTATAACTGCAGAAACAGGATTAAAAAAAAAAAAAGAAAAGAAAATTTCCAACTTTCAGAGAAAAAGACAGTCTTATAAATAGAAAAGTAAAAGGATCACACCAATTTCTATTCCAAAGAGTGAAAAACAAGATTAAAAAAAACAAACACATAGGCATTACTCAAGACTCTATAGAAATTTAAATGGTAGAGATTCACTCCGTCAGGAGGAGAGCCGCATTTCTGTAGTCGGCTTTTAGTAGTCATGATACCACACAGCTGTTTAATGAACAAATGCAGTTCGATGACTTCCTGGAGTGCTTCAGTAGTTAGTTATATCCGGTATGAAACAATATTTCCCTTATTTGTTCCAGCATAACTATCCCACAATTTCTTTGAGTTTCTCTATGTTCTCGAGTGAGGAAAAATATTGTTAAGGAGATGTATAGTTTCCTCTAACTTTTGTTCTTTCCAAGAAAAACAGTCCCAAGTAAAAGAATTAGCCCTAAATCTTAAGAGCGTTCAGTACTCCCATTAATGTCACCAAAAATGCTGAGTATCAAAAAATGGTATTTTCTACACTCTAGACAGTCTTACGTCTGTAAGTCATCTCTGCCTTTCCTTGAAAACTTCTGGCTATCTTGTATTTTCTTCTATTAGTAAAACTGTGATCAAAATCTCACGCAGCACTATTACATGAAAATGTAGTCTCAAAAGCATTGGGCATGGCCATGAACACTCATAATTCTTCCCAAATCTACATGGCAAATACAAACACTTAAATACAAATGTTCTTGTTTATTTTAAAAAGCAAAACATGGTAACTGATACACAAAAAAAATAACTCCTCCTTTCTGTGATGTTAGGCAGTTAAACGAAGTTGTCTCCCTGAGATCACAGTCAACCACATGGATAAACACTCTGCAAACAGTTTATTGTCTGTATTACTCAGTTTGCTGCTGGTCATCACCTGTGGGATATTGAAGCATGAATATTCTGGGGGCTGAGTTCAGAATGTTTACATGAAGGGAAACGGAAATAAGAAAAGGGACAAGAGAAACTGATCTGGAAGAAACAAAACAACAAGGGAAAGAGCTAGGCAAGAATGAAGAAACACTGTGTTAATAACGCTGATCTGAAAGGGAATTATTTCCCCAGTGGCTAATAACGTAAGCAAAAAAATAAAGCATTGGAAAAAGTAATCTGGTAACTACATACTCACTGATAAATAAAGGTCTCATTTCACCTTTATCTTTAGGCAGTTTGATCTTATTATACCTTTGTTTATTCAAAAATCACCTTTAGCCCACTCTCTGCAACAAATTTGACACACTTCAAATAGTCTTTCACACTTTATGAGTAACAGTCTACTGTATTAAGTGAAACTATTAGCTGTGAGCTATAGAGTTATTCTGAATGCAGAATCTTGATTTCTCCCCTCCCCAGTCCATGTCATTTTGGACATAAGAAAGCTTCAGGTAAGAGAGGTTAAGTAAAGAAAGCTTTCTTCCATTTGATTTAACCCACGTCAAATATGTTATACAAAGTTTTCATCAACAATAAGTAGAGAGATTAAAATTGATGACTTCATTGTAAGTTCCAGTTGAGACTGAATGAGCATAATAAACCAGTTGTACTATTTTAACACAAGGGGCCTTATGGAGATCACATTGGATGTATTTATTCTTTAATATTTTATCAAATTAATAATTTGCTGTCTTCCATCCTAGAAGATCTATGTCAAACACTTTCTAGTCTTATTGTTCTGCTCATGTCTAAACTAACTAAAGGAATAGATAACAAAGGTAAGACTAAAACTGAAAAATTCTTATCCATTACCAGCAAAAGGCAGTGGTTTAAAAAAAAAAACAAAACAGCAAGATATAAATGGGTATGTGCCAATATAGGAATTCCTAACTGTAAAAGAAGTTGATGTTATTACTTAAATTCAAAATTAGCTAAGAATTTCAGACCTTTCAAGCAGTAAGTATACAGAATGTAGAAAACTGCTGGTCAAAAATACATGAGAGAATATTATGCATCATTCATACTCAGGAAACACAGAATGTTTAGATAATAATTATCAATGCAAATAATTAATTTAAGTGCCATTCTCTCCAAATGTTTCCCCCTCCTTTTCCTGTACTTAGGTAGGTCACACTTGCAGTTCTTACATGTATGGACCTTCAAGAATGCACACCACCTATATAAAATTGGCAGTTATCTGATCAGCTGAGATTTAAAAGACTAAGGGTCAAATTTATTAAATAATATCCTGAACATTTCCTGTATGATAGAGTTAATCTGGAAAGAGATTTTAGAATTTTATCATCCTCAGGCAATGCAATATTTAGAGCAAAATGGTAATACCCTTAAACTTACTTCTATGACCTAATTGTACCATAAGGGCGGATCCCACTGAAATTACTGAAAAGTAGTTGAAGTGAAATAAAACATGATGAAAGCATCCCAAAAATTTTGTTTACATAAATTCCTCATGACAAGAAATAATACAACAAAAATGAAAAGTACTGCTGAGGGCCTAAAAAATGCAAAATTATTTTCAGATATTATGAAACTGTCTGCTAGAAGTTCTCTTCCTCTATGCATCAAGAGCTCTAAATGATTGCTTTTCTGAGGTACTTCAATGAGTTAAAAACAAAATCACCTGTGCAAAGAGTATGTCAAGCACTGAAAGTTACTAATGCTAAGAGTAAGTGTGAATCCTTCTTTGATTATGCAGTAATGAGAAGGTTGAAAAAAAAAAAAAAAAAAAACACAAGTAGTACATGCAAATCACAAGATAAACTGAAATCTTTCACTTTTAAGAACTGCATAGGTAGCATTAGTTAGCAGGTTCACCACTCTGTAGAAGCAGATGTGCCTGAGGGTACCTAAGGGAACAAGGTGGCTTGTTTCAATGGTGACATATCCACCTTCTAGCCCTAACTATCAAGAATCCACTGACTGGTTCCACTGGTGCTGAAAGTCCATTGGTGGACTTCCACTGGGTCTACTTGCAGACATGGCCCTAGATAAACCATTACTCTTCCTTGTAATCTTCCTTCCTACTCTTTCCTTCCTTGAAATGAGCAGTTTGATTCTCTAGGGCATGATCACCACCATTACACATTGCATCTTTCAGAAGACAACAAGAATTATCAGTTAATCACCTACACAAATAAACAATTTTTGGACTTGTTGGCTGAAACAAAATCATGTCAGCTACCTTGAAATGCATTATTAACAAATATTTCCATCAGCTTATTTTTCCAAATAAACAAGTGAAGACAACTTAATTTGGGAAATGTAGCAAAGATCACTCATGTCCACAGAGGCCCTTCGTCACAGATTTTTACAGGTAATGTCTATTGTTTAGGGGTGTGAATAATAAAATGTCACTCCTATTTCTGCGAAGCTGTCTTCTGTTTTCATGTCCAAGGCATTCTATATTAGAGTAATTAGAAAATTACTAAGGTAATGCTGAGTTTTTCCAGTAGTAGGACCCATGCCTTTTTGCATTTCATTGACAAGTTAAGATAATGATTGACAGATGACAGCATCACTGTTTCTTGCAGGCTTTACCTTTATTTTGTTTGTCAAGTGACTCTGTGAGGAACTGAGTAATGCGGTCCGATGGAATAGCAAAGGAAATTCCAGCTGTAACCTTCAAAGTGTTAATTCCAATCACTTCACCATCCTGTTGGGAAACAGAACTCAATTAATATGCTTTTAAGTGACAAGGTTCAGCTCACTTCCTAGCATTTCATTTTAAAAGCTAGCATAAGTAATTCTGGAGCACTGTAATCACTTAAGAAATAAACATTACTTCTAAGGGAGGATCTGGGTTCTGACTCACAATCCTTCTCACATTTAACCAAGTTGATTAGAGAGATTACAGTACAGTTTGTTCATCCAAGGTCCATCCAACCACTCAGCAAGACGTTCCCTCCGCCAAGCAGGTGGTGGAGTCGCATCTATCACCACAGCCAGAATTCACAAACTGCAAAACCAGGGCTGGTTTTAAAATCAGTTATATAGATTGCCCAGATCTCATCTTCGCCCTGCATCCCAGGTTTCAGAGTGCGAAAGAATGTAACTTCTACAAGAACATATTTTTCTAATTGCTGTATAAAGTTTCCTGTAGCCTATAATGCAACATTTCTCAAAGACATATGAACTAAAACTTAATTTGCATTGTTTCTATTAGCCTCAGGTTATCTGTCTACCATTAGCTTGAATGACTAAGAAACTATGATTATAGATATAATCGATGAACCTTTTCAAAGAAAAAGTCTCCCACTTATTTCAAGCAAGCTCTTAAAAAAAAAAAAAGTCACCTCGACTTACCAGATTAACTAGAGGTCCTCCAGAGTTGCCATACTGTAAAAATGACATAAGGGAACAATAAATTGGTGCTTTACTATCAATAAACTACTATCAGGAAATAAAAATTGTACTTGAAGCAGCATTTTGTTTTTAAGCAAATGAAAGAGAGCAAGGCATTTCTTATGCTGCACTGAAGGACACAGTTCTGATGGCAGAAGATTACAAGTAGGTCCTACCATATTTGTTTACACCTCTTATGATTAGATTTCTTTTTTCTTTTCAGTAACAGGCCTTAAATTACGAGCAGCAGCTTAACACTCAAAAGAGTTCTGCCTTAAAATCAACAAGAATCACTAAGTAATTAATATGAGTGTTTCAATTCTGCTAAATAATGTTAGAACAAGATTTTAAGGAGTTTTAAAGTTATATTTCACTAAGGTACATTCAACATATGCAGAGTTCTGAAACAGTTCTATTAATCACTTTGTAACACTATCAGTCTCTCTTATTCTCCACTGGAAAAGAACACAGTGCTTTGCAAGTTTAATCACAGAGCATTGCTATGAGGTAGGTACTACATAAGGACTGATTTAGTAAACACAGAGATCCATACCCCTCTAGGGAGAGCAAATTGCAGCTCTGAGCAATCTGAAATTACCTAATACCTAATGGCCTTCAAAAGAAACATCGAACAGGACTACAGGAAGTGGGAGATTGAGAAATTCCTTGTTCATCTTCATGTTGGCTCAAGAAGTTTGTTTTCGAGTGAGGCCAGAGTTTTCAAGTAGATCTCCTGAACAGCCAAAAGCAGCAACTTACCACTCAAAATAAACCAAAGCTAAGTGATGCATGATAGCAACATGAGCCATATAAACTGTTTACACTTAGATAGCACTGGGGAAAACTTACAGATTCTCTTAAGAATAAAACAGACATTAAAGTTCTAAAAACATATTTGAAGTTTGTGTCTAAACAGAGATCGGTTTCTTATATTGTATCTTTCCAGTGATCAGAAGCCATACACTCAATTTTTATGTCTCACACACAAAGGAATTGAAATTGACTTTTCAGCCTTCCTCAGTTATCATCTCTCATTCACTTTTCATCTGTTTGAAGGATCTTCTTACAGAAGGAATTTTGGTATAAGCAGTACAGCTCCATTTAGGAACTTATGGCTGTGTTTTCTCCTGCTCCATGTTCCTGCTGTCCTAGCATTTCTCAGAAGGCAGCTGCATGCACATTCCTACAGGAAAGTCTTGGCTGAGCCACAGGAATGCTCTGAGTAGACCAGCACTCTAACTCCTCCCATTCTCAGGAGAAAACTAATGCATTAGCTAAGTACACAGCATCCCTATGCCAGTGACTATATCCATATTTTGTGGTTTCAAATGGCAAAGCAACTCGTATGTGTTGTCATTTTCCTCACCTCCTTTACCATCAATATTCCACTTGCTCAAGTATCATCCAATACACTCTGCTAATCTAAACTTGCTCACTAGCTTTTGAGGGCAGTGAATGCCTAAGAATATGCAAGAAAACAGTTTGATCTGGAAGAACGTGAACAGGCGTGAAGTCAAGAATCCCACGTTCTAATTTCTTCTCTGCAACCAAGTCAGACTATACTCCCAAGTAACACATTTATCTTAAGTTTTACTATCTTCTTTTTACATATTAAAAAAACTAATTTCAATTCAGTGTCTTCAGAGCTTCAGCTTCTGTATTATTATAGAAACTTTTTGAAAAAGCAAATTTTTATGCCATCTCTTAGCACAAAGATATATTTACTCTTATGTTTTTTTCTGCTCAAAACTTCTCTCAACTGTGAGAATAAGCATGTGCCAAGAGCTTTGCATGCATAAAACACTGAGCATGAGTTTTCATGTGAAAATTGGTATTGAGGTTCAGCAAACAAATGCTGAAAACATTTTTCTTTTAAAGTCTAACAGATTTAAGATGTGAAATGTCATGCCATTTTCTACCTCAAATATGCATGCAGTGCTTTTTAGAATCGCTACAAGTTATATACACATCCAAGTATCCCACTGAAGCATTTTCAACCTCTTCTGGCTGCTCTGAAGGATATTGTTTTCATGCATTTCTATACAATGTGCAATGCTAGAGGGATGTTTAACTCTATACAGGATTTCAAATTTTATATAATTTTAAATCTAGATTCTTATATGAAGTGTGTGACGCACAAAGGGAAAATAAAAACAACAGCCCCCTTATCTCCTTAAAAATACAAGAACAACAGAAAGCCCTCCTTAAGATCTTACCTGGCTGTCCTGTCATTAAATTCTAGCAGATGCTATGAACTTGACTGCTCCATCTGGTTCTAATGGATGGAGCTGAAAGAAACTTTTGCTCTATTCTACAGCTTGCTGGACCAGACCAGCTGAACAAGCATAGAGAAAAATGTGTTGGTTTACTGCTGGTCTATAGAATCACACCTTACTGCAGAAGATTTACAGAATGAGAGGGGTCTGTCACACATAACATCTTTGCAGACAACAAGCTCATAGAGGTCCATTTTATTTAACATTCCTTTCACAACATTAATGCCTGAACAAAACTGACAGGCACTGCATAGTCTTCTATAAAAATAAGAGCCTATCATTGATTTCAAACAAAGCAGCTTTTATTTGGTGGATTCATCTCTCTGCTGAATATGTGGGTATTTCAAGGTCCCAGAACTGTGAAGCTCAGCTTCTCACATACCTAGTACTTACATTGATAATAGCATCTGTCTGAATGTAATCCATATCTGAGTCCCGCAAGCCAAGTTCTTTGCCATCTCGCTGAGCAGTGCTGACAATACCTGTTGTCACAGTGTTCTGAAGGGCAAATGGGCTTCCAATTGCCACCACAAATTCTCCTGGTCTTAGATCAGCAGAGTGCCCCAGTAACAATACGGGTAATTTTTTCTTAAATACAACAGGAAAAAAAAAAAGCTATCATTAGTTTGTATTGAAAATAACTTGTCTAGAAAGATTAAAAAAAACTAGTTGGAAGTTAGGAACATATACTTTGCATTATATTAATGCATCTCACTAGAACTGCCTCAAACCATCTTCAGAAACAAAATGCCATCAGCATTATCTTCCAGTTTCATCCAGAAAAATGCTAGCAAGATTTTGAACAAAATTTCCCTATTTTCCAGTAGATTCTTCCCTCCTCCTCCTAGAAATAACATACAAGCCTGCCACTTCTTCTACATAAGCTGCCAGAAAATGTACTGGACACTAAACGAGTAAGGAGAATGGCCTGCATCTTCAGTTAAAGGTAGCCAAACCTGGCCACATGTTAGCTGAGCTGCTTTTTCTTTTATAACAGCTCACAGAATCATTTGAATTAGAAGGGACCCTTAAAGGTCATCCAGTCCAGCTCCCCTGCAAGGAACACTTACAGCTAGATCAGGTTGCTCAGAGCCCCATCCAGACTGACTTTGAATGTCTCCAGGGATGGAGCATCCATCACCTCTCTGGGAAACCTGCACCAGGGCTACAAACTTTGTCCTTACATCCCATCTAAAACTTCCTCTTTTAATTTGAAACCATTTCCCCTTATCTATCACAACATGCCTTGCTAAAGTGCCTGCCCTCTTCTTTCCTATAGCCATCCCCTGCAGAGAAGACAAAGTTATTCAGTTCTAAGATAGGACAAAATTTCCAGACCTATAGAGACAATTTGTTCAGTACGTTATCTCCAGATACATTTCCAGGGAATCCTTAAGCATATATTCCAGCCAGTACGTCTGTACTCAAGGAAACTTAGATAAGGTTACCAAATTAATTAATTCAGCTCTTTATACCACTCACCTTAGGGTGGATCTTTATTGTCGCAATGTCAGATTTCTTGTCAATGTCTCTGATGGTTGCTTCATATGTATCTCCATTCTGTAGCTGTACTTTCAACTGCTGTCTCCCTGATATAGCATTGGTACTTGACACCACGTGTGCATTGGTCACAATTAAACCAGTATCAGACATAATAAACCCAGATCCACTGGAAAGTGGGACATTTCGACCAAACAGAGGGTGCCTATACAAGAAAGAAGTAAATGTAATTCATAAGAGAAACATAACTTAGAGAAGATCATATCAGAGATCATTTACACCACCTTTCAGCCAATAGCAAAGCATTTGATGACCAACATTAAAATCTTCACCAAAAAAAAAAAAATTGATGCATCTCTTTCTGAAAACTGCACACTGATTTTAGTCAGTGAGACAGGAACTGATTTTTTTTTTTTTTTTGGAAAGCTTTGTCCTTTTCCTTTGATTTCCGCGTATTTCTTTATTGGTTTCCTGCAGAACAGCTAAATGACAAAAACGGAAGGAAGAGGACCCATCTGACCCAAGAGCTGTTTCTTCCATGTGAGAAAAAAATGACGACAGAAAATTGTAAAGCTGATAAATGGACTGATACTCTAATGGGAAAAATTTTGATGAAGAACAAAGAAGGAACCTTGTAGCTAGGCAGAGGAGCAAATAAAGAGGAGACATCTGAGGAAATCATGAAGCACAAGGGTAGGCTGGCAGAAAAAGATGTCTGGAGACTGAAAGGATTTGGAATGTAAAAGACAAAAGAAATGAAAAACACTAACAATGGGTAGATTTGGTGGAGAATGACACTTGCTGCAATACAGACAGTTAGGACTTTATAAACTGTTTAGAGTACTACGACTTTTCCATGTGAACAATTGCTGTAATGATCTTAGATTTGTTAGGGGAACAGAAAGTGCTGCAGAAGATGAGAAAAGGTCCATAAGTTCTTCCTTCTTTCAAGATGTGATCCTTATTAGGAAATTATTTGAAAGTTCTGGACTATTCAGCAGTAAAGAACTGGAGTCAATCCCAGGCAGAAGGCAGATATTACAATTAGCACCCAGCAGGCTGCTGGACAAACTAATAAAGAAAAAAAAAAAAGCCTTCATATAAAATGCAAAGATCTTAAAAATATTCATCTGTAACATTCTCACAAAATACCAATCGTGTACACAAAGTCCACGTTCCAGAAAAACTGACTAAATGTTAATAAGTTAAAACTCTCTACTCAGCTTCAGTTATGCTGTATGTCTTGGACAGCAAATTTAGCACATTTTTTCCCCTATCAGAAATCATTTATGGATTTTGATAGGTTACAGATAGTCAACAAGCTGCCTCTTCATGTTCTCCCTGACAAAATAAAATCAACTGACATTAGATATCATTGAAAATGGAACAACCAACAAGGTGATATATTTTTTCAGTTTGTTTTTGGCCTTGATTTTTAAAATTCTGAAATAATAAAAATAATTGAATATGCAAACATTTTAGTTATTTTAATCAAGAATGAAGACACATCCAAAGATGAGATACATATTTTGTATGTAGAGCACTCTAAAACCAGTACAACTTATCTACTAAACTGGAACAGAACACACAAATTGGTAATTGTACTATTCATGCAATATCTCAATTTCACAATCTTTAGATCTTCCTTCTCCAAATAAATGAGTCTACTATGATGTTTCAGAGTATTTTGTGAACATTAGAAACTCAAAAGCAAAGTCAGTACATTGTTCTGTTTAATTGGAAAGGGAAGAAAGGAAAGTATTTGTAGACTTTTGTAAAACAATGCAATTACAACTCAAAAAATTAAAAGAATTACCTGAGAAAAAGTTCAATGTGCACAACTGCAGGTGCAATCTTTTCCACCACATCTGCTATGAAGTTGAATTTGTATCTTGGACTGCTGGACTGTAGGTGACCTATACTAGCAGAAAGAATTGGATATGTTAGTAAGACTGTACCCTTTTCACCAAGCAGATAAGATTATTTGAAATCTGTTTCTCCTACCAAGACAGCTTTCAACTAGATACTGGAAAAGGTACTAAAGACGTTAAGATTTGTTAAAAACCTTGTTTTGTTTGATCCTTAAAAAATTAAACAGCAATATTACTTGATTATAATTTCTTTGACTTTCTTAGAAGTCTTTGTCCACAATATTTTTCACAGGACAGTGATTAATTAGCATATAAAATGCATAGAATCATAAGGTAAGTCAAGTTGGAAAGCATCTTGGGAGGACTCTGGTTCAACCTCCTGCTCAAAGCTGGATCAGCTACTAAGGTAGACCAGTTTGCTCAAATGCTCTGTCTAGTTGGAACTTGAAAACCCCCAAGAACAGATACTCTATGGACTCTGTGGGTACTTGTCCCACTGCTCCAATGACCCCCATGAGATAGAAGTTTTTCTTATAGTCTGAATCTTTCTTGTAGAAATTCATGTTTCAACTCATACCCATGGTCTCTCATCCTTCCACTACTTGCTGCTGTGAAGAGCCTGGCTTCACTTTCTCAATAACTTCCTCATGAATACCTGTTGTTAGGTGCTCATGAAACTCTTTCTTCTCCAGGCTGAACAAGAACAAGCCCTGTTCCCTTAGCAGGCTCTCACAGCACATACACTCCCATCCCCACAATCTTGGTGGCATTCTGATGAAGTCACTACAGTTTATTAAAGTCTTTCTTGTATGGAGGGGTCCAACAGGATGCAGTTTTCAAGATGTGGTCTAACAAGTGCTGAGTAATATTACTGCAGCAGTTGAGAACTGCTTTTACAGCCCAAGTTTGGATTTTTTGAAATAGATACACTAGAAACTTGCTATAAATGATAACCTTTGCAACTAAAGAGTTTGGCAAGCTCACATGTAAGCTGTCACAAGTAGTTGAACACAGCAATAGTTTACTATATAATAAGCATTCATCTGATAAAGGTCTGTGCAATACTAGGTCAAACAGCATTATACACAGTAATTAGAAATACAGAATATAATTCTGTGGAATAGAGACCTTACAGGAAAAAGGCATCATGACTTCTAATGTCACAACACCACAAACAAATAACAGCATTTGTGGTGGAATTCCACACTTATCTGCAGTCCTAATACATGGAGACACATCGCCACATATCTTAAACATATGCTAGAGGACATATCACTACATTCAAACATCAGTGATAACTATAGGATATAGGGCACTAGTAGACAAATTGCGATTGAATACAATCAAATCTGGTGCTACAGCACACTATTTAGCCCAGGAGTTAGAATTCTATTTGGTGAAGAGGGAGAGTGTCTACATTTTAACTTCTACTTTTTATTGTCTAAACGACACCAACTATACAGAAGTGATGTTTTGTGCCAACATAATTTGCTCCAAGTTCAACTCATGCTGAAGAATGAGCTCACAGTAGGTCTTATACTATTTTGCGTAATTCTCAGTTCAAAGGTTATTTTCACCACTGTATCTAAGGACTTGAAGCAAAGACAGTAGCTTTGTAACTTTTGGAACAGACACAACACCACTATGAACAAAAAAAAAAAAAGTATTAAAGAGATCAGATTAAGCCAATGAGGTATTTCTCCATAAAAACCTGTGAGTAGTTTTTCCCACTACTGGATGCGAAATTTACTTTCAAGGGGAAAGAAACCGTGCTTACATTTAGCAAGCTAAATTTATATGATACGGTATAAACAGATGGAACTTGGCAGGACTAGATTCAGTCTATTATTTCTATGTACATTCTCACACACCCTGAAAAATCACTTTAAACAATTGAATATACTTCTTTCAGTACTGGGTTTAAAAGAGACGATACAAGCGCGAATTAAAAAGTCAGACAAATATAAGCAATACTTATATACTTAACACAATATGTTGTCATTTATTTTGCTTTCTGGGGCACTGAGGATTAATCTTAGCTTCAGCTCACAAGAAGCTTGCCTGATTACACAGTATACCCTTTGAAGTCTACTAACATGACTTTAAATGCTTGCATACACAGCAATGTTCACTGGTAGGATGCAACATTATCATCAAGTGTATCTTAATACAAATGACTACACATCTATGAAAATCAGTTGGACAGACCTTCAGCCACTGAATAAAAGTATGTTTGGGAAAAGTACTGTGAATGCAGGCTTCCTGTTGGTGTGGCTCTCTGTAAGGGCAACTAAATCTCTTTATATCTGCTGAGTGCTGAATTGTTTCCACCCATGCCAAATTGTCACAGCATTGTACATGGCCAAAAGCAGAGAAGGAAGCCTGCCAAAAGCTCAGCTTCACACTGCTCCTAACCCATCATGAGGCAAACATTATGAGTGGCTTTCCAGGTATGATTTGGGGGTAAGCAGAAAGAAAATCTGAATAAGACAGCAGATGAACATAAATATTGAAAGAGTGGAAGAAAATAAAATGCAATAAAATGGAGATGAAACTGTAAAACTGAAGCAAAGCTTCTCTTCTTTCCATTCTCTGTTAGAGTATTCCTTGGTTTGAACACAAATCCTGAGCCTTGCTGCTGGGATCAGAAAATAGCAAGACTCAGACCTGAAGGTGAATCCCAACTGGCCTTCCCTAGTGGAAGGGAAAAATTAAAACAATGAGGATTAAGAATAATATATATGTAAACTCTGTAGGAAAGGTCTAGCTGAAGATCATTGGGCTGATGAGAGATGAGCTGTCCTTGTTAGTATCTGCTGAGGGCTAAATACTGGTGAAAATTGACTTACAATCTTGAGATGCTTGCATGGAAACTGATCTCTCTTCAATTCTGTTCTAGAAGCCGGGGGTGACAAGAATCTATGTGTCAGACCTTCAATCTGCCCTTTAATTTGCATTACCTGTTAGAGTACAGCTACTGCTCTTACTGAAACATAAAATTAAATGTGACTTTTTCATTCTCCTCTTCTGGGCCAGACATTCTTGCTGTCTGGCAGTTCCATGCAGCTCTCAGACCTCTGCTGGACTGCGACTGTAAAAGCTTTAAGTTTCATGTTTTTGACCTATTGACCTACAGAGATCTGCTGCATATTTTTCCAAAGGTTTCTCAATAGCATCCATTATTTTCCATGTTGTTACTGCATGTTCAAAATCATTTCACATTAGTCAAAGCTGATTTATCTTGGCAAAAAGAAATAATGTATGCCAACTATCTATAAAATAACCAAGGCATTAAAAAGTGCTGCAAACTTGAAGTAAAAACAAATTTATACTGGACAAGTCCTTAGATTTCTGCAACTTTCTTATTAAAAGAACTAGATTTGTCCAATCATACCCTCAAATCAACCAGATTCAGCAAATCTGAACTCTCATCCCAGCACCCTTTACAGAGCACTTAAAATCCATACTTGGGTATAAGTGCATAAGCTGGAGTTTAAATCACTCAGTCTGTTTTGTTAAATTTGATCTCACAGTTCCAATTCTATGGGCTCCAACTACATTGGATTTATATGGATAAAGCTAAGTGTCAGGTAGGAGTCACTTATTTTCAGCAAAAAACTTGGATAACAGCATTACCTACAGGATATGAGTTCATTTAATAGCTTTATGTTTACTTTCTTGCAGAGGCAATAAACCCACTCCAATCACATTAACACTGCTGTAAATCAGGAGCAACAACAAATTTGTGGAGTTGAAAAAGAACTGGGAAAAAAAAAAAAATCAGCAGAAATAAATTGTCATTGTTCCTCTGAAAACAATAAAATTAGAACCATTTAGAATTTCAGAAGACTGAAAGTTTTTGAATATCTGCCAACCTACTGTAGAATTTAATCAAATCACATTCAATGCTTTCTTAAAGACAATACTTTGGACTAAGAGCTACAATTTTAAATTTGTTAGGAACTTGTGAGTCTGGGAAACTTATTCTTTTGAGACTGTTCTCCCATTCCTCTTCTAAAACCAACTACAGAAAGGATCTGTATGTTCAGCAAAATTATTATGTCTAAGGAAAGACTGCAACCTGGCAGATCTGATCTCCAGGGATAAATATTGTCCTTACTGTGCTTTCATGGAAATAAATGAAAGACAAATAAAAGATTATAAAGTCTCTACACAAAAAAACAGAAACATCTGCTGGAAATGTATGTTCATGAGCAGCTTTTCTGATGAATTCAGCATTAAGATCAAGTTGCATAGCTGTGCACTGACCATAAAGCCTTGATGGGTTTAATGCCACTTTATGGTTCAGGCAACTTGTTTATACAATGGATGTCTACCATGAACAGATGAAAACAATTTGGTGAACCAAAACCAAAGTTGCTTTCTTGTGCAGTACAGCAGTCACAATGACTAGACAGAAAAACTAGTGCATGCCTTCCATCAAAGGTACTTAACCTCCTTACTGAGTTCAGAAGCTTGTTATTCCTCCTTCCCAAGTGGCTCTCACTTGGAGACACTATGAGAACATCTCTTTTCTGATGGATATCTTTTACAAGAACAGTAAAGCGCTGTACTCTCAAAATACACCAGTGTACAAGATTCATCCTCACCTGCAGGAACTCAAAATTATCTCAGACATAAGGAAAACAATCAGTAAAGAAATGTAATTGGAGTTTACTTGCAGCCAATACCTTGCAACACATTTCTCTAAATACACCTGGAGGCAGTTGCAAAGCTTTGATGACAGCAGTGCTGGTAGGAGACCTCAGTACCTCTTAATTGGACAATTGCTCAGAAATGCAAGCAATGACATGCTCATTTAGTTACTCCTCTGTATCTTTATGGTTACACACTTGCACATTCCAAATGCCCCAGGCAGAACTACTAGCATTTACACTCCTTAAGCTAACTGTATTTTCAATTGTTTTTTTTCAGGAACTAACTTCTAGGCTCCTGTCAGTTAAATTTTTGCAAGACAAGGGTAAGACTTTACATCACACCCACTTTGCAACAGCAACTTCTATTATACAAAGCAGAACCCTCTAAAAGATCAGTTTTAAAACCAATGGGACTTCCTTCCTGGAATTTCCTTCTACAAAGGTTTTCTAATCAGTCTTTTGTTTTTCCTTAGGAGAGAAAATCCAAACCTTCTTTTGACATTTGACCTATCTTCCAAAAACCCATAAGCCAAATAAAACTGCAAAGAATTATTAACTGTACTGATAATGCTGTATTGAGAGTTCATGAACATCCCTCTGTGTAAGAAAATATCTGAGATAAATCAGCCATAAATTACACGTGATCTCATGAATACTTTGGGCAAGGACATTTTAATAGATTGATATGCGACATTGTCCAATCTTGTATTTGCTACAGTGGGAAATAAAGCTCTGTAGGAACAGCTCTTTGACTACAGAGTTTGTCTTCCATAAACACTTATGACATTACACTGATCTATACAACTTTGTGACAGAAAGTGACAAATGGAAGGAAAAACCTAACTGTTTCAATATATTACCATATAGTATGATATCTTAAGTTAAACAGGTGTAAAAAAAACATCATCACAATTATTTGTAGCATATAATTTAAATACGCGCAGAAGTTCTGCATACCATTCCTATTAGTGTCTTTGATAAGACTATGGGTCTGCTCAGATGCATAAGACTAACAGCATAGGTAGTGGCTTTCAGGACACAGGCATATACTGAAGAATATCTCATTGCAGCTTTCCAGTATTTAAAAGCTGATTTTATAAAGGAGGGGAATCGACTTTTTACAAGGGTAGAGGGTAATAGGACAAGAGGGAATGGTTTTAAGCTCAAAGAGAGAAGGTTTAGATCAGATGTCAGGGGGAAGTTTTTTAGAGAGTGGTGAGGTGCTGGAACAGGCTGCCCAGAGAAGCTGTGGATGCTCCATTCCTGGAGGTGTTCAAGACCAGGTTGGATGGGGCCCTGGGCAACCTGTGGTCTAGTGCCAGATCCGGAGGTTGGTGGCTCTGCCTGTGGTGGGGGGGGGGGGGGTGGAGCTTGAAGATCCTTGAGGTCCCTTCCAATCCAAGCCATTCTATGATTATGTGACAGAAGCAGAAGTTTCCAGAGCTGCTCCTCAGAGCCACTGAAGGTTCTAAAAAGACCTAAGTCATGCTATATAAGCCTACAATTACCTATGATTGTTTTAACGTATGCATGGGTAAGTAAAATTGGATTGACTTTTTAACTAGATTAAGCCTCCAAAGTCTGAGTCATCTGAGGCCAGATTTCTTTCACCAGTGGGGAAAATAGAGACACTCGACAGTAATTTCAAACTGTTGATTTTCTTCTAAAACCTCTCATTACAGACACTGCATGTTATTGTTAAAAAAAAAAATAAAAAATAAGTACCATAACTGAGTTCTATTCCTGGCTCAACCACCAGCTCAATATGACCTTGGGCAAGACACTTAGTTTCTTTGAGCTTCAGTTTGTACAGCTGTAGAATTGAGTAAAAAAAAAAATTAAAACTTCACAGAGAACCAGATGCTTCAACTAAGCTGAGGTTTACCAGAACAAAACATAAAGCCAAAATAAAGCGAACACTAAAACAGTTGCTTGAAAAAAAAAAAAAAAAAAAAAAAAAAAAAGCTTTACTCAATGCTCTGAATTCCTAAGCCTATTAAACAGTAGGCTCAGGAGGATTTCTTTTAAAAAAAAAAAAAAAAAGTCATATATTCCAACCCCCTGACAGTATCTAAGCCCCTAGATGCAGGCTAGCTCACTCATTTTGGTTAAACACTTTAAATATGTCAAGCGGATCAATTCCAACCAATTACTAGGAGTACTAAAACTAATGGATGCTTATGGGGAATACAAAGAAACAAACAGCAATTTATAACTGCAAAATACTGGAGAGACTTATCATTGCAGCTCTGGGCTAGCACCTGAGCAATTCTGGACTCTGAAAAGATACTCAGAAAGTAAATTTGGGAATATCGTTTGACCTCCTCCCTCCTCATGTCACAGTTTGCTTTCTTCGAAGAGTGAATATACGAGAAGTCTCCCAGTCACAGAAAGGTTTTAAAGGCCATTAATAGCCCTTTCACCTCTCCTAGTTTTTAAGAAGTTTGCTATCTATAAATAAGTAGAATGGTTAAGTGGTTCACCTGCCATTTTGGATACACTAATACATGATTTAGAACTCTGCTACACATATGATTTTTCTTTCCAAGAACAGTATTTGAAAGGATGTAGAAATACCATCTTAAAATAATATACAAGGAAGTGTGTGAAAATAAACTAAAAATGTTAACACTTCCATGAAGTGACCAATTTTAGTAACAACGACAAAAAAAAATTCAATGTAGGTGATTACTAAGCTTTTTAAAGTTATACCATCCAGCCTGCAGTTACCACAATTAATTACAATAGCCTAGGACAAGCAAAGACTGTAGCATGCTAATGAAAAGCAAAGGACTGTCTAATATCCTGACTGTGCATTTTAAACCATAAGGAAAATTTGTAGGCATCCGTTCCCCTTTCAATTCCAATTTAAAGACCATGGCTTTAAGATTTCCTGTCAGAGGAAGATAAAACAGACAAAAGACTATACTTCACATGTTCTATCTGGTGCTTTTTCTGCGCAGTTTAAGCTACACAACTTTAACCAGTCTCTTGCTAGAGATGTTCATCTGGTTAATAAATTTAACATCTGCTAACATCTCCAGGGAAGGTCTCAGAGCACACCTGCAGGGCTGCGCTCTGTATTGGATGTGTCGTAACGGCTCTGCAGGGCAGCCCAGGCGTGTAACGTTACTGAAAAGCATCAATAGTGAGTGCCAACCCTGGGATGGTTCAGTCTGGAGAAAGAATGCTCAGGAGAGACCTTACTGCTCTCTACTATTCCCTGAAAGGAGCTTGTAGTGAGGTGTGGGTCACCCTCTTTTCCCAGGTAACAGCAATAAGACAAGAGCTAATGGCTTTAAGTTGCACCACAGGAGGTTCAGGTTGGATGTTAGGAAAAAGTTCTCAGGAAGAGTGAAGTATTGGAACGAGCTACCCAGGGAGGTGGTGAAGTCACCATCCGTAGAAGTTTTCAATAAAAAAGCAGATGTGACACTGGGGGACATGGTTTAGAGAGGTCACAGGCATAGGCCAATGTTTGGACTAGATGATCTTAGAGGTCTTTCCAACCTTAATGATTCTAAAACAAGGGTGACACAGATGGTATCGGGGTAAGCTTGTAGTGCTGCCTGGATGGTGATTGTGAAGGGTGTCAGTGCTGTACTGACCTGACAACTGTGCTTGTGGTCACTGCTATGCAATGAGCACAACACTGAAGTATCCACAAGCATGCCACCACCGTGCAACCTTCCTAACCTCTACCAGAGGATCAAGAAGAGGGATCTGTGCTGTTCAGAGAGGACCCGATCCCTTCACGTGTCCCTGACCCCCGCCACAGCGATTACCAGCAACAGGACGGCTTGCCTTGCCCTGGGGGAACCCCCAGCCTTCCCAAGCACCCCAAACCTCACCTTTACCCACCCTCCTGCTCACACCACCCGCCGCAGGCCCTGCCATGCTCCTACCCGATTCGCAGGCTCCTTTCTGCACCTGGGCGACGGCGGGCAGACCGTGCTGCAGCGCCTTGCGGCTCACCGCCTTCAGCTGGCAGATGTTGTCGTAGGTGCGGCCGTCGCTGCCGCACACCTGGGCGCTGAGCTTGCACTGGCAGACCCCCTTAGCGAAGCGCTTGCCCATGGGGTAGCGGCAGTCGAGGCTGTCCCCGCAGGGAGGGTCTTCCTTGCGGCCGCACGAGTCCCCCTCTCCCGCGGCGCAGATGAGGCAGCAGTTGCAGCGGTCGGGGACGTAGCCGCTGGGGCAGCTGGGGCTGGGGCACTTGGAGACATCGCAGCGGGTCGGGCACTTGGCTCGGGCTGCCGGGATCTCAGCGGAGCCGCGGCTGAGGCAGAGCAGGAGCAGCGGGCTGAGCAGCGACAGCCGCATCCTCGGCTGCGGGGAGAGCGGCGGGAGGGGCGCGAGGAAGGAAGGGGAAAAGCGCGGTCGCGGCGCAGCGAGGGACGGGAAAGTCGAGTAGCGCACACAGGGGTGGGGAAGTACTCGCGGAGAGCGGCAGATGGGAGGGCAGAGGCTGGAATACGAAGCCGCGGGAGGGAAGGGCAGCTCGGTCCCCGGGACTAGCTGGCAGCGCTGAGGGACCTGGCCATGGCCCAGCGGCCGCAGGACACAGCGAGGACAAGCCGGGACGAGTGGAGCGGCGGGGATATATGTGGGACGAGCCCGGGGCCGCCGCCGCCGCCTCCAGCAGCGGCCGAAAGAGCACCGCCACCGCCAGGCCCCACCCCGGCGGGGAGGGACCGCTCGTTCCCCTTGGGCGGGGACGCCTGGTGAATTGGTGGCCCGGGGGCAGCCCTGCTGCAGCCGTCTGGAGGTGTGAGGGAAGAGGATGCGCTAAGATAACGGGTATATATTTATATTTATATATATGTATATACACACACACACACACGCACACGTGTGAAGGTGCATATCTGAAGTTGTGACTTCTGGGAAAAGAGGGGTAGAAAGCTATTCTTTCTCCCCATGTAGAATCCTTTAAGTTGGAAGAGACTCTGAAAGATCATATAGTCCCCTGCAACGAGAAACACCAACAGTTCGATCAGGTTGCTCAGAGCCCCATCCAGCCTGTCCTTGAGTATCTCCAGGGATGGGACATCCACCACCTCTCTGGCCAATCTGTTCCACTCACTGTAAAAAACTTTCCTTATATACAATCTAAATCTCCTCTCTTTTATAACCACTTCCCCTTGTCCTGTTGCAACAGACCCTGCTAAGGAGCCTGCCCCTTTCTTTAGGTATAGTTTCCAGAAGCTTTACAATAACTTAAGGAGAAAGACCTTTGACGTAGCTCATCTGAAGACCACACGAGTATGGCAAACTTTACTTATTGCATATGACTCACCCTTTGCTTCTGCCCATAGTTCCTTTTTCATTCTTCACGTTAGACATACAACTTATTAAACTCTGCAATGTAGTGCTTTGGGCTTTCTCTCCACCATCCCACAGACTGGGTGTAAGTAGGCAGTGGATGACTTTAATTTACTGACCAGCTGCACCTGGTCTTATGGTCATTTAAAGGGAGAAATGCTAGTACTGTCTTCTAGTTAAGGACCTTAAATGCAGTAGGGAGAACCCTCAGCTACAGAATGTGTTCTTTTGTTTCCTGTGTACAGGGGCAGAATTCAAGACTGGATTCTGCAGAGAGCTGCAATCCCTCTTACAGAAAGTTATAGGTGACAACTAAAGACATTTTGTGGCTTGAGATGAGAAAGCCATAAATTTTGCTGCATCTCATCGTTTCTTTAAAGGTAAGATCGACTGTTTTATTTGCAAAGCAATATATGAAATATGGAGAAAAAAAAAAAAAAAAGTGTATTTTAATCCCAACTTGCCCTTTAAGGAGACAGGAGATTCCTGAAATGAAGTGTTCAGTCTGAAACGTAGATCAGAAGGAAACAAGAGCTCTGTGTGTATAAAACATGAATGTTTTCATTATTTATGATGACATTTACAAGGAAGAGCTTGGGGAAAATATTTCAAATTATGTACAAATAGTAGTCTCTGTGTTATTGCTGTTAGAGTACAGAATTTTTCATAGGTATATTGATATTCTTATTAGTTAGCTTCTTTTGTAATGGCATGTGAAGATTTCAGACAGCACATAGGAAATACAAGAGAAATACAGAGAGACGAATAGCATAACTTTATCTCAAGTTCCTGAGGTCTAGGATATGTACAAGAAGCTTGACAGAATCTTTCACGGCTTATTAGTTTGCATCTCATTGGAAGGAAAAAAAAAAAAAAAAGTTTGAAAGGTATTTTTTTTCTTGATTGCTGGCTCATAGCCAAATAAAACATAATTTCTCTTTGATGAGCTAAGTGTACAATACTTCCACTGTTTAAGTGAATCATCAGTTATATTCTGAGGAGTACTCATCAGGCTCCTGTTTATTACAAGAGACAAAACGAGAACTATAGGGGGTACATAAGTCTCTATAACCACTTTCTAAATTTTCTTTTTAATTTCATTATTCCCGCTAAAAAAGAGTGATACGGAGTTCAGGGCTAGGAAAAAAGTGAAAAGTGTCATATATGGAGTGGTCCTTTTTTAGAATAGCAAGTAACAGGTTTCATGGCTCGGTGCTACTTGTTGAACTTCTTTCAATTGAATTTGAATTCATTTAAAATTTAAAAGCTGTTTAAACCATAACTCATTGAGTGAGACTCCTTCATTGCTTGGAAAAATGACTGTTTCATGGATTCTGAATCACCTCCTGGTGAAAACGATGCTTACTGCATAGCTGGAAGGGAGGTGTCTGAAGCAATGCAGGAAATGTTACTGGTGATTCAGTGGGTATCTGTCCTCTTTCTTAAGGGCCAAATTGTGGTTTTATGCAAGCCCCAAAGGACGGAAAGTACGTAGCTCTCTTGCTCTTCAGAGAATACTATGAGTTACTACAAAATTCACCTACTGCACTCTGAATCTTCTTCTGTATCTCAGAATAGGAAAAATATCCTTGCTGACTTTTTATGGTATAAATCATGCTGTTGTGCCAGCTCACTTCCCCCTGGTGTGCATATATAGGACAGGTATAAGTGCCTTGTATGCATTCTGGAGACATGGATACTGGTCTCTTCTGTGCTGTATGGTCCACGTAGTTATGGCTGACAATCAGGGCATCACATGTCCCTGTACAGAATTAACAATGAAATAATGTCTCAGCAAAATGCTGCAATAGGTTTCAATTTTGCTGCTGGTAAGGAAGAGCCATTTGAATGATATCTAAATACATGACCCAGTAAACATTAAAATGCATACTGAATCACTGGAGCCTAAGAATATTTTCCACTCTGGCTTGCCCCAGTCCAAACTATATAGCTATGTATCAGCTAATTTAAACCTCTGTTTGTCTCCCTGCCTGCTTATCTCTCTTTCTCTCAGATTATACTGCAGTATATTTTACATCATGCATTGTCCTAAATCCTGTTATTCTAATTCATCTTTGTGTATTCATAGGTCTTATAAGCTTTCTTTGGAGTCATTTTCTATGTAAATAAAATTTATTGTTATTGTTTCTGTAATATGGTTAGAGTTCAGAGACCTTCATTTGCATTATAACCTCACTATACAAATTGAGTACGTTAAAGACCACTCTGACCTTGACACTGAGGTCTCTAAATTAGGAGCACATATTTAATATTAATAGTCAGTTCCTTGTAGGAGCATTTTGAAAAGAAATCCAAAGCACACTTTAAGCTGGAGAAACAAACACAGTTTGTTTATCAGATTGTCTGTATTTCATTTCCTGAACTAAACAGCTAAAGTCTGTTTGCACTTCTGACGTTGCAAGTCTCACAAGCTGATCCAAAAGAACATCTGTCAGTTTGTTTTCAAGATTGGACGTTGCAGGAGAAAAGAAGGAGTGGGTGGGCAAATTAGACTTTAACAAACACATCAATTCGAACATAGTGAAAACTTCCTTAGCTGCTTTCATCAGCCAAGCAAGTTGTATCTTAGAAATGCACTTCTAAAGACCTTTCCCCCCAACCTCTAACAGCAGCTGTAGAGCAAGGAGTCATTTTTCTTCTTTATGTTCTGCTCAAACCAATGCCAATGAATCTTTTTTTTTTTTTTTGAGGTGTTGATGAGTCCTAAAATGTATTCCAGCAATACTTTCTCAAAGTATACCAAAAGCAAATTTAAAAAATTCAGGAGCTTACTCTCCTTTAACAAGAGCTACAGCTATTCTGAACTCACCACGTTTGGTGTAAGAAAAAATAGGTAGGCTTTTGGCACAGACACAGGTTTATTTGAAGGAAATGCCACAGCCTGCTCTATTCTTCGCTGGTTCTGGCCAAAAGAACAGTTTGTGTTACTGCATTTAAGGAGAGGAAATTCAGATTGTTAATAGCAGAACTGGCTTAGAAATCGTATGCTTTAAATTCTTTCACAGTTTTAATAGGTCTTTTTCTAGCTGTTGAAGAGGGGATTCCATCTTAAACTTTAATCATTAAAGGATCTGCAATGAGAAAATATGTGTGTGCTTTTCAGCAGAAGTCTAGGATAAAACTGTCATTTTTCCTAGAAAATATGATTCATAAAAATGAAGGGTATTCAGAGGAACAAAAATAGCGCTTAGGAGAACTGTTTGATGTGTGACGGTATGTGTAAGCAACATGGGTAGATCTGTTCAAAGGGTATGTTTGAAGAGGTGGGAATAGAGATTGAAAGATTGGAAAAAAGACCTCCTTGCCTTTCCTCTTAAGGATATCCAAGAATCAAAATTTTGAGATTTTCTTCTGAAACGTAGAAGACTCAGACTCAATTTTTTTCATCTTTATGATCAAGAGGTAGGACTTTTAGTGTTCTTGTGTTGGAGGTAAATATTCCCTCTACTGTGGAAGATAGTTGTCTTATATAAAGTGTCCTAATTTTAGGTCTTCTGCAGAAGAAAAACAAAAACAAATATTGAACTGTTGCTCAGATTTTATGCTTTGCAACCCACCCTCCTATAGGGACTTCCATGCCACTTTGTTAATTGGGCACAGATACTGTATGAAGGGTCAGTTGAAAAGGGCCATTTGAACGTGCTGAGAAAGATCTCAACCATCTATAAGAGTATAAAAGACATTGCATCAGGTCTATGTGTACAACGTGCAAGCTCAACTAGCTGCTGAGATGGGTTGTGTGGTCTAGGCAGACCTAAGGACAAGCCATTGCTTAGCAGGCTGTGTATGTTTGTAGCTCTCTTAAAATACCGCTGTATTCTTCAAAGAGTCATACTGTGACACCAACTGCTATCAGTTTAGCATGCATGGGGATGTGTGAAAGAATAAGAAATTTCCTTAAATTCAAACCACACTTTTGTGGGTTCCTCAGACAAGACGTGTCGCCAGAGCCCCACCACAGTCTGCTCCAGTATGTAGATTTGTGTTTGTGACTTGAATTTGTGGAATCAAGAGTTGCATGGAAATGATCATGAGTCATAGAAACTCCTTATTATTCTAATAAACAGCTATAGTGCGTTGGAGGAAAACACAAACGTAAGTGGAATTTTGTTTCTTAGCTGCTGAGAAACTCCCTATCAATATTTTTGATACTGCGTTTGATAATATCTTTGTAAGTCAACAGTGAAATATAAACCTTGTGAAAATTCATGATATATAATTTCTGCAAACTCTGTTGCTCAAAAATTCATATTTCCTTTATTGTCTACGTGGAAGGATGTGTCAGGTGTTTCCACAAGGTTGTATCCTGAGTGCAGCATTGTTCATATTAAAAGCTGACCATGAGATGAAAGAACAGAAAAACTGAAGCTTAATTTTTATTTGTATTTTTTCCAAACTAGAGACATTGTTCTTTGCAAATAAGATGCAACTCAATAATGATAAGGACACAAGTAATGAACAATTCAGCAATAAAATAGGGAATGTCTGATTAAATACAGGTCTGAAGAACAGTTTTTGAGCTTATGATAGATCATCAGCCTGCACATTGAGGAGGGGAAAACATACCAAAACCAACAAAGCCTCTCCCCTCATTGAAATACGTAGATCCTTTGTATGTTCTACTGAAAAGAAAAAAAAATAAATTGCCTTTCCCTTTTTCTTGCTCCTGATAAGGTCTCAGGTGGGCTTCTGTGCCTAGTTTTGTATGTTCCACTTCAAAAGAGATGTGATTCACTTGGAGAGAGACTCCAAGACTGTAAAATAGAGGTCTAAAAATACACCTTACAAGTTAAGATTGAGGGAGCTGAAATTGTTTAGTCTTTAAATAAATAAATAAATAAATTGCAAAAAGAGGACATGATTTCAGTCCTCAAATATGTAAAAGGTTGCTGAAAATATGAGGGTAACAAGTTGTTCTCCATGTCACTCTGATGGGACAGAAAAAAAAGCTGAAAATGCTGCTAGGACTTTAGGACTGTTAATAGGAATAACTTTTTAAGCAGGAAAATAGAAAAGCACTGGAACTGACTTTTCAGGAGAAGATATAAAACACCAATTTTCAAGGCCTTCTTTATAAGAAATCTTAAAGTTATTGTTCAGAAATTATTTAGTAAGAATTGCCCTTCTCTTGGGTAGTTGAAATCTTGAGTTTACTTCTCACTTTCTTCTGATTTCATGACATTGATGCATACAATCTGCCTGAATAACGTGTATAAAATTAGATAGCAAAAGTTCTGCAAAGAAATTAAGAAGTTAACTTGGAGATTCAAGATAAAAGAAAGAAAAAGTTGTGTTAGAATTGGAGATGAAGAAGGATTTGGTTGAGATGATTGTTGACTAGCAGTTTCAGTAGTGTGATAAAACCACAAGGCAAAACCTAGGTGGAAATACAGCGAGATTGAAAGTGAAAATGATTGTACAGCTATGTGAATGAGCACACACAAGGGAGTTTGAGGTCTAGAGATGATCACAGGATAAAATGCTGGGGATGGGGAAGATCAAAGAGAAATATATAACAGATGGAGGGTGGGGGAAAGAGAAACATTTCCTCCAGATGGCATGTATTATCTCCTTGAAAGATTGGCAAGATTAGAGTCTTGCCAAAAGGAGGATATATGAAAAGGGAGGTAGAGCAAGTGTATCATATTAAATAACTTAGTGCTATTCAGCTAGCACTAAAAGACTCTAGATATGCAAATTCTTTGTCTTAATCAAGCTTACTCCATGTGACTATAATTATTGGTATCACTTGGTATTTAGTCTATAACTAGAGATATTGTGTCAAGTATCACAAAACCAGGCTCCTTCTGTCTTCCTTCTCTTCCTTAATCTTTCTTGTTGGTACCACCCCATTTTCCATGACTGCTTTTTTCCTTCCCTGGCAGTGTAACAAGATTTAGGGGCCTGCAGATTTTATGAATCTCTTCATGGTGTCTTGGCATTGCAGAAGGATGGTGTGAATGTCCCTGGATTTCAGCCAATCTTTCTGTGAGAGGGTCTGCAAAATGGATGCCAAGTGAGTTGAGGATCCGAAGGCTAAAATAGAAATATAGAAGTAATTGTACATTTGTTTCTGTAATTAATTATAGAGATCAGGGTAAACAGTTTAAATTAAAGAAGAAAGCTTTATTCTACTTGATCCATGAATGGATAAATGATTCAGTCTTTGAAAAGACTATGAGTTTTACCAAGAGAATATTTCCTGGTTAGGATATACAAAAAGGCACTATATGACTAGGTGCTTTTCTCATCAAATGTATCTACTTAATCAACCTAAAAGAAGATTGCTGAAGAAAAGTGGGTTTAGGAGTACTGCCAGCTTTTAACTTTCCAAACTCCTGACCCTTTTCAAATTTTAAGTTTTAAAATTAATATTCTATATTTTATTTATTTTTATAAGCTCAGAAGTTGTGTTTTTGAACTCCATCAAACAAGGGCTGGAAAATGGTTTAACGTGAGGCTCTCAGGTTACTACAAGAGAAAATGTTCTAAGAAAAACACTGCATTTTCAAGTTTTGCAGTAAAACTGTGAGTTGGAAAAATTGGTTTAAGTTAGAGAACTAGAGCTTGGAGATAAGTAGAACACTTGTAAGGAATTAAATAAAACGTCAGCTTCTAAGGAAAATTGTAGCAGCGCCTGAATTTTCACTGTGAAGGCTGAATGATGGCCAAGAAGAGCAGCTAGTTGAGCTCCAAAGCCAAGGTAGCGAAGTTGATAGGATGGGAGAAACCATAAAGTGGAAAGCAGTGATTCATATGAGGAGGAGATAAGAATATAATATGGTATTAGTAGATCAGTCTAAAGAGTTGGTGTCTTCTCATTTATGATGACTTACAACAGACCCCTAGAAAAAAAAAACAAAACAGGCCTGAGCTAACATTTGCCTTCCTTAGACAGTACTAATTTGAGTAGCAGCAGTTTTCTCACATTCTGCTACAATTCTCTCATACCTCCTCTAGAGTTTATACTGGAATTCTCCACTAATCCTGTGAGCCATGGTAACTTTGAGCAAGGGAGTTATGCTGCAAAGGAAGATGGTCATTGGAACATTTCACCTGACCTGTGTGCATTTTTTTTCCTCAGCTAACGCTGTGAAATAATTGGCCAAAGCAATTTAAGAAGACAGGTGTCACTGTTAGATTAATCTGTTTGCCACAGGGTTTTATTTGCTTACCCTGGCACAATTTATATGATGTCAGCACACAAAGAATGCCTTGCAGATAAAGCTAACAGCAAATGACTTCATGAGTGTGTTTGTGACAGATGTGTGCAGTGGAAAGGAACACTGTAGCACAAAATCCAGTACTCATCAAGATGGTGTTATTCCAGCTCATTAATCACATTTCTCTGGTTTGTCTCCATGGATGACTATCTGTGTAACTTCACTAGAAGTCATGACAAGGCTTTCTGCTTGCCACTCTCTCTACAAAGATCCCTGTTGGAATTCTGCTATCAGTGAGCCACGATGAAAGACAAATGGGTGTTCTACATCTTTCGTGTCTGCTTTACACTCCTTCTGCATTCAAGGCCAAAATCTTCTCTGTGTTCTCTGACATCTTCCACAGTTTCTCATTATTAAAAAAAAAAAGTCTTCTCAATGCACTCTTTTTATTATGTTTGGTTAAAGCACCTGTTAATCTGTCAAAACTTTGATGATTGGAGAAAAGAAGAGCACTCTAGATAAAGTCACCAAATTACCAAATCATATTACTACAGTGAAATCATAAAGTGTATCTGTAGATGTGCAGGAAAAAAAAAGAAGGATCTATTTTGATATGGGGGAGGAAAATAGGAGATGCCTTCTTTCTCTCCACTCTAGAGAACCCAAGGGAATAAATGCCATCTCCCAGAACTTCTGTGTTCTCCTGGCCCAGTCTTTGGAAAATTTTACTAGTCAAGGAGTCATGCATGCCTGTTTTCTCATCCCTTACTTGTCATGGTGCAGCTGCATTTTGGATTTGTGAGAAAAGAGCAGTGACTACATATGGAAGAAAATGGGATGAATATATCAGCATTTGCAGTGAAGATCATAACTGAAAAGAAATTTAAATAATGTCATATCCTTTGTAGCAAGAGAAAACAAGGATTCAACAATTCTATTTTTAGCAATACACAAATGCAAGAAGCTTTCAGATGTTTGGCACGATGAGCTTCAGCTGGAAGGACAGGTTCTTTTTTGCGTAATTACCAGTGTCATCTTATTCAAGGACAACCACAATGAGCCAGCCAGCTCACAAATCACTGACATTTCTCTCCATGAAGATTCCACTCATCTCAAAGTCTGAAAGCTGTATGTTTCCTCAAACTGCTTGCCTCTTTTGTAAGAACTTATCTAAAATAAGAAAATGCTTTAAAATTCCACTTTATGTCTTTGTGTGTATAAGAGGGAGCTAGACAATATTCTAGCAAGTTTTTGTTTGTTTGTTTCAAATTGAGTGAAAGATTAGAATTTCATTCTGTCAAATCTTAGTAAAGGGTTGAGTCCACAGCAAAATCCATGTTTGAGAGTGACTACCCAGACTATGAATCACAAAGTAACCTGTACCAATAGTAGCTTAATTTCATTTATTACTGAACATTAGATGTTAAGAAGATCTTTTAGACTATCCTCCCAGTCAGTGGTACTTGCTGTTGGTGCAGAATTTTGCTGTCTTTGTAGCATGACTATCTCAGCTCTCCCTGAATTATTCTCAGGCACGCTGCTTGATTCTTCCCTACTGCTGGCCTCTCATTATACACTCCTACTCCTTGTCCACACCTGCTTCTCTTAGTTCCTACTCTAATCACTCTTCTAAACACAATTAGCCACTCCAGTATGTTCTTGAGAGGTTGCATCAAAAGAGCTACTTTAACCTCACCTTTATCTTCTCATTTGACTTCTTGCAGAATCTTCCTCTCTCTCTGTCCCCTTTCCTCTTTCCATGCATTCAAAGAGGTTTCTTTTCCCACGTATCTGACTTAGTCGCAAGGAACACTCAAGTAAAATACATTATTTGTTGAAGTTAAATCTGTTCTTTCTCAATCTTTAGCCGTCTTTCCCCAGAATTCTGTGTAACGATCTCATTTTATAGTGTTTCATATTAACCTGAAAAGTTTTTGACTGGTAAAATCTCCATGCATTAATGGAAAAACCACTCCTATAGGTATGTCAACTAAAGGACAAATTGAACCTTTTAGAACGTATTCATACTAGAATCTTAGATGCTTAGTGTAAGTATCCCAAAGTTTTAGTTTGCCAAAATAATCAATCAAGTCTGACTGTTGCATCCAGCCTCCAGAATATAATCAGTCAATTGAACTGTGACCATATTTGTCCCTAAATTTCGTATTCAAGATATTAAGAAGCTTGGCTTGTTCAAATTTAAAAAAAAAAAAAAAAAAAAAAAAAAAAAAAAAAAGAGAGGGAGAAATGAAAGCCTTTATCATGTTGAAGTGTTTTAATCAGCAAATGGCAACTCATCTGATACTAGTACTTAGTAAGAAAATATGATTTAGCAGCACAAACCTAAAAAGTTTTTGTTTTACTCCTACTTTTATGGTGCTCTTTCCTTGGAATATACTAAGTGCACACTAAGTGCCAGCAATCTGTTTTTTTACTGTAATTGATGCTTTCTTGCAGTCTTATTAATTGCACTATTCTAAAACATCTGCTTACAGACACAGTCAACTGGGATTTAGCTGGCTTCTTGATTTCCCCTTCTGTCTTTGGAGTTCAAATACCTCCCACTCAAATGACAGCATTAAAAACAAAACAAAACAAAAAATGATCTGCTTCTGGTAAATTTCCCAATGCCTTCTCACAGTTGATCTGAAAGGGAACTGATTCTAGAGCCAAATTCCATGCAGCTTTAATCCAGTGGAACTCATTTGAGTTCAAAAGACACCAGGAGAGATCCAAGCACCCAGCTCTGAGCAAGGAATGCACAACTAGATCCAAAATGTTTGGGACTTGATTTCATTAATCTTGTATAATTTGGCCAGGAGGCAGAGGTTAATGTCTTTGCACATGTGAAAGGTTCCACGAATTCTTTAATTGACCACAAGTCAGTAATAGTCAGGTTTATCTTTGTCAGCAGTACAGGGTCTCTTTGAAGCATACCAGGCACTGTTTCAATGCTGAACATAGAGGGAATCACAACCCTCAATCCTTTTTGATAAAACAGCCACTCTTTTATTGGAGCATCTGGAAATTCTTTGAGATCACAACCTTCACTCTGTTTTTAGCCACTCTGAGCCTGCGTTGCTTTACAAGATCTAGGAAGATCATAACCAGTATATGACTGACTTGAAGTACTTTAAAATTTAAGAAATCTTTAAATAGAAAACTGATAACTACATTCCTTATTATACAGATAGCCTGCTAAATTTTAGCCACAAGGAAATATAGCTTTCAAGGTGCAAATGCAAAGATCAAACTGATTTATCTAGTCAAACAGCAAAATGTACAGGGAACTTACGTATCTTATTCCAAAGTTTGTCTCTTGAATCTGACCTCTCCCTCTTAGAAAACTAAATCTAAACTTAAACTGACACAACTTCACTCGCTTTGTTGGAGATACAGAAAATTATATGAGCTGGAGAGCCACAACAGTTCTCTGAGGAGAGAAAATCCTTGCATTACAGACTGGAGGCACTGGGCAGAGAAATGAAAACTTCAGTACAGTGTTGGTGGTCAGCCACGAAACACAGGTTTTTTAGCTGCTTTTACTATTATGGACTATGAGTAACAAAAGTAAAGAACTTTTACTTCTTCTTATCAATATAGTCAATAGGGTATAAGATGCAACTGATATGATCAAATCTGAGTGTCTGCTGAAGGATTAGACAAAACATTCTGTGACCTTCAGCACTAAAGTTTTTCTGCAGTCTCATGCACGATTCCTGCTTTGAATGACTACAGTGCTTTATACTTTCTCATTACTTTCTCTCTGTGATATGACTGTGTTGTTATTTCTTTGCACTCTTGCCCACATTCTGTGATCACCTGATGTCTACAGCTTTAATTTTATTGTAGGTAAAAGGCTAACAATAACTGAAATAACTAAGTAAAAGTTCCTTCAAGCATTCTTTTGAAAAAGAGCTTACAAATGAACTGAACATTTTGCTTTTTCTCTTGTTCTTAAAGAGTTGTTCACACAGAATCATACTGGCATTGTTCACATGAGATTTAAGAGAGTTATAAATAACTGTGGTGTGTGTGTGTGTATAAAAGGAATATGTATAGATCTGATAGTAAGCAAAAAACACTTGATGAATATAGTCAATGGAGATAAAGCACAATTAATTTGATCAAGTTTGTCAACACAAGAACTGAACAAATATTTCTCTGTATTTTACTGATGTTAACTCTATTGATGGTATGAGTAGCCTAAGACACTTGAGATACCATTAGACATGTGCTTTGCTACAAATTAAGTCTCAATTCAATTGCACACGTACGGATCAATGCCATTTTAGATGCTGGAAAGTATTCTGCCCTGTCTCCAAAAGGGCTCTGATACCCCAAAAGAATATAGATCTCTCATATCTTTTTGTATCATGCAGCTCTGTGTAGCTGTCTTGAATACCTTAAAATCATAAAAATCACAATTTCTCGTGGTATTTCACAGAATTTGAGAATGGTTGGGTTTGGCAGGGACCTCTGGGTCCCTTTGACCCAACCCCTGCTCCAGCAGAGCCACAAAGAGCAGGGTGCCCAGGCCCATGTTCAGGTGGCTTCTGAAGGAGGAAGCCCCACAACGTCTTTGTGCCAGTATTTTATCACCTGCACAGTAAAGATCAGTTGAAAAGCTATATATGTTATTTTCATATTAAAACATTTTATGTGTATAAAGTTGTGTTGCTTGGGATGTGTGTGATTGTGCTGCCTGGCCAAACTAGATCTCCCCATTTCCTGATAAAGCCTCTTTTGATTTGCGCCATTGATATCTTCATGCTAAATTCCATTGATGCATATGTTTTACTAAACATGTTCCTACAGATACAGAGAGCAATGAGCACCAGCCATCATCACATTCATTCATTAGTCCTAAATGCTTGGGAAGATTCATAGAAAAGAATATGGTTTTAACAGCAAACCAATATCTCTTTTTTATTTTGTTCTAACTGTATTTCAGATTTGGCTTCTCTTTGAAAGAAGAGAATAGTAGAATACATAGGGCTTATGAATTGTACCTAGCAAACTTGTTTCATCATTTAGCTACATTTTTTTACATTTGAAAATAACATCTGCTGCTTCCCCCATATTCAGTAAGCCTTTTAGAAGAAATTAATTGGGACAATTATCTAAAAGCCTAGTGTAGTGAAACAGTTGAATGAAAAGTGTAAAAGAAGGTAACTGAAAAAGAAATGTATTTTCAACCATGACTATAACTCATATTTTTTAGGGAACTCTCACAAGCAAATCCATCTGGTTTTGGTTTTCAGTCACAGATGAACTAATATCCTCTTATTTAAGTTACTGTATGGAACCGCTATGAACTTAAGGAAGCATTAACTGTTTTATTTGCATTCAAAGGGTTGGGTTTTTTGAGTGTGTAAGGAATATCTCTTCCCTTAAGAAAGAAGCATAGCTGGAATTGCAATGATTACCAGAGAAGCAGGAAAATCTGTGTTAGCTAAAAATAATGATTACATAGACTCATTTGGTTTAGACAAGGCTCCTACTGTGTCATCAATTCCATTCTACTGTACCAGTACGAATCTGATAATACCAGATGGATTGTGGGACCAAAGAAAGCATGATTTCAGCAAGAATGAACCTAAAAATATTTAAATGTATGTGTATAAAATTAATTACCCTGAACTCTTCTGGTATCTCTCCTGCAGAAAACACTAGCAAGATTTGCATCATCTTTTCCATCTAATCCAATAGGATACTCCCCAGTATCTTATTTTGATATTCAAATTATACATTTTAAATCTGAATAATTATCATCTCTTTTCTCATGATTTCCTTCAAGAATGTTACAAAAAGTCCTTTGGTAAGCAGTTGTGACTAAATTGCTTGAGATGTAGGAGTTACGCTTTTGCCACAAAGGAGGTGATGTAGGATCTTCAGTTTTTCTGTTTCATTAAGGCCCACAGCAATTAATGTTTCTTATGAGAACATTTCTTTCTTTTTTTCTTTTTTTTTCCCTGTGGACATGTGCATTCATTCAAGGAAAGTCATACCATAAGGAAGGAGCTTTATTCACAACAGACTTACTCCTTTAAGGACTATTCCAACTCTCCTTAATGGCTGTCCTAGTTTTTCCATTACTTCTATTTCGTATTGAATCAGCCCTCTTCACTAATGATTTTGAAAAATGATAGATAGGAGAATATTTATTCTACGCAATAATAATTCCAAAAATTACCATGTTACGGTGGAGCATGAAGAAGAATTTTGCTGTCATAGGAGTTCTGGTCCTTCATTTTGGTTTTGACCTAGAAATTATCTGACATGTTATAGACTGACAAATTGCTGCCAGGTTTTTTTTCATTGTATATATGGTTTTAAATAGATCTCATGTTTGCTCACGCAGCTGGTTTTTAATATGCTTTCTATTTCTTCATATTAGCCTTATAATCCCTTAGTCCAGTGCTATCATTATAGATTTCACAGAAAGGCAGAAATTATCCTAAAAATAATTTTCAAATGATGCTATCTAACCTTACCACTAATAGGTTCTTCGTTTGAAAGAATGATATTTTCTCAGAGACAGATAGATCTGTACTCAGCTAGTCTCAGATGCATGTTATCTCTTAGAAAATACATACCTAAGTGAAAACATATCTTGATTTCCCATGGAGACAAAATCAATCAGGTACGTATATCTGGCAATCCACTTTTTTGTCTCCCAATCTGTTACACTGTAAGACATATAATTTTCCAAAGAACTGTAGGAGATAATAGCTTTGATCAGCTATTTTTAGGACATCCTTGTGTGAAGTCTCAGTAAAGACAATGTGTCTGTCTTCCCAAAGATCTCATGGAAAACGTTACCTTATGAATAATTTAAGTCAACATTCCCAGACTGCTGAATGCAAGGGCAAAACCATTTTCTGTAGATATAAACCTGTGTGAAATACTGATTTCTCTGTACATCTCATGGCATTTCTGGTGATCATTTCTTCTATTTTGTTATTGTTTTTATATGTTCCTTAAAAATTTTGCTCACTAGTTGCTCTGTGACTTTCTTAGAACCTTCTATGGCTCACATCTACCATTAGCTGCCTTTTATAATTCTTATTTAGTTGTGTCACATTTGCTATAAAGTTATAACTCATTAGGGAAGGGTTATGGTCCTCACTCTACAGAAGCATTTTTTGGGGGATGGACCCAGGAGTTCACAGACATCCACGTCAAGGAATTTCTTTTAGGATTTCAAACGTGCCATTTCTTGTTCTCTTTGCAGGCTTCAGGGATCTCTCATCTTTGTGGTGTCTAATCTGGTATAATCTGAATAAAATTGGTAAAGATCCCAGAAGCTGTTTATGTGGGAGGTTAGAAACTCGTTTACTTATTCCCACAACCAATTTCATAGTTCTCTATTACAGAATACGTGTTTTGTTTTGCTTAGCTTTAAGCTTCATGACATAGGTCAATACTTTCCATGGACAAATATAATCACCACTGGTATCATTTTGTTGCTCAAAAGGCCTCGTAAATCCACAGAAAATTTCCATCGGAGAAAGATCAAATCATTGTCAGAAATCCACGTGTATGAAATATGGATAAAATATTCTTGGAAGCATCTCCTTTTCTGTACAGGATAATAGCCATATTATCTGTGTGTGTGCTTGGAATTTTAAGATTTTCAGGTTAGAACTAATTGGAAAATAATTCATTTTCAGTGAAAATGGAAGGGTGAACAAAGGAGTTCCTTGATCTTCGCTCCTATGTCCTCATTAAGAGGACAAATAGGAATATCCATTAAAATTAAAGGAGTTTAGTAGAAGTAATTAGAAAATAGTAATTAGTTCAAAGGCTTCTGAAGGGCAGATTCGCTCTATAACAGCAAACAAAATAAAAACTGAATCCAGTAATTAAAAAAAATATATGGCTAAATTAAGTCCAGCACCTGTGAAAGATAGCAGTCAGCAGCCCAGACTGTAAATTTAATATTTTTTTATCCACATAAGCAAGTCTCAGTTCTTGAAGACTTGCTTCTTAGCTTTGCCATTACCTCACTGTGGATTTGTGCTCACGGGTTTGTTTGTGTAGCAGTGGAAAATTTTTTTTAACAAGTTTGAAAATAAAGCCTGCATGTTTTTCAGTTTTGAAAATATTTTCCTTGGCAATGAAAGTGATAAACTCAGTGGCTAAAAATGGGTATATTTCTAGGGTAAATTTTTTGGTTTATACCCGGTTTATAGGACACCACACTCACTGACAACAAATCTCTCAGCTGGCAGAATTAGTACAGTACAATGGACTCTACCAATTAAACACAATAATGCTGACATTAGCCTAGATTTTTGGAGGTATTTAATGATACAGATGATTTATTGCTCCTGTAGTTGATTTGATGGCATGGAATAGTTGGTCGCATCTTTGTAAGCTTCATGGTGTTACTGGCACAAATACCACTGACCAAAACAGTCATCTTTTAGCCTTTAGAGTGTTTGCCTGAGTTTTCATCAGCATCAAACCACAATGCCCAAAGCCAAAATGCCAGTGTAGGCCAATCAACAATACCAGTTGGAGGTGTAATGGAAGTTTACAACACTGGCAATTGAGACGCAGGATAGGTATACAGTAATTACCTCACTGTTTTGCTGGTGATCTTCCTCTTCCAAACTAAATGTTTTCTTCTGATAAGAATCTTCTTTTGGAACTGCTAAGTCCACATACATTTGTCTGGAATCTTGGGATAAGTACTAAGCTATTCAGTAGAGATACCCATATTTTTATTCTAAAGGCATACGCAAACCACTAAGCCACAGAAACTCCACTCCACTTGATTTCTCAGTCTTATTGGTCTTTTGGTGACACACTTAACACATTTTCTATTAGCTGTTCTCCAGAATTAACAATGTCTGACGGTTAGGGAGAACAATCTCTTTCAATTATTCTTTTTGAAAATACTCATTTGTTTAGCAAGTTTTAAACTGTGTTTTGGATTCTGTGTTCTCAAATAAAATAAGCAAAATAATGTCTTGTTAGCAGCTTCCAAAGGAACTTAGGTAGTAGAAAGGTTTTGAGTTCATCGTGATGTAGGAAATATGTATCACAAGAAGAACATCTAGTCAAGGGGATGCAATGGTCAAACCGATAAGTGTCTATGGACTTCAGACTGTTTTAGTCAGCTCATAATCAAGAGTTGGAGGACTGCATCTCTGGTGTCAGATGTCTAATATCTAATCTATTTATTCATATATCTAACACACTCTCTGGTACTTTGAAGTATTTTCATTGAGAATGGCAGATGGAAAAGAGGTGTGTGCAAGCAGAAACATGTAAAAAAAACTATTGGATGAGCTTGTGTTGTGTTTGATCCACTATTTAATCTGATTCTTCTTTATAAATACTGTAAAAATCTGGATCTGTATTTTTCAGTAAAAATTGGTGTCCTATATTCTGTTGAAATAAAACTGTAAATAAAATAATTCTGCTTATAAGAACTGGATAATGAATTTCAGGACAGAACAGTAACAGGTAATGGATGTTAGATTTCTTTTCTAAACGGGCTTATGTCCTGTCTGGGATGTTAGTGATTGCTGTTTAACATACACTCCTTTCAATCTCATTTACTAGTGGATGGACACCCTCATCAGAATCATCCACTTCTCTTAGTAATTGTTTCTGCTGCAGTCTGAAGGCTAAACTGTTCTTCCTTAAACTGAGAAAGTCTTTAGCATTAACACTGCCACTGTAGTTCACACTATGCTTGTGTAGATAAAGAATGATGGCTGTCTCTTCTGCTGTCATATCTGGTTATATTCGCAAGCACTAATCTTGTCTGAGCATAGCAAAATCACAAGAATAATACAATGAACATGCTAAATCTTCCCAAATGATTTTGTATTGTTTAGCTTGAGTAGACCAAAACCCACCCAGTCGCTCCAGGATACAGGATTCCTTACTATCTACCCAGTGTTTTGTTATAGCCAACATTCAAAATCTCGACTCTTTAATCTGATCAAATCCCACTTATGCTTACAGTTTTAGCACTGGTCATATGCATATCAGCATTGATAGTGCCAAAGAAGCATCTGTATCTTTATAAATTGATAGAAAACAGGTTTCCTCTTGATGAGGAGTTTGTTTCTGCAGAACACAACCCAATGAGATAATGCCCTATTACCTAATAGTTGGAGGACCAGTCATGAAAGACTTTGAATCATCATTTCCTTTGGTTTATATCTACTATGCTTCAGGACTTTTACAGATGGAGGCTTTTTAATGCCTTCATGTTTGAAACTGTTTTATTTTGTCAAATGAAATCTTGGAAACATGCAAGTGTATGGGATCACAACAATCTCTTGAGGATCCACTGCAAACCTCTTGCCCAGTGTCAGAAATAAGTATAATCAGGTTATCAAATACCTGAAGATATTTATCTAATCTGTTTTTAAAAGCTGTAAGGAAAAAAATTCTTATTACACAACAGATCCTAGTGCTTCATCACTCTATTATTATGAAAATGCACAACATGCATCTTATTTTTCTTCCCCATGCAATTAAGAAGAGCTGTCATATAAGACACTTTTACATTGTGAAGACTGTTATATGTGCACTCATTCTTTTCTAGACTAAACAAACATAGTTCCTTCAACCCTTCTTCAAAGTTCGTATTTTCTAAAGTTTGTATCAGTGTTTTTGTTCCTCTTTGTGCTCAGATTTGTTAACATCCTTCTTGTCGTGTATTGTGCCTAAACTGGGCAGGATTCTTTATCCAAGGTCTAAGAGGACAGAGAATAATTTTCTTTGTTGTCCACAACACTTCTACTGATTGGAGTTTGCATTTTTTGCACTACCACCCTTAGTAGTGCATTTAATCTCTTGCAGTCTGCCATCTTCAGATATTTATAGACAATTAGATTTCTTCAAATACTTTAAAGAGGCCTTTTCTTTTTCTATTGATATTTTTATTTGAAATCTTTTCTCTTTTGGTACTGTGAAGTTCCAATAATTAATTTTGCAATTTTTATTTTATCACTTGTTCAATTAATGGAAATTTTGAGACCACATTCTATATACTTGTAGAGGAGATTGTGCGTTGTGACACTGTCATGCCTAGTTTGGCATTTATAATGTAACCTTCATCCACTGTTCCATTAGAACTGTTAGAATGAGTAATCTGGAGAAAAGAAGACTGAGGGAGGATCTGATCAATGTTTATAAATGTCTGAAGGGAGTGGGGGTGGGTTTCTGTCAAATCCCAACTGTTTACAGAATCACAGAATCACAGAATTGCAGGGGTTGGAAGGGACCTCTAGAGATCATCGAGACCAACCCCCCTGCCAAAGCAGGTTCCCTACACCAGGTCGCACAGGTAGGCGTCCAGGCGAGACTTGAATATCTCCAGAGAAGGAGACTCCACAACCTCCCTGGGCAGCCTGTTCCAGTGCTCCGTCACCTCACCGTGAAGAAGTTCTTACGCACATTCGTGCGAAACTTCCTATGCTGCAGCTTATGTCCGTTTCCCCTCGTCCTGTCTCCACGTACCACTGAAAAGAGACTGGCCTCACCGCTATGGCCGCCACACCTCAGATATTTATAAACCTGGATCAGGTCCCCTCTCAGTCTTCTTTTCTCAAGGCTAAACAGACCCAGTTCACTTAGCCTTTCTTCATAGGGGAGATGCTCCAGGCCCTTCACCATCTTTGTGGCCCTCCGCTGGACTCTTTCCAAAAGATCCCTGTCTTTTTTGTACTGGGGAGCCCAGAACTGGACACAGTACTCCAGATGAGGCCTTACCAGGGCAGAGTAGAGGGGGAGGATCACCTCCCTCGACCTGCTGGACACGCTCTTCTTAATGCACCCCAGAATGCCATTGGCCTTTTTGGCCACGAGGGCACAGACTTCGTATTTTTGTAGTGAGATACTTACAGTAATAGTTTCCCTAAGACCAGGCTTCTGAGACTGAATCAGATTTGAAAATTCTCTGGAAAGGGGTGTGAAACAGATCTGTAACAAGATATTTTATTTTCAATTCAATTACTTAGAACTTAAAAATAAGTACATTCACTTATTTCTAAGTGATGATATAAGTATCTGTAATAGTGAAATGTTTTATTTGCATAGTGAGTTTTTCCAGGAAATTTTATTAGTTTTTTTTCATTCATGAAAGATGAAGCTAGGAAATGGACATGATTTTAATGTGAAGTTCAGACTAAATGAAATGTGATATTTGACACCACCCAGTAAAGAAGAGCCATATCCTCTTAAAGGATTGAGAATTTGAAAGAAAGAAAAATAGCTTCAGGTTATTTGCATATGTTTTCTAAAGTTGCATGAACGTTATCAATCATGTTCTTCACCATTTATTCAAAAATAATGCCTGAGGATATGGATGATGGGATACAGCAACTAAGAATACTAGTAAAAAACAAACACTGGCCAAGATTTCTTCCGCATCTGAGAAACTTACACTTAGCTAACCGAACGTGTGGACCTTGGCAACTCAAGGGATGTAACTCTGATATTTCATTTTTGAGATATAACAGTTATTTAGATTTTCATATATCTTTTCCTGCAGTAATCTAGTCCCCTTCTACTATTGAAAATAACATCTGCAGTCACTTAAGCAAAATTAAAATAGTGCTAAAAATCTTATTGTGAATTGTATGTTTGAGGAAAAAAAAAGAATAAAAAACAGAAAAAAAAAGTGTAGAATTTTTTAAATGGGCAAATGTAAGTATCTAAGATCTTGAAAATAGGTTGTCCCAAATCTTGATTCTTTCATCTTCTTATGGCTTTTTTTGTACACGTAATTTTTACCAAGGTCTTTATTGGTGAATGTAGCTAGTAAACACTTGAGTCTTAGTGGCCTACATATACTCCAGTTGACAATTTGAGCGACTTCACTACAGACTGTGGTATAAATGGCTTTATTCTCATCTTTCTCTGACCTAAGAAATCAAAACCATGAGAAAATTTTTTACTTTTTTTTAAAGAAGCAATGAATATATTAAAGATGTGTTGCCCACCAGTGCTTGTCTAGTTCAAAATTTTAAACGTTTTTTACACTGATGGGAACTGTTTGAATAATTTATCCTAGACATCTATGCTTGATTTTCATTGTTGAGCAGTAATAAATCCAAAAGAAGCAGTGTAGTAGTATACTGTTAAATTAAAAAAAAAAAAAAGGAGAGAGAGAGAGGATCACCAAATGTCCTGAGATTGTTTTCCTTTTATTTGAGTTCTCCAAACTACTTTGACCACAATGGAAAAACTCTGCTGAATATCCCACACACATTGTTACTTTAATAAAATACCAGACTAGACACATATTCTATTTGATGCTTACAAGACTATTTCAAACCAGCTGAGTGACATTGAGAATATATGTACTGGCTTAATCTAAAACTTTATATTAAGCTCTTTTAGCTGAAATTACAAAAGCAAACATGAAAATATGCCTCAATTGCACTTTTGAGAAAAAAAAATAGTTCACAGTTTCCCTCCTAACGTAATTCAGAGAACTTGAGGCTCAGTTTTACAATTCCCTTCTTACAAATATTCAAAATTAAATGCAGGATAATTTTATGCTCTCATTGATGGCATATCAGTTGTTGACCAACTGAGCAAAGTTTCTGCATAATGTAACAAATGAAAGATCAAAGCAGAATTCTTTAAAATCAAAATACAATCATATCAGCCATGTATCAGTTTAATGAAAATATGAACAAAGCAAACAGTATCATGACTTACTGTACATCCTATATGATAAGACAATGAAGGGTTACAAACTTTTTCAGTGGATAAAAATAAAAAGTCCTGTAAGATCTTGAATAAGAAGAAAAGAGAGAGAATGATTTTAGACTATGCACTTGTAGCCTTTTTACAGAACTATATCTCTCTAATGGGTCTTACAAACCAAATGCTACAAAATGTGTCCTGCTGTAGCCCTCTTTCCAGTAGAGCCTCTAATACTTTGCACAGCAGTGAAGGGGATGGAAGGGTCATGGAGAAGACAACCAAGGAGGAGGATTTGCAGGAATATGCCAAAATCTGGACATCCTATGGAGTCGTGCATGGCTCAGTGCAGACATGATGTGGAGAAGTCTGTCCGCTTTGGCCATACCCACACAAACTGTTGCTCCAGACTCACACAGGAAAAGAGCCGCACAACAGAGCTGCTCTATCAGATGGGAGGAAGATCTAATGTCTCAGTCCACATCCAGTTACTGTTTCCACGAGTCCGTTCAACTTGGATCTTTATTCACGACCTCAGCATTTTGCCCTAATCTCTTGTGGCAAGGGAATGTCATGTTAGATATGGCCCTTGAGCCAAATTTCAAATTGTTAACTTAACCCAGGACTGGAGCTTTATTTGAATGGAGCTTAGCTGATTTATGTGAACTGAGAAAGTGGTCTATTGTCCGAATCAAAATTCCATGTCTCAGCAGCTGAGTAAAATAAAACCTTAAATTGTGAGTGCAGAGGTCCAAAGGCAGCAATCTAAATATTTCTAAATGCTCAATCTAAGTTTATATTACATTTAACTTGTTGTAAACCATATCCAGTACATTTTTAAACAGGGTCAAACAATAGTTTATCAAAATTAATTAAAAAATAGAAGGGAGTTTGGAAAACATGAACAAATACATTTGGGTAATCCAGGTACAGCATTAAAAGTAAAGTTCAGAAGTACTGAATAAGGAGATTGAAAAATGGAAGATATTTGCATGATACAAAGACCAAGACCATGGAGAAGTTTCTTCAGTGCTGCTTTATATTTTGTCTCTTGCCAATTCAAAATAATGTATTTAAAAAAAAAAAAGCAAATAAGAAATTCTGAAGTTTCTAACATATGATTGTTGTAATTGTAGGAAGCTGAATACAGTGCATCTTCAAAAGTACCATGTTTAAATGTAGTTCCCTTCCTGTCCAATCTTGGGATCTTCTACTTCAAAATTAATACCAGATGGAATATAAGGGGAATGCTAGGTAACAATAATGTAATAATATAAGTAAATATTTACATGGGATATCTGTGGTCTATAAATGCAGTTAAGAAACAATATTAAGAACTTAGAAAATCTCCAAACTAACACAGTTTTTGCATGTTTACTATTGTTTAATGTTGTTTATGTATTGTTTACTGCCAAGATACAGTTCTTGGCATCATAGTCAACTATTTTCCTCTGAAATTCTTCCTTATTTTGGGTAGAGGTTAAGCATTCTTATCTCTAAAAGTGAGTCACATATTGCAAGACTCCCAGCTTTATTCCCTTTGCCCTTGAAACGGCTTGAAACATACAGGCAGATCCTACTGAATTACTGAAAATGCAAGTAGCTCAAGATTTCTTCTAAAATTTTGATAGCATGTCAGAACATCTTTATTATACAAGTCAAAATTCTAATAAAAGCTTATAACAGGGATACTTTTAGATGGGAGAAAGTCCATCCCTAAAGCAACCCCACTTTGCTGGTAGATCCCTGATCCTCATTTCTAAAACTTTGTAGAAAACAGGTAACCAGACTTCACTTGGTTTAAAATAAACATTGACCAATTAGTGCACTTTTTTCCAGACTCATTCTTAGAAATAGAAGTGATTTGTTTCCAGCATTAACTGGTATGTGGCAGACACCCAGGATTCAGCAAGGGTGATGAAAAGTCTGGCAGACCTAAAAACAAGTAAAAATGGTTTCTAAAAAAAGTAAAGCAATAGAGCAAGCAAACATAATTGGTAAAAGGTATAACAAGGACAGCTTTTCTCTACTTTAATAAGAAACTGTGATTCAGTGACCCAGAAAATCCCAGACATGAACTTATATCAACTAGCAAGAAAACAAAAGAAACATTGAATCACTTTGTTGGATTATCTCAAACAATTCCAGAAGAAAAAATATGTTGGAAAGAAAAGAATTAATCAAAATGTATTAGTAAAGAACAGTATCTTCGGCTAAGAAACTTGCTCATACACACCTCAATTTTCCTGAAGCTTCTCGTATTTACAAGTCTTTCAAGATCTTAACAAACCTATAGCTGTCAACAAATAAGAGAATGTGGAAAACTTAAAAAGAGTTTATGATCTGAGATACTTTATTATTATTATCATTTTATTAATATGGTTACCATTACTTCATGGTGAATAACATTTACTCAGCTGTATGTTGGTGTAGAGACTATTGTTATATCTGGTATGCAAGAAAAACAGAAAAATAAATATATTTTTCATACAGTGTAAAATTAACAAACCTGCAGAAGAGCACAAAAGGAAATCACTTTTCAAGTTACATAGCAGGCATTCTACACGTTTTTTCTTGAGTTTGATCCATCAGTATGAATGTGTACACATTTTAATTGCCTCTATGCCATGTAAATCTTAACCAACATGAGACAAAACTTTAGGATTCAAGAAGACTGCAGCATGTATCACATTTAATCTACCAGAAAAATAAATGCAGAACTATGCCTTGAGTTATAAATGCAAGAAGTAATAGTTTCTAGTGTTCAATAGACAGTGGTGATATATTTATTTTTATATCTTGATTCTTTGTAGTTTAGTTCCTTCTGCCTGGTTAGTACTAACATCAATTTTGAAAACATGGACAAAAAAAAATAGAAGCACATTTTACAGTGATGCTTCATTCTTCAGTTATGAATTGAGAATCAAATTACCACTGTAAACAGTAGGTTGTTCAAGGCTGAAGATACTCTTTAAAAGGAAACTGCAAATAATTAGAATTTACTTCAGAATATCAAGAAAATATGGATAATTTGCTTCACTGACACTGAAAAACAGCAGTTAGTTAGATAAACTTTAGAAAACATTCAGAATAAAAGATACGTTACTTTTAAAGAAAGAGAAATGCTCCATTTATTATACTCATTCCAACTTCCAAAAAAACTAAATATTTTCCTTGCAATCAGGAAATTTCCCTTCTGTTGACTTGGCAAGTAAGAATTATTTGAGCAGATTTTGTACATCTGCTACATCAGGAAAAACACCTGCTGAAAAATTTCAAGAGTTTCCCAGCACATAGCCATCTAAAAAAAATGTCTCTAAATAACATATAAGTTTTATGATAATTTAAGTCAGATTAATCTCATTTAGTTGGCATTTTCATGTGAAGATACAATCCACGTAGTATGTCATTGTGCTGCAAGAGAAACTTAACCTGTCTTTTCAGTGCCAAAGTGCTAGATAGAGAAAAATCTGCTGGGAAATTCAACATTATCTTTGTTCACTTTGTTATCTGAAATAACAAAATGAAAACAGAAATATTTAGGGTCACATCTCCTTTGAACATCAGCTGAGACTAACAACAAGATGGAAAAATATATATTAAAACTCTTTCCAACTCCACTAACATTTTTTCTACATTATCAAGGAAAGTGGTATGTCTGGCTTTCATATGTTAATTATTTTCAGTCTTACTACCTGGAGCACCATAGCACCAGTTTCCTACTAAGTAGTTCCTATGACATTTGTTTTGGTACCTGTCAGAAGTTTACCATTTCCAAGTAACACCAACATTTGCAGTGTGTGCCTGCCTCTGGCATCCTTTTCTAGGTTTCTTCTCCATTACAATAAACTTTATTTGCACACCAGATGATGGCTTTATCTAGGTTGGATGTAGATAGGAACGTTAAGTATTTTAGAGTTGCTTAATGCAATTATTTCATTTTACTCCTTCCAAGTGTCCCATTGATTTCTTGGAGCATACTTCCCTCATTGAAGAGCACGCCGATGCTTGTCTGGGGAAGAACAGTGTTTCTTCTTTCCTAGTAAAGGGATTTGAAGCCACAAAAGGACTTCCAGCATCATTTTGGAAGGGTTTGGTTTGATTTTAGTAGCTGTTACACTTTGCTTGGAAAGGAAGAATAAAGGAGAAAGCATGTGCAACGTGAGGACCTTTATTTAAAGTCAGAGAGTGCCACCGTGTGGCTGCAGGCTTTTAGACTGGTAATGGTTTATGTTTTCGTCCTGGAAAAACAAGTCTTATGAATGGATTCGACCTCTGTAAAATCAGCATGAACTCATCTGAAGAGGCTAAAGTTGCGAATATAGGGACACGAAAAAAACAATTGAGCTCTTAGTTAAGTAAAAAAGAAATAAACAGATGACTGAGCTCCATATATCCAGGAATCCCACGTTAATTTCTAATCCAGAGGCTGTATTTTATGCAGTAGTGTTTAAAACAAGTCTTCCAGAGCACTGGTGATGGAGATCAACCTTCTCTTGCTCCCTAGTGAATCCCTTAGCCCAGAGAGAATAGAGTTGTTCTTCCTTTTTACACATCCCCAGAGAGTACATATGATTTGACATGCCATTTTATCTAACCAGGAGAGATGGACCCAGCCTTCTGATAAGGATGCTCTGTATTTTCCTCTTCAGAAATGGGAGCTTCTACAGGCTGAGGAATGCATGGAGAGATCAAGGAGATCCTTTTCCAGTACTTAAGTATTCCATACAATAGCAGTAGCATCAAGGAAAATGAAAAAGACTACCACTTCCTTCTCTTTAATCCTCCTTCCTAAATCCTATTTTAAAATGCAGGAAGGACACCTGGAAACATATGTCCTTTATGGATAAGAAAACACTAGTGTATAACTTGGAATCTGACAGGGTTCTAGGTATGCAGCTGCTCACCAATCCATGCCTTCCTGTAAGCAGAAGCTTGTTCTTTTTTCAATTCAGGCAGAAATACCCTATGTGCCAGGGCCTGCAGAGCTTTTAACATCTCATCAGGGCTTTTTTTGGCTCATTAAATGAGTATCAAACTTTTTTTCTATTCAATGGCTGTACAGCTAGTGCTAAGTATATGCCCACCAAATCTACATCTCCTTCCTGTGTCTTTTTTCATGTGTCTTTTTTTATATGTCATCCAAATGTCCAGTTCCTCACTGCCTTTTTTTAACAAACACTCTGCAGAGGTATGCTTTTTATACTCTCTAATGAGGCATCCAGATACCATGCTGTTCCACCTTTTTGCTTCATTAAACTTGAAGAATGTTCTGCCAGTCACCTAGCCAAAATTGATAATTTACAAAACAGCTATGAGAAAACAGAGCAAAAGTCTGACATTCTCTAGACTTGAAGCAGCAAACATGCCAGGTGAGATTCATCTCATCCATCTGTAGCATTCTTCATTGTAAGCTGCTGACCATTCTCTGAAGCTAGGAGGCAGTATGGCCTTCTGACTAGTGTCCTCCTGAAGGGAAGGTGAATCCTGTCACTCCTACTCAAATGAAACAAAACTTAGTAGTAAAATACTTTAGCCCAGATTCGATTATTCCCAGAATGTGTGAATTTCAACTTTGCTGTTCATGTATCACATTTCTGGGGACAAAGGCATATTTAAAAATCAAACAGGTTTTGAAGCAACTTTTGAAAATCTAAATGCCGTTTAGGCATCTGGCAGAGATGAAGTTCTTTGAAGTTCTATGTCTATGACTCTCTTTAACCACACTGAGTAGGAAAAGTCATAATTCCCATGTCATCAAAGTAAAGAGAGAGTATTCAGGTGCTGCTTTTTGAAATCTGGATACATTTTTCATGCTGTACACCTGGCTTGAAGGCAATGCCCATGAAATCATTTGCTATAAACTGCACAAGCTCTGATTTTAAAGGGTGATTTAGTAACAAATGACTGTATTGCCTCTGGAATTCTGTGGAATCAAGGCAAGAATAAGAAGTAGCAGTGCTAGAAAGAAGGCAAGTGTTATCAGAAGAATAAAATTGTGGATTAAGAAACGCAGCTTCCTTTCTCAGAATAGGAAGAGACTGCCTGTGATAACAGTAATCAGAACCAGAGACACTACCAAGCACTAAGAAGCAAGTTAATTAACAGAGAGTAATATCCACAGTTTTTCCAGCTCTACTGAGAAAATACAAGACTTCTGTTGAATTTTCAGGCCTAGGCAAGGAAGCGGACATGAATTTCCCCATTCTTTTTGGGATAGCATAATACCAGTCTGAATCTAAGTTTCCAAGCTACCTGCACATTAAAACTTTCAACTTTAATGCTTAGTTCAAGTCTGTGTGTTCAGGAAAACTGTGTGCAGAATTGCAATCGAGACATTAAGTGGCTTATTCGCTCTCCAATTTAATGTTTTTTTCTTTTTTAAAATCAAATATTTACAAACAATAGATTATCACTTTCATAATTTTTAGCATCTAATCCTCTGTGTGAAAGTGAAAACACAGGAACATATAAGTTCTCTTTACAGTGTTGGAATAGAAAACCAGAGATACGCTTAACATGCAAGAAGCCTTCTAGAACTACCAGATATGCAGAGCTTAAGTCCAAGCGGCCAGAGATGAATCTGTAATTCACTTTCTAGTCCTTTGAGCCAAAAACAGATCTACAGATTTTTCATGTATACCTAGATAGTCAAATTTTCTCTTATAAGTACTTGATACTTATTCTGACGGTGTCAACTATCTGCTGCATTAGTAGTGCTTGTAGCTCTCAGGAAGAAGATACTCTTCCCATCTCTCTAGAAAGTATCCTAAGTGTCATCTATCTTCATATAGTTAAGCATACTGTATTTCTTTAGTGGAAGAAGTCAACAAACTAATAAAGAATTCACAAGGCCAGGGAGATGACAAATGTCAGATATCTGAATGCATAAATGAGAAGTGTTCATTCTGCTGTGAATGACTTTTTAGTAAAAGCAAGATTCCTGGGCAAAGAACCAAGGTAATGAGAATTTATAGCTACCAGACCAGAACATATAAGTTGTTTAAATATACTTTTTTTCTTGCACCTTTCGCTTTCCCCAGGTTTGATAACATAAAATATGTAGCCAACAACTCCCAGCTGATTTCTGACATCTTCCATAGAAACTTCTATTCTTCATAAAGTCTTTTAAAAACCCAGTAACCTGTTTCTGTATGAAGTTGTTCTACAGAAAGGAGAGATGATTTAAAAATTTCTCAGAATGCATAATTTTATCAGACTTTTTTTCTTAGACATGCATATTTAATACATGCAACATAATCCACTATGTCATTTCTCATATAGCTTTGATATGAAAATATTTTGAGGAACAAAGATTTAGAACTACTTCCAAAATTAACAATGTATTTTTGCAACAAATGTGAAGGAGTACATTTTTCTCACTGTAATGCAATGATACATGGCAGAAAATTCTGTATTAAGTCATTGCAGACAATGCTGACAGCTCTGAAAAAGGTCAATTAAAAATGTCTTTGAAAAGAGAAGGAGAGCCTTCATACATTTGCTGAAATGAACAGAAATACAACTTAAATATATATATTGCTGGAGACTTCATTTCTGGACACTAATTGGTGTTTTCAAGAATTCTGGGCTAATTACATTATTCAGTAGATGAGTTTGTTGATAAATGAGGGATGATGGCTGGGCTGAGGAACTTGATCAAACCAATTCTGAAATATCTAGTTTACTTGATGACGTAGAAGTGTTTACGCAAGAATATTCCATAGTGAGGCCATGTATGAACAAGGTCGTACAAAGAAAGTCAGTGCTGAATGTTTCTCTACAATGCTTTATTAAATACTTTTCATTCATATATATATTTATCATTTCCCAATATGCAACTAGACAAAAACAGATAGGTTTTTCTTTACTGATAGTGAAAAAGAATAAAGACTTTTTTTTCTTTTTTCTTTTTTTTTAGTTTACAGGCTGAACCTCAAATAGCAAGGACAAGACTGTGTATCTTAGAGACAATGAAATGCAGTCCACTATAACAAAAACAGATAGTTTCCCCTGGGATGCTAAAATCTCACTCACGGCATGTGCTGTATGAAACAATACATCCTGCATGCTCCAATGAGTGCAGCGTTTCTGCAGTTACTTCTGTAGTAAGATTTTAGTCTTCAAAGATGCTTATAAACTCTTATAACACTGATCAGGAGCTAGATTTATTCTTCTAACATTCAGCTCTGTTGCAAAGGTTCTTGCCTTTTGATAGAAGAAGAGAGACATTTCCCGATCCACAAGGAAGTTGTGGTAGATTGTTGCAAGTCTTGTGTAAATCTTCAGTTGAGCTTTCTTATTGCCCAAATCCATGGCAGCAGCGAGCGCCAATTGATAATAGCCTGCTGCATCAAAGGGATCCTGAAATAAAAGAAAGAAAGATAGCACTCCCTGTAGTACAGCTGTGTGAGAGGACACCCAAGCTCAGTTTTAATGCACCAGAAAAATATAGTTACTGAACTTCAGTAAGTTCTCTCACATTATTACTTAGATTCTAAATGCATAATAATGATTGAGTAAAATGATATGAAAAAACATTGCTATGTATAATCATTTTCCACAGCAGTTTTTAGTGTTTTTTACCTTAAGATCATAGAATATAATGTCTCCTAAGTTCAAGTACACCTTGACGTAGTACAGAGTTTCCTCCTCAAACTCCAGAGGAGAGGAACAGAGGGACAAAGCCTTTAAATAGAAGTGTTCAGCTAGTTCACAGTGACCCAAATGGTGATGGATGGCAGCCAGCCGATGGTAAGCTATTCGTTCATTTAGCTGATTTCCTAATGAGATAAGAATTGGGATAAAACCAAAGAGACAAAGAATTCAAATTATCTCAAACCAATAAATGTCTATGGTGGTTTTTTTTGTTTTGTTTTATATCTACATGGTATTTTATTGAATATAACTAATTGACCTCAATAGATGCATGCCCTAAAGCTATTCTTTCTTTTAAATAGAAATCCCACAAAATTTCTGTATTTCAAACTGCTGTATATCACCAACACTGGGATTTTCTTAAGAAATAACTACATACACGTATACTTTTCGTGTATAGATACATACGTACTGTGCATATTTACAGAAATATAAGTAGATTATCTTGAAAATGTAGAAGATAATGGGATTAGAAGCTCCCTTATCCTTTTCAGTAAAAACTTTCTATCAGAAATTATGTCACAAAAACCAACAATCAGACTGATCAAAAATGACAGGTCTGTGCAGGTACAGAGAAATTAGACCATTCTTAATCAGTTGAACAGTTCTCAAAACTTCAAAGAATATTGTTTTGGAAACAGGCCATACTGTTTTTAATTACTTTTTCCTAGGTGTGCTTGCTAGCAAGGCTACTAGCAAATTTGAAAAGAGCACATTGACACTTGAAAGCCTCTTGGCACAAAATTCACGAGTATTACAGCTTGCCTGTCAGAAAGCACATTGAATTTGGGCATGGAATCCCAGGCTTAATTCTGTGCTGTACTAAAGATTTTCTGTATGATCTTAGAGTTTGAAGGAGCAGCAATAAGTTGTTCATTTTTGAAAAGAGGCAAAAATATCAATGATAGCATTATTATGAAATCCTGGCAGTAACTCTGACAGAATTTGTAGAAGAAAACATTTTTAGAATTCTGCCTTAAATTGAAGATAATTATAATATCCAGATGTAACTGAAATTTGTCTTACCTAAATTTACACTGAGCATAAGAGATGCTTTTGCATATTCCATGCTTTCCTCATAAACCTTTAGATTCACCAGCAACTCCACCAGTTTATTGCATAATCTGAGTTCAGTGTTTTTGTTACCAGTCTCAACAGCAAGGGGAAGAGCCCTGTCCTGAAATGCATAAGAGCAGCTGAGGTATTGCAGAACCACAAGATGTGTACTGACAAACTTCCATTGATGGAACATCAAGCAACTTTTGCTTTACTTTTTGAATATTCTACATCTTAAACCCAAAAGAAAGGTTTGAAACAGGTGAAATCTATTAACATTAGGGTATAAGATAAGTCTCAATAAGTTTGTTAAGAGGACTTCTAGAACACCTGTTACAAAGTGGAAAAGCATGTAACTATCAGTGGAGGAAAAAAAAAAATGCACAAACCCTGTAGAAAGGCACTGCTTTCTCCTTTTCCCATTTACCATTAAAAAATATGTCTCCAGCAGCTTCAAACAATTCCATTGTTAAGTTTGGATCTCCTGTGCATAGAGCAGCATCTTGAGCAACCTGAAAATGGAATTAGGTAAAAGAAAGTTTTGGTTACTTCTTTGTTTAAAATAAATGAATGTATATAAATATTAGCAATTGAAAAAAAAATGATTTTGTTAAAGACTCTTCTCGTTAAGATGTAGGAAAAGCTATACTTGTTGACACCATGTTTTGTCTTTTTTGATACACCCTCTTTTTAAGGAGCTCGAAGTTGAAAAGATACTATAGGAACCAGGGCATGTAAATGGGTATGGTCTTCCTTTCTCTGGCAATAGTCTTCTGCTGGCTTGGTCAGCATACACACAAAAACAAACAAAAAAACTACACCAGGGCACCAATAGTGCTGTCGATAATTGCAAAATATTAAATTTAAGATCAAGATTTTCATGGGAATAAATTATGAGTACAAGTTAGATATAGCTAATTGAACAGTTTATATATATATAGATAGATTTTTTTTTTTTTTTTTTTAATAAACACAGCTCCATTATCCTGCTGTTCTAAACTAAGTATATACTGCATCAGTATGAAGGATTTTGGGAGAGGAAGCATGTATGCATCTGCTCCAAAGCAAATGAGTGTTGCCAGGACACTCCAGTACTGATATTGATGATATTGATGGGAAAGGGGACTTACACACAAAGCATGATGACTCTTGCTTTGGCTTTGTGATTTCTGGTTTTCAAATTGTGTTACATTAATGTAAGTCCAGCTCCCTACTTCAACTCAATAGCAGTGATCCTTTTCAGCTTATTTTGGCTTCAGACACCCTAAGAACTGTTGTACCATATTTTTGGAAGCTGTACATCTAAAAAGTGGGTCTCAGTTTATTTTTATTTTATGATCATATTTTTGTTACCACTCAAACACCAAGCACTCAAACAGCCAAGACTCAGATCTTATTAAGGTCAAATTCTACACACACCCTGTTCTACAAGGCAGCACTCTCCCTTACAGCAGACAAATATTTTTAACCCCTTTACAAAAGCAGGAAGTAATTTGCCAAATACCTACACGATTGGCTGGAAGCAATACAGACAATTGTAAGGCTCACATGTACGCTGCAGTGTGGCTCTGATAGACACTGGATGATTCTGTATCAGCAGTCATAAGGACTAGATCACCCCTTCAGGCCATCTTACAGTCTGCTAACAGCAACAGTTGTAGCAGCAGTTTCCCTGGGGATCTGGCCCACCAGCCTGCAATGATTAGTATCTGTACCCATTAGCATATAGCAAGCATGTATGATATGCTTGCTGTGCTGTTGCAGACCTAGTAGACAATGATGTAATAAAATGAAGAACTGCACAGAACACAGAATTTGCATTGAAACAGGCAGTAAAGTTCACCACCCAGAATCTGCATGAAGTCAAGCAACAGATTAAAATGGAACAGCACAGGATAACACTCAGACTTTCAGCTGTTAAGCTTAGTACATAAATGGTGGTGTTGTGTTCAGAAGGTCAGTTGGCAAAATCTCTGGGAATGTTAAAATTACACAGTCTAACCATGCCACCTGCAGCATGTCAATGACATGTGCATAACTGTGTTGATAACATACCTGAATATAGAGATCCACAAGCTCATTCTGCCTCAGAATATAATATATCTTTCCTGCCCGTAGCCAAGCATGTGCCTCTCTCTCTTTTTTCTGGAGATCTATAAATATTCCAAGACTTCGTTTGGTATATTCAAGAGCTGATCTGTAAGCCCTGAAATGGGGTAAAAACTATTCATCACAGGGTGACTCTTCAGAATCAGGAAGGTTTGTCTTCGTAATTAGAAAAGCTTTATGTTCATGTAAAGGAATATTTCCTCCATTCAGTGCACAACCACAATTTCTCAACTATCCTCTGTTAGTAACTAGCACCTCAGTCTTCTTCTTCTTTCTTTTGTTTGGTCTATTTTCTTCTAGATCGTTATCAGGTAACATGGGGGGAAAAAAATTCCTCATCTTAAACTCTTGTGTAGTTTCCGCTTTTTCTTATAAGACTCAGAAAGAAATAATGTCTGAAATACATATTTTCTAAGTATCACCTAGGCTGTGGCTTGAGCAAGGTTCAGACTAATCCACACTTGCACAAAATTTTGAGGTGAGATGTGGAGTGAAGCACCCAAATTATAAGACCATTGGTGAGTCTTTTCTTTAGTTGGAAGGGCACAGCATTCTTAGAAGTGCTCACAGTTTGTGTTGGAAAGACCTGCCAGATTGGCTGAGCTCCAGATTTATTTACTAAATCCTTCCCTATCCATCTTGTGATAGACTCCCATTGCCTCGACCCAATGCATTTTCCTCCACAAACAAAATAAGTATTTTAAAACGTACCATTAAAAGCAAAGTTGCTTTCACAGCAGGTAGAAGCATATAGTAATCCATAACGCAGAACAGCAGATGGAACAGGTCAGGCTGTGTCTAATGTCATACTGAATGCCTGCTATTATTCAATAGTGTTCTCAAGTCACAGAACCAGTGGTCTTTGGGAACCAGAGTCCTAGCACATGTAAATTCCATGCACTAGTTGCACACAAAGCAGTAATTTTTTCCACCTATTTTAAACGTTCTACATGTTTCAGCTAATTTGAAATCTTGACCAATAAATAAATTAAAAAGCAGACCAGAAGTCTCCACTACTGTAGGAGCTTCCATTATAGTGAAGTATGTTAGCAAAACAAAGTGAAAAATATTGGTCATATACTACTACTGCAAAGATTGAGATCCTTCACTGTGATATAAAAGTTCAAATCAGGATAAAAACAAAGTTATTCAGCATATCTTACCTTTCTGTTCCTAAAGACAAATAGAGCTGACTAATGGTTTCCAAAATTTGTCCCTCCAGAACTTTATTGGACATCTTTCTAGCTAAAGATAGTTGGTACTCATTGTAGATGACACACTGAGCCTCATTGGGAACAACTGTACTGTAGAACTGACACAGCAGTTTAATTGCTTGAAGTTGACCTAAGGGAACAGACACACAACAGTACTATGAATCTCTATTTTAAAATGAAAGTCAAGTTACCTTTAAAATAATTCATCCTATCGTTTCACAATTCCAGCACAGTCAGTGAATAAAAATAGAAGCAATGACAAAAAGATTCCACCAGCAACTTCCTCAACCTCATCAAAATTAACAAAAGCTAGAAGTTTATCTCCAGAATAAAATAAATCTTTTACCATTAATGTTTAGGTTACCTAAATCACAGCAGCAAAAACAAATATAACATAGTTCTTCTAAATAGAACTATTTTATGCAAAATTAATTCATATTACCCTTGTTTTCATGTATTTAACTTGAGTCTAGTTCTTTTTCTACTACCAGTGATATAGCTGTTATCAGTATTACTGAACATAGAAGTGTCTGGATTTATTTTTTTTTTAACTATTTAGTTGTTTCTTAACACGTACATTTTCTCCATCTCATGATTTCTGACAAACCTAAAAAGTACCAAAAGAGCAAATAAACATGCATTTATGTCTTCCCCATTATAGAATGGAACAAACATTCCAATCACTTTGATAGCTGTCAAACAACAGAAAATAAAACATCGTTTAAGGAAAAAAATGTAATACACCCCTATAACAAACACTGCTCCCAAAAGCCCCAGCACTTACTTTCCAGATGGCTTATCTCCATTGCAACTAAAAATGCCCATTCATAATAAAACCTTCCTTTTTCTCTTTGAGTTCTACTAACATAATAACGTCCCAACTGAAGGAGGGTTTGGATAAACTCTTGACCACAGTCCATACTTGGAAGTTTGGCAAACAGCTTCACTGCTTTGATATAATAATGCTCTGCCAGCTTACTGGCTGCTGCATGCAGACAGAGTACTCCAAAATTAGCCAGGGATATAGCTTGGTTATGAGTCATATTGGCTTCTTCAGAAAGACGCAGAGCTTTGTAGCAGTTTTCAGCAGCTTTCTTGGTATCGTTTGTTCTTTTCAAAGCAATAGCAAGCATGTTATAAGCAACACCTAGCTGTTGAGGATTGCTCCACGAGGAGTCCACAACAGCATTTAAAATGGTTGCTGCCACATCATACTGCCTGTAAAGAACGTATAACCAAGCAAGTGAAACCAAGTAGTTAATAGTTTCCTCTGGCTTAGCAGAAGTATCAGAGTCCAGGGCTTTCATCATGTAAACGATGGCTTTTTCATACTGTTTGTGGTGGCTGTACAGTTTTGCTAAACTAAGATAAATGGTGCTGCATAGTCCTTGCTGCTCATTTGTAAATGCAGAGGAAAGTGCTTGTGTGAGGTAAGGTGCAATTTGAGATGGAAGTATTTGTCTGAGTTTTCTCAAGCCATAGAGTTTGGGAGCATTTCTGATGACTAAATCAATCCTTTTCAGGGAATCCATTAGAGTACTTGAGTTCTGGGAAGAGGAGACTTTTACACAGCTTAACACAATGTGTGGCAAACACTTCTCATCGTAGGACTCTGCTAGTTTGAAATAACAGTTTTTAGATAAGTTGTTTTGTAAACCCAAGTCATTAGATAACAGTTGCAGCCTTTCTAGGAAGGGAAGTGCCTCTTCATGTTGTTTGCGTGCAGCATAGTGTTTTGCCAGTAAAAAGCACGCCCTAGCCTCTGCATGTTTGTTCTGGCTCAAAATCGTCCTCTTCAGAGCATACTTTAGAATATCTGACTCCAGGTCAGCACTGCAAATGTGGTTGGGAATTCCCATGAGAAGAGATGTAGCCTTGTCAAAAACATGAGAACATTTTTCTTTGTTCTTCTGTGTCAAGTAGATGACTGTTAGATTTGTGTAAAGAGCAATTATAAAGTACAAATCGCTAAATCCTCCAGCTACTGCTCCAAAAGCTTCCTCAAAATAAACCCGAGCTTGGGAAAACTTCACTTTTTTAACACTCAGCCTGCCTAAGAGAAAGCAGAGCCTTGCTAGTGCCCATGACATACCTGCTTTCTTTGCTAATTCCCTTGCTAAACTAAAAAAACTGACTAGTTCATCTTCCTCTGAAAAACCATAAAACATGCTATTAATGAACGTATAAGAGAAATCATACAGGTTTTTGAAATCACTCTCATACTCTTTGCTATTTAAGAAAAGTAACAATGACTCAAAGACATCAGATTTTTGACCATCATCTTGATATATGTAGAAGCAAGGTCCTTTGGGTGAAGGAAAGATTTCCATATGTGAAGAGCTGGCAGAATCCTTTCCTTCTGTAGCTGGCCCTTCTGCCTGCGTGACCTCTAATTTCTTGAACTTCTCCACAAATTCTTCTATCTTGCCATTCTTCTTGCTAGTGGTTACCGTATTAGAATATAGACATGGAATTTCTGAAATTCAAAAATAAATTACAGGTCACTATTTAATGTGTATATACACGCAAAGGTCTTTCTTAGACCAACAGGGCTATCTATCAGTAGAAGACATTATGAAAACACTAGCTGTTAGGAAAGCAGTATGTTAGGGAGACAAATGAAAGCTAGAGAAAAAGAAATCAAGATGTGTCAGAGAGGAACAAGTATGGGAAATAGAGGAATGGGGAATAAAAGGAACCTGCCACATGTAAACAGACTGCTCATCAGTATGCTTGTTTCACATATGCCCCATCACCAAAATCTATTTTATTAAGCTGATCCAAACTACTTTGTATTTGAGTGTATACTTAAAATATACACTTTTGGTCCATATCTTCTGTTTTCGCTGTGTATTTATGAGAGAAATCTGTCAGAGAATTACAATTCAGACAAGGTAAGCAGAAGGATCACCAGAATCTGGAGATGTCCAAGGTCTGAATTGGAGGCTGGATAAATGACCCAAGGTAATCTGGGCATGAATTTAGAAAGGATTTAAGGTCTCAAGGAACCCTAAGTGTGAACATGGGAATAAATTATGCTTAAATTCTTCTAGGAAACTAAGGCAGATTAGCCAGGGATGGTGAAAATTGAGCTAATTGCACTGTTGAAGTCTGAAGCAGGTGCTGCTTTGCTGGTACAGGTTTTCTGCATGCAATTACAATGTTTGTGGCTATCAATGTGATCATTGATCTAAATTCTACTATAGTGTTATTGCTGTTATTGTCCAAATTTAAAGAAAAGACATCATTTTTCAGTTTCCCCATTGTTATCAGGTTGTGATCATAGTGTAAAGCTAACAGCTGAACACCAACAGTAGCTTATTGAAGGTACAGATTTAGAGAGCTTTCCTTGGAACTTGCTTTCTGGAACTGTTCACCAGAATCAAATACAAAAAATGGCATTAGAATAATGCAATGATAGTAACAGCTTAGCAGCTAAATGCCGTTTAGAAATAATTCTGCACTCTGAAAGTATCTCCTTTGGGGAATATATTTATGGGATTTTTTCTAGCAAACTGAAAATCTGCTGGAATTTAAACTACACACTTCCTAGGTGTCTCATAAACAATAATGTGTGGGGTGGTCATAGCAGTAAAAACAAGTTGTACAGTTGACAACTAGATGGCAAGGTCAACTGGATAGAAAGGCATTTAATATTTGTAAAAGCCCAAAACATCTTACAGCAAAACCCAGTAAAAAGGTAGAGAAGCAATGAGAGAAAAAGTAAGAATGTGGAAAGACATTAGAAAGAGAAAAGCTGGCAAAGATAGCAAAAAATTAGAAGTAACATTAATTCTATATTGAAATCATATGCATATTTATTACCACATTCACACGTTTTCTGGAATTCTTGTTCTTCTAATTGGTCTGTAAGAAAGAAAAAAAAAGCCATGCAAGTTATGGTATCTTGGTTCTTTTTCAGCCTTAAATATCCTAAAATAAGACTTCTCAGTTCCTTGTGGTGGAAAAATTGGATGTGTCCTGTAAATTTAAAAAGGATGAATTTCCTATGTCTGACCCAAAGCTAACATGCTACAGGACTTGCCCTCCCATATATAATATTCACTGCTTTCTGCATGGTTATCACTGCCACACAACTAACATTGCAGAGCATGTTGGGGAGATTTTTGCATACAGCATTAAATTTAAATCTTCAAGTCAAATTGTTCTACATGTAGGATGCATCGCTGCTGCATTATGCATATACTGAATGCATATACTGCCTATTTACAAAGGAGCAGTGTAGATACAGTCATTCCCTCCACCTCCAAAATCAGGTACAAAAATACTTAAATACTGCTGAAAGAAATTTTACCACCACTCCCAAGGAAAAAACATGTTTTTGGTAATTTGTATAGGTAACAGTTACAGGCCTTTGTGACCATTCCAACATTCAGATGAAATGTGCCTAAATATATCTGTTATTTTAAGGGATGCATCTTCCAATTTTGTTTATAGTTCCATAGACCTAGATTTAAGTGTTTAGCATAGCACACCTGTAGAATGTTTCAGAATTACTATTTTATGTGGGAAATATTTCTCAAAATATTCCAGTTTCCATACTTCATTACGGGATTATATCCAGTGTCGTGCATACACTGGATGCAATGTAAGTGGTACTAAGTTCATGAAGGATATCTACACAGTCACATAGGCTCACAGAACTAGGACTATTTAAGCTGTTAGAAAGCCATTTTACTAGATTTTGTGATTCACCTCTCGTTGACTATTTACTTCTGCATCTCTTTTCTCTAAATACTTTCCTGAGTTTTCTGCCCAAATGTCACAGATATTTACAATAGTAATTGTATCTTAATGCTCTGAATGTCCAGTTGAGGAAGGGCTTGTAAATAAATATGTCTCATTAACTGATAGAGATATTTACTCAGGTCACACTTGCTTTCAGTAAATCAAGTTATGTTGACCAACTGAACAGTTTAAAAGAAAAAAAAAAAGCGGTAAAGATGGCTGTTTTAAGGATTAGGAAAGAGATGAGATGTAGCAAGTCTCCATTAAGCTCAGAAGACAGTTGTAGTATCTAGCAGAGGTCTAAAATTTTTCTCCTAGGTTTTTCTTTTGAGAGAGGAAGTAAGAGAGTTGTTTTGCTCACTGACATGAGTTGTGTTCTGCACCTAACGTGTGGCATGCCTAAGTTATTGTCTGCATGCACACAGACTCGCAAAATCCAGCTAGTGCATGAGTCAAACCTTCAGCACTGGCTCCTTTCACGTTGGGACCTATGGGCTCTTCAGATGGCACTAATGAAGATAAACCTGTAAGATATTTGGCAAACGTACACATGGCCACAGATCAACCTGTGGCAGGATAAGAAATTGCTGCTCCTGGTCAGCTCAGTGAGACAGGTCTGTCAGATTGCCCTACATTAAGTCTGTAAAGAGGAAATCCCAATTGTCTCAACTACATTATGTCAAGCATGAGTGCTTAGAGAGATGGTGCAACTAACAGTGTTATTTCTTTTGCTATCTCTTTGATAGTTAAATAAAACATGAAGAGGTGTATGTTTGCGTTAGCTGTCAATATCATGCCACCTTTCCTGAGAAAAACATGAAGCAGACAATATTTAGCTGAATATGCTGTCTTGTCTAATGCACCACTCTTGACGTTTGAATGCTTGAAGATCTGTTCAGTTCAACAGCAGCATTTGGAAACCCTGCTGTTTGATTCACTTGAAAATGGACAAAAGAGGATTTGTACATGCTCTGCAGGGAAGTCATGCATCAGCAGGAAAGTAGCAAAGATTATTTAAATGCCATCTCTGTGATCAAACAGAATGCCAGCATAATTCAAAGTAGCTAAATGGCTGGAACTTCATTAAAAGAGAAAAAAGTTACTTATAGTATGGATAGAGGAAATTCACATATAACTAGTATAGTGAAAATGAGCAAAACTCACACTTACCTATTCTATACACAGAACAAACATCTGTTATAGAGGTTTGTTTCAACAAATGTATCACTTCTTCAACATTTTTTTCTTTTGGGAAAAAAGATAACTCTTCTGCTTTAAGAAAATCCAGGTCTGCTCTAACAAAGAAAGGAGCAAATCAGAGAAAAGATTTGGTTTGAGTAGCTCACTGTGGCACTGAAGTTTGATTTTGCTGGAGATTCTAATGCATGATTTGCAGGTTCTGTTGTGTTCATTATTGGTAATGGTAATCATACTTACACAGATGGGGCCTCCTAGACCCCATTTAAGGGCTGACTGCCACTGGGGAAGGATCTCTTTCTAGAGATTCCTCCTATTGGAGTTTTCTACTGTGAAACTAGGACATGGGTGAGCATTTCATTTTTGATTGTCTCTTTCCACCACAATAATCTTTTTAACTATGAATCTGTAAAATACCATCCTAACCATGCCAGTCTTCTAATTGGACATTTGTTAATTGTACACTAAGCCTCTTTTGTTTTCTGAGTTATGTCACTTACTTATTTCCAGGTAAATCCAGTTTAACATGACTTGTCTTTACAAAGCCTACATGGCCAGTAAACAAATGTCTTCCAACAAACCATTCCATGCATTCAATTAAATAGCCAAGGATCTCAATTTTGTCCCCTTCCTGGAAACTAATCTCTTCAGGCACAGCACTATCATAATTCATCACAGCTAGACAGGATCCTGTTGCTGTGTAATAAAGAGATAGACAAATAACATTTGCAGTAGATACAGTAATTTAGCAATGCATTTAATAGAATAGCAACTTAGCAGAAAAATGCACTTAGCAAGAGACCTTCCTGGAATCCCTCAGTTGTACATCCAACAAAGCAAGATTTGAAGCATCTAAAGATGATAAATTTTGTTTAAGCAATTAAAGTTGTGAATAGCACAACATAAAGCTCACAGTGGCTATTTCCCAGCCATTAGATGGCAAGGTCTAAAATCTTTTCAAAATTGTAATCTATTCCATCATGAATGACAGTAGGAATTTCTTTAAGTCCCTTTTCCCCACTTCTTGAGGGAAGCACAAGCTTCTGAACTAACTTACAAAATCAATATTAGATAAAATGCAGTTATATAGCAGTCCATGCAGTATTAAGACAGACATATATGGCAGAAAATAATCCATATTTACTCTCTAACCTGAGCCCACTTGCATGAGTTTTATTTCTCTGGCAGTATTAGATAAAGCAGTACATGTGAAAAGGGCACAAAAATTACATCAGTGAATATTCTTATTTTAAAGTTTATTTTCAAATCTAGAGAGGCAAATTACTCTTTTCTACTTTGCATGTCGGCTTTACACAATATTTAGGACAAAAAGGAGAGAAGCCTTCAGAGTTTAAACTCAAATTAGACACGTCTAGCCATATAGTTAGTAAAACTCCTTTGTCATAGACAGAGATTTATGCCCTCACTAATTTGACCACAATGCAATTTGAAAGCTGTTTTCCCATCCTAATACAACGAAAAAAAGATACTGAACACTTGAGAGGGTGTCCTAATGAAAGCATAGAGTAAGTGAATTTTCTAAAATGCTGATATTTTATTGGAACATCTTACCAACTTGTCTGATGGATTTAGATTCAGTTTTGTACGTAACATCAATGGGATCAGAATATACTTTAAGAAACCACCTGAAAGTAGAAAGTTTAGTGTGCATGAAACGTTTAACTAGAAGTTGCAACAGCAGCAGTGATATTTTAAATCCATTTAAAAACAACAAGATTCACCTCTCCCAATCAGTATCTTTCAATTTCAACAGTGTAAACTTCATATACAGCTACATTTTGAGTAATAACAACTTAGAGTGATAGTAGTTCAAAGGTTTTTTTCTTTTTTACTTGTAGGGGAAAAAAAAAAAAAAGGCTGTATCCAACTTAAAGAATGTAAACCACCTTCTTTAAATGCTGCACTACAGGCATCTGAAACTAATTTCAGTTACTTAGCATGGAAGAAAATAGAGCATTTGTTCTCCTTGTTAATGGAAAAGGGATGTTACACAACAAGCTGCCATTAGAGACATCTCTGTCTCAATGTAGGGGCATGCATATGAAACATATATAAAATAGTTGAGTCAGGTACCTACTGATGAAAAGGGATCAAAGGCTCCAGAGAAACGTTAGACAGCATAGTCATGTCACCATCCACAGATCCATCTGCTACATTGGTAGTAAAAGTCCCAGTCTCAAAGTAAGTGTTTATTTTGCAGTCTGTAGCCATTATCTTCCTTACCAGATTGTCAGGACATAGAACAAAAAATGCCCCTAAAAAAGAAAGCAGTGTAGCAGATGCAATTTATGTAATGTTTTTTGTGTCATACAAGCTTTAAAACTTGCTTCAAGAACAGTATTCAATTAAAGATTGAAAATCTGAGATTTCACAGATATTTTCTTTCCAGTTATTTGAGAGATTTTCATGCATTGCTGTCTAGTTTCTGTTTTGGTACAACAACATCCTATAAAGCACAGAATCCTCTATCACCTTCTTTTTGCAATATTTTGCAGCAGATTACCTGGATATATGCATTTATATTCTCTAAAGGATACAAGAACTTTTTCTATTACATTGATTGACAACCCTCCTACCCCAGCATCCTGCCTCACAGTAGCATCAGATGATGCTGTTTAGGAAAAGCACATGAGCCTGGCAACTATCTGTAATCTCTTTTATGTCTACAGGGTCTAGCATAATATTAAGTAAATTGAAATGCACATCCCTACCTAATCCTTTGGGCATCCAATTAATGGACCAATTGTACATGATTTTCACTAATCCGCCTTTGATTCTACTGAATTCTTTCTGTTTTTGTTCCTTTCTCTCTGTGTTTCTATTACATACATTAAAAACATTTAAATTTCAACTTCAGTAACTATTAAAGTGAGTTTTAAGATTTGCTTGTAGGATTTTAAAGAAAAATATTTCTCTCAAATTAACTTTTGCACAAAGAATCCTCCTTACCTTCTTGTACTAGCAAACTTCTGTACATTAAATTTAATGATTTTTCATTTATCCAGACTTCAATGCCTGTCTCTTCCTCCTCTTGAGAATACAGCCAGAAAGATTGATCTAGGAATAAGTTTTCCATGCAGTGGTTTACAAAACCTAGGGGGAAAAAAACTTAAGACTTTGTTTTCCTTGCAGTATTACTATATTATATAAGAAAACTTTCAGAAAGACTGAGACTGGGGCATGCATTCAGATGACATTACTGTTGCTTAACCCATAATACATAACTCTTGTTACTACATAATAATGGCAGAATTTCATTCATCGAGTTTCATGCATTACATTTCATACATACATACATACATACATACATCACTTCATACTTCAGGTGCTTAGCTGTCACATATTACCTCTGAGCAGTACAGAAATTCTTCGTGCCTACTATTGCTGAAGTAACAGACCATATCCTTACAAGAGTTCCCCATAGTTCAGCCATATTTGAAAGATTTAGGGTTAAACAGAGGTAATCACTAGCAAACTTTGAACAACAGGTGCTTAGCATCCGATATGAACAGGTAACTGAAAATAATTTCAAAATATAATCCATCATAAACCTATTGCCCAAATCAGCTGTGCCAATTTAAGCAGCTACTGTGCTTCAGGACAGTAAGTTCTTTGGGACAGAGACGATGTTAAGTAAATCACAACAGTGCTTGATCTTGGAAACTGGATCCCCTTATATTAGGGCTCAAGGCTTTTGAAATTATATCACAGTTACAGGAACATATGGGATGGTTGTAATAATCAGCATGCGGTAGTTGGTAAATTATTTAAAGGATTTGAAACATTAGCTAATAGTTTGAGTCTAAAGCTACAATGAATAGGAAGGATGAGCAGTCACTGAAGTGCTATTCTGAAGCTTGGAAGATGACATTTGTTACCTAGCACTGGGACAAAGGCAGGGTCTCTCTGAGATGGGGGATGTCTCTGCCTTGTCACCAGTACCAAGTTCAAGCACATTATTTATCACTATTAGGAGTTAATATTTTAAAGAATTTTAAAGTACTCTTCAGCAGGTTCACAAACAGAAATTCTGTGCAGAGGAATAAAAAAAAAAAAAGCATATTTGTATGGGGAAATAGCTTTACCCAATGAGTAGTAAGTTCGAAACTTCCATATTTCTTCAAAAGTTTTAAATGTTACCACTATTAGATCTTGATCACTGTGAATAGAGAGCAATCTAGCAGAGAGCTCCTAAAGAAAAATATCAAAAAACAACGTTTTAATTATAGTTTTACCAGAGTTGAGCATAATTTCTCACTAGTTAACACATTTACATACAATGTACTAAGGAGGTTTAAAAAAGTCAGCCAGGATTTTGCCTATGTAAGATATCTGTTCTTCCACAGATATGTACAACATACAGCCAGCCAAATTTTAATTTGATTTATTCTTAACAGTTATACCAACAATTCCAGTGAGGTTAATTTACAGAGAAAGTAGGACTGGCTGAGACTGAAGGCCTCTCTGGTTCAGATCTGCTTCTGTACAGTGGCCAATATTCTCTATACGGAGCGTGAAAGCCAGGCAAGAATCCAGCATTACTTTCCAAGGATACCCTCCTAGCCCAGAGCAATTTGCAGCTTAGGAATTGCTTTTGCCAAAAGTAAGGGCTTTAACAGTAAATAGCAGAAGGGATTTTTTGTTGTTGTTGCTGTTATTATTGACATTTAAAAACATCTAAGTCAACTGAGCTTAACTTTTAAGCTTCATAGCCTAAGTATTTTAGATCTGCACCATCTTTCTGCAGAACACCTCAGAGTTCTGTATGCATATTAAAATATGCTCTTTGTTATATCTGAACTTGCTATGTGTAGCACTGATCCTGTGGGACAGTAGATATGGGACAGTCATTCCCTAGTTCATTCTTTCCACGTGTTAAGACTAATGAAAAACATTTGGATGCTACTTTTAAAAATATACATTAACATCATTTCCTCATTTGTAAGAGTTCATGTTGCTAAGGGGAGACAGTAAGTTGTGAATTTAACTAAGATGAGCAATGATGATTGTTATAATGTTGAATTTTATAAGTTGAGAACTATATCAACATTCAAATAAGTGCAAGAAATGTATATTTGAACATACATTCTAGACAAAGACTGTTAATATACAAGCTAACTGCACATTAGCTGCTTAAAAATGGGGCTCTCTGATGATATGGGGTGTTATCTTTCAGAAAAATAGAACTGTCCAAATTTGACTCAAGTATCTGAAGCAGCAGCTCGGAAGTCAGATGCATAGCTGACTGGTGTCATTTTACTGTATCATTTTCCACTGCTGTACCTTTCATTGTTGGTCCCCTGGGACCAACATCATTGGGACTCATCACAAAATTGAAGAGCATCTTTAAAAAAAAAAATAGAAACCAATTTTGAATGTACAAAAAAATTCTATCAAACACTTTGTTATTTACAAAAAAAAACCCACACCCACAAACAGAGCTTGATCCACTGTTTATTACTTAAATAATTTTAAAGATTTTTAAAGATCTCCAAATTAACTCTGATTAATCTGAATGTTTGTAATTCACATAACATGAACAGATTTAAATAGTAACTCCTTTTTGAAAATAAATGTCCACCTCAAGCCTCTTCTGAAAGGCATGTCTCATCACTGCTTTGATCTTGTGAATACTTCACCAGATTAAATATTAACAAGAGCCTGAAATCTATTAATAAATTGCCAACACATGCTAAAATATCTCAGCCTCAAGGGCTTCACGCACTGCTGAATATCAAAACAACATTCTAAGGAAACTTATTATAAATCTTGCTTCTTTTAAAGTCCTTTTCCCAAGTCTATTTCTAATACGGTCACAACTCTAGTCTATTTGTATGCTCTTTCCTTCCCCTTCTTACCCCTCTCCCTTCCTCCATCTCCTCCTAAACAAAAGCAGGATCAGAGCAGCAGGAGTACAGACTGTTTTCTCAGCCACAAAATCAGCAGGCTGGTGACAGAGGGTTCATGAAAAAAATCACATAGAAGCAAATATATCTAAGACAGTCATAAAGTCATAACTAATTAAGATGTCAGTGGTGGGCTTCCTAGGGATGGAGTCTAGGACAGGGAAAAAGAACACCAAAGGTCAAATTGTATCAACCTACTTTTTCCATTGGGAGGAAAAAGGAGACTTTAAACTGTATTTCTAGTAAACCTCATTGGTTGTACACAACAGGGCTTTTATATAAAAACAAATCAAAGACAGTTATAAAAAATGGCTAACCCTCTTCTGTGCAGTTTCCTATAGAAACCTATAGCTTTCTAGCATTAGGAAGCCCAATGTTTATACTACTCTCCTTCAGACTTCCTCTTTGGCTGTGTTCTTTCCAGGTAAATTACATGCCAAATGAGTGTATGCAACTGGAAACTGAAGTGAAGAGCCAGTATGAGGGCAGATCAATAAAGCAGACAAAAACAGTTTCCTGTGATGAAACTCAAAGAAGAAAAAAATTGGTTAAAACCTTTAAATATCTTACTTAGCCGGGCTTATTTTGCATAAATTCAATGCTACCACCTCTTTCAGTGATTTGATATTTGTAATGATGATTTGGAGAAGCAAAAAGAAATTCTGATCATTCAGATTCAAGCATACATCAGCTAAATGGAAACTGAACCCAAGCATCTCACAGATGAGTTCAGCAGCATGGAGCTGTGTTCTCTGAATGAAAGCACCTGGCAACTCCAAAACAATTCACTTACACTGAAAACTGCTGTGACTTCCCTGCTGTCATTTTCCAGAAGACGGAGCTGTCCTCTGAGCTGCCTTTGGAGTCTGGGATCAGGACATCCACTCTTGCGTCTCACCATTGTTAGCTTCAAGGAGATATCTGGAGAAGAATATCCATTTAAAGTTCTAAAGTTTGGTCATGAAGAATCAGATTTGTAGAACCAGAAAATCCCTCAAAAATCAAGTAGTCTATGTTAAGAAACGTTTTTATAACTTGAGAAGCAGACACGGAAAATTGAGCTGATGTATGGGCTGACTTGTTCCAGTAGAAATAATGATCTAGCACAAAGCATAAGATTTTTCTCAGTTTTGTATTGGAGGTCTCAGCTACACAGAGGATCTGCAAGCCTGTAGAAAACTTGTACAACAACTGTCAAACTTGGGGATGGAGAAGAGAGAAGAGGAAAAAAAAAAACAAGCAGATTGTTAATTTATCAAAAAAGACAGCTCTATGGACATCAAGAACATGCCTAGATTTCCTGTGCATATTTTTAAAGTCGAGGCAAACATACTAGAATCGCAGGAAAAAAAAAAAAAGGCCACTGTGTATTACAACAATTCTTAATGCTAATTTAAAATTCATGGTTATCTGACACATCACCTCTATTACTTCAGAAGATAAACCAAGCATGGCAAAGAGCTGTTTCTCAGTTAAGCTTCTTGAGTAGTACAAACCAAGATAAAGGAAAAACTACGTGATTAGTACAGGTTAGTGTCTGACTTGATGGAAAAGAGCTCTGCAGAAAAGGACCTGGGTGTTCTGGTGGACAACAGGTTGGCCATGAGCTAGCAGCGTGCCTTTGCCACCAAGAAGGCCAATGGTATCCTGAGGAATCCTCCTCAGGATTAAAAAGAACGTGGCCAGCAGCTTCAGGGTTGAGATCCTCCCCCTACACTCTGCCCTGGTGAGGCCGCATTTAGAATACTGCTTCCAGTTCTAGGTTCCCCAGTTCAAGACAGACATGGATCTCCTAGAAACATTCCAGTGGAGGGCAACAAAGATGATGAGGGACCTGGAATATCTCCCATATGAGGAAAAGCTGAGAGATCTGGGACTGTTAAGCTTGCAGAAGATTGAGAGGGGATCTTATCAATGCTTATAAATATGTTAGTGCATGAGTTCAGAGAATGGGGCCAGGCTTTTTGTCTGTGTCCAGCAGGGAGGAACAGACAAACTAGAACACAAGGAGTTCCATCTGAGCCTGGGAAAGATCATCTTTACTTTGAGGATGGCAGAGCTGTTACTAAATTACTTTTTTTATGAGAAATTCTCAACAAATTTTATATAGAAGTTCCATACTTCCATACTTTCATACATGAAATGTCAAGGCTGGAAGAATGACAATTGCAAGCACTGTTTATTTAGTTGTCTCAAGAAAAGCAATGAGAAAGCCTTTTAAGATGTAAAGGAAGATATCTTACCAGTTGGAAAATTCTCAGCTTGACCGAGTAGGGTTCTGGAACTGACATTCATGCATTTTTCATTTTGTGGATAATCTATTACGATAAATAAATGAACAGTTAAGTGCATTTTCAAAATCCACATAAAAACAAACCACACTGTCATTTGACACACTGGAAAAGTACTAGCACAAATTTTTTTCGACTTCCTGCTGTACAATTCCCTAAAGATATGAAAAATATCTGAAGATCAGGTTGAGGTTGGATTTGAGGATGTTTTCCAACCGGAGATATTCTATGATACTACGATCATTTTTCTCATACCAGGTAAATAAATTTTTATTTTATTGTTTTAATGTGAAGTTTCAAGATAGCAGAGAATTGAAGGAAAGAAAAACTGACATCCAGTTTGAGAAAGAACAAGATTCAGACATTTTCTCTTCATTTACACCAATACTAAGTAGTGACCTCCACTTAAGCATCAGTGCTATAGACAAAAGCGTTGCTTATAAAGAAATTGGTATATATATCCTAAAAAATTTTCTGCTCTGCTTTAAAAAAAATGCTTGTAATATAGTTGAGTGCAAAAATATCTTCCTTTTCAGAGCATTTGTTGATGTTATGTGGACAAAGACAAAAAAACTAAGAATACATATGCACAGCATTTTTCTGCCTCAGAAAAAAAGCCATAAAAGAATAAAATTTAAGGCTAATTATTGAACTATTTCTATATATTGTCTGCCCAAGTTGAGTTTCAGTATAGATCGTTTAATACAACACCTTGTTCAGCATAGGAGAAATACAGCAATTTGTTTTGTTGCTTTTCACAGAAAAAGCAGAAAAAACATGACAGCTTTCTGTTTGCTCAGAGCAAGGGATGTTTAAAAAAATAAATAAAAATCCATCAACTTAAACACAAAGAAAAGTCAAGAGCAGAGTAACCAGACAGGGTAAGATGGAGGTTTTACCCATTTGTTCTTGCAGTGCGTCTGTCTTGTCTCCGCCCCCGGCAGCGCTCACTGTAGCACTGGTTGCCTCACATATCCAGTCAGGCACACATTTTCCCTGCTCTGTTTCTTTCCTCTCAAGGTTGCTGTCTTGCTTTTCTGCTAGACTAGGAGTAGGGATCCCCACCTCCATGGTGGCTTTAGAGCTGAGCACAGACACACTGCCTCCAGCTGCCAAACTTGACATTATTTGCAGTTCCTTACAGTGATCCAATAAACATTATCAGCAATCTGAGAAAAAAAAAAAAAAATCATTACATGCATTAAGAACAATCTCACTATACATGCACATATTCAAGAGCTTTTCATCTCCTGGGGGAGTTATTTTTCATTATAATATATATTGTTATTTCACAGCCCACCAGGATTGATAACTCATCCTATTAAGTAACAAAAGAGAAAAAAACAGAATAAAAGGAATATAAATCAGAAAACACAATTAATATGACAACAACAGCATATTTTTACTTTGTTATAGGGGACATTTGAGCTAGAATCAGCTATTCAAGAAGACAAGGAAGGAAAGACGTGCTTGGAAACAGCAGTTGGTTATGAAAAGCTCTTCTGCTGCTGCTAGAATCTGAAGATATAATAGTGATGGGAAGAAGAAAAGAATGCTTCCCAAAGCCAGCTGTTAGGAAATAACTTTTGATAGATATCCAAGTTCCAGGTGCAGGCAATCTGAAGTGTTTATAGACATCATATCCTCATTTTTATACCTTCATTTTAATAAAGATATTTTACCTTGGAAGTAGGTTTGAGTAACAGCAACAATGCAAGCCCTGAAGTGTATGCCCAATGATCATCGTTTATTCCTGGCCAACTTTAAGGCAAAGCCTCCAAGGAGAGCATCATTCACATTAACAAAGGTAATGCAGGGGAAAAGCATCATTTTCTAAAGGTGACAAGAATGGACACTGCATGCTTGACAGAAATGAGCAGACTGAAACCAGTTAAAGAATGAATCCTCTGGAGGAATTCAATGTAGGAAGTCTGGTACACAAGCATTTGAATTTTTCCTTGCAGTAAATCAGCACCCGATCCACTGCAGCCCAAGGCTGCCTGGCAGCAACACTGTTACTGGCATGAACACTGAGAAAAAGGAATAGAAATGAATGTGGAGCACTAGTTGCAAGCTTCCATGCTTCTTTTACAAGGTGCTGACTTGAAACATTCTGCAAGTCACAGTTCTTGGGTACAAGATGCTTTAGTTTCAGAAAAGTGTAACTAGGCATTGAGTGCATCTGCAAAGGCTTTGACTTTTGAAGACAGTGTCACCCACTGACACGGAGATTCATTTTCTCAGTAGACTCTCCTGTACCTTTTTGATTGATTTCATAAAGCCTCAGGATAGATTTTCTGTTAGTTCTGTCACTTCAACTTGAACCCAAATTGCTCTGTGCTTATTCTACACATACTTGTTAACAAGTTGCTGTCATAATAAGTATACTGAGCTTGTAATCTTTGTGAAATTCCCACTGCTATTTGTTTTCCAGCAGAAATTGGTTTAAATTGAAGTTGATGATGGAAAGCTGCATTTCCAGAACACAGACAAGTAAGTTGAGTAATCTCATGTCCTTTTATGATCTATTCCCAGACCACTCTGGAAATTTCTCCCTTCTCTTGCAGTACTATGAGATATCTTAAAGCTTGTTGCTCTAGCTTTCTCTTTCAAACAAAGATCTTCCAACACTTCTATCCCTAACAAGTGCCATGACTTGAGTCTGTAAATCTAAAGAAATTAATGGCCCATATGACCAGTGGAATCAGCCTCCAGCTGTATGCCAAGGCAGGTTGAAATGCAGGACAAGGCAGGGATGTGTTTGCACAGCTTTGACTCTGTTCTACAGTAACTTCTGTCTTCTGCTTGAGAGTCTGTATGGTGGTAAGGATAAAATAGGTTAATTCAGAATCCTACTTATAGAGGACAATGCTGGAAAGGTAAAAACAAGCAGAACTTTTGAATGAATCAAGATGGATATGATCTGCTTAAGTAGTTATAGCATGTTAGAATCTAGGCCAACAGAAAAAAAAAAAAAAACAATAGAAGAAAGAAAAGCAAAATGATGAGTTCTGAGCAATGTTTTCTTGTGTCTTTTCCAAAATACACAGAATGAAAATTATGATCTCAAAGATATTTGACAGCTATATTCAGCTCAACAGTTTCTTTTCCCATCTTTAATGTTCACCTTAGCCAACAGCCACCCAACTTGTGCACCTCCATATAAGTACTGAGAACAAGATAGTAAATAGACTCCCTAAAGCTGGACAATCTCTAAGCATCTACATTTATCTTAAGGGATACAAATCTAGTCCTAAATGAGAAAAATGTCATTGAACTTTGCATCGCATCTTTGTCCTTTAACATGATAGAAAAAGGTGAACAATAACTACCCCAAGGAGCAAAATTATAACATTAATGGCTGAGGTGATACGTTCTTGTCCATTATCAGATAGTTCTAACACTAGTTGAAAGATTCAGAAACACCAAAGCAGAGGAAAATATTCAACCACTCTAAGATTTAGAAAACATTGATCTTCAGTGCTTGTGTCACTCTCAGAGATTTCTTATAAGTGTATAATGCTAACTTCTACCATTGTTGCTACAGGAAACTACCTTTCCATTGATGCAAGAAATGTAAGATGGGGAATAAATTGATTAAAGTTTTTTTTCCTGATACTTTGAGTAGTTAGTTTGTCCTTTATAACTAGTTCCAACTATCTATACTTCAGTGCACTGACAAAATATTCTATTTACAATTTAAAGAAAATGATCATCTGCTGCTCTTTGAGGCTCAACTGAGAAATTAATATTTATGAAGGATGTTGGCCAAAGAAAGCTAATGAACTTTCCATTTTTCCAAACCAACCTCTATTCAAAAGGTACACACACAAGGCTGAGCTTATGAAGCTCCCAAGGACATTCTGCCTTCCCCTCCCCCTCTCACCAAGCACAGCAGCTGGAAAGTCCTGCCTTTAGCTGTTTTCAAACACACAGTTCTTCTTTTCCCTACTGGAAGTTAAATAGAAGGTTTGTATTATCATGCTCTCTTCCTCTGTTGCTGCTTCCTTTTCTTTGACTCTATTCAAAGAATCTGTATCTATTTTCAAAACATAGCTAAGCAGAAGAAAAAGCATATCTTGACCATTTCCGTTTCCCTGACTGTGAAAGTTGAGGGCTTTTCCTTCATTTTTGCTGTTTTAATACGAATTGTGGATGACAGGAACACAGTATTTATCACTTCCGTTATCTTCCAATTAAAGCAAGTTGAAGAAAAAACTAATAACATCTGCTGAAAATCTTCTGTTTGTGTCTTTAAAGGTGTGTTTCTAAGTATGAGAAAGGTACTGAGTATATGAAATAGGTGATATTTGAAGTTTTCCCCAAAATCCACACAAAATGCAGTATTTCCTTTTCATTGATCACCTGCCCTTTCAGAGGCTCAAGACAAATTTTCTAACACCTAACTTCAGGTTACTAGTACTAATCATAATCATTTTAGTTTTCCAGAGTTGAGAATCAGGGACTATTTGCTGATACATGGGAGTGCTGTAGAAGTGAGAAATAGCTAAAGAATCCAGAAGTCAGTGTACCGTTGAATCAGTTTATCCCAAGAGGACAACTCAGGCACACTGGGAACCTCATGGACAGTACAGCATTGCTGTCATTGTTCCTCTTGTGCATCTTTAAGGAAAAGGAGCAACTGCTACTACCTGCCCCTCCCCAGCTCACCTGAGCTCTAGCTGATCACAGGCAATTGTTCCACTTAAAAGTCTCCAGCCTCTTCTGCACCTGATGCAACAGAGCACCAGCAGCCCTAACTTATCTCATGCTGTGCTGCATTCCTCTGGCACTGCAGACCAAATGAGGCAGCTAGTGAAATCTGTACTATCCTCAAATGAAGCACATTCAACTGTATTTACATCCTTGATCTTGTTGCACTGCTTTGTCTCCTGCATGCCTTATGCATATGTCACACAATGCCTTAGACTACTAGTAGAAGTAGTACTAGTATTACTAGTAGTAGTAATATGGTCTACCTAAGTCACTTTTCAATCTGATGGCCAAGTAGCTTTTTTATTATTCCTTCTTCTGTTTCTCCTAACCCAAGTTTACCTCACATCTCCCTTATTGGACTAAAAATATCTTATAACACCATTATGAACTTTATCCTTGGAGTAAGACAGCCTTGATCTGCTTGAAATTCAATCATAGGCGTGAATTAAAAACAGAACTCATACTGTGGGCTGTAGAAGCAACACTTAAAACAGCAAGCTTTCCTCCTTCACTGCAAAGTAAAGCAAAGTAAAGCAAATCTGTGATAAAGTCACATGGACTTAGGCATCTGAGTGCCCTCCAAAAATGGAAGACAGACTTCTTTATCACCTAAGTCACTTTAGTTTACTAAGAATTGATAACTAAACTATGTTGCAAGCAGTATCATTGTTCATGTTTTGTCTACAAACAAGTCCCAGCAAGCTTCAAGTCTGAAAATAGATTTCCCTCAGAAGTTTTAACCCTCTCGTGATTCATTTTCTTCTCACTCCAGTAGCACTGAAGTAAACTTTCCACTCACGCTTCAGGTTCAAATGCTCAGTATATCCAAAATTTCTGAGCTTTGATAGTGTAGACTCAGAACTAATATTGCTGACTAAAAATACACAAGTTTTTGGATAATTCAAACGAAAGATAAGATTATTTTTAGGAAACTATAAAAGACACCAGTGCATCTAAGCACTTTACTCTGAGTGCTAAATGGGACAGTTTGGCCTGTGGCAGCTCAAGCAGGAGAAGCACTTCTATCACAGAACAGAAGCTCAGCTCCTGAAGTCCTGCTCAGAACAGCACAGGAGCCTCCAGCAGATTCTCATAACTGTGAGAGATCACATACATACGTTCTTCAGTCACTTCATTATTGGTACAAAAGAGGATCAAGATATCAAGATTATCCCCCTTAAGTGGCTGAAATTCTAACACAATGACAGTAAATCTACAATCAAATACTAGACCACAGTACCTATAAGACAGCAAGACATACATGTAGACAGAACACAGGAGTTCTCCTACCTTTTCCATGTCCAACGTGCCCGTAAACAGCAGGCAGCTCTGTGCATTCCTCAGCTCCGCTCAGCGCTGACTCCAGCACAGCTCTTCCTGTTTGACCTTCTTATCTTTCCTGTTGATTGCACAGCCCAGCTGGGATGTGGTAAGTACAAAAAGTTGTCTATTAACTGATACTGTTAATTGAAAAGCTTGTTTGGGGGTGAAAAGATAACAACAACAAAAAACTTTTGAGAGCAGGAAATTGAGCTACTGAAGTTCATTATGCAAAGCAAAAATGTATCAAAGGTGCTGGAAGGCTCATTCACTTATCCCTGCTTTTCAAAGCAATAAGTCATTTTGGCATTTTGCATTAGCTACTAAAAGGTTTCATGGGACATATCCAAGCCATTGTGCTAAGCAAGCATTGTTCAGACAAAGGAGCAAATAGACCTTCAAGTGCAGCACGAGGTTTTGTTTCCCATTTGCTTTTGACCACAGACTTTGATTTTTTGTCATTATCCCACCTTGAAAAAGCCTTGTGAAGAATACCTGACAGTGATCTCTATCACAAGACTTTGTCAACGATCCCCATGCCACAAAGGCAAGGGAAGGAAGAAAAATCCACTATATCCAAATCTGTTGGATTTTTGCCCTCCAGGCTGAGATGAAGATAACTTAGTTTCTACCTTCTCTTCCTGCCTGATGTACTGAAAGTTCCACACACCATTGCGTTGTGGGTAAGCGCTGAGTACCTCAAATAGCAGTGGTATGGGCTGTCTTCAGTATCTCAGCAGAGGACAGAACAGATAGTGCCTGCCCGCAACCTGGCATCACAGGCATCTTTAGTCAGCAAAACTGCAACATGCACTTAAGTTGCTTTTAGACTTTATAAAAAAAAAAAAAAAAAAAAAAAAAAAAGGATTTATTACAAATCATACTCTCACCTTACATCATCCTATTATACTAAATTAACATGAATTACAAATGCAGCTTCACACAGATCAGCCAATCTGTTCCTGCCTGCAGTGTGCTTGGGAACATTACATCCTTCAAGAAATTATCAAGTTGGAAGGTATTCAAGTAATTGTACAAATCACACCTAACCAGCCATCCCCATTGGAACTGATTTGATATTGCTCCTTGACACAGTATACAAGCTTGTGTTCTAGTGCCAAATAATTTGTATAGTAGCTATGCCTAGAGCATGAAATAACATATTTCTGTAACCATTTTACAAACAAGTTTTCTATTACTTTTTCATATGTCTAAATCTTTGTCACATTTGTATTATTTTTATACTATAGAATTATCTTCAATCATATTTTATTTCTTCAGTTCTTCACTGGTATTCCTATCCTATCATCACCTTGCCCTTTTTTTTGGGGGGGGGGAGGGGGAGGGAAGCAACTGGAACCTGTTTTCCCCATAATGAATACTAACCTTCCACCCTCTGTTTCTACAGTGACATCACTGCAGAATCTGTACACATGTACTGCTGTTTTGTGTGTCCCTAAAAATCACACCGTTATTTTAGAAAAGTGAAATCGGGAGATACACATCATCTTTAAGGAAATATGTAAAAATATCAACAAATGAGCTGCAGTTTCCTCAGCTCTCTGTTCAGTACTTTCTTCTTCAGCTATCCTCTGTGATTTTACTCGAGATGTCTGTTGACACACAGAAAAGTGGAAGTAGGAAAACAAAGTTTTCAGCTTCAGGATAACAGTATCAAATATTTGTCCTTCTGCCTTCTCAAAAACAGGACCAGCCCGCATTACAGAAAAGTAACTCAATAGCCTTACTGAAGTTACGTAAGGCCAGTCCATGAAATAACTGCAGAGATAAATATACTGTAGCAAACAGGAAAAAGACAAAGGTATCAGGGTAGTTTCTGTACCAGTGATCACATCTAGTAAGCTTCATTTTAATCACACTGAGATTTGCTGCACGTGAGTTGTGCCATCTGCTCAGGTTTCCTTACTTGGAAGAGCAGGCTTCAGAATCTTCATTAAGGCTATTAAAATTACAAGCTGACCTTATGGGCCTGTTTACATGTGTAGCCCCCATTCTTTTCAGGAATATTAAAAGAAGCTGCCAGCAGGACATTGCATATGGGGAAAAAAAAAAAAAAAAAAAAAAGACTTCCTCTAATTGTCTCTCTCTAGCACTGCTGTTCATCATCCTGTTTGTCTGCCCTTCTGCAGCTGTGTGTTTGTCCAACAGCTTTTCACTGCAGCAGCCTGCACTGGGAAAAACAACACATTTTAATATTCAGGCCAGGCTACACCTTCCATTATAACTACTCTTCCATCACAGCTGCAGACACATGTATAAAGGAATATTTTGGCCTTCTACTAAAGGGACCAAGTTTAGCACTTCAGCACATTGAAATGTAACATATTTGTAACCAGTAACTGCTAACTGATAGCAAAGAACAAATCCAGGCAGAAAAGAATCTGTGTGCTTTATTAAATTGCTGCCTGATAGTCTTTCATCTCAAGCCCACTAAATGTCACAAAAGTTATTTTCCCTTGCTTAATCCTACAATAAAAAGATCCTTTTCTATGCAATGCTTTGCTCAGATCAGTATTCTTCACTACATATGGCATGCATGACAAGCTAGGAGTCATGCAAGATACTGCTTTCTTATCTAAACCAGCCTATTTCTATTTCATCCAGCAGCTGAAGTACACTCACTTAAAAAAAAACAACCAAACGTACAAACAACATAAATCAACAATGTAATGCAACCAAAACTACAATCTTAAGACAAACACCAGCTGAGCACATACATGTGAAATCTATACAGTCATATATACATATATGTATATATATACACACACACATACACTTAACAGGCTTATTGATATTCATGGATGTTACTGTGTTGATGTTTCACAAGTTACACAAAGCTTCCATAAAAAAAACAGGTTTAGCCATATGTTTCCTTTTGATTAAGGCATTATCTCTCCATGGTGACTGCATGTGTTGTTGAGTAAGGAGTTAAAGTGTTTTCTTCCGGAGTCTTGTCATCTTTTCCCCTGCCTGTTTGGAACCAAATAGTTTTACTTTCCCCATGCTTTGAAAAAAACACTATCCCAGCTCCACAGGCTAGGCTGGAAAGGAAAAACAGAAAACATGAAAAGAAAAATATACTTCCATCCATCTGCAAGGAAACACTGTCGCCTTGTAGTCTGCAGGAAAACGCTGAGTCAAAACATCCAGCTGTTGCACTGCTTAAGCCCTGTTCCTCAGCTATTTACCTAGCTCACCAAACAGCAGTGCAGAGTACTTACAATTATCACATTCTAATAATAGATGCTATTAAGCTCAATATTCCTAGCCACAAGCCACAGCTTGTCACACACCTGACAAAGCTTCTTCCTAAGTTCAACAGCTCCTGAGAATCACTGCTACCAGCCTGAGGGCATTTTTGGCCAGGGACCAAAAAACCAACACACTCCTCCTACCAGCAGAAACATTCAGGCTCCTATTCCAGGCCAGAAGTTCACGACATGATAGGACTCCCTGGTCTATTTCAGACATAACATGGATTTTAAGCTTCCACATATAAGAGAGAGGAAAAAAAAAAAAATAAATCACAGAGCAACAACAAACCACACACCCCTTCTAGAATAGCTTCATCAGCTCATAATAAAAATGGGTAATTCACTCTTACCACTTGGAAGATATGATTTTTTTCTTCCTTTACTTTCTGGATTACTGTGATTCATTTTCTGACCCACAGGCACAACACCATACTGTAATTCACAACATTTTTAGTCACAAAGGAAGCTTTTACTTTTGCTCCGAAACCAAAGCCATCAGTCTGTACCCACAAGCTCCAGTACAGGCAATAAGCTTTTCCTAATTTATCATTGCTAGTGTTGTTTTTGTTTGTTTGTTTTTTTTATTGAATTCCCAATGTCTTGTCTTGAGAATTAACAAGCCCTATTTAGATAAACAAAGCCTGAAGATTACAGAGAACATATACAATATTTTAATAAGGAGGCAATAGTACCACTCTTCTACAAAATTCCAACTAGTAAGAGGAATAATAAAGATGAAGTAACAATTGACCCAATTTCATTCTATCCAAACTTCAATATAAAGCCTACAAGACCTTCCTTCGTCTTCACTAACATCAAAGCTACCTTTTATAGCACTGTTGGTAATTGAAAGGAAAATACTGGCACTTCCTTTTGTAATCAGGTAGATTGATTTTTCATTAACATTTCCAGCTGCTTGAAGTTTTCTAGTAGAAATAAGAGTAAATTCTTGCTGAAGGTTACTAATAAAAATAACCTTTCTAGAGTTACCTAAGAAATAACTCTGTGATGATATATTGATTTCACTATATTTGAATGTGTTTGTTATGAGGACTAAAAGCTAAAGTGGAAGAGAAGGACATGATTTTAACAAAAGATGAACATTATAACAGAATGAGGAGTGGAAATGAATAATTGCTCTGCTTCAATTTCTTTTCCCTTCTAAGGATTTGTAAAGGAGCATAACATTTAATAACCTTCCTTGTAGCTCTCTCTATATATTCCTTTTTTCTCTGGCTGATGTGCTAAAACATTTCTGTGATGGATAAAAAGACTTCTAGTACTCAGCTGTGTGCTAAAATTTTAGCTACCTGGTTTGTGGTTCTGATTGGTGGTAGAAAACATATTATGAGAAAACTTTATTGGAGGTTGGGTATACACAGAATGCAGATTTTGGTACTGAGGAAATAAATAATGATTTAAGTATCCAGCATGGAAGAAAGATATTTTAATGTGGACTGAGTGAAAACAAAGGTTTGGTTTGGGCTCTGCTTATGCCCTGCTAAAGAATTTGCCTGAGGGAATGCCTGGAAGACATTGAGTGATGGAGAGCCACCATTCTAGTTGTAGTCATAAAACTGTGATTTATTATCTTTGTGCCACACATGAGATGAGCAGCAATGCAGTTTAGCCTAAGTAACCTCTGTGTACAGCGGAATGAATGCTAGTGTTATGCCACGTGAGTGTTTTCCCTTTGTTCAGGGTAGCACAAAGTAATATCTTCTTGGGATTAATGTCTCCTGTTCCTGAAAGATCTCCAAAATAGAGAATCCTACATTGGTAATTCTGACTTTAACATATAACCATAAATTTCTGCACCCATGTAAAGCCAGCAGAGAAGCTTGGGATTTTTCCAAAATACTGCTGCCACCTAGTTGAGATCTGAAAGAAGGGCTCATGTGTGCAAAACAGTGCCCATTCACTGTAGCTCTGTCCACAGATCTGAAGTTACAACTTCTCAAGGAACATTTTTCCTCTTTTATGTATTTGGCCAAGGACACCACAACTCAGAATTATGAAACAATGGTAATAAACATAACAAGGCCAACACTTTCTGCTACTTCCATGTCTAACCTTGACACGATTCATGTGGCATTTTCTAGAAAAACAATAAAATATTTAAAGATACAGCACACCAAAAGTCTTGTGAAATATGAGTAAAGATTTTCTATTTAATAGAGAAGATCTGAGGCACAGTATATGGTTGGCTGATGTGGATCTGAAAATCATCAGAACTTGAGGTGCTTCCAATTTGAATTTCAGCTTTCGAATCACCTTATGGCTCTGTGTATGGACTTTTGATTCAGTGAAATATACTTTACATAAATATCAGGCTTTCAGTTTTGAGAGTGGAGATGCTTATTATTGATTTCTGTTAGTGCAATCATAGACCTCAGTTATGTTAAGGCATGACTATGTGGGAGAATGCTATGAACAGATTTTTACTACATTTATCCTCATTCAACTAAAAAGAAAATTTATAATAAGCGTTAACACATTCTGGGCTCACAACAGCTAATATACAGTATGTGTCTTATGTCAATACATTATATTCAGTAATGTTTATTCAATTTATTTCCCGTACTTGGGAATTTATACATATTATTCTTCTGTTTTTCTTTATTTTCCTGTGGATTTCTCTGCATACACTATCCACAAACCTCAGCTAAGACCTATAAGCAGTCTTTCAGGTAGGTCATTACCTAAAGACTGGGAACTTCAGCTTGTATCACTGAACCTGGGAAGCAGTACTGATAGCAGACGACAGCTCTGCTGCAGCAGGGGAAATACACAGAAGTGTTCTGTCACAGCAGCATTTTCTGGGGGGCTGATGCTTTCAGGCCAGGTATATTCCTTGGCAGAGAGTGGTGAAAGCTTCTGTAAGCTGTCATGGATCTCCAGCAAAGCCTCACTTGCACATGGTGCTGTGTGAGAATTTTGTCACCCAGTAAGAGCCTAAATTCTGCTCACATGGCTCAGCATTTCCTTTACAGTAGAACTGTTAGAGATGCAATGTGAGATTAATGGTGGGAAGCCAACATACATCAGCCAGTCCTGCAGAGTACAGAGTTATATTGTCCCAAGGCCAGTGGGCTGTACAATCATATGCATGGAATGAGAAGCTGTAGCTTCACGTAAACAGCAATTTGATCAAGGTGTCACATCTGCAGGAGATCACAACATGCTTAATGAGTGCTAACCCCTCTGCAACAGGCACAAAGGGGACAGTATAAGGGTTGTCGCTTTGCTTGCTCCAGAAAGCACAAAGTTATTACAAGGTTACAGGCAGGAAGACTGGTTCTGCTGGCTACATCAACAGTGTAATTTTGCACTGGAATCCTTGCAGATTTCATTTGCTGTTCTCAAATTCAATTTTCCTCAATGTTTTTGCATGTGCAGTTGTGAGTTTTCGATTATTCATGCCTTATCTTGGCTCTTCCTCAAACCATTCTTTGTTTTTATATTTCTGCACATTTTATTTCTATAATCAATGTGGTTGTCATTCTCATGTATAAATTGCACAGTGATGCCAGCATTACCTGCTAGACTTCCTATCACACACAGCAGTCTCCTATATTACAATTTATTTGTTCTGACCAACTTCCCAAAAGCTAACTGCTGACATGAGAGAACAGTCCTTGATTGTCTTGTTGTAACAGAGATTTCTTTCATCCTCTGCCATTGCTCCCTTTGATGTTATTCCATTCTTTCTGCTTGCAAAGTTTGCCTTGGAGTTGTATTTCACCTACTGATCATAACGCATTTAGGTTTGCAATGGGTAATTGAATTCTAACTTAAAACTGCTGATGTAGTATTTTTATTCTGCCCACAGTGTGAGGAGCTCTACATAAAAGTTGTTACTGACATCTTGACATTGCAGTGCAGACAACTCTATGTAGTGCACTGTTATTATTTCATTACAGCAGCTTCACACTAATTCATTATTTTTAAACGTGTACATCTACCTTAGCAAATAGCCATACATTTATTTTCATAGCCAGAATCTCATTTTAAGATCCCAGCCTGCTACTCTTTGGAAACTTCAGGTTGACTTATGTTTTATTATGCTGTGGACAATGCCCACAGCAGCACATGACAACCCCAGGCACAAGATGGAGAGGTACCCACTGCCACAGGCACCCACAGATTGCAAACATGAGCCTGCAGGTTTTGGCAGCTCTCCTAGAGCCAAAAATTCCCTGATATAGTAGTCTGAATATGCTAGCCTAAATACTGAACAATTCATAACTTAGAATGATAGAATTGCTTGGGTTGGAAGGGACCTCAAAGATCATCTAGTTCCAACCTCTTTCTGTGGACAGGAACTTGAACTGAGGATTAGACATACAATTAAAGTAGCTGAGGTTGTAACCCAAAGCAGTCCAGTTCCTGAATTCCTGAGAGACAAGACTGAAAATAAAAGCAGAAATGTTTTTAACATACAGATATTCAGGGAGGTTTCTTCAAACAAAAGAGAGGTAGCAAAAAGCAGAAGGGGGGCCATGAGGCTGTGGGACGCCATGTTCTTAGTCTTCTGTGATAGAAAAGAATTGCTATTTTTGAAGTAATGGGAAAATGACAAATTTCTGGAAATTTATGGCAAGCATTTGAGGGATAATTTGTCATTTAAGACACAAGCTCTTCAAAACAAATTACTATAAATTGCAAGACTGCTTTTCATCTTTCAGGAGATCCAATAGTTGTCAAAGCAACTTGGAGTGAATGCAAGTCTAACAATTAGATTTCAGGTAAGAAAGTAAAGAAATGCCGAAGTTTCTTGGCATCTTATCTCAGTTCTTTATTTTATTTTTTAGGTTTCACACCATGCTGCTCTGAATACCCAATGGAACCACATCAGTTTTGAACGTGAAGGCGAGTTCCAACTTCTCATCCTTCATCATCAGGGAAAAAAGATGCTTGAACTTGTGGTCTTTTTTATACTGTACAAGAAAATAATTAATGGTTTTTCACAGTTAAGCTTTTTTTTTTTTTTTTTGGTGCTGAAGAAATAAGGATTCTGCTTCATTCCTCATGCAGAGCAGCAAGTTCCTACCAACGGGCTCCTTTCAAATTCTATTGGCAAATGACCTAAAAACCTTTGTAGACAAAAAAAATTAAATAAAAGAAATAATAAAACTGGGAAGCCTATGGCTTCCACATTGTTGCAAATACAAGGAATGCCAGGAAGAAAACAAAAACAAACAAACAAAAAAACAAAAACAACCTTTTTGCTTGCTTCATCTGGATTTTCTCAAGAAAAACACTGAATATTGTATAACCATCTTGCTGCAAAACTGTATTTTAAATACCATTATTAGTAATTGAATATTACAACCATTGAACTGTTGTAATTTTTAAGAGCAGTAAAAATGAGAAAATGAAGAAAGGGAAAAACTTTGCAGTGTGGTTAGCTTCACTTGAGGAAAAAATAAATAAATGTCTAGGCTTCTTGCAAAAGTGCAAGCTACTTCAGCAAGAATACATATTTTGTCAGACCTTCAATCTGCAGTATTACTTAACATCCAGAAGCATACACGAGAACAAGAACATGCACATTATCAAGTGTAATGCTTGTGTCTATCCATGAATGTATGCTTTACTGATTGTTCTGGTTTATCTTATATTTAAATGCTCATGCCTTTTTCCTTTACATGAAACCATACATAATACTGTCACACTGGAATATCACATAATGCCTTAGAGGAAGAACTTGACTATATCCATCTTCTTTCTGGAAGTGGGGAAAATGAAATATGAGCCATATTGCCTTATTTGCCACAGATGCATTTCTGATAGCTGGAGTGGTTCAACAGAAAGAGATTTTTTTCCAGTAGAACTAATATAAAAGAATGAAATGTGAATATATTTAAGAAATACAGTTCATGTACACAGTGACAGTAAAATGCATTAGGATTTCTTAGAATCACAGAATGGTTTGGGTTGGAAGGAATCTTTAATGATCATCTACTCCGACTGCCTTGAATAACATCAGTGAAGAAACACCAGAAAAAAGCTACATACAAGGAAAGTAAACTCCTTTTTATATACATTTTTTTTCTGTGTTCTTCCAGGATGGCATTGAGGATGTGGTGCAAAGAAAATCATCAGGATTGTTGCATCCCATTTCACCTCCCACTAATGATGGAAGTGGTGCAAAATGCTGACATTTTGGAGGCTGGCTTTTCAGCCTTCTTTGCAGTGTCTGGACAAGCTGATTGCTTTAAAAAATGTCATCAAAAGATGTTTATTAGCCTGAGATTTTAGTTGGTAACGTAAGTCTGAACTTCAGAATTCCTCTCATAGACCTGGGGTTCTCTCTGCAATGAGGAAGCAAAGGCTTTAGTAGTCTTTTCCACTGAGCAGCAGTGCAGGGAGAGTCAAACTTCAGCAGCCCTAAAGCAGTTCCTTTTTGTTACATCCAATACTGATTGAATATCCACTGTCTTCAATACAGCACGTTATATCTCATTTAGCTTTCAAAGCAGTAATTCCACATAGCCACAGGCTTACCAGCATCACTCTGAGAATGCCTTGAACTCATGATGGTTATTATATGCAAAGATATTTCATGATTAAATTATTACACAAATTGCAGTGATGCTGGAAGCCAGATCTCATTAGCATGAATGCAGAACAAAGACAAGACGGATGCTGCACAGCCACGATTGAGATTCTCTACACATTTCTGCTAGTGTGATACATAACATATATGAAAACATGGATATTTGTGTATGCTCTGTAACTTAATGGAGCTTTACAAGGCCAACAGCAACACAGCTGCTTCAGCACAGTGGGCAGCCCAAGAAAGTTTTCCATGGAAAATGGGTGGTGGATGACTGCAGGATGGAAAATAGGTAATGAAAGCAGCAAAGAAAACATTCTGTTAAACAGTCCATGATGCACTCCCCAATTAATGATAGGAAGCAGCTGCTGAAGTTATAAAACAAGAGTTTTAAGGGAGAAGTTAATACATTAAATAGAGTGGAATCTGATAGAGCAGACCCACGAGTGACACAGAGAAAGTGAACAGGGAACAGTACGTTTGCTGTTTCTTCTAACGAAGATAGCAAGTAGCACGTTGTGCAAAAAGTAGATGGCTCTTCACAGAAATACAGTTCACTGTGAAATTCCTCAAGCAGAACATTGTGGGTGCTGTAAAGTGTGCACGGATTCAAAGAACAACTGAATAAGATAATGAAAGAAAATGCATGCAAGGTTCTTTAACACAAAGAATGCACACCTGGCTCAGGGAGTCCCCTCTGTTGATATCCCCTGCTAGCAACTGTCAGAAACAGGACACTGGATTCACAGAATCACGGCTTAGGTTGGAAAGAACTTCAAATGCCTTCCAGTTCCAACCCCCTGCTGTGAGCCACCCACCAGATCAAGCTGCCAGGGCTCCATCCAATCTAACCTTTAACACCATCCATAACCTCTCTGGGCAGCCTAGATTGTCTCATCCTTATTGTAGATTCATAGTCTTCCTGGTGGTACTGATTATCTCCAGGTGTTCTCAATCCTAGATTTGCTTTATTTGAATGCAAAGCAACCTTACCACAGTCCTGCTTCCTTCCACTGCAACACTGAGCTGCTCTGAACTCTCAGCTCCATATAAGAGGAGCTATGTAAGGCTATGTAACGTAATTACAGCTGGAGTTATCTAGGTTTCTTAAAATTGATATATTTTTTTTTAAACATAGTTTCTACCAAAGCTATAGTAGTTAATTTTTAGACAGGTGGAACACTGGGTAGACTAGCTTCTATAAACCACTGTGAGGTTTTTTTCATTTCCGATACAAAGGATGGGTGAGAGTTCACCTGCTCCAGAAAGCACTGCCTTTTTCCTTAATAACTAGACGTGCTGCCAGACATCTGTGGTGCAGCGCTGCTAGGAGTGCAGGCCGAGCCGATGAACAGCATAAACACCCTCATCTCCATTCTCTAGGCGTCGGGGGACATGCTAAAGCACCTGTGCACCGACTTGCTTCGGCGAACGCACCAGCCGCGCACCAGCAGGGCGGGATGATGCAGAAGACGACCTCACCCGCGGAGCGCAGAGCAGCAGGTGGGAACAGGGGGGAGGGGGGAAGGCTACAGCAGCGCTGCCCGCAGGAGCAGCAAGGCACGGAGGGGGATGTAGTCCGTGGGGCTGCCTACACTTCCCAAGGTGCCCGCCGCGTCGGGGCCGTTCAGGGGGTGCGGGCACCTGGCGGCGGGGCGGAGCCGCCTGCCCCGCTGCGGGCGGCGGGCGGGGATGGGCCCGGTGCCGCCCGCGGGGGCGCGGTGACGGCGGAACGGAGCGGAGCGGAACGGGGTGGCGGGTGCGTCCCCACTGCACGCCATGAGTACCGGCACAGGTAGGCGGCGAGCCATCCGCTAACCCTGCCCGGGGCTGGGGAAGGCGCTGGGGTCTGTCGCGGTGCGGGGAGAGCGAGCTGAGGATTGTCCGTTTGGAAGATAAGAGAAATAAATGGGATGTCTGTGTATCTCTGGGGGGAGCTGTCGCTGTCGCAGCGCAGGGGAAGCTGCGGATGTCGGGAGAGATCGTGCCGAGCCGGGTGCTCCATTGGGGCCGCCCTCGCTCCGGGCGCCGCCCGCAGCCCCACTGGGAGCCCCCCGGGTGGGCTCGGCAGCCGCTGCCTCCGGCGGTACGTGCGGTGTGTGGAGCTGCGTCCTCCCCCTGCCCTTCCCGCATAACCGAGGCTATTTGGGTGGGGGAATTTGGGGTGAGATTTCGGCCTCTGCTCCTGTCCGAACGTGGTGGCAGCGGAGGGGAAAATCACGGAGATTTCATCGGAACCTCGGGGTAGGATTTCCACGCAGTAGATCCAGTTGCCTAGGGCGATGTGAAAGTAATTCATGCCGTGACACAAGCAGTATTTGAGAACTGGCTCGGAATTGTGTTTTCCAGCGATTCAGCATTTGTCTGCATCGGGTGGCACAGAGGGTGGTTGCTTCAGAGCGCAGCTGATCACCAAATATTACAGTCTTTAAGGCAAACACAGGCTTATGCTTAGGGAAGGGGGAGGCTTTGAAAGCTGATTGTATATTTCATTTCTGAGCATAACCGTAGTGGCTAAATATACCTTCTGCCACAACGACAAGGAGATGTGGAATAGCTGCAATTACGTGCTGACTCTGTATGTCAACACGCTTAATCACACCACATCCTCGCAGCAAGCCAAACGGGAGTGCAGCACAAACAACGAGGGGCATTGCTCCCTGCTGGAGCAGTGAGAGACCTGAGGTCAAACATCTGCCAGAGACCTCAGATCAAAATGTAGCTTTACATTTCCTCTATTGGAAGCATCGGTATCATCCTGCATTCCTGTCAGCTGCACTCCTGTGTGGTCTGTGATTCCAGCCCTGGAGGAGAGCCCTGACTGGGGCAGGTGCGTAGGACACAGGTGGGAGCAGAGCAGGAATGGAAAATCCTGAGCCTTTCCTCTGACTTTAAAGGAATCTAGATGGTTAACGTAGATGGTGACATCTGCATTGGAAATTATTAAAGTCGCGCACAGAGTCGTATCCTGTTACCAAGCTGTAATCTCCAGTGGAAGAATATGCAATACTATGAAACATTTAAATTCTGTAGCAGTTGAACTGAGGTTGGTAGAGGGAATAGAAAATTCTAGAGTTGCATCTCGAGAATGTTTTAAACACAAATTCAATAGGTTGCAGAGTTATAAACCCAGAAGAAGAGTTAGCAAGTAACAGTGCAGATGAGACTTGACACAGTTCTGTCTCTGTAATTGCACCAAACATGATGTAAAGAAATAGCAAAAATGAACAGTGCCAAGATAAAAATAACAGCCTGAGTATAAGAGTGGAAAAAAACCCCTGAGACTTCCTAGCTCTCGTTTGAAAGTATAACTGGTAGTTTAGGAGCATTGGTTTTCAGTATCACTTCAGCTTTGATGTTTCCATATTTCCTTTTTGCCTGTCTGTGTGGACTGAGTAAACAATTTACAGTCAATTTCTACAATAAATTAAATGTGGGGATCTCACCCATTCTCTCTGAAGTCAATCGAAATTTTCTATTTACATCAGTGGGGCAAGTATCATACACCAGATTTAATGCCAAAACTTGCTTGAGTAAAATTACTGTTTACAAAAGTGTTCCACAAAAATTACCCTGGAAAGGCTGTAATTCAAAACTTGGTGATGGTACTGTAACAGAAGGATGTTTCTGTCTCTGCAAAGAAAACTAGGTGAAATTTGGTAGCGAAATCAGCCCCACGTAGGGTTCAGGGAACCCGGAGCATCCCTGAGATGATCGTAGATCTATACTGCTGCTCCAGAAACCTTCACTCAGTCAGTGTCCTCTGTCTACGTAACATCTGGCTTTAGATGTACAAATTTTTAGTATGTACTTTGAAATGTCATTCTGTATTAATGGTCTACAGACTCATGGCATAGTTTTAAATCTAGAAAATAGCATAGAATCATAGAATCGTAAGGTTGGAAACGACCTGCCGGCGACTCCACCACCTCCCTGGGCAGCCATTCCAGTCCCTGACCACTCTCTGAGAGAAAAAGTTCTTCCTTATGTCTAACGTAAACCTCTGGTACAACTTGTGACCATTTCCTCGGGTCCTGTTCGTTGCCTGGGAGAAGAGGCCAAACCCCTCCTCATCACAACCTCCCTTCAGGAAGTTGCAGAGTGCAAAATATGATCATGTAGCATAGGAAAACTCAGCTCAAATGTATTATATTTATGTCATAATTAGATTTTCTTATACATGATTTCCCCTCAGCTGAATTCCATGTACTTTCCTCTGATTTTGGCTGAAAATACTTCAAAAAAAGGCCCACTCACACCTTTTTTACCTAGGAGAGTTTATGGAATGACTGTGTATTCAGGATTCTAAGTGTAACTCAAGAATTTATAATAATGTGATCAGTCCGGTAGTTCAGTTCTTTGCCATGTTGAAATCATAGCTAGAAGAAGGTTAAACACTTGAAATTGAGAAAACTAGGTTCCCATCAGTTCCCAGAAATAGGCTACCATGGTGTTGATTATCTGAGTGCAAAAAGAATCACAGAGCTAATTATGTACGGTGTATATTATCTTAGATTAGATTAAATTGGATGTCATGACACAAATTCATGTGGCTATTTAGTCTCTAAACTACTCCATCAGAGGGAAAATTTGTTTGTGTGGGTCAGAAAGCAGGTGATGGGAGTTTCACAACCTGAATGGGGCAAGATCATGGCAGCACTGGTTGCACAGGCTGGTCCCACAGGTTTGCCATACTATGAAGAAGTTTAATTCCTTTTCAAAGTTCACATGCAAATATGCCAATAGGAACAATAGTGTGATTGTTTTAGGCTGTGGTATATTTTACAGTTAGATAAAGTTTTACTTTCAGCTCTTTGCTTTGAGCACTGGTAGAAGAGAGCATTAAATTACTGGATGGGAGAAGCAAGAGGTCTCCTTGCTGTGGAGTTCACCAGCTAATGAAATATGTATGTGTGTAGATCAAAATGCACAGTCCTTGAAGTTTTGTAATTAAAAAGAATTAGAACTGCTTCATTTCCTTGCTGTTTTAGCCTTGGTACAATACTGCTGAAAAAATAAGCAGTGGCATGTGTTTCCTGATGGTAATTCTTGACCCGAAATTGAATTGCATGGAATATACAAGGAAGCTGTATCTTATGTTTCTTTAAGGCATTTTTTTGGTTGAAGATTATTCTCTATAACATCATATATTTAGCTGGTAAGAATATTGAACAGTGCTACAAGAAGATGAAATAGATTGGAAAAGGTTATCGGGGGATACCTGCCTGAGCTGAAATTTCTGATTGCAGGATGTCCCAGGCACTGCTCAGACAGGAAAGGTGGCTAGTTCTGCTTCAGCAAACCTGGATGTATGACTGTGAACCATCTCTGCTCCTTGTCTGTCTGCAGTGTAGTATCTGTGCAGTGCTGAGCACCCAGTGTGGCTGCACTTCTGCCTGCAGCTGGCTGCTGTTTCTGCACACTGGCAAAGTACTTCTGGTTCTGTTTCTCAGGACATTAATATCTTACGTACTTAATGCCCAATATTCTATTCTCATTAAATGGAGGGCTAAGAAAAGTAAAGAGCTTAAAAAAGATGGTGAAAAATCAATAAAAGTATGGTTACTGAGCTAATTTCTCCCTCTTTTCTCTCATTCTGTGCTATGAACTGGTCAATATCAAGGAAGGTTATGGAAGTCTGATGGCTGTTTTCACTGCTTTGGCAAATCATTTTCCTTTGTACAGTTCACAGACCCCCCAAATACAGGCTGTGGAAATGTCTCTCCTTATTGTTGGTAACTGGAACTTCAGAGCAGCATTTCCCAGTCTTGATGGGGGAGGTTTTTGAGCAAAGCAGTCATTGTAGTGAATTAAGCATATTCGAGTGGAAGTGTAGTGCTGCTGCTCCTCCCTCATTCATTCACGTAGGGAGGTGGAGAGGGCTCTGAGATTATTGGACAATTTGCTGGCTCATTGTCTGCATCCTTAAATGTATACTTTGGGCAAATATTTCTGAATTTAGATGATTTCCCCATGTCAGGATCTATTAGCAGCGTGTCAAGGCCCTGAGCTGTCTGAAATGTTGGAGGGATTTTTTCACAGCTGGTTAGTTGATGCTTGAGCTGTGAAATTTAGATGGAGTCGTCATTTGCAAGAACCAGTTATTTATTTCTCCATTTTAGAAAGGATTGTGGGGAGGAATATAAGCTCCATTCAGTGATTAGTTCTGTCTGCTTTAGGAGCCATTTTTCTCCCTTTCTCTGCAAAAACAAATAATTCTTCAACTGGCGTTAGTGAAATTGATCAATATCTCTATTTTGGAGATTTTCCTCCAGCTGTAGTACAAGTTGATTGATCTATAGTGAAGGGGAAACAAATCTAACTGCGTTTAGCCATGAAAAATAAACATTCCTGAATTATAAGATATCACTGGAGGTATTTTTAAAAGACTCTAATGTTCCCAAAACATGGTGTTTTTTCTAATTAGCAAACCATTATTTTTAGAATTAAGTGATTTTTGTAATTTTTATTCAGTAACAGAACAAAACTGGTCCTCGTGACAGATAAAAGGAGCAAATGTGGCACCTCAGTTATGACTGTACACTAATCGCACACAAATACAGCAGCCTGTTCCTTGTAAGTTTTCAAGTATCCTTTCTGTCATGTCATTTCTAGTTCAGGTCAGTTTGATGCATCAGGAGAAGATGAACTGTGAACATCCTGTGTTCTTCCCCTTCCCTCTTGCCAAGTGTGTTTTGTGGGACAAATTATATACATATGTATATAAAGGTCCTCAGTCCTAGTAGTTTACAGAGTGAGATAACTGAATACAGAATAATTGTGGAGCAGTAAGCAGAGGGCAGTTGTTTTTCTTTGTTATCCTTTGAAACAGATTCAAAGTAAATCCTTATGACACAGTTTATATGGTGAAATCTTTAGGGAAGAAATAGGAGTTAAGATTTGATATCTATCATATGCAGAAGAAGTCAAAGAACCTGTTCTACTTGAGTATGTCATACGTGAGCTTTTGCCACTTCAGAAAATAGGTCACTGTAGCTCTTTTCCCTCTCAAGTATGTGGCTTGTGGATTCACAGGTAGCAGTAAGTCTCGGAGGTAATACATAAGACATTTAACTAGTTGATTTCCAAATAACCACTGGAATCTTACCCTCTAAGCAACATTAAATGGGGATGGGGCTCAATGAATAGGCTGTGTGTGTGTGTGTGTGTGTGTGCGCGCGCGCAACATTTAATTCAGAGAGTTCTTGATCTGAGGCCAGATTGTGCTTCATTTATTTTTACTCTTGTCAAGAGTTCAATGAGGTGTGTTTATAAATCCCAGATTGTTGCAATACTGCAGTTTAAAATAATGTGACTGCTCTACAAGTCACGAAAAATATTTTTCCAGTTTCATCTTTGTTTTTATCTCAGTTCCTCTTGTTTACTTTGCTCAGTTTACACGTTCTCTACAGCCATTTTCCTTTCCTGTTGGTGTTGTCAGTATTGCAAACTTCACTTGGATCTGCAAGTCATTTCTGTTATTTACCTTGTAATGGAGCAGCAAGGGGCTTGAATAGAGTTCAGCTGACAAATTCACTTCCCATAGCCTAGTAGAATTTGCCTTGCTCCTGTGTTTCTCTTGGCTTGGCAAACAAGCAGCATAAAAACAATCACTTGGTTATGATTTTAGATACAGTGCAGATACAGAGGATCTAATCTTTGAGGCTGCATGTATACGATTGTGTAGGGCACAGAGACCAAAGTAAACCACAGAAGCTGGCTGTGTTGCTGGTGTTACCCTTGATGAGAGGAAGCAGGAATAGAAAAGGATTTGCAGCCAAATCACATAAATGGAACACAAGGCAATCTGGAACAGCTGGAGCCTCGTCTGTCTGTGCTGCAGCCAATGTCTGGCAGCAACGGGAGCACCTTGCCCTGCAACTTGCACATATGCTATCTGTTCTGCTAACCAGGCCACACAGCAAGCTGAGTGCCAATGCTAGGGATTATGCTTTGTGGTCTGAGTTTCAGAGTGCTCAGTGGTTCCTTCCTCACTCAGACTAAATTGAGAAAATAGCATGCTCTGCCTTTGGAGTGGGACAGAACTGAGCCTGGGCCTGGGTGGTAGGTATATGATGATGATGACAGTAGGCCAACACGGGGCTACGTGCCTCCCAAGGCCTGCCCACGCTGCCCAGGACCTGGCTGTAGCTTGGAATTAGACCTCTAAGCATCCTACTCAGCTGCAAATTTTCGGTGGTTATCTTAATGCATCCTGTAGCAAGGCCTCAGAGTTCCTGTGGAGGTACTGCAGAGATCTACAGGCAGGTTCATCCCAAGTACCTTGCTGATTCTACTGGCCTCAGGAAATAGGGTGAAAACCTGCTTCTTCTGGGGAAGCATAATGTAAGAGCATTTGCTAGTTCTCCTGCACCAGGAAGAGGGTTTATGTATTACAGACCTGTTGAGCAGTTGCCTGGAAGATGCAGATTCTCTCCCTTGGGCTATGTATTCATAGCTCCAGGGCCCCTCCACAACCAACACCAGTTTTTCTGTGAACATCTGGCTTCTCCAGCAGCACTGGGACTTGAAGAAATGCTGAACATTTGTCACCTGTGGGTAAAATCAGCATGAGCTGCTGTGGTTGTTTTTTTTTGTTTTTTTTTTTTCCCCCCACCCTGCAGTAAGGCCATTTAATTTTGTGACTAACTACAGAATTAGAAATAAAGATTTCAATATCTTTATTTAAATAGCCATAGCTGTTCATGATAAACTAAGATAACGTCTTGGATAATGATTTAATGTCATTGCCTCTGTCTTTACTAACACAAGACTTCAGTAATAAGCATTTTGTCTCTCTGTATGTCATATTCATTGATGTTAAGATCATAATGATGCCTGCATCAGCCTAGATTAACCATCTGGGGCCCTGTGTCCAGCAGTGCCCATAGCCCTGATTTGAGAACTGTGGATAACGGATTTAGCAACATCTTACAAGATGATCAAATTGTAAGAGACCGGGATGAGAATGAAGTGATACTTACACAAAATACTCGATATAAACTCTCTTTCAGTAGCTGGGCCTAAATGTCATTGTCTGCAGAAAGCCAGCAAGGTAATAAACTTTAGTATACGTTTGTATCTTAATAGTGCTACCCTGGTAAGCAGATTGGACTTTGTCTGTATTATTAATTAGAATTTACCTAATACTGAAACTCAAGTTATGCTGAAGACCCTTAATACACCATTATTTCTAAACCTTAGAGTTCAACAGAGTGAAGTTATATACTGCGTTTTCAGGAAAATCTGTGGAAGCAGTAAGCACTTATTTCAAATTCAGATTTTCTTCCTCAGAGATAGAATTTTAATTTGTGTTGTGCCAGAGCTTTTCTCAAGGTCAGTGTTCATTTTCCATGGGAACAGCGTGGTCAGTGTCCTATAATGAGGAGACTAACATGAGAGTGATGCTGTCAGCTTTGAAGAAATGCTCAGCTGGGCTTTCTCATATTGTTCTGAAGCACGTACGGTCTACATAGAGCTACAAGTGTGCCATAGTCATGGCTATTTCGGAAAGCTGTGCAAAGTCTAGCTGCAAATGGAAGTTGGCAGAATAAGCCTGGCTGTAAGTTAGAGCTGTCAAAAGCTGCTATAGTGTTGGTGGGATATGTGCTTTGATTTGCTGCAAAAAATTAGAACAAGGCAGTTTCTCAGTTTACAAAGCTACTTAATATTTTTGGAAATACATAGGAGGCACTCCTAGCTTCAGCCCTGGTAATTATCTTGTATGTGTTTCTGAAGTGCTGCTGCAATCTGTTCAGCAGAGGGACAGGTGCTTGCAGCATAGCTGTTTGTAGTGTGGACACTGAAAGGCTCATCAACTTCAGATCTGGAACTTTGGTCCATCTTTCTATTTAGTTCTAGTTATTTGTTTAAGCTATTTTTATGGCACTGTAGAGTCTACAGATCAAATTCAGTTGCTTGATCTCCTGCTACTTCTGTGTAACTTCTTGTTCGCACTCGCATATCTCAATACTGAGGTATTAGAGCAGAGTTGTCTTCCCTAAAGCCAACAGAAGCTAACAAACATCGCTTTTCCTGAGAGCCCCTTTTTTTTTTTTTGTACCAGTTACTTTTCTTGCTTAGAAAGTACAGTTCTCTTTTATATTTTCAGAAACACTTCTTTTTGTTTGTTTAAATGGGTCTGTGAAGGCACTGTGTGTCCAGCATTGCTTAGTGACTTCTTTGTGGTGGGTAAATAGCAAAACATGATGTGCCCCATGGCTCCTTGCTCTGGTTCTGGAAGGCAGGATGGCTCTTGTTCTCTGGGCATCTTGGAAGGTGAAGGACTGCAAACTAGCTGGAAACCTCTATGAATTTTCTAGAGAAATTTTGGTAATTATGGTATGGAAAGAAAAAATACAGTACGGGAACTATTTTCACTGCATTGACACTGCTGTCCTATGAAGAATTAGCAGTTACCAAAGATCCTATATTGGTTGCAGGCTATTTGACATTTCAGCTTGACAGCTATGTATAGCTCCTGAGCAACAGTGAGCAGGGGCTTGTGATGGACAGTGAGAGCTCCAGGTCCAGGAGGGAGTGATTCAGACTGGTTGCTCTATGTGCTCCTCACTGTTCTTTCTCTAGGCTGTGATCTCTTCAAGATTGCTGTGCCTGAGATGACTGCTACATCTCACTGTCAGCTTTTAAAGTTTCTTTTTATCAGCTTCCCCAAACTTTTTGTTGCATACCTCTGTGTAAGCATTCTAAGATATCATGCCCTAAGGGAAGTTATTAATGCAATAAAACTTTGTAAAGCTTTTCTACATACCCTCTTAATTGCGTTATTTGTAATTACTGTTGTTACTAATTTTCCCTATATTTCATCTGACTGTGATTTATTTTGCCTGCATGCTCTTGCAAGGAGGCTCTGTGTCAGGTTTTATGTACTGCACAAACAGCAGTACTGTTTTCTTACTCGCAAAATGGAAGGAAACTCCAGAATTTTTTCCTGTGTTTTTTCTAGAAGTCCTTCAATCTTTGCTAGGATGGATCACTCTTCACATTTACAGTCTTTGATGTCAGAATTTCCTTTTGGTACAATTTCATTATAGTAACGTTGATGTTACATATATTCAGAAATGTAATTAGCTTTTTGATTGAACATTTCATCAGTTGGCTGCAGATCTCTCACGAGAAATGACTTGTTAATTCCTGTGTGTGCATATAGGGGAGCTGAGAACGGATTTGTGATATGTTTGCTAGGATTGGTCAAGTGGAAAAGCATTAAGAATAGCAAAGTCTGACATCCATTGAGTCACTCTGTCTTTCTATGTATAAGCTCAATACGTTTTGGGTTTTTTTTTTGGCATTGACATAAGTGACTGACGTTTCTCTTCAGAAGTAAGAAAGGAAAATTAACTCTTGTCACTTTCCACCAAGATTGGAAAATAAAATCTAGTCCATAGGTTTTCCAGTGGCTTAAGGAAGGACAGAGAAAGGAAAGAATCAGAGTTGAGTATAACTGACTGCAATAAGGCTGATTTCCTGCTGTTAATGCCATGCCCTAAGCAGCCTAGATATTCCTCTTAAGTTTTGTTTCTATCTGGATCGTATCCATGAGATTTCATTCCTAAGAGAAACCAGGATTACAACCAATGTCAGTTGTCAAATAAGACTATGCATATAAGCTACTTAAAAAAAAAAAAAAAATTTCTACCCTGGAAAACCTGAGTTTGTTTTTTTCTTTCATTTTACATGCAAGGGCTGCCTGCTTTGGCACCAGAGCTGCAGCTGTGCAGCCCCACCAAGGAATCTGCAGCTTGCAGCACACATTTCCCAGCAGATCCCTGCCAGCAGCTGCCACTGTCACTTGCCTCTTGTTTCGAGCTGTTTAGAGATTATGTATAACATCAAGGACATAACATGCAGCTCTTTGCTCTAGGGGCAGGGTTAAGCTAATATTTTCCTAGCACCGAGGGCTAGTGCCTTTGCAGAAAAAGGGCAAAGCGCCTGACGTGCTTACCTGCTGCCATTTCCCAGACAGTAAGCTGGTGTGTGCAGCAATGGGACCAGGATGCAAACACTAGGCCAGGTCAGCAATTGGAAAAAAATGCTAGTGCTTTGCTGAAGGAAGGGTGTCAGATGGCTGAAGATCTTCTTAGTCCAACTGAAATAAGATGAAGATCTAATTTCTTCAGCTTCCATCAGTCATACTTATGTTAATACAATAGGTAACTTGGAAAATATTTTTGATTCAGACTGATAATACCTCTAAGCTTTTGACCTTCCCAATGAGCTGAGAGCTTAGTTACTGGGGTGGAGATTATTTCAGTCCTGAGGGCTTGTGCTGAGTCAAACTTGTTTACTGGGAAAATCTGTCTACATAAGGTGGATCTGCTCCAAGCCACACATAATGTTTCTGTTAGAAATGAGTTGAAACAATCACAGGGTTTCAGGGAAACCCTGACCCAAGTGCATCACGTTGACTGTCCCGTAGTGTTTCCTACATAAGCGCGGCAACATCAAGTTCCTGTATTCACGTGTTTGTCGTCAGGTTGTGATCACTTCGTGGTTCTAGAAGAGTGAAACCACTCATACCAAACATTTGTAAAGAAAAGTACATCTTCTGAATAAGGAGAACTGTCCAAATGGGACATGAAATGGACAAGGCACACCAAATGGTATCTCTTGGGGACAGGAATGGCCTGGGTTGGAAGAGATTTTGAAGTCCATCTGGTTCCACTCCTCTGCCGTGGGCTGGGTGCCCCATACCAGCTCAGGCTGCTCAGGGCCCATCCAACCTGGCACTGAGCACCTCTGGGAATGGGGTACCCACAGCTTCTCTGGGCAGCAGTGCCAGGGCCTCACCACCCTCTGAGTAAGAAATGTCTGCCTAACATCTAACCTAGGTCTCCCTTCTAGCCTTTCCCCCTTGTCGTATCTCTATCACATTGTGTAAAAAGTTGATCTCCCCTGTGTTTATAACCCCCCTTCAAGTACTGAGTGGTGGCAATGACGTCTTCCCAGACTGGATGGGACCCTGAGCAGCCTGACCTAGTAGGTGGCGACACTTGTGAACACGAGGGAGCTGGAGTGAGATGATCTTTAGGGTCTCTTCTGATTTTGGCTATTCTGTGATTCTTCACAGGACATCCTCAGCATCATACACACAGCAGGCTTTATTAACTGGGCACAAAAAAATGGAAGTATATTGAAAGGTGAACTCCAAATTTTGTAGGATTTGTAGTTTGTTTTAAGAAATTACTTGGAGCTTATCTTCAGAGCTGTTCTCGAGAAGCCATAGATGAAACAAGAGGCAGCCTTGAAGCTTACAGCCCCCATAGGGAATGGCTGCCAAAATATGCTGTGGGAGAATAGGAATAAGGTGCTGGCAGGTTAAATTTATCTTATGCATGTCCAGAGAGTCACAAGAAAGTAAACGTTCTAATGCTAGGGATGCTGACTTATCAAAGAAATGCAGCTTTATGGAAGAGGATTAATTTTGCTAATACATGCATCAAGTTAATAGGGCTTCAGAATCTCTGCCAATCCACAAATGAGTTAACTTTAGTAGGCCTTTTATTGTGCCTTTGTTTTGAAGTGGGCATTATTCTTGTTTACCGCTTGACCAAATTCCTCATTTTTAGTGCTCATTGTGATGTTTTAAAAGTTATTCATCTATTTGAGGAATCAATTTTAGAATAATTTTCAATTTCAAGGCTAGATGTATTCTTTTTCACTTGTAGTCCTACTGAAGTAAAAGAAACTATGAGACTACAAAAAGAAAATCTGTATTACATACTGCTGTATCTATTGAAAACTGTTCCGTGTGCTAGACTTTAAAATTTGAGGAACTTTTTTTTGGAGAATGTTTGACTCAAGTATTTTACATGTAGGAGACTTCAGTGTTACTCACAGACCATTGCTATACTGCTTTAAGTTCCGTCTGCAGGTGTAGATATCAAAATGTTGTCCTTTACAGCTGAACTCCTAAGCCCCTTTATCTATGAAATACTGTGTTACAAATAATTAACTGAATAACCTATTCTGGAAGTATGCAGCTGTTTATGTCATTCAGTGCAAACAAACAGTAGATAGAATATGCCAGGACATTAAATATTTAAACATCATTTTCAAATAATGGTTTTGTTTATTCATCTTGAGGAAACTACAGGGGATGTTAGAAGCACAGCTAAAAACTATCGCTATGAAGCAAGATCAAGGTTTGATTATTATTTGAAATAAAATTAATAAGCAAATAGAACTAAAATAAAATGTCACTACAGTGGTATTTTAACATAGTAAACTATTTGGAGTATGACACATTTTCCACATCAGAATTAAACAGTCTAATGCATTAAGTCATTTCAGTAACATCTGTTCTATCTGTTGCCTATGGGCTGGAAAATTAAGTATTGTGGCAAAAGCTATGCAGGCAGACCCAGCAGCTCAAGATTTAATGCTCCAAGTAGATGAGGTCAGTTTTGGGTCCTTCTGTACCTGTCACATTGGTGAGGCGCTTCTGGCCCCTTGATCACACCTGGGTTTGTGGATGTTCAGTGCTGGGCATGTCACTGCTGCCCTATTTCTCTTCCTGCTTGTAACACTAAAGTTGGTAAGTGGCATGAAGGGGATTTTGCTGGTGTTTCTGATGTGTGCAGTTCTAACTCACTAGAAACCAGCAATAGGAATATGGTGAGCTGTAAGTTTTCTTTTTTTTTCTTTTCTGTTTTTTTTTCTTTCTTCTCTTTAATGTGTTATTCTTCCTCTGAACTAGGTGTTTTAGTGAATCACTGGAATTTTAAATGATTTTCTGTTTTACTTTATGCTTACCCCTGAGATGGAGCTATCAAGTAGGGCACGTGTGTGCAGGAAAATTGGAGGAGAACTTACTAACAATATTATTTATGTCTGTAAAGTAAAACACAAGCGGAGCCTCTTTTTTTCTTTTTCTTAGGATTTTGTGTTGTTCATACAAGAACAAGATGAGAGATCTAAAAATAGTGAAATCTAACCTTTTTCTGCAGTTAAAACATCTACAACTAGATTAAAAAAAAAAAAAATTCTGCATAATCATATATCTCCCATTGATGGTATTTAATCTAAAACCTCAAGTATTTCAAAACCGTTTCAAACTCCCACAGCTTCTATGTGGAAGAGTCAGCCAAATTTCAACACGTAATTAGGAGTGTAGTACTAACCACACTGCCAAGCATTTGAGTTGAAAGGGAACTACTGTACTATATGGATAGTAAAGCTTTTGCCTAAGATTATGTCCCATATGATAGTGGGGTCTGTAGTTATAGTCACAACAAAATTAATACTTCTCTAAGTTTTGGCCCCAGAAAGTGCATTGTCAAGTGTGTGACTTTTAAGCCAGTTTAGTTTCTTCGTATGTTTGGCATATCCATAAACTTGAAGTGATGGCATTTCTCCCCTACTTCACTATGACACTGCTAGATAGCAGTGAGAGATAAGAAAGTTGTTTTGATTTTTGCATCTGAAAAAAAAAAAATCCATTTATATGAGTATACCTAGATTTAGATTCTGCTCTATTAGAATCCAGTGGTTTAAAACTACAAATTCAGAAATGTTAACTCTCACCTGCCCTGAACATCCCAAGTACATTATGACAGGTCCAGAGAGAAAAGTTTTGCTTTGTCACTTGCCTTGTGTAGTACAATGTTATGATGGAAGATGGTCTTCTAAAAATCTATATGAGCAAAGATGCTGCCGAACAGCTTTAACTTGGAGCACTGAATGCCAGGCTGCTTTTATGTAGATGCTAAATATGAATTTGGGAGCCTGATTGTAATCTCCCTGCTGTGAAGTGTCCTCACCCATTTGTGGGGATGTTCATGCTAGAGAGTAGTTCCAGACAGAATGTTTGTTTGGGGGATGCTGAAGCACTGCCTTCCACTCCTTCCCAGTGTTCTGCAGAGAAGACGGAGGCGGCCTCTTCCCATGACAGAAGAACAAGAGTCAACGTGGCAGGTTGCAGCACTGGAAGTTCAGACTGACATAAGAGGGGGGAGGGAAACCCCAACAGTAAAGCACCAGAGCAGGCTGTCTGGGGAAGTGGTGGCCTTCTGTCCTTCCGTCAGGTCAGAACGAAGGAACCTGATCCTAGGGGAATCTGCGGAAGGGGAGGCTGGGCACAATGACATCCAGAGGTGCCTCCCAGCCTACGTGATTATGTGGATCTAAATATAGTCTCTGTGAGTGCTAAATTTGATTTTGGCATGATTAAATTTTTATTTAAAACTGGAACAAGAGAGCAAGGCAACACTTCTGGAATTCGATTGCAGCACTTCCAAAAAACTGTAGAGAGGCTTTCAATGGAAATAATTCTTCTGCAGCATAATGATGTCTCAGCTAAGAGTTAATGTGACTGTCTTAAGACCATAGCCATGTCTCATGATGTGTGTGTCCGTGCTTTGTAAGGGGTCACACTTAATTCTGCAAGTCGTAAACTGAACAGCTGAAAGGATTCAAGAATTGTGTTTCCTATTCTGCAACAGATAATTAAAAGATGTAATCTTACAAAATTGACCTGAGAAAAAAGACAATACACTTCCAACATTCTGTAGATTTTTCTGTGAAATACAGTACCCAGCTTTTAAATTTTAATTTAAATGCTATTACTACAACTAGGCTAATTTTCAGATCGTGTATTGATTTCAAGTTGAATCTCAAGACCATTATTTTCCTGTAGAATAAATGTAAAACATACAGTGAATTCCTAGATATCTATCTAGGAGATGTAGAATCTTGTTAACATAAAACCATCTGTAAAATGATTGTAAAAAATTATAGAAAGGATTAGACCAAATTCAGTCTTTAAAATATCAGAATTTGTTTTATTAAATTTTCTAATTATTTTCACACTTCATCATACAACTAATAAGTGGATTTAATACATGACTGAGTTTAGGATTAGCATATGGTCATATTAAAGTCTTTGAGTGGACCCGAGCGTATTTAAAAGGGTTTGGATCATAAGCAAAATAAATCTTTCTATGTAGGTAGAACAATGCATTTCAAAGTGGTAGTTACAGTGCTAGCTTTGTACATATTACTGCTTTAAAACAGAGCGTACACTATGAATGAAAAAATTAATCTCAGTGAATTTCGGCTTGATTAAAATTAGCTTATTTCAGTGTCTTGCTAGTTTCTGACAATTATTAACAGAAATGGGAAATGCATGGCAGTATCATTTTGCTGGAGAATCCTTGAGTGACTGTTGTCATACTGCTGTAATAAAGGGCAGATGGGCTGTATATCTGAAGAATAAACAAGCTATTCTGAGCCACTTTACACTTTGCTAAGTGGAACTCAGAACCAGGGTTGGCCCAATCAATTGGTAAATAACTGTTGATGACATCTATGCAGGTATAACCATGCTAGAATTGTTTGTATGTCTTGTGAATTTGACCTGTAGTTGTGAAATGGGAGCTTAAGATTCTAAAGAAATTGTTATTGAATAAAGGTATGGGAATTAGAATACTTTCTTGAACAACATACTGAATTCCACTGTACTACTGCATTTATTAATAAAATAATACTACCATACTTATAGAAAACCTACAAGACGCCATCTTTACCAAGGAACATTTTTTCAAAAAATCTTTTAAAATTTTTTTAAAGTGATAGCTATTAAACATAGAATGGTACATTGCTCTTGTTGTTGTTTTTTGTTTGTTTTTTTTTTTTTTGGTTGGTTGGTTGTTTTTTTTGGTTTTTTTTTTGCAAATTGTTAACCAGCACTTGGGGTGCTTTTTATTCTTTTGGTTGGGAAGAATAATTAACAGTGTATGCAGGTGTTCCTTCTGAAATACTGTTTTCTTAAGAAATAAACATGAAGAAAAAACATATTTTGTTGTGAATAGCAGGCCCAGGGAAGATCTCCTGAGTCAGAGTCATTGCTTTCAGCTATTTCTCCGTTGCGGGGAACCCATAACTCTTCTCATGGAGATTAGGCTTTGGTGTGTTTTCCTTTCCCCTAGTTCTTCCTCTGTGTCTTCTGGGTGATGCCTGTGTTTGGCAGCATCTCTTTCTTTTTTTTTTTCCAATTAATTTATAAATATTTCATAAGAGTCTAAATTAAAGATGTGGTTTACATATGCATTTAATATTTATATCTTGAATTTTCAGAATCTGTAAATAAGAGTTTGTAAAATTGTGGATATATTTATTGAGAGAGAGAGTTCCTTTTTGCATCGCCTAATTGTTAAGCTAAGAGATTAAAGAAATTTCTTGTTCATTATATAATGCTAAATATTGTTAATTTCTGCTCAAGATGGATGCTTAAACTATTATAAACAGTACCTTTGTTTTGAATAAAATATAGTTGCCTCTGGTGTACACTGTGGTGTGGCTAAGTGGTTTTGTTTGTAAATTACTATTTTTCTGATTAAGCTTGCTTTGCTATTGTCAGTATTATTTTGCAAACAAAAATCGGCATCGTATATATTATGAGAAATAATTATGAACCTTTCTCCAAAGAGTTGGTACTTTGACTTCCAAAAACCATCAGGATAGATATATATGAAGGTCTTTGATTTTAAACATTGGATTTTTTCAGTTGACTTCAGTACAACTGAAATGTTGCACTAAATTTTTTATTCATCACTCACATTCATATTGTTATGCACTTTATTGGTATGGCCATCCAGAAATATGGAAGACTGTTAATGGGCTCAGGTCTGCAGAGGAAAATCAAATAGCCATTATTTGGGATAATTCACAATTAAAAGTTCATAATCACCTAAATGTACTTGAAGGGGAAAAAATAGCACAAGTCAAAAGGTGTTAGAGTGCATTGATGAAGTGGTGAATAGAAAACTTGATACAAAGTTTGTCAATCTCTCCGAGTTTTTAGAAAATCTACCTTCCAAAAGCTGTGATATTGGTTTAACTGTTTACAGTTCTCAAATTTTTGCGTGGTTCAAAAGCTGTGTTTGTTTTTTCCTTATGAAGACTCTTGAATTGGGATGGCAAAAAGCATGGAAGAGGAGGACCAAGAGATGTTGGTGATTCAAACGTGTTTTACATGAGTAACAAAGGAATTCATAGTCCCAAAAACTCTAAACACACACAGAAAGCAAAGTGAGCAGTTACACTCTCTGGTATGGGTTTATCTCGTGATTTGAGATATGTCAGGCCTGAGCTGGTCAAAAATTCTGTGGGAAGGAGGCACCTCCAGAGGAGCTTCTGTAGCAGCTGACAGTTGGTGTCTGATGCTGGGGGTCTGCTTGCATGCTGGGAAGCTTCTGTTGCTTGAATCATAGAATCACAGAATGGCCTGCACTGGTGGATCCTTAAAAATCATCCAGTTCCAATCCCCTGACATGGGTGGGGTTGCCACTGATTAGATCAGGTGGTATGGGGTATTATAATGAGAGCTCACTTTAACAGCTTTCCTAACCCTTAGATGCCTGGAGTTAGATGAGGTAGCTCTTGTCCCAGCAGACAAGGGAAGACAAAAATTTCACGTCCCCGAGTGCTTGTATAAATTCCATGTTTTCATGGGGTGAAGAGCTGAAAACTCATTTTTTAATTATTACAATTGCAATTTGATGTGTTAGTCTTCCTCATAGTGCTTTGGAAATATAAAGCTGTCTAAACCATTGTCGTTGTGAAATCAGTGATACACTGATAATATATATACTATAGTATAAGCCTGTCTGCCTTTGGTTGTCAGTGTGGTGTCAGCTGGAGAAACTGTTATATGATGAGAGTCATTAAGCTGTATGGCTCGGGGCATAAGTGCATGTCATTCCCATCTTTTGGCTAGGCGCTTCAAGTCTACTTCAACTCAGTGCTAGAAGAGGCACTGCAATTGAGATAGCATTGGGATTTCCAATGCTTAATGATACAGGAAAGTATTGCAAGTAGAGCAGCTTAAAGAGATGGGACTGATTTGTGACTGACAGTATGAAAAACGTTGTTAGAATGACTGACTCTGGAAGTTAGCTTAAATTAAGGTTTTCTGCAAGTCACGATGACTAATTTAAAGGTTTATGCTTTTGGCACCTAACATCTCACTGGCTGGGAGCAAGGTGGTTAATGAGCAGAGAGAGGTACTTCCAGAAGATGTCTCATTTTGCACAGCAGCAATGACAGCAGTGGCTAAATTATTAGAAATGTAAGGATTTGATTGGATTAAGGAATTGCTCCTAGTTCTGTGCTTATTTAACATGTTAGCCCTTACTGTGTCCTTTTCTAGCTCTTATGTAAGAAACTGTATTTGCTGAGATAATTCAATCACACCCTATCATTTTTCATACCCTGAGGACCTCGTCAGTCTTTTCTAAGAGTTACATATCATGCTTTGAATATGAAATTGATATTCACTTCTTCTAGCTTGATCAGATTAACTTTATTAGACTCTGTTTTTCTTAGGTAGTTCACGTAAAGATGTGCTCAAGTCCATGTTTTAAGGGAATTCTTGAAATTCAGACCTGTTCCTACAGAGCTGCTATTAAAAATAAAAGGCTTTGAAAAGTGATAGTTTTTCTGCACTGCTGAACACTAATCATTCTGGAGTACATGTTGATTTTGTTCATCACAAAGCAGAATTGTCTCTTAGTTCTGTGAGAGCAAGTCTGTCGCTCTAAATGATAGAGAGAACTGGGATGCTATGGAATTGGTATTTACCATCTTAGTCATCATTTACTTTGAGTGTTTGGCTTGAGAGGTGAATTACGTTTGGTTATATTCTTTTTTTGTGTGTGAAATAAACAATAGAAATGTGCTGCAGTAGCATAGATCACTTGCTCTTTCTGTGTAGCACACTGAGCAGAGGTTGGGATGCTCTCTTATTAAAGCCTGCATTTCTGTCATATCTGGGGAGTAGAGCAGAGTCAGATTGTGTCCTGATGTGGGGCAGAGTAAAAAGAGCTCTTGTGTTCTGCAGTCCTCTGAGACAGTAAGGCTGGTTTGGCCGCCTCCTGCCAGACATCATCTCTCCAACTTTTCCAAAATACCAGCTGGCCCAACATTAAGTATCAAGTGTCCCAAGCAGAGTTCTGACTGGCTGTCAATGACAGCAAAACAGAGTCTTCTTTCAGCAGAATATAGGTCACGGAATAGCTACTTGTGTCCTACATAATCATCATCTTAGTACGTTGTCATTACAGACTTGAATCCTTGGGATTATTGGCATTTGGAGCAGACTGTGGGCAGATGAAGCTGCCCATGCCTTCCTGCGGTGTGACCCACATCTGCTGGCGGGTGAGGTGGTGGTCACCAGCCTCTGCTTGCAGAAAATCTAGGCTTCTCTTTGTTCGGGGATAGACAGAAAGAGAAGGGTCTCTTGAGGCAGAGAAAAATAAAGGTTTTCCTGTACAGCTTGTAGCCAAGACCTAGTAAATGCAATCTTAGGTTCATCTTAAGAGAGGACTTGAGTCACAGTCAATTCAGGCTAACAGAAGCGTATTAAAGTGTTTTCTTCTGCTTTCTATTGTTTTGAATAGAGAAGTGCGCTTCAGTGCTGCCCTCCAGCCATGTTTTACAGTTTTTCCCTTAGTGACGAGAAACCAAATTTTGAATCCTCCTTTCCATCCTACAGGACTCTGTTTTACTTTTCCTTTCCAGCAAGTTGTACTAAGCTAATGCAGATAATGCGAGCATTGCAGGAGCTGGAGCTCAGCCAGCCCCAAACCAGACCTTTCCCACCAGTTTCAAGCATTTCCCCAAATCAAGGTCTCCCTGTAAAAGCAGCTGGAGCACACAGACTAGATGGAAATGCGCAGCTCCAGCGTCTGCTGCCTGCATAATATGAGCATTTATTTCCTTGTCAGAGTGAACGTAGTGACATTCTCAAGGACTACTGTCGCAGCTCAAAAATGCATCAGCAGGCAGCAGAAATGTTGGTTGCAGAGCTGTGCAAGAAGTAGCACGATGGCTCCAGGCTGAAGGTTGTGTTTACATGAATGTAGCACATTTCTCCTATGAATGCAGTGCTGAAAGACAAGTGTCTGCAGAAATTGTGTAGCCTGAAAGTGAAAATGGAAGCAATGTGCTGATGTTTCTGATGGGGATAAAGAACAGTTTGATTCATATCAATTTAATTCTACACAAGAAGAGGTTCTCAGGTGTGACATCAGCTTCAATAATGTTAATACCTGTATACATTTGAAATAACTGTATCGTTGCAATAAAATGGTAATTATGCTCTCTTAATGCCAAATTAAGCATAGCAAATAAAACCGGAGGAGTTCATTTTTATGTTGCAGCATTAATTAGTCAAGACATTTTTATATTCCTTGAAATAACACATTAAAAAAAAGAGAAACCTTTGGAAAGGTCCTTAAATTATTGTTTTAAATGCTTATTGAGGCTCAATTTCAGACAGTGTTAATGGAATGTTAGTACATAATAATGTAATTAATGGTTGGTGATAAGTCATTGTGGCTTGACTAGCAAGATAAATTACTATACATTGCTATTTTATTTTGCTTTTGCATTTTGGTGTTGCTATAACAAATAGGCATGGTTGTTGTTACTCTACCAGGGAATGGAAAGAGAAATGAGCAATGGAAATTTGTTCTGAGCTGTTTTTTCCTGGTTCCAAACACTTGTTCATTTTCTAGCCAGGGAATGTACTTGTTCCTCTGCTCTGTGACACAGATGGAAGCAAATATCACCATGAAAAGGGGAGGAAGGATGCTTAGCAGGGGCATAGCCTGGTTGGTGCTGCAGATCTGGTGATGGGAGTCATAGAATCACAGATTCTATTCACAGGGGTTGGAAGAGACCTCCAGAGATCATTTGCTCCAACCCCCCTGTCAAAGCAGGCTCCCTACAGCAGGTTGCCAAGGTACGCATCCAAGCAAGTCTTGAATATATCCAGATATTCCGCAACGTCCCTAGGGCATCTTCTTTGGGTAATTGGGTGTAGAACTGGTACCCCAGGCTGGTGGTCATAGCCTCAAGCCGGCAGAGTTTGAGAAGCATTTGGACAATGCTGTCAGACATAAGTTATAAATACTGGGTGGTCCTCTGTGGAGCCAGGACTGCCCCTTGAACAAAGGATGTTCTGCTCTGTTCTACTCTCTACTCCAATGTTCTCTATGGTTTTATGTCCTAAATATAAGGGGACAGGCAGGAATATGGCTCCATTAACTTCTGGATATACTGAAATGACCGTGAGACAGCCAGGGAGCTCCACCCCATGTTTTACTGCCCATCAGCTGCACCCTGTGTTTGAATATGTCTGACAGTACCTGCCTTCCCAGGGCACTTGTATCCTAAGACCTTTCTATTATCTCCGGGTCACACACATTTAGTAGTTTCACAGCTTCCTATAAATTTCTCTAATGATAAATCGGTGTGTAGCACTCAAGTCTTCTGAGGTTTCTGGTGATCTCATTTTCCTGCTGATATACTGGTAATAGAGTCTGGTGATTCTTAATTATTTCTTGAAAAAAATGAGGGAGCTGTGAATTTCAGAGCTACTTACGCTAAAATTGAACAATAAAGAATGTGACTTAAAGTATTGAAAGAAAAAAGCCTTTTGCTTTCTTTCTTGGTATTAAAAGAGATCTCAAAGACATAATTCCATTTAAAACGTTGCTGATGAGATGTTAAAACCTTACACAAGTAGTGGAAAGGCTGAAGTCTCTGGCAGTGATAACTAAATGGCTGAGATCAAAACTTAGCTGAGATGAGAAATTAATTCTTACATCCAAATTGATAGCAGTTATAATGGTGAGCATTACTGGGAGCAGGATGAAGCCCAACAGTATCAGATTCCCACTGATTACATGTTTTTTTCTTTGCTTTAAAAGCAGCAGTTCATATTGTTGGCAAATTCCTCAATGATCATCAACCAAGCTTAATCTATTCAAGCAGGCTTTGGATCTGCCCTGCTGCTTTGCAGCTACATCCCTCTATAGAGGATGGGATTAGGAAAGCAGGCTGAAAATTCTTTTCTGGTATGGTCACTGTGAGCTGGAAGTGTTGGGAGTTGAGTGCATGGGACATATGGAGACTTTGTCCTGAGCGCAGTGGCTGAAAGTGGGATGTTTCTCAAATCCCCTCTGTCCTCTGGGACAGGTTTTTAATTTACAGCTTTACATTTGGAATTCACAAATTGAATCCTGAACCTGATTTTAATATCTGTGCTTGTTTTTGAAAACCTGAACAGTGCTGTTTTTTGCAACATCAGGTCGTGCTTCCAGCTTGGGATCTCATTTAGACCTATCAGGGTTAAACTCATCAATTTTTTAGATTGCCACAGTCAAGAGACTATAGCTGCTTCTTTGCACAGTGTAATTCCTATGTAGCCATGGATGTCTGTCCTAGTGGTGCTGGGATGCACTGAACTGCAGATCTTGCAGCAAATCCCCAAAAAAGCAGAGCACCTGAAAAGGCTGTTAGTTTCTGTAAGTCAAATTTTCTTGGAGAACAAGGAAATGAACTCTTCAAGTGGAAGATGATCAGATCTGTTGGGTGATACAGAGTAAAAGCCTTAAAAATGCTTTAAGCTCTTGCTCTACAAGAATTTGCAGGGTTCGTGTCACTTATTCCAGTTGTATTCCTTTTCCAAGTGTTTGGGCTTCCTAAACCACAATGTCTTTGTGGTCATCTCTGGGAGACCACTGGGTTCCGTCCATTCAGGTATTCCTAAACACCCCCAAAATCCTCTAGTGTATTTGGGAGAGGAGCTAACACGAGAGGGAGAAAGTCTCTTGCTGTCCACCCAATGCATCAGATTGGAAGCCTTTCTCCTACATATGGAGAGTTGCTTCCTTGCAGTCCACTGTGGATAGCTGGGAAATTCAAAGTGGAGAATCAGCTTGCAAATCAGCCTGCTCTATTCCTGGTCACCTCAAGGAGGAAGGATAAGAAGCTGCAAGGAGGGGTTTTCAGGCTTGCAGATCCGGCCCTTATATGTATGATGTTTCAAGTATGGGAATCTTCCCTTCCCTTTAGTCACAGCTCTCTTGACTCTCAAAATCAGTTGTTTTGGAGTTGTTGTGTGGGTTGGTATTTTTTTTTTTTTTTTTGAGACTTGTCTGAAATTAGTTTTCTATGTTACAATAACATGTGTGAGTGTGTTAAGCCTTTTTTTTCCTACATAGCACTAAACCCACACTACTGTTTGGTGATCCTGTACAATAGGCAGCTTATAAATGCAAAATTATGGAAATGCTTATGTAACTTTCCAGAAGAGAAGGAAGAAATAAAGACCCTGTAAGTCTAGTTACTTAGTTAATAATTAATTTTATTCTCTATTTAAGCACTGGAAATTTCCATGTTTTAAAAAATTCTTTCCATATATTAAAAAATTCTTTGTGCAATTTTTTGTGTAGAACAGTGACAAATTAATATTTAGTGATTATCTTCTCCCTTTTGTGTAGCATCAGCCCACACAAAAAAATCCATTTAAAAAAAAATCTGTTCCATGCGTTCATCTGCTCCCAGAAAAAATATCCCCAAATAATCTTGGCATCTTTGCAGTGCCTATCATCTTTCTTGCACTGTTTGTGATCCTCAGAATGTCACAGTTCTGTAGTTTAATTCACTGTAGTTTAATTTCTCCTGTATCAATGGATATAAATTACCTTTACTTACTTCTAAGGCTCTTTGGGAGGACTTACACTGGCTGCCATTTATTGCCTCATTCTGTTCCTGTGATTTCCCTTCTGTAAAGTTCTGGGCTCAGATTCTGAATCTTATCTGGGCAGTTCTTATGACAGCACCATTTTATTACTGCAAGGATGCCTGCCCTGAACACAGCACATCCTCTTTTCCTGACTGCGTTCCTCACTTAGTGCCAGGTATTCAGCAGTGTTTGAGTTTCTCTCACTCTTTCTCAAATCCTTGCAGTCCCCTGTAGTGTCTGACCTTCTAGTCACACCTAGTGACTAGTTAACACCCTTTGTTAATTGTTTGCATTAACCATATTTATTACCTGGCACTTTTCCGCACTAAATAGCGTGTTGCCTTGTAACCTCTACTTAAGCAGCATATTTTTTCCGTGATGTCTGCTCCATTTGTTGGTGGCCAACAAATCGGTGTGCTATGACTTTGTTGGAAATATCCAAATAATTTTGTCAGGACGGTATCTCTGATAAAAACATATTTTATTCACGATTGCAATGGCGGGCGTCCCGCAAGCAGGAGCGCACCTATGGACACAACATGACAGCCTTTATACCCCGTCTTCTCCCCCTTGCCACCCTCCCCTCCCGTTTCCCCACTGGCTGGGTACTCCAGGTTCACAGTCTTATCAAAGCATTTACATTTGTTATTTACTTGTTAATTTGTTTGTTATCTGGTGTCAGTCAGTTGCCATCTTGTTGTTCTGTTGTTTCTAAGATGTCTCAAGGCTCTTCTTGTCGTATTGATACGGTGATTTGCTTCCAAGGGTGATTTGCTTCGTTAAAGTCTTCGTTAAACAAGGAGCACGGGGAGGGGGGAATGATGCCAGGCCTTCCAATGTCTCTTCTGATGCTTCCTTGGGCATGCCATGACTTGTTCTCTGGTTTGATCTTGTGCAGGATATTCTTGCAATGTGTATGACAAAATATACATATTTTCACCTATATACACCTATATACAGAGCGTGCATTCGTGGGAAGGGTTATATAGAGGATAAGTGACGTAAACTATCAGAGATCTTTCCCAAGTTAAGCAGAAAGATTCCCAAAAAAAACTATGACACCGGAGATCATGAAATAAAAAATATATTATCTAATTCTAATGCAGAAACAACATTTGATTCCCACATCTTCAATATGAGACTGGTCCAGAGAGGTTATGGATGCCCCATTCCTGCGGATAGCCAAGGCAAGGTTGGATGTTGCCCTGGGCAGCCTGATCAGGTGAGGGGCAACCAGCCCACAGCAGGGAGTTGGAATTGCATGGGCTTTAAGGTCCATTCCAACCCAAGTCATTCTGTGATTCTATGAAATAGAAACAGGAATTTTACATTTGTTTCTTTCTTTTATTTCAGTCCTATAAAAATTTACTTACACCACATTTACGGTTACATTTTTTTTTCTTGTACTTTTTTTTCATTATGACAGCTCTGTTAAAGGCATTGCAGGGTGTGTTACTTTTGCTCATCATTCTGAATGTCTTAGTATGTTTTTCTGGAGAATTCTGCAGCCTGCTGTTGTAGTCAGGGAATTGAAAGGGGGTCAGCACATTGTTCATGGTCTTCTATAGAGGGACCCTTGTGAGAAAGCAGCAGGCATGGGAGTTAGCTTGGTTTCCTTCATCTGATGGGCTGGCCAGTGGACAAGGGCTGTCAGCACCAATTTCAGGGATGAAGGACACTCTTTATTTCCAACAGATAGCAGGCAGCAGAAAAGGACTTGTGACCCAGTTATCTCAGGAGCGCGCCCAGTAATGTGCCATCCTTTATGCAAAACTCAGAGTGGAATCTCAACCTCATTTCCCATTTAAATTTTTTCTGCTTTATAAACGCGCAGCACATCCAATAGCTTATACTCCAGTGCCTTGTACTAAAAAAAAAAATAAAAATAAAAAAAATCCCACAAATTGTTATTTTTTTCTGACTTGCTGCATATGTTCTTCAATTAGAGATACTGGTGTATACATCTCATCGCTGTGCAGATGCTTGCTCATCCATGGACTTGAGGACAGAAGTGCTAGATAGCCAGTTGTTTGAATTTAGGCTCCTTCTGAGCAGAACAGGTTTGGCAGGGTTGGACTGGTTCCAATTGATGATTGATGGCATCAAGAAAGGATGGGCAGCAAGTTGGAAGATGCGGGTGTAGTTGTAGATGCACTGCTTATCCTACTTTATCTCATTAAACCTTCACCCTCTTACTGTTTGTTTTCACTTCTGCCGTATGTTTGTCCTCTTTGTTTGGATCTGTTTGTGTGCTCAAGGGTAAGGATCGTGCTGCACTAGTGCCAACTTGGAGCACAACCACTGTGGATTACTTCAATTCAGCTAATAGACAATGATAATTAAAAGGAAACATGTGCTTCTCAATTTATTTTGGTCCTAGTGATCAAGCATTGCCAAAATCTGTACAGTTATACACAGAGATATGCTTAGTTTTATCGCTTTTGTTATTGTTGTTTGAGATCATTTTGTTCTTAATGGAAAATCAAACACTGCCCTGGATAGCGCTGCAGCCAGGAAAAATATCTCAAAACACGCTGAGAAAAATCTGTGAAATATGATGCTTTATTGCATTTTTCCAGCATACTTAAAGCAAAATTTGTTAATTACAGATTGTTTATGAAAAGTAATTTTTTTAAATACGTGGTTAGAATGAAATCTTTAGTTTCTGTTTGCTATTAAAGTCATGTACATTGTGGGTTGGAAACTTAGTAAGGGAGTTGTAGTTCAAGGACATGCAGACTCCAAGCAGTATGAGAATTGTTCAGTGCAATTAAGTACATGTATTTTTTTTTTTTAATTCTTGATTAGAAAATACTTTACTTTCTTATAGTGAAGGATAAAAACTGTGTTCTTTCATATTTACTAAGAGCATTGCATTCAGGAAACTAAAGCAATTGTTTTGTTTTTGTTTTCTAAAGCAATGGAAAAGAAGCTCAGAATGGATCAAGAAAGGTGCTATGAGCACAGGAGAATAAAAGAAGAGCATTAGATTGTACACTCTCTGCATTCTACTGCACTTCACTTTCCTTGGGAAAAGGGAAGCAAGTATAGGAAAAATGTGAATTAATCGCGATCAGATCTGAAATCTTTAAAAAATGCCATTTACAACCAATGGCACCATAGGCTATAGAGAGCTTGCAGCCAGCTAATCCATTTCAGCATGGCCTGGATTTGTTGCTAAGCTGTCTGGCTGTCGTTTGGAAAGCCATCAGTAAAGGCACTGACCTCGGCTATGTATCTTTGTTAAAACAAAACCTAAAGCAGAAGGGTGATGAGGATGCAGTGAGGGCAAGACTATGCCTACCAGAACTGGACTTGAAGTTGCATGAGGAGTCAAGGGCCTCATCCTTTTCTATACCAAGGACAATGTATTGTTGTTTGCATTATAACAGGTGTTTGGCTTCAGTTGATGTGAGAAGTTAAGACTATAATGCTTTATGGATCATGTGTGCCAGCAGTCAGTATCTGTCTGGCTTTTGTTGCCATCGCTTATTTCTTGCCATTGCCTTTCATTGTCAGTGGATTACAGAAATGTGAAGCACAGGTCTGCTGAGTTGTGTCCCTGAAGCCAGATCCTAGTGTTCAAGTTTCACTGCAACGCCATCAAAATCCTCACAGCTACTGATGTAGGAGCCTACCTCCTTCATAGCCAAGTTATGAGACCTTAGGAGAGGCTCTAAGCTTACAAGCAGAATTGTAAATGCAAATTAGTGTGCTGTTCAGCTGTGCTATCATAGAATCATTAAGGTTGGAATAGACCTCAAAGATCATTTAGTCAAACCATTCATTTACCACCGATATTGTCCTGATGTTATGATTGCACAGTACCAAAATGTGGGTTGTACAGTATTTATTCTTGCAAAGGAGAGGGTTTGGCAAATGGAGGGAAAGGCTGCAGTACAGCTTTTGCTTTTCCTGTCTATTAATTTACCTTCCTCCCAAGCAGTGCTATTCAGCAAAGTGGCTTCTGCATCTCTGCCAAGATGAAGTGACCTCTGGGAAAAGCACAGGAGGCCAAATCCAAATAGTTCGTTGCATTGTTTGGAAGCTGGAGTGGTTTCAGCATGCGGAATTTGTGTTCAGGAGTGGAGATCTTTAAATCTGCTGAATCCCAGACCATGTCAGTCAGCATCCCTGGGACGCTTTGGACCATGTGTCCCAGGGAGAGCACAGAGATCTCTAAGTCAGAACTCTTCAGCTATCAGTATAGACAGTCTACGCCTTTTCCAATAGTCAGCATTGGATGAACAAAAAGTGCTTTCTTATTTATCTCTTAAGAAATGTAAGTGCTCTTAGTGTAAAGAAAAAAACTAAAGAACAGCATTCTGAAAATTTGGTAGACTTACTCATTTCTGCATTTGTTGATCGGCATTTTTGTGAGAACCATCTGTCTCATCCTCAAGAAATACATTCAGATTTGATCATAATTGCATGTTAATACTTCTGAAGCATTGATGTTTTTTTTTTTTGAAAAAAAGAATGACTCCACTCTCTTCCTTATATAGTGCTTATAACAGTTTATCCATAGTGAATTATAGGAGCTTAAAGAAATTCTTATGACTTTCACTAAGCCTCATTCTAACTAAAAGTTTTGCTTTATTTTGCACAAATCATCTTTTTTTCCCAATCAAAAGCAAGTTATATTTCAAGCTTTGAAAAATAACTTGTTTGATATGTTGTTAGTTTTTTTTTTCTCTAGAGATTGGAAGTTATTGAACTTCCTATGAAAAGATTTGTCATTGACTATTGAAGCCAGTGGAGAACCACGCTTAATCCTATATTCAGCTATTGATTCAATAGATTTTTAACAAGATTCAGTGCAAAATGTTCTTTAATCTGCTCGGTGAGGTGAACTTCCTTTGCCTCTTGTGCAAAGTGCTGTATAATGTGCTGCTTCCCAGCCCTCCCTCAGCAGCAGCAGATGCTTTCACATTTACACCCCTGAGCAGTTTCTGTTTGCTGAAAGAAAGAAGCTGTTCCTTGGCTGCTTTGTAACTGAAGCAGGCAGTGACTGGAGAGGATGGGGAACAAGGGAGGAGGGGGGGAGTGTTTTGTCGGCTTCAAAGGTTGCAAGAAATAAAACCTTCATGTAGAAGGGAAATGCAGCCCTGTTTGTGTCCCAGCACTTTGTTCAAGTTTACCCAGGCTGGTCTTGAAGCCATGGGTCCTTTCCCAGTGCACAGACTACCTTTCTGCCTTCATACGTAGTTAATCTAAAGCAAGAGCTACAGATTTTTAACCCTAGCAGAGCATTCACATGCTAACTGAGCAAGAAGTATTGCTTTAAATAGCTCAACACATCACTGTTACTCCAGCGATGCACAGTCCCAACTCCATATGAGCTAGCAGGGGACAATTCTTTGTCTGCCAGTTATCACAGTGATTGCCTTCTGGAGAGAGGCAAGCTCTCAGCATCTCCTTCCGAAATCAGTGCCGTGCCCTCCTGCCCATGGTGATAGGACATGGGGACAGTCTGTACCAAGGGGGACAGCTGGAGGCATTTCCCCTCTGTTGCCAGATTCCATATTTTTAGCTTATCAGCTGACTGTGTTTTTCATTTCTGGCCTGACAGTTTGAAGCTTTTCCTTCTTTAAGCCTTTTTTCTGAGGTGCCACCCTACAGTGCTAATGAAGGGTGCTCCTCCCATGTCCCTGCCAGAAGTGGACCACCGCCACCTCTGTGTGAAGGATGCCCTGTGGACGTGCAAACCTTCAGCTTTCTGCTGGGTGCTATTTTTACATGAGGCTTTGGCTCGCCTCCCGCCTGTGCGTGGGTGCTGCAGGAGTCATCTGAGCCCCAGTCGCACTTGTGCCGGAGCAGCTCATGACCGCTCTACCACAGAGCCCACTCGTCCCACTGCCTGCCCCAGGACATTGAAGCACATGGTGGGATTGCCCATGTCACTGTCCTGGTAGAGCTGGGTTAATGCAGGCATGCCGGAGGATACAGGTATGGTGGGATGACTCTGGGTTCTGGGGAGCACAGATCTGAAATGAGTTGTTTTTCATCTGGAAGTGCCGTCACTAAATGGTGTTGTCGTGAGAATATTTATTTGGGGTTTACCTGGAGATGCTATAAAGAAAGGTGTTTAAACATTTATTTCAGATTATGCTTTATGTTCACGTAATTATATTAAGATTTTTGGAGTTATGATGATATTGGCACTTGTTAGGTAACAGCTCAATCTGAAAAATTCTGATTTTTTAAAATATTAGTTAAATACTTCATAGTAGAAGACTTCATCATGCTTTAGACTTAGTATTAGATTATAATGAAAAAGAAGACCTCATTCCCTTATGCAGATTTCTCACTGCAGTCTTACTAGAAGTCATACAAAAATAGCCTTTCTCTTGCTGCAGTAGCAGTTCCTAAAATTCAGCAGAGATCTCTCTCTCTAGCTGCACTTGGATTTGGTAAATATTTTATTACAATGATGAGGGCAGGAGGTTAGCTTGTGCTAAGCTTGTTTGTGTGATGTGAATTTTGCATTAAGCATATGGTGAGATTTGGAGTTCTTGTGTGCTGAGTGCTTGTGCTATATTGCTTATCTTAGACGTTTGCGTTGCTTTGCATTCTGTTGGATAACACATCTCGTTCATTTCTGGTGCCATAAATTTGCAGAAAAATCATGGGTCACTTCAGTCTTCATGCTAAGTGCCTGCTGTCCTGTATCAGCTGTAGATTTTTTTTATTTGATTTTGGATCCTTAGGATGTGCTGGAAAAGGCACGTTGTCCTCTCCGTTGTGCCAAAGGCACTGTGCAAGCTGTTGTTTATAAACAATACCAGCAGGTTTCTGGTTCAAAAAGGAACGTGAATTTCAAATGGGTCTACTTAGCTTTTTAGACCATGTTAACTAAATAGACCAGTTTAGACTTTTTAGACCAGTTTAACTAATAAGGACCTACTGCATAAAGATGGATTGGATTTGCTGTATTGCCTAACCTATGGAATATGAACTAAAGAGGGGAGCAGTAATAGCCTGTTGCTATAGGGCTAGAAGAAGCAGTGAGCACCTGTGCCCAGCTGGTGTAGCAAAGCCCTGTTGTGAGGGCAGCTCATTCTGGAGCTCTGGGTAGGAACAGCTTGGCCATGCACAGCTTATTGGAGCCCTGGAGGGGGGCTACATGATGGGGAAATACAAGGGAAAGCTTCCTTGGTCTTTCCCCTTGTGAACTGTCCGCATTGTTGTGATGTACGAAGGCAGAAGATGTGATAAAAAGAAGGCATTGCTAAGCATGCAAACACGTTATCTTGAAAAGAGGTTGTATCACAAACCGCGAATTGGAAAATGTGTTAAAGCAGGCAGCTTCCAGATACTTAATGTGCTGTTGCAGAACCATAAAGATCTCACACCCCCACAGTGCTCTGTTATGAATCACAACTTCTTAGGAAAAAAAGCACCAACAAAACAAAACTCTTTGTCTAAGGGAAATTTTTAGCTCATGCACACATGGTTCTCCAAACACTGTGTGTATTACCTTATTACTCTCTTTTATTATCCCTGAGCCTATGCCAGCGCTAAAGGTGCTCCTTGTCACTACATTTTACATCCAAACACGAGGCAGGGAGGCAGCAGGGCAACTTCAGTCACCTAAAACCACAAATAGTGCCTAACAGGATATTTACCGGCGCTTCAGTGCTTATTTCCTTGCCTTTCATCTGGTGGTTTTGCATCCAGCCCTATTTGTTTTGATTGAGGCAACACCAAAAATATTTGACAAAATAACAACTTGAGCTCCAATCTCTAATTCTCATTTGATTCTCCTCTAATCCTGCTCAGAGAAGATTGCAAATTTAATTCCTCTCTAGGCTTTCCTGAACTATGCCATCCCCAAATTCTAAGAAACAGGATTTCAAGAATCAGTACTACTGTCCTGTTTCCCAGATATTTAGTGAGTAAATTGTATTTTTTTTCTCCTATTTGTTTGATTTTTCAGGAACAATCTCTAGCTGTAGACATGACAAGTTTTGGTGTCAAGTCTGTTGAGATGATTTTCCTTTAATCCAGTTCTGCAGAATAATATTCATTATTATTCATTATTATTAATGATAATGTGCTTTTTTGGTTTGGAGTTGGAATGTAGCCTCAGGCTTTGCTGAAAATGCCAAAGGCCTTTTTTACCAACTAAATAGCTGATGTTGGTAATATAAGGCATTAGTAATATTCTAGATTTTTTTTTCTTTTGCTCAAGCAAAAAGTTTCTCTCTGTGAAGTGGATGGGCTGTGAAGAAGGAATGTTCTTGCTGAATGTACTTAGGGAGCCAATTGTGCTGATAGTTTTAGAGGGGAAAACTTGTAGATTTTCTTCTGATGGAGAGTTGTTATTGTAGGTGCATTATCGTGCATCTACGTGGGCCCAAGGTGAAAGGATTGCCCCTTTTGTACCCAACCTAAAGAACAGGAGCTAAAATAAACACCAAAACAGCACACACAAAAAAAAAAAAAACAACACACACACACAAAAAAAAAACAGGAGGGGGGAAGCACCTCTGCCCCGCAATAGATTCTTCCTTTTTCTCTTGTTTTCCTTTTATCTGCATCTTTTGGCTCTTGTTTTACACCATCCATCAAAGAATCTTTTTGAAGAAATAGTGATTTCTCTGAATTGAGAGGTAATCGTTGGGACTGCTAAAATCTGTTCTTTAGAAATATTTATTCCCATCAGCATTGTCTACCCATTCAAATTACACCTTTCTGTTTATTTCACAATACTCTTTAAAATGTCTGTATCAGAGAACAGCAAGCACCTGTCACGCCAGTTATTAAATTGTGTAATTAGGTCCTTTGTTATTTCAGGCTTCTATAATGACCAAGAACAGGAAATCTCGTACACTATTTTTTTGTTGTTTGTTTTGGAACAGGTTAGGTAATATGGAATAAATGAGAGATGTAGCCTTATTTTTGTCCATATTCTGATTAAAGCAGGTGAAATTCCTTAAAATGAAGATTCACATTTGAGGTCTAATTGAGGCTGAATGTATATTCCTAACCACAACCATTTTCAACTTTTCAGGGCTTGGTTTCTAAGCACAGTAATGTCTTCTGTGGGTCCTTGTGCTGTGGCAAAATGAAAGATGTGAAACTAAAACAAACAAACAAAAACAAAAAAAACCCCAAACATTAGGACTACATCAGTTTGCACAGTTTTGAGCCATGTGTTTCTCCATAGGGTTTGCAATCTTCCATAAAGATTTCTGTTGTTTGGCTAAAAGACAGCCTGGTAGCAAAGTGGCTTGTTGTCATCTGCATGGGCCAGTCCCAGACAGGATATTTTTGCCAAGGATTAGATTTCTCTGTTCTGGGCTCCAGGGCAGAGCATGACCAGGGGACTCATGAATCTTCTTTTCTGCTGCTGCCATCAACTTCCTTGGTGCTACTTCCAAAACACTCATGTCTCAGCCAGGTCTCTCCCTCAGCCCTGGTACCTCATCTGCAGTCCTCTCTGCTGCTGAATTCTAGTCCAGCAATGCTGAGTGAGATGGGTTTGTTCGGAGGATTTCTTTTGACCTCATACTTGAGATTTTCATAGAGCTGTGTATCTGTCATGATGTCCATCTCCTTGGCAGGCTTCAGTCTTTACTGCAAAATACTTCTGAAATCAAGATGCTGTTCTTCCTTTTTAACACTAACAAACAATCTGTTTTATCCTGTTCTACTTATAAAAAAGCTTAAGCAATTTGCCTGAAATTTTCCATAAAGAACTGAGCTTGAGAACATTAAGCGTGAAAAATGTCAGTGTAAATGAGTAAAGCTTGGAAATGACATAAACAAACTGAAAACATGATTTTACAGTTGCACTAAGGTGTCTAATGCAGCTTTAATGACGTGTGATACCATTATCCTCTTCCTCATAGTGCATATAGCAAGTGCATTTGTCTAGAGCAAACAGAATAGAAGCCAATCTATCTGAGGAATGTATCTTATTGTACACTTAAAACAAAACAAAACAAAACAAACCATATCTCTGCTGGAGCTAAATGCTGTGAAAGTGGGAGGAGACAAAAATTGGAAAATCAGGCATTCATTTGTATTTCCAGACAGAGTCATTTAAAGTTTAGAAAGAAATTTGTTTTCACTCGATTCTGCAAACCAAAGTATAGTGTAATGTTTTAATTTTTAATGAGCTTTTAAGTCAGTCAGGATCTGTTGAATTGTCTCAGATCACTTCCTTTCATCATTAATTCACTATTTTACTCATTAAATATGTTAATTGTAATGTCTCCTTTGAAGACTGATTTTGATATATAAAGGCATGAAAGCAGAATGGTAAAAATTACCAGGTGAATATATGGGAAATTACTCAAACGACACTCAAAGTTAAAATTTCAAGGTGTTTAATATAGTTTCTCGAAGTTGTATCAATCACTGCTATTTGGACGTAAAGCACAATACATTTTAAAATAGATTTGTTTATACTTGAAAACTATCATTTTTGTGTCATTTTCTTTATGAGAAAGAATATTTATTTAAGCAGTCTTCAAAAGTATAGTTTTACAGTGAGCCTGGTGACATTGTATTCCCAGTTGTTTGTATGAAACACTGGTTAGTTTAGGTCTGAACTGATAGGAAAGTAAAATAATTATTCATCTAAAGTGTTTTTCTTATAATTTATTTTATATCTTTTTTTAATTCTGTACCTTGATGAGAAAATATTCATAATGCAGAATTCTTATGGTGTTTTTCAGAAACACAGATGTGCAGCATTGAACTGCCAGATATGCAGCAAGAGAGTGGGCAGGTGGCATTACGGTTTCTCAGTGCCGGAAGGATGCAGCCAACATTACACATACTAGGAGCATGACCTAGTGCCAGGGGGTTAATGAGGGGTGCTCAGGGGCACCTTGGCAGAGGTTTGTAGTGATGATGTGGCACTCTGTGGTCTTGGGCTCTTCCACAAAGACGGGTTGAGGGAGCTGGTCTTGTTCAGCCTGGAGGAGAGGCAGCTCTGGAGATACCTGATGGCATCCTTCTGGTTCCTAAATGAAGCCTACCTGAAAGCTGGGGAGGGACTCTTTATCAATGTAGTGATAGGAGAAGGGGTAATAGCTTGAAACTAAAAGATTAGATTAGATATTTGGAGGAGATTCTTCACTATGAGGGTAGTGAGGTACTGAAACGTGTTTGACGTGAAAAAAATGAGAGGGAAGGGTGGAAGTGGACAGTTCTGCATGTGCACAGGCAGAATGTTTAAGCACTTTGAAGAAGAAAAGTGAAGTTTTCTCTGAAAAGATGACAATACATTGACTCCAGTAAGGAGCAATCAGTTTGCTCTTGCAGGCTGTGGCATGGCTCCCTGCCAGTTTATCCAGCACCTCTGTAACCCTCATGATCTGAGCCAACATGATCTGGGTGCAGTGAGCTCTTTTCAAGTCTAGTCTTTGAATTAAATGCTATAAATTTGATGCTTCTTTACAGTTTTGGAGGGGGAACCCTCTTTCTCCACAGCTGCAAGATGCTCCTGTACTATGTAGCTCAAGAAAATGCTTTGTTTCAATTTCTTACAGAAATGATTTTTACATTATTTCAGGGTGGATATTTTGGGACAGGATGCAGTAGTGAGAAAATTTTTATGTCATAAGTTGAACACTGTGAAGTTCAAAATTTCATCATTACTCTCCTGGAGAATAATTATTAGCTTGAACTTTGCGCTGTTTATGTAAGATTGGGCATTTGAATTTCTGTAAGCTCCTAATTGCTGGCTGTGCTGTGTTGTTTTTATTGGATATGTATTTAATTACAATCAGGGCTTCAGTAGTAGTTCCAAAATTCAAATTGCCATGAGCAGGACTTTTTGACAGTCAGAGAATGAGCAATTTCATTAGACAGAGAAGAATGCAAAAGGATGGTGAATAATGTGATAAGCAACTCAGTTCTGTGCATCTCCTTGGTATAAAAATGAACTACCTCTTCTGCTTGTGGGAGTAAAGTCTTCTCAATTTGGGCAAAACTGCTAGAAACTGCCACTGAAGACTGCGTGGGGAAGCTGAACATCCTACTGAAATAGTGACTCCTTTATGTTCATGGATATGGAGGGGGAATGGCTGTTTAAATGGGTGGATAGTGATAGGACAAGGGGGAATAGTTTTACACTGAGGCAGGGGAGATTTAGGTTAGATATTAGGAGGAAGTTCTTCACACAGAGGCTGGTGACAGGCTTGAACAGGTTGCCCAAGGAGGTTGTGGATGCCCTACCCTTGGAGGCATTCAAGGCCAGGCTGGATGTGGCTCTGAGCAGCCTGGTCTGGTGAGTGGTTGGTGACCCTGCACGTAGCAGGGGAGTGAAACTAGATGAGCATTGTCCTTTTCAGCCCAGGTCATTCTATGATTCTATGAGTGGCGGACTTGAGGGGTGTGAATAGAGAAAGAGCAGGAAGAACAGACATTCCCAAACAGAACTGTATGGGGCTCCATTACAGATTTTGATACCATTTCTTATAATATATGCTTATAGTGGCAGTACCATCAGAGCCTCTTTTTGTCAACCCTACATATGGTGCAGATTCAGACATTGCTGTGGTTTTTTTAAATTGTCCTTTTGTTAAAATACATTGTCATTTTTCCATCTTTTTTTTTTCCTGAAAGTCTTTTTTTTCCTGAGTTTAACTCGGCCTTTTATAAATTTATTAATCATGAGGCAGCACTCTTATAGAAAAATCTAATTCCAAATGGGTTATTCAGTGTTAATGGTAGAAAAGGGTGCTCCAGCATCATTGTCCTTCGATTAAATGTTGAAAGGGAAATGTACCTGATTCCTATTCGTACTTTGTGTAGTGGGCTATGAGAAATTGCTTAATGTTGTTAAGTTTATTTTCAAGTAATTGCGTAAAAAAAACCAACAAAACAACAACAACAAAATATATATAAATCACTTTGAAATAAGCAATCCAACCTTAGAATAAACATGCTTCATTAAAGAATGTCATTGACCATATAATTTACTTAATGTTTGTCTTAAATTACTCTGTTACTAGTTTTTATTCATCTGCAAAAAAAGGGCTGAGTTGTACTACAGCTTCATTACAGTTAATTGACTTGATGTTGGCATCCTAGATACTTGCTTAGTACATAGCAGTAAAAAAAAATCATGCATGTACAGCAGCAGAATTGCAAGAATATGATCGTATCTCACTTGTTCTGCATAATACATTGGAATATCAACTTATATGGTTAAATTAACAGTCCAATAAATGCAATTTCTAATTTACATCACAAGATGGCAGCAAATTTTTAATTCATTTTGTGTTTTATTAATCTCGATGAACATAATCTCTTGAAATCATTTTTCTTACAAAATACATTATTTAAACACCATATTTGCATGTATTTATGGACATGTTAATGTTTCAAGATATAAATTCGAAACATTTACAAATGTATATCTTAACATTGATTAAAAAGGCAGATGTTTTGAATTGCAATAACTCACAGTGTAATAGTTCTAAATCTAATTAACAGTATTTTGCATGAAAACAATAGCTTTCACCCATAATTTTTGACTTCCTGAAAAGAACATGCCACAAAGCATTTCTTGAAACTTAGGCAGAATCTCTCGAGTCTTGAACATCTGGATTCTTTCTTCTGTAATTCATATTTATGACTTAAATGTTTGCGGGCATAAGATTTGAATGTTACAGAAGAATAGTCGTGGCTTGTTTAGGTGATCTTTTCTCCTGTGCCATCTAACACCATAAGTTATAACTGTTTGATCCACATGACATGATTTGTTCTGAGTATTAATTGCCATTGTTTGTAGGTGTTAAAGATGATGTTTTTATTGCAGTTATGCATCTCATGGCCTTTAAAACCCTCTGTCTTTTGTTTTTCCTGCAGTTTCACAACCGCAGGCTGTACACAGCCAACTGGAGAAGCCATCAAGTACTGCAATTCTCTGCAATACCTGTGGAAAACCATGCAAAGGAGAAGTTTTGAGAGTTCAGAACAAATATTTCCATATTAAGTGCTTTGTTTGCAAAGGTAAGTGTTTATAACAACTGTTACTATAAATAGTGCATTAACACTGGTAATATGACTTCATGGTACTGGAAACTTCATAAAAATATTTTGCAGTGCAATCCATGCCTGAAAGAATCTACTGTAAACTGTACAATTGCTTACTGTAAAACTGTAAACATCTTAAATCCTAAAAGTGAGGAATGTTTTGAATGGATATGAAACTATAGAGTTTACTGTGCAGCTGGGACCTGAATAAGAGAAGTTTTGTAGAAGTGATAGTATTGGGCTGGGAGAAACTTGGAGATTATCTCTCTTCCAGTTTTCTATTTTATTCAGTGGGTAAGCTATTGCCTCATTTTTTCAGGTGGCCTTATGTCACTGTGATGCCTGAAACCCACTGTGGCTGGATGCTTTTCCATTCTGAGGACTTAGCTCTTTGATTATTCCAGAATGGCACCTGGAAATGATCCAATTTCACGTGTTGCAGATGGTGGAAGTAGTGAATGTCTTGCAAAGAGACTGGGGATTAATAAATAGACATGCATTATGTAGGTGCATGGAAAATTACCTGGAAGCTCTAATTCTTTTTTTGAGCATACAAATGAGTAGAATGTTATCTGACGTTTACTGGATACCCTACTTATTTCATCACTAAGCTGTACATAAAATGGCATTTATCCATTCTTGGAACACCATTTAGAAATGCAAATGTGACTCTGGTCACATCTGTGTTGATGCAACTATTCCCAAGTAACTGTAATTCCTCATGATAGAAGCAGTCCAGAGGGACAGACATAGGAGAAGTGTGCAAGAAATGTCATGAAGTGATTTGCTAATGATAACAGCTAGTTACTGCTAGATCAAAGTTTAGTAATTCCTATAACACACATATCTACATATCTACTACAAGTAGTATTTCTTTAATGCTGCTGAACATCTGATCAAATGACTGAAAGTAGACATTAGAGGAACCAATCAGAAAAAAAATTCATCCTGTCAGCTACGTGGAAATTTTTATAGTTACCGTAGAACAAATTACATCACGTTCAGTATCTGAGTCAGTCATTTCTGAGTAAGATAGATGGTATTAAATGTCCAGTTCCTTAGTTGGGTTATTTGCAAAAATACACAGAAAGAAATGTAAGCATAGTGTGCTGTCTTAGAAAAAAATATTTGGGTTGCCTATTCAGAACAAGAATGGTATTTAAAGCAGTACACAACCCACACATTTTTCTCTTTTAAGTCACCTGTCCTTTTAACTTTATTATCAAATTAGTTTTGCAGACCCAGCTCAGTAGGAGAACAGATCTGCTAATAGTAGTCTTGTTTTCTGCATGAAGTATCAGTAACATACTGTTATGTGCTGCATATAATTACCTTAATGAGACCCAAGCCCACTTTTATGCAGATCTGACATGATAAACTGACAAGTCCTATGGAAGGAACCATACAAAACTAGTTATTCATGTTTTCATTTCATTTTCATCCACTTTCATGGGCTGCCATATTACCTATAAATGCAGCAAGTTGAGTCTGAAACTTTCACTGATCACCAATCTAGACTGTGCTGAGACTTTTTTTTTTTCACTATACAATAAAAACAAAGTATTGTAGAAGCTGTATTGCTCCTACCTACCTGACAGAATGACAGAAATAAGTAGTAGTTTATTCACTTCAGGCAGACCTCCAATAAAATGAGAATGAAAAATCACCCCATTATATTAATAAGCAGTAAGTTGGGTAGTTTCTGTCAGCCACACACCGAACTCCAGACTAGCATGGGAGATAATATAAGAGGTGTATGGCTAGACAGCATCTTGGTATTAAGTCTTCTGCTAAGCACAAATTTTGCACATATGGATTTGTATTTTATTTCTTCCCTCTCATTAATAAAAAGTCATCATTTGTTCTATCACTTTTAAAGGACTTCCATCAATTAGCTAACATACTTCTGGTATCTGTTCTTATTTTACTTCTGGTTTTATATGTTACTTGAGAACCTCAAGTTACTTTCTGCTATGGATTTACCTTGTTGTGTGAGATGAGATTAGAAACAGAACAGAGCACTGAACATATATTTTGCTATATAGTGTAGTGGGGAAAAAATCAGGTTAGAGAAATGTGGTTTGGGTGTTTAATCGTATGCTTAAATCAGTGGATGAATAAAATAGTTGATGTGCTAGGATTTAGCAAAAAATAAAAATAAAAAATGGTGCTCAAGTCTCTTGATCAGTTGACTATTTACATCTTTTTAGACATGGAGAAGAGATTTGTGCTACAACCCCTTTTCTGAACCCCTCTTCTGTCATGCCACTGGTCATAGAATCATAGAATTCTTAGAGTTGGAAGGCACCTCTGAAGGCCATCTAGTCCAATTCCCCTGCAATGAACAGGAACATCCACAGCTAGATCAGGTTGCCCAGGACCTTTGTGCGTGGGCAGGGTGACTACCCTGTGAATGTATTTGTTACAGTTGACTCCTCCTGGGGATGCATAAATTCGAAGGTATTCAGCAGTGCAATTTGCCCCGCTTGCTTAATCTGCAACCTCAACAGGGCATGTCTGTCCAAGCGTAGCAGCAGGACTGTCCCAGGACAAGTAATCCTAGGAGTGGTCTGGAAGAGCTATATACCTTTTGTTCTTAGGTTGACTGCCTTCTTATTAAACCTCTCCGTAGCCTTTGTCAGACAACCTTGCTCAAGTTACATGTAAGCCTGCAGAAAATTGTTGGGTTTATTTTTTCACATGTGTAGAGGTTGAAGACCATAAACTAACCAAGGGACTATGAAGAAGTACAGTTAAACATGTCTTGAGAGCTGTCTAGAAGTACTGGAAGTCTTTTTAAATGACTTTGTGTCACAAATGATATTGCATAGAAAGAAGTCACGTGTACTATTTTGAATGTGTGTGAACTGTGAAATCATTTATTAGATAATGCTGGAGTTCTGGATGTAGATTAAATTATTTTTTTTTAGGGTGTGAAAGGTAGTTCTCTATATTGCCATATTGTCATCTGATTATTTCTGTAAGAATCATAGAATGGCCTGGGTTGCAAGGGACCTCAAAGATCATTTAGTTCTAACACCCCTAAACGATTGTGAATTCCAGAAATGATCAGAATGGTAATAGCATGTATGTAGGCACCTTTCATATTTAAATTATGTAACGGTCCAAAACTAAGGAAGGTTAGTAAAAAAGCACTAATTTCCCTCAATTTCTTTCTAATCTCCCCTGATAAAGCTTCTAAAGAAATATAAGAAAAGTTGTCAAGTGATGATTGATTCTTGTACTTAATCCAGAATGTGAGATACACACCCAGATGAATAATTCCACTGGCAATTCTGTGAAGATCTGCTAGTTTTGCTCAGTCAGAAATAATGCTTATCCTCACATTAATTCATATACATTATTTATTGTTAAGGTGTGCAAGTAATCGGCTAGTAAAATGCTGTATGGAATGTGCCATCGAGTCCCACATCAAATTGTTTAGCTCAGTCTTGAAAATTTTTTCCACTTTAATCAGGTTAATAAAAGCATGGTTAGAAATAAATAACTTTGAACTACAACACAAATATTTTCTTTGTTAGACTTCAAAAGCTTTGGTTACTTTATTGGCAAATTCCCATATTATTTCCTACTGCTGTAATGAAAGCACCAAGGAAAATAAGAAGAGGAGATAAAATATTGACAGTTCAGACTATCAAACTCAAGCTAATTGAGATGTCTAGTTCTGTCTGAAGGTGTCTGTCAGGACTGCTTCTCAGACAGCATGTTGTATTAGGCAATTTTTCACCTGGTGCTCATTTACAACAGCATAATTTAGCAAGCCCTTGGGGGCACTAATGTAAAATTGTAGATACGAGAGGTGAATAGTCTATTGAATAACCTCTTTGGTCTTTCATAAAGATAGAAATTAACATGTTCTAGAAGTGTTTCTCAGCTGTTGTTTTTCTACAGTGTAGTAGCATCCTAGCACTTCCAAAGTAGCTTTAACCTACGTCAAACACAGTATTTAGGAAATCTTGGAAGTCTGAATCAAAGCCCAAATAAGGGGTATGGATAATATGAGTGTTATAGCCTTATATAAAAGCAGAAAATGTATTTTATATAGTCACTTTAGCAGAAATAGCAGAAAATCCATAGTGTGTCTGTAGATTTTTTTTGCATGCAAAAATTCTCATACACCTTTATTAAATGGGGAAATCCTGCAAAACTCATCTGTAAGATGAGCCATTGCTCGTTATCTGTCCTTAACTGATTCCATCTTTAGTGAAATGAAGTAAGCTTGATGTGGCCATTGTGCAATGCCAGCTTCACTGTGAATGTCTTTGTAGGTCATGTTGCTTGACACCTAATCAAAATTCCCTGGATAGCTGTCTTGATGCGCTTACAGTCTTTGATGGTATGCATGGCTGGTCAGGTTCAAGTGCATTTTTGTTTTCCCATGTATTTTTGTTTATTTGTTTAGTTAACCTGAATGTTTCACATCTTCAGCTGGAGTTGGGTAGATGAGTCAATGTTTCTTGTGACACAACAGCTTCCTAAGAATTGTGAAAGAGCCCTGGGCTGGATTTTTATACCATCAATAAAACCCTCACAGACATGCTTTTTTCATTAAAACATACAGTGCATTCTGAATTCATATCGTTTGTTCTGAAGCCATATTAATCTGAAGGTCTAAAACAGGATATTCAGAGAAAAGGTTAAAAACATCAAGTAACTTGGTAGTAGGAGTGATCTGTCTGTTAGATCAAACGCATCTGCTAGGATATAAATAAGTGTGCTGAAAACAGTGCTGTGTAATCTGAGGGACTGGTGTTTGGACATAGCGAAGGGGTTTCACGTTTCAGAATGGGAGTCATTTACGGGAAACTCACTAGTAAGATTTCTGAGTGCCAACTTTTGGCAAAGCAGTGGCAGTCTGTGGCATGTGTGGTATCTCGGGCACTGGGATGAAATGTGGTGGCTCTTGTTCATCAGGTACTCAGCAGCGTGCTCAGGCTTCCCAAGTTCTTTAGGATCTCATAATCCCAGAACACTCTAACTTGATATAATAGGAAAAACCTACATTTCCAACAGCATGGTAGGTGTGGGACTGACTTATCAATGTCATGCTATTTTTACATTGTATATCACTGAAAAAAAAAAAATCTTTTTTTTTTTTAACACTTTTTATACTTTTGCTATTGTAAAAGTGATCTAGTGCAGTGGCTAATTGTTCTCTATTGTGGTTCTGAGACTTTTAAATTTAAACTTTTAAAATGGCTAATTATTAACTTCCTAAAAACAACTCAGTTATAAATTGTGCTTATTAAATATGAAAAAATCAGTTATTGAACTCTCACTATCACAGAGTAATTGATAATTTTTCTGTTGTTTTAGTAACATACTTGTTAGTTGCAACCTTTCTTTGTATTCATGAAGAACATTCACTAGTCCTGAATGCCTTGGTGATATACAGTTCACAAGAGCACTTAAGCAAAAGTTTTGTTTTCAAGGCATATATTTGCCAACTCGTCGATCAAGCACTAGATCAGGTTGCCTGGGGTATCATCCACTCCGGTCTTGAACATCTTCAGGGGCAGAGCCTCCCCAACCTCACTGGGGAGCCTGTTCCAACATCTCACCACCCTCTCAGAGAAGAACTTCCCCCGATATCTAAATCTTCCCCGTTAGTTTAAAACAATTCCCCCTTGTCCTATCAGTATCTACTCGTGTAAAAAGTTGATTTCCCTCCTGTTTGTAATCTCCCTTTAAGTAATAGAAAGCCGTAAAGAGGTCTCTTCCCACAGTCTTCTCTGGACGAGCCCAGCTCCTTCAGCCTGTCTTCATAGCAGAGGTGCTCCAGCCTTTTGATCATCTTTGTGGCCCTCCTCTGGACTGTCTACAAAAGCTTGACATCTTTCCCATGTTGGAGGCCCCATATCTGATCATAGTACTCTGGATGGGGCCTCACAGGGGCAAAGTTGAGAGGGTCAATCACTTCCCTTGCCCTGCTGGCCACTCCTCTTCTAATGCTGCCTGGGGTACTGTTAGCATTTATGGCTGCAAGTGCACACTGCTGGCTCATGTTATATTTTTCATCTACAAGACACCTAAGCCTTCTCAGCAGGGCTGTCGTGGGAGACCATGCCAAAGGCCTTGCAGAAGTCCAGGTAGATGACATCACAGAATCACGGAATTGTAGGGGTTGGAAGGGACCTCTAGAGATCATCGAGACCAACCCCCCTGCCAAAGCAGGTTCCCTACACCAGGTCGCACAGGTAGGCGTCCAGGTGAGACTTGAATATCTCCAGAGAAGGAGACTCCACAACCTCCCTGGGCAGCCTGTTCCAGTGCTCCGTCACCCTCACCGTGAAGAAGTTCTTACACACACTCGTGCGAAACTTCCTATGCTGCAGCTTATGTCCGTTTCCCCTCATCCTGTCTCCACGTACCACTGAAAAGAGACTGGCCTCACTGCTGTGGCCGCCACACCTCTGATATTTATAAACCTGGATCAGGTCCCCTCTCAGTCGTCTTTTCTCAAGGCTAAACAGACCCAGTTCACTTTGCCTTCCTTTTGTCCACTAATGCCATCATTTCATCATAGTAGGCCACCAGATTGGTCAGGTGCAACCTTCCCTTGGTGAAGCTGTGCTGGCTTTCTCAGATCACCTGCTTGTCCCTCATGTGCCATAACGTGTCTTCCAGGAGGATCTGCCCTGTGATCTTCCCAGGCACAGGAGTGAGGCTCACCAGCCTGTAGTTCCCCAGGTCCTCCTTACTCCCTTTCTTATAAATGGGAGCGATGTTTTCTTTTTTCCAGTTACCAGTGCTCATAAAAACAGGGATGAGATTTTCCAAGAAGTAATTGCTGAAACTTCTGGGGGATGATTTGAACCACAGATACAGCCATGTGCAGAAATTCTCAATTGAACTCATTTAAAAATGATGCTTGAGATAAATGAAGTGGTGGATGGAAACATAAACTTTGCAAGCACTAAAGTTATTATTCAGATGAGGCAATTTTGAGCATACATAACTTCAACCTACATTAGATACTGTCATCCCCATGAAGAGCTTGCAATTCTATTGAATTCCTGGAATTAGGGTAGAATTACTACCCACACAAAAGATGTCAGTGCAGTTTTTCTCTACAGAGGGGAATTTTCTGTCTGTAGCACAACCTTTCACAGGGGAGTACAGCAGGGATACATTCAACACACTTAAGTACTTAATGGGCACTTCAGTGTACCAAGGTGAGGTGAAGTCTGCATGGAGACCTGAGAGCTGTTGCATAAAATTTGTCAGTAGTAGTGTAATTCCACCTCCTGCTTTTTGCATGTCTCATTAACACCAGACCATCTGCCATATCTGTGCATAGCCAGATTAGGCACTTAATTTACAAACCTGTCACTGATATCTAAAGCATGATTATGGAAAATTAGAAAATATTTAATAGTTTTGTGTAAAGCAGAACTATTGGTTTTTTTGGAGAAAAAAAGAAAAAAGCCTGCAACGGCATTCTGACTTAATTGGCCTGGCAAATGACAGCAGTATTTTATCAGAGCAGCCAAAGGTGCTGTGAGTTAGAGAATGACTGAAAGCACATAATTCTGTTCCTTTATTCTGTTTCTTCAGTCTCTTTAGATTGATTGTAAATAAAAAATAATCGGAACGATTCCTTAAAATAGTAAATCAATATAAAGCAGACAAATTTTCTGATTTTCCTGGAGGTTGTTCTGGTAGCACCGAATATCTATGTATATAGTATTCTCTTTCACCTGTAACACCATCTAAGAGATTTTATTGGACAGTTACACTGTCTTTAAGCTACTGTGAAATTCTGTTTTCCAAGGAGGGAATGGAAAATGGATGTGTACTTTCTAACACAAATTTTTAGATATGTATATATCAAATTACATAATGCACAGGAAACTCACCAAACTCTCCTTCATTTAATTATTGAACCTGAATCTTTAATGTTTTGTTAGTCATTCAGTTCATTCAGAATCTCTCAGGGTTTTCCTGTGCTGAACTGTGTACCCACAAATTAATTGATGGATGTAATAGGCAGGCTAGCTTGGGAGCTATGCTTTCAGTAATGCTACGCGTGTATGGGGAAATGTTGCATGACGGATAAGATATGTTCTCTCTAATCCTATCTGGTCCAGAAAATTCTGATTTTACTCTTCAGAGCTGTCTGTCTGAGTATTCCTGTTTGGAGGCTGGGGAAGGGTTCAGCACATCGGCTGAGCTTTCTGATGCTGCAAGCTCCTTCCGTTGTTTGCCACAGACTGTAACGAAATGAAGTGAGATTACAGTTGGTATTTCAGATATCATAGCTAAAACACTAGAGGAGATTGGCAACCTTGAGTGTTCTTGATATTATGGACATATACATGGAAAAATTTAGATATAATTATTCCTACCTAGGAAGATTGGCTGGATTACAGAGATTATATAGATTAAACATCATTCCTTCTGTCTTGCTACTGCCTCACCTGTAAACAAAGAATTTGAGATGTGAATTGACTGAGACAGTGGGATGATAGTCACATGCAGACTTCATGTGGCCATTAAGCTTACAGATGGAAGTCATTCCTAAAAACCTTTTTGGAAAGCTTGCCTGGACTCATCAGCGCTGGAGCAGAAAGACAGCATCACAGTCAGTTGTCCTCTGGAAATTAGTTTGATTTGCTGCAAATTTTTTGCAAGTCAGTTTGAAGTCAAAGTAATAGCAGTGGAAGCTTGCCAGGTAATTGCTATTGTTTCTCATGGGCAGAGTGGCCATGCAAAATGTTCCAGAAATGAGGTTTTTGGAGAACGAGCTCCTAGATTGCATCAGTGCTACTTTTCTGCCCAAAGTTGTGTCAGTAGCATATTCAGTGTTTTGTTCTTGGGATTTAGTCAGCCACCAGCATCCATCTCAGAGACAGGAGGGAAATACTAGAAATGAACTTGAACTGCAGTGCTGAGGTAAACAACTTATTCAGCTGTTGGACAAGCGGAGGCATTTCACTTGCTTAGCTTATAGTATTATGATTGGCTTTTTCTTCTGTCTCTTGTCTTTGGAGAGTCTTCCTCTCTCTCCTGTATTGGATTGATGCCTGCTTGCTTACATAAATAAGCAAGTAGACAGAGAGTAAACAATATTAAAAAAAAAAAAAAAGACAACAAAACAACTTCCTACATGCGCTTGCAAGTTGATAAGCAAAATACTTGGATTTTTGGCAGGCTGAAAGTTAAACAATGCTGTCTGAATAACAAGGCAACCTGTGAGTTTTAGTGTTGCAGCTGCTGTAGTATAGAGCAGCATAGCAAGTATAGCATCTTCTGGGCCTCTTGGGACACAGCACACAGCCAAAAAATTAATCTACTTTCACTAGGCTCATTTGAAAGCAGGGAAGATAGAGAAGTGTTCTATATTTGTAGAGTGCAAATACAATACTGATGACACACAGTAGTGGGGCAAGCAGTGTGCTTAAAGTGCCCTAATTAATTGCTATTGCTGCTATTTATTTTTATAGACTGTAGCCCTCATTTGAGGCACTATCCATAAAAGATTATAGAGTTAGATTGCCCGTGAAATCACACAGCATAAATGACAGTGCTCAAGATGCTGTTACAGACACCAGCCAGGGGAAAAGTAGCTACCTTATTAACAAACAGACAAACCCCTGGTCTGCGTGAGTTATTTTAGAGTTGGGTCACTGAAAACTATCTTCATGAGGGGAAATGTTGGGCTGTCAGAGAAGCCAACCTGAGCTACCATCTGCAGAGGCAGTGCACCTTCCATCCCTTACACATCTCCCACCACGTCCTGGTGATGGATGGCTGCCAAATACCCTCACAAGAGATAGATGCTTATTTATTCAGTACTTAAAAATTGCTCCTGAAGTCAGTGATTGTTCAGCATAGAATCATTAAGGTTGGAAAAGACCTTTAAGGTTATTTAGTCCAACCATCAAGTCATTGCCATCATGTCCCTCAGTGCCACAGTCACTCAGCATGGGGCATTGCCCTGCCTTGGTGTTACATTTCATTCCAAGCAGATTAGTTTCTCGGTGTTTCTTTCCTTTTATTTCAAGTGCTGTGTTTGCAATGCTTTCCTTGCTTCACTAAGAACTTCCATAATAGTGTGTAGCTGCTTCTAGGTTTTAAATAACCCTACCTCCAGATGCTCATTTTGGATGACAAGTGTTGGGTGGGAGTGGATCTGTGACATAACACTGATTTACTCTCCAAGAAGAGTAGTTGCCTTCGAATGTGCTCCTCAAACATCCTTCAGGTTTCCCTTCAGGTTTTCTTTCCCCGATTTTTCATTTCTGCAGGTGTGCAGGAACAGTCCAACTTGGGAGGGGCTCCCTGCCCACATAAGCAGCAGGACAGGGGAATGGCATTCCACTGAAGAGAGGGCTAATGAGTCTATTTCTCTCAGCTTGCAAAAGTCCATAAGCCCACCCTGCTCATATATCTGTGCAAAAAAAAAAAACAAAAACCAACAGAACAAACAAAGCCATTAATGGCCTTTCTCATTTAGTATTTTTGCTTATGGTGAACTAGTTCAGTTGAAATTCTAGAGAGACTAATGAGTATTGACAAGAATTTAAATTAAGGGGACAAACGTAGAATCAAGGCTTTATAACATGATTTTGGAATACTAAAATATACTAAGATACTGAAAATCTTGTACTGGAAGTGATATTACTGATACAGAAAGAAAACTGTTGTGTCATGGCTAAGCCTGTTTGAAAACTTCTCATCCTAGCTTTTCCCTATGATGAAGTATTTTACAGTGTATGTGGCATTCTTGCATGAAAAGCCTGTCTTCATTTAAAAGCAGAAATGATTAAAAAAAAACACTTTTTTTCAATATTGCATGCATAATTTTGTTTCAGTTGTAATCTTAACAGTTTAGATTTTTACTGGCAAAAGAACAGCTGGGTTTATGAAAGAAATAGGTAAGAAAGTTATAATCCTCTTCTCTAAAGAAGTTCTTGTACTAAATTGAATCAGTAGTCATATTGATGTACATCAGAAGTAATAGCCTTGGGTGAGCGGAAGAAGATATCAAATCTTCACAGAAGTATGTTGGCCAATAGTAGCAATTCAATTTATTATAGATCTAATTGTTTCCAAATACATTTTTACTATAATCTATTTATGTCAGTGTATTTCTATTATGATAATACACAGAAGCTAGTATTCTCAGTGGGAAAAATAATGAATGAGTCTCTTTCCCTACTTCCTATGTACTTTCCATTTTAACAATAGAATTCAAGAACTTGAAAGTTTTTGTGTTTTTAAGGGAACAGCTGAATAAAACTGTTCATGGATTTGTTATATCGTAACATTTACTGAGTGCTGGTTTTATGGAGGATGCCAGATACATCTGTGTAATTAAACAGCAGTATTAAATGAAAGAAATATATTTTAAAATGTTGATATTTGCATTTCATGGGTGGTATTGGGTTTAAAGTGTCAAATATCCAAGAAAATTTATAAATAAATAAATAAATAAATATGATATACACTAATAAACATATAATTCTAATACTATCTGAGCTTGTCTCATACTTTTTGTGGTCCCGTGGTATCTCTCTTGTACTTTAAATAAAACCCTAATGTTGTAACCATATTTGATAATCTCCTTTTAATATTGTGCAGACATCATTCTGAAGCCAGAGAGTTCTAAGCCTTTTCTTCCCATCTTTTTTTCATTCTTACTGGAATGCTATTCCATTCCAAAAACTTCCTCTGGTGGTTAGAAACATTTCTATTATTTTCAGCTTCCATTTGTTCATGGCCAAGGTTTCCTCACTTGTTCTTGTGCCAGTGCTCTTGCTGGGTTTAAATAGGTCTTCATCTTTTCTTTAGCTTGCTCTGTTTGAACCTCAGATATATGTTGAGGTATTAGTTGTTTCCCAACGTGTGGGTTTTGGTAGGCTAAACAAGCTAAGTTCTGCTTAGCTCTTAAAATAAGTTTCTTTCTACACATCATCCTGATAGCCACGCTTACACCTGCTCTGGTGTGAATCAGTCTTTTCTGAAAATAACTGAGCAAGTGCTAGATGAGGTCTCACAAGGTATAGCGTTTTTGATACTAGCTAGCTCTGCAGGACCTACTTGGCACAGTGCATTCTTTGTTACTCAAATCATTAATGACTCGTAGTCCCATGACTGCCAATATTTGCAAGTCTTCTTCTGCCACTCAGGATTTTTTGTTATTAGTAGTGTTTGTGTGGAAGACATTTCACAATGTGTCTTCAAAATAAATCCATTCTTGCTGTCTCAAGGCATCCAGCCTCTTGATTCCCCACTTTGCATTCATACAGTCTGCTGTGGAGTGATATGTAAGAACTCAAAGTAATTGCAACTTCTGCCTTTGGGGAAATAAAATGCATAGGTTACTCTGAAAGTAATGCTTTGCATTTATTTCCATAGAAAACAACAATTACAGAGAGCACAATAACACTGTTTCATAGAGAAAATTGGCAGCTACAAAACACTGTTTTTCAATAGTCACCACTATTAACTATTCATTTTCCCTAGCAATGGATAAGAGCCTGCACGTGTGCTCATAAAAACCTGTACCAGCTGAGGTGATCCACTCTTTCACAGCTGATATGGTGGTATTGCTGGGAAAATTGTTGCCTGTGCAGTCCAATGCTCATTGTGCTCACATCCACTGTTTGGTCTCTATAAGCGTTCAGAAAGCATTGATAGTGTCAGTGGGTGCCATTTTTTCTCCATGGCACACTTGTGCTTTATCTGTTCTTTCTTGCTAGAAGCCATTTTGTCAGACTGTTGTTCTGCTGCCATCTGTCACACTGCAAGAAAACGTAAGGAAAGAGTAATGGTGGCAATGTCCATCCTCCACTGCCATACTACAAACATCCACTTCTGATGTCCTGGGGTGACAACATAAATATAGGAGGCATTACTTTCTGTGCAGCCCTCATATTTTCAGGATGAGACAGGGCCCCATGTTGCACTAGTGACAAGGCTGTCACCACCCACATTTGCTCAGATGTTTATTTATGTCCTTTAGATATTTTCACTCATAGTCTACTTGACAAATCTACGTGCTATCTGATATAATTTAGAACTGTTCTACTGCATCTCAGCACACTGCTCATCGTCTTAAAATCACAGTTGATTTGTGCTATTAAAAAAAAAAAAAAATTATCTTGCCAGTACATATATAGATGAAATATATTGACTGAAGGAAACCTGTAACACTTAGCAGGTCTTGTGATATCTGTGAGAAGTCTACAAAAAGCGTATCCTTACTAAGAGTAAGTAATGTTGAGGAAGAAAAATGTTGTTTCACTAATACTAAGTTTGTGAAGTGAGGCCCATGAGCAAATTGCAATACAAAATTTCCAACCTATAGTTGTTATCACTGGCAAATGCAATGTAATTGGAATTACTTTGGTTTACAAAGAAGAAAAGTTAATTAACCTAAGCTTCTTGGTCATATATTAAAGCATTATCAGCATGATTGTTTTCTGTCGTTTAGTGGTTAGGGCATTGCCAGAGAGGAAGATTATAATTTAAATGCCAAGATGGCACTGAGCCACTTGTGATATTAAGGAAGGTGATAAAAAAGACAGGCAATTGGATTTGGTTTTGAATAAAAGATGACAGGATCCTATGCTTTCTAGGGTTTTCTGTGTGGTGAATACTTTGCTTATTTCCATAGAAAACAACAATTACAATTGCTTTGTGCCTTAAGCATGCTTGATGGACCTGTTTCTCATTGTTTAGATGAGTAGATGGTAGATTCTGGTATGGAAAACAGGCTTTGGTATGAATAGAGATATTACTTTTAAAAAGCAGGTAACAAATAAGTGGTGCTCATCACAGTGACAGAATCACCATTTTGAATTTCTGTTCTCCTTGTAAGTCAATTTTGGTAGGTTTTCAAATATTTGGTCCATATGGGTGGGGGCCATCTTCTGCAACTCTGTCTACTTCTGTGTGACTTCAACCAGATTGTTGTCTCTTTCCCATTTTATAATCTCAAAATGTCAGCCTGTCTGCATCCTGGGTGCAAGGGAGAAAGCCTCATGCAAAGTCTCACCAACACTTGGTTATTCAACTTTAACTCTTTCCTACACGCTCAGCTTTAAAATGATAAAATGACAGATAGGATTAAAAATTCTACTTTTACCAGGAGCAGATGGTTGTGAATATCCCTTCAATTCATATTTGCTGTGTGACACTTACCCGGTAAACATAAGATCTATTTTAAAATATTCTGTAAGCTGTCATGGACATTACAAGCAGTTGCCATGCACACCAGACCCCGTGCTTACTGGGAGCAGTATTTCAGCACTGTTTGTACCCAGGAAGGCTATCGAGCAATTGTATAGTAATCTCTGAAATATTTATTTACCTAGAAGGTGATGATAACTTGGCTCAGGCTGCCCAGAAAAGCTGTGGATGCCACATCCTTGGCTCAAGGCCAGGTTGGATGGGGCCATGAGCAGCCTGAGCTGGTGGGGGGAACCAACCTATAGCAGGGGATTGGAGCTCAGTGATTTTTAAGGTCCCTTCCAAACCAAGCCATTCTATGATTCATTTCAACATTGGTGCTTTGGATTTTGAAGGTTTATACTCTTTATGCATTTCCTTTAACCTCTTAAATCCAGGTATTGTATATGTCAGCACTGTACTTGATTCTAAAAGACTTTACTAGCAACATCTGCCCTGGTTAGTGTTTTTGCAAAGATTGAACTATTAGTGTGCAAAATAGATGACTGATGTAAAAGCACTGAAAAAGCAGGGTTTTTCAGCTACATGCCTGTTCTGTGATCATAAGGCCCTGTACTGAAGCACTAAAACACTCTGCTAGGAACTGACCCTGATCAGCTTCATCTTGGAGAGAGCTATTTCCTTTTTCAACCTTCTGAGTCTGCCTTTTTTCTTCCTGCAGCTTGTGGATGTGACCTGGCTCAAGGAGGATTTTTTGTGAGACAGGGAGACTACATCTGTACTTTGGACTACCAGAGACTCTATGGCACACGGTGCTTCAGTTGTGATGAATTCATTGAGGGAGAAGTGGTCTCAGCACTGGGCAAAACCTATCACCCAGACTGTTTTGTGTGTGCTGTTTGCAGGTATGTGTTCTATGAAGTTGTATTTCATTTGAAAAACAGATTTTGAAAGAGTAATGCTAGGCATTCAAACTGATAGCATATAGATGAAAAATTGTTATACTTTCTATTATAACTGTTGCTTTCTAAAGAGCAGATTTTTAAAATCCAAATTCGGAGTACTTTTTTTATTTTTTAATTTTATTTCTGTTTAATGATATTTTATATGTGAAGTTTTCAAGGTACTTGAGAAACTGCCTTTATCTCTCCAGTCAGATATTTTGCCCCAGATATTCATCCTGATTTCTGTGGTGTCTGTTATTTCATATTTTGTTGGCAGAAGCTTACACAGGACTAAGATATCAGTGCCTGTGTCCCAGGCAATCCAAGCAGATACTGTATGAGTAGACTTAAACCAAAACATCACCGTTCTGCTTCCTAGAAATTACAGTAGTCACTTAAAATAGGACAGAAATGCCCTGGTCTCACAAACATTGGTGTATGTGTTGGATTTCACCAAGAGTCTCCAGCAGGAGTGTAGGTGACAGGTGACACTGCACACAAGATGTCCCCTCCATGAGATGCCTGGTGGAGGTCACTAAGATCATTTCGCACTGTGGATCCAATGAGGGTGGCAATCTTTGCAGGCTCTGAAGTACAGACAGTTGATGTTCATTGGAATTATATCTTAATTTTCTTCTACAGAAATAGCACAAACTTCAGGAAGAAATTTATGTATGCCAAATTTTCAGGAAACTTCAGGAACAGGCTACCCAGAGATGTTCTGAACGCCCTCTTCCCTGGAAGTGTTCAAAGCTAGATTGGATAGAGTTCTCTGCAACCTGATATGGTGCTTAATCTAGCAGTTGGCAACCCTGCCCATGGCAGGGGGTTGGAACTAGGTGATCTTTGAGGTCCCTTCCACTCCAAGCCATTCTATGACTCCATGAAATGCACTGTTATTGCAATAGTTTGAAGCGACTGCTTTAACAGTGTTTCTGTCAAATTTGAGCTTGTACCAACGTATGAAAGCAACTCCAAATGGCTGCAGTGCTGTGAGTAACAGGGCATCAAGGCATCACATTATAGATGCTGAATCTGCTGGTGCTGTATTCAGATACTTAGGCAGTCCAAAGGATCTCTATCTCTGTGGCCATACGGCAACCAAATCTACCCAGTTCATCAAGTGGATGAGCTCAGATGTCCTCCTGTGCTGATAAAGAAACAGGGCTTGCTTCAAATTCCAGAACACCATGTGTCATGGCAAGATGTCTGTGCAGCTTGAATCTACCAATTGCAGAAATAATTAATTAGTTGTATTAAGAGGAGGTCTCCTAGCCTGACAGGCTTCTGTTAGATTAAATTTTGTTTCTTCAGATTCTGCAAATACAAGTAGATTTTTCCTCTTGGATAAACAAACACAAGTAAAGAAGAAAAAAAAGAGTTAAGATAACAAACCTGAACACATACATATATTTAATAGGAGGTAGAATGGTTTAAGTGTCTAATTGTAACACTCGTGAGTTAAATGTGGATTGCACAGCCTGTCAGTGTAACAGCTCTTCTACAATTCTCGTTAGTGCTGGTACCTTCTATGTAATGAGGTGGTACTTTTGACTAAGAGGAAAATAAAACCCATTGATTCTACTTTCCTGCCAAATATGGTGACATTCTTCGCCACATCACTAAGGGCTAGTTCATGGGCCTAGAATGTGCCTTTGCTGGAACAGGCTGCCCAGAGAACCTGTGGATGCCTCATCCCCAGAGGTGTTGAAGGCTAGGTTGGATGGGGCCGTGGGCAGCCTGGTCTAGCATCTGACAGTAGTAGCTGACAACCCTGCCCACAACTGGGGTTGGAACCAGATGATCTTTAAGACCTCTTCCAACCCAAGCCATTCTGTGATGATTCTCTGCCTATACCGAGCAGCTTAATAATTCACATAGGCTTCAGTGAGGCTGTTGCTGTACTAACTTCTTGCTGTATTTAGCCAGTCCTTTAGCTGATGGTTTAGAGTTTTGTGTTAAAATTTGTCTTGTTTCCCTGGAAAATCAGAATAACTTTTCATGTAATTAAATTACATAAGTACCTAACAATCCATGTTAGATGAATTGCAGTATATAGACTTACTGGATAAGTCTATACATAAGTATATAAGCATTTACTGGAGCATGCTATTAATATCCCATGTAATGAAGATGTGCTGAATCTAGGTAACAATTTTAGAAACAAAGTTGCTGATAAAGTAGCATTTCATATCAAGAAATAAATGCAGAGGTATTCTCTAACCTTCTTGTGTAACTGAATAATTGGATCAATAGCTATTCCACTAATGAAGTTTCTAATTGTTGCTATGTGCAACTTCATTAGAGAGACCCAGGTTTGCTATTTTTTTCCTTTGAAGGACACACAAATTCATGTTGTCTTCATCAGAGCCAACTAACATCCAGCTGAGTTGCAGGATTCAATTAGTGTCTCCTAAGGGGGTTGTAACACTGACTTGTAGCATAGATCAGCAGAAGAATCCCATCATCTGTTCATATTAAAAACACTGGACCATTTTCTCAATTTCTTTAAATCATCATTGCTTCAATTACCCTAGTCTTTGCAAGCCAAATGTAATTCATGTTCTTTATTGGAAAGAATGTCCTATCTAGTCAACAGCAGCATTTATTTTATTAAGTGATACGTCAGCAAAAATATGGTGAGTAGAGTACATGTGTTTTAAGCTGACACAGTTGTAGGAGATTTTTTTCTTTTTTCCCCCCTTAAAAAATGAATGAAAAACCAATGGAAACATGCCAGACAGAAAAAAGACCTTGAGCCATTTGGTGAGGGATACAATGCTGCAAAGCACTTTTCCTGGGCATTTTCCTTGGAAGAATTTGTCCAGTGTACCATTTGTGTTCTCATTTCTTACAGATTGGCAGAAAGATTAAATAACAGACCAAATCCACATCATCTAAGGCAGCTACATGATCATGCAAACTGCATCTGATGTTACCCCTTAGAACTGGACTTCAACATAGGCTCTCTGTTAGAATTTTGACTTCTGAAATGGAACTGACTACCTTTCCTGCCCTAATGGGAACCAAGCACAGCTCTTACCAGTTTCACTAGCAAAAGTAAACTTTAGCTGCTGAAGGCTTTGCACTCATGAAAGGGGTCCTCAAAACACTGCAGTATAGTTAAGTACTTTGATTGAATACTTTTGTAACCAGTATTTCTGTAGCTGCTGAAGTAAACACTCCTGTGTCAAGTAGTAAACCAGTGATGTTAGCAGTTCTTTTACTATTTTCACAGAAGAGGAGGTTTGAATTGAAACTAGCAGGAAATGTATCTGAATTCAGATCAATGAGAAAACCTTAGAGGCATTCAGCTAGCTGGAGCAGTGGGGAAAATGCCAGTCACATAACTCCATTCACTTTTTGGAGCCACTGACATTGCTGCTTTTGAGTGCCACATGAGCCAGTGTCATACAGAGCTGTATTCCCTCTATTCCCTCTTGCAGTCTGCGCTGCATTGATAAGCTGCTGCACTGTTCTGTGAAAAAGCTTGTATGTCAAAAACCCAAGTCTTCCCTAAGGCATCTGCTGGGACTCAAATGCTCTTGCCCTGCACTGCCACAGTTCAGAAATCCATAGATGAGAAGCTGACTGTTCAAAATGCACTGTATCCTAGTGTGCTATGCGATGGTCTCTATCTTGCACTGACCAGTTGGCTTCTAAACAAATTCAGGTTTGAATTGCGTGTTTGCTCTGCTGGCATAGTTTGAAGGCTTTCTCCCAGAGCTGTTTGTAGTCAGTGTAACTGCTTGCAGCTGTTGTTTTTTGTGATTGTATTGCTTAAAACCATGGAAGAGTAGAAAAATAACAACATAGATTCAAAAATAGTTGCTGATTGACTGCTTATTCTGAACTCCACCAAGTGGATAAGCAATCCTATTCTTACATTTTCATTAACTGGAAGGACCTATGTCCTAAGAGGGCTACCTTTTCTCTGAAAGATCCTATGTTTGTAAAAGTGAAATAAAGAGAGAGATAATTAAGACTATTTGTATCAAGAGAGCTGAGGTCTATTGAAATTGTTCACAAAATTCTTACATAGCACTCGGAGACTTGGCTCACCAGAACAGCATATGTAAAAGGCCAGAAAATTGAGTGTTTCAGAAAGCAATGGGAAGTTACACCTGTGATGAAAAGAAATACTTTTAAAAATAGCATTTTCATGAGCAGCCTTAGTGTATTAATACCTAATATAGACATATTAAGATATATGATCTGCTACATGTAGACATATGCTTATACTATACGTGGATACTATACTGGATTTCAGTCTTGCTGACATGTGCACATGGTATCAGTCTGCATTTTGGTATTATGGATTCATATAATTAATAAAGTTGGGATGGGAGTTGTTTATTCACACAGTTGGAGAAATGTATGTAATTGTTATCTGTATATTACTAATATTATATTCTTATAATTGGTCATACACAGGATGTTTTTTTTTGTGTGTGACATGTACATGATGAAGAGGGAACAGTTTCACTCTTCGCTGGATGATAAATTAACATGAATGTTTCAAGCTAATAACCAAACAGCTTTGTGCTTTCTGTACAGAATTTGACCATCCAAATCCTGTGGTTTGTCTGAATTTAGAAAGTTCTCTCTTGGAACAGTCTATTGGCAGAAGTTGAGCACGTTCCAAGAGGTGAATAATGTGTAGAGGAGTGTGAGACATTTTTATGCTATTCTTCAAGGAACTTGAAGATCCAGATCTAGAACTTCTCACAATCAATTTATATTCCTGTTATCTTCAAGAAGGTAACTAAGCATAGCCAAGCAGGTAGATATAAAATTTTAGAAACTTGTTGGAAAATATATATACACACATTTTTTTTTAGTCCTACATAACGCTGCTATTACCAGGAAGGATTTGAGGACTATTGTGTAGGTATGGCTTAGAAGAGTTTCTAAGGAATTAAGATAATACTGAAAATGAAAAAAAATCAGTTCATCCCAGACATTCTAAATATGCTAAACCTTTTTAATTGCTCACTTTTTTTTATTGTTTATGAAATTTGAAAGAGTTTTGTTCCCACTTACACAGCACTGGGTACTTCTTAAAGCATCTCTTGTAGCAGAGTTCTTCATTTGGATATTTATGCCAAAATTTTGAAATCCAATTGAATGTTCTCCTTGACATTTTGATCATAAAATAAAGGCATTTATCAATATTCAGGTTTTTCCTGAAAGACTCTTACTGTCCTGTTCTTACATGGACATGCTTTAAGGTTAAACAAGTCCTTTTCTTTTAGCCCTGCTTGTGCATCCTGTGGTTCTGCTTTGTGCCTAGGCCCCCCTGCCAGCCTTCCTCCAGTACATCAATATCTGTCTTATTCTGAGGAACCCACAACTGCATGCACAATTCTAGATGCACTCTCCCAAATGATGAACTGAGGGAAAGATCACTTCCTCGTCCCACTCACTGAGCAACCAAGGATGTCACTGACCTTCTTTGCTAGAAGGACAACCTACTGACTCAAGTTCCACTTACTGTCCCTTACATCTTTTTCTGCAAAGCAACTTTCTAGCTGATTGACCCCAAACATGTAAAGATGCATGGGATTATTCTTCCTCAGGTACAGGCTTAGCATTTGCCTTTGCTGAACTTCATGAAGACAGTAAATAGCAAGTAATGCTTGCTTTGTCTCATCAGGTTTAACATTCTCAACCAAATTCTGCCACATAGAGCAACCTTGAGGGACATGAAAGTACCAGGTGAATCAGCACACAGTGTGATCCTGCAGATCCTCAGATTGCAGTCTGATATTACGCTCGACCCAGCATAACTGCAAGCTGCTACTGAAATGGATAGTTCTGCTCTCCCCACATTCCTGACCATATGCTTCTGTTAATTTTCTTATATCAAATTCAGTTCATGGTTCTGCCACAAAGTCAGGTCAGCAACTTAAAGAACAGAAGGCCATGAGGTAGCACTGGAAAAAAAAAAACGAACGTGTTTTTGGCCCAGAAAGCTTGAATGACATGCCCTCAGCTTCAAAGGCTGAGACACTGTGCAGAGAAAGAAGAAACAAGGGCCAGGCCTTTCAATTTCAGCACAGTTGCCCTGAATTAGGCTGATGCTGGTTTATGTTTTACAGTATAATTTGTTGGTCACCTACAGTCACTGCTGGTTTATGTTTTACAGTATAATTTGTTGGTCACCTACAGTCACTGCTGGTTTATGTTTTACAGTATAATTTGTTGGTCACCTACAGTCACTGCCAACTACAAATACTGGAGGCGGGTGGACAAAACAAAATTCACTGAAAAATGAATCATAAGAGATGTACTAAAAACCTTACGAGTCATTCCAAGAACTGCTTTAAAGATACTCTTAATTCTCATTTTAAAAATAGATTAGTGAACTGTGAAAATCACACTGAATGTTTTTAAGAGGATGAGTATCTAATTAAATCCCATACCTAGTGATATTCAGTGGCTGACTGTGAGATGTCATTATACTAAAAGGCAGATACACTGTTTTTAACCTACAATTCTATATATAGTCCTGCTCACAAGTTAAAGAGCTCAGAAACTGAAACCTCGTTAATTGTCTGTTATCACCTTCTGTTGAGCTTTCACTTGTACTGACATCAAAAACCTGGAGCGGAATAGCTTGTGAAAGAGATAGGTCAGATGTTACAGAAATGCTGGTGATTAGTTACTAAACTTTCAGAAAACAAACCAGTTTAATGGGGTAGTAAAACCTTCCCACAACCTCCCCCTGAAGCATATGAGTGCTGGTGTGTTTTGTGGGCGTCATCTACCAGCTATGTTTTTGTGCAATAAGAGGTCAGTTATTCTATTCTCTTCCAGTTTTAACTGCATCTTTTGATTGTCTAATTGCCTAACATAGATGGACCCATTCAAAGTGATCACTACCTACTCATACTTTATTTAACGTTTGCTGCATTTGTTTTAGATGGGCTTCTATGTGCAGAAGCTCAGCTGGATTTTTGTCAATTAGATCAGGTATAAAATAAATCAACTTGCTGTCTGACTGCTACTCCTAATATAAGTTACAAGAATGCTTAGTAGTTGTAATGCTTCTTGAAATCCATAAGTCACTTATGGCTTCCAGTGCATCACTGCCTCTAGGATTAATGGTGCAAAGCTTTCCATATTACTAAAGTCTCACACAGAAGTCCAGTTGGGTCATTCATTGATTCCCAGCCTTGTTGCCATTGAGGACTATGGTGAACCATAGTGAATGTTAACATCTTGCTCAGGGAATGCAAAGATGCAAAAGTATGAAAGATAATGAGGTAGTTGCGTTATTGCATCTGTGGAACAGGTTATCTTTTTGTGGAGGTTTAATTTTGAGTAGATTACCAGCAGTCTTAGTAATTCTGTATCTGTCAGAAAAAAGGAGATGTTACTAAAAAGATGCAGGAGATTGATTATTTCTTGTCTTAGTTCTGGAACAGCTGTAATTCCTTAGCTTGTGCTTATTCAAGTGACTGAATAGGTTACAGAAGTGATTTTTGTAATAATTAATTGAAGTGAATACATGATTAAATGATGTCTTTCACACTGGAAGGAGAAAACTAGGAGAGAATTTGAGTTACATCACTCTGCTACTGAGACAGTTTTTAATAAAAAGTCCTTAATTTTTATCACCTACATAAACATGAAAAAAAATACTGTATGTGATTGTACAATCAAAGAATGTGCAGATATTATAATTATGAGGTATACCAGAGAGCTTGGCTACATAGTTATTACATCAAAGCAGAAAAGATAGGATGCTTACCCATATCCTGGGCTCACTTGTGAAACTCCATCAGAGTAGATCTCCAGAAGAGATCCTTCCCCACTGGCAGTCAGCTCTTAAATGGGTCTAGGAGAGGTGCAGCCAGGCTCCACCCCTTCCTGCAGCACAGGTGAATTGCCTTCATCTGTGCTCCCGTGGCTGACTCATTGCTCACCTCAGGTGATCAATCAGAGGTTCAGGCCGTGATTCAGCAGTTCCCATACAGTGATACACTTGAATAAACTTCTGGCTTGGACCACATGATCTCCAGAGATCCTTTCCAACCTCAACTGCTCAGTGATGTTCATAAAATCCTTTTATTATTAGAAGACTCCATGATTTTAAGTAGCATAAAAATCCATTGTGAGTAATAGTTACAACCTAAAAAGAATATTACATACATAACAGCTTGCTGTTGCTGGATTATGCAAGATAGGACAGACTTATTGCTGACCAGAACGGTTTGGTTCCATCACATTCTACCCGTTATAACTAGAGACAGTGCTGTCTTCTAATCAGGTTAGGAAGTAAAATTAATCATAGAAAGTCTTCTGTTGAACAGGGGGAATTTTAGGACTCCTGTGTCTGTGTTAACATGGCTCTGGGACTCTTTGTACCAGAATCACGCCCCCATCCCTGGAGGTATTCAGTTCAGGCTGGATGTGGCTCTGGGCAGCCTGGTCTGGTGGTTGGTGATCCTGCACATAGAAGGGGGTTGAAACTACATGATCTTTGAGGTCCTTTTCAACCCAGGTCATTCTATGATCGTTTCCTTGTATGATCCTTACTTACTTAGGTAAGTAAGAAGGAAGAAAATGTTTGAAGTATTAAGTCATTAGTAAAGGGAAAAAGTAAGTGAAAAGCAAAGATATAATGATAATTAAGCTGCATGTGTGCTCATAATTTTTAAAGTATTACACATGATCTAAAACAGATGACGCTGCTGAAAACTTATCTAGATGGTTTAAAGTGGATTTTAGCAACAATATTAAAAAAACAAAGGATAACAAACAATTTCTTTTGTTCTCTTTGTAAGTAATTAAATAATGTTTATGCTTACCAAGCAGTATCTGTGCAGCTTTTGTAGCAAAGATATTATCTCATTTAGTATAAATTTGATAGTATTTGTGGGGGAATGTCATACAGAGTTCTAATGAAATGTTAATGAATTAATCTGATCAGATATACTTCATAAGGAGGCAGAAGGCTTGTAATATGTTTCTGCCCCACTTAAGCCATACTTTGATATCTTGCTAGTGATTTAGTCGAGCTTTTGGGTGGAGTGAAACATGGTTATAAATCCTCACCATCCTTTGCTGAATTATGAAGTGATTTGTCCATCTGGTGCTCTTAGAAATAGAAAAACCTTTGCAGTTTCCATGCCTGAACAACAAAGATCACAGCAGAAAGTTTGTTATTTTAAGGGCATGGATTAAAAGATAGGATTTCTTTACAATGAGAATGGTAAGATGCTGGAACATGTTGCCCAGAGAAGTTGTGGATGCCCCGTCCCTGGAGGTGTTCAAGGCCAGATTGGATGGGGCCTTGGGCAGCCTGGTCTAGTCTTAAATGGGGAGGTTGGTGGCCCTGCCTGTGGCAGGAGTTTGGAGATTCATGATCCTTGAGGTCCCTTCAAACCCGGGCCAAAAAGAAAAAGAAAAAAGATTTAATTAAGTCTAAGTAGAGCTATTGTTAGAATAAAACAAATAAGTGACATAGACTCTTGTTTTTCTTATGAGGGATATATTTTCTCTGTTGAGAGCCCACTGATATTTGCTTTCTGAATAAGTAGGTTAAGAGAATGGTTTTGATATGATCAGTGTTGGGAGGACAAATACTGTCTTCTTTAAGGTATAAAAATCATCACTCTCTTGCAGGATTCTAACAACTTAATAGCAGCTCCCTGTAATTCCAATTTAATTTTCATTCTGTAACTCACCCTGTTAGTGACTTCTTGTTAGTATTTCTTACATACATCAGACTTTGGACTGCTCAGTGTGTGTGTCTTTTGGTTCTGTTTTTAAGTAGCTGCAACATCTGCATTTGCAATTGTCTTGATATGTTTCTTCAGTACTTTTAACCTCCAATGGTTGAAATATTGTAAATGAGAACTGGTCAAAGAGGGAAAAAGCAATCAGTATAATAACAAGTTATGGAAATGCATTTCACTTCAACAAGGGCGTTTGAATGTAACTTGTATGCTTTTTTTTTTTTCTTCTGTTGTAGGCTGCCTTTCCCTGCAGGTGACCGGGTAACTTTTAATGGCAAAGAGTGCATCTGCCAGAAATGTTCCCTGCCCCCTTCCAGCAGCACTGGCTCTTTCCCTGTACAGAACTTGCGAAGTAAGTGGGAGCTGTGTGTGCTCTGTTGTTACTTTCTAGCTTGCACGTATTTAAAGAACCAGTTTTACACTGACACTTGTAACTGCTATGCTGCACAGAAGCTGTCAGCAACTACAGTATAATGATGTAAAGAAATATACAACAATTTTCTACAAAAGGCTAATACTTAAATGAAACACAAACGGTGCCATTATAGAATTAATAATACACAGAACCTCTCAAAACATTTGATTATAATGCAAGTAAATTGAAATATTTGGAGCAGAGCATAATATAAATGTTAATACATTTAAGGGTTTAATCCAACTGCAGCTGAAATAAAGTCCAGGTTGAGATTTCATCACATTATTTGGATCAGTCATGGAGAACAGACGTCAGTGATGTAATTTAATGTCTGAATACTACAAAGGGAGTGTATACAATGTGCCAGAGAGACATTTGTATTGACCTCCATACTACTGTGTACCATCAGAAGATATAAACGCTACAGAGAAGAAGCATGATCTTTTCATACCATGTTTTTTTCAGCAAAACTGAGCATAGAGTGGCACTGCTGCACTGAACACTGAACTTTCTTACTGTGCTCATTTGTCCATGAGAAGCTGCCATACTTTAACATTCAAATGCAGCCTAAAGAGTAATTGAGCAGCAAAAGTAATCTAATCAAGTAATGAATGCAGAAATGTTCTTAATGGCCATCACCTCAAACTGAATTTGGCATGACTGAGGAAAGAACCTAGATTGCTTATCTTTCTGTGTAAGAATTTACTTCACTTAAGGGAGTAATTACTCTTTTTTTTTTTTTTCTTTTTTCCTCTAGATCTTTCTTTTAACAGTAGTTTTCACCATCTCCCTTCTGCTCTGTGTCAGCAAATGCTGCTTTGTGAATGCAGTGCAGGACACTACACTGATTCCTGTATTGCTGAAGCCATTTTCTTTAGCAGAGACAATGGCTGTTTCTTTTCACTTTGCTTTCAGTGTGCTTTCTCTTGTCACTTATTTGAGATGGATTAGATACATGACTGAGGATGATCCATTTTGCCTGGCTGCATTTGTGGATCCATGCTTTAATAGCCTGTTATCTGTTTGTCTCCTTTTCCTATGGGAAAACTGGCTTTGACCTTAATGGAAATTATTTCCCTGGTTAAGTACTGACAGGACAAGTTTATTTGATTATCTGTAATGCAGAATCCTTTAATATACTTACTCTGTCTACACTCATATGCTACAGAGACTGCTTGTGTTTTATTTCCTCAGTTCAGTTCTCCCAGGTCCTTGCACCATGCCTCCCCAGTGCACAGGTACAGCATCTCCTTACCTGCAGACCCATAGCAAACCACGTGCCTCAAAAGGAATGAGCCCTGGAAGAGGTGTAATTCCTCCTTAGGGTAGGGAATAGAATCTTTGGTAGAGAGTTTTTCTGCAAGGAATGGTTTCAATTTTATTATGTTGGCCCAAGGTGTTAGAGGCAGATGTTGATAGGATGTAAGTAGAGATTGAATCTTCCCATCAGTATCCCATTATGTTTTGTTGCTGTGTGATAGCTGACAGCAGAGGGGCAGCCTGACAAGATGGTGTCTGACATGAAAGTGTGCATGGTGCAAAGATGTGTCATTGAATTTCTCCATGCAGAACAAATGGCACCCATTGACATTCATCAATGCTTTCTGAATGTTTTTGGAGATTAAACACTGGATGAGGCAGCCGGTGGTGCGTTTCAGTTGTGGTGATAGTGACAGTGGATCACCTCCACTGCTTTTGCTGCAAGCAACATGCAGGCTCTTGTTCATCGCGAGTGAAAATGCACAGCTAATGGTAGTGACTGTGTTGAAAATGAGTGTTTTGCACCTGAGTTTTCTCTATCAAATAGTGTTATTGTGCCCTTTGAAGCTGTTGTAGTTTCCATGGCAATAAGTAGGAGGCGTTACTTTTGGAGTGACCTACCTATTTTTATGGAAGACTGGTAGTGCACGAAAACATCTCCTCGAGCAAACTAAGTCATCTACCACGTAATACGCTGACCTACTGTTATGCTGGTTTTATACTTGTCTTAGAACTGCCTGATATGTACTATGTAAGCTATTCATCAGCCTATTTATCTCTGAATTGAGCTCACGAATGCTTTCATTAGAGTTCTTGGGATCCACTGAGCTCCCAGAAAAACAACCCTCTCTGACCAGCCCTTCTATTTTCCTCTGGTTTTCACCTCTTTCATGTATTACATTTGGAATAAATGAAGAATGTCAAGTACTTGCTTTTTGCCTGATCTCTTGAATTTTTTATTATTACATAAATAACAACCTACTTGTTTGTTTAGTTTATCAAATGCAAGATGTGAAAGCACCTTGTGTCAGTGATAATGTTGAAAGAGTACTCTGGGGAGAATATCAGTATGAAGCAGTAAATTGATGTGTACTGCAGAGTTATTGGATGAAATGAGGTGAGTCACCAAAGGATGCTACATCCAAGACAGGAAAACAAGGACATCACTCAAACAGGAACTGTTGGCATAGAAACCACAATATTTGTTTTTACTTACCTAGAATTTAACAGAGAATGCGACAGTTAGCAATGAAGCAGTAGTCCACAAAATGCTGCATTTTTGCCCACCCAGGCTTCAGCAGGATGGAAGCTGAATGACTTCTGGTCACACGTGTTGTATTAAGTTGGCAAAATAAACATTCAACCATTAAGATTAAATTAGATTATCAGATAAACTCCTAGTGCGTAGGAGATCACAAACAACTTTCTGATTGCAGTTAAAGAATGCATCCTGGAGCATTTATTGTCTTATGGGACTAAATGCAGGCACATACCCAAATGTTCCCTTTTATTAGCAAAACTCCAGTGTTCTGATCTGTGCTGCATACTCTTTTGTGCTGATCTGTTTCCACATATTGGTTCTGTACAGAGTGATACTAAAGAGACATACTGTTTCTCCCCTAATCCATTCCAAATCCACCAAAGGAAAATAAGATCTACCCTTTATAGTTGTGCACTCAGAAATTAAATATTTGCAATTGCACTAACAGAGTGTCTCATTAGGATCATATCATCAACTAAATAGAAGCTTAAATCAGAAAGTTTTTAAGAGAACTGTTTAAGTCTTCTAATGAGAACCCACGTTTGGAGTTCTTTCTTAATAACTAGATAAATCTTTTTTTATGCTTTTTACATATTTTCTCTTCCATGCAAGATTTTTTTTTTCTTTTCTGGAATCACTAAACGAAGCTTTAATGTATCTTTGGGTTTGTCTTTTCCCAAGCAAATTGTTAGTATACATGAAGAACTCCTCCAAAAGAAAAAAAAAAGAAAGGTTTTAGATAATATCAAATTAGATTGTTTACTGATTGTATTGATTCTAGAATTAGTTTAGCACTGATGTTTTCCATGTATTGTGAAGCTGAATGTTCTAACATTTTGTTAGAGAACTGCACACAGATGGGAAACTGAAGAGAGTGGAGAGGGAATGTGCTCTGGACTGTGTAGGATATTTAAGGATTCATGTAGAGTTTAGAGCTTCAAATTCCATGTCTATGTGTATTCCTCTAGACAGGGTCACGAACACGTAGTGTCTGAGAGTGGTTTTATATTTTACTAGTGTAGTCAAAAGTATCCAGATTATGTATGATTTTCTATAAATAATGAGTATGTAGCCCAGCCATCAGTTTCACATGTTGCACATCCAATGTCACATCTTGTAATGCCTCTCATTTTTTTTAATGTAGTTTTCCTGGTAACAGAAGTTCAAATCAGAATTTCAGATTAGTTTTTTTCCCCATTTGCGGAAAAATTTTGAATTATGAGTTAAACTGTCTGACTCAGAAGCAAAGTCTAACAAAAAGCCTTAATAGTTCATTCTAGTCTTGTAACTTTTACTCTTTTTTCTTATTAATCTCATTGGGCTGATTTACAATACTTTAGAAATTAATGAGCAAAACTTCACCTTCTTTAGACAGTATATAAAGAATTTAAAATATAACCTAAGTCACTAGAAATGTAAGTTATTAGGTTTTGCTTCTGTGTTGGATTATTCATGCCATGTAGGACATTAGGGCAGTACTGCTTGTGATCCATTGGTAAGCAGTCAGCAGCAAGCTTTAGAGCACGTGCAAGCTGTTACTAAGACACAAATTGATTCTTGTACTGCGTACTGCAGTAACCTGTATCATTACTTGAGAGTTTAAAGCATGTGATGCACTCATTGGATTTTTCTCTCTTGCAGATTGTGGAGGCTGTGGTTCAGAAATAAAAAATGGGCAGTCATTGGTTGCCTTGGACAAACACTGGCATTTGGGCTGTTTTAAGTGCAATGCATGTGGCAAGCTACTGAACGCAGAGTACATCAGCAAGTAAGTTGAGTGGGGAAGCTCAGAAGGTTTTATTCAGTATATTTCTGATACCAACTGAATAATTCAATGTTGTATATCCTTTAGTTTGTCTTCGTAAATGTTTGGAGAGCTATAAAAGATTACCAAGCATTACTCAATTTGTATTAAAATGAATTAAAAAATGAATAAAATAGAATTTGTCAATTTACCTTGAGTTACCAGAGCAGCTGTGCTAAGGGAAGCCATTGGGTGGAATATGCTTCGAAACTCTGCAGATGTGTTCTTTGTTATTTGTGTTTGCCTTTGCTATCTGTGATGCTGAAGCAGATACTATCCTTTCCATGTGTTTCACATAAGCAAAAAGAATCTTAAAGTGTTCATTAAAGAGTTATATACTGCGGCTTTGTGCTGTTTGACACTTGTGCTATCAGATTTGGACTGAATTTGATGACAGCAATAAGAGTTAGCACAAAGCACATATGGAGACCAAGTCTGTGTCAGCACTCATATCAGTCTGATGAGATACAGACTTTTCACTGGCCAAAGCAACTGGGATTAATTTTTGCATTGAAGAATTATGTTGATATGACAAAATTTTCCTAAACGGCTATCTCAACCACCAGTGCCCAGAGATTCAGAGATGATGGGGCTTCACAGCCAATGTCTTGCTGACTTTAAACAGTTCCTTGGATTTGGATTAATACAAGTTAATTTCACAGCATGCACTGGAGACTGAAAAAACAGAATTTAATAAAAGGGTGTTCCCAAGTACAGTTTCACATTGTCTCAAATCCCATTCTACTCTCTTGAATAAACTAAATCCCAAACAAACAAAATTGAAGAGAAGAAATATCCATTTTTCAATCAATTCAATTGATTTTTGTGATAACTCGTAGGTTAGTCTCTAGCATTCAAACTTGTCTACTATAAAGTTAATGTTTATTTTTCCACAAGTAAAAGCCCCTAAACACTGAGCATTTGCCATCCGATCATGGGTTCTTCTAGCATATTATGAACTAATGCACTAAATGTATTTAACTATACTTCATTTACATTTTACAATGTTTGAACAATCTCCAGTTCTTCTAGAGAAATTTCATTCACCCGTTTAATGATCTAAATGTAAAATTTTGTAAAATTGTGATCCAAGTGTGAAATTAACAGATTGGTTCATTTTAAGTTGTCTAAGTTTCCTGATTTTAACTTTTTAGAAAAAGAAACACTAAGACTTTGATTCTTGTTCTTCATATTTTTCAACTGTAACTGTTAATGTATTTTAGTTGTATAATCTCACAGAAAACTTGTAACCCAATGTAAAGCAATCTCTGTGTTGTCTGTCCTTGTTCTGTAGGGATGGCATTCCATATTGTGAAACGGACTATCATGCAAAGTTTGGTATCAGATGTGACAATTGTGAAAAATACATTACGGGCAGAGTGCTTGAGGTAAGGAGAATCTGTCACTCAAATCATAACATATGCAAAGAGAATTTCTCTTTGCTATGTATTACTATGCTCACAAATGACTGTTAACACAAGTTTAATTATGAAATCATATGGATGACTTATATGATTGTTTTCTGTTTCTTCTTTTAATAATTTTATATTTAAGTTCTTAAATGGATAAATATAGTACTGGCGAACATTCAAGTATAAGTGGGAAGTGAATACATTATCAGATGCATGAAAAAGTAAAATGAGTAACTTGAGGTTTATTTTCGTACCAAAAATAAGCTATATTATGCTGCTGCTTTTATTGGGTTTTTAGATTTGTTTTTCAGAATTTGGTGTTCTAAAACTTAAGGATGTTGTTTAGCGCAGGTGCTTTTTTACAAACCAGATTTTCACATAACTGATCGAGCATCAGAAATAAATACAGTTCTTTGATCTAAATAGTATTTGAGTCTGACTGCAGTGATCCATCTGAGCCCTAGCGATGTTGGAGTTAGGAAGAAGTTCCTCAGATCCCTATTTGTTCCACTCAATTTCACAGTTTAGATAAAGTGGTCACAACAGGCATCCTCCAAAGCTGCTAGAAGTCATGCACAGAATAGTTATCTAAATGGTGGACAGTAGTATCTATGGAGGGGATCAAGAGGTAAGTGGAAGAGAACAATGAGTCTGTATTTGTTGGCATCATGAGGTGTTTTGGTTAATGCATGGAAAGCATTTTCCAACTGTTTTTATGAAATGTTTTATAAAATCTCAGAAAATAGACTCATAATAACATATGTACAAAAATTACTCTCTTTACTTGGTAAAATTTTTATCCACAGTTTGGTTCCTTATTTTTATTACAGACTTAGCAAAATAAACTTGAGACAAGATCATTTTTTAAAGATTTTGTAGGAATTTGACCATCCCTGATTATGTAGGTCATTGTAGTTCTAGGTAAGTTTTTGGTTGGTGGATATTTGGCCTCTTATATTCTCTCTATCCCCACTCATTTGCAGCGTTCCTCTGTTGAAAAAATGGTAGTATTGATACTATTATTATTTTGGTACTCATGAAGGCTGGGAGCAATGTTGATTGAAACCTATGATATTTAAATGTGGCCAAAAGTACCGATGCAGGATTCTGTAAACTTTTTTGAAACAGAGAGGATGTAAGTAGAAGAGAGGACTTTTGCAACCTGTAAAATCACAGCAGTATAAGATAGTGTCACTTCCATACAGGAAAGCCAAGATGAAGTTAGCTTGAAGCAGGCAATGCATTACAACAGGTACATTAATATTCGGTGTCTGAATCTCTCTGAGGGATCGCTTAAAATGGTCACTGAGTTGTAGTGTCAGAAGTGAAGAGTAGCTGAATAAGGAGGTAGTGCACACATTGTATCATGAGGAAGAGAGACCAAAACTCACGCCTTAAGCAAATCAATTTGAAAGAACACAGAGACCACCTTCATTGCTAATGCAGTTAAGTCATTTGTTGCTTGCCTACAGCAGACAGATTTATTCTAGTGTAGAGTTGGGGCTGATCTCTTCTGTCTGTCCAGTATCACATTCTGTGTTTGTCTCTGGTCAGGTTGCTGGGACACTTGTACATCTCCTGGTCAGGAGGACAAAAACAAAAAGTAGCTGTGGCTGCTTGTCATTGTATACATTTTCTGTTAGAATTGTTTGGAATCCTGAAGTATTTTTCAATACTTCAGCATTTATTTCTGTGGCCTTAAATATAATCTGGAGAGATATAGAAATAATACATAGAAATAATAGGGTGAATTGCTGATAAAAAAGGGGAAAAAAATTTGTCAGTGATACTTCTTAGCCAGAGGAACAGTTCCCCAAGGGAGCTGCTGGAAGCTATCACTTAGATCATGTTAAAACTAGATTGGACAAGGCACTGGAAAATCTACGTTAGGGAACAATCCTGCAATGACAAAGGGCGGGACTATATGACCTAATAGGATTTTTTCCATCTCTGATTTCTGTGATAATGTCAGGAGGACAGCTGCTTCCACAATTGTTCTGTGCCCAGATTTTAAAATGCTGTCTCCCTTTCCAACACTAGTTCATTTAAAGTGTTTATTCAGCAGAGGAGGAAGGGAGAGTCAACTATTGTGAATTAGTGATAAATTATAAAAATATGGTTGGTTTTGTAGGTTGCCCGCCAAATACAGTGATGCTTTAGTTACTTAAATTCTTTGTTCAGTGCATTTTCTTAGGGCCAGCTCCATTTCATGTAGTAAAGAAACTCAAACACAGGATAGCTGTGTTTCTGACTTCTTTCTTGTGTCTTCCTCTTCAGTCCACTGTGTCTCTTTCCCCAGTCTCCCAGGGAACTTGTACTGAAAAAGCTACAAATGAGGTTAAATTACTGACTTATAGAGACCATAAATTATTGTATTACTTTAAATGGCAACATATTTGCTCTTGTCTTTACAAAAACTCTTCTCACCAGTGCTTGTTTGGACAAGGTTTGGTTTGAAAACCTAAAGAGCACTGCTTCATACAACATCCACCCTGTCCTAGAAATTGATACGATTCTGGTCTGACCACTTATATTGATAAACCTAACATCCAAAATGAGCAGCAAGATATGGCTGGAGTTTACTTTGTAGTTTGACTTAAGCTGCAATGCAACTGAAAGCCTTTAGGGTTTATTTTTTTGTGCTATAACTACAGAGCATGAGCTTGTGCTGTAGCTCTGTTCCCAGTCCAGCAATAGCAAACCTCAAGCAACAGCACAGAAAATAAACACTTTTGAAAATAATATGCTGTTGATTTTATAACCTTTTTTCCCCAATATTGTGTTCTAATCTATTTGGCACTAAAAATATATATTTTCTCTTTTTTAATGTCATATGCAGTTATTTATTATCAACTTGTGCTAATAAACATATCATAAAAATAGACAAAATATGTGTAATTGCCTTGATAGAAAAATACTCTGTATTTCACATGGTAACTCTGATCCTGGAACAAACTCATTTCATTCCAGAGAAAACTTAGCATTTGTTTAATGATCCTCAGTCAATCTCCTAGTTGTGTTCTGCTTGGAGGGTACAGAAGCAGGTTCCCTGTCTCCTGTCTTTCCCTCAGAACAGCCTATGCAGATGCTGGGGAGGCTGATGTTTTGTGTGGAGTGGTTGGTTGGCAGACAGTGACACATTCTGGTTCCCTTCTGGGAACCTACCGGGATTTCTGTAACTGATAATTAGAAAAATAATCTTAATTCCAGCTCTATTCTATTCTCTATATATCTCTCTATTTGTGTGTGGTCAGTCCGTAGTTGCTAGTTCTCCTCATAAAGACTGATTTTTAGCTCTTTTGATATTCTTCCTTTTAATTGAAGATCTCTAAGAAAAACTTACAGAGACCATCTTAGTCCCTGTTAACTTCAGTTTTGCTAAAATAAACAAGCTGAATTCTTCTCTACTCCTAAAAATCATAGAATCATAGAATTGTTTGAGTTTGAAGGGACCCTTTAATATCCTTCAGCCATCTAGTCCAACTCCCCTGTGATGAACAGGGACACCTACAGATTACTCAGAGCCCCATCCAGCCTGACCTTGAATGTCTACAGGGATGGGGCACCCACCATCTCTCTGGGCGACTTGTGCTCACCAACCTTGTTGTAAAAAACTTCTTTATATCCAATCCAAATCTCTCCTCTTTTGATTTGAAACCGTTTCCTCTTACCCCATCAAAATCAGCTCTAGACTCTTATTGTGATGCTTGTAGTTCTCCTGAGCGGCCACTGCCCCCTGAGAATCCATGCATCTCAGCATGGATGGACGCTGTGCTCTGGATGATGTCCCACCACTACCTTGGGCAGTGCTAGTAACTCTTTTCTCCATTTCTAAAGAAAATTGCTTCCCTGAGACAGCTTGCTCTGAAGGTGTTCTTCTTTCTCCGGCTTCATTACCATTGATAGCCCCTTGTAAGAAGTGACTTGGGGAGTGTTTCTCTTCATCTACTGTTTCAACTAATGATTTCCTAGGTCCTTAGAGGAAACCTTCACAGCAAAAGACAGCCTCTGGAGATGTTTTGATTGCAAACACATTGCGGGCTGTGAGGAAATCAGATGTGATTTCTTAGGTAGGCAGCTGCAGCAGTTCTGCCTGGTCTGAGCTGCCTCTTAGCAGGCCTCCGTGTTCAAGGTGATTCTCCACTGCTATAAGCTGTTGCTTTGAATTTAGTATGGACAAAAACTGATAGTGTAAAATATTGGAGGATTGTATATTTCTGGAAAGACCTCTTGAGGCTTATTTCCATGCAAACCAATTACTACTGTAATTGGTGATCTGGGCTGCAGACAGGGATATTTTCAAATCTTGACTAGGCTTCTGTCTACCACCATGCTCTGGTTTACAGCTAAGGCTGTGGTATAAACGTGCCCTACTTGAGCTGGTGAAAATGCCCATATCATTTGCCAAACATGAAGATGGGTCCAAATGCTCCCTCTGAAATGGCAGCATGGTACTCAGCATATGGGGGAAGGAAGAGTTAACATTTTTGCTGTTTTACATGTATGTGTAAATGTCTATAAAATATAATCAATATTTTAAAAAATCTATTCATCATAACCATATGCTGCTTGAAAATGAAGGAACAAATGCAGAAGGCACTAGACAGGAATTAGACTAGAAATGTCAATTATGTATATGTCAATTAAATGGCAGTTACACCTCAGCGACTTATTAATTAAAGCATGAATCTTCTTTTCTTTTTTTTGTAGTTTGCTTTTTGCTTTGCCTTAGGGTTGAGCTGTTTGCAGCCACATCCACTTTGTAAATCAATTCCCTTTCCCTATTCAAAAGTCTCAGCACAGTAGAGAGACGAGACTAATTCTTTACAGCGGGGTGCATGAATTTCTGCCCGCAGTGTGGAATAATGGTTCGTTCTGAAATGCCCGTTACCCTGCTGTTTCACTTACAACAAAACCTAGTGATGTGTGAAAGGTGCTCCAGCAGCTTACAGTGCAGGCATTAACGCTGAAGCATGCAGTAAAAGTGATTCTGTCTATGTGCATGAAGTATTTCCTGTAGCATGATCAGCCTGGAGAAGGCTGTCAGAGCAGCAGAAGGATCTGAGTGTCTGTACTAATCCTCACTTAGATACTGCTCTGCACGACAGTTCTCTCCATCACAAGAAAAGAAGGAAAACTGTTGGAAAAGATACAGCTAAATAAATCAGCATTAGCTCTTGCCCAAGGAATCCACTGAAGGTAGGAAACGTTAACTAGAGCTTTCAATGACTGGTGCTTACTGAGATGCAAGACATTTTGCACTTTGAGAGCTGTCTCTGTTTTGGTGTTACGTGTGCTTGTCTGGGGCTGCTGGTTTGCAAGTGCAGGTTAATCATCAGCACATTGCATCTGAACTTGGGTGGGTGAGTGCAAACTATCAGATGAATGTTTTCCTTTAAAACAGATATGATTAGAAGTACAATCAATAAGCGTATAAATACTGTCAGTCTTAGTTTTTAACCTTTTCTGTAGACCAATTGCAATATTTTGGGTTCATTCACCTTATCTGTGTCCCACCCTCATTCTTTCCCTTTTGCAACAGTCTGTTCTCTCCAGAAGGAGATACAGAGCTATACTTATCCATTACTATTGTCTGGACTCCTAAAACCTCACAGAAGTCAGGCAGAATTAGTGTATACTGAAAAGAACTGTTTGCAGAATTTTAACCCTGTAAGTCAGTTTTCAGGGTTCTCAAGCACAGTGAGGAGCTCTTGTTGATAGCTTAAGCCTTGTCAGATTTTTACCAAAGTAAGGGATTCTGAAAACTAATTTTGAATAATATAAAAGAGAAGTTCAAAATCTGTGGGAAACTGATTAATACAGAGGTAAAAATTACTACTGCTTTTTAATTTTTTTTCAGTTATGTACTTTCTTATGAGAATTTCTCTCATATGGATGGAAAAGATCTCTGACAGAGTTGCTATGCACTTGTATCTTGGGGGTTGGTCTCGATGATCTCTAGAGGTCCCTTCCAACCCCTACAATTCTGTGATTCTGTATCTGTGTGGGTTTGTATGTGATGGAGTTTTAGTGCATAGTTATATCCCAGGCTCGGGGTTAGACCTTTGGAAGGCAGGTGAATGCTGACCACTGCTTTGTTTTAATGCAAAAATGTAGTATCATCTAACTATCGTAAGTGATCATAATAAAAATTAATTTAGCTTATTAATTAGTTTTGTCTGTCTTAATCTCTTATGACAGTTTTGTATCAAAGCACTGGCTTCAGTATTCAGCCTGTATGTTCTGAGCATCAGATACATACAGCAGATATTATGCCACTTATAGTGCCCTACTGAGCACTGTGTTGCTGTGGTGATGCTTTATTGTTTCGCAATCTTTGCTAACATTTGAATATTTTGACAATGGGAAGCATTGCATTTTGGAAGTCTTCAGTTTCTCATCCTTCATGTAATTTCTCTCTTTGTGTTCCTTCTGATTCATGGCTTAGGTGTGCTGCTTCTCTTCAGTGCCCTGTAGTACAGCCATGATGCAGCTAGCATCACACCAGCATCCCTCCAGCTCTCTCCTGTCATTGTGACAGTGGTGTAGCGATAAGTGCACTTAGTGACAAGTGCCTTTGCTTATAAAGCATCTTGAGTATGCTCTGGCCCATCTGACAATGTTCTTTGTTAGCAGGAAACCAGCCTATGCAGCTCGTTTCTTGTATTTCTAAGGTTTTCTTTTCTTCTCCCAACTTTCATCACTTTTGTACTCAGAAATGTACTGATGAATATGAAAGCAGTACTTTCCTATTTCCAGGAAGTACTATTACTGTCCATTTTGCACATGACAGCAGCATTTTTGGTCCCAGCTAAATCTGAAGATCCAAAATGTCAGCCCCTTGCTCAGGATTGAGAGACAGCTTCTGCCCTCAGATGTCTGCAACCCAGACCACCACACCCCGCGTGAGACGATCTGTGCTGCCTTCATTTGATACATCATCCTTCCTCAACAGGGCTGTTCACTGTTAGTTGTAAATTCATTCTTCCTGTCTGAAATGGGTGGGCTAAATCTACAGCTGCAAGCTTGAAAAGGAAGAGGACTATATCTGCAAGTCATCTTTCTCCTTTCTTTCTCTCTCTCCCCTATTGAGGGATGGTAGAAGTGAGAGCCAGCTGCAGCTTGTCTTGGGCCACAAGTGAGTTCGAAGGAGTGGGAGAGAGAAGTTGAAAAGAAATGAAGGAGGTAATCGAGCAAATGGAAAACAGAAGCCTCTTCCAGTCTTGGTGGGTGGCAAGGCAAAGCTGCAAAGCTGAGCAGAAAAAGACAAAAGGGGCAATCAGTCATTGCATAACAAAATCAACTGAGTGCAAAATTAGTGATTGTAGGCATGTTCAACCTTTTTGATTTACAAGGTAGTATAAAAAGTTCTGTAGAAAAATAGTTCTGTTGAATTTTTCCAGCTTTTGCCTGATTGTGGCAGTGCTGATATTGCTCCTTAGTAAAAACTTGTTTGCAGATGTCACAGAATGAGATTGCAGTTATAATAGTGCTGAGCCTTTTCTATTCTTGCTTTTTCTTAATTATTCCCTTTAAAACTTTTATTCATTTTTTATTTCTCCCTAAAACACTAGAAACTTATTGTTTTGAGTGTCCAGTATGTATAATAAAGTACTCTAATTCTGAGGTAAATGTCCCTCTTGGTACATTTGATTCTGCACTTTATACCTAGAAGAATAAGGCGTGTGTGGGAAGGAGTAAAAATGACTCAAATGTGGGTGGGAAGTCTCAAGGCTCTGCAAAGTACAGAGGGATGAGCCAGCATCAAGGCACAATGTGAAACAACTGTACTTGTGAGACATGCGAAGCTGTAAGTAATGCAGTAGGTGCATGGGTTGAACAGTTCAAATGACTGTTTCTTGGCATTGAATGGGTTCAGAAATTAATCCAATAAGAAGATGAGGAGAAGGATTGACTCAAAGCATTACACAACATTTATACTGGTGTAAACCCCATTTAAAACAGTTTTCTTGCCTTGGCACGCTGCTGCAGTGACTCAGTGGTGAGTCAGGTCCACCGTGACTAAGAGAATTAGTAAGAGTTTTTCTCCACATAATTTTCCTTTTGTCTTGTGATTCTCACACTTTTCTCGGTGTTGTTGTATAACATGAACAATAGGTATTTTGCTAAATATCTCTGCCTGGTTAATGTTGCCTGGCCCTTTGTAATCAGTAGATGACATGGCAGCTGTTTACTAAGTTAACCATTATATATATACAACTACTACTGAACAGTTCTTCAAGTTCTTCTGTAGCATAAGCAAAAATCTGGCTTTGCTATAAATATGAACAGATATTTTATATGACAACTGAGCAGAGTCACCTTCTTTTAGCAGCAATGTTTATCTAGTTTCTGAATATCATCACACTTATTTGAAAGTAGTAAATGGATTCCAGTTTATGGAGACAGTATGGTTCACGTACTGTGCCACTTCATGCATGCAATGGCAGAATTATTAGTGAGTGGCTGATGAACAGCATTTCTCTTTGTGTCTCTAAACTGAATGGTGTTTCTACTACTAGCTGAATTATTAAGTGTGCTTGCAGAAATCTCAGTGACCTTTAATGTAATCCATGTTATTGGAAATTAAAGGAACTGTAGACAAAGCATAGAAAAGAGAACAATTTATAGTCTAATTGAATTTAAACTTCTGTCCATCACTACTACATAATTGTTTTCCTCTCCCCTCCCTAACAAATAGTAACTCCCACTTGAACAGGGAGCAGGTGTTGAGTTGTGTGTTTAATAAAATCTTTGGTTCTTTTCAGTGTGAGAAGCTGCCTGATGCAAAGGTATAGACTGTTGGATGTTCTGTGCTTCATTCTGTTTTCCTCTGCTTGAACAGGTGGCTTTTTAGTGATGACCTAACTCTCCAGTGGATTTGTTCTGTGTGATTGTAACTAAGAATCCTTGACACAAGTCTTCTGTTGAATTTGTTTCTGGGTCCTGCAATTTGCTCCATACCGTCACATAACCTTGCAGGTTGACCTGCATCAACTTTGTTCGAAGTAGTCTGCAGTCAGGACTTCACTTAGAGATTTTAGAATATGAGGATGGTAGGATTTAGACATCTCAGCTAATGAGGCTTAATTAATAATGAATTATTACAGCAATCTACATTGTACCTCCTTAATATAGAAAATGAGTTTTAGTATGATGGTTTCATCACAGCAGTCTAACATCTTTTTCCACTTAAACAAGTTTTTGATTCCTTGTGTTAAAAGACATCAGTTACTACCATGCATTTTGATAATGAGACAGATTTCCTTTCACTGTCAGGACAGCAATCAAGTAGTTACAAGTTTGATTATTTAACACATTAAATGGTTTAGTCTACTTTCTATCTTCTCTTTACATATAACTTCACTAAGTCAGCAACACAGTGACATACGGTGTACTTATGCTTCACTCATGGGAGAGTCATTAGAAATCCTGAGTCTACTTCCTAGGTCTTAGTTTACAATTTGAGCTCTGGGCCACACTGGTTCCAATCCTTCAATCCTTCAAGTGTCAATCCTTAAGCAGTTACTGCTCATCACCTGCAGTAAAAAACTACACCTATTACACTTCCAACAATGGCAAGAGGCACCAGAGTAGCAGTGTCATTATGATAGAGTTTAAATTACCATATGTACATTCTCTTATATGTTTTATGACTTCATCAGTTATCACAGCCGTTGCTAGAGAATGAGCAGAGGTTTTCACTGAGCTGTCTACAATAATGTAATATCTTTTCCCTGAGTGATGACAGCTAATTTGGAACTCAACTTTTAGTGGTTATTCTTTCTGGTACAAATTATGCTGCAGGTTTTTCAGGCACGATGTTCTTACTGCTCTCAGTTCCCTATAGACTCTTGGACTACTCCCCTAATTGTCTGGAAATTGTGCTTTAAATTATGTGATTCACTCTTATCACATCAGGTTCTTTTTTGTTTTTTTATTTCTCCTTTTTGTGTATTCAAGCCTTAAGGTATGTTAAATCAGAAAACATGGTTGTAAAATTTCTGCAAAGACTTGTCCTGCTTTCAGTGAAGCTTGGGTTTGCTTGTTGATGTGCTGTGGGACAGTCAGTAACGCTGTGGTGACCCTCATGCTTTTGATGAGGAGTGTGGGGAGTTGTCAGTCATCTACAGCCAGTATGAATATGTTTCTCATGTTGACTGTCCAAAAAACTCCACCAACTGCACAGAAAAGAACTGCCATAGGAAGTGGTCCCTCTCACTTAGGAAGAATGAAGTGATTCATAATGCTTTTTCTGAGTTTTTAGGACTGCTTTGAGCCCTTCTTTAAATTAAATACTAAGACTTTGGCTCAGTGCTTATGGAAAACTGGTTGAACAATGCTTTTAGAAATACAGCTTGATTTTTGGGTGGTCCTGTATGGAGCCAGGAGTTGTACTCAGTGGTCCTTGTGGGTCCCTTCCTACTCAGGATATTCTGTGATTCTATGATAATCTACTGCATGAACAATAAGAGATCTCTCAGAGATTAATGTTGTCTCTTAGTGTGTTGATATTTTATTAAACAAGCAACACTGAGACTGTCAAACTAAGCTTTCAAACTGTGCAAAGAAGTACACGCATGGTTAGGAATTTGCTTTTTGCATTAAACTCCCTTACATCAGTCTAACCAAGAAAAAAATAACTAGCCCGTCATTACAACTAAACTGAAAACATAAAACAGTTACTGTATGTAACATTTCTGAATTCTGATGGAATCAATTGCTCGTCTATGAGATGAACTCTCTGAAATACTCTGAGGGAGGGACTCCAGCAAAAGCCCCTTTGGCACGAACCCAAATGAGATTACATTTTGCGTTTAGACCTGACACACCCAGTTCCCAGTGTCTCAGTATAATTCATGGCGAAGAATATAAACCTATTGGAGAATACTGTGAGTTCATTCCTGCATCAAGTCTGAAATCTCAGATTTAGCTAGCATCTATCATTTACAACGATGTGATGTTTTAAATACTGAGAAAGAGTCTGGCATGTCTTGTATTCTGTGCTTTGGTTACAAGAGAAGTGTAACAAAAGTTTGCATGTTACAGTACAGGTTAAATGAGAATGTATTCTGACAGTTTATTTTGGCATAGGAGTAATTGAACTCTCTTAGATAGTGTTTACCTGGGAACTTTATCTACTGAATTATTGAGGCTATGAATTGCATTAGGAATGTTTGTGAAATATGAATCTTCCAAGAAAAATAATACTTCTTTTCAACATATTATGAAATTATATGGTGATAGTTCAGTAGTCTTCTGTCCTTAAACACCTGTATTCAGGGAAACAATTTAAAACCCATGAGGCTTAAACACTTTACAGATACTTAATGGTATTATAACTTAAGGTGTTGACATAATAAATAGCAATCATCTTCCATTTCTAAAGCTGCAGAAAACACTCAACACAGGCATTGCTATAAAAAGAATAGTAAAAAGGAACTGTTGGGGTTTTTTTCCTTTCAAAGTAGAAATTCTGATGTGATAGGTTTCTCCTCAAGGAATGTGTCCCTGCTCATGGCAGCAGGTCTGGAACTGGATGGTCTTTGAGGTTCCTTCCAATTCAAACCGTGCTGTAAAGTAGTAAATAGATATTCTTTAACCTGAATTTATTATGCTTCTATATTTGACATTGTGAATGGCAGAATAGCCTCCAGAGTCAGAATATGTTCTTCAGTATAAATACCATTCCATATGAATACCAATATAAGTATCATAAATACTTCATTCACTCAATGAAAAACACTAAGAAGTCATCCTTGCACTAACAGTGTTAAATTTCTAGATTAATAGAAGGTACAATGGTTGCCAAAGATAGTGGGACAATAATTGAGAGTAACTTGTTAAACGTACACAAAGTTCTAATGGCTATTTCAACCTTCTCCAGATTAACAGTTTATGAAACATTCAACATAAGAACATTTTGGCCTATTGTTAAGGAAATTTCTTATGGACTCAAACTTAACTTTAGAGTAACTTGGTCTCCTGGTTTTTGTTCTTAATAGAAGTGGCATTGACCATGAGCCTAAAATTGTGGGCCATTCTGTCTTGCACTGCAGAATGTGGGGTCAAGGAGAACATAGAGGAGTTGCCACAGTCTGGCTTGTGGTTCCATAGGTGTTTCTGAAGAGTAGGGATTGCTAGGAGCATATCCATGACCTGTTTTGGGGCTGTTGAACTTAACAAGAGTCTGTTCCATATAGAGACCACATGAGCTGTAGGTGACAACTCTGGATAAAGGGGTGCATGCCTGAAAGAAGAGTGGAGTGAGGATAAAACCAGGCTCTTTTTAGTGGAGTCTGGTGCCAGGACAAGAACCAGTAGGCACAAACTGAAGCATAGGAAGTTGTTTGAACATCAGAAAACACTTTTTTACTGGGTGGGTGGCTGAGCAGTAGAAGAGGTTGCCCAGAGAGGTTGTGGAGCCTCCTTCTTGGAGATCCCTTCCTCTTTTATATCAGCTAGTCTTCTCCTCTTGAAAAACAATCTGAAGTGAGAGGTGAAAAAGTTGAAATTAACGGGGTTATAATGTAATTGGAAATTGATGACTTACTTTTTCCAAACACATTTCTATTCTCATTCCAATTGAAAACAATGGTATTGTTACAGAGATTACTGTCTTCTGGTTTATCTGTGTGAGGAATTTAGAGTACAGAACATGAAGGTGTAAGTTCTGAACTAACAGCTATTACCCAGCCACACGTCTCTCATGGATACACTTCTGTATCCATTATCTGCAAGACACTTTGCTTTCGAAGCAAATACAAACATTCCTTGCACAAGATATTTCTTAATGTGCTTTAAGAGAATATGTATAGTGAGGTTGTGAGGAGTATAAGTGAGTTTAAAATCTGTGCTCAAGATTATGGCCTCCCACCTGCCTTGTATAGGTATTTCCTAAGCTTCCTTGCACTTGGTGCACAGTATGATTGTTTACATGGAAAATGTGTTCATTTTGTAAGAATGTTTTCTGTTTCATAAATTCACAAGCTTAACTATTGCATGGTAATTTTCTTGGAGTAGAGAAGACCACAATTTGATTTTATAAAGTTAAATATATATAATCATAAATAGGTATTGCTGAAGTATAGGAGATTCTATTGAACTATAGTTCCGTTGAACTAATTGAAATTAACTGATTTACTCTAATCATATTCTAGTTCATGGAAAAAGAGTCCCTTCTCATAAAGAAGTCTCACAATTCACTAGAATGCTTACTCTCCTTTTTTTCTTTTCCTGAACAGGCAGGAGAAAAACATTATCATCCTACCTGTGCACGATGTGTCAGGTGCAGTCAGATGTTTGCAGAAGGAGAAGAAATGTATCTTCAAGGTAAAACAAACAAACAAAGCAGTCATCGTGGCATCATGGCCCTCTTGCCCATACCTGCTTTCGTGGCTGAGTTGTATTATGTGTATTCTCACTTCATAACTACCAAAAGAAGTGAAGATTGATACATACAGGTTAGGTAAAAGCAAAACCAAAGCAAAAAAATCTCCGTTCCTTCCTCTCCCCTCCCATTGCTTCTTATTCACTATTACTTCTCTCCTAATTTAAATCAATAGCAAGAATTAATCATTGAAAGAAGTAGTAGTAGTTATTTCCAGCAGGTGAAACTACTTGACAGTGAAGTTTATAACATTTTCCTTTTACTAGAAAATGTGGTTTTTCAGCAGTACAAGTGGTCCAGATAAAAGTTAATACACACATAGTACAGTAGCTAAAGCTGCCACTGCAGATCTTTGAACAATTCTGTGCCCATTACCTATTTGCATACAAGGAGAAAATCTCTTGATCCTTACTTAAACTTCCTTCAGTCAGACCTAACTACCCCTGGAAAGTGGAGATGAGGATGCCATGGATCTGAAGACGTTACCAGACATTGGATTAATACCAGAGGCAACCATAAGTTTGGACAGGAGAAATTCACTTCTGTGTCAGAAAATTTTACTGGCAATACTGAAGAATAGCTCTGTAACTTATTCATTAAAAATAATAATAATTTTTAAAAAAATAACACAGATACAAACTAAATCTGCATTTCAGATGTAGTAAAATTTAACTGTACTAAATTTATCAAAGAAAAAAAGGTATGCATAGTTAAATATAGGGTCAATCTCCAGGGGAAATTAAGGCTTTTGCCTACGTCTTTAATTGGCCTTATGTACTAAAAGCAAGATAGAAAAGAGAAACTCAGTAAGATGTGGGAACTGCAAAGTTTTATGTTATCTCAAAATTACATGCTTGCTCAGATCTCTATTACAACTTATGCAATTGCCCACAGTTTTCTTGAAGTGTACTTTGAAGTCATTCTTTAAGCTGGAGAAGTTAGACCTTAAAACGCAACAGTAAGATCTGATTATAATTTAGTAGGTTATTCAAAATGACAATTATATTGTCGCTTTGGTTTACTACAAGAACTAGCTCATTAAAGGACATAATGATCCTTGTTTATGCTCATGTGTTCTTTCTCAAGAGCCAGAGAATGCTGTGGTTCTTCCAATTGCAAAGTAGCTTAGCAGTACTGAAATCCCCCGGGAAATCAGTGCTTTAAAAAAAGATATCAAAGTACGGATTTGTTTCTAGATTTCAAACCCTCAGAAACCCGACTGTAATTAAACTTTTAAGTTCAGTTTATTTTAAGGATGGCTGTTAGTTTTTGTGCTAATTTTTAGTTCAAGTCATTACAAACTATGCTCAAGTCCTTTAATTTGAAACTGTCTTAATCACTTTATTTTCTGATGCATGAAAAATTCCTACCAACTTTTTTTAATACACTTCTTGTATTCTGATGAAGAACAGCTTCCATTAGAAACTGGTGTTTATTCTGTGAAAGATCTGTGATTAGATATTTGGACTGCCTGACCTGATGTGTTAGCTAAAACAGGGTTTTATGAAAACATTCTTCACTCCTTTACTAAACTAATCTGAAGTTACTTAAGGTGTTGTGGACCTTAAAGTCTTCAGTAGTCAGCCAGCAGATGACTTTTGGGTGGAATGTCCCAGGCAGTTTTGTGTGACTACAGATGGCAGTAAATCATTCAAAAAAGTTATCTAATTTCTATTTAAAACCACTGGGAAAATTCTGCTTATGTGACTTCTGGGACAAGTTCTTTCAGTGAATTTGAAGGTGCTATTAAGCCATTTTTTGGTAGTTACATCCTCAGAAAACTTCAAAAACTTAGTAAACTTAATGTATTCAGTTTGAATTTACAGTCTTGTACTGCTTTAGTCTGAGTTCATCTGGATTATTTTTGTGAAACAAATTCTGATGCTCTCCACCTGCCTTCTGGGAACTAGACTTTCTGTTTCTATCTTCTTTCCAAAATCCACTGGTGAAGAAAACTATCAAGCTGCTCTAAAAACAAAACATTTCCTATTGGTGTTCTCCACCCAGTAAAAATATTTAATATTTATGACACAGAAGTTCTCAACTTCCCATTTACTTAGAAAGAACTTACTGTGTACTGATGTTATTTAAGTGTGTGGAAAAATGCTTTATCTTGTGTCATGTCCTATATCAGACCAGCATAAACATAAAAGTTCCTTTTTACTATTAAAATGTACAGATAAATCTTTGTTTTATATAGGAACACACGTTCCATTTCCACTGAACACAATGAGTATCATAGGATCATAATCATAGAATCGCCTAAGTTGAAAAGAACCACAATGATCATTGAGTTTCAACCCCCCTGCCACAGGCAGGGTTGCCAACCAGCAGACCAGGCTGCCCAGACCACATCCATCCTAGCCTTGAATGCCTCCAGCGATGGCGCACCCACAGCCTACTTGGGCAACCTGTTCCAGTGTGACACGTTTTAGTGTTGAATGTATTGAATGGTTCAGCTGTTGACTTTTTTTTTTCTTTGTGACAGATTCAAAACTTCTAAGTTACTCAGTTTCTTTTTCACACTTATGTAGACATATATAAGGGAAGTTCATACCCTTCTCATCAATAGATACACGAAGTATAGAATTGGTTTGTGTATTTTCTTCTTTATCTAGGATGGATATTCCCATGAATTAAGCAGTTCTTTAGTATTTAATTTATATGACACAAGCATGTAGTGCAAGGTCAGTACAATGCAGCATTTTGAGAAAAAGGATTTTCAGCTACTTTTTTAAACGCCGCAGTGCTGTTCCTGGGTGTGAATATGCATAACAAGAGAACTTGGAAGTTCCAATTTCATATAAGGAAATATAAAATTACCATGAAAGGTGGAACTGATTGCACAGAAGTGCTGTGGGTCTCCATCCTTGGAGGTACTCAGAACCCAGCTTAGCAGATCTCTAAGCTGATGCTGGAATGTGACCCTCTGCAAGCAGCAGATTAGGACAGAAGAGCTACAGTGGTCCCATGTAATGTTTCTTACGTTTTGATGTTCATTTTGCATACTGAAAAACATGTATCTTTCTGAAGCACATCTAGTTTTTAAAATGTTTATGTCCAGGCTTACCAGTATGGAGAAGTTGTCAGTTTTAGCTTTGGAAGTATGCATAGAATCGTGACTGAGTGGAATCGGTCAGCATGTTGTATCCTATAAAAAACACTTGTTAGGGAACCAAATTAAGCACAACTTTAAACTTACTCTCCAGGTACATCCATCTGGCATCCAGCTTGTAGACAGGCTGCCAAGACTGAAGAAAAAAACAAGGTAAGTTACATTATTTTTTTACCCGGTATTACTTTGTTGTCATATTAGTTTCAATCTCTTCTTTTTTTCTTTTTTTCTTTTTTTCAGCAGGGGCAGAGGGAAGGGTTTCAAACTTTTACAATACTGAAATTTAAAACTTTAATGACAAAAAATGTAGCAGACTAGAGAAGCACTTTATATTCTGGTTTTACTTATGATTAAAGCTACAGCTTAAGGAGAACCATGAGTTAAGAGTAGTACACATAAGCTGAACAAGCAAAAATGTGGAAATATGAAAAACGAAGAAAAAAATTAATTTTTAACTTCTGATTATGACATGATCAGTGCATGACCTTCTTTTATGTGGTTCTGCACTTAAAAGATCAGAGGACTTTCACTTCATTTGTTTTTACAAGAAAAAAATGAATGCCAAAAACAAAAAACCCACCCTCTCCTTGGAATTTTTATTATTTGCATGTAAAAAATTGGCAAGCCAGCCCCAACTTAATTTAATCTCTGGCTTTGGATACCTCCTTAAGTTGGATGATTTGTGCATCTGTCTTTATTCAAGGGGAAAGGGGGAGTGTTCTGGCAACTTTAACATTAATTACAGGACTAGCAGATGAATAAGCTGCCTGTAGGAAATGAAGAATTAATCTGTAGCTGGGGAAATGATCTCTCTGAAGTGGTGGGACTGAGATGCAGCTATGTCATTTAATACAGAGGCCAACTACGGGGCTTTTCAGCTCTGCTTTTCTCTGATGCTCCAAGTGGTATCCTTGGTATCCTGCTCAAAAAAGCTTTGCTTTGATTCGAGTCTTGAACACAAGTCACATGGACAAGTCAGAGCAGCAGGCAGCAGTTATAAAAAGAGGGTTTACAAATCTAGCGTGTTAGCAAGTGCCACTTGGACTAAATGACAGTTTTGGAAAAATATTGTTTTGGGCTTTACCCTGAAAGATCGTGGCTGTAGTTTTTGTAGCCACGTTCTGGGGAACAATTGCTCGGGTATTCCTTGGCAATCTCTGAATATCAAATAAGTGGCATTTCAGAATAATAAAAAAAAACTTTATTGTCAAAATACTTCATTGTAATAAGTACTGCTGATTTAGTCTAATATTACCATGCAGTATTTCAGGCTTTCTGAGGATTTTATTCTGGCTGAGTACCTGAAATTGCAGGACCAAAACCCAATGTACTTTATGGAAAATGTTGTAGGATTTTTTTTCCTCCTTCAATGATAGACAGTGGATACTGTTGTCCTGGGTTCTCATGTGTAACACATCTCTGCTGAGCACTGGGAGTATGCCCTTTCCTCAGCAGGGGAAGTTGTTTGTACCTGAAAGTCAGTGGGACTTTAGCCTGAGTACAAAAAACAAACAAACAAAAAAACAAACAAACAAAAAAAAAAACTCAAAGAATTTTCTGAAGACTTTTTTTTTTCCCCCCCCCTTTTTTCCTTACTTTGGTGTTTCCTTCTCTTATTTCTTTTTCTGATACTTAGACTCATTAATGGAACAGCCAAGCAAAACAAACAAAAAACAAGAAAGGATGCTGTTTCAAGAGGGTAGTGATAGAATTTCCAGCATACTTAAGTGGTGAAGTTGGGAATGGAATACACCAGTTGATCAGTTTTCTGGTCAGTCTTTGCAGAGTGTTGTTTTTAAAAGTATTCTCTGTATGTTTTTACATAGACATACACACAGCATTTAACTAAAGTAGGTGACAAAAAGAGAAGGAGTAAGTGGCATCACACCCCTAAACTTTGGAGATGGAGTGGAAGGGAGAAGGAAGTTGTGAAAGAGAGTGACAGTGAGAAGAAAAACATTAGGAGAATGGGATTGTAAGCAGAAGAGACAAAGCTGGAAACGACAGAAGAAATCAGAGTAGAATGAGAAGAAATAAGTATTATAAAGAAAAGAAGTGAACAGAAGCAATAGAGTCCAGTGAGATGCAAGTTTTTGTGGCAAAAGACGGAAGGTTATATGCAGTGGGCATAGATTAATGGTGGTAAAAGAGGTAATGGATCATGAAGAGAATACGGAATGTGTGAGATGTAAAATGAGCAGGTTTAAATCACCAGGAATAAAAATGGGACACTTTGTGGGAGTAGCTGAATAGAATAAGAATACCTTTGAAAGATGAGACTCTTCACTTTGATTGCAAAATTAGAAGCTATAATGAATTATAGTTTTTCTTGAAAAGAAAATGGCGCCTCTAAGATGAGGAAAGCCACTGAAATTGCTCTGGGAATTTATTATGCATTATTCAGTATATTCAGACAGGTATGCTATGACTTTTACCTAACTGTTGTTAACTGCTACATATTAAAACACATTCTGCTGATGTGCCTGACAGAAGGAAGCCCTGAGGCTTTGTCTAGGAAGACCTGAGGTTAAACAAAAAAACTGTTATTTGTCCTTAATGGGCTGTGAAACTTTGGAATGGCACTTTGGAACAGGAGTTTTCTTCAGCTTTTTTCTCTACAGCAATGGACCCCCTGTAATGATATCATGAAAAAGAATTATAGATTACATGTGACATCAGTGCATTTGTATATGAACTGCTGAATCATGGCCTGAACCTCTGATTGATCACCTGAGGCGAGCAATGAGTCAGCCACGGGAGCACAGGTGAAGGCAATTCACCTGTGCTGCAGGAAGGGGTGGAGCCTGGCTGCACCTCTCCTAGACCCATTTAAGAGCTGACTGCCAGTAGGGAAGGGTCTCTTCTGGAGATCCCTCCTCTGGAGTTTCACAGTGAGCCCTGGATATGGTTGAGCTTTCTGTCCTCTTTTGTTACAGTAACTACTTAGCTAAGCTCTCTGGTATATTTCATAATTATAACATCTGTGCATTATTGATTATACAACGTTGGTGACACTTTCATGTAATTTACTCAATTTCTGGAAAACTGCAGCATGCTTTTAGCTATGCAGCAAAGGATTTGTGGTTATACCATTTGTGCTGAGTTATCATCTCACTGGGCAGCAACAATTATCTCTCAAATACTGTACTGATATCTTGCCTGCCTCTGATTTTAGCTCCTGGAATTCATGAGCTTGTCCAGAACCTTCTGAAAATAAGAGGAAGAAAATGCCAAAATCCCAGTCACACATTTCAATAAAATAGAAATATTTTTAATATTGATGAGTATCTCCACATATATAGTCTCAGACTAATTTATGCTAAAGGTCTGTGGAAGGGTTGTTATGACTGCTGAGTTTCTTCATTCTGCTAATACAGTACACTGTAGCAATCAAGAATTACTTCTTTTGTATGATTTATGATTTTTTTTTCTTTTAATTATTCCTTCTTGCTATATCATACTTAAAAATTCATGTTTCATGTGAAAACATTTAGCAATTGCAATTAAACAATTTGAACTTTACGATGAACAGTTCACCTTTCTCTGTAGCTATGATTGTATGAAGCAGCCATTCACTCTGTTTGGTAAGGAGTTCTTGTACTAGATACTCGTTTTAAAGTTCTGTGTCATCAAAATTCATAATATATACCATGTTAATGCCTGTCATACACTTCTGAGATAAGACACCTTCACACACATCTTCTAAAAATTAGCTAATATTCCAAGAGAAGACTGAAGTAGTAGGATGCTACCTTGACCTGACAGCTTAATAATGCTGAATCCCTTTTAAGGGTTTGAGCAGTTATAACTTTCACATAAGAAGCATTTGGTGAGGCAGTAAATAAAAATTATTGTGAGCAAATGGCAAAATACATACTTTTTGCAATCAGGAATAGGTTTCTTCAGAAGTGAGAAGTATTTTATGATGAATGAACATCTATGGATAAAACGAGGGGATGAAAACACGGTCTTCTTATTAAGATTTGTTTGAACTTCAGTTATGAGCATCAGATCTGTTGAGTCATTGTTAATATCATTGTGCCTCAAAGCTCTTTTTTTATTTACAACTAATTATATTTTTCATCACAAAAGAATCAACTAAAAAGAAAGCAATATTTGCTGTCACTGGATGATTGAAAACAGAGCAAAACTACCTGCTTTAAAATTAATCTCTTACTGTTAGGGGAAGGAAAGCAAAACTATTGGGTGTCTGAGTCAGTATGTTCTGCAGGATGTCAGGCTGCTATGAGTGAGTGACGCAGTACAGTGATGTGTTCCAGAAGCAGCTACATCAGTTGACATTACAACCATGAAGTAAAAATGTTACAAACAAATCATCTTGTGATCTCGGATTCTCCAAAGCTGCTTTAACATAAACTTTATCTCCAATAGCATCCTAGGGTCACTGTGGAAATCCAGCCCCTCATGAAGGGTAGGGGGAGGAGCAAGTTGTATACGAAATCGTTTTGTGTTTTCAAACTGTCAGTAAGAAGAGGTGTTTTTTCAAGTTTTGGACATACCTGTCCATTTTGAGCTCACTATAACTTGCTATTTTGACTGGTGAAGGTTACATACAAAGAAACGGCTCCCTCTTTTCTCTCTTTTTCTTCTCTGTTTCATATCTCTTCTCCTGCCATAGGAAACAAGGACTTCCTCTGAGAGTATAATTTCGGTACCTGCTTCGAGTACATCGGGTTCCCCAAGCCGTGTGATCTATGTGAGTATTTTGTCTTTACAGCATTTACACTACCAATAGAGTGTGGTTCATACCACAGGAACTAAACTACCACAATACTTTCTAAAAATATATTCTGAGTAAATGCTACAGCCCACAGGTGGATTACAGGCTTAAATTTGAATACTACTTGCCTAAGTCAAGCCCCTGAGCCTGCATCTGATTGCATGTGAGGACACGTGTGTGTGATTGCAGGACTCAGCCCTCAATATTTTCAGTTCTTAAACTCAGAGGATCTTTGGTGTGTTTATGGTCTAATAAATACTAACTCTGGAAAATTCAGAGAGGGTTTAAAAACTGGACAAATATGGTAAAAGCTTACGCTGAGTATATCCCAGTTGTAGTAATTGCTGTAGGTAACATTCATGAGCACTACCGCTTGGTAACTAATATATAGAGACATGTTGCATTCCCAGGACTGTTCTTTGTCCCAGTATCCCTGGGGAAGGTAGGTCATTCTCACTGAATGGTACCTGAGGGAATTGCTAGAGATGTGATTGGCTTTATTATACTAAGATTAAGAGTTTGTATTTATTACACTGAGATGAGCAAAAATTGGCCTTGGAGCCAAGCTTGTCCTCGTTCTTTAAATAAATACTATTTTGAATAAAATAACCCTTTATATATGAGTGAGACTTTGCTGGAAGTATAGGAATTGCCCCTTATCTAAATGGCCATCAGTACTTCTAACTTTTCCTTGCAGTTGAGCTCTGTGTAGATGCATGCTGGAGATTATTCCCAGTTTAAAAAAAAAAAGTCATTGCCACAACTTCTGTGAAAGCAGTTCATTGTGCTAGGGGACTAGTATTATGTAAATGTTTTCTTTGAGCATTTTCTTTTGGTCTCTCTCTCTCCAGACATGTGCCACGTCACTGTTTTTATAAGCATGAGCATTCTTCTAAGGTTTATGTACTTTTAGTAATAGGTGGTAGTGTTTGCCTTAGTGTTTGTGATTACAGCTTTAAATATACTTGTATATAATTGTTTTGGGCACTTTCACGATTGCTTTAGCCAAATACGAATTTATGCTGCCACTGAAAGAAAGGCCCCTCTCACACTTGGTCCTGCCCCTCTCCAGCCATTTTTTTCTTTCTCATCTTTGGTGCTAGTGGGTACACAGAGATATGTTCAGTCAGATTTGAGACTATCTTCAGATGGAAAATAATCTAGAAAATGTTTTTTTGTTTTTTTTTTTCTAATTGTTAGAGAATAACCCAGGAAAAAGACCCAACTGTCTAAAGTTTCTATTGCTAACAAAGATTGAGGTAGGCAGAGCAGGTTGGAAAGCACACACAAGACAGTAACTTTCATGCATGGATTTCTGTCATGAAAATAAATGGTGAAGCTGTACCTCAACAGCTGGTGAGCTCTTTGAAATATTATGTTCAACAAAAGAGCATTTAAAGAGAATGATTAAAGCTCATTTAAACCATGGATTTGTGGTACGTATTCTTTCAGAGGCTTCAAATCTGGGCAGTGTGATGGTTCTGAATGCAGCATTTTGTGGGTGACATGCTTTTGGGTCATGGCATACTGGCCAGCTATGCAATGATTTAGAAAGTATGTTTTGTCTTAACCTGAGTATGGCTCATGCAGGCCATCTACTAAAGCTGTGTATCTTTTTTTTCTTCTGTTGATATCAGTCTGTGTTGACTTTTTGTTCTGAGAGGGCATAGGCTAATGCCCTTTGAAGTTAATGGGAATCTTTTAATTAGCTACAGTGATGGCGAGATTATATCCAGACTGAAATTTCCTCTACTGTAGACATTCCCTGAATCACTGCATACCACTTAATTTTTTTTTTTTCCAGTTAATGTCTAGCTTGTGTCATTAAATAGGGCCTAAATAAAAGTCCTTCTTTACACTCATCTAAAATCCAAGGAAAATTAGGAAGTTCCTTCAATGATGTATGTACCTAACTGGAAGGTTTAGTTTAGGTTATAAAGCTACGCTGTACATGCTTCTACTAGGCATAGAAATTGTGTTACATTTTTATACACAATCATAGTTGCTATTATAAGATTATAAAAGTAAATATTTCAAATGAAAAAGATACTCTAAATTTAGAGCGTGGTTTTAACAGAATCCAGAATACCAGACTATTGAAGCCTCTTAGCTGTACTTTGAGTCTTCTCTAGAGTATTCCACTCAAGTATTTGAAAGTAGGTAAAACAAGTAAAATAAAAAATGCAAGCCGGAGTGTTTAGAAAGCAACTGTATCTCTAAGGTGTTTTTTCATTTAAATTTGGCTGTATTAGGATGTTTAGATGGGAAGAAATTTTCAAGTAGGTTTTATTCCTGATAACTCTAAGTCTTATGGCAGGATCTCACATTGCACCTTGCTACATGGAGAGACAGGGGATAAAACTATCATAATTCACATATTTCCAATTCTGAACTTCTCTGAATTCACTGGAATAATCTCCACAACCTTGGATACCTTTTAAAAATAAACTTACACAGCCTCCTTGGTCTTCCTTATAGGTTACAACACTTCCCAAAGTTTTCCTGGAACAGACCAGACAGACACACTCCTGGTCTTTGAATGACATGTCCTTGCAAAAAAATGTTTCCATTGGCTTCTCAGCAAGAAAGAATTTATTTTCATTAAGGGACTGTTTTGTTGCTCTTTAGTGACTGAAGTAGCTGGAAGAAAAATGAGATCACTGTGTCATCTTTAAGAATCCGATATTTGATTAAAACAAATTTTGTCACTAGCTTTAAAAATATATGGTGGTTCCTATAGTTAAGTGGCTTCCTTAGTTAAGAAAAATCTTCCTCCTTTCCGTGTTGCTTCTGTTTACACGATTCATGCACTGTTTCAGGAAAAGAGAAGAATGAAAGTTGTCATGCTACCTTTCTTCTGCATGATTAGCCTAATGGAAAACTTCCCTAGAAAATCTATTCCACTTCTTATATCATACAAAAAACAAAAACAAAAACAAAACAAAAAAAAAACAAACAAAAACCAACAAAAGAAACCTCACTTCACACATAAATCCTTGATACTTTCATATTTTTTGCACTTGGAAAGCATTATATACAGTTTGACAGCTGATCATACTGAGATTCTCAGAGAACTGTGACATTCAGTCATCATTTTATTGCCAAAAGAAAAAAGAATTGATCATTTGCAAAGCCTGAGGTAGGAACTAGAGAATTACACTGCCATTTTTCCCCTCCATGTGGCTGATTTGTTGTTCTATCTACAAATCCAGTGCATGCTGGATACAGCTTTGGTGCAAGTAAGTATTATCCTAGAGATAATCTGTGAAAATATGGCATTTGATAATGTTACTCTTGGAATAACGATACTAGGAGGAGAATGGGGAGTGAAAGGGCTGGCAGAGAGCCCTCTGTTGGTCGCATAAATCTCATGAAAGGATCTGATTTTTCTTAAGTGGCATGTGTAATCTTCCAACTACTCTACTGCAGTGCAAATCCAACATCTGCTGGCTTTTGACCTATAATTAAGGACTGCTTAGAAATAGTCAGGAAAGGAGGTGAAGTTGTGGGATATAACTGAATGGAAAGAAATTAAAGACCTGACTAATGTTTGTCAGCATCTGGAGAGTAAATATTGGAAATACACATTTGATTATTCATTGCTGCTTATGATAGGGGAGTCCTGCACACCAAAACCACTTTAAAGTGAAGGTTGTTTTGCCTGTGAAAATCTACAGTGTCTTGTAGAATGTCTTCTCCAACGTCTTGTAGAAATCCTACATGTCTCTTTGTGCAGCTAACGATCTGAATATAACCAAGGGAACTGGGACCATGCCGTGCTGCTCCTAATAGTATTAATGTAAGTGACAAATAAAAATAGAAAGCACTGGTATATTAAGAAGAAAGCAACAGAAAAAGTTAGCATTGTGTACTAAATATAAGGTACCTAAATTTGTCCAAATAGGAAAGTAGTTTATTACTATGATGACAACTCTTCTACCTACATATATCTGTCCTTTTCTGATTGCCTCCTGGTCATATTCATTCTTATTCTTACTTCTTTCTTTCCTCCTTTTCATAGGCAAAGCTTGGAGATGAAATTCTTGACTACAGGGATTTGGCTGCTCTTCCTAAAAATAAAGCCATCTATAACATTGACCGCCCAGATATGATCTCCTATTCTCCATATATCAGTTACTCTTCAGATGACAGGCATAGTTACGGGGAGGTACTGAAACATGGGTATTTTTTTTTAATATGAATTTGAGATTTAATGTGCACCATTAAACATTGTTGAACACTCAAATATGCAGAATTAAACATATATGTTTTATAATCTCAATTAATTGACTCATGTCATCCATTCATTTATAAAGTATTTTAGCCTTCCAGAAAATTTTCATTTCACTTTTTAGTTCATGGAAATTAAAGAATTACATTCCGTGATCATTTTTTAAACAGATGATGTGTAATTAAAATATGCTTATCTTTGAAAGGAGTAGTTCTACGTGCACATGGAGAGAAACAAGATCCATTGCTAATAAAACGCAGGAATCAGCAGGAAAGCCAAACAACTTTCATGATTTTTTTTTTTTTTTGAAGTGTACTATTGCTGTTTTGGTAACAAAACAATGTTCAATTCACATGTCCTCATGTCATGCATGTATTTTGAACTATTCATATGCAGAGCTAATGTTAAGCAGTTTGTGCTAATGAAATCTAATTTACGGTAAGCTTATTAATCCTAATTCTGGTTGGGTTTTTTCTTGTGTGTGTGAAACATTCATATGTAACTCCTGTCATACAAGTCAGCCTTCCTACTTTCATCATATCTACCTTTTTTTTTTCCAATTTCTAATTTCTTCTATAATTTGAGATACTTTTTTACAAATTTAACCTTTCAGAAACATTGCATATATTTGTAGGATATATACTATCTAGTATGGAAGTTTTTTTTCTCTGTGTACTTAAATGGATTGCTAGAAATGAATACTAGAAATAATAGCCATGCTACGTATTTATATTTACTCCAGCCCTGCTATCACCAATGCCTTTTATGTTTAGCACTGAAGCCAGCACTATTCTCAGGTAAAGTGCAGCATGTCAGATCTTGCAGACTTGCTTCCAAATCTTCTTTGTTCAGTGCTGAACCACATACCATGAGTATGAAGAGAATTAAGGTTATATCTAGTAAGAGATTTAAATAATATTAAATGGTTACTGAATTCAGTAAAGTGAAAGTTGTTGTCTCTCTCTGAATCTATGTAATATAAACACTTCCTTTCTATGTTTGCATCTGACCTTGGCAGAGTTGCATCTAGACTTGACAGAGGTGCTCGTGCACAGCAACCTTCTGCCCAGCTTCTCTCAAAGTTCAGTCATTACACATGCTGTAAGGCAATAAAAGTTGTAAAACCATCTCACCCACCAAAAATCTGTGCTCCTGCTGGAGAGTTTCCCCCATCTTCCTCTAGAATATCCTTGGCCACTTGCTACTATTCCTCTCCTTTTCCAGAATAAGTGCCCATGTGGCTGAGTTGGGGCTGAGGTTTAGTCTGGAACCCTGGTGTGATCTGACCCCATGCCATCAATTAGAGCATCTTGTTGGAATCCTGTGGCTAGGAAGCTTGGGAATCTCAGCATCACAATTCTAGGAGTGGGATAGAAGGTAGTTTCAGCTACAGTTCTTAAAAAAACAACAACACTTCCTTAAAAAAAAAAAAATGCAGAAAGAGAGCATTGCTGATGTCGCCTGCTACAGGAAGAGTTTATTGGGACAGTTGAGCTCATTGCCCTCTTCAGAATATAAATTTCTTAACAGGCTATAAAGTTGGATTTTTTCCCATGGGACAGGAGGGAAATAGCTTGATTCAGTTGGGAATGATCACCCACAAAAAATTGCCTACAAAACATCTGCTTGCTGGCACTCAAATACCGAAGTGAGGCTCAGGACTGGATGTTCTTTTCAGTACTGGTTGCTGGCATATAGATAGACTCATACATTGCTTAAAATACTTATTATTTACCAGTTATGATTAGGATATGAGACTTAACCTGAACTAACTATTCATGGTCAAAGTATGGACATGATTTAAAGCATAAACAGTATTTCATGATATATTTGCTCTTCCCCCAGTGTTTGCACCACTAGGCCAAAGCGTGCTTATGTATATCTGTTCTGATGGAGGTATTTCTGTCATGTAGACCTCAGTGATATCTTAAAAAAAGAAAAAAATAGTATCTGGTCACCTCCTTTTAAATGCATCGTCTAGTGAACTGGGTTTGGGGCTGCCCTGCTTTCCATCCAACGCAAGTGTGCACACTTTCCTGATGCTCCAAATATTTACATCCTTGATATTGGCATGGTAGAAAATACATATATCTACTGTTTTTCAACTTTCATCATCCTGGCTATACCTGCAGCTATGGTAGTTTCAGTAGATTTGTGCTCAAGTAATCAAGATGAGTATTTAAATTTGAAAGGAAAATTATCAAATTGCAGGATGTTTAATTATAAATGAAATATACAGATATTTCTGTTTCCCTTGAAACCATTAGCTCTGAGCAACAACATTCCAATCCAGATTTTGGAGATGCTTCAGTGTAGATTTAAGTAGGGCTTGTGCCTTATTTAAATGTGAGATTTTTACCATCAGCACTCAGTGATACATGTACAGGCCACAGGATTTTTTAGTAATGATGAAAAGAATTTATATATTGTTCTTTCTTACCTTGTTTAAAAAGAAAGAAAATTACCCTAACTTACTTGACAGGTGTTTTTCCTATCTATATTATGTGTTATACATGGATATTGGTATTTCAAGAGTAGTTCTCACAAGTAACATCATGCATGAATTTGTATCACTAATTTGTTGTGTGTTGCTGTTTGCAGTCACCTCAGTTGCTCTCTCCAACACCTACTGAGGTAATCCCCCGTGCCTTTCTTCGCCTGTTCTGACCCATTTTGTGATGCATAAACCTGGTCACATTGATAACCAGCAGTGTCTGAAATGTGTGTCATCTGCAGTGCATGGGATTTTAGAATTTATGTTTTTGCCATTGTTACTTGTGTTGAATACATGCTCTGCTTCTGCATTGTCATCTGTATGCATCTATCTCCACTGTCACCCATGTTTCAGCTTTCCAAAATAAAGGTTATGTTGTGGTCACTTCTTCAAGCTCTACTGAATAAATTACATTAAGAAACGTGATTTATTTTTACATTTAAAGCTGCCAGCATGAGTTGACTTGAATTAATGCTTGGTATGCTTACTCTTCTTTTTTATTTATTTATTTTTTGTTATTATTCCACAACTAGTTAAAGTATTTATACTATTTGTACACACATACCTGAACTTCGAAGTATATTTTGGTGTATGTTAATGATGAATGCCAGTAATTGTTTCAGGAAGTATCACCTTTTTAGAAGCAGTGAAAGCATTTCATGTAACTCCCCGTGTATGAGATCAATTAAACATCACAGCATCGGTGCACATCTCCCTAATTCCAATTTTATTTATCGCAAAATTTTGGTGGTAGTGAAGAGTTGTAAATTCCTATTGAAGATAATAAATCACGAGCTGTCTCTATGAACATTGGTTAAAAAGAGAATTTAACTAGTCAAATGTAGTTTATTTGAAAATTTGCAAATAAATATATGCTTTATTTAATATCGGATTTCATGAGCTTGACTGAGTATTCTTTACAGAGACCAAAAGTACACAAAAGGTAAGGTCTGAAATAATGTGAAATCTTTGTGCTTAGCAAGATTACAATAATTTGTTTAAATTAGCTATCAGTTAGCTCACTGTAAGGCATTTAGATTCCAGAAGTGGCACTGGTATGGAGACTGGTGCTGCCATTATTCATGTCATATTGACTGTTCTATGTTATCCAGCTTTGCCATGTTTTCTGTCTTTTTCTAAACAGTCTGTGAAAGGATGCTCAGGTGTCATCATCTACAAACTTGTCACTAGTTTTTGAAGGGGTTTATTGGCAAAAATTCACTGTATCGTTCAACTGAGCACTTCCTAGACCATTACATAACACTCACATGATATTTATATGTAATTCCAAGACTTTGAAGAGACATGAGTGTACTGCCAGTTAGTTCTTTTTTGAGCAATTAGAATGGATATTAAATAAAGTTGCTTTAAGTAGAGAGAAACATCTTAAACTCAACATGGAGGAGTTGGTGGCACAGTGCCTATAGAATTCTGCATGCTTGGGAATGTACTAGTTGCTCTCCTTTTGTTTTTTTTTTTTATTATTTGTTTTCTGATATGGATATTTAAGCAGTAATACTATTTACCAATATGTGAAACTGATTTTCCATTTTTGAAAATGCAGTCAGTTAGTCTGGAGTGATGTGGAAGGGAAAAAGTACACTTCAGCCAAAGGAGAGAATCTGATGAGTGAAATGGGAGGACATTATACATCTTTGGAGTCAAAGATAATCCCAAAGCAGTCAAATGGGAAGCTGCAAGCAAGAAGAATCTAACGATGAATGGATAGATATAATTAAGTTGCCCTGATAGGAATCTGGGAGATGATGATGGGGCGAGCTAGGACCTGCTGTGTGCTTAAATGATGAATGATCCAGTGGGAGTTAAAGATGCCTGAAGATTTCCTAAGCCACCTGCCATGGGATAGCATGTTCTTCACTCACTCCTACTGGAACAGGAGGGGGTAGTATTTTTCAGAACCAGACTTTCCATAAGGGAGTATCTGTAGGTTACATTGATTTAAGTTAACTCCAGCCATTTCTTGCCTGTCACTGGAAAGAAAATTGAATTTGCTTTTGTAGTTAGTTTACAGAAAATCATTTCCTTATCTAATTCATTCAGTAATGTTTTTACTTTTAATAAGACGCTATGTGCAAATTGGAGTTTTAATTTAACTGTGAAGAGTGAGACATTTAGAATGGATGTACATTTTTTGAAGTCAAAGCTTTCATGGAAAATAAGTTGTGTGACTTGCATTGCACAGTGCTGCAGAATTAATTCTTAATACAATTTATATGAGTGGTCATTAGAGGTTAACTAGCTAATAATTACAATGTTTCGCTTGTAGTAGTGTGTGCTGGGCAATTTATACAGCAGTCAGGTTAGCTTCTGTGATGTAGTCAAGCTAGTGAATGCTGATTTTGTGATGTCTATAACCTTACACTGTACTGTGCAGCCATCTGTATAAGGACAAAGTAACCATAATACTGCAATGCTAACCTGATCTCATCTTTCACCTAACCAAGGATGTTAAATCATTACAGAAGATCAAATTGAGTGGCAAATTATACTGTCCTGAAACAGTAATTCTACAGTGTTCTTTACAAATAATGCTGTCATTTTCAATTCATGTATGCATTGACTTTCCTGCGAGTGTAGCCATTCTGTGAAACCTGGCAGTTCCAGAACTCCTTCAGTCACACTGCAGTTGAGCTGCAAAGCCGCTTTGCTTCGTTGGGATTGCATGGAGCATTACAACAGCATCAAGTTCCTTCTTCACTGCACAGAAATGTCTGAAGTTCTAGCTGATTTGAAAGTGTTTTCTCTCCCCTAATGACGTATTTCTTCTCTTCCTCTCAGGGTGACCAAGATGACAGATCCTTCAAACAGTACAGGACATCAAGTCCTAGCTCTGCTGGCTCACTGGGTTATGGTCGCTACACTCCAACATCCCATTCTCCTCAGCATTATAGTAGGCCAGGTAACTGAGAACCAGCATTATTTGTTCTATAGATTTTTCTTCTACTTTGTCTTAGTTTTTAGATAGGACAGAAACTCCAGAAACAGAGTTTTAGGTAGAGTAGAAGTTCATTACAATGTGCTGTTTACTGTGAACAGATAGTCTGATGGGTAGGAAGGAAAAAATTATTCAGGTATGAGCATCTAGAAAAAGAAAATAGGCACCTGGAAAGCTTGATTTTTATGTATCTGTAAACAGAAGATATGAGAGACTTAATCCTTGTGCCTAGAAGTACATATGCAATCCACAGCTTTTCATGGTACAGTGTGATAGCAGCAAAAGCACACAAAGCCAGGAGAGTGCTCAGGTAATTTTGTGTCTCTTCTTGTACTCCAGGATTATGGTCCGTCATGACTCTCCTCCCCACAGTGAGGAGCTGGAAAACTAAGCAGGAGCTCTAATGACTATTTTTTCACTTTCAGGTTGCTTCAGATGTGAAGCTTATAGCAGTGTTTAGTATAGCTTGGATGTTTTTATTACACAGAGAGGAAAGATACAACCCTTTTGATCTTTGCATGAGGCCCCTATACAGAGGCCCATTCTTATCTGGACATTTTGAGGAATTTTCTCCTTAGAATAATCAACTAATTTGCTCAAAAGTCAGTCTAATTTTTTTTACCACTCCATCATCTGGGCTGACACAGAATATTCAGAAATTTTCTATTATTTTCTCTTTTAATTTTATTGGAGCTATATTGTAATTATAAACTAGTTTGGAAAATTTTGAATCATTAACTTTCCAGTGGAAATGTAAATTGTATGGGTATCAGAAACAGTTGTCACAGAAATTGGTTGTACTGTGTCAAGTCTTCGGCAAACAGAAATAAGAGTGAGTATCAAAGATTTATTAGAAACAGGGAAGATTGGTCTCTGCTGAAGGTCTGGCAGCTGTGTCATGCCTAAGCTTAGCTGCAAACTATTATAGGAAGGAGCAAAGATGAAAGAAATTCCAAATAAAGTGTAAAGCCATATCATTTCGCTGAAATGATATGATTTAGAGGAAAGTCACACTAACTGCTACTTATAATAGTTGCCATTATACCTCCAAATGTTATCAGAACATTATTACAACAAAGTGAAGACATAAAATTGACTTCTGAGAATGTTTTTCAAAGAACTTAATCAGATGTCTAACTTTCAGAGCGGAGATAACTTCAGGATGTTTCTTCAAGTGCTTAAATTAGCCATGTGCTTGAGTGTTCTGGTACATTGTAGACTAAATCCTACCAGTGTACAACAATGGCATTGAGAACTGGACCCACTTGTAAAAGGGTTCCGATCTAAGGAAAGGCTCTCCCCATTTCATTTCATTAGATCCATTATGAGCATATATCATTCCCTCTTGCAGCTTTGAAATATGCAGAATTTCCCTCAGAGCAGAAATGCTCTTTGTGGTGCCTTTTCTGGAATATTTTCTGATGCGTTACATTGTATTAGCATTTTGTGCAATAACTTCTGAAATCCTGTGTCTATTGGCCAACACACAGTATGGCCACTGTGATGTTTTTAGACACAACAAGAAAAAGATCGTATATTAAACAAAAACTATGTGTTCTCTAAGCATCAGGAGGAAAATGTTCCTGAAAAAGAAGGATGGCATTGTAATTTGTGGCTTTCAGTAAGTGAACTAAATAGTTTATTTTCACTTACTCTCTGTTGCCCCCAGCTGGTACTCAGAGTCTTGGTACCAGTAGCTGCATCTCCCTGCCCCAACACCCAAGCCCTACATCTACATTCAGACATCATTACATCCCTTTCTTCAAAGGTAAGGTCCAGGAATGCAAAACCGTGCTGTGATACTGTAGACTTATTCAGATGTGTTTCACTTTTTTGTCTGTGCAAGCATGGCTTCCACTTGGATAAAATTTGTCTTAATTTTGTGCAAGTGCTTTTTGATGTACTGTGTAAGTTTCAAGAACTGAGTGGGTCTGAATTTATTATTATGTTTTATTTTGGCTTTTTTTTCAGTGAGTGTTAAGTGTATTTTGAAGGGGTGGAGGGAAGGAATTAGATTTTGTAATGAAAATGAGGGAGGGAAATAATTTTAAATCTTGTTTACTCTAAAAAGTATAATGTTTACCTGTACCTGATTTTAGAAACACCAAACAAATAATAAACTTATACATTGATCCAGTATCGGATCATCAGTTATCTAACCTTATAATTTTCATGTAGGGATTATCTTTATCATTTTCAGCATTACCAGAAACCTTGCCATATAAAGTTTGTTAAATCAATATGGCTGCACTGATGAGCAAATAGTCTGTGCCACATACTGTAAAGCAGAGTAACTGAGCCTAGTCTCCTAGTCAATTTTTTTTTTCCCCCCATAGATATTAACTGTTAATAGCTTCCATGTTGCAAACAGGAGACAGTTCTGAGGAATACCAAGAACCTTTCAGGCAAAGGCTGTTAATTTTTTTTATTTTTTTAATTTTTTTTAGTTAGCTATGTAAGTAGAGGAAAGAAAAGTTATTAACTACCATCTCTCCAGGAACAATACAATTGGGGAGGAGACATGAATGGCAGACATTTTCAGTGCCTGAAAATGCCTGATTCCTTTGTACCACTTGATTTAATAAAGCAAAACTATTCTTTTTGCTGTTGTAACCATTATAGAAAAGGAAGTGACCTCTTCAGGAACCGGACTTACAAACAGATCTAAAATATAAACTCAAATGAATTGCAGATGTTCATTGCCTTTGCAGAAAATGATTAGGCTCCAATGTATCCAGAAACAGTTCTGTTCAAAGTCAGCTCAATTTCACCACTGCGACAGAATCAGGGTTGGGTTGCTCCAAATGAGATCCCCGGGAGAAAATTCTGGAGGGAAAAGCTGATGAGATTAATCCTGTTGTTAACATTTCAAAGTCCACCTGTGAAACGTCTTCCCATACCCCCCAAACCCTCACTCACACCCACATTTTTTGGAAGGCTGTCTCACGTACTGTTATTCCCTGAGTCACAGCCTGAACAATTATTTTTTTTGCTGTGTCCCTTAAATTTGGGCAGTCTTATCCAACCTGATGTACTGAGTAAGAAAACCTCTTCTGCGTGCTATGTTGCCTGATTTCACTGAACTGAAAGCTGTTATTCAGAAGCCCACTTGCAGTTGCTTAGCAGCATTCTTGCTAAAATGAGTTTCTTTTCAGTGCTACCTGCTGTTGCTTAGAGCAGCAGCAATTACTTATTGTTGCTCTTTGGAGGAAGAAATCCTCAAGTGCCAGCTGTTTCTCCCCATGCATTTATTAACAGTGATCAAAATTTTCATATTTTGTAATTCTGCAACAGTTTTTATCAAGGAGCTAAAATATGTTGCAAGCAGTAACTTGTAATGCTTCACAGCACTCTTATCACATAGGCAGATACGTTTATAATCCTCATTTATAGGTAATTGGTAATTCTGAGCCCTGGAGAGGTATGTATTAACCACTACTTTACACTGAGTTAATGTCTCATCCCAAAAAGTGTCACAGAATCATATCATAGAATCATAGAATGGCCAGGGTTGAAAAGCACCATAATGATCATCTAGTTTCAACCCCCTGCTATGTGCAGGGTCGCCAACCAGTAGACCAGTGTCATAAGATTCTCTTCAAGTTCAATTCCTCTTCAAGTTCTCTGAATTCTTTTCACTAAGCTAAAGACTCTTTTTTCCTTACCTTGGTAAGTTTTTCAAAGATTAACGTAATTTTTTTTTCTTTTCAAAGCGGTTGATGTGGGAAGAGCAGAGTCATAGGAACCATTTCTTTGTTTTTAGACCGAGGTGAATGTTGCTACTTCTGTTTTTAAAAAATGAAATCACACTCAAAAAAAAAACACAAAAAAAAACAAAAAAAACAACTCTTATTAAATCCAAAAATACTGCACTGGTTTATAATGCTAGAAAAAATCTTTGTAAAACTAGCTTTCCACAATAATGATAAAATATGTATTTAAACTTCTGGTAGAAATTTTGCTACTCCAACGAAAAAATGCCAGAATCTTTCTTTTGATTTCACTGAGTTTGTATCATATTCTTCCTGAGAAAGGGCACAGTTCATCATTTTTCATAATAAGTAATATAACTATGTTTCTGTTTTTAGTTCCATACACTGTAATTTAGTTCCCAAGAAACAACATAATAGGATATTACTAGCTATTCTTTATTGTGCAGATAAAATATTTGGTTGTGCCCTTTTAAGGTCTTTTGTCTTCAAAATGTCTTTAACAGCTTTTTATCAAGAGAATCATGATATGTGATCTCCAGAATAGCTGCATGTGGTGTAATTCTTCCTCTGAGGTGATGGAGTCAGAGACTGTAAAGTCAGCTTCCATTTATTTGGCTTTGAAGTCCTGAGGAGAGTTAGTCACTGGACTTCAAAAAGCTTTGTCTCGCTTAATATTCCATGTGCAAACAGATAGTAAAGGATCCAGTTTCAGGAGTAATCTCTGACATCTTTATGAGGCCAATGCTCTTTATTGTTCAAATCCAAGTCAGGGAATGTAGACAGCTCTTACTGCAATTTCTTATCAAATTTCCCATCCTTTCAGATAAAGAAAAGCCAACAAGGAAGGAGGTATAAACAGTGTTACACTTTTCCTCCCAGTCCCTTGAGAAGTATGGAAAGGGAGCATGGTTTGAGCTCTGGTCAGTTGGCTGTACACACACAAGGTTCAAAGAGCAGGCTATCCTGTCAGTAGCCAAAAGACACAAGAAGGACTTTGTGGTTGATGCTGAAGTTCAAAGTAAACTTTTCCAGATTCTTTCCAAGTTAAACAAAATTCAGGGAAGAGTTTGTGGTTCTGAGTTTTTGCCCTGCACTGACCAGGAGATCGGATCATATCCTGCAGCTGTTTGTGGCAGAAGACAAAAACAACAATCTGAAACATTGCTCTCTTCATTCACTTTATTTTATCAGAGACCTTATTTGAGGTTCTTCAGTGTATACCAGGGGACCCCTGAAAGAAACAGATTCTTGATGGAGCCTTATTTTAGAGATTTACTGTAGGCTAGATTAAGTGTCTATCTGGAGTTCCTACATGTGAAAGTTCTACACAGCTCTTCCATTTACTTTTTTATTAAATACTTTTGTATGCAAAAAGTGAACTACAGCTACTCTGTGTGTTTCTCCAGATCAGTGGCAAAAATTTAAATATAATTTAAATGTGCATCAGCTTGTAGAAGTGGACTGTTAGAAGAACCTTTTCCCTCATTTCAGCCATAATTCTTCCCTTGTGAGCAAGTGATAGCTCTGCAAACTACACAGGTGATGCTTGCATAGAGAAGTTTGCAGACTTGTTATCATCTGGTTTGCATTTGCTTCCCGTTTGCTTGCAAGTTTATTCATCCTAATTGATGTTTCCTCTTGGGACCCTGAATGTGCTACTGATATTCGATCCCTGAAGAACAATTCTATGGGAGTGCAATACTAGCACCTTGGGATTGTTGCTCAAGGAGGTGGTTATTCATGCAGTTAATATGTTTTTAATATTATGCTAATTTTTAAGTAAATGAGGAATAAATACACTGTGAAAGTCACTTGAAAACTTTATTTTTCTTTTTAAATTAAAAAAAATAATAGTAACATAATTGTGGGATGAATGACATAAGATTTTTAAGGTTTTTATTGGAGTTGTCAGGAACTTTACTTAAGTAAGTAAAAACTACTATTCTTTGTATTCTAACTTGGAGTGGAGACTTCTGCTTAGTAGGGATGGCCAAGCATATGAGCAGCAAGCAGCAAAGAAGGAATTAATAAATGTGCAGTGAAAATCTGTCAACACTGCTTTCCTTCCAAGAGTAAAGCAGGAATCAAGAAACTGAATAACCATCTGGTTCCTTGTCTGAGGACAACCTGACTGCAGAATGGTGGTGGTTTACCAGAATTTTAGTAATTCCATAATTCTTCCCTTACTTTTCGGAAGGACCATAGGCCATCATCTTCCACATTTGCGATTTCAATTTCTCGGCTGCTCTGATTATATTTTTTTCCAATCAGAAATTGCTGTTCCTGTGTATGCAGTGCTAAAGGCTGAGTGGCTTTGATTTTAATTTTTTTACCGACTGTGAAAATACCTGACACAAAATTTAGAGCTGATCTGTTAGTGCATTGTCATGATCTCATCTGGCCTGCTTCTCCCCCTGAACTCAGTGGCTCTGCATTATTGATTTCAGTGGAATATGTCCAGGCTGTTCTTGGTGACAGATCATTGACCATACATCCACTGCTTGTAAACAGAGACCTGGCAAGGGTTCAGCAGACACCCACTCCATAGGCATAGCCTAGATTGCTATGGTAATCCAGTAGTTTTATGGTATGTAACTTCCCCTTTCTGATGGCAGAACTCTGTTACAAATCTAGCTCTCTGAGCTGCTGCACTTCCTTTCCCCCATGAAAACTTGCTATAATTTTACCATTAGTGTCCATTAAATTTGTGCTCCATCTACACTAAAACAATAACACCAAATTAACAACTGTTTCATGTTAAAATAAATGTCACGTTTGGCTTCCAGTTGCTTAACAGTGCTGTAAATTAACTGGATTTTACAAGTCCCAAAAAAGTAGAGCTTTACTTTTTTGTTTGCTGAGCAGCACTATAATGCCATAGAGTGTACTTTGGGGAAATAAACTAAGAGGAAATGAATGGCACCTAGGGAACATTTGACAAAACAAGTGAAAAAATGTATGCTGATCAATATTGTACATATCTTCAAATTTTGTCAAGTGACTATGGCATTATAGATCCATGACTTGATAATCCAACTTTGTTTGCATAAATATAAAATGCCTTGGCATGTTACCTGTGGGGAAAGTTTGTGATCAAGGACCAGATTTCAGCATCTATTTTTGTTACTGATATATGCAGGAGCATTTTATGTAACCATAACTTCTGTTTTTTCAGTCTAGTCCTGCTTTGAGATATTTTAAATACTACTGAATTATTTCATTACTAGTTTTAAGGACAGGCTATGAACCATAGCATTAAAGTTTTCAAAAACTTGTAAGGCTATGCAAAACATATTACAAGACTGTGGATGTGCTTATCTGTTTGTTTTGTTCATGACAGTGTTTTTGAAAGAGGAGCTTTAGTTTCAAAGACTGGATGCAAGGCTGCAGTTTAATCTGATATTATCTATCAGATATTCATTGTTTAGATGTTTGGCAATTGAGCCAAAATGTTGTACTGAAAAATAATGAGTTTCATACTTATTTAAAACTGTTGGATTAACAAGTCATTCTGAACAAGCCTTTATGCTTGAAATACTCTACTTTGCTTTCCATTTTTTTTCTTGTATCTGCTTTCTTTGCTCTTCCCCTTGGAGGCAGTGAAAGTGGTCGGAGCACTCCAAGCTTATCCATGTACTCAGACAGCAAATCTTCACCTTCTGTCTATCAGCAGGCTCCTAGGCATTTCCATATTCCAGGTAGGCATTCACTGCCTAGCGTTTGATCTTCAATTGCTGGCACGTGTTTGTTCTGTTCTAAATGAATTTGCTTTTTGTTTGGTTGTTTTTTTGCACTGATTTGTGAACTTAGATCTGCAAGAGAAGAAAACTATTCATGAGTGAAATCTGTTGACTGTTAAGTTTGGTCTCAGAAATAAAGGAGTTAGAGTGCTGCATGTTTACATATATAAAAAAATTGCATTAGATAGCACGTTATTAAGCCTCCAAGATACAATTATTTATACTGCCAACGCTGCATAGGTTTTGTTGTTTTTTTTTTTTAATTAATCTTTTCTTTATTCATCCACTTTTTGAATTAGAGAATCATGTTAATGTAGACATTGAAAACTGCAAGATTTTGGGCCCCATGAAACTGACAGTGACTGTCTTTGTACACACACTGTTTTCAAGTTCACATTCAGTTACAAGCATTCCAAATTTATATCCACACTGCCTACTTTTTGACTGCACAGAACATCTACCTGCCTATTGGAATTTTACTTTTTAAATTATGTTTGGCTTCTGGGATTAGTGTTTCTATGAGCACACTGTGATTGGGAATTGAATCTGCTCAAGTCTGTAGTACTAAGTATTTCTAACATGGGAATGATACAGGAACACTGGACTGTTGTCCTAGGGGCTTTCCAAAAGTTTCTGGAAGGCCAGGTCAGCTATACAACTCAACATATGGACATGATACGAAATTCATACAAGAATATTAGGCATTTGTAGTATAAACATCTATATTTGATTGTGTACTTCCATTATAATTAATGGAGGAAAAGTTCCTTTTCAATTGTGACTGTTACAGTAGTCTGTTCTACAATTACATTAATTTTCTTTTAAATAGTAACAAGTATAACCAGTTTATCTTTGTTTTCTAAGAAGTATATATTGGTTGTGCAGCATTCAAAGCATCTGAAAGCATTTTGAGGGAGATAAGAGTGGTTCATATAATTTAGATTGGCATAGACTACCTAAATATTTTAAATATATAAATATAATGGGTAAATCTTCACTCTCACATAATAACCATTGAAAGACAAATCAGTGATGTAATCTTCTGTTGTCTTTCCTCAAGTGTTTGCATTTTAGTGTTTTTGAGAAGAGATGAGACCAGCATAGTCTGAACTGCTTGCTTACTCTTTTATTCTTTCCTTTCTCTTTCCTCTTCCTCAGACACTGGCGTAAAAGATAACATCTATAGGAAACCTCCTATCTACAAACAGCATGGTACAGTCTGCTTTTCTCTCTTGCAGTTTCTCTACATATATTTGTAAAGAAATGCGTATTGCTTGTGATTGTTTGCTGTAATCTTTCCATTTCATTATCTCAAAATCCTCATAATCTAAAATAGAAAAAAAGCTAGATAAAAATGACATAGTATTTTGTATAACATGATATCCAAAGATTCTGTAAATTCTCTAAAACTAGAATTACGATATTTTGACTTGACTTTGTAATTTAGAGGAGATATTTACTTAAAAGCAGTTTTCTCATATATGGAAAGAAATAAAATACGTATATATAGGAAGTTGCTCTCCTATATTCACACCATGCCTTGGAGTGTCCAGTTTTTTGCAAGTAATTCTGACTTCTATTTCGCTGGAGAAACAATGTTTATTGATAACTGATATACACCATAGAGTCATAGAATATCCTGGGTTGGAAGGGATCCACAAGGAGCATTGAGTCCAACTTCTAAATAAAATATCTACTTATCTTCAAGCTTCATATTACCAGGATATAGTATTACGATCTAATCTAATCACACTGTGACAGTTAGAAATGAATCTAGTAGATGATAATGGTGGCAGAATATGATTGGAAAACCTTTGGTAGACCCAGCAAAAAGGCACTTTGTTGATGAAAGCAAGATAGAAGTTGTGCCATTCTTCCTGACAATAGCAGGTCTCTATTGGATCGATCCTGTCATCTCCACCAGCACCTTCCCACATTGTATGCAAGAGTAAGAAAGCCTCACATATTTGTTCTCACATACTCTAACTGATACTTGAAAGCTTTCCGTGAGCGAAGGGTTAGGAAACTGCAGATACATCGCTGGCCTCGTTAGAACAAGGAAAATATATTTAAAACATTTTCCTGTTGTGGTTAACAGAGGGCTGATTTTAAAGTACTTGATTACCATAGTCAAAAATAAGCTTTTTTTATGTTGTTAATTTTTTAATATTATTTGTCATGGAAAATGGCACTTCTGTTTTGATTGAAGTTCTAGTTTGGTTCCAATAGAGTAGGAGTAGAAAGAATATGGAGAAATGATATGGGGGAGTCAGCCTGCAGACATTTATTGCAACCAAAACCTTTCATGCTCAAGTAATTGCACATTCAAGTCATCAATGTTTAGATAACCTCTGTGGTTGTTCTGGGTGTGGTTTGAGCAAAGTCAGACTTGATGATGTTTCAGTGCACTTTAGATAGATTTTTTTCTGCTCACAGTATCCTAATCTTGGTCATACTAATGTTACCTCCAAGGGAAAAATCTATCATCTGTTTGTTTTAATGCTTGATGTCATGCTATCCACAAAACAGCCTGCCCAACCTCTAATTCCTTCTCTTTAGATACATAAATCATTTGTGGTAAGTTCTTGAGCTGAGCAAAAAAAATAAAATAAAAAGTCTGACAAAGGAAAACACTGAATATTACAGTGATGTTTGGAAAGAGTGAAGGCAAAGTTACAAAGTAAGTGTCAGAACTTGATGTGATGTAAATCAGCATAGTTGCAGCAACTGTTACAAGCTAATTATATGGCCGTGATCTCCTACGTTCTGGCTGTTGTTTAATTTTACTGATATTTTTGGTTTGTGAAGTTTCTAAACAGCAGCTTTTTTTTTTTTTTTTTCCAAGCCAAGTATTTTATGTAAGATAGTGAGATATGCAGTTAAGAACTGCCAGCAGATGTTGTATAAATCTTTCTGCTAAAGCATGAACACATGAGCAACTGATGAGTCAGCTCCTCAAGCTAAAGGGACACTGAGCCAGTGCATGCTGAAAGGGAGCCAGGGAACATTCCTTTGTTGAAGAGACCAAGTTTGAATAAACAAGTACAAAAATGTTCTTTAAAACAAAAAGTGCACGGAGCTTTTCCAAGACATTTGGCTTTGAACAGTTTCAGTTACAGCAGTGCCCAACAGATTTGCTACAGCTTCTGTGTTTCTATTTTAAACACTAAACTTCAGAATGAAAAAAATGTGGTGGAAAAGTGGCTCAGAGGAGATCAGATGAGAGCTGGAATCAGAAAGTAAAGTGTACCACAGCCAGCATGGACATCCATCTGTGTGCATTGATATTTTCGAAACATCTGAACAGAGTTCAAAGTTAATAATAACAATAAGAGGTTTGTTCTGCAACAATATTAGCACTGAACCATATGAAAGATAAAGTTCGCACTGGGACTCACAGCAGAACCCAGTATCTCTTGTACCTGTGAAGCTAGAGCTCAGCACTGATGAAATTCAGGCTGCATGGATTTATTTGCTGTAAAGTATTGCATGAAGCAGTCAGGAAGCTGAGAAGAGCAGGCCTTGCAGGGTCCTGTTGATTTTTGTTGGAATCCTCTAGATCTCTATGTAAAACCTTGGTGCCCTGCTGTCTTGAAGTCATTTGATCTCATGAGCCCATAGAACATACAGAGTCTCTGAAAAACATTTTGATCTCAATTTGTGTTTTCTTTTCTTCTTTAAAATAGCATTGTCTTTTATAAAAACAATTTGCAAAAAAGCATCCAGTTCTCTACATGAGTCTCTGAGATCCACATAAATAACCTGGGTGCACCCAGAGTGTCAGAAAACCAAGTCTAAGACCTTCTTGCAATATAGAAACTTTAATTTTTCCTTTTTGCTTTTTTGTTTGTCACATATGTCACAGGTTCGAATTTCTACTATTTCTTTCTCAAAAAAGCAACTTGCCATCTGAAAAAAAAAAAAAAAGAAAAGAAAAAAAGCCCACGAACAAGTTGCCCTGGTCAGGATGCCATTAGCTAACTATGAAAACTCTGAATTTTTTCATAATACTTTATTTTATGACTCAGCTTTGTTTTGCCACATTACACTGTGGAAAAAAAGAAAAAACAAAACTTCTGCGTATAAAGATTTCTCTCCTCCAATAGATTTTTACAAAGTGAAAAATGAAAATTTTCCATTCTTAAAGTATCACCTTCTTGACAGTACCAGTGAAGGGTCTAGATGTGAGCTGCATAGTGTGAAAGAGAAGAATATTGAATTGCTGATGGTGGTGGCCTTTCTCCTGCGTTGGATGCAGGGAAGATCCTCAGCAGACTTGCTAGCTGGAAAAATGGAGAGTTGTTCCCAGGTAGCTGGGAGTGTTGTAGCACTGTCTTTGAGCAGTCTAATATTATCATACTTACCTTAATTATTAATAAATATATTTTTCTGGCTATGTTGTGGTTCATGGGGCTCTTGTGTTACCTTTGAACTCAGATATTGCAGACAATCCTCTTGTTATAACCTCGCATGGATTTAAAATTATGCTACGTCATTGCATTGCTCCAGTTGTTTTACTACACTCAACAGCTTCAAGTGATATAAAGGCAAGAGGCATTTAGATTTTGGGAACTTATCTGAAATAGTCTGAAATTTGTCAAAAAACTTTCTGTAAAATTCTATCTGAAGTGTAAATCAGTCTCTGGTATGATACTTTGGTAAAGAAAAGCTTAGGAAAAAACACATTTAGTGTTTGGAGACTATCCTGTAACTTTTAGGTTTTCAGTGCTGAGATTTTCTCCTCAGGAAGGTGGAAGGTCACAATGAAACAACAGGTAAGTATTTTCTTTTATCAGAGGCTCTTGAAGAGAGAATATAGGTGAGAAACAGAATTGTGAATTTTAGAGACCTCCTTTGCTTTGTCTGACACTTGATGCAGCTCAGTGGGGCTCAGCAGCAGCTCATCCTTACCTGCTGTCCTTCACTCTCAGTGTACTGACACAACCTTTCTTGCAGTGTCATGAAGAGGTAATGCCAAATTTGCACCTATCTTTTTCACCATCATTGTTTGTCTTACTGAAGAAAGTGGAAGGCCCAGATGTGCAGACCACCAAATAGCTAAATAACCACATGTACTTTCTTAATCATGGTAACAAAGAAGAATGGAGCCACGATTTACTCCTGAATCTGTCCCTAACTTGCAATCTTGACTTTTTACCACCTGCCATTCCCTAAAAGTAACTTCTTCCTAAAAATGATAGCTTAAAAATTCAGCAAGAGTGGATTTTCTGCATTTACTACACGCCTATAGTATTAGTATTCCCATTATCTTTTCCAAATATTAAGCAATTCTGTGACACCATAGCTCTACAGATCCAATTTCTGCCCAACTTCAAGTTTTTTTATTGCTTTTTTTCTCATTTTGAAAATATGTAGAATGTGAAGACAGTCAAAACAAAAAACAAAAATGATCTATCAGTTTTAATTTTAAAAAATTTAATCTTTCAGCACTAAGAAGATCAGAAGGGGAGGATGGAAGTCTGGATCAGGACAACAAGAAGGTAATAACCAGAAAGAACAAAAGGTTGTTTGTTTTTCTTCAGGCAGTTCTTTTATAAAACATGGTTATGTTTCAAGGTATTACTTAATATATCTGAAATGAATCTTACTGATTTTAGGTCTTTCCAAAAGATGATTTCATATCTGTTAAACATAATCTCTCTTCCAGAGTGTTCAAAATCTGCATTTCATGGTAAAGAAAGCAGTAGCAATAAATTCAAGGATTTTAATTGAATCTCAGTGCATATATTGGTGAATGTGTTCACGTATAATGGTGTGCATTAACACACAAGAAAAATGTTATAATGGGTTGATGATACAAGGAAGACATAACAAATCTGAAATGAGGCAGAGTGGGCAACATGATTAACAGAGAAACTATCCTCAGCCCAGATGGAAGTTAAAAGTTTTCAGTAACTGTGGGGCTGTGACCATTGGTGCAGGCTGTACTGAGCATAAACATAGAAGCTAGCAAGTGATGTAGGACATGAGTTCAATCTGGCTCCTATAACAGGCTTTTATTCTCTTCAGCTGAAGACCAGTTGGCTTATTCTGAAGGGGGATATGGACACCAGAACTAATTCCCCAGATTCAGATACCCGATCCCTGTCTCTTACTCCTGGAACTGACAGAGAAAACTTCCAGAGAGCACAGGAGGGCACTGCCATGTACTCCCGTGAGTACTGCATGCTGGGCAGCTGGATATGGCCAACAGGGGTGGGGCAGCGGGAGGTGGCTGTAGGCTGTTCCTGGTTTGCTTTATTCCTTATTTCTCTGTCATAATGACATATATTTGTTTAGCTATGGCTTGCAAGTGGTCAGCATCTTCAAATTTCAATGTTGGAAATATTTGTAGAGTTCTCCTGATGAAAGAAGGACCATTGCTTGCATAAAGATATCGTATACCCCTGGAGAGGAAAATTTCCTTTACAGCAAAATCCTGCCCCTCACGAATATATAACGGCACCTATGTATATGCTAATTCTTTTCAACAAACAGGGCAGTAGTATCAGGAAGATTCTATCAAGGATTAATTTGCATTTTGTATATTAGTAGAGCCATTTTTTCAATATCACGATAAAGTGTAAGGAGCACTTGCTCCAGACTAATTTAGAATAGGAGTTTTTATATCTTTTGTAGTCACAGCTGTAAGCTGACAGAAGCTTTCCAGATATTGAGTAACCAGGTGAAATAATGGGAAGATTTTGTTTCTGAAATCTGGTCTGAAGACCACAAAAAAATCAAAAACAAACAAAAAAAACACAAAACATTCTACATGTTTCTTTCCTCTGCATTTCAGCAGGACATGAGATGTAGAAAATGGTCATCAGAACCACGTCTGAATTATACTTTTACATTGTGAAAATGATGAAGAATTGCTTAAGTGAATTTTAAGTGAATTATCCCAGATAATTGGGACATTTCTCTCCCTGCATCCTCCATTTTACGCCATACAGCAGTGGCAGGTCATCTGGGGTGAACAAGTTGGGGAAGCAGTTTTCCAAAAGAATGCATCCAATGTGAGACATGTCTGGCAGCAAGGCCAGTATGTCAGTCTTGTGGGCATTTTGGTAATGTGATAGCTGGCTCCATCAACTTCTATTAAGGAAATTATGGCTTAGCTATGCAAGGAAGAGGAAAAACAGATGATGCAAAGTCTGTCACAAGGGTGTAACAAGATAAAAAAGAGAAGTCATTTTGGGTAATCGGTCACACTGGTCTAACCTGATGGGATTTGATTCCTTAGTCATCGTCAAACATTGCATGATGTTTTGTTGCATATCCTGCGCAAGAAAGCCTTAGGTCTGATCACCTATGCAGCTAACACCTATCATTTGCATAGTCATTAGGATGTAAACAGTAGCTTCTCTACCTATTGCATGTGTGGTTGAGAGTGCCCAGATCTCTAGCTTTGTCATTTAGCCCCATCTCTGTGGCATAGTAAGAATCAGAGAAAACAATTTTTTCAAATATTGGTTTGGTGCAAAATTATTACATAGAGAATAGAGGAGTTAGTGGGCATCAGACTGTGAATCTCTGGCTATGTATCCAAACATATGCAAATATCTCTGCATTCATTTCTCCAACCTGTGAGCAAATCAAAGAAGTATTATTCTGCTCTAGAAGATATTTAGTCACATCTCTCCAGCTATGTGTCCAAAATAATATATTTGGGCTTGTGTGATTGGCAGGTATCTAGAGTGGAACTTGCTTGTGTTCAGCCTGGTTGAAGACTAAGATATAGTGGCAACATCTCCTTACATCCATGTGCATAAATGTGTCTTATTTCTGTATGCATACATTTTTACTAGTTTATATTTTACCATTAGTCATTGTTTCACATAGTTAGGAAGGCAGACATCTAACCAGGTTTATAACTCTCACTGTTGACATGTACTTGAAGTACTGAAAGACAACCTCACAATATCCAGGCTAGAGTGAATGTCATATTGGAAGAGTAGCTATATCAAGTAATTGCTGAAGTTCAGATAACACCTAATTAGAGGAAGAGTGCTTTGATTTGTCCAGTTACTAAAAAAAAAAATAAATTTATAAATATAGAACTGTAGTTTGTTATCATATTGAGCTACAGTATGTGACTGGTGGATGTTGGTGTTGTATTTTACCATTATAATAAAAATAAAGGAACAGCAAAATAAAAAGTTCACATCAAATATAACGTAAATAATAAGCTCTAGAGAAAGAGGTGCTAAGTGAAAGATGTTTTTCACACTGGAGTCACTGGTTCTTTTCTTGATTAATCTGAGCTCTTTCAGCTTAATTCACCGCTAAGGTTTTTTCCAGCCATCCACATGATGTCGCTTGTGCCTGTGGATGTGGCTCAGTCCTGGCAGCCTGGGAGGCAACATTTGAGCTGCTGTGTGCTGCAGTGAACTGTTTGTTTTCAAATTATGCTCTTTGCTTTAGAGCATCCTTCCATGATAACTTTGAAAGGCTATTTGGTGATGGAACAAATCCCATTCAACCTCTCTGTAGCCAAGATGCCAAGAAATTGAACTCCACACTGATGTTCAACACTGGCATCTTTTTCCAAGCAGAAGTACAGACAGCAGTTACGCTCTTTGTCCTCTACAGTCACTGCCATTCAGATAACAAGCAATGATAGATTTCTAGTTTTCAAGAAGAGATAAATGATTCATCTAATTCACCACTCTGTCCCTGTATTATACATGGGAGCCCTCAGTGGGGCCAACAAAAGAAGTTCTGTTCATAGTTGATACCACTGCTCAGATGATAGTTGATTCTGTCTCTAAAGCATCTTTTACTTTTATCCTTATTTTGCGAGAGTAAATGTTGAGCCCTTTGTTATTTTTCTTATGATGAACTTCTGTTGTCCCAGTTATCCTGTAGGCCCAAAGATCTGGTGAATTTATTTTAACCCACTTGAACAGAACATCCTTTCATGATGTCCTGTCACTGCCTGGAGATTTTGCAATTATTTCCATATTTGGAATGTAACAAGACAGGCATTTCCAACTTCTATCATTTTTAAGCTCACTTTAATAGCCCTTGGTCACCTCATCATTAAGCTGTATAACTAAGCCTGTCTGCTTTCCTATTGTCTCCAAATAATGAGATGTCAGCTTACATAGTAGAAGTGTGGGATATTTATTAGTCCCTAAGTGCATGACTTTTCCCATGAATTATTAAACTGCATCCCACTTCAATTTCTCTAAGGTTTAAGATTGTCCCAGCACCTTATGATACCCCAATCCTCCTTTATATTAGCAATACTTTATAACTTTGTGTAGACAGTCAAGTTTATTAGCCCATTACTATTTTTGGTGTCCAGATTGTTGGTGAAAATATTAGGCGATTTCTCAACCAGTTTATGTTGACATTTTTCTCTCAGCACTGCTCAGTTCTCTCTACCTGTTTTTCATATTTCATTTTTTCCTTACATACCCTATAATTCCTCTGATAAATAGTTCATGTCCTCTGGTTTTACTTTAATTTCCTTTGCAGCAATATCTGATTTTGATGATATCTCATTAGATGAATTCCAATAAAATTTATTTTGCACAGAAGTCGTTTCTTTAGTGAAGAGGGCTAGCAGGGGACTCTCGCGCTGCGTCTTTAACTTGTATTAAGTGAATAAAAATCAACATAACTGATTTTCTGTTTACTTCCATGTTTTTATTTGGTCTTTATTAAAGTTTTCTCTTGGAAACAAACTGATAGATGCTGAACATCTTTTTCTCTTCTTAAGCATAAAATTGTACTTGCTATTCTCCAGTGATTTAAATTAATCTTCCAATTTTATTTAAGCTTATCAGCTTCCTGTGCTTTGAATTATGTCTCTATCACAGTGAGATTCACTTGCCTACCCTAATTGCGTGAACTTTGTCTCTCTGCATTTGTTCCTGAAAGCTGAAGTGAAATACTCTTCTAGTTTGGAGCCCCACCTAGGTTCCCCTTCCCCTCTCCTGTGTAGTGACACAGTGATCCCATTTCTTCTTTCCTTGTTCTCTTTTTGTTTATATAGCTGGAGTACCTTTTGCTATTTGTTTTAATATCATTTTCAATGTTTAACTCAGCTTGACTCCTGGCAGTTCTCACTTTATCTCAGCATACCGTGAGCTCTGTGCTGATCCATCTTTTGTTTTTTCTTTCTGTACACTTATTCCTAATAATCTCCTTAGGGTACTTATTAATCCAGTAGTGTCTGGATTATCTTCCTGCATTCCCCTTTGGACACAAATTGCCAACATTTTTGGCAGAAAGTAGCCTTGTACATGCAGTTCTCTGAGCTAACTTACTTCTCCTAACTCTTTGCCTCAAGTTATCAAACTTTCCTGTATTGGAGTCAAGAATGCTTATTACAGAACCTTTGTTTATCTTCTGTTTCATATAAACTCATTCATATTATCACTTCTATACATCATTATTTTTTATAAACCAAAATCTGGTCTGAAATGTTGTTAGTACCTTTACTGACAAAGTGATCATCCAAACTTTCTTATTAAACTCGTGTGGTAAAAGTAAGGCAGTTCAGCTGTCCCCCTCCAACTGTTTCAGTTATTTCCTACTGACATTGTAGTTTCATCACTGTAGTAGATCCACTTTGTTCATAGTAATATCACTTTCTGAATTTTATCTATCTTAAAACTTTCCCTTCAGCATTTGACCTTTTACTTATTTCCACTGTAGTACTTTCATTTACATTTTAATGAAGTAGTAAAAATGCAAAATGTGTAAGTTCATTTCTTGTTTTGTTTTTTTTTTTTTCCTTCTGATTGGTGAGATACCAACCCTTATCTTTTAAAAAACAAACCCCAAAATAGACCACAAACATCATGGGGAGAAGTGGAATAACTCTAAAATAATGGTACTTCTTTTTTCAAGTTCTGGTTTAGCACTGAATTGGAGAGCTGAGATTTTACAAGCTATCTGTTTTGCATTATGTAGCTTGACGGTGCTTCCGTAAAGTGAGTCTCACAAATCTCTTGCTGTTGTGCCCACTACAGTGATTGCATCCTATGCACTATGATTTACAGATGTTGTTATGTGTACGCATGTACATGAGAAAAATGAGAGAGAAAAGATGAGCACTACTCATCTGTACTTCATCCCATGACTAGGATATACATAGTTATCTTGCAATTGCTATTTCTATCTATTTTCCTGATTCCTGGATTTTTGTAGTTTATAAAGGACTACACAAAAAATATTACTGTGTATCACAAGTGATGTAGCTGTCTATCTCATGTCTTTTATAGGATTTCCATATTCTAAATCTACTTCTCTACCTGGCTATGGAAGGAATGGCTTGCATCAGGTAGGTATACAATTAAATGTATTTTCCAGGTAATAGCGTATCATAAATAGAAAACGAGATAAAAATGTACACAGTGATAATGCTTCACAGGTGTTTTGGCTACCAACCCTGCCTGACAATTTTTTAACCTGTGAGAGACATACATTGTCTGCAGGAGTAAGAAGCTTTTTGTTTTAAAAAAACCTGTGTCTGGCATGAGCATTAGGAATCTTGATTCTCCTCCCAAAACCAACTAAGGTCCAAAGCATACAGTCTATGCATATTAAGAGACCACAGTATATCTTGAATTAATGGTAAAGAGGGCTAAGCCTTTAATTAGGCAAGTAATGATCTTAGAGCAGAGGTGGAGCAGCTCATATCCATAGCATTTCTTAAATATATATATAGAAATACATATATATACACACAGACAGACATCATGCAAGGCAGGGGGGAAGCAGTGAGAATTGCCTGAATGCTGGAGGAAAGGCAGCATCACTCCAATCTTCAAAAAGGCTAAAAAGGAGGAGGTGGGAAACTACAGGCCAGTCAACCTCACCTCCATCCCTGGGAAAATGATGGAGCAGCTTGTTCTGGATGCCATCTCCAAGAAAGTGGAAGAAAAGAAGGTTACCAGGAGTAGTCCACATGGATTCAAGGGGAAATCATGGTTGAGCAACCTGGCAGCCTTCTGTAATGTTGTGACTGGTGAGATAGATGAGAGGACAGCAGTGGATGTTGTTTACTTTGACTTCAGCAAGGCGTCTGATTTTGTCTCCTGCAGCATCCGTATGAGGAAGCTTAGGAAGATGAGTGGGCAGTGAGGTGGATTGAGATCTGGCCAACTGGCTGAGCTCATAGGGTTGTGATCTGTGGTGCACTGTTTGGTTGGAGGCTTGTAACTAGTGGTATTCCCCAAGGAATACCCGATCTTGTTCAACATCTTCATCAGTGACCTGGATGAAGGGATAGAATGCACCCTCAGCGAGTTTGCTGATGATACAAAGCTGGGAGGATTTGCTGACCCTAGAAGGCTGTGCTGCCATTCAGCGAGAGACCTGGACAGCCATGAGAGTTGGGCAGAGAGGAACCTGATGAGGTTCAACAAGGGCAAATGCAGAGTCCTACACTTTGGGAGGAATAACTACGTGCATCAGTATAGGTTAGAGGTTGATATGCTGAGAAGGAGCTCTGTGGGGAAGGACTTGGGTGTCCTGGTGGCCATGAGCCAGCAGTGTGCTCTTGTAGCCAATGGCATCCTGTGTGCATTAAAAACAGTGTGGGCAGCAGGGTGAGGATGGTGATCTTCTGCCTCTACTCTGCCTTGGTGAGGCTGCATTCGAAGTACTGTTTTCAGTTCCGGGCTCCTCAGTTCAAGAAAGACAGAGAGCTTCTAGAGAGAATCCAGTGGAGAGCCACAGAGATTATGGGGAGCCTGATGCATCTCTCTTTTGAGGAAATGTTGAGAGAGGTGGGACTGTTCAGCCATATGGGTGGGATTGAACTCGCCCAGTATGAATTAAACTGAAGGTTATTAGAAGAAGCTACAAGAAAGTAACTGTCAGAGAGCACCTAAACTGATTGATGCTCCAAGTACCTGATTGTTTGAATTCCTTTCTGAACAAACCAGTAGTAACACGACTTAACCAAATTAGATTTATGAATTTGGAAAGATCTAGATAAACTTCTCCCTATTTAGGAGCCAAAGCCATCAGAAAACGCAGATGCAGTGCTTGGTGTATTTTTTGCAGGCTTAAGCCATGTAATGTGATGTGGAAGCAGCAGGTGGCAGCATTTGTCCCGTCTAAAAGGTACAACCTAGTATCTGAGAGCTGCAGGAAAGCTGAAAATGTTCAAATCCTTTAGGCCAAAATTCTTCACAGAGTGGCTGCTATGCCAGTATTTGTGGTTTGTTATTTTTAATCAGTCATCCTGGTAATGCCTCATATAATAAAAGCAAACAATAAGGAGCCTTGCAGTTTCTTATGAGCCTAGTTGTGTGTACAGTGTATACCTAACAGGTGAAAAAAACTCAGAGAAGCAACAACAACAAAAAAGTTGTGGTGCCTTTCAGGTCTCCTGTAATACTTATCATCATGACAACATTTGCCAGCAAAGAAAAAAGACAGTGGACAAGATAAGATAACACTGTGTAGCTGCCTTTCTGAGTGACAATCACGTACCAGCATTCTCTTGTTATGGAAATGTATTGTCTGGACAGTGCACTGCACATGCAGTGAGTCCCAGTTTGACACACACTCGTTGACAATCCATCCTGTTACAGGCAGAGCTCCTTTCAGAGCCTGCAGATTGATGGGTGCTGTGTGCAGTCTGGATACCCTCTTTGAGCATTAGGTCAAGTTCTAATGAAACTTTGTTTGCTTTCTGTCATGGAAGGATCTTTATCTTGATTTTCTGGTACCACTTGTCTACTCTTTTTTTCTCTCAACAATGTGCAGAGTGATACTCTGTGTCTGTGTGTATTTTGAAGTTACATTGCTTCTTTTCCTCTCTTCCAGCCTGAACATATGGGCCAATATGAAACAGACCAGGAGGCGAGCTGGGGGATGAAAGGTACATTGCAGTAGCATTTCCACTCCATGTATTTTTCCTTTGAGGATGCTTGTTTACCTCTTGCCCAAAGGGCTACTGCTCTGTTATCTTCACGTGGTTCACATAATGATGGTACAGAACCAGCTCAGTAACGCATTCATTAAAGAAAATCTTTTTATCTGATTGAATATAAAGGTCTGACTGATGTCCTGAATTATACAGTGGTGTAACAATGTTGAGTCTATGCCAGTGTCCTGAATTTGTGCAAACAGCCCCAGTGGTTCTCTTTGCTGAGTAGGTGGTGTTCTAATATCAAAGAAAGGAAGAATCTTATGTCTTGAAGGATTGATTAGTTTATCTGATTGGAAAAGAAAAAAAAACACCACAAACATTCATTTTGCTTCTTGTTTGTCCTACAATGGTGCTGAAATGGACAGAATTTAAAAAGCAGAATTTCTTTTTATTAATTTATTAGAAAACAGTTTAAGAGGACTGTGAGCTTAATATGGAAGTTGGTTGGAATTTTCAAAAGAACTGAGAAATTTAGGAGCATGCACTTTCTGATGGAGAAGAGAAGATTTTGTTTCCAAGTCACTTAATTTTTTTTAAATCTTACTCCAATGCTTCACTTGAAGGCTCTGTATTGATAGAAACCTTTGTCTGAGTAGCTGGCAATGTAGATTTTGAAAATAGACTTATCTCTGATTTTCATTTCAGATCATAAAAATGTCTATGAAAACATACTGGCAATTCTGGTCACATTTAATCATTATTATATATGATTTATATGACCATATGATAGTCATATTTAGTAACACTAGGCTAACTAGAATACTCTTGTATTAGTTCAGATCCATGAGCAATTCTCTCAGGAAAAAAAAAAAAAAAAAATTACTATGTTCTCTTTGCTATCATTATTTCCACTGCAGTCAGTCCAAGTGCAGGATGTTGGCATCGTGGAGTACTGTATTAACTTGATGATTTTCATGTATGTTCCCAAAATGACATGCCTATAGTTATCCATATATTGTAACTGTTTACAGTAAGGAAAAATATGGGTGGGATTTTCAGATGACAGTCTGACTGAACTGTACACAAAATTCCCAATTTTACCAGACATAGTCACTGAATGGCAGCAAGAAATGCATTTTCTGTAATAAGCTTTGGTTTCAGGGGCTTAAAAAAATTCTGTATGCATTCAGACCATTGGAGTCAAATTCTTCCAACACATGTAGTTATCCAATACCTATTGAAAACCATAAGAGAAATATAGCAGGATACCAAATTGCTAATGTAACTAAATGTTCATTATAGTCACTCTGAAATAAGCCTATAAATTCTAAACTGTGAACTTATTCTTGTTCTCTTGCAGAATACAAGGTAAGAAGGGCTTTTCCAACACTGGAAGAACAATCAGATTCAGCACTTCCTAGCAAGGTTACATGTGTTCCTTTTTTTTTTTTTTTTTTTTTTAACTTTATTTTGTCAATTTTGACCCAGTGAAATATTTGTCAAATGAGGATGCAAGTTTGTACCATTGAAATTAGTAAGTCCCCCATGCTGTCGTTTCCACATTCCAGAATCAGATTTGGCTGGAGTTCATATGCTCTTGTCTTTTTAACAGATTTATCCTTATGAGACACTTATTGTAACAAATCGAGTTCGTGTGAAATTGCCCAAGGATGTGGACAGGACCAGACTGGAGGTAGGAATGATATTTGCTTGATGGCTTTGCAAGTCTTTATCCTGTTTGTGTACCACCTTAGCTATTTCTATACCCAATGAAAGAAGAGAGAAATAGCACTATATACTACATTTTGGTTCAAAACACTGGTATGTAGGCAATTTGAAAGGAATAGAGTAGCCAAAACCTGGCAAATGTATGATAAAATAGGGTTGCACAAAAATACCAATAGTACCCATTTGTTTTGGATGATTTCATGGGATGTTGAAAGTCCAAACTAGATGGGTGGAAACCAGTTTTTTTAAGTTCCTATTATAAAAGAATCTGCTTGAATAACCTGAGAATTAAACAAAAAACAAAAAACAAAAAAAATCCTCAATTTATCCTGCAAGTAAATGGATCCGTTTCTGTTTCATTCTCTCATTCAGTCTCCCCTTTGCCTGTGTGATACATAATTGCTTGAGAATATATTATCCATTTGCAATAGCATCTACTGCTCTCAAAGAGTAGTAGTGAAATTCAGAGGTTTTTCCTTTTTTTTTTTTTGTGCCTAAGTAATGACAGGACAGTAAAGATTCATCGAAATTATTAAACTTTTGTACCTTTGTGTGAATTACCATTGAGAAGAGAGTTAAAAAAACCCTGTGTGCTTAACAATGTTAGATTTTTGGTAAACTTTATATTTAAATAAATTTAAAGTATTTTAACTTGATCACTTGAAAAGAAAAGAAGAAAAATTACTAAACTTTAATAGTATATTTTGGACATGCTGTACATTCCTTAAATGCTTCAATGTGTTTGCTGCTTGAATACCCAGCAAGTGGTATGGATTTGGTAGGTAGGGAAAGAGCCTCAAATGCGTGCTGTTTTAAGCCTGGGGTATAGTAAGGCATCAGATCCATAATAACAGCTTAAGGAATCCAGAAGAAGGAACAGGGGGCTGGAGGGGCACTCATCTGGACACATAAAGGATTCTTTTATGTACATACATATTTGCATGTTTATTAAATAATAGAGGCTTTGTTTAAAGACTTCAGCCTGGTCTATATGGCAAATGCGTCTCTAGCTTGCTTTTTTAAGAAGACATATAGTTTGCTTTGGATGGATCATGCATGTCCATTATGAATAACTATTGCAGTGTCCTCAGCTGGGACTGCTGTTTGTTTAACACTGGAGTTGCTCAGTCTGCTTCACACCAGGTGCAGCTCTGGGCCTCATGACTTAAGAAGCCTGACCACTTCAAAGATCTCACAGAGCTTTGCAAAAGAACAATAAATAAGGTCTGCTTCCAACCTGCACCAGAAAAGCGATAAGGGGATCAGGCTGGTCTGCTGATTGTTGCCCTGTGTTAAACATTTTGCTATGCAGAAAGGACTCCTTTATAGATTTGTAGACCATCTTACATTTATTAGGGATGGGTAGTTTTTCTAACAATTAAATTAGCAGCATTTTAAAAGGATTATAACTACTGGAAAAACAGAGGCAGCACTCATCCGAGCATTCAAACCATATGCGAAGTTGAAAGACAGGAGCAAACTGTTGCGTTCCCTGCTGGCATCTTCTCCCTGTTCCCTTTCTTTTACATTACAGAATTGCTGAAATTAAGTAACTTTGCATAGAAACAGAGTATAACATCATTTTGTCTCATAGCAAAAACAGATTGTAACTTAGCTGCTGTCTTGTGCATTCACCAGATTTCGGGGCAAGACCCAGGTCTTGGGAGCCTAAGACCATCTGGTTTCAAAGATTTTCCCAGGAATGTACCAGTACTCAACAAACATGCATACATGCACGTACCTTGTCCACTAGTTGAAGTCCCATTTAGTATTTTTTGGTATTTTTAAGCTTTTGGGGATGACACTAAATTCTGGAATCAAGCATTAAGGTTAGATTTCACTTTTTCTTAAGCTGTATTTCACATATGCTGCAAAGTGTGATTCAGTGCTGACAGATCCCCAGGAAGCAAGTGCTGTATTTGAGCAGAATGGGTGGCCAGCTTCTGCTTGGATCTTGCACATCCAATTTCACTTTTAAAAGAGTTGTATTTTGCCTACAGGAATGATGATTGCACTGCTAAGCCTTTGCACTGTCCTAAGTGGTTTATCTTGGAAAATCTTTTCAGACAATGTTTTAATATTATCGTTTCATTATGACCAGTTTTGCGGACTGTATTATGTTCTCACTGCTGCAAATCTCAACATCCTGGTTGTGATGGATACAGACAAGGTAGAGGTGGTGTTGGTGGAAGGATATATAGAACATTTGTGTTTCAATTAACTGTCAGATGTAAGAGTGATTTCATCTTGTACTAAATGTTTAAAATCTTATATGTGATGTCTTATATGTTTAGTCTGGAGGAGGCTCAGGGGAGACCTCATCGCACTCTACAGCTTCCTGAAGGGAGGTTGTGATGAGGAGGGGGTCAGCCTCTTTTCCCAGGCAACAAATAGAACCCGAGGAAATGACCAGGGGAAATTTAGGTTAGATATAAGGAAAAAAGTTTTCACTCAAAGAGTGGTTGGACATTGGAATAGCTGCCCAGGGAGGTGGTGGAGTCACTGCCCCTGGCAGTGTTCAAGAGGTGTCTGGATGAGGAGCTATGGAGATATGGTTTAGTAGCTTAGTAGGTAGTAATGGTGATAAGAGGATGTTTGGACTAGATGATCTTGTAGGTCCTTTCCAACCTTGTGATTCTATGTGATTCTCTAATTTCCTGGTCTACTTAGCAGTAATGAGATAAGTAAATCTGTATAAGATACATTTCTTCAGCAGTTCTTGCAAATTGGCTTGAAGAAAACTCTTTGTGAGACAGGGTTTTGAACTTTGAATAATCCAGCATAGATGTCATGGAGAAGGCACTGTTACTATTCTCTGATGTCTTATTACAAGAGAGGTCTCCTGCAGTGTATGTTCTTATCATGAAAAGTGAACTCACGTAAAAGGTATTAACTCCTTGGGTCAAATTAAGGGAGGTGGCAGCAGTGAAAGCTTCAGCTAATGGTCAAGGATTATAGGAGGGTGGGGTTTCAATGGTTGGTAGTGTTTGCCTAACTTTGCTCCCATTTTGACTATTTTTTAAATTACTTATTGTGTAAGAAATCTATTTCATGGCTTAGACTAGTATTTTTTTGTAAGAATGCATATTTTTCTAGGCCCAAGAGGCACACGAAGATTAGAAGGGCTCAACTGGTAATAAATACTTTAAAATAATAGAAATTCTTTCTTCATAACCGCATATATCTAACCGTAGAAACACTCGGCATGTTTTTGTTTGCTTGTTCTAACTCAGCAGTGAGGCAGAAGTAGCTCAGTTCTTTGTGCTCCTTGAGGAGATGTTTATGCCAGCAGTGAGCTAATTCATACAACACTGAGCATAGTTATAATAAATGACCTGCTGATTTTTAAATACATTACCAGCACTCTGACTTTCGAATGATTATCCTGGATCTTTGTTCAGTATAAGCTGATCAGAAATGCAAGGAATTTATTAAAGACTTGGCATAGGAATTTTTCAAAAAGTTTCTTTTCACCAGACTGCTGTTATTCCAATGTTAGATGAATAGAGCAGCATTCCTCAGACAATTGTAATGAGAAATGATTGAGAACAACTTAATTTAGGCAACAACATAGGACTGAAGTATACAGTATGGGGGAAGAAAAGGAATTGCATCCTCATCTTGCTTGTAGATGACAAAACTGGAGGGAGCTGTTGCTCTGAGGAACAGCACCTCTACTTCAAGAGAATGAGACAGGCCAGTGAAAGTCTGAGCAGTGATCTAAACATGAGCTAAATATGTGCTAGCAGTGTGCCCAGGTGGCCAAGAAGGCCAGTGGCATCTTGGCTTGTATAAGAAAGTGTTGCTAGCAGGAGACAGGAATATGACCATCCCTCTGTGCTCCTTAGCTCTGGTTAGGCCATACCTTGAGTACTGTGTTCAGTTTTGAGCCTCTCACTATAAGAAAGATATTGAGGCCCTGGAGCATGTCCAGAGTAGGGCAACAAAGCTGGTGAGGAGTCTGGAGGACAAGTCTTGTGAGGAGCAACTTAGAGAGCTGGAATTGTTTAGTCTGAAGGACAGGCTAAGGAGAGAATCATAGAATTATAGAATGGCTTGGGTTGGAAGGGACCTGCAGGATCATCAAGTTCCAACCCCCCTGCCACAGGTGGAGCTGCCAGCTGCTAGATCAAGTACTTGGCCAGATTGCTCAGGGCCCAATCCAACCTGATTGTAAACATCTCCAGAGATGGAACATCCACAACCTCTCTGGGCAGACTGTTCCAGCACCTCACCACTCTCTCAGTAAAAATCTTTCCCCTGACGTTTAATATAAATATCCCCTCCTTTAGTTTAAAACAATTCCCCCTTATTCTGTCATTATCTACCTGTGTAAAAGGTTGATTTCCCTTATGCTTATAATCTCTCTTTAAATATTGGAAGGCCTTCAATGAGGTCTCCCTGCAGCCTTCTCTTTTTCAGGCTGAACAATCCCACTTCCTTCAGCCTGTCTTCATAGGAGAGATGCTCTAGCCCTTGGATCATCTTTGTGACCCTCCTTTGGACCCACTCCAAAAGCGTCTTTCCTGTGTTGAGGGCCCCAGATTTAGATGCAGTACTCCAGCTGGGGCTTCATGAGTGTAGAACAGAGGGGGACAATCACCTCCCTTACCCTGCTGGCCATCCTTCTTCTCTAGTTTCCACTACTAGAGGTTCAGGGATGTGGGAATCCTGGCTGCCAGCAAAGACTGAGGCAAAGAACTCATTGAGTACCTCAGTCTTCTCTGTATCTGTTGTAGCCAGTTTCTCCCTTCCCATTTAGCAGAGGAGATATGCTCTCTTTGCCCTGTTTCTTCTGACCTAAGAGCCTGTAGAATATCTTCTTGTTTTTTTTAACGTCCATCACCAAGTTCAGTTTCATCTGTGCCTTGGCTTTTCTAATCCCATCTCTATATGTCCAGACAGCATCCCTGTATTCTTTTCCGGTGAGACCTTATAGCTCTCTACAACTACATGAAAGGAGATTGTGGTGAGGGGGGGTCAGCCTCTGCCTCTATGTAACAAGCAATAGGACTAAAGGATTGGCATCAAATGGCACCAGGGGAGGTTCAGGTTAGATATTAGGAAAAATTTCTTCTCTGAAAGAGTGGTCAGGTGCTGGAATGGGCTGCCCAGGGACATGGTAGAGTCACTATTCTTGGAGGTGGTCAAGAAGTGTGTAGATGTGGTACTGAGGGATGTGGTTTATTGGGGAAGTATTGGTGGCAGGTGGACTAGGGAGCCCACAAACAGGAGGGGAATCAACTCTTTGAAAGGGTTGATAACTGCAGGACAAGGGGAAATGGTTTTAAGTTGAGGGAGGGGAAATTTAGGTTGGATGTCTGGGAGAAATTCTTTACAGAGAGTGCTGAGGTGCTGGAACAGGCTGCCCAGAGAGGTTGTGGATGCCCCATCCCTGGAGGTGTTTAAGGCCAGATTGGATGGGGCCCTGGGCAGCCTGGTTGAGCATTAAATGGGGAGGTTGGTGGCCCTTTGTGTGGGAGGGGGGTTGGAGATTCATGATCCTTGAGGTCCCTTCCAACCTTGGCCATTCTGTGATTGTGTGACTGTTGGAGTAGATGATCTTGGGGATCTTTTTCGTCCTTGGTGATTCTGTAATTCTATTCTGTGACCACATGAACAAAAAATCTGCTTGCACTTTTGTGATGGAATAATACTGTTCAGCAGCAGAAGATGGGGGGGCAGCTTTGCAAGAGATGCCCTGAGGTTCTGCTGGAAAACGAGATGAATGTAAGTCAGCAGCACACTTTGGCATCATTCTCAGATGTAGGCCCTGAATGGCCAAAATGCAAGTCAAAAATTGCAGAAAACAAATTACAATTAAATATAAGGGGAAAGCTCTTCATCGCAAAGGCCAGAGGAGGGCCACAGAACACCTCCCCTGAAAAAGATGGGGCTGTTCAGCCTGGAGAAGAGAAGGATCCAGGGAGACCTGGTAGCAGCTTTTCAGTGTCTATAGGAAAGCTGTAAGAAAGAAGGTGACAGACCTTTTAGTAGAGTCTGTTGTGACAAGTTTCAAACTAAAAGAGAGTAGATTTAGACTGGATATATGGAAGAAGTTTTTTACAGTAGTGGTGGTGTGACACTGAATTGGGTTGCCCAGAGAGGTGGTGGGTGTCCCATTTCTGAAGATATTCAAGATCAGGCTGGTCGGGGTTCTGAACAACCTGATGGAGCTATAGGTTCATTGCAGTGGAGTTGGACTGGATGACCTTGAAGGGTCCCTTTCAGCATGCATGATTCTGAGAGTGTATGATTCTATGAATTCAACTAGGCAAGGCTCTCCATGTTGTGATTAAAGTCAACCCTGCTCTGAAAACTTCCATAGCTCCTTTATTTGGTTAGCATGACATATTCTGTGAAGACGCAATTTCAGCGTGAGGAATTTACAAAATAGAATTCTAAGTTGTATTTGCTGCAGTAGCATTTGAAAAACAAAGTAATTTGATAAGTATTGGAATATTTTATCAAAATAATCATTTTATTATGCAAAGGGTTAAATATGCAAAGGGTTCTGGGAGTGACATCACTTTTCCATGGTACAAATTAGTCCATTCTTTATCTGCTGTTTTCCCAGTGTTGTTCGACATGGTCTTTTTTTTCCCCAATAGACCTTAGGATTGTGGGCACTTTTGAAAATCTTATTGACACTTTTTAGCACTTAAATACCTTGGACTCCTGATATAATGTGCTTGTTATTTTTATCTTAGTTTAGATACCGCTTTGCCTGTTGTTGAGTCACAGAAGTGTGAGTTAATTTAGTGCCTGCACATCCAACTTGACGGTTCATGCACAGCTGCATAGATTTGATTTATTTATTTTTCTCCGGAAATTGCTTTTATCATAGAGGATAAGATTTCTTTCATGGTCACAGGCTGGTAGTTTTGAAAACCATCATAGTTAGTCTTCCATTTGGAACGCATAATTGAGATTTTTCATTTCATTTTCTTATCTAGATATATCTTAGCTTCCTTAGCCTTTTCGTTTGAACATCAGAGAGTTAAAAGAATTACTCATTCGTGCCTGTGAGATACAGTAGAAAGCAAATTATTCCACTTTTGTTTGAGCCTGCTCATTCTTTAACTGAAATAATTGCTAAGGAAAAAAATACTCTGGAATGTCAAGTAGAAAGCTTTTCTTGCCACCTTGTTCTCTTGTAAATAGAAATCAGAGATTTAAACATGGGTACGGTCTTGTTTGAACAGAATGCCCACATTAATTCAAATACGTTTTTCCTCCTGAAGCTACTTGTCTGGATCTGTTTTAAGGATGAGACTTTTTTCCACTAGCTTTTCTTCAATAATTCCCTGGGTTCTACTCATTTGGGCTGTAATCGTTTTAGGAAAGATTTCCAGTAATTCAGCCTGAGTTATAACAGCCTCAGCTTGTAGATGTCAGTCATACAAGTAATGTTGTGTGTCTCACTTTCTCCAGAGCTCAGAGGAGGACTACATGAGAAAGGCTAAACCAAAATATTGAGTATTTTAGCACAGAGAAGCACAGTTTGTAGTTTGGGGCGGAATTTGAGATGATCGTAGAATCAAAGAATCATAAAATGGCCTGTGCTGAAAAAGCCCTCAAAAAGTATCTAGTTTCAATCCCTGTGCCATGGGCAGGGTCATAGAATCATAGAATCATAGAATGGCCTGGGTTGGAATGGACCTCGAGGATCGTCAAGCTCCAACCCACCTACTGCAGGTAAAGATGCCAACCTCCATATCTAATACCACACCGCGCTGTCCATTCAAGCTGGCCTTGAACACCTCCAGGGACAGAGCATCCACAGACTCTCTGGGCAGCCTGTTCCAGCACCTCAGCATTCTCATAGTAAAGAATTTCCCTCTGATATCCAACATAAATCTTCCCACCCTCAATTTAAAATCATTTCCCCTTGTCTTGCTGTTATCTACCCTTTCAAAGAGTTGGCTCCTCTCCTGTTTACAGGCTCCCTTTAGGTACTGGAAGGCTGCAATGAGGTAACCCCAGAGCTCTCTTCGTAGGAGAGGTGCTCCAGCCCTCTGAGCCAACCATTAGACCAGGCTGCCCATATGAGCTCTTTCAGAATGAAGTTCATATCCTGGTGTGAAAAACTGCACTTCACAGATGTTAGTGGAACTTCACACAAATTTAATTAATTTGCAAAACATTTGTGTTTGTGTTTGTTTTTTTTTTTTATTCTAAACATATGTTTGTATTGTGATCAGTGCTGGATATCTATATCAGTTTTCAAAGTCCTTATGAAAGGAGCCATTGTAAAATGAAATTACACTTTAGAAATGACTTAATATGTAAAAAAGCTAATTCCTACCAGAGTGGGAACAGTATGAAGCTGAAGAGAGATTAGATATGAAGAACACATAACTAAAGGAAACTGGAAAATCTGCTTTACGAACAAGGTATTTTGAACCTTAGTGAGTGCATGTGGAAAGTTTCATGTTGACTTCAGTGTACTTTTTTTGGATCAGCCCCAAAGACCATAGATATATCACTTGAAACCAAACCTCTGAGCCCCAGCTGTGCATCTGGGACAGATATCCAATATGATACATGAATACACAATAAATTATGTCATTGGATTCTCCAGTTTAGTAGATAATAACTTCTACTTTTTTTTAAGAAAACTCCACTTATATGTCTAAAATGTCTAAAATCATCTATATATTTCCCTAATTCAGTATGAATTCACAGCTTTAGTTTTATTTATGAATCATTTTTTAACAACAGAACATTTTTATCAGCAGTAAGTTGAGGGCAATGACTTATGTAATGGGCAGTATGAAAAAGTTCATTTGGTTGAATGATGGAATAATGGCACAGGTTATCCTCAGAGTGGTTCTACTGTATTCTACTATATAGTAAGATATTATAGGTATGGTATTGATATCACTGAGTGTAAGTGGAGTTGCCCACATTATTTTAACATACTTCTTAAAGTTCATTGGGTAGCAACTCTTGTCTTTTCTTAACTCCCCTCACCCCCATCATATAATTATTATGTAATAGTTTGAAATATTTATTGAGCATGAAGTTTGACTGCTTGGTAGATTAGAATAATATTCAGTACTCCCTTGGGGAAATGGTACATGGCTAATTACAACTGTAGTAGGCTTAGAAGAAGCCTCTGAAGAGTCTGCTGAGCCCCAGCAACGCAACAGAAAGGAGTGCAAATGTTCTGGATGCAAAATAAGGATTTGAAATTCAGTAGGTCAATGAAATTTTTTTCCAAAAACTTATTTTTAGGCATCTGAAAGTTATATTTGGTCAAAATTCTAGAGGCGTAGGAGAAGGGAATTGGACTAGGGAAGGGGGAAAAATGAAAGAAGGAGTAGGCCATTTTTATTTCACATTTATTCAGTTGAGATCCTTCTAACATCCTAAATTGTAATGCAAGAATAAATATTACACCTCACTTGTACAGACTCTACAGACTACCTTAAAGAGCTAAAATTTAGTTATTTACATAAATGCCTGCTTACTTGTGGATAACTTTTTCCCAAAAAATCTCACCACAGTTTGGGTATTTTATATTTTGGAGACTGTAGAAGAGATCCTATAGCTTTTGCTTTTATATTTTGTGGATTAGAGGTTTTGAAGTGTTACAAGGAGTCAAAACAAAAAAATGATTGAAGTGGGAAACTATTAAAATTACACTCTGTACAGTGGAGTACTTCAGAAAGAGTCACTATGGATTCATTCAAAGGCAATGTTATGTTCAGCAGTCACTTCCTATGTACATAAGGTAACAAAAATGAAAACAAAAATGAAAACAAAATCAAACTGGAAGCTTTAAATAACCCCTAGGAATCAGATCTTCGATTTTTCTTCTTTTTTTTCTTCAGCTCATCTCCTCCTGCCATCCAGTGTGTTGGCTCATTGGTTTGGTATTGACTCATGAGGAAGTATGATATCCGAATTTCCTACATCAGCAGGTTTTCACTTGTGGACTCCCATCCAATTACTGTCACAGAATAAACATGCTTGTGCAGCATGACCTGGTCACAGCTTAGTGCAGTGTAACCGTAGGTTAATTGCAATTTCCCTTACTGTGACTTAGTCATGCTAATGCCAGTATTAGTTTTGAAGATCTCTGAATGTCATTAAAAGTACAGTTATTGTTGTATAAAAGGAGTCTCATTGAATTAAATATACGTTGTAACTCTATTAGAATGATTAGCGGCTTTTTAACATGGCACAGGAAAACAGACACAAGCCTCGTTAATTTTCAGCAAAAAGCATCACTTCTTTATGAGTTAGCACTGTATATAAAGTATTTGAATGTGCAGTTAATTACTTTTCTTCAGGAAATGCAAAAATGAGCACATGTCTGTACAGCTCATTTTAATGATCACTGAACGTGAGGATTTTCCATTATAGGGTTGCAGTACATCAGAGATGTTTAGCTCAGTCCTTGATTACATGCTTCTGTATTATACCTTTAACAAATCTGTCTCTTCCATTGTGTATATATGCTGTAGGAGAGCTAGTCATGTATTTACGACAGAGGTATGGCTATCCTTCTCGTATAGCACTATGCCATATTTTAGGTAACATGCAAGTGAGGCGTTATATATGTTGTACTTGACTGAACTTAAGTCTGGTCATCTTTTTATGATTTCCCATGCAAGCTTGCACAAAGTGCTATCCAGGAGAAGACTGAATGCTACTGACTTTACAAGCATCAGATTAATACAATTGTTTTAAAACAATATGATGCAGTAGTTTGTTCTACTGTCATAAACTAACTCTTAAATATACTGAAAATGTTTGATGTTGCAAGCTCCAGTTTAGCAGCCATTTTAGTGAGTAACTGTCTAAGTTATTTACATAATCTTTTAGCAAGGCTTTCAGGCAGCATCTTGTTAACACCACTATGCAACTTCTATTTTGAGATAATCTAAACACAGCCAGTTCAGAGTGAGGGTAGAAAGGGTCCTTCGTCGGTCCTTTGGTACTTCTGGAGGATGTGAAGGTTGAAGGCCACCTGGGTCAAAGCGATCACAAAATGATAGATTTTTCGATCCTTGCTGAATCACAGAAAGGAGTCAGCAGAACTACTACCTTGGACTTCTGGAGGGCAGACTTTGGTCTCTTTCGGACCATGGTTGAGGGAATCTCTTGGGAGGTAGTTCTGGAGGGCACTGTAGCCCAGAAAGGCTGGGAATACTTTAAGGAAGTTATTTTAAAGGTGTAGGAGCTGACCATCCCCAAGTCATGGGGGAAGGAGACCAGTCTGGCTGAACAGAGACCTTTGACTGTAACTCAGAAACAAAAGGATAGTTTATGGTCTTTGGAAGAGGGGGCAAGGAACTTAAGGCAGTTACAAGTACATAGTGAAGCTGTGCAAGGAGAATATTAGAAAGACTGAAGCCCAGCTAGAACTGAACTTGGCCACTAAGACAACAATAAATATTTCTATAAATACATCAACTGTAACGGGAGGGCTAGGGAAAGTCTTCCTCTCTTCTTGGACACAGAGGGGAACACAGTGACCAAGGATCAGGATAAGGCTGAGGTACTTAATGCTTCAGTCTTTAATAGTAAGACAAGCTGCTCCCTGGGCACACAGCCCCTTGTGCTAGAAGATAGGGATGGGGAACAGAGTAGGCCTTGCGTAATCTATGCTGAGATGGTTTTGGACCTGCTTCAAAAGCTGGACACTCAGAAGTCCAGATGGATTGCACCTTAGTGTGCTGAGGGAGTTGGCAGATGTGGGTTCCAAGCCACTCTTCATCATCCTTCAACAGTCCTGGTTAAGCAGGAATGTCCCAGTGAACTGGAGACTGGCAAATGTGTTGCTCAACTTCAAAATGGGCCAGAAAGATGATCCTGGTAGCTACAGACCTATCAGTCTCACCTTGGTGCCTAGGAAGGTTATGGAACCGATCATCTTGGGAGCCATCATGGACCAGTTAAAGATCAACCAGAGGATCAGGCCCAGTCAGCAAGGGTTTATGAATGGTAGATCCTGTTTCACAAGCCTGTTTTCATTCTGTGACAAGGTGATCCACTTAGTGGATGAAGGTAGGGCTGTCGATGTGGTCTACCTGGACTTCAGTAACACCTTTGACACCATCCCCCACAACATTCTTGTGGAGAAGTTGGCTGCCCACGGTTTGGATGGGCATACTCTCTGCTGGGTGAAACACTGGCTGGATGGCCAGGCCCAAAGAGTTGTGGTTAGTGGAGTTAAAACCAGCTGGCAGCCAGTCAAAAGTGGTGTCCCCCAGGGCTTGGTACTGGGGCCACTCATATTCAACATCTTTATCAATGATCTTGGTGAGGGGATTGAATTTGCCCTCATTAAGTTTGGTGACACCAAGGTGGGAGGGAGTGTTGATCTGCCTGAGGGGAGAAGGGCACTGCAGAGGGACCTGGATGGACTAGATCGATGGGCCAATGTAAACTGTATGAGTTTCAATAGGGCCAAGTGTTGGGTCCTGCATTTTGGTCACAGCAACCCCAGGCAACCCTACAGGCTTGGGCAGCAGTGGCTGGAAAGCTGCCTGATGGAAAGGGACCTTGGTGTACTGATGGACGGTCAGTTGAATATGAGCCAGCAGTGTGCTCAGGTGGCCAAGAAGGCCAACTGCATCCTGGCTTGTATCAGGAATGGTGTGGTGAGCAGGACAAGGGGAGTAATCCTGCCCCTGTACTCGGCATTGGTGAGGCCTCACCTCGAGTACTGTGTTCAGTTTGGGGTACCTCAGTACAGAAAGGACACTGAGGTGCTGGAGCAGGTCCAAAGAAGGGCAACAAGGCTTATGAAGAACTTGGAGAATATGCCCTGTGAGGAGTGACTAAAGGAACTGGGGCTGTTTAGTCTGGGGAAGAGGAGGCTGAGAGACCTTGTTGCTCTCTTCAAATAGCTGGAAAGTGATAGCAGTTGGAGTGTGATTGGTCTCTTCGCAGTAGTGACAGGTGACGGGACAACGGGGAATGGCCTCAAGTTGTGCCAGGGGAGGTTTAGGTTGGATATGAGGAAACACTTATTTACAGAAAAGGTGGTTAAGCACTGAAATGGGCTCCCCAGGGAAGTCTTTGAGTCATGATCCCTGACTTGTTTAAAATCCATTTGGATGTGGTGCTTAGGGATACGATTTAGCGATGGGTTGTTAGAGTTAGGGTAGTATGGTTAGGTTGTGATTGGACTTGATCTTATAGGTCTTTTCCAACCTGAGCAATTCTATGATTCTATGATTCCCAGTGTCTACAATGTGCCCAGCTTTGCCACTGATGAAGAACAGAGAAGTAGATTGAATTCAGCTGTCTGAACACGGTCAAATTTTCCCAAAGGGAATCAGGAACTTGTTCCTGGCATATCGTAAAACACGCAGACTACCTTAGAAACAAGGCCAGCACTAGTAATAATATTAATAAAAAAATGTTAATTTTATTAAAACTTGATCCATTCATTTAATGGCCCATTGATGCAGCATTAACTTAGCTGGATATGGATATTTTAAGCTGACCCAAAACTTGAAAACAAGAGAAAAGAAATCAAAACTCAAGTTCTTGGCCTTGTACATGCCTTCTCTCCTACCTCAAGATTAATATTTTGCTCTATTTTCTACGCATAATTTTCAATTTCCTTTCTTTTGTTTGAGTAATGAGACAAGGCAATGCTCCTGCATGAAAATATTTCAGCTAAGACCAATTAATATTCAAATACCTAGGAAGAAAAAAACAATCTAAAATTTCTTAGCCCTATATTCTCTGCTTTTGGTAAGAACTGTCTGAAAGTTATAAGGTTTAAGAAAGTCCAAGAACTGTGTGGACAAAATTTAAAGTCACATAAAGAAAACCATGAACATAACCTTCCCACACTGGCCTATTCCCATGGTGTTTAGACCCTTTAAGTACTTGTAGACATTTACCATATTTTCCCTTAGTCGTGATTTGGCTATGCTTTTACATACTTAGGCCTTTTAGTCTTTCCTCATAAATCAAACTCAGCAACCCATGATTCCTTTTGTTACTTTCATCTGAAGTATTGCCAGTTTGATGACATCTCTCTGGGATCAAGGGTTATTCTAAAATCTGCAAAGAGAACTGTAATCATTGCTGCTTCTAGGGTTAGTCCTAGAGCAGGGGCCCAAGATGTTTAAAAAAAAGGATAGTGAATGCTTCCGAGGTGCAGGGAAAACAGTGGCAATTATGCTACACTGGGCACAGATGAGTATCCTCAGATAGAATTCAAACCAATTTTGAATTAATTTTGCCTTCTGGAATTAATTTTGAGTGTGAGTAATGCATTGGTGGAGTAAGAAACTTTGCTAATGTTGCAGTCTGGTAGCATAGTCCTTGAGACGAGGAGAATTAGAAGCAAAATAACTGCTTAGTGGAATGGAAGGTGAAAATAAGGGGCCTCATCCTTTTCTCATCTCAATCTCTGCTGCTAGCCGATATCCTTGCATTGGAAACTCTAAGCTGCTTTTGGATCAGGCTGCACCAGCTGAGAACTTCTGTGAGAGAGGGGAAAAAAAAAATTGAAAAAAAAAAAAGATGCTGATGTAAAAGCAACTTAAGAAGAATGTAGGCAAGGATTGATGTCATCCAGGCATTTGCTGAGGAATAAAGAGCACGGCTAATTAATATTGGCTTGAATAGAATCATGTGGATTGAAAGCTCATCAGCTCTGAGGGCAAAGCAAAATGATAGAAGAGCAGATCTTGTACTGAGACTGGGGAGGTGAGATATAGCAAATGTCCAGCATATCACAGGAAGGATCTGTGCCCTGACATAGCACCTGCTGGCTGTCTCTGAGTTGACTTTCATTGTTGAAGGAGATCTGCTGAAATTATAGCAACTCCCAGGAAGAAATTTTGTAATGTTTCTCAAGAAAAAAAAAGATGAAAAGATTCCTTTTAAAATTTTACTTTTCCTATGTTTCTGAATCATGGTCAAAACAGTTTTACCTGTAGGTTATAAGCTTTCTGACTTTCTTCTAGGATATGAACAACAGTTTCTCACTAATTTCTCTTGAGGTGTCATTTCAAGTATTAGCTGCAGTCTAGAAGAAAGACAAAACAAGATATGATCCATATTGCTTATCCAGACTTCTTTTTCAACCCCATTTTCAACAAGCCATAGACATTATTCTTGCTTAGAAAAATTAAGCTTGCTAGAATTTTCTACTAGATAACCAGAAAAATATGAAAAAAAATAGTGCAAGGAAAAGTTACTTTTTCTTTCCAGACCCCATAGAATTAAATTCTGTCAGAGATTGTTGCTAAAATACATTGTCAGATGTTGCTCATTTCCATGCAAAACAGGATCTGCTCTGCCAAATATGCATGGTGCGTTTGTTCCATGCTAAGTGTAGTGCTTATGTTGTGTTGTTCTCATTGGTCAAGAGAAAAATGAAGGCTCTGTTCCAAACTCTTAGTCACTGTTGCTCTGAATATGTGGAATCTCAAGGGGAAAAAAGTCTGTCCTTTTTTAAGAAACCAGGAGGGCCCACAAGACCATTCAAGGTAATTCAATGTAGTTACATCTTGAAAACAATTTCATTAACTTTCCTCGTGCAATTTACATTGCAAATTCATCATTAATAAGTGGAAAATAGAATTTTGTTTTAAATTTGGTCAAAAAGTAGCTTTGTAGAGTAGTGCCAGTGCAGTTGTGTCTGTTGTCAGTTAATCCATTGTGAAACTATCAAGATGTGTTAGCATGCTCCCTGCCCTAATTTTGGCTGATAACAGAATAACTTCAGGGAAAGCTTTATGGAAAAGGAGAAACCAGACTTAAAAAAAAAACATAAAAGTTGTAATTTTCACTACATTGAATCTGTCCCTTTTAGATGATGTGCATTTAACATGGTGGAAACATTCATTGATAAAGCTAAAATGTTTGAAAAAGTGTTAGCCTGCAGTTATCAGAAGAATTTTATAGAATATTGTTTTATAATTCACACAATAATATGTGTGCATATACTACTCATTGTTAGGCAAACTTTATACACTTTCATAATTCCATCTCTTTCCAATTCTTAATGCTGTTGTTCTCTCCTTTTAACTTTGTATATATAAACATATGTAACATTAAATAAAAACATATTCTTGACATTTCAAAAAAGCTCTATCAGACTTGGCTTTCTGATACAACTCTACCCCCATGAATAATAGCATTCTGGATTTAAGAATTTAGCAGTGTGCTCTCTCCTTTGTATAAGACTGCTATTAGCAGACCAGTGCAGTGTCCACCACTCTCACTAAAGATCAAGGAAGATAAATCCAACTCTGATTTTATGTTGGTATCAGTCTCTTTAAAATCTCTTTAAAAAAAAGTCCTAGAGTACCTTAAATTTGTCTCTGTGTGCCCTGTCATCACACACCATGTGTAAACACATCCTTTTTCTAAAGATTGTAACTTCCACTCAGTTGGGACTCTGTTGGAAAGATTGTTATTCTTATTTTTTTCCAAAATTCACTAATGTTAACAATTTCATTTCCCAGCTGCTGTAAGCTAATGTGGTTTTGATGCTTTTTTGTTGTTCAGAATTTGAGAATTCAAATGTAATGCCAAATGCATTATTTTGTGATGTATTTTAAAACTTAAGAGGGGTAAAAATATTCCTGTGCACAGAAGAGTTTAATGACACCTTTGTGTTTTCATTTTGAAGAGACATTTGTCCCCTGAGGAGTTCCAGGAAGTCTTCAAAATGAGCATTGAGGAGTTTGATCGCCTGGCACTTTGGAAGCGGAATGACCTGAAGAAAAAGGCCCTGCTTTTCTAGTCCCTCATGGATAAAATATGTGCTTATTCAAAACAGAAATAGTCTTGCCAGAACTATCACATGCACTTGCTGTTGAACCATTGTCCAGCTTCATTGTGTTAGTATGTGTCAGAGGAAAGAGGACAGATTAGATGGCAACACGTTGGAATACAAAGAATTTGCTAATCTTGCATTACCAGCTGGTTCAGTCAGTAACTCTGGTCCTACCCAGTTTACAACATGCAAAAATCTAGCTTTAAATTTATCGTTGCTTGCAGTTATTGCTTGATGCAAATGGGAATTCTGCAAAGAAGAGAAAAAGTGTAGCTGTGACAAAGAAAGTCTGAGATTTTGTTTCATTAAGTTTTAAAATACAATTTTTACAAAATCAAGTTATGAATATAAAATTATGTAATAGAGGATCACATCAATTAAAAATGTGGTAAAAGCCAAAGAAAAGCATGTCCACAAGCAATTATTGCAGCTCTTTATGTGTGGTACTTTTTAAGAATGAAAGGAAAAATACAGAAGCACCTTAATTCTTCTTATACTTTAGACACAGCCTATTCTCTAAAAGGTCATTTTTGTCTAAACGGTAACTAGCTATCTATAATTACAGCACAAGAGGTTTTATTTTATTAAGAATATATTGTGACATAAAGCACTTATTATGACTAAAATGTATACAGAGACCTACTTAAAAATTTAGTCCCGTTCATCAGGAAAACAGAAGCCTTATGCAAAACTGGTGTAAGAGTGTATTGTGACAGTTAATAGTGTTTTCCTACTATCTTGTGGTATTTGGGGAACTTTTTTTTTTTTTTTTTACATTTCATGCTGATATAAATGCCATGCAATCTTAATTATATGTAGATAGATATGTCTATCTATAAGGATTTTTTGCATTTATGTGTTTTCAGTAAAGACATTTTTACGTTCTCCACTTTCTGGCTTTATATCATAAGCCATGAGAATAGTAATGGCAATTGGTAGGCGTGGAAATGGAACAGTTCAGCATAAAATGTAACAAAAAAAAGCTTGGTGTGCTCTATCAATAGTATATCAAATTATAATCAAATATATGGAGCCCTCATGCATTACTATTTGCATGTTTCTGTATAAATCAATTAAAAAAAAAATCCCTATATGATACTGGTGCAGTACCTTGGAACTATCTTAAACAACAAGCAAAGCTAACAAGATCTGAGCATTTGATATGAGCTCTTAATATCTCTTCCAACTGGAAGACTGTATTAAATTTAATAATTTCATATGGTCAGAAGTATGGTTGCTGACAAAGAATGATTCAAAGTGAGTTGCTAGTTTTGTGTGATACTAAAAGAGCATTATAAAAAAGTACATTTTTCAGCCACGTGTCAGTATTCTGCATTTTTACTGCCTTGAATGTTTGTATTCACTTCCTACTTCACTATGTCTTTTTGCATAAGTAACTGGTTAATATATGCACTACAACACACTGTTTCAACTGCCCCAGCATTGGAAAAATCATAGCATTGAACATGCCTTCTTCCAACTGATTTTCAAAATCCATATTGTTGGAAATATTTTCTCATGACCTAAATGTTTTGTCTGATGATACGAACGTTTAAAAAAATCATTAAAACAAAGACATAACTGAATAACTGTGCTAATTGTGTATAATTTATTCATTGTATTGCTGTTCTGGATAGGTTCTTCCAATTATATTAATGTAACTATTGTGTTATTTGCATTAGGTTTGCTCAACAAGGAAACAAGATATCTTTTGTTGTGAAGTGTACCTCTGACTGTAAATTTACTGCAAAGTTGTTTGTAACTTAAACAATCCTTGGAGCAACTGACACATCATGCAAAATCTGCTTCGCTTCAGACTCTGTGGGGCAGTATAAGAAAAAAGAAGGGGACAGGCTCTTTAGCAGTGTCTGTTGTGATGGGATAAGGGGAAATGGTTTCAAATCTGAAGAATGGAGATTTAGATTAGATACAAGGATGCAGTTTTTTTACAATAACAGTGGTGAGACACTGAAACAGGTTGCCCAGAGAGGTGCTGGGTGCCCCATCCCTGAAGATATTCAAGGACAGGTTGGTTGGAGCTCTGAGCACCTGATGGAGCTGTAGGTGTCCCTGTTCATTGCAGGGGAGTTGGACTATATGACCTTTAAGAACCCCTTCTAACTCAAATGATTCTATGATGTTCAATGTACACAAGCAGTAGTCAGTCTTAATTGAGAGCTCCTAATCACCCATAGGCAACACCCATAATGGTCTGTAACCTCAGAATAGCTCGTTATGTCTTCATATTGCAGTCAAATCCAGCCAATCTGAAATGCGATTGGCAAGGCTCATTAGACACTTTGGGCCTGATATCTAAATCCAGGAGAGTAAGCAGCTGAAGAAGGGTGGTTAATATAGTTGACCTTGGTGAAAACTATCATTCTCATCTGTATGTTCCATGGGCATCAGATTAATTACAGACATCTTTTCCATGAAAATATTGCAGATTGATAGAGGAAATCCATATATAGGTGCAGATCACATACAGGTTCAACGTGGATCTTCATAAATATTGTGAAATTGCTTAACGACAGTTAATGCAAGCTACACTTCATCAAGAACTCCACACTGAAGAATGTTGTTACCCAGATCTTTGGCAGATGACAAGTGAGGACGATCAAAGCTTGTGAGCTGTTTTACCCATTCATGCTGTTTTGAGCCAGTTAATCTGTTATAATGCCAGCAGCTTAAAAGTATCTTCTGAAGGTCCTCATCCTACCTGAGCTAAATCAGATAAAATTATCGTTTTGCATACCCTCATGTTGATGTTTTAGTTCATGAATATCAGTTCTAACGATTGTAGAAAACTATATGTAGGATTGATACCACATTATCTACCTATGCATCATTCTGTTTTCTCTTTTATGGTCGGTCAAGGGATAATAGAACTTTGACGACATCCTAGTGTAGAAAACCAGTTATATGAATCTCAGTTGTCACATTTCTGTCTGCTGAATGTAAAAAAAAAGATATATATCCATCTGCAGATGTGTAAATCAACTATTTTCTCTTAGATGAAAATAATTTTGTACAGGTGAAAGTAGTAAGCCAACAATCTCAGTAAGTTGGTAGATTACCACTCACAACTACTGGCAGTCATAGACCACGTTACCAAATCACTGTCAGGACAACAGAATGGCAATTTGACTTGCACAGATTTCATGGAAGGCCTTAATAGTGTTATTCTTTATACTGCTCACCAAATAGGCATGTATTCAATGCCAAACACACAAAAATGTTCTAGAAGACAGTCAGTTTATCAACTTTTGTTCCTACTGCCAGCCAAACCATAAAGGAATTTTGGCTTCCATACTCAAAATCTTTGCTGACATTAGATGAACAAATATTTTTCTGTATCCTTCTTATTTCATTTCCCCCAAAGTTTGAAATGCTCTGTAGATATCTGTTCAGTGCAGAGGTGTCATAACTCAATAAGCTGTTCTCTTTTTCTGATGGTACATGTCAGTGCATCTCTATATTTCAAGTGTCTGCTGTCACGTAGTGTAGAGACCTAGTCAGTAGTGCTTTGTAGCATATCTAAATTCTCATTTACAATATGATCCTGTATGTTATATTTGCCACCAGACAACTGTAGTAGTGTGATAGAGCCTTAAAATGAGCAGTAATTCACTGTACTGCTAGATCCTCTGTACATCATCTTAACTCCATAAGCCAGAATATGGCAAACCAGAGCATACAACGTTAGTGTTTATAAATTTATCATATCTTCCTCATTTAAAAACTGTAAATTAGAATTTTGGTTATGTAGTCTACTTTCAGTAACTTGGAGTATCTCATAGATTAACATGTGCATAATCAATGTTCTGTTTTATTTCTAGATTTCTATATGCTAATCTTAAATAGCATTATGAAATGGAAAATACATTTCAGAATAGTTAGGTAAATCTTTGCCAGAATTTTCCTTCTAACAGTGTGGTCCAGCACTGGCAGAACAAATTCATAGTCTCAAAAAATCATTGCTTTTTTTTTTTTTTTTAAGATTATGCTCTTTATCATTAGATATTGTTCCTTGTTTTCAAGGAAATTCAGTCTTTCAGCACTTTGGTAAGTATGGATGTGCCTATACAGCTCAAAAGGATCAATGTAAGTCTTGATGGAACCTATCTTGATATGTATTCAAAAAGCAAGGGAATTCTGTTAAACATTTCATTTTCATACCTGGATCTCATTTGTATGTCTCAGCTGTTCATGACAACCCTGATGTATGACCTAATTCTCACCTCATGTATTTTAAAGGCATGTCTCAAACACAGGAATGAAAAAGCCACTTTATTTCATCATCATACTCTGAGACAAAGGAACACATGGATTTTTGTGGTTGACTTCCTAATGCTAAGGCATATCTGACCAACAATTCCAGATAGGAAACCATGCATGCCAGATTACTATTACAGCTGTCTGAGAAGGCTGGACATTTTTGTCTGACCTGCTATTTCTTTTCGTTGTGGTTCAGTGGAGAACTCTGAAAGCCGGAATAGCAGAAACAGGGAAATACACTGTTGAGAAGCTACCTGGAATCGAATGATCCCCTAAGGTTAGTTTTACAGAAAAGGATGCAGCTCAGATCAAAAGAAGTACCTTGTATTCTATTCCTCGTTTTGGTGAGGAATCATCTATTCAAATTTCCCAAGTGTGATTAAGTCAGACCATTAGTTTTATTAGCCTTTCACAGGTCTGCAGGAAAATGCTGTTCTGCTCTTTGCAGATGAGCTGGAGGAGATCTCAGGCACTGCCAACTGTGTGGCACATGGATTCCAGAGTGTCACTCTCTTTGTATGTGAGAAACAGATTTGTATTCTTCTAAGCTTCTCAATATCTAGGTTGAAACACATACGTTTTTTCAGACATCTTGTGTATCTACCAAAAAAAAGAAAAAAAAGAGGAAAACTTTCTGCTATCATAGTGAGAGACTGCAAACCTCTTGCACATGTCAAATCATACTGGAGGCTTGCATTTTTTTCATATTCAGTGTGCCTCTGAGATACAGCCAAACCCTTCTCACTCTGCTCTAAGGAAGCTGTGTTGGAAAAGGTGCTATTCAGGAACAACATGTGCGTGAGAAATGGTAGGTCTCAATAATTTACTTCTCTGATGGTAAAGTTGTAAGCCCACACAGCAAGCTGAAGTTTGTTTGTCAGGTTACTGCACCTCGTTATTGTTTTCTCTTCACATCCATCATGTCTCTGATAAAGGGTTAGAGAAACTAACAACAGACAGGAGCCCCTGTCCTACACAGGTGTCATCTAAATATATAGTGAATAAAAGCTTTAACAATGAGATTTTTCTGTCTCATCTATGATGTATTCAACATTTGTTAGAAGAAATCTGGATATTCTTCATTTCTTTTCCTGAATCTTGTCAATTTTTTGTCCAGAATGATTTGTGGTTGATCTGTTTTCCCCACTTGCTCCGATGACTGCCTTGATTGCATCCTCTAACTCATCTCTCTGCTAACAATTGTAAGCTCTTCAATCTTTTTGAGATGAAAACCATCCTGTGTCATTGATAATTATTCTGCAAGCTCCTCTCATTGTAATTTGATGCGGGAGATGCGCTGACTCAGAATAAATGGATGACAAATGTAAATGATTTTACATTCAACATGGTATGTTAAATATTCTAATATCTATTTATTTATTTTTAACAGGGGAAGAAGAATGATAAGAACGGCTTTGGCTCTTTACTACAAATTTGCATTATGCTGAAACTCTGTTTGAACTAATCCCATTACTGCAAACATATTTACCTAAGTGGGTATGCTTCTGAACTCCAAGAGTTAATTTTTTCCACAACTATCCTCGTGTTTCTTTATTAACTGATAATTAGATAGATAACAGGATAGATAGTAAATTGACCAAGCTAATGGTCTTTCTAACTTTCCTTACAGTTGTCTGGCCTGATAATTTAGTTGGGGTATGGGGTTAGTACTCTTCTTGGCAGTTGATAATTTTGCTAGTTGTGCTTTAAAAGAAAATCTCTCAAGGGCACGGACAATTTGGGTAACCCTGTTTTGCCTGCATAATACTAAGCATTTTTCACCTCCCAGCCAAGTTTTAATAAATGGCAGCGCCTGCAGCACTGTGTGAGGTGCTGCATGAGACATAAACAACATCAAATAGTTCAAGTTTAATTCTTTCACAATCATTTCTTCAGTGTAATAACTATTTACTTGTGTAGCGCAGTAAAAATAACAACGATCAAAGGTTACTGAAAATATTTTATTTCATCCTCAGTGGCACAAAAGAAAATATAAATATGCAGTAGAAGCTAAAAGATATATTTTTTTCTGAGTAGCAGCTAGAATGAAAGGGTTCTGCAGAAGAACCTGTGGTCATTAGCAGGGCTGTGTGCTGAATTTCAAGCCAGATACCTTCCTTCAGGACTCATAAGTGCTTCTGAATATGTTCCATATAAATATAGGTAAATAACTACGTACTCTCACATTTATTTTGTGTTTGAACCTCTGAAATGGGCTTCCATATAAATTAGCACAATTCAGGCCTCCTGTGCTCACAGGACAATTTGAATTAGTAGTCCTACTCTAATAATCATCAGTCTGGCAATACCTAATCTGGAATTAGAAGTATTTAAGATTATTTTCTCAGATCCCATCTTGTTTGCTTAAAAAATTAAAGGCAAAATATCTACTGTAAGAAAATGCATAAGAAATAGAAATTTGGCATGGTTTTGTAGGCATGGAGATGATAGGTTGGACTAGATGATCTTAGTGGTCTTTCCAACCTTAATGATTCTACGAGTCTGTGAAATGAAGATGCCTACTACTTGTAACACAAACCTTACAAAGATGCCAACTCTACAACATCCCATCTTGAATTTCAAACACTGTACAGAAGACTAACATTAGAGTAGCATATTTGCTACTCAGTCGGAAAGGTCTTTTTTCTTTCAAAAACTTTCTAATTCATTACCTTAAATTGAAGAAATGGAGCAAGTTTTTATAGCAGAAAAGCTGTATAACGTATGGCTTTGTTACTTTTGCAAGGATCGGTAAAAGCAAACCTGGCCACGATTTATTGAAGGAGTAAGAAAACTACTCATGTATACAAACAAACAAACAAAAAAAGACTGATAAAAGACTGATTGTGTTGCAGGAGTAATAGCTTTTCCATTGCTTACATAAGAGTGTGAGGAGCCGGTGTTGTAAAGCACAGTAGGTTTAGTTGAACTGTTGAGAACTTCAATAGAATTGCCCAGGCACGATTTTGACAGATTGTAAGTGTAAGAACTGACTGTTCCCTGATCTTGATGATAAAGGTGAAGAGGGGAGTGTGTTGTTCAACAGTGCAGGTGACAGGGGAAGAGACAGGAGAGGGGTGAGGTTCCATTTTTGACACCATTTTGCTTGAGTCTGAAGAAAGCAGGAACAAGACGGCAAAGTTTTGAAGAAAACTTGCCCTAATGTGTTCAACTCTAATGTAAAACATAAAAATAATGAGATTAGGGTTAAAGAAACAAAGAAAATGCTGACAACCTATGTATGTACTGCGAAGATTTGAAGCTATTTTTAATTACACTAGGAGTTTAATGGGCAAAGAGTAAAAGGATTTAGCATAGCATTTTAAAAATGTCAGGTGTTAAATGCTAAGCCCACTGAAATCAGTGGAAGTCTGATGTGCACAGAACTGCAAAGGTCAGGTTATACAGAGCTTTTTAAGAAGCTTGAATCAGCAGGGGGGACTGTTTTTAATGGGGAGTAACTGCTTTTAGGTTCACGTTCAGATTCTAGAAAGTGTATATCCTCTTTTTAATGTGCTCCCTATTCATTCTGATTCAAAATCAGTTAACAGTGAAATTAAGACAATAATTGGTTTTACATCTCTGTGAAGAGTGAGCAGCTGCAAATAATTTCACTACACCGGCGAGGACCTACATGTGTAGAGACTAGGGAGAAGTACCTGTGTTGTTTGACAGCTGTGTTTGTTCACTTCTTGAAGTTTCTGTGATACACACTTCTTAAAATTTACTGTCTACAGAAAGGTAAATGGCATTTCTGTAGTAGGAAATTTTACCTGTACAATAAATCCTTGTGGGACACATATATACTCAGTGCTGAGCAAGATTCCTGAAACAAATATTGAGAGTATATGTAAAAGTTTTTTTTGGGGGGTAGGTATTACCTTCAAAGATCTCCTTCAAAAAAACACATCTAGAAATTTCAGAAAGATGCTCTATATTTTGGTACTAACAAGGATGGAGTCTGCAGTAACAGGATTGTGGAACATGATGAGGAAGGGCAGAGAAAAAATTACACTTTATCAAGAACTTTCTCTTCCTAATTTATAAAAGTCTTAAGCCTCTGAGACAGCTGTAAGGAAAAATCACACTTTCAAGGTGACAGAAGATGAATTTTGTTCTAAAGAGCCATAACTTGCCAGCATGCTGCATGGGACAGTGTGGCCATTGGGTGAAGTGCCACTGTAGTTGTAGTTTTCGTATGCCTATTTGGAGAAGAAAAAGAAATGAAGCAGGTTGACTGTGTTGACAGCCTTTCTGCTACCCAACATACAGGATGTTTGTTACAGCCCTGATTTCACTTTAAGATACAGACAAAACCATGCTTTTTTTGAGGCTGTTGAAAGAACTTACTGAAAAGTATTGAGCAGACTTTTGGGGAGTGCCACTCATCGCTTACATCATCCAATAGCTTTTATGGAATGGTTTATTTCACCAGAACATTGCTGAGGTTTTGGGGCCTCTTATACCACTAAGTTGTCTGATATGGACTCAATCCAAGGCGTATTTGAAGGGGAACTGTGTATCTTTAAAAACTGACCCACGTTTTTGAATGCTTAAAGTACTGTTTTCCTGCCTTTTTACATTATTTAAGTGAGCCAAATCCAAATTACTTGGATTTCTTAGAAGACATAAATCTCAACAAATGGTAGGGGATTTTTTTTTATCGTGCCCGTGCTTCTTCAATTTCATCCAATGTTGATTATCCAAGGGGAAAAAAATCTTCAAACATGCATAATAACTCTCCTAAAGATAATAAATATGGTCTGTCATTGTGATAACTTTCTTCCTTCAGCAATCTGGGGACGGTTGAAGTTCTGATCTTGTAAACAGCTATACTTAGATGTTTTACTGACTGGAGTATTCTAATTATTTCCTTCTTTCTTTCTTTCTTTCTTGCTGGTATTGTTGTTTATTTTCTATTTGCTAACGATTATATTCTTTTCTTTGTGATAACCCATGTTAAGATTACAAGAAGATTAGGACATCCCTGTGACTAGGCTTCATCAAGTTCATCAAAGTCTGTTTCTACAGTAACAAAGTTAGCCTTGATAGAGCAGAAAATTAGGGTGAATTACTGAGAACAAAGACAGCATTTGGAGCATTATAGGGATGTCTGTTATAACCTGTAACTTGTTGGTTTTGTAATATAAAACTAGAAGGCACTTTTTCAAACATGAGGGATGTCTGTTTCAAACTGGGAGATTTGCACACTTCTAACATGAACTTTGTGTTAGAAAATGATTAGTTTAAGAAGTTTACTGGGTGAAGTATATGACGTACAGTTGCTGTGAACCACAGGTTTCCTATTAATGGAGTGACTCAGTTTCCATGCAAGAAACTACTCAGTAATCAATTGATTTATTTCAATCATGTTGTGCTCAATGTGAGTTATATGCTGTTCCTTTTAATTGTATAAAATAGATTTTATGTTTAAATAGTGTCATTAACGACTCATAGGTAAGAAATTCACTGAATTTCTAAGGTCTACTTAGCAGCTCACAGAATGACATAGACAGACTCAGATATGGAGAAAAAGTGCCACTCCAAAATACTTTATTGTAGAAAGCAAGAATGCAAATAAGACAAAGTTCTTTGAAGCCCTTCAGCTTTAAGGGGAGTTTTCCTCTGGAAGGAATCATTTTGCTGTCTGGTGCTCATCTCCATGACACACATTCCCTTCTTTTGTCCCTATGGAGTAACTCCCAGAAGACTAGAATTACTCACCATTTTCACCAACAGCCTGAGGACCAACAGCTTGCTATCTCATCAGCATGGGGCATGACACACTTCTTTTCCTATCTTCCTTGATATTACTTCTCAGCTGTGTTGTAGTAGAGCTTTTAAATCTGCAGAGGGTTCACACGACTTAGGCAGAGGCTACGAAAGGAAATATTACTTATTGTAATGTGAGCACTAAAACACATCCTAAAAGTGCTTGCTGCAAGCATATAAATCAGTGGCACTGTATGTGCCAGAGCACCCAAGAGCTATTCTGAATTTTCCAGCAAAATCTTTTGGGCTGCTTCTGGTAACTATCATGTTTTACAGGTCCTGATACCAATCAAGTAGCTCAACAATAGCTGAAAGCAATTGAACTGTGGAGAAGAGGTGTTATGGTTTAATTTTTCAAGGCTGACTAAGCCCTTTAACATTGCCAGAAAAACCACTGCTTCTGAGTGCTCCAAAGCCCTTCCTGCCAGCTCCTAGCGTAATGAAAAAAGCATAATGAAAACAGGCAGATAGCAGCATGTTGCTGCTGGAAGGGCTCACCCAGTCATTCCCTGCCCATACCCAAAGACAAGAAAGAGAACAGACAGAGGTGAGATTTGCTCGTCCAGACAAGACTTGGTTGTGAATTTAGCACTCCAGTTTTAGGCTACAGAGCTCATGCTGGTACTGCAATGTAAATACAAAATAAGTAGAATTTTCCCTGATTTAGACTGTTACTCTGGGTATCACCCTAGTGCAGTGAATGAGGATAATAGGACAGAAGACCACAGAAAATTTGGCAGGATCACACAGACTTTTATTCACCAAATTTAAAAACTTAATGAGCTGTACACTCTGAGATGCACAACAACATAAGCTAAAAACTTGAACAGAAGGATGAAATTGCATGTAGCATGTTCCACAATGCTCATTACAAGAGAACATTTGTATATCCAACTGTTACAGCGAGGCAAAGTAAAACATGTTCTTACACCTAGTGGGATTAAAGATGAAAAAATTAAAGCTTTTTCTTTAGTAGCATTCCTCTGTGACCTTAGGTTTCCAGTTTCTTTATGGAAAGAGAAGATGATAAAAATGTGCGCTTGTCAAAGTTGGAATGCAGTTATCCACTTTGTGCAAGTTTTGCACTAGATCCACCTGCAACACTACTAAATGCTGATGCCTGCTTTCAGCTTTCCAAGGAAACTTGAAATATAAACTTTAATCAATATAATGCCTTTGACTAACATCTGGCTTATGTCCAGCTAAACTTAGAATGGTAGAGTCATAGAATATTAAGGGCGGAAAAGGTCTCTAAGATCATCTAGTCCAACCATCTGCCTGCCACCAATACTGCCCACAAAACCATGTTCCTAAGTACCACATCTACACACTTCATGAAAATCACCAAGGACAGTGTCTCCATCACCTTCCTGGGCAGCCCATTCCAGTGCCCAAACACTCTTCCCAGGAAGTTTTTCCTAATATCCAACCTGAATCTCCCTGGTGCAACTTGAGGCCATTATCTCTCATCTTATCAGCCTTACTTGGGAGAAAAGGCGAACTCCCACCTCGCCACAACCTCTTCTAAGGGAGTTGTAGGGAGTGACAAGGTCTTCCCCGAGCATCCTCTGCTTCAGACTAAATAATCCCATTTCCCTCAGACTCTCCCCATAAGACTTGTGCTCCAGACTCTCCACAGCTTTGCTGCCCCTCTCTGGACGCTCCAGGACCTCAGTGTCTATTAGCGAGGGGCCCAAAAATGAACACAGTACTTGAGGTGCCACCTCACCAGGGCTTAGATGGCAGAATCCAGTTCAATCTAATTCATAAATGAGCATGATTTTATACCATTTTAACAAGAGGGCTTGCATCTTGATTTTGGACAAACAGTGACACGCTGCTTATTTGTGCAGAGCTGAATGTTGGACTGACAACATCTCCTGCACCTAAATGAGAGAAAGTTGCGTGCGGAAGCTCCCATTACGATCTTGTGGTATTTCAGCATTTCTTCCTGGGAGAAGAAAAAAAAAAATGAAGAGAGAAAGGTAAAAAAAGAGAGAGAAAGGGAAAAAAAAGAATCATCCATTACAGACGCACAGGCGCTGCCCCACGGAACACACCTGCCCACGGGCTGCCGCCCCACCCCGTGCCCGGGGCCGCTTTGTCCCTCAGGCTCCGCCCAGGCCCGGCCCCGCCCCGCCGCGCTGCGCCCGCCCCCGCCCGCCCCCTGCTCCTGGCGCGGCGCTGCGTGCGCGCTGCTAGCGGAGCTGCGCGGCTGTGCGCAGCGCGGAGTTTGCTTTGTGCCCGCGGTCGCAGTAGGACGGCCCGCAGGTAGGAGGGCTCCGCCCGCTCCGTCCCTTCTCGCTCCGGGTTAGCATCTCTCCGCGGAGCTCGGCGGGCGGTGAGGGAGGGGAAGGGTTAGGGTGAGACAAGGGATTTTTCTGTTGAGGTTCTGCTTGCTGGAAGGCATTCCAGCCCAGGGGCGGACAAACGGCACGAAGTCTCATTCGGTTTTTTGGCCGGGAGGTGCACGTGGAAAATGCTGTGAGCGAGCCCTAGCATCTGGCGGCGGCTGCTCGCCCGGCCCCGCGTCGCCGCCCTGAGCCGTCCTCGCCGGGCTTCGGGAGACCGACAAGCCGGCGGAAATCCCCTGGAGGGAAACCCGGTATCTGCAATACCGAAAGCGACATCCCTTCCCGGGGAGAGGCAGCAGCCTGACTGCCGGGAGAGCTGCCGCATTGTACAGCTGAGACTTTCGTTGTCTTCTGCCTTTTAGGGTGGGAAAAGGTGGTCTCTCTCCGGACTTTGCCATTTGAACTTGTTTCATCATAGCAGAGAGATTGCATCATGTTACAGTCTTGGATTCAGTAAGGGCAAAGGCAAAAAGAACCATCCTTCCAGATCTATCCCATTGGCTTCTCCATCTGACCCCCTCCTTTTTATTTCCTGTTTAACAGAAAGGTTAAAACTAAAAAGCAGCGTGTGATTGGTAGAAGGCTGCTCAGTTCACAGCGACGTATTTTGATTTCTTCCACTAAGAGGTTTTTTTGGAAACTCGATTTTTAACTTGGTCGGTTCTCGGTGTGGATGCGTGCAGGGGGAATATAGGAAACTTAGCAAAGATAGAGACCGTAGGAAAACAATCAGTGGCCAAAGAGAGCTGAATAAACAGCTAAACAGTTGTTGCTTTACGTATGAGGAGCTCTGGAGTCAGAAGAATTGAACGGATTCAAAGGGGCATCTTCCAAAAGCATGGTATCCACGTGCCTAGAATCACGGAGCGGATGAATGAGTGCCTGTGTCCCAAAAGCTAGGCAGGACAGATGTCAGGAACTGAAGAGTGTTGAGCTTATCTCCCCTATGAATGCTATACGAGTACTTTGATGCACCTAACACTTGCTGTGTTTGTGCTTGTTCATGTGTCAGACCTGTGTCAGGATTGATCTTTTCAGCTGAGGTTTGTCTGTAATAGGTCTCAAAGCAAGCAAGATCTGATTAAATGTTGTACAGCAATCCAGAGCTTCCTTGGCTTGCAGTTCTTTTGTTCTTTGTGCAGTTCTTTGTTTTGTCCCGGAGGCTGAACTGTCACGGCACAGCTCAGTTTGGTTCTCAGAGATGTTTACCCCAAGTGTGGTATCACCCTTACAGGTGCTCTCACCATTTGCTGAGTGTTACAGGACCACCCATTTCCTGCAGGGAAATGGCACTTTTATGGAGGGCTGCTTCTCTGATTGCCCAGGAAGGGCTGAGGTGGGGGTACAAGGGAGCAGCTTGGCAACCAGATGGACCCATCCATCAACACGCTCCTTTATGGGCACTCAGTGCCCTTCAGTCACCCTCATGCCTCCTGGTGGTCTCTACGGGAAGAGCTGCTCCATTACTTTCGAACAATTCCTTTTTCCTTTTGGTACTGGGGTGAAACAGGGCCGAATTCTGCATAAGAACTGGAGGGAAAGCAGTGCTGCCTTTTGGGGCTGTAAGGCACCAGATGGGGCTCAGAAGAATTTGATACGGATTAAAAAAAAAAAAAGCATCCTCAGTTTTCTTTGTGTGTCTGAACTCACTGTGATCACGGTGACAAGGCTGCTCACAGAACAATGAGCAGACATCCCCTGCCTTTGGTGAAGTGTGGAACTGCTTGGTGTTTCCCAGGAAATATGCCAATGAAATTCCAAGTGTTGCATTCTGTTCCTGGCTCGCAGGTGGATCTGTAGATACAAGGATTGGAAAGGTCTCTGGGGTCGTAATTTCATACACATGTGACTAATTGTGGTGTTCCTTTCAACGGTGCAAAAAGAACCTGCGGTAAGGTCAAAGCAGGGATTGTCTTGCCCAGCTGCTCACTGCAGACTTCCCCGAGACATTGCCTCGGGACAAAGAGCCGGTGTTTCCAGGCTGCTTTGTGCAATCTGGAGTCAGCCAATTTAATTTCCGCCCATTTTCAAAAGTTTCATTTCTGATACCTCTGTCAATGAGAGCCCTGTTAATGGGGGTCCGCTTGGTTAAGTGCTTTGTTCAAGGCTGGTCTCTTTGTGTGGATGGGACGAGGAGGAAGAATGGATGTGCTCTGTATTCATTTGCAAAAGATCTGTCGTGCATGTGGCATGCAAGGACTTTGTGTCCAAAGTCATATACAGTTAACTCTGTATTATTGTGGTTTTACTTAGACTGAAGCCCTCTGTATCAACTCTTGAGCTATCTTTACATTTGGTCATGGCATACAACATGAGCAGTATTGAGTAATGAGATTTGGCTGTTCGAGCTCCTGAGTACCCTTAACAGAACACTGCCACTATGAGCTAACAGTGATCATATCCCTCTTAGAGCATCCCTAGGAGAGTACAGTGAGCAAAGGGTGAATCAACATGTTTTTTAATGCTATCAAGAAATCTGGGAATGAAATTCCTAAGAGGATGTTTTATAGGTTTGTTTTTGTATAGATGTAGTAGTATCTTAAAAGTCAATGTTGTGTGCTTGTCAATAAAGTAACCTGAACTGCATAGGATAGTTCCTATATAGCGTTTTTCCTAAACTGGAAGAGAAATAAACATTTAAAAAATCACTGCATTATTCTGCTTGTGATGACGGTGGTGGATGGGTTTTCTTTTTTAGTATCTGGGGTTTTCTGATGCCAGTATCTCTCCGCCCTCATGTATTTTTGAGCTGAGTGCTAATAGCTGTCTCTTTGGAGGACAGTTGTTGGTTATGTCTCTGTTGAGCCAAAATCTTGACAAAATGCTGACTAAGTATGTAGCCTTCCATTAATAAGTGCCAGAAAAATGTGTTCAAGTGATTTCAATCTGCAATCTAGCTGATGTCTCAAAGATAACAGGTTTTTACCCCCATGAAGCACAGCACTTTGTGTATGCGAGGTAATTGCTGGGAGTTGGATTGAATATATATTATTCATTAAGGGACTGTCATCATATCATGTTTGTGAAATCCCCAAAGTCTCTTATCACTTTCCTAACCATTTCCAAACACTTATGGAAAACAAGATCTTGGTGTCCTTCTACATCACTGGCTGATGTTCTGTCTCACTGAATTCAGTCTGTGCTGGTAGCCACTTTCAGTGAGCATGTTTGCTTAGTTCATCTAAAATAAAGAGACTTTGGGAAAGTGGCTTAATTCTTGGATTCACGTTATCAGGGACAGCACTCTTACACAGACAACATGTACTGTTATCTCAGTTGTGCAGAGAAGCAAATAGCAAAAGCTCTTTAATATGCTTCTTTCATGCTCAACTACTGTTATAAACTGCCCTCCAGTGTATGAAGGCTCAATATTTGGTTGCTGTGGGTGGATCTTTTTTCTTCATTCAAGCGTTTAAGTATCTTTTTCAAGCTTACCTGCTCCCTCCCTCCATGCGCATGCTTATGGCGTTGCTGCTGTCCAAACACAGAGCAGAAGATAAAGGAAGGCAAGGAAGGGATTGCCCCATTATTAGCATTGAGCAGGTCCAGATTTTATTTTGCTTCAGCATTTCTTCCCAGGAGCAGCTGCAAATAGAGAACACAGTGTGACCTTCACTGCAGCTCCTAGTGCAGCCATCAATCAGGTCTGGCAGGGGCTTTATTGCGTCTGTCAGAGGTGCTCGTAAGCCACATGCTGTCTGGTTTGGGGAGGGGGTGGGAACAAACAAACAAAGGGAACTACTGTTGGTTTTGCTTGAAATAAAACAAACGTGAGTGAGCTTTTCCCATGTATGCCAGCATTGGAAACAGATTTTGATTTTTACTATGAGCCATTGGTCTGATTAATAAAATGGAATCAGCAGTTGCCCCATGCCTCAGCGTCCCTAGCAAACCATTCACAAACTAATGCATCCTCACCTGCAGTCAGTGCTCTCTGGTTAATCCTAGGTGATAATTTTACCAAGGAGTTAATACAGTTAAATTATTTTAGGTAGTTTGTGCACACGGGTGTTGGGAGAGGTTGGATATTAGGAAAAATTTCTTCTCAGAGTGTTGAGGTGTTTGGAACAGACTGTTCATGCACGTGGTGGAGTCACTGTCCCGGGAGGTTTTCAATGAATGGGCGAATGTGGCACCCATGTAGGGGGACATGGGCTAGGTGGTCATAGGCATGGCTTGATGGTTGGAGTTGAGGATGTTAGTGGTTTTTCCAACCTTAGCAGTTCTATTAAGGAAAGGATTTTCAGTCTTGTCTGAATCTTCGAGGAAAATAAGGCTGCTTTGTCAGATAGAGCAGTTCTGGGGTTTTGTGGGAACATGTGCACCTTCACAGGCTTTTCTAGGCTTGCATTTGGAAGCAAGTTCACAGTGAGCAAGTCCAGCTGATGAGCTCAGCTGATGATCGCATCCCACTTTAAGCATGTAAAGCATTATTCTCACTCTGTAAGTGCTTTGTATGTTTGCTTTGAGTTCATTTGTTTTTGTTTTTTTTTCCCTACCAGTGTTGATCTGCTTTTAGAATTCTACTGGAGTTCAAAACAATTTATGTTCTTAGATTTTTTTTCACTGCTACAACAAATCTGTGCCTTTTTCAAATTCCTCTGATGTCTTTCTCATGCCTGATCTGGAAGTGCAACTTTCTTGCCTTTTTTTCTGAGGGCTCACTCAGCACAGTGGCAGTCTGTCACTTCATGCTTTACTGCCAGTTAAATGAGAGGTCAGGAGCAATGGGACAGGCAGCAGTGCTGGTGTGCAGCCCTATCTTCCTCTGTGGGCCTGTGTTTGTGTATGTACAGATGGATGTACATGGATTTTAAAAGAGTGTGTATAGGTACAGGTGATATGTATTATAATGTCAGCTATAATAAGTATCTGAGGGAAATGGCTAAACACTAATATACATTTAGTGTTCTTTCACTACCAGGTGAAAGGTTGAGGTTCTGAACTGCAAACTGTTAATGTGGGGTATAACGTATTATTTATTTTGCTTTTTAACCAGCCAGTTCTTGGCAGAAGCTGCCTTTTTACCAGGTTTGGGCAAGGAAGCTTGAATTGCTGTAAGTTTGTAACAGCAGCTGCAAAGAAAGTGCTCAGAAAACGTGAAGCAGATCTAGGTGCCAGAGGAAGCTGAGCTGTAGAGGGGCCATTGTGATGTTGCTCTGCCACTGGGCGGAGCATATAGTATAGATTAGAACCGAAAAAGTTACACTGGTGGAGAGTAGAATTTATTTTTATAAGCCAAATATGTACTGGGGAATAGAGTTAAATACTTACTGGACATTGTTACTGGCTGTAGGAGAAAAAAGGAAAAGAAAAAATACCTTTAAATATGAAACAGGATAACCTCACCTTTAAATGTTTAGAATGAACCATTTTTCAGCTCTTATTGAAATATACTGTCAAAGAACAACCTTTGAAAAATGGAAAGATCTGCTTCTTTTGTGGAAAAAAATGTTGGGGCTGAGGAGCTTCTGTGAGTATTGGGAGCGGATCTTTTCTCCTCACCCCTATCCTTCTACCTGCACCATGTGCTTGCAATTAGGACAATGAAAAGCTGGTAGTCCTCATGGACAGGGGCTGACAGGGGCATGGTGGGTCCTTCAGGAAGAACTAAGAGAGCTGGAAGGAGGTAGAGGCTAGGTCAGGCCGTGACATTTTGTTTTGAGCTATACAGGAATGAAATCCACCCTAAAGTGTCTTGGGGAAAATTCTGGATGGTGGCCGGTGTGAATAATGCTGAGTGCAGTTGGGTGGGACCCCACCTGGTTACAAAAACAATTGTATTTCCAAGGTTAGTTAGTTCTGTTGGAAAAAGAACTATTAAACAAGAAAGGTCTCATTTGAAAGGAAAATCCCAATTGGAGACCTTTAAGCAAAACAAAAATCTAAGTCTCCCACTTCAGAAATTAATGAAAACAGGCTCCCAGATATGCAAACAACTGAAATCACACAGCAGAACCCTCAGATAAGCAAAACAAATGTCCTCTGGGGAAAGGAAGAGCTGTTCTTTCTCTGGGAAAGTTTGTCGTTCTTGTGGCTTCTGAACTTTTCATCTTCTCTGGGACTTTCTGCTGTCTTTGGTTCACTTTTTGCAGCTTCTTGGTGTCCTGTGTCTTTTGCTGGAGAAGTATTTATGCAAATGCTTAGCTTTAAGTCAGTGAATCATCTTTGATGTCTGCGAGATGAGTACGTTGGGCTGTTTTTGTGTTTACATTGCTCTGCAGAAAGGGAGCTCCAGCCAACACAAACTGGCTGGATGGGTACATGCATCAACCTTTCTACCCCAGAATGGGCTGTCCCACTGACCTCTGGCCCTCTCCTTGAGCTGATCTGGATCAAGCCTTATTCAACACACCAAGGAGGCAAAACAGTGAATTTTAACCTGACTCAGGTTCCCATCTGTCTTTCGATAACTGCTGTTGCCATCTATCTGTTGTGACTTAGCCTCACAGCCACTCAGTGTGGCAATTTCCTTCACGTCCCTTTGGACGTTCTCCTTTATTATTGTTTACAAAGTGCTGAGGCTAGATTTTGCATATGTAGAAGGGCTTGCTGAGAGATGTCACCCCTTTGATCTCATCTCTTCCAGTTCTCTCATTTTTCTTTCCTCTTGCATGTACTCCAACTGTGTAATTTTTGAAAGTAATTTGAATGTAAAGATTAGCTATGCTGAAGATTTCCCTCTAAACAGTCACTCTATAACTTGAGGACGAATGCAGGTAGGTTTACAAGACCCATGCACTATCTTCCCCAAGGAAGCAGCTTAAATATTGGTTGTACTGCAAGGAAAGCAAAAGCTATCTTGTAGAGGTATCGTGTTTAGGGATTCCTAGGGATTTTTAGAGATTTGAGGGATCTTCAGCTCTTCTTTTTTGTGTCATAGTAATGTCATTCCATAGTAATGTCATCCCATAGTAATGTCACTATGGGACTAGCTCTGCTGTAGTTGCACTTTCTGATTCTTGGTCAGCATATCTGTGGGCTTCAGGATCTAAGTGGAAACTCAGATTGCCCCAAAGTTTATTGTACTTTATGAGAGCAAAGGGTAAAATCAGTCTTTGAGACTTGGTGTCATTTGGAATAGGTTTCCTGACATACCATCCCTTACAAAAAAACAGCTGTTCTGAGGCTGTCATTCTGCCAGCTTGAAGGGAAAACAGCCAAACAAAGGAAAAATACCCTGCCAAATAGGGATCAGACCTTAGTGTGGTTTGAGTGTGCTTTAAGTAGTCTCAGTCTTTGCATTCACACTAGTTAAGTTCTTCTTTTCCTTCAGGGAGATGACTTGGAAAGCAGTATTTATGACAAAGTTTGGCCCTCTCCCCCTTCATCATTGTAGGGAAGGGCCACTTCCTCCTGTGGCCTAAGCACTTCTCTCCATGAGTCAATTTCTGGACAACCCAGAGCGAGATCTAATTGTAAACATCTGAAAGTACAGATAGATTAAATGAAAGCACACAGCTTCACTAGGTGTGACTGTGAAGTTGTTCTTGACCAGGAGACCTCACCTGGGTGGTTTGGTAGCCAGGATGGGCCAGGACCAAAGCTGCCTACAGACAGCAGAGCAGGAATGGGCACTTACTTGAGGTACAGCTTGAGCCATATATATATAGCCAAAGAATTATGTACCTTTCTTGTAAGTTGTCATTAGTGGCTTACAGAGCACTTTGTACCTATTGTTAGTAGATCATAAAACATTGGTGACTTCATGAGATGGGATGAGAAACAGGAACTGTCAGGGTACAGAGGGAAGGAGAGATGGGGGTTAGTCTCCCTGAAGACTAGAAACAAATACTTGTGAGGATTTTGGTATGCTGCTCATCTCTTATCGGCCCCACTAGTGACTCAACAGTCCTGAGATTTCGATACTAAACCCTGATCCAACTGCATTTTAATGGAATGCATAGGAATATAAGAAGCATGTAAGTATCCTAAAGCATTTCTTCTGCTATAGTCGCCTCTTTTTTGAATAAGTGTAGGAACACTTCTAAAAGCTGGAATAAGGAAGCATTTATGTACTTTTTAAATCTAGATGTTATATCCGCAACGCTATCACATCACTTTTGAGCCGCAGTTGATAGAGGTTAGCTCACCTTGCCCTTCTGTCAAGGACGAGCAAACATCTCACCTGCTCTTTTACAGCTCTGTACTTCTTATGTGAGCAGTGTCACATAATGCTGTGTTATTTGCTATTAGGATCGCAGACTGCTCTCTTTTATCAAGCCAATCATGAAGAGCCATATGAGTCATCTCACAGATGTGAGATGTGCTGGGCCTCTCTGCACATACATACGTGTTTTTTCTTTGTTTGCATTCACGGAGGTCAACTACAGCTCCCCTGTACCATCCCAGATCTGTTCCTTTCTCCATTAACAGTCTGCCAAAGTAATCGTTCCCCTGTTCAGCTCTGCTGCACCCAGTACAGCAAAGCCAGAAAAGTATGCATACAATTCATGGAGGCTCTTACCAGCTACAGGAGTAGTGGGACAAAGTGTGGCTCTGGGTGTATCTCAGCAGCTCACCATGGAGTCAGAAATAGATTGTGTGTTTCAGAAAGGTACGAAGTAATTGTGGGTAACTGCGTGTTTGATAACAGAGACTGACAGAGTATAACTATGTGAAATCAGGCAAAGGGTGTTACAAGAAAGTTTTTCCTTGGATTGGAGAAATCGTTATTGCTGGCATAATTTCCCAAAATTGTAAATATTGGGTATTTTCTCAGGTCAGCCTAAGAAAATGTTAAATTCCTTTTGTCATTGTTTCTTTATTAAAGTGAGAATTTCCTCACAGTGAGATTTTTGTCAAACTAGAAAATAATGAGGAAATGGATACTCTACATTCCCCAATGGAAGCTGTCCAAAGCAGAAGGGGAAAATGCCATTTCAGGCTGCTAAGAGCAAAATGATAAAAGACATCTGCATAAATAAATGATCGCTGGTTACTGTTTTCTCATTTAAAGTGCATTTTCTTATGGAAACTTAAGCAATTATATCTATTGTAGTAAACCTAACACAGTGTTTGGTAATTTATTCAGTTTTTAATTTGGTGTTATAATCACTGGGATAATTCTTTCTTTTGCTTAAGAATAGCATCCATGTCTACAATGAGCTTCCTTCTGAATCTAGAAAGTAAATTTTTGTCACTGACTAATGAACGGAGCATCAGTGACTTATGACCCTGTAATAGGACTGCTGGAAAATCACTGAACTCCGGCAGAGAACCCTTTTGAGTGTGATTTTTTTGTTGTCTGCTACCATTATCTTCTTTTGCATTCAGCCTGTCTGCTTGCTACTAATAGCAAAGATTACTGGAGTCTGTGCTTTTGAGGATACCATTATTTTCCTTTTTTAATCTGATCACATCATAGAATTATGTCACTAAATTAAAATTTTGGCACTGGTAGACAGTATGTCCTCAATGATTAAAAGCTTCATCAGCATAAAGTTTTGTGTTCTGTAATTTAAAGATCAGAAGGCTGCATCCCATCTGTTCTGAATGTGAAGGATAAGAATTGGCATTATTAAGCTAGATAAACAACTGTAAAATGTATATGAGCATTTGCAAAGGGAACTAATTTTGTGTTATCTGAGCTGCTTTATCTTCCTAGAGTTGTTTTTCATTTCCTACTCTCCTCATATATTCATCAATTTTCAGATTCCTTCAAGAAAGAACTACTTATTGCATAAGATAAGAAACAAATAAGGAGTCACCATTCTTTTTGCTGTATTGTAAGATTTTTACAAAGGTACTTGCTAGGTCAGATTACAGTCTTCAGATTGAAAATTGGAACTTATAAAGGGAAAATTTGAAATGATTTATTGACTTTTACTCATAGCTGACTTTCAAATTTCAGCTTTTCAAATGATAATCTATTAGCATCTACTCATCTAAGATACTCTACAGTGTAAGTTGAGCTTGATCTAAGAGCACTGTTCAAAGATGAATTTTGGAAATGAATGGTACTCTACAGCACTCTGTCTAGTTCCCTACATAACTGTCTGTCATCCTGTTGTTTTTTTTGTTTTGTTTTGTTTTTTTTTTGTCTTGCCTTCCTCTGCATTTGATGGAGTACCTGCATCTGTTGTGAGGGGAAATTATGGAGTCAGGATTCTGACAAATTGCTTTAAAAGATAAATGATGAGAAAGTTCACCATTATAAGAAATGAGACTGTTGATACAGCATGGTGATTTTCAGTCCCACAGTTGAATCTGGCCAGTGGATATTTGTTTGGGTCTGATTTTTTTTTTAATTTTTTTTTTTTTTTCCAAAAGGCCAATGGCAGAAATTATGTAGGGGATTTCATTTCATATCACGTTGAACCGTTGTCCTTCAAGGACTGCATGTGACTTTACATATGCTGCAAACAAAAACACATCTGTCTGCAGCCAAAGTGAAGCAATGTGGATGTTGATCAAAGAATGATTTCAAATTTTCAAATAGTGCCAAAGAGGGTTATTTGTGAAATAGATATGTCAGAGCATTTTTACATCAGATGTAGAACAGTAGTAGTGGCATACAGAAGAAGAGCAATGGGATGTATAACTGTGTTATTCACTGTATTGTGGGATATGAAGCTGCATTGATGCAGATGAATTTGTGCTAAGTTAGAGCAAAGAAGCTGAGTACAGTGTAAGTCTCTGCTTATCCATGAGACTTAATGAATGGCACATATATTTTCCCAAAAAGAGTATGACAGAATCACAATTGTAGAGGACCTCTGCACTTCTTTAGTGAGACTTCCTGCTAAAGCAGGTTCCCTACAGCAGGTCGCATGGGAAGGTGTTCAGATGGGACTCAACTATCTACAAAGAAGGAGGCTCCACAACCTCTCTTGGCAGCCTTTTCCTGTGCTCTGTTACTCTCATAGTGAAGAATTTCTTTTTCATGTTTGTATGGATCTTCCTATGTTCCAGTTTGTGCCCACTGCCCCTTGTTCTGGGGATTACCGAGAAGAGCCTCGCACCATTTGCTTGATTCCTGCTTACCCTTTAGATTTTTATAAACATTAATAAGATCTCTCCTCAGTCTTCTCTTCTTCCAAGCTGAACTGTCTCAGGTCTTGCAGTGGTTTCTCATAAGCTAGGTGCTTGAGGCTCCACGTTATTTCTGCTGGACTCTCTCCAGTAGTTTCCTATCCTTCTTGAACTGAGGAGCCGGAACTGGACACAGCACTCCAGATGTGGCCTCACCAATGGCAGAGTATGGGGGAGGGTAACCTTCCTCGTCCTGTTGGCCATGCTCTTTTTAATGCACCCCGGGATACTGTTGGCCTTCTGACCACCAGGGCATACTGCTGGCTCATGGTCAACCTGTTGTCCACCATGACACCCAAGTCCTTAAGTTTGTAGTGGCTGTTGAATTGGTTGTTCCTGATAGTAAGGAGGCAGTAATGGGCCACAAGTGCTTCTTTCCATCTTCCTTTCTTCTCTTGGGACAGTGGGATGAAATCCTTGATTTTTGCATTAAATCTGTTATGTTTTTTTACTTATGAGTTTAAGGCAGGTAAAAAGACCCTTGATGAGACAGTGACAGGGGGATAACACGGAATTTGAAGGGAAATGAAAGTGTATTTTCATGAATTAATGTATTTACAAATCTTGAAGATTACAATTTGGAAATTTACGTTATAACTGAGGATAAACTTGTAAGTTAGGATTCAGCTGTTGGTACGTGCTGGGCACTGATAAAGCATTCACTAAAACCATCTGTATTGAAAAACAAAAGTATGAAGTTAAGTGTTATCATATATTCATCAGTCCTTGCCTCAGCCCAGTGCTCGTAGCTGCAGCCTGACATGCATGCTGAGTGAATCGTAGACCATACAGTGAGATCCACTGTGATTCTCATCTTGACAAAATGAACTCCCAATGGGGCCAGGCATTGTGTACTTCAGAAAACTTAAGACTAGATATTTCTCTCATTTATACTGCCTGTTAAACTGATTGAGCACAGGCAAAAGGTAGTGTTAAGACGTAAGTAATATTAGCACTCTTAAATGTGTGTGTGAAAATCATGTATGACTGCATTTAAACAACTTTCTAATTATATCTAAAGAGCTTTCTCTTTACAATAAAGCTATTTTTCATTTTCTCTTTAGCAAACATTGTGTCAGATTTTCAAATTAAATGCCTGTGAGAGTCGATGGGCACTTAACAGAGAGATCCATTCTGCCCGTCATGAGACATACTCATGTCTATAGCTGAGTTTGTTCCCTGTAGACTTCCTGTACAATCAATGGATAGAGATTTGCTTCTCTGGGATGCAGTCAATCTGCTCTGTTCTAGATGTCTATTTTAGGAAGGCTAAATTTCTCCATTGACTGTGCAGTGAGCCTAGGGCAACTAGCTCAGATGCAGATGACTGCATTGTAAGTGTTGGCATTGAGTCAGAAGAATGTCATCTCGGAAGCTCAAACGGCCTTCCCCTCTACTTTCAGCCATATAAAGTGAGTAATTCTTCTAAAGTCAAAGAGTGTATTCAGGAGGTTTAAAGCAAGATGATGGCTTTTTGGATTTGCACGGGTAAGTGGATTTTTTAAAATAGTCTTAATTTAGGTTTGTTTGGCACTTACAACTAAAAAACTTGTCATGACTTTTATGAGTGGCTACTTAAATGCTTTGAAGGCTCATAGGAATAAATGAAAACATCTCTGGAAAGAGACATGAAATGCAAAAATGGTGACAGATTCCCAGAAAATGACTTTTATGAGAGAAAGTTCTTAGCTGTGTAGTTTTGAGAAATGCTGTGTAAGTTTAGTTCTCAGTTTTACAAGAGATTTTCCGTAATGGTCTCATATAAGATTGTTTGTATGCCAAATGCTGGTTCATGCATTTTGAAGATTTTTATTTAGACTACTGTGCTCAGTGCCTCGCTAATTAAAATGTGTTGTGTTTGGGTGACTAAGGTTCTCAGGATTAAATGGATTGAAAATAATGATCTTTATTACTACTGTTTAGAGTTTATTTAAAAAAAGAAAGAGGAAAATTGTTCTGTCAGATCACAGAAAAATATTCTGAAGACAGAAAAGGTAAACACTACCTGTGTAGGTAGTGCCTTCGGAGTAATCTCTTGAAGATAATTATAGGGAATTTATATGAGGAGGAAGTTTTTCACACAGAGGGTGGTGACACACTGGAACAGGTTGCCCAGGGAGGTTGTACCCCATCCCTGGAGGCATTCAGGGCCAGGCTGGATGTGGCTCTGGGCAGCCTGGTCTGGTGGTTGGCAACCTTGCACATAGCAGGGGGTTGAAACTAGATGATCATTGTGGTCCTTTTTAACCCAGACCATTCTATGATTCTGTGAAACTATAGCTGGAATTTGCTTATGTCCTTTAAAAAAGTGTATATCAGAGGCTATGAATTCTAGCATGTATATGGATTTAAACAGTAACGTACTGATCAGTTTAAACTTGTATCCTAGATCCCATGATATCAAGGATTCCCAGTTTTTCAAAGAAGTCTTAGGAGAACTAGAGACTCGAATTTATTACTGAAACGTGTGGGTTTTTTATTAACACACTATATATGTGGACAGAAAGTGTAAGTAGAGATACAGATAATTGAGAAATAAGGCATTGTCTAACAGAAGTCCATGAAAGGTATTACTGCAAGCTTGTCTCTGCAAAGGCTGTTTGATGGGCATGTTTTATTTGCTTTAGTAATAAATACACTACACATTTCACATTTTATATATATATTTTTATATAATTTGTTCTCAGGCAGTTTAGTAAAGTAATTATTTCCATATAATTTAGCAAGGAGTTTTCCATGGAGCACCAGTCCCTATATCCAATCTATAACATGCAGCAGCACTTAAATGACTCCACTAGGAAATGAGCACCTATAAACTGTGAGATCCAGTCCAGCAATGTCCTTTACACGAGTGGTTTCATTTAAGCTAATAGTAAAATTCAGAGACTTGAATATGTCTGATAATGTGCCAAAAGGTCAAATAATGCTGCAAACCAGAAGGATGGAGCGTGCCCTATGGAGCTCCTTCATACTGGGGTGACCTTCACTCATAAGGCAGACAGTGCACGTAACCCTGCGCTCTGTTTCTTCTCCTGTTGACATTTGTTTACTAGGAATAGCCCTTGTCTGACTTTCTGTTGTTGCTGATGTCTTAAAAATAGTTCAAAGCCTCAATATATTTAAAACATTTTTCTAAAGAGGGTAGTTCATCACTATTTCAGGCTAAGTAATTGCTATCTGGCTACATCTTGCTTATGTTACCTTTTGTGGCTGGCATCCTCACATGATATCTTGTTCATTGTTGTTAAAAACATGATGATTGCTGTACTGTTGTAAATAAAAGTTAAGTTGAATATTGTTAGGAGCTGGAAAAGTTGAGTGTCTGTTAAAGTGCTATTCATAAACACATCACATTCACTCAAGTGTAGACCACCATATAGCTGCTGTTTAGTTTGGACTAGTGTGCATTTACATTTTTTTTGCAATGGCTGAGCAGATTTTTTAACATGTCTATTAACCACAAAGACAAGACAGAGCTAAATGGGGGGGGTCAAGCCTTAGTAGATGTTTCTGTTCTTTCCCTGAAACTATATTCAGTTTTGGAACCGTAGCAAGTTGCTACCTATGTTGGTCAGAGATCTGTTGAATATATTCACATTCTCCTTGCTTGGTTGTTTGGAGAACTGCTAATATTTCTTGGAGATCAAGATCCTAGATGCAGCAGAATGTAAAGGGCTGGGCAGGGATTAAGAGTTTAAGTTCAAGGAACATCTTCTGGAGATGTCCTCCTTTTACTTTTGACCTTGATTTGGAAGAAACTGGTTTGTAACTGTAACCATGCAGTAAATAGATGTTTATACCATTTCACCTCATAAAGATATTAATGAGCATTGCTACGAATAGGCTTTGTTGACTTAATTTTAAGTTGCAACTAGTCTTCTTCCTTGAGAAGGTAGTGAAGCTTGACATAGTAAATCTGGTAAAGTGTGGTTCTGAAATAAAGCTGTATGTTATTCAACAATCCTAAGTCAACAATCCTAAGTCAATCATAGCACAGAAAGCACAAGATCTCAGTTTTTCTCAGGTGGAAGCATCTAAATTATATTTCTTCTGTCTCACTATAGAAATTCTTGAGGAGAATTGACCTCAGCTTGTTATTAGATAGTGCCCATCACTCCTTCCCACTGTGCTGCTCTTTTACTATCAATATCCTAGAGAATGCATGCATAGGTAATATATAAGCTTGTATGAATACATTTATGCGTAATAGATAATGATAGTACTGCTTCTCTGAGCCCAGAGGAGGGGAGACATGATGAGTTCTCTCCTTGGATGTCAGTGTTGACTTGGTCAAGCATATCTAGCCTAGTCCAGAGAAGGGCAACGAAACTGGTGAGGGGTCTGGAGCACAAGTCTTGTGAGGAGCGGCTGAGGGAGCTGGGATTGTTTAGTCTGGAGAAGAGTAGGCTCAGGATAGACCTCATTGCACTCCCCAGCTTCCTGAAGGGAGGTTGGGGTGAAGAGGGGTTTGGCCTTTTCTCCCTGACAACGGAGAGGACCCGGGGAAATGACCGCAAATCGTATCAGAAGAGGTTTAGGTTAGACACGAGGAAAAAGTTTTTCTCTCAGAGAGTGGTCAGGCACTGGAATGGCTGCCCAGAGAGGTCGTGGAGTCACCGTCCCTGGAAGTGTTCAAGAGGTGTCTGGACGAGGAGCTGTGAGATACGGTTTAGTGCTTGTGGTAGCAGTGGTAATGAGAAGACAGTTGGACTAGATGATCTTGTAGGTCTTTTCCAACCTTGAAATTCTATGATTCTATGATAACCTACTAGTCAGCTATGCTATTTAAAATATAATACTCTTTTTCTGTGCTATTTCATTCACTCATCTTTTGCATTGAGATTCTTCTTAATTTGGACAGGCTTTCCCACTTCTCATGAGTCCATGATGGAGATGTGGGATTTGCTGGAGAAAGGAAATGCTTCTATCTGATGAATTGTTGCAGCTTGAGATGTGGCACAGGAAAAGCTTGGTTACTTTTATTGCATTATAATCTTATATTGTTTTGTATACAAATTCAGGTGTGTGGTCTCTTGCACTAGCACTTCAGTGTGCATTTTTACTGGCATCCATAGATGAGCTACTAGAAAGACAGTACCACCCTGACCTGTTGCAGTGGAATTCTGGTGAGAGATGTCTTCCTATCATTTCAGAAACATTTCCATTTTCTCACTGATTGGAAGCACCAAAGCTTCCCATCAGGTACACTCGGTGGGTTCTTTTTGTTTGTTACTCTTTGGTTCTTTTTTTTTTTTTAATGTACTGCATTCATTTTCCACAGTCCTTGTGGACTCCAAAACCTTTTCAGGGGTTACTTTAGGGATTGTTAACTTCTCCTTGTTAATGTGAACTCAATTCAAAATGTGTGTCAGTTTTTTCTCCAATAAACAGCTTTATTAAATTCATCTTACAGTGTAGGAATGTGTATGTATTGGCCATTATTATTACTATTTTTATAGGACATGAACAGTATGGTTGAACCCTACTTCTAGGAAAAAAGAATGTAGAAGGACTTGTATTGCATTTAATTTAATCTGGAGGACAACACTCTGAGGTTAAAATTACGTAAGTCTCCTTGAAATGAGAGATGTGAAAACATTCCCCCATTATAACACTTGCTTATATCAGTCTCTTCAGTTTAATAATTGAGAAGCACAAAATAAAAACAGAAAAAAAGGAAGGGGGTATATGGGGTATCCTACTGCTTAATTATTTTTACATATTAAAGAAAACCTCTAATGATGTTTAATCTGTTGACTTGAAGATAAGTTTTAGAAAGGAAAATAAACCATCTCCCTAATGTGAAACAAGAAATGTTAGACTGTTTAATTCTCATAGAGATGTTCAGAATTAACTTTGCATGCAGCTGCTCTTTGCATGGTTGCTTTGTAGCCTTTAAAAGCCCAGGGCTGCATTGTTATCAGAGGAGTTAGTGTGTTCCACAGAGATGCAGGATAACACTCATGTTTGGTATACACAGCCCCAGGGAGGAGAAAGCTAAATGGGAGCCTTCTTGCTGCTATTGCTTTCATTTGAAAATAATATCCAGGCAATTGGTGTCATTGCCTCCAGTAATTTCAGCAGTTTATAGTTTCTTAGTGTATTTCACATATAAGGATGCATACACAAATATTTTGCATGCGTTTTTAATAAATACCAATTTTGATCTTCTAGTGTTTTGCTATAGCAGAGTCTATACAGCTCAAAATTTCTATCTCCAAGTCTCGTGTGCTCCAAGAATTTGTGTATGCTTGATTCTGTAGTCCTCTGCTGCATAATAAAACCATCCTTATCCATGCTTTCATGCAGCTGCTGAGTCCAACATATAAACAAATAATACCCCACAGGAATAAGAACAGTGCTTGAGAAGTGGTTCTCTGAGGACTTTGGGGTGAACTGCAGCCTTCCTGCTATATCCCAGAGTGCCTGGCCAGTGAAATGGGGATGTTTTCTCCCACCACTCACATCCTGGTAGTTGTGTATCTACCCACAGCAACATGAAGGTAGTCACGTATGTACAAACATATGCGCATATATTTAGGATTATACATCTGTAGAGGTCCCTTCCAACATTAACCATTGTGTGATATCTATACTCGAGGCTGTGGTTTCATAATAGTTTTAAATCTAAATGTAGGCTGTCCCTAAAAGAGAGAACTCAAGTCTCCTTCCCACAGGCACGTGGCAAGCTGGGTCTGTGTCCTGGAAATGAGGGACCAGAGAGATCAGTCCCTCTCAGCAGCAGTCCAGACATAGGTTAACTTAAAGCTGTTATAAAACCACAGCTTGCTGGGAAGACAGAGAGCAGAAATAACCTTCTTATTTGAAATACAAACATATTTGCACATACAGGCTGTGCTGAAAGGCACATCTCAATGTCTCGAAAAGTTACTCTGCTGTCTCAGTGAAATAGAAGAGGCATTGGCAGCTGGTTTTATGCTTAAGATCTGGCTTAAGCCAAGAATTGCAAGAATTGCAATCAGGAAATAGTTAAGCTGAAGGCACCTGCAAGTATCTTGGAAGTGAATTATTCATATATTTTGAATTTAAACTCTTGGTAATGTCATAATTACCCTTTTCTCACTTTTCTGACTATTATTTGGATAATGTTACACTTAAGTTCTAAATAACTGCTCTCTCCTTGACAAGCATCAGACAGGTTCCTCCAGAAATTGATTTCTTCCTACTTTAACAGTACTCTGCATAATCAGGTTTTAAATCATTAATGAGAAATACTTATTTTCTGTGAAAATGATAGTGCGTCAAAATCTAAGAAGAAGAGGGTCTTAGGAAAAGATCTGTTATTTGAAACTTTATGCAGGATTCTTTATGGGTAAGCCTTTCAACTCCTGCTAGATAAAGAGCTATGGCAACTGGCATTAATACTACCCATGCATGGTTAAACTACTTGTGATGCACTGCTGAAGTGCTACAGCATATAATTTCTGACCAGAATTGGTAACCGTTTGCATTAATGTGATGGTTTCAGCCACAGTGGCTCATCTGCTGAAATAAGGCCCGGCGCAGCTTCCAAATGTGGGGAAGAGAGGGAATGGTATTCTTGACAGCTGTGCCAAGGTATGTTCAAGCCCTGAGAGATCCATGTTGTTTTTTTGAGAGGAGCTGATCTTGAATGGCATGTAGAGTATCCCATCCTGTAAATATTCTGCCTCATTTTTTAACTGCAAGAACCTCTGAACAATTCAGGACAGACTGAAAGGAGCCTGTACTTATTATCTCCAAGCCACAATTGGACCTCGTGCTGTGTCCAGTTATTTGCAACCTACTAATTTATCATATTAGTAAATAAATGTTTCCTCTTCATAACCCTATTTATTGTGAGCAGATAAGGTCAAATGGGCTGTGTATATATTGCCACTGTTAATACTTCTGACAGATGCAGGCTGCTACTCTGATTAAAATGATGAAACAATATCAGGAGGTAATAGATTATTGCTGTGTTCTTCCCAGCCCCCTGCACTGACCCCATTATTCCTCAAACATTTCATAAGTAGAAGCATAGCAAGGATCCATGACAAAAGTCCAGATTCCATTTGTATCATCTGTTTTACTGCACAACCCTATATCGCTCCATCATTGTGCTTCTCTTAAAAGTGACTTTTATAACAGAGAGAAGTTAGCAGATCTCCAAAATCTAGGCTTGTGGGAATTAGTCTGTCAACCTGGAGCAAAGGCAGTTTTGAAGAATTTTTCTACAATTTAAGTCGGTGGTTTCATTTTGTTTTGTTTCCCATAGCAAAAATCAAACAGCTGTATGCTCTGTAAGATGTGACAGCCACATCTTAGCCAAATGTGAGGTACTGGTATCATGCTATTGCCAAAAAGCCACACAAACATTTTACTAAAAGTATCATCTGGAAGAGTCGTGAAATGGTACCCCTGCTCTAAACAACCTAGAGGAGGCAGGGCAACATGTAATACAGAGGGTGCCATATGTGGGGAGTAATGTGGAGGGATTTTAGCAACAGAAATAGTCAGAGGCCTGGAAAATGCAACCTGTGAGACACCAGCAATGGGATTTCAGATGTTTAGCTAAGAGAAAAATGAGGAGAGACATGACAAAATCTTCAAATATGTTAAGTCTGCTACAGTGGGATAGGGAATGTATTCCCCTTGTGTGTTATGGATAGGACCAGAAAAATTGAGCTTAAACCACAGCAAAGGAGATTGATATCACATGTTAAAACACAGTAACAATGAATGTGTGGACTAGAGTGGAGGCCATTTTACAGTGAAGGCCAAAGGTTGGACAGACATCCACCAGCAGTGAGATGAGTATAGCTGAGCTCACCTTGGATGGGAATGATGAACAAGATCACTCTTTCAGTGTTTCATTTAGCTACATCCTGAGATTGAGCAAGAACTATTTATGTGGTGTGTGTTTCCATATTTTTCTAACCCTCTCCCACCCTGATTCTTCCTCTATCTTGTAGTAATGGCTTTCCTCAGGCTTACACTTAGTGATGTTTTGAAAAGTAAACACTGTAAAGAACATTTTTCATGAGGATTGCTTGATTTTTCTGGGCTGCCCTCCTCTGACAAGATACCCAACTGAGCATTCAAAGGAATTAATGTTGAAGAGGCTGCAGCTGAGGGGACATCTCATTCTGTTGCTTTAGGGTACCCTTTCTCCCTCTTGAGTCTGTTGTCTCATTTTGCTTCCTGTGACTGCTGCTGCTCTGGAAACAGCTTTAGTAGAAAAAAGGTTTTATTTGAACTATTCTGGAAGTAACACTTCTAAGAAAACACGGTCAGTGAACGTCCAGCTTTCTCTTCCTTTTGCTCTTCCAGCTATCTTATTAGAATACAGCATCAATATCTGTGTTTTCTCCCCTCTGATGTAACTTCAGAACTTTCAGCAACTTTTAAGGTTCAATTACTTTTGGCAGACTTCAGTTCTCCATGTTAGGCCCACACACTTGTATAAACAGAACTGGCTTCAAGTTGCGTTAAATATAATCACTTAACTGCAAAAACACAAAACAGATAAAATGGCTAAGATTAGGATTCCACTTCTTACAAACTTTTAGGGCCAAAAAATGGTGGTTTGGAGTAGCAGTCACACCCTGCTCGCAAAGTCTTGCATTTTTCCCTATTGTCATCCTTCTCTTTGCTAGAAGCGCATGAAGGGCGTTTTTCCTTCTCTAAAAGTCACAGAAATAGATTCTGCCTAAATTGTGTCTTAAACATACAGACGCATGACAACAGGAAATATAAAGCAAGCCCTGAAATATGACACTGCCACTCCTTCGGGATAGGAATCCTGAATGTTGAGTGAAATCCTAGCATTCCTTGTGCTGCTGCCTAGAAGCAGCTTGATGAGTGGCGAGCATTAAAAACTAGAAGTGGTGTGGAAGGGATGCAGTTATATTATATATATCCCCTCTGTAGGGATGCTGTACCATTCAGAGAGTTCATTTGCTTTATACTGACGTTTGACAGTAAATGTTTGTTCTCTGGTATGAGCGGAATAAGAAAAACAAAAACTAAAAAAAAAAAGTATAAATCAGTGTACTGACAAAAAAAACCAAACAACAACACACAAGTGTAAGTGATGCGGCAGAAGAGGCTGCAGTTTTGATTTTTAAAAAGGAGCTTCGGATGTTTGCTAAGAATGCTTCCCTTCCACGCAGTTCTGTGAACTAATGGTCGTTTTAGTCTTTGTTTGAAAGTTAAAAAATTACCCAAAAGAAGAAGAAAAATAAAACAACAAAAACCACGCTCACAAGAAAACCCAGCTATGCTCTTTAAAAACTGACACTAAAAGCATGGAAATGTTTTTCCTTACAAATGAGGTCAAAACAGCTTCATTGCTCCCTCAGCACTGCCCAAACTTGAACTTCCAAAAAGAAATGCTTCCTGAAATTCAGAAAACCCAGTTGCACATTACATGAGCACCACAAGCTGTAACTTGCTTTGTATCTGTCTTTGGAATTTCAACTTTCAGCTTAGACAAAAGAACATAGCTGTGCCAAATGGCAATATTAAGTATTGTGTTACCTCCCATTTAGCTGAAGTTCTGGGGCTGCTTAGGCTCCAAAAATACTGATGGATATGTTTGAGTTGCTGCTTCAACTGCAGGCATTGCTCTACCACTTACCCAGATGTGAACTTGTCTTGAGCGCTTCCCAAACACAGATTAAAACCTCTGAGCTGAATTTAGTGCTGCTTTCAGTACAGGAAAGCGAGTCTGTACAAGCAGATAAGCTTACAGCTGAGTGAAGTGTTGACTTGCACAGCTTTTCTTGCCGTATCCCAGAAAGCTGGAGGCTAAGCTATGGAAGAGTAGTTACATGTTTTTCTGCATTTCCATACTTTCCTTTATTTGTCTGAAAGGACGTGGCATACCTGTAGAGATACACTCCCAGAAGCTCCTCCAAAACCCACTTGGAAAGGCATGGGGTATCTTACACCTGGTGTGCAGGAATATCCCACACCTGAACAAGGTTAGTCTATCTGGCAGTAAATCAGATCTTCTTGCAGAAAAAGACATGTTGTGGCAGAGTCTAGCTCTGTAGTATGTGTAGGTAAGAGTCTTGTGATATTTGTGCCTTAGTTGGTTGATTATGAGGTAGGTATTTACTGAACAGCTTCAGTTTAAACTGTAAAACTTACAGAGACTCCCATAAAAATGTTCTGAATAAGAATTAAAGAATACTTCAGGGTCTTTCCAAGCTGTTTGTGCAACCTGAGTATCAGTTCATTTGTAAGTTACGTTATTATTTGCTTAAAGGATAAAAATATTCCAGATTTCTTGGTAATATAGTTAAGTATTGGAGTATTCCAGAGGATTGTTTTCCCTGTGATCTAATTTACTCTGTTCACGAAGAGGAAAGTGTGTGGTTGTTATTACTAGAGAAAGTACACACTTTTATTGGTGGCACTACTTTAGTTTACTTGGTTTTGGAAGACATGGATTTACTTACGGAAAATCCAGATGCAGATGATTAGATGAAAGGGAGAACTACCAAAAACAATAGGATGAATCTAAATCTGTGGAGCCACTATAATGTATCTGCGTATCTGGATTGCTATTCTCTCATAATGAGTAACAGGACCCGGAAACCTTTAACATATGTTGCATTCACAGTGAATCAACCCACGGTTTTACTCATATCCTTTTTATACTTCCATAAAACGAAATTTGGATCTGGTTCCAGCAATTTGGAAAAGTTTTATGGCAACTGAGTCAAAGAATTTGGCATGTTTTGCAGGTTGGAAGGCCACTGGAATGCTTTGTAAAAGCTCTGCTAATGTCTTAGTAATAATGAGGTAACAGTAATAAATTGTGTTGCAAAAATATGATTCTTTTCAATTTTTATTTTAATATTTAGAGGCTATTCATACTCTAGAGGATTTCTGCATTTTTTTCCTTGACTTTTGAGGGAAGATTTCTTACTTTTTCTTCTATTTGAATGGAGATGGATGTTCTGATTTTGTGCAGAATGCCTGAAATCTTCTGTTTGTGTCTTTATTCAGCGAAGTTTTTCTAGAAATAATCACAAAAATTTCTGTCTTCTTTAGTTGTAAAATAATAATAATAATAATAATTGTAAGTGTATAATGATTTTCTATTCCAAAGGAATAGAGTTTGTAGGTTTAACATAAGGGTCAGGAAGGTACGCAGTGCTTTTACTGACCTCCTTGGAAATTATGGAAATATCATAACGTCAAAAAAAATCACACTACACTTCCTTAAATATATGAAATGTAGATGTGAACAACCATGTCCACATTTTGCTACATTTAATGTGGCCTATGTGATCTTGGTATAAATAACAGGATGTTTTTTCTGTTAAATTTTTTCCCTACCTTTCTTCAAGTGTGTGTGTTTTTCGGCTTTAAGTATTAATGACTCCTGACAAGCAGAATCAGTCACTGGTTGTGTGCTTTTCCAGAAGTGCTGACATGAAAAATGAAAAAACAGAAATGCAAGAAGACAAAGAACTGCTCTCTTGCTGCCGCTGTGTAGTGCCTACGCCTTTAGGAATACAGCTGTATCTGTTTGTAGATACTTGTAGAGGGGAGTACAGCAAGGAGTAAATCCATCAGTGTTAAGAAAATTAGGTGCATTTGAAGTTGGTATGTTAAAAGTGTTAATTTATTTATTCCATGATGTCAGCTGATTATGCATATTAGGATCTATTTGTGTAGGAGCTGTTCTGTAATTTCGTATCTGTAGTACTTATATTATCAGTAAGTTGGGGCTTGAAAAAGTGAAGTGAAGCTTCAAGTGGCGAGTTGGCAGTCTGAGCACTTCTGTCACTTCGGAGGACTGCCACTTGTTTTAAGTCTTAATGTTTTCAGAGATGTTAAATAATTTAAATGTAGGAAGGCCATGAAGAACCTGAGACTAACATGTTGCAATCTAAATATCCAGCCTACCCCTACATGACCACTGAAACTGGTCTGACTTACAGAGGAGTAAGTCTTGGAAAACAACCACACAGCAGTGTTATTCCCTTTTCCATCAACTTAAGCAGAGCTGGAACTGACCTGAGCTTTTTTCTTGTACTGACACCAAAGGCTTCTTCTGAGCTAGTTGTGCAGAAATTATCATTTTTTTGGTTCTGTTAGACTTTGAAATTCAACTATCATCTGTGTGCTGCCTTCAGGTTTTACCTTCTTGTTACCTGGTGTCTCCTTGATAAGTATGCCACCAAGACATGGGCCACATCTCTTCTGGGTTTCATATACCTTCCTGACTACCAGAATTAAAAAACACTTGTGGTATTTTGGTGTGCAGACCTGCCTGAGAAGGGCAGTTCATAACCAGCCAATGTGCATAAATGTGAGTGTTCAGAGATAAGTACTGAGTTCTCTTTTGTGCTGCTTAGAATGAACAGCTCTTTAGGGAAAACAAATGTTTATTCAGCATATTTGTATTTTGCCAGAAAACATTAAATCATTTATTAACATTTATTCCAGTTGTGATGCTAGGTGATTAATTTGTCACTTTTTTACCCTCTTCTGTTTCTTCAGCAGTAGTTCATTTCTGTGCGCATGCAGGATACGAAGCACGTTATCACTAGAGCATTAAGAAGGGAATAGCTCCAATAATAGCAACTGACTTTCATAAATTAGAAACAAAGCAGAACAAAAAGCTGACTTAGACTAACCTTTTAGTGTTTAAAGAAAGCTGTATTTACCTCAAAGCCTGTCATTTAAAATACATAATAATAGATCATCATACAGTTCCCTCTTTGTTTTTCTTATATTTTTAGTTTTGATTACTCTCTTTTTGGTGCCATATAATCTAAAGTCATTTTAACTAGCACTCACGTCATAAACAATCTCTACAGGTTTTCTGTTCTTGCAAATCATATTTACCAAATACTGGTTCTTTTGTTAAAACAGTTTTGGTTTACCCGTAAATTATTTACATGTATCAAAACAGAATGCGAAGTTTTGTGTACTTTTTCAGTAGATGCTCAGGAATGAGAAGGGGAAATTGGATCACACAACTGCCCTCTGGAACTGTTCTAATTATTATTCTATGTTATAACTTACTCTTACTGAATATCTTTTTGAATGACCACCAAAACTTTCATGAACTCTTAAGACTTGAAATTTGAGTCAGACATGTCATTAGAAAGATTATAGTCCAAATTTGGAATAAAATTAGAATTTCATGTGTGTTTGACTTCATGGCAATTCTTCTGAACTTTTAGAATATTCTTGAAATCAATAAAACTATTACTGAGTTCAGGCAGTTGCCAGATAAATGATTTCTGCCAGCTCATCTAAGATTTGTTCCTGCAAAGATGAATATCCATTTAATGCCCATTTGTAGGGACTCAGTAATTGGATAGGTTGCATTGTTCATCTTTAGGTTATTAGTTGAAATCCGGGCAACCTCAAAGCCATTAGCATGACTGAGGCTGTTTGTAACTATTGTGAAATGAGCTGGAAGTCTCATCCAGATATTAATAGGCATCTATAGTAAAACAATTTTGCTGCATCTGGTGTAGAAAATGAATTTCCATGGGTGTCATTAAATACATAGATAACACAATAATGCATCTTCCTAGAATGTGAGAAGTTTTTTTTACCTAGATTTTTTTCTCCAAATCACATTTTAGGTCTAAGAGTGGAGCATCCTCATTATCTTGTTGTGCTAATCCTTCTGGGCTTTTAAAAAGAAGGCTTCATTTTTTTAGGACTGAGATAAATTTCAGGCGCAGTACAATAACCCTCACTGTAATTACTGTTTCCATACCTGAATGTAATCTTGAGATGAATATAATCTTGGTTCAGAATGAAAATGATATACAAACCTATACACCTAACCCTAAGTATAGAAGACAAATAAAATTAGATGTGGAGGAACCAACCTGAACATCCAGTCTTGAAAGTAGCAGTATAGTAATACTATAACCTGACTTCATTTCAGCCCATTTTCTTGGGCTCCTCCACTGGGAGAATGTCAGTGCGAGTGAATCAGCAGAGAAGATGGAAAAGCTGATTGCAAATTCTTGTCTGGGTCATAGTTCATTTGTTTATTGTTTTGTCTTTCATTGAGTTCTAAGAAATCGTTTTCTAATTTGATGATGTTTTCCAAGAGCATTATTTTTTTGCATTTCGTTATGAGTTCTGCACCAATTAATGAGACTTGTTGCTGCCTTTTGGCTTTGGACAGGGTGCAACCTTATCTCCCTTTGCAAAACTTTATTCTCTTTGCAAAACCTTATTTATTGTTGGATGCTGATAGTGAGATTAGCCTCCTTATACGCAAGTGTGGACACCATCCAGATCCCTGTGGAGTCTACTATCTAAACATCCACTCAGCAGAAAAATCTTTGTTAGCTCTGTTTCATCTGTGTTTCCTACTCCTTTATTTATTTTGGCATTGGGAAAGAATATGCTCTGCTTGTGAAAACAGAAGTCTCCTCTACAATAGGATTTAGGCACATAAAAGCAGGTAGACTGTAATTTTAACAAACATTTAGGTAGTAGCCTGGTGTGGGTGCACACATTCAGCTACACTTTTTAGTAGAAAGGGACACTGAACTGCATATAAGAGCCATCAACTTCACCATGGCAGCAAGTGGAATGGCAGCATGGAGCTGGCTCCCAGCAATACAAGATTTCCCAGTTTGTAACATCACACTCCTGTTAAATGAGTAGTCGAGGAGTTGTTAGACCCTTCAGTGTAAGACAATTGTATATAAACACATAGTTCACAGCAAAGGGTCCTTCAGAGCTTCAGAATAATTTGATTTCAGCCTCATAACCGGCTCTGCTAGAGGATGTTAAGGGTTAGAAGAGCATTTCCTCAGCAGGACTTCACTGTAAAGATGAGGAGCAAAGCTCAGCGTTGTCCCTCCACTCCCTGTGAGGAGCTGTAGCTGCCATGAGGCCTCCCCTCAGCTCCTCTGCTCTGGGCTGAACAAACCAAGGGACTTCAACCGTTCCTCACGTTGCCCTCTATTTTCATGTGCTGTTATTTTAGTATGTGGTTTGATGCTTTCTGAGGTATACTTTTTTATGCTTCAGCATTTGCTCTTCCCTTCTCTCCTTGAGAGCATGGAAAACTCCCACACCAAGATTACAACATGCCAGACATAAAAAGCAGGGTCACAAAGATTGGTGAGAGGTCACCGGTACAACGCCAGACACATGGGGCTGCCCACAGTGTAAGAACATGAAATCCCACCAAGCTCAGTTACTGAGACAGTCAGGTTTCCTCATTCATAATTGGCTCTCCAGAGTTACTTCTCCGTGCCCTTAAGGTACAAGAACACTTTATTTCACCTCAGAATGATTAATATTAAATATTAGAAAAAGATGCTTTGGAAACATACCATGTATGTTACTAGCAAATATCTGCTTCTTGGCAGCTTCTTTTATTTGAAGACATCTTTTATTTAGTTTTCAAAAATAAAAGTGTTTTTTCACTAAATAAACATTCACACATTATTACTCACATCCAGAAGGAAGCGTGACTTCAGGAAAAATGAACTTTCTGCTCAAGCAGCCTCCAGTAAGACTGGAAGAATGAGTATTATGAGAGTCAGATTCATTAAGTTCAAATTAAAATAATCTGTCATAAGATAAACTGCATTTTGCCTCTAAACTTTTGTTCCGAAGCAGAAATTAATTGTCTTTCAAAATGAAGTACTTACAGGTTTTTGCAGCTTCCCAATTGTAGTGTTTATATTGAATTGAAGTTTTTTTTACTTCCGGAGGGAAAAAAAAAGAACATTTTTGGCATTACTTTTGGTTGCTTTGTGCCATGTTAACAGCAGTGGAATTCATTCTTTTCAAATGTCTGTTAATTATTAGTATTTAAAAATCTTTGGGTAATTTTGGAAATAGATTGATACCGAAGTCTGCATCTTTACATCACGGTTTATCTTTTTTTAAAATGAATCACATTGTTTCACTTTGAAATTCCACAGGAGGTCAAAGTTCTCTGCACAGTTGAGAAATAACCCTTAATAAAAGTTAGAATATCATTATATATTACTGTGTTTGGAAACTAGAGCATATCCACTTAATCATAAACACCGTGCCTGAAGTCTGACCCAAGTAATCTGCCAAATGCTGTGTGGAGGTTGGTGCCAGTTAGGAAGATAATCTCATTCCCTCTGTTCCCAGAGCTGGGCTGCATCCAGTGGACCGTTTTTTCTTTTGAGTTGTATTTCTTGTAAGCTAATTTGGGGGCATTTTACCTTTGACTTGGAACATTTTCAAAATAAAAGTATTAATTTGGACACTGTATTAGTGCCAATACCATAGTATAATAATTTTATATGGTTTAAAAAACTTCCCATTACTGGAGAGACAATTATAATAAAATATATGATCCTAGAAAAGCTTCTCACGCTTTCAGTTGTGGGGAAAATGTTGCTTTGAACTGATCTGAAGAAGCTATAGCAAAATACAAAGTTAACCTGAATTATCTTCCTATGACACTTTATCTATAAAGTCAATCACTTGCTGTTCCTCCTGTAGTGTAATTGTGGGCTGCTGGGAAGGTGTGGAGCTGCTCTGACGCCTCTGTCTGTTCTGGATTTCTGACCTTTCTCCTATGTGAAGACTTAGACTGAGCAGTTACAGAGTACTTCAATTCAAAGAAGTAAAAAGGATTCATCCTCCTTAAATAAGAGCTAACTCATCCTGCAGCTGCACAATTATTACTTTTGGTGCATCCATCACAAATCCAGCAAAGTTGCTGGGAAAGCAGTCCAGTCAAGTGCTGCAATCTTCAAGACTGCTGACTTTAATTTTACAGTGAATTTCCACTATCTTTTTGTTCTGCTTGCTCATGTCTTACTCTGAAGTCAAGAATGCAATCTCTTCGTAGTCAGGTTTAATCACAGAACACATGTATATTTAAAAACCTGCATTCTTCCAATATTTATTCAAGAGTATCACCCTGAATTTCATTTGATAACTTAAGAAAGATGAGAGAGCTAAATTCTGTGCCAGAAGCAGTTCAGCTGGCCATTGTTATTTTAAGAGAATGTTTTGCTAAAACAGAGATAGAGAAAATTATGAGCTGTCTTCATGGAACAGATTCCTGAGTTTTTATTAAATATTTCCTGCTAACAGTTTTATATTAGGCTACTGCTTGCTGGAAAATACTGGCCTGATCCTGGTACAAGCTTGATCTCCTGAGGCCATCAGATGCTGGTGATCAAGCTGGAACAGCACAAAACTCCCCCTTTTACTGCTCAAACTAGGATTAATGGCATGGGACTTAATGGAGAATCCATCAACCATGCTTCAGAAAAAGATGAGACCTTCCTCTGCTGCTCCAACATTGCGCAGCCGATGGAGGAGGTAGTGCTTGATGCTAAAGGCTCATCCCCATTTCATCTTAGTCCTTCTGGCTGAAAACTGGTACAAGTCTTTCACATGGTCCAGTCCTTCCATCCAACACTGTCCTCAGGCTAAAAACGTCCCTGTAAATTAAACAAGGGACATATCTAATTTGTACATCAGTTTTTCTCACTGCCATTTGTGGCGGTGAAAGATCACATCCCATTAATTGTGCTAAACTTCAAATGATTTTAAATCTATATTTTTGCAGCTATAACGGCAGATGTGTTTGTTTGTTTGTTTTATGCCCAGTTTAATCATTTAACTGTCTGCCAGTGCCTGCACTGTGAAGTATACACTGACAAAAATTGCCAAAATAGATACTACCAAATATATATTACTAAAAATATTTTCTCTGCATCCTTGCTGATGTTTAATATTCATAAATCTCACATGACAGTTTTATATAGTCCTAAACAAACATTCCTTTTATCTACTGTTTTTCAGTTTTTTAATCTCCTTGCTCCTTAGGGCACACCACTGTCCTTTGTTTTATCATTATCATTACACTTTTGCCTTTCCTAAAAGAAATAGCCTGTGTTTTTGTTTTTTCTCTGAATCAGTTCTGTCTGGCTTTTTAGCATTTCAGTAATCTATGCGTGGGTTCTGTGAGCAGCATGTGGTGTTGTAAAAATCATTATTTTTTCTGATCCATTATTTACATCCCCCACTCTGTTTTTGAGTGTGGTATGTATAGTAGATAGGTTCACTGATTTTTCCCTTTTGTCACTTGGGATGGAGTGGCAACCAAAGGCAAGAAGCATTAGAGAAAGATCAGATTGGGTGTTGGGAAATGCTTCTTCTCCAGATGGTGATGGGCGTGGAACAGGCTCTCCAGGACAGTGAGCACACCCCCAAGTTGCAGGAGTTCAAGGAGCAACACTATCAGACATAAGGTTTGGATTTTGGGTGGTCCTGGTGGAGCTGAACTCAGTGATGCTTGTGGATCCCTTCCAACTCAGGATGTTCTATGATTCTATGATGGAAATGACAGAAAATTGAGAGATAGGGGAGGTGCTCTAGAGTATATGAGGAGGTGCTGGGGTGTCATTAAGCAGTGTATGGCTTTGCCATGGCTTACTGTCCTGCTGCTGCTCCATTTGGCAACACTCTGATGAGCAGCAGGATGGAACAAAGTGGAAGTCTGTAGTCCCACAGAGCTGATGAAGATGAGCATTTTGTGCTTGCTCATGGAAAGATGTTGAGAACAACCTTTACCAGGAGTATCAGACAAGCCTCCAGTTAAGGCAAGTTCTGTGTTAGAGCAGTGCAAAGAACAGATCTTCAGAGCTGCTTCATATGCTTCCTTCTGATTTTCCCACTTACTGACAGCATTTTTAAGTTTTCTATCATCTACACTGCTTCACATTCTTTTTCTCTGACTTGTTTTTATTCAAAGTCCTTAGGTTACTTAACTTCATATTGTTTACTTGTAATTGGAAAAACTTGAAGATACATCTCTACTTGTTCATTATGAGAGACTTTGCCATTCCTTAGACCACCTCGAAGACTAAACTTTCCCAGGGTACCTATCACCTCTCTTGAGTCAGTTACTCAAAGGAACATGGTGTATCATGATAAATAGCAACTGCTTTTCTTCTAATTTGGGGAAGGTTAGAATTGACTGAACAAGTAACATATATTTGACTGCTTGCTGGCAGACCTTTGGGATCATGCTCTGGTTAGTCATATTTACAGCACTTCTTTTCTTACCGCCATAATTTTGTATTTGCATGGTTGAAAGTCATTAACTACAAGTTTGAAAATGCAAGAAACCTGATGTTGCTTTTGTATGTGTGGTTTAAAAAACCATAGTATAGTCTAACTTTAACGTAGTGCCTTTCTTTAGTAGATATCAAGGCTCAAAACAAAATGAAATAAAATGCCTATCTTTATTTCCAATGATGGGGGACCCAGAAGATAGAGAGGAGATTCCACTCACTTCAAAGCATTTCATGGGTCCATGAAGAACCAGCAGCTGGTTTACTGAGTCCTCTAATGTCTTCAGTCCTCTATTTCCTTGGTGAAGCTAAGGTGTAGGGGTGTAGCATTTCATTGAGTTACTTCCTATACATTCCACATAGGCAGCAACCAGGATTGTTTCTTCTCTAAATCGAATTTTGAGAATTTATTGAAGCTAAACTGATTGCCCCAGTGCTTGTGTGAAAAATGTGGATTGTCTAATCTCTGCATAAAGAAAGCTGCTATACTTGGGTTGTCCTCAACTACAAATCAGAATATATATAGCTTGCAACATAATCTCTTGACAAAATGTTGTTTTCCAGACTTGAGATGTTTTCTGAAAAATGTCATATGATTGTACTAATTGCCAAAGAATGATGTTTTTAAGGCACTGTTATGGTACCTAAAACTCATGACAGGAACTTAGTGAACCCTGTGCTCTTCACTTTTAATTTGAAGCTCTGTTGACGGGACTGCTCCATTGATTAGCTGCATGGATCATTGAACCGTGGCCTCATGGAGCACACTTTGGGAAACTGCCACCAGAGTTCAACAGAGTGATATTAGCTCACGATTTGCTACACTTAAACAATGCTCCCAAAGGACCAGAGCAGTGGGCTGAGTTTTCAGAGATATGAATTCATTTCTGTCTTTGCCATTTATTTTTGTAGTGGTCTCAGGCAATTGCTTCTCACCGCAATCACCTAGCTCTTTTTTTTTTCCTGAAAGAAAGATAAAGGAAAAGAAGTGATGAGGCCTTGGAGTAACTGCAGCCTTCAGGTTCCACTTAGCTGTCTGAAGCTGCACTTCTGTGCCTCACTATTTTGGAAAGTAGAGATATTAACACTCCAATCTGAAACTTGTGAATCTGGGAGGCTTAATAAATATTCACGCTGTACTCTGAAGAATAAGTGCGTAAGAATTTTCCAAATAATAATCACAACTTCTGGCTTTTATTTAGAACCTTTTCACCCTTCCTTCTTCAGTATTCCAAAAATAGTTCTATCTGTGCTGCAGAACGGAGGGCATTGCTTGAAATTTCATCATGAACATATTGGAGTTGTGCATGTGATTTGCTTGTATATGTTTTTCACCACTTGTTTGATTTTTCCACGTTCCTGTTTCATAGAATCATAGAATAATTAAGGTTGGAAAGGACTACTAATATCATCTAGTCCAACCACAAACCCATCACCGGCATGCTTACTAAACCATGTCCCTCAGTTCCACATCTAAAGGAACAGTGTCTCCACCACCTTCCTGGGCAGCCTGTGAGTGTTCCAATCACCACTCTTCCTGAGAAGAAATTTTTCCTAATATCCAACCTGAACCTTCCCTGACACAACTTGAGGCCGTCATGTCTTATCTTATTACCTGGGAAAATACGCCAACCTCCACCTCACCACAATCTCCTTTCAAGTTGTAGAGAACAATAAGATCTCCAAGGTTTCAGACCTGTAAGCTGAACCAATAGCAGTGGTATACAGCTTCACTGTAACCTGTGAAATAATTTAAGTACCATCATTTGTGAGAGAACTATGCTAGCCATATGTGATCAGACAGCATGCTGGCATGTGCAGTGGTGGGGAAGTGTACTGGCGTGGCTGATCATTTTTATTCTGAAACATTTATTCTTTCTCAGCATGGGAGGGTAAAAAGTGAAATCTAAGTAGTTTTAATTAATCCACGCTGCAAATGATGACTAGCTTGGCTTGAAATCTTATCCACTTCCTCACTACTCCTGGATGTAGGTGAGCAATTTGTCTGCAGGATAGTGCAAGCCAAGTATGTAGTTCTGGGGACTGTGATGGTTGTCCCAGGCTGGGCTTCTTGAAGTCAGCACAGCATCGGGAAACAGAGCATCTCTCTGAGCCCGCTCCTCCTGCCTGGCAGCGGCACGGCAGCCTCCTGCTCCATGTCAGCCTAATCCAGCGAGGAGCCTGGGGGCTGTGTGCTGCCAAGACGCCTGTCAGCATCTGGCCTGTCAGCATCTGACTTCTCGCCAGTGCTGTGAGGCGGTTTGGCGTTGGAGAGCGGGGAGAGGCTGGAAACGAGAAAATTGTGAATGCTTACATGGTTCTGCCATCAGCATCGTCATTACTATTATTTATTAGTGGCTGCACATCTGGGTGAGCCATGCTGCAGTGTGCACAGAGGCAGGTCCTGCAGGCCGGGCCTGCCCTGACCCACAGGCCTATAGGGGGGCATTGTAGGGAATCTGCCAAGGAGGTCATTAAGGACCATAAATATTAAACATATTAATAGCATACTAGGAAGTATTTTTATCTAATTTTCTAGTACAAATATTTAGTATTTAATATCTAATATATGTATTACTTTTTGTTGTTGTGTTTTTATAAAGTGAAAATGTATTACTTCTTAAGAAAATCCTTAAGGTCTTCCCATTACATCCTGATAGCATGACTTGGAACCACATTTCAGTTACAAAAGCCAGAGAGACAAAATTAGCCAACATTGTCAAAAATTGATAAAGTTAGTCCGATCATGTGAGAGGGCCACAATGTGATTGAATTTGTGGATGTGCTAATGGTTGGAGATTATCTCAGCAGCCATTGATGCTGAGAGAACTTTGCCTTTAATGGGAACTGTTAGGCAAACTCTGGTTCTTAAATTTTTATTTGACCAACCAATATTGCACACTCTACATGGATAAATTTGGTAAGGCTAATAGGAAGCCATAGCACAGAAATGATGTTGTCACTGAGTTTGTTGATTTGCAGAGCTGCAGAACATTCTGTTTTCCCCTTCCGTTGCTGGTATTCCCAAGAGGGAATGTCAGCTACCTCTGCTTTAGGATGTGCACAAAATGCTCCTTCATGCAGTGCACATGGGGCACCAGCTGTGTTGTGTGTCTTGTTCATGTCTGTGAAATAGGATGCTGAACAATGACCACCTGATTCTTTCAGACACAGATTCTCCACTGTTGCCTGATATAGAATCAAAGAATAGCTTGGGTTAGCAAGAACCTTAAATTTCAGCCCCCTTGCTCTAGGCAGAATTGCAACCTACTGCCCAGGGCTGCCCCGTCCAATCTGGCCTTGAATGCCTCCAAGGATGGGGCATCCACAGCTTCTCTGGGCAACCTGCGCCAGTGCCTTACCACCCTCATAGTGAAGAATTTCTTTCTAAAATCTACTCTAATCTGCCCTCTTCTAGTTTAAAGTCATTCCCCCTTGTTCTATCAGGCTATGAAGTTGTTTTCTCTCCTGCTTATAAGCTCCTTTTAAGTACTGGAAGGCTGTGACATCTCTCCAGAGCGTTACTTTCTCCAGAGACTGAACAAGCCTCCTTCAAGAGGCGCTCCAGCCCTCTGATCATCTTCATGGCCTTCTCTGGACCACTCCTGAATTTGTGACTGCAGCCATATGTTGCTCCACAGAGCACTAGTAGATGAAGTCCGTAAGTGCTGTTGCCTCGTATCCCAGCTATAAGTCAGAGACTGTGCTGCTCTGCATCCAAAATGGGTGCTAGGGAAACAAGGTACTCAGTGGGTACGTGCTACCTTGAAAACATCAAGTACTTTCAAAACGTTTATGTGATAAGTGTTTCTCCTCCTTCTCTCACTTGAAAAAATTTGAAGGCTTTTTTTAGAATCTATGCTGATTTGTTTCTTGATTTGGCTGTCAGTCAGTTTTCATTAGTTTGCCATCTGGACTGAAAGCAGAAGCTAATTTTGTCTTTGTATGTATTTTGAGAAAAACTGTGGGAAGGTGTGGAGAGGGAAGAAATGGCCTAAGAATGAGAAAAAAGATTAAATCAGTGTAGGAGAGAATAAAACTCCTACCACAAATGCATATTTGCATCTTTCTTATAAGCAAACCATTATGCTGAGATAAATCTCGGTGTGCTGGATGACCCCTCTCTCTATCTCTTCTCTTACTGTAGGACAGCCTGGCCTTTTTGAAGCACCTATCTGCCATTCTCATGTGTTCCAAAACAGGGGATTATTTAAATAGCATCCGTTTTACCACTGGCCTTCTCTGCCTTTTGCCTGTTGTCTGTCATTGGTTCCCCGTCAGGGGAGTGATGGTGATCATCTTTCATTATTCTACTGCTAATATGTATGCATGTCATGTCCTTCAGCAAATAGAGAAACAGAAGTGGAAGGAGTTAGGACGCAATGGATCAGTTTATCCTTACCTTTTGTTGAGTTTAGCATCTTATTCACTATAACCATGGTGCTTGAAGTATATCTTATGAAAAAAATGATTCCCAACTTTCTTTTTAGAATAATCTTTGCTACATCTTCAAACTACTTTAAACAGGAGGAGGTGTCTTTTTGCTTAGATTTATATTTCTGAAGTTCCACTAGTAACCAAGGAAGTGGATTTGACTGCTTTATTTCTTACTGTATAAAATTTCTAAGTCATAAGAAGAGGCTGTGAATGACAAGTACATATTGTACATGCAAAAACATTTTAACGAGAGGCTTTAAAAAATACTTATTTTGCTAATGTTTCTACAAGCAGTTTCTAATGTATCTTACATGGGGAAGAAAGTAACAGATTTCTGAGTTTTTCTCTGAAGCTTCTGAAATTATTTCTTCAATAAACCAGGATGTTGTAATTTATATTTATAGAATACCTCTCTGAGATTAAAGGCTGCAGAACTGGGATTTGTATGAGTGTGCTAAGCTCAAGGATTTTTATGACAACATATACTAAATTCTTACATGTTCCCTTTTCTTCCATGAAGTGCAAATCAGAAGCAAATGGAAAACTACTAGGAATAAATGAACAAGATTATAAAATGCAATTTCAGTTGTTTCCTCCCTGTCTAAGACTGGTAAACAGCATTTAGAAATCAGGCTGGGAGATGTTATTTGTACGAGCAAGGCCATCCCCGAGTTTTCCATACATTTGCTTGTGAAGGATCTTTCTGCATTATTTCAAAGAGACTTGCATTTTATTCATTTACTGTTTAACTCTGATCAGTGTACGTAGGAGAAGAAGAGGGAAAAAGGGAGCAAAGGGTATGAGGCAGAAGATTCAGTCCAGTTTGCTTCAGAGTGTGTGCGTGATGCAGATGAGGCATTTTGGTCTCTATGAAAGAAGGAACCTGTCAAATTAGATGCCATTGTATCCCCATTTGAGTTGCAAAAAGAGCTGTATGTGTAGGCTAATAATTATCTGTAGTGCTAAGGAAGACAGATGCAGCATTAGCTCCTGATTGAAGCCTCAGCTGGATTAATTTTCAAGTGAGCAGCAACAGAAGCAGATGGTGAGATGAGGGAAGCATTCAAATGTTGGCCATCAGTGGCTTTTTTTTTTTTTTTTTTACCTTTGCATCATGGAGATGGCTGATGCCATTTGATCACTGCCCCAGCTGCACCAGCTGCTCCTTGCCCAGCCCACTGGCCGGCACGACGCATGCTGCTTGTGCTCTGATGCAATGAGAGAACTTTTAGATAGCATCAGCACATTTTTGATAGCACTGGTCCAACAGATGCAGTACTCTGTGGTTTCATAGTTAGGTTTTATGTTTGGGAAAAACAATGCACATAAAACTAAGAAAATATGCAAACTTGCTATAAACTGAAATCCTCGCTGGTTTTTTTTTTTCTTTTTCTTGGGGGAGGATGATGGTTTTTGCCTTTGAGATCTCAGTGGGAGGATATTTGGCAGTGCGTCTTCTTTGTTACATATGAATACAGAAAGAATAGGGAAGTACCTTTATAACTGTTCTGGAGCATAGCCAGGAATACATGGCAAGAGTTAGATGGCTCACCCAGCTCTTGATGAAGCTCACATTGGTCAGGATGTACCCTCAGCTGTGACAGAAGTGCGTTGAGAAGTGGAGACGTGAGCTTCCTGCCCACAAAATGTGTATCCCTTGCCTGAGTGATGCTGATGAAGTCTCGCCAGAAGTAGCTGCATTATTTGAATAGAGGGGTTTGCTCTGGGTTCAGTGACCAGTTTTTATCTTCTTGGTATCCATCAGCTCATCTAATAGCAGAAGACAGTCATGAGAAAAATATGCTGAAGAATATGTATAAAGAGCGTTTTTTTTCTCCCTTGTGGCTAAATGTGAAGTTTTTAGGCGCTGTAACAGTGAGCAGCTGGTGTTGCTTGGTTCTGTGGCAAGCCAATTTACAAATGGCAGGTTATCTCTTTAACCTTAAAAAATGTGCCCGGTGATGAACTGACATATGGGTTGCAGTTGTCCTAGAATGATTTTTTGCCCTGGTCTTGCCTTGGCTTCATTAGCTCTGTTTTGCCTCTGGTAATGCTAGCATTTTGGACAAACACCCTTAGAGCTTTGCAATGCCTTTTTCCCCAGGACAATAATTCATTTTCTGATGTCCCCTCTATGCTGGAAGGGGCCAGCTGTGTGTGGGGTGGACACAGCGGCTGGGCTGGGGCTGTGCATCACTGTGGACCTATTCCTATGCACTTATTCCTACATCCTGCTGCTTTTGGCAAGGTGAACACATCCAACTGTTTGTGTACTTAGCTCCTGTTGCACAGAAGTGAAGTGACTGCTTTTCAGCTGTTAATAACTAAAACACAGATTTTCTCCTCTGCACTCATCCTGTTGTTGAAGTTAGTGGGAACCAGTCAGAAGAATAGGGACTTTTTTACTTTTTTTTTTTTTTTTTACCACGGGAAAGTGTGTGCAAGGTCTGGCCTAAAGGTAGATAAAGAAACCAGATGCGTGACGAGACATGGCCCAACCACTCGGCGAGGGAGAATGTGAGGATTATTGTTGCAGGGGACTGCTGAAAGAAAGAGGGATTTCATGGGAGCGAGGAGGCTGCTTGGCAGGGAGAAGGAAAGCTAAGCTGATCCAGACATATGGGGCAACATAACCAGATGTAGAAGAAATGGATAAGGAGGAGAAAGCAACCAAGGAGAGGGAAAACCACAGAGGTAAATTTTGCCTAAGACCTATATGTAAGTTTGTCTACCAAAACCCATATCATAAAGGGGACAAGAAGCATGGGGAGTGTGATCACACCTCTCTAGGAGGCGTGCCAAGAGCCGCCTGAGAAAGGTACTGGCAGTGATTGCGTAATGTCTGTTGAACATACATTTACTATTTTCACAATAAATGCAAAGCACATCTGTAATTAAAATGCAGTCTCCATAACACACAAGTATTAGATGTTTGTAATTGCAGGGAATCAGTTGAGCATCACTGAAACCAAGAGAACCACACCACATAAGGACCCAAAGTTTTTAATTAAGTGTTTTTCTTTTTTTTTCTCCTTAATTTGTAAAGGGAATTAGCTCATTTAGTGATTTCATTTGGCAAACATAGGATATAAATGGTATAAATATTGATTAATGTTTATTCAGTTTGGTGAGTGAAGTTCAGTTTTAAGTCCAAGTTTTGTATACAGACAAATCACATATGAAACCAAGAGTACCTAAACAAATTTGTAAGAATCTGCATTTTTTTTCAGACAAAGATTCCTCCTAGACTATTGTACTATTAGAAACATCCCAACAAACAGAACTAAGAGTGCTGTAGACCACTTCAGTGTGTGACCTAGCACCTCATCCATCTGCTCACACAGCTCATCACAAGTTTTCAGAATAACTGATGCGAGTGTGGGAAAGATGGAGTTCTCTTTAAAGGTTTGTGCAGTAATGGGTTTAATGTTCCAGGGATCTGACTGTGGGTATTTAAGTCTTCCATGAAAAAATAACTTCATTAATTTCACTCATCAGGGCCATCTTACAGAGATCCATGCCGTGCCATCAGCAATTAAAACAAAATACCACTTTGGGATTTTTAAACAAGTTTGTGGCTTTAATCCTATTTCTTGACCTTGCAAAAGTCCTTTGAAATCTTATGGTCTGAAACGTGGTTTTTTGCTTTGCCTGATCAGTGCTACAGACAAAATACACCATATATCAGTACTCAGATTATTGAAAGTATATAACTTTACACTTAATTTATTTCCTGTGGTTCCTTGTGGCACAGTAATGCTCATGTCAGAGCTGTAGGCTCTAAATCCATTCATACAAATTATTTCAGTGCATTTGTGATCCTTTCCATGCAGCATGCCCTCATGTGCTTCAGGCACTGTCACAATAATACTGTTTGTCAAGGTTTGTCAGTTTTTGTCTAGGAAGTGAACCTTGCATGCATACAGCTGCTTTTCTTTAAAACTGTCATAATCACCTCAGGCATTGTCTTAGACTGTTTAATAGAGGAAGTGTTCCTGTACATTTTCAAAGCTGGCTGTATGTGTTTGTGATAAAATAGCATTTCGAATTCTAGCACAATCCTTAGCTCAAATGGCAAAATTTCTGCTGACTTATTGAGCCAGCTTGTCACAGGGGCATTCTTTAGAACCTCTTTTTTAGCCATTATTTAAAAATGCACTTTTCTGACTTCTAATTTTCTTCTCTAACGGAGTGTATCATAACTTAGTTTTTTGGAACTACATTCTCGTAGGTTTGTTTGTGTCAACGGTTTACGGGCTGGTTCGGCCCGGTTCCGTGACTAGAAGGGCGGAGGGATCCGCGGATCCGCGCCCCCGGGAAAAAAAAGAAAATAAGGGACCCCGAAATAATTGAAAACAGTGGCAACAATCTGAGGTAAAACAAAGTAATTTACTAAATATGGTATCAACAGAATTTTATAAGGAGAGAGAATGTGAAATTGATAGTGGATCGGCCTTACCACAACGCTGAGATGAGAAGCGCAGGCAGAGAAGCGCAGGCGAGAAGCGCAGGCAGAGAAGCGCAAGCGAAGCAGCGCAGGCAGAGAAGCGCAAGCGAAGCAGCGCAGGCAAAGAAGAGAGCATCAGGTGACCTTGCCGGGAGTTATATCTCCTCGCTGACCGCAAAGCCCCCTGGGGAAACGTAGCTGCTCTTCTCCGCTGGACAGGCACCCGGAACTTGAGCATCAGCAGTCAAACCCCCAGTACATTGCATGATGTTATGATGTGGAATACCGATAATGAAAAATCATGAAACCATGACATTCCACCCCTTATTCCACATCACTACATCATGCTTAATATAGACAAACAAAATATAAACACACGCACTAGGAATTACTGACTGCACTCCCTCAACATCAAGTTCCCTTGCGGTACACATTGAACATCCCCGTTTTCCTGCATCACCCACCAAGTGGACCCAGGTCCCTGGGCAAAAACAGTTCCACGAAGAGGTTTGTCCTTCTCAGAGGCTGGAATAACCCAAACTGCCTTTCCCAACATATTCTTTACATGTACAACAGGGACTTTATCTCCCTCTACGGTATGTAGGGAGCTGGACTGGGTTGGACCACCACGATTGATAGATCCTCTGGTATTGACTAACCAGGTGGCTTCTGCCAAATGCTTCTCCCAGTGCTTAAATGTACCGCCTCCCATTGCTTTCAGCATAGTTTTTAACAACCCATTGTATCGTTCAATCTTACCTGAGGCCGGTGCATGGTAGGGAATATGGTAAATCCACTGAATACCATGACCTTTAGCCCAGGTACCTACAAGAGAATTTTTAAAATGAGTCCCATTATCTGACTCAATTCTTTCTGGGGTACCATGTCGCCACAGGACTTGTGTCTCAAGACCTAGTATGGTATTTCGGGCGGTAGCGTGGGGTACTGCATAGGTTTCAAGCCACCCAGTTGTTGCCTCCACCATGGTGAGCACATAACGCTTACCATTACGAGATCGTGGCAAGGTGATATAATCAACCTGCCATGCCTCCCCATATTTGTACTTTTGCCATCGCCCTTCCTCCCAGAGAGGTTTCATTCTCTTGGCTTGTTTAATTGTGGCACACGTGTCACAGTCGTGAATGATTTGCGCAATAGCATCCATAGTTAAATCCACCCCTCGGTCTCTAGCCCACTTATATGTCGCATCTCTCCCTTGATGGCCTGAGGTCTCATGGGCCCATCGGGCTAGAAATAATTCACCCTTGTTCTGCCAGTCCAGATCTATTTGGGCCACCTCAATTCTGGCAGCTCTGTCTACCTGATGGTTATTTTGCTGCTCTTCAGTAGCCCTATTCTTGGGCACATGGGCATCTACGTGACGCACCTTTATAACCATATTCTTTATTCGGGCAGCAATATCTTTCCACAGGTCAGCAGCCCAAATAGGTTTACCCTTTCTTTGCCAGTTGTTTTGCTCCCACTGCTGTAACCACCCCCATAGAGCATTTGCCACCATCCACGAGTCAGTGTAAACATAAAGCATTGGCCACCTCTCCCGTTCAGCAACATCCAAGGCCAGTTGGACAGCCTTTACCTCTGCAAATTGGCTCGATTCTCCTTTTCCTTCAGTGGCCTCTGCAACTTGTCGTGTGGGGCTCCACACAGCGGCTTTCCATCTACGGTGTTTCCCCACAATACAACACGATCCATCTGTGAATAGGGCATATGTCTTCTCATTTTCGGGTAGTTCATTATATGGTGGGGCCTCTTTAGCACGTGATATCTCTTCTGCTGGTGGTGTTCCAAACTTTTTGCCTTCAGGCCAGTCCATGATCACCTCTAGGATTCCTGGACGGTTGAGATTCCCCATCCGCGCTCGCTGCGTAATCAGCGCAATCCACTTACTCCAAGTGGCATCAGTAGCATGATGGGTGGAGGGACCCTTTCCCTTGAACATCCAGTTCAGCACTGGCAGTCGAGGTGCCAGAAGGAGCTGTGTTTCTGTACCGATTACTTCGGAAGCAGCCCGAACCCCCTCATACGCGGCTAAGATCTCCTTCTCAGTTGGAGTGTAGCACTCTTCAGACCCTCTGTACGCCCGACTCCAGAATCCCAGGGGTCGGCCTCGGGTCTCTCCTGAGGCTCTTTGCCACAAACTCCAAGTGGGACCTTTCTCTCCAGCAGCAGTGTAGAGGATGTTCTTCGCATCCTGTTCCATCCGTACTGGCCCCAGGGCCACGGCACGGGCTATCTCTTGTTTAATCTGCTCAAAAGCCTGCTGCTGCTCAGGACCCCACATAAAATCATTCTTCTTCCGTGTCACCTGATAAAGGGGGCTTACAATGAGGCTGTAGTTTGGAACATGCATTCTCCAAAAACCCACTACACCCAGGAACGATTGTGTCTCTTTCTTATTAGTGGGTGGAGACATGGCACTGATTTTGTTGATCACATCTGTTGGGATGTGACGACGGCCATCTTGCCACTTTATACCTAGGAACTGAATTTCCTGGGCAGGCCCTTTCACTTTGCTTCGCTTAATAGCGAAACCAGCACGCAGAAGGATCTGGATTATTTGCTCTCCTTTCTCAAAAACTTCCTTTGCTGTGTTGCCCCACACGATGATGTCATCAATATACTGTAAGTGCTCAGGAGCACCTCCCTGTTCCAGTGCAGCTTGGATCAACCCATGGCAAATGGTTGGGCTATGTTTCCACCCCTGGGGCAAACGATTCCAGGTATACTGAATGCCCCTCCAGGTGAAAGCAAACTGTGGCCTAGATTCTTTGGTCAAAGGAATGGAGAAAAAGGCGTTAGCAATATCAATGGTGGCGTACCATTTGGCTGCCTTTGACTCCAATTCATATTGGAGTTCTAACATATCTGGCACAGCAGCACTCAATGGGGGTGTGACTTCATTCAGGCCACGGTAGTCCACCGTCAGCCTCCATTCTCCACTGGCTTTACGCACTGGCCATATGGGGCTGTTAAAAGGTGAGTGAGTCTTGCTAATCACTCCCTGATTCTCTAGTTGGTGAATCAGCTTCTGAATGGGGAGCAAGGAATCCCTGTTGGTGCGGTACTGCCGTCTGTGCACCGTTTTTGTAGCAATCGGTACTTGTTGCTCTTTCACTCGTAGCAACCCCACGGCAGATGGATCTTCTGACAGGCCAGGCAAAATAGACAACTGCTTAACACCTTCTGTGTCTACAGCAGCTATTCCAAAGGCCCATCGATACCCTTTGGGATCCTTAAAATATCCCCTTCTGAGGTAATCAATACCAAGTATGCATGGAGCCCCTGGGCCAGTCACAATAGGGTGTTTTTGCCAGTCTTTACCAGTGAGGCTGATTTCGGCCTCCAACATAGTCAGCTCTTGGGAACCTCCAGTCACCCCATGAATATAAATTGATTTTGTCCCTTGGTGACTCGAGGGCATTAGAGTGCACTGTGCACCAGTATCCACCAGGGCCTTATATTTTCGTGATTCTGATGTGCCAGGCCATCTAATCCACACAGTCCAATAAACTCTATTATCCCTTTCCCCCCCCTGGCTGGGGGCAGGGCCCCTCTATTTGTTACCTTCACTGTCTGCAGCAACTGGAGCAATCACCTTTTTAGAGAAGTTCACCTTGGTGGTTGATTTGTCTTGTAACTCTCTTACCCGTGCTTGAAGTACAGGAGTAGGTTGTTTATGCCACTCCTTCATATCTTCTCCATGGTCACGTAGGTAATGCCACAAGGCAAAACGTGATGTGGTCTTACTGTTGTCACTTGCTCGAGCAGGAGAACGTCTTCTTTTGATAGCTGAGACATTAGATGCCACCGGCTGGGAGGAAATCAAGTTGATCAGCCCCTCCAATAGGCTGTTTTGGGGATTCTGGTCCCCATTTGATGTATCCGTTACCTCCATGGATTTATCAGCTTCAGGCACGGTTGATAGTTTGTCTATTATATCTTCTTGTTTGTTTTCCATTCTGTCCAGCTTTTCAGCTACCTTTGTAATGGCTGAAACACAAGCTCGCAGAGGGCTTAAATGTAACTCAAAGTCTTGAAGTTTATTAACCAATTCACTTATAAGGGGTCTTCTTTCCCCTCTGCCATACATTGCTGCAAATGTGCTGGCGTACCTTTCTGGTGCGGTCTTTGTGAATGTACGCCACATGTTTGGTGTACACCTGACTCTCTCGGGATCATGCTCTTGGTCTGGCTCGTCAGGAATGAAATCGGGGCTATGTAGCATTTCCACCACAGCATATTCTCTTAAATAACAGATGCCTTCTTCCATATCAGCCCATTTCTTTTTCTCAGGCATCAGATCATCTTTGAAGGGGTATCTTTCTTTTACAGCTAACAACATCCGCTTCCAGAGGGTAAAGGCCTGGTTCTGGCATGTACTAATACCTCTGTCAATGGCTGAGTCCCTAGCAACGCCACCCAGTTGGCGAGCTTCTCTACTATCCAGCCACACACTGTTGGCCCCATTGTCCCAACATCGAAGTAACCAAGTGGCAATAGGCTCATTTGGGTGACGTGAAAAGTCTTTTCTCAGACTTCGAATTTCATTCATTTTCAGAGATCGATCAACAATGGTAACGATATCTTGCTCACCTCTTACTCTTTCGGGACTTCTTGTTGCCCTCATTGGCGCCGGTGACCGTGGTCTTACTGAGGGCCCCTCTCCTGGACTTAGGGGTGCTTCTTGTGGATCTTGGAGCCACTCCTCTGGACCTCTCTCCTCTTCTTTCTTCTCTTCTAACTGAGTCGAGATTCGTTTCATTTTCCGTCCTCTTACAGGGGCAAGTGACATCAATTGTGGTGCTTCCTGTAGTTGATCAGGTTGGTCAGTTCCAATGCTCTCATCCTCCAGTTCAGCTCGGAGCCTGTCTCGTTCGATTATGAGAGTATCTAGCTCAGATTGGAGGGTGTCTTGTTGAGATTGAAGACTGTTGAGTTTGGATTGCAGGGAGTCTCTCTCAATTCGGAGGGCATCTCTCTCATATTGGAGGCTGTTTCTCTCGACCAGGAGACTCTCTCGCTCATTTTGCACTGTTTCCCTGAGACTCTCCTTTTCAATTTCACAAACTCTCTCCCTCTCCAGGATAGTATTGAATAAGGCCCGGTAAGCATTAGCCAGGCCCCAAACAATTTGGGCCTCCTCAGATCTTCCTGAGCCACGACATTCCTGTCTCAAATATCTGTTTAAATTTTCAGGGTCTTTCAGGTGTTCTGGAGTAAAGTTCCATGACACCGAAGATTTCCATCTCTCTAAAGTCTCACCCAGGCCTCTCCACATTCCCTGCCACTCAGTATTTACTGGTTTTGGGGCAGACTTCCTCAAAATATAATAAATACTAATAATAAGTGAAATGGTGAGCAGTACATTCACGGAGATTAATAACGTGATCAGGTGAGCATTGAAAATCCGCATAAAGAATTCAAAGGAGAGGCTGGAAACCTGCTTAAAAATCCCCAACCCTGTAAAATTAGCAGCTCCCTCTGGAATGGTATGCCACATAATATGCAGATGCCACATAGTTATTTCCATCCATGTTTTCAATTGGCTATATATACCTATTGCTCCATAGAGCAAAGTGGTGAACTTAATTAAGGCCCAGTATGTTTTTAGCATTAAGAAAGAAGAGACAGTGGCATGCAGCCCCTTAAAAGGCAGTTTCAGTAGAGAAAGCATTTTTTCTCTTTTTTTTCTTTTACAGAAACAAGATAGCAAGGCTCAAAGTTTACAAATATCCTAGAGTATTGGCCGTCCGCCTGGACTTTTCAAGGTCACGCTTTCAGACAGTACTGGTGAAACAGATAAACTTTCCCAATGAAGCTGTCTGAGAGCGGAGAGAGAGATTTGTTCAAAAAGCTAAAAAGCAACTGGTGCCCGCATTCTCCACCAAGAATGTCAACGGTTTACGGGCTGGTTCGGCCCGGTTCCGTGACTAGAAGGGCGGAGGGATCCGCGGATCCGCGCCCCCGGGAAAAAAAAGAAAATAAGGGACCCCGAAATAATTGAAAACAGTGGCAACAATCTGAGGTAAAACAAAGTAATTTACTAAATATGGTATCAACAGAATTTTATAAGGAGAGAGAATGTGAAATCGATAGTGGATCGGCCTTACCACAACGCTGAGATGAGAAGCGCAGGCAGAGAAGCGCAGGCGAGAAGCGCAGGCAGAGAAGCGCAAGCGAAGCAGCGCAGGCAGAGAAGCGCAAGCGAAGCAGCGCAGGCAAAGAAGAGAGCATCAGGTGACCTTGCCGGGAGTTATATCTCCTCGCTGACCGCAAAGCCCCCTGGGGAAACGTAGCTGCTCTTCTCCGCTGGACAGGCACCCGGAACTTGAGCATCAGCAGTCAAACCCCCAGTACATTGCATGATGTTATGATGTGGAATACCGATAATGAAAAATCATGAAACCATGACAGTTTGTTTGTTTGTTTTTCACATACTTGCTAAACTTACCTGCCTTTATTTGCAGATCTGCTTATCTGCTCATTTGGAGCACAGTCTCTGCTCAAGCCCAACACACCCAAACCAAATCCAGGCTCCCAGTACCAAATCCAAGCTCCCAGTACTCACGGTGGCAGTCAGCACAATTGGGCTCCATGGGGAATGTTGGACTGGTCTCACTGGATGTGAAGTATGGCATGCAATGAGTGAAGAAACTGATAGGAACAATTTAGGTCTGGTTGGCTGAACTTGGCTTGACCTTGAACTTGAAGGCTTAGAGGAGAGAGGAAACTAGAAATAGAAAAGGTGTATGGATTTTTGGAATACTAGCTTTTCACTTATGCTTTTTCCCATCATTTAATTGACTTCTCATTCTGTATGCAAGTAATGCTTTCATCTTGTGTGCGACACATTGACTTAGGAAACCTGCAGGACCCAGCAATCTTCTACCCATTTTTTTTTTTTTAATTAAAATTTCTTTTTTTTCCCATGATTCTTCACCTGTGAGTCTTGAATTTCAAAACTACCTCAAGCTCTAATATATATATTTTTTCTGTTGATGGTGATCTATCTCTCACGTAATTAAATTATCCAAAATAAGAGTAAGATTCAGAAGTGAAGGAGACAGAATTTTCTCATGGCACTGGTGAAGCGTGGGGGGTTTCCCGCATGAAGTATTTTCTCAGCTCGCACCATTCCATTCTCTGTCAGACTAAAGAATGTATTCATTTTTTTTTATCTTATGCACATACAAAAGTGGGGATTTTTGGATCTATTCTTATAAAATACAGTATTATCTCATTTCTGGCTTTGAGTTAGCTGCAAACTGGCAGCCTCTAGAAGCAGATTTATGGACTGTAATCTACTCTTGCATTGTACAGCAGGTATGGCTGACGTAATCATAGTCAAGACTTTTCAAACAGTTTTTTGGTTTGACATTTGACGTGCATGACAATAATTGTCCTGATGAATAAAGGATATAACAAATGCGACTGTGCAATTGCAACCTAACATTGCCATTTTTGTATTTCTTTGTTATTGTTTTCTTCTTTCTTTTTTTTATTTCATGAACTTCATTAATTTACTGTCTCACATTTCTGCTGGATAAGCAATCCAGCAGAATCCAGATTTGATATCCATAACTGTGGAAGAAATTGTAACCTACAGACAGATCAGTGCACAGCTGAAGTCTTAACTGTCGTGGTTGCTTATCTCTTGTGGTTTGGAGCGATGTAGGAGTTGAACTAATGCAGGAGCCAGCAAGCAAGACCTGGAATGCCTTGTGCTGGTGAGATGATGTTGCCTGATACATTTGCAGATGATTAAATGGAAAAAAAAAAATCTCAGTTTTCTTCCCTCATCAGGTAATGAGGGTCTGAGAAGGAAACTAAAATCAAATGTTCACCATGAGCACTGACATAGGAGGGTGAGGCCCTTGCCTGGGCTGCTGAGCGTGCAGGAGGAGTAAAATCCATGCTCTTTTGCTTTACAGAGTTTATTTTGACAACAAAAGGAACCTTGTGTGCAAAATATACCTTTAGAGAAAGCAACTTGTTAAAGTCTGCTGTAAGTTTCTGTAGCTAATTGTCAGCATTTTCTTTTTGGGCCTAACATGCTTTGAATTCGATGTGGATAATTAATACTTAAGTAAATGCCTGTAATACTGAATTCTTTCTGTTTTCCTGTGAGTCTGTGAACTGGCTTAGAAGCCAGGCATTCCTCTCCGAAATCTGCGGCAGTGCTTAAACACTGGTCTGGACTTTAAAAAATAAACTCTTTATCCATCTACCTCAGCTAATGGATTATACTCCTGTGTTGCTGTCACTCATTGCATGACTCTAGCTGTTTGAGTAGGATTTTTGGCAGCTTGTTTCTTGTCCAGACATTCCTTAATGCTTTCCCACCTCTTGTTTTATCATCCAAGTACTGCAACAGCAGCATTTGGAGCTCTGATAGCTTTTTCGGAAAGATGGTTTTGTAAAAGCCAATTCCTTGGAAACTGAAACAGAAGGAAGAAAGAAAGGAAGGAATACGTGTGGGTTGTGGCTGAAGTGATCCCTTGACACTCATTGAGGTTGGTCATAAATATGCATGAGACAGGAGGAGTTTTTAGTGGCTGTGCGTTGCATCTCTTACCCCAAGCTGTCTGGAATAAGAGTGACAGTCTGAAAAGCTCCAGAGTTTAAACAAAAGATCACTGTATGAGTTTTTAGAGAGGCTCAAATGTAATTTTTGTTGTTGTTAAAACGCCCCCTTGACAATCCTTGTGTTTGTTTTGCTTGCTTCTTGCTTATTCTTCATCTATAGGGCTTCATCTGCTATGTAGGGTTCACCTTTTTCCATGCCCTTTTGCCATGTCTTCCTTACAGTGCCATCCACCGCCAAAATGATGATCTCTGCTTTATAGAGCAGGGTTTTAGAGTACTTAACAGAACATATCACACCTCATACACTACCAGAGAGCAGCAAAGAAGGGATTCTGCAACCAGGAGAAACTGTCCTAGTGAAAAGTCCTATCTTCTCACACTTCCTCCCCCCATTTCTGTCTCACAGAGATCCCTTTTCAGAAGGAATTGGTTTTTAACAAAGAAGCCAACTGTGAGGAGCAGGAACTGAGGGTTGAGATGCAATGAAAGGATGCCCTCAATAGCAAGAGGAACTTATCTCCAGGCAAACCAGCCACTATAGTGTTTTTTGTCCGACTGTTTAAGATCATCTCAGTGAATCTGTTTGCTTTCTCTCTTTGATATTGAAGCAAAGAAGTTGGATCCTCTAAATCATCCTAATGTCTTGGATTTTACAGTGAATATAAGAAACCAGATTTCCCTTTTCACAAGTACTGTATTAATTATCTATAAATGGTTTATCTGTCTGTAATTATCCTTTCCTTTACAGGAAGCAATGTCTTATGGTAAGGATATAACAAGCCTCAGGGATTAATACACATTTTGTATCCTATCCAGACTTGGATGTGGTCTTGGGCTAATGTAATATAATCATTATATATAAAGTCTCTGTGACTTTGTTCATTACCAGGAATTCAGTCAATTCTTCATCTGTCATAGGCTTTGCCTCCTGGCCACCTCAGTAACCCTCACTAAGCTTTATCAATGTCTCTTTTGTACCAGCGGGGCCAGAAATGGGCACACTCCTCCATATGTGGTCTCACCAGTGTTGCTTAGAGGGGAAGGATCACTCCTCTCCATCTGCTGGCTTTATTCTTGCTAACACAGCCCAGCATGTGGCCCTTGGCTTCATTGGCAAACCACTGACTAGTGCTCTGCTCATCCACCAGAAGCCACAGAGACATCTCTAAAAGCTGCTTTTCAGCCAGGTGGCTGCCATCCCAAACTGTTGCTTGGGCTGATTCTATCCCATTGGTCAATTACAAGTGTTCTCTAGCATTTTTTTTCCAGTCTACTGAAGTTAGTTTCAATGACAGCCCTACCCTGTAGTTTATCATATATTACCCAGGTCTGCAGTTGTCCATGACCTTGATGATGATGCCATCATCCAGGTCATAAATGAAGATGTCAAACAGTATATTTTTTAAATGGTATGCGTCTCATGCCCCAGAAGTTCATTTTATCTTACAGTAGGTGGATACAGTAAAGGGTTCTGCGGAGCTTGTGGCTGCTCCATCATACCAGTTAGAATGAATAATAAGTATCTGTTTGTGAAAGAAACATTACTTCTTTTGATTTCATTTAACATTCATTTCTTGTGCATATTCTGGTATTAATCTAGTGATCCATATTGCAATGCTATGAAACCCAGAACAGTAACACCTCTTTCTTCTCATAAAAAAGAGTGAAGCCATGAGGAGAATATATGCAAGACTCTAGACAGTGCTTCACAAGTGAAAATATATTTTTCTATAATATTACCCACCTGCATTCTTCATAATATTTAGAAAAGTGGATCCAAAAGCATGAAGAAATCTCTGTAGACCAAGGGAATTCTAATGTCATCTTTTGAAGAAAAGAAAGCAAACAATGTCAACAGATTTTCCAACATTTATTGGTGGATAGGATATTGAAACAGTTTTCAAAAAACAACCTGAACATTCTTTTTAAGAGCTCATCCTTGACTTTTCTTCTGGTTTGAGAAACCTAGATAGCATGTGTATGAAATAGCACTGTTCCTAACAGTGTTTTAATCAGTTCAAGTAAAAAAAGTCTATTCTTTAAAAAATGGTTATAGACTAGTGCCCATAAATGTAGACTTGAAATAATTACATCATTATGTTGTCTTATTCCAGTTGGTTTTCGTTTTGGTTTGGAACAAAAACTGCAGTGTGATGCAATTGCCTCTCTCTGATTATTTTTACCTTGGTGTATTCTTTTGCTGGCTTGCTTGTATAGTTTATGTGCTATCATTTGAAAAAAAGTTAAAAACTCTTGAGATCCAGACCTGGCAACGCTTCAGGATGTATCATTGTTCTTTATTTGAACATGTTAATTGTAGCGGCACTTTGGGGGTTTATGATTACTATTGAGCATAGAATGAACTCCTCATCTTTTAATATGGAATGTGATTTTGCTCTCCAGTCAAGCTAAAATCTGTTTACTGTTGTGATTACCATCTCTGGGCTCCACCCTGCCTTTCACCACCTGCCACTTAGAAGTAATTCCTCTGGCAATGAGACTTCAGCCAGAACTGTCAAAGAATTTTGCCCCTTTTTGAGATCCTTCTGATTATTATTCTTATTTTGTGGTGATGTCAGATTTCCAAGGGTAATCTCTCACTAGAGGCGTATGTTTTTCTTTGGGACTTGCATCACCCTCTCATTTGTAGTCTCCATTTCAGAAGTAATGATTGCTTACTGAAAATATGCGTTATGTGGATTTTCTATTATTTAATTACATTACTTTCTGTGAGCACATTGCTACATTTCTAGGAAAAAGAAGATTCTTTAATCCAGAAAACAAGCCAAGGATTGAAAACAGGCAAACATGTTTTTTTTCCCAACTACATACAAATACTTTTGTAGCTATCTTAAGAGCTTGCAGTTCCTTATTATATATGGACTAAATTCAATTCATGGTAGTATTTCTGTTGTCTGCTTAAGCAGCAAAAACATTACAAATTAATGTTTTTAAAATACGTAGAAAAAGTGTTTCTTACTAGATGGGAACAATGTTTCCTCTTTTTCTTTATGGACGTTTGATGTTACTGCATGAAAAAGTGAAATTCAAAGTCACAAGAAAGTGAAATTCAAAACTTCGTTCCTTAACACTTTGATGTTTGTGATGCTATTAACTGCTGCTGGGTTCAGTTATAATGCTTTGAGTAACTTAGCTTGGTCATGATAGGTCATGATAGTGAGCTGTGGTCACCAGCATGTAATGCAGATGTCCTCTGAAGGCATGGAGGAAGAGAAGGTTGGATTTGAAGGAGAGGGCTTCATGTTCACCTAATCATCATAGAATCATAGAATGGATAGATTGAAAAGGACCTCAAAGATCATCGAGTTTCAACCCCCCTGCTATGTGCAGGGTCACCAACCACCAGACCAGGCTGCCCAGAACCACATCCAGCCTGTCCTTGAATGCCTCCAGGGATGGGGTATCCACAGCCTGCTTGTGCAACCTGTTCCAGTGCGTCACCTGCCTCTGTGTGAAAAACTTCCTCCTAATATCTGACCTAAACCTTCCCTGTCTCAGTTTAAAACCATTCCACCCTCATAACCAGGAGAGACATGGGCCAATGCCATCTCCCAGTTGTCTCTTCTGTGGCAGTTTCCTATTTCCTCTTCTGTTGATTCCTTGTATCTTTGCCTCATAACTCCATCTTGGTCTGTTTTCATTTCTCATTTTGCCATCTATCTGTTTATATTATGTAATAAGCTACAGAGCACAAGAATCTTATCATTTTTAATAACTTAAGAAAGTTAGGCATACTGTACACTGATTTTAATTCCTCTCCTCGTGTTCTTTCTTCCTTTTAAGAAGCCAGTGTTCTAGCCAGAGAAATGGGATTACTCTTGTACGTTATATTCACTGGGGGAGAGGAGAAGGAGACATCCCATTCAGCTTATTTGCAGTTTCTTGTCTTAGAAAATCTAGAAAAGCTGCCAGTTCAAATAAATGTTGAAATAATACATGAAATTGACAGTCCCCTATTTTCAGTGCTTGATGCCTTTTTAAGTGCCTATATGCTGGTATGTATTGACAGTAGTTGATGTGGCTGTAAAACTAGGCAAAAAATGTACATTTCTAATACTGTGTTCTGGGTAGATTTCACATTGAGTGTCTACTTTCTGTGGTAATGATTGCTTTTGAAATGCATGCCATATCATGAATAAGTAAATATTGAAAGATTTGTATATTCCATGATAATTGAAAATAATGCTCCTAAGAATAATATTAGTAAACCTTATAATCAAAGCAGACTTAAAAGAACACTGTAATTGGAATGTTTGTGTAGTAGTTTGTGTTGTAACTCAATAATAGAATGCACATCTTATTTCTAAAATATAAAATTTAAAGCACAACACAGCTTTTTTTGTTTGTTTCTTTTTGTTTTGAAGTTGTAGGTTCATTTTCTTTGTTTTCCCGAAATCTTGTGATCTCTTATCGCTCTGCAAATCTGATCTAAGTCTGACTTAAATAATCTCTTTACATCATCTACATCTCTTCCTTTTTGCTTCAGAAACCTGTTTGTTCTTCTATAATGTGAACAACTGGAAGTAATACAGTTGTCCTGAAGAACTTTTGGGTTTCAGACAGATTCCTAGCCAGCTTCAAATATGGTGGTTAAAAAAAAATTAAAAAAGACCTGTAGCCACTGTATCATGTGCTATGTTCTCAAGTGATGTAGGCATGCTTACTGTCATTTTGGATACTCTCTTTTGGTATAGCATGAGAGAGAGATGAGGGAGGCTTTGTAAAAATCTTTGAGAAAAAATACTTCATCAAAACACGTACTGTTTGTTTATATAGTAGTAGTGATAGTGTTTAGTTAAGCAGAACATATTTGTGAAGAGAAAACTTGTTCAGGATGGATATGTATGTGCAAATTGATGGTGTCTTTCAGAAATGATATGCTGAAGTGGACTTCTTGTGATTGATTTTTTTTGTAGTTGTTTGTTGAAATACTATCATGCCTTAGTATTGCTGTATCTTATGGTGTTTGCTATGAGTGTGTTGGTTTTGCCAGCCTGGCCTGATCATATTTGCAGGTACAACCATCTACAAATAAAAAGTGCCATCTGCATTCATGGGATGACAAGAACGGGCAGCAGCCCCTCACAGAAGTGTAGCTGACACCTTCAGGCTTCCCTGCACAATCCCATTTTTAAGCATCAGGTGAAACAAGTACAACTGGACCAAACATAGTTTAAACATCCAGTTGTACATCACAAGTGGAAGAAACAAGTTCCAGGTTTGCTTGGGTAAACAACCATATCGGAGAAGGTTTTAAGAGTAGGGAACAGAGTAGGAAAGAGAATAAACAGCAAATAGTAGACTTTTTAGAAGTCTGAAGAGACTTACCAGCAGTCACCTGATTAGATCTTGAAAATACCATAAAACATGTAAGTAGAGAAAAACTCAAGTAGAGGCACTTGAGAATGAAGCAACAACGGAGATTAATCCTAGGTGTGGCCCTGAAATGAAATTAATATTTCCCATCATCTTTTAATGAGGATAATGTCATCAGACACAAAAAGTATTAAAATGTGAGCTATTCCATCCAAGACAAACTCCTAACTAAACGTAGACAATCCACTTAAGTGAAAGGACCAGAGACTCTCAGTTATGAGTGAATTGAAGCACAGAAGCATAGACTTCTCATAAATCTGCTGAATAGCAATCATATGATTAGAGTGTAATAAATGTAAAAAGAAACTTTTTTTCCATTGCAAATAGAATAAATATGGTGAAGATAGTAGAAGTTTTCCCTAAAGATTTTGTAGAATATGAATTTGTCTGGAAGTTTTATCAAGCTGTAGTTTTGTTGTGGAGTTAGAAATTGCTTTTTAAAGGTGAGGAACCAGAGTGACAGTGCTCGAAGAGCAGATGGATGCCACTCCTGCACTGTTGTCCAGGGCTGGCTTGATGATGTGCTGTGTGGAAGAAGTGTGTCTTTTCTGCATCTATTTTGAGGTAACTGCTACATGTGCCAGTAGTGCTCAGTCTGTTGCCAGCAGGAAAAACTGTATATTTTTAAGAACTGCTAAAAATAATAGAATATAAAAAATGAGTATTAACTCTGTCTTTTTTTTTCTAATGGGATATTTTAGAAAAAGTAATTTTCTTATTCTCTTTCAGCCATGGAAGAGTTAATAGTAGAGCTGCGACTGTTTCTTGAACTTCTGGACCATGAATATCTGACTTCCACTGTCAGGGAGAAGAAGGCAGTAATAACTAACATTCTCCTGAGGATACAGTCATCAAAAGGTCAGTGTCAAGGGTGTGTTTTCTCGCTTGCAGAGTGCACAGAATAAGTTTGAGTTCAGTGAAATAGCTTTAAGGGCTGAAGACAAGCTCTAAATTGAAGAAAGACAGAGTGGCAGGGTAAAGCCAAAATGCAGCTTTCCTGAATGCTTTTCTCCTCAGTCAACAATAAAATATAGCAAAAGCTATACTGGAAGTAACTTTATAGCATATAAGAGAATCCAACCACAAAACTGTGCTAGATAGAATGCTTTCACCTTTGTTAGTATAGTGTTAGTATAGTTGAGGCAAAAATTCAATCCATTCATTTTGATACACTGTGTTATAAAAGTCTTGCATGATGTGCTACATCTTTCTTGTGAGACCCAAATCAAGCCAGGACTTGATTTTGCTGTGTATTCTGGTGCATGGCTGACACAGGAGTATAAAGCAAGAGATAGAAAATCACTAGCAACGTGTTTGGTTTGCACTTTGCAAGTAAATTAGGATTCACCTTCCCTTTCTCATCCTATCTAAAACCATTTTGATTGCACAATCACTTTGGTCTCCATCAAGATTATGGATTGACTGCATAAATCAACCTTTCCACGGGGCTTTTACAAAAAGTGCTTCTCACTGTTTTTCCTAATATTACTCTTATATGTCCTTACAACGCCCTTCTGTACAAAGAGGCATCAGGCCTATATGACTTCTGTCTCTCCAACAACTGACAGCAGTTTTGTCACTGTAAACACCCAACATTTAGGCTTTTGAAAAATGATTTGGTGTTTTGAGAAAAAATGGCATGTTGTGAGGAGCTGCATTTCTCATGTTTCTTCTCTAGTGCTAAAAAATACATTTCGATGTTTGATGCAGTCTTCCCCTCTTCATTAAAGAAATCGAATTTGCCACAGGATTCAAGTCCAAGGAGATCAGCTGTGAAATGGTGATTGTCCTTCTTTCAGTTTTGACATTCTTAAAGACTTATCATTGCTTTTATTTCACTGATGAGTGAAAGAGGCAGGAATCAGGATCAGATGGTGTGGAAGAGAGCTTCATGCTCCAGAGGCTGATCAAAATACCCTGCAGTCCCCAAAACAAATGGCTGCAGGTAAGAACTTGCAGTTTGTCATGTTTCATGGGAGTCCAAACAACAATGCTGACCTGACAGTTTTTCTTTTAATGTTTTCAACACAATTTATTTAAAATACTTGACTTTTTCAATGAAGTTGTATGGATTTTTGCATCAGAGCACCTTACCAGGCGTATTTAATTTAAGATTACAGATGTGGGAGAGGATAAAAATACTCAAGGGCCATAGCTTTTTAACTTTCAGCACCTACCTCTTAGGGTTTAGAGCCTATTTCAGGATCTGTAACAGGATCCATTACATCCTGTTACAGGATTCATCCATTAACAAGATCCATACAAGAGCCATATATTTAGCGGCGGGGCTTGGTTCAGTGCAGTTGTTAGTGGAACATTATACCCACTTCTAGCAATTGCATTCAAAGAAATAGTTTAGGCATTTCAAAGGAAAGACATAAAGTGATTAAAAGATCCAGAAATATGCCTTCAAATTACCCTAAATGATGAATCATAATTAATCTTGATGTAGAAAAGGGATGACTGCAAATGTGCTCTTAGACACAGCAAAAAAGCAGTATGCAATGGCTGGATGTTTGTTTCAAAGTGGAAATAAAGCACATTTTTTTGAGCACTGAAGATACGAATTAATGGGAGAACTTAGTAAGGTCTGCATGCTGTTGCTGGCATTTTTTCAAGATGTAATATTTTGCTAAAAGGTATGCTGTAGTTCAAGCAAGAATTAATTAGAGGATGTCCTATAGCTCAAGTAAGTATAGCTAAGCAAGAAGTCACAGGATTATACTTTATATCCTAGTTTAAGGAGTTGTAGTTTAAATAGAGTTTAAGCCAGCACAGCCTCTAAAAAAAGCATCCTGTTAGTATCCCCAGGCTACTCATTCTTGCTCATCATGTGTTGCTGCTTCCTTTCTGCTAGCACAGGCATTGTTTGCTTTTTTTACTGGTTTGTTCCTGACCAGCTCTGGTTCAACCTGAGGCCACACACATGCCTATGCCAGCACAGAGGAGGAGAGGCTGGTGCAGGACAGGCTTCAGGCAGGAAAGGAGTGAGCTGCCTCCTTGAGAGCCATCTTGTGCTGGCTTAAATTGGCTGTGAGACAGTAGAAGGAGTCATGCAGATGGACAGAGATGACCCTGCTGCTTTTTTTATCAGCTGTAACATTCAGTACTCCCATCCCTTTGAAACTATTCATCTCTTCATTAAAATTAAGAGCAATAAAAGACTCTTAAGCCCACAGAAGTCTGTAACTAAGCTGAGTTGTCATTCCAAGTCTGTTTTTCAAAACGTTGCTTTACTCCACCCACACAGCTCCATGAGAGCTCGCGGATCGCTGGCACGGTTTCACAGCCCAAGGTCGGTGCAGAGTTCAGGCTCGTTATAGGCATTTGGAAAAATCAACTGTGTGAATCCAACAGTGTATTTCAATTGCTGAAGTAAGCCATTTAAGAACAACAGGGAATGGTAATGAAGGGTCAGTGCAGCTGGGAATTGAATGGATTCTTTCTAACATCTGGAAGTCAACAATTACGCTTTTCTTCATAAAGGTGTGGAAATTATAATGGTTGTGTTTCAGTAAAGCACTTTAAACTGTCGCTTTCATTTCAGTAAGTCTTGGAGAAATCTTCAGAAATCTTTTACATTGTGTTCTTAGATCTCCTAAATGCACACCACTCCCTTCACTTAATATCCATCAGAGGGAGCTGGACCAGTCAGATGTACTCTTCACGTTGTGGCTTCAGGCCTCAACCTTCCGCATGTCCAAACCAGTGGTGACCTTCAGGAGCCGGCAAAACTATAAACCTTGTTTTTCTTCTGGATCTTGGCATGCCCAAAGTACTATAGGTCTGAACAAAACACTTGGCATTTCTTTATGAAACCCAGACTTCCTTCTAAAAGACAAAGGCACAAAGAGTTGATTTTGGAGTAAGAGCTGTTAGTGGATTCAGTCATTTAATATGACCATCATTGTTGCTGGTTTCCCTTAAAGGGCCTTCATGTCAGAAATTTATAATATGGACTTTGATTCAATATGTTAAAAGGATGAAAATATTATAGCAGGTTCTTGCTAGCGCACACATAGTTTTGAGTGAAAACTAGGTTTACAGAGTGAGTAAAATCCACTTGGAATATATGTATTTTTTTCTTCAGTAAAATGTCCTTTGAGTTTTGGTTGTTACGGAAAGCATGGGAACATGAATTCATCCTACATAAGGAGGAACAAGTAAAATTGAAAAAAAAAAAAAAAAAAGTGAAAAAAAAAAAATTGGAATGTTTCCCAAGACTAATCTGCATCTTGATTTGTAGGAAGAAAGAAGAATCTGTGGCTCTTAGAGACAGTTTATTTTATCAGTGTTATTTTTCAATCTATGACTTCACAGCCAGTGGGTTTGAGTTATTATGACAAGAAATGTTTAATCATTAATTACATTTTTGAGAATTACATGATCTTGACCAAAAGACATCCATTTGACTATGTAAATATACATTTTAAAAACTTAACTAAACACCATGAACTTAATTCAGTCTAGGAGTAAGTAGGGTTTGTCCCATCGGCTGATTTTTTTGCCAGAGCGTTGGGATCCACCCTCCCCTTGATATTCAGAAAAACAAACAATGCCATGTTCCTGTGAAGTGAATTTGAATGGAATTTAAATTATTGTGCCAGAAACAGCAGAACTGGTGGCTTTCCCGAGGAAGGAAGTAGACTCTGTTTCATCTGCTGTATGTTGCTGCTGAGACTCTTCAGAGTGTTAAGCGTGATATCTTCCTCATATCATTGGTTTTATCTGTGATACATGCCTGACAATGTTTGAATTTTAGGTTTTTCAGTTCCAGACGGGTAGGCAGTTCAGCATGATTTCCAGTGCATTTTTTCTCTGTCTGGTATTTGTTGATCCAAATATCATATATGTCATTATCATATACAGTAAGTATGTGTTTGCTGTGCTTGATTAAATTCCTGAATTCCCAGCATTCTTCAAGCTTTTCCTCAGTAACCAGGGTTGGGAGGCAGGTTGTGAGCAGGACTGCATGCCAGATTCCAGTGGATGATGATCTACATATAGAAAAATGTCCCATTTGCATCCACCAAAGTGTTAAGCGATTTGCGTTTCTCTTCTGCAGGTTTTGAAATAAAAGAGCATGTGCAGAAACCAGAAGTCGTCAACAGCCTGCCAGCACCTCCTCAAATGCCTCTGCCAGAAATACCTCAGCAGTGGCTGGTGAGTGTTAATTTAGGTATATCAACATATATATGAGAGAATGTTTTTGTGATAAGCAGTAGCAGGAATGGTTGCAAGGGGAAGGAGCCTGCAGGTCCAGGGAAAACCAATCTGGTTAAGAGAATTGTGTTCAACTTGCAGAAGAGAAGACAAAAAAAATCCCTTAGGGTGAATTAAGTGTGGAATCCCAGTCTTTGTCGATTTCAAGATAAGAGTGGCACAAGCCTGAGCAACTTAATCTTAACTTCAGAAGTCACCCAGTCTTGTGGAGATTGTTGCCCTAGCTGAGCCCATGGGTCACAGCCAGTTTTGTAGGATTTAAGGACCTGCTTTCAATGTAGTGAGTCTTATGAGAAGATTCCTTTTTGGTTCTTGAAAAATTAAAGTGTAAAGCGTTAAGGTACAGGAAGAATGCTTCATTTTTTTCACAGAATCCTTAGTGCTTTTCTGTGCTCAGTCTTCGGGCAGGAAATTCCTGGCAGAATAAGCAGCAGAGTAAGTTTTTGGTGATGTTTATAGCAAAGATACTGTCTGCAGATTCAGTTCCTGCAGTTGGGAGCAGCTGTCTTGTAAAGAAATGAACTGTCAACAAGTTTTCATTCTCCTCTGTGAATGCTCAGTTGCTACTTTAGAGTAGATTTGAAGAAACATTTGCAATCTTTTTTTAGAGAGGCATATACAAATAATGGTCTATCCTATTGGAAGGGGAATGTAGTCTTAGACCTAACATTGATAAATTATCTATGTTTTTATTAATTTGTGGAAAATATTGTGCACTGGTAAGGATAATCAAAGGCTCTACTATGGAGACCTTCATTCATTAATGTGAAGTGAGTGAAGTGCATGGTGAGGGCAAAACCCACCAAAACTAGAACACATTGTTCTTCATTTTAATGTGTTACTCTGTTATTACATCTCCACCCAGTAGAAGAAGCTTACCTAGTTTACAAGCCAATAGCATCTTATGAACATAAGAACTAGCTTGTCAGATCAAACTCTTGGTCAGCTCTTCTTAATAAGCCTTTTTGGTAGCAAATAATGCTACACACTTTCACACGACAGAACACATTAAAAACAAACAAGGATTTTATGTAAAATGTCTTTATCATAGTTTCTCCCTAAGTGCTGTCAGCGCTTGGTTTGTGACCTGGAACAAGATTTTTTTTTTTTTAAATTCCACCTAATACAAAGAAGTATTATAGAAAGGGAATATTTATGGTAGAAACATCTGAATTGAGAGCTGGTATACATACGGTAGCAAGAGTCACTTCAAGTGGATGCTAAAAAATAATTACGCGTGAATTTGAGTGGATGCGAAAACAATCTTACTAATATGCAGTGAAACCTGGGGAATCCATTTCATGGCTAACAGTGCCTGAAAATGATTATTTTTTTCTTTAATTCAAGATGCATATAGCATAAATCACAAGGGAAATGGTTGATGAGAGGGAGAAAAATTATGCAAAATGCACATGACTTTGACACGTAGATTTCATAAGCTCAAGCCAATTCACTTCCTTGTTCTTTTGTATTTAAATAGATTCAGTTTAATAAATTGGTTCTGAAGATTCAAGTTGTTTTTTTAAAGACAATAAACCTACTTCTCCTTTCTCATTTTAATGTGTAAATTCCCTTGAAGTTAGTACAGCTGCACTGGGTGAAATGCTGTGAAGCATGAATTAGGTTCAGTAGATCAGCAGTTTTTTGCAGGAGTTATATTCAGTTTAAGTTTCAGAGAAACAAAAATAGTGTTCTGATATACAGTGAGGATTAATGTGGAAGCTGCCACAGTTAAAGCTGCCTGCTCTGGAGCATGTTCTTATTCTTTTGAGTCTGGCAAAATGGTGTTTAGACATGACCCTCCTCCTTGACCTGCCAGTAACAAGGCGGGCACTTTCATCTCAATGAAGTCACAAAGCTGAGCTGTTTTTTCCATGGTAGTGGATGCTGATTTTTATTCCTGCAGTTCCAGTGTTGCTATCAGGCTGCTGTGGTTCATGCCTCTACCTCAGTTGTTAGTGCCACTTTGAGATCAGCAGGAAAATGTTCCAGCTTCTCACTGTCTTTCCTTATCCAAATACAGGTTATGAGTGACTTTATTTTAAGACACTTAACACATAATTTGTGAAAAAGATGACAGACTACTATTCTCCCACGAAAGACCAGGTGGAGCCAGAGCAGAAGGCCAGACCTTCTAGTTTTTGACTTTTGGACAATGTTGCAAGCTTAGACCCCAATCTGAGTGTTTAAAAATTTACCCTGAAGTCATGTTGAGGTAATGAAACAGATCATTAGCTGTTTCTTGGAAACCTTTCCCTGCTAGATGCTTCTTTGTTTGATACTTACTATTATTAGATATGACCAGCTACTTTTGCATCATCTTTCTTCTAGCACTAGACTTGACATCAGTGATAGTGTCCGAGATCTGATTTTTTCTTTCATTAATACTCCTGCATGGTGATTTTCAGTCCACCCTTAATCAGTGGGCTCCTAATAATGTGTATCTTGCCAGTCTCTATAGAAACTGTACATAATTACGTGATTCAGTGATAGTAATGTGCTGCCTTTCATAGCAACTTTTTATAGACCAGATTTTCGCATTCCAGAGAAAGAAATCCATTGGGCCCACCAGAGGATAGGAAATTCTGCACCAAGATGCCCCTCTTCACATTACAAGTTGGAAATTGTGTTGTATGGCACTTTGTTTAATTAGCCATTCAGCACATTCAGCACAACTTTTCCATTTGCTGAATAATATCTAGTGGTGGTCTCAGTCTCCAATAGAAATACAATGTGCTGCTGGAACACAGGAATTTACTGGAAGTAGGAATTAATAACTTTAAATAAACTAGTACTGTTTTAAAATCTAAGTTTTTAGCACAACAGTTACTGAACATGATGGAAATTAAAGTTTCATTTACACCACTGTTCCTTTTTATGGCACTCCGGGGAGTGCATTGAAAAATGTTTAGTCTGAATTGATGTTTAAGCTTTTACTTATGTAAAGACGTGTGGGTGGGAAGGAATTCAGTCCTTCTTAAAGTAGTGCCAGCAGCCAGAATTATGTGTGGGCAGGTGCTGTGCAAGGTTTCCTCTGCAGATCTGTAAATAGACTTGCATATTTGCTCAGGCTGAATTTTATATCATTTTTATCATTCATCAGTCTGTGAACAAAGATAATAAAATTCATTTTATTTAGAGACATGCTGTTAATATTTGAAATGAATTCTCCAGTTATTAAAATGCATTGAAGCCCAGAGTGTATTCCTGGACTCAATGGGCTTTGGATCAGGTCTTTAAATCCAGGGACAAAGTTGGACTTTACATACACTGGAATAAAGCACAAATCACATGATCTCATAGAAATTCTTTTTTTCTATTTACACTTCCTTGCCTGTATCTGGTATATCAGACTTTGTGTCAGGCTTAGATGGAACTAGTCCTCCCTGCAGACAGTTCCTTCAGACAGCCAGCAAAGTAAAAGCTACAGGTGAAGAATGTGAGCATGAGTGGGATCTCAGAAGTCAACTCCACTCACTCACAAATGAAAATATGTACTTGCTAGCATGAATACAGGGCTAGCAGCTAATGAAGCTTTGCCTGAGACAGCAGCAGAGGAGATCATTGTGTGAAACAGAGTTGAGTTGGTTCTTGAGTCTTCTTACCTGTGTATTTTCACCTGTTTTCTCACTCTCCAAATCAGCACTAGTTTTATGATGCATCTCTGCATTGAAAGGACAGGCAAGAGGTAGTGCTAGATGGGGGGTTCAGAGAAACAGCAGAGCTTTGTGATACCCCTCACAGTGCTGCTGGGGTTTAATATCTGGGATCCCATCACTGCACTACTGCTAAGTTACCTTGAAATACTGAGGCAACAGAACGATATCCAGTACATCCTGCTGCTCTGATGCATCAGAAGAATACTGGCATAAATTATCCACAGCATGACAGTGACAGAACACTCTTAGCCTCCAAGCATTTGGTTGCCGTATTACATCTGACAGTCAGTGATTTCAGCACACTGTGCCATCCAAGAAAATCAAATGCGAACAGCACGCTTAGCTCTTTTGCATAATTTTCACAGTAAAATTGGATATACGTTTTGTTTTTCCTGGAATATTGACAATTTAATAATTATTTAACCACAACAAGTGTCCAGCATTATGCCAGAACCCCTGTAGATATAAATCAAAAGGATAGGTCATCTTCCTCAAACCCTTTCTTGCAACACACACAGTCACACTGTAGGAGTGTTTCATATAAATGAGTTTCCTATGGTGGAGATGTGACTTGACAAACTCTTTATCTGGCTGCCTGTCTGATGTTACTCTCAGATATTTATTAAAAAATGCTGAAAGGAGACAGTGTCCTTGAAGCAGAAAAAAATGATCTGAAGTCAAAAGGATTTTTAAGGTGATGCATCATCAATCACATTATTCATTATTTGAACAAACAAACAAACATTAAGAAGTGCTAGTTTTAACAATCTTTTCAAATGTGCATTTAGGTTTGTGGCAAACAAAAGCAAGGGGAACTTTGGTAAATCTATCTTAAATCACACTCTTCCCAGATTCCATTTCTCTGCATTATGTCTAATAAAGGCTCTCTTAGTTTCATTTCTGAAGTATAAATTCATCCTCCTGAACTAGTTCCCATATCAATGTCTCTCATTTGCTGTAGTTTGATAATCTTGTTTGACCAGTAGTCACCAGAAAGGGGTCCCCTGGGCATGGTTTGGATGTGGAACAGTTTCCATGTTTGTGTATGTGACCTCTATAAAGGACAGCTATAAAATTACTAATGCCATAGCTTTGATAGTGTATTGTCCCACTTCTTTTTCCTAACGTACTCACATTTGTGTTCTCAGATTTTTGATTTCTTCTTTCTATGCTGTACTTGTTCATAAAGGCACCTTATCTAACAGAATCACAGAATCACTAAGGCTGGAAAAAACCACTAAGGTCATCTAGTCCAACCATCACCCATCATCCCATGCCCACTAAACCATGTCTCTCAGTGTCACATCTACATGTTTCTTCCCTGGGCAGCCTGTTCCAATGCCTCACCACTCTTTCCGAGAATACATTTTTCCTAATATCCAACCTCTTCTGGTGCAACTTAAGCCTATTTGCTTTCCTAAAGATGCTTATTAGCGTGCTGTACGTAAATACCTGGCAAAGAAATTAGGCCAGTAAGTACCAAAGTCTTCTCATGCTTTTGTTTGATGCTCTTAGAGAATATCATTCCAGTGGACGGGGTGTTGCTTTTCTCACCCTGCTGCCTGGTCTGCACAGCCATGCCAGGTACCTGGCTGAGCTTATAAGCTCCTAGAATACAGGCTGTTTGAGCCAGAATAACCACCTTTGACTGAGGGCCTCATGCTACTTAAATTTGGTTTCATCTTTCTCATTTAATATGCATGGAAGTCTTTCCTACCATAAATTAAAGACCGTTTGTTGATACACCCAGACCCTTTGCCTGATATGAGTCAGCTCAATTGTTTTGTCTAAGTGACGCTTCCAAATGGCTGTGTAATGGAACAGGAATACTATGTTTGTGTTTCTGGATCTTTTTTTTTTGCTTTTGAATTTATTCCTTAGATCTTCTTTTACTTCCAAGGAGTCGTCAGTTTATTTTCACTTCTGTCTTCCATAGAGTTTGAGTGTAACGCCTTCTGTGGTGCATTATGTGCTTCAGTCCTCTCAGTTTTATTTAACATATTAAATATTAATTAAATCCAAATTAATCACATGCAAATTAGTTAAGTGCCTCTGCTCCTGTTGTTTCCTGTATATGCGCTCTCCAGACAGTCTTCAGAACAAAATGTGGAGCCATACTAACCCTGATTCATTCTTTAAATGTGAGCAAGTCTGTTCAGATCATTTCTCCATCATCATGTTGTATATTTTTTTTTGCAGATTTTGTTAGACACTTACTCCTGCATCAGCAGACATGTTCCTGGGCAGTTTCAGATAAACCGACACTGCTTGGAACACTGTGCCTTCCCTTGTTGTTTGTCTTTCTTAAATCTTTTCAGGATCACCCTAAACACATAAACTTATGCTTATATCCATCCCCTGACTAGTAGCCACTTCTTCTAGCATGCAGTCTGGCTCCTGTCAGCTCTTCTGAGCACATACATCTCTTTTCTGCATCTGTGAACTCCAGACTAGCAAATGCCACTGGCTGACAGTTTAGTAGTAGTAATTCAGTCTTATTTAGTCTTGGAAACAATTATAAGAGCCTCTTAGCACTCCTGTTAGCCACATTTGTTTGTTATCTGGCTGGCTGGTTACTGTCCTTTGTCAGATGTGCTCAGACACTGAAAAGAGGAATTGTTAGACTTCTTTATCACATGATTTGGCTCCTGGTTTCTTAGGGTCCAGCCAACAACTCAAGAAATTAATAACCTTGGAATACAGAGCATTCTTCTTGGCATTTGCTTGTCCATGCTCAGGTTAGTATTTCACTTCTGCACATCTCTTAATGCTCCTTATAGTCAGCATTTCTGTCCTGAATATATCCCTGGGCCATCCATGTCCTCATTTGCTGGCAATAAACAGCAATTTCTTTTTAGTGCCTTAGTGAGTGAGTTTGACATTATGTAACAGTTTTCACACCAACTCCAAGTGCCTGACATGTAGTGATGCCCACTTTTCAGCCATTACTGCAGTGTGATGAACCCTAGTTGAAATGTATAGTCAGTTTTCCAATTGTATTGGCACTCAATTTCTCAATTCACCTTCCCTTCTGGACATCTTTTTTTTTTTTTTTAACATCTGGATAGTGGGATTAGTCTTCCCCCCTCCAGGGGGATGGGGTTGTAGGGGGGTCACTTAGAAGCTTGCCCCAATACAAAAGGTACGTGCATATGTCACAGTCTCTTCTTGACATCCCACATTTGCCTTCTGGCTTCTGAATAGCTTTATTATGCACTCTTGCAGTCTCACATTGCTTTTCTGCTTTTCACATGTTCTGCAGCACTGATGGGTAACACAGCAGCTGCCCCACTGCCCAGCTGGGCTTGATCAAATGACATGTATGAGCACAGCTGTGGAACTGGGTGTATCAACTGTGTTTACTTCCGTTAAAGTTGCTGCTTTTCACAGAAAAGTGAAGTCCAAGTCCTGAATCATTGTATAAATTGAAGTGTTTCTTCCTATTTCCTGCATAGTGTACATCTTCATTGGGGTGTAAAGCGATTTTATAATCTCAGGCTCTGGAGGATGACCTTTCTTTTCTTCTGCCTTTCATACCACTTTGCACGCTATATACCACTGTATCCTCAGCAGGTATTAGACTATCCCTAAAAACATTACTACCTGTCTTGTAATCCCTGGGCGGAAGGGGGAAATTAAGAATTTGGTCTCCTGGGATAAAGAAAGAAAGAGTTTCTTTGTGATCTGATTAACACAGAGGGGTAGGCGGAGAGGTAAACCATAGTAAGCCACAAAACTAATATCTGCACTAAGTCTTCTTCATACTGACTGGTAAAATGAGCTTTTATATGCAGATAAATACTGCTTATTTAGAAATACCTGTTTATTGCTCTTGGCAGTGCCTCCTGTAATTGTTGTTGGGCATCCCACAAACAACCCAATTTTTAGTGTCTTCAGAGATCTCAGTTCTGCAGTGTAATCATCAGCCCTCCTACTTCTTGGCTTCAGGAAAAGCATTGCTCTTTTTTTTTCTCAGGCCCAGCACCTGTCAGACACCTTTATCTGTTGTTTCAACATCACCGGTGTTATTCTGGGCAACAGTATCTCACCCATCTTTGTCCCTTTTCCTCCACAGACATAAAAATAATGGTAGTGTTTTTCTAACTCAGTTCTTATTCCTGTGATTGAACAAAGTTATTTGCCCTGAAAGGCAGCATTCTTTAACTTTCTTCCCTGTGGCTGTTGTAAAAAATATAAGTAAAAATGTGTACTAATGCCTTTTGTGCAGGTTGCTAGGTTTTTCCTCCTGATACCACTCAAACTATGTGTTCTGTGTTTTTTTGAGACTTAATCCTTATATGTAATATGTAAATAGTTTAGTGTTCTTATGGACTTTTTATTTTTCGTTAAGCTAATTAAAAGTTATTCAGTCAAGAGTTATTCCAGCTCCTAACTCATAACTTCACCATAGCTCTTTCACTGAAGAACTGCCAAGTTGAAAAAATAAGCAATGCAACAAATATAAATATTATTAAATAATATCAGAATGCTCACATTTTACTTTTCTTGATGCTCAAGGATGTACAAATTCCATAGCACTCAAAAAGATGTAGCTGTTTATGATACAATTTCGCATAAGACAGTTTCGTTTTGTATTCAATCAATTGGATTTTCTTTCAATAAGAAAGCTGCCTTGCTTTAATCAAAAGTATTTAATGTTGGATGTTTCTGTTTCTCCTAATAATCTTTCTTTTTTTTTTTTTTCTTCCAAAAATACAATATTTTTTAATAATTATTTTCAACTTTGTTATGGCAGCACTGCAAACTTCATTTCAGAACTAAGGGCTGGGTAATTCACCAATAGATTCCATCTGTGTTGACATTGGCTGCACAGCACAGCCTGCCCCAGCTGCATGAAGTAACGGTGCTCCAACAGGGTCGAATTCAGACAAGCACCATTTGTGTTTCATTTCCTTTTTTCTTTCTTTCTGAATAACATTTTGTCTAAAAACAAGCTTTTTCTTTTTTCTTTTTTCTCCTGATCTGTATTGGAACCTCTTCTTCATTTCTGGATAGCTTTGAAACTTCATTGTGATGTCAGGTTAAAATTGGTATGATACTCAGGATGGCTATTTCCTGGGTGAATTAGGCTTAATAATAATAGGAATTTCATATAACATTTATACACCTGACAAGGAAAATAGTTTGGGGCTAGACCAAGATATTAATGTATCTGTCTGATGAAAGAGGTGATATGAATCTGCACTGCTCCAGGAACCTTGACCATGACTCACTTGAGCAAGGCTCTGTAAAGAGAAAATAAAAAATAAATAAAAATGAAAATTCTTCTTGAGACAGTTCGCTCTATTGTGTCTAACAATTCAGGCCACACAGAGCTCATTTGTGCTGGTGTATTGTGCAGAATTCATGATGTGCTGTCAATATTTCAATATTAACTAACGCAAAGCATGTTTTAATGTCTCTTATACCCGTTGCACAGCAGCAGATAACCTTGAAAGACCCATTTAGTTGTCATGATGCACAGATTTGCAATTTGTGTTTTTCAACAGAATTACAAGGAAATTACACTAAAAGTTGCATTTTTTCGTTGTTTTGCTTCTTTGACAGATAATTACTCTAGCAAAACTGGTCTCTGATGAAAATTCATTTGACTCACGCTGTAGATAACAGTAATTTCCTTCTCTTATCTGTAATTGAGTGTGACATACTCAATGCCTATATCATTTGATATAGAAATAATATTAGTTTGAAAGTCAGTCTGACCAAGAATTTTTGTGTCAGTCACAAATCATTTCATTGGTCATAAGGAAGTTTCTGCTGCGTGATGGCAAATTAGTTCTCAATAAACTGAAGTGTAGATTTTTTCTTTCTGCGCCATTGGGAATTCATAAGCATCTACCTGTGAGATGAAATAACCTACTGTATATAAATTTAACTACAGAGCATCCTTGGGCTGGTAATCATCATCTTCTAGTTGAGAATTAGGTGTCTGGCATGGGCATGTAGTCAGTGTCGTGTCTGGCTCTGAAATGCAGAGAGATGAAAGTGACAAAGAAATAATTTAAAGGCAGACAATGTCATGTTATTAATGCTCAAGTTCTTTTCAGATGACTTTAGATCTGTAACAAAAGAGGAATCTAGTCACTATGTCTTCACCTGTTTTATGTGCAAAAAGGCTTTGTGCCTTTCCTTGACTGTTCTGCCCACCTGTGATCTGAATGGTATTCCAGAAGTGTCTGTATCTGGTCATGATCAGAGCCCACCTGATTAGTTTCTTACTTTGATATCTCTGTTCCCTGAGTTTTGAGCCTAATGAAGACAAACACATTTATTTCATTACATGACAATTTATTGAAAAACTGTTACTGCAGAAATAAGATTGCTTACAACTTACGGTTTTGTAATAATGCAATAAACCACTGGCTTTGGAAAAAGACTTAAGTTCTGAGTGTTCTATCCCTGGAGGTGTTCAAGGCCAGGTTGTATGGAGCCCTGAACAACCTGATCTAGTAACTAATTTATTGTTTGGCAACCCCGCCTATGTAACAGGGGATGGAACGAGATGTTCTGTAAGGTCTCTTTCAACCGAAACCACTCTATGGTTCTGTTATATGATTTCCTCCAATATGAAAATGTAAAACTGAAAACTTATGGCAAATCTGTGTGATTTATATAAAATGCAGTTTTGTATTTTGCTAAAAAAATAGAACAGTAAAGTCATACGGAAGAAGTCACAGAGCACTAAATTTACTTTGCTACTATATCAACATACCAGCAGTTGGTCAGCTTTAAATTTAAAACAGGTTTATATTTAGAAAAGAAGCATTTCAGAATTTGACCTGGTATTTGAAATATTTATTTTATCATATAATAGTTTCTCGATGTTCCAAACTATTCATTATTTGTTGCTCAGTTTTCTCTAAGTAAAGAATTAATATCTATATTAAGAATTAATTTGCTATTGAAAAACACAGTGCATCATTAAAACATGATCTAAGTTAACTCTTTGATGTCTACCAGCCCAGTCGATTCAACTTTTCTCAACTGTACAACCAAAGGGTTTTTTTTGCTGCTGTAATATGAACTATTTTAGATACAGATTTCTAATAAATAAGCCTCAACAGGGTAACATGGCCTATGCACATAAATCTCTTTCCTAGAGATGTTCTGAGTTTCTAGTTCTTAGCAAACTATATCTTTTCAACATTTTGGATCATATCGTGTCTCAAAGGACTCAGTTTGAGTACAGGAGAGAAGGTTCTGCTTCCTTATTATGAGCGGAGGTAAAGGTTTGAAGCATAATTAAGTCACTTCCCTGCTTCTAATCTCAACCTCTACTTATTATTATTTAATTATAACATCATATAATTAAGCTTGAGATTTAGACTTGTTTTTCTCCTAAAACCTGCTACTCTGCAGAATACATCTTATTCAAAGGACAAAATCTAACTCCTTCACAGCCTTGACTTTAGAGATAGTTGAGGTGAGAAATAGTTATATAGGTAGGTATATAAAGTGAATGGGTATGCTTGTGACTCTGTGTATGTACGTGTGTGTATGTATAATATATAACCAGCCTTATGAGCTGATCATGAGCAGATGTTCTGACCATGTTTATTTTAACACCTTGTTATTATTTAATTACTTCAATTACTTTCTCATTTATTCTTTTTTTCCTTCTTTTAGCCACCAGATAATGGGCCTCCACCATTACCAACATCTTCCCTTCCCGAAGGCTATTATGAAGAGGCAGTGCCACTTAGTCCTGGGAAGGCTCCTGAATATATCACTTCCAGTGAGTAGTATATATCCAGATTAGTTTCGCAGCAATTGAATGCTAATTCTAGTGTCTTTCAGCTTTTTTTAGAATTCAACAGTTATATCTCTGTTGGTGCTGTCGTTGCATGTTATAAGTGTAGTTTCATTGCCCTCACCAACCATGCGTTGTTTTGGTACGCAGAAATGTTTTGATCTGCACAAACCAGGCTCCTTTTAGAAGAAAGTAAATCTGGAGCTCCAAGTTAGGTGCACATTGATGTTTCAACTGCTGCTGTAGGCAGAAGGTCCTCATTGGTCCTCTGGGCATATCTGAAGTATGAATGTGCTGGGGACGTTCGAACCAGGGGTCCAGAGTTAAGTATTGTCTATTCACTAAACTACTGATAGTGTAAATGTAGAGGCCTCAGAAATTGGTCTTGATATGCAGATCTATTGTTATTCTCCTATTGCACTGATTTACTTGCTAAAGTGTACAAATAAAAAGCAAAAAATTGTCTTTTCTGAACTGAGTAATTATTGAAAACATGCACAATTTCTATTGATTGATGATGTAGAGACACATCATTTATACTGGCTCCCATAAGCCATGTTTAGTGCACGTCAGTGTTACAGTAACTACTTGTTTTGTGCAAAAGGCATAGGCTAGTCCCCCAGGTGACCATTAAAACTTCCATTGGCAGCACACGAATACTCTCTATCAAATTCCAGTACTTACGCAGACTCACTGCACTTAAGACGAGACAGGATGACAGCATAGTAATGAGAATGTATGCATGGTGTTTTATAATAAAAAGTTGCAAAGATTTTCCCTTTTGCTACTCTTTTTTGTTGGGTGAGATAATTTAATACTTGTGTATGGCTTATTCATTTTGTGTTTGTGTGTTCCAAAGATTGAAGGGATATCTGCCTGCATTTTTTGCTGTTTCTGTTATTTGAACCAAAGCAAAAGCATAAAATAATATTTCTGTCCTTAAAGTACTTCCATAGGCATCACCTGAAAACACTAATTATACACTGTGTGACAGGGAAGTTTGCTTGTCATTGTGTGTTAGCTCTGAACATTAAAAACCAAACCAAGCTAGCTGGCAGCTCTTAATTTGCTGGGAAATTCAAGATAAGAAGGAAATTCATATAATGCAAAGTAAATGAAGGAACTTAGGGCAGCAGGATCACTTCTCTTCTTACGTCCTTGCTTGAAATTCTGCAGGGTGGTCCTGCTATACCCTGCAATCTGGTGAGCTGCTGACTTGTGTTTTGTTATTAAACAAAAGTCATACTCAGGCAGGAAAATATTAATAGCACAGATATTAATAGCATGGCAAAAGGATCACCTAGAAAAAAAAAAAGTGGCACAGTATGAAACTGATATCTTTTTGTACTTAACCATCCAAATCCATAAGAATATTTAGTATATCAGCCTTCAAATTTCATTAATATTTCCATAAATGTTAGTATATATATCCAGACATCTAAAGCTTTTTTACAGTAACTTATTAGTGCAAAAGTGCCACTGCCCTGCTGTGATTTTGCTTAATTTTCTTATGTCCTTAGCTTTTAATTTATATTAAAAATCATCCACTCTTCTTCCATAATTAAGTTGTTTTTAAATTTAATATATCATCAGTAATTTATCTACACCCAAAATTTTCACAAAACCTAGTGTATGTGACTATTAAAGTAAGCCACCAAAGCACTGTACTAACCAAAGATAGAAGCTATAGCTAATCAGACTGCTGAGATAAAGAAGACAGTAACAGCAAGTTTCTGGAGGTATAAGAAATAGAAGAATAAACTATTAAATAACTGTTGGGATAGATGCAGTTATCTTAAGCAAATATTCCTACAGAGTATTTTTGTAATATCATTAGTAGCAAGGAAACTTTCATACTATATACTATACCTAGAAATCATTAAAGTCATTCAGACTTCATTAGATTTGATAAAACCCAAAAACAGTTTATTTTGGACAGATGCTTTTCACTTTCTTTTTTTCCTACCGGATTTTTGTATTTCTTTCCTTCCTCCCCACCACCCCCTTCAAAACCTTAAGAGTCTGTTCACATGTACATGTGCGCAATACATTTTCAGATCTTAATTATAATTCTGAGTGTAGCCTCATTATATTTTTTTTAACTTCTATTTTAAATGAAGATCAAATTATTGTGTACACTTCCTTGCCACTACAAAGAGATCAGAATATCTGGGGTTGATTTGGAGGCTCTGGTGTATCCTGTTTTCAGCTACACGTAGGTTGGGACAGACACACAATAAGCTCACCAGCAATTCAGTCCCTTGTCTTGATCCTAAGAGCCGTGGGTCTCTTTCCTATGTCCCAGGCTGTGTCCCAAGTACCTAGCTAAAGCAAATGAGAGATTTTCTTCCTTGAAGTATTTGGGTGAAATTTTATTTACTGGAAATATTCCAAGCAATTCATCTCCATGGGAAGATTCTTCACTTCTCCATGTGCCACTGGCAAACAAGTGTGTCTTCATGTCGCAGTAATTATCTGAGGGGCTTCATATATACCCACGTAATCAACTAAATATGCATGGTGGAAATGAGGGCTCTGTAGTAACAGAAAATTAGTTTTTTAAGAGAGGGGTCTGCTATAGAGCTGTCTGCTTTATTGAAAACATAAGGACTAAGCAAAGATTGCATAATTAGAAAGGAATCTTGCCACTACTTCATGAAACTTGGTGCAGGATTAACTACTTAAACTAAGCACATAATAAGAAGTATTTTTGCAGAATGGTTTTAACTTGAGCAGAATCCATGGTTCAGGGAACATCATCATCTATCCAACATTAATCATGTCTCTGCAGGTGCTGTAATTGTGAACTACAAGATATATTTGACAGGTAGATAGTACCCCCACATTTATTCTTGTGACCTTTGTCATATGCGGTATTTATTTCTTAATATGCTTTATTAATATTTACATTTCTATGCCTACATTCTGCATTCTGCAATCAGTGAGATTGAGACGTTTTCTCTGTAAAAGCACTACAAATGATGAAAGTATCTGCCAGGTAACACTTTGAAGGTAGTAAAGCCGTTTATTCCCAGCTTGTTTTTCAATTAAAATTCACAAGGTTTCAACACCTTCCGTCTCCTATAAAATTTCATAATGGAAACACTTCTTTTATTTAATTAACTTAATGTACTGATATTACTAAGCACTGAAACTGTAGTTTGACATTCAAAAGCCTTAGCTTAAAAAGGCACCCTGTTGGGCTCTTCAGTTATTTCTGTACACTTCATGGCTAAATGTTTTAACTTGACACTCTCACGCTTTTCTTGAAGATTATGACTCGGATGCTATGAGCAGCTCTTATGAATCCTATGATGAAGAGGAAGAGGATGGAAAGGGGAAGAAAATGAGACATCAGTGGCCTTCTGAGGAGGCTTCTATGGATCTGGTGAAGGATGCCAAAATTTGTGCCTTCCTACTTAGAAAGAAACGATTCGGGCAATGGACCAAACTACTGTGTGTTATCAAAGAAAACAAACTACTGGTAATTCTTATTTCTATCTGCCTGTATTTTCTTTCTACCTTTTAGACTATGTATTTATTTTTATAGAGATTTAACTTTGGAGTAAGTTCTGCAAACAGTGGCCAAGTCTACGGTAACCTTACCAACAAGTTCGGTTATGATTTACCCAAGAATCTGAAAACTACTGAAATTATAAGCGTATCATGTAACCACTTAGACTTTTATTGCTCTTAAACCCAGTCAGTTCCCTGATGTAGGAAAGAAAGTCTAGCCTATTAGCTTTCACTGTATTTCATTTGGAGAAAATTTTGCTGAAACTATAAATCCAATCTTTCATTCCCTGTGGACCAAAAATCTCTTAGGGAGCTTTGTGTATGAACTATTGGATCAGACTGCTGGAGAGAAAAGTCCCTTGTTAGACTGAGAACTCACTTGGCAGCATATGCTGTTGTAATGTATACACTTTAAACTAAACCTTCACCATCTGTTCTGCAGTAATTACAGATGTAGTATTCACATGATGCACAGCTGCATTATAGAAATACATCCACTTGTTAGTGGATATATTTGTTTCTTAAGCAAATCTGTCATGTTTCTGAATGATTGGAGGCACCAGTAAAAGATTCTGAAAGTTAGTAAATTGTCAGCTTATAGAAGTCTTTTTGTTTGTTGTAAAGAAGGCCTAATTGAGATTCATTTCTGTGATATTTAAAGCAATCTGAGGCTTATAGTAACGTATCAGCTGGGGCCTTCCAATCTTCCAGTCTGGTGTTTGCGATAGGTCTAGCTAGTTATGTAACTAGTAAATACAATACTATCCCAAGGATTAAAAGCTGATTAACATGTGATAGAAAATTTTCTGTAGAACCTCAGTATTCTACACAAGTACAGGACAGCTTAGGGGTGTTCACTTTCCAAGTACATTAACAGTTATTGGCTTTATGGGAACTATCATGATATGAAATAGTGATTGCTGGGTAAGAGGCTTCTGGAAATCTAGCTGGAGTTCACTTGCTCATTTTCCATGGTTACTGAGGTTTTAATGCTTGTATCCACAAAGAAATGTTTAATGTGATCTGGTTTGTATCATGTTGTTGCAACATCACTATTTTTAGTCAACATTTTTATCAACATATAACAGAACCAAGTCAGGTTTCAGGACCATACAATTACAGCTTGAAGAAAAGAAAGAAGAAAAAGGGAAAGAAGCAAATTTTCTCAGAAGTCACACAGTATTTCTTCTAGAATTATGTTTGTTGTTCTATAGAGAAATATGTTATTTTTTTCTCTTTTCCTATAGCCACATGTGTGGTCTGCAAAGATTTTTCTCTTTATAGGGATTGTCTTTCATTAATTCTGTAATGGGTGTTAAGAAAATTAAAATCCCAATAGGAATTTAATGACCAAATTACACAAGATTGGTTTATTGTTTGAAGGAGGACTTGGAGATATAACTTATGAGATATGCAAGTAAAACAAATATATGTTCTGAGGGATTAGAAATTGCCTGCATTATAAATGTGGCTTTAATCAAAAAACAAAAATGTTTTAATTAGAATTAGACATTAAGAATAAGACTTAGTAGAGAATTGTTTTTTTTTCACATAAAGTTACCTAATATATAAATACTTCAGTTTTAGTAATGCATAACTGTAAAAAAATTAAATTAATGTAAAGGAATCTGTATGCTTTTAAATGCTTCTTTAAGTGACTGTTGTATGTTTTCTAGGTTTCATAGCTTGAAAACTTAAGTTTTTTGCAATTACGACCTTAAAAGCTGTGACCAAGTGGGAGAAATTTTGAGTTAATTAGCCTTGGAGAGAAAGGAAGATGATGGGTAGTTTGCAGAAAGTTAGGTTGTATTTGTTTAGCCTAAATTGGAGTATTTATGATATCCTTCTAAGAGCTACTATTCTGACAGTTTGCATCATGGCTTGAATATGGAGTTCTGCATTTATTCTGTTCACATTTATACATATATTTTGCATGTGTATATACTAGTCAGTGTTTAATACCATATACTTTTTTTAGCCTTCATGCTTATCTGTATGAGTAAAAGTCCAACTTATACTGGTATATAAAATTACTTGGGATTCATATACAGAGCTGAACATTGTTCTGCAGTCTGGCAGCTTTCTTAAACTCAGCTGTACTGATGTGCTAGGAGAATAGGAACTCAGTCAGCAGGACAAGTGACATAGTGTGGAACTCTTCATGTTCTAGTCATCAATTCAAACACAGATTAAGTCATTAGTAATCCAGCATGGAATGGCTGTTCTTTGACAGCACTTGCTCTTGAGGGAAAAGAAAAAAAAAGTATAATTCATATAGTTTTAGCTAGAAGCTTATAGAGTAAACCAACATTCGTGTGATTTTTTGCAGTGAATGATGAAACTGAATTAGTTGAAAAACTACAGTCCTTTGGTCTTGCCCTCTTTCCACACTGTGGAAATTTGCTACTTATCTTTACAAAAAGGGCAGCTGAATAAGGTCTGTACCTGAGTGATGGCAGCATGTAGGTTTGCCTTGATGGTGCTAGAGGGCAGGCACAGCATCTGGGCTTGAAACTTATTAACTGTACAGGCATGTTCTATGCTACCTGTGAGCAGACATCCAAAATCACCCTCTCCATACCTGATGGAGGCCAAGGTTGAATCATGAAGATAACACAGAGATCCTTAATGCCCTCCATGTGTTGTACCTGTCCTGCAACAGCAGATCTCTATTAATGATGGTCTGGAAGCAATTTTTCTTTACAAAGAGGATGAGAAGGAGAAATGTGAAGCCAGCATTGGCTAAGCTCCATGGTATGTGGTAAAGGGTCTGTGGAAAATATTAAAAATAGAATTTCTATATAATAACAGCTCTCCTCCAAAGTTCAGAAAGATGAGATCTAACTTTTGACCTTTCCTTACATTTTACAGTGCTACAAAAGTTCTAAGGACCAGCAGCCCCAGATGGAGCTGCTCCTGAATGACTGCAGCATCACCTACATCCCCAAAGACAGTAAAAAGAAGAAACATGAACTGAAAATCTCACACCAAGGAGCGGATGCGCTAGTTCTGGCAGTACAGAGCAAAGAACAGGCGGAGCAGTGGCTAAAGGTATGGGGTAACCACTTAAATTCCAGCCAGTCTGAGACTGCAGAAATCCAGACTTAAAGGTCTGGCCTTGAGGCAGCTCCTTGGGCAACCAGAAGCTCAGTGTCACACAGCTGCTGTGGGTGCATGTGCTTTTCACTGCCAACAGCACAATAATTGGCACCAAGAGAGGAGGTGACAATTCCCTTCCATTTTTATCTCTAGCTCATTCTCCAGAAAGATTTGGTGGTTCAGATTCCCTCAGGTAAAGAAAGCTGGCACTCAGCATGCTCTTTGTCCATCAACATAGCAGCTAAGGCTACCATGCAAAACTGCAAAATACCACCATCACAGTCATCTTTTTATAAAAGAGATAACTCCGAGAAGGTACCTGCTTGAATTGCTCAGGAAGAAGAAAAAATATTCAGATCCTTGAAGTCAGTTAAAGTTTACTTATTCTCATGGAGCAGTGCATCCTCTGTTGCAGTTTACTCTGGAAAAGACAGTTCTGAGAAACAGGATTTTGTCATTTTTCACCTTTCTGTGCGATCTCTGAAAAATGTGGAAAATTCTGATGCAAGGGTGGCAGTTTTATACTGGACTTTGTCAGTCTCAGATAATGGATAATGGAGTTCAGTGAGGTAGTGTGGGAAACCACTGCACTTCTAATGGCTTGGTTTAAGACCTTTAAATCCAGCCTTTTAAGTGCATGTTGAAAGTCTAAATGCATAAGGCCGATCGGGCGTTCTCTATGCTGTGCTCTGATCTAACCTTATATGGTACTTATTTTGCTGAGAATAAATTGTATTTCTCCAAACACAATTGAATTAAACACATAGGAATTTCCTGATGACAGTTTTTTTTTTGTAGAAGGGAGGAGAGAGAAAATGCAGCTTAAGAGGTATGAGCTCTGCTTTGGGCTAACTGACCAAGTGGAAAATTAATCTGTAATTTCCTATTTTGCAACATTAGAATATACCTTTTGGGGATTGCGGGATGTCCATGCTTTGTTTTGAATGGGAGTTTGCATGTTGTCTTAAAAAATGCACTCTGTTTTCTCTTTTTAATGTAAACTAATCATTATTTTTTGGTGTCTTCTAACACCAGTATTTTAAGTTTCAAAACAAAGGGCCATCTGAAGGTCCTATTAACTCACCTCAAATTCAAAGGAATGAATGGGAATGAAAATAAATTCATCAGTCGTATTCTTTGCTGAGGGAATTCCACTTCAGTTAGATCATAGTAACTGTCCCATTATTTCCTGCCTTGTTCTAAACTTGGGTTTAGTAAAGCTGAATACACTGGCAGTTATCAGACTTTCTTTCATAAAAATTGTTTTCTTTTTTTGTTGTTGTTTTTTTTTCCCATAAAACTTTCTTCACAGAGAACAGTACTAGATTTTCCCATATCCCAGATGCATTCCTGCTACTTAAGGAAAAAAAAAAAAGAAAAAAGGTTTTGTGCAGTTACACATTTGGCACAGTTGTACTGAGGTCGAATGGCTGTACAGTATGCTGTCATCTGTAGAGCACGTGGAGACAGTCTGACAGCACTTTATTTAGTTCCTCCTGCTGCAAAGCTCTCCCAAAGAAACTATCCCAACAACATGGCAATGCTACTGTATGCTCAGCTTCCAGGTTCTCAGTGCTGCTGCCGTACTCTCTGATCTGTACAACACAAATAGCAAGCCAGCAGCTAACCCACAGTGGTTTGTGCAGCTCTTGCAACAGCTCCACAGTTTTGAGAAGTATGGCTCCTCAGAAAATAAAATTATTTATTTTCTGTTTTTTAAAAGGTATGAAAAAAATGTATTTTTTTTTTTAATTATGAAAATACTTGGGCTTTGCTCTTTCAGCCCTTACAGTGAGCTTGTGAAGATTGTAGTTTCTGTAGGTAATAAATAGACAGATTTTTACACTATGCAGAGGACCTCTGGATCCTTAGTTTTTAATCATAACACGCCCTCTCTGTCACTGATGCTTTATGAATACGTACATGCCAGTGGAGCTAGGTTATTGCTTGGGAACGACAGGTTCCCATGAAGAAATCTGTATGCAAGTATCAAGTTAAAGCTTTATTCTTGAGCCTGAAAAGCTCAAAATGGATTTGGAGGCCAGATTTTCCCATGAAAGCTAAACTAGATGATCTTTTTAAAGTCAGATGTAATCTCTATAAAATGCATTTGCTTAAGCAAATAATTTTAGAATACCTATTGAAAGGCAAGGGGCATTAGAACAAGTAGAGTTGAAATAAATGCAGAATACTTTAGGCCTTTTTTGTAGAGATGACACTAAGAAAACAGCTGATAAACGTGCAAATTGAAGTCTAGACTGGAAACCACAAAGGGAGTTTCAGGTTTACCAGCTAACAAATACTTGCTGAAAAAGATAGCTGATGTCACCAAAGAGCCTGTCGTGATTGCAGAGCATTGAGCATAACTTGTATAAAATCCAGGCTACAGCTGAGATCATAGCAGTATTACCGTGTACAACATAAAGTGGTGGAAATTTCCAAACTTGAGTCCTGAAATGTTCCCACAAAAATGTACATGAAAAAATGTATGCAGTTACACACTCTGACCCATACATGAGCTTTTTCCATGTGCGCTTGGAGTATATGAGCATCTGTGTGCACTTTTGTGCATTTGTGGTCAAGTGAGGTCTTAAATCTTCCTGTTTGTCTCAGCACATCCAACAGACTGATGGAAACTACCCACTTATTCGTGAGCATCCCTGGGAAATGCTACATTAGAAATAAAAGGACTACTAAGAAGATTACAAGAAGATGCTTGTTTAGTGGCTTCATTCACACAGATGAATATGTTCTTTGTGCAGAGCCTTCAAACTAGCCCCAAAAGACAGCTCTTAATGTTATAAATACGTGGACACCAAAGAAATAATTTCTGAAGCAGCTTCTTGTAGAAGACCAATAGGAGAAGGAAATGGTCATGGTGTCTGGCCCCAAGGCCTTCCCCTCCTCCTAGAGATGCCTCCTGCAAAAATGAACTTCTGATTTATCACTCACCACTTATCTACCATGCATCGTAGTTAATCTATGAATCATTTCTGGATCTTGTCCTTTATTTTCATTTTTTCCTAATGGTAAACACCCTTGGTTAACTTTTCTTCAGTTTATGGTGTGCAGCAGCTCTTCACTTCAAGATCTGTAATTGAACACATAATGTATCTGTCCTCGTATCTGCACCTGCCATTGTCCTGAGCTTGTAATAAGAGAGATTTCATCCCAAAGATAGAAGAAAATCAGAGTTGTGTCATTTAGTGACGCTATCTTGCTCCTCATGAGACTGCTGAGTTAACCTACCCAACTTCCATCTTTGATAATTGCATGTTATCTCTTGTGAAAATCTTAGAAAACCTCTTATTTTTCCCCCACTACATCGAGCTTAGTGAGAGGGCCAAGTGGCTTCTGGGCTTCAGTCTTAATGTGGACTGAGTTTTACTGAAGAATAAACTACTGGCATAGCTCTTTGTTTACCAGTTCAAATCAGCAGAAAACTGAGCTTGTAACCGTAAACACTGTGTGTCTGCTTTTACTTTCTATGGGAATTTCCAGCTAAAGATCTCAAAATACTTCAAGCATTACTTTCTTGGCTGAAGCAAAGCTCCCTAACATTGTCATTATCTCCATTTTTTAGACTGGGAAAAGTCAAGTGCTGAATGATTGTACCTTAAAACTGAGTAGAAATTCAGTAGGGAGATGCATGCTGAGAACAACTGATTTCCATACAGTGTTTGTTGGCTTACAAGTAACTGTAGGTGTGCACAGTGTCCTGGCACAGTCAGGTTGGGTTCTTTCTGCACTTCATCACCAGTGCAATGCAGTGATGGCAGAACCTGCAGGCTCAGAGCGCTGAGCTGCATGTGAAAGCTGTGACAGCCTGCAAGATCCCTTCTGGTGTACTTGGGCAGAACAGCAGAATCCTGTCTTTTCTGGGAGGTGGCCAGTAGCCACGTGAACCAGTGGGTTTGTGTGACTGGCATTGTGGGGAAAAGATGTACTTTAAAAAAAGCAGATGCTGTATATATAATATTTTCTTAAAAAGCAATGAATAAGGAACCACAAGTATCCTATTTGCTTGCTTTCTCAGGAATACATTTTCTTTATGCTAAAATCTCAAATGCAAGCTGTAGCAAATCTCAGAGCGGCACTTAGAAGGGCTGAGACTGCATCTCCTGCTTTCCCCACTAGACAGCATTCCTTTTCTCTCCTGCTTGCAGCTTTGGATGGCAAATTATTTAAACAGTACCCAGCTCAGATTTATGGCTTGAAGTGCATTCTGCATCCCTGCATCGCCTGGATTGGAGGGGCAGCCCTGTGTGGGAGCACTGCTCCCCATGCAGAACAATGTCTCCAGCCACCCAGCACTGCCTGTCCTAGGCTCTGTCTGGTCCAGTGGCCATATATGGAAATAGTCTTCATGGTAGCAATGCAAGAAAGAGGACACGGGGCTTGTCTTGGTTAGGTATGCCAGGAAAGTATTTTTATGGGAATATATACATAGTAAAATAGGCTTGCTGGCTGGTTAGTTTGCTGGAATCTCATTCCCAGTTTACTCAGAGAAATGGCAGTAAGACAGAAAGATGAATCTTTTCAGGATAGGTTATGCTTCAGGATGATGTTTTCCAGTACATAAAGTAAAACGTGTTTATTTTCAGGACTTACAGCATAGACTATGTGAATAATTTCTGCTTTTCCTCTAATTTCTGTAGGTAAACTTCTTGAGGCATTTCTTCTCTTTAAAGTGCTAGTAGAACTTTGGTCCTCTGTTAAGTAGGATAAGATTAATGCTAATATATGTTGTGCATAAGAGGTCCAATGGAGAAAATGAGAATTTAGTTATGCCAAAAGTCCCACAGCTCCTCCAGCACTGAGCAGGAGGTGCTTCAGGAGCAAGAATTGCTGGAGTAACTCTGGAGCCAAATGCATTTCCTTCTGCTTGGTTGTATATACGCGGATTTCAGTTTGACCTTATTCCCAACTTCAGATATAAGAAGAGATGAGAGGCAGGGAACATGAGCTCTCCCCGCTTCTAGCAGTTCTTATATTCTGTGAGATGTAGAGATAGATTGGGACAGAAGAGTCTGTTGGTTGGATGAATTTCTAGTTTGGCTGCAGCTGCATAAAGAAATGAAGCAAATGTCCTTCAAAAAATGAAGCAGAATTATCAATTTTCTCTCTCATTTCTTTTGAACTCAGTCAAATTTAAAGTTAATCTTTTCTCTGCCTGCTGTGGGAGATGGTGTCTGTCTCACAGACATTAAATTCCTGTGAGTTTCATGAAAACAGGTGTTGGGTGGACAAGAGATGCAGTAATCGCATCTCTGTGGTAAGTACAGTCTGTGACTGACCTCGTCCCTTGGTATTTTCCGAGACAAAGTTTTGTAAGCTCTTCAGACACAGGAAGGCTTTCAGTCTTACTCCTTATCAGTTACCAAAGAGCTCAACCACAAGTAACCAGCTGCACACTTAATACTTTTGCTCAGAATTTGCTTGGTTTCTTTGTGGCAGGGTATGGTAAGTAAGTAGCTGACTTTCTGGTTTTACAGCATACCCCGTATTTTTATCTGGCAATTGGATCTTTGAAGGTAGCTGGAAAAAGCTAATTTGATTCTTCTGATTTTGCATGTAAAAAGAATAAATGTAGGGCAGCTGTTTTGCCTGCAGTTGTGGTGTGTCATTTAAAAGAAAATACACATAGAAATTTGTGTATGAGTGCAAGTATGAAAGATTTGTAGTCAACTTTATTGCTTGTGTAGTAGGCTTTTATAAAGAGAAATATTCCAGACGTACCACATGGCAAAAATTCCACTGGCTTCACCCATCATTATCAGCTGCTTTGGGCAGGGAATCTTCCCAGCTGTATACCTGCGAATATTTCCCCTTCATTCCTCATGGCGCCAACATCAATGCAATACACTTGCATATCCAGACCCAGCTGGGGATTCAAGACCTTCTTATAACATAAATAAGTAAAAATAGTATGGTGCAGGCTGCACAAGCTTTTTCCATGTCTGCATTTGAAAGACGCAGCTCTGAAATCTAACTGTAATATTGTTATGGTAACAATGGTATTTAAAATTCTTGCGATGGAATAGCAAGAGGTTATTTTAAATGTATTTACTTTTGAAGCTGTCCAAATGAAAGGTCTTCTGTCTTCTGGTTACATTTGTTCATATATTTTAATTATTTTAATACATAGCATGTTTACACTCTTAGTTTGATTTTCCTGGCGTCCTGTGCGTGTGTGTATATAATATATGATGCATTTATAGTGAGAAGAAGAGAATGATTTCCCTTTTCTTATGTGTGGGAAAAATTAAGCTATTAATGGAGTACGCTCCATTACAAAGTAATCTAGTGCAGCCTTCCAATTCCATTTATTAAAAATCACACATTTGGGGATTTCTCTTATTTGCTTTTTAGTTTTGGAACTGCTGCGATTATATATTTATTCATATTTTCATACATTTCATTGCAACAGATAGAAGTTTGCTGACTTCACCTTGCTCCTGCTCACAAGTATTTTTAAATGAAAATAGCATTCTTTTGTTTTCGTATGACTCCAAGAGATGGAACATTATAGAAAAAAATTGACAAGAACTCTGAGTCTTGTGACAGAAATTCTGAGAGTTGGCAGCGCGAGTGGAATGTTTTATCCTTAAAATTTTGAGTTAAAGCTATAAGCATGTGAAAACCTCATTTATAATGGCAGCTGTCTGCAAACGTAATTATAGTGAGTGCATCCAGGCAACCATTTTATATTAAAGGCATTTCATCCTGGTGAGCTCTGAAAGTATGAATTCTATGATATGCATCAAACACAATTATACTGTACATAGAAGATGATGAGGAAGCATTTGCTAACGAACCTCTTGAGCCCAGATGAAGTGTGGAATACTTGAAAATCCATTTTCTTCAGATCTTGACATGAACTTCTATTTGGCAGTATGCTATTTTTTCAATCAAAATTTAATTACAACCCAATTAAACACTTTAGCTTCTCCTTAAATATGTGAGGTATGATAAGAACCGTATTTACTTGAGTGCATGACTTTGCACATATTATTCAGTTAGCACTGCCAAATCATTTCCCTCTGTTCTGTCTGTAACTCCCATTACTATCTGCTTTTGCCAGAATTAACTAACTGTGTGGTGTGAGCAGATGCTGAAAACATGAGCCATTGAATCAGGGTCATGCAGAAGACAGAAATGAATGTTCCCAGAAACTGTGTTTTCTCAAACTGAAGACCAGTAATTGAAAGGAAAGTAATACACAGAAACAAATTCTAATGTGTGTGTAGAGACTTAGGAAGAAGTTTAACTCTGAGATGCAAATGTTCTGCAGTAGACATATCTACATTTTCCATTAGAAAGCACACCCAGTGCCATGAATTTGATAATACTGTGCTTATGTTTCTGAGAAAAAAACACAGAGAAGTTCAGACAGTCATGAAAGGATACCGAAACATTTTAAGATACTTAGAACTAAAAATGCAGGTTCATTTCCCTCCTATGCTTAGATTTGTTACGTAACATTGAGTGAGTGATTTAATCTTTCATTTCTGAGCTCTCCGTCTGTAATATAGACTTGGTTCTCTTCCTGTCTTTATGGAGTATAGTACCTTTAATTTATGAAGTGCTCATGAGTTGTTTCATTAAGGTCTCTTTAAGACCATAAACGTTTGCTTTGCTTAGCTTCACCCTTACAGGGAACTTCAGTGCTGTGAAAATAACTTTAAACTGTCTTTAATGGTTTCTACATCAAAATTGTTCAGTTCAAAACTGGGAAGAGGCTGTTATTATCCTGCTCCCCATTTAAGGAAATCTGGATTTTGGCAGTTAGATCATTGCTATTATTTCTGCGCCTGGTAGTTCTCAGACCAAGTCCTCCTCACTCCTACCCAGACTTACTGTAAACGGGGAAAAAGAGAGAGCAGGGTGTGTAAACACAGCCATGTGCATTGAAAGGGGAAAATCTGCACGTCTAGCAGGAAAGCTTTCAGCAGGGTAGGAGCAAGCCAGGCTCTGCTGTCCTCATGTGGCTGTTGCTGTAATCCAGTAGTGGATGATTACTGGTGTGTACAGAATAGAGTCATAGAATCATTTAGTTTTGAAAAGACCCTTAAGATTGTTGAGTCCATCCATCACCTCACATTCATATCCTTCACAGAGCCTTCCAGCACTAAAATAGATCGACTCTTCTGCCCAACTTGGTGTCATTTGCAAATTTAATGAAGGTAAACTCAAAACTAGCCTCAATGCTAAGCCCTAGGGAACACCAGTCGTAAGCAGTTATCAATTAGATTTAACACCAATCACAACAACCCTTTGGGCCCTGCCATCCAGCCAGACTTTTACCCAGAAGACAGTATATCCATCCAAGCCAGAGCAGTCAGTTTCTCCAGGAAAAGACTGTGGGAAACAGGCTTTGCTAAAATCCAAGTAAACAACATCCATTGCTGTTTCCTTGTCCACTCAATAGGTCATCATGTCATAGAAAAGATCAGGTTATTCAGGCAGGATCTGCTTTTCATAAATGATTAGGTGTGCTAAACACTAATTAGATGTGTTGAATGCTGAAAAACTCTCCTTGGAAAGGTTGTATTCTGATTTTGTTTTCTGTCTGCTGTTACCTTATTAGTCTATCCAAATATCTACTTGAAGTTTTCATTTCATGTATGGCTGAAAAGCTTTAAGAAGGATACTAGTGAATATTGCGGCTTTCCCTAGCTCAGCTTTTCTGACTGCTCAGGTAGAACTTAGGCTTGTATTTCCTGCAGTCAGAAAGCAAGTAAGATGGCAGTAGTGTGTGTGACAAAAGAAGTGTAATCAGTTTCCATTGGCATGAATCTGAATAGGAGAGTCAAGATCTGTTCTCATCATCACATGCAGTTTCATGCTGATAATCACCAGGTAGGAACCTCACTAGAAAAAAAAATAAATAACATAGAAAATCATTAGATGTCTTTAGTCATCACTTACGTCTACATTTAAATAGTTTCAGGTTTTGAACTTCACTTTCTATTGAGATCTCAGTGATTTCAGTGAGATTTTTCTTTAGCATTTTAAAAATAGACTTAATGTCATTACCATTTTTCAGAAGTCATTTACAATTACTTTGACCTATACCTTTATGTCAATATGCAAGTATAAAATGAAAATGTCATGAAATACCTCTGCACAGTATTAACTGTAGATCAATCGTCACTTCCTTGGATCTAATCCCACTTTTTTTGGCATAATAATGCAGGTAATTCAATGGTGTCAGCAAAGTTTATATTGCAGAAGTAGCACACAGAAATCAGCAGCGCTTTGGTTTCTTTACTCAGGAGGGCCTCAGAGCTTAGCTTGTCTAGAAACTGACACCTTCCACCTCTAGACACCATGTCTCCTGCAGGTCGCACATGACGTGGCTCAGGAAAGCAGTATGAGACCTTTGTAGTGGCAGCCTGCCTGACACACTGCTGTGGACAGAAAGATTTTCACACCACTGCTTTTCTAACCTGCCAACCTACTAAGTGTTTATGTGAATCTCCTTTCCATTTTCCCTTCACATTCATACATCATTTCTCAAATTTGTATTTGGTAAGTAATTAATAGGTTTTGCCTTTGCTCCTAAGGTTATAAAAGATGTATGCAACAACTGTATGGGCACTGTGGACTCTGATGGGCCGTTGTCTAGTTCTCCAGTACACAAGACAGAGCTGGAAAAGGTAAGCTTACCAAAATGATTAATGCTAACTTTCTCACAACTATTATTGAGGCTCTGCTAGACACTGCATGGTAGGGAGGATGTTCTTCAGACCACAAAGGTTTTATCACTTTAGCACAGTCTGTCCCTCTGGTGGCATCACACTGCACTCACTATTGTTGCATTGCATTGTACCCAGGAAATTAAGAGCAAAATATCTTCCACAATAGCTCAGATGTTTTTTGTGCACAAGCCCAGAGCAGCTGTGTTTGCATGGTTGCAAGTACCAGCACATCATTAACGAAGTAAATAGAAATATCAATAAATAGTTGTATTCTAAAATGCTCACTTTAAAACAACTTTTCCATGGTTTCTTTTTGTAATATTCTGTACATCTTCATGGCTCCACCACTCATGAAGGATGTGGTGCCAGCATAATCTTTATCCCACCTCATCTTGTATCCCATACACAGCAATTATAGGATAACAGGTGCTAAAAATCTATTTCAAAAGCTCCTATTTTGCAAATACTGAAAATATTTAAGCACCAAGTGGGAATGCACTGTTTTCTGACAAGTGGTATTATAAATGCATGTGTGAAGAAATTCTTAAAAAAAAAAATCATTTTAAAGTTGTCTTATCCACATTCAGTGTTTAGTAGATTATTCATTGCTTAGCAGGTTAATACACAGAGACACTGTACAATCTTGTAATGTATTTAGAATGTAATGTGCAATGATTTTTTCACTTAGAAGGAAAATCTTTTGATGTAGACTTAATTTGTGATTTCTGTGCTATTCTAAATTCTATATGGATCTGTAAAAAATGATTTAAATCTGAATATTCTATTAACTTCTGTTTACCTTTGAAGTGTATCCGTGCTTGAAAAGTGCTTTATTCATAGCAAGCTTAATTTAAATTGACTGATGAGACTTAATGTGGTGAAGGTGACAATGTGATATGGCAGGGCAGCTGATCTCTTTGTTCCTGCAGAAGTTGTCATCTGAGAGACCAAGTTCAGATGGGGAGGGTGCTGTGGAAAATGGCATCACCACAGTGTGCAATGGAAAAGAACAAGGTATGTCTCAAATGCAGAGATGCTTACTGCAAAGAATAGGTGCAAATATGAAGAGAAAGGAAGTAAAATACATCTACCTTTTTTTTTTTTTTTGCTTAATAGTCAGTAATGCTTTTGAATTTTTACTCAGTGGGAAAAATCAGTACTAGTATAAAGAAATAGAATATAGAGATTATGATTTGGCTTTTTGTCTACTCAGAGGTACAGTTTTTTAAGTACAAGGGCGACCACTATAGGCAACTAACAGTTGCTTATGATAACTCTAACTGTACAGCAGGAATATAAGTAGTGGATATATAGACTTTAAGCAAAAAAAACTCTCTATCTCTGCATATTAGAAGGAAAGGATCATACATATTACATATATATGAATATATATCTCAGTTTATATGCGTATGTGTCTGCACACATAAAAAAATAAGTATTATATATGATTGTATTAATATACTGCAACGTACATAATCATATCAGTGGGTTTGTGTGTATATATTCATGTAATTTTAAATGTGCTGCTTTGGAGCCATGCTTACCTTGTAATCTGTGTTATCAGAGGCACATCCCAAACGGAGGGCATTTTCCCTGAGTTGTATCTAAAAAAACTCAACGCCTGTGCTCTTACCTTTGTTTTCTCCTGCAAACAAAGGAAATTGTGTGATTTCCTTAACGTGCTGTGTAGCAGTGGTATCATCTAGATGGCACAAAATTGATGTTTTTCTGCAGCTGTAAGGCTGAAGTGTAATGTGAGCTGCAGGAAACACAGTGTGTCAATACTGGCTTCGGTGCCAGCTGCCAGCCGTCTCGCCTTTTCATTCATTCCCACTATCTTCTTCCTGTGTCATTTTTCCAGCATTTCCTCACCATTGAGATCTCTGACATGCCAAGTAGAATGGAACAATGTCAATTATTGTGGTTTCCAGAAGCTGCAGTACATGCTTATGTTTCACAGCATAACTGCTAAGCTTTCAGAAAGCCCACTGCTCAGGTTTTAATCTCTGCAGCCCACTAATCAACTCTATCATACAGAATCCAAATCAGGTGTTGTCCAACGTGTCCCAGAGTGACCAGTGGCTCAGGTGCCCTGCAGGAAACATTCTGATGGGGCATGTGCTGCAAGGAAGCCAGAACATCTGCATTGGTGTTTACTGGAAAAAAAACCATCCACACCCAAAAAACACTTTTTTGCCCTCAGCACTGCACGTAGCAGGTGGAAGATTTATATGGTCTTGGCCACAGATACAATTACTAAATTATTTTCCATGTTTGCTAGCAATTAAGCTAAACATGATAAATTGTGCCCTTGTGAGTCTCAAACTGCTACTCTGTTTTCCGTGTATTCCTCTTCCCAGATCATTTCAGATAATTCTTTTTCATGTGAACATTTTGTTCTTTTTCTCTTTGTTTACACAAGCCCATAACCATTAAACTTTCTGTTTGGGAAAGTAGGAAATGGAACTAAGGATGTGAGGGGTAAACTTAAAGCAGCTCCATCAGTAACTATCCTACATGTAATTTCCATCTGACTTATAAATCAGGGTAATTACATGGGTAGATTTGCTACCCTGTCAGTTATCAGATTGACTTTTGCTCTGTTGATGGAATCCAAATCCACTGAATGTCATTTCTGAAACAAAGATTCTTTCATTATTTTGGTTTTATTTTGCAAATAAATTGTCTTTTCCTATTTTTTTTTTAAATTCTGTTTTAGAACCTTTTTTTCTTATTTCTCTGCTAATTAGAATTTTAGTCAGATATGCAGTTTTAAAAGTGATATCCACACTCTTTGCCCTGTTACCTTCGTGGCTCAACGCATAGACTGGATGTTAGCAAGATCTCTCCTTTCAGCAAGCTTTATATTTTTTTGTGATCAGCAAGCATGATACAAAAAGTGCCAGCTTTTAATAATTGACTGGTTATACTGATCCCACTAATTTACTTGTTAATAGCTAATTTATAAGTCTTTCTGAAAGGCCTATTGTGATTAGATTCCTTAACAACAGAGCCGTTTTTGCTGGCAAGCATATTATGTCTTTGTTAATTAGTTGTTGCCTTTTAATAGATAAGTGTTTAGAATGGTGTCTGATCATCCAGCTGGATTTTTATTCTCACGTATAGGTGCTGAATAGTCTGTTCATATTGATAAACTTACAGAATGACTGCTTTGGAAAGAGGTTTCAAGCTTGATTAGATGAAATTAAATTAGAAGTTTGATTTTTGTTCTTCTTACCCTTCCAAATGCCATGATTTTTATAGCAAAAGGGTGATTTACGGGCATCGATATTCAGGAGGACATATAATGTTTATCTCATGGCAGTCTGCAATTGTACAAATGTTTACCTACAGTGTTTGCCAAAGCTACTTTTTTTTATTCAGATTTTCTCTGTTGACTAGATAATTTAAACACACTAAAATGCAAAATTTTGCTTTCTTAATAGTGAAGAGGAAAAAAAGTTCAAAAACAGAAGCCAAGGGCACTGTGACTAAAGTAACAGGGAAAAAAATAACGAAGATCATTGGTTTAGGAAAGAAAAAGCCATCAACAGATGAACAGACCTCATCAGCTGAAGAAGATGTTCCAACATGTGGTAAGTTGTTTTTCTTCTTGGGTCTTTAAGGCAGCTTGTGACTAAAAATTTTTAACGTTCTAGCCTAGAAAGTCCCATGAATTTGCTTTTACTGCTGTAATTTTTACCTCTGCATCAGAAAGGTGCACTCAGATTGAAAGACTAGAGTAATCAAGAGAGTAATCAAGAGTTTATTATTCAAAGAGTCTAGAAGACTTTGACTTCTTAAGTAGAAGAGTAGCATAGACTTTGAAGGAAACAAGCTGTTTTCAAACCAATAGGTATAAAATGACTATAGGTTGGATTATAAAATAACTTTATACTTCATTTTAGAAAAAGGTTCCTGGTAAGCAGTCAAGTATTTTTGATGAGTTTATATGCAGTGGCAATGATGACAGTAGCCACCTGGTCTTAGCTGAAGTTATTTAACTTTAATTGTTTGCTCCTAAAATGGTGCCTATTGGGCAAATTTCTAGAAAGCTATTTTAATTGCTGATGTTGATCAGCGCTAATGACAGCTGTAGTGCTTGACAACACCAAGAAAGTACATAAGACAAGACATATAGAAAATGTCTGCTTTGTATCTGAGCTGCTAATGTTTGCCTGCTATTTAGGACTTTTGTAATGCATTTAGCCAGTGTCCTCACAGCTCTGTATTTCTGAACAATGCAGTGCACTGACATTCTCCTCTTTGCCTTTTGGTGCTCCAATATTAAGTAATGGCTATTGATGTGAACAAGTTTGTTCCCATCCTTCTTCCAATCTTTCAAAAAAAAAAATATCCAAAAAACCATGCATGAGAACTGTGAAGTGGTTGCACAGTTTTGAATTTGGCTTGGACTTTTCCCCTTTAATTGATTAGGAAATCTTGGAAAACCCAGAAATCTGTGATTAGGCAGCAGCTGGCAGAAATCCTTGGTGCATGAAGTATAGTAGATGCTTGCCCAGTATGAAAGAAGATTCATGGACCACCAGTGAGAACTTCATAGATTGCAGATGGCTCTCAGGGCCACTTTGGGAATAATTCCCATAAGAAATCCTTGATTCAGTAAGTGTGTGCATATGTCTGTATATCAACTAAGTAAAGATGTGATTTATCAAAGGAACAGCTGGGAAAAGCTGTGTCCAGCCAGATGCATTGTCCAAACCATCTGGCTTTCATAAAACTTCTAACTTCCTGGGTCTCATAGTCTGTTGATTATTCCATATTATGTGAGATGTTAACCACAGCTGTACAATCTAATTCTCACTACTTCTACCATTATTTCAGATATGGGCATAAATATAGCCATTACTATTGTCTGCATTTGGCTACACCACTTGCAGATTTTATAGAAAAATTTAAGTATCTAGGCTTTAGTCATGGCAGGAAGTCTTTGCAAAGTTTCTCACCACCAGAAATTTGTCTGAGTGCAATGCCCTCTGGGAGGTTGCTCCGTAGTTGAAGGCTTTTACACTTTAGAATGTTCTGCCTTACATGAACAAAGGGAAAGCCCAATCACACTGCAGGGGACACCCAGCTAGAGTGGAAACAGAAATCCACCTGCACTTAGAGTCATAACAAGGCTCTTCTCTCAGCATCACTGGTCTTTGGCCACATGAACTAAGTTGGAGAGCTAATGCCCCAACTAGAACAACATTCAAGGCATTTTGGTCAAATTAAGTCTTGCAGATTTAAGTAAGACTATTGTGGAGGAAGAATATGGAGTCCTGCTTATTTAAGCAAAATATGAAGAGTTAGAAGAGCTTTTCTGAGAGCTGCATAAGGAACAGAGTATGGGGAAAAGTAATGTCTGAAAAAGAGACTCTTCAAAACTAGCCAGCTGGCTTGCACATGAAGGGCTTTCCATTTCTAGTGATTCTATTATAATAAACAGCTATACAGATTTTTTTGTTAGAGGAGGAGAGAGAGAAGAGTTGGAGAGGGTGATCATCACAAGGAGCCAAAATCACAGAACTGAGCACATCCTCCTTTTTTATGGCATCTTCTAAGTTATGCGCAATTCTGATCTGCTATATCCTATTGGATCAAGCTTTGACATTGGAATCATGATGTTGGAAGGGAAATCCAGAAAAAATAATAAGTCATAGTTCTAATGAAAACCAAAGATAGCTATCCAACATGATTAAGTGCTTAAATGAAAGTCAGACCTGAGATAGAGGAAAAATCCTGGTCTGTGCAAAGTATCGTTTCTACTTGGTGTGTTTGGAAACAGCAGCATACTGAATTAATATACCTGTAGTGAGGAAACAAAAGTAAAAAACAGTTGATGGGTTTTTTTAGTTTACAAATGAACCAGGACAGAAAAAATTGGACATTCGTTGTCTTGATTTTGATGTTTAGAATGATTATTGCTATGGGACTGAGAAGAAATAACTGCCTATTTAATGACTTTATACGCTAGATAGTGCCTACATCTGACATTCAGAATGATAAGGAAAGCAGGGTTTGTTTAAAATGCTATTTATTCATGGAATTTTGATGTTTTAAGGACATGATTTAGTGGGCAACATTGGTGGTAGGTGGATAGTTGGACTAGGTGATCTTATAAATCTTTCCAAATCTTTGTGATACGATGATTTGGTTCTATGAGTTTGTGATATATTGGGGGGAAAAAAGGAAAAAAACATGTCTTAAAGTTATGCTAAATTAGCTAACTTCATATTTATTTAACTCTTGAGTTTTAAGTATTAATTTACTTCTGTCAACATGAATATTGACCCATTAAATTCTTATTTAAGTGTGTTGCATTCTTCTTTCTACATGAAATCATAAAAGGTAGCACTTGTGTGTAAACCTAACAGTGCTAATCTGTTTCTATTGGCAAAGCAGACATTGAGTGGAGGAATCTTACAAGGTCTGTAGGATACTGTGAATGTTACAAAGGTGTACAATCAATGGATATACACCAGATGGTATATGTATAATCAAGGGATATACAGATGGTATGGTATATCCAGGAGCTTGGCTAATGTAATTGCTATATTGGAGTAAGGAAAAAAAGTCACTCACCCTATCCTGGGCTCACAAGATGAACTCCAGTGGAGTGGCTCTCCAGAGAGATCCTTCCTCACTGGCAGTCAGCTCTTAAATGGGTCTAGGAGAGGTGCAGCCAGGCTCCACCCCTTCCTGCAGCACAGGTGAATTGCCTTCACCTGTGCTCCCGTGGCTGACTCATTGCTCGCCTCAGGTGATTAATCAGAGGTTCAGGCCATAATTCAGCAGCCCCATACAAGAAGTTAAGTCATCACTTAATTACATAACGGGAGCTGTGATTTTCTCAGAAGATTTGGGCAGTCACGGTTATATAGCAAATATAAACTGAGCAGGTGGGTCTTCTGTGAAGAGCTGTATGAACACATCAGCTGTATTTAGCTTGTTAACACTCTTCCTCTCCCATTTAACTGAGGCTTTGATCATCGGTAAGCTCCAGCTTACCCAGCCGCTGCAGTGATAAATACAAAAAAGCCATTTTAAGATGAGCAGGATCACATCCTTACATGATTTTTTGCTAGGTTTTTGGCATAGTGAAATTTTGCATTGAAGAAGTGGGTCAGAATCATTTACTTGTCTTCCTAAAATCCATCTGGTATTCCTATTACAAGAGAAATAACTTCTTTAAGTGATAGCATTATTTTGAAAATAAGTGGATTTTTTTCTTTGTTTGTTTTTCAAAAAAACTTAGGAGTAAAGCATTTCACATTTCATTTCATTGCAGGATATCTCAATGTGCTCTCAAATAACCGTTGGCGTGAGCGCTGGTGCCGAGTGAAAGACAATAAACTCATTTTCCACAAGGACAGGACAGATCTGAAGACACACATTGTTTCTATCCCTCTCCGTGGATGTGAAGTCATCCCAGGACTGGATTCAAAGCATCCTCTGACCTTCCGACTGCTTCGAAACGGGCAGGAGGTTGCTGTTCTTGAGGTGCTGTGGCTCTAATGGCTCTGACTTACAGAGACGACCACAAACTAAATTAGGGAAGCACTGTCAAACAACGTGACATTTCCAAAAATCTGTGGAGTAATGTTAATGTAGAGATGGGTAATAAATACTGAAAGGAGAAAGAAAGATAGGAGTTGTAGGCAAAAGAAGAAATAAGATTTAGGAACAAGTCACGTAATACGCTTCAGAAATGTCTGTAAGAAGCTTTTCCCTGCGTTGACCTTCCTTTGACCTGGTGCTAAATTATCTGTTCTCCTTTCTAGGCATACTTCTTTATCAGAGATATGGTCCTTTTGGGTAAATAACTTAGCTCTAGTTAAATAATGAATCACTGTTGATGGGAACTCTAGAGCTCTTAGCTCTCGTTTGTTTGCTATGTATGTTAACCACTTTTGCTCAGTCTGAATTCGTGTGTTATCTTTCATTAAGAAAGACATTGTGCCAGCAACCTAGTGAGTCTCTTTATACACCTCTGTGTTAGCTGCATAGTAACTGTGTGCTTGTAGGTGTGGGAACAGAGATGAGCACAAAGCTGTGGTCCTTGCAGCCTGGACAGCTGCCAGTCTGACCTGTGGAAGGATCCAGGCTCTGATGGGATCTCATTTCAAGGAGCAGAATTTGACTGAGGATGACTGGCAAACTGGTGTGGGAAATCCTTCTGATCTAGAAAATTGCCTTTGGTGACTATGCCGCTCTGCAACAAATTCAGGAGCAAGTTATAACTGAAAAGTCAAAATGAAACTTCAAAAAATTATGTCAGATCTTGTTTTCAGATCTTGTTAAAATTGGATTTTGAAAAGTGGTTCAGGATTTGGCAGGAGATATTTGTCTATTGTATTTTGAAAAAGAAAAGCCACTTAAGGCCAAGTATAGTGGAGGTCATGGTAATCTCCCATCCTTGCAAGTCCTATTGCATGTGAGCAGTTCACAGTTTGAAAGAAAGCATCTCAAGAATCTGAGAAAGGCCATAAAATATTGAAGGAGTGAGAAATTTAGAAACCTCACACTTTTCTTTTTTCCCTCCTTTTTTTCACTTATTTATTTTGCTACTGTTTAGATTTGAATTTTTAAAAATTAGTTTTAAAGTATTTGTACTTCTGGCACTTGGAGAATAAACACCTTCAGGTAGACATATGCAAATTGAATCTTTCAAAAAACATGACTGAAGTTTCTTCTACTAGTTCAGGTTTTTTTTCCACTTGTTTGTACTTGGCAATAATGTTTAATTCTCAGGATTTATCCTAACTAAAATCTGCCTAGGAAAACAATTCAGTTACAGCTTTCAATTTTCTGAAGTCTAAAATAAACATGACTTGAATCTAAATCCACTAGCCTTAAATGATTATTTTTATTTCTTTTGTGGAGATTGCCCACTTTGTATTACATCATAGCTGATGAGCACGTGGCTTACTTAAAGTGCAGTCCTTCTAGCAAAGCAGATTTAATGAGAAATCCTGGGCTTTCTGACTTCAGCAGAAAGAAACCAGAGCCTCTTGTATAATATGGTCAGCCAAGAAGAATGCTGCATTTTGAAACAATGCTGTGACTACCTCACTTTGGTGGTGGACTAAAGACTTGACATATGGTTTTGCATTCTCCTTACAGGCATCTTCCTCTGAAGACATGGGCAGATGGATAGGGATGCTGCTTGCAGAAACGGGATCTTCGACAGACCCCGGAGCTCTGCACTATGACTACATCGATGTGGAAATGACAGCAAGTGTCATCCAGGCTGCAAAACAGACCTTCTGGTGAGAGGCATTTGGCTACCCTGTTGTTTTCAGTACTATGAGAATTTATATCTGTACATTAAGTCTGGTGCCAGGAGAGCTTATCAAATCCCCTCAGCCTCTTTGCCAGATTTTGAAGTCCTGAAGTGTCTCAGCATTGCAGTATGGTAGATGTGTTTAAGATTATCTTGTTGGCATCTTGCTAAAGCTCTGTTAAATTCAGACACCAGCCAACTTTACTCATGTCTTGACTCATTTTTAAGTGAGTCTCTTTATTAACCACTATATTTTGCTTGAAGCCTTAGAATTAACCCTGGAAAAGGACAATTATGCTGAAAAGTAAATAAATATATGGGTACATTGTTTGCAATCACTTACCTATTCACTATATAATATTTGTGTCTTAACAGAACCACTAGAAGTGTGCATCAAATTTAACTGTGAGTCACCTTCTCAGTGTTTCCTTCTCATGTCCTTTTTTGATTAATTAAGAATTACATCAAGCTAGTTCAATTTCTTTATAGTTCATAATTGGGAAGGTGGAAATTGGGAAGCACTCTTGGGTGCAACACAGAAATTCTGTTTAAAATGCAAATTGGTCCTTCATCACTGATCTTGAGTTAAGAAAAATAACGCATACTTTGTATGTACAGCAATTTACATGTGCAAATGAATTTTGTCACTAAAGCAGTCTCCTGTGGGAAGAGACTCTCATTTTTCCTGGGATTGATGAGACTGTTTAGAAGCAGGAGTGAGGGGATGACTGGGCCACAGTAGATCTCCTCTGCAGATGTACCCTGTGGTTTGCTGGGGTCAGAAGGGAAGTGGCCTGACAAGACAGTTTGGAGAGGTGTCATCCCTCATCTCAGCCAAATGAGACTCCCTACGAATTCAACAAATGTGAAATTTGTGTGACAGTACATTAGAGAATCACACTTCATCTGCCTCTCATAAAAGATCAATAACTCCAAAAAAAGAAAAAGAAAAAGCTTCAGAGTTTTCCTAAAGAGAACACTTTCCACTAGCTATGTGTTAAGAAAGCTACAGCAAGAGAAAACGCCTAGCTTCATTCAGGATCTATCTTGAATGTCTTTAGATGGAAATCAAAGTGACTCCGTGTTACCACAATCCCAGTTCTGTGAAAACCAGATAGTTTTGATAGAATCAAAATGCACTGTGCTTATAGACTTATGTTAATATTTGTTTTGAAGTTAATAGGGTTCAGAAAGTTTATCCTGTGTTGACATGTGTTTTTGCTTCAGTCAGCATCTCACAATAACCACATTTAAGAAAGAAACAGAATGGAAACCTTTCGCCCCCAAATACTGCTTGGCTTTCCTTTTTTGAACAAATGTGATATTAATTGGAGCCAAGTGAAAAAACATATGCAACTAGACCACATGTTAGAAAGGAATGTCAAACAACTTGCAAAATAGCAAAATTCCCCTATTAAAAATTAGTTAAAGTTCACTGGGTGTCTTTAAAAGTCTGTATGAACTTGTCAGAAAGCAACTAGAGTAGCCATATGCTGATGTTCAACTATTCCTAGAAAAAGAGGGAAAATGACAATGATACTAAAATATTATTGCCACCCTTTTTAGAATGAATATTCGTATTCCAAATTAACTGTGGTTGTCATTAAAGGTTTGGTGAACATTCAGTCACTTCAGACTTTCCTGAGATTGATGCTCTGCCAAATAGTTGGTTCTTCATTAATAATCTCATCAATTTTCTGTATGTGAATCATTAGGCTTCTAGGAAAGGCAGAATGAAAATTGTTTCCAAGCAGTTTTCTCCATTGGCTTTCCCATTTAGCAGTTTCAGAATGCAGTTAACTTATGTGGATGCATCTGTAAACTAGTTTAATGAGACTTAGTGTAATAATGTTCATGAAGTGTTTACAGATACTTAGATAAACTTTAGCTTTCTTTGCTGATGGAAACAGTTACGGCAGGTGCATCAGATCTTGTTAATGAATATCCCAGTTTTCAAATGTGCATAATACGCATTGCTTTCAATGAAGCTGCTTAAATAAGCAGAAACACAATAACAGCTCCAAATGTAGTCCTTCAGGCTAACCAGAAACAATTGAGTAATGTTCTTCATTAAGAGAAGCAGTAGATAAATGCATCCCTTTAATAACGTCTAATGAAGTATGAGATAAAACAGTTTTTATCATGGCATTTACGGTAGGCTTTTTATTGTTTGTTTGTTTTAAAAAAGAAAAGCTTCTGGCTAGTGATTACGCCACCTATGCCCTGCCTGTGCATTACTGGGGCTGAGGCAGATCTAAAAGGCTCACTCACACTCAACTCAGCAAGTTCATTCCTCCTGCAAGTCTGGGTCTCCTGTGGCTCAGGTGAGCCATTGCTGGATCAGGTCTGTCTCCCTCAGAATACCTATTTCAATGGTCTAGATGTTATTTCAAAGCCAAAAGTAAGCAAATGTTAAAACCACAGAATTCCTGAGCTCTGGCCAGCACTACAGAAGACCCTCTGAGCTTTAGCAGGGCTTTGTCATATTTTATGAATATCAGCACAGAGCCTGAATAGTCCCATTGTTTGAGATAGAAAGCTTTGTGTTCCCTTTCACGTATACCTGAATCTATAGGAGTTATTTGGAATCTCACTCTATACCTCATTTAGTTTCAGAGCTTGCTAGGAAAGAAAACTAACCCTTGAGATTGTTACAGCCTTTGGGCTTGGATCTTCCAGTTTCTGCATTTTCAGATCTCTGCTCTGAACACAAATCCCACTGTAGTCTGTGATATTATGCATGTGTTCTTCAGAATTCCAGTAAAAGAAGCAACAGTATTGGTTCTGAGGAGAGCAAACAAAAGCAAAATTATCTGTCCCTTTTGAAGCTTTTAGAGGGCTCATTTACTATGTGAAATGCAGTGGTAATGAGAATAGGGACTGTTTGTATGCACAGTTGCCCAGATGGAGAGCTAGGAAGCATAGTGCCATTGTACAAACTCCACACAGCCAAAAGTTCTGACATGGACATGAAAAATCCCCAGAATATGGGGAAGAATGATTAGCAAATTTTCATGGATGTGCTGACTTACATTTCATCAGTTCCACCTTTTTCTCTTTTTCAGCTTTTTGCTAGATTATTCAGTTTTTGCTTGATTATTGCTCCTCCAGATTCCGAGTTTGTGTCCCCCTGACCATGTGTGCACTCAGAAACACCTGCTTCCCCTGCATGCAGACAACAAGGGAATGTTTATGGGATACTGGCAAGTTGGTTTATAACATAGATCAGCAGGTTCCCATGTGAACGTGCCAACGATTGGTTACAGCTGTTGCCATCCTGGCTTTCACACAGTCTTATCCTTGCTCTAAGAATACAGTATGGAAACACATGGTGTAATATTGGCTGCTAGCAGCAACATATGAGTAGCAAAAGAAGGAAAGCTGTCCAGAGCATTCCTGCAGAAGATGAGAATATATGTGCTTCCAGGCTACGGAATCTGACACAGGGAATGTACTACAGAATCATCATTTAGACTTGGGTTCAAGTGCTGTTTTTTATTATTTTTATTTTGTTTTATTCAGTTTTATGAACAGGCGAGTTATATCCACAAATCCATACCGAGGAAGCACTGCCAATGGCTATGCATGTCCGAGTGGAATGGCACTTCATTACGATGATGTTCCCTGCATAAATGGATCGGTAAGAATTGAATTTACGCAGCACAGATGGTTTGCATGTGTTGAATGCATGGACATCTGAAAATTATATTATCTAAAAAGGCCCACTGGGCAGATTCCAAACGAAGTCCTATTTTTCAGACAGGGGACTGCAAACTTCCTTCACACCTATAGAGTATTAGGGGTGTGGGACATATTGCTTACATTAACCTGCACATGAGCCAACATGCATTTAGAAAGCAAGTTGCCTGTTGATGATTTGTTGCCAAGTCCTTGAATATAATACTGACTCAAGGGGATATTTTTCAGATCACACCGAAGCTGGCAAAACTAAGTAGTCAGTTACACCAGGTGCATTTTGGTGTCTGTTAAAAAACATACAGAACATTTTTCTGTCCCTGGGGATGCGTTCCGCATGAGAGCAGGTATTGCACATCCCAAAAGAGAATCACAGGGGTCGATTCCATCCACATAATACACAGAGCTGATCACAGTCAGCTGTGGAATAGTTCTAATGCATAATGGATATTTACCCTTAGTGATATGTGATCCTTACAATTTACAGGGCAGATACAGCTCATGGCAGCTTTTAATTTGGGCTGTTTCGTAAATGCTCCCACTAAGGCTGAGATCAGAAAAATTCATTGTTTCCAAGTGCTAAGTGAACTGCAAGCAAAGTCATCCATCATTTCTTAGTAATGTCAGAAAGATGGTAGAAAAAAAACCCTTTGGGAACTGCATGCAACAGCATGTGGGGCGAGTAGTCTGTGTATAGTTCTTGGATGTGCTCAAGCCTTTGTGTGAGTTGCATACTGCCACAGCCAGGATGGATTAAGGAAGGATATTTGGCAGCCAGGCCCATGATTTCTTTTAAGATTAATTGAATGAATCACTGGAGTATTGTTGTTGAGCTTTCCATTTTTCTGAAGGAAAAAAAAAAAAAAAAAAAGGAAATGACCTGTAGTTATTATTTTAGATAGTTAACTTAGAATGATAATCTTACAGGAAATAAAATGTAATACTAGCATACCAGCAGCTGATATTCACTGCAAATACGTATAGCCTGAAGAAGGAGGAAAAAAAAAAAAAGAAACAGAAAAAAAAACCTTTTGGCATGTGTTAGCAGTTAGGCATTATTACTTTTAACAACTCATGTACCAGATATAATCCCACAGATTCATCTGTGCAGCCCATGAGGGTCTCCCTGTTAACACATTCTCCTTGTGCCCCCCTCAGTGCTGAGCTAATAACTGATGATACAGTCTGTGAGCAGAAAGGATAACAGGATAGCATCAGCTTGCTCATGCAATGGAAAATGCAAACGGCTATGTGCCATGTAATACAATGCTTCCTTTCCATTCTGTGCCTTCTCCCACCTTTCTGAGTAGTTAGCTTCAAGTGTAAGCAGTGAGCATGAGCTTGCTAATTGTGGATGGCTTGCTATGGGTCAGAAATCTTACCAATGTTTTAATTTCACTCAGGTTCTGCATGGTGTATTGTTTACTAACTGCCAAAGTGTGTGTATTGCAGTGGGAACCAGAAGATGGCTTTCCTTCTTCTCGTAGCAGGAACATGGGAGAAGAAATGCTTTATGATAACGCAGGCCTGTACGATAACTTGCCATCTCCAAAAATCTTTGCGCGCTATCCGCCAGCTGACAGGAAAACCAATAGGTTATCTACTGACAAACTCTCCTCTAACCATTACAAACACCCTGTCTCATCCAATCTGTCTTCTGCTCAGTCTGTCACTAATACCTCTGCTGTGGGGAGGGGATCTGTCTCACAGGTACTGTACTATTTAATACTTGATAACGCTTTTTATTTTTTTGGCTGTTCTGTTTATCTGATTGTTATGTTAAGGACGTTGGGCTATTCCAGTCAGTGTGAGCACTGAAGTGCTTGTGGGTCAGTCACCAGACTGCTGCCAATAAAACAGTTTTGCCAAGTGACACATGGGTAAGGCTTTCTTCATGAGCTCATGATGATTTACAGATTGTAGGTAGTACCAAGCAGATAGATGTGGCCTTCCTTGCTTAATCTGAACACGTATGTAGCTTCCGTCTATCTCCTTGGCATACAGTAGTGACTTCAAAATTAAAAAGAAAAAAGAAGTAGCATTGTAAGTGAAAAATGACTCGGTTGTGACAGCAAATTCACATATCTGGAATGATTAAGCTATATATTATATATGTATAATGTGAATATATATAAACAAATACTAAATTATATTATATGCACCATATTTAAATTACTGCCTGTTATTTTCTTCCTGAACTTGGTCTGCTGCATCAGGATTCTCATTCCACTTTCTTTTCAGTCCTCTAAAGGTTTTTGAAGGAGATGTGATGAAGATGCCAGGGCACAGATGTGCTTGGCTAACACATTCTAAGTGGAAATGTGAGGAGTAGGCAGCACAATGTTTCTCATCCTTGGTTTCATTGTTTCATTTTTTTCAATAAGAAAAATTTTTAGAAGCTTGCAGTCGTAGAATAGAAAATAATGTATTAACTCTTAACATTTAAAATTGTGTAACAACTGAATCATTTTGAAACAAAAGCACATGTACCAAATGGTTATATAATAAATAAGAAAGTGTTGAATTTTTCTGTGGCAAACCGTGTTGAGCAATCAATGAGGGCAATCAGTGTTGAAAAAACTTTTGTGTTTCAGGAATATTTACTATATGAAATTATTATAAGGAACAACTATTCTGCCTCACAGTGGCTATATTAGTATAGTAAATGCTTGATGTTCAGATAATTTGGAAACCATGGTGCCACTAGAAATGGAGTGTTCATCCCCTCATTATTCCTGTTCCTGTTGATTTCCCTTCTGGGATCCAGCTAGCAGGCTGCTCTCAGAGACCAAGTCCCTGGAGAATGCTTTGTCTCTAGCTGGATCAATGCAATCTATTAAGGCTCTCTGAGCAGGCTGCTTTTTGTCAAGATTTGCCCTTGATGAGTGGATAACTGCCATGCCAGAGGCACAGGAGTAGCTGAGGCCCATTTGTACTTCTATTTTTAAACAGTTTAAAGGCAAGAAACCTCCTGCAACTGCTAACGGGATCACTGGAAAAGTGAGAACATTAAATAGCCAACCAAAGAAACCTGAATCGGTGTCATGTGTGAAGCGCACAGCATCCAGTAAGTATATCTACTCACTGCTACCACTGTGAATGGAACCATGAAGGTACCCAAGACAGCTGTCTTCTTGGAAAACAAGATGAATAGCCACTATAGCTCTTCTATATCTGAGAGACTGGGCAGGAGATGCCCACCGTGACATTGAATACGAGATACTGTGTGCATTAGTGACTCATTATTACTCCAGCCATGCCATGATATAAAAGGTTGTAATGTGGAGAATGATAAATGTATCTCTGTGGCTGCAAAAAGCCATGAGAGCAGAGGGAAAAAAAATTAGTAATGATTCTTCATTTGGAGTGTAGGGTAATTTTGTATTCCTGTGGGAAGAGGAGAGTGAGAAGCTAGGAATGTCATGAGAACATTATGGTGCTCATAAGAAAAATTACTCTTATCTCTAATGAAAAAGATATAACAAAATAATGAAAACAAATGTACAGCTTAAAAGCTTCCTTAGAGAGATGAGATTTCAGACCATAAATAGCAAATTCAGAATATGGATTCTTCTGGGCAGGTGGATTGCCCGTAGGTAATATGAGTACATCCTTTCTGAGATGGAAGTTCAGAAAAGAAATTTTATAGGAAGAAATGAAAATATGAGAAGACTTGTCAAATTTCCAGCCCTCAAATTTTTAGTAATTAAAAACAATCCTAACAGAGATAGTTTTCCTTAAAGAAGAAAAGACAACAAAGAGCTATAGTTGTAATTTTTAACATATGGATTCCAAAATTTGGCTTCTGCTAGTGAAGGAATGAATGTGACTTTTTGAGACTGTGGTAAATTTTTAAGGAGTCATGGATTTAAAGGGAATATAAGAAAATAAAGTTAGGTTTTAGGATTAAAAAATTGTGTCTTTCCAACTACACAAGTCAGTTGACATTGGAGTCGATTGTTGGAGAAAAGGCATCTCAGTTGCCAGTGGCTGACTTAAACTGGTTAGGCAGCTGTTTCTCAGGAATAGTTTAGGTAGAATGGACGGCCTTCAGATATGCAGACAAACTGATCTGTGGGGTGACCTATTTCCTTTAAGTTGCTACAGGAGCAGAGGTATAATTGTGCCTGTGAAATAAATTAGAACAAATATACGTGAGCCAGGAAAAGAAAGCATTTCTATGGGAAATTAAAAAAAAAAAAAAAAAAAAAAAGAAGAAAAGAAGGAAAGAAAGAAAGCTCATAAGTATCAAATAAACCGAGAATGCCATTTTGTTCTATTCAGTCAGGTGAGAAAAGACGTGCTTTAGGTACTAGAAATAGAAATGGAAACTAGGCAAAAAGGGCAAATGTAGTTTTGTAGTTTTTCCTTTGACCACTTCAAATTAAAAATCAGGGCTTCTGAGATAAATAGAAGCCTTCTTTCCTTGCTTTGAACTACAAAGAAGGTTAAGACATTTTTAAAAAACACTGTAATAAAACCTAGAGGTTAAACTGTCTATCCTATAGTATTTCCTTAGCTGTGCTTCAGAGCTCAGTAGGAATCGCATAACTTCAGAAAAAGCCAGTGGAAGATAGATGTCCTCCAGACATGAAGTGCATCATGTGATGTTCAGTTCCAGGGTACAGTTTTGGGTTTTACTGTTAGTTGAACCGAGTCATTGAGGCAACGAGCTGCCTGGACAGCTGAGGAAGCACATGTTCACTCACACACATCTATTCTATAAAGGCTTGATTAACCCGAAGTTAAATTGAGGAGGGTTAAGATTTTTGTATATACTATTTTAACCTGTGACCAAAGTTTAAATGGCAGCAGACAAGGTCCAACTGGATCAAATAAATAATTACCATCTAATATATACAGATGCAGAACAGTACAAATATGGTAAGAATCGTGTGGAGGCTGATGCAAAGAGGTTACAGAGCAAAGAAGAGGAACTGCTAAAGAGGAAAGAAGCGCTGCGGAATAGGCTGGCTCAGCTCCGAAAAGAAAGGAAAGATCTACGTGCTGCCATCGAAGTCAATGCTGGTATGAGATGCTTTTTTGTGCTCAGTCCTGCCTGTGACATTTTGTGATGAAGAGATGCCATTATGTGAAATTTGGTCTTGATGTTAAATTATAGTCTGTAATATCTGTATTTGGTTTTTATACATATACAAATTTTGTATGCAGATGTCTGTGTACATATAGATACACACACCTATGAGATGATAGTGATGCATATGTAAAGCAAGCATAATATGGGAATAATTTTATTGTGGCTAGCTAATTATGTTTTCATTACATGGAAAAATAACAAAGACATTGATTTGCAGTTAGACTTCAAATCTGGGGAAGGAGCCTGAAAGATCGCATTTGCTTCCCGTTGCTAAACTTTTTACATGACAAATGTTTTTTTGCAAATTATGCAACATTCTTGTGAAGTCAGTGATTTTTTGAGCCTTTCTTTTTTTTCTTTTAAAAAAAGAAAAATAATTTTTGTAGAAGTGTCAATTAAAGCTTCCTGTTGAAATAACAACATTGCTGTGAATGACAGGCAGGAAGACCCAAGTGATTCTTGAAGACAAGTTAAAGAAGCTGGAAGAGGAATGTAAGACAAAGGAGGCTGAGCGTGTAAACCTGGAGCTAGAACTGACTGAGGTGAAAGAGAGCCTTAAGAAAGCCCTGGCTGGTGGCATCACACTGGGCTTGGCTATTGAGCCCAAGTCAGGAACATCAAGCCCACAGGTATGCAGATTCCAAGACCACAGGCTAGGAGGCTAGGATGGCTCCATTAAAATAAGTGGGAAGTCAGAGTTTTCCAAAGGTTTATTAAGTACATGAAATAAGTATACAGAATTTTATCTTCATTACCTGTATTCTTCATCTCTGTATGATATACTTTCTAAAGCAATGGGGAGCAAGAAGAAGGGAATCACAAGTTGTATATATGCGGTTAATATTTGTGTTAGGACAACGCACAAAAGCTGACTCACCCTTGTCCTCACTCAGGGTTTGTAGACAGAGTTTGTAAACTGAGATATTTCTCATTCCCAAGGAGAGATTTAAATGCACCATATCATCATGCAGTGACTGAGATCTATTTGTTTTGGTCACACTGTCACCCTTTGCAAAGACTGCATCCTACACATTGGTGATGGAATACGGTATCCCGGCTGAAACAGCTGGGTAGTTGTATCACAGAGATCATAGAGCCATGTGTCAAACCTCCCCATTACCCACTGTCATTTTATTATAGAGAATGAACTTTCATCAGAGAACATACGCTCTATTTCTGTTGTAACTCCTTCTTCATTTACTCATCATGATCATGAAGACAATTTCTTTAAAAGTAGTTTCTGCATTTCTAAGTCTAAGCAATATTGCCTATGTGACTACTTGGAGGAAACTCAATGTGGGGTTTTCACTCTTTATTAGTCTCCAATTTTCAAGCACCGAACTTTGGAAAACTCTCCAATCTCCAGTTGTGATACCAGTGACACCGAGTGCTCAATACCTGTGAACAGTGCAGCAGCTCTGAAGCGACCTCCCTCATCAAACAGTTCTCCATGTCGGGGGCATGTACTTCGAAAAGCAAAGGTGAGAAGACATATATAGTTTTCTTTCTCTGTTCTTTTTCTTACTTACTTTAAAAAAAGGATTTATGTTTACTCATGGAGAGATGAGAGAGAGGGAAATACTGGCTCTTTTTTCTGTGGGTGAAATTTAGCTTTCTGAACTGGCAGTGCCATATCAAGATCATTTGTATTACTTCATCTGTGCTTTATAAATGCTGTCCTCTAGGCAGGAGTGATTTGGGGGAATCATTTGTAGATTAATGATAATCGGATTTAATTCCACTTCTCCCCGTGTTCCTTTCTAACTTTAATTTGCAAGGAAAGTGGTGCGTAGAGTAGACAGTCCATCTAGAATTCAATGTTACACTAAGCTGCATAGCTGAAATTTGTGTGAGAGCTCACAGTTCTGATGGAACACATTATCAAGGCTGATCTTTGCCAGCTATACAAGAAGAGAATAATCCTGCACTATATTAATTGAAAATGCATTGTGCAATTTACCTATTCCTAAAATGCATTTAAAGTAAAATCAGTTTAATTTAATTCAACACGTACCAGGCTGAAGTTTGCATTCCTGTTGTAACGCTACAGATTTTTTTAATTTTTGTGCTTTATATTTAGTGAGATTTGCATGATCATTCTTGTGGGCTACATTTGCAATAGAACCTAAGCACGTGGGCAGCTCTTAAGTAAGGGTGACAGTGGTAGCACTGGCTCATGCTTTTGTTGATTGGGTAGTTCACTTCTAATTGCAATTATAAGTAATAATAATCATAGACAGCTGTTTCTGTGCCATCCTTTTTTTTTTTTTTTTGAAGTAATAAAACATTATTCAAGGTAGTTGTTTTTTTAAAATAACTGTTGTTAAAAGCAGTCACGGTCTTCGTTAATAAAACACATTTACATTATCTGAGCATAAGCCTGGTACTTAAATGTACTAGATACTAAAAAATCATCAGCTTAGCAGATTATTTGGTTCTATGACCCATCTTATTGACTACCTGTGTCTCTTCTAGCCGCCATTAGGCTCTCAATATTGCAGTGAATTAATTCTCCTGCTGGAGCTTATGTGAGTGTGTTTCCACCAGCGTTCCACAACTTCCTCCCTCTTTGCCATGAGCATCAGTAGCCTTTTCTGTTAGTTGGCCTGATTCATTTACATTCAGCTAAGAATAATTAAACGGGGAGTGATTGCTTTCAATTCTTGTTAACTTTGAAGTTTGCTGCTTCTGTTTGAAACTTGGAGAAGAATTTGTGCACTCCAGATCTTATCTTTGAATTCCAATTATGCTGTAATTTGTCTCATAAAGATATCATCTCTAACTACACATTTTTGTTTTGGATTTGCATGTTAGCACAGCATTACTGGGGAAATGTGTCTAGCAGTCAGAGCACAGTCCTGACAAAAAGCAGCATGGATTTTTTTCATGAGTGCTACAGACTGGTCAGGCTCGTTTAATCTTTAGATCTGGAGGAACCTATAAAAACCTGAACAGTGTTGGTGTAAAGAATACTTTACAGCTGTATTTCGTTTTTGTGTTCAGCTTATACCATACAGGAAAAGTCCTGCCGTGCTGTTCGATATCACTGCACTTTGGGTGGCACAATAGGTTGGTCAAGTCCTGTTGGAGGGGAATCATGAATATAAGATTAGATTAATCTGAAAGTCTGTAGAGCTACTAAGTGCATTTCCCACCCTGGGAAAAATAACTCAAAGTATCCAATTCAGCTTTAGCAGCTTTTTCCTGAAAGCCTCATGCACTAAATATTAACAATGAAATTTTGCTGAATTAGACAGTGCAACCCAAGCTGTGCTCAGTCCATTCGCCAGGAGCAGCAGCCAAATCCTGCCATCAGGTATGCATCTGCAGCACACCCGCCTTTCAGTGGGCGTTAAAAGTGCATATGCAAGGGTGGAATTTGGCTCTCAATTCTTCTGGCCTTTTGCAGTTGTGAGTGAGCCCAGGCCTTATAGATGTGGCTAAACAAAAGGAGTCACACGTGAGTATCTCAGAGCAGAACTTGGCTCTCTGCGCATGCATGTCAGTGCAATGTGTGGGAGTGAAACGGATTTCACATCCGTGCTAACACTTGTGTCTTCAGCAGCTGGCAAGTCTCCCAACATTATGGTTGTATAAGCATTCAAATTGTTGTTTTTTCACTCTCTACCCTGCACTGAATGCCTCCCTTTTCACTCTTTCCCTTGCACCAGGATGCTGAGCCCGTCACCAGCCACTCTTGTTTGCAGCCGCCCTCTTGGTAGCCCTGGAGCACTGCACCCTTCTCTGCTGCTGGATTTTTATTTTTTTTTTTAACTTTTCTTGTAACATACGTGTTTTTAGCATGTTGGGGCATATTTTGGGTCAGTCAGAAGGAATTGTGATTTTGTTAATCTGTGTTGCTGGAAGGAGACTGTAGTAAAATGAGGTCTCCTGGTTTTCCAGCTCCCGACAGGTTGTCGGTGTTGACTTAAACATTCTTTCATTGATTTGAACCTGCAGGAGCAGTGGAAACCAACAGACATTCCTTCTGCACCTGCAAAAGAAGCTGCTGCTCTCGAGGCTTATTCAACACTTCTTTAAAAAAAATTCTCTTCCCAGTTGCTCAGCCACGGACTTCCTGTAGAGCTTTGGCAGCACAGACATAGAGATTATATATTTAACACCCGTTTTAAAAAGTAATCTAGAGTTCATCAATACTGTGTTTAAAATTTAGGTTTGTCATAATTTAAATTGTTAAATTGGATGTTAAGAATGTATTATACTTTAATAAAATTACCTTTTATATGGAAAAAAGCCAGCCAAGCTTAAAAAAAATAGTAAACTTATTTTTCCTGCATTTCTAAAGCCACCAACTGTGACTTTTGATGGTGTTTTATAGTCATAGAGCTGTTTAGCCAAACTAATTCTTTTACCGCTTTCAGCAGCAGAAACAGATATTTACATATATAAATAAAAGTTCTCAGCTAGAGCTCTTAAATAATGTGGAGTGAGCATTAAACTCAGGAATTCAGCTTGAGAGCCAAGTTAGCAAGCTGCCTGCAGAGCATCTCCGCATAGTTGATGGCTGGGAGAGGAATTTGTAGACCCCTGTTCCTGGCTGAGAGCAGCTGTGGGATGGCTCCACAGAGATTACTTCAGTGAGAGGCCAACTCCTTTAGAGCTTCATTATTTCCTATCTCTGTATGGATGTGATTTAGGGAGTTGGTACATCATAGATGTACTAAGCTGAGCCCAGCTTTCTTTATCTCCTCTGCTCCATTGTATTGTTAGGAAGTACTGTAGCTATCAGCCGAATCAATAGTCTCAAGTTTGATTTAACAGGGTGTTTAACCATAGCAATCTTACTGTGATTTTTCACTTACCAAGCAGAAGAAGTGGGGTCAAGTGCATCCTCAGCAAGTTTGCTGATGATACCAGGCTGTGGGGTGTGGTCTAGAGGGAGCTAGACAGACTTGAGCAGTGGGACCAGATGAACTTCATGAGGTTCAACAAATGTAAATGCAAGGTGGGTTGAGGCAACATCCACCAGCAATACAAGCTGGGGGGTGAAAGGATTGAGTGCAGCTCTGCTGAAAAAGACCTGGAGGTAACAGTCGATGGGAAGCTGTATGTGACCCAGCAGCCCAGAAAGCCGCCTATATACTGGGCTGCATCAAAAGAAGTGTGGCCAGCAGGGCGGGAGAGGTGATCCTGCCCCTCTGCTCTGTGCTGGTGAAGCCTCACCTGGAGTGCTGTATCCAGATGTGGAGTCCTCAGTACAGGAGAGACATGGACCTGCTGGAGCACATCCAGAGGAGGGCTACAAAAATGCTCCAATAGATGGAACAGCTCTCCTACAAGGACAGGCTGAGAGTGCTGGGGCTGTTCATCCTGGAGAAGAGAAGGCTTTAAGGTGACCTGATAGTGGCGTTTCAGTGTCTAGAGGGGAGCTACAGGAAAGAAGAGGACAGACGTTTCAGCAGGGTCTGTGATGATAGAAAAAGGGAAATGGCTGCAAGCTTAGGGAGAGGAGATTTAGGTTGGATATAAGGAAAAAGTTTTTTTTTTTACAGTGAGGGTGGTGAGGCACTGGCACAGGTTGCCCAGAGATGTGGTGGATGCCCCATCCTTGGAGACTTTCAAGGTGAGGTTGGATCGTGCCCAGGACAACCTGATGTAGCTGTGGATGTCTCTATTGCAGGGGAGTTGGACTGGATGACCTCTAAAGGTCCCCTTCAACTCTAGGGGTTCTATGATTCTATGATAAAAAGTTCCAGTAATAACATTTTTCTTTTAAATATATGAAAGCGTTACAGATTGCATGCTTTGCAGTGGTTGGTAACATTCATTATCCTCAGCTAAGAGGCAGGGAAACGGAGCTATAGAAAAGCAAAAAGATTTCTAAAATTTAATGAGCAGTAGATCAACTTAGATTCTGTATATAGGAAACAAATGTAGTGTTAACTATTCGATTTACTTTACCCTACCTAAATCTCTTTCCTTTTTTTTGTCATATAAATGTGTGCCTATCAGGAATTTTGTTAAAAAATAAAAAATTTTTAGAAATGGAAGAGAATAGCAATCACTGTATGTCAGCCATAACAGATATTAAATGCTTGCTTCTCTCTCACATATGTAACGTAGAAAGCCCTAGAAAGCACTAGGAAAAGGTTTCCAGGTGTAGTTGAATGGGGTGGAAAGTGGAAACTGACTGTCAGGTTTTAGCATTCTCTAACTAATTTGAGGGCTAATGGCGGAATCCAGTAGTGTCAGTGAAAAAACTGTTACTGACCTCAGCTGGCTTTGGCTTAGCACATCTGATGACAATGGTGAAATATCTTGATTTCTCTAACATTTTCCATATTTCTTTCCCCCCTTTCAGGAATGGGAGATGAAAAACGGAACATAAGTACAGCAAAACCACTCACTTCCATAAAGGCCTTGCCTATTATGGACCACAACATAGGCTGCAAAGGACTCATCCGGTGTATCAAGCGATACAACATAAGAAGTTTTATAATTCTGTTAAGTTAATGGTAGCTTGGCGCTAATTTGCCTGTATTCCCTCTACTGTATTGCTGTGTAACTACATGTGCCCCTTTTTATTACCTGTAACTCTTTATTTCCAGCTTCACTGGTAATGCAAATGGAAACCAAAAAGCAAACCAACCGTAGTAAGTAAAAAGAGGCATATAGTTGCAATTGAAAGTTTACTTTCTGAAACAGTACAGACCAGCAGTGTGAATTACATTGCATCAAATGGCCTGAACAGCACTGAAGACTGGTGCATTATTTAAGACAGATGTGAACTCATTTCAGATAAGTACTCTTGCAGGTGACACTGCTTTGGAGAGCTCTGCATGACACAGAGGTAGCTGAGGCAAGTGGTCACATTGCTACTAGTGGTCCATGTGGCAAAAGAAAACTGAAGAAATGGCTTCACATGAATGGCATGACCTGCTTGGACTGGGAAGTGGGGAGTTCATCACTGCTACTGCCTTGATGGCAGTGAGAGACAGTGGAATGACACAACTCAGCTGAGAAGAGTTTTCAGATACTTTTTAAGGTAGATTTTTGTCATTGGAAAATAAAAAGCTTCCACACATTGAAAAAAATAGATTTTAGTACATTAGCTTTATTCTGAGGCACCAGTCATTTTCAAAAGGCTTGTTGCCTAGCAGTGATTCATTTCTGATTTTGTTAGAAGGCAAACAGGTATTTTTAGATATTGCTTCTTTTCTATGCTTTTTGAAAAAGAAAAAGAAATGTAATTGAAATTAATCCTCAACAGATAATGGCAACTCAGAATAGCTTTTGAGGTCAGTCATGTATTTTTTTTTAAATATAGTATTGTTAAACTTGAGTTATAGAACACTGCTGTACTTCATTTTCTTCGCCTTTTCAGACCTCAGCTGTTATTTTTGAGGAAAACAAGACTGAAAGGATGATAATTTCAAGGCTTTTTTATAAACATTTTTACAAAGAATTGGGGATTTTCTCAGACAGAAGTCGGATTACTAGGAAACAGTATCTTGCATTTTAGTCTGTGACATTATAGACGTGTTCATCTTTGTCTGTGTGTGTCACTCCTGTGAAATTACATGCATTAAATTGCCAGCTGAAGCCTTTCAAAATCTCAAGATTGGCATAAGATAGAAAAAAACAACGTGTAACAAATTGGGGTTTTTATTCTCTTTGTTTGTTTTTTTAAGCTTCTGGAAAGCCTTCAGTCATGTTCTCAACATTTTTCTCCTCAACTGTGAAGATTAAAAAACTAATTTAAAAAAATTGAAATACTACTCATATTTTGAGATAATTGGAGAAGTTAGGGCTGGAAACTTGATAGATGATTAGGACTTGCAATTAAAGTCGCAGAAGCAGGCAATGCAGTAGTTATCAAGGATAGCAAATCTCTTTACGGTCCAGGCCCACAGGTTGCCTCTTCTCTTTAGGAAGAACTGTAATTCCTGAAGCCTAGACAGGTTGTGACAGCTGATGTGGTCAGCTGAGCATTCAGCTCATCCCTGACCTGCTGCATCAGAGGAACTCCTGTGGGAGCTGTTTGGATCAGTAAACCCAGGGCCCCAGCGCTGAACTGTCAGAAAGTCTCAATGCATGGCAGCTCCCTCCAATCAGGCCGCCGTGAATGCCAAGTGCTTTTGAAAAGTGGGTCTGTAACAGTCTACATGCAAGGGCTAAATCCTGTTCCCAAATGCAGTTAGGGATCTAATTGACCTTAGCAGAGGAGAAATGGGGCTCAAAATTAGAGAAGGCTCTTTGCTTCTTGGGACTGTGCTTTGCACAAGGTGCCACGAGAATGCGAATATAATGGGAAAAAAATATCAATGTGGTTCTCTGTGAAACCAGGATATATGTATATTTTTTTTATATTAGTTTAGGTCTGCTTACTTATTAACTCTTTAAGTGGAGAGCACATCCCATACTGTATGACTATGGACTAAGCAGTATCAAGTTCCCATAAATTTTAGCAGAAATAAATTTGAAAGAAAAGTAAGTTCATTTAGGCTTTTTATTTCAAATTAAGTTATTTATTTGTATATTTCAATAAATATTTATTTTATATCTGTACATATTTATGATGCAAATTAGGCTTCTAGTCAACATTTGCAAAGATGTAACAGTTGCCATTAAGTGGTCCCACAACAAGTAATGCAGAGTAATCAAAAGTAATCAAATTCAGTTCATTTGAGTCAATCTTATTTACCCAATATTGGTGTTGTATCTTCCACCCCCTTTCACCTTTCCTCCTGCAAAGGGTCCTTAAAGCCATCCCCCCTTCCCCCTTATCCTTTAGTGACATATCTATTCTATATAATAGCCAAGGTTTTGAAAGGATGAAACAACAAAAAACAACTCTGGAAATAACCTCTTGATAGACCACATCCAGTGCTGTGAAATACGTTCCATTTTGTTTAACAGTGCTGTTGCTGTGTGATTTATATAAAAAGCAGCAGAGCTTGTATTTTCCACATTTTTATGATTTCAGGATCACCAGACAAAGTCAGCGATAGTATGACTTTTTTAATGGAAAAATATTGTATTTTAAACCATTGCATATCTATGTCTTTTGAGAAGATGTTATACTCGTGCTTCCTCAAACTCTTGTTACTGTACCAGGTGCTTTGAAATTTTTTTTTAATAAATAAGTGATGATTTTTTAAAGACAACATCATAATCTTGGGGGATCAGATGTGTTTTTTTTAATGAGGTGATTGTGGTAATTTGATTTTTCAGATGGAGAGTACTTAATTTACTATCTTTTTTTTTTTTCATTTAAGACACTTTCAAACTAATTGGCCAGGCTGTGTGTTGTAAGATAATGTTCTCATATTAAGAATGTAATTATTTCCTTATTGTATTTTTTAAAAACAAAATCATATTTAAAAATCTCTGTGAAAAAACCATGAAAGAAACATGAAAAAAGTTTTTGTTTTATTTTTGTTATTGGATATGTTGGCGGTGCCCATTATAATTGACTGTAAATATAGTCTTTCTACTGTATTTCTCAATGTATTTAATTTTGTCTTTTGGCACACATCCATAGAAACTTCTTTTTTTAAAAAAAAGTCCAAACCAGACCCACCTACAAACGTGTGTCTTAGTAGCTTCAACTAACTTTATGCCTTTCTAGTTTATTCTTCAGAAAGTCTTGCAGAGTGTGAAAAAAGACAGGCACCTGGTAGGTGCGACAGATCCAAGACCATTATTAATAAAGTTACGTGTCATAAATATGTATTTGTATTGTTGTTTCTTGGTATTTATCCTAATAATAGGTACATAGCATCTTAGCATGGTACCCACAACAGTCACCCTGAACAGAATATGATTATTCCCTATCAGTCAGTTGAAAAATGCATGGATAATATAGAATTAGTATCACATCCATCCCCATGAAACTGCAGTGAAGTTCTTATATGGGAACTGTTGAGTCATGGCCTGAACCACTGATTGAGCACCTGGGGAAAGGACCTGGTCAGCCCTGAGAGCACAGGTGAAGGCAATTCAGCTGTGCAGCTAGAAGGGGGTGTGGCCTGACTACACCTCTCTTAGACCTCATTTAAGGGCTACTGCCACTGGGGATGGATCTCTTTCTGGAGATCCCTCCTACGTGAAGATTTCTACTGTGAACCTGGAATCTTCTGATACAGGTGAGCAATCTTCTTCCCTTCCTTTATAGCATTTTTCTGTCATGCTGGTCCTTCTGTCATCTTATTTTTGTTGTAACGCTTTTCCCATTGTATTGATCTTTCTAATTGCTACACCTGCTGCAACTTGAATATACTGTGAGAGCTCAGCAATGGAAGTTCAGTGTATTTAGAGCCTGTAGCAGAAGCTCATCCTGCTTATCTACTGTTACTTCATCTTTTGCTTAGATGTCAAACCCTATTAATAAGTATCATAAAACTGTATAACAATAAGAATTACCCCCAAGAAATTAAAGAATCAGACCAATCTAATAATCAGGCTGAATAACGTTGAGTGTATCAATTCCTTACATATGACTGACAGATTAGACTGCAAAGTGATGAGCCATAATTATGCTTTGTTACTTTTTCTAGATTTAGCTCTCACACCCACCACCTTAAACATGACATTCAGTAATAAGTAGGAAATACATTTCATCTTACTAAACTCAGGGAAGCAATATTATAAACTAGTGCCTATTTGGCTTTTTGTACTCACAACCTCCTAGACCTAAGGAGGAAAGGATGGCCAGTATATGTAAAAAATATCATGGTGCTATAACTAATAAGAATTGTGTTGCAAATAAACACAGCTTTTTGTTATTAAGGCCTATAACACTACCTTTTGCAATTAAAAACCTTCCACCTCAAAAGCAAAGCAAATTGTTAACATTTTTCTTGATAAAATAAAAATGTTTGTAGGGCAAATATATAGTGAACAAGTTGTACTTATGTATGGGAGCTATTGAATCAGGGCCTGAACCTCTGATTGATCACCTGAGGCAAGCAGTGAGTTGGCAGTGGGAGCACAGGTGAAGACAATTAGGCAACTCAGCTGTGTGAATGGAAGGGGTGGAGCCTGGTTCCACCTCTCCTAGACCCCATTTAAGGGCTGACTGCCACTGAGGAAGGATCACTCTCTGGAATTCACTCCTCTTGCAGTCTTTTCTTGTGAGCTTAGGACGTGCGTAAGCTTTTCCATTTATTTCCAATTATCCGTTTCCAACTTAAGAGTCTTTCCAGCTATATTTTTTCTAAAGTCCAGCCTAACTTCTCTGTATATTTGTCAATTATACATCTATATACTTGTTGACTGACTATAATATGTTTTATAAGTGTGTATATAATGTAGTACAATACTTGTCATATGTAATATAGAATCATTATGGTTGGAAAAGACCACTAAGATCATCTAGTCCAACAGCAACCAGTCTCCACCGTGCCCACTAAACTGTGTCCCCCAGTACCACGTCTACAGATTTCCTGAGCACCAGCAGAGATGGTGACTGGCACCATTTCCCTGGGCAGTGTTTTTCATTACAAGATGAAGTTCTTCCTAATATCTAACCTGAACTTCTTTTCGTGCAACTTAAGGCCATTACTTCTCATTCTGTCACTGATTACCTGGTAGAAGAAGCCAACCTCTTATTGCAGTATAATAACATCTAAACAAAACTTACAAAATAAGTATCTTACATTACTTAAGCTCATGACCTAAAATTGCCTTATAAAAGAATGTTGAAAGTTTTTTAAAAACTACATTTAACTTTTGCTCTACCCACTTGCAGACCAAAGACATTCAGTGATTTGTAAGACCTCACCAATACCCAGCTTACTCCACTGAGGCATCAAAATTATAAGCAGTGCAGTGCTTTAGTGTTAGATTCTTTATTTTTCCTCCCTCACTTTCTCCTCCCTGTTCATTTTTTAATTGTCTTCTGAGATTTGAACACCATCAGACATCTCATTACAGTTTCAGCACAGAGCATTATAAAAAAGGGCTTCTTTTTAGAGAAAATACGGTGGCAAAGGTGACACCATTGTTTTTAATAGGGAGGAGGAAGATCAGAAAACAGAGACTTCTACAGCAGTACTGGGCAAAGTGACAGCATAATAAAGTGAAGAATTAATAGGCAAACTGAGAAATCACTGCACTGGGTGTAGAGTCAACACAAGCTTTTTTCTGGGATGTCGTTTAAGTGCTAAGAAGCTGTTAAAAGGCGTCCAGGAAAATAAGATCTGCTTGGATTTTTCAGTCCACCTTTGACAAGGTCCATCACTATGGAAGCTTAAAGAGCTAGAGAAAAGAAGAAAGTCTGATAGGATAAGTATCTGGTTGTCAAGAAAAAAAAGTGTATACATTCTTTTTTCCTGGTGACTCTGAGCACTGGGACCCCAGTGGGCTGGGGCATTCTGAGACTTGTGCATATCTGAATATTCAGAAATAACTGGAAAAAAAAATAGAAGAAAAGTTTGCTGTTACTAACTTTATCAGGATAATTAAACTAAACTCCAACTACAATGAAGATGTGCCCTTGGGCAGCCTGGTTTAGTGGTTGGTGACCCTGCACACAGCAGGGAGGTTGAAACTAGGTGATCTTTGAGGTCCTTTTCAACCTAGGTCATTTTATGATTCTATGATACAAGGATTTGCAGAAACTTCACCAGAAGTGAAGAACTCACCTACCATCTGTAGCACCTCCATTGTCTGCTTTAGGACCCATAAAACATTACCCATGCCCTAGCTGGGACCTGGATGTCCTAAATAAAAATCGTACTGGTGATGGCATAAGAAAGAGAATCAAAACCATAGAAACCACTCCATGCAGGGAAAAAATAGGGATATTAAAATGAAATCCAAAGGAGATGAAAGATAATGGCTTCTCATTGTGAAGAAAGGAGTCTGGAGGGGAAGGCATATGTTTAAATGTTATAAAAATCTGCAGCAGGAAGAGTACGTGACTAGGGAATGAAACAGTCCCTCTCACTAATAGTACAAGCTCAGAGGGTACCAAAATTAATGAAGCAGGTTCAAAACAACTGCTCCAAGGTACTTTCACTTAGCATAATTCAGATGTAGAACTCACTGCAGCAATGTTGTAGATGCTAAAAGCTTATGCAGACCCATAATAAAGAAAATTGATAGTGGAGAGGAATGATTTAAGGTTATTAATGACAAAGCTACCAGTTCTGCAGCAGGGAGGTTCAGTCCCACAGTGAATGGATGCTGCAAGCACATACTTACTCGTATCACTTATATATGCTTCCTCCTCTTCACCTGCTATATGCCTCTTGATAAATGAAGCTGGTTTCTCTCATAAAAGACTATTTAATTTTTTCTGACCACTAGTTACAGAAGCTTTCTTTCCTGTAAGATTTATTATTATTTTTTTAAATGCTACTGTCTTAGTATTCAGACTGCAATGTCACTACTTCAGAATCTATTGGATAATTGAAATAATTAAATTACATCAAAGACATTCCTCTTCAGTGTTCTATCCTGATGACAAGAAAATAATTTTCCTATTAGACGTTGCTTCACTCTGTAGAAATACAGCTACACAGTCCCAAGTTGAACGTAAGTGAAAAGCTCCATTGCTGGTTTCATTTTAAGTTTTGCAATAGACTGATAATTGCTGTCACTGTGTTATTGATTGGAATTACTACTTTTTTAACTGTGTTTTTTCCACATGTACTGCTGCTTCTAATTTTTTTTTTTTTTAATTTTTTTGAGATCAGCTTGTGGTAAGATGGTATAACGATGAGAGAGAATCCGTTTATCATGTTGAAAACATAGTGAGCACCATTTTGCTTCAGATTTTGAAAACAAAGAGGGTCAGAGAACAGTAACATCTTCACCACAGCATCTGGATTCATATGAATGCAAAGTATCTTTCAAGGCATAAATCACCAAAAGAAAAAAATGGATAAGAAATCAGTCTCTTAATGGAAAACAGGAAAAAATACTGGCTGGTGTTTATGACTCAGAAGTTTCATTAAAGAGACATAATTTATGATGATGTTGAAACCAGATAGACTTCAAAATAACATAGGAATTAATATGGCTTTGAGGAGGACAGCAAGAAAACAGAACTGAAGTGATTATATATGAAAATTGGTTCCTGAAATAAAGTAGTCCCTCAGTTTAAATGCTGGCAGGTTTCAGGAGGTGTCTGATTTACAGAAGCATCTTGCCCCTGCCTGTTTTTGTTGCTGCATTCCCAACCCAGGAGCTTTCCTCCGGAAGAACTAATGGAACAGTGCTGAAAATAAGAGAGTTTAGGAGTTCTTTTGGTTTTGGTTTTGTTTACATCAGAGCACTGAATTTGGGAAATGAAACACGGTCATTTGAGGTTCAACAGGCTGCATCCCTATTGGTGAGTTAATTGTAGCTTAAAGTGTCAGAAGGCCATGATAGAGGAATAGAGAAACTGAAACAGCAATCAGCAAAATGTCTTCAAGCTGAGCTGCAAGAGTAGGGAAAGCCTCGAGCTCATTTCATTTCTGAACCCAGCCTTACACAACTAGTAGGTTGCGCCATGGGGTAGTATCCCATAATCAACCTGCACTGCAACATTCAGCCCTCAATTCAGTAGAGCACTTATTTCAGCTGAAACTGCACGGTTCCCCTCTCACCACACAGTGTCACCCTCATACCAGTTATGCCACAGCTGAACTTCACAGCAAAAGGAAAAAAAGAAAAAAAAGTCCTGCCCTGATGTGCAGGAGGAGGGAGCTTTGCTGTATGAGTGCTGCCGATGACTGACAAACCCAAGCACACAAACTCTGTGGAGTGGTGAAAACATTTCCCCTCCCATAAGCTTCTTCCAAAGAAAAACAACAAAGCGACAAATAGTTTAGAACCAAATTTTATTAAAGAAAAACCTGTAGTGCAGGTTCTCAGGACAAATGCATACCTTTGGATGCAGTGGAGTACACAGGTACGTATACAGTAGTCTGCCTGCTACATGTTTGGAAGCTGAAAGAGACTGTGATAAACTGTACTGCACAGTTCATCACCATCATTAAAAATTGCCAAAACCTTGGTTGTGGACCACTAACAGATACTTGGTTATGTGTGTGCACTACGTATTGCACAAGACTTTTGATTAAGCTATTATTTGTGCAATAGAATCACAGTTAAGTGTTACATTAAGCATATTCAAACATATATTTGATTTTTTTCTTCTCAAAAACAGCACATCACTACAAAACTGCCATTAAATGTTACATATTTACAATAATATACAAATAACACTTTTCCCCGTTTATGACAATGCACCAGTTATTCATCTCATTCTTCCCTCGAGTCCTGATACCGTATACAAAGAAACCTAGACATGGTTTCCCGAAACAAAAATAGGAAAAGGCATGTATGGATTTTGCAAATACTAAAATGTGCAAAGGCAGAAGGAGAGGACTACAGCATACTGAATACCACTAAGAGTGTTTGTTTGCATGGATTGCAAGGGAAATCTGGTCAGAAACACAGTGTTAAGCATTTAGAATCCTATGATTCCATGATTTTCCAACATTAAGGTTGGAAAAGACCTGTAAGATCATCTAGTCCAACCATCCATCTACCACCAATATTGCCTATTGTACCATGTCCCATTTGTTGAGCGTATTCTGAAAAAACGGGTGCAAGTAGTTAAGAAATGTAGTTGTAATTAGTTTGTGGGCATACAAAATACACTTATGCTAACCACCAGAAAAAAAATTCCAGGTGAAATCAGCTGTGTGCATATGGATACAGAGAGATGACAACTGCAGCTACATTTTAGATTCACCATGAATGAATACCTTTCTTCTGGAACACAGTTTATCTGACAAAGTCTGTGAATCTGCATGGCCATAAATTAGGGTAGAATTTGACCTCACAGTATGAAATGATGCTCCACATGAACAGCAAAATGAGGATCACTCTGCAAAACTTCACAAGTAGTGTGCCAAGTTTAGCTCTAATTTTATTGGCTTTTGTATCTTTGCCAAGAGTACATTGAAGATACTGAGTTTGGTTAAATCAGCCTTTGTTCCCCACTTCATTCCTATGGATAATAATATACAATAATACAATAATATATTATCATATATATATATATATATGATTGATTTGTCCAAATCGAGAAGGAAAGATTTTGGACCCACATGTTGGAACAGAGAGAGATGCAGTGTAGATATGACAGCATTCATCCTTTAATCTTAAAATGGAAAATTCTCCCATTCCAATTCTCCTTCTTTCTTAAATCTTTCTCCAATACCTAGTCCAGGACGAATTTATATCCCTAGCACAGATTCATGAGTGCAGAGTTATGATCATACAATCATCGAATTGTTTGAGTTGGAAGAGACCCCAAAGTTTCATCTAGTCCAACAGCTCTGCAATGAACAGGGACACCTACAGATTGCTCAGATGCCCAGAGCCCCATCCAGGCTGACCTTGAGTGTCCCCAGGGATGGGGCATCCATCACCCCTCTGCGCAGTCTCTGCCAGTGCCTCATAATACCAGGATACTTTAATTTGGGTGAGGAAGGGTAATACAGCTGATGTCTTCTAAAACCCCATTTGTGACTTTCTGGTGTGATATTTTTTAGAACAACTTTTTGCTCTTGCAAAGAAACACTTATACGGTAAATCAAAGTAAGCAAATAGAATTGTGAAAATAAGTGGTAAACAAAGCACAAAAGGTGGAAGCACCCCACAAGGTGATCAAGTTCAGCAGCTCTTCATAGCTGCTATTCCTTTGCAATTTTTTTTCTTTTTTCCCTCAATCACACCAAATAAGATAAAAATGAGTAAATCCCCTTTTGACATCACGCCAGCTGGCTGGCAGAACCACAATCAGAGAAAACTAACTCAGACGAGGCTGAGATGAAGAGGGGAGAATTCTTTCCTCCATATGATTAGGTTTTCACTTCAATGCCTCCTGCCCTGTGGCAAATGTATCTTGTGCCATGCAGCCATGAAGAAATAAATCATAACGTGCCAGTGACAAATAAGGAAGGAGCTGTACTCAAATGTCTGGTGTGTATAGGAAATGCAAGAACTCTCTGTACCTAAAACTAAAATTTCTGTTTACATGTTCAGTAAAGTCCAGTGTCTGGCATTTACCCTCAGGAGTACTCTGCCTACTCACCAGCTCCATTCATCCTCTCTAAATTTTATAAAATCACAGGTCATATAGGGATTCTAGCAGATCACATTTAAGCATTTTAAGTCCAATACACATCATTAATCCATAAAATAACTCTTCTCCCTTGCCTCCCAGCTCAGTGCCATGCTAAGGAGGAGCACCATTAGCAACTGGCCTGCATTCATCTCAGAGGTAAAGCTGCATTGGAGCTGCCTCTGAAGCACATATAGATGCACTCTGGTTGGTGGGAAGCAAACTCTTTTCCGTGTACTTCATACGTGATGGTGCTGTGTGTCTGATCTCTCTAAATTGGTAGTGCTGATAACTTGGCATTGTCATGGCCCTGGTGCTGCAGCAATTTAGACCTATGGTTTAAAAGCTCCGTATGCATATTGAAAATGCATGCTATTACAAACAGCTTAAGGAAAATATAAAATCAAACACTAATGGCAGAACCATACAAACTCTTAACTCTGAAACTCTGCCTTTCTCCCTGCATTTCTCTACCCTGTATAACCTTGTGCTCTTCTCCCTCCTGCACCTTTGTTGCATACCTTCCTCCTCTAACCTAGGTTCTACTCTACTAAAGGACCTCCGAGCTTTACAGTTAAGCTATCTCAATCATCTCCAAGCTTCTACAACAGGAAGAATCTGCCAAACCTATCCAGTGACTTTTAAATTTGCATTTTACTGGTCTTGAGAGAAAGCCATTTGCCTCTGCCTTTAGGAAAGGTTGCATTCAGACCTGTCTCAACAAAGTTCCCAAAAAAGACTGACCCCTGCTGCTCCTCCACATAGCAACAGATCCTCATTATTTCACCTATTGTCCAGATTTAGAAGACTGGTGCAAACATCGTATCTCATCCTCATAACCTGAAATGAGGCAGGAGGAGATATTTGAGAGATTCTGGGTACAGCTGTCTATCAGTTAGATACATTTCTTCCACTGAAGGCAGACAGTAAGGTCAATGTATACGAATGAGAGAGAAAAAAAAAATGCTAGTTACAGGTTCATCATTCCTTCAAGGAGGACAAAACCAATCCCAATCTCAGACAGAAATACCTGCTCTCTGAGCCAAAGAGCTGGAAGAAGGGCTTGAAAGGCAAAAGGATCCCTGAAAGATTTTGAGAATATGTGAGCCAAAACTAAATGTGAAAGTATTAAAGAGTTGAAAGTGAAAAAGAGACAGAGAGAAAGGAATGCAGAGAGCCAACATGCAGGGAAGAAAAAAAATAAAGAGAATAGAAATTCAGATAAATTTTTCTATATAGTGTCACCCAGTACTTATTGATAAGTTCCAATCATTAAATGATGCTGGTCATCTCTCCAAAAAGTTCAGCAACTCAAACAACAAATAAAGAGAGGAGTGCATTTACTAGCAAACAGAGACAGTAAATTGGGGATTTTCCTGTTTCTGATGACAATCTGTAACTGTTATCATTTGCCTGTCCTTCTGTGAACCTGGTACATGGCATTTAAAGTGCTCCTTTACTTTTATCACTTGTGAATTGCCTATGGGCAGGAGTGATGTTTGGGATGTTACACTTCTCCCACTATGTAGCTATGCCTGTTTGCAATCCATAACAAGTTGCCTGTATCAGAAACCACGTGGATACAAATCTGCTGTTCTTCTGTACGAGCAACTCTTTCACCACTTTAGAAAGATTTACTTCCTAAAGTGTTTTAACTTAATAAGCAAATGGTGCGAATGAATGCATATGTATATATTTAAAGAGAACAAGCCAATTTTGCCTTTTGATCTGCAAGATCAAAGTCAGTTTCAGTAAGAAATTAACAAAAGTAGCAAAATGCGGACAAAACTATCAACAAATAACATAGAATATTAGATATGCTCAGGAAGTTTTTTGGAATGCCTGAACTTATTGATGATCAATATATTCATCATACCATTAAAAATACAGGCAACCAAAGCATACAGTGCTGCACGTATTATTGCTGCCTAACAAACCTTTATGTCCACTGCATTGCAACAAACTGGCATAAAAATGCAAATTCTACAGAAACTCAGAAATCAAGTCTGGCTAATAAAGCTCATGTTTATGTAATGTTTTCCAAGTATTGCAAGAAATGATTTTGAACTGAATTACTTGTGTTAGGGAAAGAATATACTTTTCAGAAGGACTACTAAATATCTTTCCTAAAAAGAAATTTCACCTAAAAGGAGAGGCAAAAGAATGCAATTAAGAATATATTTGAAGAGAGATTATTAAAAATGGTAATATTTGAATATAAACCATAACAGCTCTTTGATAAGGATTTTGTTATGTCCAGCATACTCATAGCCTATCACTGCCTGCAGGGCTGTATCATTACACTTCTGAAGGCATGTTTATAAGCCTTTCAGTATTTCTTGTCCTAAATACTGTTTTCCAAAAGAACATCACTGTTAGTGGCACAAAAAGTATCTGGAAATAGTAATTATGACAAACCTAAAGTTTAAAAAAGAGAGAAAGACGAAAAGAATGTAAATATTCAGTTAAACATAGCTCCAGAATTCATATTTTAAGTAATTTGCTACTCCATTTAACAGGAGGAAAAATTCAAGGCCTAAAGACTTAAAGAAGTATGACCTTGCATATTACAAAAACTGAACCCAACTATCCAACTTGCTGTATGTACATCAATTCCAGGAAAGAAAGAAAGAAAGAAAAAAGAAGAAGAAGAAGAAAAAAGGGATTTCCAAAAGGAATATATTGTTTTGGCTTCAGACCATTCTGAAGTATTATTTGTGCAGATGACCAGTCTTCAGTCCCCTGATGGTATGTATCATCCTCTGCACTTTATGCAAAATATTTGAAAAGAAAATAGAAAAACTTATAAATGAGTCCATAGAATGGCTCCTGTTCAACTCTGAGATGGGTCTGTTGTTGGCATGGTGAAACCCTTCTGCACTCCTGTCTGCTATGGTAGCAAAATGTGGAAGAAAACTGCAGAGGTATGCCAGCCTGCAGGGCTGACTTGTAAAGGACTATTTAAAAACAAAGAATGCATAACTTGACATTTGTCAAAGACTGCAGGGCTTCAGCTCTTAATTGCTAAAGCTAACTGGGGGTCTGAGGTACTTCAAAACTTGTCACTTGATGATTGTACCTGAAAGTAAGTGAAAAACATTATACATGTAGCCATGAAAAGAATAAACACTTAAGCAGCATCAGAGGGCTAATCCTGAAAGCAAATAATGAAAACAAATAATGAATATGAAAATATAGACTTAATATTCTGAAAGCACTCTAAGCAGACTCTCTAACTACTTCTAGGCACTTAAATGCTATTCTAATGTGAGTTTTAGAAAGATTTTCACAGAGAAGTGTGATTAGGCTATATGCCACTCTCAGAAAGAAAAGTAGAAATATGCAATTGAGTCTAGAAGAGGGAAAGAAATGTAGGAAGGAACGTTAGGGACAATCTGGGATACCCAGTAAAGTTCTACATCTCAAAAGAATATATTTATAAAGGTAAATGGTTATAAATTTCTTTCTGATGGTAAGCCAGAATGAAGATGGAAAAAAACAGAGCAGTATCAATCAACATACAAAAAACAACTCTAAATGTAAATGATTTGGCAATGAAATAAAAAATTTTAGTCTGTTTTTCCCCCAAGAGCTTCATCAAAAAAAACTTACAGCACAGTTTCATAGGAAACAAAGGGAACATCTTCAACTGAAATTGTCATTAGTGTTACTGACTTACCAACATCATATTCGAATTTACATAACATTAAAAATTCAAAGCATATCAGAATCACTGGTTTGTCATCAAAAACTTACTGCAAACAAATGCATTTCATTTCTTACAAATGAAAAAACGCAAGTGTGTTTGTGTAAGGAGGATAGAAACCAATGCAGTTCCATTCTGCTAACCTCTATTAAAGAGGCAGCATAGAGTTATAGAGTATTCCCACTAACGGGATTTCTCAGTGACTTAAATACAGATAACCAACATAGTAATGTCACCTGAAATCTGCTTTGTACTTTGAACTGATAATGGCAAACCAGTGATATGCCTTTGTTTGTCCAGAGGACAATCATGTAACAAATTGCCGTATGAGAACAAACACTTCACTCTTCCCACTGGCCAAGGGAAGCAGAAAACTCATCAAGAATGATATAATTCAATGAAAATATCTTCACGGAGTTCAAAGAAATTGGATGCGAATTGGAGCTATAACAGCAGCTTGCCTCAGGCTCACACCGTCTATTTCTTCACAGTCACTTCCACCACCCTCTTTAAAGGGTATTAAAGCAGACATTAGCTTGTATTGCTTTTATTCTTAAGAAATTAATTTACACTAAGGATGGGTGTGTGTCACTAGATATCTTTGGGCATTTCTGAGCACATTATCTGGACAGATCACCCTACAGCCTTCTCAAACAACCAGTGTCAAAAGGAAAACCACCGCTAACAGCTATAAATCTTGATGGCTGTGGAAGCATGCTTCATATCAGCACTCAGTGGAGCATTCTGAAAAGTACTGGGTGTTTTTGAAATTGCAAATAGGTTCGATTTAAGAACACCACAAGTTCTAAATGATAGAATACCAGTTTTGTTGTTAGTGGTTTTAGTACAGCCCACTGTCAATATTGATAGAAAGCACTGTACCCATTAATATAAGACTTCTGACCATGTAACACTGCAGAAAAGGAAGTTTAAGATACTGGGATGCAAATTATCAAGATCACAGCCAATGCTGCAATGCTACTGCATAACAATATGGCCCAGTAACAGTTTTCAAATCAAATTACAGTATTTTTAACAGTTACGTACCTGTTTGGATTATGGACATTTTTACAGTTACGTATAATTGCGCTTGGTTTCAGTAGTCTTTAAATAACAGCAATCATTATAAGTAAAACAAAGAAGGAAGACTACTAATATTATGTACTCGTGCTGAAGGTCCTGAATAAATAGTAATCAATTTAGCCTCACAATACCCCTGTGAGGTTGGTAATTACCATCAGTTCCATTTTACAGGTGGGGAAACTGAGGTTACAGGTCAAATAATTTGCCCAGAGTCTGGGTACAGAATCCAGGTGTGTGAGACCCATCTTCCGTTTCTTAGCTAATCACCCTTCCTCACTAACAAACTTAACTGGAGTGTGTACACACACTGTGTGTATTCATGTGTGCACATGTGCCTGGTGTTTATGCAAAGAAAGAACTCTGTTTCTGTATATGCATGTAACCAGACTTATGTAAAGGAGATACACATATATATATATATATAAGCATTTTAAGGCGTATATACATATATATAAATCATGGACATAGTGCAAGAGATTCAAAACCTAATACTAGAGATAATTTTCATTTAAAGATAAACAGCAAATGGGAAAATAGGGATGGTATTTTCTCAGTTTCAAAATAATTCATTTTTAAAGTTATTCTTGCCAAAGAACTAAAGGCTTACTTTATTATCTGTTGGATATTGCTAATACAGTTATAACAATACTGACAACTCTTTAGAAAACAGTGCTTTTAAGACATGACAAACCAACCTCGCAGGAGTGCTGCATGAATCAAATTAATTAGCACTGAAAAACATTATTACAGACACTATATTGTGCTAAGTGTTAATTAGAGTACCGAGCGCTTAAATATTCTACTCTTTTCCAAAAGACTGCTGTTATCAGAGACAAAAATCACCCTGTTTTCAATGTATGAAAGTAGCTGCTAAAGAACAGATCAGATGTGTGGCCCCGTTCCAACAATGTCCTTACTAATCAGACAAAAGTGGGAGAGCAATTTCAGTGCTTGGATCTCCATCTCATTCCTTGACCAGGAGACTAGTCCCCTACTCACTTGCTCCATGCCCACTTCAGATTCATTTCACAGGAACAAGCAAGCTGTTTGCAATGCTATTTTACTGTCTGTTCCGACTCATTTTCACTAGAGAACACATAAAAAGCTAGAGAGAAGGGGAAGCCTCTGGTGCGACCAAGTTTCCAATGCACAGCACATTCTATATCACACTTCTCTTTGAGAAATGCAGACTCAGTTCCACGTATCATCTTGGATTTATGCACACACTTGTTGAACACAACAGTTAGCTAGAGGACGGCTTCTCTCTGGGTCAGTTTGCACTCCACCACTATGTAGGCAGAAATTTTGGAAAGAAGTTTGAATTTATTTTCCTGAGGACTCTGCAGTATTTTTCAGAATCTTTAATTTTTTCATCCAGGTCATACATGAAGTTTCTAAACAAGATTTTCTTGTGCTTTACACATACATCCTGTGGGGTTTCTGAGAGCCCACACTACTGCACTGAATTATGACAACCCACTCTGCTGCATTTGACAACCATATCCTTTAGGATATCCACAGCTATGCAGAAGAATGACTCCAATGCACGGGCTAATTTTAAGACAGTTCTTTTGTGTCTTGCCAGCATTCATTATTTACTGCTTGTTTACTCAGGCAGATACAGTTAGCTACCTGTAATCCCCTGCACACAAGGTGGTGTGTGAGCTTGTCACTAGCATCGGCATGACATTCAGTGAGTAAAGAGCTATTTATCCTCTACTGAAGGCAAAAAGTGAAGAGATTATGTAGGTTTCCAAGAGAAGAGCCCTACTTAACCCCCTGCCCAACCTGCAGAAGTTGGGACCACTGCTGTGGTGGGGCCCGACTGACACCCTGTGGTGAGAGAAAGGAAGCACGGACCTGATACCACGGATACAGGCCCTCCTCGTGCCCTCTGGTTTCTCAGACCAACACAAATGGAGAAGTCTGGGTATGAGTTTGCCCATCCCTGCCTCCAAAGTTGAAATTCCAAGGGAAGATGTGGGTAGGAAAGGGACTGCGCTGTTCAAACTGGAGGAGGGCTCTCACCTTCCCAGCATCTCTGCCCTAACAGAAAGTCTTAATAAAATAATCCTACAAAGAAAGAGACCACGAAGACGTATTTACACTCTAAGGAAATTTAAAAAGAGACAGGCCATCAGCACGGGTTGTTACATGATAACTGCTCTGGCAGCTGTCATTATCCTAGAGGTGCTCACTCAGAAGACAAGAGGAGAGCAACTGAAATGACCGTCCGTAAGTGAAGGCACCTGGTATGGGAAAAGCTTCACGCTGGTGTGTTTATCTCATACATGGGTGAGATTGGGGGAGGTACTGGTGCTGAAGGTTTGTCAGGACTTGATACACTTAAAGGAGTGTTATCCTACAATTATCAGATAACCTATTTAGCACTTTACTTTGTTTAATCCACAGAAGGGCCTGGGCCTAAATTTCTTCGATTGTCTCACATGTATTTAAGTTAAAAGCTTGTACTTACTAGGAGCACATCCAGCTCCTTGCTCAGTCCTCTCCCAGTATAGAACCAATGCTGTTACGGCCCTCTGAAACCATGTCATGGAGACCAACCAGCACCTGTTCTGGTCCAGTCATGGTTTAGAAATCACCTTTTCAAGCTGAAGAGTCCCATCCTTCTGCTGAATACCTCAATTACAATTATAATTAAAAAGTTACAGTCAATTCTTCTAAAAATAAACAAAGAGAACTAGAGCTTATACAGGAAAGAAAAAAGGTGGCATTGAATGTGCCCAGGGCTACACATTTGCTACTGTAGTTTGAATAACACATTCTCAGGCCATTAGTGAACACAAGATGTGCATCCTTCTCCACCAGTATCTGACGATGGACGTTTTTTTCCACGGGACTGTTAGGGAACCTTCTCTCCACCAGCATTTACAGCCATATTTGTAATTTTGTGACATCACCAGGGAAAAATAAAACAATACAGAGAAGAGTCTTTCGGTTTTTGCATTCAGCTGTAAATATCAGCTAACCAGGTAACTGTGCATCTCTCTGGAGTTGATGCTCAAAACCACGCCTGAGTGATTGCCTATGAAAATAGAGGGAAGAAAAAAAAAAGACATTAGTGTATTTCAGGTACTTCACAAAAATCCCCTTTTTATTGCAGGGACAAGTCAATCACATACACAGAGAATCTTTATCAAACAACAGATCAGGTGAAGGTTTGTGCAACAGCTCCATGTACCCTACAAGATACTTTCACCTAAAGCTTTTGCTCATGGTGGTGAATTTGTGGTGAATTCCTAGGGTTTCTATCCCAGTGACAGCATAAGTTGGTTCCCTTTGCAGCTTAAAAAGGTGTAGTTGTCTCGAGGGGTGCAGGTGAGGGAGGAGAATGGCACCTGAGGCATCCATTCAACATGCCACTGACCTGGGACTGGACACTGACCGGCATCAGCAATAGGGGAACTCTGTAGCTGTTCAAGTTGCCACTTCTCCCAGAAGGAGTCACTGCAAGGTAATGGTGTTGAGGAGTCCCAAGGTGGGGGTTGCGATAAAGTAGGCAACATAAAATATATAGAAAACAAAAAAAGTGGATGGGTGAGTCTGGAAATATTGTACTGCAGAAAGTCAAAAGTTACGAGAAGAGAGAACAACAGAAAGCTAGGCCTGCAAAACCCTGCTGTGCATGGAGCGGAGGTTGTTACAGACCTCTCCCAACAGGGAGGGAGAAAGATCACCAGAATTAGAAGGGATCTCCACAGCATAGGAACCTTCTGCAAATAATGTTGTAAAACAGAATTTTATATAAAGCACAGATTGCAACGTTTCGTACTCTACCCAGATAACATAGAACAGGAATATTTTCTTGGCAATAGTAAGTGATACAGGACCTAGTAGAACGTGTTATAAGTAACAAAATGGTACAGCGAGCTGAAAGACAGTTTTCTGTCTTAAGTACAGTCTTGTGTCTAAAAGCTGAAGCTGTACAGTAGCTGATGAATATAGATGATTAGGATCCACAGAAACGAACCTTTTATGCTCTGCTGGAAAAGCTTTTGGTGTTGACAACCTGGCAGAAGCACAAATCACCTACCTCAAGAGCTGCATTTGCTAACTGTCTTAAGTTTCACCTCAAAACACTGTGATCTTGCATCCTTTAACCTTAACAATACTCTGCCCGGATACATGATATTTTTTTCTCTATGTAAGGAGTGTAGGATCAGGCTTACGTAGCCAGCAGAAGCAAGTAGAGATTATTTCCAAATGTGTCACAAATGAGGGTAGATTTTCTTTATTCCAGCATTACTAGCTCCCTTCTATAAATAGGCCAAAAGGGATTTTCTACCATTTAAAGTTATATTTTTTCACATTATTGGAAGTGTTTGAATGTTCCACTTTAACAGAAATGTCTGCACGGACTTCATAAGCATTCAGCCTTCTCTAAAGATTCTGGAGATAGGTTGATCAAACAATTTTAACAGAGACTTTGTTTTCCAAGGTTGTTCTTGGAACTAATTTCAATAGAGTCAAGAGTGCAAAAAAGGTCTTACAAAATGTGAATGAAAACAGTGATACTCATACACACTATTTGTCAGAGAATATAGAGAAATATACAAAGACAACAAAGCAGGAGGGTAGACGCTTCCATTGTACTCTAAAATAATATCTCCAAGAACCTTGACGTAGCATGAGGTTCAGCAAATGAAAAAGAAGATATATACAACAAAAAGTAAAGGTGAAATCCACATCAAAGAAATCTCTCTTCTCCCATGATTCTCTTACCTCAGGGTACCTCTGGCCCACCTAATATAGATGCCCTTCTGTGGGTTCATGAAAACATTACAGTTGCCAGTTACACCATGAAAGGATTGTCACAAATACCAGAGGCTTTGGGTTATCTGATTTATTTTCGTAAGACTTGTACGAATGGAACTGGAGAGCTTTTTCCACTGTCCTACACTTTTCAAACTACGACCTGAACACACTCTGAACGCAATGGTACATTTTACAGGAAATGAACTTAACACATCAGTACTCTACGCTACATTAAAAATAATCACAGGGAGCCAGGATGTACACTTCTACCTGACAATGAAATCATTTGCTCAGAGTTTCACAGAAAGTTTGTCTTAAAGGTTCTTTATGGCTACCCCATGAATACTAGTAAATTAACAGCTAAAATAGGAAGGCTCATAATATTTTTAATAGAGGAATAAATTTAATGTTTTTAATAATGAAAATTTTAAATGCCACTGGAATATAATGGCAAATATAGCAATGGATAAATATAGCAATCTGAAATAATGGAAACATTGACTCTACAAATTCTACTGACATACATTTGATTTTCTACTATTTCAGAGGATTCTTGAGCTAATTCAAATGCTATCAATTATATCCTGTTTTATGAAATATATTTTCTCCCTAAAATTGCCTGAGAAAGTCTCCTGACATTAAACTCTACTGCCTCTGTACTTGTGCTTCTGTATAGCATGCTTACTCATACATTAATCTGTATTACAAGCAAGCAAAATGAAGATAATTGAGATAATACTTAGTTAGTGGTGTGCTACTTTTTCCCAAATCTGAACAGAAAATGATTATGAGAAAAAAAAACAAAAAAAACAAAAAAACACAAAGCTAAAATGAAAATGAACATCAAGTAAAAATGAGTTACTTACAAAAATATATGAACTAAAAATGAAGTTACCTCTTGCGTTACCTAGCGTTTGAGAGTCCAGATCATCATCAATAAACTCCTCACCCTGGATGATGTTCTGGGTGTCCTCACTATGATTAACAGGGCTTGTCATCTCTTGCTCTTTTTCATTGTGCATCTGGGCATAGACATTCCTGCCTGGTAGTTTCCTAAATAGGACAAGGAGAAAAAGTCCTGTGATGGAAGTCCTTCATGCCACACACATTTTGACAACAGAGAAGACCTGCAGCAGCAAGAAGTTGTACTAGAATCACACAACAGGACCAGTCACACTCTTCCTTAATTTTATGTTCCCAAGTTAAAGTTATCAACTAATTATTCTCAGCCACAGTTTTATTTAACTGCCTCACAAGGATGCTCAGGGCAGTGTAAGACTTAAGCATCAATTCTTCTTACTAAGACTGACAGGAAAAAAAAAAAACAGAAACAACTAAAAACACAGAAAGACTATTTTTAGAAAGTAAAGCAGTAAAAAGACCCAACGGGCATTTATTCCTGGTTTCAGACAGGTTTACAAACATTAAAGCTGAGTCACAATAAGTCAGGCCCACCTCCTCAGACAAGGTGAGCTAGCACTGGAGGTTAGTGTTCAATAACACTCCCATACTGTACTAGGGTTGAGGGGAAAGAAGCAGGAGAAATCCAGCAAATAGTGAATGAAAGGGAGCAGAGGGTGACACACCAGAGTCCAGGAACAAGGGGTACGGAGTAAGAAGGTAAACCAGCATATGAATGGGAAAGAAAGAAGACGTTGCCTCCTTGCAGGGGAATCTGGGTAGAGATAAGCAGGCAGCATTGAAGCAGTACTGGGAAACGATGGATTAGACCAAGCTTTCTATGGAAGACAGTGTTTAATTCCTCCACTTTGAACTGTGTCTAGAAAAACAGAAAGTATGCTACAAAATGGCTCTATCAGTTTCAATGGATGATTAGCACCATAGCTGAACCTGGAAAGCTTTAAAGAATAAAGAGTTCTTAACTAGATTAACTTATGTGAGAACTGTAAAATCAAAAAGGAAGAGATCAGAAGCTTCTAATTTTTGCAACAGAATTTATCGTTTAAACATTCCTAGTCAGCCATGGCCTTTGTTATAGCTTTGCTATCTGAAATCAGCTTGGGCACATGAGGGCATCCTTTGCTGTTCATCAAGAAGATACTTCTGATTAGGGAGATGCAGGCTGTGAGCTCTGTTTCCATGTAGCAAGCAGCAGTCTGACAGCTCAATCATTGTGACAGCAGATCATGGCTAAGTCCACTCTCAAACAGGAATCATTACAATGGGCAGACAATAACAAAAAAATGGAATATGAGGTTGAGCTGCTGAGGTTAAGCTGAAGTTTCTGCTGTGCTCTTTCAGCTACAGTGCAAAGACAGAGAGATTGACAGTAATTCTTGGGTCTCTCTCTAAAAATGACCACCTTCTCCTTCATATTTTGGCAGCAGTACAATAGCAGGAAAAATAAATGTGTTTCAGTGCTTTGGCTTTCGAGTTTAAATGTTATTTCAGAAGAAAGGTTCTATTTCAAGTGGCACCATTTTAATTTGAGTTAAAAGTTTCTGCAGCATCCTGATTTGATAATAAACTTTCAATACATCACAAATAATTACAGTAAACAGAAATTGCTGAACTGAAACATGAATGGAAGGGATTTTCTCCCTTTGACTAACCAAGAGATGAACTGCATCTTCTCTATCTGTACCCATGTATGTACACATACCTACTATATAGCCATATGCATACACACACACATATATACATATTTATATATACATATACACATACACACATATACATATGTACACATACATACACACACACACAGTTTGCTCCCATTTATTTTCATGGAAACTGCAACAGCTATAAAGAACACAATAACCCTATTTAATAGAGCGAATTCTTAGCTACCAAATACTCTTTTTCAACACAGCTATGAACAAGATGAACAAGGAAGAGTCTGCATCCTTGTGCTTGTAACAATTTGCACGAGCACAGATGACTCACTGCTCCTGTCACCACTGCTGAAATGCTTTACCCACTGCCTCACTGTACTCAAATCCACTGTTTGGTCTCTATAAGCATTCAGTAAGCATCAATGAATGTCCACGAGTGCCATTTTTTCTTCATGGAGGAATTCAGTGGCACACCTTTCTTTCATTCACACTTCCACATCAGATGTCATTTTGTCAGACTTCCTCTGCTGCCATCTGCCACACGGCAACAAATGTAATGGAATACTGGCAGGAAGGTTCAACGTCTACTGCCATACCACCAACATTCACCTCTAATCCTGTCGGCCAACATTAAAAAAATTACTCTCAGAGCAGCCTTCATATATATAAATCAAATATTTTATTGCTTTATTTATAAGCAACACAAAGAAAGAAATCTAATTGGTTTTACTCTTCTGTACCTCAGTGAGTACGGAATAAAATAAAGCACAGGTACAACCAAATGCAAATGACAGGGATGGATAGAATATTTGATATCACAGTGTTAATCTGGTATTTGAGCAAATCTGAGGGCTTCTCCAACACTAACAAAGCCAATTCCTGCATCACTCTCTTCCCATTAATTGGGTTAAAAAAGCCATTGTAAAAGAAAGGAGGACACACCTCATTACAAAACCAAATACATTAGGTAATTCACTGTGATTTTTTTTTTTCTCTAGGGCCAGTAACTTCAGACAGTTTATTATATGTCTGCTAATGAAACTAGTCATGTGGAAAACAATATTCAGCTCAATCAGACCTGCATCCAATCTGTCAAATTGCTCTCCTTTCAGTCCACCACCAAATTCCTGTGGGAAACAAAACTCAAAAGAATGTCTTTGCTGCACATCTGCAGAAGTAGACATATGTTTCCACAAGAACTGGGGGATTTTCTCAAAGCTGTATTTCTGACAAACTTCAGACGCATCAATGGCATTATCAAGATATTTTTGACATAATAAAAATTTTATCTACCTCAAACCCATATGTCACACCAGACCTTTACAGCAAGGACAGCTGCTAATCTGACTGTTATCTGCCTGGATTTTCTAAGGCTGTAGTATGTGCCTGAAACCAGGTCAACAGGGTGCATCCTTTGGTATAAATCCTGAAGCCTCAAGTTGTGTATGTGTTAAAATTTACTAGCCTTAACACATCATCCCAATCACCATCACCCCAATACACACTATTAAATGCGCATGAATGAAGAAACTTCACAAGTTCACATGTAAACATTAAACTCATCATTGTTAAGAGCACTTCTTTATGGGTTATGAATAAAAGGAGAAAAGGCATAAGCTGATATTTCTCACTCACCTAAACCTATAAGCCCAGTGCTGCTCAGTGTAGATCCTTCATGGAAGGTATAAAGTTCAGATACTCAGTGTAGTATCTTAGATTCTAACAAGGAATATGGATGGGAGGAGGAACTTTACAGGTCTTGTGTAGGCATACATAGGCATTTGACCTTTATTCACGATAGAGATCTCTACATGTTTCATATTGGTTAAAGTTTTACAAGGAGAAAGTTCCACCAGACTCAAGAAAATGATAGTACAAGTCTCTTTAACGGGCATTTTATCACGTGCCAGATGTTCTGTTTACTTGGGACAACCACACTGTGGGATGAAAACAGGATGGGGATGCCGAATCTTTGCAAAAGATAGGTCTGCTTCTGGCAATTTTCCAGTTGCTCCACATTGATCTAACTTGCAGGAAGGAAGCTGCTACCTCTGATTATACAGAAAAAAAGATGTGTGTACCCTGATGTGCTTTGCTCTTCTTAAGGAAATAACTTGTGTTCAGTCCAATGTAACTGAAGTAGGCAGAGCTGAAATGCTTGGGTCTACATAAAAGATTACTGTGAAAACATGACAAGACATGAAATGTGACCCAAGAGATTACTATCAGCAATAAGAAAATTGAAAGCACATTCGTAAGAACAGAGAGTAAAATTATGCAATAGTTTATTTGGGGGGTTACCCCTCAGCTGTAAAATGCATGTGCTTTGCCTTCATCGCTGGAGACAATTATCTCTGCTGCACAGGGCTCCACGGTTTACATTTTTAGCTCCTTTTGTTTTCTCTGTAGCATTTTATTTCAATCATGAGGAAGAAGAAATATTCATGCCTGCTTTGAGGACCACAAAAATATGAATGGGTAACTTAATTCTCTACAAAACTAATGAATATCCCAGCACATGGGTTTGACTGACCCCTTCAGGTCACACAACTTTTAGAAGATATTTGAGAAAGCAATTGGCTTACTGCATTCACAGATTCTAACCAGTTCATATCAGAAACTGCTTGCACTTAAAACTGTTAAGCAGTATGAAACAGCAGGAGGGGGATGAGATATTGATTCCTACTCATTTAAACTCCCTAGTTTATTTGCCTTTCAATTCCCACCTTGTGGAACAAATACATGGCTTCACTCATTTTCCAGAGGCTTGATTAAGTTTCTGTTTAGTTTAAGAAACAGGAACATATTCACTTGGCAAAATACATAGAACAATGCCTCATGCTTCTGAAATTTAAATAAAACTAATAACAATAATAATAAATTAAATAGAATATTTTATTGTGGTGCAGGCTTTACTATGTTTGGATTAATGTTCAGAGGAATGCCTTCTTTGTGCTTTAAGGCACTCCTGACTTACTCGCCTCTTTCATTTTGGAAATCTTTTATACATGCTATTACTTTGATTTCTGAGGAAGTTTTTATGAAATATTACAGACCATTAAATTAGTGCCTTTATATATATATATATATGTATGTATATAAAACTAAGTGGCATGGACTGGGACTAAACTTGCTCTCATGGAACATAAAAACAGTATAAGCAAGGTGGGGGTATTCTTCAGAGGCTGAAAATGAGATAGTTAGTCAATGAGGCAGAAAGTTAACAGTTCTGCTCCTCGTTGTAGAAATGACCCAAGAGGAGGTTCATTTACCAAAAGTGGTGCTAGACAGTCCCAGGAATAAAAAAGAATTACACATAAAATGATATAAATTTAATTGAAGTAGACTCACAGAGATTTATGAAACACAGCATTCAGTTTTAGGGTACAGGCAGTAGTTTGCACACAAATTAAAAGATGAATACTATCACACACATTTAGGGAATAGAATTTTTTACTGTTAACCAAGTAAAATTCCTAAGCAGAAAAACCATCTATCTGCTCGGGATTGATTAATCCAATGTACTGTTGTTATGCAGAAGTAAAAAATAATAAAAGAATGATTTCACAACTTCCACTAGTAACATAATGATTAAATGGCAGCTTTTATGTGGCTAAAATACAATTTTCCTTTCCTCCGCGTTGCTTAGTTCAGACAGTGCTATCTGCCTTCTCTATGTCATTGCCCAGGGCCCCCCAGAGAGGAAGAAAAGAAGGAAAAAATCCTTTCTGGATGACGACATGAAACCCATAGAAAATATAAACATTGTTTTGAAGGGAATAGATGATATGTTCTTTTACTGAACCAAATTTAGCAAAGATGGGATGGTATAGAAAACAATATATGCAGGTCTCTGATCTGTTTAAAAAAAACCTGAACTGATTTCTCTAAAATATTTTCCAGCTGTTTCATACTGTTCTGGTCAGAAGAAGCAGCTGTAATGCACTTTACCTGGATAGTTGAAGCATACTACTGAGTGTTGTAACATATTGTTTGCTTGAGGCATCAGACCAGTGATTTCCATACTCAGAAAGGAAGAGCAAAGCAAAGAAAAATTATTCTTGACTTATCCAATATTCATGCTTGCTGCCATGTGTCACAGCCATAGCAAGTTTTAGCATCTTACTGCCATATACTGAAAATTTCCCCTCAGAATGTCTAAAACAAACTTTGTTCACTAGCAGGATCAGACTGGAATCATAGAATATCCCAATTTGGAAGGGACCCGTAAGGATCATAGAGTCCACGTCCAAGAGTCAGTTTTTAGAAAATATCAACATTAAAAATTAAAAATTTATTTTTCATGTACTGGGCAAATTTTTTCAAGTACCAAATTTAACGTTGAATAAAGAAAAATCCTTTGGGCTGGCAAAGAAAGATAGTAATACGAGTCATGTTTGTGCAGCCTTTTCTGGGCAGCCTGGATTTCCTATTCCCAAGGTAAACTGCAAGACCCAAACAGTGTAATGATAAAATTAAGATTCATAAACCTTTCTCTGATTCTGGAGGAAGAAAAGGAATTTTAGCACTTTTTTGAAACGACGATCAGGCTATCAGTTACATAACTGAAAGGAAAGGGCCACCAAATCTGTTACATTTCTGCCTCAATTTTGTGAATCATACATAAAAATTATGGACAGTATTAACACTTCAACGCATTATATATTTTTGTAATTCCTATGTGGAAATAATTAGTATTTATATTTTCACGTGTTGTCTGAGGGCTCAGAAAGTGTTATTCCACTGAAATTATCTCATAAACTTGAACGATTTTTGTTAAATATAGCCTTCTTTCAGCAAATTAATTCTTAATATATAGGCATTGACAAGCCTTCATGCATTGCAGGTTGGCTTATAAGTAATAAAAGACATTTCAGTTTCATAACCTCAGTCCCATGGGCCAGTTTGTAAACTTACACATTCGGTTCCAACATTAAAGGGATTGCACTTGTAAGTAAATACTCCATAGGGATCTAGCAATTTAATTTCAGTCTTTATAAACACAGGAAATATTTTTTTAAGGGATTAGACATTTGTGGGAGAGGAGTTCATGGGGAACAGATGGGGAAAAAGTGACTTTTCCAACTGAACACATAGGCTCTCAATATTGTTTGAAAACCAAATTGTATATAAAAAAAAAGATGCAACTAGAAAAAAGTAATCTTGAAAAAGCTTAGGAGAAATGATTAAAAATAATTGTGCCAAATATCTCAGGAAGAGATACGATACAGACCAAAACCAAATATTCATCAATGGCAGGAGCTACTTTCAAGCTACAGAGAAACATTTGAATATGTATCATATTTCTCCTCACTTGCACCCCAAATTTCAACCCCATGAAATTTAAATGCAAATGATTTTCACAAATTATATATGGAAGTGTGTGAGACATGAAGGCTCAGAATCTGCAAATAGTACTGTAGTTTCCTCCTTAATAAAAGCTCTATTTATAAAGAAATGGCTCACTGAGCATTTTAAAAAGGACTCAGGGAAAACACTTCTTTTTTCTTCCTTTCTTGCATATTTTATACTTCTTTTGCCATGCAGTAATTGCGCCTGTTATTTAATTGCTCTCATTTAAGAGCTAATAAAAGATATAAGTCATACTGCTTTCAAAACACATCACAAGCAAGTTTTATGATCCCATACTACAAGCAACAAATCCTGCATGTATTGCTACTGAAATAATATAATTACATCACATCAACCATTTTTATGCTTTTTCTTCCCGCAGGCACGTAAAATAGGGAAATGGATTTTTATTTAGTTACAAACAGTCTGATACTGCATTATGTGCTTTGTCCTTTAGAGCAATCAGTCACCATGGGCTCTAAGCAACTAGGATTCTGCAGTAAGAAAATGAAGAGATGCTTGGCAAGGTTTTTCTCTGTTCATTTAAAAATTCTCACCTATATAGACTCCTAGATGCTATTTACTCTTACTGTTATCACAAACTCAGTGCCACATCCACTTCTATAAGGTTACGTTTATTACAAATAGAAATGCATCTTGAAACAATACAACAAATCAATAGAAGGCCTTGCTAAATAAAGATTTTATAATAATGGATGCTTGTTTCCAGTATTATCAAACCCAATAGCTACTCAATGCACCAAAGATATAAAAATACAAAGAAGATAGCCAACGATAACACAAATTCATGAAAAAAGAACAAAATCCTTTAAATCACACATCATCCAAGTAGCTATCATTAAAACCAATTGAGGACTAAAGGTCTACCAGACTGTCAAACACGGGCAAGGTAACTACTGTCACATTTGAGGAAATGTCTCACATAAAGCAACTTCAAAAATTATTTCTACCCTCAGCACACCCCAGTGTCAAATTAATGCTAACCTATTTCCATCACTTTATCTGTGTGGCATTGTCCCAACATTCAAAATGTAACATGTGCAAAGAGAAACTCCTCAGGGTTGTACCTTTTGACAAAACTGCACTGCAGATGTACTTATTGTCCTGATAACTTTAGTTTATTTGTAGCTGCTAAGAGTAATGAGGTAGGAATTAGTCAGGAATAGCATCATCTTTTTTGACAATATTATTTAAACAAGCTGAACAAACTCTCCATAGTTCCCATATTGCTGCTATTTATCTTGGAACACAGCAAGCAAAACCAAACACCAGTGCAGCATCTTCATTTCTAGGTTCAGAAAAAATGTGACTTTCAAAGCAGTGGACTTCAACCTCCCTTCCAAACAACAAACTCTGCTTAGCTGATCTTTGGGTAAGTCCAGATCTCAAAATATGAATGTCATTGATTAAGTTTACTTGCCTTTTGAACTTGTAGAGGATGAAAGCCCCAACTGCGACTAGACAGATAACAAAGAGAACCACAATAGCCCAGTAGCCACTGCCTCCTCCAATTCTTTGAGAGTCTGAAATAAAACATGGAACAATTGCTTAGCATGTCCTCTTTTAGGTCATCCAGATTTTGGGAGATTCTAAAGATATCAAAGGAAACGATGACATATCCTACATAAATACAACGCAAAAGCAAGGATTTATTAATTTTGCAGACGGAGAAACTAGGGCTACGAACAGCAGTTGAGCTCATCAAGGTCATACAATGGTAAAGGCTAGAATGAATGTGGGATTCTTCCAGTTCCAGCTTTTTGAGCTGGCAAATGGATATTAATCCCTTAAGTAAGTGGTTTCCAGTATTGACCAGACAAGGTACCACAGTGAAACTGTAACACGATTCTGCATTAAAGAGACTAGATAAAAAAACTTTAATCTTCTACTAAGAGTTGATAGATAAAGTATCACATCAGTATTAGCATAAATAGATTGGGTCAGTTAAGCTTTTTTCCCACAACACATTCAAGTAAGAGACAAGAATATATTAATAAAATGATACACAAAGACTATGGGACGTTTTAATATGTGGCTGAAGTCAATTTTGAATTTTCTAGTTAAAACATCATTTTAACATAACTCTATTCAAAATTCTCACTCCCTTCAACCAGTTTCAACCTAAAGTGTAAATTCAGAGTTGGAGGAAATAAATGCCAAAAAAACCTGTTTCAAGTGTTTCAAGCAGAGACAAAGTAGATCTTTCAGAACAGCATTAGCCAAGCAGTTCAGCGCTTTATGGGGACCCTACAGGAAGATTCAGATCTGTGGATCCACGTGTGTGACACAGTTTAGCACAATGCTGTGATACCATGCTACATCACAGATGTGTAGAGTTATATTATCAGAGGACTTAAGAAGCTCTGCTTTCTTGGAAGCTAGCACAGATGGTTACTGAATGGTTTTTTTGGAAGCCTGATTAGCTCTTCCCTGGCCATACAGAAAACAGCAAGAAGTCTGTGATATAAATAATGCCATATGACAAAATGAAATTACAGAATAAATATTTATTTGGTGGCGACTGTTAAAAAGTATCAACTAAGAATACACACAGAAACACTATATGTGTGTATATATACATAATATATATGTGTACATATGTGTGTCTATCTATACATAATAAGCCCCAAGTAAATACATGCATTTGTACGTATACATATACTGATATGTAGACTTCCTCCTTAACCCATCTAATAAGCACCCAAAGTTTTATTTATATATTTACCTGAATCAGAGTCTGCTAATGTCACTAAGACCCAGTATCCTCCCCGCAGAAAGAAACTGATGTTGTGTGCATTCAAGGCCTGCTTTATAGCCGCTATTCTCTGAAAACACAAAAGAGAGAATGTCTCACTCTTCTTTCACTCATTCTACTTTGAGAGACTCAATGCTCGGAAAACCACTGGTTTATTGTATGGAGAGAAAGTTAGAAAGCACTTGTCACCGAAGAGCTGAAATCTTAAGAAATTCCATAGTAAAAAAACATGCAAAACTTCACAAGCTGCAAATGCTGAAAAAGTCAAATCTTTAATAGCCCAGTCTGTCTTTCTGCTTAGCAAACCCTTTAAGTTTACGCAGTATGTGAACAGACAGCATATTTGCACACACTGTTGGGTCTACCTCAGTCATAACTCAAACAATGCATAATCCATATTAAAAACTCTATCAATTTTTCTAACCCCATCAAAAGACAACCTGCAATGTCACTTTAGATTTCCTGCTATGAAAAGCAACTGCTATTTCATAATGAACTGCATGCCGTAATTCAAGTCATCTCTTTTGCTATAATGGGATGGATTCCATTTATGTCTAATTTTTAACAACACTCTGCAGAAATATATACATCCATTCATGTGGAAAAAATCAGGATTTCTTCTATTTTTCTCCAATAGGCAGAGCATACTAAAATATGGTTGCTCATATTTTTATGGAGCAGAACCATTAAATATACCATCGTATTCTAGCTCCAGATGACAAACTGGCTGAATTTGCCATTTTACTTCCTTGTGTCTTCAACATGGGTAATTTTCTAAAAGATCAAAGCTAGTTTTACAGTCTATGCCTTATAATTTAAGATACAATTTCCCACAGTATGACGAATTAGAAATATGCTTTATATCTATGAAACCTTCACAAGAAGCTCTTTTTATCATTTTACCAATTATGGTGCTCATCTTTGAGAAGCCTTTGCAGTGTAACAGATAGAAAATAGAAATCTCTGCCATCTCTCTCATGCTATGGAGAGACTTCACAAAGGTTTAGATTCAAATATTCACCCTCATATTGAGGAACATTTAACTTCTGAAACCATTCCACTGACTTTATTAGATATTTCGCAGAGGAATGACTCAGTCTAATGGTGATGTGAACATGGCCCCAGTTATTTTACAAGAAAATTATTCCAGATAACTCTTAAGTATTTATCTTTTTGCCTAGTGAGTGAAAAGAGAATGAGTATGAGAATAATATTGGTTAGAAGCCTTTGAAGTGATGTTGGCACCACTGAAATAGAGTTACTTAATCTTGGTCAAGACTCATTCACACATTCATGTCATACAAGGCAAGAGGGAGCACTGCTTTAGCCTAATCAAACTTTCAATCAGTAAACTCAGTTACTGAGTCTTGTAGCTTAATTTTGAAAACACAGTAATTTCCTGGCAGGTATTCAAGACACCCAACTTTTGCTCTGGTTTTTGCTCAAGCAATTAGATCTTGTTCATTATTTCTCACCTTACACCTGGGTTTCCACCTAGGTCTATAGGAAACACGCAGGTTTGAACCCTATGTGAATAGTGCATATAAACACAAGTTTTCCCAAATAATTTGCAATATATGATTGCTCTTCCTTATGCTACAAAGTAACTCATGGGGTATTTCACACAGAAACAATGAAAAATGGAGACAGCATTGACTATAATTAATTATATTCTTCACATTGAAGCACAACTCTAATATAACAGCTCAGATGTAAAGTGAACTAATATGCATAACATTTTGCACAGAAATGTTTGCGGAACCCAAGAATCAATCATCATCAGTTCATTTAAATTATTAAAAATATCTATTCCAAATATGCTTAGAATAAAGATAAATAATTTCGTTTAGAAGCTGCGCCTCGCCTCTTAAAGAAGTAGAAAGATGCAAGCAATTTTGAAGTGCTAATACTCACCTGGACAAAAGCCAGAGAAATAGCTCACTACAAAAGAAACAACCTATTAAAATTAACTGTTTCCTGCAGTATAACCAGGATTTCAGACTCCTAGGGATTTCCATTATGATTACAGAGGGAGAGAAGTAACTAAGATTTAGGATACATTCTGTGCATTCACACTGTTTTCCATCTACTTCACACTACTGTTTCTGTAAGAAACCTCTTCAGGCACTTGGACAACATCAATACTTTCATTTGGACCTTCACAATTGTACCACAGCAATAATATAAACAATCTATTGATACTGTGTTAGTATGAGAGCTTTGTCTTTTCTACTTCAGCAAACCTTTTGAATACTGTGATCTTGTCTAATAGAGTGGCAAAATGCCCTTCAAAATTAAAAATATCTTATACCGTGACTCTTTGTAACAGGTAGGACTTGAATTGCAATATGCAGGCACAGTCTTGGGATTTGTTCCTTCTCTATAACAGCAAAAGGACAAATAACAAAAACTGTAAATTAACAAGCAAGGGCCAAACAATATTCTGATTTTCTCCAGGTATAGGCTTTTTATTATGGAAGGTTTGGAAAGAGGGGCAGAGAAGTTAATATCATATTTTCATTGCCTTGTTCACTGTATTTGCTTCTTGGCAATTGAAAAGGACATTAGATGATAAAGGAAGAAACTACCTGCTTCACATTCTTCGGGTCAGCTATTACAGATCAACTGTTAAGGTTCTGTTTCTGTTGGACAGAAGTGAAGAAATGGTTTGTCTCTTTTTAGAAACACTTCCTTGTGCTCTACCAATCTTCACAGATTGATATGTCACCACTAATGTTTCTCTTTTTCTGTTTTTTTTGTTTGTTTGTTTTGTTTTTTTTTAAGCATCAAGAGGGATCAAGGCTTACTGCAGGCTATTGTTTAGTAGAATAATTAATTAATCATGTCTTCTTCTGCCTCTTCTCTTCTGTCTCTTCTGGCAGGATTTATTCTTTACTATAAAAGGTGGGGTAAATAGTGCCATACAGGGCAGCCATATCTGTTCTCAGCTTTTACATATCTTTTGTCAGATAGGAGAGAGATCTTTACATAGTCAAGTTATACCTTTTAATCCCACATAAAGAAAAAGTGAGTACAGTCACTGATTTCAAAATGGGATGAAGATTGCTCTAACCAGACATACAGTGTTCTGGTTACCTTATCACTAGTTACACTTCTCTTCCTTTTAGGTTGATTTGCTGGTAGGAGCACGTGCAAGTCCGCAGTTGTGGGCAGACCAGGTTTCACTACTGTCATAAGCGTTTCTTCAGGTATATTGGTTTCCTGTGAAGACAAACACATATGGTAAATTATAGGACAGTGTTCTTCGTATTTTATATAAAATAGATGAGTAATGCTTTGTGAGTATTTAATTCTTTAGCACTCAAATCTCTAATAGTTAGAGTAGATTCCACCAGAAGCTAAAACGTGAGCGAAGTCAAGCGCTAATTAGCTGAAATGTGAGGGGTCCAAGCACTGTTGTCACTTCAAAAAAGATTTAATGGCATCATGGAAAGAAGCCAAATGAAGTGGCATACAGTTTTAGCAAAACTGCAATAGCTCTGTATTTTTTGAGTAACTTCAAAAATAACTCCTAAGTCACATGAAATGTATCGTGGGCCATTCAGTTAGTAGACTTAGATGGGCATGTTCATTATAGCTAATTTAACCTTAGAGAGGCTACTTTTCCTTCTGTTTCTATGGGACAGACTCTCCCAGGGTGAGATCAACAGTACTTAGATTCCTTTTCTGAACCTGGTATGAATATCTGCATCCCTCAATGAAACAAATGCACTGCTTTTCAAAATAGTTTGTGCAATAGTTGTTTTCTAACCCAAATTGCTTCATTTGTTACATAAGTAACTCCAAAAGTAATGCCACCTATTTATTTCCATGGAAACTACAGCAACTACAAAGAGTACAATAGCACTACTGGAGAGAGCAAGTTCTCAACGTTTTGTAAAACACTCTTTTTTACTAATAGCCACCACTATTAGCTGTGCATTTTCATTAGTGATGAACAAAGGCCTGCATGCTGTGCTTGCTATAATCTGCACGAGCACAGATGACTCACTGTCCCTGTTACCACTGCTGAAATGCATCACCACTGCCTTACTGTGCTCACATCCACTGTTTGGTCTCGATAAGCATTCAGCAAGCATTGATGAATGTCACTGAGTGCCATTTTTTCTGCAAGGAGGAATTCAGTGACATAACTTTGTTCCAATCACACTTCCATGTCAGACACCTTTTTGTCAGCCTGCCCCTCTACTGCCATCTGTCACATGGCAACAAAATGTAAGGAATCTTGCTGGGAAGGTTCAACCTCTTCTGCCATACTGCCAACATTCACCTCTGACATTGTGGGCCAAAAAGATGGCTTCACTTTTGGAGTGGCCCTCATTATAGAGCCACAAAATTCTAATGACAACACCCATGGCATTTTCCATAGCCCTTCCCAAAACAAATTCTGAAATTCAATTAGATTGTTCCCATTGTCTTGCAAATGATTTAGTATTTATTAAAACAAAATGGCTAATTTTAAAACATAGTAAAATATTTTTAAGACTGACAGTGCTTGTAGAATATATAAATGGATTAAAGTAGGAATGTAATTTGACATTTGTTATGAAGATTAAAAAAAGAAAAGCAGGAAACTGTATACAGTCAAAATTCCAAAATTTGATTTGCACTATTGTAAATCCAGGAAAAGTCCACTGAATTCAAACACAATCATTCTGAAGACATCATCAATCTGCGACACAGTGGTACTGTCTTCACAGTCTGAATGTGCACACTCTGCTGTGGGCACTGTGTGTATCTGACAGCACAGCTCCAGACCTCACAATTTTTATGGAGTGCTCTTCAGTTATCTCACAGAACTGTTCTGTGGCTTTGTACTTGATTTAATCTACATGATTCAACTGCTCACAGTCCACATTTCTTTTACAAACGTGATCTAAAAAAAAACAAAACAGCTGTACAAACTGTCTGCCCGTGTGTTATATATAACTTTTGAAGTTCCACAACTGACATCATGAATTCTTTTCTCTGCTTTGTTTCTTCACAAAGACTGTGTCTTTATATTATGCAATATCCTACATACATCACATTTAACTGACTTTTCTTGCTTTGGAGTCAGCAGTATTTGCCAATATATCTATCGCTAATCCCAGAGAGCAATAATTAGCATTAATTGCCAATTAGGCTATGTTAGAACTGAACTTTTCCAAGCTATGATGTCATAATCTACAGCCTGCCCACAGAAGTGACACTGGGTTCAAACTCGTTTCAAATGTGGCTCATGAGGTTCATTTTATTCTTTTGCTCTGCCTCTTTTTTTTTTTTTTTTTTTCCTGAAACAAGAAGGCATTAACTTAACCTTCAAGTTTTATGACTGGAAAGGGAACATTTTACGAGCAATCTGAAAGAGCACCTTTGCAACAAGTCGTGTAACTACGCGCCCTATGTCTTCCCTCCACTCTGGTATGTTGGGGTTGTACATGTCCAGGTGCTTGGTAAACTTCAGAGGAAGAACGTGAAAATGATCTAGAAAGGCAAAAAGAAACACTTCTGAGTCACTGACAATCTGACTGCAAAAACGGTTTTGTATATATTTTCATATATATTTATCTACTTACATATTTTCCTACATTTATACATACATGTGTGTAGATGTATGCGTGTTTATATACGTATACATACACACACATTATCTATGCAGCACTGCATTACCTAGGAACCCCATTATAATCCATTGCTCAAAGAGGAAAGGAAAAAAACAAATCCATCCCTCAGGAGCCTACAGTGTAATATGGAGCAAAAATACACTCCTGCCAGGCATTCAATTACTTTCTGTATTTTCATCAGCATCATCAAATTTGTGTCTAGAGATTAAAATGCAGTAGGGGGAAAAAAAGAAATAAACCAAACAGATTTAAATTCATCTTTTGGGGTCATAACCTGCTCAGTAATTTTTTTCTTTAAGACAATATACCACATAAATATGATTGGATTCTTCAATTTTTAATGGGAACGGGCCAATGGATTCTATTCTCGCTGAATCATAAACATATTTTTACATTTTACATGTTCCTGTTTTTCATGCAAAATAGATACTTCACATATCTCATAGATTAACTAGAAAAACCAGAACAGAAATTCTGTTCCAAATACCAAAGGGTAACTACTGCCATCTTAAAAAATATATATATATATAATAAAATAAAATAATAAAAAAAAAAAAGATACATCTAAACATTTATCTGAATAATGCCCAAAATATCTGAAATACTAGAAATCGGCTACTCCTCAGCAAACAGTCTTTAAAGTCTGTCATTTTTTCCTTTCAGGCTCCTTAGAAGATCACCTGGGGAAGTTAATACAAAGGAGGGAAATAGATTCCCTGGAGCACAGGAGTGACTCAAACACTTCTTCCTTAACTGTTAGGACAGAATTCTGTTTCAATGTGATTTTCTATTCCAAGGATTTAATATCCCTCATGAACAGTACTTTCTTGCTCTTCAGATCAGGATTTCCCAACATGAACAGCCAAACAGTGTTGGAAACCAAAGGCATCAATCTCATCTCACTAAGAGTGTTTACACATCTAAAGATTTTTTTAAATAGTGGGTGCATTTGTAAGAGATTACATAAATGTTAAATCCATTTATCTTAATAAACGAGAAGTTTTGTAAAAGTTCTGTTTAACATGAATGTGGTTTTCACCATTATTTTAAATTAGTATGTATGCTGAAAGCAAAAGTACCAGAATCCTCTTTCATTGTTCAAGTCACAGATATGTTTCATTTTGTATTTCATGAATTTTAAGCTCTGCATTACAATGAAACTTTTTTACATATCACTATTCCCACATGTGACAGCACAAATGCAAATAGAATAAATTTGCCAGCACTACATTTTTCATTATATATTATGCCTCAACAGTACACAGCAAAGCACACTGAGGCATAATGTGAAACAAAAGTAGAAGTTCATCTTCTATTGAAGAGCTCAATACGTACAAAAGAGCAATAATTCAAACTCAAACTCTCAGACAAATGCTGAAGGAATGGTTGTACATGGTGGCAGAAGGAAAATATTTCACACTGTTTTAATGCTATAGACAAATAATTTTATTATTTTTTTTCCAGAAGTATTTAAACTATTGTATTTTGAAATACTAACAAACTCTGAAGTCGTAAGAAAAAATGCTATTTCAATGTTATTGCTACATTAGGGAAACGCAGTAACATTTAGAATAAGCAAAGGAAACAAAAGGTTTCAAGTGAAACAGTTCCATAAGACCACACTGCTCAGCATTATGTACACCCCTCTAATTTTAGAAATTAGATGTGGCTTTAGACATAATCTTATAAGAGGTTCAGTTCTGCCTGCACTGGTTTAAGAGATACAAGTACACATTAGACAACAATTAAAAACTGGACAAGTTATGCCTCACCAAAAACGTGGACAACTTTGGAATCCTGTAGCATGGAGTTCCCGCAGGAAGCCTGCACTGTTACTCTGACATCACCTGTCACAGCGAACTTCGTCACCAGAAAACTGTCCAATGTAAGAAGTGGCTTTGCAAGCAAAGAAAAGTAGAAAACAGAATTTCAACAACAACCAGGAGAATAGTTATCTGAGGAGACTGTCACTAAAGATAACAGCACAAAAGTTGCACATCAATTATATTTTTAGAACGCTGGTCAACATTTTATCAAATTATTATGATTTACAATAGAGACTTTTTTTTTTTTTTTTAAACAGATGGACTCTTATAAACAGAATAGCTGCCAGATTAGTCAAATATTTCTGTGAGATTAATTGGTAGAGTATTAGTTTATATTCAGATCCCACTGAAATAAAGGGATTTGGAATCAGGCTCACAAATCTGAGTGACTGAGGCCCCCTGGTTTGTTCAGCGCAGAGCAGAGGAGCTGAGGGGAGGCCTCATGGCAGCTGCAGCTCCTCACAGGGAGCAGAAGAGTAACTCTGAGCTCTGTTCCCTGTGACAGCAACAGGTCCTGAGAGAACGGCATGGAGCTGTGTCAGGGGAGGGGCAGCTGTGGGTTAGGGAAAGGGTCTGCACCAGAGGGCGGTGGGCATGGAACGGGCTCCCCAGGGCAGTGGGCACAGCCCTGAGCTGCCAGAGATCAAGGAGCATTTGGACACCACTCTCAGAAGGAAGGTCTGATTTTTAGGTGATGCTGTGTGGAGCTAGGAGTTGGACTTGATCCTCATTGGTCCCTTCCAACTCAGGATATTCTGTGATTCTATGAACTTTACAGGATCATATCAAGCAAGTCATCTGCCTTGAAAAATGGGGGCATAGTCAAGGTCAGGTGGATTACTTCTGTCATGACCCATGGAAGTGCACCAATCTATCACAACTTTCAAGGTGAAGTTGAGATCTGTACTCCCCGACCACATTTGAACGTATCAGAAACCTCACCCCCCCACCCTACAACAAGATTACATCAGTTCTGGCAATGGCAAAGCCAATAACAATGAACAGACACAGGCAAGGATTATGGTAGACAGCACATTTACAAGATGAAAGTTCATTATGCTTATCTGAAGCATTCCTGTGTCATACTTTGTCTCCCTCATAAAGGAAATATTTTACATATCTGATACTAAAAGAATTGCCTTCAAAAAATTAACCCAATTAGACAAGAAATATTCCCAGTTGAAATACTTAGATGTTTATTGCTCTTTTTACAAGGGCACGTAGTGATAGGACAAGGGGGTTCAAGCTGAAAGAAGGTAACTATTAGATTAAACATAAGGAAGAAATTAACTATGAGGGTGGTGAGGCACTGGCACAGGCTGCCCAGAGAAGCTGTGGATGTCCCATCTCTGAAAGTGCTCAAGGCCAGGCTGGATGGGACTCTGGTCACCGTGGTCTAAAGAAAGGTACCTCTGCCTGTAGCAGGGGTTGGAACGAGATGATTTTTTGCCTTCTAATCCAAAATCATTATATGATTTTATGATAAAGTAAAAAGGTGTCATGCAATTTTTACTGGAAAGAGATCAAAAATAATGTCAGTCACAACCATTCATGTACCTGAAGATTGTTTCCTATCCACCAGTAGAAGACAGTCAAATTAGGGTTCTTGGGCAGTATGATGGCTGTCAGATTCACCTCCTGGTTTCTGCCAATGACTGGAACCACTTCTAAATTTAAAGCCTGCAGAGGAGCTGAAAAAAGTTCCCCAAACGTCATTGAAACCTTATTTAAATCATTGAATGCATCAATATAATAACAAACTTTTTTTTTTTTTTTTTTTTTTTGCCAAAAGCCTCTCACCTGTACAACATAAGGTGCTGAACTTACTTTTCTCTCTCCTGCCTTTACATTTGTGTTGAAAGCTATGGACATAATTGGAAGGACTTCATTTCAACCAAAATTAAACATAGTAAAAAAATAAAAAATCCAACAACAACAAAACCCAAAAAGCAGAACAGGTGAGCAACGTGACAAATCATCAAGATGAACCTTAATGTGCACTTTTCGTGCATGTTCAATTTGAGAAAGTACAAGCAAGTATTACAGATACAAAATGGCAATCTGCTTTAAGTAAAAAAAAAAAAAAAAAAAATGGAATAGAAATCTAAAAAGTCTCAAGCTGCTAAGTGAAAAGCAGAAAACTGGATAATAATGTTGCTGAGTGTTCATTTTCATTATAAAATATCAGCTGTTAGGCTCATTTCACATAAGCTAATTAGTGCACGCTTTAAAATAAATGTGTACATCAGAGGAGCATTTATTTGCAAATCAAGAGAGATGGCCTCTGGAAGTTTACTTTTTGATTAAGTTTGTTTCTTTATGAACTTTTGCTTACAAATGCTGTAAACATTATTATTTATATAAAAGATATAAAAGAAACATGTCATTAAAATGATTTCATCTGATTTTGTATTAGTGTCATATTTTGTTCCGAAGTACAACAGCATTAATTGAAAATCATCTTTGTCTCAGAGGTCTCTCTCCAAGTGTATATTTTGAGAATGTCTGAAGGTACAAGCTTTTTAATATTATAATGTGATAACTACAACTTCTTAACATCAGCTGCAATATCTATTCAGGATACCAATGTGCTGCACAGTCCTAAATACATTCATTAAACAGAGTGAATACTAACCCATAATTTTTTCTCTACTCAATGTATCTTTTAATTCATAAAAATGTCTTTCATTTCAGTTCAGATTTAAATGTAATTAACACTATTTCAAGGCCTTTCTCTTATTCTCTTTTATTGACTGAATTCACTTCCATTCACTTCCAGTGCATTTTGATTAAACTGATAGAAGTTCTCTAAGAGCAAATTGTTCAAACTGATCATACCCTCCTTTTTTACCTCACTTCACTCAGACTTCGTGCTGCTTCAACCAAACATAAGGCTTTACTTTCATTTTGCATTTTTGCTTATGAGTGATTAACCATCTACATGAATTCAAAGACACACTGTTTTTTAAAAAAAGAAGGTTTCTTCAACAGCTTCTTTATCAAAACTGAATTAAAATGCTCTTCCTGATGCTGGCATCTTGTGGAAAACTCAGAAATAGTACAAATTCCATTAAATATTCTCCTCTTAGAAATATATTTTCTTAATGTAACCATTAATGCAAAATAAAGAAGTCTGGGAGGAATCTGCACCACTGTTTTGATTTTGCCATATATTTCCATTCTCACACAGGAAACTGATCATCCTGAGATACAGCTTTTGTCCTGAACAAGGTTACTGTCTTTTTTCAAAATTTTTATAGGGGAAGGGAAGATGTTTGGCTCTTGAACCAAGAGTTGACCATTTCTGTATAGCAAAGAGCTAATAATAATTACAGCAAGTCTTTCTCTTCTTCTCAGTCACATAATTCCAAATGTATTTGAACAACCTTCATAGCATCCTGAATGTACATAATGAGGAATGATGTTGACTTCTACTTAACAAGGCTACAATTTCAGTACAGTTTTCCAAGCTTCTTTCTCTATATCAATTTCCACACACTCTCAAAAAAAAAAAAAAAATCATATTCACACACTGTAGTTATTATAGTTATTACGGTTTTGTGGCATGAAGAAGAAAAATATGTCTACTTCATCCTGAGTTCTTTTTATTCTGCGTTATCTACTCACATGTATACTATCAGACTTGCTTTAATATCTCTTAATCTCTTACAGCTTATAAAAAAGTTGTTTGTGAATTGGATCAGCAAGTACGGATAACAGGCCAAAACATTATAGGACAATTCTCATACCAACCAAACCAAAGGGGGTTGGAGATTCATGATCCTTGAGGTCCCTTCCAACCCTGGCCATTCTGTGATTGTGTGCAATTCTGTGAAACCTCCCAGGAGTTAAAAATATTTCCTTTACTATTTGTCCTTCATAAATTTTATCTCGAAATACATCAGATGAAAACAGTGAAAACAGGACACTGGACATTTCTGTTTGCATGATACACCACAATGAAAAATGGCCCTGAGCAGCTATTAGTATTTCTCTGGAAGGCAGATATATCACTTAATTAGTGCCAGCTAATTTCCTCAAATCCTGTAATTTACTTTAAAAATTAAACAGTTTAAACCCCATCTGAAGTGTTTATTCAAGCATGCTGGGTAACACGTGTCCATGTGTCTTTTAGATCACTTACAGTATAATGGAGAAGCTCAAGATGAGCTCTGAAATCATCCAAATCTACTTGCAGTAATTTGTTGATTCTGCACTTCAGCACCAAAGTCATTTGAAATACCCAGTCATCGTATTTTTGAAAAATCCACTGCATAAAACACAATTTACATCTTTTATTTTAACTATTTATCCAGATGTAGAACAAAGCAGAAGCATATCTTGAGAAAGGAATTGTTCAGCTTTCCATCAGTGCTCGTTACAGTTTGTCATTCCCTAAAAAATATGAAGATCTTCTCTCTAGAGAGATGATGTTACAGAGTTTTTGCCACTCCTTGTTTATAGAGATCTACCAATTACTTTTGTGCTTAATCTACTTCTTAAAACCCAGATGCTACTAAAAAGTAAAGGTAAAACATTTAGTAATAATCTGACCTGTCTGCAGTTGTCAAATTATGTAAAAAGCAAAAACAATAAACAAACAGGTAATGAAACAGCAACGCAAAATCAGGCTTCAATCGTTGCCTTTTGATTTTAATAGGAGATTAGCCATTAACATTAATGGATTGGGCTCCACCTGTTAATCAAAGCAGAAACAGAAACTCCGGATTCAGGCTCTGAAAAGTAAAAAGAAGAAACAGCTGCAGCCACCAGACAGGCTGACATAAAACATGTGGATCTGTGCACAGACTTGACTGTGGCTCCACTGCTTTCTGTTGTTAGTATGGAAGACATCACTCACATCGGGGGAAACAGACAACTGAAGAATACGAGATGAGTATATCTTTTCATTGAATGTTACTTGTTTACAATTTTTGACAGATCTATAATCAGACAGCGATAGCGGTCTTGAATCTCAAAGGAAGAGGAAAATTTTGTTTCAATTATGACTTTCTTTCCTTATTTCAACTAAGAGATGGCTGAAGTGCATTAAGTCTGCTACCATGTGTGATATCCCTGTGCCTCACTATTCTTTTCATTTGAATCTATTCAATGAGATTTTTAGGTCTTAATTAAGAAGACAGGGAGAGAGGTCTAAGTCAAGTTATACTGCATGTCAGACAAAGTTAAATCCAAGTAATGCTTTAAAACTTTGTAAGAATTAATATACTACCTAAAGCTAGGCTTAAGGACTTTAATAAGCAGCCTGACTTTTAGAAATGTTGAGATTTTGATCTTTCTATTAACTCATGCTTTTTGAAAGTCATACAAGAGCTCAGACTTTTATCAATATGTCTGTTCTCTTGCTTCTTAAAGCACAAAAAGACATAGCCTGAAGTTCTAAATTTTAGCTGCTAAGTCTGTCAACAAGGTCTTGAGTCAGGAAGAGGGGTAAAATCTGAGAACTGAACTGAGGAATGCATGCTATTTAAAAGATTAATATACCATCTTTCTCCCAAATCTAAACAAAACTAACTCTGTCCTTCTTTTATACAAGTCTCTACACTAACAGCACACAGCAATGCACAACTGCATGAGGTTATTGAAAAACAATGTATTTTTCTTAAATGTGACTAGTAACATTCTCAACTGCTTCATAACTATCGTAACGTTTGTATGCAGCAGTAAAAACAAGAAAATCAAAGGGCTGACTTACAGTTGACTTGGACGAACACTACAGACTCATCATGTCCAGCAACGTTTTCAGCCTTCACTGATACACGGTAAATCCCAGGATTCTCATAACGGTGACGGATGGGTTCCCCAGTCATTGTAAGATTCACATATATCGCCTTAAAGCCATCGCCAAGATCCACCTGGTACTTGGTATTCAATGTATCACCCTAAAAGGAGAATATATCAACATTTCGAACGGTCAGAACCTAAGTAGATAGGACATGTTATTTTAACCACTTCCTGAATCACAACATCACTTCCAGCACCAGCCAAATTTTCTGACTCCATAGCAGTAGCTACACTAAAATCTGTAAACTGATTGAGAAGATTTTAGAGTATCAAATGCTGCATGCACTCACAGAGATAAATCTAGCTTTCTTCAGTAAGGCTTAATCTTAAAAACAACAACACTAAAAAAAACACCCCAGACCACTTAAGCCAAGTTGTATGATATAGATACCATCACTCTTATCTTAATACTTCTGGACATTAATTAATATAATGGTGCAGGGCAGCTCCAAGTTCTGGAGCTATGATCTGCTGATTCCAAACTACAACTTATCCAGGGACCTGTGGTAACTGACTGGCAGTGAACTTCTGGCTTGTGCAATTATAAAGCAGAATAGGCTTAGATCATCTTCATAGCACCTTCTAACTATGCTCTCCTTGTGTCAACTGTATGACAGCTAGAACACAAGCTGGTAGCTTCTACAGAGTAGTACTGCATTATACAGAGTTACCAGCATGTTTAGAACTGGCATGCTACTCTGCAAAATGATATGCACGCTTGACAAAGTAGAGTAGTGAGCTGTGTTTAGTAAAGAGAACCAGCCAAATACTTCTGTCACACCAAGCATCTCACATAATTTACAATTCATTGCACTTCTGCTAAGTGCTCCTTTAAACAATACCGTCTTCCTAAACTCAGGCCTAAAATACTGCAATGACTGATACTGTTGTCAGAGGACAAATATAAGCCCATCATTCATGTTGTCATGGTGTGTCTGCTCAGAAGAGAAGTCAGGCCTGTGCTACATGGACTGGCCATATGGATTGAGTGAAAGGAAGATTCGTTTTAGCTGTGAGCAACAGCACCTTCTTAATACCACTGGCAGCAGTGTGTTAGTGACTTGCCCTGCTTCCTCTGTATTCAGCAATATACTCCTGCCTGCATTTCACAGCACACTGTCACTACTGCCATGGAAGTTAAAATGGCTTGTAGGGCCAAGTTTGATAGGGAATCCTTCATATTTTGAAAAGACAGTGTTAGCTTAAAAATCAGCCTAGAGGAAAGGAATGTATACACTCATCAAATAAGCTGAATGGCAATCAGATCTGACAAGGACTCACACCCCCTGAAGTACTGAAAAATCACCTCACTTTCCCATAAGCCAATCTGTGAAATAGTTCTGCATCAAAATCCAATTCAAAAGGCAGCATTAATGTAAAATCAAAGGAGGTAACAAAGCCTAGAATTTTCAAATGCTTGTATTACAAAGGAAAGAAAAATACACTCTTTTTCTCCATTTATTATTTTGCAGTTTGGTTGATTTTCTTCCATGTTTTATCAGATGAAAGAGCACTACTTATCTTGTAAGAGAGTACTCAAAATAAGGAACCTGTAGGGTTATCAAACACCTAACATCATATTTCAACACACAAAAAGGACCTTGAAAGCTTCTTCACTGTGAATATTTTTTCTGAATAACATCTTTATTTTGACAACAGATGGGTACCAGAAAATATATTATTAAAGTTTAAAGCAGAAGAGATGTCTGCTTGCCAGCAATGTGTCAGTAAGTGGCATCTCTTCAGATGATATTAGCTTGGAAATAGTTCTCCTTAGCTCTTTCTTATGCTAACAAGTATACACGTGTATTTTCTCCAGGTGAGGGAGAAATCAGTGTTGAAAGCAACTACATGCAAGTTTCTCTTAATGTTTTATTCTAATATCTTCCTTATTGTAAAGATGGGAATGCTGTCTCCAAAAAAAGCAGGGCACTTCCGTTTTCCTGATCAGGAAAGACAGAGAGTGGTGGACAGCAAATGATTCATACAGAGAAAAGGAATTTAAAGAAACTTGTACTTTAACTTCCACACAAAATAAATGATTTTTGTACAATTATTTATTCACAAATCCAGCCTAAATAATTTGGGGAAAAAAAAAAAAAGTAATTTTCTTATTATTATTTCCAAGATCATTTGCAAACTGCTCAAGTGGGCCTCAAAAACTACTTTCCTTATTTCCTGGAGTCTGGCATTGCTGCACTCAGCAGTGCACCTTCACATAAGCCAGTCAATTAATATTGTTCAGCAGGAAAAGAAAGTAGTATTTTTGGTTCATCTTAGGGAGACTGCTTCTTAAACTCTCTAATTGATAAGAATTCTCTTCAGACTTTATCATATACATTAAATCCTAATGCCCAGGACTTTCAAGTATAAATATTATTCTTAGCCATAGGGGGCAGCAAACTGTTACATTTCCTTTAAATCTCCTTTTCAGTTCTGTTCACTGAGCAGACTTTACCAGAAAATGGGGATTCCCTTCAGGATTCCTGACTTTGGAAGAGTTTTGAATAATTGTACGAGTCTTGCCTATTGCCAACAGAGACTCATGAAGGATTCAGAACTTTTTGTTTGAAAAGGAAGAAAAAAAAAGTGAAACTGCCAATCAAAACTGTTAGACTCCAAATTTACAATCAAATGCTCCAGTCTTACAGCAAACATTTCAAAACAAGTTAGAAAAGAGATGGAAGCACAACTTGCTACACCATCGTTAGTGCTCTGCAAGCCCTTGGAACAAGAACTTGAGGTGGATTAGGCAGAGCTGTGTTCTGCCTAGATTTTCTCACAGAAATAAAATGCCGAGTGCCCAACTTCTGTCACACAGGTTTGCCAACTTTCTTCAATTTTTTGCAAATAGCTGGGGTTATTCAGGAAATACTTCTGTAACTGGAGCACAACAGTTAGAACCTAATACTAAAATACAAGCATTAAGAATCATACCCAGGGCAAATAACCACATCTGTAAGTTACTCCTTGCCTTTGGTCAGGGCCTCAGGGTATTGTCTCTTCCAATAAACAAGAAAAAGAAGAAGAAAAAGAAAAAGGAAAGAAAAATCCTTTGGCAACATAACTAATACATTATAAATGTTCTTATGCTGTGGTATTTGCTGATTTCTGTAAAGCTTTGCCTGATTCCTTCCTGAAAGGCTGAAAGGCAGATTCTTAAAAGCACTTAAACCAGAATATCAAGGGGTCTCAGCATTTCTGTTCTTCTCTGATACAATGTGAAATTTCCAGTTCAAGGAGACTCGGCTAATTTAGTCCCTTTGATTCTCCAGTAAGCTGAAGCCTTTAAGGAATAATAACTGAACTACTGCTGAGGAGACAAGTCCCTTTCTCTGGAAGTCCCTTTCACTGAGTTTACAAGATTGTCTGATTCTCTTGGAAGCATAAGTTTCAGTATTTACAGAGTCATTCATCTTTATCTCAAGCACAAATTAATCTCATTCAGCAGCAAAGCAGGTAAGAGAGAGATGAACTCTAAAAATAGCAAGTAAAGTTTCATAATGACAGTGTTAATTTCTACCTGCTCTTGTCTGACAATGAAGGTGATGTCCTCCCCAGGCTTAACAGCCAAGCTTTCTCCTCTGATGCTGATCTGAAGTCCCTTGGGAGCAATCAATGGACACAAATGCTGTGCTAAGTTCTGCTGCAGGTCTACACCACCTTCACACACATTAGAAACAACTTTCCTGTACCTGCAAAAACAATAGCGCAGTGAGTTGGAGGCAAACAGTAGGCAGCAAATGTGAGCATGACAGTAGCTAATGCATATTGCTTGGGTTCATAAACAGAAAATGTTGTAGATGACCAAAATCAACTCATAATGCAAAAAGAATTTTGCTCGAGGACATTGTTTCTACTGAGTGAAATCTGTTGAAGAAAGAGGGATTAGAGAATGATCAGGATTTCACTTGCATGCATTGGAAGAGTCTTTCCTTTAAAATTCAGAAACATGCCTGATCAGTTCTCTGAAAGCTGGGAATTCTGCTTTCCTCTCCCAACACCTCCCCCCCTCCCCAACAATGAAGCTTTCAATAGCCTTCCGTGCTCCAGAGGTCTTGGCTCAGGATTTTGCTGCTCACATGCACTGCCAAACTCAGGCCTCTATCCTATCCCACTCTACTACTGCTTTACATGTAGTTGGTTCAAGTTCCAAAGATCAGAAATAAATTAAAGCAAGCAACTTCTGCATTATCCCAGAACCAATCACTTCTATACTGTTCTCAAATCTGTGCATTTCTTAAAACACGTCTAACATTTATTCCACATTATAGTAATAAAAGCTTGAACTTGATGACCTTGATGAACTTGAGCTCTTTTTCAACATAAATAATTTGATGTATCTAGGAGTGTAAGAAGAGCTAATAAAGAAACACTTGGAAGTACAGCAATTATTTACAGATCAGTTTCAATCAGGTATGCTATTTTTAAACATTCTTAAAAATTTGAGTCAGATTTCACTCTGATGAATTCAAACTCTGTATATCACAGCTGTCAGCCACAACCCAAAAGGCATCATTTTCCTCAGTAAGGCAAATATACACAAAGACTATGATTCTATTGCCAGATTTGACATTTCATCATTTGGTTTGCATCTCCACAACCAACAGAGATGATGTTATGATAAGCCAGAATAGATGCCAGCTGCAAGTTATTCTCAGCACAGACGTCAGCCTACATTGTAGTGTGTACTCTATGCACTATTGTTTACAGTTACTAAAGCTTTACTTTGATTCTGAGTATCCCATATGGCCAGGAGAATAATTCATTCTTTGTAGAGCTCCTTACACTGGTGGAAGTGAGAGACAGTGGAAAGTTCTGTGAGACATTTCTTACTCCTCTGAGTAATTAACTGGATTTATGCAAGGAGCTAAAAGAAAAGGCTTTGAATGGGCATTACTATCAGAAGTATAGCAATGCTTACTAGCTGCCCCAGCAGTTAGAAAAAATTATTGGGAACAAGACAGATCTCCCTCTTCTCAAATCAATTAGTTTACTGAGTTGCTGTGAACGTGTAAAGTAACACTGCTCTTACATTAGTCTGTAGAAAGATTGTGCATGAGCTGTAAGTCTGAGCCAGAACAGCTTACCACTTGCATTTTCCTATTTATTTTTTTTTTTCAGTTTTCCTATTTATACTTCCCCAAAGCCACTTTTGTAGTCCTTGGTCAGAACATCCTCCTCCACTACGGAAGCCAGCACAAGCCAGTCAAACCCAAAATTGACTTACCCACTGCTGCTGGTGTATGCCTGCCCGAGCACACAGTCTTCAGGAGGTGCTTCTGGATTAAACCAGAAGTCAGCAAAGCACTTGCTAGACTGTGACTTCAGAGGTGCAGAGCGCTCAAATCCATAATCACTGGAAAACATCAACACCAAGTGTGTTACTATCCCCACCTTATTCACCAACCCAATTTGGGTGGATGAGACTACTTCTTTAAGAGTAAAGATTTTAAAAATATCTGCTATAGGCTGAACACACAGCTTGATGAAGCCATGTCTGTTCTGAGTGTAGTTTCAATGGGGCAAAAATGGTTGCAATTACTTTGCCAGTTCTGTAAAATTAACTTTCTTGGCAGCTTAGATTTTTAAAAGGTATCCTTTGCCATTCAGACCAACACATTTCTTCTATATTTTTCTTAATTTTTATTTTTTCTTAAAAAAGAATGGGTTTAATTGCCCCATGAATCAATCCAATGGTCATTTTTCAAGTCTTGATCAACAGAGAAAAACATTGGGATTTCTTCAGTCAGGTGAGTCAAATTCTTAAAGCACAGCACCACTTTCAGACAAAAACAAATTCATAAGCTACCTGTTATTCAAAACTATCACAGTGCTTCTTGGTTGTTTGTACACAGCCATGCAAGAGTGATGCAAAAGGAGGAAAATAAACATCTCAAACTCAAAATAATATTTCACTAATAATGAATCTGAAGATCCACAGACTCACCATAAGAAATCAGAGTTTGCACATTCACAGACTTTGGATGTTAGAGCTGAAGTGAAACTTCTCCCTTTAATGCACCATGATGAAATCTTCCTCTTCCGAAAGCTCCTCTGTTGACCCATGATGCAACGATCACCCTAAACATCAAAGCACCAGATTTATTGCATGCCATAACCTGCATCACAAAGCCACAATCGGAAATTGTCAGGAGAAAGTCTGTTTTTTTTTTGCCAAGACTGGACACTGGTATCAAGTCTCAATTCATCAATTTCTACAGAAATTTACAGCAAGTTATCTATGATATGACTATAAAAATGTGATCAATTAACTTAAGACTGAGACTGAAAACAGACTCAGTAAAGAAGAAAAAATACCTCATGTTCAATTCAATTGGACTCTTATACAAAGCTCTCACATCCACTACTGGGATATTACACAGTTCTAACATACACTGTCTCAGGACACAAATCCAAAGATGTGCACAGAAGTTCTAGTGCAATTTAACCCACGTTTCATGTGTGCACAATCTAGGCACAAGCCTACAGATCTGTACTTAAAAACTCAGGCTTCAGATGGCTGGACTTCTCTCTAAATGACCACATCACGTGTAGGCAGTCAATATGAAGCACTAGGCACATGGAGACAGGTAGTATTAAGACACTCTTGAAGCTAACACTCCACTGGCAACTTGGCAGCTGTAAGTACTCCGTCAGAGATATTCCAGTTGCTTCCATTTTATGAAAGACATTTAAATGTCAGTGTACCCAAATAACGTCACTCTTTATGCTCAGATGTGCATAACGCTCTCAAAATACACAACAATTTCAAACAAGAAGCAATTCCAAATTATGTGTGAGAACTAGCAAATGAGAGTTGAAGAGCTGGAATAACAACAGAGTTGTGTACAAAAAGGAAACCTGGAGAGAGCAAGAGAACAAGTATACTGGATGAAACAAACAAAATAATTAGAATGACTATAAATAACATGACATATCCCATTTAATGTAAGAATTAGAGACTCTAATTGGTCTCTAATCATACATTACACAGAGAACATAGCTTCCCAAAATTAGAGAATGGCTAGAGAAGCAGGATTAGTACAGCCTTAACACATTAACTACAGAAATGGTACTGCCCCAAACAACTGGACTCTATTACATGATCAGTCCACTGAGATCCTAAATTACGTCTGGACTGGGCTTTACTTACAGCAATTTATGTGAGTACAGTATGTGGTCAGGAAGTTGGCAGTACATACAACTGCATTTTGAAATTGCTTCAATCAATACTAGAGATCTTAGTTTATGGGATATGCATCATAATCCAGCAGGACCACCTATTATTATGGAAGACCACTAGATATATTGCTGCCTTTCCCACGACACAGTGTGCACAATTAAAGGGAACACGAAATTATCCCTCCAACTTTTAACAACTGTAAAATCAGCAAAATATCAACCAAAAGAAATTAGAGCTGGGAAGGTGACATCCAAATTCTGTTAGAAAACATGTTACTAGCTCACAATAGTGAATGATTCTTTCAGATATGAAAAAGTTCTGGCATATACAGTGAATACCTGTAGATTTGTGAGTTCCCAAGATTCATAGTCATCATCAGTGCATTCCCTGGGGAAGGATGGCCTGAAGTCCACCTTCACCAGTTCCCAGTCCGAGCGGTAACTGATGTGTCCAAAGACTCTGAACAAAAGAATCACAAGTAAAATCTTACAGGAAAGAAATCTGAGATTCCAATTTTCCATTCTGTCTTCTGCTTTTCACGGATATGGTTCCCTACTAAAAGGTCACTGGTGCTTTTTTGTTTCATTGTCTGTGGAACTCTGCAGTGAAAAAGTATAGCTCATGGATTAGAGATTTCTTTTTTTCCCCAGCAAATTATACAAGAACATAAATGGAAATACACTAGCTTTTCTAATTTGGAATCCAATATTTTTGTCTATTATCTTGTTATACACATGAAACATTCTCTGACTTTGATTCAAATTAGGATCAAAACTGAGGAACACAGCTATGTCACCATTTCCTTATGATTATGGTGCAACTTTTTTTTTTTTAATTTGTTTAAACTTCCACAGATTTTAGATGGCAAAATTGCTATTGTTCAAACTCACAGCAGTATTATGAAATTGTGTTCAATTCTAAGGAATACACTGAATCTACACATTATATTGGAGGATAGAGTCTCCATTTCAAATAGTCCAAACTATAACAAAAACCAGTCACAAACTGTAAATCTCTTCTTGAAAAATAAAAAAAAAAAAGAGAAAAAGGGGAAGAAAAAAAAAAAGGAAATCTTATAGCTTTAAAAATCAGGTTTCACTTCCAAAGTAGCCAACACTTTCAAAGACAGAATATTTATTTCCAAAACCAAATGGGCAAGTATGATATCCAGCAACAAATTAGAAAGGATAAAGACTCTATTTTGGCAAAAGTCAAATGTATTTGTGGTTTGTATCTGGCCTGTGTGGCTTGTTTGCCGAAGAATTTAAGGTTGATTCTGAAGCCAAAAATTTCTGCACAGATCATACCGCACAGAGTTCATTTTCCAAGTTTTAGTAGCATTCTCCAAACAAATTCATTTCTTTTGTTTTGTCCTCAATTTTGTCCAAATCCAGACACAGCAGGAACGGTGCAGTTTTGCAAAAAAAAATTCTGCTACTTAGACTCATTTCTCCTGTCCTGAATACCAAGTTCAAAGTGGAACTAGGGTAAAGTAAAAAAAAAAAAAAAAAAACAAAACAGTGAATTCTCTGAAACACAGAAGCAACATCATTGCACTAAGTCTCTTCCCTACTAGATGGATGTAGAGTTCTGAATTCCACTACAGAGGTTGAAAAATACTTGCAGAGAATACAGGAATTTCTCCCTTTTTTCCTGGTGCCTTTGCTTCTCAGCCTAGCATAGATATACAGATATAATCTATAGATTAAGCTTCACTATCAGTAGAGTTCGTATTTAAACAGAAACACAGGCATTTTGTCTGCACATTTTACTCTCTCTTTTTTTTTTTAGTGAGGCACTGTGACTAAAGGACTTGCACTAACTACTTTCTTTCCTTTTAAATGTCTCTGTGGTTCAGAAGTAGAAACAATACACAGAAGTGAAAAAGCATGGCTCAGCACTGGCTGCATGTGCACACAGGTGTGTGGTCTCACTTCCCAACAGGTCAACTGTCTTGCATCAAGATCTGCAGGTTTGGTTCCTTTTTCTGGTTCAGCTGGATTCTGAGACCTGCTGTCACCATATGCTTTTATTCATTTGTAGTCATATACACAATAAAGTGACTACTTGGGTGGTCTTATGCTTTTTTACAATGCCTGCTTCAATATGCCTGGTTTTGCTGACAGAAATGAAGTGTCTTTTGCATGCTAAATACCTGATGCTTTTTTTTTTTTAATTTATTTTACTCTTTTTTTCTCCGTACAACTGTTTAAAGTGAAGCAGACTTCACCTTGAGATTACACAACTGCCTACCTGACTGAGTGCTTCTTCAAACACCAGACAACTTTACAAATTGGCCACATTTCTTTTACTATCTCATTTAAACACATTCAAGTGTAAAGATCCAAGTTCTGTCAAGGCCTCACTCCTGACTCAAGAGAAGTATTTTCTACATAAGAAATCAAATTTTCTTCGTTTGTGTTAGCTATCTCAAACAGATGAGTCAAGGGAAAAGGAAAGAAGGAGATGGCTGGTTGAATTCAGTGCAAAAGAAAGTCACATAATTCTCTTGAAAATAGGAAATAAAATCTCTGAATGATTAATAATCATCTTTACAAGCTCAGAGAGATTGAGGGTGATTCTAGATAACTAAAAGAAGGAGAATATTTTGACTATATATAAAGTAAAACACACCTACCTTCTCCTCTAACCTTCCCAAGTAAGTGCGAATCCTGAGTTACAAAATTCATTTTGATATCAACAAAGATACCAAACAATTAAGCTAGTCTCTTGTAAGTACCTTGGAGATAATTAAAATGATAAGAAAGAGCCACCAGAGAAACAAACAAACAAACAAGCAAACAAATCATGTCAAAATAATGTAATTTCCTTCATTTACAGGGTAACTGCCTTGAATTACTTTTTTCTGGAAAAGTTAAAGATGAGCAGTACAACAAAATGTCTTCAAATACTCTTTCTATAGATTGTAGAGTTGTCATTAAAGAGACAGGAAGTTTTTTATGAAGGGGCATAAAAGAACAAGGACAAGAATCACTAACTTAAAAGATGCAGCTATAGAATTCTCCAGTGGTAAAGGAACGAGATATTGAGATTCTATTCTCTCTCACAGGACTGAGATATAAATGAAACATAGGCATTAGAGATAGATAGAATCTGGCGATATTGACTAGTCCCACATCCTCTGACTTTATAAAATTCATGGAAATTACTAAAGAATGTTCCCTAAGAAGGATACAGATGTTATATACAATCTGTAGTTTGGTCTCATAGAAAAAATGATTTGCATTATAGGTCTTGTGATTCTACATACCAATAAACATGATTTAACATAATACAGTAACTGTACCACTGATTCAACCACTCTCTGGGTTAAGTAAAGTACCTGAGATTCAAGGTGTCCCATCAGCATAACCACAAATTGTACAAAAATGCAATCACACAGTATAAGGAAATCCTGGGACACATTTCTAAAGGAATTCAGCAACTGGTGTGCACTCAGATTTGTAAAATGTTTGAAAACATGGCCTCATAATTACTAATGCTATTGCTGCTACAACACTTGATTACTGGGGACAAGGTTTTGCAGACACTTCAGAAAAGCCCATTCAGATGTAATGCCAAATAACAATAAGATTAAGAAAAAATCCTTTTCAAAGTAAAAAAGAAAGCCTTTTTTTTTTTAATGTAGAATTCAATGGATTGGAAAAAGATATGAGCGATGTTAAAGCAATACATAACAGCAATCATATTGCTCAGGTGCAAAACATTCATGTCCAATTAATCCACATGGAAAAAGATGGTACTCTGTAGCAACGATCAGAAGATAAGTATCAGGACGACAGTAGTTCATAAGCTGCTCTGGGCAGCCTGCTCTAGTGGTTGGTGACCCTGTCTATGGCAGGGAGGTTGAAACTAGATGATCTTTGAGGTCCTTTCCAGCCTAGGCCATTCTATGATATGCTATTAAAACATTCTTCTTTGTTAATTTTATTTCATTAGAAGGCTATCAAATCAATTCTACTGAAACTATGAAAAATTACGCTGATACATAATTTTTGAAAGAAATTCCAATAACCTTAGGAATTCTTTTTTTTTTTTTTTTCCAACTATTTGGAATCCATAATTTTAATGCCAATGTTCCAGTTACCATAACAACTTTTTACATTTGTTCCTACTTCATTTATGAGCACATCATCCTAAAATTTGATTGCATCACTTGATAGCTAAGACAGATTAATGCAGTTTTTAAGCTAACTCATTTAAACTATTTGCTGGAGGATTGACGTTTATTTCTGTTCCTGATAAAGCTCATAATCAGGGAGAGCTAATTTAATGGAAATTGTACGCAATGATAATCTCTTCCAATAAATTCATGTTTCAATTCAACAGGAAAAAGCATCTCTTCAATAGATGTTTTTAGTTTACATGAACAGTATTAGCTTCACTGCCTGCTGTCTGTGTCACTAGTTAGATGCCTGACCAAAACTATGATGGTTCTTGTAATGGAATCTCCCAGAGACTTATGAGCTTTCGTGGTTTCATTCAGAAAAAATGATCCTGACTTTCACAGTGCTGCTCATCTCGGATGCCACAGGCAGCTCGTTATATCCACCATGTTTGCTTTCATTTTTCAGCTGTGCCCTTCATGATTTCGTTCGTAGGCTTTTACATTCTCTGCCAGAACAGATGGAATTTATTATAAATCTAATGTCATATAAATTAAGATATGCCCTGAGTGACTTTTTATAACGTTACATTGATTTACCAACGTAGCCCTGCTCTGCTACTCTGGACAAAGAAGATGGCTTTAAAGAGCCTGATGTTCATACCCACCAGATACTTGGAGCAGTGTAGCTGAACCTGCAACAGTTTTACTTCACTGCTGAATATCTAAAAATCAGCGACCTCAGTGTTGAGGAAGCAACCCTGCTGTACCTGTAACACGAAAGCCGTGAAGACACCACATGTGGAATTTATTCAGATGTTTAACATAGCACGTAAAATTGTCCAAGTTTTGTGGTCATACTGAAGACTAGTGATGACAACTGCGTGATGCATAGCTACTTTTGTTTGAAATCAGATGCTTCTTTCATTCTAGACATGCGGCTTTAATCTCCCAAGTGCTGTGCTGGCTTTTGCTCTCCTCTATATGACTTTGTCATCGACTGTGATGTTTGAAACAGCAGAATTTACCTCTGTAGTCCTGTATTGTCCTGCTGAGACCCTCTGCTAGCTTCACATGCCAGCTGGATGTGGAACAGTACATGTAATGTTTTGGAAGAGCCTTCAAATGTATAAAACTCCCAACAGAATAAAAGCCAGGATTTCCATCAGGGTCAGCCAAGTGCCCATACATATCACCTGTACTTCAGGTCATCCCAACGGGGCTGTCATAGATAACAGATCTTAATCCATTCTTCTAAGCAGCACCAAAGTAAAGATGTCAAAATATTTGAAAAAAGGCATGTACCTGAAATTCTTTGTGGCTCTAAACCTCAAAATCAAACACTGAATATGTGACCAAGCTGGGAAAGGAAACAAGACTCTCAGAGCTGCTACATAACTATTTTAGTAACTTTCACTCTGTCTCCTGGAAAGTATTCATTTAAATCAAAGTAGCCACAGTTATGCTAAAAAGTGCTATTTAGATTTTATTCCCCATGATCAGGTTTCCTTTCCAGTAGTATAATATTATAGATATTATACTATATAATATATTAGAACAAACAACTGTTGTCTCTGACAACAGAGGCCATTAACACTACAACAGCAGCAATTTTCTCAGCTGTCCTTTATATGAAAGGTGAGAAGTTCCCTGTCAGTTTACGGTCAACTCCTTAGCTTCATTTAGATTGTGGAACCACAGAACGGCCCAGGTTGGAAGGAACCTCAAGGATCATGAATCTCCAACTGCCTTGCCACAGGCAGGACCACCAACCTCCCCATTTAATAGTAGACCAGGCTGCCCAGAGCCCCATCCAACATGGCCTTGAACACCTCCAATGACAGGACATCCGCAACCTCTCTGGGCAGCCTGATCTTTACTACATACTGAGACAATATAACTGAAACAACAAATGAAGGTGAAAATCTTTTTTGTTTCTCTTTTGCCTATTATAGTTTAAAATTCATATTATTACAGTATCTCTCAATAGAGAGCAAGACAAATAACCTCCCAATGACAGGATTTCTAACTAAATGTTGAAGGAGTAAAGTGATTAGGGTGTGGCACTGGGAGGATGCACTTTATCTCTAGTGTAAGGACTGCCAACACTTAGTATTCTTAACTCACAGAAATGATGAGATTTATTAATGAAAGACATTCACGGGGATATGGGCTGGAAGAGTAGGTTAGCCATGACTACGTCTACAATGCTATTTAAAACCTACTGACTTTAAAAAGGAAACGACAAATGAATTTTTAAAGACTTGCTTTCATTCCATCAGTTGTCTTCACCTCTTTTACAGCACTGTAAAATCAACAAAAACTATTTAAGTCAAGGGAATCATACTAATATAAATGGATGAAAGCAATGTCACGTTCAAGCTGCCGTCTGTTATACATCAAGATTATAATTCAGCATATTTTTCTAATTCCCCAAAACAACAGAGGTCACATTTTCAGTGGCCTTCCTAAATTACAACTACAGAAACGATGAATGCTTCCATGTGCAACAATAGATACCTGCCTGCATAATGCAATTGCATATAATTGCTTATAAACAGTGCTTGTGTACACACATACTATGTAAAAACAGAATCACAGAATCACCAAGGTTGAAAAAGACCTTCAAGATCATCCAGTTCAACTATCGAAACATGACACTTAAAAGTGCTTTAAACTGCAAGCATAAGAATATATTGAATGTACTGAAGAGGTTTTTGTTGTGTATTTTTTTCCCCTAGTTTGGCTGCCAAAGTGAAAAATGACCAGAGGAAACAATTTAGTTGAAACTGAACCAAAATATGTCTTCTCATTGTTTCCTGCCTCCAAAAAAATAATTGCCAATCATTCTTTTATGCCAAAACATCTTGGTTTCAGCTCCTTTGGGAAAAAAAAGGAAATGAATGCCTAGGTTCTAAGAAGTAATGGGGAGGAGCAGGATGAGCATGTTTCCATTTTTTCCAGAAGCTTAGTGGCTCCGTGATGTTTAGTGAACTATCTCCAATATTTTTTTCCATCTATTTGGTAAAACTCTGTCCAAGAAAAATCTTTTTGCATGTAAGCCATTTGGAAAAAAAATGTAGATTTAATATCTAGCCTGATGCCTTATGCAGAAGTAAATACAAGGTAGACTGTGAAGAAAATGGACAGATTCAAGGAGAAACATGTGACATTATAAATAATAGCTTTGGAACAACCAGCTCTCTGATACCATCTTAAAGATCAAATTCACCTGTGGAATTTTATAACATTTTATAATTATTTCTCTAGCTAAGAATTTTCTTTTTCTACTCATGTACTTGAAAACCAGATCTCTTTTATTCCAGATAAGAAATTATTCATTTGGACTTCAACTTATAACCAGAATAAATAGCTTATGGTCGGCAAAGTAATGGTCCTTATTCTTAGAGCAAAATATAGCAAAATGGAGTCCAAGGCCTAACTAAAGTCAAGTAAAATGTTAGAATAACTTTTTTTGGTGGACAATGTTTCTAATGACTAACTCATTATTACTACTTGCCAAATCTAGAAACTAAACTAGAACTGTCTCCCTGAAAGTGAAGTTAGAGCTACATAGCTACAGTCACCCACTTAGTGACAGGTTCCCAAACTGACCTAAAGAGACTCTCCGAATGAAAGAGTCCGTGTCACACTTTTGCTCACTTCTCCTTTAAAAAAAAGACAGATTGATAAAAGATTCTTTCAGGACACAGATTCCTACTCTTTCAGCTCCTCCTATTTAAATGTATCTCCAGGTCTGTCCTCAAAGTGCACCAAATATGGGCTGTAGCAAGATATCAAAAGCATCACATTCTACTGCTTCTGAATTTTGTATGTCAACTTCATGGATAGGAAACTGAAAAATAAAGCTTCACTCAAAGGGGTTCTTTGTAGCAGACAGAGAAGACAGTGGCTGTTTCACAGTCTGGGCTCCAAGACCACAGGCTTGTAATCATGCTACAGTGCACAGATTTGCTCTGCTAACACCTGTGTGCACAAAGGTGACAAAAATAAGACCAGCTGAGACTTGACACTAAATTGTTACCTGCAATCCTGAGTTAGGTGATACATAAGTTAGACTGAAATCAAGGTCATCATTATCTTGCTGCCTTTCTTCCACCTACGGACACTGAGGTATGCTCTTTATTATGCGGAGAGCAGAACGATTTCATCACCAAGCAATGCTTCTTAAAACTTCATTCAAACAAGAAATCATATGGTTGCAACTAAAACCTAGAATTCACCTTGGGAAATCAGCTACTCTCTTACCTACTCAGGCTTTACCTACCAGTTAGCTGTCTTTTTTAAGGGGTACGTTACGAGAAATTTAGCAGTGAAGAGCACATGATGCAAAGGTGTAACCTCCACCTACAAAGATATACTCAAAGACAACAAGAAAAGCAGTGCGTAGCCACATATGGCACAACAATAAGCACCATAAACTACATGTAACTTTGACTGTTCGCGTCAGTGTCAACGTACCTAGGCAAAATTGACAGCTGCAAAAATCCAGATGGTTCTGCCTAATATCTAAGCCCTGTTAAATAATATCCACCTTGTTTTGATTAAGTTTAACCTATTTTCTTTCTCCTGTTATCATTTAGGAAGTCAACAGGAATGCAACAATCGACTTTAAGAGCACAAGGTACAAGAAGAAGTTAAGAGATGTCAATATGTTCCCAGCAGCATCTTAAATTGCTGCTCTACATAAGACCTTAAGGAAAAAAATTCCTCCAAGAATTATGTATTATATATATACACAATTGCCTGTAAGGAAGGATTTGATTCTACCTAACACAAAGAAATTATATTTTATATAACCTCTTAATAAAAGGGACCATGGTCTGAAGTACCACAGTTATTGTCCCTGCTGGATTTACTCTGCAGTCTCAGTATAAATAGTCCCAGAAGCTGAACTGTAATTAGAAGTCATTTTAACACATTTGAAAATTTCATTATACGAACTACTTCCTTTGAAGAGGAACATCAATATTTCAAAGACATAAAATTATTCTTTTTCCACTAAGTTTAGCCATTACTCAATCCAATGTTATTATGTTTTTTTTTCCCAATATAATATAAAGTGTAGCATTGCATTTCAGTAAATTTTGCTCTTAAATAATTTAGAACAAAATAAAGCCTATTAGAACAAGCACTATTTTGATGACTTTAATATACATCTATTAGTTAAGAAACTTTCTTATCAAATCTTACTTTTCATTTAGCAATAAATGGTGGATTTGAGTTCTTCATTTAGAAAATAATTTTACTCAATTCCTAAATTTATGTATTCTTTATTGCTTAAAACTCCTAGATATATTAAGTAGGTCTATTTAGAATATAATTTTTACCGAGAAAGGTTTCCCTAAAATTTCCTGATAGTTTACTGTTTTCAACTCCTAAAACACTTAAGTAGGTTTACTGCACAGTACAATGGAATAAAATATGTTTTCCTTGGCATTTGAGTGCACATATTTTGAATACTGTGAGGGATTTGGATGAATGATTTTGATGAATGTCGACTGGCAGATGACAATTCAGTTTTTCTAAAAAAATTTGACAAGTTTGCACTCGCTTTTGCTCTGTTTTGAAGGATACACAAAACTTTTGGAAGATTTGAGGCAACCACGTTCACATTCCCCTGGTTTTTCCTTCAGTAAAGCTTTTCAGACAACTTAGTTTTGGATAAGGTAGGACAGAAGAGAATTCAAACAAAAATCCTTTTCAAGTCAGGCAATGTCCCAGTCACCCATGGTGGAGAATGTCAAGTCTCTGTTTCACACATCTTTATCGCGTTCCTTAATATCTTCCCCAGATAATCCTTCTACTTTTGTTATCATTTTTAACCCTAATTCAAATAAAAAATGTACAATGAAATCCCTAGCCCAATTTCAGTGGAATTGGGATATTACCCTGCAGAAAGAGGTTATTTCTCTTATTTATAAGTAAAATATTTTATTCCTTTGTGAGTTTATTCTAGAGGTTTTAAATGAAAAAGTCTCTTCCAGTATTGCTGTACAGCCTTCTAGTTGTTATCTTCTCACTTCAGAATTATCTTATCTCTGCTAATTCATGCAGATTTTACTGGACTTTTTATTCGAAGTCAAACAAACTCCCCACCCAAACGGAGAAAATGAAAATCCTGCACAAGTAAAAAATGTCAGGTTAGGTTCTTAGTAATGGATTTGGAGACTGGATTCAGGGTGAAAGATGCTGTATTAATTTATTTCCATTACCATACAAAAGTACATCTTACCATCATCTGCCAGAAGTAAAAACACTTATCTAACAAAGTGGAAAAGACGGTAACACTTCTAATGGAAAAGATGTCAGAGTTGATTATTTTCCTCAGGGAGTATGAATCAGAGGACGGCATTTCTCAAGAGCAGAAAATTGTAGATAGAGTCATGCCCAGCATCTAAATCCAACTGTGAAGTTTTAGGAGAAAATTATCTAAGCCAGAGAGAACAACAAAAAGTCTTCATACACAGCCAGATAAAACACCACTGGGCAGACAAGGTCACCCTGAAGGTAAAACTTTAGCAAGGTGGTAGAAAAGGCAAGGACGCTCATATAACAGCAGTGGGGAAACACATACTGCAGGTTTATTTTTCCCATTATGTTTGGAGACAGGTAGGAAGACAGCAAGTATTTTCAGTGCCTGTCTGTAATGGGAAGTCACTGACATCCTCTGTGTTCAATAGAACTAGTTGCAAAGTAGAATCTTGTAAGGGTGACAGAGATGCTGGAGTCAGACTTCTGCCTCAGAAACATACAAGTCATATGATGGTTATTAGTGAGACTGTGATCTTGTATCAAATCTAGCTACAGCAGGATATATTTCATATGTATGATTCCAGAAAGACGTATTTTTCACATGAGGTCTTTGGCTATTTATTCAGATAATTAAATACATTTTTTGCAAAATCACTGTTTTTCAACAAATAAAAATAAAAAATCAGAGCACAAACTCATCACACAGAGCTCTATCCGCCAGTAAGTACAGAGTAGGATAAACTTTTGATCCCTATATACTTCCATGAAGGTAATGGAAATCCTCCATTCAGAGTCATAAGTACCTCTGTGTGACATATATTATACCATAAAAACCTATGCTTGAGAGAAAAGGAAGATGCAGTGCATTTAAGTATGTTGGCATTTCTGTTTTGCTGCACATCCTTTGGAAACTATGGGCTGAGTTGATTTCTCTTTTTTTTCCCTGAGGAAAATACTACTGGTACACATTAAAGACAGCTGTATTTCTAATTCCTAGAAGAAAAAGCTTGTCACGAACATATTGAGCTCCAATACAAAGCGTCAGACAAACTGCTCTGACAGGAGCAAACACATCATCCTGCACATCCCTAGTGCAGGAGCACATTCTCCTCTTGCATTCCCCTTTACTACTGCAGTCAGCGTGTACAGCATTGGATAGCTATTTTTTACTTTCAAGCACTCTTAAAAAGTTAGCATTTATCCTGAGACAGACCAAAACCTGCAGCTCAGATCCGGCTGTCCAGAGCCCTTTGGGAAAAAAAGACAGATAAATGCAAGTCTGAGCTACAGAACTGGCTTATTTTTAACTCTAAATCACAGTATCTTCCTCAGTCACCACACAGAATTAAAGTATGTATTTGTTAGCACACTTTTTGGCCACATAAAGCATCATACTTACTTGGACAACTACGTACTTGTTTGCACTGTGAAGACAATTTGCACAAGAAGAAAGGACAGATGTTTAATGATTTTGATATGTAAAAATCAGAAAAAAATGCAGGATACTGTTATTTTTATGTAAGTTTCTCAGATTTACTCTGCAGTCCTATTACTCCACACTGACAACAACTATGTGAAATTTCATACAAACAGAGCTCTTTATCTTTACAATCTGAAATATTGTGTTAGGGTATAGTGCAAATCAAAGGCAGGCAGCATACTGGGGCTGTTTGGACATGATCAGTGTAAGGGCTTGTGTAACAGCAAAAAAAAAAAGTCAACGACTCAAGTACTATTTCAAACATCCAGAGTTAAAAATATGGTCAAGTGCTTAAGCAGAGAACCCTAAAAAAAGAAGCGTAGACGGGAACTTACGTCATCACCAGTGTCTCATCTCCAGGTTCACTAAGTAATCCATCTACGAAGACTGACGTGCTTGTAAAATTATGCGTACTCCAAGTCTGGCCTTCATCTATGCTGAACCTGTTAAAAGATAGAAATGGTTTCATCTGCAAGTATTATATAAATAAGAATTCATTGAAAAAATAAAAAATCCCATAACCACTAAACCTCAGGATTTACAATCACTGAAACACAGTATGCATGAGTGGTGTATCTCATTAATGTTCCAGGGTCTCCCATCTTTATTAGAAAGAGCGTAATAAATCTGTGACAACAATGGTAATTCCTGGGCAAATAAAAAATAATGTCTATCAACAAACAATCCTGCTACTTTGTAGGTTCAAGAGTCAGTTAATTTACACTTAATTCTCTCTCAAAGTCCCTGAGCTGGAGACCTGTTAAGCAGAGGTCAGTAAAATGTTAAGTATGCAGAACAGCTCAAGTGCTAAAACACAAGTGCTAAAACTGCAGACACCAAGACGATGGGCCCTTACAGCTATGAGAATCCACAAAAAAATTTTCAATAGATATTCAGCAAAGTTCAAAGTTCAGCATTCAAATACTCTGTCTACCTAAAAATTATGACTAGAATTCTTTTGCCTTGCATGCTTTTCAGGTCTTTTTTAATACTACGGTAATGATGGTTTTCAGTCTAGCTAATGAAGCATATAGCCAAGATCCTATTAGAATAAGCAGCATTATGCAAAAATGAGCCTTGTTATGATCAATCTGCTGATCACTTGCACCTACTATTTCCTAACCTAGGGGGAGGTGTCCCTGCCCTTGGCAAAGGGGTTGGAACTAGATGATATTGTAATCTAATTCTACAGTCCCTTCCAACACAAACCATTCCATAACTGTATCTCTTTGTATCTTTTTTTTTTTTTGTACTGCAAAGATGATAATTTTATATGCCATCACACAAAGTTACCATGTTTTGCTTCGCTACCGTGCAGTTCAAAATCTGTTATTTTATAACAAAATTATTTGCAACCAAACTTTCCTGTCAAACAAAAGAAGGCCATTTTCTGTAGTCGCATCATATGACAGGACCTACACAGAATGTGTAGTACAATTAATTAGTGTAGGAATTTGTCAGAAGTACCATACAACTTTTATGCACAGAGAAATTCTTTTCCCATTGGCTCCAACAGACTATGTTGGATTGTTCTTGCCAGAGCAATTCGGGACTATTCTCCAGCGTCCTCATTACTGTGGCTGAAGAGGACAGAGCTTCATCACAGTATGAAACAACCGTTGTTACCTAAGGCATCATAGGGAGAACATTACTGCCATATGCTGCAGGTGCAAACCAGTAGCAGATAATGACCATGATAAACATGGCATGTACTGTAGAGTTCCAGGATAGCCTTTTAAGCAAAAATATCTATACTGATGTAAGAAAATCTTGTTATGATTAATTCATTATGTCATGGTACCAATACCACTAAGAAGTAATCTTTAAGAAAACATCTTTCTGAATTCTGTCAAATTAATTAATGTTAAATTAAGCTGATTACACTTGCATTTCATATGTGATTACATTGAAATGTTCATCTTAAAATCTGAACTTTGTCTTATGTATTGAATACACAATAGCTTGCTCTAATTGACTGTAGGATTACTTGAGTATTTTCAGTGGGATAGAGGTATCTTTGATGGCCACAATAACTCCACCATGGTCCAGGTACAAGATGTGATGCTCTTCTTCAAAGACCTACAGATCAGAAAACAAGAAGTCCAACTAAGAAAATGCAGAAGTAAAATGTATGAGAAAACCAGTATTAAAAATCTTGCATGTTTCATAATGTCCACACTGTAAACAGAAAAGGACATACAAGTCAGTTTAACTCTTACATTTCTCTCTTCTCCCAGTTGTAACAGAAAAGAAAGGTAAGCAGGTGAATCAGAAAATGTTCAGGTTCAAATCACAGTCAGATTAAACTGTCTAAAGTGATTTTAGCCCTAGCTTACATTCCTCGCAGTATGCATTCTGCATTCTTTCCTATTATATATCACCAGGTGACCTATCACCTTACTTCAGTATTTGCCATATTCTTTATATCTTGCAGAATGAAATGCTTTGTAATCTAATTCTAAGAAAAATACGAAAACTGTCACTGTCTGGGACTGCCTTGCATGTTCTTCAGACTCGACCGAAGTTGAAATAATTGGTGCCAGTGTTTTCTGCATTTCCAATGTCAATGATTTATTTAAATTCAAACTTTGTGATCACATAAGGACGCTGCTCTGAGCTCTGAACCAAAATACATGTAATATTGATTTAATGGTATAAAGGATTCAAAATCTCCTAAATTATTTTCATTCGTTTGTCTAGAGGTCATCAGTAGTACAAAAATAAATGAATAAGAAATATCCTATTTTCTGCATCTGTTATCTGTTTTAAGCCGGTGTTTAGTCATGTTATTAGCCAGTGAAAGTTCATTTACCATAAGATCAAGTGATAAATTGAGAGTTTATGCACACACATAACAGTTCATAGAACACAGAGCCTCCTACACACTTTGACAAAGTCAAAAAAAAAACATAAAGGTGAGCTCTACTTTGCCTTGTGAATGAGAAAATGCAGATAATACACAATGTTTCTTTTAATGACAATGCTAAATGATACACTTAGGAGATAAATAAGTAAGACTGAACCAAAGAGAGAAAAAGTTCTAATCATACAGCACATCCACAGTTACTTCAAAAATAGCAAGCACTTAATTTGCCTTTAGAATTCAATATTCCTCTCATTTCCTAAGAACATGTGTTATGGGATTCCTAGGGTTTTGAGTGTTTAATTGGCTTTTTGGTGTTGTCAATTTACTGACAGAACCCCGATATGGGACATTTACAGTCCTATCTACTTGTTCCATTCAGCTACACATTTTAGAAGACATTTCAGTGAAATGCAGACATTCATTTTAGATGTACTTCAAAAGGATGAGGTCGCTACAACTCAGATAAGCCAGCAGAGTTTCGATTCTCCTTCAAACTTCATTTGAACTTTTGCTCAAATCAAAACAAAACAGCAGTGCCAGAACAAGAAGTTTCCAAAAGCTTCACCTTCATACAGAAGATAATGAAAGATGTTGTCTGTATGACTTCATCCAATTTAGGGTTTCCCAGAAAAGCATCATGGCAATTCCTGGTGCACCATTTCAGTACACCAGGTTTACCCACTCCTGTGTAAACTATGGCATGCTATAAGGCACAGCAAACCTATTACAGGTATATAAATGTCATATTTATATCATGCTCTTCTTCCATGCATTTCAAATACTTTCTGACTAAAAGGTGAGTATCAATTCCTGCATTTTCATATAATAATGAATTCATGAAATCAGAACCTGAAAACAATTGATAGGCATGTTCACAAACAGCCTAGAACTATGACCTCTCTCCACTAAATGACATCAGGTAATAGATTTATAATGATCCTTACTAGAGCCAAGTATCACAGAACTAAATTACTATAACTTGTTTCTAAATCTTTCCTTCCTTTGTAATGTTTTGGATAAATTTGTGTGTTTTATAATCGTAAAGTCAACTTCTTCTCTCTCTGTCTCTCTCTGTTTTCTCCTGTGTCTATTGTAACAACTGCAGCAGCTTATCTGTTGGGAGCAATTAAGAGAGCTCCATAAAATAACTAAACATGTTTAAATACCCCAGAGAAATTCATTGCACACAATTTTACTCTGAGATATCTTAGAAGTAACCAAAAATACTCAAAGTCACTTGCATCTCACAAAGTGACATCCATTTCTAAATCCAAATCCGTAATTTTCCTACAGCAGGAGGAGGCAGCTGGACCTTCACAGTGGTGAGAAGCTGGGGTTGCATCCTTTACCACTGTGCTTAAAAGTATTACCATCCATCCCTTAAGACGTCTGCAGAAAAAAAAAAAAGTTGTCTTACTTAAACAAAGGTATTCCACATTGCTTTGATATGAAAGGATTTGACACAGATAAAGAATATTCCTACAACTGAACCAGTGAGCTGGAGGTTCCAGAGATCTAGGTTCACTTCCTAGGTGCACTGTGTAACCTTAGAAGGCTAGTAGAATATACTGTGGCTCCACTAGATCTTCCATAGCAGATCAAACATGAAAGGCTCTCCTGTTCTTGTCTTTACTTTTATTTCACAGCATCACAGAATCTGAATTTCAGCCATTTCTTCTGAAAGCCAGAAGAACTTTCTCTTATTCTGCTCATGGTGCAAATGAAGTTGAAATACCAACGGCAACCATAAATGTGAAGAGAAATACCTTGTTTTAAAAAAGCACATCCTTAACATTTAGAAGAGCATCCTAAAATTTTGAAAATCAGGACTCAAAACAGGCTCACAGGGAAAAACAATGTTTAAAATCTGTATGGTCTGTAATTGTGTACAGAGGCAGACCATTTCTCCCAGGATGCAAGATTTATTTATCTATCTGATTCAATATCACGTTCATTAACACATTTTATCATATTGTTTTCCTGGTACAATAGATAGAGAAATCTTTCAATTAGACACATCTGTCCCACGAGTTCACCTCAGGCATATTTCACGGTTCACTTAAGATGATCTAAGCTCACAGAGTTCATGATAATGTCAAGGTTGGATTCCCTTCTCTTGTATACATTCCAGGTCACTGCCGCTGCATGGACATTTAAGCTACTTGTCAATCAGCTCCTAAACCTGTGCTGTTTACAGTACCATGTTGTACATACAGTACACCATCACAAATTTCATTCTGCTTTCAAATGTTATTCAGTAATGTTTTCAAAGTCAGGCATCATGCAACAGAAAGGCAGTAGAACAACTGTAACCAGCCCACATTGCATTACGGTTATTTAGAATCTTTGCTATTACTTTTTCATTTACTGAAAGTATTTACTTAATTCTATGGAACTCCTTGGGCATTTTGATTTGTACCTAACAGTGCTAGCTGTGTTGTCTGCCATAGTAAATCACCCTGAATTCTCATGTGACCATACCATGTAAAAGCCATGGAAATATGGGTTCAGTTGAAATCATTCCAAGTGTATAAAACAGATTAAGACATTACTGAAGAATAGATTTTTTTTAATTTGAGGATGAATTACAAATATGGGGGCTGGTCCCATTTACAAATCACAGACTAAATTTGAGTTAACAATGTGATGCTCTAGTACAAAAAAGAGAGATCTCCTCCTGAAGTGAGGTGATAGCCAAGGTGTCAAGATATCAAGGGAAATCATTTCATTCTGATTAATAATTATAAAATTTATAATGTTGCATCCAGTTTCTCCATTTTTCAGGAGAAGATTTTAGATAGTCTCATCGACAAACAACAAAAGGGAAAAGCAGTTTAGAAACTCCATCCCTTAGGAAAAAAGGCAGATTTGAAATTGCTTTCCTTCCAGAGGTGGGGGAGGGGGAAACGCCTGTGCTATGGGTAGACATGATAATTGCCTTTCAACATCTGAAAGGTTATTTAAAGCTGACAGAAAACCTCAGCTCCCAAAAGACAGGAAGAAATCAGCTTATCTTGCAAAAAATTGTGGAACAGCAAGAACAACAAAAAGCAAGGATATGCAAAGCAGCTTATGTTAAATGTTAAAAAATCTATGAAGTGAAGTAAAACACCATATAGGAGCACAGCAGAATCTCCTACAGTGAAAGATTAACAAATAGGCCTGGAAAATCTCTATTTAAGTTGTTTCTGATACAACATCATTTGTATCATATGTTGCTTCAGAGCAGGTGGTTGGATTTCTTTCACCTTCCTCCTAGGCCTATATTGCTATGAGTTCCAGTGCCAATATTGCTATTATTTCAGGAAAGCTATTATTCAATTCCTTGAACAGTCTTTTCCCCTCAGTTCTCCATATTTACCTTTCTATGATGTTTTTTTTCACTCTACACAAGCAGATAGCTCTTTCTCCTCATAGTTTGTAGACAGCTCTGCAACCTCATGTATGGAATGTAAGAAAGGGATTCAATAATCACAGCCTCAAAGTTTCCAAGGCAGAGACTTAAACCCACCCAAAGAACTGTAACTGAAACGAGCTTTGCTCTCCTTCTGCCAGCACAGGAAAGCTGTAACTTTCTATCCAAATAATTCCTGTATCACTGATGACAAAATTCTTGTCTTTTTTTTTCATGAGTTCTAACAGAGAAACACATGGAGTGTATATATAGCAATCTACATTTTTATTCTGATAGCAAATATTGAGTAAGCTCTTCCAAGACTTCATAGCAGTTTTAATTAAAATCAAGTGAGCAATGATGGGTTTGATTTTGACTGTCACAATAAGGATCAGTCTGTGGCTGGTTTTACAGTTTGAATAGTCATCTTAAGGTCAAGTTCCAACACATATCATCTGTTGGAGTGTCTCAAAAATAAAAGCAGCAAAATATGACTTTGATCTCCATCACTCTTTCCTTCTTATTTCTCACCCTATCAAAATTATGAAACTCTGGGAAATAGTGACAATAAAACATGAGAGGCCTCTGTTAAGTATGAGATAGGACAACACAGGCTGTAAATTCTGGAAGGCTTTTGCATTTAAACACCTATTTATCATCTGCTAGAATTCAAGAAAGAATTTGGCATAAAATCTTATCTTTGAAAACTTAAAGAACGTTATCATGATAAAAATAATATATATATTTTAAAAAGTTCTTTTGCAGAGTATTAATGGCAATCTACAATAGCAATATAAGAAAGTGGCTGTGTTTACTCTTATGTCGAAGGTGCTGAGCTTAATAACACTAGTGAGTGTATTTTCCCACTTATTCTCAGATAATAACACAGCTTTTATTTCAGTAGAACACTAAAACACTGTTTTAACTGAAATAAAATACTTTTTGATATACTGGTACTTTGAATGCTGTTCTTTCTTTCCTCTGAATATACATTAAAAGTAGATTACAGAACCTTCTCATGTCTTATTACTATAGTTATGGACATTCACACTCATAAAGAAAATATCATTGAGGCAGAGCAATTTAAAATAAAGTGAATTAGAAAGGTGCAATGTTCAAGTCAACACTATGCATTGGAAACATAAGGCATCCAAAAATCAAATGCCAGTTCCACTACTACAAGACTGGGATTTTTAAAAAATACTTTATGTATTTAGTCCTATAATTGATTAAATCATACTAAAAGACATTCAAAGGTTTACTGCTATTTTTTTTTCAATCTCTTTTTGTGTTCTCGTTTCCACTGGAGAACAAACTTTAAGCTTTAATAGCAGTTTTTAACTGCAAAGCAGAACAATTTCCCCCTTCCTATACAAACCCCATTTTTCAGCTTGGGATATTCATACTGCAAGATTTAGCCCAAGTCCACTTCTTCATTAGCATAGGAAGATTACTGAAATTACAAAAAAAGCTAACTGGACTGCATGTTTCTTATGCAAGATATTAGAAGATTTGTAAAGAGACCAGAATATTTGAGTTTCAGGAGAATCTGACAGCCCAACCAACTTGGATCTTTGCAAATCACCTCCTTAATCTCTCAGTATCCACATCCCGCTTGCAAAATAATGGCCACCTGCCTCAAAAGAGTTGGTAGATAAAGATAAGTTATGCATAATAAAATCCAACATATTGGGCAAATTTAAAATTGCCTTAAATTATTTCAGTTTCCTACCTGGCGCCATGTCTTCCCACAGTCAGATGTGATGTACATTTCTTCTTTATACTCAACCAGCTGAGACCCCAGGTTACCTGTCACAAAAGATAAAGAAAGTAGGGGGCACCCAATTAACAAGAGAGACTGGAAATAGTCCTGACAGCAGTCAGAGTGAGAACAAAACTCAGACGATAAGTGGTTTTATTTTATTAATTTTATTATCAACAGACATAGTATCTTTAAAAAAAAAAAAAAAAGCACATCATATCTATTTAATCTATTTATTTACTTTTACTTAAACATTCCTAGTTGCACATAGGCAGGAGCAATGAGGTTTAATTCTGACATTAAAATGTGTATTTAAGATGTAAGTTTGAAACGTACATGAACTCAGAAGCCATACCTTAATCACATTATGTAAAATTATTCATTTTGAACTGGAATTGTTTATAAAAAAAAAAAGTTTTAAATGCAAGACTTCATGGAATGGTAGAAAAATCCAGGATTTAGATAAGTATGTAAAACCGAAAAGAGGGGTTATGGTCCAAAAAGCTCTGTAAATGCAAAAGTCTAGAGCAGAATTATTTGTTGTATTTAAGTATTCACCAGGAAGCCATGGAATATTTTGACAAATTACACTGAAGAGGTTGCAGCTAGCATTCAGATTACTGTGAAGATTACTGACTTTTGCATACAAAAGTCTTGAAACAAACTTTTAAATCAAGATCGTAGAAGATGCAACTCCAAATAGTAAGATCTCTATCTTTTAACTTGTGATATTTAAAACAGCAAACCGTTAAATCACCAGTTCACAGCGTTATAAGGGAGAAACAATCATATCTCCAAATCCTTTCTAAACAATGTCCCTTTAGGGGATTTTGATTTAAATATATGCATTGCATGCGTTTACGGAAAAAGAAAGAAAGAAATCAGATACTCTTAAACAGAAGAGATTGGGAAAGAAAACCCATGAGATTACAATAGCAGTATGTAATTTCACTTGTGTGTTACATAAATAGCTGTTTTTACCACCAAACAGATCTGTTTATGGAGTATGATCATTAGAGCTGAAAGGTTCAGGAGAAGAAAAACTGTGTGCACTGCTCAAAATACATGCTCTATTTGGACCATCAAGATTGTGTGTGCTATGTCACTTAACAGTTTACCTATGTTATTTAATCCTGTATACAGCCTAGATGAGATGATGTTAAACTTCATGTAGAATCAGAGAATTTACAGGATGGAGTTCATTTATTTCAACTGCTCCTTCTTGGTCTTACCTCTTTTCAGCCAACTCCATGCTCTCATTTATCAAGTAGTTCATCACAGATATAGTTGGCTTTGTCATTCTGAAAATAGGACTCCACTCTTGGAGGCCATTAGGCTCCTGGACAAATGCCAATTATTGTCTCTCTTACCTTCTTGTCAACAGAATTATATTTACATGAGTAGATCTTTATTTCGAGCAGTGCTATGGAGCTGCACTTTAAAAGGTGCAGTGGTAAATTGCCTCAGCTAATGGAGAACAAGTCTGTAAACTGACATCATTAACTTTGTTTCATTAGAAAGACTTTTACATCCAGTTGACACATTAGTAACAAAGCTATCAGCAGGATCTTTGTAATTGCAGCTTTGTCAGGACTGCCATGACTTCTCCTTGCTTTGGTTTTACCTCTATTGTCTTTTCTTGGTAAATGAACAAAAGGAGATGGACTCAGTTATGGTTGTAGAGAAACACTATTCTGTCAAAAACACAATTAATGACAAACTTGGCATGGAGGTGGATTGCTTTAGGAAAAAATACTGCTCTCTGACCTTTGAAAGCAGCCCACTTTATTGGTCAAGGGTAAAAAAAAAAAAAAAAAAAAAAAAAGCAGAGGTGATGCATGCAAGAACTTCTGATTGCTGATGTAATGCTCTGGGCATTGATGAAGGCTGAAATGTCCAATACCTCCAGATTTTTTTAGGAGAAATACATCTACCACTTCATTTTGGAAACTTCATAAAGTGAAACCTACAAATTACGTCTCCAAACCTTTCTGTTTAATCCATGTCAAAAAAGAGTTACGAGTTTTCCCTATTTAAAGAATTACATTGTTTAAACTTTTATATGCTAGTAAAATGCAACTTCAAAGACTTTGTTACATTCTAGTAAAAAGTTTTGATTCAAGGCTCTAACTATCTCAAAGGGCGTGGTGTTACTGAATTAAGTCAGCTAACAAGCAAATGTAACAGCACCCCATAAACTCCTTTCCAGCAGCTCCAATTCACTTCAAATGAAATGCAAAGAAAGTCCTGACATTAATAACCTTATAAACAAATAACAGCAAAGTCACACAAGCGCTTAGAAAATAGAGCTGAAATACCCTAAAATTTCTTTTCTGTATCTGAATGCAATTATGAGCCGTATTTGTGGTAAGAGTGGTGGCCAATAAAACAAAACAAAACTGACATCACAATCAAGGGTATAGAAGGTAAGAAATAGCCAAATTCTGTTCAGCTCTTAAGACTGGGAGCCAACACTTCAGTGAAAGAAAGACATCAAACGTCTCATCCAAAAAAAGAACAGTTTTTAAATGCCATCCTGCTACCCACCACATCCTGGTATGTTATAACTGTAACACAACCCACGGATATAACAGTAAGCTGGTTGTCTGGAGAATCGTGCTAAATTTTATGTTCTTTATTATAGCTCTAAAAGTCTGAAGTAAGTCCTCAAATGTGTCAGTACAACATGGAACCCTTTCATCATTTTATTGGGTATTACATCTCAAAATCCTCCTGTAGTAACAAGTAAAGGTAATATAATACACTGAGCACAATTCAAGTTCATACTGAAAAAGTTACTGCATCTGGAATAGGTGAGATAACCATAAAACACAAGTTCCATCTCTACAAGAGTGGCAAGGCTGAAAGTACAGGGGCACTGACTGCTGTTTCATGCATTTCTCCAAGCTATTCCTAACTTCGCACATGCCAAATTAACAGATGATAGCACAGTGATCTCATTTCTGAAATAAAACAATGCATTTTAATGATGATCAGTGGACAGTCAAGCTCTCTTGAAATGTGGTATAGTTGTGAGAACACAGACATCAAGAGAGTTAGCTAATTTAAAGTTCCACACAGCTCAGGCATTTTAGCAGATATCTCCAGTCATGCAAATATGGGAGTTCAATTTCATTTACAATTTATTATTAATTTACATGTTTTAATCACTACTTATCACTGTATCAGTCACATTTTTAATGTGATTTAAGACATGCTTACCATGAGAAGAAATAATCCCCATAAGCAACATTTCAAATACGGAAAATCTTTTCCAGCCACTGAAATTTAGCATACAGGCAGGTTCCTATTCCAAAAAGGTAAATGCCCTGTGCCTACACTGCCTGTTAATTACTGCAGCTGTGACATCTCCTTAGCCAATGAACAAGCTAAAACGCCATGGTTTGTAAATTACTAGTCAGCATAGAAGATGCATGCAACCAATTTGTGTTTCAGGTCCCAGATAGACTGTTTTTTGCTTGGCAAAATGGAGAAGTGTTTGACTGAGGAAGTGATTCACACAGTCAGAGTCAAGGAACATGACATGAGAAAAGTCTTCGGGAATTGCAGGATCTTCACTCTAGAATGCTCTAGGAAATGCTCTGTCATCTCACCGTTCCTTCAGCCTTTCTGTAGTGGCAGCTCCATATGCTACTTTTGTGAAAAATGTTATAAATTTATCACAATATATGCAATGTATTTGAGCCAGATGTGACAAAAAGTAAACTGAACTTTCCAGCACTTCCTCGATGTGCAAAATTTACTGCTTGCTTGACTTGCCATCTGGACTGGAAACTAAGCAGAGAATTACAGTAAATCCAGCACCTGAGAAGTCTACACTTCTCTAAACATTCTTCATAAAAAAGTCCTTCACAAGTTTATAGTAAAAAATTTACACATCAATTGACACCCATTTCATAGCTGATGCTGTGAAAAAACAAGTTGCTGCCAAGATTAAAATGCACAAAAATCAAATGCAATGCAAAATCTTATTACATTTCTTAAAGGGAGCAAACCAGTTACTTGAATGAACACTTTAATATGCAGCTATAAAACTCAATATTCTGTCTGCAAAATTTATATATATTTATAAGCTACAAATACATTTTCCTTAGAACTACTAACACAACTTTAATAGAGTTCATTTTTTACTTGTAAATGTGATTTTAAAAAGATGCAATTTTAACATCATATTATTACATATTCTCCAAAGGTTCTAGGCATTAATGCTATTTTCTGTTTAATTATTCTTTTAAATGAAAACAATAATCAGATATGTCTGTGGTCTACCTCTCAAGCTGACTATCAAAACAGTCCTTAAGTCACAGGTTATGTTTTCAATTGTCACAAGCAACTGTGTTATTGTGTTATCATCTTTCTGTTAAGTAGCCAATCTCCACGTTACAGTGATTTTGTTGCTGTTGTTCGACCTTCTGATTAATAACCACAATGCTCTCATTGAGAGGAGCAGTTTAATTGTTCTTATGGTTACAAACTATTCTCTGATTTCCAGTTCTTATCCAGTTGTTTATACCACACATTCACTGAACATCTCTTCCATTTGTTTCTATTCTATGGTTACACTTTCAGGAATAAATCATATTCTTTATTGGCCTTTATTTTTCTCAGCTAATAAGATTCTCCATGTAAACAGAATCTCTATTTCCATCAATTGCCAAGTAGTCCTTCTTAGCATCTGCTCACTGGCCCTGAAAAATGATTATCAGAACTGTACATACTGTTATTAGTATTTTGCCAGATAATTAATATTTCCCTCTCCCTGTTGGCTATTTTTTACCTACTTTTCCCTTGGAATATATTTCCCTTTTCCAGAGTACAACGCACTGATGGTTCATAGTCACACTGATCAACTGACATTCCTGGATTTATATCATCATCTGCCATTTGCACACGATGTGCTCTCACTAATTCTAACAGTGAAATTCCAATAGAGTGTAATGTAGTCCAGATAATCTGATTTCTGTATGTGCAAAGAAACCAGTACTTCTGTTGATTTGCATGTGATTATCAATGTTGGGAATCAGGACAGAAAAAAATGCAAGCTTGTTGTATGTAAATTATTTCTGATAAGAAGGGTAAGTTTACAAGGATATCAGGTTTGCCAGATAAGACTGGGGACATGCACTGAATCTACATGACCTGAGCATTCAAATCATACAAATGCAAGACAAAATCAGAGCTGGGTCAGTTCATCTGTTTGCAAGCATGCAGATGCTCTTTCATACTTACAAAACAAAGCCCTTCTGCTCTGTTTGAAACCTTCAACCAGAGAAAAATATATTGCACTATCCCTGGAAATTTTTTTTCTTATTTTAACTAGTCGCTATGAGTCTACCATTTTAATTCCATTACAAGTTGCTCAACAATCTGATCAGATGTAACACATCAGACTGTTTCTTAATGATATCTGGATGTAATTAAAAAGGCTCCCACGTTGAGGAAAGCTGTTGATAAGCTTATTTACCAGGCATGGTAAGACATCAAAGTGATAAAATCATACAGAATAATTTAGATTGGAAAAGACCCTTAAGATTATCAAGTCCAACCATTACCTTACACTATCAAGCCCACTTCCAAATGATGTCCCTAAGTGCCACAATCATGTCTCTTAAATACCTTCAGGATAGCAACTTCACCAACTCCTGGGCAGCCTGTCCCCATTGCCTAACCATCCCTTACATGAAGAAATTCTTCCTGACATTGAATCTAAACCTCCCCTGTTGTGACATGAGGCTGTTTCCTCATGTCCTATGTCACTTGTCATCTGAGAAAAGAGAACATCCATCTTGTTACAACCTCCTTTCAGGTAACTGCAGAGAGCAATAAGAGTCTCCCCTCAGCCTCCAGACTAAACAGTCCCAGTTCCTTCAGCCATTCCTCAATGGTTCAGTTTTCCAGGAAGGAATTAAGTGCAAAGTACTCTTCTCCAACCTGCCATCCATGTTATCACCTCAGAGCTATGCACTTAAGAAGTATCCACAAAACCCAACCAAATGAAAATAAACCCAAATCCCCCGAAGTATCAATTAATCACATCAGATTATAATGCAAGGACAGAGAAAAATGAAATACAAGTATCAGACCAATTTATAAAACCACACTGCTTAATTTTCTTCAAAAAAGCAGAGGCATAAAGTAAGAACCTACATCAGAATAGGAATTACCTTTATGTAAAAAGAAGATCCTTGAGATGGTTATTATTTTTTGAAACACTGCAATGTATCAAATGTGAATTAAATATCTACTGAGATACTTCCAAGAAATGTATCCACAAAGGCATCTTATAATTCTTAGTCTCATTCTCGTCAATAAAAACATAGCAGCAGTTTCCATTTAGATCTGCTTCCAGTAAAATATTTTAAACTCCATTTACTGTAAGGAAATCTAGTTATATTGAAGTAATAGCAGCTGTCATTGTCTTTCAACACCAAATATGTTTGCCTTGAAATTCTCAGGAAATTTTCAATGTAATAACCCTTTTATAAGACACTAGCAGAAATCATTATTGATTAAAAACAGATACATTTTCATGAAAAGAGAAGTAATACATGTGTGTATTTAATCTAAACATAGTTCAGAACAATGGAATAAAATAATGAGACTTAAAAAGCACTTTATAACTGTTAACATTTCAAGATTTTAAAGCAAAGGAAAATCAAATGAAATGAATAAATGAATCACAAGGGTACAAAGTAAAACAGACTAATGTGAATGTTTTTAGTGATGAGTAGTCAATACTCTGAGGGAATTTATTTTATTAAATTCCACTTCACAGTAACGTGGTCCCATATGTATGTTATAATGGAACAGCCACAACCAGCATTGCTCTCAGCACTAAGACACAATTGCCTCTTTCAATTCATCTCCCTTTAGGTGGAATGAAATTAGTAAATATTAAAAACCAAATTATCTTTATGAAGAACAAAGACTTGGCCACTGTTTAGATTTATTGGATTTACTGGACTGTTCATGATGACAGAGGAGATGGTAAGGATCTTCACTTCCAGGCAACATAACAAGTCCTTCAGCCATCACCACTGCTTCATACTTCACTAACAGGGAAAGAGACACTTAAACAACACAGAGAATCATAATGGCATTAACTGTTACAGATCTGTCCTAGAAGACTGAGCTCTAGGGGATTCAATTAACTTTTACTACAGTTTTTGATCTAGGGATCCTGTAAAAGAACATTCTTCAGTGAGAGCCTTATTTTGGTAATGTTTGTAGAATGGTAAATGTTATAATCCAAAATACTAGATCAATACTAAATCAACAATTCCTACTACATTTCAGCTCTTACAAAATAATGGCGTGCTTTTACCTGCCCCCATGATGAGCCCTGGTGCAGTATCCTTCGTATGGACTGTTCCTGACACATATGGATTATCTGCCCAGCGGAGATGGAGGTGAAGGTAGCAATCAGGCTTGTGGGGGAAAAAGAACAGAGGTTTGAAAAAAATAAAATGCTGGTAACAGTTATGCATATATGATAATGAAAGCCCACACAGAGAACAGTTGCACTGATGTATCCCTATAGAGAATGGCTGTTTCCAGTGGAGTCCAGACCAAAACATGAAGCTAAGCCATCTAACAAGAGTCTGTCTCCATAGTCTGACAATAAAAAAGAAGTTGGCATGAAATTATTGTATAAAAAATCCATGTGACAGAACTGCTTAAAGTCTCTAGCTAGCAGCAACAGCAATAATTAGAATGTTCGCTAGTCTCAAGTAATTAGGTAAATGATGATTAATTTAAAAATTACTAAAATTTCTTTTTTAGAAAAAAAATCATATAAAAATAGTTTAATGACTTTTGGATGACCACCATCTTTCTTAGCTAAGCAACTTGCTGCCTCTTGCACTTACTGCAGTGGCACATGGAGGCCATTATTGCTGCCTGCCAGTGGTGCTCAGGAGCTGCTGCTTCTGCTATTCTTCCACTGATCTGAGAGCTCCGATTCAAGACCCATAGGCTTAAGACATACAGCATAGTTTGAAATTTTCAAATGGGAGCCAACACCTCCAGTCCTCCCCTTTCTATGTGAAGAAGGATTAAATTTCTGCCAGTAGCAGGACTGAAACCATTTATTTTGCCAAGAAATTTAGAGCCTGGAGTCCCCATGAGTGGAGAGTCAGTGACAAAAATATGAAGTTTTTCAGTACAGTGCAAAAAACAACGAGATATTATGGGCAGCTACATCATCTTTAAAAAAAAAAAGGACTTTTTGATGCAATTAAATGTGATTTCTATTTCCAAGCAACTGTCAAGAGTTCCTTTAACAGGGTTATCTTGCTTTAAGATGAAATAAAAGTATGAAAGATGGAAACAAAAAAGGAATTGGTAAGATGCATCTGATGTGCCTCATATCCTAAAACAACTTACTGTTATGATTTTCTGAACTGGGTTGTGTGGTTGGCACACAAGAAAAGCTGTCCTCTTTGCATCAAATTAAGCTCTAAAATAAGTAATGCAGAGCTACAGACAGAGTCATGACTCACTGTACAAGATGACTGGACTAACAGCTAGCAAAATCCCTGCTCATGTCACGCAAGCAGATTTGTGTATTAATTTAGCTGGTAATCTCAGCACAAAGCTCCTGGGTTGCCTGCACTGCTACACATATTGTCGATACAAATAATTCTTTTGCACTTCAGACAGAGAATGGGACCCACTTACAGGTTTGCAGTTGGTAGGTTTTCCATTCATATCAATATCTGGAGGGTTTAGAAAATCCCAGTCACGGCCTTTGTTGTAGGTTATTAGGGTTGTAACTTTCCCATCAATCTTCTGGTTGGCCAGAAAGACTCCTTTTACACCTCTGACCTGAAGCACAAATGAGAAAAAGTTATTAACCAGCACATACACATTTTTTTGGCAAGGATTATTGCTGATCAGCTGCTCTTCTGTGGCTCTGAACTGCATGCCTCTGGTATTTTCTCCATTAGGGAAATGAACGATAGCTTAAAAGAGAAAAAATAAAAATAAAAAAAAGTATTAAGAGGAAAAGGACAAAGAGGTAAGATCTCACATCAAATTAGAAGGTTTCATTAAGAGTATCCCTGTTCACCCTGTGATTACTTATGAGGCTTTCTGAATTATTGAAAAATTCTTGGAAACATCTATCTACTCATACACCATTTCCAGCATCGTATAGCTGCCCAAATGTGCAGGTCTGAGCATGAACAGGAATATCTGCCTCTCACTACTTACTTTTTATCAGAAACACTTAGAGTTCCCTCTTTTTTTTTTTTTTTCCTTTTTTTGTTTTTTTTTTTCCTATTCTCCCCTCCCCCAAATACCACTAACTTCCTTTGATATACATTTTAAAAAATGTCTGTACTTAGGCTGAAGAGAAGGCATCCATACCAGCAGGCTAAAGGAACTGACCGAAGTCTACAGAGATTATATTCTGCTGGTTACAGTAATACCCTAGAACTTGGAAATACATTTAAGTCCAGAGAATCAAATTTTCCATAACTGTTTTTCTACCCAAAGTTCTTACAAGCTCCTTCCTCCTTAAAACCCATGTACACGTGATTAGCTTACTCCTCCAGGATGCTGGAAGCTCAGCATTGACTCCAAGTCAACAGTCAATTGCATGGTAATGCAGGTGATAAAAGAAAAAGTGGAAAGAATAAGGAATGTGCATTCTTAACTGTCAAAGCTACTTCAACTTGCTGGGAATTTATTATGCATTCCTTCTTCCAAAGAGAGCATGAACATGAATATGACTGAAATGCTGAGCAGTTCAAACATGTACTGAGGATGGTAGAGCTGCATTTCAATTTCTGTGCATACATTTTTTGTAGTGAATACTATTAAATATTTAAGCAGTAATTAGATCAAGGACTGCAAGGGAGGAATTCCTCTTCTTCTGTAGATGGCAAAAACAGTAATGCATCGTGAATATTTTTTTCTTCTCTCAGTCTTGTTTAATAAATGTTCGATCACTCCATGTAATCATTCAGTGAGAATCAGACTGAAAAAGTTCTTCATTCCCATTCCCATCTCTAATCCAGCCAAGTGGCTAGGGTAACCTCACCTCTCCAGAATATGGAGTTTGAATCCTATCAGGCACAGAAATATCATAAAAAAAAATATTTCAGTGTCTCAATTAACAACACCTCACCAATGCTCTAAAAGATAAAATCTGACCAGCACTTCAGCAGCTCTGTTTTGAAAGAAAGGCATAAACCCTACTTGAAATAATAAAAGCGTTCCCAAGAGGCATCTATCTTCAGAGAATGTTCAGAAAAATGAGGTCTGGAATGGTGCATTAGCTAAAAAGTAAAATAATAATAATAAACGAATAGAAATAAAAATGGTAAATACACTGCATAAAATTGGCAGCTTTAAAACATCCCTGCCACTGTATAGCACTTTCTAATATATTTGTCTTGTGACCTATGGAAACTCATATCTGACTTTTCTGTAAATATTTTAAGATCTGTACGTTGAATTTACCTACTGGATTCAATTGCGATGATGAGACAGACAAATTCTTTGTCACTTTCCACTCCTTGACTTACTTTCCTGGTCTAAAAGTGGGACATTAGTGTCTTTCTACAACGAAGGGAAAAGAGTTGCATAGCAAATAACATGCTGTGCAGAAGAGGACATTTAAACACCAGGGAGTGTTTAAGTGCTCAGCTACAATCCAGAAGCTACCTAAAATATGAAAGTAGCTTCGTAGAGTAAGACAAGTCAGGGAATTCAAGAATGCTGTTCCTTTGGCTTTCTTTTGATTTTTTTTTTTTAATGTAGCTTTTTTGATGTGGTTTCCCAGTACTTTTAGAAAGGTCCTTTGCATCTTCCAAACCTATTTTGTAAACACTTTTGCTGTTGTGGCTTTGTATTCTGTGACAATAATTACTGCACTTTTTCTTTAGTAACAGTTGAACAGTATTTGATGTTAGTGTTCAGACGGGCCCACAGTGTTTATTAGCAGCAGTTACTGAAATACAAAAAAATGCAGTTATATAACAAGTATGCAATTAAAATTTAAAAGCCTAAGAGTCACTGTTTAGGCAAGAAAGTAAGCATGGAGAATATATGCTCCAACTTGTGGAGCTCTTACTCATACAGGAAACAAAACAGGAGCAGTATAGAAGTAGTACATTTGGGTGTCTGTTTTTAAATATGACTGAGTCAAATTTGTGACTGAGTCGTGTCAGTGGCACTTGATATAAATTTCAATGGCATACTGCTTTTGGAGAGTTAATACTTTGCCATTCTTTGATATGAATACTTGGCAATTATTCCCCTTTCACATTTGCAACAGGTAATTAAGAACAACTGTGAAAATTTTAAGAATTACACACTGATGGAAAATGTCAACCACTGAAGATCACCTCTGTGTTGAAGATTTCTGTTCCAATTATGGAATACATGCATTAAAATGTCCAGAGCGAAAACCAAAATATACTAAAAAAAAACAACCCCAAAAACACATTCCCAATGTCCTCAACTTATCTTTATTAGCTATAAAGTGTAAATAATCCACATGCTACTTGTAGATATGAATAGATGATCACTATTCAGTAAAGAAGACAAACACTAGCTTGTAAAATAAACAGATATCTGAAAGCTGCAGGCTTTTTTACTTTAAGCAAATAAAATCATCCTCCTATGATGCAACCTAATTCCAAAAACAATTCTAAAGATGTAAAACTGTGTTTCAATTACTTTATCATTTGCACATATTCTTTTTAATGCAACCCTACGAATTAATTCTGTGTATACAACGATCTAGGATCTCTCACTTTTGTTCATTAACACTGTGAAATTCTTAAATTATGAGTGACACTGAATTAAATAACTGTTGTAGACAAAAGGAGAGTGAGAGTTGGCATCTCCACTGATGTGCTCTAGGTGATGCTGAGAGAAGAGATAGTACCCTAATCTCTTATGGCTTTGCATCTAGCAGGAATGACAAAAGGGAAGAGCTGCAAAATACTGCTCCCAGTATATTACCCTGTGGGAATGTGGCACACAATCTACAGCTTTAATCATTAAATAAACCCCATTTCTAAATAGGGTCAGCATAGAAAATAATCTGTGCTTAAATTGGTAATTAGTAAATGTTTTACTCTAGCTATTTGAAAAGAAAAAGCTAATCAATGATGAAGGAGATAAAGGAGAAAAAAACAAATGCTATCATATTCCCACCAAGAATAGCCTATTTAGAGCCATTTAGCACCTCTGTAAGTGCAAGACTTGTAATCAGAATTACTGCAGACCGTTTCCACAAGAAAAAAACAAAACAAAAAAACCCAGAAAACTAACACCAGACAAGTTAGAACATAACAGTGGCCAAAGTGGGTCAGAACAAAGGTCCTTGTCATTTGAGATCCTGCTAATGGTCTGTCCTATGTGCCGTAAGAAAGAACAAAACTGGTGAAAATGTACATCTTGCTTCACATGAAAGTCAGTGGCAGGAAGAATTGAACTGATGACAAGGTTGTGCCTTCCAAAACACTATATTCTTTATTCATTTATCTCGTGAAGCACGCAAGAGGTAAGATCAAAGACAGAACTGTTCATAAGATAACATCACATAGCAAACACTGCTGGCACAATGCACCCTGTGAAAGCAAGTGAATTTGCTGTCCAGTATTTAATTTTGTTGATTCTTCACTTGTCAGAGGTGACACAAAACTTAGCACAAGGCTCTCAGGTTTATTATTTAAAAACCTACTTGCTAAGAGACTCTAAGTCAGGAAGTGTACCATGGAGATGAAAAAAAAGCCATACACAGGCAGCTACATAACTTCCTCCTTCAATAATAAATTGTGCTGTCAGCTCCATTTCTCACATGCAGAAAGCCTTGATCAACTCTGGTTTTGCACATCCCTGTAACGTCATATCAATTATCTAGTTCTTAGAGCCCACAGCACACTAGCAGGAAAGGAGAGAAACGCATATATAGTATGACGTACTAACAGCAAGAAAGAAATCCCAGTCTTTTTACATTAAAGACAACTGTGAAAATTATTTATATTCATAATCCAAATAAAAGAATGAAAACTCCACTAGACCACAGACATTGGAAGAACTAAAAGCCTACCTCCAGAATATCTATCAGGACATTTTCTTCTGGCTGCTTCGTGCTCCGGACATTCTCCAGTAGGATAGAATAGTAAACGCCTCGTGGGTCGGACTGGTACAGGTTGTACGTGTCTGTCTGGTACCATTCCTGAACAGCCACAAACACCTGATTTTCATCCGTACTGATTATCTGTAAATCCTGTAGGAAAAGAAGGTACAAATGACTATTTTTTCCATCATTTATGTGGCACAAGCAATAGGTCTGACATAAGAGTTGAATACTAGTGTGGGGAAAAATGCATCGGGGAGCTAGATGACAGTAATCTCCCAACCTAATACTAACCAGCATGCTGCATCTCACCAGTCTGAGGTGGCTGGGCTCTGCCTTCTGGCTAGAGGTCATCAGAGGGATGATCCCACCAGCTCAGTGAAGACCAAAAATCATCAGTGTGTGAAAGCTTTTACAGGAATAATTAAACAAAAAACATTGTTTCTGGCTTTCAACATGAAAACAAATGCTACTGATTCTACCATTTGGATTCATGAGTGAAAAGGAAAAAAGAAAAGTGAATGACTTTCCTTGATCTGAATGCAAGTCCATGGAAAACTTGTGTATTTTGCAACTCTGTAATCTAAGAAATAATCTTAGATACTCAAATAGCTAAGAACTATTTTGTCCATAACACATAACATAGCAAAAAGAGGACCCAGCAGTTACACGAGGAAGTAGTATATATTGTGCATTCATGTCTGTTATACTATGTAACAGTACCTATTGAATTAAATATTCAACAATAATAAAATGAGAGTCAACATTCTGCATTTTCTCAAGAATCTCAGGCATGAATATTGCAATAGCTTTCTTAACAGTTTTCCAGCTCCTTCACTCCAAACTTCTCAGACAAAAACCACACAGATGGGAAAAATAATTTAACACTAATATTAAACAAAAGAAAGAAATCAGAAAGTGGCAACAGTGAATTGAGCTTAGCAAACAATAGAAGGGCCTGCGTTTACAATTGCATAAGGTTGCAGAAAGTCAGATGTTGGGGCTACATACAAAGTGACATCTAGTCATGGAGACAGAAAACTTGTAAATTCTTTATGACATTCTTGGCACTTATTAGGGAGATTGTATAGAGTGCTGGTCACCCGGTAACTGAAAAAAATAACTAGGGTGATGGAGTGAATATGAAATAAAGCTAGCAAAAATGTCAAGAGAATATAAGTTTGGGGAAAATAAGCTTTAAAAATGAAGGCTTCAACTCCTGCCTTAAACCACGTAATACTGAAGTCACCTTTCCATTTACAGTGTGAGATAGTTGCCCTGATTATCCTTTAAGTAGGGATTAGAATTGAAACAGAGTCAGAAGAAAGAGTAAATAAACAGTACTTTGTTTTTATGTTTTTGTGTGGTTTTTTTTTCATGGAAAATCTAAAAAAATTAGTCATCTGTGATGCCACAGTTTGCAGCAGAGCTATCATCTACATTATTATGCCATGAACAAAAGCAATACTGCAGTGAATGCAGACACTTTTGCTTGGCACTGGTGACACTGCACCTCAAGTACTGTGTTCAGTTCTGGGCTCCTCACTCTGAGAAAGATATTGAGGCACCGGAGTGTCCGAAGAAGGGCAACAAAGAATGATCTTAGAGGTCTTTTCCAACATAACGATTCTACAATTCAGATAAAGATCCTTCCCTGCCCCACATACAGGTGGGTGGCAGTGGCTGCAGGGGTACCAGTTGCTGACTGACAGCCTGGTTGTCATCCTCATATCTCAAACACTGTTAGGAGCTGCAGGTCCAGTGGAAGAAATGCATCCAAAGCTAAAATGTGTGGTTAAGATGAATTCTGGAACGTCTAGAAAGACTGGGTGAAAGAGTGGTTTGGGTGGAGTACCTTACTGCAATAAATGTAGTCATATGGCTGTGACTCTTACCAAGAAAGAAGTATACAGTCAGACTGTTTGATGCTCTCTTTTTATCAGGGAAGAACTTAGCAAGTCCTGGTTTTAGCAAGAAAAATTGTCTTTCCGCTTCCTTGAACTTAGTTCCTTTCATCTAGCATTTACACTTTCAGATTTTCAGTGCAGCCTTACTGCTATTTCTTTTTGCAGCGATTTCTTTTTCCCTCAGGAAGCAGAGCAGTCCTTCAGTTACACTACTTTGCATTAATCCTGCACAACACTTCCTACTCACAGTCTTGATATAATTCTCTGGGAAAATTAATTGACAAAGTAAGGAAAATTGCAAATTTCATGTCTGATTCTCCAATATCCCTTAAAATCTTGAATGACAGACTCTTTAAAGTCTAGGTGAAACAAAATAAGACCGTCATGTCACCCTTTTACTATTCCTGTTGCTGGAATGCTGAATTTAAAAGGAAGAAACTGATGGACAAACACAGCATCTGAGTCTTCAGTGTGCTACCTCCAACCCGTCAGCCCAACTGCCCACTGCCCATGACAATGAGAAGTCAGAAAGTTTTGCTAGGCTGAACTTACTGTCCAGGGCACTTCAGTAAGGAAAATATAAAAGAAACTCAAAATTGCCGTTTTTCAAATCTTACAATTCATGTCAGGATTCCACCCCCTGCCCCACAGACATTTAATGGTTAGGCTACGTGACACATGAACCTAAGCAAGTGAAAAATTAAACAGAGAATCACAAGGAAGAAATTTATAACAAGTGCAACAGAAGTAAGCACTCAGAGCTGTGTAGTCTCAGCCTTGACCTCCAGATGCACCACATTTATACCCCTGTAATCTCTTAAGTACAACCAAGGTAACAGCATGGCACATATCCCGAAGATAATCTTCCTAATCTTCCTTGCCTGGCCGAGTAAAACGGTGCAAGGAGAGAAATCAATAACAAGCTACACTGTGAAGAAAAGAAGAGTTCCTTGAATCCACCTCCGATGGATTTGTACAACTTGGAGCCTTTCAGATCGATGGCTGCTACAGCACAGATTCACCTGCTGGTGCCATGACACCTCCTGGGAAACAAATACTTCCACTGCATCAAATACCACCACTACCTGCATTTCTATTTTGTTTCTCTTTATTTTACATTTGATAGACACTCCAAAAATCACTTCAGAAGGATGGAGAAGCAGCTGCAAACTGCTCTGTTGCTTGGCATGGAGAAACAGCCTTCCTTGGGCATAGGGGCTGCCCAAGTGGCAAAACAAGCCCTGGGGGATGAACCAGTTGCTAAATGAGCTCTCAAGGTCCCATGACTTAGTAATTCAACCATAATGCAGCCACAGCTTCAAGACAGTTTTGCCTGCTGACAAAAAGGCTGCACGAATCTTTCCTGCCACTTCTACTGTTAATGAATGGACCCATTTAAGGTATTCTTAAAACAGTAACGAAAAGAGGGAGCTTGACAGAACAGGGAATACATGCTTCAACAGACTGACAGCTGTTTAGGGAGAAGGAGGAAAAACAGCTCAAAAATTTTTACTCTTGATAGCATTATATCTATTACTGAATGATACAGAAGTTTGAAAGAAAACCTGGGATTAACATAGTGATGTATGTCCCAGACTGAGTCAAGGAAGACACAGGCCTGTTTAGTGCCCCTTAGAGCACTAGGTGTTAATCAAGTAAACAGAATATATGAAGTTAGTAAAAAGGGCGTATAGAAAATTCATATTACCATGAATACATTAAAAACATTCAGTTATTTCAAAAGCAATAAGATTTTATTATTTTGTTTTTATTTATTCCCTGTAATCTCTCTTTAATCTTGGCTACCCCAAAAAATTTAATTTTAATGCCTATCTCACATGATAGAAAAGACATATAGAGATCAAGATAAATGAAATACGCTTTTTCCATTCCATATCCTTTCAGAACTAAGTATTTACCTTCTGAATTGCAGGAGGATATAGCTGCTCCATTGTTAAGTTTTTATAGGCGGCATGAACAAATACAATAACAATGAATGTCTTCTTTCAGTTCATAAAAGGAGATCATATCAATAGAATTTATTTACCAGAGGTGGGACAGGGACTCAGAATAATTAAATTCTTATGAACTGCAAGAGTAAAGGTTTACATGACTTGTACCAGATTTCTTGGTTTAGTCAGTGTTTTAGGCTAACACAAAAATAAAGTAGTACCCACTTCCACTGTTAGTCATATTAAGGCACAACTTAACATCACAGAATCATAAGGGTTAGAAGGAACCTCTGGAGATATCGAGCCCAACTCCCTGCTAACATAGGTTCCCTACTGATAGGTTGGTTGACCAGGAAAGCATCCAGGCAAGTCTTGAGAATCTCCAGAAAAGGAGATGATAATATAATAAACAAGGACCAGAAACCAACACGCTACTCCAGCAAACCACACTCCTCTAGGCAAGGGCAATCATTGCTGAAGGGACTTTAGAGCAAGACAAGTGTGGTGGTTGGTGGGGCTGCACCCAGCACCCCTCAGGAGAACCACCCTCCCAGAGGTAGCAGCTAAAGCCCTGCTCCAGGCTGAAAACAGCTCAATCTGAATTGCTGAATCTCTCTGGATCTCTCTAGATTCCCTGGGACAGATCCTCATGGCCAGCACATGACTCCTGCAAAGTACAGGAGACAGCTGTATGATTCAGTGTGGTGTCCCTATCCAACGTGCTGCAGAAAATCCCTCAAAAGCAGCTAAAAAAACCCTGATTTCTGTTCATAAGATGACTACCAACAGCTCTGTTCCGTACATACATAGGTATATGATGTGTTACAAAAAGGCAGTCTAAAGTGGCACAGTGGACCCAGAGACTGAAAGAAAGAACAAATTAAATGAAGTTTAGAAAATGTAAAGTTTGGCTGAAGGCTGGTTCTATCAGTCTTTGACAGATGAGTAAGGAGGCCTTGAGATATAGTGCTTTCATCCTTTTCTTTTTTTTCCTTTGGGGCTATGTTTGGAAAAATACAAACATAAATGCAAATGCAAGCAACATAAAAAAAAAAAAAAAGGAATAATTTTCTGCAGATTTTCAATCTCTTCATATCAAAAGAAAACAAAAACATCAACATTTTTTAATTACTCAGTTTGAAAATGCTTATTCTATCTCCATAATAAAATTACTGTAAAATGTGTCTGTGCTGCACAAGAACAATATCAGAAAAGTCAGCAGTATTCCCTCAGGTGAGAGCCCCCAGCGGGGGCTCTTCTGATGTTTTCAGACAAATACTTGACCATCCTGTAGTACCCTCTGACTTGTGTACAGTTTTCCCTTCCCTATAGATAGTGACTGCTCCATCTCTGGGCAGGCACATGATACCATTTGGAAGGTGATTTTTTGAAGTCTCACGTGTCAGTGTTTTTGCTGATATCCTGCTCCTTTGTAAAATTTCTCCCATAATTTGCTCATATTTATCTTTCCTCTTCTGCCCAGATTGGACCAAAACACATTTGTGTTTCACTGAAATACGATGGGATGAAAAATTTCAGAGCTACTCTATTTTCTGTAGCAACCAACATTTCTGCTATAATAAAGAGATAGCAAATCACTTTAAAAAATGTATCTTTTACAGAAAATGTTAAAATCTCTCACATTCATTGCTGCTCTAATTGATGTCTGGCTTCCAGGCCCTCTTAGTGAAATTTTCAGCTCTGTTGTGAGCAGATACCAAAGAAACTTCTCTTGAAGGCATCATCAAAATGCTAAAGATATACAGAATATTTCGTTCCACTCATCAGGTACAGCCTCAACTAGGAACAACATAAAAACATTCTTTTCCAAATGAAACAGTCAATCTGTTCCTAGCTAACCCCTGACTCTTTTCAAAATGAAACTGTTAACTTCTAATTTATTTACTCAGCCAAGCCTCTAGTTAACCTCCTTAGAAGGAAAAAAGAAAAGACAAATAAACATAAATGATACTGGAAAGGACAAAGAATTCAGTATACAGGGTTATTTCAAACAATCTAGACTACATAAGACAGAAACAGCAGTGAGTTATGGCTGACATTTTTTGAATATGTTAGAAATGCACTCAGTAAGATCACATGTCCAGTAAACTAATAATCTTTCACAGACTAATGGATTTGAAGGCTAAAATTGGGGATTAGAGTTTGCTCTTCGGTTTTTTTCCAACTATTATTTCTGCACAACATATGACATGCAGGAGGAGCAAATCCGTCAGAAGGGCATTTAGATACAATTTTAAAATTTCAACATCTAGAATTTCTGTCACTTTTCTTGGCACTTTCTCAAATACTTATCACCAACACTAATAAGAAGTTGAGTGGAGTTTCTAATCTGAACAAGGCTAGCTTCGGTTACCATCTATGGGTCTGACTTTCCTTTCTATAGCACTTTTAAGTCTATTAAGTACTTTCTCAAAAGAAGGAGGCTTCTTCACAATAAAGTCACCTCTTGACCTTCCTTTCCAAAAGATAAATTATACTTTCTTTTCTAAGGCCATTTTTTATTTAGATCATTGATCTCAGTGATCTTTTCTGTAGATCGACCCCACAAATACAACAGAGGCCATAGTGAACTGTAATGAATGAGTGGAGAGGAAATTCTTAAACTGGTTTTAAAGCGAAGGCAAGCTCCATCGTAGAGTGATCTGGATCCCTCACTCCTTATCTCTAGCCCTTCAACAAAATCTACTGTGTTCTTCATAATGACAGAAACTAACCTATTACAAACATGGATGCCTACAGGAACCAGAAAATAGTCTTTAGTTGTGGAGAAATGCCTGGCTCCTTTGCACAATATGTCTGCCCTTCCATTTCCAAACAAATAACTATTTTACAACACGAGCTAACATAGTCAACACTTGCACTGTTGTGCTGTTAGTTCTTCAGGAACTTGGACAGAACATTTTGATTAAGAAAATTTTAACTGATTTAATGTATTGACAATTAGTATGTAATTTTAATTATTTACTTGAGTATTCAGAAATAAAAAAACATGAGCACTTAGACACTGATGTAAACACCCTTCCTTTCCAGTCAGAGATCAATTGAACATCTCTTTTCACACACTCCTTGTTCATTCAGCCCCTCCTGACTACTTCAGAGAGGCAATAGGCTGTGAATGAGTGGAAGTTGGGGTCATCTGCCAGAGGACTTCCTTCTTTTTCTGTCCTTGTTTAATTCCACTCTTCTACTGCTCCTTGCTCCTTTTGCCCTGGTGCAGGTCATCCACCCATAAGCTGCAGGCACTTGACGTCCCTGCCCCCAACAGAAGTTGCTGGTGGTCTGTAATCCATCAGACTGCCCACATTTGGAACATTTTAGCATTTACATCTGGATATCCTCCTGTTGTTTTCCTAATTACAAATCCCCCCAAGAAAGCATAAAAGGGTACACTGAAGGCCTTGAAACATTGAAATAATTACTTGGGAGGGCTGATATATTTACCTGTCCTTGACTATTCATTGCCTGTCAAAATAAATAAATAAATCAATAAATTGCTATCTGCGTAATGCTACTGGGAACATAGCCAAATCTCAGACTCATGTCCAAATAATATCTGAGGATTTTACTTGAGAGTTTTGTTAATATGCTGTATACTTAAAAGCAGAAGTCTTCAGACCATCGCTTAGTTAAAAAAAAATATATAATTATTTGTTTTGCAAGAATAACAACAAAGCAACGAAATAAACTGTACTGCATTGTCATTCACTGCTTGGTCAGTGAGTTAAACTAGTGCATTTCAAGATATGCACAGATGGTACATTCTAGTTCTCTAATACATAAAGCAATGGGATCGCACAAAACCACCTGAAATATAACATTAGGAGGTCTGTAGAACAAATCCCTGCTAGAGGCAGGGTGAAGTGGGAGGCCAGACCACGTTACTTGGGTTTTATCCACTAGGTCTACAAAAGCTGCCAAGTCGTTTTTCTTCAGGACTGCAGACGCCTTCTAAGTATACAGAAAAACACGAAACATATTGTGTGCAGCACAAAATTTCAATTGCATCTTTCAGACTGCATAGAAATATCTGTCTGTGCTTTACTGCTAATTTACTGTGCAAATATAAAAATATTCTAGATTAAGGGAAACTCTCAAAAAAACTCTGCCATTCTTTTAAGTAATTCAAGTTCATATTGGGATTCCTTAATAAAATAGAGCATCATCAGCTGCTGAAACCCTCTTATATTACTATTTATACTTATACCAGAAAACATCACATGGAATTAAATTGCAATTGATTCCTGAAAGAACACTTGCATTGTATTGCCACTGGGTGTGTAGCACTGCTTCAAAGAAGCAAAGCTCAGAAACTACTGTGGTAACTGATGACATATAGGCTAGCCTATGTTCTTGCCCTCTATGGTTAGAGCTACTACTTCCCCACAATAAACATAAAAACAGTAGGGTAAGGATATACCACAAATGGGAATCAGAAATCCACTACAATGAGAAATTATGGTCTTAAATCACTGAGGTTTAAAAAAGAAAAGAGTTAAGCTAGTTTAGGTGGAAAGAGAAGAATAAAAACACAGAAGTAGAAAGAAAAATGTGTGCACTTACTTTTGGCAAGGCATATTTTGGCAACTTCATCTGCACAAAGCCATTTCGACGGTAGGATACATAATACTTGGTCCGATTTGCTGATGTTGTCTATATAAAAGAAAAACAGAATTGTGTGGTAGTTGATAGTTCTGATTAAAAATAAAAAGTCCCTACTGTAAGAAATTTTTATTATTATTTTTTTAAGCAAGGAACTGAAATATAAAGCTATTACTTCTACTGTATTGGATTATTTTGCACAGTGTGCTTAGAATATATCAGAAGCTGTGGGAAAACAGCATACTCAAACTTCTCTCCCTCTCTTTAGGAAGAAGAAAGTGATTTCCTTCCTTCTTTTTGCCAGTCCATCTGCTTTGAGTGATACCTGAGATGTCACCATCACACTGGCCTTGTCCTTTTTAATTTATTTACACTGTCGTCTATCAGCCTCCCATGTTTCTGTCCTTTTGTGGAAACCCCCTGCCAGCAGACAGGAGGCAAGAAGGTGGCACAGTGGCTGTGAACACTAGATGCCTCAAGGGCAAGTGATTCGCCAGCAACACTACTCAAATAAGAGCATAAAAGACTGAATAAGCCATGCTAACATTATATAAAGCATTCATTATGTCTGGCTAATATTTGCCTTGCAGGATGAGACATTTCCCACTGCAAGATGTTAACATGCAGTATAGAAGACAATGATGCAATTCCCACATCTTTAGTCAGCCAGCTTGAAAATCAATTACATGTCCTGAAGATACAATTCTACGCTTAAACACAGAGGTAAAACATATTTCAAGTGCTTTCTTGCAGAGAACTGGAGACAGATTAGGTTTCCTATCTGGGATTTTATGAAGATTTTCACCCAAGAAAGCCAACAGAATTTCATATTGAAAGACGTACCAGCATATGACTTTCTCCACTTTGTAATAGACAGTACAGAGGTAATTTTAAGACTTTTGCATAAGTCCTAAAAAACCAATGCAAATATTGTTCTGATGCACCACTGAAAATACTCAGTAGCAGCACAGCCAGAAATGTAACGCCAAAATGCTGTATGACAAAACCATTGCCACCACCAGGGGGAAAAATATTCTTATGGCGGTTTTTCACTTCCTCTACAAATATGGATACTGCCTTGCTCAAGCAGACAAATGAAATTTTACTGAGACAGAAAAATAGAGGAGATAACAGTTTAAGAGATTCTTAATTCATTTGTTTTCACTTCAACCTCCTATGTAAGTCATATCAGAGCAAAGGAAGGAAGTAAATGGAGCAAGCTGATGGTTAAATGAAAGGCAGCAATTCAATGTCATTTATGAAAAAGCCTTAAAAATTAATCTAATTCAGGGAAGATACATGTCAAATGAAGGTTCACTGTGGCTTCCATAATACTAAAAGGAGATTAAAAAAAATAATAAAATCAAGGTTTTGCAGTTAACTGCTTGGTAAAGCTCCTAATTAAATCAAATGGTGTTTGCCACAATGAACACAGTATTTCGCAGTAGGTTATCACATTCTTGAAGTACATGTTTATAAAATGAACCTGATTTGGAGAACAGCCTAACCCAAAGCAAGTAAGCTTGACTTTTTTTGTTGTTTTTTTTTTTTAAATAGAGCTGATGCATGACAGCAAGCCCGCTTGCTTTAATATTTAAAAATACCTATGACTGTAATCATCATTTTACTGTTTTTTTAAACCAGTCTTTTTTTTGGTAGAAAGGATGTGATGCCCTTTAAGAATATGATTTGTTAAGTGATGGATTAAAGCAAAAAGCTCACCATTTATTTAATTAGTGTTAAATATCAGTCTTATCCATCTTACTACCCTCCTTTTCCATTATGCATTTATCTTATGTGACTAATTTTAAGTGACAAGGGATGATGGAAGGCAGCAGAGGACTAGAGTTGAAGGAGCTAGATGTGCCAAACCTTGCTGACATTAAAGGCTCGTCTGTCTTACAAATAGTCTCAAAATTTTAATCATCCTGCTAAAATCACCTCTAAAACTGCCTGGCTGTCAGTACAAACTGAAGAAAGCAGTGAGTGTCAGAAAGCTCTTGATCTTCATGGACATATACATACTAAAAAAATTGGGTTGAGTACTCGGTTAAAGCCTGTGAACAGGAACAGGACTGGTCCTGCAGACTGCCTTGCTCTGGTTCACAGCTGCCAGTTGGGATTGGATGAGCGATGCTTGGAGCAACACTACAATCTCAGACTCTCCTCTTTCTACACAGATGACTGACCATCTTTTTTCTGGCAGATATTGCTATGATATCAAGAGCAGTCCCTGGTCTGATTCTTACTTACATTGCAATGTTTTAGCCTAGTGAAAAATAAACTTTCTTGTGGCTTCAGAAGTATGCTGTTTCTCAGATGCACAGCTGCTGTGTGGTTTCAGTGGCACAGCTAAAAGCACCATACCTCAAAGGTGGCTGCACTTCAGATGTGACTAAAAGATCGCAGAGATATCATCTTTTCCTCAGTAATATAGACGTGGTTAACTGTGAGCCAGCTAAGCAACAAGCAAGATTTATAGTGCATACTGTGATGTACTGCAATAAGTCTAAAAGGAAAGGACTAGAGATGTTTCCCCTTTGTGTTTACATCTTCTACTGGTATTAACAGACCTCAAAGCTACAGAGACCATATTAACAGTGGCATAGTTTTGCAAAAGTAACTGTCCAGTATTTCATGCACACATTTCCAAGTTGCACTTCCATTTCCTTTTTGCCCAGGCTCACTACATGACAGAATAACAGCAGCTCCGGATGCAATTATACAAGATATCTGGCAACACACGTATGCTTGAGGAGGAAGCAGTCTGTTTTTTGCTGAGCACCACAATCTGTAATTATATGTGGTGAGATGCAATTCTCACCATCTACAAACTGTGAAATGGATTTTAGAGCATGCTTGGTGGGAGTCACAGATAATAATACCTTTGAGAAAAATTGGTGCCATGAATGCTAGATTTGAGCTGAAAAATGCCCACTTGAATTCAAAAATTCTTTTCCAACTCCATTTCACTCCTTTGTGGTGCTAAATGTTTTAAGTTGTGTGGGTCTTTGAAGTTGCTGTGCTGACCTGAAGGTGTACAGATCTTTTGCCTCATTATCAATTGACAAATCCTTTTGGAAGAAACAGCCACGAGGGGAAAGCTGCAGAAAAGTCAGACTAATGTACACCAAGGTAGTGGTGTGTGTATTGATTGCCATTGTACTGCCTTCCTGCAAGAGTCAAGAAACAGACGAGCCTTGCAACAAGCAAATCATATCCAAGTAAGAGATATCATAGCCAGTCACTGAGAAAGGTACACACAGTCTCGCTAAGAAACTATTAAAAATCAGGTAGGACATAACCTTTCTTTGAGAAGTTTTCAGCTCTGACAGATTCAAACTGCAGCCAGTCCCAAGCATGATACTTTTGGCTCTGCTCAAGCTGCACTTGGTTGGTGCAATAAAGTCAACAGAGCTCCAAACTAGGTTTGTGCAGGCAAGGTTGTTTAGAATCATAGAATCATTGAAGTCAGAAAAGAGCACTAAGATCATCTAATCCAACCATCAATCCATCACCATCACGTCCACTAATCATGTCTCTCAGTGCCACATCTTCATGTTTCCTGAACATCTCCAGGAACTCTATCACCTCTCTGGACAGTCTTTTACAATACCTCACCACTCCTGAGAAAAAATTTTTCCTAATATCTAATCTGACACTAGAAATTATATTAGTTTGAGAACTGAATAACCCCAGCATAATTCCATCACAAATTGTTTTCAAACTATGGCTGTTCCTTCCTTTTGGATCCTAAGCACAGTCATATAGCTTCCTTCCCAACAACACTTCTTCACAGGATAATCAACATGGAAAAGCTGACCTGCTACTCTGTTAGTGGCTTTCCTTTGAAGCTGTTCTCAGGGAACCTTTACATGCTACAGAGATATGGAAGGGACCCACAAGACAGTGTAAGCTTGAGCCCTGGAGAGATGTATTCTGCCTAACAAACAACAGTTCTTTTAAAAAGTAATTTTAAACTAGATAATCCTCCTGAAAAATGCTGTCTAATTAAAGCTAGGTCAATGAGGAATTAAAATCAACTGGGTATGTAGTCAACAGGCTGCACAAATTAAAGTTATTTTTTTTTTTTTGACTGATAAAGAACAGCTTTGTTCCATGTAATAAATCATAACTCATCACTCATACTCTGGAACAGGATTCTCCATGCTCTTTTCCATTACAGTGCTATTGTCTAAAATTGTATTTCTGAATTTCAAAATGGGCTGTCTCCCCAGAATGTGGCATTACCTGAAGGAATATGTAGTCATCCTGCACAGTCAGGGAATCCCGATCAGTGCCACCAGCAAACTGGACTGTCGTTGTCTTATCAGAACAATTCTGAATCTGGCAAGTGATGTAGCGATAACCTGAGGGAAGAGACAGAAACACATGACATGGCTTTCAAGGAAAAAAGGAAGCAAGAAGTATAAAATGCTATTCATGTAGGGTAGTGCTGCCTTTGCCAGTCGATTTAGTTGCAAAATTATTATATTAAGCCCTCATACAAGAGTTTTTCAATCTCCAATGTACTGAGAATACATTAACTGCTTACAGTTCAGATCATTCGTGGGAGGAAGGCTGTCATTATCCAAATTTTGCTGGTCCAGAGAGATTAGGGATTAGATGAATGAGACATTCATGGTTGGGGATAATAGAAGGAGCCTCTTTTCTCAGTTAACCTATGCACAGAGCAAAATTACTCCTTTAAAGAAGCAGCATCCTTACAAAGTGTAACTGAAATCAATAGATCAGCCTCAATATAAAATTGTGATAAGTGTCAGACACAGTTTAATAGACAGGGTATGGAATTTTAAAGGCTATTTTCAAAGCTGTGTAGAAAAGCCAACACACAGTATTGGAACTGCGCTGCTGGGGCAGGACTTCTATAGTGTGAGTTAATACCCTGCTGAAAAAGCCTGCAGTGATTTATGTCAGTGGAGGCTATGGCCTCTCTCTTCCTGTCCAGCTAGGCGCAGGCTTCATCTTTTATGCAACCTGCTCTTAGTGAACAGCAAGAAGAGAGTCAGTATCTTATTTTACAACAGCTGCAGCCCAATGACCTTCTCCTAGATACAAGCATTTGTACAGCTCATCCATGCCACAAGCCTTTGAGTACAAACTACGACTTTCCCAAACTCAGTGAGAAAATGGTTATGTGCATGATCCTGTGCTCAGATCATTGATTTCTCCATGCTCCAATGTGAAAAAGTAAACAACGCATCCGCATGCATATCCTTCATTATTTTTGCACTTTGGTAGGAAATGCATTCCATGTATTATGGCTTTTTATTGGAAAAAGCCAAAACAGTGTGCTCAACACAAATATCTGTTTTAAAATCTGGATCTGTTTAAAAGGCAGCTAGAGTCATTCAAGTTCTCTTGCTTATTTCCAAGTCTTCTTCATAAGCATATTTGAGCAAGTACAGTAATGGGCAATCAAAAAGTCTTGCAGCTATTCGTAGTTCACAGGACAAACATACTTGCAGAAGATGCTGTTTCTACTAAAATCAATGGCAATGCTTGTATTGATCTTAAGTGCACAAGGTCGATTAATTGAGAACTTCAGGAAATAAATACTTCATGAGTCTTATCTTGCTCTACTGTTTCTATTAAATTAAAATAAGTAAATATATGCATAAATTCCATGAAGCTCCTTAACAAACTTCTTACACTCTATCCACACAAAGCAATTGATGGGGCTGTGGAGGCTCAGCAAGTCTGAGAAATCTCACTCACAAAAGGTTTGGACAATTTGTCATCAAGATTTTAATATGTTAACTCTGCCTTTTTATAGGGCTGAAATGAAGACAAGGTACTGGATCGGGGAAAGTCAAATTACACATCTTTTACAACTAATTTATAAGACTACACAGGAACTTAGATGACCTGATTCAAGGAATTAAATAATCTTTCAAGAGTTCATTGGCAATAAGAACCCATACAAACTTTTGGAATCATGGTGACTCTTTAGTACAGCACATTCTGACTGCTATTCTGTTTTTTTCATTTATTTTGCTTTTGAAGTCTCAAAGTATACTGGATGCTGTAACATGAGGAAATTCTGGGAGACAGTGGTTAGTTCAGTAGGGCTGCCATATGTAACGATCCACTTTAACAGACATTTATCCAGCACTAACGCTACATTGCCAGTTTTATTTGCAAATCAGGAAAAAATGTTCAGTGTTTAACTGCCAAAACAAATTTCACTATTAATGGACATTTTCAGCAGAGCATAGCATCTTGACGTCAATTCGTCTCAGAGTGGAAAAAAAGTGAATTTCAAATTAAACTATATTTTTATATAACAAGACAGCTTTAGCTTTGTTAACTGCAGATAAACAGCAAAAGATTTCCACTTCTTCTAACAAAACAAAACAAAACAAAGCCCCAAAAACAAAAGAGAAATGACTATACGTTAGGGAATCAATTGATAACGTTTTTATTTGCATACCTCCACTGGGGTCCTGAATTTCCATATGAACTAAATCAGGGTCTCCATCAACTCCAGCAACAGCCCTAAGAACATAATGTAATCAAGTTATGCAGAGCCAGTTACAGAATAGTAATTATGAGGATGGAAGAAAAGAGAAGATTTCATATTAACTAGCTTTAACGCTTTAACTGGGAAATTAAAATAAGCTCTAGTAAAAACGCCATATTACAAACATTAGATGGAAACCATTGTCTGTATTTGATACTACGTTTTTCTTCTTAAATTTCTTTCAAATTTCTCTTACTAAAATACACATACAAGTAGGATTCCAATATCGATTGGAGAAAATAACAGAAACAGTATGAAATTGGAAACAAAACCTTATAATCATAAATTTATCTATAAATATACACAGAGATGCACACGTTTATTGGAAAGCTTTAGAGCATCTTGTTACAATTACCTTTGACATTTGAGAATATAAGGCAGATAGTGGGCTAGAAAATATGTGGATTTCATTCTAATTAGAAATATCATGCATTTGACACATGCCTTCCATAACTAATTGACACATCTTTGCTAAGTGTATTCAAGAGAAAAGTAAATTCTACTTTGATAAATGAGGAAAATGAAGAATACTTTTGAGAAGGATATCCCAAGAAGCAAATTCAGCCAGAACTGATCAAGGCACAGTTTAACACTAAAAAGGTGTACCGATTATACCGGCTGATTTTCTCTCAATATCTCCCATGTTAAATATGCTCAGAAAAAGGATGAATTTTCTGCCCTCGGGGCTCCCACCCCAACCTAAGAACAGCAGCCACAGCTGCGGCTTAATCTGGACATTACGTTGTCATCAGTCAGGCAGTTTCTACAGAGAAAGCTTTGAGCTGACAGTCATGCCAAACAAAGCAGAATCTGGTGCAATGTAGGAGCCCATCGAGTCAGTAGATGTGATCTGCAGACATGTAAAGGGAGTGCATTAAGCAACAAAGTGTAGCTGGATGCAGACACTAAAAAAGCCCATTACATTATTTAGAGAAAAATGATTGTTCTGATACAATTATTAATAATCAAATGCATTAAGGCTATGTTTTGCATTGAAATTACATCACTGTTAAATGATTTTAATAACATTGATTTATGAGAAGTGGAGAAAACTCAGACGCAGTAATTGGTGGTTCCTTGGGAATGCAGGCCAGGGGGAAGAGACTGGATGATTTCCACTGCTGCATAACAACCAGAAATAATCACATTGTCATTTTTCCCTAATAAGATAAATGATCAGTCTGAAGAAGGAAAGGAAGGAAGAGGAATGAGCTTCTGCCAAGCCATAAGATGTGAAGGAAACTTCTTGCTGGAATTATTTAGTAGACGTATGGAAAAGTCCTGCACTCATAAAGAAATAATCTCTGAATCAAAACCAATTATAGCATTTTGGAGACAACACATTAAATCAGAAAAGATGTTATATTCTTTTTGATCTAATAAGAGTATATCTGAACCGAAGGATCTGTGGGCTACTGTTCTCACTGTTCGCTGTCTATTTCTTCTAGATGATCACGTCAGATCAAACCTCCTATCTCTTCTGCAGTCAAATCTTTGAAGGAAGAAAATGATATTTGCTGAATACCTTTTGTTCATGCAGCTGAACTACAAACTAAAAGAAACTTTAGGGCTAAAATTTTTCAAGGCTCAGCTGACATATAGATTGGCATCAATAATGCAGAAGTAATTTGAGGGTACTTGTGAAACTACCTCTTCTATCTCTTATTCATCACACATAAGCACGGTTTCAGATATTTGTCAATATCTTCAGCTTTTCATACTCCTTTCAATAGCTCAAAAATGACAATGATCTCATCTCTATCATGTTCCTCCTAATAATGGCAGCTGGCACAAGTGATGTCTAATCTCATTTCCAATGCAGTCTTCTAGTACACAAGTTTGCAACTGACCTGTGTTAATGAATACTGCACGTACAGAGAACATGACAGCTTCCAACCCAGATTTACTTATCTTCTTTGCATTTTTATTTCAGTGGATGTGGAAGAAAAAAAAAATCACAAGGCAAGTGTTTCTCAGCTCAGACAGGAAAAAGTAGTATTTTCTTCACTCTGAAGTTCTGACACTTCCCTTATAATCCCTGTTGAAACTATCCTTCATCTAACCAGAGAACCATTACTTTCAGAGGGTAAATTCCTCTCTTCTGAAACCAGCTGGATCACCTCCTGTGGTGTCCACTGATTAATACAGAAGGGTTAGGGTGACAACTCCATGCTGCAGTCTGACAAGTATTTCTGCTCAGTGTTCTACCAGCCTAACCCACTCCCCTTCCGAATCCTCAGTATTGCTTCTCCTTCACTGTCTCTGATGTCCCCCTGAGTTAATCATGTCCCAGTGCTGGGAACTGTCTAGTTTTAGGTAGCCCTGCAAAGATGGAAGCCACAGCACTGTCTGTATATATATATATGTCTATACACATATATACATATCATTGAGCTATACCCATAGATATCTAGTTTTAGATATGTCTAGCGGGTGAGATGTACTCTCTAAGTGGAGAGTTTATCCAGAATAAAGGAACCAATTTTTTTTTCAAAGTCAGCTTTTGTGTTTTATATTACTACAACTACACAGATGAGATGTAACTCCTCAAGCTGTTTACTCACTGACGATATTAAACACTCAAAGTATACTTTTAAATATCTGCTATAAAACAGTTTGCAACTCTGAAATCCTTTCACCCAATTTTACAGATACTTTGCAATAGTCCTTTCTTCCTTTATTGAAAAAAAGAGGACACCATTATGATCCTGATAATATATCAGTTCTTCCTTGTTCGCTGACATTCCACCATCAAATTCTCTTTTCAAATAGGAATTTAAGTTTTCAGTACAAGAAGCACTTTCTTGGGAACTATTTTTCTCCATGTCAGCAGAGTTTTTGGTTTGGTTAGAATTCACTCCCTTTTCTTCTCACAGTAGTTTGCAACTAAGGTTTTAAAATCTCAGCAATCTAAGACCATTTTGTTTGTTTGCTTTACATGGGTAAAAGAAGGCTTGCCACTGAATTTGGAATCTTCAGCTTTAAGTTATTTCCATGTTTTACACTAAACACTTAAAAAGCCAAGTGAAAAGAAGCAGATTAATTTTAGACCAGACAAATGTTCCTCTAGAAATGAAATATCTCTTAACAAGTATACTATGCTGGATAAAGCAAGTGCAACATGTCAGCACTTCCAATTGCATAATACTGTGGTTACAACACTTCAGAAGGAAAATAGCCTGACTCGATTGCAGGGTGGTGCAAATATAGGCAGCCTCAATATGCTTTTTCCCTTTCCTGTGAATACAAGTTCTCATCACCTCCCCTGTGCTAGCACCAGTGCCTGTCTGACACCACGTTGAGCCTCTTGGGAAAACTAATTCAGCAGGATGTAATTCGGGGACTGTTTTTCCATTTCTGAAACCATCTGATCATGCAGCCAGACATTCCTGTTTGGTGGTGCACTGATGTGAAGTTGCCTCAGCTATGGTGCAGGCATCGTGTACATCCAACCACAGTGGAGTGGACTAACAGGGTCTCTGCATCTGCCTTTGTCTGCCTATGACTATATACTCCATGATACAGCCATTAGGTATTTTTAATTTTTAAGTAAGAATGCTAAAAATTCTAAGAACAAAAATTTAGAGTTTTCTGTTGAGAATGTTAGTTAACAGACATTCAGCATTATTTTAATAAACTTATTTTATTTGGCTACCTCTTTTCCTCCCAGACTACCCCAGTAATTTCTTATTCCAGTTGCATGCAATATCAGAAGAACACCAATGCCTTCCTAGAATTTCAGATGTATGTAGTAATATGAATAAAATTTACCACTGATGTGTAACACACGTATCTCAAAATGTGAATCATAAGCATTAATCTCTTATACGACAATTATGATTTTGTATTTTACTTCTGCGGTCTGGCCTCACTTTGTAGGGAAAGCGTTTTTGAAAACTCTGACCATCTAGAGTCTGGATATGTATCTCCTCTGCGCCCAGTAGGTCTCTTCACTGTTAAATATTCAATCCAGTTCACTTGGATGCATAATGATGAAGGGATATCTTCAAATATACCACATGAAACCAAAACCAAATCAATACAAACCTGCTTGCTGATGTGGCTGAGTTTCCAATCAAAGGCTGTCTAAATACTTGCAAGTGTCCTCTATTTGCACTCTTTATAATCCCTTAATATGAACTTTATCCAAAAGGCAGTAAGTTCCAAGTTTGCACTGATTGATTTCTAGTATTTCACATTAGAATTCTTGCTTAGAAAACAAGTTGAAAGCACATAGATGCTTTCTCTGAGTAACACAATACAGAGTTGACTCTTGGCAACCTGATTACTCAGGGAGACAAAGCTACAACTTGATTTATACAAACTGAAGTCATTTAGTTATGACAGATTTATGTTTCAGGCCTTGTGTTCTTCATATCTGCTTTGAAGGATGCAGTTGCAATGACTCAGTCGATACCTTACAATGTTTGCTACTTCTTATTTCCTCCCTATTCCTAAATACTTTTTAATAAAAAACATTATTTCTGCCACTCTTATGTGACTACCAGTGCCAGCCCCATCTCCAGACAGATAGAAATAGAAACAAATATTGTCCTAAGTGATTAAGTCAAACGTAAGAATGATTGCCATGCAGATCCCTGGCTTCTCACACTAGGGCCTTTCACACAAAATTCAACGTTAAAAGCTCTATGAAATCCTCTTTCCATTTCTCTCCTTTGGGGCATAACACCTCTAAAACCCACTCTTTCACCTGACACTTGAATAGGCAGGAACTTGCTGCACTTGACATTAATGGCTACAGCTATGATTGATTGTTCATGTGGGATTTCATGATAAGAACAGAACTTCAGTCCCCAGAGAACAGCTGCCCTACCCAAATACACTCATTTTTTATTTTTATGTTTTCACCTCACATGAAAATGGAGAACCAATATCTAAAAATAAGAGTGATAGATATAGCACGGGATCCACATATTCCATTTTTAAGGCTCCAGACAAAATGACAGTGAAAACATGCTCGACTTAATTCTCTAGAAATTACTGATTCAAGACTTACTGTCCTGGGGTATATCTGTGTTGGCATAGACAGCTGATTCACAATCTATTCTTTGCTTATGTATTACTATGCTCTGTTTTGAGAAATCAAAATGAACTCAACTGGTGCATAAGCCTCAAAAACCAAAAAGAATATGAGGAGAGACAAATCCCAAATTGCAGAATTCTTTCTTCTTCTGGACTATTACCACATAATTTACTTTTTTTTTTTTTTTAAAGAATAGTTTCAATATATAAAACCAATTACGTACCATATGACGTGTGGGCGTTCAATGTTTTGCTGGGACTGCTTATAGAATTCTATTTCTAGAGTTGTCTGTATTCTCTCCCACAGACATACTAAGAACTGACAAAAGTACTTCCAAGTTAGGCACTATCAACACCACTTCAATAGAAATCTTCACATTGCAGCAATGGTTGGTGATAGTTTGAATGCAGCAGTAAAATTGGCCATGGTAACAAACATTTTCTTAATTTTCAAGCAGAAGAACTTTATCAAAATTCAAGCTTTTCACAAAATAAAACTTTCAGCTAGTACTTACGAAGAAATAACCATTTTTAAAGTGTTTATACAAAATGAAGTATTTTGTTTTTAATTGCACTGATACTAAACAGAATTTTTAAAGTTAATTTCAAATCCATATGTCATGACATTCCTTTGATAAACTTAAACAAGCTTCTCAATAAACAATGTCAGAGCATTTGTTTTCAGTATTTGCACATGGAAAGCTTACTACAAGTTTGTTTATTTTTTAATTTTATTTTTCGTTATATTTTGATTTTTCCTTTTGACTTGAATGAAAAAAAAAAAAGAAAAAAAAAGTCTAGAATACATAAGCTTAAGAGACATCTTTACATCTATTTGCAGACTCTGTAGCTTTTTTGTTTTTGCCTGCTACGTTGCTAAGGGAAGAAAAACTTCTATGAAGGATTAGTCAACTTTCTTGTCCAAAAGTACAAATAAAATAAATTGGGAAAACAGCTGGGAAGGGGGAAAAATACGCCACACTAAATCACAGATGGATGAAAATACTCTGTGCTGCTAAAACAGAAATGATAGCATACACTTTCCTGTGATATCAATAATCTTTCCATTAGCTCCACTATAATGAAAGACCAAATTCCATACGTTAAATCTGTAAAAACACTTAATGGAAAGACTAGAATACTTGAAAAGCAAATAAAGCCTAGAAGATTATTTAAATATATTGCTTATAAACCTACAGCATAAGATCTGAACATAAATAGTTTAAACTACTCAGTCCCTACTGACCTCCCCAGAATATAAATACACAAGACATTACATTAAATTCATTGCATTTAGATTTTCAGTGAGTAAAAAAAGTGCTTCTTCAGGAAATGCAGGAAGATCTCACTGCTGCTGGAGGCACAGGAGCAGGAAATTGTTTTTGAAAACCACAGGAAAATATTTTGTTGGATATTTGTAGTTACCACGCTGAAATAAAAATCCTGGGCTATCCTATGAACCTCTATATTGTGAAAAAGCTTAGTGGATACTAAAAGAAGAAAACAAAATGGGCTTGGCACAACCAGCCATTATCAGCAAGACACATGCTGAAATTCATAGAGATAAGCAACTAATTTTAATTAATTTCACCTATCTTTAATGTAGCAGATGCTACATATTCATAGAATCATACAATGGTTTGGTTTAGAATGGACCTTTAAGATCATGTAGTTCTAACCCCCACTGCTATAGGTAGAGATACCTCCCTCTAGACCAGGTTACTCGAAGTCCCATCCAGCCTGACCTTGAATGCCTCCAGGGAAGGGGCATCCACCACCTCACTGGGCAACCTGTTCCAGTGTCTCACCACCCTTACAGTAAAGGATTTCTTCCTAATATCTAGTCTAAATCTACTCTCTTCCAGTTCAAAACCATTTCCCCTTGTCTTGCTACTGCATGCCCTTCTAACAAGTCTCTTCAGCTTTCCTGTAGGCTCCCTTTAGGTACTGGAAAGTTGCTATAAGGTCACCCTGGAGCCTTCTCTTCTTCAGGCTGAAGAGTTTTCTCAGCTTGTCCTCATAGAGAAGGTGCTCCAGCCCTCTGATCATCTTCATGGTCCTCCCCAGAACCTGGTCCAACAGCTTGATGTTTTTCTTGTGTTGGGGGCCCCAGAACTGGACGCAGTACTCCAGGTGGAGTCTCACAAGAGCAGAATCATCTGCTGGTCACACCTCTCTTGACGCAACCCAGGATATGGTTGGCTTTCTGAGCTGCAAGAACACATTGCCAGCTCATGCTAAGTCTTTCATTAACTAACACCTGAAAATCCTTTTCCTCAGGGCTTCTCTCAAGCCATTCTCTGTCCAACCTGTATATGTGCTTGGGATTGCCCTGACCCAGATGCAGGACCTTACACTTGGCCTTGGTGAACTTTGTGAGGTTGGCATGGGCCAACTTCTCCAGCCTGTCCAGGTCCCTCTGGATAGCATCTCTTCCCTCTAGCATGTCAACTGCAACACTCAGCTTGGTGTCATTCGCAAACTTGCTGAGGGTGCACTCAATCCCACCGTCCATGTCACCTACAAAGATGTTAAATAACACCAGTCCCAACACTGAGCCCTGAGGAACGCCACTCATCACCAATCTCTACTTGGACACTGCGTTGTTGACCGCAACTGAGTGCGGCCATTCAGTTAATTCCTTATCCAGCGAGTGGTCCATCCATCAAATCCATTTTTCCAAGAACACAATACTGGACTCAGCTGAGAGTTCCCCAGTAACCAAGGCCTGATGAAGCTCATGTTCTTACAGCTCTCAGAATACTACACAAACACTGGTTTCTATCCAGCCTTATGATAACTCAGGTGATGAAAGCCCTGCAATAGTAGAAAGTTTTCTAGAATGACAGAAGAACTTCCACGGGAATGCCATCACACACAACCCTCCATTCTCAGCAGATTCTTTCTGTATTGCAACATCCCATGTGATATGGTGCTTAGTAAGGTTAATAGAAGGGGGCAATGCTAAACATCTGCCCTTAAATTCTTGCTGTTGCTGGCCAATACAATTCTTGAGGAAATTCAGAGAGATCTATGCACAGAAAAGGGGTAAAGAAAAACCTACAAATTATTTTTAATGGTTATAAACGTACAAGCTCTCAGAATTTATTACTCTTAACTGAGAGAAATGTGACATTTATGAAAAAACATTTTTTTGAAGTAAAAAATTGGAGTTATTTCTGTCAAAGTTCTGGGATGCTTTCCCTGATTGTGTCTGAATGATATAAATAAGTATAAGGATTCTGAAATACAGCAAAATACAGACACAATGTTAAGCATGTGCTTGCTAGTGACTTGAATGGTTTTCAGGCTGCATGCATTTTAAAAGTTTATTTAATTAAAGATTGAGCTGAATATCTTCCTAATTTACATTCTATGCAATTTTACTTAGGGAGACATGACACTTCTGACCCACAGTGTAACTTCTAAGTGATGATAGTTGAGAGTGAAGCATTTTGCCTGTAACATTCCAGCTGCTATGCAATAGTTAAGTTCTTGGGTAAGGGTATGCTTCACAGGAGCGAAAAAGCACGAGGCTGATTCTAATATTTCAGCAGAAAAGGTTGAGACAAACTGGAGTAAATCAGAGTGGTGTTACCAGAGGCTGCTTTTCTAAAAGTATGGATAGTGAAGACATTGCAGAACAAAACAAGTGCTTGGAAGTATGAACAACTCCCACGATTTCTGCAAGGACAATTCTAGAACTAAAAAAAATCAAAAGCCATTTAGAAAAGGAAAATGACCAGCAAGTTATGATTAGTACTGTAATAAAAATATACTAATAATTGATAATTATATGTTTATGCATGTTTATTCATGTTTTATTGAAGTAAAGCATGAAAAGTGGTATTCTCTGTTTTTTTCCCATAGAAAACAAATAGCTGCCAAGTGTGCAAATTGACAACTTCAAAAGCTGAAATCAATTAAAAATACCAGCAAAGTTTAAGTTTAAATTAAGTTACATATTTTGCAAATACTTCACTTGCAGGAAATATATGCATTGGCTTATCCTTAAAAAAAAATTCTATCTGCTTAAACCACTTCTTAAGCACCTTCAGAGACAGTCAAATATTTGACCTGAAAATAAAACAATTTTATATGTGTATCCTATAGTCACATTTTCCATCAGTTTCCTTAAGTTTATATATGACTCCAATTAAAAGGTCTGATTCAACCTTTCTTAAAAAAATGTTATAGATTTTTTCTCTGCGAAAAGACTGTTCTCCTCTCTAAAGATCAATTTTCCCACTAAAACAAAAAGCAATTTCATTGGACATTACAGTTCTCTTTAATCTTTGGCTCCACAGATCCAGACCTGTAACCGCTATATACACTGACACTCAGCACAGTCACTGGTGTGAGTACAAACTGGCAATAGCGGATGCAGCAATGCTGACATACTCAACCTGCAAAAGACATGAAGGGTCCTATTGTTCTTCTCTGCACCTCTGGAAATATCCTTCTTGATTAGGATGAAATATATTTCCTGTTCATTTTTTAATCTGGAAGGTAACAGTTTTCTTACCAAAAAATATGATCTTTTGAAACACGTTCCTGAAGAAGAACCCATTTTTTCCCCAAGTCAATGGATACATAAACCTACAAAACAAAACGAGAAAAATCAGGTGAGAGGAAACTTAATGATGTACATCTTAAAAGACAGGTCCTATGTCACTATTAAAATGATTGCATATGAATAAAAAAATCATTTCCAGGAACTCTCCACAATGATTTTCAGAGTAATATCTTTTCACAGAGAAAATCTTTTAAAACATAATATATAAAGAATGAAACTTGGTGACAATATCTACTTGTTTACCATGAAAATAATCCATAATTCATTTTGGGTCAGATTCTTTTTGATCCCAGCAAAGTTACAAAAGAGAGAGGGTACAAGGACACTTATTTTCTCCTTTCCATCCACTGACCAAATAAACACTTGTTTTATTCTTCAATCTTTAATTCTACTAAACACACTTAAGACAGGAAGTCACTAGATTAAAAACTCTGCTAAAATAGAACCAAAAGATATCATAGAAATTCTATAGAGATTTGATGAGGAAAGGTGAGAAATGGTCACTCAGTAGAGGCAGAAGATGGCCTAGAGAAGACTTCAGTTCCCTCTGAACAGCTCATGCCTGCAAACACTAATGATATGGATGGGTATCAATAGAGTAGACATGAAAGCAGTTTTTCCCCACATAAAACAGGAGATAAAACAGTTATTCAAGAATCTCCTTTATTTATTTTCTTCACATTATCCCATAATGTTGTTCCTCTGCTTAAATTACAAATACCTACCATGCTTCTATAGAGACATGCTTAGAGCCCCCTGCTGTCTACATGCATTTCTTATTTAATCCAATTTACATCTGATAGGCTTTCTTTTAATATCTCTAATAGGGAAAAAATGCAAATAAAATTGTTCTATTTTGATGTGGGAATAATTCATCAGTTCAGTCACCAATTGTTAGGGAGAGTCTTATGAGGATTAGTAAAAAATGCTTGTTTTAAAATTACAAGTTCAATGATTAACGTAAAAAACTACAATAAATTAGTCTTTACTAGAGAAAAATAGCTATATCACTATGCAAAACCTTAGATAACTTCCCTCAACATAAACTCCACGGGTAGATGTACTTAAATTTGAATTAGAACTAAAACATCCTTTTCCCCACTTACTCTGTACTTCACAATTACTGGGCTTTACTCCACTGCACAATCATTAAAGCAGGCAAATCACAGCTGTGGTAAGAAACTATGGTCAGGACTCTGACTGCTTACAATAATATTGACCTAGTTGATGCATAGACAAAAACAAGCTTGGTTCACTGTAGTGAAAAGACCTTACAGTCTGACTGAAAGGGAGAGTGAAATAGGAATAAGAAGGCACATTCAAAACCAAGATGGATTTTTAACTGATGTGCTATTCAAAATTAATAAAAAATAATGCGTACCTAACCTTAGCACATATTCAGCCTCCTTAAAATGAAGAAAAAGATCCATGTGGGTTTTGCTTTATAGTAGGTGGATACGATAAAACTGACAAATAAGTTTATAGATGAGGTGGAAACAGTGGTCAGCTAAAATCTCTGGCTTCAGAAAACACTTCTAATAGATGCTTCTTATCACCCATTTAATAGCTGTAAGGAATCACTTTTAAAAGAAATTGAAAATCATAGAATCATAGAATGGTTTGAGGAAAATGTACCTCTAAGTTTTCCCCACCTTTACAGACTCTTAGTGAACAATCAAAATCCACCATATCTCTGTTGAATCTTAAAAATCAAAAAGCATTTATCAAGCTCAGTGAATAGCTGATTGTTATTCATTATAACTGAGGTAGCCAGAAAAAGGGAGTATAGATTTGAGGCAGTAAATGGATTAGTCCAACTACATTGACTAGATTTGCATTCATTTATAGTGTCAGCCAGAGGCTAGAGCTGTATTTAAATAAAATCTGGGGTTCTGAATGAAAGAACAATGCTGATATTGCAATAGAGAATAAGAAGTAAATCAAATCAGGAGCTGTGAGACAGGCTGTGATGCTCCAGTAGACAGAGAAGATTCAATGATTGCTGTTTACAAAGGACACGATCCCACATTCCTTGTATGTCTGCAAAGAGCCTTTGCAAGAAATCATTTGAGTAACAGGAGGGAATGGATTCTCCTGAGTTTTAGATTATGTCACTGTTTTGATATGACTTTATTTCAGTGAAAATAGTATTAATTAACTCAAAAATCCAAAGTATACAATCTCCCCAGGCCAAATTCAGATTAACGCCCTCTCTGGATACCTTTGGTTTTAGTACAGTGACTTCTTTGTGTCAAGCCACAGTTCTGATTTTAAAATCATTCTTTGCCAATATCACTTCATCTTCCTCTTCCTGCTAGGCCAAATATGTCAGATCTTACACAAAGGACCTTATACAACTGGGCAGGTTATTTGTACAGTTATAGTGAAAGGCACCCTTCATTCTTGTACATCTCAGATAAAGATGTAGGGATTATCCAGTACGTCCTTATGGTTGACTCTTTTTAGTGTCATAACAAAAACCCTGAGAGAAGTCTATCAGATTACCTAAAATATTCTTGCTACTATTGAAAAGTTATTCTTTATTGACTGCTTTGTATTTTTTTGTCCAGTTGTGTTTTAATGTGGCAAGTAATAGTATCACTACTTTGGGAGGCTATCCATGTATAAAATGCCTGAAAACTTCCATATAACATATAATTTCTCAAAACACAAAGGAAATGGCTTGCTTTGAGCTCTTAGTCCCTCCTCTTTTCTGGCAAATATTTTTAATGACTGGCTGTGTGTGGATGGTCAATGTCCTCCATCACACTATGACACTTAAAGAATCTCCCACTTTGTTTTTTGAGTCAGTTAATCTCCTAACTAAACAAAACTCAGGGATTATGTCAATCATCAGAAACAAAAGTCAAACTGAAAATGGCACTTTTCATAACATTGGCTTTTCACAACTTTTAGCTTTCCTGATGCATGTTGTTCTCATAAAAAGTATTCATCACGTTTGTAACAGCTAATTCTAACTTGTGTTACGAGTTAGAATTCAAGCTGGTAAGTAAAACACTCCATTAGACAAGAGACTGTGATTGGTTTGTTAATCTTTTTCATACCGCCTCCATCCTTACTTGCAAATGCCTGTGAACACAAACTAGGGATCAGTTATTAAGTTAAATACCTCTGGAAATATCCCCAATATAATGTATCATATAACATATCATATAATATAAAATGATATAATGTAACTGAAGTCAGTGCAGCAGTTGACTGCAGCAACTTACTCCTACTACTCTCACCAACTATATACAAACGCTTTGTGATCTCTGACAAGGATTGAAATGGACTGGAGTTTGTCTAATTTCAGCTTAAAAAAAGGAGTTACAGTGGAGGTGAGGCAACAGCGGTATCAGAACCAGAACTGCAGTGACTTTAAAGCTGTAGTTTGGGCACTGTGAAAAAGAGATGAATGACACTTTTTACAGAATGTGTGCTCACTCACTGGTGTTCAGTTGTACCCACCCAGAGAAATGACTTTATAATATACCCGGAAAAAAAAAGAAAAAAAAAGAAAGATGGCCAAAATGTACAAACTACATAATGCAACTTCTGAATGTGTTATAAATATATCATGAGAGAGAATTATTCTACATTTCTACAGATTTGGTGATTCCCTAAATACTCTTCTGCTGTATGATTGAACAGTTTATTTTATTTTACATCCCATGAAAGCCCTTTGAAGGCAGTAGTTCAGCTTCATTAACTTTCTATTATATTATAAATTAATGAGCAGTAGCTTATGGTCATTTTCTAGGGAGAGGTACATTTCAGAGGCAGTATTTATTATACAGAAGGATAAATACTACCAATAACCATATCAATTGAAAATGACAGGATTGAAGCTACCACAAAGCAAAAAACTGGACATGAATGAAATAAATATTCAAATAAGCTTCTCAAACACTGAATATGGCTTCTTTCTGGATAACTGCTTTCATAAACACCAACGTTCAGCAGCACAACCCAGAAGTTTCATATCCTTTTAATGACATAGCTGCTAAACTTCAAACAGAGTATGTTCACGGCTCACCTTGCCTTCCTTTGTGTAAGCAAGTACTTTGTCTTCTTCTTTTGGGTGGAAGAGGAGAGTTTCCACAAAGAAAGTAATGGGTTGTTTCTGGAATGTAGCTCCTTCATCTGTGCTTATGAAAAGGCTTTGGTCACGGTCATTATGGGAAGAACTTACAAGAATGATCTAAAAGACAACAACAACAACACATTCACTTAGAAGACTGTTTTCTCTAAAACAGAAAACAAAGCCTATTCATTTTTTCTTATGTATGTGTCAGAATTTGTGCATACCCCATCTTTCAAAATTCTGTGGAAAAAACCCTGAAAGGTATCTAAGATATGATCCTATTAATCTTCCCTGTCCAAATCTATGAATGTGAAAATCATAGAAAGGCTTGGGTTGGAAGGGACCTCAAGGATCATGAATCTCCAACCCCTCTGCCGCAGGCAGAGCCACCAACCTCCACATTCAATACTAGACCAGGCTGCCCAGGGCCCCATCCAACCTGGCCTTCAACACCTCCATGGACGGGGCATCCACAACCTCTCTGGGCAGCCTGTTCCAGCACCTCACCACTCTCTCTGTAAAGAACTTCCCCCTGATATCCAACCTAAGTCTTCCCTACTTCAAAATCTATAACTTCCCTTGTAAATTGCACCAAATTGATCACAATTCTCGTCTCTACTCAGAGCGACAGCCTTAGATTTTGGTCCTCATGCAAGGTTCATGATGCCACATGAGAAAATCCTGAGATAACCTAAAACGAGTTAAAACTAATAATGACTCATTTTAACATATTCATATAGATACATCACCTCCTCTAGTGAAGCTGCATTCATAAATACTAAATGTAAAAATGTAATCACTGCTATAGTTATATCAGAATATTCACCATGAGGACAAACTATTTTATAATATCTTTCCATTGCTTCAAGTCCTGCTGAAACTCTTTGAGTAGAAAGATATTTCTTTTTTTTTTTTTTTGTTATTTTTAACTCAGTTATTTGCATTTCCTTCTTATGTCCAGATAATACCTTAACTCAAACATATTAATAGCTTGAGCTCTTCTCTTGTTTGAATATCCTATCAGGCTTTCAGTAACAAAGAAATTCTCCTCACATAATCTAATCAGAATTACACTCTTCTCATTTTCTTCACTTTTTGCAGTTCACCAACATGTCATAGCATAGTTAAAAAATGCCAATATGAGTACCCATTTTTATTGTTTTTCCAGACCAAATAGGCCCAGCTTGCAAGCAAAAAGGTGCCCTTATACACTGATAGCCCAAAAACAAAACAGATTTTCAAAATGCCAGCTGGCTTCTATTTAGCTCACTCTGCAAAAACAATAAAAAAATAAGAACAATCTTGCAATCAAAACATATTTTAAATATTCAGCAAATGTTGCAGAAGACGCCACAGAATCCTAAGCACTGCTATATGGTTAATGTAAATTGTTAAGAGATAAATGGCAACCAGTTATGCAAACAGCATTAGAATAATATGAATACAAGGAAGTAAATATATTAAAAATTGTACCATTTCTTCTACGTAGTCTTTTTTTTTTTTTTTTTTTTTAAAGTAAAGCTGAAGTCCAAAAAATTAAAATTCCTAATGAATTGCACAGAAATGACAGCTGGTCTGGGCTTTACCGCTATTAGTCTTGGGGGAAAAAGTGAATACTTAAGTATGTGCACTTGTACTTGAAACACATGCACAGATTCACAAATTTCTGCATAGTTTCTATGAACCTCAAATGAAGTACATATTGAAATACATTGCTGAAAAAGAGACTTACACATATACTTCATGGTCCATGGTCCACATCAAAACCCCATCCTATAGCATTCATTAAGCCATATCTGTGGTGATCAGCTGTGCGACTAGGTTAGTAATCTTTCTAGAATTTTCTATATTTTTAATTATGACTTTACCCAAAAGTATGAAGATGTCTTTGTTATTGTTAGGCTTCTATAAATGACACCTTCACAAGTAACATCTAGAATGTGCATGGCTTCCTTTATCCTGGGTAAACTCTTCAGACATCATCTGTTTAATCTACTAGTACATATAATCCAAGTATAAGGCTCACAACCCAGGTACACCACTCAAAGATTCCTTTAATATCTTCATTCAGCAGTTTTCTGCAGAGGGCCTGACACCAGACTAAAATTGAATGTGGTTATAGTGTGCTTCCCTTCCTCTTTACTTGCATCACAACACTGAGAAAAGTATCAGTGCTCATCATGAAGACTTGTTCTTTCCTTGTTACATTGCTAACTGCAGCTTAGGCTTCAAACATCATAATTTCCTTAGAAATAAAGGAATTCAAACAACCAGCATTCTACCTGAGATGCTTAATGTTCAAACCTGCTAGCTAATGATGAGATCACAGAAAGAACCACACAGTCTTGTGTGAAAGGGCCAAGCAAATTCCACATGCAATGCTGCAATGAGATCTCAACAAATCCTGATGAAGCTCCTGCCCAGGTATGTCCTTGTCCTGAACGTTAATATGTGGACTGTGCACAAGACTGGTCATGAGATTCATGCTTAGCATGCAGTGTGTATGAGTTCTTCCATGCTGCATAACTAGAAGCAGCACTAATTCTTTATTGAAAGCTTAGTTCTTTGGAATCCCTTTGGATACTGTCTTCTAGTCCAAATAATTTCCAGAAATGTCATTATCTACATTCCCTTCTGTTTATGTCTTTAAAAACATTCATATAGAACTAAGACAAATCAGTATAGGGTATACACCAGAAAAGGCATAGACTGTACTTGAAGAGAAAGGTAAAGTCTTGCCTACAGTGTGAAGGTCTTGCTTTTTTTTTTCAGCCCAGTAAATCTTATGAGGACAAGAATACCAAAATATTGACTTCCAAATAATAAAGGAATTAACTTTATAAAGCTGAGAGTAGTTGTCACTGTTGATGAACCTTGTGTGTAGGCACACCTGCTTCTCACCCATACTAAGAACCCAGAAAACAGCTTTTCAGAGAACATTATTCTAGACATGTAAGCCTGAAGAAAAATGTCAGATATAATGAAATGCAAACACGCTGTGAGATTTGCTAATGCTGTCCTTAAAAATATATATATTATGCATCTTTCAGAGTTAAATCTGAGAGAAAAAAATGTAGCTTGAAGACTACAGACATTTAAGCATACACGAGAGAGTCCCTAACCATACTCTTATCCACACACGTATCATAATTCATTTAATGAAATATTTTTGAATTTAATTCAGTGATCTGATATATATTTCCATAGTTTTTGTGCCAGGCATACAGATTTGCTCCCCACAGCTAACACACAGGGAGTTCAGTCTTGCCTGCTGGCTAGCACTACTTACTGAGGAAAATATTCCAGAACAAACATTGTCCCCACATTAAATGCTTTCCACAACAAGTATTATTTACTTTGTAAACGCAAAAAATACCAAAACCTTCCTACTAGCAACAGACGAAGGGATGCAACTAGGACATACTATCTGGAGAGCTGGCTTAAAGTGATTGCTGATGGTTTTAACTCAGAATAAACAACTACTCGCTTGAATAATTTAGTATCCAAAAACCAGAACAGATTTTAATCACATCTAAACTTCACCTAAGCTTCTTTTAGACTGTGCTTTTTAACTAGCATTTCTCCCTCTTCGTCAAAGTCTTAATATTTTTTTAGTAAAACTGTAGCTTAACATTATGCTGTTTATCCCTGACCTCACCTCTTCATTTCTCATCAGCTAAATAAACCACAGGAACATGTAGGTATACATCTAGATCAAATGTATATCTACAACTTCCAATAGTTAAGTGAAGGTAAAAGAATATTTCAAGGTGAAAACATATCCCATAGATTACCAAGAAAGTCAATAAAAAGAAGCTATGATATACATCAACATGAAGGAGAGCAAAAGAGATTCCTAATAAAAATGAAAAACTGTACACCATGTCAGTATAGGAATTAAAGCATTCCAAAAAAATAAAGAAAAGCTATGCTTTTTCTTGTTTCAGGAAGTTAGTGAAGTAGTTAGGAAATATAAAAGCCAAATAAATCCAAAAATAATGTGATTAAACCCACTTATATTTAACCTCTCTTTCAGGATTGATTGGCCAATGTGTATGTCTACCTGTTCCCTCTGCTGGGTAGAATCACAGCCTGAACCCCAAAGGATAAAAAGATGCTGACAGCTAAGGCTACCGTAGTCTGGGCATCATACTTCTTCTTCCCACGATTACCACAAAAACTTGGAATAATCATAGTGATTACCATGGAGTCTTAACTATAGATTTGGCAGCAATTCAAAGCCATGCTGTAATTTCAAGTGGCAATAAACATAGGATATTAACATGCATCATTTGCACCGTTTCTGAAATATAATCCTCCTCCCCTAAGCTTAGGTCCAATAAAAATGTAAGCTGAAGATAAATTTGATCTTAATCAGCACTTTCTCTAAAACAAGGCATTCTTCTTGCATATTACAATTTTGCTGTTTTCTCCAGCTTTGGCAACTGATCTTATATAATTCTAGATTTCATTATCCTTTCCTTCTCTTTAATATATATTAAAAAAAAAAAAAGAAAGAAAGAAAAAGAAAACCCAGAAGTCCAGCAGGATGTAATTTCTAGACTTGTATCATCAGACTTGCCACAGGAGAATTCTGCAATAAGTGATAAGACAGGTGATAAATACCATTTTTTGAATTATGTAATTCTGCGTATGGTCTGAAATCAAAACACTTCATGTTAACTCTAAACTGAACTTGGAAAAAGGAATATAACTCAGGATGAGTAAGAAACTGTAATACAGAAACTGTTCATTTAAGGGTACATAGTAGCTATTCAAGAGACGCCAGGCACGCCCTGGAAGCACCTGCATCTCTCCGCATCCTTCAGTAGATGCAACTCCCACTGGACACAGAGGACTTGGCTACTGGGAATTAATCTTAAAGAGTGCTGGATGCATTCCAGCAAAATACTTAAAGATGGAACTAATATCAAGCTTATGAGCAATCCCCAGTAAGGTCAATTAACTTCCATTAAGAACATGTAATGTTGTGCTCAGATGGAAGTTGCTGTCTGAAAGGGAGACAAGGCTTCTGGGCACAGGCCAGCCCCAAAACTCCTGCTACCAGCGCATAAAACTGCATGTCTTCATGGCAGTACTGCCAATCTCAGGCAGTATTGATATAGCTCCACAGCACTGCAGTCACACCCTCATTTTTTAGATTAAGTAAATAAGTCATCTATTTTTCTTGTTCTTACAATTTACATTATTTATGTGTTATTAGATGTCCTTGGCTGATATAGAAATTACTCTAGCTCCTGGTGACAATTGTAAATGAGATGTTGCTTCTCAGACAGCATTCATAAAACACAAAGTGGACTGCCAAGGGATGTGATTTTTTTCCTGGATGGTATGGAAGACTTGATAACTCAAGAGTGGAAAAGCTGCAGAGAGAAATATAGTCCCCTTACTCTCTCAGTGGTAAAAAAACAATATATAAAGAATCAAACCAGGGTAATTCCAAACAGAAAGTAAAATAAAATGCCTTCCAGCTGGCAGTTTAATCCTATAGGTTTTTCCTTGAAGTTGAACTCAAATTCACTCCTTTTAAATGTTATAGTTATTAATGAATATAATCGCTAGTGAATCACTGAAAATTGAGAAGATCTAGAAAGCCAGCTTGCGTGCAACTGAATTGCATAAATGCATTTTCATGCATATATATATCCCAGAATAGTATATGGTGAGTACTTTCCATGGTGAGCATTCACAGCTTCTTCCAGAATTTGTATTTCCTTTCTCTTAAGGAGTCCTTTCCAAATTGTCAAACGTTTCAATATAGCAGCTAGTTTCTGTGAGAACTGCCATTAGGGAATGGAAGGTGGGAATGTTAAGGAGGGCTCCCAAGAAATGTCTGTTCTACTAATCATATAGTGAAGGGCTATGAGAAACAATCCTAGTGGAGCTAATGGAAAGCAGATAGTAGAGTTTCAGCTCCCCTGTGTTATGACCACCTCATTAATCGTTTTGAGCAACACAGCTGAACCTGTCATATTATTTATCTTGTACAAACAACACTTAATATCCTAATGTTAAGAATTTAGGATCTTAAAATGAGCTGGTTACCAACTGGACCACTTATTTACAAATGGAACATAAGGAGAATAAACATCAGAGTCAACATTTAACATGCTATTATAGCAACACGAAGGAGAAAAAGCTGGCTTAAACTGCAACTAGGCAATTACACAGTCTGCTAGTAAAAGGAAACAGTTTTGAAAAAGTTGCCTTTTTTCAAGAACATTCACCATACAGGCAGCAAGTTTAAGGCTGGTTACATATCATAGTAAAAAATGCCCACAGAGAAACAACTACAAAAGTTCTGATTGATGTTGATGACCAGTCTAAAAATCCTGTTTTATTGCACTTGTTGGTAACTGATACATATTTAAATATGCCTGATTGCTATAGCTGTATACCTCAAAGATGCTGACTATGCTGAATCAATCTCTGGGGAATGCTAACTGCAGCTCCAGTCTTCAGTTTTCTTATTTAGAGAAGTGTTGGGTAGGATAAGCAAGCAAATTTCACACATCTGCTGGAACCTGCTGGAATCTAAAATTCATTGCCACCCAAGTTGAGTGGCAGGCCAAATTTTCATGAGGAATGCTTTGTTTAAAAACCATATCAGAGGGGTGAATATGCCAAAGGTCACAGCACAGAGAGAAACAGTACTCAGTGTCTTCATAGACAGTTCTTCCTCTAACAGCAAATTTTGATAGTGTTACTTGTAGAGCCACCTCACAGAGTTGTTGGGAATACTGATGTATTCATTCCTAACAGCTCTTTGAAAGAGTAGAACTCCAGTTAAGTGACATATATTATTCACCTTCTACAAAACACATTGTTACTATTTTGAACCAGTAGTTAATTAGTAGGGATTAACATTAATATATCTAACAAACCTCTTAGCATAGGCTAAACTCACATGGAGAGGTGCAAAAGCTGTATTAGGTACATAATGTTAATATACAGATAGCCAATATCGTTTGCTTTTTTTTCTTTTTCTACATTTCTTGTTACATTTCAGTATTTTTGTTTACTATCATATTGATATTTAACATATTCAAATAGTTTCATTGAAAATTTTATGTTTTGATAAATCAGGAATAAGATCAGATAGTTTTTCCCAGTATGCTTTATATCAGCAGCTTGAGTGGGGAATAGCACTGGGGGAGACATATGGCCAGTTCTTGTCACAGCAGGGGAATGTACTCTCACCAAGTTTTATATTGCCCATAAAATAAGGGCATTTTGCGTGACTTGGAGGGAAAAAAGGATTTGGATAGCACAGCAGAAATGGGCAAGTTTTGTTCTTTCTTACCAACGTCTCCACAAATGTTATTATTTCCCAGACAGAACAGGCACATACTGATCTTTTTTAGCTTGGGCATTCACAACTAATCTAATTCAAGAAGTTATTCTGCAGACTTCCAGTAAACCTGCAAATATTTTCTGCCTGAACACATCAAAGAGCATAAATACAAAACAACACTTCCAAAACTGTATAATGGATGCGCACAAAAAAATGGCTGCATATATGTGTTGATCTAATTTAATGAAGAGAGAGGTCAAACAGTTCCTGGTCTCCAACCATTAAATTGTTTGGATGAAAAAATGCACTGAGCTCAAAGAGAAATTAAATGAACAGTTACCAGGGGACAAAGAGAAAACATAAATGAGAGGAAGGCAGTTGTGGTGGTTAAAAATATCAGTTGTACGGGACTGATCAGGACTCACCATGCTGTGTAATAGGCAGGACACAAAGCGGTATGTCTTTTGGTGTTCTACTATAAAATACAATTCTCTTACAAGATAGAGCAAGAAATTTCCAGAAACACTAAGAAACTGAGATTTTAAAGCATTGCTCTGGGGAATCTCACTTTGCCGAAATTGTCCCCTTCGATCCTGAAATGAAAACAAATTCTTGGTGTTCCTTCCAAGGTCATGTTATAATGCTCCCAAGACATCTGTAACTCCAACTGATACATCAGCTTCAAACACCTACATTCCTTTCTCTCCCAGTTCTATAAAGCAGGTCTTATGGAAAGCAGTGCACTGACTGTATTAAAATTTGAAAAGAATATGCTTCACAATCTAAAACAGGATCTATGTAGATGCATACTTATACTTGTACATACACAAAGGTTCCTGCAACCAGATGGGATACATCCAAGCGTGCTGAAGCAGCTGGCTGGAATCACTGAGAGCTCTGTAAGGGTCTACTGACTGGAAAAGGTTTCTGAAGATTGGAACAAGGTAAACACTTTGACCATCTCAGCATCACCTACTAAATGTCACAGAGGTGTCTCGCATCATATTTTGAACTTGTCTGTTCCTGTATCTAAAGGGGTAAGTGGCAATATGAAGTGACTTATTTAAGACCTTACCCTTGAGGAAGCACCTGCTTCCTTTTAAGAACTGTAGGCACTCTCCTTAATGGAAAACTGGGTGTAGTTAAAGACCGAACAACTCTTCTTTTCTAAACCACAGGAGAAAATAAGAAACCCTGGAGAAAGAGCTGCATTGAGCAAGTCTTTCACACATAAGCCACAGCTGATTATGTGGTTTTGAAGGGGAAAACACAAGAGGGAGAAAAAAGGAAGGCAGAGCAGCAGAAGCAAGCATTGGAAAAACAATAATTATTTTTCACTTGAATTCGTATATATCTCCATTATGTGGGATACAAAGCTTAATTATAAAATCTCTTGCTATTGAAATATTTCCCCTTATCTTTGATATCCAGTCCAAATGGACTGGAAAAAAAGGCCCTTGAAAAGCAGAAAGGAAACGTCTTTTAAAGTAATTTTTGGTCTCATTAGGGCAAATCTCATTAATAGAAAAAGGACTTCACTGAAGAATAGAGCTTTTATATTCAGAAGCATACAGCACTGCTGTGCCTGATTCTAGCAGCACTGTAGATAACAAAACTCTCTATCAGGGTTTAGATTTTTGTAAAACATCCATTTTATACTGAGGTAGGGCTTTAGAAAATGCACAAATCTGGTACTCACTGTGCTAGTTTTCTCCATGTGTACTTAGTATAGGTGTTGATTGGAGCTTTTGAAAGACAATGTATAAAACATCTTTTTTCTATTGAAAAGCATCATTTTGCCATAACCGACAGGTTTTGCTGACAACTTACAAAAACAAATTTAGCAGCATGATTCCTGAGGCCTGTGAGTGCATTAGGAAAAGATATTTCTTCTGGGGCTGTTCCCCCATATGCACATAAGAAGAAAATATTTGTTGGGTTAAAGACATTGACTTTGTTAGAGCAATCACATGTTGTTGCAGGAACAATGAGTCTTGCTATCTTCAAAGTCAAATGCTGTGATTAACAACATACTGCTAAAGAGATTCAGCTGCCACTGAGATATGGCAGCTGAAATATGGCTGAGATATGGCCACTGAAAAAGTAAACAAAAGAGACGTGGCTATTTTTTCTTCTAAGTTAAAAAGCTAATCAGACCTCTGAAAACCTCAGGCTGAAGTTAGTCTTAGGATAATAATTCTGTTATCAGAGTCAGCAGGAACTTCACAAACTGCTTGTTATGCAGACTCTGGTATTGACCTCCTTGATAGCAGAATTCTTTCCACTGGGCTTACCACTGGGCTGGCAATTAGGAAGATTTTGTTTTAGTAATCGAGGCTATAATGTGAATTTCATATCAGGCTTTACATACATCACAGTTTCTTTACCAATAATATCAATACCAACAGGATGGGAATAAAATTATTTCTCTGCTGTTTTCTCCAAAATCCCCGTATCGTTCATATTTTGATTTTACTGGCAGCAAGTACCTGATACTACATAAGTCATTTGATTATTCTGAATATATTGTAGGCATACATGGAGCTAGCAGAAGCAGCCCCAGTAAGCAAAATGAATTATAGGAATAATTAAAGAAAAAAAGCAACTCTTCCCTTCTCTCCTCCTCTTCAATGAAATAAGCTTTAATAAATAAATAAATAAATAAATAAATCTTCATATTAATGCTAGAAGTTATTCTGACTTATGAAAAAATTACATACTGTGATGTAACTTCAAATTTTCCATTTAAAGGACCAATTATTATGCCTGAATAATAAATTTACTGTACATTAACACCCCATCATACTGATGTTTCCAGTAGTCTCAGTATCTTACAGTTAACTTTCATAAGAGGAAAAAAACCTCACTGCTCCAGAACAGATTTCTAATCTAAGTTTTGCAGATGTGTATGTTTTTGATTAAATCTATTGGTCAGCTGGCATGTACATACACAGCAAACAAAACACAGACCTGTGTGCCTTTGGATCTGAGCAGGCAGTCTTAAATAACCTGTGCTAAACAAAAAAGATGAAAACAATCTCAGTCGGTAATTACCAATTGTTCTGGCAGATGCAGTTCCAGTGTTTGATAAACACTGATGGATACTGACCAGATATTGCATAAGCAATTCTCTGACATGGAAGTTCTGTGTTTTCAAAGCGTTTCCGTTTCTTTCCTTTCAAATGAGCATGTTCTTATTTCTGGGTAAGAACTCCAGGTGTGTTTTCCTCTCCTTCACCTCTGCTCTTCAAATCATCTGCTGTGCTAATGGATAGGATGTGCAGATAACTCCTCAAATGCCCAGAGAATAGGGATTGATAAAAATAGGTAGGAAGGGACTTCAAGAAGACATCCAGCTTGACCTCCTCCTGCACAAAGGCCATGCAAAGCAGATAGATCAGGGTTATGTCTCCTTGAATTCTGATCACCTCTAAGAGTAGAGATCTCACAATCTGGATGAGATCAGTGTTTGATCTCATCATATAAATTTATTTCCCTTCAAGCTGCAGAAATTTCCTATTTTCCAGTTTGTGTTGCTGCCTCTCCTTCCACGTCCATATCTCTGAGAAGTTTCAACTTCAGGTATACGTGGTTTAGGACAGCGAGAAGATCTCCTTCAAGTCTTTTTAAGGCTAGCAAGCCTAGATCCCTCTGCCTCTCCTTGCATGCCCTCTGCCATGCTCCATCCACTATGCCAATGCATCTCCTGCCCTGGGAAGCCCAAAATTGGAAGAGCTGTTCCAGATACAGTCCCCAAACCACTGAACAGAGTGTTACTCTGCTGGAACAGCTCACTACATTTTTCCAAACTAAGTGTGTCTATCTTTGTTGCAAAGGCACTCTGCTGTGCTCCTGGGTGTTCAAGGAGGACCCACCAGATCTTATCTGCAGAGCTACTTTCTATAGCCAATCCACCATCTCTTAGTACAGTTTGCTGGAGTTCTTGTATCCCATTTGCCAGATTTTTTTTTTGTATGCATGTGTTTGCCTTCATCGAACTTCTTCACAAGTTTACCATCAGCCTGCACAGTGGGTGTCTCTTGATCTACCCTCAAAAAAAAAAATAAAAAATAACCAAAAACCAAAAAAAACCCACAACTAGATGGAGCCACCAAACAATCACTGTGTATCTTGCTGAAGAAATCTAGATGCCTGGGTAAAGCGAGGCAGATAACCTCAGCATTTTGATGAGGCAATACCTCTGTCAGATTTCCTAAATTAGAAGGATGATATTTTACCCTCAATTTTCCAGTGCCAGTTATAATAATTAGGAATGCTTATTTACATATCTTTCTCCAAATAATCTTTTCTCATTAAAACCGCAACATTTGCTTTTTGTTCTTGTGTTTTCTTATGTTTGTTTATGAATGTCTTTAGAGTATATACCTTTGGGAAACCTTGTCCCTCACCTCTTATCTTTTAATTCATTGTAGCCCTGAACCACAGTCACTGTTAAAAAGCACAAGAAATTGTATTGTCTTCTATATCAAATGGATTTGAGATAAAGTTCCTAAAAACCTGTAAGAACCAAACTCATTGCAATACAACACAACTAATTAGGTAGAGACTAGTGTCAGTGTGAGTTAGCCAGAAAGGATGAGCCATAAAACAACACTAGGAGCTATGAAGAGTTTTTTTAACATAATTAAAAATTAATTAAAAACTCTCACTACAATCCGTATTGAGAGGAAAAAAAAAATGGCGTTTTGTCATTTATACAAGTGAGTTTCCTGAAAGAAGCACTCATCTGAGACTGCAGCCCATCCCAGAGAAGTAAACAGAAATCACATAATAATCAACTGCCTGTCCCAGGTGGCATACTAATTCACTAACAGCTCTTGGTAATTTATTGCAAGTTAAGCAGTTCAGTGACAGGCAAGGAAAAAAGCAAAAGAAAACAAAAATAAACAATCCAAAACAAAAAACCTACACACACACACAAAAGAAAAAAGTTATTTACTCTCTTCCCTGACAGTGTCTCACATTGAAATCTACCTCACTTCATCAGCTTGCTGCTAGACATTTCTTTTAGAGAATTAATAAGCAGACAAGAAAAACGTTTGTAGAGGAATAGGCTATCATTCATTTACTGCTATTAAAAGCAAATACCCATGGGACATAAAAGACATCAAAGAAGTACGCTGACCAAAAAGAACCCCAAATCACAAGAGGGGAAAAAAGCCTTACAGCCTCAATCAAGAAGAAAGATTGCGCAGGTGGATGGCTGGTCTTTCCAAATTGCCTTCAACCAGACCTTTGTGAAATACCTTCCTTTGATTACTAAACAATACTGCATGTTTATACAGAACCAAAGGATCCTAAATCAAAATGTTTCAGAAAGTAATAACTAAAATTTGTCAGTTCTTGTCTATCAAGGTGGTATTTGGAGATGCAGAAACAGTACTGAAGTTTGAGTTCATGAACTAAGCAGCAATAGGATCCCACCATCTAAAACGTGGTCAATGTGCCTACAGCCCTATTTTTCAGAAGGCTACAACACATCTGTACTCCTCTGTGAGCCTGATTACAAGTTGCCCAGGGCAAGACTGTCTCTGTTTCACATTTGGACAGTGCCAAGCTCAATCATATTTTGCATGTAGGTGCAACCACGATAAAAGTAAATAAACACAGCTGAGAAAACCAGACTGGTCACTTCGAGTGCTGAGAACTGCTGAGCATTTTTAGAACTCAGTTCTTTTTCTTTTTTTAACCCTTAAATGAGAACTCAGTGATTTTTAAGGAGACATCAAACATGGAACCAGCTGCCCACAAAAAGAAAAGGGTGGATGTGGTACTTAGGGACATGGTTTAGTGGCATGGTGGAGAAGACTTGATGGTTGGACTAGATGATCTTACTTGTCTTTTTCAACCTTCACGATTCTGTCATTTATGACAAATTAATTCAAATGAACTACACACTGCCCTCATTTTCACCATCATAAACAGAAATTAACTCAATTAATTTCATTCATACTGGTCATATACTAGAGACGTGATTTGCAAATTGCTAAGCACTAGAAATTCCCAAATGCATCATCATGTTTCATGCTTTCCATAAATTTCAGATGCTAAATCCATTCCTACAGAGAAGCCTGGTTCTACTAAGCCTTGTGTTCTGAGCATCTTTTTCAAGGCTTATCACTAGGAAGAGTTTTAAGTACTTTAGAGCTATGAATGTGACTTTGCAAACACTTATGGGCATGTTTTGTAGGGAGGCAGTGGGTATTAATGAAAGGCTAGGTGTGATTCAGGCTGTTACAATCGCTGCAGCCAGCAAGGAAGAGAGCAGAACAGAACAACGCAGGTTCATGCCTGAACAATCTCTTGTGGCACCGTGCTGACTTAATGCTATCACTGCAAGTCAGTGAGAAGCTGAGCTGTCCTCCTGGAAAACAAGCTCTGAATAAGAAACACCACATTACCAAGAAGTAACTTAAGCCGGATAAAACAACAAATTGAAGATATTATTTATTTTTTTTTAATTTATTTGTTTTGAGTGGTGCTTCTCAGTGCTGGTGAACGGTAGGGAATAGCAAATCCCTGCAAACTTTCAAAAACAACAGACCCAATCTCTCAAGTAAGTCCCACTCACCTGGTTCGCATCACACACTTTCTGCAGGATATCAAGGTGCCCTCAAGATCCTCTGCTAATCCAGGCACAATCATCAATACAGGTTTTTACAAAACTCCAACCAGCATGTGACAGGTGTAACACTATGCCAAGGCTTTTCTAGTACAAAATAATTGCTGACATTTTTTTCTTATCCACATTTAAGTTTGCAGTTAATGAATGTATTTTCCTATGCTTTGGGGGATAACTTGTGGACTCAGATTTAGGCCACAATGTCTCCTACGGAGTAGGGAATCTACATCTACTACAGCTAAAACACTTTTCTCAGTCATCTGGGTCCATATAGCTCTGCATGTTACAGATACGGTTTCCAACTAGAACCAATTCTACAGTCATATAACTCCATAATTCCACTGGGGGGGAAAAAAAAAAAAAAAGCAACCCCCCCACCAAAACTATGCTCCATGTTGAGATATTTCTCAGAAAGACAGCTAAATTTTGTAGCCTTAGTATATGTTCATACAATAGCCTATTAACCAGAGATTATTTCTGTTTTTAAATGTCTGCAATTGTTTCCCAAAATTCATGGGATGTAGGTCACATTACAATATGTACTCCAAGCTTATATTGTCATTAGTATTTAAAGTTTTCCATGCTCAGGCTGGGAATTTATATCTTTTGTTCCTTCAACACTCTGGTCCATCTTTTGACTTCTCTCCATTATTCATTTTTTAAGTGAAACTGCAAGTTGACTACCTATCACTGCAGGGAAAGGAGAATGAGCACTGCAGGTTATAGACAATTTAAACAAGCAACACTCATGTAAGCATCTCCATCAAAAGTTGCCATTACAGTGATTTATATGCTGACCTGTATCTCCATTAGATCTGGGCCCTGTGGGAAAGCATTTGATGTTCTGTAGTTACCATTATGTAGCACAATAGCAACGGGTGATCAAGTGATCCTCTATCATTTAATGAAAAATGGTTTGGTTGTATGCTAGTATTTTGCCTACACTCGCCTTCAGATCTTGGAATGCATTGTAATTTTTTTTAACTAGTCCCAAAATCCTACTACGGTATTATTAGGCAAAATAATCAGCTGGGACCTTTATTAATCCATATGCACTTTGTTATACATAAAGACGAAAAATTCATTGAAAGGATTTAATCCATTTGAGAGTATTTTTTTGCAATAGAGTGATAGTAGCAAAATAATTTGCTGTAAATACTGCAACACAATGCAAGCTGACAAGGTAAAGTAACTGTTTCCTAAAGCACATTGCATGAGGCAAATGTGGATCACAGCTGCAAAAAGCACATAGGCTTTCCTCAATAAAAGATCTGTAACAAAATTACATGCTCACAAAGCTTTCTCTCTCAGAACAAGATCCTAAAGCCATGCCAACTCCAATGCATTCTGAGAGTGGTGTGTATAACCTCTCTGCTGAAGGTTATGGTCTGGGAAAGAACGACAAAAATGCTGGTATATAGTCTAAATTATCAATACAGTGGTTAAATAAGATTGACCAGAAGATGACTCTTGGATCCTAACAAGGATGTTGCTGTGTAGGGTAGGCAGCAAAAACAGGCAGAGAGCCAGGATTCCATGCTGTATTTGAGATTTTCTCAGCAGCACACTATTAGATTACAAAACTATGTGTTTACCTTAACTCTCTGTTCTTTTTGATACCCAACTGACATGCACTGTATGAAAAAGATGGTGGTATTACAATATGACTTAAAATGTCCTCTGTTTACACTTTCCTACAGAAGCACCCAGGTTTCATTCTGGTAATGTATTTCATTTTTCAAGCTAATGTTTTGAGCATGTAATGTAAAATTAGTGTTGTAACATGCTATTTCAACATTCATGTTGAAATAACAGCAGGTAAACTAGAAAACCAGTACTACAATGAAGAACTACAAACATCTTTTGTATGGTTATTATGAAGTTTCAAGAGCAGATTTTCCATACACCAAGTCACCTGTATCCATCCAACCTCATAGTTCCCTCTAGAAACGACAGAGCTAAATATAAAAACCATTAAATTTGCTGAAACTTAATCTAACAGATGTGAATCTTTACTCTGAGTAATAAAATCCCTTGACATCAAATCTGCTTCAGTCACATCTGTAAAAACTGTGGCTAGACCTATGAAATCAAGATCTATTTTGATCATTCAAGAAAAGAGTTAAGATGCTGGAAGAAGACGGCTCTTTATGGTCCTACTCCATTTTTTAATTTATGAGATATTTTACTGAAACAAGTAACCCTTTCTTACATAACAGAAGCTGCACTATTAGGTTTTCCATGACCATCTGCTCAAGTAAAACAATTTGTGATAAGCGTCTTCATTTACAGAAGTGTAAGAGTTCAGGTTGTAGAGCTTTTTCATCCTCCACAGCACATCAATATTTTCAAGATTATCCATAGCTGCATTTCTGTGACTTTCAAATTATGAAGAGGAACTGAATTTAATATAAAAAGTTAATACTTGTACTAGTAGTCCACATATATTTTCTCATTTCTCATCTGAAGTTAGCTAATTACCTATTTTCAGATGCGAGGGGAAAGCAGAATCATAGTGTCATGGTTTCATGATTTTTGGTTATCTGTATTCCACCTCATAACATCATGTAATGCACTGGGGGTTTGACTGCTGATGCTCAAGTACTGGGTGCCTGTCTGGAGGAGAAGAAGAACTACACTTCCCCAGGGGGCTTTGCGGTCAGCGAGGAGATATAACTGCCGGCAAGGTCACCTGATGCTCTCTTCTCCATCTGCGCTTCTCCGCCTGCACTTCTTCATCGGCTCAACTGGACTGCACTTCTCATCTCAGCGTTGTGGTGAGGCCGATCCACCTTCCAGACACACACACTCTCTCTCTCTCTCTCTCTCTCTCTCATTATATTCTGATACTATATTTAGTAAATTAGTTTGTTTCACCTCAGATTGTTGCTGCTGTTTTCAATTATTTCGGGGTCCCCTATTTTCCTTTTCCAGGGGCATGGATCCGCGGATCCCTCCGCCCTTCTAGTCACGGAACCGGACCGAACCAGCCCGTAAACCATTGACACACAGCAGTCATTATTACGTTACAAATTCCGAATGGGCTGTACTTATATTATTTAGTAAAAAGAAATTATACTGTGCTATCATGCTGAGTACAAGTCAGTGTAAACCATACTTTGCCTCAGAAAAAATAAAAACATTACTGCATTAGCACTACTAATGGATGCTAAATTCTTTATCAGTTTAACAAAAGGAATGATACCATCCTGATTAGAGAACCTTAAAAATCCTTTTCAACAAAGCACTTGTGCACAGCCTTCATCAAAAGTTTTATTAAAATATGACACACTCATGAATATACATACTGCTGCTCTCCAAATAATACAGGATCAAGACAGAAAGTGCTGAAAATTCTTAAGCCTTCCTTCAGACAAAATCCCCATAAAGTTTTTTTTTTCTCCAAAGACAAGCTTTATTCATTAAGCTAGGGAGTAATGTAAGTACAGGACTTCAATCTCCACAGATTTCTACTGCAAATAAATAAATACATGATCGTGCAAATATTGCTCAATTATAAAAATATTTACTTTGTCTACTTCTCTCCCTGATTTATATTCTGATGCATCAAGATGTAGAGGATATCACTGTGTTACAAAGATTACTTCAAAAAACACATCTGTTTCCTACTCTTCCCACAGTTCAATTAAGTAACAGGACAAATCTCTGGGATCCCAGCTGATGCTGGTGAAGCACTGGAACAGGTTGCCCAAGGAGGTTGTGGATGCCCCATCCCTGGAGGCATTCAAGGCCAGCCTGCATGTGGCTCTGGGCAGCCTGGTCTGATGGTTGGCAACGCTGCACATATCAGAGGAGTTGAAACTCAATGATCATTGTGGTCCCTTTCAACCCAGGCCATTCTATGACTCTATAATTCAACATCATTGCTAAATTGCACAGAGCAGAAGGAAATTTCTGCATGTTCTAGGATCAAAACAAAACAAATTTATCAAATAGCCCTGAAACATGCATTAACAGCACAATAACCTCAGACTAATCTACCTACTAATTAATTAGCCAACAAGGTGAATTTTCAGATTCTGAGATTGTTATTTAGGCTGACCACAGAGATTATCTGTGCAGATCATACATTGGAATCTAGGATATTTCTCTCATGAGAGACCTGGGAGGCAACCAGAGTGGGCAGTTCTGACACGTGTCCTGAGATTTGGGCTGAAAATCAATTTTAAATAGCAATTTGGAAAGCATTAAGTGTGTAACAGAGCCTTCCACCTTAATGGTCGTCTTTAAAAAGATAAATGGCTAAAATGAGGGAAAATCAAATGTGATTCTTAATTCAGAGCAGCATTAGTGTGTTCTAACACAAGTGGGAATATATACCATGTCAGCAAAATATGGCAGAGAAATACAGCGCTGCAAATCATTCTAAGATTTAAGTTATCTAGTTTTTCCTACATAGAAAATATATTTACTAGAGTAATTCCGAGAACATTCAAAGAACAGTATTTTGCTGTTTGAGAAATATTACAGCCCAGAGTGCTTTTTGTACAATTTATGCAGACAAAATATCAGAAAACCTTATCAACTCCTGCTGCGTTCCAAATAATCACTATGGATACCATCATTACCCACACCTCATAGCCAGCTTCTCCCAAGTCAGAAATAACTGCACTTACAGAATGATTGGAAAGTGTCGAAATTTGTCTTCAGATTGGACTACCAAAATGATTTTCTTAATCACTTCAAGACAAACATAAAAAAAAACATTGCCAGTAATAGAAAAGATTTTTCTTCACAACTACTCCTCTATACATAAATAATTCCAGTACGTGGAAGCCCATCGAGCCAAAAGCTGTTAAGTAATAATTCACCATGGGGCAAGAAAGAAACAGCCACTAACTCCTCTCTGACTTCCCTCTGCCCCCCCAAATTCAGAAAGTAAAGCTCTAAACCTGCCAAGGAGTTGCAAAGAAAGATTTCCAGTGTGGAGTGGATGGACGGATGGACCTTCCTTTTCTAAGCACAATGATCGCTAAAAACTTGTTCCCAAAATGAACAACAACATTGTTCCCAAAATGGATCCCTATTTTCCTTCTTTTTCTGTAACTGATAAATACACAATCCCAATCTTACCTGAGAACAACTATATGGATATTTTCTTCTCCTTCATATTTCCTTACTATCCATCAGTCTTGTTTACTTAATTACGTTTAGAACGCGTTACAGTTAACAGGGACAAATCCTTTTTATATTTTATTAGTGGCTCTTAGTGGTTTAACACAGCTCCCTGACAGTAAGGCGCATTTATTCCTTTATTTTCTCTAACATCCTGAACTAACATGTATCTCAACATTCAACAAGCAGCAGCACCGTAGGTGGCTCGGTTAGTCTTTGCCAAATTATTGACACGACAGCTGTTTTCTGAATCATTTGTCACAAGCAATCTCCAGCACCTACAACCTTCTGCTCCTGCTCTTCCTTTCTCTCCCTGTTCTTGCACCATTCCTCATTGTCCTTGAAGGGAAATTCTTCCCTTTTAAAATCCCTATTAGGAGGAAACCTAATACTTGCATCTCCTAACTTGTACCGCACAGGTACTGGCCTTACTCTCTCAGTTTTAAATTAAAAGCTGTGTGATCCTGCAAAAATAAAAATTAAAATGTAACAGATAGAAATATGATGTATGACTGCACCACTCACAGCAGATCAGAAATGTGATCACAGAGATGGACAGACAGATTCTGCCCCTTGTTTAAAATGGAAATAAAATAAACACAAGAAAAATATCATCATCTCTCTCTGAGCAGTGAATGGGAAAAAAGAAAGATTAGCTTTTAAAATAATAATAATAATAAAAAAAATCAGCCAACAAACAAGCAAACTGTCTTATATTTTTTGAAGCACAGAAATGAAGACCTCTTTTTCAAAAATGATGAGCATTCAGCACTACTATTGTGACCTCATGAGGACATTTTCCAATTACGTAAGAACTCAGTACTGTAAGCTCTTGAAAATCTGATCTTAATGATAGGTAGTAAGCAATTTTGATAATTTCTCTTCTCTCCCACCATCCGCCAAATCTGCTTCCCAAAGGATTCTCTAGTTGTGAAGTCTATTGCAGATCTGGAAATTAATGCGATGCATTTTCAGTTCCACTCAACTGCTTAATACTGCACATTTATTAGTTTCACGTATGGAAAGCGTATGTAGGCGGATGTTTCCTTTTGGTTGTTTTTTTGTTTTTAATATTTATAGCAAATAAATATCTTCTACCTGATGTCAATATGTGCCATAATTGTCAATCACCCACTGTATGGAGACATCACATCAAAAAACCACAATACTCTTATGAGTAACAATTCTGATTTCTATTAGATAAAGAGGCAATAATAGCTTCTGATCTCAGATTATAGATGTAATGTTACTGATAGAAGAATATTCTGTTTAATAGAATGACCTGTGTTACCTTTTGTTAAGGAAGTGTCAACTGTGAAAGGCTTCATTAAAAAGAGATAATGAGTGAGCAAGACAGAAAAGCCCTTTAAGAAAGTTGGGCTGACAGGTTTTCTCTGAGGGAAATAACAGTTCTTTTCACACTGCTGTGAAAATGGAATTATATTTGACATTTATTCCAATTCAAACCTAGCTAAAAGTTACATAGTCAATCAACATTCATTAGAGTCAAGAGTTAAGATTTATTAAAGCGTTTTTCTCTTCTGTATTTCACTCCTCCTTCAGTAACTTTTCTGTTCAGTAGCTATAGAACACAGCCAACTTTTTACTGAGTTCTTTGCATTGGATATTATTTTTCAGAATATTTTACAATTGTGTCATGAAACTTGAGAGATAACTGTAATTGAGAGGCTGATATTACTGTTGATACCCAGCTGACATAGATGTGTAATATCACCCTTTTCTGGGTCCTGCTCAAGCCTTTGCAATAGTAACCTACTGCTATCAGGTATTTGCCATCAGGGCTTTAAAGTGAGAGTTCAAAAGGTATACCTTGAGGAACTTGAGATCCCTATCCCACCTACCCAATTTCAAACTCTTAATCAAATTTTGATAAGTTATCACTTCTACAGCAGCTTGTGAATTTACAGATTAAATAACAGAATCAACTCAAAAGTGCTCACACCATGACACTGTTGACTTTTGTGCAATGAACTTGGGTTGTAATACAACAGTATTAAGCAATATTCCTGTCCAAATGCAGTGCATGCTTGCAGAAGTTGAATAACTGAAGAAACTGAAGGATGAAGCCCTTTATCTTTCCTTCTATCATACACCAAAGACAATGAAGTCCTGTGAGAAATCTTAAAATGCTATCCTGTGTGCCTTATTATTAACATTGGGTATTACACAGTGCTTAAATATATCTATTATGATGCTTCCAGTTGTTGAAGGGATTGACCTAAAATGCAGACTGCAACCAGTGCATATACAACTTATTTATGCATTAAATTATTGGCACCTATCAATTTTTAGAAGTACTCATTTACCACAAAAATAGAGGAATTTCTGCATTTTTGCTAACTACAAAAAACTCCAGATTCATATTTTTTTATGGTTAGAAAGAGTCACAGCCTATTTTAAGAGTGCAACATTGCTGACATTGCATGTGACAGCACTGCTGATTTCTAACATCACTTCTACATTAGTATAATTTATCTGGCTCACTGGACTTTCCACAGATCTCTACTAATCATATATCGAATACTATACTTTAATATATAATACTATATATATTGAATACTACGCTTTTCTTACACAAAAGCAGTATCATGTAGAATTAGATAATTAAATGATAAAAGTTTGTTTCCTAGATCAGGGTACGGCGAATAAGTTTTTGTAAAATTTTAGTTCATCTCATGGGCATGAGAGACTCAGAGATCAAGAGGAGCTAGTAGAGCCATACTAACACCATTGTGTCTGGTATCGTAGCAAATGAATCCTCTCTGGGGGAATGTAAGAATAGCTTACGCCTTAACAGGAAATACTGGGACACCATTAGTATCCAAGTAACCTCAATGCATCTCAACATTAATGGAAACATATTTCAACTGCAGAAAGGTCTACAGCTGTCAAGGAAGAGCACTACCTATAATAGGAATTGCAGACGTAGCCATGGCAAATAAATGATGCTGCTGAAGTATGCTATATCTTTTTTGCCTGGGGCTTATTTCCAAGCAATTTCTCAATGCCATTAAAGACATCAACAGATCAAAATGGCTGATTTGTATCACCCGGACCTCAACTTCCCTTTTTTTTTTTTTTTTTTTTTTTAACAAACAAAAAGAATATTCCACTTTTCATAGCTCCTTTCTTTAATCTGTATTTCAGATAATGACCCCTGCACAATCATCCCAAAATATTCTGTCTTTAGAAGAACATCTGATTAAAATGTATACAGTAGTATGACAGCAGATACGTATGACTGTGAGTTTGCTATCTGAATTGTTCACTGCATATTATATCTTGGTAAAAATCTAAAGATATTTAATTAATTATAAAGGGAATTATTTTGGAATTAAACTAGCATGAGAGTACAACTGGCACTTTAATGACAGTTATTTGCAATAAGGAAGCTGTTCTAGGTAATCAATCTGAACATTGCTTTTGTAATCAGCCTATGTAATCAGACAGATTACATGATTACTACGAAATACAGTACAGATACATTCTGAGAGAAGAATTCATTGCCATTTCTCATTTTTAATCAATGTTGCAGTGAAAAAAAAATACTGAAGAAATAAAAACAAGATTCCATCTCAGCAGATATTCATAAAAGAAGGGAGTAAGTTGACTGAAGCATGTCTTTGAAATAAATGTAGAACCTTTACACATAATATGTCCAAAAAATATCCAGAGAAAAATTCACTATCCTCTGATACAAAGCAGGAATATGGAGAATCAACAAATATATCTGGTTGTATGCCACTCAACACCATTATGAACATTTTCAATATAAGAAACCTCAATATTGAGCTCAGTACACTGTACTCAATTTAAACCTTTTTTCTATTAGAATAATGCTACTATCTTGAAAGTATTGTGTATACGTCTTAGTCTATAGTCTGAATTCACAGTATAGACTCAGATCTTTGAAATGATGAGATTCTGGTAGCATTTGGAAAATATCTTTGTGTTTGGGACAAATTATTTTTCTGAGAAAATTGAGCAAAACACAATTCCTAAAGCTTGTTGATTTGTTTCAGACAAAAGTTTTGCAGTAACAAAGGGTTATTTAAAGCTGTTTTAAAAATACCTTCAGTTTTAAGGAAAACACGATAGTATTTTAGTTTCCTTGTTTTCATTTTGATTGTAGTATGCTGCATGGAAAATTTACTTTTCTGCACTGCTTCTGAAAGGGGAGGGAGGAGGAAAGAATGACAGTAACAAAACAAAAACAAACACACACACACGCACAAAAAAAAAAATCTACACAGTAAATCACAGTTGTCCAAAGAACTGGCCTCCATTCTCCAGAGAACACATACATTTTCAGCATTTAAGGTCTTTGTTTCTGAAGCACAATTTTCTTGGTAAGAGTCCCAAGGAAGAGAGACAATGATCTACAGTGAAAGAGCAGTGAAACAAACTTTGAAGTCCGCCTGTACTGCTCACAATTAATCAGTTTTCCCAATCATTAAACTGTTTCTATAATTATAAACTAGTTAACTATACTCTACAAATGGACATGCAGTAAAGTTTGCTATTGAAATAGCAAGAGGAATGATCACTTTGTTAGTGGCAGAATAAGCACAATTATAAATGACCTAATTTAAAAAATGCTGCATGTATAATTATGCACGCAAGTAGATGCTGATGTGCAATGGGACGTTGGTGAGAGCAACTACTGATCTAGACTTTACAAGTCCTTGACTTCACCTCCCACAGAGCTTTTGGAGAAGCTGGCAGCCCATGGCTTGGACAAATGTACTGTTTCCTGGGTAAAAAGCTGGCTGGACAGTCAGGCCCAGAGACTGCCAACTGGTTATGAGTGGTGTTCCTCACAGGTCAGTATTGAGGCTGGTTCTGTTTAATATCTTTATTGATGACCTGAACAAGGGGATTGAGTACACCTTTAGTAAATCTGCAGACTACACCAAGCTGGAAGAAGTATTGATCTGCCTGAGAGGAGGAAGGCCCTACAGAGGGATCTAGACAGGCTGGATCAATGGGCTGGGGTCAATTATGTGAACTTCAACACTGATTCAAGCAATTACCCATCTATACTTGGCACTGGTGAAGGTACACCTCAAGCACTGCATTCAGTTTTGGTCCCTTCACTACAAGAAAGACACTGAGGTGGTGAAGCATGTCCAAAGAAAGGCAACAAAGCTGTGTAAGGTCTGGAGCACAAGGCTTACAAGGAGAGACTAAGGGAACTGGGGTTATTTAGTCTGTTGAAGAGGAGGTTCAGGGGAGACTTCATCATTCTCTACAGCTCCCTGAAAGAAGGCTGTAGAGAGGTAGGGGTTGGTCTCTCAGGGGGCTAGTAATAGAATGAGAGGTAACGACCTTAAGCAGCAGCAAGAGAGGTTCAGGTTGGGCATTAGGAAAAATCTATCTGCAGAAAGAGCTGTGAGGTATTGGAACAGGCTGCCAGGGAGGTCATGGAGTCACCATTCCTAGAGGTTTTCAAAAAGTGGGGAGATGTGGCACTGAAGGACATGGTTTGGTGGATGAGGCGGTGAAGGATTGATGGACGGACTAGATGATCTTAGAAGCCTCCCTCAGGAGCCGATTCCAGTGCTTAACAACCCTTTCTGTAAAGAAGTGTTTCCTGATATCCAACCTAAACTTACCCTGGCACAACTTGAGGCCATTTTCCCTCATCCTGTCACCTGTCACCAATGAGAAGAGACCAGCCCTGCTCTCACTGCAATCACCTTTCAGATATTGGAAGGGAGCAATAAAGTCTCCCCTCAGCCTTCTTTTCTTCAGACTAAATAGACCTAGTTCCTTCTCACCAAATATTATATATATATTTTTATATATTTCTTCCAAAAACAAGTCACTAAAGAGTATTACTGAAGGCATAATACAGTCTTCTGACTGCATATATGTTTGGGAAGAAAAAAAACAACAAAAATCAGAAACACAGAGTATAAAATTCAAACATAAAGATTAAATGGCAATGCAATAGTAATGAAGCACATTTCCCTTGAGAAAAGTCCACTGTATATACATACATCAATGAGAAATACAGCTACAGTGTATTTTCCTCATACTTACAACACAGTCATTTGATCTCCTCTACCAAAATCATTGCTAGGTTGATCACTGGCCCATGCAATGTGGCATGATCAAACTGCACATCTTGTCTTACTGGAAAAGAACACATCATGCATTTCCTCCAAATTCTAATAAAAGAAAATCGTGTTAGTTTTAGCAGAATTTGCTAGAAGTCAAAATAAATTAAAAAAGGAAGGAAGTCTGCAAATTAGTATCTTGTTGGAGATTATAGAACCTAGTATGCAGCAAGCTGTTTCATGAATTTCAAGTTTGAGAGGAATTATGTCTGTTTGAATGCTCTTCTCCTAGGGTATTTCTACAAGGAGGAGGAAGATATTTCTGCCCTCTGCTTGTATTTAGTTTCTAATCATGTTCTTGCTGGAAAACTAGAGCTTTAGGCATAGGACACTGAATTTTTTGCAGGCATTATTTGTTTCAATGAATTTCAGCTATTCTTCTGTTTTAAGTCACATAAAGCGTTAAGTTGCAAGTCTCCGGTAATCCAGTTAAACACCAGAAAAGTGCTACATAAGCATTAAATAAAATCATTAGTATTTCCTGGGGGCTGCAACAGCTCAGATCACTTGTAACTGGCCCCTCTGGCTGCCACACAAAACTGCATTATACATCTCTAAAGGCAGATGTGTACAATTGTTTTTATCCACAGCCAAACATATTTATTTATTACAGCACTTCAGCGTGTTCTCCAAGACTTTTCATTCAATTCTCAGGCATTTTTTGTGCAAGAGGCAGGATTGAAAGAATGTTTCCCAGCATCTTTGGTTATCTTTAAATTTTTCAAAGATGTATATGGAGACAGAAGCTACCCCATGGCTCGTAGTCACATAGATGATAAGTGATTTTCTTCGGCTGTAAAGCATACCTTGCAGCTGCCCCTGATTTTTACCTTAAAAGTTTGCTATCCTTCTTGATCTCAATTGCGCTTTACTGAAAAAGTGATGCAAAGAAATGTCAGGTAATAAAACAAGGGAATGCCCCTTTGGCAATGGTTTTCTGTTTAAAAAACAACAGCAAAAAGTAAAGACTTCATGGCTTAGTGCAGGGTTTACCAGTACCTGTTTCCAAGGAAAAGCAGATTAAAATACTGTTTAAACAATTTATTATTTGTGTTGTGCTACAGACTCTTAAGCTAAACTCTACAAGGAAACATGAAATAGAGCAGGAAGCCAAACATCTGTAAAGGTACATAAATTTTCACCTACTATTGTCACTTTTTTCTCTTTTAATGTGCCCATAGAGACTGCTCTAGAAGCCCAGAGTACAGTTAATTGGTTTCACTATTCCAAACATGACACAGCCATGTAAAAGCACAGGTTTCCTTTAAATGGTCTCAAAGTCCAGCCTTCATATCCAACCTTGCAGGTCTCCTACCTCAAGGGGAATTCTTCATATTCAAAAGGTGGTATATCATGGTTGGGAACCCAAACACAGTGGAGCTGTTTTATTTAATTTTTGCAATAAACTACCTTTCACAAGAGTTAATCTTAACAGTATCTCGTTCATATACCTCTAGTCTTTAGACATGAAAATAATCAAATCTTCTGCTTGTCTAAAGCAGCTTACTAAGCCAAAATCTATATCCTAACATCCCTAGTTACTCTAGATGAAAACAACAGAGGAAATATTCCCCCAAAATTGAATATTTTTCTTGAATCCTTAATATTTACCATACCCCAGCAATATTTTAACCGTATGTTTGCTCAAACATAGCCTCCAGTTCTTACTCTCCCCCCCCCACCCCCCACCCAATTTACAAAGTATTTGTTAAAGAATAGTGAGACAAGAATTCTCATGGTACAAGAAGCATGAAATGGTTATTGTCTTGGAGGCTGCCATTCACAATATTTTTTATGGACTATCTCAGGTAAGACAGACTTAATGCACACAGAAAGGTGAAGAATAAATAATCTCTGGCCATTGCTTTATGTTCCAGAACCATATGACATGTGGGCACAGGAGACACATAGCTTGCTTCATCTTTCACTTGCTTTCTCTCCATCTACGCCTGGACTACAGCTGCTTCTAAATTCAGCATATTCACTTGGTAGGGAATTACCTTACATTTTCTATGCATGGCACAAATATTATCTTATTAACTTTTATAACAACCATTGGAGATTCAGCTTCTGCATTCTGAAACCTATTTAAAACCCAGTGGAGGATATGAGAAGATGCAGCTTGGAATTAGGCTCTCATGTAACAGACAAGAAAAGCAAAATATAAGATTCTGTTTAACTTAAGACCATACAGAAAGCCAAGCTTCACTCAAGGTCAGTTCCATTCTTTCTATTATTTACGGGTGCTCCAACTCCTCTGGCTGTTTAAAACATTCCTGTTACTTCTGGTTTTGTTTCAAAATGACACTGTGTTACATCAAATCTCACAAAAAGGACAAGAAGTTCAAGGCTACTTGTGGCTTCATCAACTCATTTTATTTTTATGTTTTAAAATAATACTTATGCTCTGAAAATGAAGGTTTTATTAAAATCACTACCGAATGCATTAGAGCACTTCATTTCATTCAAGTGCTTTTTGCCCTATTTGTAAAGTTCATCATCATTACAGATTACAGTAAGCATTTATTTATTTAAATTTAACAATGCCATTTTCACTATCACAGATTATTGTAAGTCATTTAGTCACCTTTAAAAATTCTCAATGCAAATTATTAAAGTGAGCAATAAAAAAAAAAAAAAAAGGCGATTCAACATTCCCCCTACCGTGTTTGTTAAATAAAGATATAAAACAAAAAAAGAACCTAATATTTAAATAGATTAAGTTTTTAATATATGGGCCTTCCTTCCCTTTTTCCATTTTTTTTTCTTTAACATATATCACTAACTTTACAACTAGATCAAATTCTTATCTTAAAAGACATATTGATTCTGCATGGTAAGGCATATATCACTTTTGCCCTTTAATTCTTTAGATTCAATATAAAAATTCAACATTAATTTGTCAAATGACAAAATACCTGCCACAAAACCCACAAAATCATGTCAGACCATAATGAAATGGACTGTTGTAATTCTCTTTCCTATAAATTTTAGTCCATAGAGAAAAGAAAAACTTTGATGAGTACGCATTATGAGACTGAATGTGTACACAAGTCTATGGGGCCTGATGATACGCATACCAGGGTCCTGAATGAACCAAGCCAGTCTCCACCATATTCAAAAAGTCAGATGGAGTCCCTAGTGACTGGAAAAAGGGAAACATCACTCCTGTTGATCCAACCCTGCTCATGACAGAGGGGTTGGAACCAGATGATCTTTAAGGTCCTGTCCAATCCAAGCCATTCTATGATTCTATTAACCAAGTAGCATTGCACACAGTTACTCCCCTAATATGATTTGTGAATTCTGATCACGAAACTGGTTTGACTGAGATAACCTGAGCCCAGGTTCAAAATGAAAAAAACTCTCTTGAAAATATATACAGCCATCTGGTAGCTGAAAGCATTTAAAATGTTCTAGTAGAACTTTGTATCAGAGAAGAACAGATGCCTACAGTATATATTAGGCATGTCATCTAGAGTTTATGTGCCAAAAAATCAATTATGTAGAACAAACTTTCAACATGAGTCCAGATTTGAAACATACAAACATTCTGAGGAAAATAAGACACCTTTGCAAGAAGAATAAAAGAAAGCTCATCTGCTTTTGCATGTCCTTTTCACTATTATCTATTATTCTTTCAGTGGTTATTACTTCTGGAAATTCTTAATTTTATCTCAGCAGACAGTTGTACAACAGATAGGTTGCTCTAACAGGAAAACACTGCTGTAAAAATCCTTCTGCATTTCTGATTCATGGGGAAAGAACGTGCATATCAGAACAAGAATACAGAGCTGAATGTAAATGTGTCATAAAAGACAAGTTGCTCTTATTGAAAAACTTATTTTTGCCATCTGCAAGTTAAACACTGTATCACAAACAGATAAAGTTCCAACACCAAGTATTCAGTAAAACAAATACAATTGGTACTTGAATAAATATATTGGTGATTCTTCCTACAGATACTAGTTCAGGATTCTACTCTTACAACCAGTCAAACAACTTATTAAAGAGAATATAACAAGAATTGGACAGATTGGATGATCTTGACCAAGAGCACAAGATGCTATCTTGGGGCAAAGCCACAGTCACAATTTTAGACATCTCTGTTTTGACCTCAGACAGTGGATCCATGGAACCTCCTAGATTTAATCATACACTTTATTTTGTTGCTTGACTTTTAACACACTTCCAAGCTTTTCAAGGACTGAACTAACTGGATAATATATTATTTTACAACTGAAGATAAATACTATATGAAGGTTAGGAAGAATTTTAGACGGTAGATTTTTTTTTAATATTTTTTTTAATGACAAAACTTCACTACATGAAGTCCTCAGAACTTTCCATCTACAGGAATCCAAAACATTGTGTACAACTGTCTCTTACCCTTCAATTCTTTTTTTCAATATGCTACTCATTTGAAAGCCTTATCTGTTACAGAAAGGCACATTATGAGGCTTCAAGAAATTCACTAATACTTTTATGTCCTGTTGGCCAAATTATGATGAGACATAAGTATGTCAGACTTTGTGAGGTCGAAATAATAGGTTAAATGATAAGCATTTATGTTGAACTGTCATTATGTAGAATATAGCTCATCTTTAAGTAGTGTAACTTATACAAAATAAGATACCACCTCATCTAATTTTAGTTTTAGTAAGAAATGCCAAATCATATACAAATTACACTCAACGAGTTTAAGGCACAATATATGTGCTAACTAATTTAGATAATAAAAGTAATGTAAACTGTGGGCTTAATACTGCAAACAGACAAGACAGTAAATAAGCACGAGACATTGAACCTACAGCCATCAGAAGAGCAAAGCAGAAGATGGAAGAATGTTATTTTCAGTAAGATGTTTTTAATTTAGTGTGAATATAAATTTTTAATTTGTGTAGTTGGGATGAGGCAAGACAAGATTTTTAGACTAAATGCAACACAGATTTAAATAAAAGGAGACCTGGAGATAGCAAATGGAAAATACTGTATTTCATGATCCATTCCTAGAATAAAGGGATACCTTTGTAGTCCAAAGTCCTCAATTGCACAATTCCTTTACCCACCTCTTACACACATACATGAATAGAAAAAAAGAACAGAGGGAAAAAAAAAACAACAACAACTGAAAATGTGCCATATCCAAAACAAAGAAAGGAAGAGATAAACAATTACTAGGAGAAATCACAAGCAAGCCTTCATTAAAACAAAATGACTTCCAAGAAACTGATCTGTAAGCTGGTAACTTTCTGTGTACGTTCAGAAAATAAGACTAGAATAATGTGAAATTATATATGATGATATCTGATGATGATATCTGATGACTATGTTTGATTTATATGCTGCATAAGACTATAGAATACGAGAGGGGAAACTCTCCCACAAGTAAAAACTGAATTGTATTCACAGAGAATTAGTTCTGAACACACATGTTCAAAACTGTATTGCTATCCTTGTAACTGGATAGCAATAATTATCAATTTGGTTGAATATTTGTACTTCTATTTACCTGGTAAGAAAACACAACAAGAATGTGCACTTTTCAACAGTGTCTCATTACCTAACATAGCAGCCTCAGACATGCAACACTAACATAGGAAACTACGGTTTGCTGTTTAGAACCAGTTTGCTGTTTAGAACCAGTGACCAGTCAACTCATATGTGAGTCTAACCCCTTGCTAGTGAAACACGATGAAGATGCAGCCTCTTCACTTTCATGTTAGTCTTCAGTGTAAAAGCAATCGCTATAAAACACATCACGTAACAAAAGGAGAACGGCAAGGGCTCTTCATGATTTGTTGTACTTTGAAAGCTGCAGGTAACTGAATCATTCCTTCATGCACAAATATTGCATGACATTTAAGAGTGCTATAGAATAGTCTCTTGTAGCATCAACACTTTCCCTAGTTATCTTTACTTAATGAAACAAACTCATTAGCTCCTTCAAGCTCATAATCAAACTACTGGTCTTAACTGGTCATTTAAAAGCTCAAATTGCTCTTCAGCTGCAAAATAAAAATATGAAACCTCCGTGAAGTCATTATAACGGGCTGCTCAGTTACAATATATGTACAGTATTCAAAGAAAGACCAAGAAGTATTGTACAATAACAAGTCACTTCACTAAAATATATCCACCGCATTCGTTGAAAGATTCAACTAAAGTCAGACTTGGTATATGAATAACAAGTTTTCTCCAAATAATGTTTCCAACCAGAAATCAAAACAATATGTCGAAGCTAATATCTTGCTCTATATTTGCATCTTTCTACCTTTTTGCCAAGGTATATTTCCCTTTAGGTAGGTATTTAATGGTGATGGCCCCACAGCTGTCAGGGATCAAACCTGCAGGTTTTTTCTTGGCCTAACATCTGATCACTGAATGAGATGAACAGATTTCTTCTCTTATGTAACCCCAACATATTTTTAAGATTCACATCTCTATATATTCATACACATACACAGTCTGCCAATGTTATTTACTGATACGCTACAGACATCAGTGCTGCCTGAGCAATTTAATGAAACCAACAGTGCAGTAAATTTATACCTGCTGCTTAAAAGTTGACTTATTGCATGCACCTAGATGATTTGAAGGCATCTACTTGCACATAACTACTGCATCTGCTAGTACTTGCATCTACTCCAATTTTAAAACACGCAAATAACCATATTATTAAATGTTTAATATGAGAGTCAAACTTGAAATCATGTAAAAACTGTTTGATTTGGAATTACAAAATGTGTATTGTTTTCTCCAGATGAATCTGAAATGTAATATTCAGTTATCCCTACAAAATTTCAAATGGGAGATAACATTTGTTACAAGCATGCTAAGATTTACTTTTTCTTTCTTTTCTCTAGCACCCTGAGTGGAGTTGCCCTCACTGATTTTTCTTTAAAATCACTTGAAATACGCACTTCTGTGCAAACCCAGGTAAGTTGAGCAGTCTTGAAATTTACAGAAACGTTAAGTGAAAACTGTATGTTATTCAGAGTAAAAAATGAGGACGAAGTCTTGAAACAAGAAATAAAATCATTGATCTTTGCTCAGATGTAATTGTTAAGCAATCAGTATGTTTTCTTACTTGTAAACTGTAATCTCCATATGCACATCATTTTTGCATACCATCCTTGGATATGCTTGCACATTACCCTCTGCTTTCTGGGTTGGTGTTTTTTTTTCTTGCCAGTTATCTGTGCATACAGAAATCAATTGGATGAATACTACTGATTAATACTTTGCCAGCAAAATAAAAAGACAAATTATATGGTTGTTTTTGTTGTTGTTGTTGTTGTTGTTGTTGTTTTTTGTTAGAGTTTAGCTGACTAGAGGAAGCAATGGCATGATTTGATCTCTCATCAAAAAATGTGAGGTAGTGTTTCTTTGCAGACAAATTATCAATAAAATTTTCATTACAATTCGGTTGAGTCAAAGCAGATTCTGAGGAGGGATACGCATGGGGTATCATTCTTCCCCTGCAAAGACTGAAGAAAGAGGGAGTGATTACTATTGACAAGGCTAATCTTCCAGTCTTTTAATGTTAGGCATGCTCGGAGAAGACAAATCTCACTCAGCATTCCTTGTCTACAAATTGGTCTTTTACATAAACATATCCTCTTGCCAATATATGCTATTGTAGCAGATTGGCCAAAGATGGCAGTAGTCCAGCCACTTCTTTAAAAGCCAACATTTATGTCTTTTGTGTAAACATACCTACTTTTTCTAGCCATTACATAGAACTCTAGAGAATATGTTTTAATATGGGCAGGTAGAGCTTTGTGTCAAAACCTACTTGACAAGGGTCCTTGCCTTTGAAGTTATTCCTATCACCATAACAGCACATATCTGCAGTGTCTTTCTGTTTGTTTGTGGGTTTTGGTTGTTTTTTTTTTTCCTGCTCGATGAATGCTGTCCCCCCAAGGAAAATCTGGAAATTTTGGGGAATAAAATTACTGTCAGACAAACCATGCTTTTTTTTTTTTTTTTTAACATACTAGTTTAGCTGTCCAAAAGCATTACTTCAACACTGCATCCACATTATCCACACAAAGCAGTAACCCGTGGCATGCCTTCCCTCTTTGTTTCAACACAGCTTTTACATTCCTTTTCCAGATACTACACTCGAGTTCTCTACTAGAAGCAGGCATTAGCTCATTCACACAATTTCTTACATACAGATGCCACATTTACTGCTACTTACCTCCTTGTTCCTACAAAGGTCAGACTGACTTAGAAACACAGAATCATAGAATCAGAATCATTAAGATTGGCAAAGACCCCTAAGATCATCAAGTCCCACTACGATCATCACGCCCACCAAACCACGTCTCTCAGTACAACATCTGCCCTTTTCTTGAATATCTACAGGAGTGGTGACTTAGTTCTCAAGGGTGAGAACACCTGGCCAGGAAAACTATTTCAGATGAATTCAGAAACAATTTCTAATAAGAGAAACCCAGTTCCTGCATATTTCTGTGGCTTCTAGTCGGATTATTCTGTTCAGTGTAAAGGGCCACAGAATTGGGAACAAACAAACAAACAAACAAGCAAACAAACTAAATTTGCATCTACTTGCTATTAACTCCCTCTTTTTCTCTTTGAGACTGAACAGCCTGATATGCTGCAGTAAAAACTAAGTTGCTACACAAAAACGTTGGCAGAACTCAGATTTTTAAAAAGCGACCTCCATCGTGTCCTTCAAATATATTGCCAGTTATCTCTGCTGATGAGCATCTATCAGGTCTCATGAGACTTCAATCATACTAGGAATAGGATATCTAGCTGTTCTGCATTCATCACTAAAATGATCTAAGCTTGGACTAAGAAATAAGCAACAAGTCATTCTATTTCATAGTAGATTTATTTAATAGACTCTGATCTCTACAAAATAGGTTTCCTTCTACAACAAAAAGTAAAAAACCCACAAACATTTCTGTGCATCCAATATACATTCTGCATATTCTTGACTATTCCCACAAGGAAATACCCAAACACGCTAGCAAATTGTGATTACAATCTTCCAAGGTTTAAAACTGCCGTCATTTTATATGGCATTTGTTCCTCTTTGCTAAGAAAATTCCTCCGAACAAGTGTCCCTGAATTCTCACTGCAAGTCAGGTACAATTTTGCTAGTACTCCTTAGTCATATTGTCTCAAAAAGAAACAGTGATACACTTCTTACAGACAGATACTATTCCAAAGAGCATAAAATCAAACTAGGCAAAGGAAGAAAAAGATAAAAGCATGGCTAAGCTCAGTACACATTTTTTTTGGCTCAACTCTATCAGCTTTCCCTTTCACATCTGCACATGTTTCTTAGTAAATAAAGTCACTGGATGATGAGAGGTAGAGAGAATTGCATACAAATCCTGCAATATTCCTTTCTCACTAGATCCAATGTGGGTCAAAATGGTAAAATAAAACTTTAGTGTCTCACATGAAGACATTTCCAAAATGAAATCTGTGCCTTGCTCAACTTACAATACTAAGGATTTTACCTACACTACACATCAGGAAAACAAAATCACTGAATCAGTATTTGCTTTCAAAAAGGAAATGCAAAAACACAAGACAATAACCAGTTTAAAAGGGATACTAATAAAGCAATGAAACTGGAAAAAAGTAACTGTCTGAAATCAAAGATGCCATTATTAAACTTGACCTAAAGATACATTCCCTGTTGTCTTTGGAAGTTTAGTCACAGCTTGTGGAAAATAGCTGTAGCTTTAACTCTATGGTGTTTCAGAGGAGTTTTCTCTCAATATATTCTTGATGCCTGATGCCTTTGTAGGACTAATGCAGAGATTACACTTTCTCATATCTGTTCTCAGATACCAATAAAATGTATCCTAGGAAGTCTATGAGGATTTGGTCTGGAACTCTTCACTCTTTGTCACACTTAATTACAGACTGGTGAGGAGGTTAAACAAGGAGGAAGGGATAATGCACTGGTTGCTCATAAACCCTTGGCTGCTGCTTCCTTGTTCATCTGTCTTCTGGAATGATTTCTGATGAATTTTGACATTACTTTTCCACGCTAACAAAACCAAAGAAAATCTTCACAAAATCAGAAGGGAAGGGACCTCAAAAGATCACGCAGTCCATGCTTTTGTGGAAAACAGAGCTGAGGTGACATTACATAGCACCCTGTCCAGTCTCATCTTAAAAATCTCCAGTGATGTGGGCTCCAACACACCCCTGAGAGCTGTTCTGCTGATGACTGTTCTCACTGTAAAAATTCAAACACATGGTGAATGGTATGCTCTCCCAAACCAAGCACTGCTGCTGCAGCAGGCACAGGTAGTGGGATCAGTCGCTACTCAGAGGGATTCAGTCACCACTCAGTGTCAGTTCCCTAGAGCACTTCATTTACCAACGTGACTAATTAACCTTCCAGCAAATAGATTGCTGTTGCCATAGGAACGCACCCTGAACATAAAGACGATTTCATTATATTATACACCTGCTGAGGAGCAGTAAGGCTTCCAACATGTGCATTGTCATGAAAGAGAGTCGAAGCACCACTGAGAGTCATCGCTTTGGGGAGAGATTCATTGGAAAGTCAGGACCAATCTAAAGAAATTAAGGCTACAAGAACTGCCAGGGAAGTCAGAAAGTCATGTCACACCAGTTCAAATCACCCTTCCTCCCACTTCTCTAAAGCAAGCAGTTGCTCCAGAAAATAAAATTTTAGTGCAAGTGTAAAAAGTGCATTTTTCTGTATCTTCACATACAAAGGGAATCTAATTAAAGCATTCCCACAAATTTAGAATTTTTTTCTAAAAAAAAAAAAAAAAAAAGAATCAGCACTTTAATGCACACTGGGCACGGAAACTCTATACAACTATTTATTTTAAAAATGAATGCAGAAGGTTTATCTGTCTGAGAAAACAAGAATCATAAAATCTAAACAGTACAGCTCATTGCTATCTAATATTTAGTTTGCACTCCCCAATTTGCATTATAATCACCATCTACTTCCTCCTCAGAAAGGATTTCTAAACACCAACATAATGAGATTTGCAATGCACTGCGCTTTACAGTAAGACTTTCAAGTTTTACTGAAATTCATCCAACAGTATTTATTAGCATTCTAGGAAGCCTTTAATTCAATTAATCAATATTCATCAAATACATAAATAAAATACACTTCGAGTTACATTATGTTTTCTTCCTAGAAAAAAGAAAAAAGTATATTCTCTGAGTTTCAAAATTCAGTGCCCATTATCTCTTTAGATCATTAACTCCTAGTGGATTTCAAAATACATTTGATGAAAACGAATATCGTTTATTTAAAAAAAAAAACAAACACCTACAAATTTAAAAAAGAATTTCTAATATAAAACATTCCACAGCGATGTGAATGTACTATTCATGTGTGCTTGAATTTTACCCAAGACATCCTTGTCTGTCCATAGTTGGGAAGAAATCCAAAAAAGCACTCAAGCATCCCAAACGCAACTGAGTTGAAATTTAGGCAGGACTCAAGGGTGAGATTTACAAAATCATTTTCATCATGACACCTTCTGTACCTAACAGTCCCAGGCAAGTTTTTGCACCCTTTCCTTCCCTTTTCCTGGAGAATGACTCATAGTTACTTCAGGCTTCAGTACTGTTAGTAAAATTCAGTTGCGAAGTGGCAACACAGTGGGTTAAGAACTGCAAAAGTTTAAAAGGAGCCATCAGGATTTCAAGGGCTAGAGGGACTTGCATGTTGATGGGAAGATGCAGGAAGACCACAGTTACAGAGGACTGTGATTGAGGGAGCAGGGATCGCAGTATTCCAAGCTGCAGATGTCTCTTCCCTCTCTTCCCCACCCTCTTCTGGGATCTCGTTCTTTCCTCTCGTGTATTCTACTAGGATCATACTCATTCCTCTCACTTCATGATGCTGCTGTCAGCCTGCAGCTGCTGCTGAGACACATCTGCATTAGCCCTGCAGCCCCAGGCAACCAGCTCCAGCTTGAGCTGGCTTAGACATTCCTGCGTGGTTCGCATGCTCGGACATCTGATTCTCTCCATGCACTTTATAAAGAACAGGTGCTTGAAGATTGGCTTGGGGGCTCCATTCCTAGAGCAGTATATTTAAAAAGCAACACCTTTATAGATTTCAAAGATGACCTAGGTCATAGGCAGGAATCATACAAGACACTTCCAGGGAATGAAGGTAGGGATGCTTCACTGACCTTTCTGAGGATTCAGAGATCTAAGGCCCTTATTCAAAACTTGTTTAAATGAAGGTAAATATTGCTTTTCTGCTCTTTTTGCTTTCCGTCTGCTAGGGACCTTCTCCCATTCTCATAAGGCTGATCTGAGCTTCACAGAGATCAATACCTGAAGTGTAAACAGGTCAACTTGTAGAACAACTTGAGCTGTTCTTATTTGCTAGTGACCTCAAAAGCTGAGGGATAAGGTCTTTTTTTCCTACATTTTTGTTTTGTTTTTTGTTTTGTACATTTTTGTTCTCACAAAAAATGAAAGCAAAAACAAGAGTTACAATTACTTTCTGCACCAAAGTGAAACAAAGAAAACATTCTACAGCTTTCTTTATTTCACAAATACATGACAATCCAAAACATAGCATTAATTTGGCATTTGAAAAGAAATTTATTTAAATGATGGAAATTGATAAAAAGCAGAACTCATGAAAATCCAATGTGATAATCCAGGCTGTTGACTCATAAGAAGCAAACTGACAACATTTTAGCTCTCTCTAAACTTCTTCAAGTCCACTCTGATCAAAGGCCATTGATATCATACAGAAAGTTTTGAAGAGGGGCTTTTGCCTTGTCCAGCAAGGACACTGTTCATTCACAAGAACTTTTACTAAAGAGAAGATATTTAAGCGTAGTCAGGCAGTATCTGAACACCTTGATCTAGCTGTAAGTGTCCCTGTTCAATGCAGGGCAGTTGGACAAGATGACCTTTAAGGGTCCCTTCTGGCGTGAATGATTCTGTGAGTGTATGATTCTATGAATTCAGCTTGACGAGGCTCCCCACGTTGTGATTGAAGTCAACCCTGCTCTGAAGATTTCCGTGGTATGACATATTCTGTGAAGATGGAACTTACATGTGAGGTATTTATAAAATAGAATTCTAAGTTGCTTTTGCCACAGTAGCATTTGAAAAACAAAGTAATTTGATCAGTATTGGAATATATGGCCTTCATAGGTCTCTTTCAACTCAAAAGATACTGTGATTCTATGAAAGCAATCCTGTCACATCTGTTACTAAAGAATATCCTTCACATTTTGTTATTTTCATGCTTTGTTATGGATTGAGTATAAATGCAAGCAGTGACTGTCATAGTTGGATTTTTTTACTGTTGTAACACGTATCAGAGATAGCACATGTACTCACTACTAAATAACTTCTTCAGCTTAAGATCAAAACGTGGGTTTTTTTGCTGTTTGTTTGTTTCCTTCAAGGTAGTGTTGCAATGTTAATAAAAAAAAAAAGGAGGCAGAGTAAATTTACTTCACCTATCCTGCACTACAGCACTACTTGAAAGGCACTTAGTTGTACTGTGCAATAACTGTTCTCCCTTTGAGCACTAACTCATTTTTTGATCATCAGTTATATCCTTGTGAAACAAAGGTATTGGAAAGCCACTGTAGCTCTGCTTAATCTTAAAGTATACAATTTGACTAGCATAACTTCCCAAATTGTAGCAGCTGCTAGGATTTGATGGGATTTCTATATATTCTTACTTCTGGTTCATTTTTAATGAGACCACATGCAATCAGGTAAGGATAAAAATGAAAGGATAAAATGCCCAAGGAAAAATAAGCAGTGAACTGTGAATTTTTCTGTGTAACCTTAGACAACTTTTCCTTGTGATTCATCCAATTTATTTGAAAAGAAAAAAAATTGTAAAAACAAATCACGTCTTGCAGAAAATTGGAGGTGGCATCTCAGCTGCACTCACCTTCCAACACCATACTATTGTGGGGCTAAGTACATTATCAGGACTTTGGCTTTTTAAATTGAATGCTGCAAGAAGTGCAGGCTGAGAACTCAGCAGTTCCAACTTGCAAAATCACAGTGTTTGCTTAAATTTGTATTCTGAATAAAACAATCACTGTGAGAATTTCAATGAGCGAAGACCATGGTGCACCAGAAGCTGAGTACAAGTAAACGTATTTCTAGTTTGTAATCTTGTTAACTTACCAGCAGAACACAAATAATATTGTATCAGTGGACTATAGAATCATTTGAGTTGGAACGGATCCTTAAAGGTCACCTAGCTCAACACCCTTACATTGAACAGGGACACAAACAGGTGCTCAGAGCCCCATCCAGCCTGACTTTGAATGTTTCCAGGGATAGGACATCCATCACCTTTCTAGGCAGCCTATGTCAGTGCCTCACCACCCTTACTGTAAAAACCTTTTCCTTATATCCAATCTAAATCTCCCCTAGGATATAGATTTCTACTTCTTTACATCTTTTCCCTATCAGATAATTGACTCATTTAACAATGCAGTGCCTTTTTTTGAAGCTGCATGTCTCCTTAAGTGTCCCAAATCCTTGCTTGGAACATAACATGACCCATCATTTCCAAACCATGAGGTGAAAAGATGTCTTATTGGTGGAAATATTTTTGCTGCTATTTCTTTCCCTGTGTGTTTCCACTTCATCATCACTTGGGTTTTAAAAATTTATTGCTTCTCTACTATTCCTCCAAATACCACTTTCTATCACTCCCTGCTGTCTTCCTCTGCACTTGTCTGGATCTTTAAGTTGAAATGGATTATCCGAGCTCAGCACTACCTTCAGAGGAGGCACCAAGATGACAAAATTCAAGGAAATAAAAACATCTCAGTCACTGATTAGCAGAAGAAAAGGGTCAGACAGGACAGGTTGGGAGGAAAGAGAGGTGCTGACAGATCATTATAAACCTCCCAAGTGAGTCATGATTAAGAAAACCCTGCTGCCAGCTGAGAACTAGGAATTTAGGACTCACTCATGACACATTTCAGCAAACTGATTTACGGTGTTTCCTGCACAAATATTTCCCCTTAGAAGCACAACAGAGTTGCAAAGGGAGTATTTCAGAATACCTCACTGACAAGTACGCAACAATACACCTTCAGAGTTCATCTGTTTGCCTAAATTTATCAAGATAACTCATGACATAAAGGAATTCTGATTTCCAGTGCTCTGTAAAAATGATGAAGCTCATTTCCAAAAAAAACTGAAGTTAGCTAGCAGCAGACACTTCAGACTTGTTGAGGATGACAAGCAGCTGGACAGAAAACATATATAAAATCACAGGTTGCATCCGTTCACTAATAAGGAGTAGACATGGGCTCCGCACAGGGTAAGGGGGAAAAAAGAATCAGGAAGTTGTCAGGGACTGAGCAAACAGCATTGAGTCAGAATGACTTCATTTCTTTTTTAATCAAACAAAGAAAACATAAGAAAGCATCTTTGTCCAGATGCACAGCTTGATACTGGAGTCTGTCTTTAAACTGACAATTTCTAGCAACAACAGCCTGGCAATACTAGGAAATAATTTTTATAAAAACTTTTAGTTTTTGTGTTTTTGCTGATGTTGTTTTTAACTTAAGTTACAGATGTTCTGAGGCACAGAAATCTCTGTAATATATTTAAATAAAAATAAACTCTTTTAAAAGCCTATACAATTGCCTGCAAAGAATGAGAAATGCCTTACTGAAGGACAGCCATTATTACTGTTGCACATTTCAGCAGACATTTGATAATCTCTATGTGTATTAAAGTATTTCTGCATTTTAGGTATTATATACCTCAGAAATCAGAGTATTACAGTTTTTCCTGATTTAATTTTCTAGCACTTTAATAATAATCAAGACATCTCAGAAACACCCAGCTTTGCCTACAGACTCTAAGCAAGACTCCCAGCCTTAGGGCATGTTTCTCATCACACCTAAACACAGTCCTGTTGAATCCACTAAATCTAGACAGAAACCAAGGAAAAGTGCTCTAACATATAGGCAATCTTTCTTACGTTTGAAAATATAGACACAGTGGTCTGGTACAGCTACCTGTATAACACCTCAGTACTGCTCTTACACACGTCATTCACCTTTTTAATACACGGCATGAAGATGGGAAATAACTCATTTTCTCAATGCCTTTATTGAAAGATTATCTCTTTGTCTCATTTTCTCTTAGACAAGCATTTTCATAAGAATTTTTTTTTATGCTTCTCAGGGATATTCTCTTCTTACCATTCATTCAGTATCACTTCCCTAACTTCTACAAATCCAAAAAATTCTGCCAATTTTAGTAGAGCAGTAGATGGAGGTGAGAAGAAAGATGGGTGTTCGATATCATTCACAAATCAGCAGGCAACTAATGAACAACATTATTACAACAAAATAGTTTTGAGAAGAAATCTCTCTGTTTAGGGTGATCAGTAGTACGAAACACCAATCAGCAGAAAGCGACCAAAACGTGACGGACCAACAGGCCTGTTTTAGTAGCTGCAGCTTAAGTAATATTTACCCCAGAAAGCTGATAACATTGCATGAATAAGGAAACGTACAAAAAAGTTACCCGTTTCTAAAAAGTTTTTAAAAAAGAAACAGAACAGTTCCAACACCTAGTGATGACAATGACAGCCATGCTATTACAGGATCAAGACTCAACATTATCATTAGCTCAGAAAAGATTCAGAAGAATATAATTTCTAAAGGAGACAATTTTAACACATTTGCAGCCAACCATTTCAATCAAAATTGGTCAATCTGTTATACAACACATGAAGAGCAGGAGAGAGTTCACTGTTAGACTTAGAAACTTAAAACTGAAAAAAAAGTTCAGTCTGTTCTAAAAAAAACGGGTACAGAGTTTGGAATAAGTTCATTAGCAGTAACACAGACTGCTGCACTTACTGTCACAAAGATCATGTGCCAACTGCTTATTCTGCTTGGGATATAGGAGCATAGAACAAGCCAGATGTAACTGCCAAAATCTCATGAAAAGTTTATGATTTTCAATTCCCATATTTTTCCAGATCTACTAAAGAAAAGGTTTTCAATCTGCAAATGAATGTTAGTTCCATTTTTTGGTCTAACTTGGTCGATTTATTTTTAATAAGAACTACAGAGGTCAACTTAAGCTTAGTTTTGACAGGGTTTTTTTAGTAGTTGGGAATCACTGAACCATAAATTTCTAAATGGGGTCATCAAAACTCCAAGCCTGAAATCAGCGCAGTAATGGCTAAGGAATGCTACTTATTATTCTCAAGTTCAACTTGTACTTGCCTACAGTGTATTTGTATTATACAAGGCGCCAGTTTCAAGCTAGGAACCTCAAGAGGTGAAAGTCAAAACCTATTAAAATTTGCATGCAGCATGAAATTCAAATTCTCTAGCTTAGTGTTTCTTGAAACCTATGTCCAATTACAATACTCATAAATCATAGTCAGGTCATATCTTGATACTTCCTTTGATAAACTAATGTGAATGCACTGTTTGAAATCTCAGTGTTTAAGAAGTCTCTCAAAATATGCAGATTTCTAGCAGCAAAACAACTAATTTGTGACAACCTGGACTTCTTTTTATCATGCTGAAGAAGATTACAGCCATGGATGAGCACAAGCACTGAGAGGTAAACCATGGGTAACTGAAGTCTTCCATCTAAATCCCAAGTCCATTGAATAATAATGGAGATTCCTAGTGATTTTAATTTATTTGAGAGTATTACTTGCACAGTTTAAAAAAAACAGCAGGCATTAAGTCTGCATATCCCCTCTGATTCTACTTTCTCAGACAGATAAACCTGAAATATGTAAATTCCTCCCTGATGCCAAATTAAAAATGGAATTAATTGAGTCAGTTGAGAGTAGGAGGAGATACTGGGGTATTGCCTTTTATTTATTGCTGATGTTAAGTGCTGACAAGGTTTTAAAACTCTGGTATTGCTTAAAAGCCCTCAGCCATCACCAGGATGGATAACTGCAGCTGTGGGAGAGATTGTGAATGAGGGTGGACACTCGGAGATCCTGATAATGACACACAAAAACTACTTGAAAAATACACTGGAAAGATTTATTTGTTAACCTGCCAGGACTAAATGAACGCTGCATCCTCAACTACATTCTCAACTGCTGTTGAGCATTCAGAGCATACATGCAGTATGTTTCCACCGCAGCTGCTGAAACCTCAGGGCAGCTATTAACCAAACATTACCATGTTACCCAATTCATTTGTATTTCTCTGAAAAATTCTTTGTCTATGCTCAGGTTCAGATCCCTCCTCAAATTTTCTCATCTGCCTTCTCCCTTAAAAATGGCTGACAGACACTCTACCAACTCCCCAGTCCAAAAATATCCATCCAGCTATAGAACTCATTATCAGCTTTCTTCTAATTCAGCTATAAAGATGGTCAGTGTTCAGGATGGCACGGTTCAAACTCTGCTGTGGCTCTAGGGGTTAACAACCTGTCATCCCACACTCAGGTCCCTCCAAAAGTCACACAGTATATAAATTCCTGCATCTATTCTGCAGACGCAATGACATACACGTAGTGATGCTCTCAAGTCCATGAGGAAGTATAGTTCCTTGATTTCTTTCCAACACATTCCTTTTAACTGAATCAGTACCTTAAGCCAAAGCACAGAGTTGCTACAGGAGAAGAAATAAAATACCTGCTGATTTATCTGAAAGAAGAAAATGCTAGGACAAGCCATGAGCACGAAACTGAACGCTGGCATTGAGTACATACTACAAAGGATCATTTCAGATATGTTTGTTTCAGAATGGTGTCTTTCTTTCTTATTTTTGAAAGGAATAAGAACCACAAGTCCCATTTGAAGATTTTCAAGTTGAAGAGATTATATCTTCCCACTGGTAATATCACTTACGTAAGGCAAACTCATGATCAGCATTAATCAGTTTTTATCCAGTCCACAGATGATTTTCCTTAAGGTTCTTATCAAGAATGTGAAAGCTGCATTAAGTTAATATTTAAATGCCACAGACTGAGTACTCAAAACTGAATTCTACACCTTTAAAAAAATGTATTAAGGAGAGGAAGCAGTATACCAAGCACAGTGCAATTCTCAAAAGACATATGCTACTGGCAATTAAAAAAAATCTGAATTTCTTCTGTTGTAATGAGCCATTGAGCTCCTCTTTACTTACATTTTAGTTTATACAATAAAACTTCCAGAAGATCTTCTATTAGCTGCCCTGAAAACACTGACAGCAAGAATAAAGACATTACACACCTTCAAAAAAATAACTGCACAAACACACACAAAGCTAGACGGGAGAGCAGCACATACTTTCATGAAAAATCCATCATGCGTGTACAGAATACAATGGGGACTCCAGTGTCAAGTCTCACAGTGGTGGACTTCATCAAAGAAAGAATTACAGCTTTGTATCATCTCTAAATAGTGGACCAGGATTTTCTTCAAAGCTTTCAGTGAAATCCACCTCTAACAAGCCCCTAAGTCACCTTTAATCTTTAAAGTCAGTACCAAAAGAAGAGCAATTTTAGAAATATTACACAGGTAGAAGAGTTATTTAACCAATTGACCATCTTTACTAACAATTGAAATTTCACAATATCCTCTAACTGTATACAATGATGAGATCTAAGAACGTAAGGTTTTCTCATTATGAGGAGGATATCTCAAGGCTGTGCATTGAAAACAATACTCTGAATGAGATCTGCTACTGCAAATGCATTTGTTCTCTAGAAGAGAACAAGATCTGATGTCACAGTAATGTGATTGATAGTACCTTGTTATCACAGAAGAAAACCTGTGATAACATAAAGAAATTTCCCTGTGGTGTAGAATAATTCTATCTGAACAAGGAAAGACCAGTGCTGCTTATCCTGAAGTAGAGACACTTAGCATAATTCTCATTACAAATGACTGCAGAATTTCACAGCACAAGACATTCTCCTTCCAAGATTTCCACAGCTATTTACTTTTCTTCTCACTCCAATCTCTATCTGGGATTCAAAGTCAAGCCAAATTTTCATCCTGAGAAATACTGATTCACACATTACATTGAGACTATATTAATTCAAACACACAGTATTCAGTAAACCCAGACTTTACTGACATTTCAAACCAGTTATCTTCAATTCATTTTCATAAATCTACCTGCTTTTAAGTCAGCAAACATTTGACTGACATACAAACATTATTCAGATTTAACAAATTAAAAAAAAAGGATCTCAGTCTCTCAGTTTACATAAGAGCTTCTTTTTACTTTTTTCTTTGCACCTGCTGTAACATAAATGAGATGTGAAATATATTTCCTTCAAAGGCTACTGACGTAATACAGCTAGAACAACATAATCCCAGCTATCCTTATCAAACCCTTAATTCTGAGATCAAACTGAATTTCACATAATGATAAAAAGCCCTAACTGTCTTTAAATGCAAAGTTTAGCTAGGAACTTATGAAAACTAAACTGTCTTCAAGGAATCAAAGTGTATCACATATTCTGAAAAATAACACAGGTGAAGATGAGCAAGAGTCAATATTAATTACAGAAAAATAATTTCCCACTCATGCACTCAACTTTCCATTGAAAGAAAGTTTATACTTATCAGAAAACAGGATTCATTTATCTTAGATAAATCTAGATAAATTCTAGCACTGTGAAATGTCATCACTAGAGGATAATATTGCAGTAGAGGCTCAGCTACATACTACAGACCTCAGTAAAGCAGCACTCATCCACCTCCTTAGAATCATAAAATGATTTGTGTTGGAAGGGACCTTTGAGATCATCTACTTCCAGCCCCTCTGCTAAAGGCAGAGACGCCTCCTTCTAGACCAGGTTGCTCAAAGCCCCATCCAGCCTGGCCTTGAATGCTTCCAGGGAGGGAGCATCCACAACCTCACTGGGCAGCCTGTTCCAGTGCCTCACCACTCTCACAGTAAAGAATTTCTTCCTAATATCTTAGTCTAAATATGCCTTCTTCCAATTCAAAACTATTTCCCCTGGTCCTGTCACTACCTGCCCTTCTTTCCTTTGTGTCAATTCTTCACAACAAATTCTTAACTGTCACAACTTACAGTGCATACAGTATTAACTAGTAGTAGCATATTACATACTTTTAAGGTAAATAAGAAAAAAAAAACAAGAAAACTATTAGATAAAATATGAGAAATTCATTTTGACTTTAAAAATCAAGTCTATTTCAGATTAGAAGGAAAACAACTTGTATCTTTGACTCATACAAATATTTAAGTAAGCTAATAGCAAACATTTTTACTATAGTGAAGCTAGTGAGGTTTTCCTACTTAAATTCTTTTGTTTTACTCAATACATTAAGCTATTTTACAGATACCTTGTTTTGAACTGCTCTAACAACATGGGAGCTATTGATTTTTGCACCCACTTCCAACAGCTGATGAATGTCCTTTTTATCTATTTAAGGAGAAGAGAGATGATGGCTCCTTCTATCTGCTGAGATGAGAACTTCTGTGACTTAAAACCAGCCAAGTCTATTTCCCTTCTGAGGGAGCAAACTGAGGAAAAAAAAAAAAACAGGCGATGTATGTGTCCTTTAATATGCAATGCTTAAATTGAGAGTCTATAGAACCGCTTTCTGTAGCTGGCTTGTTTGTGCTCAGACATGGGAGCCAGGGGAGAAGGCTGCATTATTCACTGGATGTTGCTGTTACTGCAAGATAAATACAGCTTTCTTCTTTTTATCTCTGAAGTGCCTTTCAGTTAAACAGCGTGACCTGAAGTGAAACCTTTTATTGTTTAAAAGCAAACCCAAAAGAGATCTATTTTCCCAACAAAAGCAGGGGCCCAAGCAAAGAAGTGGCTGTGGATCTGATGCTTAATACCATCTGCTACAATCCCAACCTGGCTTATATGAGGGGAAGGGGAAGCAAGAGTAAGCTTTTTTAAAGTCTGCTGAAGTCTTGAAACATGGAAACAAAACTGTAACAGGGCTGGAAGCAGGATCTTCTCTGTCAGGTTTTGCAATATCAAAAGCATTTATTGAGAAGCACCAGGCCCAGTGGTGCTGTTGCAGTGGGGTAGAACAGAAACATTGCTCTGCAGTAGAAGTGTTGTTCTCTGACCTGGGGGAAGCCCTGATGCTGAATCAGCAATTCAACACATAACCCATAAGAAAAGCAGTTCAGATTTGTTCCCTCCTTCCTCTTTGAGACTGACATAGAAACACCTTTGCTCAGAAGAATTGAGAGAGAAAGAGAACAAGTTATGCTCCTCCTCTCAGGCTCAATGCATATTTAAGTAGGTTGTATCCTAGACTCCATATCTCCAAGAAAGCAGTAAAGATTTCTTTACTCCATGCATCAGGTTTGTATGTAGCACTGCTCTGAGACAAAGAGCTCCTTAAGTTCCTGCTGCGTCCCCCCAATACATTTTATAGATACTTATTCTTGGGACCTCAAATAATGGAGCCTAACATTCTCCCTGGGCTACCAGTTCTAAGGCTTTGCCATCCTAACTGTTAGAATTTTATTTTCTTTTTTTTTAATGTATAACCTAAATCTTGCTGTAATTCAAGTCCGCTTCTCACTGATCTTCCTGGGAAAGACGATAAATGTATTCTCTACCTCTTTATAACAGCCTTTTATGTATTTGAAAGCTGTTATGACACTTCAGTCCTACCTTCTCTGTATTCAAAAAACCCACTCCTCCAACCTTTTATTAGTCTTTTTTAAATAGATCTCTGAAGATTCTCATTATTTTTCTCTGAACTCCACTAAATTGGTCTATATCCTTTCTGACCCTAGTAGGTTCAAGAGGAGATAGATAATTTTTTCTGTTATTTAACACAATGTTCAAGCCTTATACTCCAGATGGTGTTTGACATGATTGACAAGATATTGTTTACCTAAATTCAACTTGAGATTGACTGTTAGCTAGCACTTTTTCTTGTATTGCTGATGCCTAAGGAGTCATTATCTATCCTGTGCTCATACAGTTAATTACTCTAATCTAAATACAGAAGTTTAAATCCCTCCTTTCTACATAGCAACATTTAAGCTTATTTTATGTTTCCCAGTGTTTCAGGAATGGGATGACTTGAATGCTTTTGTATTTATAGAATTCAAATAGTATCTCTCAAGCTTCCTTCTATATTTTCCTATGATAATTTCACCTGAAGATTGAATCCAAAGTATTTACAGAAAATATAGAATGATACCTTGACTAAAGTCAGTCAAGGTCTCAAAAAGACCCATTTGACACATCTGATACTTTAGCAGTCTTCCTCATGCATCTACTGCTTCTATCTACCAGAACTGTTGACAGAATTAAAATCATATGATATTGTCCTTTTCTGTTGATTAATCTTGATTCTTTTACTTTCATCCTTTATTAGCTTTGAAAGATTTTTTTTTTTTTTTTTTTTTTATCTTTCAAGGTAAAGCAGACGACCTCCTAATGCAAGATTCTTCCTCCTTCACTTGTTTTACCGATGGCATCAAGTTTGCCCTTCTCACCAAGGTTTTGCTGAATGAGTGTCACAGCAATAAAGTCCAGTCACATTTCTAAAGGATTGTATTATTACTATTATTATTATTATTATTTGGCTACAGATCTTCAGACCTGTAATCTGGTAGATGTTCTCAAAATAAAAATAGTGTTTACTTCCAATATAAAAACCTGTACAAAATGCAGTTGGAGATAAGCAAAAAACTGAAACATCTTCCTCTACCTGAAGGGGTTCATGTCCATGTCTCCTAATGAAGGGGCTGTAACTAAGAGAGCACTTACGGGCAGTGGAGAGGAACAAAGACTATGGAAACCTTGCATCCATGCTTACAAGACCACCTATATCTCTTACATTAAACAGTCCTTGCTTAATACAGAAGCAGTGTCTCAAGGATTCAGACCATACCTGTATTTTCTTTTCCTCCATACTTCCTTTCTTTTGCTCCCTGCACCCTGCACCCTTCACAACAGCACAGCTTCAGCAAGTGCAAATAGATACAGTATCATCACAGTGCTGACAGCTCCGATTCTTTCCTCCTAAGCAAATATTCTACTAAGAATATAAGACATAAGTATCTTTAGAAGACTCATCCAAACCAAATTTAGAAGACCAATGTATGATTCTCCTTCCCGTTTCCTACTAGACTGCCCACAGAAGCTGACAAGTAAACGTGTACTTCAACAGCTTTTCTCACCCAACACGCTTGATATTTCTTTTGGGACACTTTGCTCTTATTCCTTCAGTTCTGCTATGGCGTGCTTAACAGCATGGCTTCTCTGTCAGAGATGGGGAGCTTGAAGAGTAGAGCTGAGCTCTCATGGATGCAAAGTCCTGCTCATTCCTTAGATAAACATCAAGAGAAGACTGCACTAATTTCCTAATACATAAAAATACCTGCATTGATGCACCCATACACACAAAGCACTGATCACACACTCAAGTATTGCCTGAAAAGTAAGTAGATGAGCAAAAAACCCCACCATTCTCTAGCAGTATTTATCTATGTTATTCAATGGTATTTCTAATTTGCTTTGTAATAACAACAAAAACCAAAACCAAAACAAACACTGTACTTAACAGCAATTTTCTGAACGTTGTAGCCATCCTCTTTACTGGATTGTGTCAAATCATAAAGAAAAGCAAACTTACCAAAACAAAAGTACATTGAAACTATTCAAAACCTCTTCAGGATTGAAGGAATTAGCACAGGCAAAGCAAGGACAGCATCTGAATATACTGTAGCTATGTTAGAAAATAATATCAGCTATACTACGAGCAGTTCCAAAAGAGGCTTATGAAAGGCATGATCCAAATGGTCACCAAATCATACTACAGCAGAAAGACAACAGGTGTTCCCCTTCATATACATCAGTGATTGAGAAGCAATGAAAATGAGCACAAAGGCAGTAAGGACAATCCTCTTCAGAATTTGGTCTTTCAACCAAATCAATTGGCTGTTACTAAAAGGTTATCTTGGGTTACATTTGTACCTCTGCATGCTTGTTCAGACTGCACCACAGTAGAAACTGTCAGTGTCTTGACGCAAGAAGCTGACTAACTCCTTGCAAGTAACTCCCAAATTATATATAGCTACATAGTTCCTAAATTCAGGCCAATTATAAGTTTTTCAGGCTGTTTTATCAATTTATCTTTGAAGTGTGTTCTAAAAATGTTTCACTCCAATTTAACAGAAATAAATGTTTCTTTCTAAATTAATGGCTCAGACTGCAAACACGTTCAACATGAAGTGAGCAAAGGAACGTATTTCTTTTCTTTGAATTCCACAGAAAGAGCATCACTTCTGAGAGTAGAGAGAAGGGTTCAACCATGAACAAAACACTGTTTCCATAGTAAAACGGAGGAAGAGACTACCAGAACTGTTTTGCAGAAGCAAGTTCACCACCATTTCATTAATAAAGAACAGTTCCTTGAAAAAAAAAAAAAAAAAAAAAACATTGGCCTCAACTGATGAGTCAGCAAAACACATTATGAGCCTGCACAGCACACACCATTCTCCAACTGAAAGAACAGAAGGAACTTCATTTAACCCAAGCAAACTGTTAACAAAACTGAAGTGGAGTTGATGATCGGGTGCTGTGTTGAAGCCAGGCCACAGACATCATAACGTTATTACAATAAATTAGGCATAAGTAGAACTGAGGGTAGATGTTGCCTCAGGACAGATCCCAACCAAGAGACTTTGTACCTCGTTGTCTCCTTCCAGATTATAACACAACAGAATATGAAATTCTGAGCAATCATTTTTTTCCTTAAGTTTTAAGCAAACACCTACAAGACTTGTATCAAACTTTATATGAAAACAACTCCAGCAGTACAAAATTATCCCAGAGAAGTCTTCCACTGGGTGACCTTTCATTCTCAGCTAACAGAAATAGTGTACATGAAACCACAGGTCACGTGCAAGAGGTTACATAGTTCTAATTACAACTTACACTAAATGGGAAAAGCTGCCGACCTCAGTTAAATGTAGTAACCTATTCAAAGTCAACAAAATGACTCTGCTATAAATCTTACATATCTGTGAGCAGATGAAACCCACTGTGAGATTTGCTAGGGTTGCACAGGGCAATTTGCACAGCATTCCCTTTCTTTTCAAAAGATGGCGTTAATTGGCACTGTTTTGCTCTCCTCTTCCTCAGAAAGTAACACTCAGCCTCATCCACTCTATCCCTATCCTGAATTGTCTGATATCAATGTAATCAAACTCTGACAACTTCTTGTCTTAGAAATGTGCTGCTTCAATCTCGAACAGAAAAGTCCAAAATCTTATTCAACATTTCCCAACACTACAGTCTGAGCAACAGAAAGTAACTCAGATGCAGCCTTTTACACTGAGCATCTACATGCCCTAACGAACACTTTACAGTGGAGTTCCAAGTAAACTGACCATCAGAAACATTAATTCAACCATCAATACATTCACACTGCCTGTTTTTCCAGTCTTAGACAGAATAAAGACTAGATTTTCAGTTTTACCACACAGGGTTTTCAGTTGTCAATAGAATTTGTTCCTATACTAGGACTACATCAGTTCTAAGTCAGATCTTCTAAGTATAAATGCAAAAACTATCATGATAGCTCAACAACCAACTCAATACAAAAGCAGTGCTTGTAAAAAGATAAAACCTTATTTAAAAACAAAAAACAGTGCAACACGCATTCTAATAGGTAGAAAAATAAAGATAAATTGATAATTTTGCTGCTGGAAATTAAAACAAAAGACATACTAACCCAAGCCTCACTATACTTTAAAGAAATCAGCTTCTCTAGAAGTTCATATTTTTCGTTGTCTCAGAAATGTATCAAAGGGAGAAAAACTAATCTACGCTATGAATAACAATTTTTTTTTTTCCTTTCTTCTTGTTATGAATAATTCTGAAAATGCCACAATAAATTCAAGTGTTGGGACCTATGTAAAACTCCTTGTGGGAAGAGTCTTGATTTTTTAGAAGAGCAAAATCCACAGAGATCTGATTTATTAATGGTTTATTAGAAATTAATTCATGCCAAGAGCACATTAAATGTTCATCTCATTAAAGAAAATATGATTTCAATGAAGATGAAACACTCTTAGTAAGAACAAGATGGTAAAACATATTAGTGGGATTAATATTATTAAAAATAGATTGACTAGAAACACAACAAATTATACATTGACAGTGTAAGTAAATGGCAGAATTATACAATAAAAGCTATGCTTCATAGTTATTTTGAAGTGAAACAAATTTTATAAGCTTATGTTTTGCCTAAACTTGATCAGTTAAACCCAATAATTTTGATAGGATGAAAAGAAACCTTTCAGTAATCCTTTACTTAAATCCACAGTGCTCATACACTTAATAGAATTTCTTTAATGAGGTTAATGCAATGTTATTAGGGGAATTGGGATTTGAATTCCAGTCCTTCCATATTTCTTTTATGAAAGTAAATTTTCTTTTAATAATAGTAGCTTCCTACATGAGAATTTAAATATAATCTTTTGCCAACCGAAATGCTCTCAGATATAATTAACATGAATACATAGATACATATGTACACAATATATTAAGATGTATATACAATTGTTAATAGATGTAGGTCACTTCAGAAGTAACACATCCTATTTATTTCCATGGAAAATACAATAGATACAAAGAGCACAATAACACTATTTGATAGAGCAAATTCTCTGCTACAAAAAATAACTTTTTCAACATACTCATCACCACTAGCTAGACATTTTTGCCAGCAATGATCAAGAGCCTGCATGCCACACCTGTAAAAATCTGCACCACCTGTCGCTGTTGCTGCTACTGAAACACACCACACACCCCTCACTGTGCTCACATTGACTGTTTGGTCTCCGTAAATGTTCAGCAAGCATCGACGAATGTCAATGGGTGCCATTTTTTTCCACATGGAGGAATTCACATGCACCCCTTTGCTTCATACAGACTTCTCTGTTAGACAACATTTTATCAGACGGCCTCTGTTGCCATGTGTCACAGAGCAATGGAATACTGGTGGAAAGGTTCAGCCTCTACTGCCATACCACCACCATCTCCTCTGACATCATGGGCCAGCATCAGGAGGCATTACTTTCAAAGCAGCCCTCATACTTCTATACGTATGCATGTAGAAGCAATATGTAGTATAAAAGTTAAGTAACAAAGTAGACAGCATCATTTTAATGACAATATTCAAACTGCTTTCACCAAGAATATTTGCTTTATCACTGTATAGAGATGAAAATCCCCCATTACAGAATTTCCAATCTTATATAATCAAATTATCAAATAACATGTATTTTGCTCAATTAAATGATTAACAAAGGAAAAAGCTTATTCGTTGGTTAGAACAGAGGTATATTTTGCAATGTGGAAACTCAAGTTTTGACATACAATAGCTGTAAATTTTTAAATAGAAGATATGCACTTTTCTCAAAGACGTGTCCCTTTTCATTGAACAAACTTTCACCTTAAATCATTAAACACAAATACCACATCCAATCTTTTCTCGAAAGCAATCATCAAGTAAAGAAGCAAATGTAGTGACCTGCAATGCTTTTTACTCAGCCTCAATTTATTTTATACTTCTGCAAAACTTCTGACACTTCCCTATTGTTTTGCAATGCCATTACATTTTCCATGTACTTCTCTCTATGCAACTGCATTGTAACTTTCTTCCCAATACTTTTTTTTTTCCTCACTATTTTTTCAAGTGCTTACAATACTTCTCAGGTTGGTGTCATCCAGATTTAATAATCACACACTCGCTACATGCTTTCTTTTGACAGTGAAATATTAATAACATTCACCTATTATAGTTTTTCGAACAGTTTTCTATCCACTTACAACAATTTCTTCTGCTGAAGTCAAAATATATGACAACTCCTGCCTGTCCTTTACCCACAAGGCCTATTATTCTATGAGAGATGAAAATTAAATTGGTTTGACACATTTTGTTCTTGGCAAATGTATGTTTACCATCCCTCATCTCCTTTTTATTTCTATGTGCTTACAGGTAATATTTGCAACTTCTTTCAGTTCTTTTCCAGGAACTGAAGTCAAGTACGTAATAAGTCTCACTGAATTGTCTAAGACAGGTGCAGAAAGGAAATATCAGGTATTAATTTAATAGCATTTTTAAATGCTCAGATTCAATTTGCATGCAACCTAAAATACCAACACTTCCTAATCCCATTAAATAATTTTTTCTTCAAAATACAATAGTGATATTTAAAGAGAAAATGACCTTATTTAAATATTTCTTTATTTAAGCATAATAAAAGTATAGTTCAATCATCTCCTTATTCTGTGACAAGTTTCAGCATGCAGCAGTCAATTTTTAGTTGATTTTACTGAGTCCTAAATTACTATAGATTTTACAGATTGATTTTATTGAGTTCTAAATTATTATGACTTTAGTAAATTCAAGAAGTCTTGAAAGTACTAGCAGGAAAGATAAGCCAGATTCTGTATATATTTTCTGTTCAGTGGAAGGCCAAAGAGTTGTTATCACTGTGGTTTTGAACAGAGGCGTAATTAGCACAACAGTAGCTCAAGTGATAACATTTTCCATGTAATCCCTTATCTTTCATGATAGAGAAAACACATTGCCATATTTACATGATCTACAAAAGAGCTGTATAGAAAAGATGCTGGCAGAATTGTGTTATTACAAAATACAGAGATGCTAAGTCACTTCTTCCCTAGTATTAAAAAAAAAAAAAAAGCAAGCAAACACATACACAAAAAAAAAGTAGTTTCATTACATACTAAGTTAATACTTAACTAGGAATGCCACACAAAAAGCCAAACAGTGAGACTGCAAACAGAAACACCTGAGCTGTGTTTTCACATATACAAAGATTTAACTTATTTTCAGTTGACCACGAGTCATGTATTGCATTTATGTGTAATATGCTTAAGTCATAGAGTTTACTACAGACTTAGAACCACAAATAAAAAAGATAGGTGACTGTCTTCAATGCAAATTTAGAGAAGAGAGATTATATTATCTAGTAGATATATTGCTGTTCGTAACTAAATCTTGCTTTTCTGAGGCTAAGAGTTATAAGGAAATGTGTATTCATTTTCACAGCAACAGGATTTGCTGCTGTGATGGGTGTATTAACAGCTGGTTGACATAAATTATTATTATCATTAATTAACAATCAATAAATATATAATTACATATGATATAGTAATTATTATTATAATTATAAAATAATTATATTATTGATAATTAATAATTATTATAGTCTACTTGGGCAATCAGCACAACTTGCATTCTACGAACCCACAACTAGTCAAAAAGAATATCTCCAAATTCCTGCCACCCTCTGAAAGTGATGGCATGTAAGTCAGGGTTCAGGGCCTCTTCCACTTGTGATCTAGGTTTCACTTCAGCAGGGAGGACTCATGCCTGTAAGCCATGTCCAACAGTTACAGCACACAGTGCCATATAGGTTAACTCATGTGACAAGGAAAGGAAGATGGGGGTCCCAGGTCTTTCCTTGTGTAGAAGAAATTCAAATACATCTGTCACAGATCCCAGGGAAGGAGATCTAAGGAGGTGTGAATTCACCTAACTCTAGGCATTTTTCTAAACTTGGAGAAAATTGATCATGTATCTCTATATTCAAGTGAGAAAGAGGTACAACCCATGAGTAATTTCACTGTAAATATATTCACGGAAGAACTATCTTAGCTCCTTATTGAGGAAAGATACTCAACTTCTTTTAACATTTCAATTAAGTGTTTTAAAATGTAACAAGAGTCCACCAGGCTCAGAAGAATCTGGCAGAAGGAGCACTTGAACCCCTGCCACGTGCAGACATGAAGGCATTTACTGACAGTGAGTAACCTCACACTCAAGGCACTCAGAGGGAAAGGAGACAAACTGGGCTACGCCTTCTTCCGCCATATGAAAAGTACAAATAATCCCAGGAGCTCTAAGACCCTGAACATTTAACTGTGGGACACTGTGTGCAGGTGACAGTTGCACCACTGAACAATTTTGTATTTGTGACTGAGGTGCACGTAGCAGAACAGAATCACAGAATCACTCAGGTTGGAAAACACCGTTAAGATCATTGAATCCAACCATACTACCCTAACTCTAACAAACCTCCACTAAATCATATCTCTGAGCACCACATCCAAATGGTTTTTAAACACATCCAGGGATGGCGACTCAACCACCTCCATGGGGAGCCGATTCCAGTGCTTAACAACCTTTTCTGTAAATAAGTGTTTCCTCATATCCAACCTAAACTTACCCTGGCGCAACTTGAGGCCATTTTCCCTCATCTTGTCACCTGTCACCAGTGAGAAGTGACCAACCTCGCTCCCGCTGCAATCACCTTTCAAATATTGGAAGAGAGCAATAAGGTCTCCCCTCAGCCTCCTTTTCCCCAGACTGAACAGCCCCATTTCCTTCAGCCTCTCCTCATAGGGCATATTCTCCAAGCCCTTCACAAGCCTTGTTGCCCTTCTTTGGACCTGCTCCAGCACCTCAATGTCCTTTCTGTACTGAGGTGCCCAAAACTGAACACAGCACTCGAGGCGAGGCCTCACCAATGCCGAGTACAGGGGCAGGATTACTCCCCTAGTCCTGCTCACCACACCATTCCTGATACAAGCCAGGATGCAGTTGGCCTTCTTGGCCACCTGGGCACACTGCTGGCTCATATTCAACCGACCGTCCATTAGTACACCAAGGTCCCTTCCCATCAGGCAGCTTTCCAGCTACTCCTGCCCAAGCCTGTAGGGTTGCCTGGGGTTGCTGTGACCAAAATGCAGGACCCAACACTTGGCCCTATTAAAACCTCATACAGTTTACCTTGGCCCATCGATCCAGTCCATCCAGGTCCCTCTGTAGTGCCCTTCTCCCCTCAGGCAGATCAGCACTCCCTCCCAACTTAGTGTTGTCTGCAAACTTACTGAGGGTGCATACAATCCCCTCATCAAGATTATTAATAAAGATGTTAAATAGAAGCGGCTCCAGTACTAAGCCCTGGGGGACACTGCTTGTGACTGGCAGCCAACTGGATTTAACTCCATTGACCACAACTCTTCAGACCCAGCCATCCAGCCAGTGTTTCACCCAGTGGAGCATTACGCCCATCCAAACCACGGGCAGCCAACTTCAAAACAGAGCAGTTACATTGCATTACATGCTTTTTCAGAAGATAATGAAAAAAATCTCACATCATACTGCAGTCCAAACATTTCTGGAATATCATTTGCCCAAAAGAAAACTAATATAAATCCATTAAATAAATGTACTCTATTCACGCCTGCAAATGTTAAATGCATATTTTTTTCTGGGAATTATTACACTAAGTGCCACAAATCATCCACATCTGTTTCCAGCTGTGGTCTAATGCTTTACAGGAATGCATTAAACTTCATGCACCTGGAGATTAGCAGATTTCACTTGCTCCAGTTTATCAGCTTACAAACCCAAATCTTGATAATTTACATCATTTGTACTTTATCTTAACACAAGTACATAACAATTTCATATACACTAAACTATACTCCCTGCTGCATTAGGAGCAGTTATTAATGTTATTTTCAGATTACTAGTTATAAATGATCTTTCAGAGATGTGGAGAGAGCCAAAGGAATCTCATAAAATGAGTCTGCTATTGCTGCTAACAAGGAAAGTTCCCTCCAAGACGAACACCTTCTATTTAATAGGTTCTCTCTCATTTCTGAGATTAGACAGCACCAAAATAACATTAATAACATTGGAAAGATCCACAAAATTAAAAAAAAAAATTAAACAAATGACAAAACAACCAACAACCATAAAAAAAAACTCCATCTGTACTGATGCACTCACACTTGCACACTTACTTTATCTTCAGCCTTAAAGGAAATTTGGTGAAATTTTGTCTTATGGAAACTGATTGCAAAACTTTTCTTAAAAGAAAAGTGTTGGAGAAGGAGATTAAAAAAAAAAAAAAAAGAACAAAAAAGGCTGCAATTCTCTGAATCAAGTGCCTGCTACTGGAATGTTATGTTGGAATGAAGTTATGCAGAAATAAACCGGGATGTGTTACAGTTAAATGCAGTGCTCAGAAAACACAAAAGAAACTGGAATGTTAATGAACCAAAGAGCAAAGTTAGAATGCAGAATTAATTTGTAGTCAAGTGAAGCTTAAAATTTGCTATTGGATTCTGCTGCTTGTTGACTGTGGTTTGTGTTAAGTTCTGAGGCTCGCTTTCATTCTTTTCCTCCCTTATTCTGCTGGGATTTGGCATCACTGAATCAGAAAACACAACTGTACGAGCCACACAAGTGACCAAGGAGCAGGAAACTAAAATTGTTCTTTCTTGGACAACTGAAGTTGATTATACTCTCATTTTTTTCATAATAAGTAAACAAACAGAAAGAGGAACCTGAAGGCACTTTAAGACACTAAAATTGAAGTAAAGAAGCAGCAGCTCAACTTGGTACCGGCCACATCAATACATTTGTATTTGTCTGCAATTCCTCGCAGAGTTATTTCTTCTTGTATATATTTTCAACTACAGCTTAGATAACAACAGATAGCAATACTAGACATACCAGTGAATATGTTATACTTCTGTACACGGTTTACTTGCCCAAGTATGCCACAGCTGTCTCATTTCTGCAGCGGCACTACTGGACTACTTTCTCACACTAATGTATTCATCCTTTCTTCAATGCTGGTAATGCTATCTATTAACAGCACGAAATCCCCCATTTCACCACTCTGATTTCATTCACAAATGTTCACTTAACACAAGTAAGGTACTAGTTATTCTGGTTTCAAAAATTACCATGTATTGCAGGGGCTTGGAGACCTTGGAAACATCAGTATTTTTATCCCACTGCCTCGTTTTTCTGCAGCTAGATGGATACAGAACTCCTCTAGCACCTGAATACAAAGGAATATCTCTTCCAGACACGGAAGTAATTTGTAATTCTTCAATATAGGGATTAGAAGGAAACTCCAGGCATCACTAAGTCCAACCTATCAATAAAGTAGGTTCCCTGCACCAGGTTGCTACCTTGAAGCCTCACAACAGCACGTGTTCTGAAAGCTACTCTCCGCTGTCCATCGTGGTTTGCATGGCACATCTCTGTCTCTTGCTCACAAGAATGCCAGGTGATACGTAAAACAAACGCTGCTTTCTGTCTGGCTTTCAACTGACCAGTGCTTTTCATGCAGCCTTAAAACCAATGCAGATTCTGACAGATACTCAGATCTGTTTGCTTTATGTTCTGACAACGAGTTCTCCAAAATGAAAGAGGCTTCGCCTTGTGTCTTACCCATTGCTAGATATGCTGTAACGTCCTTGTGTAATCAAAGTGATTGACGTTTCACAGACTGCCTTCTTTAGCTTTTCATCACAGTTCCCAATTATTGTAATTCACGGTGTAAATGTCTGCTGTCAAAGGTGGTTCACATTTAAATTAATGGGATCCCCAAAAGAAAAATATAGGCTTTTTTTATGAGTTGTTCACAATGAATGCTACTTGATAATACAACTCATTCTCCCCATTCAGTCATACCGATAGGCAAAGACAAGATGGCAAATCAACTAACACAACAACAACAACAACAACAACAAGTAATCTACCTCAGTATGGAGAATTGAGCTAGTATTCACTCACATAAATGATCTGGTAGAAACCCTTCAATAGATTACTCAGGAATACAGATTCTCTTGATATCAGTAATATGAAACACTAGCACCAGAGAACCATATAGCAATTACTAGGTGAAGGGAAGTGAAGAACAGGAACAGAATAATTTAAAATAATTTGATGTAATCCATTTTTTTATACACTTTTCCAAGAACACTAAAAAATGTTGGCAACAAGTTTTTCAGTTAAATGTTTTAAGTAATGCATATTCCTTTTGGAACAGAAATGATGGGAAGTTAAGTCCTGTGTTGGGCCTCCTTTACCTGTAAATTTTTACTGAATTTCTATGTCTGCAAACAATAAATAATAAAAATAAAACTGAGCATTTTTACAGCTGTTTCATCGATAAACCTTGAGGTACTCTTTAGTCCACTCGTCCAACTACAGCCAATAATTTTGTCCTGTTGACTGGTGTGGAATGCTAAACGCAAATGTAGTCTATTAAAAAGAAAATGAGAAGAAAGATTGTCTCGTGATTAGTGTTTATGACTGAGAGTAATAATTCTTCGGCTTTACTTCCAGCTCTGCCACGACTCACAGAGTGACCCTGGGCAAGTCACTAAGGCCAAAAGAAAAGAGTACAGAGTTGAATTCCTACATTTGATTTAGCCATTCAATAAGAAGTTTGATTTTCGTAACTGCCAAATGTCTAGAAATTCTTCGTGTGGAAATACTTTGCTGTAATCTCTTGTTCCAGTAGTTGACCTATCTGTAATTTAATCTTCATGAGAAATTGAACTGGTTTAACTTAAATCAATTTTAAATTGATCTCATTAATCTCAACTGTATTCATGCTTGAACCAAATAAACTCTCTTAAACAATAGTTAGGTTTATTTGATAAAACATATTCTATATAAAAACAACAAAAACTTAGCAATTCAACAATTTCTGGATTTGGAGATGGCACTGTTTTACCCTGATTGAGACCCAGTCTTTCCACTTGTATGACTTTTATCATGCATTACATTTTGCAGACACTGTGTACAGGCACTGCTGGGTTAAACCACCACAACTTTCCTACCATATTATTCAGTCTACTTCAATATATTACACTGTCAAACTGTTAGGGCAGATATATTTTTCCTGGCCTTTGCAAATGCAGTCTTGCCCTGATGATGCTTATCCAAACAACTTTCTTATCCTCCTCCGCTTCCCTCCTCTGGCTCCATTTTTTTCCTATACTTACAAGCACAACATTCTTGGCTTCATTTTCAAGAATTTTAAACTGCCTCTAACTCAACTTTGACCATTCAGTGACTGCTGAGATTCCTGCACTTAATTCCAACTAGCTTATCTGCTGTTGTGTCCTGAAAAAAATCAAAACACAACACATGAGAAAGATTCCAACTGGTAACACTGATCTGAGAATCCTGAGATTAATTTACTGTCAGTCACAAAAATATTCAGGAGCTGTCAATGATTTAAGGAGCTCAGATAACAACTTGAATAGTCTGTTTTATTTATTTCAGCACCACTTTTCATTTATTGAAAAAACATGCTAATTTAAGCGACATTTCTGCCAACCTTTTCCTACTGATTACAAAACTTAACAGAATATTAAGGCACCCTATTGAAATTACCTCTAACTGCTGTGATACAGTTGAGCGTCTCTTGAGTGTTTAACACATTTACAAGGAGATTACCATTGAGTGCATACATTTTAGCATGAAATTATCCATGAATGTAATTGCTGATTTTCCCAGTTTAACTGTAGGTTATTTTTATTAACACTTCAATGCCCTGAAATATCATCTGCAACAGAATGCCTTCCTTTCCTTCCTCCCAACAGACTGCAGCTGGGTATTCATGCACTGAATGCAGTGGGTGTCACCACAAACCAAAAACTACAAAGTACTCTTCGCTAAGCTGGTTTGAGAAAGAAACTGCTAAATTGAATTTTTCTAGATACCTTTCTGATTTTCTCCTTGTCTTCACATAACAGGCATACAATGCTAATTTGATTGTTAACTGACACGTCATGACCTATAGCAAAACCAATGATCTTTACATCATTAACTCTGGAGCCAGCAGTGCCTTCTAAGACACTTAAATTCTTTATTGTGAACTCATATGAGTCAATTTTTCAAGTTACACAACAAAATAAATAAATAATTATATTAATATTTTATATTTTTTTATTGCAATCGTATTTACATTCATGCATATAGGGTTAAGAAGTTTTGGTGCAAGTTTTTAGTAGTTTCTGGAAATTTGGGATGTGTCCACAGAAACAGAAATTCTGTAGAAAGAAGAAAAGGACTAACAGTGGAGAAGATAAACTGATGCGTGTGTAGCACACGCAAGAAGTAGTATAAAGACTGATGAAAGTAGATGTGATGCTTAAGATAAAAGATCTCAAATGTTGAACAAAATTCTGTTCCTCAAATCCAACAGCCTTCTTAAACTTTAATTTGCTCGTTGAGGAGTTGTAGAAGTGGATGCAAAGTAGCATATAAATTATTGAACACCTTTGTGAATAAAACAATTGAAAACACACTGGTCTGCTGGGCTCTCTACAGAAAAAAAAAAAAAAAAAACATGCTTATAAGCTTGTTACAGAGTGTTGGCATTAGAACTTCACTAGGATGAAAAGCATTGCTTTGCAATACTGAACACCTGTAAGATCATGGAATAATTCAGCCCGATGTAAGCACTCAGTATTTTTTAAATCGTAGCTATGAGTATGCTTTATCAATATCTAAAATGAGTGAACTCATTTCACCAAATCTGAAATCTCTCAGAATGCTTTTATCTTGAACATAAGTGCTAACTTATCTCCTCTGTAAGAGAGAGGAGAAAAGGAGAAAGGAAATATCTAAAACATTAAAAGTAACACCAAACAACATAAGAGAACAAAAATTAAGTTAAACTTAGCTAGATGTTGGCATTTAACAGCAGAACAAACACAAGCTACAGACCATTTTTTAATAGCAAATAGATGACAAAGGGGTATCTCGTGTCTGTATGTTACTATTACTATTGTTATTACCATGAAAAAAAAAAAATCAAATTCATACTTCCCAATGTTTCATTTTCTTGTAGCCTACAACTGTACTGAGCACTTTTCTGAACTACTTTGTAATTTACAGCTAGTCCTCTTTTCTGATTTTCATACAAAGCTCATCAGTTTCAAACAAAAGCCAGTGGAATAGGATATTTATTCACTGGAAATATCAAGTGATTCTCAGATAGCGAGAACTAGATGATTTTAATGGTCCAAATCCAAACCATTCTATGATTCTATAGTTCTGAAAAACAAATCACAGAAAGCTATTGAAAAATTTCTGTCACAATGGCAAGCTTCTCAGGTAAGAACTATGTCTTTTCCTATGGCTTGTGTGGCATCAAATTGAAAGATCAGATGATAACAAAAGAATTTAAAACCATAATATAAGTGAAAATCTGGAAAAAACCTCAGTCTCAGCTTCTCCCATAGAACTCAATTTTCAGAATATTTCTAGTGTTCTGCATGCAGCAATAGACTCTAAAAAGATTACAGAAAAGAAACAAACCAACAATGAACCAAGTAGTATACATTTTCAGAGGTTTTAGGTCTTGTACTTGCACTTAAGATATTTAGAGCACTCAAATATAAATATATGCTCAGAACAACCTACAGTAGTGCCTACAACGGCTTAGCTAAATTTTGGTCTTAATGATCAAACTGTTATGCATTTATGCAGGTTCTGCAAGATGTCTACTTCTTAGGGTCTCTCAGCCTCCTTATGAATCTTCACTACAGTCTACATGAGCTTAAAATGCTTTGAAGTAATAAAGATTAATTTTTTTTTAAAAAAAAGCCTTATCTAATTCCAGAATCTCTATTTAAGTATTTATTTGATTCTCTTTTGTATGGAATTATTTCGAAACTAAATAAATAAATAAATCTGAAATGAACAGCCTGTGGTTTGTCCCTACAACACTATTCCAACTCTGTCCATAACTGACATCTCACTAAACAAAATGGTTTGTGTACAAACTACATATGAACACAGGACGTTTTAAAACTGTGTTTGAAATTTTCAGGAGAAAGCCCAGGAGACAAGCCCACATTATTTGCTATGGTTTGCAATGAATTTAGTTTATTTTTAAGCAAGTATTGGGTCATGTTGCATGGTAGATTACCTTTTTCTTTCTAATGTTGGTAGCATCTGGTTAATGAACAATTCAAATACACCGGGGATATGCTAAATTACTGAGAAAGAAGCATGCATATAGGAGTGCTCTAATTTCCTCAGAAAAAGTTCTATTAAGGTGAGAAAATGATAATTACCCTCATAGCACAGAATCATCAGCATCTATGCTTGAGTAGCTGTAAGAAAATTCAGAGCTTAAAAAGCAGTCAGACTTGAACAGTCAAGACAGCACCTACCATGCAACTCTGTTTGGGGTTCAGACCTAAGTTGAACAAGTGAAAACAAAGAAAATAATATATCTTACACTGTTTCAAAATCCAGCCCCATCCCTACATACCAGTACCTCTAAAGGAAGATAAGCCACTACAGTTGCTCTATGATAGCTATCACCACCTCATACTAAAAAAAAAGAAAAAAGTTGAAATTTGGTGTTTTGATTGGAATAAAACTTCCTTCACATTGGCAATCTAAACATAAATATTTAGTTTCTGTCTGAAGTCATGCCATAGGGCTAGATAGCTTGCAATGGCAATTCCTTCTATTCATGAGATGTCTATTTTAAGACAGAACAAATGCTCCTCCGTAGATAACTGCCCACTGACAAGACAGAAATACCAGAAAATTAGCTCAAGTCAGATGTCCAATATTTATACTGCTAAGCCAGATATGCATTTAACATTGATGGTGAAAATTCTAATGGTTATGGACTATTAGTTCTAGCAATAGGTGTTAAAGCCCTAATGCAAAATTAGTTTGTTGTTGTTTTTTGTTAGTTAGTTTGTTTTTAACTTGAAGTAAAGCTCTACCACCATTTCTGTAGATTTTTAGCTTCCAGATGGCTGGAAACACTCTCAAAGCAGCTCAATTAATTCTAGTATACGGTTCATAATGGGGAGCAGATAGCCTCTTTAAGCATGTACAACTAATACTAAACATCATATTCTCACTTAGTGAACCTCTTCCCTCATGTTGCCAATTTGTGGTGTCTCTCTTTGGAATGCAATGAAAAAAAATCATCATCATACTTGCCATGACAAACGTGTTGTAGGAAAGCTTTGGTCACCATTTCAAAGAAAGTAAATTTTAGATTTTTCTTCCGCTACCACAATAATGGAGAAAAACAAACATCTATGACTACTTACTGATTCTAAAAACCATTCATTTAAAGATGTAAATTTACTGACAATGCATTCTCTCTGAAACACAATTTTATTTATTTTTTTAAATATTTTGGAGCTACACTCATACTCAATGGCAAACTCAGCTTCCACTGTTTGCATCATTAGTCTATACAAGACACTGAGAAAATACAAAGTATTATCTGATTCTTCACCAATTTTATACCAATATTATTCACATTTTACAAGAGCTATAAAAATAGTGTAAATAAAAACAGATTTAAAACTAATTCAGTGTTGCCCATTCACTTGCTTGGAAACCAAACTTGGTGTTAATTTGCACCAGCCATACATTTTTATTGTTTGCACTTTCACTCCGCACATCACACTAATCTTTCTTTTCCTATTTTTCTCTTCAATGGCCGCAATCACTTTGGGGACTGGTCATAGTTGAATCAGTACCAAAATAAACCTTAACAAATGGAGCCATGAAAGTAAGCATACATACAGTATCAAAAAGTAAGACTTATATTAACAAAGTAATTAAAAAAAAAAAAAAGAAAAAAAAAACCCTCCGAAAAAATCTAATGCAAAGGTTCAGTTCAGTAGCAATTATCAAAAGGCATCTGAGGCTTTCCTGGCTCAGCAGGCTAACTAGGATGCCTGGCCATCACTATGAAATGAAGAAGCAATAATTATTAAGATAACCATTCTACTCATCACCCATCATCTGCTAATACTCAACACTTACCATGATGTTCTCTCTCTCTCTATCTGCTATATACTACAGGTCATAACGTGGGTTCATTATTTTATTTCACTCTAACTTGACTTCCTTCTTCAAATTTATGACTTCTAAATCTTTCATCTGAAATATTTATTTCTGCTATACATGTAAAGCTTTTATTTTTTATATATTTGCACACACAATGATTAAAGAGTGCTTCTGGTTGCTTCTTAGGCAGAAACGATTTACTATGATTAATACAAGCATGTATTAAATCATAACTGGAAAAATTTTGCCAATTATCTTCATAAGTTATAGAGTTTGGGTTTCAAAGAATCCTACAAACTCTCTCCCCCATCCTCGAAACACACCTTCTCTTCAAAAGCTATAGTACAAAGAGCTGCAGTGAATCTAGCTGTCTACGTTCAGTGCTTGCAGAATTCAAAACAATTTAAATATGCATCCACTTCCACTTGGCAGCTATCAACTAAATATATCACCTTATAAAATGATTATATTTAAATTTCCAAAAGTTATGGCCTGAATGGAAAAGTACAATTTTTGCATTTTGATTGCTTACATTATCATTCTCCTCTTAATAATGACATTGCACTTAATAATGGAACAATATACACAAGAACATTAAATATACATTGTTCTGAGAACAAAATAGCTCAGAAGAAATCATTACTTTAAAGAGCATGTATCCAGCAGCATGGCTAAAAAACTTCCAGCAGAGGTTCCCAGTAAAGTCTAACACACTTGTATTAATGTCTAGGAAGGGAGGGACTGATTTTTAGGGGAGATAATGAACACTACATTCCATGGACTTCATAAGAAATAAGACCTCTTTCAGATCCTTGCAAATCCAGGTGTTATGTGCTGCGTTCCCCAACTTGTAACCCCATCTCACAGAGAAACAATTATAATAAAAAAAAAAATTAAGAGATGTAACATAAAGCTGCAGAAAGATAGTCAAAGAGCTATCATGCTAGATCATCTTATCCAGTCAGGTGCCACTCGGTTTATATGAACATTATGAAGACATATGAGAAAGAGATATAGAGCATCTCTCACCATTTTGACTATAAAAGCAATTGGAAGGAGCTGTTACAAAAAGAACACCAGAATAGCCAGGCAAAACTCTGTATTACTATGAATTTTGTTGTTCTTCTGGTTTATGTTTAGGATTAAAAGAGGATGCCAAGAAATGCACATGAGCTCTGATCTGCAATCAAGTAGAACAGGGCATACTGATTTCTGCCCAGCCACATGGAAGTACTTTTGGAGTTGGTTTAGAGAGCACAATTATATAATTTATTCCAATGCCGCAACAACAAAAAAAACAAATGCTAAAAAAAAAAAAAAAGCACACTTCATCAGCGACTATGAGAGATTGCAAGCTCATTCTTTTAAGTCTGTTTTATACATCAATAAAATAAAATAAAAAAAAAAGAAGAATATTAAGAATGTCACTGAAATAGAAAAAAAACTTTCAGCAATTGGTTCTTAAGGTGTCTGGGGCACAGTTGTCTGCAGTGTGCACATATATTATCCAGCACAACCTTTATAAGCAATCTCTAGTTTTTACTGCAAGTCTGTGAAAAATAATCATCCTCTCAATGACATCCATTTTCCCTAGGTTTAACAAAATATATCTAAAAGATGAATGGACTTCCTTTTTCAAATTACTCTCAAAATTACAGGGATTCACCAGTACAGAAGAGCAGTCACTTTGAAAGAAACATAAAGCAGCCACAAACTTAGTTTAATCTCCTGATTTGATCTTCATAACCTTCACATCAAAATAGTAGGTAAATACCAGTGAATATTTGCCACGAGTTCCGAGCTCCTAACTCAATTCATGCTCATTCTCAGTCATATTTTAACTCAATCCTACACTCACAGCAGCACAGTGGAAATGTGGGATTAGCATCAGTGTTAAGCGTTGGACCACATAAAATTATATTGAGAAAAAAGAGAGAACTGCAGACAGCCAGTATACAACTGCAGATGAATAAGAGAGAAGAAATGAAATAAAATAAGAAAACACCCAACATCACATAGTTGAGTTCAAAGTAACTCCTTTTTTGTTGCTATCTCACACCTATTTGTCATACATTCCTAGAAGTGCTCTCCCCACAGTCTTTTTCCACGTAGTACAAATTAACTGAAAGCTGCTCTGCTTCTTCTGGCACCAATCCTGTACAGTCCCAGCCCGGTTATAGCTTGAGCTGAGAAACAGGGAACTGCACGATGTAATGTCATAGCAATGAGCAGGCAATGGGACACAAATTCCAGATCTCCATGGCCAAAAAAAGGTACAAAGGCATCAATCAGAATTTTGTTGGCATGTCCTAGTTAAAACAATTTTTAGTTTTTCATAGAATCACTGAATATCCTGAGATGGAAGGTTTCCATAAGGATCATCAAACCCAACTCTATTTTTACTCAGAAAACTATATGTATTCTTAATTGTTCTTAACCAAGAGAAAAAATTTCCTTATGAAATAGAACAAAGTGGACATAGAAGAGAATTGCACTGCCATGGTTAACTCTAAGTAAAGCAATCAACATGACCGCATGTTCTTGCTGTCCACTTAAGTCAAAATGCACTTATACTTGCAGTAGACATTTAGCGACCTTCAAAAAGAACAAAATTTAAAACATTATATTGACCATTAGACAAGACTCAACGAGTGAATTCAGTTTGATAAATCTAGAGTTAAGGAAGAAAAAGTTCATCTCCTTTTAGTTCACTTCCTCTTCCTTCAGTTATTCATATAAAGGATAATGAATTCTCAATCTCATCCTTAGAAGCTCTATCAATAACACTGCAGACAAACTCAATTAGCATTTAAAGGCTACAACCTCCTTGAATTGCTTGAGATTCAAGAATTGAGATTCCTTTGAGCTCATCTCCCAGCTAGACAATGTACTGAAACTGATTTAGCCCACTCTTTTTGAAATATTGCTGCTATTTTGCCCTTAATATATCATGAACAAAAACATGCCTTCATTCTGATAGAGGACCACAATGGAGTTTGCATAAAGTTGAATAAATGAGAACAGATGATAAGCAATATCGAATCTGATGGTTTTGAACAGTACATTTACTTTGCATAAACAGATTACCCATTGAAAAAAATTCCTTAAAACCATTTACTTTCTACTTTATTCAGAAGCAGTGAAATCTGAAACAATCTTCAAGTCAAACTACTATAGGCGCACTAGAAGTACTTTGAAAAGACTCAAAACTTTTCACTTGGTATGAAGGGGGGCTGCTGAATGTTACTGTTGCTGCATATGCTTCACTTGTTCCCATACATACTTCCAGCCTCCTTTCCAAAGGCTGCTAAAACATCAACCTCAGTGCAATCTTATGAATGCCATGGGTTAATTATGCAGTGTTTGAATAAAGTCTTTTCTTTCATCAGTTTTCAATTTTCCCCTTCCAGTTCCAATCAGTGTTTCATTATCCTTCTATTCATGCTTTAAAAATATAATACAAGTTCCCATCCTACTTTTCTTTAGAGCAATCATTACTTCGGGTAGTTTTACTGTTTCCCTCTTCTTCATCTCTCCCTAAATAGTCCCACTCTTTAGGATTTTCATATGACAGTATTTTCTCCATATCCCTATAACTCATCTCTTTCAACCACTCGGTTTTGCCAATGTCTTTCTGATACAGCAATCAGAACCATATGCAACATCCCAGGTGAGGGTACAACACTGACATTTTAAAAAATAAAATAGCAGCTGTAGTCATTTCAGCATTTTCCTCCTCCCATTTCTTCAGCTTTGAAATATTTGCTTTTTTTTTTTTGGCAGCTGTTGCACAACAAATTGAAGCCTGAATTTGCCTATACACATTGATGGCAAGGTCTATTTTTGACTGGATTTTGCCAAGTTACAGCATAACGTTGATTTCTAAACTTAGACATCTACATAAATACCTAGACCTGAGCAAGTCAGAAGCTTTTCTCTATGCAACAAATAGGTGATTTTGGGGTACAGATTCAGATATCCATTCTATGAAATAAACTGCTTCCTACAACTGCAGTTCCTCCCCACCCATGCTGAGATCTTAGGTTGAAGGGAAAGAACACCTCCCCAGAAGTGAACCATCTATACTTATAATTCCATCCATAAATATTTCTAATATATATGTGTATATATATGTAATATATAAAGCTGGGGGACTTTCCTTACAGGACTGAAGCCACTTCTTGGATCAGTCATTATTCTAATGGCAATTCTTAGATTTTATTCCATTCACAAATCATCATAGCTTTGTCACATTTTTCTAATAAAGTAATCAATATTTTCCTTTCACTTAGGAAAAAAAATGTTTCATTTCAGTTTGATAATTTTAAGCTTGAATTAGAGTGACTTCTATTTTACTTTGTTCAGTTGATAATGCTTTCAGAGTACAGTAGAACACCTGAAGTGCAAACCAAAGAGATCAAGAGTTTCTCTGAGACAGTATCATTTAAAAGTGCTTTTTGGTTGTTGGATTTATGCTGTTGTAAAAAAAAGCAGAGGTAAGGATAGTTTCAGACAGGAGAAAGAAAAGACAAAACTGTAAGAGCAGAGTTGAATGAAGGAGAAATAAAGGGGAGGCTAATAAGATAAAAATGATAAATGCAAGAATGTTGTACTAAAAAAAAAAAAAGCAGCAAGTAGTATATGGCTTTTGGTTAAAAAAAAAAAAAAAAAAGTTTCCTTAAATAAAAAAGTCAAATCTGATGTAAATATAAAATCCTAACAGCATTGTTGCCCTTTTGTGCAAATGCTGACACATGATGGAAATTTCCATTTCCCAATAGCAATACAGGCACCTGTGCTCATGAGTTTTCTGGGATTTTCATTTTGCTTGTTTGTTTTTCAGTAAAATAGTATTGAATCACAGTCAGGTGGTACAAAATGGCTGTAAAAAAAAAAAAAAAAAAAACAATCTCTGGGAAAAAAAACCACAGGTCTTTACTCACCTCCCTCTTACCACTGAAGTTAAACAAAGGAGAATTAATGATTCTGCTTAATGCATTGGAGAATAAGAAAGACTTAATATTTGTGTTCCTGCTTCATAATAACCATTATTCAGTGGTTTGGATGCATAATTTTTTCAATTCTGAAATTTCATCCCAGAGGATAAAAGTATAAAAGACTCACCTGCAGGTGACCTGTGGTTGTTACATCAATGGAATCCCTCTCTGTAGTTTCCAGGCACACTCATGGGATGTAGACTTAAAACAGAATCTGCTGTTTGCTTACCACATCTTTTATTTTAAATAAATACAGGCCCTTTAAGAATATGTTGAGCTGATTTTAAAATTGCAGAAGAAAATTAGAAGCTCTTTCTATAATCAAACATCAAAGTTTGATGTGGAATATGGTTTTGCAATAAAATTTAGTACTTTCTCATTTGCATTTCAAATAAACCATTAATAACTTACAAAAGGACTGAGAACCAAGATAAAACATACTTTCCACTTTGATATGTCAGTTGTTGTTCACCCCTGTGGCTTCACTTTTCTGATACAGTTACTGTAACTTCTCACCACTATTTTCTTTTCTTTTATATTTAACCTTATGCCATCACAAGTACCTAACACTGGAAAAGCTGCCCTTACATGGGTTTCTAAACACCACAAAATCCTATGATAGATATGGATTATGATTTCAAAAGCTTTCAAAATGGACTTGCAGCTCACTTTCCTCTTTATCCTCACTTAGTGTCCTCAAACTCCCTTTCAACTCCTTTTTGTAGTTGACAGCATCTGCTGCTCTTCGACTAGATTCTTGCAGCGGCCTTCTGTACTTAGAAAATAAATGACCAGAGAGATTTAAAAATAATAAAAAAACCTAAAGCATTGGCTTGAGCTGCTTCAGACAATGCTGCCAAACCCTGTTGCTACATGTGATTCTGTAATGCTACCAAAAGGAAAGGTTGGGTCATCATGATGGTGGCCATCCCCACTCCATGTTCTGCATGAAATACAAGTCCTTATCATCCAAATCCCAAAGCAAGAGCTCCAAGTTAAAAACATTAACTTACACCTGCACTTCACGCACACTGTGTCAAGGGGCAGAGACTAGGAAAGATAACATGTAGTGATCCAGAAAAGAGTGGTTTTGTGCCTACTTGATGTATTTAGAAAGCGCTTTTAAATTATAAAGACTGAGTTTTCTGAAGATAGTCTATCTTTGATTCAGTGAAAAGGTCATTTCTGTCTTGCAACACATACAGAATCCCGGGGGAAGACGCACATCATAGAAACGCTTCTAGAGAGATGCTTGTATTAGGAGGAGAAAAAAAAAACAAACAAAAAACGGACTATTGCCACACTTCATTCACGTTCCTCCACAGAAAGGCATTTGCTCACCTCACTGAATAATCACAATTGGACTCTCATCACCACAGAGAATAGCATCTCCAACACAATTTCTGTTAGCATATACCTATTCATAGCCTGTATTATCAGAAATACACAAGGCATTGAGGATGAAGATGCAGACTGTAGAGAGCCTGGTGAAGACCACCAGAATGATTCACAGATCATGCTGTTAATTCCTGATCACAAGTTTCTAATTCTGTTTGGAGGAAAAAAAAAAGAAAAAAAAAAAAAAGGTTCTAATGCATTTCCTTTAATCCCAGATATTTAAAGTAAAAAAATGGATTAAAGAAATAGTGAATGTTCTAATCATTTATCTTAATGCATTTCATTTTTAAGTCAGGACAACTTAGAAATGAAACTCAAAAACAAATCAGTACCTCACAATGTAAATCATTTTTTAGACCTTTTCAATTAATAATGCTACTAATTCAACAAAAAAAAAAATGGTATACATTGATAATTCACTGTAGAAGTAGCAATGTTCTACATTTTTTTCACTAGATATAACTATTGTGAATAGCATATCAACTCCCAATTCTATTGAACAGTCATAAAAGACCATGCAGAGGAGCTGACACGATTTAAGCATTGTGCAGGGAGACTGATCTAAAGCTCCACCTGAACATGAGCAGAGTTTTTCATAGTCAGCATTGTCAACCTGAAGACATATTGCTAAATTCAAGTAAAAAAGAAAATCAAATATTATTGTAAGTTGCTTTCTTTGAATCCGCACTGTCACTGAGCAGATTTTGAATCTCTCTGTCACTGAGAGAGATTTCTAGGAAGCAAGACATCCATTTGCTTGCAGCATAAGCCCTTGCTTAATGAAGTTAATGCTAATAAAACACATACCTATGTCAATACTCGAATGAGTAGTTACTAGAAATGTTACAAGTGCAACAATTCTAATACAATTATTAAAAAAAAAAAAAAGCCTCTATAAAAACTACGTAAGAAGTTGAGGTATTAGACTAAAAGTTCTTTTCATTCCATAGTGACAGATGAATGTGATAAAGTCCCTAGCGGTGTTCACTGAGTGATGCATTTTTTCACTATCATTTAATAATCTGGTTATATAAAATCAATACTCCCACACATGCTGTCATTCTTCTGTTTCTGTCCTTTTCAGGACTATGGAAGTAACGAACCCCCAGGTGTAATTACAAATCTATTTAAAACAAAATATTGAATCTTGTCTTCAAATCTTCTATATGGCATTTTCAATTCAATTAGTTATGATTGTCCTTAAGAAAAAGGATTTGGAAATGTTTTTATAAATGCAGAAGAGGATGAAAACATATGCTGAATTGCAGCACAGATATCTACATAGTCACTAAGTCACATCCAAAAGAGAAGTAAAGACACCAACCAATTAGAGCAGAATTACCAAGCCTGCTTAAGGAGCCTGAAAGTATGTCTAACCAAGTACCTCAACAGCGCTTCCTGAGCCTGTTCTGTAAGCAGAAACACGATGCAGGAATACCTGAGCTGAGGCACATAACCAGCAGGCAGGAACAGTTTGATCCCACCTAGAAGTGTTCAAAGGCCAGGCTGGATGAGGCTTTGGGCAACCTGATGTAGAGGGTGGTGTCCCTTCCCATGGCAGAGGGTTGAAACAAGGCGGTCTTTAAGATCCCTTCAAAAGGTCATCTGGTCCAACTTCCCTGCAATGAACAGGGATACCCACAGCTAAATCAGGTTGCTCAGAGCCTCATCCAGTCTGACCTTGAAAATCTTCATTCCTTTCCCCTAAAATTAAATGCTACATTTTCTTCGGACTATAATGAAACGTGCATTTCTTTTTCAATCAGAGGAAAGAGTATAATAACTGTTATTTACTATCCTATATGGTAACCTACTCACCAGGTTAAGACTGTGCCACCAATCAGCTTTCAGCCAAACTGAAAAAGTTCACTGCTCAGCTCACATGTTTATACTTGGCTACTGCATTGGCAAGATGAAACTTAGGGTGGCATGGAGAAGTGGGCTTCTCTCCCTAGCTAGCTCCTCAGGGAAGGCAGTCATAGATCTGGCCCCTGTCTGCAGAAGCATATTTTACATACTCTGCTGATTAACTGCCAAACACAGAAACTCTTCTGAAAAACAACAGTATTTAAGGGACATGTCTGAAACAAGCAATTTCTGGCTTCAGTTCACTTTAGCTGAAATCCTAGGATCTTGATTTTCCATTCCCTTTAGAGACACTCTAATGAATTTCCTTCCAATACGTAGATATAACCATCTCTTGTAGCAATCATAATTGCCATGGTTTTGCAACACTTTCAGTGTTGGTTAGACAAGAGCTAAATATATCTTTCGTATTATTTCCTTGGGATTAAGCAATGAGATGCCTGCATCATGAATCACACACTGACTGCCTCAGGCATAAGACAAGTGCTGAAGCATAAAGGTTCACCTCTAGGCTTGCATGGCACTAAAAGCTTAGGCACTTTAATAACTCCACTAGTAGGAAACAGCTGGACTTCCAGGGACTCTGACTCACCTAGTGACATTCAGGATTATTGTCTCACACTTCAATTCCATCTAAATTGTATTAAGATTCTAAGCGTTGAGGTAGGCTTTAGAAAAAGATGATGAGTGGGCTGTAAGAAGCAATGAAGAAATGAGTAGCTGGGGAGAAGAGCGTTATATTCTCACAAAAGACTGTATCCATAGCTATCTCCTGAAAGAAATGAGAAGATTTAGAAAGCTATGAGAAAGTTTAGCACTCAATATCATGTTCTTTCAGTGAAACCAGCACTTAAAATATAGAAAGTATCACATAATAAGGCTACAAAGGAATTCCACTCAGAATATCAAGAAAGAATATGTTGAGTCATTTCAGGTGTACTGAAATACGTCTGGATACATCTTTTGCATAGAATCATTTATTGCACAATATATTTTTTATAGTATCAGAAAGCTTTTAAATAACATATTTTTGCTTATAGCAGGGTAATTAATAATAATCTATTCAGAGATCAACCATAGCATTTAACTTAAAATGTTATTTTGAGTACATTTATTATCTCACAAATATAGCCACAGGGAGCACTGGCTAGTGCAAGGCATAGGTGCCACGTAGGAGCTTGCACAATCAGCCACGTTGGAACTGACATGGTGCAAATCAGTGTTGGTTTTTGTTGTTGTTGTTTTATCCCCCAGATTGGAAATCAATAGATTTCTGAGGAAAACCAAGATAGAAAAGTAAGTTTTTTGCCTCATACTTTTTGCCCCACAGTTTTAGTACACTGCCATCTTCCCGTAACTCATGGTTCAGCAGCTGCTACGCCAAGAAAGTTAGCTTTGTGGTTAATAGTCTGGATGTCCTTCACTTCCATGAATTTCTTAGTTCCTTTTAAAAAAATCCATGTGAATTTTCAGTATCCACAGAATCTTACGCCAATACTGAAACACAAAGCAGCAGTAGATGTAGAAACTAGAACTACTCAATCTGAGGAGATTCAATTGTTTTAAAGGATTTGCTAGGATGTTTTGTTGAACTCCACTAGAGAAACTCAAGCAGACTACATCAACCAAGTCTCTTACATTCAAATATTTAGTCAGTTTCTCTGAAGAAAACTCTAACAGATTTTTGAGACATTCAGATGTATATTGAATTTCTTCAGTATTATCTATTTCATGTTCTATTTATTTTCATTAAAACTCATTTTCATCAATTAGGTGTGGGTATTGGATTTAATGCGTAGTTCCACAGACTACCTTCTTTTTTCCCCCCTCCTCAATTTTGGGGTGTATTTGAGGCATTCTAGCCCTCAGGTGACACCAGATTTCAGTAGAGGTCCCAGTTTTTCATCACTACATTCCTTTCACATCCTGAATGACCACTATCATCTCCTGACAATTTTTTTTAAAACCTGTTCCACTGGTACTGCAGCTTCATTCTCTTGGATCTACCCTGTAAACAAAGTTTCCCCCCAGCATAACAGACAAATGATGATGGACATCAAATCAGTTGATTATCGTCACTATAAATCCGCAAAATGGGGAAGTGTTTTTATTCTAAGATGAAACAAGCTATGTTACTGAAAAGATAAGGCACTATGTATTACAGTATAGCAGAAAACAAGTAATTATCCTGAACAGCAATTAAATTCTTCCACAAGATGAGTTTAAAATCCACCTAATCCATGCTACTTAAAAAAAAAAAAAAAGCATTAAGGAAATTGGTCTAATTAAAACAGGAGAGAATCCAGGGAGTAGAGGGTACACTGGAATGCCCAAACTTGCGCTGTGGAAGCTCTCAAACATTTGGATTTGACCTTTGAAAAGGTATGTCCACAAACAGTCACATTTAGGGCAACATTCCATGGTAAATTCAGGGGGAAAAAAAATGAAAAGGGAAAAGTTGTTATGGATTTTATGTTTATTTTACTTGGGTGTTTTCTGTTGGTTTTAGTTTGGGATTTGTTTTTTTGTTGTTGTTGCTGTTGTCTTATGATCACAATTTAATTTTTCTTCTACTAGAACTTTTCTGACTTCCAGAATTTTCCCTGAAAATGCAATAGTCCATGGAATTCCTCAGTTTCTTCAACAAACTTCCTGCAGAATTAATGATAATTATCTGGAAAGCTCTATTATTTTATAGAGGAGAGTTTGTTTGCCTCATGATTTTGTAAAGCCAAACACTTCTCCTGGCAGGACCACATCTACCCACCAAAAAACGTTTATTCTCTTTAAAGACTTTATCACATTACTAAACTGAAAATGGAGATTTAAGATCTCTTAAAAGCACTTTGAGGAATCTATCAGCAGCGTGACCAAGTGCATAAATTTTGTCATTTCTTTCCAGAGTGGATCAAAACCTGAAAGGATGAATGATCTGAAACTGTTGTATAAGCACTGCTGTCATAAAGCATACAGGTATTTGGTTTATTGCCAGACATTCTTCCAGCTGCACTTATATGACATAATCATGATGGTACAGTCCATGGTCAGATTTACAGTCCATGATAAAACACCTCTTGGTAAGTGAAAGCACCACACAGCATACTGCTCATTCAAGTTTCCAGGTTTTAAAAGTCAGCCTTTGATCGAATACTTGTCACAAAGACACAGCACTTCCCTTCCTCAAAAGCCATCAGAAAATAGATGGTTCAAGAACTTTGTTCGGAAACTGAGAGATTGGTCTTGCATTAGCTCTGATTGCCAAACATCCATTTTGGGGAACCATGCCTGCATGAGAATTATAGAATCATTGAAGTTGGAAAAGATCACTATAATCATAGATTTCAACTACTGATCCATCGAATGGTTGTATTTACTGCTGGAGGAAGACAAACAGCAAAACATGCTCAGTAAAATGCCACAAACACATGCTGCAATCACATACAGCTTGCTGACATGGTTCAGCAGAATGGGGATGTTCAAGTGCACCAGCTAGACTATCAGAAGTATACAAACAAAAAGAAGAGAATGCAAACAAAAAGGAATCACAGAAAGAAATGGGAGAAAAGGAAGTCACCAAGTGTCATGTGAATTATGTATGATTCTCTTTTCTTAAGTAGAATTTTAACAAAGAAATACTTAAGCACAAGAAACATAATAAAACACAAGAACAACCTGTTGTAGTTAGGAAGCACAGTAAACTTTAATACCTGGATTTAGGGCTTCGCTAGCATAAAACTGTATGAACTATGATCTGGCTTCTCCTGGACTGGCCTCTGCTAGGAGAAACTCATTCAACCGTCGTAAAATCGTCCAGCTATGGAGAAAGGTTCTCCTGCTTAACTAATCTGTTGCCTTTTTCCTTTTTGAAGGATTCCTTTTCTTTATTTTTCCACCATTTCTACACCAATGCTTCAGTTTAAATGATAGCTAAACATAGGCTCCATCTTAAGTCCTGAGCCAGGTCCTGAACTTTGTGGATCCATCTTGAATCAGACATATGATTATGTGGACTGAATAAAGCAGATATTTCACCTAATATCCACGTGCAAAATTTAGTTGAGGAGCTTTCACTAAATTTGAATTTATTAAAGAATATACGAAACTGGCATTTATTTATTCAGTCATTATAAATAAAATGGAGTAGACACCTAGTTTTTATTTTTCCAAATTAACTTTGTTTTTATTATTACTAACAGAAGATAAAAATTTTCTAGTTATAATTCAACAACTATTTTCTTGTAGCAAAACAATGCCAATAAATATGATCATGACAAAAACACCACCAAAATGCATATTAGAAGGTTGAATTATATTTATATAACAATTTGGAACGCCATCTGATTTGCATACAAATTACATGATTCTCTGACTTAGAATAAAATTCAAGCAACTGTACTGTTGATTTACAGTGGTAACAAAAATGCATTCAAGATAAAGGCAGGAATTTATAATCTTTATTAAATGTCTTAGAGTAAGCCCTTCTTATCTCTCTTCTTTACTCTGTAAATACTTCTTAAACGAGGTGTGCACACTTCCCACTGTGCACAGTTATGGTTCCAGCACAGACACCAGTTACAAAGTATGTTCATACCCCTTGTAGCTTCTTTTGACTCCTTCACAAATGCTAAAAAGCAGAACATGAGTGGATGCGTATGCAACTTCTACCCATGCCAGTCATGAGATTCCTCCTTTTGACCTATCTTTTCATAACATTTACCAATTTTTGTCTAAGGCTTCATTACACAGTACTTAACAGTTGGATGTAATCATTGTTAGACTACAATTCTGCAGGGGATCAGCAAGTTTGTTTAATTTTATCCTCCTTAATTAATTCCAATGACTTTATTTGTATTGTAAAACAAATCGTCTATCATTATGCAAGAAATATATTAAACTGTAAAACCCAATTTAAAATGACTCTAATGCCTCAGTCCTTTCAGAATATCATTGTGCCTGTGCAACAGCAAACCAAACAATTCTGAACTAAAGAATGTGCAGACATGTATTTTAATGCTCTTGAATGCTCTCTCATCTGTAATAAACTAACCACCTGTACCCAGGATAAAAACAATCAAGAAACACATCTAAAAGATGACCACTGGGATAGGAGACTTCTACTGGAAATACAAAGGTTTTGAAATGTGGAAAGAAAAAGAGTCCGATTTTCATTTCTTTTAAAAAGTAGAGAATACACATATCTGCTCAGATTCCTCATACATACATACACACACACATCCCCTCGTCCAATCTCAAGATTGCATGCCTCTCACCACTGACAATTTAAACACTGGCTCCAACTCTCTAACTCCAGCACTCTGATTCACATATACCTTTAAGGTCCTAAATATGCTATAAAATTAGCCTAAATCAAACACTACTAGTGGTACTCATACTATCTCTCAGAGTATGTTGTGATCATTAGGCAATAGAACTTTTTTTTTTTTTTTTTTAAGTACAAAAAAGACATCTAGACAACACAAACGAGGATGAGTTTAACAGTACTAATCAAGGAAAAGATGAAGAAAGATTAAATAAAGGATGCTGCTGTGCTTGGAAAAAGCAACTGAGACAGCAAAAAGAAACAGTCCAAATGTTGCCCTTATTTATTCTCATAAATATGTAGATTACCTTTCTTTCTCTAGTGACTGCGTTGCCTGGTCTATTCTTCTCCTTGTTAAACAGATTCTAATGCACTGCTGGGATGCCGGGCAGTCCATCAACCCCATTTAAAACCCTTACTTGTTAATTGCTGGTTTTATGAAAAATGTTGCTTTCCTACCCTCTGAAACATACCAAGACAGATTTTCTTATGCTATTTCCAGCTGCTCTCAGTTTAAAGGTAGCAATACTAGGTCAGTGAACAGATAGGACATTATTTTCTGACTCTTATCTTATTCTGCAATGCTTTGTTTTAACAGTAATGTCATATTTATTAGACAAAGTTTATCCAGAACAAGCTTTTAAGATTAAACATTTTCAGAAATTCTTTGTTAACAGAGCTTCTTCCTTTGAAGTAGGATTTGAAAACATTGATAGTGTTTATCCCAGAAGGGAAATAAACAAGAAAATGCAATAATTAATGCATCTAAAACAATGAGTCATATTAAGAAGGATATTCAGTTCTGTCTCCTGACAGATGAGTACAGGTCATTTAATGAAACTAAACAGTCATATTTAAAAAGAAAAAGGTAATCTAACTCTTTGCCTTTTGGTCTTTAAGATACTGACTTTTCCTTGAATAAAATTTCTTCCTACTAAGCAGGTCACATCTATCTACTTCAGACCAAACCTATTATTGTAATACCTGGTTTATCAGCAAGCAGATGAAGTTATGTTAATAATCTTCCTATACACATTAGTGTGAGGCTTAGACACCAAAACTAACTACTATGATTTATTCAGCTTCCAAATATCAGCTTACTAATGACAATCATCAATATGCACAATTTAAACCATAACATATGGCCAGTTAATGCACTACAACTTAATATGCAGTGAGATGTTAAAGGTAACTTGCATGACTTTATCAGAGGAAATTGTTAGCACAGTAACTTAACACCACATCCATCTCACCCAGGGATGGCAACCAACGATTATACTTGCCCTGTGTTTTAAATAGCGCATGGCCCTTGTACTGCATGGATACAGAACTATTTATAACGTATAAGGAAGGAAATGCATCCTCAAAATGCCAATCTCTCCTCAGTAAAGACTACAATTTACCTTCCTAACATGTCATCAAAGATAGCTACACAGGTTTTTGAACGCATCTGGACTCCAGTGTACAAATCTCACCTTCCTCAAGTTTTTTCTTAGTTCATTTTAACCTTGGGAAAAAACTGAAGAATGGTATTTCCTACAGCTACTTTTTTTCTACAAGGTGTAAGCCTTTCCCTTGTGTAAGCTGTTTGCAAACTCTTCTGGTGGTGACACTGCAGAGAGGAACAATAGACATTCCTCCTGCTCTTCAGCACAGAGTCAGATGGCTGATTTTCGAGAGAGATCTGGTTAAACAACAATTCATTTGGCACCTGAGCTGCTGAAGAGCACCATTTGTCTTACTAGCAGAACTCCCGGCCCCAACTCCAACACAAAGGTGAGTTGCTCAGGGATGGTAACCCCCTCAGGACACTACAGCTGTATCTCAGAGAACATCTGACCTCAGCTGAAATCCCACTGGTTTCACAGAACAAAGTGCTATTCCTCTGAGGAGGACAGGACATGGCTGTGGATTACAGGCACACTGAATTGACAGCATTTCTGTTAAGAATTGTGAATAATTCATTATTACCATTTTATACCATTCAGTCCTCAGAGAAGAATTGAAGATGCTGCTTGAAATACTGCTCTTACTGGAAATAATAAGGAAAAAAAGCTACCCCTTTTCCCTGCCTACTGCATACAAACTTGCAAACAAAAGTGGCCTTTTTTAAAAGAAAGCAGTTGCTGACATTTTACATTTCTGTTTTTATTTTATTTACAGGACATTGTCTACAGGGAAATGACATTTTCTTTCAGCTAAGAAATGGAAAATACATAGAAAAACAGTACAGCTGGCAATCACACAGAGTCAGCAAAGTACAGGGACAAATAACCACCAATGGTTTTTATAAATGCACAGAAATATGAATTGAAATTCACATTATTATGGTATATTGTGATTCAATTTATGATCTCCAGAAAACCAGAATTGAATCCTTTTTTAATGTACCTTTTCTGGCACCAATCAACACACCAACTAACACAAAGAATTTTTCTTCAAATCATATTTGCATTTTTATAAATCTATAAGTTTTTGTAATGTGGTGACAAAAATACGTTACGTAGTCACTGAGACATGCACATATATATTTAACATTAGAACTAAATTGCAAATGAACTTTTATATGTTAGCCAGGAACTATCACAGCTTTTTATTGCATGTCAAAACAACCACATGAATATATTTATAGCCTTGAGAATATGACAGAAAAGAGAAATTCTAAATTCAAAACAGAGTTATTCAATCAAATTATTATACTCCAACCAGAAATAGTATATTATGCTAACAGCATACTGGGGCAAGGCAGCACAATTTGTCTAAAAACACATATTTTTATTCATGACTTCTACAGACTGTCAGCAGCTGTAGGAATACAAACTTTATGTTGCCAATGATAGCTGACAGCACAAGTGAAGGAACTTGCTTTCCCTTCTCTACATGCTTGAAGAACTGTAATAACATTTACCAACCGCAAAGGTTTACATAGGCCTGGTAGAGTGAGATTAATATGCTTCTTTTTGAAGCAAGCAGCAATGTTTACATCTTTGCTTCTTCCCAAGTAGCATCTCATTGCAAACCCTTCATACAGCAGGCTGATGTGTGCTACTGGAAGCTCAGAGAAAAATAAATGCAGAAAGTCATGCTTTAAAACAAGCGTTAACTCTTTGTCCCAGAACTACAAAATTCAAGCAGGATTCCTTCATTTCTGACTTCAGCTTTATCTTCCAGCATACAACCAGCTTTTCCAGCAGAACTGAAGCACAGAATTGCAGACAGCCCCTTGCATTTGCTCCGCAAGACCCATGACATCCATTCTGAAAGACCATATTCCCAAGTCATTTTACCGCAAAACAAGGGAAAAACTTTTCTGCGCACTTCTTAGACCTTCTGAAATCTGAAAGCAACCGAAATGTGACCTCCTAAGAGCAAGAAAGGTAAAAACCTTCTATGCACCGGAACTGGCCACCTCATTCCCAAGTGCCACCTGCATCAGCTGCCAACAACACAGAGCCAGGTGTGTGACCAAGGGAAGATGCAGCGCTGGTCAGGTCAGCAACAGCTCAAGCACTAAGCCTTGTTAGGGCACAGCAGCAGCAGAATGCTCACCACAGGGCACATTCTGCTCTCACGTGAAAATACCATAAAGTTAGCAGAGATTTGATAAAGTTTCCAAATCTGGATCAACTCTGGAGCAAGTTCTGAGCAGAAAACAATCCCGTCTACTGCCATACTTACAAAGAAGCTTCTTTCTGAAAATCCTGCTTGTCCTGCAGCTCTGCTGAAAATGATTCACCTGCCAGTATAGACAACCTCGCTCATATAAACTGCAACTGAAAGATTTAACAACTTTGCTAATAAAGAGTCTTAAACAACTGCAGTTCTTTGGGCATTACCAATATCTAACATTACATTTGTTGTAGGTAACAATGTTGAAGAAGGGATTAATCCAGGTTATTGAATAAGTGTTTTTAACTCATTCCAAAGATAACAAAAAAAGAAAAAAATCTATACATTCACTCAAATCACACAGGCAGATATATACACACTTTCTCTTTCCAAAGCATCCACCACTTACTTCTCTGCCCTGGAGGTCCAGAAATAACAGACCTACACTGTGACTTTGTTGAGGCATAAAAGAGCTTCTCTAAGTTATTTTTAGGTTGATGTTTCCCCTCTCAAATCATCTTCACAGTCCTACAAAATCAAACTCCCAGTGGGTGGCTTAGCTTTAAAGAAAGAAATCAGTAACAACATTTGCTATAAAATTATGTTTGGTTGTAATTGTAGGGTGGGACCTGAAAAAAAATTCTCATTGCCTGCCTAACTTAGCTTAGGAAAAGTTTACTGGGGTCTCAAACAGGAGTAGATCTAGGCCAACCTCACAACTATATTTGTGTGTGTGTATATATATATAAATGTTTATAGCATATATATATTTTTTTTTGTGACAAGCTCAATTCATATTCAAGCTGCCCCAATTGCAGCATACACAGTTAATCAACACTTTGAGTTGTCTTTCTCCCACTAACCAGCCATCATCACTGACCATGTAGAATCTTTCCTGATGCCATTTGCAGATGACAAAAACAACAACAAAAAATATGTAGAGTATAAACCGGGAGGATAGGATATCATTAGTCAATACGTTTTGTCAAATGTACAATATGATAACACTACAGAACTGCGAAGAAAAAAGCTGTAGATAATTTTTTTCCTACTATGTGTTAGGATAATATACTGGAAAGTAAAAATGACAATAAATGCATGATATCCTAACAATGAAAGTAACCTATATTTCAAGTTCATGGTTCTGTCTCCTACATGTTTATGTTAGATTTAGTACTGGGAATGAATCATAGCCCAGATCACACTGACATAACTGTTAAGCCAAGAACAGCAGTACCACCTCTCTGCCACTGCCCAGGCTGCGGGCACAGCTCATGCCCGAGTCTCCTCTCCATTCGCCTGCAGCAGGGAGTACTTTGGGGTAGAAAAAATTTAACAGCCAATCTTAATTTTGCATGATTTCATTGTTCCCCTTCTACTCTCAGACATTGAAATATGGATGAATACGATGAGTCTGTAAAGAAAAAAGATATTTGATCCACTCCAATTTCTTTCATAATCAATCAGCAGCAATTTGGGGTAATGTCATTTAATTAAATCTTTTCCTCCTCCCCCCTCCAGGAGCACGGGTGGTTCAATGTGCACACCATTGGACACACTGCAGAAGCTCCCACCAAACCAGAGACACACGTCAGCAACGGGCTCTGCCACCTCGCAAAAGACAGTGTGGAAAGAATTAAAGCTCTACAGGGAGATAACAAAAGATGTGTTATCAGCATTACCAGGCTTTGCCACAGAAAATGTTGATCCGATTACCAAACCATGTTAACTGAACACTGGTCATGTTGGCTGTTTTCCAAGAGGAAAAGTTCCAAATTTATACCACAGCAGTAATATTAAAGAATGAACTGCATATCTTTGACTAATGTATTACTGAGCAACCTCCTGAACATCCAAAGATATCACTCATTCATCTCCCAGTATAAGCCTGGAAACCTTCTGAAATCACTGTTGATCCAGTGCTAACTTCCCTGAATTTTTAAGTCAACAGAGACCTATCTTTCAAAAGCCTAACACACACAAATATTTCCTCAAGGAACTGTTAAATTAGCTTCCTTGCCATCTGTGACACTTTGAAGAGTCAAAAGCCACCGCTGCTCAACTCAATACCCGAATTTCCACTGCTGCTCCTCCCCACAAGGGTTTGCAGCAGAGACATGCACTTCCTGCAAATATGAATTTCCCTGGATAATGTCTCTTTTGGTATTTACATTTTTTAGTAGCAATAATTTAACATAGCACTTCTGCTTGCCCCAGAAGACTTCAAAGTTACATACAGTACAAAGGAAAAACTCCAGCTTCAGTCATAGAGCAAGAGTTGACAGCTAGAGAACACTTTTAACAATTAGAACTGTAATCTGCTGAAATCTGAAATGACAAGTAAAATTTCACCTTTACTAAAAGAGTCATGGAATCTAAATACCCTCATCAAGACAGTAGCACACTGGTACTTCACCTTTAGTGAAAATACCTACACATTAAACTGGATGACTGACAATTAACTTGCTTCAGAAAAAAAAAAATCACATCTACTGCCAAATCAGATGTGTACCACACCAAAAACAGCCCATCATTATGTATTTCAGAAGCAATGTATTGATATGTACCTGAGAAAGACATTCAAGAGCAACAAATATATCAAAGTATTTTCCAGTACATCATAAACATTAATATTATAAAATAGGTATCCTTTTACAGATCTCCTTTCTTCATTAATCACTTTGGGATTTCTCTTTTTTAAAGGTTAATTCTAAACGATTTAAATATTTCAATCACACCTTACTGACCACCATTTTCAGACAATACACTGCTATCATTTATCAAAACAATGACAATGCTCACTGAAAATTCTTACTCAGCTTGAAAGAATCTGCAGTCTAGATCATCATTTTTATAAAGTTATCTCTATCAAAAAAACACTTCTGCCTACTCATTCTTAGCATCTTTGTGTGGTGAATGTTACACACTAATTTGCTATTGTCTCCTATTTGCCACATGTGCACGAGTACCTTCTCAATATTAAGATCACCATGGTCTTTTAATCAACAGGAAATAGCCATGGAGAAATTGATGACAACTTAAACTGGTGAAACATCACCTCGCCACATATTTTCTATTGCATTTCCAAAAAGCAACAAGTTACTTTTAGAAGCAGAGAAGGAACTCGCTTAATCTGCAATAGACATGCAGATAACTCTGATTTTTGGAAAGTAATTTCCTCCTGAAAGTTAACAATACACACACACTTAAGAGAGAACACAGCTTTTCCAAAAAACAAAAGACCTGCATTGCAAGCAGATCAGTTACAAATGAAAAGCATAACAGATAACCTCGATTCACCTCGCACTTCTCAAGGCATGCTATAATCTCACTGAATAAAGGAAAGTTTTAGCTCTACTGCTTTTGCTGCCATATCCTCATTACATGAATCTGCAATTCGTATCACAGTTTCTCAGGTCCAGGAGTGTTATTTTTACTTCTTTGAGGGGTGTTCAACATACCTCTTGGTGAAAGGAGACACATGAACATCAGACACAAAAATGTCTGCTTAACACATTCTCAAGAACAATAGAATGGCAATTTATACCAGAAGAAAGAAAGGAGAATGAGTAAACAATAGCATTAATGAAATTGAAATAGATACACAGTAGAAACATAATGGAAATTAAGAATATTTCGTTAGTAGTTCTCATTTGTCAGACATGCAATGAACTCTACAAGCAAAATTCTCCTTTTGTAGTATTGATTTAGAAAAAAAAACTTAACACAGGATTAGATGCTTTAGGTTTTCACAGCAATCACACAAAGAGGAAGTCAATACTGACAATGAAAGGACAATTTCTAAAATCGTCTCCATTGTCATTTCTAAAAACCTGCCACTCAGTGATGATATCTTCCATCTCTAGGCAAAGCTGGTCACCTCTTCTCTTTCCGTATTCAATGATATGTTTCAGCTCTCACTCCAATTTTTATAATGCATCATGCCAAGATGCTACTGTCTTGTCAAATAATGTTGACATCTAATGTTTGCTAAACATCCTAACTTTTTGGAGATATATGGAGAGAAATTCAATTTATTGTTTGTAAGTGAATTTCTCTCGTAGATTATTAGCTAGTAATCAACATTAACATTTACATCACTTCTAGATCTGGCCTACTATGTACAAGATCACAAAACTGAAGTAGCAAACATACTCTTTTTTTTCCTCATTGTAAGTTACTGAATCAAAGAACTACAGAAGAAAACTACACACTAAAAAATAAAAAGAACAACCACTTTACAGAGTTGAAGAATGGCTCCTGTTCCTAAATCATGAGAAACTAGAAGCACTGTTTAACAAGCAATGTTTCCTTCCTTCCATTCAGCCCAATGTACAAGGCATTAAAAGGGTGCCAAGAGACCCAAGAAGAAGTTACAGCTCTGATTTCAGGCCAGTCGCTTCTGTCTCAGCTTCAAAAGTAAACACCATAATGCATTTATAGAGATGGCCAAAAAATCAACTCTAAAAGTGATTTGATTACTTTTTAATAGAAGGGTTTGTTCTTGGATTGGATGGCTAAAACATCAGTTCCTGGCAATTTAAGTAGCTGTTTGCTAACTGAAAGCTTAAAAATCCAATGACCTTTTATAGTTGCAGCGGCAGCTGTGTTATCCTGCCAATATCTACTCTCTCCTCAACACCACACTCATTTGTTGACATTAAATGTGATTGCCATAAAGGTGATATAGCTGAGATTTAAATGGTATCTGCATTGTCCTGTGGATACTTACTTCAGAGCTAGTCTGTAATTAAAGACTTTATCAAGCCTTCTGAGAAATTCACTTACAAACAGAGTTAAAGAAATGTGAGTTGTTCTAAATTACTCTATTTTCTCCTAGCAATTCAGCAGGCTGCCAAAAAGTACAGCCAAAAATCTCAAACATGTTTTAGACCAGGAAATAAGATTATTAACAATCAAATCACACTACTATGTTATTTTGAGATGCTATTCAAGGTACTGACCTAAACACCAATTACCCTTCTGCCTCTCACGCATACAAATAAACATCTTGAATTCCACAATTTAGAACACAACTGGTGATTCTGATGCTCCAATAATAGATTACATTAAAGAAAAAAACCCAACAGAATATTGTGTTTTGCTGCAAATAAGTATAAAGTCTACATTTCCCACTTTAGTTAAAACATTGCCACTTAACCATCTAAGATGCAGAGATAAGCTGAGTCAATAACTCTGGTATGTTTCTTGGGTAGAACCTAAGGCTGTTTCCTCTCCTTTCATTGCTAATTCTTGCTGTTTGAAGTGGGATTGAAATAAATTTGCAGCAAATCAAACCAATTTATCCATAAGATATCACATCAACATCTGAAGTCTACAGAATACTTATCCACAAATCAATTCATTGTCACTGCTCTTTATTTTAATAGTGACAGGTTAAACGTGAATACTGAAGGATACTAGCCACACAGCACAAAATATCTCCAATTTTAACCTTTCTTAAAGGTAGTCTATGAAAGGCAGTAAGCTCAGTTAAGTCAGTGCAGCACACTACATAGATTTAAAAGATTTTATTCTACATCTATAGACACTCATTTTTATTGCAATTAAACTGCTCTCATGGATCAATGAGCACAAATAACAACTGAAAATAGAGTGAAAGCATCTACAAGAAATCTTCATCAGGTACATAACCAAATATTATTTATTAGGCCCTTATACAAAATGCATCTAAAGGATCTCACTTCATTCAAAATCTGAGGGACAGCCAGAACATGTGACCTTTCAAGAGATGACGATGCACAACTGAAGCATTCAAGAGCAAACAAGTCAGCCCTTGTTACTGCTGTGAGGGTTGACTCTAATTTAGTTTCTACAGGTGATGTTCTAATGAAAATATGAAACCAACAGATGTGTTAGCCATTCAAATTAGGCCCTTAGCAACGACACAGTCATAAAATAAATACACAAGACAGAACTACATATTCTAGTTGGGTAGAGGCAACTCCACTTTCCAAGCCATTGTCAAATTGACTGTTCTTTAAAATCATCACATAATCAAGAAAATAAACAGAAAGTATCACTCAGCAAACAGAAGCAAACAGAGGAAGAGAAAGATCACAAAGAAAAGACCAGAGAGAAAGTTTCAGTTGTTTCATTTCTTGTGTTTTTGCTTGGTTTTGTCTGTTGTTTTTTGTTTGTTTTAAATCCAGCCCCTGAAGTGTTAAATTACTTTTTCCTTTGTTGCTTAAAATATTATTAAAACTGATTGCAATATAAAAATCTGCTTCTATGCTAACAACAACAAAAAACTCCTGCATATAAAAAAAGTTCTCAGGTAAACAAGGGCTCCTTCAAGTTCTTCCCTACCTTTTTTTTTTTTTTTTTTTTTTTTAATGTTTGGAGCACATGAATTTAGACTCTAGTATTTTCTTTTGACCATGTCCCAAAATTTAAATAATTTGCACACATGGATATCTTATAAAGGTCTCTGTATAAAAAGAGCTTCATATTGTGTAGGTAATCCTGAATGAGCATAATATAACTAGGATAAACACGCTAAAAATCAGCAGAGAAACAAAGCAGCACAGTTACACAGTGCATAGACTAGTAATTGATGGCATTTATTTAGTGAAGTTTGTGATAGCTTTTTTATTTTTTAATAAAAAAATCTACTTCAGTAAAATTCAGAAGAGCACTGTGCCAGTTGTCAGACAATTCTGGCCAGAAAAAAAAAAAGGTACGGAATTTAGATGACTTTGCATATATTTAATATATGAGTACTAGTAGAGTTTAAACAAACTTGCATCATTGGCATTCTGCATGCTTAAATCCCACAAAAAGAAGTCAGACAGTCATCTTCACCTTCCATTATTCACTGCTTTAACTGCTAAAAATGTCCTTGTGTCACCTCTGCCACAGATATCACTGCACTAGACATAAGACCACAGCTATGCCTTGAAACCTCAAGGCATCCTGTTCATTTCTATCATCAGAAGGTATTCTCTAACTGTGAATGGCATGGAAGCCAAGACAAGGTTAGAACACTGATCTACCAACAACTCATTAATCGCTCTGCACTACATCTGCAGGTCCGCTCTCAACACGCCTCTGCAGAAATTGCCAATCATCCTGGAAAAAAAAACATTTCAAATTTCAGGTGTAAAAAGAGACTCTAAGACCCCAGTATAACTTACATCTCTAATTATCATAAAAATATTGTTCTGGTTTTCAGAAAAGGGAGGCTGGAGTTGACAGGGTAATCCCAACTAACAATACAATTACTTGCGTTGTTCCTCTGTTCCTAACAGTCGCTCATTAGGGCCCTGATGCTAGTGAAAATTGTGTCAACATTTTCCCTTAACACAGAGCAGATTTCCCATCACTGACTATTCTGACATTTTTAGCTGAAAGAAAAAAAACAATTCAAAGTCTTGTGTCCACTTTCTATATCCCCCACAGACAATCTGTTTATTCTTGCACAACACTTTTGAGGTTTATCACTTGGCCCATCCCTAAAGACTGGAAAAAAGAAGCAAAATATGCAAGGAAAGAAGAACGTGCAAGAGGAGCTTATCTGCTTACGTACAATGTGAACAAACACAGGGTTGCAATGAATATAAAGCATTAACCCTTATGTCTCTCTCAGGTCAAAAAGAGCAGTAGATCTGGACAGAAAGTCACTACTGTTTGGTGCCAAACAGGTTAACTCATGTAACTCTCTCTTACTTCCTCTGAATGTGGAGATTAACAGAGAAGGTAGCAAAAAGTTACATCAACCTTAGTATCTTTACACTGCTTTATTTTTAATTTTTCTATCATATTGTTCAGTGATCCACAGCATTTTTAGACTCCTGCTCTTAACCCTGCTTCCTGGTGTCACCCTTGATGTTTTCAGAGACTTAACAAACGAAATAACTCAAATATATAAAGCTGCTTTCTTCCAAGATCGCTGATACAACACCATACAACATATTCTTCTTCTACGGCCTTATTCAGTATGAACAAAGGAAATAAAACCTAAAATAACCCCGCTGTTTTTTAGGTTCTTTCAAAATGGTTTCCAAGCTTATCTGTATGATTCCTTATAAGGAATAGAACTTAGCTAATACAGGAAAGTATTAGGTACAGAGAGATACACAGAGAGGTACACAGGGAGATACTGAGACTTAGGGAAAAGTAAGAAAGCAAATAAAATAACTCTTGGCAGGATACCTTCTAACACACTCAGATAACACATTGCAACTTCACTCACAAAAAAAAGTACCAAATTCATAGCCACAAAAACCAACACATGCTATACAATATCCAGTATTTCTACTAGCAGCTTTAATATAAATACAGAATCATCCTTTCAAAATAAACTTTTGATATCCAGTTAACATCTAACTGAACCAATTTTAAGACAAAAATCAGTATCATTTCTAAAGGGTTGCAGTCTTACAACAGTGGCTGTTGTTTTTACTACTAACTTTCTGATCTCACTTTCTTAACCATGACTTGTTTTGCAGATCAGGCAGTAGTAGATAAGCACACAGCCCAAACTGTTAAACAGATCACTTGAGACAAGTCCTCAAATGTGGCAAGTCACCATAACTCCACTGATTCTACTACAGGAAGCAAAAAGGGATCTCCAGGCACAGATGTATTTGACAGATCAGCACTTCTGCAAGAGAGTCTCATCAGTCTCTCCAGTACCAGGACCACTTTTTCAGGTGCAGCTCGTTGCCATCACTCTTAAGGTTCTAAGTTCACCAAACACACTCTGAAGTCCTACTTGCTGCATAGTCATCCAGATACAGGAACCATTTCTGCACCACCTATCACCAGCTGAAATTGATGCACCACTGTCCTTTCTTTTAAAATTGAAATTAGTCTCACTTTTAAAACAATCCAGTTTCTGTTTGAAACAGCAAACAACTGCTGTTGAAGAGGGAGAAAGCCAACTACAGCAATGCAGCTATTGTGCCTATTCACAAGCTAATACACTACAAAGACCTATACACAGATACTGTATCTCCAGCAAAACACGCTGCTCCATCTATTCATTTATCATCTACTCTTCTGTCCATCATCACGCTTCTAACACTTCTATTACTGAACTAACTGATCTCTTCAGTCCTCACAAACATGTTAGAAAAGCTTCCCATCAAAGCATCACCCAAACTACTATTACTAGCTTAGCTTTAATACTGCAAAGAAATCAAGAATGGCTGCAGCTAGAAAATGCCTATGTAGATGTTACTTGTCTGACAGCTGCAGGCTTATTCTCAACACATTAAATAACTCAGAAATGACTAAGTAAGCTATTCACTGACATCAACCCTGCACAGCTGAGTAAGTAATGTTAAGGGCCTGTAAGTGGAAGAAAATTCTATTATGAATGCCAGGAGGGGCATCAGTCTTTTCTTCCAAGCCACTGCTCCCTGTGAATGAGGAGAACAGCACTAAGAAACAAACACAAAGAGTGATCTCCAGCAGCTACAATGCAGCCACACATTCTACAAAGGTGGGGACACCAGGGGAGAGTGGGAAGCTCTGACAGACTTGGGAGCTGCTGAAATACAGAAGTTTTCAGAGGCAAATCTTACACATTAAAACTTCCACAGACTCAGAGAAACTATGTGAGGTAAACAACACCTGGCTGCTCAGCTGGTCTCTGTGGGATTTAGCCCTGCTGAACCAGCTGCATTGAAAACTATCTTTTGTGGAGATAAACACATTGTATTTCTGAGATCTCTCAAGTCTGTTATGCCTTCCTCTGCTGGATAAAATGCATCCAGAAACCCCTCAGATGCCTCAGATAGACAAAAAAAGGGAGTAAATGGATACAAAAAGAGAAACTTTCAGTCACCACAGAATGTCCTGCCAAAGAATGTTTGGCAAACACTGTTATTGAGGTGCATGTAAGCGTAAGCAGATCCTTTCTGTCATTCCAGTGACTGGGGAGAGGGACCAAAATGGGACGAAGGAGGGCTTACAGAAGCAAATATCCTCCTTTCAGAAATGGCAGCCACTCTGGGCTAACAAGAAAATGCAAGAGTAACCACAGAGCAACTCCAACTCAATTCAAAGCATGTAAATCCGACTCCATCTGGTCTGGTCTTGGCAGAAATCCTTTGGTTCTACCTTTAAACTGCATTATTTTCAGTGAGCAAAGCTCAGATTATTTCTGCCTTTCAAAAAAGGAGAAAAAAAAAAAAAAAAAAAAGGACTGAACTGAGCTGAAACTACCTGCTTTGGATATTACAAGTTGGTAATCATTAAGTTTTAACACAAAGTAAATTAAAGCAATGTAAAAACTTCTGAAGATATGCAAATTAATAAATGTCCTGCTTCTGGTGCTAATTGATTTTAGAGCTAATGAAAGATTTTTCTCCTCTTCACTGTCCTAAAATGATTGCATTTCCGTCCCTTCTTTGAATTCCTCTAAGGTATTGCTATAAGAATCATTCGTCCTGGAAACTGCCCCACAGACCCAGCATGCTTTGGCTGTTGTTTTCATGTGACGATAACTAGAGTTTATATCAGGAGAGTTTACGTGTGCACCTACACAGGTGCCTATCAGGCACTACAAAGCCTGGTGGGCTGAGCAGCACTTGAGTGATGTGCTGAGAACTGGAACACAGCAGCACATCCCCTCACAGTGCCTGTCCTATCACACAGCATGTACCTGCAGGCCACCAAACCGATCCTTATGTTATTTTCCTGTACAAGAGAACTGCCTGAATAGCCCAGCGAGTTTTACCTCTTCATAGATCCACTATGAAAAATAAACATCTTCAGAGGATTTTGTACAAATTTTGTAACATTTCTTCTCTATCAAAACCAGCTTTTCCTCTTTACAGAAATTGTAAGATACTGTGTATCCTCTCTGCTCTCTCTCCAAGAGTTTCTTCCAGCACTCACACACAGCTTGAGCTTTATTTTCATCAGTAAAAATGAAAAGCATTTCATTTTGAGATTATCTGAACCACATAGAACATAATTCACGTAACAAACTAAGTCACAGCCATGGTCTCATTCATGCTTCAAATTTTTGTGTATCTTACCTGAAGTAACATCAGAAGATGCTGCCTCTGGGCAAGACCCGTTCTATCTCCCAGATTGCTGCCCACTCACCACTAGAGGCCAGCAGAGCACCTGGCCACCTGGAATGATTTCTGCTCCCTCTTCCACCTGCTCGCCCAGGCCAAAGCAAGCTAAAAATACGTGCATTCCTACCTTACACCTAAAGAATAGGCTCTCTTGTTTATACGAGGGCTTATATATTGGGAGAAAAATAACTCTGGCGATCATAAATTTCAAGGAGATACACACACACACATACACACACAAAAGTCTAAAGAAATTAAACTATTATTGCAAATAAAATGAGTCCAAGAATTTTTTCATCAAAAGTCTTTTAGTACTACCTATAGGAGTAAGCAAAGACTACTATAGCATATAGATATTACTTCAGCGTCAAAATAAGGAAGACAGTCTCAATTTTTGACAGATATTGCACTATCATGGTTAATACTGAAAAATGAAGTTTTGAACAGAAGTGGAGTAGCATTTCTTTCAAGATCCCTCTAGACTTAGACAGTGATTATCTCCTACAGCAGCCATCCCATAGGGATTTTACCACTTAAAGAGTACTACAAAAAAAGCAACATAAAAACAACTAAATGAAGCTGTTCAGTGATAACTTCTGCCCAATATTTAACACACAAACAAAAATCTAAACGGATTTCTCTTGTATAAAGGAGATAGGCATAGTTTTCCTAAGCAGCAGACAACCTAGATAAGATGAGCCTACCACTTTTCTTTCCCTTATTTCCTCCCACCTGCAAACTGAGGTAAGATCACAATGAAGGTACACAAATAATGCTCACATGTAAATATCTTCAACGCATTACAACAGAGCTTTTCCATAGAAGAGTGTATAATCAATAAATATACAGGTGTTATAATTAAGAAACATACGAGAGAGTTTGGCTAAGCAGGTTATTACTTCAAAAAGAATAGATAAAGGGCCTACCCTTGTCCTGGGCTCGCTGGATAACTCCAAAAGGAGAGATCTCCAGAAAGAGATTCTTCCCCACTGGTAGTCAGCTCTTAAATGGGGTCTATTTGTCCCATTTAATTCCCTTCACCTGTGCTCCCAGGGCCGACTCATTGCTCGCCCCAGGTGATTAACCAGAACTTCAGGCCGTGATTCAGCAGTTACCATACAAAGAGGAACCTCCTTTTAAGCAGGTTTACACTATGAAGTAAGATATCCCTGTATTTATGCCTACCTCAGGGAGTTTAGTATCTGCATGCCCAACCAGGCAGACAGCTGGCACACTCTGCTCTTACTGAGCTAGGAAGCACTATATGCTGCAATAGGTCAAATTCAGGAGACTCTTCAAAATCCAAGAAAATTATCTCTAAAACTTAAAAACAGGCATTTGCACCATATCACTGGTAAGCAAAATAGCAGGGGTGTTTGAAAATAGCAGCCTATTTTCAGGCTACCCATCAGCCTCAGAAAAGCCCCAGCCACCAGATCTCAGTTTTGTGTAATGAAAAGCGCTCCTCTGAATGCAATCTAATTGCAACAATTTATACCAACAGTGAATCTAGCACACATTTTTTTCTAACTCTCTGTTAACAGCTGGTATAATTTTGTTAAAATTGTGTCTTAGCACAGTTCAGCTGCAGGTCAGCCTGTTTCAAAGACAGCAAAGATGATAATTTTGGAGAAATGGTTGCCTGAAATTTAATAAAATACTCATTATGATCTCAGACTGCTTATACCCTTGAGAACATTTATTAAGCCTTGTATTAGGACCCTCAAATCCTTTCTTTCTGCCTTTTAGCAGCTCTGTTTCTCTGCTACCTCCATATTGTACTATTACTGAGTTGAAAAGCTTTACCTCAGTTTTAGAAGCCAGTAGAGAATCACACCCTAAGAGTACTTCCTAAAAGGGCGGCAATTCAGCATCACCAAAATCTTCCCTGCTTTTTTCATGGATTTCCCTGGGATACAAGCCTTTCACAACCAGCAAGAGAGTAAATTTTACACATTTACCAAAAACAAATTCTGAAGGCTGATGAGAGGAGTATCATACATCACTAACAGGAGAACTGCAGGAGAGGACATGGCAAAGACAAGGCTCAAAATCTGTAACATTATCAGTGAAGCTTAGTCTACTCATGCCTACTGAGAATCTGTGCTCCAAGAGAGAAGAAACAGATTAGCTGTACTTCCCCAGTAGGCAGTGGAATTAAAAGAAGACGCACCTCAAACAGAGCTACTTAGGAAGTCCTTAAGTAAGTACATTTTAGTCCAGTAATTGCAATGCTCTTACAGAAGTAAATAGATTACTGAAAAGAAACAGTAATTCTGGAGCAAATGTGATTATGGGAATGGAAGTTCTCATCTATCTATTTTGTGTAATTTAGCATACATTTTTTCTCATAAGTCATACGCGACCTGCATTTTCAAAGAGGAGAGGTAACTACTTTACTGAGCCTAGGGAGAAAAGCCAGTCAGTTAGACCTGTCTATTAATGTAGCACAGTGGAACGCAGATACCTGGATAGGATTGAGTAAATGAATTAATTACTCTCAGCTCAAAGACTTTAAAATCAGGTTTTCTCGACTGGCATTTAGTTTCCACAAGAGGCCATCACTGATACTAAGCCCAGAGATTTTGGGTGTACTGGAGACCTCTGCTTCCAAAACATAAAATTGACATGACTGGCAACGTACAAGAAAAGAGGAGGTGTGAGCCTGGAACACACAACGCGTCTCCCTGTTCCTAGCATAGTCTCGGCAACAACAAAAAGAATATCTGGATTCCAGAAAAAAAATTAAAAAAAAAACCTGTGTAGGTCAGTTAGATACATTACAGTATCTCATTTTGTTATTACAGATTCGCAGTATATATTCAGATAGTCTACCTCTTTTTCAAGGTAGCACACGCAGCTATCACAGTCTTTCCTTCTAAAATCTCAAAACATTTGTTTACATTATGGCCAGCTCTGAGAAGACTGCGGTGAAGGGCTCAGATTATGAAAAGTGTGTTTCTCCTTTTCCTCTAAAGAAAGTCCACCAGCTCACAGCAGTTAAGAGAATAAAAATACCTGAAGTGACCCAAACCCATACGACACATGCAAACTGACAGGTGTGGTTGGGTACAGCTGGCAGAAAATATAGTGCATAGTGCAATTACTAACTTGGTGTTTGTCTCAGGAAAAGAGAATAGTGTAATCAGTAAATCTAACTGAGTTTTATTGATCTAGACAGCAATGTTGCCTCTTCAGAAACCTGATGAAAATGCCAACACAAGTTCATCAATACATGCTCAGCTGTTTACTGAGAGAGCTGAAAGGGGTCACCAAATGTGCTGTACTTCACCTATAGGTTCACTGCAGATTCTCACAGCTTGCTTCCTTTAAAAAGACTTCAGAAAAAAAGAAATAAAAGTTCTGTACAAGAGCATCTTCAATAGCCTGTGTGAACAGCCAATGACCCAGCAGTACATACAGTGATCAGAGAATATATGCCTAAGAACGTACAAGTAGAGAACAAGGTCTGCTATCTGGAATGCAATCAGAGCTCTGCAAGCCATCCATGATTCAGTCACACATGTTCTGTGACCCTCTACCTCTCTGTGTCTGTTTCCATTAAAAAGTTCATTCCAGCAGCTGACTTACAGTTTTGCTAAAGACTGCATGCGTATTTGCAGCATTTTGATGTCTTTGTTTGAACAACCTAAAGAGGAAAGTATAGATCAGTTTACCCGAATAGCCACATTCTATGAAAACAAACAAACAAAAACCTGTCAATAAACAGCAAAGTATATAATATTATGAAATATAATGTTATGAAAGATGCAGAAGAGTGCACTGCTCTGGAGTGAATACTGCATTTGCACACTATGCCTTTCTTTTTTAACAATGAACTTGGTACAAAGGAACTTGAATACCCTTTGCTTAAAGGGAAACCATAACTAATGACATCTGCCACAAAAACTGAGTAGTATTCAGTGAATTGCAAACCTCAGCTTCATACATCTTTAACTGCCACACAGTAGATCACCAGTGTCTCTCTGGTTCAACTGGTCTCCAGCATGCCACTTAGACCACAAAACGGGGTTGTTAAGTGACAAGTCAGCCAAGTGAGAAAAGAATCAATATCAATATACATAACGCAACAAAACCAAGTGAACTTGGGTCATCTTGCTTACAACGGCATGGTTTTCTGTTCCTTGAGAAATCAGGACGCTCTCAGTCTAACAAGGCACCAATTCTTGTCTTGCTTGGGAATTGGAGGGTAGCATAGGAGGCAGTCTTTTGTCCCATCAGGGGAAGGAAATGCTACGGTCTTGCAAAAAGTTTAGTTCAAATACTTACTAAGGGGAAAAGATATCAGGGAAACGAGAAATTAATGTTTAAAATGGGCTCTGTGACTAACTGGAGAATTAAACCAATACATTTTTATACACTGAGCAGTGAGACTTCAATACTCAGAGGATCTATTTCAGGGATTTATACTGCATGCTTCATAGCATTTTCCCTTCTCGTGGTGTTTTTAACTCATATATAACCTGATTGTAAACATAAATGGTGCAATTCATACTGCTCGTCTTATCCGAAGAAAACTCATAAGCTGTTCTGAATTCAAGTTATAAGAATGGACATATAAAATAAGAAGATATTAAATAAATCATAAGTTCTTACCAAAAGAATCTTTAAACTAAATTCTGAATGTGTATGTCATTCAATAGCCCCAGAAGCCCAGCAGATCTCAGGAGGTCTCCAGTTCAGCCTCCTGCTCAACCAGACCAGGCTGGAGACAGACTGACCTGATCAGAAACGCTCTTTAATAATACATTTTAAAATAAAAAATAAAATAAGTTAATAGTTCATGTAAGATATTTTGGATAATGCAAAGAACTTAAATCAGTTTGTGTCTGGTTCATCAGCTTTAGACAATACATGCTGTGGTGAAGAATCATTCATTTATTTATGCATTTGTATTAGCATTCACCCAAAGGTGATAAATTAAACCTTCATTCTGCAGGTTGGTTATATTACTTGACTAATATAGAGCTGTTAGATGTGTTCCAAGCTTTCTGGGCCACTGTTTCTAGTCCACTTATAAATAGAATTTTATAAATTACTTAGCCAAAAAAAAAGAAAGAAAAGAAAGAAAAGAAAGAAAAGAAAGAAAAGAAAGAAAAGAAAGTACTGACAGTATGTACTTTTCAAAGAACCACATTTCAATTATTGAATGAATATCATGCTCACAGGAAAATACTTCTGTTACAGTCAGCTTTAGTGAGTCAACTGCAATAAAAAAGTCTGACTTTCAGCTTCAGACCACTTCAATGCCCTGCCTCAACTCCCTTGTTAGACACTACACTAAGAAGAACTTTTAGGGAAAATATTTATTCCTTTACCCATTTACATCTTATTCCAAGACTGTTCCCTAATATAATCCTTGCTTATTTCCCTGAAAACTATTCCATTCCTGATCAACAGATACGCAAAAAACATCCATTTCAAAGCACATGAATTAACCCGTGGATTGTGAAATGGTCTAATTTTGGTTACAAAATTCTCCTTGTATTGCTCCTCATAACAGTAGCTTAAAACCATCTCTTAACATTGGCACCACTCTAAACTATTTCACATTAGATTTGCCTGAGTTCAAATGACACCAAGTGAGGCAGTGAAAACACTGAGCCCGCTGAACAGTTGACCAGGAACATAACCACATTACAATTCTCCCTAAATTCTTCAAGAAAACATAAAACAACACCTTTTCCCGCATTGTAGGACTAGCACAGCTATTACATACAGTACTGTATTTTATGATTTTGCATTGCCCTGATTCACAAGCAGTGTAGGAGGAACAGAGAAAATCAAGAGCTTTGCCAGGTCCAGTCTTGTCTGTTATGGAATATTTCTGGGAGTGTGCAATTCATTTCAGAGCAATGAATTGCTCATCATGGCTGAAGATGTTGCTTCAGGAAAATGATTTTAGTCTTTTTATCTCAGCAGAGGTAACCCTGAAAGCCACACTGAAGAAAGAAAACAGAAGCACATGTGATGCAATAAGCCTAGCAAGTGAGAAGGAAAAGCCCCAAAAGCTTGAAACAAAGCCTTCAGCAAAAGATTTCTGTGTGCCCTGTGGCACATACAGCCATCAGAAGTTCATGGCTTTAAAAAAGAGCTAATGGAAGTCCTTAGATAAACTGCATTTTGCTGTGAAACAGTGTCTTCATTTGCTTGGAAAATAGCTACTCTTCTCATTTATAAATTAAGATATGGAAGTTACTCTCCCGCTCCTCTGGTAATGACTAATTTTTGTGCATTCCAGTTTATTCCCTAGTTCCCAAATGCAATTGTGCAAATGCTTAACCTTATGCACTGAACTGAAGTCAATGGCATAATCCACACACTTAATGCCAAACACGAACAGTTTAAACTTCTGCCAAATGAGAACATAAAAACCAACTCAAAATTCAGATCTCCATTTTTCCAGTTTTAACCTCCCCCTGATGCTGGACTCCGCACAATTAGAGGATTATAAGGAACGCTGACCTTAATATCCATCCAGGTGACAGAAAATAACAGAGTAGCAGAGCTGAGAGAGGAGCCCAGAATTTGTAGCTCCTCTCCATTTCCAGACAGAGTCTTTAGTTTCTTAGACCTATTTGGTAATGGAGCAGTTTATTAAGCTGCTTCAGCACCCATGAACATCTATCTTGCTCCAGATGTTTTTGAAGCTGCTTGAATTAATATATGTGAGCAATAAAAAAGTGCCACAGATTCCTTAGGCCATCTGATCGTTGATTTTAAAGGGAACTCTTGACAAGCTGAAAACTTAATAAAGAAATTGCATACATGAATAAGCAGTATATGTTCAGTAACTAACACTTAAAAATGTGTTAGTGCAATTTAGCAATGTAAATATATAAAAATACATACTGAAGTCTGTGCATATGCACTGCATAGACCTGCCTGACAGAAAAACACTACCAAGGTGATGAACAGCAACCATTTCCAGTGGTCCCATGGGAAAGGGTGATGTGCAGCACATACAGGGGAGGCTCACCGGCATCATCTCCCTGGAGCTCCAAGAGTCTCACAGCCCTTTCCCACAGTCCTCTACTTCAAAACTTGGGACAGCATATGTATTTCTTCAATATTTAAGTCTGTCCTAAATAGGTAACGAAGGAGTGAAAAAAAGCGTTCTTTAATTAGCAGTGGCTCCAAGACAGAACACTGTTATACAATGCAACAGGCAGGTCTCAAACAGCCAAATGTAAAGCAAGTTCATGCTTAATAAGAGTTAGAGGCTCATAAGCTTGCAAACATTTTGAAAATTAAATTTATAGCCATTTCTAAATATTATTTTCCAACAGAGAGGCCAAGACTTTCAATCTTAGCACAAGCATAACTTTACCACATTCTACTTCAAATACTTGCTCATAACTAGCCAAATACCAGCAGTTCTTGTCCCTTTCTTGTACTGAAAAATCATCTGTTTGTTGAGGAGAATCATTTTAATCCCTTTTGAGAAAAGTGCAGAGCATTTCTCTTTCCTGCAAAAAAATACGTGGACAAAATGGGGCTTATTCCTTACAAAGAACCAGAAGTTAACTTGACATTGTTGTCAAGACAAGCCAAGAAATAAACTCATTTTACCACATTTAGAGGCTCAGGAATGCCTTTCTTTGAGTACAGAACTTTTCTAAACACTCAGCAGCTCAGCTAACAGCCACCAGCCCTCAAGTGGAAGCCCTTGGAGAGGTATTACTCTGACAGCCATTTATCTTTTACTTCAATTTGCAAGCAAACACCAACACAGAGAGCCATTAGAGAACAAGTGCTCTCTGGATGCTGAAAATCAATGGAGGAAAATTAAAAATCAACAAAGCTCTCACATATAGCCTCCTAAATGAAATGGCCTGTGATCCAGTCAATCCTTGTTAAGAGGAGAGTAAAATAAATTCTTAATCAAAGATGAGCTGTAGTGGCACTTCTTATCATATTTATATTGCATATTATACATCTCTAGCTATATTCTATGTAGTGAAGAAATGGTCTGATAATAAAACATGCTCATAGTTTCATAAGTGTTGTATGTACTATTTCCACACTTAAGTTCTAGTGACAGACAAAAGGTTTAGGCCCCAAGAGAAGATGTGTAAATGAAATGATAGGGACACAAGTTAACAAAGCAGAAGTTTTGTAAATCATTTTGCTAAATGCCCCTTTGCTTACACCTTAAAAAGTAAATTCTCCTAATTTACTTTTTACAGAACAAAACAAAACCACATTTTGCCTGTGATGTTCTTCCATGTTGCTTACAGCTATGAAAAAGTCAAATAACAAAAAAAAAAAACAAATAAATATTTAAGAGATTACTCTGTCTTCTGTCTTACCTACAAATTACTGCCACCCATGAACCAACTGAACCGGTCCTCTTGAGAATGAGACCAAGTACTGATACAGTGATGTCAGCGGAATGCAATCTCACATGCACAAACCACTCCCTTACCTTAAGAACGGCAGTCAACATGGACTAAAATGAAGTATGCTGATAAATAGGAGTTCATTCATTCAGGCAATTATTAGCCACCCTAATGCAACCATTTTCTCATGATGTAATAGGCACGACTAACAGTTTCATCCAATATCTACTGAGATAATCTGTATTGATTGACTTCATTTTTTGAATTATTTCTGAATATAGAACAGGTCAGTCTTAAATTCCAAGCGCTAAGCCTTCCATGGCAAAATAGAAGATGAAAGGGTTTTCTTTAATCCCTCCTATTTTCCATTAAAACACTATTTCTGTTAAGAATTAAAGGAATCCTGAGGTGCAAAATTATCAGAAATGAGAAGCCTCACATGTAAAGCATTTCTTCCCATTTGCCTATACCCTATTCAGCAAATAGCTCTAGAAGGATAAGTTAGGAAACTAAGCACAGCATTTTTTATTAAAAACAAGCAAAATGTAAATAGGATCAGTTCTCTACACTATCTACTCTTATACAGGTTGCTGCAAATGCTTCTAAACTGATTTGCCATGAGTACTGAATGACTCCATCCTAACAATTGAGTGGTTCACAATAGCACTGGATGGATGTGTTCAAGTGATGCAAATGTTCATTATTTCAGAAGACTGGAACAATCTCAGTCTTTGATATCAACATCTTTATGGATTTCCATATTAATTAATGTGTCACAGTCCTACCCGAGGTTCTTCCATCCACAGCTGGATATTGTAAAATCAACCTCTGCTTCCAACCTCAGCCATCTAAGTAGAGACAGAAATACGATTTCTCTGTTCATCTTGTGCTTCCAGGAAGAATCTATGGTTCATAGAATGGCTTAGATTGGAGGAGGAGCTTAGAGATTCCAGTTCCAAACCTTCTGCCATGGGCAGGATTGCAATCCACTCCATCAGACTCAAGTTCTTCTGTGAAACTCTGTTACCATGCACCTTTTATTCAGGCATAATCATGGAATTTTTGGATTCAACAAAAGTACGTGCTCTCCAAATATGGCTCTTTTGATCAGACCAGCAACAAAAGAAGACTATCATCATTGTACAGTGCTGGTGATGTGATTTCTCAGCCTTCTAGAAAGCATGGACTTTGAAAACTATTTCAAACACCTTTCATGGTTATCCTGTACAAGAATTGCCTACTCTCCCCAGTATTTACAAGCTGGTGGGCATGAAAAGTCTCTAATCATTACCGTCTAGTCTTATTTACCAGCGTGAAGCTACAGAAAGTGTTGGAGTCACTAATATCTTTTACTATGAAATACAAACCTGAAGAGTCACAAGTAATAGTTGTTTTTTTTTTAATCATGAAGACAGATGGTATGGATATCTGAACACAGACATGACAAATTTAGGAGTACATACATCTGCAGAATTGACTCTTCAGGGTGTTTGTTTGGCAGTCAAAGTGTTATTTGAAAAGATAAAAATAAAAATTGACAGTTTGCTTTTTCCAGAAAGGAAATCAGCTCAATGGTTCTCCTCTGGTGACAAACTCAATATTTTTAAATAGGTAAGAGAACAGAAGCAGGAATTCTACCCGTTTTTTATCTTTCTATTTTCACTCCTAAGGTTAGAATTTCAAGGTGGTTGGGTATGAGAGGAAAAATAGCTCAGGGCACCTTTCTTTATTATACAGCTCAAGAAAACTTGTGAGAAATCTCAGTGGATTTTCTGTCATTAAGAAAAGACAAAGGTAAAATGGCAGTTGCCAAAATTTTGAATATGTTTCTTGCTCTTCACTAGTAAGGCTAACTTGATTGCAACTTGACTCATTGCATGTTGTTTTAATACCTCTTGAGATGCACGAAGTTGTTTTTTGTGAAGACAAGAACATATTTTTCAAAGCTGTCAGCTGCCAGCCACAATGCAGTGAAATGCATGCTGTCCTGTTCCTTCAGATAACGAATGACTTCTCTTTTGTTCAATGATTCAGCCACAGAAGTAACTCATTTTGTCTCCTGAGACTTTTGAAATGAGCGAAGTCTCTTCAAATAGGTATCAAATGCATTGTATTTACTGGGTAATACAGTGTGGGTCTGGATTACTCCAGCCAAGGTATGGTAACTGAGCTGGCTTTGATAAGCAGCTGCTGTGGCAATTGGCTGCGACTCCACTATTCCCAGTTTTAATCCTAAGGGAAAGACTCTATAAATACTGCATACCCACCATTACATGTGATGAACAAATACTGACTATATGCTGTACTCTGAAATAGTAGGTAAGTAACCTCAGTCACGTGAGAGAACCCATTTCCAACGTAAATGAGGTAAACGCATAGAAAGGATTACAGAAGCAACTGATGACACAGCCTTAGAACCACCAAGTGCTGACATCAGTTACCAGCTCAACTTCACGAGGTATCCCTGCTCCCTGTAGTCTTGCTCAATTGGCTTGGAGAGCGTTTAGTTTGGATCATAGGTTCCTCACACAGAATTATCCTCATATAAAAAGGATCACAAGGAGATTAAGCACACCACAGCAACCATCCACACGTTTTCCGTCTCTGGTATTTGTAAGCCACTCATCACCAAGGTACCCCAGTGAGAATGGGATTCGTACCCCAGAACTTTAGAAAGGGAAGAAGTAAACTTAGGCAGAGTTTTGAACAAGACAGCAGCAGCACATTTCTTTGTCCAAAGGAAAGAAACAATATATTATCAAAGCAGAGCACCATTTTGAAGTGATTATTGACCAAAACTGTATTTGATATGCCATATTGCTCACTCATCTTCCAGTGCTCTGGCATTAGCAGTACAAAGCTGCCCAGTGATCCAGGCTGAGATGAACACTGCAGCTCCTCGGATGCTGGGAAAAGAAGAAAAGAAGAAAGCTGGGAAGAGAAGAAAAGAAATTGAAGGAAAGAAGCCGGAAAGGAAGGCTGGGGGAAGATCTGGTCACAGCCCCCAGCTGTTGGGAACTGACTGCTGTGCCTAGAGCTGTAAGGAATAATAGTAAACCAGGTCACCGTGCTGCCAGACCTCCCCAGGTTATTATTGCAGTTCTCTCTATGTGGAAAATCAATACTTGAAACACACAAAAGCCCAGATTGCAGCACTGTATGCTGTTAAACAACAGCCCTAGATGAAAGGTCATCAATCTGAAGTATGCTTGATTACCATATAATATAGTACAACAGAGCTGGGCAAGCCCTACACGGGAGGTTTCATCTTCATTCTTGCCATTCCTTAAGAACCAAAATAAGTTGAAAACTAAAATCCTTCAGGGAAGAAGCACAATAGTATTCTACTCTCCAGCCATCAACAAATATTTACTGGATTAAAATAGGGATTTAAAAATTATTGTGCGAACTTATGTCATTCTTTCACCTTTTGATGATTTGATAAAAATTGCTATAGCTTTAGGAATAGACCCTTTTTTGAGATTTCTAATAACAGCCCACAGCCCCCTGCCACAGTAGACATCACTGCCACTTTACAATCACAGTGTTCTCTGTGGATAATTTTGTTGACTGAAGCTTATAAACTAATCAGCAAGGAAGGCAGACAGGGAGACTCTTGGGTTCTGTCAGCATACCACACAGTGACTTTCAATAACGTTTATTCGCTATCATGAGCATTTAGAGATTTTGCCTCTCTCTGGGTTTTAACTGGTTGATACTTAGCTTACATTTGTGAACATGACTTAAATGCAGTGGCAGATAACACAGCAGTGTTAAGGAATGGCAAAGTGTCAGACTCAGCCTCTGACAAGGTGCATTAGCTTCACCAGCAAAGAGAAGAGGGGGAAAAAACAACCCAATGTGCTATCAGAATGTTCAAAGAAGATAAACAACTCATAATTACCTAAATCAGAGATTTTTTAATGCAGGAAAAAAAAAAAAAGACAAATCTGGTAGTGTCTCATCCAGTCTATGAGTATCAGTCTGATGACTTTGCCTCCTAATGTCTTCATTTAAAAAAAAAGAATCAAGGAACCCTATGGGGATAAAAAAATATGTAAGTAAAACAGAATACATTAATGCTTTGAGATAAACTCAGAGTCATAATTGCTAAGCAAGTTGACAAGGTACCAGATATCCAGATGTCAGAGAAAAAAATCTGTAAGATTCTCACACTTTAATAGATAAGATAAATGAAATGTCAGGACACTTTCAAAAATAAATAAATAAATAAATTTTGGTCATAAAATTCTGAAATGGCAAAGTCTATGTTTTCCAGAACATGTTTTGATTTTTATAAACTTCCTAGTTCAAATATTGACTTTTATTTGGAGCATTTATGATTTCTTTAAGTAAATATCAGGATATTTTTAAAACACTACATTTAAGAGAGGCATAGATTAACCAAAATTTCTCATTTAATCACAACTATTTTTCCTTATGTTAGATCCATCACCTCTTTTGTAAGTTTTTTTCATCTGTAAGTTAGGGTATAATTTTTTCAGAATTCCTCATAGGATTGAAAAACATTCCTGACCTTATCCTAATCAAGCCACGTTTTACATGGTGAATGAGTTAAAGCACATGAAGATTCATAGAAGATTGAAAAAGATCTCTAAGATCATCCAGTCCAATCATCAACACATCACCAACATGCCTAATAATCATGTTTCTCAGTACCACATCTACACTTCCCTTGAACGCTTCTTGGGACAGTAACTCCACCACCCCACAGGGCAGCCTGTTCCAAAACCACCACTCTTTCTTAGAAGAAATGTTTCCTAATATCCAACCTGAACCTCCTCTGGTGCAACTTAAGGTCATCACCTCCCCTCCTATCACTAGTTAGTGGGGAAGGAGGAAGAAGTGGCCAATCCCCACTGCGACACAACCTCCTTTCAGGGAGATGTAGAAAGCAATAATGTCTACCCTGAGCCTCCTCTTCTCCTGGTTAAACAATTCGAGCTCCCTCAGAAACTCCTCTGTAGTAGAGGAGCTCCTGCTGTAGACCCCTCACAGCTTTCTTGCCCTTCTCTGAATACATTCCAGGGCCTCAATGTCTTTCTTGTAGTGAGGTGCCCAAAACTGAACACAGTACTCAAGGTGTAGTCTTGTGTGCTGAGTAAAAAGTGAATTCATTAAATTGTGCAGAAACACAGGACCAATGTTTTCCAATAGAGCATCTTAAAATAAGGTCCTAGATCTATATTTATCTCCCTTTGTTCCTGAGTATAGCTTTTTAAAGATGCAGTTCAAATTGCCCCCAACAGCTTTTGAACTTTCCTTGTCATCATCACAAATTAGCTTTTTGTAAAGTTCTTAAGACATTTGGTACAAAAGTCACATCTTCACTCTTAAACAATGTACTGCTGAACATTTTATCAAATTTTGTGTATTCATCTATTTAATCCTGAAAAGTCATAACACCAAAAAACAACAACAAAAAAAAACTGCTTGGCTCCTGCTTAAAGCTAATTATGATTTTCCTATTGAAACTACTTTCCAGATTTCAGTCATTCACACTACAATTATGATCAATTCTGATTTTTTTTCAAGAATAACCTTTCATACATATCTGGCCACTGATGATATCTACAGTATCAACAGACCTCCTACAAACCCATCTCTGCATATGCATCCAATTTAAATAATCTCTTATTTTGGTGAGGGGCAGAAAGGTAGCTCTGTGCTTGAAGCTGGCTTAGACACACAGCATATTATTAAATTTCTCTCATTTATTTCCCAAGCAAGTCATTTACAACTTTCTGTTTCCACATCTGTAAAATGGAAATCATATAACCTCTTCAGAATTTCCAGAACTATTAACAGGTGACTCAAAATCATCCACAAGCACATAAGATTTTGAGATCTTATGGCAGACTACAACTCACAAGTGGATTTAATATGGTCTTACAATATACCAAACAATATTAGAATGGAGCATTACGATTTACAGAACAGCATTTTATTCCAGAAAGAGAAGCTTTATAGACTTAATCTGTCTATGTCAAGCAAAAAATTATGGCTAGGCCTTGCAGTGCTCTACTCTGAGGGAGAGTTTCCAAAGAGCCTTTCTGTGTTTCAGTCCCAAAGCACAGCAGAAACCCCATGTACCAGGGCTCTGGTGAGCACAAGGCGCCAGACCTCCTGCTCCAATGCAGAGCAGAAAAGCACCTCTCTAACCTTCAGCTACAGCACGTAACAGAAGTGTTGTCTTTGCTGGAGCCCAGAGAAAGAACAAGACACTATTATTCTCATGGACGGACTCAAACCTTAAGCCAAAGCACCCTGATTTATGCTCGCCTACACTGCATCATAAACAAACTGTAAAAGTACTTAAGCACAGAAAATCCTATAACGTGATGCAATGCAGAAAAAAAATCGTTCACAGGTACGATGGAATTAAATAAACAGGACACATATTAATATTAAAGATGACCGACTCCACTGCATTTAATATCTTAAATGGACATGGGATGTTTGCTTACTCCCACTGATGCCAGTCCAATTCTCGTAGCCATAGTTACCTTGAAAGCAGAGCTCTTTATGCAACCAGTAGTCACCAGTTTTTGGCACCAAGCTTTAAAAGCTAAACACTGCACAATCCCTCAGAACTACCTGAGGCACTATTCTTGCCAGATCTTTCCACAAGATCTCCTTGCAGACACTTAGAGTCTTCCAGAAAAGAAAGAGAACATTTTCAAGTTGAATCTAAATGCTATTTTGATGCCTGGAGCGGTAATATTGTTTAGAGGACTGAGAATAGGATTGTAAACCCATAAATTGTAGCTCCAGCAATCAGAGCAGAAATTAATCCTGTTCTGCTCGGGGCAAGTAGTTTAAATTCCACATTTATGTGAGAGCAGAAATGCTGCCATCATACTCAAATTATTACCTATGACTTGAAACAACCATATTTGATAAATGTTAAGCAATCTTGAAAAACATAGGAACTTATTTATAACAATTATTTTCACCATGCTGCAAATCTTAAAATGCTGTTCAGTCCTGCAGGAATAAAACTCAAGAAACACCTTATAAATAAATATCCATTCCTCTCAGAATGATATCCTAAAAATACTCAGCATTTATTATTATATATACTACACATTACATATATATACGCACAATACATATATATGTATTATGCATTATATGATATAATGTAATTTATACATGATATGCTATAGTTACATGCTATTATATATTACTTACAATTTATTACTATATATAATCACAAACACTCTGCAGTTTAGTATTACTGTCTGAAGTTTATAAATAAGGAAACCAATGCAGACTCATTCCACACTTTTTGGAAAACTTTGTTATCTGACCTCAACGTAGATTGTCAAATCGTAGCATGGCAAAATGCTTTTTCCAAAGGGCAAATGATATTACACTGTTCAAGGCAATGGGAAGCCGGGCATCAGAGCACTTGAGGATTACTCAAGGTCATAGAAATTGAAGTCAGGTCTCCTGGCTAACAGCTCCCTGATTGAATCATCCCAGTATTGCTGCTGAGGAGATTCATTTTGTGAATTACAGTTATTGATTTGTCCATAGTTTTTGTCATTAACCAAATAAAGTTATGCAGAAGTTTTTATTAATACCCCAACAAAATAACAATCCTAAATAGAAATGTAAACTATTGGTTACATTTGTCTCAGTAATATTGTTCTTCAGTAATTGTAAGTGTGAAAGAAAAAGGTTTAATTACATTCAGAAACTACTTGCAAGTTATAAAAAAGAGTAATGCTTACAAACAGAAGAAAGGAGAAAAAACACTAAGAAAGTTAGAAGGAGATTGGGAGATGAAGGGACAGAAAGACTGGTAAAAAAATCATGAAAAAAATGGAGGGAGAAATGCCAATCAGATATGTGACAAAAGGTGTTTGCAGGGCATTCCACTCAAAATAAGTAAATGAATCAACAGATAGATAATGATAGCAAATCAGGAATTATGAGGGATCCACTATTTGACAGTAATCTGCAGGAATAGAGGGACTACAGCAACCTGGTGCATTGCTCTCACAGATGGAAAAAACTTGTCTCTGCCACAGACTGTGAAAGAGACCACTGTCAGAGGGCCTCAGAGCTGGCTTATTTAAACACGAGATTGCACTTTCCATGAGTAAGAATCTTCCTCTGCCTGATAGAAGCACACAGTGGGAAATGAAGAAAAATCCTGTTTTATGTTTGCATGAATTTTTGATGATTTTACTCAAATAAATGGTACAGGCTGCAAGAGAAGGACATGTAGTCATATCCTACAATGCATTTGTCACACCCCACCCACCCACCCACCCAAGAACTGAGGATAATTCCAGAATTAGACCCAAGTAAGAAAACAGTTATATTCATCCCTTCTAGTGAGTATCAGAAAGCATTGCTTTAGAGGTTGGAATAAACAAAATCACTGGAATACAGCTGTGACGTTTAGTTTAGGAGTCCTTTCACTTTTACAAATGTTTGTGCCATGGTAGTGAGACTGCAGCAGCTAAGCAGTGCAGGCAACAGTTTTACTGCTAGTAAGGATGGGTAGCAGCAACCAGAGGGATTCTCAGTGGGGTAAGGGCTCTTCCAGCCCTGCACAATGGGATGACCATGCTGCCAGCAATTTAAACCCCATACATTTCCACTGTGCTTCCATGCCAGCTCCAGAAGAAAAATAGGCTTGCTGCATCTCTGCTTCCAGGAGAGCAAAAGGAGTTTGTGTGGCCAGGGTGAGTAGAGGGAATTTGAGCAGTTACAGTAAAGAGAAGCAGACTGGAAAAAGCTAAAAGAGCATGAAACATGGAAGCTGGGACTCATGCTGCTGCTCCATCACTGGAGAAATGAGGAGGAAACACACAGGTCCCCAGGAGCTGCAGAAGATCCATCAGCAAGCATGGTGAATATGTTTCAAATTTGTTACATCATTATTTTGAGGATGTCTGGGGAATATGCCGACTGCACATTGTCCTTGCAGATTTCCTGAAGAGTATTACTCATCTTTTTTCAAATACCGTGTAGCAGTTTTCATGTTATCTCCTTAAGATTCTCCTGGTAGTTAGTTATTGCTGCGCTTAGACTGAGTTGAGATGAAAGGGTTCCAATTTCTTCTCTTCAGTAACACAGAAACCTTGATAATAAATATACCTCAGGGCATGTTGCATATCAGTAAATAATTGCATGAAAGTAATCTTAACACAGAGGATAATTGCTGTAGATATAAATAGTCTAAATTCATCAAAGAAAGACCTTATCTCATGCATGCTGGCTTTAGAGGAAATCTGACTGTTTTGTAGACTCAACTGCATCCACTTCATTCTAGCACATGAGGCAGCCAATTACTTGTCATGTACCGTAAGATGCTTGTTACTAACTCTTTATCATTCCCCTCTTTCCAATTTGTCTCTCTTTTCTGCTCTTTACTTTTGCAAAGATTACGCTAACCTACTATTTCTTGTTAGAATCACAGAATGGCTTGGGTTGGAAGGAATCTCTAAGATTATCTAGTTCCAACTCCCCTGACGTGGGTAGAGTTGCCAAGCATTAGATCAAGACACTAGATTAAGTTGTCCAGGGCCCCATTCTTTTACCCATGGTAGATGTCACTCTCACGTGTATACCTTCTCTTTGGATCATTACTTAAAAAATTTGCCTCCTTAAGTCTTCAAGCTCTATACTGTGTGAGAAAATCTACCGTTCTCACAGTAATACAGCCTTCAAAAACAATGTTTTTCAGTCTAGAGTTTCTCCTTTTTGAAAATATGATGCTTGGCTTCCTTCTCTTCCCAAAACTACTGGGAGATAAATGGACACCTTTGAAGTGCTGAATAATATGCACAGTGCATCTTAACACTTGTTCAAAAGTATTTTCCATTTTCACATAAATTTCTTTATGTTTTACTTCCACACAGTAGTCTTTTTATATTTAGCTTCACTACAGTAAACTTAATTTAACATTAGGATTTTTGTAGTTGTTGGTCTGCATTTGTGATAAATGAGTTTTAGACAGGAAATTCATAAAAACAGAACAAAAGAATCTATAATAAGCATGTGGTAAAGACAGGACTATTTTTCTTTAGAATAACTTTACTTGAGCACAAGAGAATGCAGAACTTATATATTAGGCCAGAAAATCAAAGCAGGAGGTTAGTTCAAAAGCTTAAATTGAGATCTCTACAGTAAGTATCACATAGAATAATAGGATACAATAATCTAAAATAATAATAATAATGACTGTTCAAGTGTTCACCCATTTAGCCCACATACCCTCTACATTACTGAGTATATGCAATGGTAAACCTACAGACTAGTCCTCATTAAACTTGCACTGTTATTCAGATGTTTTCATTTTGTTTATGTTTTGCTTGTGTTTTTTTGTTTGTTTGTTTGTTTTGTTTTTTTAAACAAACTGCAGCCTTATACTATGGTCTACAGGTGCTGAACAATAAAACCTTTAGAGGTCAAACAGAGCAAAACTGAAATGAACAGAATTTAAAGGCAGCTTCAAACTGTATATGAGTCAGTGTTCTAAAAGTGCCTGCAAAAAAAGTACTCAAAGACAACAATGCATCTATTCAGCGAGAAATGGGATTCCTTTCAAGCTCTGTATGTAGAAGATCAGGATGAAGTGCAAAGAAAGTGCCTAAATCTCTTTACAGAAACCAAACCAAAACAATTTTTCTCCAACAGATATAGAAAAAAATATTCAAAGGCAATTGATTAAAGGAGATAGCATATTTAAATACTGTAATACTGCTATTACTTTTGAATTATTAGAGGTGTTTTGAGAATGAATGCAAAAATCCTGCTAGTTTGCAAAAATCTAGAATGCAAAAATCCTGCTAGTTATATATTTCTGATTCAGTCCTGCTTATATGCAAAGTTTGAAAAAGCCACGGTTTCTCAAACACAGCGGGAATCAGTCAGACAGAGGAAGTTGCAGTTCCTAACCTCCATTCAGTCAGCATTTAGCCCCAGTACTTTTCTAATAGCCAGATTCCAATCTATGTTCCAGCCAGGTTCTATCTATGGTCTTCATTTGCAGCTGCTTCACTTTCAGCTTCTCAAATCTTTAGTAGATTTTTTTCAACACACATTTATCAAAGTGCAACCATGAAATCTTCTCCCTGTATGGCTTGGTTTCAGCGGTACTCTGCTGTGGATGGTGACTCCTAACTAACAGCTCAACTTATTTAGCCTTCGTAATTCCACTTCCCTGTAGTACTCTTCTGGACTGGACATCAATTGGGCAATTGCTCATCAGCTGTGTATGAAGAAACCTGGGATTTATGCACAGGACTGCTTCTCCCAGAAAGCCACTTAGTAGCAAAATATGGGTGGGATAAATTTTTTATTACTGGGCATATTTCTGGAAGCATCTGGAAAAAACCGAGGATGAATGGACAGCCCTGGATGGAAGTCTAAAGCAAAATTAAGTAGTCAGGTGACATCTGTATTTTGATAGTGCATCACTAGAATAAAACTTAATGGTGACACTATCAGAAAAGAACACTTCATAATCATAGAATGGCCTGGGTTGAAAAGGACCACAATGATCACCTAGTTTCAACCCCTCTGCTATGTGCAGGGTCACCAACTACCAGACCAGGCTGCCCAGAGCCACATCCAGCCTGGCCTTGAATGCCTCCAGGGATGGGGCATCCACAACCTCCTTGGGCAACCTGTTCCAGCGTGTCACCACTCTGTGTGAAAAACTTCCTCCTCATATCTAACCTAAATCTCCCATGTCTCAGTTTAAAACCATTCCCCCTTGTCCTATCACTATCCACACCTGTAAACAGCCATTCCCCCTCCTGTTTATACACTCCCTTCAAGTATTGGAAGGTCACAATGAGGTCTCCCCAGAGCATTCTTTTCTCCAAGCTAAACAACCTCAGTTCCCTCAGCCTTTCCTGATAGGAGAGGTGCTCCAGCCCACTGATCATCTTAGTGGCTGTCCTGCAATTTCAAAGTGAAACCTTCCTGAAGAAACTACTCAGGTTATTGAAAGACATAATTTCTTAGCTGAGACCAATTACTACAAAAAAAGTGTAAGATAATTCTGTTCTGTATGTTTCTAGACGTACTGGCATTCTCTCTAAGGAAACTGATAATGGAGTACAATTATTCCTTACAAGTAAACGCAACCATGCTGCTTTTTGGTACCTTCCACTACTGACTGTTTTGCTCTGAAAGGACAAAACAAATTTACTGATTAGTGACTACAAATGTTGCTCAACCCAGATGCTTCTTGAAGACTTTTATAGCAGTGGAAAATATCATTTTGCTATCTCATGTAAATGTATACAATTTTTAAAGAATCGGGACATAAAATATTGTCAGGATAACCTATACTCTCATTACTATTTTATATGTTCTGCAAGGTTTGTCAAGCAAAAGGACACAATTGCCACCTTGCCCCTTATTTTGGAAAATCATGAAGCTATTGGTTATTGCGACAGATGAGAATGTAATTGTTCAACCCATTTATCTATTAACATAGACACAATAAACATTTATTTTCTGTTAATGTGAAAATCTTGAATATACACTGCTTACCTGCTACTTTCCAAAAAGTGTATATCCGAAACAATGGATGCATCAAATGCAGATGCATCAATGAAAATTAAAATGTGGGAAAAGATAAGCATTTTCATTTAGCTCCTCCCCATCAATTTTATACTGAATTAAAATAAATATGTAACTTCTACACTAAGCAGCATATATGACCTACAAAAATGTTACGTACTGTTGTCAATTTAGCTCAGTGTATGTGAATTCTTCTAACTTTTGTCTTCTATGAAAAGAATTTACCTTGTTTAGCTGACTCCAGATTGACACTATGGAAATTGTAATTTCCTATTCCATGAATTGTGTGCATCAGTTCATAACCACAGTTATAATGCTGGCTTGGAAAACAGAGGATACAGATCCAATTATATTCACACTGTGGTACATCCTAGAATGTCTGCATTACTTGATACAATCAGCACAGAGTAATTACTGCAAACAAGATAATTACATAAATTCTGTTGTTTCAGGTACAAGAATATCCCTTATCAATGCACAGTACTTTGAGGACTGCATAGACTAAAACTATTTTACGTCACTGATCAATGAAAAAGTATTTCAAATTCAGAATTTACTGTCAGAGGCTGCATACGAGATCTCACACTCATTACCCTACAACTTTCCAGCATCATTTAAGAACAACATGATTAATAGTTTCCCTGGCTCTGGTTGCAGGTTTCTATCACACTAAAAGCAACTGGAACATAAAGCAAATAATAATATATACTCAGGAAGTGTAAACTTTCAATTAGTGTCTCATAGTAATTCAGAGTGAGCCTACATGGTCTTTTGCAGGTAGGAGTGAATGTCTCCTCCTTGTGCTGCTTCCTGACAACAGTTCAGTTTTCAATCACATCGAGAACAGCCACAGCTCACACCTTCATACCGTGATTTCATTAGAAAGGCTATTCAGAGTAACACAAAGCTCTCTAAAGCTCTATTCTCAGAGCTTTGTCGTCATTTCTTGTCAAAACTGGCTTTCATAGATTCAGTCCTGTGACAACCACAGCAACGCAATTATTACATCAGAATTCTGGTGCATTCAGACAGAACAAGACCCAGACAGAGAGAACTCTATGTACAAAAGATTTTGTAGACATGATCTTGATATAATTCCATACTGATTCTTCTGGCAGACCTATGGACATCACAACTCACTCACAGAAGAGTAATGGAGAAAAAGAAACATGACACTTCTGATGGATTCAGGGGGGTTTATAAATCGATTTCCTTCCCTCCACCAGCTACTTGAAAGCCCCCTGCATTCCTATAGCTTATGCTGAAAATGCTTCATTGTGTTTTGTTTGAATACAATCCCTTTTCCATGGAGCACTATCTGCTTCTAACCTCTGCACTTGCAAATGCACTTAATCATAAACACCATTATGATTCTGTGGAATTTTAACTACTTGACAAATGGCACAGGGAAGATAAGTAGTATCAAATCTTTTTTTCGGACACATCTTAAAAAAGTACAAATGAGCAATTCATAGGGTTCAAAAATTTCCAGTACAATTTCACATTTTCTGTATAAAGATCACTTGCAAGTCCATTGGTCTTTATAGCATAATTATACCTCAAAGACTGCAGGCACATTGAGTGCAACTTTAATGCACTCCAAAAGCTGGTATATAGGCAGAGATAAACCTGAAGAAATAATGCTAACCTAAGAACAAGACTGGAGCCTTGTTGTAAATATTTAATTCCATTAATATATATATCTGTGTGAACTCGCTAGAGTAACAAAGTCACATATAAGACCATTCAGTCTTACTTTCGTAAGTACAATGACCTTAATAGGATAAACTGCCTAGAGGGACCCAAGTTACTCTATGGACTACCTATGGACTACAGAAGGAGAAGAGCTGACAAAACACCTAAATTCTACAGAGTGAAAACCAGGTGAGATTAAAGATCTGATGACAATGAGGTAGAAATGCGGATCATTATATTTGCAGTATCAGTTCTTCTACAAATGAGGTCTACAACATGTAAACAAAATGAAAGCACAGAATAACATTTAATATGCAAAGTATTCAAAAAATCCCTGTCAATGGCTTTTATCTTTGCTTTCATGCACATTCCCAGTCCATAAACACTAAGTGATAGCATGGGACTACTTATGCCTTAAATTTAAAGTGCATGCTCAGTGCCAGGAAGCACAGTCAGCACTCCATCACAGCTCCCAGTTTCAGCATATTTCAAAAGATGTATACTGGTTGAAGAAAACCCACACCACAGCAATCTGAAATCTAGTAACATCAGTATGAGGTCAAATCCTGAGACTTCTGCTCAGGTCAAATGTTTTCTTCTGTCCTAATGCATCTGTGCTGAAGAAGAGAGATAAGGGAGAAATTTTCTTCTATCTTTCCAAAAGACTTTCGTGAAATCAGCTGGTAGCATTTGTGTCCAATGACAAAGTTCTTGTGACATGGAGACTTCCCACTTACTTGCTAGGTGTGACCCCAACCCCTCCAAGTCCAGTTTGAAGATGCCGACTACATTGTTTGATCCCAATCCTTTCAGCTTTGTTACAACCATGTACATGTGTATATATGTACATTTACATGTATACACATATCTTCTCCTGGAATAATTTCAGATCCTAGAAATCCTTCGTTCTTCTGCTTTTGTTCTTTGCATACTACTGAATACCATCTACTGAGAAGCAAAACTCAACATGAAAATAGCATATTTAATGACTACCAAAAAGAAAAGATTCTATCAGAAGTGGATTGCAATGTAATATTGGTTCACTAAGCTGAATTTATATCTCTAAAGTCTTCAAGTTGACTTGTGTAGAAAACAGGTTTTTCTAAGATAGTGTTAACATGAGAGATTTTTTTGTAAACCTCAGTGTGTCCTTCAGGCTTGAAATTCAGCAGTGATCTTAACACTGTTTATTTTGCCAGACAACTGGCACAATCACACAGTCACTGACATGCTGTACAGGCTTTTATGCTCTAGCTGGGTGAGATGGGAAAAATTTCCCACTGAGCTCTCATCCTTTTACCTTTCAATCCAGAAACTGAAATGGGTAAAGATTTTTTTAAATTCTTTTTGGACTTGAAATAAACAGTAAATCTTAGTTTTGAGATAGACAGTGCACAGAATCTTCACGTGTTTGGTGGTAGTTCCACTCCACACACACACACACGCACACACACACACACACAAACACAAACAAAAAAAACAGTCACAATTGCAAGAGAAATGAAATATGCACTTAATCATCCAGGCAGCCTCACCAAATTCCACTGATTTTTCATTAAGCAGAATAGACAGACAATCACAACTAAGACTGTCCTTCCAATCAGTGGCCTCTGCATGAAATCAATTCTTCTGTATTACACTGTAGTTAAAAGGTCCCTATCAAGAGAAAATTCTTACTTCACAGAAGACCCACTGCGTTTGTGTTATTCACAATGTTTTTCACTATTCTTGCAGTTTAAATTTTGCAGACATAGAAAGGTTGTTCTTACTGTTTTTTTTCCCTCATAATCACTCTTCTTGTTGCTTCTAATATAGCATCCACTGTAAATATATTCAATGGGTCGATTTCATTCTCACTTATAAAGTCCACTTAATCTTTTAAAGAGCCATGAAAAGCTTCTTCGTTCAGTAATGATGTGCGAACATTTTTTAAGAAAGAGTTTGAAGGAGAGGTGTTTGTTATTTTTTAATTAAGGTTTTGCACAGGATAAACACCATTCTAAATGACAGACTGTCCCATTCCTATACTTAATACTCAGGAACATCCAAAAGGACTTTGAAATCATATAAAAAGAATGAAGAGGTTGAATGCTTGACCCGGAATTTGTGTGGATGTTTGAAAATCTACAGGATTTGCTTTTTTCCTTTCTGTGGAAAACTATGGAAAACCGATACCCAGGAGTTAGTGGCCACAAAATTTTTCATGCAATTTTTCCTCTTGTATATTATTCAACAATCAGAAATATTCCACTCCGATATATCACAGATAAACCTAGGGTGACCAGCTACTTGGTGAAAGCCATTCCCCTATGTTTTAATGCCGATAAAACATTTCACATACATAATCGCAGTTTCCTCTGCAGTACAAAACACCATTTTTTGCCACATACCTTTTTTTTGTTGGTGGGGCAAATGTAGAAATTGTCAATAACAGTGGCAATCCCAGGCTGTAGATTCAACTTTGTGTATAACGTCCCAAAATCTGAGGACCTGTAAGAAATCAAACATCTGTAAGCACTTTCTTCTAAAGGCTTCAGCACAGAAATGCTCTGAGGAAAATAAGTAAATAAACAAGTAAAAGATCACTTTGTATAACTATCAATTTTCATTACTCCTCTGCTACTCTTTTGTTCTCTTTTTGCTCATAAGCTATTAAGAGAAACCTGCCAGAATAGGAATGTTTTTCCAGATCTAAAAAGATATCACTAGCTCTGTCTTTATGTCACAGGTCTATGCAGTGCTAGTTTTCATCCTGTCACTACCCAGAGCAGAGTCAGAAGCACAAAACATACAACATTCCATCACCACCCACCCACAAGTTTTGAAAAAATTGCTAAGCAGAGCAAAGGCTTTATGTGAATAATAACAGTACCTGCTCAACTTTGCAGAAAAAAAAATAGCTAATTTCAGAACCTGATTTTGTGTAAAGAAGAATTTGGCCCAAGATCTGGGAGGCTTTGGTACTGACAAAAGTATCTACTCCTTACGTTCTTTTTCAGAGGATCAGTATAGTTCTGAATAAATAAAATCAAAGCAGGTACGTGACCATCAGTATTTTTTACACACTAAGCTACAAATATTATAAATTGGAGCACTAAGCAGAAACTGTCTTGAATTCCTGGAAACCTGACAGCAAGAAATGACATCTGGTTTAGGTACCTCCATCTGCAGTGCCAGGTATAAAATCAATGATCAAGTAAAACGTTAGTTTAGCAAAATGTTAATAAGCAAAACTCAAAGCAAGCCACATCCAAAATTAAATCACTTTGGGTGAAGCCTCATTTGTTCCTTATAGCATCAAATTACACCATATGGTCTCTCCATATTTACAATTTTTCCCTTCTTATTTGGAAGGGGACTCATTTAAGGCATTTGTCCCTTTCTCCACCAAGAAGCTTTCCCTAAGACAGATGGCTAGTGGGTGGACTTCCATGACATTACATTCTCCTCACTGGAATAACCATCTCTTTTTAAACAGGACTGAAGGTGCCCTGTCAGGTATCTCTGTGGTCACACACTGCAGTTCTCATGTCCAGTCTATCCAAGATAATCATTACCTGTGCCCCTCCCGGCATGACACTGAGGACAGCCTATAACTGATTCCAGCCCTGTAGCACATTATTCCCTTTTTATTGTTCCTTACTGGGCTCTTTCTTGCATACTCCTTGCCCAAGTGAGTTATTGCTGATGTTCACATGGACAAGACTGAGTAAAGCAAGAGGGAAAAGTGAGACAAGGAATCCCTAGCTCACCATGTCCCTGACAGGTGGCTCAGAGCAGATCTCCTTCAAGCTACACAAAGCAGAACAGTCCACACCTGCCTGCAGGAGGGCACCTGGCTTCCATCTGCCCGTGTCCCCATCCCACCAAGAAGGTCACTTAATCCAGAGGACATGTGGTATGAAGATAGAGAGGGCTACTTTGCTATCACTTATCCAATTATCCACGTGTTGCAAGAACTTACAGCTGTGGTCTTGGAGTAGCTTTTTAAGGTTTTGTCATCATCAAAAACATGAGGCACAGAATCAGAGAATGGCTTGGATTGCAAGGGACCTCATGGATCATCAAGTTCCAACTTCTCTACCACCCGCAAAATGTTCTGATATGTCTAGATTATGCACAAAGGCACAAAAGTAAATAATCATGTGTATTTACTTTATTCACCTGCCCTGTGTATGGGTAAAAAATGACTGTGAAACACAGATCATACTCACAGCCTGAAGCCAAAAGCATATCTATTTTATAGTCACAACTGAACAGATTAGATCCATAGTGTAGTTTTGTTTGCAGATACATAACAGTGCATTACAAAAATTAATGTAAATCAGAGTACTTTGGTTCAGACAAATAATGATGTAGAAATCAAATACATACAATTGCACTGCACTGGGTATTTAGCAACAAGCTAATTAAAATTCTAAGGGGAATAGGGTGGACAGTGCTAAATCTAATTTGCCAGAGGTGTTTGACAGACAAGAAATTGAAGAAAAAAGTAAAATACTGACTTCAGCCAGATGTACTGAAATCATGCAGAACAAGTATGCACGCTGGAAACTGAGCCCAGGATATTCTCTTTGAGGAAATAATATCAGGTCAGTGGCTTGCCCAGTAATAAAATCCTGAAATCATTCTCTGAACCTTAAAGATGACCTAATTTACCTTGAAGAGGCAATTCCAGGATTAATACAATGGGATCACTGGAGAGTGACACCACAGGAGTGATGGGAATGGCAACTGCATCAAGATATGAAAAGAGTAGAGGGAGGAAGCCCAAAAAGGATAAAAAGTTCCAGTTCAGAACTTCCTATTCTAATTCTTAGTACTTATAAAAAGTATTACAAAGAAAGAATAAAGTTATTTCAAAAAAGTATGCTTAGTTAACAAAGGTATTTTCAGAGAAAGGTAGAAAAAGTATAGTGAAAATTATTAATTTCTTCCATACAAATGAGCTAACTCAAGGGGAAAAAAAAAATCAGGCAAAAAAAGAATTCTAATTTCAGTCTGACACAATAGGACAATGCATATCCATAAAGATGCACCATGCTGATAGCAGAATATCAGTGAATCTATAGAAAAATTTATTCATGCTCAAAGATCTTTCTTCTCTTGAGGCAGCCCAAGAATATCAGCTACTCCTTAAGAAATCTACGTACAAGAGACTGTAGCTCAAGGACATTGCTCAAGGGAAGAACCATCCAAAAGATTAGTTGGCTTTCCAGACTTTTTTTTTACTTGAGCTATGTGTTCCCTGTTCCCCAATTCTGCATATATAAAGAATCAACATTTTACTAACAGAAGTCTCTGTAATAACTCAGCTGCAGGGTTGGGGAGGATGAATTCTGGGACTGCAGTGCATGCCTGCTTTGGGAATATACTACGTAGCAGTACAGAATGCATTTTGTACCAAATTAGAAGATAAGTTTTTTGGTTTTTATTTTTCTGTGTGCAAAAAAACCACGATCATACTATGTCAAGTTTTAAGAAGGGGGAAAAAAAAAAAAAAGAAAAAAAAGAAAAAGAAAGGAAAAAAGAATAAACCTTTTGTACTTATCAGGAAAAAGTATTTTCTTTCTTCTCTAGAAATTCATGAAAAAATACTTCAAGGTAAAATGATAAGAGCATACAGTTATAAGGAGTAAAAGGAGACTTTAGAAAAAATTCTTCCATAGTGCAGTTTATTTGCAGTGGGAGCATAATAGCAGAACTTTATAAACCCAAGCAAGAAGTGAAAGGATTGATTTCTTAACCATGGGCCTGACCCACAACTCAGAAGGCTGTGGATGCATTGATCATTTTTGCTGTGAGACATTTCAGTGGATAGAGAGAAAGCTATCCACTTGTTATCTCAAACTGCCCATTAATAGCTACAGAATATGTGGATAACAGAATCATAGAGTATCCTGAGTTGGAAGGGACACATAAGGATCACGGAGTCATAGAATCACCAAATGGCTTAAGGAGGAGACATTAAAGCCCATCCAGTTCCAATCTCCTGCCACGGGCAGGGTTGCCTCCCCCAGACCTAGGCTGCCCAGAGCTCCATCTAGCCTGGCCCTGAATGCCTTCAGAGATGAGGCATCCATAACCTCTTGGGGAAGTTTGTTCCAGCACCTCAGCATCCTACGATTAAAAACTGTCTTCCTAATACCTAACCTAAATCTCCCCTCTTTCAGGTTAAAGCCATTTTCCCTTCTCCTATTAGTCCAACTTCCGATTGCACACAGCATCACCCAAAATCAAAAGCCAAAATGTGAGAACATTGCCCAAACACTCCCTGAGCACCAGCAGCTTGGGGCCATGCCCACCACCCTCTGGTACAGATCCTTTCCCTAACCCCCACTTGCCCCTCTCCTGACACAGCTCCATGCCATTCCCTCTGGTCCTCTCACTAACCAGAGAGCAGAGATCAGCTGCCCCTCTGCTCTCCTTGAAGAGCTGCAGCTGCCATGAGGTCTCAGCTTCCCCAGCTTGGGCAGACCAAACCGAGGAACCTCACGCAACCTGTTCCTGACAGGCTTTCCTACTAGGTAATAGATTCTTTGGAAGCGTACGCATCTGCTGAAGTGCGTGTCATTATTCATCTTTGTGTTCAAGGAAAAATCACTTGTCACTCTGTGAACACTTTGTTGAAATAGCAATCACTAAAATAAAACAATATTACACACTGACAGAATCATGTCTTTTTATCTTGTTTTAATACAGTGAGCTCAAAGTACGGTTGGGAAACCTTCCAAATGGCACAAAAATTTACCCTGATGAAAAACAAGAAATTTCAAAACCTCCTGAACTCTGGGGAACTGTGGATCTTGTCTGTTAAAATGTAATTTTTTTAACTGAGCTAAAATAAATCTATGCCCTGTACAGCTTAAAGCTGTACCTACACTCTGAGTCTGTACATCTTTCAAACACTGAGGGAGAAGATATGCAGCAGATACCAAAACAGATGTGAATCAAATGTTTGCCTGTCCAAACTTCACTATCATTATACAGCTCTCCACTGACAACTCACACCTACAGTATGTCTGTTAGTTGTCTTTCCAAAAGTTATTTACAAGTATATAGTAAAATAGATATAGCAAACATTAAAATGTAGATGGTGAGATGCTAAGGAAAAATATCTGAAAAGTCAAAATGGCAAAATCCCAAGTAAAATTTAATATTCAAAGAAATTGTCAATTAAAAACACTTCCTTCTTCCTTTTATTTTTAGTGAATTGAAGAGATGTACCAGAAAGACAATGTTTAGAACACTTAGCAAATATTTTAATCAGATTACCTTTATCTTTCCTCCTTGAAGATTAATTCTACAACCAAATGAACTATATCATAGAGCTGTTCCAGTGCCTAACTGCTCTTTTAGTGAATAAATTCTTCCTGATATCCAATTTGAACTTCCCGTGGCACAACATGAGGCCATTCCTTCTAGTCCTGTTGCTAGTTATGCAGGAGAAGAGGCTGATCTCCACCTTGCTACAGTCTCCTTTTGGGAAGTTGTAGATAGTGATAAGTTATCTCCTGAGCCTCCTCTTCTCCAGACTAAAAAAATCCAGTTCCCTCAGCCGCTTCTTCTAAGACTTATGGTCCAGATCCCTCACCAGCTTTGCTGCCCTTCTTTGGACATGCTTCAGGGCCTCATTATCATATCTGTATTGAGGGGTCAAAACCTGAACACAATACTCAGTGTGCAGCCTCACCAGTGCTGAGTAAAAGTGAATGATCACATTCCTGCTCCCGCTGGCTATATTATTTCTGATACATGCCAGGATGCCACTGAACTTCATACCACTGGCCTCAGCCCAGCAATCCAGCCTGTCCAGATCCCTCCCTGTAGGGTCTTGCTACCCCCAGGCAGATTGACTCTTCCTCCCAAATTGGTGACATCTGTAAACTTACTGAGGGTACGCTCAATTCCCTCATCCAGGTCATCAGTAAAGATATTAAACAGGATAGGCCCCAAACACCAGCCTCTGGGGTACACCACTCATGACTGGTAGCCAGCTGGATTTAACTCCATTTACCACCACTTTCTAGACCCAGCCCCACAGTCTATTCCCTACCCAGCAAAGAATGTACCTGTTCAAGCCACAGGCTGCCAGCTTCTCTAGAATACTGTGAAAGACAGCATCAAAGGCTTTGCTGAAGTGTAGGTAGGCTATGCTGGTGTTTTCCTCATCTACCAGGCTGGTCAATCATAGAAGGAGACTTGCCGTTTTTGAACCCACGCTGGCCTGGTCTAATCCTCTGGTTGTCTCGCACATGCTATGCAATCTCATGCAAGATTATCTGTCACATAACCTTTCTTGGCACCAAGGTCAGGCTGACAGGCAAGCAGTTTCCCAAATCCTCCTTATGGTCCTTCTTGTAGATGGGATTCACATTAGCAACTTCCTAATCCTCTGGAACCTCTCCAGTTGATCAGAAATGCTGAATAGATGGTGGAAAGTAGCTTGGCAATCATCTCTGCCAGCACCCTCAGGTGGATCCCATCTGGCCCCATTAACTTCTGACAGTTCAGGTGGAGTAGTAGGTCTCTAACTGTTTCCACCTGAACTGTGGGGGGTTTATTCTGCTCCCCATCCCAGACTTCCACATCACAGGGTAGAGTACCCTGAGGATAACTGGTCTGGCTTTTAAAGAGATGTCAAGAAGACACTGAAAACCTAAGCATTTTCCTTACCTCAGTGATACAAGTTCTACAACTGTACAAGCTGTAATATGTTCAAGATTTCAGGTCTCTCACTCAAAAAATGGAGACAATACTATCACCTGTACTTCAAACATCTGTAAGGAAAATACATAGCTACTTATAGGATAGTAAAGGAGTGGAGCTTCTAAAACAGATACATCAGACCAAGCATGTCCAACTCACAGTCCACAGGCTGCATGCAGCCTGGCACAGCTTGCAATGCAAGTTGACTGGATATGGTCTGATTTGGAAGTGTGTATGAAGCAAAGATGTGTCACTGAATTCCTCCATGTGGAAATAACTGCACCCATTTACATTCATCAACACTTTCTGAATGTTTATGGAAGCCAAACAGCGAATGTGAGCACAGTCAGGTGGTGTACTTCAGCAGAGGTAACAGCAACCGTGGGTACCTCCGCTGCTACAGATTTTTACGAACGTGGCATGGATACTCATGTTCATTGCTGGTGAAAACGGACAGCTAATGGTGGTGACTGTTGAAGTTGTTGAAAAGTAGTGTTTTGTAGCTGAGAGTTTTCTCTATCAAATAGCGTTACTGTCCTCTTTGTATCTCTTGTAGTTTCCATGGAAATAAATAGGAGGCATTACATTCAGAGCAACCTATGTATATGCAGCCCAAGAAAATTCCTTTTCGCTCAGTTCAGCCAATTGGTTGGGCACCCTTATATCAGACATTCCAACAACATATGCCAGGAAAAACCCTTCTGAAAGGGAAGTAATCAGAAGAATATCATTAAGGTGGTACACTCATACATCTTCATTAACTGAACAACACAGGAGACTTCAAGGACTCTCACATACACAGTGTGAAAATTGCAAAGACATTGGTTAGTCTCACAAAATCTTTCTGAATACCGCCACCATTCTCTCCCCACAAATCCCCAAGCCTTACTTCACAGTAGAAACACATTATAATGGTTGAGTTCCAATACTAAATCATCATATACTCAGGAATTCATGCAGATCAAAATTTCTTCAACAGCTATACAAGAGTATGACTTCTAGCAATCCAATTAACAGATTACTCATCAGCTGCTGGATCTACTGAGGTACCTTCCTCTGCTTTCCATAGAAGTTGAGCCTTTTTGAAGTTATGTACATTTTTTCCTCTCAAAAATAGAAAAATTATAGAAATGTTTCTTTGATTTAATCCAGTTTTACACTAAACAATCAATGCTGCAGGCAAGAGCTAACAGATAAACTGTTCACTACTTCAAATTTAGATGATACAGAGTCTACTTTTTCTTTTTTTATTCCCTTTTGCAGTATGAAAATGAATTTATCCTGGCTTTATTTACCAATCCATTACTGATAATGTTAGCCAGATTCTTAAGAACTGTTTATCGCAACATCCTTTCTGGCTGAAATTAACTGCTATTGCTGTGTATTACTCTGATATGTATAGAAGACAGTACAACCCTGTGTTTATATACTTATGAAAGCTGGTTCCATGCTACATACACATGAAGAGTCCTTCAGTGTCAGTCATTAAATGCAAGCAAAATGAAAGACAAGCAACTATTTGCAATAACTTTTCAGCAGCTCATAAATATATATTCACATCCGACTGTAAAATACTATCTCCAAAAACTCCGAAGAAAACAAAAAAAAAGCAAAACCTGAATATTTGCCCAATTAGAACTCAAGGAGGATCAAACCGTCACAATGTCTAGAGGTGGACTTCCACTGAATGTCTAGAATGTACCTGACTCCGTTGTCTGACCTGAGAGGGAAAAGCACTCCTACGTAGCCAAAAAAAAAAAAATAAGAATTAGGCTGCTGGTTACTTCAGCAAGACAGGTCTTCCCTTAGAAACTATGGTTACTAACTTCAAAACAAGGAAGGAAGAAGATACTACCTTGTTTTGCAGCGTGCTTAAAAATAAAAGACAAAAGCTAAGCAATGCTACATAGGACTGACAATCTGCTCCTCAGAGCTACACAGGACCTGGTCTGACTGACCCATACTGGCATGCCAGGCTGCAGTGTTCTGTCCTGATGTTGCAATTGCCTTTGCGGAAAGTTATTTCCAATCTCAGCCTTCACAATCTCACTCCGTCTCAGAGTGACCCAGGCAAAATCTTAGCACAGTACAGAAAATTGATGGTATATTTGAGGGAATGTGGAAGGTGGCAAGTTAACTGTGTCTTACAATGAGGGTGATATTTGACACAGAAATGTGGCACAGAAATTTAAGTTACAGTTCTTCTTTTTCCTACATATCATGCTTTCTCCTGCTGGTATCCTCTGTTGTGGATTTATCAAGCATTTTTATTTGGTTATTACTTATAACCAAACTACTTATTCTGTAGTGTACATGCACGCATTTAAACTCCTACAGATAGCGGTGCTGTGTCTTCAATATACGCCACGGATCTCCCAGGGCTGTATTTAAACATTCCTGCTCTGCATTGCCTTGATGTACACCACCACAGTTATCTTTGGCAGTCCTTCATTAGTCCTTCAATATACCACAAACATCCTGCTCATTACCCTATTATCGAGCTGCTTATCAGTTACATTTTTAAGCTCCTCATTACTTTGCTGCACAGCTCCAATAATTAGGCTTCATATTTTACAGGCTTCCACAACACTGCATTAGTTTCCATTAGCTGCAATCACCATTTTTTCTCACGGAAATGGTTAGTTTAGGTGGGACATCTATTTTGAAACTAGTGCCTTGCTGTATTAATTCAATTCCAAAGGCACAGAAACCACTGATGGCACATATGAAAAGGTACACTGTGAAGCACACTCAACATACACAGTTTTTTGCAATGAATACACTCAACCATATAACACAGTGTCACAGGGACAAGGAAGCCAAGACACATTGAGGAAGAGGGATATGCTAAGATGTAATTCTCAAAAATTGCATTTACTAAGAAGATTGCAAGAAGAGAAACAACTTTGTATTACTTCCAGTATGATTCCTTTTTTGGGAGTGCTGTGATTGGAAATAAAGTAATTACAAAGGAAAATTTCTCATTTGATATACTCTCACGTTCTTTGAGGAAATACATTGGTTTAAAAACATCTTCTTGTGAAGCTTGCATGGAACATTAAAATTATCCACCACGGAAAAATGCAAGGTATTTCCTACAGCCCAGGATTTTTATTTAAACCACTACACACAGCTGAAATATTTTTGAAACAACTTTATTCTCCCAGAAACAGTCAAGCAAGGCAAGTCCTTGGAAGGCAATAAGGATGTTGGGATATATGAGAAAAGAGAATTTGGCCTTATGCCTTCTGATCAAAACAGCAAGATTTCTTGCTGCAGCAAGAACACTTAGGAGTTTAAAAAATAACTGATAATACTTAAATAAATTTTATTCGCACACCATCACACATTACTGTGTATTCCTCTAACAATAGGCATTACCAATAGTAGACTACTGAAACTCCAGTAAGTGGAACTCTTCTTTGACTCAATTTGTGGAAGTTTTTACTTTTCTTGCTGAAGTGCTGACCTCAGCTTTATGATGACTCATGGCGAGAGGAGGTAGGGAGTGAATTACAGGGCCAGGTTGTAACGCTGTAGAAAGGTAAATACATCCATCTTTTGTCGATGATTGGAGTGTGCTTCTCTGCCACTGAAGCTAAATGCCTGGAAGAACTGAAGGAATATCTGGGCACATTTGTAAAGAAGTGAAATATTCCCAAATAGTAAATAAATACAGATAAACAGACACCGCAGAATGTTAAGCCTTGCGCTGAGTGTATTAAAGACCTACCAAGTCCCACAGAGTCATTTCTTGTGGGTTTTTCTGGCATGTTTCTCCAAAACTGCTTGTATATCACAGATTGAGGCTGGGCGGTGCTCAAAGGGAGCTCAAGTTGTCTAAAGTATCAGCTTCTGCATCTCCGTTCTTAAAAGAATAACTGTTCTAAGTTACTACAATTACCCTGGGAACAAAACCTGTACAAGGAATTTTAAGGCATCTCTTTAAATCCTCACCATACCACAGGAGTTCACTGCCTCATCACGTGGATCCACCATCAAGGTTGCTTTGAGGCATCTGAAGTCATGAAAATTTCCACACAGTTAAACAAGCTCACATTTTCCAAACAGCCATTAAAAGCAGTGTGTCTGCTACCTGACCTGCCGCTTTGCAAACACAGCGGTTCCACATACAGTTACCAACAGTGGAGCACACTTTATGAAGTTGCAACCATCACTTCAGCAGGATATGTTTCTGCTACTTGCTAATGACCTCAGCCATAATCTCCTAATAGCCTCTGACAATTCCAGTCCCTCTCCTGTGGCTGCAGTGACACCTGGGGAGGGCTTGGCTTATCAGCTGAAGCTTGGCCTGCTGCTGGACTTGGCAAGCAAGCAGCAATAAAACCCCAGCAGATGTTTCTGCTTTTATAGCAGCTCTTCCAAACCCATGGCCAGACATAAATCCAAAATAGATCCAGAAAAGAGACAAACAGTGCCACCATCACAGCTCTTAAAATTAGACGGCAAAACCATCCTTGTCTGCAGGACTCTGAGAGACCATTAGTAGCAGCAGGTGAAGTGTTCCTATAAACTATGCGGACATAGAAACAAGGGGCAGCCACAGCAAATGTAGCACTGTATCACAGTTTGCTAGGAAACAGAATGCAAAGACAAATACATGCATTTACATAGGAGTTTCCAAACTAAGACTGCACTCCATAGCAACAAGTCCAGGAAGCAGGTGATTTTATGGCCATTAACACTTTCATATGTACCTATGATGCTTCCACACTATGGTCATCAATGTTCTAAAAATAAATCAGAAGGACGATCCTTGGCAGAAGTAGCATTCTGCAGACATACCATGCTGGATCTGTTTTGTGAAAAGACAGTGGTAGTAAGAGTACATTTACAGCTGACATTGTGTTTTAACAGAGTGGGTGATATATGTCAGGGTGACATGCTAATACGTTCGTTCACTCGATGATGACTAACTGCTAACTGAAGCTCAGTCCACAATAAATTGTTGCCATGTAATTTCACATGAAAGTGAAAACAACCCCCACAGAATAAGATTAACTGTTCACATTTAAAACAACACAAAGAGCACTGAAGGAGCTGAAAACTTAAATCACATTCTTGTCAAGCAATCAGGCAGATCAGGAAGAGAAAAAAGTGACCCTGCATCTAAAAAGGAGTACTTTTTTGAATGAGTAAAGATTGTTACATGTTGTCTTGCTTTCCCTAGCAGCTACTTTTCAAGCTCAGATGAAACAGCCCTGCAGGTGTTGGGGGTCTCCCATGAAGGTTGGGGGCAGCAAGCGATGGCCTACTTGACTCCAGGAGTTCTGTGCTGGTAGATGTGCTTGAATCACTTAGTCACTGTTCTGAGTGACCAAGTGAATTAAAGGTTCTGGACCACTAACAGCTCTAGACAGAGGTCAGCAGAGAAAGAGATCAATGGGATCTTCAGACACTGCGGCTACAAGAGTCTGAATCCCTAGATGATGACAAAGGCTGGAAGCTAAGTGAGTGCTGGCATATGGAGAACAGCCCCTGCTACTACAGGTCTGTGACTACAAAATACCTTCAGTACCCTGCAAGCAAATGTGGGACTGGAAGCAGCATCCATCAACATACTGATTCAGGCTATGTCTGACCACTCAGCAGCTCCAGGAGGAAGGGCAGGTGACACTCCACTCCAATGGATGGGGCACCCATCTGTTGACCTGATCTGCTGTGCTGTTTGTCAGGGCTTGGATCAGGGAAGTGGTAGACACAGCTGAGTTATTTCTGTTCCTTAATTTTTTAACCCCTGTTGCTCTTTCTTATGGGCAGCAACAAGACTGCTAGGGAAGCTGTGAGAATATACCAACTGCGACTACGCAGATCTGGAGGCAAAGAAACCAAAGAGAACTCCTCAGTTCTCCTATTGTGGGGCAAAGCGCTTGAGAAGGCATGAATGGATCCTCCAAGTTAAAATTTACTACCATAGGATCCTCTCTGGAGATCAAGGACTGCTAGGGAGGGAGAAGAAAAACGTTGAACAAATCAGTATTCTGTTTTGTAAGAAACATTTGATGCTGCAGTGTAAGTTAAACAAAACTTCCTTTAAATCTTGGATTTACACTGAAGTAACACTGATTAGAAAAAAATAATAAAACATTCTGATAACTTTGTAAATTCACACAGCACTTGTAGTGATTGCTACCAAAACTCTACAGGAAATAAAAAACATTGTTATGTGAGAACTTCCTCTGGACCACAGCACTTTACTCTTTTTGGGAAGAAGGAAATGTTATGAGCACTATGCACAGGAAACGTTTGTAGTTCTATCTGTTGACATGTAATCTTCTTAAATATTGCTAAAGTGAGCTGACCATATGAAGTTATTACTAAGAAAAACTTCCAACAGATATCACTCAGTTAAAACAAGAGACACCTTTCACAATCAAACTCTACAATAATTTCCAAAAAATCCCTACAAAATCTTTACAGCTGCCCCAAATGTTTACAAAAACTGTAAGAGGCAATTACTTTTCACAGTTATTTACATCAGGAAATATGCCTGAGGGGCATTTTAATTCCTGTAATTAGTCTCTTCACATGACCACTTCCAGTCTTAATGGTGTTTTCCAAGCACTAACTGTATCAGCAGATCTTGAGCTAATTAAAAGCACAGAACATCCACCTAGCTTTGCAGTTAATTATATGACAAGAAAGGAGAGCAGCAAGGATGTTGGACATTGGTTTACACGTACACCAGAATCAAAACTGTACAGTTACAGAATATATAATGAAGCTGGGGAAAATCAATACGTCTACAGAAGTGTTATATATCCACTGAGTGAGTAAAATAATTCTTTTCCATAAAAATAATCACTTCATAGGTAAATTTGTTTACTATTTATTACTTCTCCATCCACTGTGCTAAGATTCCCCAATGCGGAATGGGTTCTCACTTGGAAGACTGTATAAATGTAGGAAGGAGTACTATATCTTGAAAAGCTCACAAAGTAACCTAACAAAAGGGAACCAGAAGGGTTAGCAAAAAAGGAAGAAGCTTAATGTCTTGTAGGAAATCTGAGGCAGACCCACAGAACTACCACCATGCTTCCTAAAGATCTCTTCCAGCATTTAATTTCAAGGACCAAGATTTTTTTCTCTTCTCCTGTCTAGACTGAACCAGGCTGAATGACCAGATATAAATGGATTTTTATTTTCTTTATACTGAGACAAATCCTGATTATCACCAGTGAGATGATGACCAACTGAAAAGGCTTCACAATACATTTGTACAATGTATGTAATATCTTCACTGTTAACTGCTTTTGAAGCCAATTTACCAGTAAGCACTTTCTATTTTGTATAATTTTTAATATCCTGTGCTAGTAAAAATGACAGATGTGAGTCATAATTTTGTTGTCCTATACATTTACTTAGGGGAAAAAAGGAATGTGTCTAAGTTTAGACAGTGTTCTACTGTTAAATTGGTACACTGTTTGTATTTAAAATTATCACTGATTAACCTGTCTGTAACATCTAATCCTATAAAATGAATGAAACAGAAAAATTTAGGAAAGGAAACAAAGCTGCACCACAGGGCAGGCTAAAAAGTTCCAAAAATCTTCAGCAGAAAGCTTGAGAAAACGACTTAGCTTCTAACCTATGTATTTGCCAAATACCTTGACAGTGTAGCTTGCACACTCATACAAAAATATGTTTGATAACTGAAAAAAAAAAAAAAAAAAAAATTGAGGCAGTAAATGAGCAGCTCTAAGTGACCACTACTAAAACCTGATAATTCTTACATGAAATTTCCCTGTCTTACTTATTTTAATTATTTTAATATATATTCTTCTAGGAGCAAGAAAATAGAAAACTTTGGCAAACTAGATTTTTCCTCTTTATGGATTTCACTTTAAGACTTTGACAAGATCCTTTTGATCACTTTTAAACTGCGGAAAAGCATCTTGAATATCAGACAAATCGTATTTCCCAACCATATATAATAGCTGTCATTAGTTCATTAACAACTAGTCCAAGGATACCAAAATGGGCATCATGCACACACATTTTTCAAGATATAATTTTGTCATGTTCAGTTCTCTTTTCTTTATTAAGAAGTTGGTAGTAAAACTGATTGATGGGTAGTCTTATTGTACCAGGAGGACTTGTCATTCAACTCTTTGACCCTGTCTTCACACTAACAATCGAGTGTCTTTGAAATCTGTTTACTTCAGAATTTACAAGAGTATTAATGACAGGACGTCAGCACTTTTCAGGTTTGAAAAGACCTAATAGTAAATTAGGTTGGATAGTAGGGTCATCCACAATGTACTTTAACAGAGAGAGACTAACTTCATTATTCCACTTTATGATTTAGGACAAGTAGAGCAATTCTTAAGCTACTTTTTATTATGTTTTTTTTTTTATTGATGAACATTATTCTTTGAGGCCAAGATAGGCCAAATTATGTGACAACAGATAAAAAGCTATTCTGACAAAGGACTTGAAAAATGCAACACCTTTCCAAAACAGTTACAGAACTCAAAAAACTGAGTCATTTCTTATTGAACAAGGTCTGAGAAAACTTGAGAAGCAGTCTACCTGACTCAGAGCAGATTTAATCTTTTATCATTACGTCCAATGTACAAAATAGGAACTATTTGTGCCTCTGTCACGCACATGGGACCTCAATTCTTTCAGTTCGGTTTCATAAAAATGAGACATATAGACTTAAGGAGGGAAGAAGGAAATCTTTCTCAATGGCAACCGTTTCCTTTGTTAGCAATATTATATTAAAATATGTAAGGTAATTTTTATTAATATGTTTATTTTGTATTTGTTAAAGACCCTTTTCTTTGCTGCATAGCTGTCTCGGGAAGAAACGTCATCTTTTGTTCCATCTCCTTCCAGTGGAGAGTTGCACTCTCCATGTTTACTTTTTCATTATTTCAGTTACTGTACCATGTGAGATTAGGAAGAATAATACAAAATATGATAATCAAATCCCAGAGAAATTGTCCTCAAACATTAATGCTTTGTCTACAGAAATGTAGTAATCTGGTAGAGCAATGAACAGTCACGTCACACCTGTATTTGCATTGGCCACATATGGTCTATTCAGTAGCTGTGTGCAGACAGCATTTTGATTAATACTTAAAGATTCTAATTGCTTTTCTCTGGTTTTAGTTTTTGAATTTACCTCCGATCCTTCTAACATTTCACTCATTTACACAGATAAGCGCACATTCAAATCAGTTGAGCTTCAGAGTCCTCAATATTCTTCAAATTGTTTAAGTAGTCAGAGGAACTTCTGGTTTTGCCTCAATGAAGTGTAAAAACAGAGCAATATCAAAGCCTACTGCCTTTAAGAAAGTGAAGATGTAAAAGTGAGGGTTAGTCCTATATGATCATAAGATGTAGATTATTATAAAAAGAGGTCAAATAATAAGCAAGTTTTCATTGTTTATTCTGTTAAGAATGCAAATTATAAGCAAGGGATATTAGCAAATGTATTGATACAAAATTTCAAGTAATTCCAACTTTAATCTATCCACATTGATAATCAAAATGTAATTACTTTTAAACCACATGATAGAGTTGGTTTAATGCAACAGATATTTTAAGAGCAAATCATGAGTCGTACCTCTTATGAGGTATTGATTACTTATAATTTCACCTCTGTGGTTTTACTAAATGACAACTACAATAATAACACCATTCAAACTCAGAGATTTAAACAGACATTCTGTAAAGTGCAAGAAGAAACCAAGGAAGAATATTTATGCAATAATTTTAGTGCAGCATCTGAAAGAAAATACAGCTTAGATTAAGTATATTGAAGGTAGATATTCAAGGTTCAATTTTATGCTTTACAATCGCCTTTTCAAGTTTTTTGCTATAGAACTAGGGTAAAATAGTACTAAACGTGCAAAATGCCACAGAAAAACGTGGGATGAAATTATTTCCAATGGTCCACCATCCCTAGCAGAGCACTTACACAAAGGCAGAGGTAGAATGAAACAGAAAATTTAGCAAGTAAACCATACTATGAAGTACATGATATCTAGAAATGTATGTGATTTCTTTATTAGAAGACCTAATGACTTTCTAGGGAGAAAAGAGTATCCGCTACCCTCTGCTTTCCACTACATCCCTATGTGTTATTTCCTGTAAGCCTCCTGCATTTTGTGTCCCTGCTCTCCCCACATCTTACAGTCCATGAGCAGCAGAGAAAAGTATGCCTTTGGAAATGGCTGACCTTTAGTAATTGCATTTCAAATCAATATCACAGCATCAGTTGCACATACAATCTTTCTTTTATACCCATCTTTTCCTTGCCTTTTGCCGATCAGAACAGCATTGGTTTTTGCTACTGTTCTTTTTTTCCATTTCATTCTTATCTTTTGGCAGTGATTACACAAGACTGTGTATAGAATCAGCAAGGGAAGAGAGCTGCATTATTCCTTATTTTGAAAGCTGGCCATGCTAAGCACAGATTTCATCTAAATTGCAGGTAGAGCATCACTAACAGCATTGATAGCAAAGTCAGGCATCCTTGGCTCATGGACAAGAAGACATTTGTATCTGCTTTGGAATTTTCTATCATGTTCTATATTGGTGTATCAGTACCCTCTGTCAATTCACTGTCCCATTACAGAGAAGAGAAAAAAAATACCTTAGATACCAGACATTCTGGCTTCAGGCAACTGTTTCAAAAAACTTGAGGTAAGTGCACCCCTATCAGAATATTTAAACTGAAAACACAACATATCTGCAATGTATTCCCACAGATCAGCGGTGAAGCACTGCCCGCAAACTTGTAGATCATTAGTGATCCAGACCCACCGTTTGTGAACCACTGTTCATCATACAGATAACTGTAACAGCTATCATTGTTCATAGTTCACTATTTGGCAGTTTTGGTTCCTTGCCATGGAGAACATGACAGATAGCTGGAAAATTGTTCATCTAAATCCACAGTAGTCTGCTTATTTTACAGCATTACCTCCATTTACCTACCCTGAATTTAGCCTCTCCTCTCCAAATTCACTTGCCACCTTTATCACTTTAGTTTCTATAATAATATCAAAAAGGAGAAGCTCTGAAAAATGCCAGGCAAATTTAATTTTCTGAGTATGGTAAATATTCTACAAAGATTTAGACAAAAGTACAAGATGGTAAGAAGTAGATGACAGCCCATCTTACAAGGCCCTAATCAAAAAGGCACCAATGCAAATTCCTTGAAACCAAGCCCTGTGTTTTCTATGCATATGGGCACTAAATTCATCTCAATACAAAATACTATTACAGAATGTTGCATTACAGTATTTATTCAAACAAATGTCTCTTCTGTTTGTAAATTATGAGAAAAAATCAATAATACATATCAGATTATTTGTAAAGTAATCTTGAATCTGTAGCATATTAGCTATGTTTGCTGAAAATACGTGAGCTCTGACAGGATGTAACATGTTAAGTTAGCTTTTACCTGATCAACTATGACTTAGAGAATCAAGCTTCAGAACTGAAATAAAGTAATTTTAAAATCTGAGCAAATATTCACAGAAAACTTACAACATTCTGCTGCTCTACTCAACCAGAATAAGTGATTCAATTATTCTTGTGGCTCCATTTTCATTTTCTGCATCTCAGTAACATCTCAGCTCTCCAGCCCACTGCCATATGCTTCCTATCTGAATTCAATCACAACCTCAACCACAGTGAAACACAGGAAAGATTTCCAAGGGAAAATTATTGGCCATAGTCAGACCTCTGATTCCACAATGGTATTATTTGGTTTTCCATTTAAACCTCAGTATAAGACGAAAGTTCTTTCGTTAGCATTCTTGCCACTGATTTTGCTAACAGGTTCTTCATTGCAGAGAACAATGTCAGAAACTAGTATAAAAAAAAATAGCGTGATACGAAAAGCAGAATTTGTGTTACATACCATAAAGTCTGCAGTAACAATTACTAGCAGGATTGATTCTGTTAAATGCCCTCGAACCCTAAGTAAACACAGGATCTTGGAAGAACTTTGAAGATCTATTACCACTAGCCTTCCTCATGTTGCTTTTCACTTTGAGTTCCAGAGGAAAGCCACGTGCTCCTTCAGAACAAAGCAGATATTCCAGTGTCATCCTTCTATTTGTGTACTAGATACCATTAACCCTGCTGACAGGGAACAAAACTTGTTAACTAATAATTGATGCTCTGAAAAAATTGATATACTTAAAAAAAAAAAAAAAAGATTCCTGTTACTGTCATTTTCCTACTGTATGTACAACATTTATAAATATATCTTTCATCCTAAAATGCTTATCCAAGTGCTTAAGAATCATTTAACTGAAAACACATCCCCAAAGTTATTTCCATAACTTTGTAGCACGTAGCACGTTTCTTCTCCCCAACAACTTGAACCCAACTCAGCAGAAGAGTGCAGTGAGAGTAGTTCAAAAGGTTCCTTAGTTCACCTGATGAGCCACTTGCAACACAGCTGTCTACTCTTTAATGAGGCCTCTCAATTAATCCTTCTACACTGCATGTACACTGCATAATGCATGCCGTTTAGCCAGAGTAGTCCCTGAACACACTCTCCTCTGCCTAAAACTAATAATGACTGAACATAAATATAAGACATCTTAACAATTGAGCAGAACTATATGAGACACTAACAATGTGTTCAGCGTATATGAGAGATGCAAAACTGTCATAGTACCTGTCCTGATATAGATAATTGTATAGGAAGGGCTTCTTCATCTGGTGTCCACTTGTGCCTTTTTGGCAATGTTTCATCATTTGGAAACATCCTGAATTCATTCTCAGCCTTAGAATTTCACATTCTAATTTATTTTTGAATGTTCCAGCTTTCATAAAGATTCAATTTCACTACAGAAAATCACAAATGTCATTATTCACTACCACAAACACTTCTTGGCTCTTTTTCTTCACATACACATGGAGAATGTTCATATTTGAAAATGTTTTCAAGTGGTAATGATTGTGCAACATAACAGTAGTGTAAACCAAACTCAAACTCTCATCAGGCATGCACCTAACTCAACACTAGCAATCTTGAATAACTGCACTGGACAGCACTGGGCTACAGTTATTACTACAGTGATTGAGAGCTTTTCTTTCAAAAAAAAAAAAAAAAGATAATGAGCATGGAGTTCAACTGTATTAGGGTCTGATTTCAATGTTGGGCCTTTACAGTTGAGCTGACATCTGTGTACAATATCAAATTCATTCATTTAGAACTTTGCATGATGCTGTAAGCTAGCTAACATAGCTAACTAAGCATTTGCTGTTATGTAACAGAATAACACCATGAAGTAATGTTGTGATTCAGAACAAAAGAGCCTTGTCCATTCTTCGAAATTTAAGGTAACAAAAGGAACAGAAAATACATTCAGACAGAAACGTGAATATATGCAAAACACAACAAAATGTAAAAGCAGCGTCTTAATACAAGTATAAATCACAATTTGCAGTCAAAATTTCAATTTCCTATCATAGTGTGTAAAAATATTTATCTGTTGTATACAACTAATGTAAAAACAACTTTCTTCTCAGTAACAGTATTTTAATTCTTCTTCAAGCTGACCAAGCCTGGATGCAGTACTCCAGGTGGAGCTTCATAAGAGCATAGCGGAGGGGATCCAAACACCTCCCTTGCCCTGCTGGCTACCTCTCTCTTTTGATGCAGCCCAGGATACCTTTGGCCTTCTAGGATTCAAGAGCACACTGTGTTGGCTTACGTCCAGATTTTCATCCACTGAGACCACCAAGTTCTTTTCTGTAGTGCTGACCCAAAGGAGTTCTTCTTCCAGCTGTACACATATTTGGCATTGCCCCAACTCAAGTGTACCATCTTGCACCCTCGGCCTTGTTGAACCTCATTCAGTTCATATGGGCTCACTTTTCAAGGTAATCAGATCCAGCCCCTTGGAGAACATCCCTTCCTTTTTGTATCAACTGCACTACAGAGTTTAGTGTCATCTGCAAACTTGCTGAGTGTGCACTTGATCCCACTGTCTAGGTCTCTGATGAAAATGTTGAAGATACTGTAGAGCAAGAGAGGCATCACTCTTTAATGGCCTCTACCAGGACATGGAGCCACTGAGCAAAATCCTCTGACAGGAACCATCCAGTCAATTCCTTACCCACTGAACAACTTAGAGATAGTGTCACACAATATCAAAGGCCTTACAGATGTCCACATTAAAAAAACACACAAATGTATTCAGAAATAATAGGCTAGTGAGCCATACCTCTGTCATCCCTAACAGATGTTGGTTTATATGTTTAGTAACCTCCAGTAACAAAGATTTTATAACCTGCTCAGGCAAGTAATCCAAAGGGCAAATATTTTGTAAAGTTTTCCCTAATTTCTAACATGCATTTTCTTAACTAATACGTATGCCTGTTATTCATTGCCTAGCATGTTGCATTTGAAGACTGTATAATCTTTGCTGATTTTTTTTCCCAAATATTTTAGAACTCTTTCAACATCTCCCTTTGACTGTTCTTCTCTAAAACAAATAAACAAACATTCTTCTGATCTTTGTCACTGGATACATTTTACATCTCCTTCATCCCTGACACTTCTCCAGGCTTGCTGCCTTTATGGTGCCTCACAAAGCTGAATTTACCAGAAGGACATCTTTGCATTTTTTCAAGTAAAATCAGATACATATATTCCAGTGGTCCATTTAATACCCAGATCTTATTTCTGCAAAATTTCCACATAATCAGTACCAGAGAAGATGGCAATTACTGTTGAAATGCTATAGTTTGACTTCTTGATATACATAGGCTGCTGTAAAAGTAATGTCTCCCACTTATTTCCACGAAAACCACCACAGATTCTAACAGCACTATAACACTTCTGGAGAGAGCAAATTCTCAGCTACGAAAACCTATTTTTCAATATAGTCACCACAATTAGCTATGTATTTTCACCAGCAATGCACAGACTGAGTGCTACACTTATAAAAATCTGCTCCAGAGGAAGTGACCCGCTGTGCTCACATCCACTGTTTGGTCTCTAGAAACATTCAGCAAGTATTGATGAATGGCTACGGGTGCCATTTTTCCCACATGGAGGAATTCAGTGACACATCTCTGCTTCATCTATACTTCCCTGTTAGATGCCATTTTGTCAGATTGTCCCTCTGCTGCCATGCGTCTCATGGCAACAAAATGTAACAGAATATTGGTGGGAGGGTTCAGCCTCTAATGCCATATTACCAAAATCCTCCTCTGACGTCTTGGGCCAATGTCATAAAATAGGACGCATTACTTTCAGGGTAGCCCTTAAACATTATAATTCTAGTATTGTACTTACAAGAGGTATGTGGTACCAAAAAAGTTAAAAAAAAAAAAAAATAAAAAATCATTTATTGTAGTCCTTTCCACAGTAACAGTGGTAGAAAAATGTCTTCTAGGCACTGTAGTAACTGCCGTGGAGGGAAAATGTCTTCTAGACACTAACTTAAGTAGACTTCGTGTGTAGAACTATTTTTGGTGGGGAGATTTATAGCATGTTATGGAACTGACACTTATAATTCCTTTCAGTGTGAGCTCAGGATATTTCAGATACGGCCTGACAAACCAAACCACCCTGTACCTTTGAGCCTTGTGCTGCTGGCTAACAGAGAGTTAAAAGTCTTAGACGTTTAGAAACTAATTTGGAACACAAACAGGCAGCTTTACAGTGTCTTAATGACACTTCCCCAGTTCACATTTCAAATGCATTGCTTAACTTTTCTTGGGCTGTCTTCATTCAAAAGAATTATTCATATTAATTTGTCTATATCAATGTGTAAGAGAAGAAATAGCAAGAAATTTAGACAAGAGGAAGGAAGGGAGAGAGGAAGGAAGGGAGAGTAGATGTAGTTTATCCTAAAACAAAAAGAATGTATAAATATCAAGACAGGTCCAAAGAGCTAAAAAATGCAGCTTTGGAAACAAAGGCTAGAAGAGGGCAATATTCTTAGGTCAGTTTTAAATTCTTCGTCATCCCCACCACTAAACTTCCCCAGTATACCTATATACCAGAGGGTGCATTCTGCTTGATAAATTATAAGTGAGAAACACATTTTTAGTCTGGCTCCCTAAGGAAACAAGACTTTCATATCATGGAATGGCTTAGAAGGGACCCCAAGGATGATCAGGTTCCAACCCCCTTGCCACAAACCAGGCCACCAACCTCCAGATCTGGTAGACCAGGTTGCCAAGGGCACTATCCAACACTGTCTTGAACGCCTCCAGGAATGGGGCATCCACATGGTCATTTGTTTTCTCTTTCACTGTTTTCCCATTTTTCCCAGGGCCTATGGGCCCCGATTTCAGAGGATGAGAGATCCCAAAAATCCAAAACTCTGGCAACTTTCCTGAATAGCAACTACTAGAAAAAAGACACAGTCCCAAATATCATCTGTGTGAGATAAAGGCAAAAGAAAGAGGCCATTACGAGCCTGCTTGCCCACCCTCATGCCACTGGAAATCAGCCACAGCAAGTACTCTTACTCTTCTAACAAGCATGTGGAGACAACAGCAGAGTCAAAGAGAATTGCAAGAGTCAAAGAGAAAAGTCATAGGATCACAGCAGAGAAGTTACTATAGTGGGTAGAAGAAAAACCCATAAGCAAGTGATTCCTACCAACAGACCAAATTCAACATGAATATACTATAAATGACCTGTATAGTACAAAAGTTTACTAGAATGAAGTACACAATGTCGTAAGATAAAGGCGGAAACTTTCATGTTCTTTCTATACAGTAAGTGAGGTTATGAGGCGTCTCACTCCTCTACTGTTTTCTGTAACAATGAACAGGAGAAGCTTAATTATATTTTTTAAATTCAGTCCACAGTACTGTGGTATGACAGAACTTTTGTACATATTAGCGAATTACATTGAATACGCTAAGCTCCTTTAGGCTAATGCAGTGTCACACCACTAGTTAAGAGGTTAGATCACATGGCAAAAATGGTCTGAATATTGATTGAATCAGAAATTGGGTCAACCTACTTATGTAATATTAAATTACTAGGATTGTATCATTTCCTTTACATTTTGTAATCTTTTTCATCTTACAATGATGCCTCTTAAAGCTGGGCAGGAAACCATTTTCTTGTCAAATGACAAAAGGAGCAGAGAAGGAGCATCATCCCAAAAGGGAAAAAAATTTGTGAAGAGACCCATGGGAACTTTTGGTTTAGTTTCCTGAGTCACACTGCTTACACGATCAACTTTCTTCTTATATGATAGGTGTTTGCATGTCTAAAAGTGGCTCCCTCTCCTTTTGGGGTAGAATTTCCAGTTGTAAATCAAAAATGCTTGTAAAAGCTTTTTTAGCAAAACCAGTACATTCCTGTAAAAAGCTTTCATTTCAGTGAATGTAAGATTACAGTCTAAAAAATCAAAAAGACTATAACCTACTTTAATATTGACCCTAATTTTATGTTCTTCCCAAAAACTGGTGATATCACAGCCCCAAGAACAGAGTACACGCATATTTTCCCAAAGAAATGGCTGGCATAGTAGAATTATACTCAGATAGGGAAAACATCTCTGTTTAAGTCTGTAACTCATTATTTTAAACCTATTCATAACCAATGATTGTTCATAAGGAAACAAATACATTCTCAGTTCAAATACTAAAAAAAAAAAGAGTTCTCTAACATAGTGCTTCTTAACCCATTTATATATTGTTAGCTTCTAAACCTGCAAAACCTTTATTTGTGAGCTTTTTTATTTTAATCACCCTACCCATCTGCAGCACATCTGTTACTTGCTAGTATTCTGTAATTAACTTAAATGTGGACTGGGTACTATTCTGTACTAGCAGATATCAAAGTACCTGCTGTGATAAGAAACCAACAGCTCCCTATTTGCTACAATATTTAGCCAGTTAGAGTTAAATATACAATCATTTATCCCTTGAACTTATGTGATATCTCTATGTGTAATAACTGCAAGCAAATGTTTGTGTTTTCTAATGTTCTCCATTCCAGAGGCAAAATACTGCATTCTTGGGCAAAAGAGCTCTTTAAGGGACAGATATTCTGATACTAGTATTTACTTGTCTTTAGACATAAAAAGTGAATGTTTTCCATTTGCTCAATTAGAAATCTTGTGTCAGTGCAGCTACTCCACTGGCTGTGGAGAAATGGCTACACCTCTCTTTGTTATCTCTGCAGGAGAGAGAACATCTAATGAATTCATTAATGAAGTTCTAAAAATCATAACCAGTACAATAGGTTTTGAAAACATTTTCATAATTATGCTGAATTCACAGAACTACCACAATTTGGGAACTTTGTAGTTAGCCTTGAACTGACCGCAGAATTATAACTGCTGGATTTCCAGTCCGAATGGACCTGTCTTTAATTGCATGCTAAGCACAAGTCAGTTTTGACAATCCTATTATGTTTTAAACAAGATATAACTGAATCTATCATGAATCCCTGGATAATTGCATTTTGTTACCTTAGAGGTCTGCTGTTCCTATAATTAATTGCATTCTCTTTAAAGTTAGACTAGAAAAGAATGGCCTTCTGCCAACAAAGTGTTTATGTTGTTCAAATTATCATTTTGAGAAACAGCAGGTGCTCTTTGTTTTTGTTTCTCAGTGTGCTAATGCCAGAGATGCAGGGCACTCAATTGCCATGTGTCCACGACCTAATGCTCTCTCAGTCTCCATAACGGTGGGAGATTACTGTACCATTCACAATACCCCAATAAACACAGTAAGGATTGGACCATTAGGTGAACTGTTTCGGAAAGTTGATCTGGAGAACTACAGCTCATAGGTGAATGTGAAGAAAGTCTGCTATAGAATGTGTTTATAAAACCTTCCATTGTGCGTTACATCCTTAGTGAGGTGCTCTGCCTGTTAGCTCTCAGAACACAAACCGTTTCAGCCTGCCTTCCCTGGGTAGCAGGGAGCTCATTAGTATCACCAGCTCACCATCTGTCTCTGAAGGAAGAAGAGATGGAATTAATGTATGATGTAGGAAAAAAAATAAAAGGTGAACAAAAAATGGTTAGGAACCCACAGGATGTCAGCCAGAAAGGCATGGAATGTTTCTTTTGAAACTGTTTTGCCTTCTCCACACAAAACACGGAGAACAGTTTGGGCATGGCTATGAAATGTTCTCAAAGGCATTTATAGAAAATGAATGATGATCATTTAAAATACGGGATCTTCTAAAATTCACAGTAGAGTATCACGAAACGCAGCTGTCCATAGATGATTCCTGAAAAAACTTTCTGGTTCTGTACTGCGTGAACCAGAGGGATAGGCAGCAGCTGGAATGACTCCTTTATGGATTAAAGGTAAAATTAACTACATTTTTGTAGTAATATTTTATATATACACATTATACAATGTAATGCATTCTCTAGAATCCTAATGCAACTAAGCAGCATCTGAGTACTTGAGAAGTAGAAGTTCATATTTTAAATAAGTAACTTTAGCATTTTTTAGGAGTTTTTCAAGTGCTAGCAATTATGCTGGTCACTATGGTTACTACACTCGCTATATGTGTCTTAATAGTATAAAGGACAACATAGAACTATGCTCACTATATGCATCTTAAAGAATCTTAGAGCTAAAATCTGAATTTAAATAATCATACTTTCCTTAACGAGGTCAAAAACAGTCACAGCTAAAACGGTATTAAGATCACAAATGACAAAGTCCAGGCAGCCTGGAAAGTCAGTCACTGAGTAAATCCCCACCATCTAGTCCTTCAGGAACCTCAAGAAAGAGAAAATGTCTTACGGAAAATCATCCATGGTGCACAAAGTTTTCGGGCTTTTTCAGAACTAGGGCACAAATATCACCCTTTCAACTATCTCAAAGACCTTTAGGTCAATGCAGCAACTTCATAGAGAAGGATGAACAGTTTGGATAGTAAATGTTCAAAATCTGAGATTCAGACACCAGTTCCTTCACTTTTGTGAGAGTTTATATTTAAAGATTAGAATTTAAGAGAATATCATCAGGGAGGTTCAACCTCTACTGCCACGTGATCTGTCATAGTGGGATGACATAATAAAACAAGAACCATTACTTTCAGAGCATCCCTCATACAATTAAGTTTTTAAATTTATTTGTTTCAAAGCTATGTTCTGTTAAAAGGAGACATAAGTGGCTAATTGTAAATGACAAAAATCTTAATAGCATGACCTCAGTTTTCTGCTGATCATGAACTATATCGCACTTGTCCAGTAAACATAATAGAGTGGGAAAATGAGTAACTGAGTTTTTAAAAAAAACAAGGTGCATCATCAGCACACAATGCAAACTCATTTCTGTGCTACTTTCTGGGTCACTGACACTCTCGTGGTCCACAATATTCTCTTTTAGACTGTAACTCACCCCTGTGGGTCTAAGCTATGTTGGCTGTACATCATTTTGTCATAGATGTAATTTCAAAGAAATCAGGGTAGTTACAAAAACAACACACTAGAGTAGTACCTTCAAAAAAAACAAATCTTACATCTAAAGAAAAGCATGTTAATGAGTCAAATTCAGCTGGAGTAGCTCCTTTAGTTTCATTGGAACTGCCCCAGAAATGCAACCACAGAGCACCTTCTACCATCTGTGTAACAAAGAGGTCAAACCAGTTCACTGCATATGTGCTTTTACTTTTCCTTGAGAAAGGAGTACTCAGGTTAGTTAAGGAAAAAAAAAAAAAATTTCAGAAGTTCTAATGTCAATGATGAGCAGATTACTTTGCTGCATTATGTTTTTGATTTACTTCTCACAGTCAGACACATAGTGGGATAGAGGTGTGGCAGCTGTTGGATACAAATCCCTCAAAGTAGAATAAAATACAGATATACAATAGATACACTAATTCTGTGACAGACAAGGCACTACAGCATACTGGTTGTATGAAGGAAAAATAAGTAGCTACGGAACTGGAAGGCTCACAAGCTAAGTTACATAAAAGTATAAATATTGAAAACCATAAACATTGATAAATATTTAAATAGATACAAAGGGTTGCTCAGGACAAGAAATACAATCATACCTGTATTTCTTTCACAAGAACAAAATGCCATGAGGTTTATTCAAGTAACCACTGCACACTGTCTTCATAATTTCAGTGTAGATGTTCCTCACAAAAGGATAAATGCTAGTGTTCACAATATATTTAACATGACTCTCAAGATCTGAAATCAATAATCATAGTGCTGCCCAACTAAATCACCATGCTGTCTGCTTGTAACACAGAATAGTTAAGAGTCTCTAAGTACAGTTGATTAGTTGGCACACAAAAGCAGCTACATTGGAATTTCTGACAACTAACTTCCCCAGCATTAGTAGTTTGGTTCTGTTCAATAGGTAGGATGTTAGTTAACAAAAGCAACGCGGAAAACATGTCTGAAAACAAACCTTCCTCTTCCGGTTAATTATAGGATAAGCCTGCAGGAGGTGGTCGCCCTTTTTGGAGTAAGGGTTTTGACTGGAGAGATGACCTCCACAGATCCCTGTAAGGGCCTGCAGAACGTTCACGCTCCTCCAATAGAAGAAAAGCATGTGACAACCCAGAACCAACTTCCCCACATAATCGATGCTGTTGCAGAACTTCATCCGGTAAGTGGCAAAAGGCATATGCCCCAAAGCCAGAAACATGACAGGACACATAAGAAAGAGAGCAGAACTACTGCCAATCTTGAAGGCAAAAGATGTTCACAAGGAGATACAAAAAAGTTCATAATGCTTTTAGTTCCAATGAAGCTCTAAGGAGTACAAAAAAAAAAACGTTTATACTTGTAGATCATTGGTGTATTGTAAATACTCTGGGAAATTCTTCAAAAAGAGAAAAGAAAGGTACTCCTCCTTTAGTAGCATAGTCTTAAAGTAGATTCCCTTCTTTTCTTTGCTGAGCTCTTGCTTTGAAGCATTTTTAAGGTTCTTTATTTATTTATAATCACACCAGGACTCCTAAAGGTTTGGAATCTCGTTGCTCCAACAAATCTCACTCATAATTAATAAATGTGCTAAGCCTGCTGTCAACCTAACTGATGAGGAAAATTTTACTGGATCCTACAGGGGGAAGATTTCTCCCTGTTGTGCCTTTTTGAAAAGAAAAAAAATCTACTTCTGCCTGAGGTCGGGGTATTGAAAAGATAGAAAATACGCAGAAAAATGTTTAAATCACCGAAAGTTGAAAAAGGATTTTAATCTAAAGTTATGATTGGAACTGAATTTCAACTGAAATTGAAAATGAGATGGTTGTCCTTTTTTATATATTGATTCTCCAAGACACAAACTTCTTTCTGAAATGGTCTGCTGACTCCCTGCCATATATAACGGTTTGTATTTCTCTTTCATGGGCACCACTAACTTCTTTTCCCAGAGCCATTGAATATCCAGTTTTCTGCATGCTCACTGCTCCTTTGGCTTCTGCCAACCATATCTCCTACCATAAATTAGCAGCTCCCAAACTGCAGCAACTTCTCTGCATTTCCCATATTCCTCATGCTGGGCATAGCTGGAAACCTAACCAACACGCATCTGGCACAACTGAGCCATGAAAGAGAAGCCACAGCTGCGGAATACACACATTGCCAACTCTGCTCAGCCAAAGGTTTATCTACCTATGAGTTTCAAGCAGAAGAGTGTTATGTCCATTTTTCATCCAGTGCACAGATCTTTTCTCATGAGTCAAATAAAAAGCTGATAGACCTGACCAATACGGCAAAGTCACTAACATAACTGAATCAGGAAGCACTTTTAAGTTTTCTAACAATGTGTTTGACTTGTGTGTTTGACAGGGGAAACCTATCTTTGGAATAGCTTCTCCTATAGTATAAATATTTATCATTTTCATTCATTCTATATACCACAGATTGTTGTGCAATGGAAGCTGACTTCAAACCAACATATAATCCCAGAGAAGACTCTCAGACATCATCAAAAGGAACTGACACACCTGGCAATACATTCAGGTTCCTCAAAGGTAAATAAGGAATACACGTAGATACCAGCATGCTAACACACAGTTATACAGAAATGTCTTGTAACGTTGCTTCCTAATGGTGAATCACTGTAAAACAGTAACTGAAATGCCAAACTTGCTTTTCAATGTGAAATTCGAAGTCCTCAAAGAAAAAAATAACAAGTTAATATGGAAAGTTTGACTGTTAATGATTTTACTAGAACTGCAGTAGTCCATTTGTGAGTTCAAAATGCAGGAGAAGACACAAGATTGAACTAACATCAAGCACTTTGGGACTAAGGAGGCACATGGTACCAAATTGCTATTGTCAGTATAACAGTTACTTTCATCTCTAAGGTTAAGGCTAAGGAAAAGGAAATGTAACATGAAAAGCCCTCACTTGTCAACAGGTTTCAAAACTCCCATGTGCTAGAAGACCATAAAACCTTTTGTCAGATGTTAAACTTGACAGGCTTTTCATCAAACACAGTACAATAACTACTTATTAATAGAAAATCATGCTAAATAATTAATATTCTAAAATATGAGGACCACATAAATGCATTAAATACATGCTTATCTATTATTAATGGCTTACTTAATTGGTAAATAACAACATGAATTAGATAGACCTTGGAACCAGGTTCTAGTAATAATGACATACGTCAGGAGAAAGATTAGAGCTGTATTCCACAAATTCAGTATATTATAGTATATAATTCAGAAGAATGGGTATTGATTCAATCTGACCATGGTTATCTATTTACAGCTATAAGGATTATGGTGCATTTTCAGCATAGAGGTTGATCGTAAGTAAATGAAGAACATACGTTGTTAAAAAAAACACTAACTAATAAATCTATTAGGTTACACGTTATGCCTTAGAAGCTTGCCTGGAGAACTGTCTCTAGTGAACTCAGGAATAATATTAAAACCAGTGAATCATAACAGCTGACATAGGGGAATTAGAGGAAGGCTCTGGGCAGCCTGGTCTGGTGGTTGATGACCCTGCCCACAGCTGGGGAGTTGAAACTACATGATCTTGGAGGTCCTTTTCAACCCAGGCCATTCTATGAATTATCTGGCACAGTATCCTGTGTTCTGATAACCTTGCACTCCACAGACAACTTAGTACACGAAACCACCCTTAAGGGAAAAAAAAAAATGTTTATTTTGTCTTAAGTGCTACTTTGTAAAAGTCTGAGGTGACACTTCACTATTTGCTGTTCTACCTTTTTTCCTCTTAACCACTAAGACTTTTAGATTTAACTCTCTGCTGACAATCCTTAGTTTGGAGACACAGAAATGAAACACTTGAAGGACTCCTTCCCTTTCTATTTCTGTAATTAAATGGATGTTTTTCACAAAGAAAGTGTGAGTTTCTTACTTCCTGGTCATATCCCCATGCACATAGTCCTTGTGTCTCTTGTGTCTCCATAGCAATATCTTGAGTAAACTATTGGGTCTGACAGCAATGTATATATATATATATATAGTATCAGAAGTACTGCTCAACTCCACATGAAGATAAAGGGTTCCCAGCTCCACAGTACCAGAATTTATGAAAAGGAAGGTGGCTGAGAAATGTGGTATCTTCATACTTCCCAGAACACACGTATAAAACCAACGTAAAACAGAGAGGCTATGATGTACTTGTAGTGGTGCTATTCAGCATTGTCTATCCCTACTAACAAAATCCAATTTGGTATTCCAGAAAGAGGGTCCAGAGATTGTTTTAGCTGTACAACTGGTTGTATCATACAGCTCTTCTATGAGTTTGTGTTTAATTACTTTGCTCAAATACTATGTTCACAAATGAAATGGGGTATAGAAAACAGGACAGATGTGACAAGAACAGGGAGAAAAAGAAAAAAAAGAAAAAAAATGTTTTTCCCAATAAAATCAAGAAGCATACATAGCAACTATATTGAACAAAGGAACAAAATTTTAACAAGAACAGAACTTCTAAAGGTTGCTGCAAGCTGATGAATATCCACTATGAAATTCCTCCTTTCATTAACTTCCTCAGCAGCTTTAAACATTTTTCCAGTGTAATTTTATGGCTAATAAATTACCATTATTTTGAATCGCTTAAAAATTGTGAATCAATTTAGTCACAAAGCAGATCTGTTCGATTTAATGTTCTTGTTACTTATTGCCTCAATGTTGCAATTTTCTCCCTTTGCTTCCTTTATTTCTCTGCCCCTCCTCACATCGCCCAGTTGTAATGCTTTTAATATAAAAGATGGCCTTCATTCTCATGTACTATTTAAATTCATCATGTCTGACCTCATCAAATGCAGTGAATGCATAATTAATTTTCATTATAAATTTAGAACACTTCCTCTCCCTTCTTGCCACTTCAAGTTTCCTTTACCTTTCTACTGCTATCACATTTTATTTTATATTCCTGAAAAAATTCTTTCTTCCTGTCTTCTTTTCAAATTTTACCTCATGTACAATTGAACTCTTTGGTACAAGCATACAGTAGTAACCTACTCAGAACCTGATTCAAGAATCATCAATAAAATAAAGGTCACTTGGTCAGTCACTAAAAATATAGACTATATTCATTGGTTGGAAAAACAGATGGCATACCAAGCTGTGTACATCATCTTCTCAGTAAAGAGAGGTTTTAGGATTAAAATGCTAAGTCCTTACTTTTAATGCCACATTTTAAGAAACAGATACAGTGTAGAGCTAAAAGTATAAATCTATTTCTCTTTTGAAGCTGTGTCAACACTTAAGCATTTTTTTTCCACAGTCATTAAGAAATGCTTTCTTCATTCTCAGATTTCCAAAACCACAGTACACAAGCTTTGTTTAAAATAATCTAAGAATTCACTTTCTCTGAGATTATGTCAATTGCGTCTTCAGCATGAAAATGTGTAACTCATATTCACAGAGACAGTCTGATCAGCCTGAGACTTCAGAAAGGAAAGTGACTTACTTGGTTTTGATTTCAGCAACTTCCGTGTGAAGGGGATGACCACTTAAGGGAAACTTCTTGAAGCTTTATGGCACTCAAAGTCAAGAATTTTGCTGATCAAAAGCTTATCTAATTGACCAGAACCAGTTCTGAAACTTGCTTCAAGCTGAACAAACAGACTTGGGCAACTGCAACACTCAAAATGTTTTCTCATGAAGGATACAGAGGTGGGGGATTTTGTTAGTATGCGTTTCTTTCTGCTCCCCATATACAGGATAAGGATAGTAATGTATTCCAATAAGTTTCATTATTTGACAAAACCAACATATTTCTTTTATGTCAGTAACTGAAGTTCCTGGATTTCTTTTGACCTGAAAAATAGGCTTCTAAGAAGTGTCTTAGATGATCTAAAGCTATCGCAAAAGAGGGGGAAAGAAAAAAAACAACAAAATCCACCTTAAAAAGCAGTGAGTAGTAATTACCGAAGGACCAAGGGATCTCCAGATTAATTAGCTAGTTACACTAGCTGTCTTCCACTCTATAAAACAAACTGATTTAGGACTAATGCTTTAGGTGATACATCAGATCTACAGCAACTCCACAGGAAAGCTTTCTATACGTAAATTAAACTAAAACTTTGCAGTTTAGTTTACTGCTTTTTCATGACAACCCCCCATCACACTCTTCTATCTTTATAGAATGAATGAATCTTATATTATATGGCCTGAGCTGAAAAGGACCACAATGATCATTGTATTTAAGGCTCTCCAGACTTGTTTTGTTAAATCCATTTTGAGTTAAATCAGAGGGATTTCCCACATATAATTTTGCTGATATTTACAACCTACAGACCAAACATATCAAATTTTAAGACAAGATCTTGCCAAATTGGGTCTCAATAACACAACATTAAGACAGAAATATCATACACAGAGAATGTGAGAATGCAGCGTCTGTGTTGTAATTGTTGTTTTGATAGATTGTCTTATGAATAAGTGTTGCGTTTTGTTGTGTTTTTTGTTTTGTTTTTTTTTTCTGTTTATCCATCAAAAAGACAAAGCAAAGAGACAGTCCACACAAATACCGTGCACTTTACCTTTTGAGTGTAATTCAGACATGACTCCAATAGGCCAAACCGGTCATTTCCTAATGGAATGCCATCTGCTACCCACATTCTAATGCTGCTTCTATCTACTTTGCTTGGATTTTTAAAAGCCGTAATATGGAACCGAACACCATTAAAAGCAAGCAAACTGCAGAAAGTCTACAGATTTAACTTACGCAATGGAGATTATCAGAAAATTGGAAAGATGATTTCATAGGCAGTATCTGACATAAATAACAAAAACCCATCCTTCCCCGGGGGGGGGGAAAATAAAAATAAAGGAAAACAAATGAAAACAAGCAAACAAACAGCAAGAAACAACGAGTCCTTAGAAAAAGGACTGACCTGAACACATTTTTGACAAACTAACTTGACTAACACACCATGCAGAATAGAAGGCTGAAGACAATAACTAAGTTTCAGGAGTACACTTGCATTGCTTTTCTAGTCTCGTATGTGGAAGTGCTTCCTGAGGAAAATGGCATTTCTATAAGGTTAAATATCAAGATTATACCTTGGAAAATATTTGGGAGAGAAAGAGAAGTAAGATGGGAAATCCCTAAGTGGCAAGAAGATTTACTGGTAATTTAATAGGATTTTCTCATCACTAAATTCTATTTTTCTTAAGGTGATTCCATAATCACCTTTCTTCTACATCATTAAATCCAATTTCACTTCATCACATCTTTCTTTCCTCTCTAATTTCATAGATCACATAATTTCTCTCTTGCCAAAACAGCATACTTTCTTTTTGCATCACCTTTTTATATCTCTTTTCCACTTATCATTGCACTGTCTCATTTCCTGCTCATTACTTCTCTTGCCATAAACTGGTCATTCCTACAATAATGCTAATTCTGCCTTTTGCAGTATCTTGAAAACTCTGCATCTCCACCTTGCTCAATTTCTTTCTTTCTTTTAACCAATTTGTTGACGGAGCCATTTTAAATTTCTTGATTCTTTTCCGTTCATTTCTAGAAACAGATACATACAGAAATGATGAAGCCACACTATTCAATCATCAAATCATATTATAAGAAGTTACATGGAAGGCTCTGCATACAGTTTTAATTATATTTTGGGATCACAACACAACAGTACAAACAAATCTAATATTCTATGTAGTTTAAATTGATCTGCATCCATGCCCTTGCACTACATTTTACATTTCAGCAATAAACTTCTCAGTTATTCTGTACATTTTCTGGTTTTACATGAGGCATAAGACAGGTTGTACATTATGACATATTGGAAAGATTCAGCAACACACTTCAAGCACCATTCAATCCTGTCTGCATTGGAAAAGCTAAATATTGTCAAATAATGTCTCAATTACACGTTTTGTCCATCGCATTTTCCTAATGAAAGTAAAAATCAGATAGCCCTGTTCCACATCTTTCAAGGTTGTATAGGAAAATATGAATTACTACTAGCATTGATAGTCATTTAAATTTTTATTACCTTTGGAAGAGTCCCTAGACTGTTATTTTAGAAGATACTCAAAATGAGCCAATTATCATCTAAGACAAGGAAGGGGGCTGGCACACTCCCAAGAAGGCCAAAGCCCCAAATAATTAGAGGATGCTGGAATTATTCCTGTTATAAATACGCTTGTCTGTAGTACCTATGTTGTGCAAACACACAAGTGAACTCGTGAAAGTGTGTAAATAAAGTAAGCTTGGCACGTGAAAGAAATCCTCCAAGAAATGAGAGCACAAGAATTCAATCAAAGACACATAAGCAAGACCTTGTTAAGTATTAGCTTCAGAGTATTTGGCTGATGCATCCCAAATGGAGGACTTAGAAGGTGCAAGATGATGTCCTACTAAAGGCCTCCAGAGCCTGGAGCTCAGGGATGTGGAGAAGAGCCAAGGGCCCCATCTGGTCAAGGTGGTCTAGGTCAAGCTGGAGTTTGCAACCTTCAGCCCAAGCCAGTGGACAGAATCAGTTTGCAACTAGGACCCCCACAAAGAATCATGTAGATGTATTTATGCAATGTGCTCCTGAAGTCCTAAAACTATGACTGCTCTGAGCTGCCCCTGTCCAAAACCAGCTCCCATGAGAAAACACCAATCACTAAGTAGTTTGTTATCTCTTCAGAAAACTGTATATTCAATCATCCCCAGTGGTATATGCAAGATGGGAAAGAGTGCATGTACCAAGCTCTTCCCCAAATACAACTTCGTAACCATATCACATAACTGTATTTGCATTTAAAACAAAAAAAAGCAGTGCAAAATTCATATTTTTGTAATTCCTATGTAATATCTATGTTAAGCTATGATGCAAGCTTACCATAGTCATGTTGATCATATGCAAAATATAGGTACAGGAAAGAAAAACAACATACAAATCAATTCCAATTTGTTATGTACAGTATTTTCCAGTCATCTCCTGTACATAAGGATTTTATGTCATGTTTTATGATATTTACCAATGTATAAGTCTACTGGAATCAACCTGACTAATGAGTTGTCAAAAATATTCTTTGTTACATTTATTTAAGTTAGTAATAAAGTCAAAATTCCCTTAATGACAAAATAACGTATTTCCATTTTGCTCTCAAGTAATCTTTGAGGTTCTACTATAAGTGAATGCATCTGTTACATTCAGAATTTGCTTTAGACAAAAAATCTCTCAACTAAAAATCCTTAATTTGCTAAGTATATAAAAATATAGAACATCATGGACAGAAGTAGGAAGAAATTATTCAGATAAAAAGATAACAATAATAAAACCTGATGCACAGCTACTCTAAAACATCGATGTTTGACATTACTTTTGATTTTGCTATACCAGTAGCTAGTGATTAAAAAGCAAAAAAATAAAGATTCATTACTCCTGAATACCATACACCAAAAAAAAGCAATATAATTCCGACATCTCTGCTCCTGATTTTATCTGTACAATAAAGAAAACTTTCATATTTCATAGCATAAGGGCATAAAGCATGTGAAAATCAACACACAGATGGCATCAGTCAATTCAGTGCCGGCATGTTGACAGTTTTTCTGAAGAACGTGTTTTGTTTGGAGACAGATAAAAGATTCAACAGCCTAAGAGAAGTTCTTGAACAGACCCAAGAAGATGGAAACTTGCTCCACGGGAGTTTGAATTGCATTTCTACAGAGGACGTGAAAATTCAGTGAAATGAACATAACATCTGTGCTTCCGCCCGGAAAATATTTTGGACTGGGGGCCTGATAGCACCGTTACATATTCAAATGCCACACACAAGCTCACTGAGCCCAACAGGCATGGGAACCTAAAGTCAATGCTGGAGCAACACTGAATGAAATGAGGCAAAGATGGATTCTCATTTGTCACAAACATAAGAAGATAACAGAATTTAAACAACACTATTGTAAGATTTTACTATGCAATTAAGATTTCATCAAGAATGCAGAAACTTCAATGTCTACTATATAGAAAACGTTAATTGGTGTAAGGCATTAACTTGTCACTACTGCTTTTAAAAGCATACAGGCAAATTATCAGTGGTGGAAAAGAAAATGTATATAGCTTTCATTCTGCAAGATGTACATTAAATCTCAAAGGTAATCTTCATTACACTTATAAACCTTCATTCACAGTAGTTTACATCCTGCTTTCTTTTTAAGGCTATTTTTTTTTCTAGCCATAACTTTAAGTCTCTTTGTAAGTGCCAAAATTTTAGTAATAGCATAAGGGTGGCATTTGCTATTTTCATTTACTCTGTACATTATCCTATTTTGTCAAACAGTTAAGAATCCTGCTGGGTCTTTTCACAGTCTCAACCTGGAGTGGGATTTTAAGTATTTAAATCTTCCAAACTCTCAATTTATTTGCAGAAAACTGATAATAAAACATACATTTTATACAATTCAAGGCTTGCTGTTGTCTATAAAGAATTTACATGAGCACTGAAACAAAAAAAAAATCTTCCCTAAATCAACAGTAATTTTAAAAATACTAAGTCCATAAGGAGCACCATTTTTTTATTAAAGACAAGTTTAGATTAATCAAAGTCATTGAAGAGATGGGAGGCAAGATGATGACGCTGAGGATGATGTCGTTTCTTAACAATTTAAGTATTTCATGAAATGAATCTTAATAGATCTGCAGTATGCCTTGAGAACAAAACTAATCCAAGGTTTATAATTCTGCAAGTGATAAATCATATTCCTGCTACTGAGAGAAATTCTGGAAAAGGATTTAACTGGGTCTCAGAAGGTCTAGATATAATTCCCAGGGTTGTCACCAGAGATTTGTATTGTGGCCTCCATCAGAGTCCTTAATTTCTCTGTCCTTCAGTTTTGCTTTTTTTTTTTTTTTTCCTGCTCCCCCCAATTATTTCCCCCTCCAAATACACACAGGTCTTCTTGCTTGTTTACAATGTGAAGTCCTTCAGACACTGTTTCACATCACACACTTTCACATGCCTACACCCTTTGGCATAAGGGTCTCCCTCTCCCATGGACAACCACTTTATAGTAATACATAGTAAGAAATATTAACTAATATGTATCAATCTTGTACAGTACATCCTTGTAGGAACCAATACTGTTTATACATCTAAAAAAAACTATTTTTCTCTAAGTATAGCTCTATTATAATTAATTTGGTATTCTCTTGTTTAAATATATATTTAAGTCCTATTTTTTTTTTTTTTTTTACCCTTGAGATGAGTGTGTAGTTTTGTGACCTCTTCTGCCTTACTACCAATACTGTTTTGTCTCATCTGTATGCTCAGATGAGATTTTGGCTGGCTGTAGTGCAGTAATGGTCAGAATGTTCTTTCTTGAAGGAAGAGAGGTTGTACTTTAAAAGAATTTTGCTAGAATACAGAAAAGATGAGATATGTAGAGACTGTATTCCTGAGCAGATCTCTTCATTGATACTCTTAGCACTATCCCTAGAAAAAAGATTTAAGCCAGACAGATATTGAAGGGTTCAGTTCTTCCCGTCTCCCTGTTAAATACCTTATTTCCACCTACCTTTACACACCAATCCCCTCTCAAATTTTTCTTCTTCCCTGTTTCACCCATACCATTGAAAGAATATCACTGCTTGGAACAGAGTACATGTTAAACTACACTTAGTACTGAGCATGGCTGTCTCTGCCTGTAATTGCATTCTTTTGCTTTACACATATAGAAATCTATGATTCTATGAAATTGTGCATTTGCTTATAAATTGATATTTTACTCTACTGCAATAGTTATATATAATAAAAATACTCCACATTGTACACACAAAAAAAGAAACATTAAAATTAAAAAGGTCAACATGCTTTTTTACATATTCACATTACAGATGTAATTTTTTTTCAGAACTATACTAATCAGTGGATTTCAAGGAAAGTGGCATTTCTTATTCTTTTGTCAATTTTCTGCCCTTTTCCTTTTTTCACAATGAATTAGTTTATATAATGAAGTCTCTTTGCCCTTAAGATTTCACAGTTAGGTGTTACAGAATGGAGAACTGCACAAATACTTAGATAAAAAGTGCTATTTATAGTTGTAAAATTAAGAAGCATGCTAACATTTTCAACAAATCAGGCTTCATAGCTCTTAAGCAATATTTACAATATATTTTCTGCTTCCTTTCCAGATTGTATCTTTATCAAAATTTAACTTTTTTAATGTCATCAACTGCATTACCCCACTAATCAAATTGACAGCAGTAGCCTGAATTTCACATTAAAATCAGAAGTAGTAACTATACGCCTGTAAAGAAATTTGTGACTGCCCATCAGTCATTCTCTGAAATGCACACAGCATACAATCCTTAGAAATCACTCTAAACGTCTGTTCTAAAATCTTCTAAATCATGATTCAGAAGTCATCCCAATGGTGCATTTTACCCAAGATAAATAACTTCTTTGCTTCCATTAGATTAAGAGCAGCTGTAAGTTAACTAGTTAAAAATGGAATCATCTTAGTTTAAATTAAGAAAACAGAGAAGTAATCTGACCCATATATTAGTCATTAATAGCATGATTCGTTTAGCGATGGTAGTGATGGCTCAGTTCTGCATTCAAAAGAAACAAAGACAGAAACTTCGTCCCAAGGAGACTAAAATGAGATGAGATAAACCATACAAGACAGACACATAAGAAAATATAGAACTGAAGATGACTTTATGTCAAACTACAAATCATTTTAAAAATAACTAAAATGATTAGCATGGCATGTAGATATCAAATACACACAGGGAATAAGGTCTGAGAATGAGTATGAAGGGAGTGTATTTCCCCACTGAATGGGGAATATTTTCCAGGTGTAAATAAGAAATCAAAGTTCGGAATAGAAAAACAAAACAAAGATATTAGAATGCTGCAGAAGTCGAAAGTGAGAAAATCAGAAATGTAAACAGAAGCAGAGAGTAGAATATAAGTGGATTATACATTAGTTTTGCTAGCAAAGGGGAAACCTGGTTGAGAGATCCAGAGAAAAAGAAAGCAGTAGTGAGAGCAGGAAGAGAAATGAAGAATGGAGAGTGGCCAAGGCAAGGTCACCAGAAATGAAGATAAGAAAAAGTTCTACTTTGGGGAATAAACACAATTCCCACACAAGGAATTCCATTAAAAAAAAAAAAAATCCCAGAGACTGAAAGAATTTAAACTACTTTTGCATAGATATGGACACTACAGAACTATCTTCAAATATTGATCCATTGGAATGTTGGATGTTTGAGACTTTAATTTACATTTGTTATTCATTTTATTAGAAATGTCACATTCTATCTCAGGTCCTCCTTTCTCCAACACTATTTATGCTTGTTTGCTTATTTTGGGAATGGCTTTGTATGTAGTAAATAGAGTAGATAAAAGTTTATTGTACATGTGTACTATGCATTGCAAAACTTTCTACAGAGGACTTTTGGTGCTATATCTCCATTTTTATCAAAATTTTATAATTCATACATCAATTTACATAAGTCTAAAGAGAAAAATAGTAAGCACTGAACATGCCTTGGTGTAAAACAAAGCTAGAAACTTTGTAAAGCTGCTAAATATATGAAAAAGACTATTTTGTATATGAGTGCACTATTACTAAGTTAAATATGTATTGCTTGGATTAATGGCTGGAATAAATTCAGCATAAAGGTCAAATTAATACATTTAAAAGCTTCTTTCTTGAATCTTATTTTTTCTATTTCTCCCTAAGCATTTGGCACCGGTCTTTCACAGGAAAAGAATACTGGACAGGCAGGACCTGTCACCTGAACAAAATGGCAGTTCTTTTCCAAGCAAAAATAGGGTATTGTGAGCATAAAAAGATGAGGTATTTTAGAGAATGTTATTTAGTTGTTAGACTGCAGGTTGACCAGAAGGAGAAGGAGGAACAGGACAATGCCTTTGCTAGGCATCTTCTACTTTTAATGAAATAGGTCAGCATACTTACCAATCTTAAAAGTAGTGTATCTCAAAGAAAAGCTAACCTGAGGTCAAGAGAAACAGATAGAGTCCTATCCCAGCTTACTATTAAAGAGTGCACACAAATTCCCCAGCAGTAAGATAAAGCTTGAAAAATAATGTAGGCAATGTAATCGTATAAGCTAGAAATCAAGAAAAAAATATCAAATTATGATGCCATTTTTATCTGCAGTATAGTTTTCTAAAACGTATTTTCTGACTTCTCAGAAAATAAAGCAAATTCAAGCCATTAGCATGTTTTATTCTAGATCTTTCTCTTCCCTTCCAGAATCACTGTTAAGACTAGAGAAACTACTGAAGTGATGAACAGAAGAGGTGTAAAAGAGTCCTTTAAGCATCTTTCCTTTTCCCAAAGGATAGGGATTACAAAATGTCTATGGATTGGTTTTGACAGTGAGACAGGGTTTAAATGTAAATCCCAGCTCAGAGTCCTGTTTTCCTAATTACAGCAAAGGTATTCTGTGTCATTATGAATGAATGGTACCTTAAAGCCTGAAATAAAAATATAGCCTTTTGATTAAAATCCTGAGGGTAGAAAAAGATATTGAACAGTCAACTTAGATTAGAGGAAGTCAGCTTTTTCAAAACAAAACCTTGTTGATGTTCATTAATAATGGTGGAAAGAATTGCATGTATCTGGCAGGATAGTGGTTTTCCTTGAATATTAAAAATGGAAAAGAATTCGCTTTGACTGACTTCATGTTCGGACTTCATCAGTTTTATGAAAAAATAATATGGAGTCTAAGTATAGAATATAGCAACTGATATTACATGATTAACAGGTTGTCATAAAGCAAGACAAATCTATTAGTAATTTATTTTATGAAGGTCATCAGTATCTGGGCTTTACACACAACATTGTTCTTCCTTTCGGAAATTTCAGCTGCAGGTAAAATTTAACGCAGTCAAATCCTATTTTAATTACGAAAGGATACGACTGTCATTTCAAAAAGGAAACTCTGTCTGAGTCTTTCCATTACGTAAAGTATTGACAACTTTCATCATTTTGCTGCAGGTAATAGCCCTTGTGGATACAGGTTTAAGTGGCTTTCACACACATTACACTGATGGCCAGTGGTTTGCATCCCTAGCTTCTTTGATCAGTTCTTATACAGAAGTAGTTCCTGACCGTTTAGAGCCTTAACTGACTGAACATGATTTAGTGGAGGGTTGTTAGAGTTAGGGAAGTATGGTTAAGCTGCAGTTGTACTTCATGATTCTTAAGGTCTTTTCCGACCTGAGCAATTCTATGATTCTACTCTTCCGTAAAACATGTTGTGAGGAGCAATCCATTTCAACACAAGCACAACATGTCACTGAAACAAATTACTTCTCAATTTATATTCCACTTAGCCTTTATACAGCCTTCTCAGCTAGGAATGTAGTTTGCATAATAAAATCAGCAATCAACTAAAGGTTTTGGTGTTTTCTAACCTCACCACACCAATAGTGGGACCTGTCTTGTCAAACATTATGCCTCTGTAGTGTAAATACCAACATCTGAGCCAGCCATTGGGGATCACTTTACCACCAGCAAAGAGGAATGGGAATACCGGTGCTCTGTTTTGCAAAGCTTCTTTAGGATTAAGTTAATAGCAGTTAATTAATAAACAGGGTTTATACAAACCCATCTAAAACAGAAATCTAAACAACAAACACAGACATCTACATCACTGGCATTTAAATTAGTTTACTAGGTACCCAATGTAAATATCTTACACCAAACAGTACCTTTTTTGCAAATATCATCAACTTATAGTTACTTATTTAAATTACTTAGTTAAGATAAAAATACCAAAACATGTCCTTGAATTTTTTTTTTATTATTTTATGTTCAGGAAAATTCTGTGCCTTCAGTGTTTTCTTGCACTGCTGCAAACCATGGAATATTGTTCCCTTCTGAAGATGGGGTGGGAGTTTTTTCCTGAATGTTTTAAGTTCAGCCCTAGAAATGTGGTACACATTCATAAACTCTCCAGAGTCAATCCATAGATGCTTCCTTTATTTTAAGCACTTGCAAAGTGGATCCACTCCAATCTGAAGGACTAGAAAATTTTACAGTTGTAATTTTCAGCCATTAGTGAGAGCCTTTTGCTTATTAAAGCAACTAATGAAGTGCTATAGTAAGAAACTTAATTATCATTCCATTTCTATCACATTGTATGGCATGAACTGTGCAGACCCAGCAGTGAATCATGATCAGATCCTCAAAAGGATACAGTCATGAGAACCTTAGATTTTATAGTAAAAGGCAGGTTACTTAAAATGCTGTGAAGAAACATAGATTATGGAATAAACACAAATAAGTATGCTTCACAAGTAAAATTAAGAAACAAAAGAGAAGATAAATATTCCAGTATTTGCAAGGACATTTCCTTAAGTGAAAATACTAAGAGAAGGTAGACTTTTATTCTAAAATGGGTAAAAAAAAGTATATCTACGATTCAAGGGAACCTACCTACGTTGAAAATTAATGGTAGTTTTGAAAATATACACTACACTGAAGTAAGTAAGCAGAATTTCCAATGCCAGGAAGTCTTACATCACCAGATGGCTTAGAACCTTAATCTATTTTATTATTTCATGGCATCTATTACAGACATCTGGAAGAATCAGTGGAAGTGGGAAAACATAGATATAGAGAGTTCACTGCAAAATTAAAGCCTTTCTGCAGCACCGTTAGATACAACAGAAGGAAGGTGTTAAATTATTATTGGTGTACATACACATATTTAACTGAATTGTAGCTTAAACTATGTCCAGAACAAGGTAACTCTTCTCTGGGCAGCAACCTCATTATTACCTAATAATTTTTTCCATCTGGGATTACAAACACTTATCCCTTAAAATCATGACCCTGTGTAAATTAGAGTTCAACTGTCACAAAGACTATCGACCACCCATATTTCACAGACTTCTCCCTTTCCTCCAGGACATAAATACTGTAGTTTATATTTCCACTGTTTAGCATATCTATATGATCTTAGTTCAACTTCTGGATTAATTTTAAACTTGAGTGTTGTGACTCTAAATCATTGCATAGATTAGATTATGATCAGCCAACTCCTGTTGAGGACTATTGTTTTTCCTTTGAGAAACAATGCACATAAAAGCAAATAATCTATTTACATATTTTTAAAAGATCTCAAAATCCTAAATCCCTCTCAACCCTCTTAAGATTCTTCATCTATCTTCCTAGTTCTTTGCTTTCTCTCTCATTATTTCAGGAATCTCATGGTTATCTTTCTTGAAAAGAAATAAAAATTAAGTAGTACATAATATTAATTGCATCTGTTGATCATGACAAAGTTTAAATGTCTTTGTAGGTGACAAATAAGTCTTCCCACAAAAAAAAAAAAAAAATCTTAACAAAGAACTGAAATGCAGAATACTTGTCTCCCAATCACACAATGCATATAAACATATTTCCTATTGAAATTAATGAAAAGTCTCCCCACTGCTTTTTCACATCTTGAAGTGACAGACACATTATAGACTTCAAGGCATTTCAAATTGCATTTTACCGCAGTTTTGGCAGTTATATAAATGGAAACATTCATAAATGAGAACAATTCTAACTGGAAACAAATTAATCAATTATCAATGTCTCAGCAATACTGTAATCGAAGGAAACTTTCTCTCTCTTGAAGTGCCAGTCAAAGTAATGGGGAATATTAATGTTTCTTTCTAGATCGTAATAGCCACATCCTTATAATATGTCAACTTTGTCCATATTAAACAGACTATATGGGGGATTATGAATGAGGTTGTATATTTACTTCTCTGTCCCTGCTCATAGACGCCAGAAACCAGAACTGGTCTGCAGGGTGGATAAGCCTCCGCTGTTTTGTTTTCTATTCAAATTTAAATTCTTCATTAAAGTTTAAACTCTGGAAAATTCTGTTTAACAGTCTTTCAAATCAGAAGAATTATTTTATCAAAACTGTTCCTCTGGCTTCGATAAGTTTTCACAAATGTGAAATCTTGGCCTTCCCAAAAGCAACAGGGCTGATATATACCTAAATAAAATATAACTGACAGTATCAAATAAAAGTAATACTCACTGAAGTGTGCACTTTATTCAGAGAATATAAAAATAAACTATCCTCAAAAAAAAAAAAACAAAAAAAAAAAACAAATCAAAGAAACAGGTCTTTTCCTACAACCACCATATTTGGAATGCTGAGCACAAAGCTGTCATTGTTAAACTGTCATTTGTTGTTTAATTTGATGCCTAGCCGTGTTTCACAAAACAAAAGAAACCTCCAAAACATTATTAAGCACTCACTTAATTATAACATGACAATTTAACAGCAGAGACACAGAGACTGAGATGCTTCATCATCTCTATAGTAGGTTATGCTTTTGAAATATACTACACCCATATAGCATATTGCATTTCTTAAACAGGCAATAAGCTAACAGAAACGTGTTTCATAAACAAATCAGTGTGAAGAGAAAATCAGAAAAGTTTTCTGCCCAGAGTAGTAGGACTGGAAGCTGTCTGCCTAACAGTACAACGAAAACACAACAATCTTGAATTTAAATCACCTGCAATCTCAAGAGCATTTTCAAAAAGTCCTCTATAAACTTTCCACATCTCTGAAGCTTGTTAGGATAACTATGGGATCAAACCAAGTTTCTAGTGTGTATTTATGATCATTTATTGGTGCTTAATATTCTAAAACAATGGTACTTCATTTCAGCATTCTTAAATATTTTCTTCAAGTTATACTTAATACACAGATTTCTGATGTGTGCACTGGGAGAATTTAATTTTCAAAATGTGGTAAGTGACCATAAAACTCTGAAATATGCCTGAAAAATCTATCTTCATCTTAACTTCTTTCTTTTGTATGATTCAAGGTGAATACCTTATTAATCACAGGACTGTATCGGGGAAAAAAGCACCAGCTGAAGGACAGGAGTGGTAAGGAGTAGTTTGGCATACAGATGGAAAGTGTAAAAAGTGGTGCAATTACTTCGCTACAGAGGTGTCTTCCTAGTAATAGGCCTTCAGATGTTTCCTTCGGGGTGCCTGCTGAAAAACTTCATCAGGATGCAGTAAATGAGCTTCTACAAGGGGCATCTCGTCTCTTCCCCTCTCCTCCCCCAATAATTCCAATAAAATCTTTAAATCTGCCCAGTGATAACGAGGTAAGATACCCCATTGTACGCTTGCCGACATTAAACAGGGAACCTCTTGGAGCTTCAAAAAAGTATTATGTTTCACTTTATCCCACAAGACTACGGTCTGAAATTTAAGGTCAGATCCATTATTTCACGCCAGTGCTTAAGGCAGAACTTATTCACTACAGAATTAAAGACTAGCCAACTGCTTCACCAGGCATCTGACTGTTCATAACTTAGTAGATAGTAAGAGAAAACAGAAATCTGCGAGCACTCTGTAAAAGCTGATACTTCTGCCTTCTTCTTGTTAACATTCTTGTTCTCACCCTTTGACAAGAGCATTTATAACATCCATAGATGTCTGACACTGCTTTCAGTTGTCTTAGTGAAAGCAAGTAACTCTACTTAAGTAAACAGATTGACAGACACTAGACTAAATGAAATCATAATTCAAGTATGCGACATTTTACCAAAAAATGCCTTATATTTTTGGAAATCTATACAAAAATACTCAACATCAATTCCTTACCACATGAGACCTTTGCACAGTGTGTGACTCTTAATTCCTTCAGTTCTTGTTGCATCTATCTTCTCTTGCTCTTGAAAAGTAATGTATTTGCTTTCTGCTCCAATGGATGAACAGAGTTGTTCTATCCCTAACAATGCCATTATATTTCCATCTCTTAGATGCTTCTTGGCTACTCCCTCAGGCATTAAACTGTACCATAGCATGACCGATTTCCATAATCTGCTTTTTCCACTGTCGTCTCTCCAAATGAGACATGTTCTCCTTTTATTTGAGTATCTGCAGATCTCCCACATGTATCCAAAACACTCTTGCTTATAAGTTTCATCACTGTCTCACTCTGATGTACGAGCACCGTTACTCTGACTAAAGGACTCTTGTGACAGTCAATGGCTTCTCTAGCAACATAAAGCAGACTTAACCTTAGTCCCAAATGTGTATATTGCAAAATGACAACTAATCGATTCTGTACCAATGAACGTATGTCATAGCATCTTAATAATCTGTTTCCTATGTAAAACTCTGACATATTCCATTCATTTTAACAGGTAAACATTTCCATGAATTAAGCACGCAGTTTTCCCCTTAAAATGTCAGAAAACATTACAATTTCCCATCTTAATTCAACTAAGGTACATGTATGCAAACATGACTTGCCACAGCACATCACTGGATGCTTTTCTGGTTAGTTTAGGCAACAGTTTCTCCTTCATGCAATGCTACTGCCACACTGAACAGGTAGGAGAACAATGTGCAATGGAAAACTCAACCAACGTGTAATGCCACCAAATGTGATTAGAGACCATATTTTGGTCTGAAAACCAGGAGCATGAGGATTCAAAATGGAAGTTTTACTCTCAGCTTCTTCATTCACAGGGAAGTGGACATCAGTCTTTCTGACACTAAAGGCAGGGTCTATCTGCTGTTTAATTTTTCCTTTCAATTTATCTTCCTGCTCATTAATCCATTTCCCAGCAACCTGTCCACACTTTCTATTCTTACCTCCAATTCTTCTCGGAGCTCCTGCTGGGAGGCATCCATCTTTCAAAGCAGTCAAGCTTTAATTTCTTCTTGTCTACCTTGAGCTACATCAATCCTCCTTTTTTTCTGTCCTGCAGATTCAAGACTTGTTCTCAAATTAAGAAAACGTTGTTGGAATTGGGACAACTAGCCTGAGTTATGGACACTTTCCTTAGAGAACAGGTTTCTAAGCAGCTAGAACAGGAACGTACCATTTTCTAGCAGAAGTACGATACCATCTCAATAAATAGAGGCTCATTTAGCATGGCAGTTCTTCTGAGAACAGAATAAGTCACTTCAGCTGTAAAGTACCTTCCAGGACACAGTGATAGATAAAAACAATTTTTAAATGATCCCATCTAAAAAACTAATACTAATGTATTACCTGCTTCCTACGATTTACACTTTATCTAAACAACAGTTAAACAATTCAGATGTTATTATTTTCAATTCCCACTGCACTGATAGCATTGTATATATAAATAAATGAAAATTTCCTTTTAAAACATTTGCATGTATTGCCAATGCACATTTGTGCTGTGTTACATTGTTTGCTTTACTGTTGAGCTACACCATTTGCTGTGTGTATGCTAACAGTGGAAAATATTTCTAATGAAGTGCTCTAGGTCACTTCTTGTACCTGATACAGAGAGACATAATAAACAGTGTTCTCATAAAGACTTCCTCGCTTTCAGTCTCAGCTCAGTTTAAGTGTATTTTCTTCGCACAAAGTTCTTCTCTTTTTTCCATTATCTCATTTCTCATACTTAGGGATGGCTGCCTGGCTAACCAAGCCAATTCTACTGCTACCATGATGACCACAGGGAATGTAACGTGACTCTTGGTTGCTTCAGTGAAGGATACTGCTACTGCAATATTTTGCTACTGTTTCTGCTTTTATTTATATTGTACCATTTAAGCAGACACACACTTCATATTTGGAGATAATGTCATAATCAAGAAAGATTTTTGTTCTGTTTTATAATTTCAGGGATTTTTTAATGCTGCCAATAGGGCTCCAATGTGTGGCTGTGTCTACAGGCAAAAGATGGTTTGGAGAAGAGTTAATAGATATGATTAAGGGAAAAGATTGATTTTCTTCTCCAGTACTCCTTTTTCATTACTATTCTAGGGTTTGAGGCATGAAGTAATTCCCTCATCTGGACCAATACATTCGGCCAGAAGTAGCTCAAATAATAGCAGTAGCAAGAAAAGCTACGCAAAAGAATAGAGAACAAAACTATCAAAGACAATACACCTGGGGAGGCTCTACAAAGGCAGAGAGATGGTGGATGTGGAAATCCACAGGAGACATCATATTGAAAATGAAAAAATGAGAGATGAGGAATAAGAAGCAAAGGCCTAGCTTGAACATTTTTGTATTTCCTCTCTACTTCAAGGTCTGGATGGCATACAGCCTCTCACCAACAATTCCTTTTTTATTACTGTTGTTTCTGTTTCATCAAAGATTCTGGTCCCATTAGAGGTGCTCTGGCCATGCCTATACTTGCTTAGGCTTGTATCATCTTTCCACATTTTCTTTATGCACAGCCTGAACTACCTACAGAAATCCAGTGACTTTTTCAGCATATAAGCTTGGTGGCTATGTAAGCAGCACTGCATAAATGTCTGTTACACATGTGCCAGCACTACACAAGACTACCAGTCTGTATACAAATAAGCGTATGCTTGAGTGTGTGCTGAAACCTAGCAAGTCCCAGAAACACTGCTGGGTCACCGCAGAGGCAATTCTGAAGGCATCTGAGTAAGTTAAATATATGGGTAAGGAATTTGGCCTCAAGTCTGGCCTGGAGGCTTCTCCTGCACAGCAGGAAGAATGAAACCTGCATGTAAAAGTGCTCCCTGCTGCGGAAGCACTATCACATATTTATAAAGCAAAAATTTTTGCAACCCCAGGTACTATTAAAGGATGCACTGTCTTTCAATATTGCACAGTTTACTTAGGTTCCATATAGTCTAAGTGTTAACTGTGACTAACGTGAAGAGAGGAATATTAATTAGATGAAAGATATTTTTCATGTATCTAAGCTAAATAATAACTCACAGAGGATACTGAGCATTCAATGCCATATTTACTATCCTGATGCTAACAACATCTACATTAGAGACTAATTTTTTCCACAGGTAACTGGCACTGATGATTCACTGACCTTGTGTTATGAACAGTTCACTGTCGGTTTCATTTGAAACCCTGCTACTATAAATGAGCAACTTCTAGGGAATTTTTGTGCAAGAAATCTCTCCAATTCTCCTTAAAAGTTGCAAGGTCATAATTATAACTAAGATGGATGCCCTGGTTTCTATGCATTTATCACCGTAGTCTGCTGGAGAAGACTTCTTTACTGTGAACAACAAAAAAAATGAACAGACAAACCAAAGAATAGAATGACAGACTACAGGATCCAGCAGCCTGAAACAATATGGACTAAGCATGGCACACTGAAGTAGAACAAGTCTATTTCACTGCTTGATGGAGTGAGTCTCATAGGCTCTGTATTTTAATTACTCCTTTTTCCTGCTTGTCTTCCTTTTACTGTTTTTTTTTTTTTTAAAAAAAAAACCTTTTTGTGCTTGATATTCAATCCCTCCCTTTTCCCTTCAAAAGGTATTTTTTGTACAATGAGGAATCAACCAGCCCTCACATACTATAAAGGAAACAAACAAAAGCAGGATTCAAGCTGTACGTCTTTGGGAAAAACAAAGAAACAAAACAAAACAAAAACAAAACAAAACAAAAAAACCCCACAGCAACAACAACAAAAACCCATAGAATCAAATATTTATAACACAACTATGTGTCTAAATCCATATGTTTCATCCTATGACAGCATCATAAGTTTATTATAGAAAAACTATCACTCCCCAGTAAGAGTGAGACTGAATTTCAGCTGCAAACCCTATAAAACATTTCTTTTAGAAATTAAGAACTCATCTACCTCTCTACTGCACTGTAATGTGATGTTTGCTTTGCACAGACATTATGTTTCCACAAAATAGCAACATATATATGCCAACTTCCGTAGAGCTCATTTCCAAATCAGACATACAATAAATATGCTTCCAATTGAAGGGCAAAAATATACTGAGGGCATGAAACATTTCATTATTGATAACTTATGTAAGCCTGGAATGGCATTACGTGGCCACTAAAACACACATTAGTCATGTCTCTATTTGCTTATACGCAATCAATGTATTTCTTAGCAGCATCAGTTGAACAGCTACCATTTCATTCATCAAAACCTATTTCTGGTCCATGCAAAAATCTGCAGCTCTTAAATATAAAACCCATTTTGTGACTGTGTCCCTTTCAAACTTTTTAATGTTTATTTAGGATTAAGACCAAATCTCCCTGAAGTTTTTGAAAGACTTTTATCTAGTTTTACGTTGCTCAATTTAACCCACTCGTCAGTGTGCCAATGTCCCATCTGCACTTGCTAACCTGTTATGGCTGAAGCTGGCTCATGCTCAAGATGAAAGCATGAGGATTTCCAACACCATCTCCTGCTTGAGGCAGCAAGTAGCCATGACAGGTCGATCAGTTTCATCAGAAATTCTCTGTTATACTAAAGGTAACTTTCGATTTAAAAGAAATGGTAAAGTTTGACAGATGGCATATAGATGAAAGAACACATAATGAAAAAATTGTCTAAATACTTAAGCCCCGACATCTCTAGACAAAACTTATTTCAACTAGTTTTTACAATGAAAAAAAAAAAAAAAAATGGGAAGAGAGGAACTAGAGCACTATCCGTATCTTTCTCCTTCTCCGGAGATATTCAAGAGCTGCCTGGATGCCTACCTGTGCAGCTGTAGGGGGCCTGCTTTGCAGGGGGTTGGACTCAATGATCTCTAGAGGTCCCCCCTCTGTAATAGAGGTCCCTACAATTCTGTAATTCACCTTGAAGTACATCTACATTGGACTAACAGAAGCCAAGAGCTAATAGTGTCTGCTATGAACTAGCCAGCACCTTGTGCTGAGTGCAAGTAAGGGAAAAGCACTCTATAGAGTAGCCAACACAAACTCTGGAACTTAAATTTAAACACAATTTCTCTTTGGCTGACAACATGGCAATACTGCTTCTTAACGTTCTCAGATCACAAAGCAAACCACAGAACAAGGACAAAAATACTGTTATCTTTTACTCATCTTGAATTTCAGAAGGTAGTATGAAAATTGTCATCAATATCATCCTGATCATTCTGGGCTCTCTAAATGTGGTCTCCAATATACTTATGGATCGGCAATATAAAAAAAGACAATCTTCCATAGCTGGCTCAGGAAACTAATTATTTTAAAACTATATAAAAGAGTGGTTTCCAATTAAAAATAAATTAATAACGTGTTCATATGACAGACCAAATAAGGTGAAAAAGGAAACACTTCGAAGGTATAATTTCAAGCAGTGCTTACAGCCACATTCAAATGTTATACATATTCACACGCTCTCCCAAATAGCCTCAATGAAAGAAATAGGATGACCTAATATATGATGCAAACAATGTAGTCTTCAGGTTAATAAAATACAGATTCTACTAGATGTTCTTTCTATTATGATGAAGCTCAAAAAGAGATTAAGTGTTTCTGAAAGGCTTTCTTCTTTCTTCTTCCAAAATTTATATCCCTCTTTTCAATTTCACTTCATATTACACATTTCATTCAGTCACTGTATGAATATGAATATAGTCTCACACTATGGATCATGGCCCCTCTGGAAGTGGGCAAAAGAGTTGAAAGGAGATTTCTAAGTAGCCACAATTCTGAGTAGCCACAATCTGACACAATTCAGTTTCCCAAAGCAGAATAAAGAAAGCAGGTTGCAATAAGTGACTGCAAGCAATTTCACCAGCAAGGGACTGCTCACCTCATGCAGTTGTTTACAGTAGATCACATTCTTCAGAATGGTAGAATAAGCCAGTAATTACATGCAAGTCTGAGTCTTCACATTGTAGAACAAATAAGTCACTGTCTACTTAGGGGGTCACAAAGACAGATAAACCTAAAAAAGATCCTGTATCTCAGTCTGAAAACACTATGTAAATGAGATTAAATATGCTGAAAGTCTACAACAGGAAACATTGCTAGCTCATAAACAATGATTCAGATTTTCATAAGCACAAGTGACAGAGGCTGAAAGTCAATGGGAACTGGGCTGCAATTACACATTCACCGGCAGTACTGCTTATAGCAGCTTAAGTAATCGCATCCTCTGTCCCAGCCACTTATTTATGCCCTTGCATGGCTAACAGCACTGTGATCCAGCAGATGTTTGTGTGACTGCTGCATAGACTAGGTAAAGTGGCAGCACAGCTACATTAGAAAAATAACCGTGATTGTTATTATCAGGGCAAAGGCAGCACACACAGACAGCCCAGAGAAGAAACAGATCAAATTTTGTTGCTACCACAAAGTTGATTCAGCAGCTACCTCCAGTGAAGAAGAGTTGCCAGATGTCCATGGAAAGTCTGAATTTTTTGTTTTAAGAGGATTAAGAAGACTAAAGAGTAAAACAAAGAGAATCACAGAATCATGGAATGGTTTGGGTTGGAAGGGACCTTAAGATCAGCTAGTTCTAACCCTTGCCATGGGCAGGGACACTTCTCCCTACAGGCTGCTCAAATAACTGCAAGTGCCTGCTCATCATACTGTCTTATATATTCAGCTTTCAAGATCTCCATATATTTGGCTAAGAATTTATCAGCATTCACCTGAATTAGAAAGCATGCTCTACCTTCTACTACCAACCAGCCTAAATTGTCACTGTCAGATGGGCAGGCCTTCTTTTCAGAACAGTTTAATCATTTGTTTTTGTTTTATAACAAAAAAAATCTCTTCGCATTCGTTTTTCTTTTTTTTCAGGAATAAAATCGAAGCTAACATCCCAACGAGACTAAGGAGCCACATAACAAAGTAGCAGGAAATTATAGAGGCAAGATACCCTGTAATGAAAGAAGTTCATCCACCCCTGGCACTTTATTTATTTAATAGATGCAATTTTGTAGTTACTGCAGTTTGAATACTGGAAAAGAAATCATTGCCTACGATCTTCTGAATCAATCCAACGCATTCTCTCTCACAGGATGGGTTGGTCTTCATTCTCTGATATGTGTTTCAGAATCTAGGACAATATGTGTCACTTTTACCAGCAGGAGGTTAATTATCACAAGAAGGAATAGTATGTAATATTTCAGACTTCTATTTTCAGATAGAGCATTCCCTTCAAAATGTGCTGCAGAAGCAGGCAACAGAGCATGTAGTCTGTGTATTTTGTCTGTTTTCCTCTCCTACAAATATTTATAATAAAATGAACCAAAACCACAGAAATACTAGGGGAGAATATAGAATTGGATTTTAGTGTTTGCATTCATTCAGAAGTAATTCTAGCTGCTGTAAAATACATGGAAATATCCTTAATTTGTCAGGGAGTAACAAGGGATGACTGTTCCCTGAGGGACAAGATCAGCACAGCAAGGACGTCATCAACTAGCGCACCATCCCGTTGTACTGAACAGAGCTGGTGGACCAGGAATGGTGGCCACGTTCAGCCATGAATCCAGATCAGAAAGCAGGTCACAGTGATGAGGCAGGTCTGAGTTCAGTCCATTAGTGACAGGCATGGTGGGCTCTAGATCTTCAAGACCAACAGCTTGGGGGAGGGAACAGGCATTGCTGAAGCAGGGCTAAATTCCGAGGCTGGGTTGAAACAGGGCTCCTGATACCATCAGCAGAGGATTGGAGAGGCTGCTAAGGCCCATTAGTACCTTCAGCAGAGCCCTGAGGGTTCTAGGATATAATGCTTCCTATTGCTTTTATTTTAATTTTCAAAATAGAAGATGAGGAGAATTTGTTTAAACTGCCTTGAATATTTTCCCAAATGGAGATCTTCACTACCTCAACAGCATATCCATCTTATCTAGTGGACTTAAATGTTTGGCTTTTAGAATATAATGTAATATTTTAGAAATAACACAAAGATACATGTGCTTTTCTACAAAATATACCAGTAGTTGTTACATTCAGTTCAAGATAAGGTAATATAATCACTACAAAGCTTTGAAAACTTTGTGTGAAAATAATCCATAGGTGTCTTTAATAATCAGTGTCTTTAAAGGATCATCATGTGGTATTAACTAAATACTATCTGTAGTCAGGGGAAAAGTGTTGCATTACTGCTATTCCATGTTTGAAATCCATTGTTTATCCGTTACTATAAGTCTCCAAATGACACTGAATCAGTAATGCTCTACAAGGACCGCAGAACGGGGACCAGTGGGCCAAAAGTGGAAGATGACTGTCACAAATACCTTCGCCAATTTTCTGTCACCTACTTACACCAGTTTGCCTTATAATCTCATTCACAAATCTATGCATTAAAAGGAAATATTTTTATCTTCAAACACAAAGAATTCCAGAAAAACTGATTTCCAGTGTTCTGGGAGCGCCATGCCACCATGGATATGCTTTCATTTTTTAAAAAATAACTAACACGTTTCAGAAGTTACTCTCTATGTTAATTCTGCCTTGTTTTGAATACTTCAAAGTTTCACCTTTTTACTCTGCAATTTTCTTAGCTTTTCTCTATTTGTCAAAACATAATAAAGCCAAGCTATGCTTTTGTACTAACATTGTGTGACATGCTTGATTCTTATTGCACTGAAGTTTCTCAGGAAACTACTTGGAGAATAGCTCTGAGTTACTTTAATTCCTCTTGGTTCAAATGCGAATACCTCTTAATACTCCTTCCCACATCTTCTGTTTGATACGGAATCTCACCTCCATCCATTAGAACGGACTATTGTGTACTTGCCAACACTTTTTCAAGTTTTTAAACTACCCATACCTCCTTTCACCTGAAGTGACTGAGATGCAGCATATTTCTTGGAACTTTTAACCTTTGTTGATAATCAATTCCACAGAAATGACTAGAAGTAATTTTATTGCTATTATAAAAAAAAATTAAAAGTGATAGACATAATGCTATTTTGAAGCAATGTGTTTTAAATGAACTCTAAAGAATAAGTAATAAGCTGTACACTGGCCAACCAAATATTTTGATATGATTCCAGATATTCTATTAATTCTGAATTATAGGCCACCTTACTAAATCTTCTTTCAGATCTCAGGTCTTTAATATACAATAGAAGAGCACTTATGGGAATTGGAAATAGAGCTTTCATAGTTATGGCTGCAATTCATTTTTTACTAGAAGTCAAAACCAGCCCATCAGTCAAAGAAATACCATCCTCTGTAACTGCTCATGAGAGACGAGACAGAATATTTCTACTACTTTTGTAATGCATTATAAAATGGCTTCCTTAATTGACAAATCTTAAAATCAGAGATTCTAAAACCAAGATTACAATGAAGAATGACTTTTCACTTTGCAGACAAATAAGAGATAGGAAAGAGGAATTACAATTGATTTCCTCGATGAGATCTAACATTCAAGAACAAAGTCTGCTCAATCTTCCCATCAGAGTATAATGTCAGAAATTTTCTCTCTAAATTCAGATATATCGTACGCTCCAAGACTGTTCTAAAAATATAGTTTGATATTTTCAATTTTTTTTAGAGCTGTTGAATAAAAAATAAAAAAAAGAAATAAAACCAGACAAACAGAACACTAATCTATTATAGAATTCCACTATTACTATGTTCTCTATATCACCTGTATCACTGAACCTGAGGCAGGCAGTAAAGCACAGAAGAGAAAGAGGATCTCAACACAATGTCTTACAGATTAGGCAATTAACAAATTGCATGTTAAATAATTTCAAGTGATATTTTCCACATAATATTCTTGTAGTAGCTTGTTACAATATTCAATATCTCTGTCACAATCCAATGTCACTAATCCTACAAATCATGGCAAGCCAGTAAACAAAAGGAAAAGTAAAGCACTGTTATCTTTCACTGAGTAACAAATGGAAAAAGTGTTGCCTCAGCTACATGCATTTTTAAATCTTGTTTTTATTCAGAAGTGATAAAATCATGAATGAAATCACTCCAGACTTTACTCTTGACACTTTGCCTATGAAAGTCAGTGCTTTGACTATGATTACACTGTTAGATGTTGCTTATGTTTTAGTTCTTGGAATAGGATTCAGGTTATGGCTACAGGAAAGAATAAAGGATTCTGGTAATAACTGCCATATCTGCCTGCTTAGAAAATCTGCCTACTTTGTTTTCAACAAATGGCACTCTATAATCCTTTCCCTTCTCGCAAAGCCAATGCAGCTCTAGCACATGGACAGAACTGGATTGAAGCTGCCCTGCAGTTCTGAAAGGTGTTTCTATCTGCTCTTGTTACTATGTATTTATTTCAACTTAGCTAAATTGCTTAGAGATATACTTAGAGTAAATTAAGTTTAGACATGTAAACAAGAATACGGATCTATGTCCTGAAAACTCCTGAGAAGTAATAGCTATACCTTGAATCTTAGAGTAAACCTGCTAATCTGAAAGGGAGGTGGGCGGCTGGACTGGATGATCTTAGAAGTCTTCTCCTACTTTGGAGATTCTGTGATTGATTCTATGAAAATCTCATATTTGTCATGGACTAAAAGCATGGATAAAATCGATTGGTATGAACTAATGAGCAGAACTACTTAATAGCATGTCAAAATTTTCTTAAGATGTAAGCCTTTTTGCATCAATTTAACTATAGAAAACTTGTAAGATGAGACCTTATTAATCACAACAAAAAAGTAGTTGAACTATGCAAGACTGTATCACCTGAAACTTGTTTGCACAACTATTTGATGCTTTTGTGGATGTAGGATTACTCTGTTAACAGCATATGGACTGAATTATTGATAGAAAATAAATTATTTCACATCTGTACTTTAAAATACTACATGTCATTTTGGGTACTTATTACATAAAGTACATTAATAAATTGGAGAGAATTTAAGGATGCAAATAAACAAAATGAGAGGGTTTTAAAGATAAAGCACAGAAGAGAGAGAATGAAAATGTTTCACTTATACCTTGCAGGAAAAGTGAAAGTAAATCTTTTAAGAAAATCCTTTCTGGTAAGGGATTATTTAAAATACTGGAAGAGTGAGTAATAGCTTGAATCTAAAAGTCATTCATATTAAAATTAATCAAAGTCTCAGAAGGAGGTAAATAGGTTAAAAAAGTCTTAATGATAACATAAACCTACAGTTAATAGAAAGAGAAGTAGTAATAAAATTGTTAATGACTTGGAAATCCAGAGACATGGACAGATAAGCATTTCAGATACTCCCCAGTATTCTACAGAAAAATGCAAGCTACAAAACCTAGATTAGAATTTAAAAAATTAAAAAAGAAAGCCAATATGGAAGAATAACTTTAGTAATCGCTTGCTACAATAAACTGAAGAGAAAAATCTAAGAGACAAAAGCCTAAAAGGCAATAGACAGTGTGAATCAGGAGACTGATACGGAATAAACTGGTCACAAAAGGAATTGCAGGGATCCATGCACACAAAGACGTGTGTACAACATACAGAACGATGTCATCTAGGGGTTTAAACACAGAATCAGAAAAAAAGTGGCACAAAACCAGTCATGTAACTCAATAAGGAAGGAACAGGGAGGGGAACAAACTTTACAAGAAGTAAATCACAGCTTTGCAAAGCCTTGTCTACTATGCACTTCTCCTATCCATACAGGATCCAGTGAACGGAGTAGGTGACAACTTCCTATCACAAACTGTACTCTACTTGACTACAGTAATTTATAACAATTGCTGTCAACAATATCATTCAGATGCAAGTAAAATTGTATTTATAATCAGCTCAGAATTCTTCAGATGATGTTTTATTGCAAGCTCACTGTGTCTATTAATGGCTTAGTATTATCAGTAAGATATCAATTCCAAAGATGTTACCTTGCCCCACCCTTACAACCTCACAATGCATTTTTGTTTGGGTTGGCTGGAAGGCTTTTCTTTCAATTGTTCTCTTCTGTGAACAATTGCTGCTATTATTCTAAGATTAATACAGTCCACAAACACAGCTTTGGTTATCTCTTCAAGGAAATGAATGTAAATCTCGTTCTTCACACTAACTTACATCAAGAAAAATTCTGTACCACCAAGAGTAGTATTCATTGTGAGTTGTAAAAAGAATAAGTCACTTAATCACTTAATTTACCCAATTTTATAGTACAGATCAAGAAAAGTAATTTTATATGCTGAGTCTGTTCAGCTGAGTGTTTTATTACAAAGGGCGTAGGTCTGAAAAATCGTTAGAAACACTGAGATAATTCTCAGTTTGGCTCAAATTTTCCAGCGAGGAAAGGTCTTGGCCTCCTAAAATGGCCATGGCTATGCATTAGAGCAGCAGAAACTGTGACATGAAAATCTGCACTTTTCTCAGAGCTTGACACAATAGCAACATATGTTTGTGAATGGTCCTGATACAACAGCTTGGTGAAAATTGCATAAGCTCTTTGCCTGGCAGGATGAATTGCAATTGTGAGAGATTTACAAGAAATTTCTGAAACAGTCCAAATCATTCCATATCAGCCAATTAAGCTACAGGGATATTTTCTAAAGAAGATATACAGAAAGGGCTATGAATGAGCAAGAAATCTTTTCTTATGGCACACTGGTAATATTAACACTGAAATTTGTGTCATGCTCAACATATCTAACACCTGAGCTTTTGCATTCAATGAAATCGATAGTAATTTTATCACAAACATCCAGAATGTTACTCTTCTCTTGTAACACTTTGAGATCAGGCTGCTCTGCATCGTCAAGTCTTCAACTCAAATGTTTGCTGTCATATATATCAATAGCCAGTCATCTCTTTCTTGGGAAACAGGGGATTACCATAGCAGTTTGCAGAATGACTACTTTGAATGGGCAGGGGAAGACGACTTTCTAATTCAATCCAAAGGCTGCAGGCAAGGCATGCACCAGAATTTAGACGAAATTTCTTTGCAAATTCAAAGAAATAAATACAATGTGGTCAATTCATAGAGCCACAAACATGCTGACTTAAAATGAGTTCCAAGTTGTAGCATGAGCTACAGAAAGATTTTATTTCATGAAAGACCTGATTTTGTACACTATGTACACTTGTCCCAGGAAAAATATGTACAGCCCTATCAAAGGGAACTGGAAAGTGACAGTGACTGTGAGAACTCCCTTATCAAATTTCTTGTATTTCATTTTCTACAAGTAATGATGCTTTTCCACTTTCTCATGCTTTGTTATCCAAAGGTGAGAAGCCTTAATGGGCTAAATCCATAGTGGATGTGAAAAGGCATTGCTTCCATGACCTGAAGTTTTAGCTATTTGTTTTTTTCTGTTGTAAAAACAGTTAGAGAAAATTTATTCTTCTTATTGTCAGATTGATGAAATTCAGCTTTCTGAAATACAAAAAAAATCATGTAATTTTCTGCTTTTCACTGCTTTTGAACAGAAAGGTAAATACATAAAAAGAGCAATACCATTTGCAGCCCTTAACCATCTCTTAATGTTTTTAAAGGTTTGTTATCTTGAATACTTTAATTTGATAAAAGAAAAAAAAAGCATTCTGAGTCTTCATTCTTCATTCATTACAATGAAGAAAGGAACACTACAGATTTTAAACAGAATTTTATAAAACCACAAAGTCTTATTATTAAAAACCTAGTATTAAACTAAGTATTTGTCAGTGTTAAGTAGTGACAGGCAAATAATTTGCTAAGCAAGACTACTATTGCCCTTATCTTGCTGTCTACCCTGACTCAAGCATCACAGAAATCCTTCCATTAGTTAGAGTGATCATAAACTGATTAAAGTAAAAATCAGAAAATTATACTTCAGATTTCATACATTCACAAAGTAAAACAAGTAAAAACAGAATTCTACATTTCTCCATTTTTAATACTTTTGGACAATGAGACTTTAGATCCAAGAAACACTGATGACATAACATTTCTCTTTGCAGTAATGCCAATTGGTCCCAGTAAGAACTAGTGTCACCACTTTCACACCAGTGTTGGAAAAATCAGTATGCGTCAAGTGTTGGTTTCCTAGTGAAAAATTAATAAGCACTATTTGTATGCATCACTCAGCTTTTTGTAACACTGAACAAGAACTGCATAGCAATTTCCAAAATTTTGCTTCAACTTTTTCTGTGCTATTTTAAAGTTCAATAAGCACAAATCATTGCTGTCTTATAAAGCTAAACAACAAATTGCTTTGCTATGACTCCTACATCTATTTAGTTAATGGAGACACATAATAGAAAACCCTTTGAATACCAATGCTTGTTTCCACAGAGGCTCTGTCCTAATTATAAAGGCTGTCAAGCAAGTATTACAAAATAAAGATATAAATTATGCTGCATCTTAAATACTTCTATAGTTTTTTTTCATATAGTGTGTCTGTAATGTCAGAATTCATACTTCATGCAAGATTACAGCTCAACACCTCACTTGAAACACAAGTTACCATATTAAGATGTTGAGACAATTGACAGAAGATGTCAGTGTTTCCAAGTGAGATTTGTATCTGGAGTATTTAGACCCAGAGAAGAACGTTGTTGACACCAACTAACAAAACTGCACAATACTGAAGTATTTTACTTCGCAGGCATTAAAAATAATTCTTGAATAAGTCAGCATTGCTAAAATTCACAGCACTATAAGGAGTGCAGTTAAATACTGGATAGTGAAACCAGTAAGTAGCCTTTCCAACTTTCTCAGCAAATAGACAAAATTCCCAGCAGTGAGAGCTATTTCAAAAATGAAATTTAAACAGAGTGCCTAGAAGTACTACACATTACAGATTATTATGTTAGAAGTATCATAAGACATGACTTATTTATTTAAGACTTTAGTAATTCTGTATAATATCACTGATGGCTTTATCCCTTTCAGGATCAATCCCAAATGTTCAAACTTTTCAGATGGCCTAATGTTAATTCTCTTTCTTCACTGTAGTCAGAATGAAGGTCAAACTAAATGATCAATGGAGCATTTCATTAGTTTTTTCATCTCAAACTGTGAATAAAGTTTCCATTTGACTGCCCGATTTCAGTCTGTTTGGAAAAGCAAGACAATATTGGCTAGATCCGTTGGTACAAATGGTGAGCAGAAATTCACGTGCAGTGAATGATGTTATGGTAAGAAAAACTCGGTGAATAAAGGTGAAGAAGCCGTGGACCAGAACAGCAGCTATCACCATTCTTCCCCTGCTCACTACATGAACATCAAAATGGCACAGTTTCAGTGAGGAATAATAATTTTTCAAGGATTTCCAATTTTCCCATTTTTTCAAATATGTTATAAGAAAATGCTGCACACATGCACACAAAGCAAATGTAACTCTCTAGATAGGGTACTGCCAACTTCATAAGCAAACCTGAAATACATTCATGCAAGCAATACAAAAATTAAAATCCCCTTCAATTAACTATCATGAGCCTTTAAATCTGTGAAATTCTGAACATACTATCTGAAAATTTTGTCTGCTAAGGCAACTGGCAAAAGAAGTACAATTGAAGTTAAGCATTTGCTTAACTCTACACTGCTAACGTATAAGTGATTGACCCAAGACAGCACTTTTCAAGCAAAACAAACAATCATTGCATTTCTGAATCTCAAGTTCGGCGTTAAAGAAAAGCTGTGAAAAAATTATATTGTTCCCATTGCAACTGAACAATGGGAACAGTCTGCAGCATTCCAGATGCATTCTGTTTATTAGGATTAACTAACACAGGTTGGTAGTGCACTACCAAAAACTGCCTAAAGGTAAGCCATTATACTGACCCTGAGGGTCAACAAAGGAGCTAACATTTTCTGAATTTTCGACAATATTCATCTTTCTCAAAGGAATAAAAATGTTTTGACAAAGGCATACTATAACAAGACGTGTTTGTTTTTATTTCTGATTTCATTACATTTGGTCTGGTACCAGAGGACAGAGGTTTTAGGATAGATTCAGTGATGACTTTAAGCTTACACCTATAAGAAAACTAACAAGCTAGAAGTACTCAAACCATTCTAGTAAAATAATGTAAATCATTTGTACACAAATAGAGTGAATCATTTGTTTTGAAAGGCCCATAATAACACATACGTAAATTGCCCAACTTTGCGTATTAAATATCACTTTAACTATAATTCTGCATAGTTTCTACTGTCTTGGTTGGAAATGCTATGCCATTCAAAGCATTAGAGGCCCAATCAAACCAAAATTCACTTTTGCAATGTGATTTGTTCAAGAACTGAAGGAGCTTTAGCACCTACAGGTAAGGCGCGTATTCCAGAAATGCATTCTCTGAGAGATCCCAAATCTACCATATTATTTCACATCCTCATACGAATCCAAAATACATCAATAACTGAGTACACATACACATTTTAGAGAACTTTGGATGGTGAAGCTTTAAATTAAAAATGGTTCTTGACTTTATCTACACTGAAAATGCTGCTCTGCAACAAGTGTCAGTGGGTTTATTTTTGTGTGTTTAGGCTATTCCTTTCAGAAATTTCACCTGAAAAGCAACTTCCATCTGGATACCATAGGATTAATATTCAAGTGACAGTGAAATTAATTCCCAATGAAACATATCTGAGCCAAGCAGCAGATTTTAATATTTCCTCTGGTTAAAGCTGTGGGAGCTTCAAAGTTTAATACATACATTGTGGGAATAGAACAGACCAAATCAGATCAATTCAAATCAAACTTTAAGATATTTGACTGTCCATGTCTATTCAAACTGGTTACAGTGATCTAAAACTCATGTTAAAGTGTAATATACAAACAGAAGCAACCATTTAAGTGCAGGTACTTATGTAATCCTCACTGTATAACCTCTTCTATCAAATAAATTCCAAAACTAAAAGGTTTTAGGATTAATATATGCTTCCATATGATTGTGGAAATATCTGTAGTGTCCAATAAGTTAATATTGAGATAGATACTGGGATAATTGAAGTCAGTTTAAGGTTTGCTTTTTTCTCCCCCCCTTACGTGCTACAAACTTTAATATTAAACATGGGGAGGAAGAAGAGAAAGGTATGTAGCCACATGCTAGATGTAGAGCTCCAAATATTATTTATCAGCAACAGTTACTGAGAAGCCCATATTGTTAGTATTTCTTTGTGATGTCCTATATTCACTTAGAGCCTACTACTGGAAGTTCTCAGGTAATTACAACTTCTGTCATTCATCTGCAAGACATTCTCTTACCTCTGTGAGACATTTCATCACATCAGAGAAAAGGCTGTTGCTTTCCCATTTTAGGTCCTGAGACTGAAAGTCAGTCTTTGTGCAATTCTGAAACGTTCCACTAAGATGTGCGATGAATTAGAGCATTATCAAAGGATGCTGAAAGCACTATGCTTTCTCTTCTTCCCTCATGCTAAGTTTAAAAACATAAGAATAAAGCAAACTAATCCTCAAGAGAGTTGTATGCAAACAAAATGCCTAAACAACAGTGTGACTACCAGCATGATATATCTCACTGGTTCCACTCCATACTTTCCCTTGCTTCTGCTACATACTGGGCAAGACATAACTGCAAATTTGCTCTTCATTTGAAGACTTACACCCCAAACTCTGTCTCCTTCTGCTGCCAGACATTCTAGTATCAGCATTAATACCTGGGGAACATCTGGAACACTCTTACATACAGAAAAAAAATGATTACTTCTAGTGCTATAGAAATCTTGGTTAGATTCATTTTCAAAGTGACTTTTATCAGCAAAGACTAGGGATCATTAATTAAGAAAAATCAATTTGGGTTTATTATTTTGTTAAAAACAAACAAACAACAACAACAAAAAAAACACCCTAAGTAAGTTCAACAATATTTAGCTGAGTCACAAATCGCATTTAAAATCTATATAGGCAGAAAACAAAATAATGATTTCATAGCAATCAAAACAAGGTGATAGGTATTCCTCCTGGAATAGGAACCAGCACAGCATCATTATAATTTTGTAAAAGGCTCAGATAAAAGACTAATAACTAATCAAGAATGTACTGCAGATGGGTACAGAAATATTTCTAAAGAGATCAAAAGAAGGTGCATGGAACCAAAGCAAATAGCTATAGAACAGAGTAACTGGCAAAGCTCACATCAGAGAGGCTCCTACATCATTTCCCAGTCAAATACACCAGAGGGGGTGCTGGAAAAGGAATATTAAAATTGTCAAAAATAGTATATTTTTTTTTCCTGTCAATCAATATCTTAAAATATCACTGTAGGAAGCCATGTATCAGACTTGATTAGTACCAAATTCTTTAGCACTGATACTGCTGTCCTATACATCCTTTCTTACCAATCCTGCCAGCTACTTTTGATAAACTACAATGCTAACCTGCATCTGTAAAAAAAAGTACTGACTGCTGATGCTTCCAGCAGCAGAAACACAATCTGCTAGTAGCTGTGCTTTCCTGCCACAGGCCATCTCTTTCCTCCTTTGTACCAAAACCTGTGGTGAGACAAGTGAGCTAGAGACAGAAACCCATCCGAATGCCAAGTAATCCCCTTCCCAAGCCACACTGTACTGTGCACCACACAGCAGCACGAACATAAGCATCAGCACAGGAGACAAATGCCCTGACAACTAGGGAAGGAGGGAACAATGAGCTTCCCTCTTGATACGCCAGAGGAATATCTGATTATTAAAATGATGGTGCACCTCCAGCCCTGAAATACCAAAGCCAGCAGAAAGAAGGCAGGTTGTACTGAGCACCAAGAAACCAAAGTCAGCTCCTGAAGTATACCCCAGCTTTGCACTTGCATTCGTTCCACTTATAAATAATTTGAAGCCATTCGTAGCAGTGCTTTTTATCTTTTTCAAGCAGCTTACAGCTCTATGAAGACAATGCTGCTGTGGGGAACTCGTCCACACAGATGCTCCATTGTCTGGTACAAGGGAAGCTGTGTAACATACTACAGTCAGAGATAACTGATTGCACATTCATCTAATCCACATGACTGCCCTTTCATATGCAGCTCCCCCAGATATATATGCACATAATAAAGCAAAATGTCCACATTCATTGCACAAGCAAGATTATATTCAAAGTCAGACTTCTCTTCCAGAAAGATTAATTTTAATGAACTTACAAATAAAACGAATGAAGGCCAGACAAATTGAAGAGATTAAAGTGTAAAACCAAGATGGGCTAGAGAAATTATGCTGTGAATAATTAATCACAAATCAAAAGTCTTCTGAAGCCAATTATTTTCCTAGACTTCTCCCAGTTGTGAATATCTACAATTGAATGACCCATGCCTTCTCCATTTATGCATTTCTGAAGCCCATTACAGGTACTACTAGCTATATCAAATATCTCCAAACTCAGGACAAAAAAATCCTTGCATTATCAGTGTTTGGGTGGGCATTTTAAAGTACTCATAAACTGTATGATTAACTGTTTTGGAAAGATCTTCAGCTTTAAAAAAAAAAAGTGATCTTTCAAAAGTTTAAAGAACACAATAAAATTCTGATTTTCCTATCAGTTCTCAGTGACAGGATGGGCAAAAGTTAATGAAATAACTTTATCCAAGCAGAACTATGATGGAACACTCATAGTTTCATTAGTACAGGGACATATTATGCACTGCCATGCACACGCACGGATCTCCAACAAAAACTGAATGCAAGAGTACTCAAGTTCTCAACAGAAAATTAGAAACACTGACCTTTTTTACATTGCTCACTTTATGACACACATTTGCTTAAACAATTACTGTCTGGCGCCTTCTTCGCACTAAACATTTGAAACAGCCTGCTCTTTTTTTGATTCAACCTCTCCAGTATGCCTTCACAGAATTACGGAATCATAGAATGTCTTAGGCTGGGACGGACCTTGAAGCCCATCCAGTTCCAAACCCCTGCTATGGACAGGATTGCCGATCGCTAGATCAGGCTGCCCAAAGCCCCATCCAAGCTGGCCTTGAATGCTGCAAAGATGGGGCATCCACAAGCCCTCTGGACACAAGCTTGCGTCAGTGTGTCACCTCTCTCTGAATAAATAGTTCATTCCTAACATCCAACCTAAATCTCCCCTCTTTTAGTTTAAAGTTATTCACCCTTGTCCTATCACTATCAGACTACGTAAAAAGTCAGTCTTCCTCCTGGTTATCAGCTCCTTTCAAGTGCTGGAAGGCTGCAATGACATCTCCCTGAAGCCTTCTCTTTCCCATACTAAATAAGCCCAACTCCCTCAACCTTTCTTCAAAAGAGAGGTGCTCCAGCCCTCTGATCATCTTCGTGGCCCTCCTCCGGACCTGCCCCAACAGCTCCATGTTGTTTTCTTGCGCAGCATAGAGTAGAGGGGGTCAGTCACCTTCCTAATCCTGCTGGCCACCCCTCTGTTAATGCACTGCTCCCAAAATGGACCCCTGGGAGCATCACTCATAGTCAGTCTCCATCTGGACAGACATCCACTGACCACAACCCTCTGGCTGCAACTCTTTATCTATCCAAAAGTTCACCCTTTGAACTCATATCTCTCCAATTTAGAGATAAAGATGTGCAGTGGGATCATGTAAAAGGTCTTGCACAAGACCAGGTAGATGAAATCAGATGCCCTTCGTTTGCTTAACGATGCCATCACTCCATTGCAGGTCTCTGGAATGATCTGACCTAGGTGAAGCCATGCTGGTTGTCTTGGATCAGCTCCTCATCTTGCATGTGCCTTAACATATCTTCCAGGAGAATCTGCCCCATGATCTTCCCAGGCACAGATATGAGGCTCACTGGCCTGTAGTTCCAACCTCTTTCTTTCTCCTTGTCTTAAAAATGGGAATGATGTTTCCCTTTTTCAAGTCACTGAGTACGTCGCCTGACAGAAAAAAAACAAAGCCTCAGCAGAATCTTCTTTCTTAATTGCCTAGTCCGATGCTTAAGTCTTTTCAGAACACTCACTGTGTTTTTTAAATATTAAAGGAGAATACAAATGCCTTCATCTTTTGAAAAGACCAGACTGTCATCCAAAATTCTTTGTTCCGCTTTGAAGCTCCACTGAACTTGGAGCAGAAAGTCCAGGAAACTGTCCCAATCTCTTGTAAAATAATTCCCACAGCTCCTTCTCCACCAACAATGCAAATTCTCTCCCTTCCTTCCCATGTCACACATGAGAAGCTCTCTTCAGCAAATGATTCCTCTGCAGATTTCTCATTGCTCACATCCCTCCTAAAGACCCACTACTTCAATTTAAACTACAAAGAAAAACTTTCCTTCCTAGTAGGGGACTTTTTTTCTAACATACTATCTTGGCATGTGGCAACCTCTTCAGCTGATTGCTTTCTCCAGCGGTACTTTTCAGCTGGTAAGCTCTCCAAGGAAGCATCCCTACCATATGAACAAGGAACTTAGTACAGCACACAGACTCATCAAAACAATGCATGCTCAATACCAAAACTAAGGAAGATGCATTTATCATTAATTTGGCCTCTCTATTCTGTTGTTTTGTTTCATTTCTGACATTAGGGAATCTTGAAGGAGGATTGCTCCTGGAAGGCTTTAGAAAGTCAGTATAAGGATGTGGGTAAGGTTATTTGATGCTGAAAGAGAACAAAGGAATTCAAACTAGAAAGGATGGAAGAAAAAAAAAAAGAAAAAGGCACAAGAAAAAGGGCACAGAAAAAAATATATACTATGTTTGGGAAGGAATACTATGTTTGATGGCAGAGCAGACAAGGAGATGAGAATGGAGAGTGCAAATAGTAATCTCAGCAAACCATTGAATCTTGAAAACAAAATGTTCATAATGTAAGAGCTTGCCCAAACATTTCCAATAGTCAGTACAAACTGGCTCCTCAGGCTTTAGCTATAGGACAAACGTCATATGCTCTCTGTACAGGTTTTCTCATCACTCTCTCAAGTGAAGTCAAACCTGGCTGTACAATACACGAACAAATCCAGCTCACTGCATCATTGGAGACGTGCTGAAAAAAAATACACTGCTAAACACGTGAAGGATTGCCTGATAGCATGTGGAATACCTTTACTGAATGTTTAGAAGACTGTTATAGGATCTACTGTTTTTTGTTTTTTTTTCCTGATTAAAGTACCTTACTGAGAGATCAATAACTTTGCTCTACTCTTGGTTTGTGAAGAAGCTTACAGGAGTGGAGAGTAAGCTTTAGATAAATACATAAAGAGGAGTTGGTTTTGCTTTACAGATACAGGGCAAGCATGGGGGAATCTGATGATTTCCCAGCATGGAAACACTTCTCTCTGAGCAATTCACAAAGCTACTATTATCAAATCTAAAAACTGGAGACTTCACAGGTTTCTTTGTGTGCTTTTCTGTGACTGTAATTAAAATACACATTGCCCAGAATATTTTTCATGCTGTGGAAAATTTTCACTTTTACTTCTAGTATCACTTATGAAGGTTTATTTCATTGTGAAAGCTTTTTTTTCGAATGTTTACTGAAAAGAAAGAAAACAATTCTCACCTTTCAGCCTCCCACAAGGCTATGCTGTGAAAGCATTTCACAGTCAGCAAGTGTAGCTTGCACCCGCTCCCATCCCCAGCAGTTCTTGAGAGGGGAGGCAGAGGGCAGGCAGGAAACAAGGTAAAAACAAAAAGGAAACCTGGGAGGAAAAGTGCAGGTTTGAAAAACTGATGACCTGGCTCAGTGCACAGCCCATTAAGACTGTCAAGTCAGCTGGAAGCAGGTTGTGAGGGGATGCCAGAATCAAAGGATGTCCCTGCTGCCCCTACAGTATGTCACTGCCTGGCATCCCTACCAATGCTAGACAAGCAGATCTGTGGTAAGTATAAAGAGAATGAAGTGCAGGGCAAAATGAAGGGTAAAGGACAACAAAAGAATAGAACATGTTGGACTTACTAGATGGTATTTTTACAAAAAGATATTACATGCACAGCTTGGCCAAAAGAATTCTATGCACACACACACACATACACACACACAACACACACACACACACACACACACACCCTGTATATCTGCTAGTTTACCACTGACTATGAACAAGAGAACAGACTGACGATGGTTTCTCCTCTAACTGCATCATTTCGCATCACCTTTGCCTGCGAACCTGCTCAAACTTTAAGGTTCCAGAACATGTTCTCATGATGACAAGTCTTGGAGTCAGAGGTGAGGAAGAGACTGTTCTTCAAGGACTGATAGCCATGTACTGGTTTTCAGTAGTCATCTCCACCAGAGATGCTGTTCAAGGTCACAGAACCATAAAATGGCTTGATTAGGAAGGAACTTTAAAAGACCATCTAGTTTCAAAACCCCTGCCATGCACAGGGATGCCCATCATATCAGGCTGCCCAGGTCCCCATCCAACCTGGCCTTGAACACCTCCAGGGAAGGGGTATCCACAGCTTCTCTGAACAATCTATGCCAGTACCAACACCACGTCTGAGTAAATAACTTCCTTCTAATATCTAATTTAAACCTTGCCTCTCTCAGTTTAAAACCATCCCCCTTGCCCTATTACTACAAGCCTGTGCAAAAAGTCAGACTCCCAAAGGTAAAAAATTAGAATGAGGAAGTGAGACAGGTAGGAAAGTCCTGAAGGAGGAATCTCTTAGTATAAAGCTAAAACCAGATGAATGAAATCAGAGAGAGATTTGCTTGGAGTTATTTACTGTTTTGATTAATATTAAAATCAACTATGACATCATGTTGTTGTTTGCCTCCTCAGTGTGCTTAGAAACCATTAACTTGAACAGAAACGCATACAGTGTCCTGTCTACGTCAGATAAACACAATTTCAAAATACAGGATAATGCTATGTGGTATTTACACAGTAGCATTGGAGGGGGAGAAGGGGGGGGGAAGAAAGGTGATATATTTACTAAAAAAAATCCCTTTAATAAGATGTTTTGATCAAAACAGACCTCCTCTTATGGGAAAAAAGCTACCAGCATGAGACCTTTTTTAAAGAATGGATTCAAATGAAAAATATGAAAAGTCATCAGACATGATAAGGAAATCCATTAATCCAACCACAGAGATCACATCCTTCAGAGGCACTGCCAAAACAGGATTACCCCATCTGGGATGCAGAAAAAGCCAGAAGCAAAGAGTAATGACTCAGAGGGTTGACCAAGTCTATAATAGCAACAATGCCTTGAAGATTTCCAAACACATTTATCAACATCACTCCTTTTGTCACTCATCAATGGGTGACTCAACTGGGGAAAAAAAAAGAAATGTGCACGTAGGCAATGCTCAGTATTTTAATAATGTATCATTTCCATTAAGTTGTAAAAAGAATGTAAAATTGTATGGTAATCTATTAATCTGATTTAGTGATGGATAACTAAGATGATGAATATGGGTTATATACTATTAATGAGTGTTACATTTAACAAGGATGAACACTGAAGAGTGGGAATATAATTGAATAGTAGGGATTATAAAGTTTTGTATCTGACAAATCTAACTGGAGCTCTTTTTGCATCTGTATTATTAAGTATCTTGAGATTGAACAGTACCTACTGGAGCACAATTGTTGACAGGTAAAGTGATCTTAACTCATGTAAGTACTATGTTTTCTCTTGTTCAGTGAATACAGTTTAGTATCCATATTAGTAATCATGCACAGGAGTATTTTTCCCTTGGTTAAATCATAGTGATCTCTTTCCTGTCATTTGCCAGACTAGCAACAAAAAGAATGAAAAATATGAGGGTTGCTTAAATGTTAGTACAAAGTGATTAAGAGGTATGAAAGGAAAGCTCAGGAGAGGCAGTGAAGTTGAGAATCTGAGTTTCACTGGAAGACAACCAGATGTTAAGCTATTTGTGCTCCAAGTAAACAAGTCCTGAATTTGAGACACCTCCACCCCCAGCACGTACCCAGCCATCCTTCCAGCTGCCCAACTTGTGTTGATCACCACATCTCATCTGCTCCACAACATCCCAAGTGGCTCATATCTAAATCAAAGCATGTTATTTTTCATCTATTTGTCCACAGTGTAATACATACCCTTCCTAGTAGAGCTCCACTACTTCATATCCACTTTAGGTAAAAACAAAATTCATTTTTTCATCACCAATTAACTGCTTAACTTTGTACTTTTTCTCAGACAGACTACACTTGATCCTGTTCAACTGCGTCATTTTTTCCCCCTTTGCAGTCTGTGCAGCTGCCACCATAGTTTCAGCAGATGAAACACATCGTCCTCCTCCTCAAAGCACCTATGATCCTTTTAGAAAACTGCAGCAATAACTCAGATGGCAGCAATAAATTGCGCAGTTCTTACGCCTACAGTTACTATTTCACTTCAGATATTTACCCTTCACTACTCTTTTGCTCTTTATTATTCTCACTACTTTTCCAGTATCCTGATGGCCAAACAGTGCAAGCCAGAGAAGTGAAAGTAATGATTGGAAGTTACACAGTGGAAAATACTGCTTTAAAAGAGAGCAAGGGACAGCAAGATATTGTCAAGCAAAAGGTAGAAAAGCTTTCCCTGCTTGCAATCAGAAAATACCAGAAACCAGAGACAAATCCACATTTCTTGGCTGCTAATAAAAAGATCTCATCACTACACCTCCTTGTGCGCTATTTTTAATTTGCAGTCCATGTGTTTCAACATACTTTTCTTTTTTGTTATTACAGAGCTTTTTAGTCCATCCTTCCTCTCCACTTTTCACATACATTTTGATCTTAATTCTTTTTTTAATTCTTCATCAGCTACTTCAGCCTGCCTAAAAGAAGCTACTTGCACAAAAAGCCCTAACAGTTGGCTAAACACCAGTTTTTACCTTGCTTAGCTTTTCAATTTTGTTAATTCAGCCTCAGAGCCCACTGTGCAATGATAAATATGATGCAGTTCTTTGTTTCATGTACCAGTGAATACACTTTGCAATAAGGTGTTTTTTCTTTAGCACAACCAAGGTTTGTTTCTTTTCCATTTTCCCACCCTAGGAAGAACAGTCTGCCCTGAACCTCACTGGTAAGCAATTAAAATCTGGAAGACAGCCAGACTCTGGTACTGTGAATTCATTTCCCAAGTAGACATGTAATTCTTGGAGCTGAAGTTGAGACAATAAAATGTGTAAAACTTGACTACAATATGACTCCTCACTAAACGACAAAGCCCCTTTCATATAAAGAAACTGGAGCAAGCTAGTCGATAATGAGAAAGTCCAGACATTAATTATTTTATTACAAATCTAGAAATGAAGCATAATTTAATTTTTGGAAATTAAATGTTCTACCGATAGAATAATCATTTTTTCAGGCCTGACGTCATTAGAACTCCAGTTGTCTTTAATATCTCTCAATAACATTCTCACCATTTAAGCTGAGTAATATTCCAAATGTCTGGACTTCAAAAGCTCTGACTCACTTTGCAACTATCAGCTTGATACTCTCCAGATACTGTAGAACAGGAGAAAAAGAGAAAAAAAATGTGGATAAGGAGAAAGGACATTGCAAAAGCAACATTTTAAGGATAGCACCGCACAGCAAATGCAATTAGTGAATCTTTGCCATGTATATTGAACAAAATGCAGAAAAACTGCAACAGAGTTGTTAGGGAGTTCACTGGAAGGTCATGGCTACAGATGTCAGTATCCCAGAACAGACAATTCTCACTGGACAACTAACCACTACCAGCAACTTATCCCTGCGGATTTGAAATGGATTTGGGAAAGCTTCAGGTTTCAAACTGGGAAACTGAAGAAAAAAGGGGAGGGAGCGGGGGAAAACTGAGAACCACCAGCCAAACTGTATTACATTTCCATTGCATTCCCACTTCACAAACAGCTCAGACCTTGAAAGAAGGTAATCCTCACAAATCCACATTATAAAACTTTTTTTCACATAATTCATACAATCATTTTATTGTTGTGCATGTGTACTATCGCTTGCAAAGACTTAAACTGTGGTGTGACTTACATATATTGGAAGATTAACAAGGCTACTACAGCATAAGGCTTGTTAGAACCAAAGAGAAAAGATTTGTTCCAATGTCCTAAACTATTTTAAAATAAGTTATTTCACCTGAAATCCTATATGGTGTTTTATGCTATAAAGTCGTCGCTACAGCATTACAGAATCACAGAATGCCTTAGGTTGGAAGAGACCTTAAAGCCTATCCATTTCCACCGCCCTGCCATGGGAAAAGTTGCCAGCCACCAAATCAGCCTGCGTAGGGCCCCATCCAACCTGGCCTTGAACACTTCCAGGGATGGGGCATCCACAGCTCCTTGGGGAGACCTGTGCCATGGCCTCACCACTCTCTGAAGTTGGAAAAGACCACTGAGGTGATTTAGTCCACCTACCATCAATATCACCCACTAAACAACGTGCCTCAGGTTCCACATCTACACATTTCTTGAACACATACAGGAATGGTGACTCTACTACCTCCCTGGGCAGCCCTTCCAACACCTAACCACTCTTCTGGGGAAGAAATTCTTCCTAATATTCAGCCTGAACCACTCCTTGCACAACTTGAGGCCATTCCCTCCAGTCCTATCGCTGGTTACCTGGGAGAAGAGTCAAACCCCCACCACACCGCAACCTCGTTTCAGGTAGACGTAGAGAGCAATAACGTCTCCCCTGAGCCTACTCTTCTCCAGACTGAACAATCCCAGCTCTCTCAGCCACTCCTCATGAGACTTGTGCTCCAGCCCTCCCACCAGTTTCACTGCCTTTCTCTGGACACACTCCCGAGCCTTGATGTCTTTCTTGTAGTGAGTGGTCCAAAACGTAAAAAGAATACTTGAGGTGCAGTCTCACAAGAGCTGAGTACAATGGGACAATCACCTTCTGCTCCTGGAGACTACAGTACTTCTGATAAAAGCCAGGATGACATAGGCCTCCTTGGCTCATGCTTAGCCAAGCGCTGACCAACATTTCCAAGTCCTTTTACTCTGTACAGTCTTCCAGCCATTGTGCCCCAAGCCTGTAGCATTGTATGGGGTTGTTGTGACCAACATGCAGGACGTGGCACTTGGTCGCATTGAACTTCATCCCACTGGCCTGTCCAGATCCCCTTCTGTACAGCCTTCCTACCCTCAGGCATACTGACACTTCCTCCCAGCGTGATGTTATCTGCAAACTTACTGAGGGTGCACTCAATTCCCTTGTCCAGATCATCAATAAAGATATTGAACAGGACAGGTTCCAGTACTAACCCCTAGAGAACACCACTTATGGACAGTCACCAGCTGAATTTAACTCCATTCACCAACACGCTTCAAGCCCAGCTCTCCAGCCAGTTCTTTACCCAGCAAAAAATGTACTTGTGCAAGCCATGGGTTGCCAGCTTCCCCATGGGAATACTGTGGGAGACAGTGTCAAGGCTTTCTTGCTAACAGCAAACCTAAATCTCCTCTCTTTTATTTAAAGCCATTTTCCTTTGTCCTATCGCTATCAGATCGTGCAAAAAGTCACTCTCCTTCCTGCTTATAAACTCCCTTCAAGTACTGGAGGGCCACAATGAAGCATCTCCGGAGCCTCCTCATCTCTAGACTGAACAAGCTCACCTCCCTCAACCTTTCTTCAAAGGAGAAGTGCTCCAGCCCTCTGATCATCTTCGCAGCCCTCCTCTGAACTAAGAGCAAGCTTGTTTCTAAAATGTAATGATGATCAATTAAGAAACAAAAGAAAATGTAAGACGTGAAGAAAAAAAACCAAACACAGCTTATGTGATAGAGTACAATAGGAAAATTTAAAATTTTATGAAATGCTAAAAAATATTAATTCAAAAATAGCTAATATGAAATTAATAGCAATCATTTGCCAATTTGTGCATACTAATTAAGAAACACTTATGATTTAACCAGTGTATTCATTTAGGCCAAAGTTCAGCAGCAGAATCAGTCTGCCTTATCCCTAATCCAAATTGCTAAGTCTATTTATTATAGAACTGAAGAGAACTCTATGGGAGATCTATAAGAATAATTATACAATGATAGCAGCACTACTTCAAAAAGAGTGACTTAAGAAACTAGAATAGTATGTTTTACAAAGATAACATTAGAAGGGACATGATAAACATTCTGTGTAACAAGAGTACCAACTACAGAGGGCTGATCTGTCACTTCTTTAACGCAACACAATAACTAGAGGTATACTTCATGAAATAATGTATTAAATCAAACCTGATAAACAAAACAAACTTTCTCTAGCAATGGATCCATAGATTTTGTTATCACACAGCACAGAAATCAAGCAGAGACTGACTAAGAAAGACTAAGAGCGATATTCAGATCATGGCAGGATATTTAGACCAATAATTTTAAAGTTGCTGTGAAGTGTTGCGGTGCATTTTGGAAACCTTACTCAAGCCAATTCTTAAAGATCTGAAACAGTTTAAATACCAACATAATCTTAAGGCTGGAAAACTGTGCAGAAAGAAAGGATCCAGGGGTGTAGGTCAATGCTCAGCTGAATACAAGCCAGCAGTGTAATTTCAACTTTAACATTTTACAGCTCTAAATAGAGAAAAATCCTCACATACAGAAAAAAACACAACAATATTACAATCTTGCCTAAGGAATCAAAGCATTTTTATATTCAGTTAGAACCATCTAGTCTCATATAGTTCATATCTGTTCCTGTATACTTTATTCTATACTGACTAATGATTTGAACCTCTTCAGAGATGTACAAATTGCATTGTTCAGTATTTTTATATCACTTGTAACAACCCTGGTTAGTGCTGCTTGATATCATTGCTGTTGAGGAGTTAAATACTAATCTACAATTCAAATGCTCACAAAAGCACTGCACATACACTTTTTGTAATGCTGTAGTGAAAAAAATGCAGAAGATAACCATTCTTATATAACTCTGTTAATACATTTTACTTGTAGTCTGTCTTTCAAAAAGAACCAAATAAAAAAAAAATTTAAAAAAACACAAAATAATAAATAACAAAAAAAAAATATATGCATGGAAAAGAAGTGAAGAAAATTTGTATATAATTCCACAAGGACTTACTCATTAAACATACTAGACTATCATATTCCCCCTGTTCATTTAAAGGAAATCCCATGCAGTGAAAAATCTCTTATCATATTAGATTTATTTCACTTTTCAGAGATCAGGGCCCATAGGATAGATTTTCACTCTGCCTTGGCTTGTTCTAGGGCAAATGATTCAAAGTCTTTGTTTTCCTTTATATGTAAACTGAGGCTACTAATATGTACTTCCTTTAAGAGAGCAATTGCAAGGATTATTAATGCTTTGTGAAATGCTTTAAGTTGTTCCAATTAAAAACATTGAAGAAATACTATCAAGAGTATACTACCATAGTGTGAGAATTGCACGCTAGCACTATAAATGTAAATTATAATTATTTCAAGAACTAACAAGCATAGTATCATGAAGATTTAAATTACAACTTTAAAAGAGCAGTGTGAATAGACTTAAGAAACTACGCAACTATTGTTTATGATCACTTGGCTTCTCAGGTTGGTTTAAGACTAAATCGTCTCAAGCAGTTGATAATTTACACTGTTTTCAAACCAAGCTGAAACCACTGAATCAAAGGAAAAATGTACCTGTCTTCCTACCATCCTGCCAGCGCCAACAAAAACTGAAGCTCTAAATCTGGAAGACACTTTAAAGGACTAAGGCAAAGCATGCTTTTGTTTTGGTATTCTTTGATGCATTTTTAGTATTAGCTTTGTCCATTAGGTAAATTACTAAGGATATCAGAAAGGGATTGCCTTTAGTGAACCACAAAAAAACCTGCTAGGAAACCTGCCAATGTGAGTCACAGGCTTCAATCCTAACATGTTTCTGTTCCACAGAGATTGTTGGAACCTCTGTGACAAGTCCTTCATGAAGATTCACCAGAATGGAGATGTTTCAGAGCCCACCTTTTCCCCAGCTTATCAAGGGCCCTGGCATCGATTGGGTCCTGCTGCCAAGGGACACCACCTAAGAACATTCCTAAGCAGAAAAGAAGTAGAAATACACCTGAGCCCTGAGCAGAATGCATGGGCAGAGAACTGAATGTAAAAAGAGTTCCGTTCTCAAGGAAAAACAGCTAAGCAGAGGACTGGTTGGTTTTTTGGTGGATTTGTTTTTGTTGTTGTTGTTGTTTTGTTCTTCCCTGGCCAAAGAAAAAGATCATCTAGATGTATAACAAATAAAATGACTGAGACTACATCACATATCAAGCAAAATTCATGATTTGCAGAGAATCAGGTATCTGTATCTCAGCCAGATTTCACTAACAGTACTTATATGTAAAAGCAAAAAGAATTGTATTAGTAAAGATAAAAATGAACACTTTTTTTGCTCAGCTTAATCAAAACTCCAATATCCTTCCAAGGCAAGGATTTTTTAGTCCTAAATTTTAGCATTCTCTTATTTCCTATTCAAGCTTTTCAATTTTTTCTAACTCTGTCTAATGACAGTGAGGAAAACTGGACAACAGCTATAGCTCTATTTAGTTTTCTCATGTCTGTGCACAATAACTAAACCTTTTTTGCTTGAGCTTAAAAACAACCACTCAACCAAAAAAACAAAGAAAAAAAAGTGACCACACAAACACAAATATAACCACTGTTCCTGAACAGAGACCGAGCAGCCCTTGTAGAACTAGTCTTGGAAAGGAGGAATCAGAATATAAATGCTTTGCACTAATACATTATCTTCTCTTTCATTAATGTATGACAAACTAAGATCTTCTGAAGGTGTTCTAACCAGTACACTGCACAGCTAGAAAGCCAAAAACTAAACTGTAAAATAACTGATCTTGAAGCCAAATTGCTACTCAGATGTCCAGTTATCAAAATCACATGTACCATTTTGCTAAAGGCCACAGATACAGAAATGCATGTTTTCTGGGAAACTACATGTAAATCATCATCCTTTTAAATTACTTTTAAAATCTTCTCTATCACATCTACGGAAGCTTTTTTGCATTATCGCTTTTCACAGAGGACAAGGAATGAAGGAAGAACTATTTGCATGTTTTACCTATTGATAAAGTGGACACTTCACTGCTTTAACTTCAAATCCAGACAAGGAAACACTTGTCCAAAACGAAAAAAACACCTTTAAATCTTAGGCTGATCATCAAATGGCAACATTCAAGAATGTACAAAAATTACAAAAAAACAATTACTGTAGATCCCTATCGTGGCCTAGTCACCTTCAGAAGCCACAGTCCCTCCCTGCCACCATGTATCAAATGGTTTAGCTCTTAAATGCACAAAGCATTCATATTTCCTACTGATGAGAATTCAGACCATTCATATTTAAGTGCATAATTCATTCTTCTTTTTAAACATCACATCTACAAGATAAAAGTTGTCAGATCCACTTAATACTATGTAGATTATGAGAACAATTAGCATCAAAATGAATATTCATCAAACAACAGCTTCCTTCATGAACATCTCCAACACTTCTGTCCCAGTTTGAACTATTTACCATCCTTCTGCATAAAATGCATGTTCTATTGGACAATGGTTATCCATGTACATCATCAGAGATTATAGCAGCCAGCATTAAAAAAAATAAAAATCTACATCAGCAACCACCATTAAACTCTTCAGCAAGCTATGCTTTTTCTAGATAATTACATCAAATCCTACTTTGATGTAACTTACAGCATAATCTACTAAAGATTTGTAAAGCATTTACAGTTTTCCCTGTAGAGTGCTCAACCTGCCAAGACCAAAATCAGGAGAAAAAAATGCACAAAAAAGTTGAAAAAGAAGTAGCAACAATACATTTGAGAGAAATAATGCTTTCATTGACCTTATTTAATTTTGATTTTCTGATGTAAAAAAATGCAATAAAAATCTATTTGGATTGCTAACAAATCTCCGAATTGAGATTTAACACAGTAAGAGATAGTTTACATTCAGTCCTAGTTTTAAATTTTAGCATAGATAACCACAACAGCTATTGCCATCTCAATGGCCAGCTTCTAGGATATTAGGCTTTTCCTCTGGACCTCTATTAGTAGCAGCACTGATCAGTCATCAGGTCAATAACAGAATCAGCCTCTCCTTATAAAGCTGCCATATTCCTTACAAGGATTGAGGAAAGAGATCAAGCAAAAGATAAACTGCAAAGCAGTAGAGAACTGCTTTTCTTCCTGTCTGGAAAGTTTCGTCACAACAGGAGAAATCAGGACTACCAACAGTGGTTTCTTCAGGAATTTGGCATCCTTTCTAAAACAAAATGGACAAAAAAACTTAACTGTGACTTCTGGCACGTTGCCGTTTTTAGCTCAGCTTTGGACATGTAGTTTAGCACTAATACTGTCCAATATGAAACAGATCCTTTGTTAAGTTCTTAGCAAAATGGTATTAGCACTACTTTGATGATACAAAATAACTTCTAAAATAAGATCTCCGGTAAATATTGTCTTTTCCTGATGAACTTGACCAAGAGAAAAACTAAAAAAATTAATACGAACTACTGTGCTTTGTCCTGGTGAACACAAAACCATCTGCATATCTAATGAAGGATTAAAAATTCATGCACTAATTACCTACTCTAGTAAGGAGATCAGATGAACCAATGGTATGAGGGAGATGGAACAAATATGTTACATAAGAAGTACTGCAGAAAGGAGTGAACAAGAGAAGATGTGTTATTGAGCAACTGTGACTAGTTAATATAGTAAATTGTTGCTAAGGCACAATGCTTCCCTCTCCAAGAATCAATAAGAATAAGAGCAGTATAGTAGGAGACAGCCTAAGTTAATGCACCAGCCTTTTCACTCTGGAGGGCAACAATTAAAACATTTCCCAGTTTTGTGCAGTTGTCTTTTTCATTTAATTTACTCATCTAAAAACAGTGAGAAGTGAGCGATCTTTCATTCTGTTCCAATGTTCTGCATTTTCCCAAACTTCTAAAAATGTCCCCATCATAAAAAAGAAGCACCCAGTGATGCTGGACATGTAAGTAGCAGAGTTCATAAAAATATGAAATTCTTTCCATGTCTCAGTTCAGTGGAAATTGATTTCTGCGTGAATCTCACAGTAACACGAAGGATTTTCTTCTTACTACATTTCCATAGATAATTTTAGAAATATTTGATCTGTATTGCTCAGATGCAAGTAGACACTCATGCCAAGTAACGGGAATAATTTTCTCTGTAGCACATACACATCCATTTTAGCATATGCTTTAGACCAGAAGAAATCATGATGAGATCCAGGCTCTTGTACCATACTTCAAGTTGGAAATAAATGCAATAAATCACAATTTTGCTGAGACATTACAAGGCAAAAGTACAGCTGGCTCTTTCAACAGCTTCTAGAAGAGGTGGAATCAGCAAGCTGACTTCAGCACGTCAGGTTGGGTACACAGCCAAATACGGACAGTATAAGCTGGTGGGACCAAAGGGCTTTTTACATTTTAACAATGAGAGCAAAGCCTGAAAGAAAAGGGGCTTAACACCTCGTAAGAATCTCTAGAGCACATTAAGCATTATTCCATAGGAATCAAGTTCTTTGTAAGTACAGATATGACCTAAAGAACTCAAATTACTTCTACCAAAAGAAAAAATCCAAAATGAACTGGTGTTCAACTTATTTCAGATGTGTGTTTCTGAACCGCCAGAGCTATTCAGCTGTGCACAGCATTTTCACTATCAGGTAAATTTAAGATGGTTCCAAGCAGTTTCTCATGATCTCATTGTAACATAAGCTTTACTCACATTCCAGTTCATGAATAAAATACTATGATATAATGTGGAGTTAGTAGCGAGGTATCTTCAAAAATTAAAAATCTTTAACTCATCTCCTGTATAGGAAAATAATACCAGCTCTACTTTAACAAAGTGGTTGAACACTTGCTTAAAATCAAAGTTTTTTGCTTAAAACCACTGCAAGAGCTGCAAAGTACTCAGAACAAATGCTGAATAAGACAAACTTTCATCTCTACTGAAAATATAAACGCTCCTGAAAAAATCTGATTTTCAAAATGAGTTTTCATACAGGTTAGGAAAATCTGTATGCATACATGAGAGCTCATAGCAAAGTAGGTTACAGAAAAAGGTGGAGAGCTTTCCAAAAATGTGCTCATAGCAGAAGCAGCAGGTTCCTATGACTATGATGTAATCCTGGAAGCGCATAAGACAGACTTTGACCTTCCTGGTACTCTTGTAGGTCTTCCTTTGTATTGCATCAGTGGAGCAGGATTCATAAGTGGTTGTCGCAATCCTAATGCAACCTTCGGTTCAGCGAGTCTAAAACGTTGCCTGTCAGAGACAGGATCTCTCTGAATGTATAACCTATTTCTATTTTCACATGGTTTCCTATGCATCTGCTGCTAGGCACCGATAGTGAGAGAACACTGGACCTCAAAAACCCTTGTTTTGAAAATTTTCCTATTTTCAGAAAGATTAAATTTCCTTAAATCATTAAAACAAAAATGTATTGCATTCATTTGGTAAAACCTTTGTATGAAATGAGGCACAAAGCAAAGACTGCAATAATCTCATACACCTTCGGCACTGGCCCCCGTCTCAATTTCTGCTGTAGAATCCCATTTATGTATCAAGAACATCAAGGGACAGAGTCACAAGAACAACAACTCTACTATGTAGAAGAGTATGACCGAGAAAAATCTCTGAGAAGGTAAAATTTTAATAAGAAATGTGACAGGGCTGTAATCACCTCTGCAAGGACACAGTATTATCTTCCACAAAAAGTAACATTAGATACATAGCTAACTGACTTTGAGAAAGATGTTTCTTCCTGATTATATTTTTTAATGTAGGAAAAGGTTATCTTAAGATGCAATAGTGATTGCTGGAACACAGAAACTATTTTCTCCATGGGTATCATTATCTGCACAAAGACTGTGAGCGAATGAAGTCCTAACCACTGAGAGATGCAAATGTTATGATGTTAAGTTCTATGTGCTGGAAAGAAGACAGTAAATAATACGCCAAAAACTCCATCTAAAAGCAACTGTTTAAGACTGTCACCTGACTCCTGTTCAACTTAACATCTGGCTAGATTATCTAACTGATTGTATTAGCACACTGCCTTCCCACAGAAGGTACAGCACAGCAGAGCTGACAGCCATACGTACCACTGAAACAAAACAAGTCATACAACTCTTAGATGCAACAGCATCTGTTCCCAACCCAGAGAATCTGTGCTCTCACATGCTAAGCTTCCCTCATAGACAGTATCACTTCTACCGGAAATAAGGGGCACATGCCTCCATACTGCCTGCTTCAGTGGATGCTACCAAAGGCTGCTACTTCTGTGCAATGCAAAACAGACATTCATTTTTGTGGAAGGCTACACTGAGCACCAGCCCACCCCAAAGTGCAGACTACACAGAAGTATTTCATATTCCCCTCCTAGGGATGCATCCAACTATTTGAACATTTGTGCACTGGTTTAACAAGAACTAGTTTTATATCCGAAAGAGTCAAATGAGCAGAACATCTGGACTGTGGGTGGTATTAAATTCTATGAAATGCAAAACATCCTTTCAGGCTTTGCTGTACATTAAACCCAAAGATTGCCATTCAGTGTTTGCCTGAATTCAATATCAATCTGGTTAGACCTTAATCCAGTAAATAGAATCCCTCAGCACCACTCAGACTACAGAATAAACAAGATGGTATTTTTAGTCCTTTTATAATCTACTTGCCATTAATAGGACACTTACTAAAAGAACAATGCTGATTCCTTCATTAACTGAATTATACATTGACTAATTTTGTCACCTAAAGTATTCCAAAACCACAAAAGCCTCAAAAAAAAAAAAAAAAAAAAAAAAAAAGCAAAATTAATGGGAAATGCAGTTTAGGATCAGTGTTTGCACACAAATATGTGCTCTTTTAAACTGTGCCCAGTACAGACAAGGTTAAGCACAAATTTGTGCGTAAACTATTTCCAATTTGCATTTTATTAGGGACAGTACATGAAAGATTTAGTGAAAAGACATGTATCTTTCCAATTCACAAACCTAACATCAAAAAAATTAATGGATGACCCTTAGCCAGATAGAGGACCTGCACATAAATTGTTGGCATAAAACTAAAAATATAGGAGGTTTGCTCAAAGTGAACTCATTTTCACACAACTATATATATATATTTTGAATAGGTGTGTACAACAGAGTGACCTTTTTTTTCCATTACAAACAGACTTTATGTGAAGGGGAGGAGGCAGAAAAAAAGAGAAAACCAGAAGCAATTTATAAGTCATCGTTAAAACACATTCCCAGAGTTGAACAAAAGTAAGTATCAGCATCCATTTAAAAAGATTAGCTGAATCAGAGGGAGGTCTCAGAAAGCAATAATTTTCCAGATAGAGACCTCCTGTTAGTAAGATATTGAAGGGCAACGGCCAACTTTTGTTCTCCTGTTTTCACTTCACTTTTATTTCTCTTTTTAACCAAAGGGTCTCAGTGGCAATTCTGGAATGTCATTACCACGATATTATGCATGTAAGATGAACAAATGTTGATAAACTGATCCAGAGGAGGGCCATGAAGATGAACAAAGGGCTGGAGAACCTCTCTAATGAAGACAGACTGAGGGTTCCGGGCTTGTTCAGATTGGAGAAGAGAAGGCGGCAGGGAGACCTCATTGCAGCCTTGCAATACTTACAGGGAGCTTATAAGCCGGAGGAGAATAAAGTTTTTACACAAGTAGATGGGGGAATGGTTTTAAACTAAAGGAGGGGAGACTCTGATTAGGTGTCAGGAGAAATTTTTCAGAGGTGCTGGTGCTGGCACAGGCTGCCCTGAGAGGTTGTGGATGCCCCACTCCTGGAGGCATTGAAGGCCAGGTTGTACAGGGTCCTGTGCAATCTGACCTATTACTTGGTCTAGTGGTTGTAGTAACCCTGTAGTAACCCTGTCCATTGCAGGAGTTGGAACTGGATCATCTTTGAGTTCCCTTGGGTCCAACACAAGCCATTGTGTGATTCTATGATTCCACAGAAATTCCAGTTTCTAGAGGTACATGACCTGTTTAAAGCTAGTTATCAAGAATGCAGTGTTTGGAAAACAAATAAACTTTAAGTCTTTTGGCAGTAAAAGTACCTGACAAGATGTTAGGAGAGGATGTTCAACTCATTAACTGTAAATATCTGTAAATCTGCAAAAAACTGTAATGTAAAAGCAATCACCTAAAATATTAATTGCTACAGTGAAGAACCAAATAAATCAGTTCTCCATGCACAGATAGCTTAAAAATAAATAAATAAAACATCCCATTTTCCATGCCTCATTAATACAAATCTAGGTAAAGTTCCTTTAGAGACATGATGTTTTCAGTGCTGTGTTTGGACAACAGTTTCTACAACCAGCATTGGAGCTGGAGCGGCATAGAGCATCCACTTGGAGCTGCATAGTCTCTGAACATGGGGTAGGGACTCGTTCCTGCACCATTTCAGCAGGAATATGAGCCAAAGAAACCAAAGTAGCAAACTCCAACGAGACTGAAACTTTAAACACAAAAGCCAGATTTTTCCAGGAAGTCACAGATATGCAAGAGCCCAACATACACATCAGGAAAACAATGTTTTAGGAACAGGTTTCTCACTAAGGGTCTTTCTGAGTAGCCCTTGCATTAGCATGCTTGACAGCTATCCTTCCTCCCCCTTGCCCAGCTTCCATAGGTACCTGGAAATCACATTTTCTTTTACTCACTTAGTCTCTACATATACGTGAACTAAATCACAATCCATTTCTTTGGTTTCATCCATTCACACCAGAAGATTTTTAAAGGAAGAAGAGGAACCCGGCCAGCACTGTTCCTGGCTTCTGACTCCCCTGCACCAGTAGTGGGGATAGCAGAGGCTCCATGGTGCCTATGGAGCCCAGCACAGCGTGCCCACAGCCTCGGGATGTACAGCCTGACAGCTCTTGAATGCACACTGACAGACTCTGTCACATCACACCAGGTCTCTAATGTTAATCTGAATATTGCTTCAAATAGTAAAGTAACCACTAACACATTTCATACACAGTGAGCAAAGCAACAAGTTATTTTATTGTAAATACAACTCTAGACAAATTAGGATGGGATACTGAAGTTTTAGTTTCAGCTTTGCAATGTTTGTGTTCTTTTTCACCCTTATTTAATACAAGCCATGAGGGTGTTACTTGCTTTATTAGCAACACCATGAGTGCTCCGAAGTGAGAAAAACCCAGAGACAAGGAAAAGCAAACAAGAAATAAAAGAGAACAGAATTCTCAAGCTGCTCGCTCTTCTTGCAGAACAAACTGCCCTGGCCTTCACAAGCAGAAGAGATAAATGTCTTGAGCCAGAACATTAAGACTTGAGGAGCTTGTAAGATCCTTGAACCAGAACTGCTCACTTTGTGGCAATTTAAGCTAAGTCATCCTGAACCAAACTTGTAACTTACTTGACACAACTTGCTGACCAACAATATACAGCTCATGGCACACAGAATCATGAGGAGATAAACTCCTTGAAGAGATCGTATTCTTCCCACATTAAAAATAGTTTTACCATCTATTTGCAGTGTAGCCATACGAAATAGATATCTTTTAGAAAAAAAAAAAAAAAAGCTTTAGTAGATAATTATTATTTAATTTAAAAAGTGTATCATCTTTTCTAAATTAAAGCTTGTCAAAGCAGCACCACATTCATCTTCCTTGTTTTCCAGGAGAAAGACATATCTGAGGCAGCCAGGAGAGTCCATTTAAGTCATTTCTGTAGAACAGCAACCAGATTGTATGAATTTTTTGCCATTCTGTAAACAGTAACAGCAGTAGCCCTGCAATTCATACAGGAGAGGAAGAATCAAAGATTTTTCAGAAGAAAATCTCCCTTTCCTCTAAGGTACATCTTTTATACCAGATCGGTAAATTACATCTGACAAAGATGCAGAAGCAAGGTAATGACTCTGCCAAGGGCCAAGTCAGGGCTTCCCTTGCTGCCCTGCACAGCTGTGCATGTGGGGAATAACCTTGCTGCTCACAACCTCCACATCCAATGTAGGGAGTACTGAAATTCAAAGGAAATGTCCATCATTTACTGCAATGCAGGGAAAGTTCTGCAGCACGCTGAAAAAAAAAATTCCAAAGTGAACTAAATATTAAATAATCAGGTCAGCATTTACTGCCATATTTAATTTTATTCTACATTTGACTCACTTGGATGGCTCTGAAGATTTAAATAGCAATATAGAGAAATCTTTGTGCTGAAAATGCACAAGAACATTGTAAATACCTGTCTGGAAAAACTATCAGGAAGGCAGAAATTTTGACAGATGCAGAGGAAATAATGGAAAATTTTGATACTGGGTGAAACGATCTGAGTTGGGAAAACAAGAATATTATTTAGTTAATTACCTCATTATTTAGGCATGAAATAATTAACTAAACATGAAAGAGTTGCTATTCATACTTGCTATCATCAGATTTTTTCAAAAGTTGACATCTCAGTGAAGTAAGGAGCTTACACCCCTTAAAGGCTATTCTTACAATTAAGCTTTAAAATGAGAGCAGCAAATATTTGTTGGTTTACACTTCCAACAAGTAGTAGCATATAATTAAGAAAGATGAGATCAGGTGTTGGTTTTTCTTTCATGGGTTTGCTTTGTTTTCATTTGTTTTAATAAATGCTTTGCTACTGCATCAGATTTTACCGAAAGAATCAACTGCAATGTATTCAGTGATGCACAAAATGCTATCCACACGTGCACGTACAACTCAGACTCCTAAACACTTATAGGTCATAACGACCCTTCCGTCGCTCCTGGGGATGTAGTGGGATGCAAGGTCGAATGCTTCTTCTGAACTCCAGCACAGTAAGCAGCAGATAAAAATCAATGAGTTTTAGAACCACGTGTCCCAGTTCTTGCAGCTCCTTTCCATTTCGCACTGCCTTCTCATGCCCAGAATTTTTCTGCTGATTTTGACTCTGCCTCATTGAAAATACATATATTGAGACAAGAAATAAAAGAGTGAAGGAGGCTGTTCTCTGCTTGGGGATACAAAAAGATCACTGTTGTGAGCACACTTTACTTTCAAGCTACAAGGATTCTGTTTTTCAATTTCTTCTTCTATCTTATTTGTTCTGCTAATTGAAGCTGCAGTGAGAAACAATACAAGAACAAAGACTCGTATAGCAAAAAATGCTGCAAAGTGAGCTCCTCTGACAAACCAAAAACTCCTTTCTAGTAAAACAAGGAATAACATACAAGACCGTTTTGACTGTATCTGTAGGCTTCCACACCACGGAGGCAGGCATTGTTTCCCAAAACTGTTGCTTTTTTTTTTTTTTTTCTTTTTTTTTTTTCCTTCTTATCTCTTTGGTGCCTACAAGCACTTTAGTCTAAAGTTCTTAGCCTATCAATTGGCTGATCAATTAATTTTCTACTAGGGATGTCAGCACTGAACATGCAGCTGAAGTACAAGGTTATTCAGTCTTCACACATTCAGTGACAGCAAGAAAACAAAATCCATCTGTCAGCAGCCAAGAAATCAAGAGGGGGAGTGATTAAAAAGGGTCAAACAAACAATAAAGAACAATTGTAACTGTATTCATAATAAAGTCATCTCTACCATAACACTCAGAGCAGCAGAGGATGTACTGGGATCTGCAAGAATATTAGTAACAGGAAGAAAGCGATGGGCTCAGAGCTTAAAATGTATAGAAGATACTTTGGGAAACACGTCAGATTTTGAAGCGTTTGAACTTTGCTTAAAAACCATGCTCAGTGTCAGACTATGATGACTGATCACAGCTTCACTGTGCTTACCTTGTGCAAAACACTTCTGTGCCAAAAAAAAAAAACCAAACACAATTCTATCTTTCTGCTGGTAATTTGAAAATTGTAGAGCATAGATTTTTATTCAAAAGTTACAGTATCTGTTGGCATACAGACTTAGAAACAACAAAAGAAATTTAAGTTGTATGAATTAACAAAACGTGTGCCTTTGCAAGTATCCTTCTAAATTCTCAAGAAGTCATCATTACCCAGATGCACACAAAAAATGCTATTGAGGTATCTTCTTAAAATTAGACATGAAGTTAGCAACTAAAACCGTAAGAGAAATTAGAGCACATAGAAAAAAGACACTGCGTACAGATATATAAGAACAAAGAAATACAGGAGAATGATAATGATATTAGTGGGAAAAAAAAGATGCAGGAGTTCTGCAGTAGAGGAGCAATAAAACTGTGGAGGGTGATATAGAAGTACACAGAAATGCTCAGCTGGCTTTTTCTGATCTAAATTCAGAATAAAGCAAGAGGTTGCATTTATCTCATGCAAAGTTGTGGATGGAATAGGAAGTTTGCCATATGTGATAAGGAAGGATATTAGGTAACATCTGCTAAAATTAAACAATGTTCAAATCAGCAGACTGGATAACATATACCCCTGAGTGTTAAAACAACATGCTGAGGAGCTTCCCTGAATTGCTAATATCATTTTTTAAACAAACCTTTGAAAACTGGGGAAATTCCAAATAAAGGACTGCCAAAGGAGATCCAATATTTAAATAGGAATAAAAGAGAAAGGCACAGACCTCTAGGATGGTTATTCTGCATTCAGAAAAGCAACTGAGTCCTTTGGAATTTCATCAACAAAGAATTACAGGCTAAAAATCTAATTAATGTCAGTCAGTTAATGTAATGGAAGGTTGGTCTTGTAAAACAAACCTATTGTCTTTTCGTAAAGAGATAACAGGTCTGGTTGACAATGGCAATTGTATGCAATATTATACTTGATTTCTCCATGGCATTTGACTTAGTATTACATGACATCTCAATTAAAAAATTATCATTTGGAATTAGCAGAGCCTACTTCAGTTGGATTAAACTGTAGCATACTCACAGGTCTCAAAACATTCTCGATACTAACAACTCAGAATTTAGCGAAGCCACGAGGGATTCATTTTTCAATTAAAGTTATTTTTATCAAAAATACAAGATCAAGTGAGAAAGCAACTCAAAGGTTAGTGAAGAAAATGTAATGTCTGAGAAGCATTAGGAGTTGCTGGCTACAAGGAGAATCTAACCAATTTCATCAAACCCTAGAACATAGGACGGCTTGAGTCGGAAGGGTCCTTATGGACTATCTAGTTTTAACACCCCTGCCACGTGCAGAGCTGCCACCCTGATCAGGCTATCCAAGCCCCATTCAACTTGGCCTTGAACACCACTAGGGTTAAGTGTGCTTAATAGAACCAAACAGCAACACAAAGGGAATTAAGAATGGAGGGTATTTGACTTGTCTTAAGGAATTTAGTTTATAATCTTGCCAAAGTTTTAAAAGAAGAGCTTAAATTTCCTACAGAAGTATGGGGAAAAAAAAAAAAAAGAAAGATACTCCTAGAGCTGGATACCTGAAGGCTATCATTTGGTCACTGCTCTCATGGCCACCCCATCTGCGAACTCAGTGAACTTCAATGGAATTGAAACAAAAAAAAGAGAAGCTGAAACAAGGAGAAGAAAGACAACCACAGGATAAGCACCTAGAGGAATTTATATGTGAAAAGTATTCATGCCACTCTTGAGGGGAGAAAAAAAAAAAAAAAAATCAGGTTACAATTAGGCAAATGGAAATTATTATTTTTTTAATATCACTTGTGAGACATCTGTCAGAATACCAGTATAGTGTCCACAATTTAAGAAATGTGGAAATATTGGAAATCATTCAAAGAAGGGCCGAAAGAGTCACTCAAGCCTAGAAATTGTGATTTATAACGAAAGTCTCAGAAACTCAACATATTTACATCATCAAAACAAAGGTTAAGGACTTAGTTCAGCATCATGCACAGGTATTTTCACACATTAAAGCTATTTGATACCAGAATGGAAATAATTAATCATGCAGACAAATGCTACAACTAACTTCCAGTCACTGGATCTCATTAGCAAGTTAAAACTTGAAAGAAGTTTTTGATTACTTTCACAGCTGGGAAAGTTAAATTGAAATGTTTTACCAGGGGACTCTGCAGTGCTTGAAGTCTTAAGAAGACAACTATGCCATTCTTCTAGAATATAGATATTTCCTTCTCCTCCCCCCCAGTATGTTTGCAGCTAATAAGCTTTGGAGGACTGGACAGTAAGATCATGGTTTTGACTTTCAGGGCCAGAAAGACTACAAAGTAAACAAACTCCAAAACCTCTGCCTGCCCATCTCTCCTTTCCTCCACAGGTCATTGGAAAGTGGAATTTCTTTCTCCCTGAAAAGTAAGAATGACTCCTGTTTTCTTTTTTTTTTTTTTTTTTTTTAAATCATTTTAGTAAGATGCCATAAGATTTTAGGGTTTTCAGCACAACCTACCATGGTCAGAAACATCATCTCTCCCTTCTGTGTGGCTACCTATGAAGGCTGCTTCAAAAGCAATACCTTCTATTTATTTTATGTATTATTTGTTCATAGTAAATCTGTGCTTATGTGGTTTTTATATCCAGTTTCAGCACGTTAAAAACACACCACGAAGCAAAGGTAACATGCTTTGAGCAGCTCTAATGGATATCATAATTGTACTCAGACAACAACAATTTATAAACAGAGAAACAACAGTGCTCAGAAAGATAGGACTGCCCCACAGTAAGCACTTTGAATGATACTTGAAGAATGCAGTATTTGTGTACCACTAAAGCTTTAAGTGAGTAGAGCTGTGCACACAGCCCAGAAAATTGCTTTCTTGGAACCATGACTGACCTTGAAACACTGTGTTTCCTTGATGCACAACACTGACCATTGAAGTCCTCTGAAGATGCCTTAAGAAACCTATCTGAATAGTTTGTGATGGTACCAGCTTTACAGCAAAGCCAATTCCATGACTTAAATTCAAACCTGAAGATTATGTTCTATCTCCCAGAACGCACACACACACAAAAAACAAACAAACAATCAAACAACAACAACAACAACAAAAACCATGAAAAAATAGTACAGTTTGTTCTCCTCTGATCAGTCTTCATTATTCAGGGCTAGGCACAATTCTGTGATATATCTCTTAACTTAGCAGTCTGATTTTGCAGTCTATTTAGAACTTTTAATATCTTTTAAAACAGTTTTAAAAATGCTCAATGAAAATTCCAAACAAATCATTACTCATCGCATACAAAAGAAGCTTTCAAAAGAAACAACCAAAAGAAAACTGTGTCTTTTTTCTAAGACTAACAAACCATCATCACCAGCAAAGACAAGTAGAAACAAAGAGTAGGTAACGCCTTCATTTGGTGGTTAACAGGAAGCTAAAGCTCTGAGTTACAGGAAGATACCCTTTATCACATTTGCTCTAGGATATTATAGATCATGTTATTAATGGTCTTCATCACAGCTGGACCTCCACAGACCTTACTCATAGTCTCTGAGAAGTGCTGACAATATTTTATCACCCATGTGTATCTTCCACTAGTTTAACCAAGCCACCAAGATATGCATAGCACATGGCAAACTCCAAAGTTACTCCAGTGATTCAAACACTGAGGAGGTTTCAAAGAAAGGAGCTAGGCTATGGCTATGTATTCACACCTGAAAAATCAATCTGACTAATCTTACACACAGAAAATCTTAAAAAAGACCAACTTTACATTAGAAGAGTACATATGGATAGAAATGGGAAAAAATGGATAACATCACTGTGAGGCATAAGGATCTCAAAGACCTTGCTACACCTTGTCTGGGCCACGTGGCTCTGCTCTGTGTGTGTCCTCAGGGAAAGCTGTCATACAGAACAATCTCAGCTCTTAAACTTGTTGAAATTATTGCATTAAAATGTAACTGCAACGCGCGTGTGGGTTTCTTCACATACACTAGAAAAATGTCTTTTCTTCTTAACTAAATTGTTTCCTTAGGTTCAAAGAAAAACCAGAATGATTTTATCTTTAGAACAGTTATAAAATATTGTGCAGCTGCCACAGTTATCATTCTTCCAGTAAATGTTTGGATACACCCATCATACTGTTTCTTCCAGTCAGTAAATGTTTGTAGGCCATTTGACTTCCTTATCCATTTTGTTAGTGAGATACTAAAAAAGCATAAGATTTCTTGCAAAACCCACTGTGCCTTGATCTAGTTCTACATTAGAAAAAAATATATAGAGTGGATTAAGGCAGGGAAAGAGCATGAACTCAGACAACAAAAAATTCTGAAAGCAAATAAAACTGTGTTGTTACTGAGAAGTGTCTCTGTGTCCTCCAGTTAAAGGTGGTGCAAAAACAATTATTTTTAATATCAGAACTGTATCTATGAGAATGCATATTCCCATGATCAAATCTAATTCAACACCATCAGAATTTGACTCCAGGCAACATCTCTGACATTTTACAGCACTTAGCACCACCACAGCTGAGTGTCGCTGACAGCATCTCTGAAAAAGTGAGCTGGGCATGGAAGGTACACCGGAAACTTCTAGGCTCTCAGCATCACAGATTCAGTTCTACCTCCAGATCCCCGTGACATCACCTGCAACAGCTTCAGCGACCTCTCCCTCAGCAGGCTGGCAGCCTTCATTCACTGCTGGCGGAGGGAAAGCATAATCAAAGCAAGAAGCTAAATCACATGGACACTTTAAAACAATGAAAGTTGCTGCACAAACCATGCATCCTTAAACCTAGCAGCAACACATGGTGGAAATTTGCAGCTCCCATATGCTATAGATTTTTAAAGTCTTATTCAACTCAAAAAACAACAACAAAAAATCACTCCAGAACATCCAGATGTTTTTTTTTTTTTTTTTTTTTTTTTTAAGTCCAAGACTGCATCTCATTTCACTTACATTCATTATAGCATCATCTTGATGTTTTGAGATGCACTTCACGTTACCTTTCCAAATAAGCAGTTTCTTCTACACCTTTGATCTATGGGCTCTGAGCCCATAGATGTACGGTAGAACTTCTGCAAGTTTTCCATTTCCATGACTGGCCACAAACCAAAATAACTTCTAGCTCACAGCTGCCACACTATCCCTCGTTTCCATTCTTCAATTTTTATTCTGTCCAATGTCAGGCCAAGAGAAAGGAGAAAAAAAAAGTGAAGGTTTACGTTAAATATTCAAAGGGGATTCTGTGGTTTCTTTAAAGTCTAATTTAATTTTGCAGTTTTCCTAAAGGAAGTATATACATTTCAGACTGCTCTGGCAGGATAGATAATACACTCCAACATCTACAGGAGAGAACAAAAGGACTGAGCTACAGAATGAACTCAGCACCAAAGACAGAGACCCTATATTAAAGCTGACCCTTTACTTTCACTGGATGATCCACTGGGAGAAAATGCCTCCAGTTCAAACGCAATGCTCTGGATTATTAATTCACACAAAGTGAGAATGAAAGCATCCCACTTTCTTCGCTGGAGCTGGCTCTGTCATGCCTGCAGAGCTGCCCACAGGAGGAGGAGGAGGATTCCCCCAATGCAAACAAGAACCGGCTGTTCCTGCTGACCCTTGTATCCTCATCTCTTACAGAGGGAAATTTGAAACACTGCCAGCCTTCTCTAACCAACTATATACGTTTTTTGTCCGCGAGGTTACATAAGATAATACAACCTTTCTGGTTTTGCAATGTACCCAATTCCAACCCAGGCATTGACAGTCATTCCACCAGAACAAAGGAGAAACAAAATATTAGCAATTGCTAATGATTAGTGTGATCTACTTGTCTGTTTCCTACTACTGAGAGATACATTATTTTTTCACTGAGCCTTAAAAAAGGCAGAATGGAACAAACAGCTGCTCAAAATTAATTTGCTTGTGAAATTCATAGAATCGTAAGAATGGCTTTGTTTGGAAGGGTCCTTGAAGGACCAACAATAACTAAACCAACTCATGTCAAACACTAGAAAAAGGTTTTATACTTACTTTCTATGGGAATAGTACATGCATTTGCCCATGTACACAAGGAAAGTAAAGCATGCAATTATGATCTTAGAATAAATAAGGCCACCATCTCCCCACATCCCCTCCTGCATACAAAACAAGCAACAAGATGATGGCATTTAGGTAACTGCAGATATTCTTTCACTATAAATTACACAGACAATTCTCAAGCTGCATGAGAAGTGGATTTAGAAGACATTGTCAATAGTCTACTCCTGTTTGAGTTTTGTTAAGTATATTATATATTTTTAATATTGAATTTATTAGTATGAGTTCACAACTTTGCAAGCTTGTTTCAGTTTTGGAAGGAGAGCTGCTTAGCATTCACAACAAATACAAAATCACAGCTAACAAGTTCAGAATATTACTTCTTTGAATATGAACACCCAAAAGATATAACCAATTAGGAAGTGCTGCTGGTGAATTAACACTTCTGTCACTTCCCATCCAGTCTGCAGAAGCAAGAATATTCAAATATAACTGCTTAAGATTGATACCAAGCAATGAAAACTGAAAATCTTCTTCAGAGGCTTCAATTTTGGTATCTAACATACCTGCTGTTCTGATACAGAGGTTAACTTTTGATCTGTTAAGAGAAACAAACCTGCTTGTATACAGTAGGCATTGTTTTTAAAGCTGTTTTAAAAGAATATTAGCAGCTAAAGAATATGTATAAAAAATAATGTCCTATTCTGTTTGCATTTTTTAATATTTGGAATTACCTATGTTTATAAACATAGCATAGAAACAAAATATTATACTGTAGATAGGAATGCATCTAAAAATATTCTCCCTTACATTCTTGTTGAGTTCTGGATTTTGTGAAATTAATCTGTTTTTGTGAGGAACTGCAATGCCTTGAACCTAGAATATCAGATTGACAGAAATCAAATTTAGCCCCAGTCTATCTAAGTGAAAGCCTAGCTGCACATTAGTTTACTACTGTACTTTGTTTACAGGGACTCCAACAGCATTAATCCAATTGCTTGCTTGCAGTCTAGTGTCCTGCATGCTTAAAAATGTATGCATTTGTGATGTTACACAGGTCCAGTCCACTGCATTCCTATAGATCAGCCTAGATATTGCTATTCCAAGTTAAAAGCAGTTTGAAAAGAGACAAACTCATTGTGGTATTTGCTCTGCTCCTAAGTGGCCTGTACTGACTGCACAAAAGAAGTCTTTTTTTTTTTTTCTAATTTCTGATGCAACACATGGATCCTGAATTGTTATTCAAACAAGCAGTTACTTCCTACAGTGTGAACCAAACCAAATTCAGAAGAAGCTCCACGTGCCCAAATATCTAAAAAGCTAGACTTCCTTGCACAGTGGAAGTGTACTGTGTAAGTGTATTCACACTGTACTTCTGCAGAGAAATGGTCACTGACCATCAACACGCTGCCCTTGCAGCTTGAAACATTTGTGTATTTACTGTCCCTGCGAGTGGGACAGCGATCCACCAGGACACATCAGCAGGGAAGATGGCAGCAAGACAAGAAGGAAGATGGCTGACTAGGGTCAGCATGGAAGTTGGCAGCAAGACAAGGGACCTGAAGCATGGATTGCAGCTGGACTCCAAATGCCATTACTCCTTTCCCATAGCTGTGCCTCTTGTAGTCCTGCCAAACCCATCATAATTGGAAATACCGATACCACAGCACAATATGGCTAGGTTGCATCAAGTGCAGGATTTTATAGATAGAAAAAGGGACAGTGCCCTGTGCAAGCCACAGGTCTAACTGGGAGAACCATCTTCTACTTCACGCAGTCTGAAATCTCATGACATATCTGAGCATCATTATGAGACTTTAGACTTTTATTTTGTTTTCTGACTTCTAATGGACCTCTTTCCCATGGAGATGCATAACCACATAAAAAATCACAGCTGTTTTATTTTGTTATTTATTTAAAATCACCGTAAAAGAAATATTCTGTTCTTTAAAATAACAATCCTAAAGGCAAAAATGCCTGAGGGCAAACAAAAAGAATTCATAATCGATTAAGTCAAGCTTGTTTCTGACTTCTGAATGCAAAAGATTGACAATGCTGCTGGGCGTCTTGTCTGATCCCAAAGATTAAGGTCATGTTCCATTCCTGCATGCAAATATAATTTATTCATGATAATATATTTCCCTAGTAATTCAAGAAAGATTTCAGCAATGCTTATTTCTAGAGTGACTTCGATTATGCTTCATTCTTAAATTTGTTTTCTGATTTAACTCACATGTAGAGTGAACTGACTGGCCAAAGTAATCCTGACTTTCACTAGGAGAACTGATGGGAATCCAGTACTGCATATACTAAAGCCATTTTGCATATTTATGACATTTATGTTATATCAAGATAAGTGGAATATGAGGTTTCAATGAAAAGTAACACAACATGCACTACTCTACCTCAGTGAAAATTTGCATTATAATCCAGTGTTATTGCTAAGCGTCTACCTGCAATGTTGTCTAGCTGTTCTGGAAGAACAGCATTCTCTCATAAGGGAATAGGGAGAATGGAACAAAATTTGCTACTTATTGAGGACAGAACACAGATTCCCAGTAATGATTAACATCTAATTTTTCATTACTTTCAACTGCATCATTAAATTCAAGAATTTGTTCTCATACTCCAAAGGGAAGACATAGAGAAAGCAAAGTCTGAGTCTAGCTTTTCTCCGTTTCCCTCTTTAAATCTCATCTCTGGGAAGTATTACGCCCAAAAAAGAGCAGATGGACTGCAACCTACCAGAAAATTAATTGACAAGGAAGAACTAACTGTATTAAGACATAGTAAGCCTAATGAACACATGTATATGGAGTTATTAAAGATCTCCATACATTATTATAATTAAACAAACAAATGAAAAACAAACAGACCTGTTAGTGGAATTCTGGATTACAGTGTGTGCTCTCTGCATCTAAGCAGGAATTAGAAGTTCTTTCAAAGGAATGAGAGGAAAGAACCAGATAACTTTGTAAATGCAGATGTGAACTGAAAAATCTCCAGAGAAATACAAATAGACACGCATGAAATAATTGTATAGGCCTTTCATATGCATTCTTTAAAGGCAGTTTAGTTAACAGCAAAGTATTTTCTATTTTCCAGAGAGGCTTTAAAAGGAATTATTTTCCGTATGTTCTTCGTCTGTAAGCCTTAAGCAGCAACTAACAGAATTTCATTTTCTTTATTTCAGCAATAAATTTCCTCAAAGGAACTCTCTCATACCCCGATAAGCAAAAGGAGTATTCATAAATGCAAAAAAACAATGAGTTTTTCCCCAGTCGACTCATTTCTAAATAAATAAATAAATGAATTAATAAATCCAAAGTGTGGAAGAGTTGTTGAGACTATGGCAAAACCACAGAATTTTTAAAAATTCTCGAAACTTATAATTGAGGAGACAGGTCTCTGAGGAACTCAAGCCTATATTGTGAACGTCCCCTCAGTCCTGAAACATTACTTGCAATGATGAATATTTAGAATTCTGTGATACCTCTCCTCAAAGATAAACTTAATAAACAAGCTTTTTGCCACTTACTATACCAACTTAGAACAGGAGGAGAATTTTATACTAGGTTCCATAAGGAAAGCCAGAACATATCAAGTTCTGAATACACAGCAAGTTGATGTATGGAGCACAAAAGTTCGCAACTTCCTAAATTAAAATCACATTTTTCTTTCCATCTAACATTGTATGGCCAAATAAAGTGTGGGAAACATTTTATTCTGCTTATGAAATGCCATAAAGAGATCCTAGACTTGCAACATTATGTACCAAAGGTCACAATATGGCCTGGGGCAACAGGTACCTTTATACAAAATATATCACTGGAAAAAGGAGTTAGAAATAATCTCCTCTCCTACAGCAAGATGAAAAAGGAAATAGATGACAACCTGGGGTTTCTTTCAGGCAAACTGTGTGGGAACATCCTGGAGCTTTAAAAAATTTATTTGAAAAATTATTACACTTTGCAAATTAGACTCAAATGAATGTTAGTGAATGGCAATATGTCAGAACACTCAACTGAGCACTCCTGCCAAAGTAGTAATCTCTCCAATAACCAAGTCAAATCTTGTACTACATTAAGAAACAGGAGAATAACAGTTCGCTTCTGCTACACGCCCCCTCCCACCCTCAAAGATATCACTTAATATCCTGAAAATTCTCTGCCCTGATTCCTATTTCAGTACAAAAATACAGACACGCCTTTGCACTGTCCCAGATATTCCTTTGATAATAGAAATTACAGCAAAACGTCAAAACACTCACACATTCAAATATATCTTATACAGTGGCTTATTATACTACCTACTTACGTGAGTTGGTGGGCAGATGCTGAGAGAGCAGATGGGCTTATTAACACCAGCAAGTATTATATATGTGTGAGAGTCCACAAATTAAAATTAAAAAAAACAAGCAAATTATTATTCCTAGATGCTGTTAGTGTTTATTTCCCTCCACGTACTCCTAAGCCACAAGCATCCGTTTTCAGCAAGTTATAAGCATTAAACCACCTAATTTGGCACAAATGCAATGTAAGCTTAAATGTCTTCTCCCAGACTGTGGATAACATTAAATCAACAAGCAAGGCCAAAGAAAGCCATATGAATGGCTTGAGAAAGTAATTAGATTCACAGAATCTACCAACACAATTAGTACTAATTGACAGCTTTGTTGGCAATCTCAGGCAAGATGTCAATTGTTCAATGGGCAGCAGCAGCAGAGTACACAGCCTCCCTCTGCCAGAGGTGGTCCCTATGGACAGGGTCAAGTGGGGAAACCTTTCCTACCATGACCTTTGCTGAACTGGTTTTGCAGATAAAATAAGATCTTCACTTCCCAGCACTATGATTCTCCAATACCAGGTTTTCCATACAGTAGATTTTCTTATTAGGTTTTTCTTACAGTATCTGAAGGGAAATACTTGAGGTATTTAGGAAACAGTACAAGAGGGAATTCTCAGCTATTACTCATCTTCAAAATAACATTAAGGGATAAATATATAATGCACAATAAATCCTGTAGTGCCCTTTGAGTCTACAGGCTTGATTCTCACTTCCATAACATTTCCTATATAAATACTTCATATATGCACTTCTATTTCTTTTATGCATAGACTAAAAAACCAGCCTGTCTTCACCTAACACATGTTGGTCAAATATTGCCATTATCCCTTCCAAATCAAATACAAAACACACACCAAACAAAAAAAAAAAACCTCACCAAATCCAACTCGGAACAATACTGTAAACAATCAAAGTGGAAAAATGGAAACATCCTAGGGGCCTTACTTATATTAATATACCTCATAACCTGATCCCCTTCACAACTCCTGAATATAAAGGTCCCTTTACTGCAAGAAAAAGAAAGAGTACTATAATAAGAAAACACTAAAACATAGATATATGAATAACCTAAATAGCTAGCCTCACAGATACAATGGTAATAACCCCTCACAGTTCAGGCAGCTGCTGATGGCGAGATTGCCCAATGCGTAAATCCTGGGAGGATGCATTACATAATCTCCAGAAGTCACTTGCAGGCAACATGCCTGTGATTTTATGTTCTTGCTTTTACAGGTCACTTAGCTCTTCCTGTAATTTTAAATCACAGTTAATAAACCTTCAGAGACTAGACCACGCACAAACAGAAGGAACTTGTGTTTATCTTCTACCAAGCAACTTCCTGAACTACGTTAGTGCCGTACCATCTCTCCTTACATCACCATTACATGACCACGGGCAGTTTGAAACACTCTTGTGAATGCCTTTAGCCTGACTGCCTTCTGATATCTGCTGCCTCTGTTGTACTGTGTGGTACATAGAGGTAGAAGTCCCTCTCATCTGGTACAAGGTCTGGATTCCCAACTCCCCCAGGCTAAGGAAATAACGGCAACAGTTTCAAACACACTTCTTTCAAGAAAAGGGAGCAATAAAGAGAAACCTGAGTATTCTGCAGTCTGTTCTGGCACTAAATGGGAACAGAAAATCATCAGTATACAGGACACTTGGGTTTACCATCTTCCTTCCCTCTTATCTCTCTACTCACATCAATTCTATGATTCAGTTATGTAACAGTTATCCTGTGACAATTTCTCATTCACAGAGCTGAAGTTTCCCTCTCAAATCCATTCTGAAAGATTGGAATCTTGTCTCTAATATGTTCAGCCAAGATATCACCAGATACCAGGCAACTGGACAACTCCAGCTGCCATCCTGATTTGGGGACAACTCTTAAACATAAGACTATTCCCCTCATAATTCATAAAAAGGTCCCCTTCTTTGCTATATGAAATGGTTAGCCTCTTCTAGACACCACAAATAGAATTGTAGTGTTCTCACTACAAATAAGCCCAAAGTCTCCAATACCATCACCCTCGTAGGAAGGGCCTTCTAGCGAGAAATGGGTCATTAGTTCAAATAATCTACTGCTCTACAGTATATACTTTCTTCTTTGAATTAGAAATCTTGGAGAAATAAAATAAGCTCTCATTTTATAATTAAGTTACAGAATAATAAGAAGAACATGGGGAATCAGAGAATATTCAGTCAACTATTATATGAAAGAATCGACTCTAACTACTCTTCAAAGTGTATTTATGTATTCTGTTTTCTGCTTGCACTACCAAGGTATGCACTGCATATTCTAACAGGATGAAACAGAAACCTTGTTCGGCTGCTACTTGTTATTCAAACTCTATTTGGGATGAATTTTTGTTAGGTAGAAATGGTCTCTTAATCAAAGGCATGCTTACTAAAAGAAAATAGGATTTATCATGAAGGCAAAGCTGTTTTTTTTTCTTTCACAGCAGGAAAGCTCAAAAGGGATAAAAGGATGTATATCAGAAAACCACCTGTAGGATACTCAATGAAAAGTGCAATTACTTTTGATACTGGATATATATATTCTTGCCACTGAGAGTTTACAGCTGGCAAAAAGAGGACAGAGGAACTTAACTAAAGCTAATCAGCTCTTCAGGAATGACCAGTGGATCAGGTTTACACAAATTTCCTCGCATAATCTGCTGTTTTTGCCAAAAAAACTACTTATACACAGAGAACTAAACCTCAGTAAGTCCAAACAGTGAGCATTTCCTTATCGTATGAAGCTTTTGACTTCTAGTTATACCAAAATATTACTGCTGAATGTTGCAGTTAAATAATGCTAATTACAATGGCTGCCACTCTGATAAAGGAGGAATGCAAAGCAAAACATTGGATATAAGATGATTGGAGGGCTGGAGCACCTCCCCTATGAAGACAGGCAGAGGGAGCAGGGCTTGTTCAGCCTGGAGAAAATAAGGCAGCAGGGTGACCTCATTGCAGCCTATCAATACCTAAAGGGAGCCTATAGACAGGAGGGGTGTTCAAGGCCAGATTGGATGGGGCCCTGAGCAACCTGGTCTAGTATTAGATATGGAGGTTGGCAGCTCTGCCTGTGGCACGGGTGTCGGAGTTTGATGATCCTTGAGGTCCCTTCCAACCCGGGCCATTCTATGATTCTATGATCTATTTTCAAATTATAACTATTACAATAACTTTTCATTTTTTTCCATACTGCATCTATCAGTGAGATTTTGGCCTATACCTCCAAACCTTTTCCAAAATGCCAGAACACATTCTGCTTTAGTTTTAATTAGAAAATAACCAAGACAGAGAAAGAAAAATAAAGAGAATTTAATTTAGTCTTTTAGTCAGGCAAAAAAAAAAAAAAAAAGTATTGCATTATATCAGTCCTCAACTGTGAAGCCTGTTATGTTGCCTCTTCCTGGAACTTACTAGACTCATTGTTTTCACATCATGGATTGAGTAAAGATGAAACCACACTTTTTTTTTTTTTCCCCATCAAAAAGTCCCTATGATATCCTGATGCAAAACCATGACCTTCTAGATAGAGAAGTTAGAAGATAATGGCAGTAATTGCTCTTATATCACTCTAGTTTTCTTTTGATTGAAAGATGCAGCTGAGAAATTAACAACTGTCTCAATCTCTATGTGTAGATAAACATGCACACGCGCACAAAGAAATTGAATAACAGGATACGGTCAATATCTAGGAAATCGTACCCCCTAGAAATTAGCTTTACCATTCTTTGCTTTGAATACAAGTTCAAACAACAGCAGGGAAACGACACTAATGTAAGAGCCAAATGATTAACTTCAGGAGCATGCCTGCAATATGCACAACCACATAAATATACACACACAAATTTTAAAATAGGTGATTATTCATCTTTAGCTGATTTAACTGCAAGGTTACAGGTCATAGCTTGCCTAATATACTATTTTAGTGAAGTCAACCTGCAAAGCAAACTTGCCAGCTGGTAGAGCTCACCTCTACCCTTTTTAAGATTTCCAATTTGCTTCAGGAAAGCCTTGAATGTACATCTCCATTATTCAAGCTCAGAAGAAATCCCTTCACCCTGAAGGTTATCAGCATGCCACTCAGACTATTTTATGCATTACAATCTGAAAAGAAAAATACATTTCCTAAGTTCCTCCTCTAAATATGTTTTGAATGATGAAGCATGGCAAAAGTGAATACTTCAGTGACAACTGGTTTGATAACAAGAACTTCCTTTGTTTCATACAGTACAGAAAATACTTAATATGAGCACTTCAGTAATACATTTTTTCAAATGGACTGAACATTTTCAGTAGCAGTTAAGAAGTTTTACACCATAAGGAGAACAATGAAATCACTAAATACATTGTCAGAAACCAAAAGCACACTCTAAAACATAAAATATCTATCATTGTTTTATACATGGTTAATTTTGATGATTGTAATACCTTCTCCAGGTATTACATATTTAACCACAACTCCAGTAAACTGGTATGCCTATAAAGTTATATTCCACGGTAATATATGTAATTAATCTAACAATATGTTATTATAATCCTGCTATTTCTGACATGAAAGTGTAAAAGAAAATTTAAATCTTCCAAGGGCAGGTCATAATTTCTAATGTATTGTTGATTACATTCAGTTCTTCAGCAAGAGTTAGCGTGCATTATGCTTTCTACTTTCCTACTCATATTTCCCTATGTGTTAATTCTCTTCTAAAATTAGTTTGGAAACTTGTATTATCAATCTGCTCAACCAGCAGATGGGGATGGCACACCAAGCTGCTTCTTTCCTTAAGAACTGTCTCTACCCAGACACCAGAAATTTGTTAGAAAGGACAGCATTGACCTTTTTATTTTTTTTTTAATACTTCTTCCAGGGGGAAATCTAGCATCTCACTGAACAAGGCCAGAAGCAGTGATGATAACATCCTTGTTGCATCTAAAAGCACTACACTGTGAATACCATCATCTACTAGCGAGACCTCTGAGGACAGAATATATAATCAGCAAACCTTTTGCTACTACAAAAATGTTCTGTATGGGCTAGGGGATAGGAGAGAACCAGACATACACATCACCCTAAAGGTATTGTGAAACCTGATGAATTTGGTCAGCTACTGTTTTTATCACTCTGAGTAACTCTTCTATCACATAACTCCCACTTCCTTTACTCCTTCTTGCCCACTAGATAAACATCAACCATTCTGTTTCCCTGGAGTTGTTCCATATTGGTTGGTTGATTTTCCTCCTATCTATCTTATAAGCACTGATTCCAAAACAACAGAATTGGAGTACAGTTACCTATTGACTCCTCCTTTCCCAATGAGACTCTTAGGATTTATATCCAACCAACATAACATTCACCTTGCAGGAATCAGTGGACACAGAAAGACAACTGCAGCGGTCAGCTCAGCACTCCTATCTTCTGAATTCATCTTCTCGATACCTCTACTCATTTCCATTAGCAATATATCTGGAAACTACATATATGATTTAAGCATTTAAGGTAAAAAGAATGTCTAAGGCTCACAGCCATTTGATGCACTGCGAGCTTTTCCTTTAAAAAAAAAAAACAAGAAAACTATATGGGAGAATAGAGAAATTGAGTTAATTAAAAAATTGAATTCATTAAAAATTAAATATCTTTATTTTCCTTGCTTTCCTTTTTGTCTCTAGTAGCACTGCTAAATATTTTAAATAGTTTCTGCTGGGCAGAACAAATGGATTCAAGGCCCTACTAATAAGTCCCCCAAGCACAAATTACTCTTTGACAGTAAGAAAAGCAGCAAATGGGCAATTTAAAATTTATAGCATCCTTAGTATTATGTACAGTCTTCACGAAAATGCACCAAAAAAAAAAAAAAGCAGTTAAGTAACTGTGGTTCATTTGCCACACACAGTAAAGGCAGTTCCACAGAATTATTATTTCTATTTAGCTCCAGCTGTCTGTAGTTTGTGGGGCTTCTCTGACACAGGCAAAGAGGAATTTCACCAGAAATCTGAAACCTGTTTCATTTAGGAACACATTTATGTGCAGTAACTAGGTGACTGATGACTTCATAGGAAAATTCCAAACTTAAGTTTTAAGAAAACAGTTGGAAAGAGATTTCTACTTCCTGTGCAGTCTATATACTACCAAGAAAAGAGAAACACACACAGAGATCCTAAACATTACGTATTCTCCCAGAGTATTATGCATGAATAAAATCTTACACACTGTTATACACATATAGCAGCCACGACATTTTGCTTTAGCTATAAGGACATGCAACTCCAAAGCAAATTACTGGGATGAGGGTGATGTATGGCAACAGTAGCTTTGGGTAGCAGAGATCCTTCAACTGCTGGAAGGTGATTGAGTCTGTGTAATCTCTAGGGAGGATTCCTCCTCCCCCTCCAGGGGATGCTGGCAATCTCTGGCTGCCAATATACTGTCAAGAAGAACAGTGAGCGAGGAACAAAAAAAACAGTTAAAAATGCCTGTTCAAACCTTAATTCCCATCCATCCCCAAAGACTCGCAAACAGCATGCAGGATACTAATTCTCACTGTGTTGGAGTTTGCTAGCACACAAGAACAGACAATAGCATCTCCTCTAAGGCTGGCACTGTTGAGCTTTTATAGCATTCCCTATCCTGACTTAGCTGACATGCTGCTTCTTCCTTCTGACATTAAGACTGATGGGGCAGCCAGAGTAGGACAAGGATGCTTCCTCAAGCATAAGAGCACTGGAAATTTCTCATGTGTTCTCCAGTTTTCTAGCCCAAGCTTCTAGATGTTAGAAAAGCCACAGATTAATGACAAATAGAGGGATATCCACCCTCTCCCAACCTCAGAGTACATAAGAAAATATGAGAAAACTCTTCATAGGGGTACCTGTGAAAAGGGCCAAATGAGCAATTATGTTAGCATTTAGTTTTAATTTGGAAAGATTCCTGAGTTCATCTGGCCTGACCTGCTGCACAAAACCAGCCAGAGTACTTCATTCGAGAACAGCCATACAAGAGCACAGTAACTCCTGTCTTGCCAATGCCTGTGTTACTGAAAGCCATCCACTCACAACTAGAGGAATCTATCACTGACTTTGGTTGGTTATAACACAATTATGCTTCCAATTAAAAATGTGTGCCTGATTTCTAATTTGAATTTATCTTGCCACCTTTCCTAGCCATGGCTTCTTTTCATGCCTTTTTTCCACTAGAGTATATAGCTCTTCAGTACTCAGCATTTCCTCTGAGAGTACAATGAATTTCTTTGAATGAAACATGTCTGTAAATAAAAAAAATGCATGCATACAAGCATACAGAATATCATATCATTATTACTACAAAAACTTGAACAAGGGTATCTAAGCTGTTGAAGTACATGTAACAGAGTTAGTCCCCTCCTTTTAGGAAAACTAGTAACTAAAGATAATTAGTTCAAAGTTTCGGCACTCCTCTCCCTTTTGGTCACACAGAGTATTCTCCATACTAAACTCAGTGCTTAGCTCCAGTCTTGGAATGAAAGGGAAGCCTGGCCTATACCTTGCCTGGTATGGAATCTGATAGGATCACAGCTTGATCCTACAGATTACAGCTCTACCTCTGAATGACAGAACAGATTTCCACTTTGTGGCAGACAAGTTCATTTCTTTATATACCTGGCACATCTTGAAGCCCCATCCTAAACTGCTGACACTGGTAGTAAACGCTAATTTAAAAGTGCTCCTTGGCACTTAGATCATGCTTTGGCCCTGATTATGTGGAACGGTGCAAAATCCCAAAGGAAGGGCAATCAGTCCTTGCTTACAAAGCACTTCATATTCACAAGCAAACTGCTCATGCAACTGTACACACCTACATGTACACAGTTGAACTGCCATGCAAGCTAACAATTATATAAGCCTTAATGTGGGGTTTAGCTGGCACGCAGTGTTTATTTCTATATCGTATATTAACATTTTCTGCAAAGAAAAACTGCTAAATAGTCTTTCAGAAATTCCTTCTACTTCTCTTTCTTCAACAGTTTTCACCTCAATCATCCCCCATCAGGTACACAGGGATGGGGGGACAGTGTTTGTTGGTTTATTTCTCCCCGACAGGTCTGATACAAAGCTCTGTCCCTACAGTGAATTCTTAGCAAGAAAATTATTCCTTTTTTTCAAATGTTTGTTTCTTTTTGTTGTTTGTATTTGTCCTGACATTTGTGTTAAAAAATATTGTTCAACTACTGAAAAACAAAACAATAAAAGGAAACAAAAAAGTACTTGTCTTAAAAATACATAAAATCATGTTTGCAAATGCATTAAGCCTTAAGAAATTTCTCAGAAATTTCACCAAAAATTCCTCACCTAGAAATCACTGGACTCCTTAGAAATGTTCATTTCTTGCTATTAATATTTCTCCGCATGTGCTGAAATACATTGAAGAAGGAGTCGGGGGGAGATGGGGAGAGGTTTCCTCTCACATAAGGGATTATGAGAGCTGTCTTTCTCTAAAGAAGCAGACAAAAGCAGCAGAGGCACAGATGGAAAGAAAAGGACCACCAGACACTGCTGCACAAATCAGAGAGACAGCTGTACAGAGAGGAAGATGACAGAGAATCTATTACAAGCACAAACAGCAGTGACATAAACTGCGATCCAGATGACGAAGCTGTTTCTAGCTGTAAAAACCAAAAATAATAATATTCTGGGGGTAACGTGTGAGGCTCTGAGCAGCAGATTGGTTTTAAATGATGTAAATTCATGCCTATGCATATAGCATTAATTGAAACACCAAATGAAAGTGTTGGCTGCTACGTAGAACGAATGTGGGAAGCTGCTGCAGACATGCAAAGTTTGTTTTATTCATGTGCACTCTCTCTTTGCTTTTCACTAAGTCAAAGCCTCTGAATTCTGCTTAGCTTCATCTTGCTTTTATACCAAATACATATAACTCCAAGAAAAAAAAAGAAAAAAAAAAGAAAAAAGGCCAGATGACAAATGTACAGGAAACACATGGCCAAGGATTTTTACAAAGGCTTCCTCGCTCTTTGCGAGAATTTTCCCAGAGAAGTCGCTGGAGTAAAGGAGAAAGGCAGGAACACTTTTTACTTGAGGACCCTCTTCCCTTAAAAGAATTCAGCTGCTTTATTTTTGACACCTCCAGTGTACAAATTCACAGCCATAAAATAATGTAGTACCACTAATTTTTCTTTTTTTTTTTTCCCCCCGAGAAAAAAAATGCATATTTCTTGCTCTAAGCATTCTACTTACCAATAGGTTTGAAGTCAGTAATGTTGATAGCCACATCATGAGAGACTAAATTAAGAAAACTTGTAAGAATGCTGAAAAGCACAGAAGGAAGTTTGGGATTATGCATTTTGTTTTTATTTCTGTGTGAAGGACTCATACACCACACTCTTAGGCAAAAGACAAGCACTGGCAATTCTGAAATAGTAGAAGATTAAAAGCAATCAGATAAAAGAAAGTACTATTAAAGCAAGCATGGAAAAACACAAATAAAACCAGAAGATAAAGTGAATGTCTTTATATAAATGCTAAATTTCTAAGAAATGAGCAGATTGCTTAAATACCAAGGGGAAAAAAATACAGGAAAAAACAACAAAACAGTTGCTAGCAGAGGTGCTATTTATCAGGAAAAGCTTAAGGTTAATTCAGATAAATACATTAAATGTATGAAGTAGCATACAAACCCTGTGGACTCAAACTTCTGTCCCACTCAGGGCTGGAAGTGCAGTATTTATTATTTAGCATACCGCCAACAGGCTGGCCAGAGTGGGAGCAATGACTGCGATTCATTTTGTGAACTCCAGGGCTGAAAGATCAGGAAACATGCCAGCAAAGGGAAATTTCAATGACCCATACAGATTACTTAAGTGTTGCGTTGGGGCACAATGTCAAGACTAAATTTTAACTGCTTCATGAGCAGCTAGCCAGGAATCTTCAAGGGGAAGCAACTCTTCAGTGTCTCAGCAGGGATGTCAGTGAGTCACTCCATAATAGCAATCACTGCCAACGTAGATGCAACATCTGTGCATAAGCAGAGAAGCCAAAATATCTACAGTGGGAGTGGATTCAACCAGATTCTTGCACAAAAATGAGAAATCTCAATTAACAGTGAAAAACTGAAAGAAAAAGTACAGGTAAAATATCTGAAATGCCTTCTTGAAGATACGGAAGGTCACAAGTACATGACTAACTGAAGTAGCCAAAGAAAGGCAAAAAAAAAGAAAACAGTTACTTGAAAAAGAAAACTAACAAGATAAATTTTTATCTAGCTTAAAGATAATGAGAAGAAAATCCTCAGACAAATAAAACTATAATGAAACAAGTCAAAATAAAACTTTGAAAAACAGCTTGAAAAAGTTTACACTGTAATAACAAATCTTTCGACAACCTATGAAAAGTTGTGTAGGCTGCCACAGAAATCTGTGGAGCCAGTGCAAGAGCAAGGTGAGAAAAGAGCATCCAGGGATGAGGTCACAGCAATAAAGCCAAGCTCATGCTTTGCCTCTTGCTCACTCTGGAGCAGCTTTGAAAGGTTCCCACGTCAGAGCTCTTCTTTGCTGTGGCTGCATTAAGATATGCCTCATATTAAAGTATCAGCAAAAGACATAAAACACAAATCAACACCAGTCATCTGCCCAAACCAGATGGTATTCATCCAAATGTTCTAAAGGAACTCAAGGATGAAATCACTAAGCCATTAATTGCAAAGAGTGTCTTCTCATATAAAATAACATTTGTACTAGAGAAATGGATGTTACAAATATAGATTTTAATTTCTAAAGGTCTCCAAGAGCAATTTAGAGAGGTGCATGGCAATAAAGTTTGATGTCAGCACTAGGAAAATTAGTAAAAACTATTCCAATTCAGTAATTTAACACACACAGAAATAAAACGTACTGAGGAACAGACTTCATGAGTTTGGGTAGGGAATGCATGACTCATTAACTTCCTAGTTTGTTTTTTTTTTTTTTTTTGTCAGAATATATGAATATACAAAAAGGAAAATCCAACCAAGTAGCCTAACCTAAAATGTTACCTAAAAGGTTTAGGAAGACAGTCCAGAAAATATACTCAGGTAACTAATGAGATAGATAAGAGGACAAGGGGACAGATCTTCATTTGGAAGAGTAACTACTGTAAAAATGGGAAACAAGTTTTGATTCATATTTGCTACTGAAAAGTGTGATCAAGGGAGTCCAACAACAAATATGGCCAATGCAATTTTATCTATTCATAACTAAAGAAAAAGTGACAGAAATCTGCTGGTAACACTACACTATTCAAAGCAAGTGGAAAGAAAAGGTTAAATATAAAGGGATGCTCATAGGAAACAGTTCTAATGCAATACAAAATGTTGGGTTTTGTACAAAGAACTACTTACTATGCAACAGTACAAATAAAAAACCCAACACATTTATACTGTGAAAGGGATCAAGCACTAGCACTCTCTCTAGGTTCCCCAGAGAGGTGATGGATTCTCCATCCTTTCAGATATTCAAAAGAAAACTGGATATGGTCTAGTTTTAGGCAGGGTACTTGGACCAAAAGGTTCCTTGCAATCTCAATCATTGTGTGACTCTGTGAAGCTCACTTTACTACATACTCATTCTCCTTTCTTGTTCAGAATTATTTGGCATCAGCTACCAGCACAGAGGTAATACTGAGCCAAGTAGTCCTTCGCTGTGACCTCCAATGATCATTCTTGTTTTCTACAAGATAATATACAGTAAACTATTACAATTTAAATGCTGTAAAGTGTATAATTTCAGCTGGAAGTGAATTACCTTAATGCAGAATACTTACTTTAATATTTTCCAAACTTTCTAGGTTTAAGAAAATAGAACTACACACAGTACACCAGTCTTTGTGCATGGAAGAATCAACTGTAGAGCAAATCAGAAATTAAAGCATAAACCTAATGTTTGCTTTCTTTCACCTCATCTGATTAAAGCCATTAAATTTGCATCATCCTTAGCTATGCAATTATTATCACTGAAAGCTTAGCCTCTTAAATTCAATTCTCACATTGCAAAAGCTTTCCAGGGAGTGATTCTGCTATTCAAGAAAATTCCACAGGATTTGAACATAGTTTGCTATTTGAAGAAACTGTTTTATTCTTTATCTTCCTCGTAAAAAGAAGCTGCGCATAGCTGGCTCATAAGGACCTAGTATCTCCTTATCCCAAAGAATACAGAAAATGATGAATGCACAGTTGAAAAGGATTCCAGTGTTGCTTTGACCTACATTGCTCTGGTTCTCACCATACTCAGTGCATTTATTCTCACCTTCCCCCAGTCTTCATCTGATAGAAGGAAAAGAAAGAAAGAAAAAAAAAAAGGTAAAAAAGGGAAAAATCTAAAAGAAAATTTTGCATATTTAACATGATTTCAAAGGCATTTACAGTAGAGGTTCTCAAAATCATAATCCTTCAAATGAGAGTTCATCTTGATTTATATTTTCCCTTCTATCCCATTTATTTTAAAACAGAACAAAACTTGAAGATACTTTCATGTTTTTCACTAAAAACGTTGAACTGTTTTTCCAGCATTGATGCTACTCAAACTGACCACTACAATCTACTGGAAACAAAGTTTCTGCTCAGAGAACTGCCACGCATACAAACTGCCTAGCATCATTTTGTAACATCTCTATTTCAACTCAAACAAATTTACTAATTTAGTGTTCCTGAATCATGTGAGCCACTTGCCCTGCCTTCTTTCTTCAAATAGCAAAGGCACTGAAGTCATAATGGAAATTCATTCACTCAACATTTTCATTCATGCAGCATTTATTGATAGCCTTCAATTTGAAATAACTGGTTTTTTTTAATTTTTTAATTTTTATTTATCTTTGAGAAAACATTCTCACTTGAAATGAGGGAACATGTGGATAAGAATCAAACAAAAGAGGAGTAATATCTTTGCCTCTGATGTCAGAATAAAATCCTGAAGTTTCACAGTTTAGCAGGCATTCTGAATGCAGACAGAACTGAGCTGTAGATGCTCCAGTGAATCAATCTCCATCACCCTTGCTTGACTCTGGATTCCTTGTGTCTCTTTGTTGCACAGAACTGATGACACTTTCCTACTTAGAATCAAAGGACCATAGAATAATCTGAGTGAGAAGGGACCCATATGGATCATCGAGTCCTGCTCCTACTTCACATGGCCTTAAAAGGATTGACTAACAAGGCTTCACAGTTTCAGAATGTAATACTGATAAAACAGACTAGGAGATAGATCATCCTCTTGCTTATGGCCAAAACTCTGAGCTGTCCACATACAAGGAAGAGAGTATATTTCACTACTACTCCCCACCTTTCTTTTTTTATCTACTAAAAGCCACACAGAAATTTGCTGGACTATGAAGAAAAGAGGAAGGAAAGTAATTTTGGTCAAAACAGATAAAAATGGGGGATTAACAGAAAATATATAAATAAATAAATAAGCAGAAAGGGCTATATATTCCCAGCAGACCACTGGTTACAGCAGTCACCTAGCCCTGGGCACAGCAGTTGTCAAGTTCTAACAGTTAAGTTTACAGGAGATTACAGAGCTCATTACTTCCTTCTGATAAGCTAAAATGCTCAACTCTGCGTATCTCTCACAGTAGGCCATTCACACCAGCTTTCAAATGCTACTTGTGACTCCTTCTGATTTTTCTATATGCTTTTGAATGTATGGATAGGAGGCCTGGACAGGTAATTCAGCATCACACAGCGCGTCTGCTGTGGCACAGCCAGGAAGCAAGTTAGTGCTTTTCTTCCTGCTCTGATCCTCTGAGCATTATTACAGTCACAATGTTATACCATTTGCCAACACATTTTGTATATTGCAGCCCATCTTTCATGCTCCCAGACAATATTACATTATGCTTAACTCAGTTTTAATGTGCCAACTTAAAGCTTTTCTGATGCTCCTGTGTTCATAACCGTCAATTACTTTTTTTGTCTCCTACAACTGTAATCAGCCATAATTTCTATTTACTGCCAAACAATTGGTTAAAATGTTCATTGGAAGCAAGGCTGATACTGACCTGTCCTAAACTCCAGACAGTTATGATTACTCACTCAATGCTAATTAAATTTAAAACGTCATTTACTGGCACTGCACAGTGCTGTTCGGTGTTTTGTTACTGCTGTGTTTCCAAATAGATTGAATAACAGAAAGTTTCCGCTTAAAAGACTGTAAACTCAAAATATCTGACACATAAAAGAGTCGCTGAAAAAGAATACATCAGTTCAAAAACTCCCAGTCTAATTTCTGGAAAAAAAAAAAAAGCTTAAGTTGAATTTTGGCAAAGATGTGGAAAAACAAAGGTAAAATCAAGCAAAATAGTTCATTTTCTCAACGCATCTTGTTCAAGTGCATAAATAGAACAGCTGTCATTCTTACCACATCCCAGGAATACTCACTGTTCAGCATCTGAAGCACAAACCTTGCCGAATATAAATTCTCCCTGTTCATCAACTTTACTTTCTCATGGACATGTTCCCATTAAATTTCAAAGATGATCATTTTGGATAACTTCCATTTTGAGTATTCAGCTGGAAGAGCTTTAAGGATTACGTGGTAACAAAGTATTGAACATCCATCCTCTGAAAACTATATTGGTTATCTGTAATTGATTGTTATTTATGGAAATACTGCATTTGTGCATTTAGCATGCAAATTGACCAAGTTAAGACACCTTTACATCAAAAGGAGCACTGATGATGACTTTAGTGAGCTTTACTGCATGGTCTAATTTCAACAATTGCTAAGCCTGGGTAGACCCTGTGTTGATAATAAAACATGAGAGCACAAGATTCCATGTCAAGCGTGCACCTTACCGCTGAACAAATTCTGTGCAGTGTCACCAAATAGCTAGAGGCAATCTTACACTTAGATTTTAATACTAATACATTTAAACAGAGGCAGAATTGATCTATTTGTTTGTTTTCAATATGGAGATAAGCCAGGTGTTGCAGGTAAACTGTGGCAGATTAAAAAAAAAAAAAAAAACACATCTTCATACAACCAGCAGTCTCACTGTCCAGGAAAAACTGAGTTAAGTCTGGCTGGGGGAAAAGGGCTCTGTTCTGCACTGGGATTTTTGCCAACTGCTATCATACATAGAGGCAAATCAGGGCCAAGCATCTACTTGAGAATCACTTTGCCTCCAGTGCACTTCCTCGAAATCTTCTGCCCATTAAACTAAGTGACAAAATGAATGGTAAGGAATAAGTCTAAACAAAGATGCTTGCTTGTGACAGAGCAAAGAACAGGTCAGAAAGCTGAGAATGAACGTACAAGGAAGCTTGTTTCTAACACATAATTTCTTTCTACTTTAATGTCTAAACCCAATCATCATCAGATTTGTGGAGGAATGCCCAAGGCTTTTCAAGCAACATTTTTATTCATAATTATCTACTTGTACATAATTGACATCCCTTTCCCACCACTCTCACCCCATGCAAGATTGCCCAATTTCTGCCTAGATGGGCATACTTCATGACTAAAAATAAATGCCGTACAAACTGTCAAAATGAAAAAATTCTGGCAGTCATTCTCAAATTTAACCCCTTTTCAGCCACAGGGCTTCATTTGTGGATGGATACTCCAGTAACCAAAGGAATTCCTCCTCTGAGGCTACAAATTGAAGCGAAATATGAATGGGAACGGGCAACTACTACTTCCACAATAAACAGCAAGGTGTTGCATAAATGTTTGTTCCAAAAAAAAAAAAAAATCCACAAATTCTTTGAGTAGCAATTGAGGTCTATTGCTAGTGATTGGACCAACCTGTAACCAGTGCAAATTATTGAAATCATTCTATCCTTGAAGAACTAGCACTGTTTACACCAATGCAGTCAATTTACTGCCCCTCCCCAGTACCATACAATTATTCCCTAAAGTGTGGTTTATATTTCAGGAGAGAACGTGGAGGGTCTTGGAGGTGTGCATAATCCTAAAAAGTGACAGCATCCATTTAAGTTCCCTTGGAGGAACTACTCTCTCCCAGTGAAAATTCCTTCCTGACTAGCAGACAGGGAAATCTACTTCACAGGGAGTAAGGCAGCAACAACAGACAGTACTTTGTGTGAATTTCACAGAGAAGGTGCAAAGGGAAATTAAATATTGACTATGCAGTTCTCCACATAGCAAAATGAAAAATGGAAGAATCCCCATCTGGTTCTGCCTTGCTGTCATCCAAACACCTGTTCTGAGGTGCAAAATACACAGAAATTCACTTTGCTTCACCACCTGCAAAGCATAAAAAGCCCATTCCCTATTTGCCAATCTGAACATACAGATTCAAAACTGGACAGTCAAAAAATAAAAGCTTTGGCCCTTCATTCTTTAATTTCAATCCTAACAGAATATTATGGAAAAAAATAGCATGTTTGAGGGAACAACATTCAATGGAGCAAATGCCATTTGATTCATTTTTGTTTCCTATCCTCAGTCCTGAGTACTCTTTTGGCTAAGATTGTTTTTTGTTTTGTTTGTTTGTTTTTAAGCTTGTAATATGAACTGATGCAAATCCATTTGCTTTTCACAGATTCTGGGGAGGCTGTTGCACATTCTGATTTTCAGGGCTAATGCTGTAATTCATATAATTTCCTTTTTATTCTTGCCAGATTTACATGCACCCACCGCACAGTCTACAAAAGACTTTATCTTTGATTGGAAGATACCAAGACACAAGAAATCCACCAAAATGCTATGCCTCTTCTAATTTATTCTCAGTTCATAAACACTTATGAAAACAGTCAGCAGCTTTTACTCTGGTTTATGCAAATGACTCCTGAAACCTCATTAATCAAGTCTACACATGTACAAAAGTAGAACGCAAAATTATGACTCAGAATTGTCCAAAACTTTATAAATCCAACAGCAATGGAAACTGTTGCATGAAGTCCCCTCCCTGAGCTACATGTTGGCCCTAACCACGTCCCAGAATTACTATGTAAATTTTGTCATTGAAAACTCTTTCTTGAAAGTTTCAATATTCTAATTTACAAGATCTCTCCTCTACTTGAAGGACTAAAGAAGAGAAGAAAAGAAGTAGAGAGAAAAAGCACAACTATTTTTCTGGCAAAATTTATCTTCCTAAATATCATGATCACAATAATGTTTACCCATGGTAGACAAATCTTCAAAAGAAAAAAAAAAATACTTAAACCTGCCACTGCATCTGATTAACGATTTATTTAGAACAGACAAGGTCAACAGATCCCAGCACATACTGTCTAATCACCTGGGAGTTGCTCCATAGCAAACTACAGTTCTACGGCTAAAAACAATAGCTTTGTGTATGTTACTGGATTACAGCAGCTGCAGCAAAAAGATGCCATACATAACATACCAACAAACTAAATCAAAACCTATCAAGAATCTATACTGCATAACTAAAGTGAGAACAACAAATTAATGCGGGCATCCCCACTATTTCATAGCTAGAGGTTCACTACAGTGGGAACCAATGTTATCTTTTGCCAAAGGTAAGGAAGTGACAGAGGTGTATAAGCAGTTTTTAAAGCGCTGAATTTCCATTTTTTACTGATTTTTACATTTAGGGATTCTTCTCACTTATTTTCCTATTCAGATATAAAATTATTTGCTCAGATGAATTTACGTGGAGACAGTGACAAAACGACCTGCAGACGACAGATCATCCCACTTCTACAAATAGGATAAAATAATTGTTCAGTTCTACATCACGCCATAGAGGTGAGAACTCACCAACCTGGAGCAAGTCCAGCGGAGAGTCGCTAACATGGCAAACGAGCTGGAGCACATAGCATGCAAGGAAATCCCAGTGGAAGTGGGCTTTGGTTAGGTTGGGAAGAGAGGCTAACAGAGAATCTGATTTCAGTCTCCCAACATCTGAAGGGAGGTTTATAAGGCAGGATCAGGGCTCACAGTGAAGAGACAACAGATAGGCACACTCAGGAAGAAGATAAGAAATTCCAGTTGACGTAACCATTCACAATGAGAGCAACAGGGCACAGACAGACCTTGCCCAGTGAAGCTGCGGGATCTCCTGGGACACTCTCAGAAGTGGACAGGACAAGGCACTGAGTGACCTAATGGACTGCTGCACTGAGCACTCCTTCAAGCAGCGGGGTGTATGAGATGATCAAATCATTGTAATACAGAAAAACAACTTCCAGTAAAGCAGTAGTGGAAGTGATTGCTACAAATAATCTCCTATTCTCAGCCTTACTAAATGTGCTCAAGAAGGCAGCCAATAGTTATGATTGTAACAATATAAATGTATATCCTTTGCCCAACATGAAATCTCAACAGATATCTATAAATACTTAAGCATTTGGAAGTACCAAAAAATTGAGTCTCCAGTTAACACAGGAATCAGGAAAAAAAATATTAACTTCTACTTACTTATTACTTTACAAATGTTCATGTGTTTTTTGAGAAGCTGAGTCCAATTATCACTGTAAAGTTTTTGGAAACCCAACTCTACATTCCATGTATCAAACGTATCAATGCACATTAAGAGAAGCTGTACCAGAACTATATTTAAGGAGTCAAAGCCTCCTGTAATTGTTACCCAGACAGATAATACTGCGATAAGAACAAAGGAACCATACTTGTAACATGTTTTTTCTGATCTTTAAATAATTAACTTTCTTTCCCTCTTTAATTTTATTTAAATTTGCTTCTTGGATGTCTTCCATCCTGGAACACTGACAACTCCATAAATTCACTCAGAGGCCACATGGAAAGCCAAGGCACAAGATTTTTCACCCTGGTGCTCCAAAGCACCATCCTCTCACACTGCAGAAAAATATTTTTACCTTATGTCCTTCCCATTAGCAGAAAACAAAACAGGTGGGAGAGCTTGTGGTCTGAACCAAGATGCCAATTGCACCAGTGCACCAAAATAGCATCAAAAGTTTAAGTATTGCACACATCACACATATAACACCCCACTAACACACACACACACACACACACTCTCTTAGCTTCCAATTAATAGAATGTGGTAAGATACTACCTTTTTTTGTACATGCCAGGCTAAAGAAAAAGCAAATTAGAACTAAAAAAAATGTGAGAGGCCAGTATTTAGCACAGATACTGCCTCATGGTAGAGTAGACAAAGAAATATCAAAATCAAGACAGTGTATTTCAGAACAGCACAACTCTATTTTTAATCACATTTCTCCTTATATACTGCATCCCAAAGAGACATTGCAAAATTAAGGAGTGGACAGCATATGGTAAGAATTAAGATAAAACAGTGATATGTCTCAAAATTCTTGGAAGAGAGTAAGATTTAAAATCATTTTCTCTCCCATGTGTTAACATTTTACGTCAAAGTGTTCAGAACAGCAATGATCCTACGGGCAGATCAGCATTACAGCAAAGTATCTGAATGCTAAAGAAAGCACGAGCATACTTCCTCCTCCTGCCAGAAAGGAAAGCTTGAAAGACTGGATATCAGAATGCTGAACTATGGAGATTCTTTTGAGACTGAGTGAACTGTTAGTTCTTTCAATATTAAGAAAGCACACTTTATTACATGTCTGCTTTATTTGTTCCCCTGGCTTTTGCCCAGAGATGGCTGTATTTCACTGATAACACAATGCTGTTCTATCAAGGGGCATAATTTGATCTCCATGCATCCTCCTAAACAGAAATGATATCCATTTGGCAAAGAAAGCACATTCTAGAATTGAAAAAAATAATAAACTAACACTGACGGGTGCTTTTCAACAAATAGGTGATAACGGGTTTTCTCCCCTCCAGATTGAAATCACAGTATCAGATACTGTGATAGAAAAATCGGGATCAAATGTCCTCAGAGGTCATGGAAAAATCTACAATCTGCCAAGGCAACAAGAGCAAATGAAGGCTGCCACGAGAAGCATAACTTCGAAATAGCTTCAAAAGACAGCAGTGGAGCCAACACTTCAGGCAGCAATGCAAAAGCTTTTGGTAGGCACTTCGCACCTCATCCAAAAAGCACCTTCTTCAAGGCGGACAGAAGCCAAGCCTGGAAGAGACAGAAATCTAGCCTCGGGAAAGAAGAGGGGCAATAACTTGTAAGAAGGAACTAAGTGAGAAAGTAAAAAAAAAAACGAAAAAGAAAAAAAGAAAAAAGAAGGCATTATGAGGCAAAAAGTTACTAACCCCCCTCTACATGCAACAGAAGGAAATGAAGCCAAAGTGGAGAGAGGGAACTAAAGTAGAAGGGGCCAAAACAAAACACTGTGTGGAAAAAAAAAAAAAGAGCTGGACCAGTTTCAATTGATTGATCCAATTATTAGTCATCCCATCCCATCAATGAGGGGTGGCAGGGATAGGAGGGAAAAACTCTTTCATGTTACAGGAAAGCAAGAAGAATGAAGACTATCATGTTTCATTTTTGCAAGCTACCCATACCTTCAAACTAACTGTTCAGCACATAGGATTATACTTATATTTTTAAATCTACCCTGTATGGATTTTTCTAATTTCTCAATCCCTACCAAATTAAAACAGAAAGCTGCCTAACATTACAAAGTTCCTAATAAATAAGTTATGTGGGAAACATTGCCTCTGTTATTCCCACATTGAAAAATATATCCCATATTGCAGGGATAAGAAGAGTATAAAACATTAACACTACATTTTTCTATACCACTCTGCATAATTAACTATGCAGCTGTTCATTCATTTGGTCCCAATAACCAAGTTACTTTGCAATAATTTAGCAGGAGATGCACTAGAACAGACAGCACATACTAAAGAAGCTGCTCACTGCCACATACCACATCAGTGACACGAGGTGCCCAACAATAAAGAGAAGTAATTGTGGTTTGCAAAGCAGCATTTTCAAAATAGCAGCTGAGAAAAAAAAGCATCTTGCTGCCTGTGCAGATATTAGCTGACTTGTTGCGAGACCATGGATAAGTGTTTCTCGATGGATCTCATTGTATGTCAGTGTGGCCTTTGTCTTTTCCAGGCTCAATCCAAAAAACTCTGGGACAAAACACAAGATGTCCCTGTGCTTACAGTCCTTCGTATTATTTGTCTTATTACAGCATTACAGCTCTGACTGGGGTCCGACTGTGCCTGTAAAAACAGTTCTCCAAATTATTTTGTTCCAAATAAACAAAGGCAAATATGAAAAGGAGGAAAGGACAAGAACAGTGGCTCTTCAGACAAGGTAAAGTAGGTGGAAGGTGGACCCCATAGCATCACCAGGTTCTGAATGCTATGTCATATCTGCTTTACCATACACTCCTTTAAGACATGACTTTGCCCCTTCTAAAGTTTCTAAAAAACATATCCCACTCAGGGTTTTATATCTCACTTATCATCATAAAAATGCAGCGAGCAAATGAAGCCAGCTGCCTTCATTGTGGTTTCTTATTTATTCCATTTTGCAGAGTGGCAGAGTAAACACTGCTTAATGTATACACCTGTCATTCCACCTGCCCCTAGGTTATGGGCTCCACACCTCCCTGCAGTGCTGGCCTGCTGACTGTGGGAGTTAATGGATGACGACACAGCAAAGTACTTCTGATAAGCCAAAAAAAAAAAAAAAAAAGATGGCTCAAGTATTTTCACACAAATTTCATATAAAGGAACCATGCTGCAATAAAAACTCTAAGACTGCTGTATTCAGTTTGATCATATGCAAGTGGATCATGGGCAGTGCCAGTGCAAGTTTCTCTTCTTATCCTGAGAATGTGGGGAGGGAGGATGAGAACAACAAAAAAAAATTGCTAACCCCACAGATGGTTAATACATAAAAGGGCAGTGTTTCTTTACTCCTCATCTTAAACCTGACTGCTGAAGCTAGCAAGAAAGCTAATACTTTTTTTTTTTAATGGAACCTTGTACAATAAAATACCATGAGAGAGCTGAGCAGAAGTCAGTGAAATGCCTTTTCTGAACTTACTGCTGCTACTGACCTGGATGGACTTCGGTAAGAAAAATTACTTTATTACAATCAGTCCCAGCTGAAAGGAATTCATGTAAAACAAGAACCTGCGTGCAGCATTATGGGAAAATTCCCACACCAAAAAGTCTTAAGACACTAGTTCCAGTTAATGTAATCAGAAATTCTATGACTGAGCTTCATTTTACTCAAACAATGGGACATGATTTGTACACTATTTTAAATACATGATTATTCTTTCTGAATAAACTGATTCACTCACTATGAGATAAGCCTTACACTGATTTAATTCCCTTTCCCGGGGTTAAGGAGACAGGTGAAAAATAAAAATAAAAAATAAAAGCAGCATTCCCACTCTTCAAGATAAATTTAACCTGTTCAGCAGCCATGCTGCATCTAACTCCAACAGACATAAGCATACTGCAAGCAAAGGCCTTTTTCTATCTGTATAAATCTCAGCTTTCTTAATGAGTTTTAATCCATGTCATATATTTGTGTATTCAAAAACTAGTTTAGAAACATACAAACATTTGAAATCATCATCACTCCGAGATGAAGGCTTGAAAGAGGAGTTATGACACAACACTGCTATCTGTGAGCAACAGTTATTTAAGAAAGTATTTTAGATAGATCTCTCCTGTAGCTTTTATTTGCTTGTTTATAGCTTATTTCCCCCCCAGTTCAGACCTTCATACATACTAGCCATCTAAAATACATAGAAGGTGCCACTATAGTAACACAGGATATGAAAGGGCTTCCTTATATCCAGCATCCATCTCATTCAAAGGGCTTTACTGAACATCAGATCATAACTCTCTTGCATACTGTTTCACAATATCTGCATCCAAAGTCAAAGTTCTTCTTTTTGTTTGTTTTTACAAATGGCCAAAGGCAACAGTTAAAACATACAACAGGATTAGCACAGCATCAAGGTACCAACAAGGTTATTTGCCAATGCATTAGGTCTTTGTCACGGGAAGGAATATAGCAAGCCACGTATCCATCAGAATACACAGCAAAGTAGTACACTGCAACATCTGTACTGTCAACAATACAGCTGCCTCTTACAAACATCAATAATCATCTCTTCAATATCTGGCATGCTCAAAGGTTGTCAAGATATGGTCCTTTCACTTTCTCTTTTATTTATTTTTGTTACCTGACAACCAAAATAAAACACTGCTCATAGACTGAAGTCTACTGCATTCTGTTTCTAACTCTGGTTTTACTATTTTAAATGCCCAAAATAAATTTAAAACAGAAACACTCCTGCACAATTCAACTCATAATGACACACTGTAGAGTATTAGCAAGACAGAAATTGCAGCAAAGATAATGAAATTCCTAGTAATGTTATTAGGTGAATATGGTAATATGATCAAAGACAGCATAAAAATCTGTTGTTCAATAATGAGATTAGAATTCTAATTGAAGGACTACTTTTTGAACTACATTGCCCAAAACCTTTTTGCAGTGGAACAGGTGTAAACAAGGATATAATAGGAGGACAAAAGAGCTGCAGAATAATTGAGGGCAGTCTATTTTGGCTGCAGAATCCGCATTACTCAGGATGATGCATTAGCCAGAGTAAGCACAGCTAGACATTAGATCCCAAGCTGAGTTTGCTGGGCTAATAATTAGAAAGCCATTTCCTCTTTGTTGTTTTTACTTGGTAAGAAAGCAAATTTGATATGGAAATCGCAGACTCAATAACTTGATCCCTTGGGGCCATTTCTACAAAGTCACTTTTCAAAGCTGAACCACAATATAAGACCATCTGGAAGTGCAAGTTGCTGCAGAATAGTCACTCACTTAGTAAACAGCACTTCAAGAAAGAAATTGAGTGGGACACCACATCCTATATTGTTGATTTTTTTTTTCTGTTTTGCTTTTTAAATTAATTTCAGTAACAGCATGGAAACAAGTACCTACCATCCTTCTGACTGAGCCACACAGAGTCCAGAGGTTTTACTTTCCTGAGTGGTATTTTGCTCACTGCAGCTACCTCAAAAAGACTCCCCTGCTCTTTGCAGTCTGACTTTTAACCTTAGCATAGGCTTTTGCCTTTGTCTAAATGCCCAGAGCACCATAGTGCATTGATCACTCATGATAGTCAGTGGGATTACACAACTGGATCTTGCCCAGAATACATGGCTTTTGTGGGTGCAGATAGATGCAACGTGCCACATTTAAAGGAATTTCTGACTCCCTGTGCTTGCCAAATGTCATGCTGTCAAGGAGGCTCACGTATTTGCTCACACTCTCAGCTGCTGACCCAGGCCCTCAAAACCTCCCCTACCAGCACTGCTACTTTGCTCCCTCTTCAAACTGCCTTTGAGTAAAGAGTACCATTACTCACAACACAGACAAAACATCCCAACATTTCTGAAAACTGACCTAACTAGGATTCAGGAAGCAGTGCTGAGAAGAAGTAACACTGCAGTTAACATCAAATAATGCAGTTTGTTTTGCTATGGTGAAACAATAACAACATGGGGATGCCATTGGGAACAATGGCAATTATGCAGCATGTCTCATTAGCGCTGCCGTATCATTATGCTTGATAATATGCAATCAAAACTTTATTAGCGATCATCAGTAGCATCTATTATTTGTTGTCTAGGTCAAGTTAAGAAGAGGAGGCTGCATTCATATCAGAAACAGGATTCAGAGCCAGTCTGAGCATGGGGTTGGAAGGCAATTCCATGGCCACACTGTGCTAAATCACTGGACAGCCCACAGCAAACACCTATCATCTCAGTTGCCCCAATTGCCAAAAATACTTGAGGCCACACCTCAAGTATTGTGTTCAGTTTTGGGCCCCTCACTATAGGATAGATGTTGAGGCCCTGGAGCGTGTCCAGAGAAGGGCAACAAAACTGGTAAGGGGTCTGGAGCACAAGTCTTATGAGGAGCGGGGATTGTTTAGTCTGGTGAAGAGGAGGCTCAGGGAAGACCTCATTGCACTCCACAACTTCCTGAAGGGAGGCTGTGGTAAAGAGGGGTTTGGTCTCTTCTCCCAGGCAACAAACAGGACCCGGGGAAACGACTGCAAGTTGTATCAGAGGAGGTTTAGGTTAGACAGGAGGAAAAAGTTTTTCTCTCAGAGAGTGGTCAGGCACTGGAATGGCTGCCCAGAGAGGTCGTGGAGTCACCGTCCCTGGAAGTGTTCAAGAGGCGTCTGGACAAGGAGCTGCGAGATATGTTTTAGCAGCTTGTGGTAGCAGTGGTAATGAGAAGACGGTTGGACTAGATGATCTTATAGGTCATTTCCAACCTTGTGATTCTATGAATCAATTTATAAAATGAAAAATAATAATACACACCTGTTTCCAAGAAATTTCATGATGGTTAATTAACTTGCATCTGCAGTATTAGTTTCTCAGTGTCTACCAAATTAACGTTAAAATATTTGATTTTAAGATGAAGGACATGCACATAAATTGCAAGCGTGCAATATGTGCACAGAGTCACTTGAGGTTGTAAAATATCTGCACTCATATATTCATGCACCAGCAGGTCCTTGAGCCATATGGAAGCACATGCTCAAGTATCTAATTTACTAAGTGCTCTTTTTGACTGAGGTCTTCCATAGGCTAAATATGTTGTTTAAAGATGTGTGTGGACTCTGATGTAAGCAGCACTGATATGTAAAGAATCCTTACTACATACAGTCTGTTAACATAGTTTTAGTATTTGAATTTGAAGCCTTAGTCTGGAACATCACTTTTTCATTAAGTTCATAAGGCCTAACATGACCCACCTGTGCTCTCAAGATAAACTGTAATTTATGAACTCTTAAAATAAATCTGAACAGTGTCCTATTCCTTCCCACTAAGTTGCTTTACATTCAAGAAGCAACCAATGTTATCTCTGTTTACTTCCCTACTTTGAGTCAAATAGCTGTGCAATTTAATCCTACATTAACAGTTACTTAATAAGCAAATTAGCAAAGTATCAGAAATAGCTGACTACAAAAACACACACCGGTGTTTTCTAACCACGCATTTTCACCAAGATTTATGCATTCACCTCATCATTGTAACCAGAGATAACTGCTGCTAGTAAGAAGTTGTTAAGACTTGCATTAACCAACACCATTTTTACTATTCATTAGCTAACAATAAGTTTCCAAGACAATATTTTGGCATCCCAATCCTGAAAGCTGACCCATGTAAGCAGATACAAGTCACCTATATAAACCAACAAAGCTCTGCAAAAGCACAGAAATTTGTCACTCAATTCCATTTCCAAAAACCCTCTCCTTTGTATGAAGATCTCCACATCTCCACTGCAATGTACCTCACGCTGTTTTTACTTTTTTTCTCTGCCATTTGCATTACTCCGGAAAGTCTGCCTGCAGCAACAGAGTGAGAACAAATAACCATCTCTGAACCACCAAGTCACTCTTCCCCTCTCACTCCCTGTTCCAGAGATGGCAAGAAAAAACAATTGAGTGATGGAGGAGAGAGAGTTGAAGTAGATACATGTTTTAGAGGAAGAAAAGAAAGATGTGTTTGCAGGAAATAAAAGGACTGATATATGCCAAGCTGTGATAATTTAGAGATTGGCAAGATAAAAGTAGCAGATAAACAATGTTAAAAAATTAACCTGGTGGGGACTGACTGGATTATAAAACAAGTTTATCTTCACTTAGAGAATATTAACTGTCTGCTATGATGTAGCTGTGAAAGACAGGAAGAAGAAAAACACAGGACGGAATCAGGAAATAAAAGGACAGAGTCCATTCCCACTGGGGCACAGAAACTTCACCAAGATTAATGGCTTTTATCCACTGGCAAAAAACCCTGTACCATTTTTCACACCCATTTTACTGTATATTTGTTCTGATGGAAATGAGAGAAAAACAGGAGCGAAACAAACCAAGAAGCATAAAAATAAACCTATGCTTTGTTCCTTCTGGGTAGAATGCCAGCGTGAGTAGAACACCATGCCATGGTTCTCCCAGCAAACATGGAACTTCACCAATTCACATCCAAACTCATAACACTGGAGAAAAAGTACAAAGATTCCCTGACTTCACAGTCAGCTGCATTCAGTATTTATTTTATTTTCTACATATAATGAGCTACATCTCAACAGAGACAGGCACTACTTGATTTTTCTGCACCAGTTAGCCTTGTCTGCGCTTTTCTAAATATACACTTTCTAACTCACAACTTGACAAATCTGTGTTCAGCTTATACACCCCAAAGGGCAGAGGCAGAACTAGGAGGTGAACAGAACATATCTAGGGATGGATCAGCTACCATCTCTTGCCCAAGTACAAATCTTTTAGGTGCTCGTTTCCTTTCAGCTTTCCCATTCTAGTTTCCTGAACAACCAAAACATCTGGTAAATCCACTCCCCATAAGGAAAAATTCCTGATTTTTTTATAATGTGATGTAGCATCAATTTTATTCAAATGCAGTTCACATCAGTTCTCCTTCACACCAGCTGTCAGCAAGGTCTGAGCAACCTTGTTTAAAGCAGTTATGTTCTCAAAAGAAGGCAACATTATCTGAAGCCTGTTTTATGTTTATTTTGAAAGAGTGAGTTTATTTTGAAGAGTCAGGCTGGTAAGTTTAAAAGACTTCCATGATAGATTGTACTGAAGCACAAATAGCAAAACTTGAAACATATTGCATATGCTGCATAGGCTGGAGGCATTTAACAAGAAAGCAATATATGCTTACACAATTCTGATGGAATCTGAATTTCTACTTTTTGTCCTGTTTGCACAAGATGCTGGACAAAAATTAAAACAGAAACAAATATGTAATCAGCTTCCAAGGTTGGAAAACTAAAGGATAATAACAAAGGAACCACCAGTAACCCTAAAAAGCTTAATCCTGAGCAAATACTAAGTGCTCTCAAGGTATTGCAAAGATCTGCTGCTGCCATGAGAAATCCCACAAGAATAAAACAGCCTTCCTCAAGAAAATTAACAAGACTGGCATGCACATGTTCAGATCAAAGATTTTCTCACACAGATGCAAGGTTAGGTCTCTATACAAGCTTTTGGGAAAGCATGAAGCTTACAGGTACCAAAGTCACATTGCATTATAACACCCATTTGTTTCTAGACCTGAAGCTTACGGGCTGCACAAGAAATTCTCAAGCATGCCTGTTGTCATTTGTAACAACTATTTAGATATCCAGGCAGAATAATTCAAGAATATCTCTAGAGCTATAGATAACCCAGCAAAATTACCATTGCAAACACTGAAGCAGCTTTATAGTTATTGATAACAGGGATATATTTTCAATTTTCAAGTCTACATAATGGGTACAGGAAAATCTCTTGTAGAATTTATATAGATACACGGAAAATTATACAGAACACACAAAGCTTATCTAGCAAAAGAAAGTGGACACCTGAGAAAATTTTAGGTGTTTGCTTTAAGAGCTGTCATTCAACACATAAGCACTTAAATAACTTGAATAGGTTCATGCTTGCTGTGCTATACTCATTCAGGTGGCATACAACTCTGCAAAGTAGGTATCTGTTAGCCATTTAACTTGAAAAAACAAGTCATCTCAACATGCATAACCAGAGAGTAATTACAGTAATTCATCTCCTGTCAGCAAGCTTAAAGTAGGTATGTTAGTGGGGGAAAAGGACAGCAGAGTGGGAAAGTACTGATCTTCATCTATGATGTTATACTAGCTTAATAATCTTACCCTAGCCTTGTTTTTGTCCTAATGTTTGATAACACAATTTGTGCATACACAGCAACAAGCATGTTGATATTCTAACTCATGAATGTTAAGAAAGTGACAATCAATTTAGAAATCTTAATTGAATTACTGTATATTTCAAGTTGTCATAACATATAATCTAACCAGGACCAGTATTGTATTTCATCCAGACAATTGTGACTCCTTCCAAATCATGGTTACTTATTAACCACAATACAGCACTCAAGAACTGCAAAAACTCCCGAGACACATCACAACACATTAAAGGATTGAAAGGCTTCAGGTAACTTTGATGTAAAATTTCTATGAAAAAGAAAATGAATTGCCTCTTATCAAGTGGCACTGGAAAGGTGCTTTACACACTCCACAACTGTTTGTTTCCCTACTGCAAATTCATTTCAAACTCCTTCATACTGAACTGCAGGTCATTTAAGGAAGAAAAAGAATACGTACTATTGAGACTCTGGGTCATACTGCTATATTAACACCAAACAGTAGTTAGATTAATCCAGCAGCAACTTGTTACAGGAAGAGAGAGACAGACTCAGAAAAGAGTTACAGGAAAAGCATAAAATTTACCTCCACAAAGAGCTCTCCAGCACTTTTCCCATGTCAGTATGATAGTACTTGGTAAGGATCAGGATCACCTAAAAAGACAATTAAAAAAAAAACACTTACAAATGTACTCTGATAAACAAAACAGAGGTAGAAAATGGGCAGCATTACTCTGGTGAATATAAAGGTGATGTTCCGAAAAATCTTAATTGCATTTCAGGTTGGGTTTTTTATTTTGTTTTCTTTTTGTTTCTTATTGGATTTACTTTTAGATTGACCGGATGGGATTTTTTTCCTCTTTCTGAGGAGAGTGATTTCAGCAATCGAAGCTTTCTGCAAACCAGGTGAACTTTCACTTAACAGTGGAGTTGGAATGGTCACACAAATCCCTCTGTCACATGACAGCCCTGAAGCAATCTGAATGACTTTCTCAGTAGAAAGAACCAAACTGGTTGCCAATTTAAAGGAGGCAACTGTCATTGACATCTATGGACACATTTATTTATTTATTAGTTCAAAGTGTAAACAATAGCAATTGATCTTGATTATCCATATAAATTAAGACAGAAAGTGAGTTTGGGTGTTCTCTACAAGATCAGAAATGTGACTATAATGTCTGTAAATTTTTTGTTCCTAGAAGTGTTGTTCTTTGAAGTACAGGCTTTGCACTCTGTAAATTACTCATTGGGATTACTGGTCATCTAAATACACATTAACAAATTCAATCCACAAAACACACTCAGCCTACAAGAAAAATCAGTAAGAAACAGATATTCCATTCATTCAACATCTGACAAATTCACTGGTCAATGTCAAGTGTTAGTCCATGACTGATGTATCAAACTGAGTGCTGTGTTTTATATTTAGATCACTTAAAACAGATTTCCCTCGCTTGCTGCCAGTCCATATTAGTGCGTCTTATCCCCAAGTTACCATAGCAACCCCACTGAGGTACAATTGGAAGAACCTGTGGCTCTCTGCACAGCTGCTACATTTCTTTAATGCAGGGTCAACATCAGTCTCCAGCAGCTCAGAGCATGCTGATACTTAGCTGGCACTTCCCGTGTTCCTGACCACCAGGTGAAATCTCTAGCAAACAGCAACTTTAGGTATTCATTTGATTATCCAGGTAATTAATATGCTAATACTACATTTATGCAACAGCTCAAAGCTTGGGTCTATGTACACTGGAGATTGTAAGAGAATTCCAGACTACAGATACATTCATTGTATTTGAAAATAACATTTTGCAAAACTGAGCTACTATATTAGTCACAGAGTGATTGTAGCCTAACAAATTCATAACATGTATTGCTAGATGTATGTTTAATAAGTAAAAGCAGAACCTCATTAATTGACAAACAGTATTAATCTCTCTTATTGTCAAAGGAAATGCATCTACCAGATGCTTTTTTTGGAATTTGACGAAAAGGCATTGTAAAAATATAGCCTCAGTTTAGAATAGAGCAAGAAAAAAAAATCTTTTAAATAGGTTGCTACAAGGCTTACAAAGCCAAAAGAAACATTTCCCAACTGAGAGGGAGCATCTACTGATGAGATTCCTGGCTACAACCCAACCATGCTCCATCAGGTCAGCTATTTACTCTATTGTCAGCATCCTACCTACAGCATTTTGCTAGTGCTTGCAATTAAGGACAAAAAAAAAAAAAGAAACTTCACTATTGGGAGCATCAGTTGGCTCTAATTAGTAAGGAAAACGTTTCAGATCTTGGCTTTTAGAAGAACCGAAATTCTTATGCCACAAAAATTGACCTAGGAAATTTTTGTAGAGATGCAAGAACATATATGAGTTACAGGAGATTAAAAAAAAAAAAGCGAAGAAAAAATATACGAGAATTTTTCATATTCATGAAAAAACAAGGACTGAATTCTGGACTTAGTAAGCCTATGTTTTTCATTCCTCTATGTCCTAAAACTGTAAATTTAATTCAGGTCATATGCAGCAGTATAAATTGGAGCTACTCTACCACAGGGAAAGTCCAGTGTTTCGTAACTGATTACTATCACACACAGAAGATCCTATCAGGTTACCCCCAATCTATCCGCTTTGAACTTGGAAAGATCAGCGAAGCACCTTCAGAATAAGCCACTTCTGTTCCTCAGTACCAACCCATAACATTAAAGAACTCCGCACAAGGAGTGTACTCATTGTAGTGTCTGCCAGCACTAGTTCATCTATGGGATGCACCCATCAAACCAAAAAACTACTGCTATTCAACATACTTCAAATGAAAGGGTTTCAGGTAATCATAAACTGCATTTGGTAGCAGTCATACATAGGAAAATGCCTTATTTACACATCAGGATTGCTGCCTTTATCCGAGCCACAATTCTGAGAAGTTCATGCCACTATTTGCTTCTCCAACCCTAGTTCCTTGTATCAGGAATGATGTGGTGAGCAGGACTAGGGGAGTAATCCTGCCCCTGTACTCAGGGTTGGTGAGGCCTCACCTCGATTACTGTGTTCAGTTTTGGGCACCTCAGTACGGATAGGACGTTGAGGTGCTGGAGCAGGTCCAAAGAAGGGCAACAAGGCTTGTGAAGGGCTTGGAGAATATGCCCTATGAGAAACTGAAGGAACTGGGGCTGTTTAGTCTGGAGAAAAGAAGGCTGCTTGCTCTCTTCCAGTACCTGAAAGCTGCTTACAGCCAGAGTGTGTTTGGTCTCTTCTCACTGATGACAGGACAAGGGGAAATGGCCTTAAGTTGCACCAGGACAAGTTTAGGTTGGATATCAGGAGAAACTTCAGGACCTATCAGGAAAGGGTTGTTAAGCACTGGAATCGGCTCCCCAGGGAGGTGATTGAGTCACCATCCCTGGATGTGTTTTAAAACCATTTGGATGTGGTGCTCAGGGACACGATTTAGTGGAGGGTTGTTGGGGCAGTATGGTTAGGTTGTGGTTTGACTTGATGACCTCAAGGTCTTTTCCAACATGAGCAATTCTATGGTATTCTACCCACAAAAATGTACTTTGGTCCAAGATGAATGACTCAAATGCCTGGTGCAGCTCTCTAGCTCATTCTTTGAGCACTGCACACTTCTGTTAGGAGCAGTCCTTACTACGTCTTAAAGCTTTCTGATTATATTTCTATTGCTCAGACTCTGGCCTATTCTGCTCCTTTCAGTGCTATTGAAGATCACTACAGTTTCAGGAACACTGAAATAAACAGAAAATCACATTTCCAGCTTCCTGTCCGCTTTCCTGCAAACGATTCAGGAGACAATATTTTCAGCTCTTTCTTTAAAAAGAAAAAATTCTTGTGTTTTTTTTGTCTGTTTGTTTTTTAATGCTTCCTGACAGACTTACAAGAATGTCACACCATACAGATTAAAAACAGAAAAAGGAAAATTAAAGTTTTCAGCTTCCATCATAAAAGCTGTGCCTCTATACTAGAGTTCTCCATATACCCCTCCTACAAAGCTGGAGCTGGCTAGTATTTCCCCACACGGGTCAAGGTATAGAGGATAAACTTCTTGGGATTCCTAAAGTCATAAGCAATGGGCACTTAAAGCAAGTTTTCAATGGAAATTCAGATATTACTATACCTCTACATTTTCATCCTTCCCACTGATTTATTTCTTTTTCTGGTAAGAGGAGTGAGAAAGAGAACAGAACTGTGATTTGTCAGAGATCTCCCATCCAATCCTGCATTTCCCTAGCTGCTACAGCTCAAAGCTTTTCTCCAAACATGAAGTTATAGTTTCTTTCCCAAAAATCCTTTCTAGAAACAAATCATTCTTCATGGCTGTACTGGGTTTTCAGTGAATGATGGACAGCTAAAGCAAAAGGAAAATTCAGAGAGTCACAGAACAGCTGGGGTTGGAAGGAACCGTTGAGATCATCTACTGCCAAACACCAGCTGTAGGCAGGGACACCTCCCCCTAGAACCAGGTTGCTCACAGCCCTATCCAGCCTAGCCTTGAATGCTTCCAGGGAGGGGGCACCCACAACCTCACTTGGCAGCCCGTTCCAGTGTCTCACCACACAGTTCTGCAGATAATAGTGTCTATGAATAATTGAAGTTAGAATTTTTTTTTTTTTTTTTTTTTTTAACGCTTTCCTTCCCTCTATTTCTCTTCTGAAAATGCTTTGCAGCAAGACTAGGCCAACAAGAGATGCACCTCGTAAGAATCAGAAAGATCAACACAAGGGAATGGTGATACAAGAAATCCAATGACAAAGAGACAAACGTGATAGAGAAGTGCTCACCCACCTCTGAAGATCTAGGCTCACAAGGGAGGAATCTCCAACCAGAGATCCTTCCCCCGTGGCAGTCAGCCCTTAAATAAGGTCTAAGAGAGGTGCAGCCAGCCTGCAGCCCTTCAGGTCACACAGCTGAATTGCCTTCACCTGTGCTCCCAGGGCTGACCAGGTCCTTTCCCCAGGTGCTCAATCAGTGGTTCAGGCTGTGACTCAACAGTTACCATATGCACCTGCTCTTAAAGACATACAGTGTGCTTTTAATAATTTTCTAATAAACTTTTGCCTTTAAAGGAGTCCATTTTAATTTTCTCTTTTCATCACCATATCACATAGGAAGAATAGCAAAGGAAAAATATATTGATCGATCACTTTCCATGGTGTTTATATTTTATCTTTGGTTTGTTGATTTTGCTGTTTGTTTTCTGTGAAGATTCCCCTTGTTTTGGTAAACATTGGCTTAAGAAGAAAACCCCTTTTCTTTCCATGCCCTTTCCATGACTTTTTTTTTTCATTGACCAATTTCAACAGATACCTGTTTATCTATCTAAATTAAGATTTTTGTGGGTTAAGCTTTATTTGACCCCCTCTATTTCTGATTTGAAGATTTGTTTTTGGCATCTATTCAGAAGTTTAATAGAGAAACACTTATACTTGCAAATGTATCCTGCAAGTATGATTGCAAGCTTTCATGTTTTCCCAAGTTTATTAGCAGGTGAGAACACACTGCAAACACTTTCAGACAGCCATAGCCACTAGGAGAACATACTGCTCAGACACACTCAAGTTCCTTCAAACTTTTTAGTATCTGTTTAATTTCATTCATGTGAATGAACTCACTGAAATCAGCAGAAGTGTTTATGAGAGTCACTTGATCAGGCACTTAATACTTGCATGACTGGAACATAAGCTGCTGTTTTGTTCAAGAATACTGTGTAATTCATCTTTTTTTAGCTAATAAACCATAGCTATTTCATTGTAACTATTTCACAGTGATCAAGATGTTCTAGGTACAACCTGTTGATTCATCACTACCACCCTATGTACTCCCAAAACCTTACTGACATTTGATCATCAAAAAAACTCCATAACAAATAATAAGTAAGCACCTATTTCTCTGGTCCCTCAAGCCACTTGTACTTTTGCAGCAGCAGGCTCTTTGATCATAATGCTAAGGTTGACATTATTTTTAACATTTGTTATATAAAACAGACACTTGTGAGAAAAATAAATATCAAGAGATTATTAACAGGAAAATTTATTACAGATCTATTATATGGACCAAGTGCCTTAAATACTATTAACAACTTCATAATAATTTGATTACACTGGAAGAGCAGTAAGTGGAAAAAAAGCATCTAGGTTTACCATGTTGTAATGCTGTACTGAAAGGTGAAAAAGGAGACATTTAAATCATTAGTAAAGCTATGAAGACCTCGCTGTACAAGTTTCTACTCCTCTCTTTAATAAAGTTCACACAAGCAAACCATGGTTTAATATGAAGGACTTAAGGAGGTTAGATTTAGAGAACTTCCAAGTCAGGTGTATTGGGAGAAGGGAGAACTTACTGTGCAGGAAGTCACTGGCCAGATCACTGCACTTGTTTTAAGCATTAGTAATAATTCTACAGTGCATTTAATCTCAAGGTAAGAAACAACAGTGGGTCAACTCCTATTCTCTAAGAGGTATTTCTGTTCAGAGGAGCTGAATAAGTGAATATACTTGAAACCCTTGGCTTTGATTATTTCCAGATTCAAAACTATGTTAAATGTAGTACTTCACACATTAACCCTGCAAGCACTTTGACTAAAGTGTAACTTCAAGATGTATAACATATTTAATCCACTGGCTAGTAAGAAACATTATTACATTGTGTCAGCACTGGCTGTAGAAGCAAAGAACAAAAAGACAACCTATTACCAGCAAGAGCTACAATCCAATTTTGGAAGACAATAACACTTCACATCCTCATCAATTTATGTCAGATCTTCAGTGCAAGCTCTGAAGAAAATTATGTTTACCTGATAGCATTACATGTGTATGCTTTTGGCTGTTCATCTCTACTTTATAACTGTAAATCCACTGATTTCAGCCATATTTGTCAGGGAGGTACCAAGCTCCTGGAGGACTGTGAGAAGAGGTTGCTAGTTCAAAGGAACAATACTACCAAGAGAAAGCTACAATGAAACAAAATTATGACTGCCTAAATACAGGAAAACTTTCAGACAAGGCTTATACCTTGTCTGAAAAATCAGAGGAAGAACAAGGGAACCTTAGCTTCCTTAGCAGCGGTGGCCCTGCAGGGAGGCTGGACCAGATGGCCTCCAGAGGTCCCTTCCATCCCCAGCTATTCTGTGATGAGTAAAGGAAAAAAAGTCATTCTTTCTAACGTATAAATGAGACTGTGCCTGATATCAAAGTCAAGTGTTAGTTCATTATTCGTCATTTGGAAAGTCATCAGCTTCAAAAGAAGAATCTTCAGATTTAAGAACTTTAAGTAATCATGCCAGTTCACATCAGAGGTCCATCCTAATCAGTCACCTGTCTCCAACAGCGGCAAACAATAAATACAGAAACTCAAACAATTGGTCTTTTACTTAAGTTTCAATCAGCCTGAGCCATCAGTACAATAGAAAATGATGTGTTTTCAACTTTTATCATGTAGTCCTTAAAAATCAAAGCATATGTAAACACAAAATGGAGGCAGCCAATCTTTACTGCTGCTACTCTAACACTACCATGTTGCTGCTCGTTTCTATAGGCATCAGGCACAGCTCTGAGATTTCTGGGCTAAGAGCTGATGCAGAGCTCACTCAAGCAAGTAAGATCTGAATTGTAAGGCCACGTAGTAACAGGACCCAAAATTCTAAATCACATCTGCAAATTCGAAAACAGTGAAACATTTTGACTGTTATACTTCTCTTCTTTTACAAAGAGCCCAAAATAATCTGTGACAAAATCCTCCAGTTCTTTGTCACTGCAATTTTCTCCACTACCAGTGTGATTTGGGGGAATTTAAATATTTGAGATAGAATTTTGTAAGCTCTTAAAATTGCCTCTGCAAATAAGCCAAAAGAATAAATTTCCAAAGAATGAAGCAAGAATATATTTTTAACAGTCTGGCTTGATTCCTAATTGTAAAAATTTTTGAAATATAGATTTGTTTCACTTATCTCCTCTAATATCATATTCTGAATTGAATTAACATCTTTCCTGCAGAAGCAAACCTATTGTTTAAATGTTCTTTTTCATTCCTATGAAAACTCGAAGGAAAGAACAGCCAACATCTGCAGAAGACATATCTAAAGCATCTCTGCTTTCCTCCAGACAGTCAAGAATCCACTATTAAGGGTAGGCAATTCACCTTGGTCATCAGTGTTATAACTATATAACTATTATAATAATTATTCTCTACCAGGAACAAAGATTTAATTTTTAAATGCTGTTTAGGAAGTATTTCCAATCTGTCACGCAATGCTGTTGCCCAATAGTAAAATACAAAAATTGAAAGTAAACTTCCAATTTGCCTCACTAAATCATTTCTCAAAGTCAAAGCTATTTTCTTCTATTACCATATAAAAGATTAAGCTCTTTATTTAAAAAAAATAAAAAATAAAAAGGCAAAAAAAACCCCACGTTATTCAAGACATATGGAAACATCTGTAGAGAATACCACAAGCTGGAAAGACGGTTCGTATGACGCAGGATTGCTGGCAGAGATGTTCATATTGGTAATTCTCCCTCGCAGCTGCCCTGTCTTCAGAAGAACCATGGGGTTAAACACCAGTGTACTAGATAACATCACATTTATCAGAGGCTGCATCAACCTCAATATTACATTTAATTATCTCTGAGATATAGTGTTCAAATAAGACCTAACTGCCTATCAGAAAGAGACTTTATAAAACTGCATATGGTGGGAAGGTCTTTGATGCTGCACCAAGATGCTGTCACAATGTTTAATATCCTTTTATCATTAAGAAGGACTGAACATAATATTTCCTGAATGTAGTAGGTACCTAAATTTGTCCAATATAAATGGGAAATATCACGAGATCTACAGAAAGAGACAACAGCACACTCTTCCTGAAAGACATAATGCAAGGACAAACATGCTAAAGAATAAGGCAGTTATTTTGCAATTATAGGGTCATGCTGATTACAATTTTGCCCAGGTGAGTAAATACACAAGAGAAACAGATGCAAATTTCTTTTGCCCTTTTTGTGCAGTGGAGCATGCGTGTTGCATTGGAAGACATTAAAACACTCAGGGGTGCTTCAACATGACTTACAGCAAAGACAAAATCATGCTTAGATAATGATACAGAACCAGAGTGGAAAACAAAGTCAAGAGGTTGCCTAGCAAAACAGGAATAGAAAAAAAACGTATCTTGGCCTGTTTCTGAAGTGTTGTCTAAAGAAAGTCCTGCAGTGTCCTGCTCCTTATGGGGTGGGCCCAGATGCCTCACAACAAGGATCATTCACTGTACACTACAGCTCCACATCAGAATGGATCAGGCCAAGTGCTACCTGTCTTCATTCTTCTGCTGGGTGGAAGGTTATCTCTCTTCATCTGCCTTTCATTTTAATTGTTGCATTTCTTACTTTCCTTGTTAAAAAAAAAAAACTAATTTCAGCAAAAGTAACAACACACTGTGCCCAGTACAGCATGGAAGGGGATCCACTACCACTCAAATTCCAAACCTGCCTACTCCCTGTGGCTACATTCAAAACAAATTACTACTACCTCAAATTAAATTAACAGAATTCAGCTATGGTAAAATAATGGGAATGACCCCCTTTGAGAGGAAGAAGGATGAAAGTACATTTATCTTAGACATTATTCATGAAGCAGCAGAAATTCATATCCGTGCCAACAGAAAGGGCATAAAGGAGCTGAGGGAACATCCAGCCAAAGACTATTAGATAGGGCTTGGGAGCAGTTGGGAAATTTGGTCAAAGGCCAAATATGTCAGAGAAAATGTTGGAAGGGGCCAGGAGAATGCTGGAGAGTTCTTTACTTTCAGCCCAGAGCCAAACCAGAAGATTTCCATGCTGTGAGTGCAGAGTTTTTGCCAGCTTTTTGTGTTTCCTAAGACTCCTCCTCATCCCCTTCTACCCTAGATGTTCATTACTTCAAGCGCCATGGGGTCATCAAAGCTAAGTGGAATTATACAGCGTTACCTGTGAAAAGAAATAGCTGTTTCACCAGGCAATCCCATGTCATTTGGGATCCCTGGCTAATTCTGTCCTATCACAGATATGTCACTTCTAAGCAGTATGAAGAATATTAACACAATCGGTCATCTCAGAGCCAGGTTTCAAATTAGCCTTGCATTTCAACCTTAAACCTCTAATATATTTTAAATGACCCTCAGATCAAGGAAGTACAAGCAGAAAAAGACTGTAAGCCCTGATAAATGAGGTCTATATTTCTTTATTTTACTCTAGCAAAGAATTAGGCATTCAATAGATTCACTTTCTCTATGTTAGCATTAAGCTGGTTACAGTTAGGGCTGCAAAGAATTTTCTGTAACAAGTTTGTACTGGGAAATGTTTCCCTTCGTGCTTAGTCTCCCCCTCTGTGTTCCCAGATTGTTTTAAAAATGTTAAGAAATTTTTTTCATGTTATGAGAACTACTCTTTTCTACCGTCAGAAATAAATCACAGAAATCACAGAATCACAGAATTTAGCAGCACAAGTCTTGGAGGGCAAATATTTTTAATTCTTTCCTAGAGCACTTCAGAACAATTATCTCTAACACTTACAACTTCTCGTGGCTCTTTTCTCAAGAAACGAAGTAATTACAGGCTTCTAAAATTCCCTTAGAATAACGTAGTAGTGCTTTCTGTTTTACAGTTGGGAAATGGAGTCAGAGATAAATCACCTGATTTATCCCATCTAAGTTTAGAATATACCAGCCCCTAGACACAGGGATAGACACTCCTGGAGAATAGTTTCGTGCATTTACATCTGAACAGTCCTTTGGAGATGCTTCATTTTTCATATGAACTACTCATCCCAGAAATCTATGCTGCTAGCTTCAGCCTCTTAGAAAATCTGAATGGATTCTTGCCTAAGTGAGTCGTGGAAGAAGTCTAGGCAGAGGTAGGCAAAACAACAAACAAAAATAAGGGCAAACTGAGAAGCAGAGTCAGCAGACAATAAATTATGTGTACCATGAACCTTAAAAATCTTCTTCTGTAATACATGATGCAAGAAGTAATTCATGCAGACCTCTTGTTGGTACTGTTACTAGTGACATAGCAGTACACCAGCACCTTGCTGAGCTAGGAAGTCTGAAGTACCGTTATGTGTTTCTGTACCACACTCCTAACTCATCTGCAATGAAAACTGTGCCAAAAAGTCAGAACTTTCACTAATGAAAAAAATTCAGTTTCCTGTCAAGGAAAAAATGGAAATCTGAGGAACAAGTTGAAAGAAACTGATGCAACTAGATTTTGTCTCAGAAGATGCAGACTAGTTTTCACAACTTCCACAAATGCATTCTATTTCTTCAAAATGGTATACATAACTATGACATGTTTTCTATCAAGGTATTGAAGATCTAAGTGTTATGCTGTTAAAATTTCTCCACAGTGTACATAATAGTCACTGTTGTACTTCAGTATACTACACATCTCAGAGCAACCTCTGTTTATTTTCTAATCTTTTCTCCTAATGAGTTCATTCTATCTTTGTATTATTGTCTGTTATTCTACATAATTCTATAATTCCATGTAATTCTATATTATTAGTATTGTCTCTATTTGTGGCCTATTTTCAAAAATTAAAGCATAGTCCCCTCTCTTTACAGTCAACAGTCCTTTTATTGCAGAAATTACTTTATCCCTAAACAGAGAAAAAAAGTGAACCTTCAAATTCTAGCAAACTGTTTTCCTTTAGTTTGGGGTTTAATTCATGCCATGATAGAAAGGCATTCATACAGAGTGCAGAGGATATAGCCCAAATCCAACTGCAACTTCTCAGCTTGATCTTGTTAACAATGGGATGCTTTCCTTTCTCCTTACCACAGAATCATAGAATGGCCTGGATTGAAAAGGATCACAATGATCATTGAGTTTCAACCCCCTGCTACGTGCAGGGTCGGCAACCACCAGACCTGGCTGCCCAGAGCAACATCCAGCCTGGTCTTGAATGCAGGGATGGGGCATCCACAACCTCATTGGCCAACTTGTTCCAGAGTGTCACCACTCTGTCTCCTTCCTCATCCTTACCTATCCGTTAATTTGAGTCTGATCCAAAATCTATTTAAGTCTAGGGGAATCTGGGAATCTAGATTAAGCCTATTCTAAGCAGATCAAAATCAAATCTGATCTTGAAATTTTTTTCATGAGGGGAAGGATTCAATTTTGACAAAACCAGTATTTGCAGAAGTCTCACACATTCTAAGCACAGGAAAAAAAGCCCAGCTATATTTTCCATAAAATGCATGTAGCTTCACAAAGTTATAGTTTTAAATAAGGGACATGATATTACCCACATAGAATAGCTATGTTATATTTATGGTGTAAGTTATATTTAATGATGTAAGCTGTTTTATCCTACGGTGGAAACCTACACATCAGAAGCTCTTTCTTAAATAAACATTTCTTAATCAAAATAAAAGTTAATTTAAAATATATAACAGAAAGAGAGTAGAGGTAGGCTACTGAAAATAACCTCAACACATCATCTCCATCCACATATATTTGCTGTTTATAAAATAAGCAAAAAAAAGCAAACTATTAAAAAACACCTATATTTTAGAACACCTATATTTAGGAGGCCATGGGGAAAATGCCCATACATTTAAAAACAACATTTGACTCCTTTAATTTCTCTTTATTTCAGCTTTTCCAAAGAAAACCTCTTTTGTGACTAACAGTGGAAAAATACGGATCAAAATGTCTTAAGCGCTCTGAGACTTAAAATGAGTAATGTAACGAATTACAGTATTAGTTAATTAATACAGCATTATTATTAATGCTATGTGAAGGAAGAAATTATAAATGTTAAAGTTCAATGCTGGAAGATTTTAATGAAAGAACATCAGCAACAGCTAGAACTCAGTTTTCATGTACATTCACAGAGTACCCAGTTCAGAGACACCCACAGAAATCTTTGCTATTTCAGGGACCGTGGTTTCCCATCAGCCCAGAGGAGAACACTCCACACTCCCTGCTCCACAAAAGGTGAAACAAAGGTAACAAATAGACAGCAATGGACAGCTATTTTTGGAGCCTCCCTTTCCCTTCCCCAAATGATGGCACAAATAGAACACGGATATAAACAGATTAGAGAAGTGCAATAAATGAACCTTCAGATACCCTGGAAATAATGTGAATTTCCATGAATAAAACAAAAAGGCAGTAAGAATGCTACCAGTGAAACGCATCAATCAGGAAAGGAAAACATCTTCCACCTTAAGAAAATTCCCTGGTTCCTATTCAGTTCAAGTAGTGCCCATTTTCTCTGGGGGTTAAGGTATTTGGAGAACAGTCAGTCCCTGTGAAATACTCACTCCTCAGAGACATAAGAGAAATAGTTCAGGGAAATAGTGCAGGGTGTGCGTCATTGGTTCGGAGTCCTTTGTTTTGTTTTTAGCATCTCAGCAACTGGAGTAGTCCTCCCTTTTTTTAAAAAAAATTACCTCAAAGCAAAGAAAATCTAAGAGGCTATGGCTGTGGGCAGGCTAGTAAGAGCAAGTATGTGAGAGCTGCACACTGAATACCTGATTCATTATTTTGAGAAAAGGCATCATGACTAGTAAGAAGCTTAGTCTGAAATTTGCAATACGTGTGTTTCTAAGATCAAGAATACCTACCAAGTTTATTTTTTTCTTTAAAAGAGAAAAGAAAAAAAAAAAATCAACTTACACACTCCTCCCTCCACAAATCAATGCATTATAGATACTTTTCTCTGGATCTGTCTTTAATTATTAATTACCATTCAGCTTTGCAGTGACTCTGAGGTTATTTCACACTGGAAGACTAGATTAAAGAATCTAGAAGGGGGTGGAGGAATTGAAAAAGCAGAAAGGGAGAAGAAATCAGTAAACCTTCAAGACAATCTGTTTATTTTAATAGTTTTAGAAGATCATTCTGTTTAAAATTTTATGTTCAACTCCAAAGGAAAAGGACAGAAATAAAAAATTAAATGACTGCCTGTAGCTAAATGCTTCCTATTCTGAATTCTTAGAACTGAACATCCATGGAAATAGATATTTATTGAAGGCACTGCAACCATAATCTTAATTCCGTAATGTTCGACATAGTAAAGTATAAAAATCCTCATAGCAGGTAATGGCAGATAATGACCACAACAGCCAAATGTTTTCTGCCTAAATTCATAATGAACGCAAGTGGATAAAGGCTATGAAGTAAATGCTTACTAGAGTGATATAAAAAGTAATTCTTGCCTGAACTAACTATTGAAGAAAACATGAAGAAGGAGGGGAGAGGAGAGAAAGGGAGAGGAGATAGGAAAATGCGTGTTTTTACAGAGATTTCGCATTTGCTGCATTTTGTTGTAAAGTGAATAATTTCTGTATGAAGAATGCCTTTAAGTCATTTTGTAAGTCAGAAAGATGCAGAGCTCTTGGAACAGGTCCAGAGGAGGGCCACTGAGATGATCAGAGGGCTGGAGCACCTCTCCTATGAAGAAAGGTTGAGGAACTGGAATTGTTTAGCTTGGAGAAGAGAAGGTTCCAGGAAGACCTTATTGTAGCCTTCCAATACTTGAAGGGAGCGTATAAACAGGAGGGGGTATGACTGTTTACATGGGTTGACAGCAACAGACAAGGGGGAACAATTTTAAACTGAGACAGAGGAGGTTTAGGTAAGATATTAGGAGGAAGTTTTTCACAAAGAGGGTGGTGACGCACTGGAACAGGTTGCCCAAGGAGGTTGTGGATGCCCCATCCCTGGAGGCATTCAAGGCCAGGCTGGATGTGGCTCTGGGCAGCCTGGTCTGGTGGTTGCCAACGCTGCACATAGCAGGGGGTTGAAACTCGATGATCATTGTGGCCCTTTTCAACCCAGCCCATTCTATGATTCTATGACTTTAGAATTTAGAAACACTAAAACGTAGGTTTGTATTCCAAAGACATATCTACAGTCTAACTTATCCTAACATTATTTATATTTTCCTTAAAATCCTATGATTGCTCCTGAAAGTTCAGGCATAAAAAAAAAAAAAAAAAAAAAAAACTTGATGTTCTGATTTATTATAATGAGGGAGGGGAGGGGGGATGAATTGGTCTATAGGTCAGAAAATGCTATCAGATTATTTCATTTTATTCCTCACATCATTTTTTTCCAGACTAAATTTGTCCAATTTGAGATCTTGTATATGAGACCAACAGGCCCCTACTGACAAATACAATCTCCAAACATAATTATACACAGCAATCATATTACCCTTTGTTCTTTTCTCTTTTATAGGTTAATGACTGACCTCCCTACAGCACATCTCTACTATGCTTATTTTCCAGTATTTTTATAGGTCCTCTCCACTACCCTTATTTTCAGAGTATTTTCTCTAGAAGCGATGTGAAGGCACCAGATCTGAATAACAGCAGTTAACAAACCCACAGGCAGATGCCAGTCTGTTCTCTGACTTATACTTTATACACTACTTACAGACAGCCTGCAAATAGCTTATATATGTCTCACACCTAATGGGTTTCTGGGATAATCAATCCAACACTCCGCTTTTTTCAAGAGCTATGTTAAACATTTTGTTTTCTCTCTCTAAAAGGGAAGGGTCACTTGGCAAGCCTGCCTGATAAAATTAGTGCACAGTGATTGGGGATTAAATGAATGCAGATAAATAGACAAATAATCAGCATTTTTTCATCCACACCACCAGGTTCTCCCCAAGAATCCAGGAACATTCCAAGCTTCGACATTATCCATCTCTCAGGCTCCAAAGTGCTGTTTCTAATCAGTCTCCTCTTGTTTAGCCTTAGGTTTTGTAGATCTCCACCTACTCCTCCAGCAGTATTTATTCTGAGTAGCCTCAGCTTCCCTGGGCTAACTGCCAGTAAAATCCAACCGACATTCTGCAGAGGAAAAAACAAGTTTGTCAAGATAAGTCTGCAGACTGAGACAAGAGTGGGAGGGAAAAAAAAAGACAAAAGGACAGGAGAAAAAAAGGAAGAGAGAACAGTCTTCCAAGTTCTACTCACAAATGCAGACAGAAATTTTGGCTAGAAGAACAAATTTTGTGAGCCTCTTTGCCATACCAATTCAGCTAAAGGACATGTTGAGAAAGTTATCTCCAACAATCTTACAATGACTTCCTAAATCTGCCTTTCACTCTCAGTCCAAGCTCTATTTTTTTTATATCCTGATGCACTACCCTGCATCTGACTGTATCTAAATTAATTTTGCCAGAACTCTGCCATTTCATCAGCCATTTCAGACTGAGCAAGATCCTAGCAACAATCTTCACTATTTCAGCACTCTTCAAGCAGTTTACAACTTAAGAGCAAAATTCATGTCAGTGATAAAAAATACTGAATTACTGACCAGCACTGGATCCAGAAGTGAAGTCTAGAGACTAAAGCAATGAGTTTCCTCAGAATTGTGAATTATGTACCCCAGCCTCCACCCAGGAGATTTTTTATTATTTTATGGCACTTGTCCCAGATATGGTGGGAAGCAAGCTCCTACTTCTATAGTTGACAGATCTACCTTGAATTGTGAACACCCAAGATTTTTTAATTTATTTTTAACAACGCCATGATTTGAATTCACAGCTTTTAAAGAAACAACATACTCTACAACTGACATATTTATCCAACACTAACAAGTCCACAAGGAAAAATAAATTTTATTTTCATAAACAATGGGTTAAATTCCTAATTGCAGAACTTGCTTAGAAAACTCTTCACTACACTAAATTTTGCTTACCACTAAAAGACTCCATTTAACTTGAAAGCTTGCAATGTGCTTGCTTCAATGAAAAGACAGACTCATACTCATCCCTCCATAAGTCATGTCTTTATCAGCTCTTCAGGAATATGAAGCTTTAGAGTTTGTACTTAATATCACCATTACAACCAACCTCTTGCTGCCCTCCTCTCTTATTTCAAATTGAGTTTTCTCGTACCTTTTTTCTCAGAACTGGAATATGAGGTGCAAAAGCAAAATGTCATGCAATTCAAGTTTCTGGGTCACATTCAGTTTCTCACATGAGGTGGCATGTTTAGCATATAAACCAAGACCCCTAACATCTTGGTAGTTGGGGAGATGTACCATGGCTATTTATCTGTATTATACTCTGTATTAACTACTACATACAAAATTCCACTTTTTGAATAATTGAAATACTGCTCCACTAGAGGATCTATTGGATGGCTAGAGAACTGGAGCACGTGACAGATAGAGAGAAGGAGAGCTCCACAGTCTAGTGAAGAAAAGAAAACTAAGGGAATATCTTCCATTATTTAAAGACAAGTGACAGTCTCTTCTCAGAGTCATGCAGCAAAAGAACAAGAGGGATAGAGGGGAAACAAAAAATTTTAAGGTAAATTCCCATGGGACATAATGGAAAAGTATCTTCACCACGAGAATAATTAAGCTATAGATCAGGTTGCCCAGTAAGTGTGAGGACACATTATCCTTGGAGATCTGTAAACACGCCTGGACGACGCCCATGCCCTTAACAACTTCATCTCACTTACAATGTAAGCCCTACTTTGAGCAGGCAGCTGGACCAGGTCTCCAGATGTCCCTTCTCATCTCAATTATTCATCAATTCTATACCACATAAATTGCTTTTAGTTTTATCTTATTATCTCATGTGAATATCATATTTTATCATATTGATCAAGAAATCTCATCTCCTAAGTCCAAAACTTTGGAGGAAACCATTTTATATTACAATAAATGCCTTAACTGCCTTTTAAATATTATCCTATTAAAATGGCTTCATAAATATATATTTGAATAATTTATAATATATGAACTCCACTACTGCTATTGCAGTTTGCTCTTCTTAGTATGATAAGTAGACAGTACAGGCCACATTTTCCTCAAGATAAAGCAAGTTCAGAGAACAACATTTCTACTCACTTTATAGTCTATTCCATTCCATTTTACAGCATAATTCATGGACAGAGTACTGAGTATATTGCTAGGTTTCAGCTCTCCCTCTCTTTCTCTGCTGTTTACATATCCTTGTACACTATCACAGTACTTTAACAGAAACCCTATAGCTAAAATAACTACAGCTTAAGCTAGACTTCTGAACGAACGCCAAGCATGATCACACTCATTTACTAATGAGTATAGAGAATAATAGTTAATTCCACCCCAAAAATTATATTCTTCAGTAGATCAGTTGTTGTAGCCAGTGATTTGGTCCCAGTCACTAGTAAGACCAGAGCTCATAAATACAATTCAACACATTCATCACTAGCCCATTCTGCCTTCACACATCTGAAAAAAGTTTTTCCCATCAGATACTATGATTCATTTGCATATCTAAATAGTTATGAACAATAGTCTTTAGTCATTTGTGATATTAAACATTATGAATCCAAGGGCGTTTCTTATAGACTAGAAAGTACATTTTATACTTGCGATGTTTAGCATGAGCTAGTAATTTTCCCCACAGAAATGACAACAAATATTCTTTTTCCTAAGCACTGTTATATAATTTCTTTGCATGGAGAGGTACTGTATACAAGTGATAAACAAATTATCATCTAAAAACACAAGCTATAAAATTCTTTTTAAATATTCTGAATAAAACACTGCACTGAAATACAGTACTGTATCATGGTAGAGGTAAAACTATAAGCTGCTGCAGTATTTCATTCAAATTCAAATAAATAAAAAGGGAAGAAAGGTAGTGGCAGAATGGTTCATTTTGACAAAGTACCCTGTAGCAACCATATCAATTAAGTTTGCATAGATCTCCAAGTGTGAGGCAGTTAATGAAACACTGATCATTTTTCCCAACTCTAACTCAGACATGTTAATTAAAAATTAGAGGAAATCATCATCATATAAAACGAGTTCGCTGAGAGAGAGTATAAAAATACCTACCAGGCAGTGCTCTGTACATGAGAGTTCTTTTCAATACTAATTAAAATGGATACTTCTGCGTATGCAAGTCTACCCAATGAAACGCAAATAATAGTGTGAGTTTAACATTTAATGATTTCTCTGTTAAAGAGAAGACTTTCATTCAGGAATGCTATAATTTGCTCTGAGTAAGATCCACTTAATCATCATGTTTACCGCCTCCTTTTTCTTCCCACACTTCCTTTTCTTGCCAGCCATGCAATTGGCAATTTAAGATTTAAATTCTGATCACTTAAGCCTTTTTCTGTTCCCCAACTCCATCTTTATTTCCGTCCTTATAACACAGATAATCTAGCTAGAAATCTCTCTTAGCTGCCAACTTTTCCACCAGAAAATCGGACACCTGGGAGCAGAGTTCCAGTTCCAGCTGAGGAATTCCCCTAGGCAGCAGGATTAGCTCCTTGCACAAGTGGAAAGCATGAGGGTTACAGACAGCTTTGCAGAGCAGAGAGACGCCTGGTCATGGGGATAAGGAGAAGGGAACTGGTCTGCAGGTCACAACCTGAGCTCAGTAAATTCAGATCAATTTCCTCTAGTTGTACATTTTCAGCTTCTTTACTTTAACTCTCCATGAGCTGACCACAGTAATTCTGTTTTCCCTCATACAGTCCTTAGCTTGCTAAATCTCTAGGGTCTTAGAGACAAATGCTTTGTCTCTTACACACATAAAGCGTTTAGTGGGAACAAAATTCTGACCTTGACCGAGATCTTATGGAAATACACAGCTGTCAGCAAAACTAAAGGATGCAACACCAAGCACTCCATAGATCCGTGTTAAGAGTTAAAACACTACATCTTGCCATCTCCATCTTTTGCCTAGCTCCTCCCAGCCTTGTTCTTAGGATCTGATTGCTCCCAACCCACTTACTATCCAGATCAGCTCCTCATGCCCATGTATTCACAGGCAAAGCAACGTAGAAGAAACAGCTTTTAGATAGGGTGCTTGGTTTCCCAGAGCGACCTGGAGCCAGAGCTGCGAAGAAAGCCATTCACATCTCCTGCAGAGTGAGGTGGAGCTGCCAGAGCAGGCAGCAGAGCTCCTGGGGCAGGCTGTGTGCTCTGAGCCCCAACTGATTGAAAATAAAGCCATCTCTTTTGAGCACATCAGATTAAGTGAAAAATTTATCAGACTGTTAAGACCAGACTGAACCTATACCCTGAATTCATTTAATGCAACTTATGTTTGCCTGCAAGAAAATGATTAAGCAAGCTTCTTGTTATTAAGATGTACATATGAATGGATGAGAAAGGGGAGATGAGTCACTTCTTTTTCAGCCAAGAGAGAGATCTTTGTTATATCCATCCTGCTACTGCAGAAGTGCTAGAAGTCTGGGCTAATAGCCCGCTATGCACAAAAAAGAAAATAATGGAGTATTGTGAAAGCCACAATGGAGACTAATGGCCAAAATTTGCATGAACCCCTGTCCTGAACAACACTGCTAATGAAAAATAAAAACAAAAGGCCACTGATAAAGTATTTTTATTGTTACAGTGCACACAAACACACAGAGAAGACTTCAGAACCTTTCAGAGCAAAAGGAACCACGATTTAAGGAAAAAAATGAATGAAAAGCAATGCAGCTGCAGCAAGTAGCCACAGCACTGCAACAAGCATGGACTTGTTCATCCACATAGCAACGTTTTCCGAGGCTGAATGGTGACTTTCTCCAACACTCATCATTAACTTGAAGTGACCCTTCCCTACCACTCTGTGCAGGGTGCTCCAAGGGGACGGAAATCATGACCTTTAGGGAGCACAGACTTCTATGTAACAAAAGGAGTTTAATATATCGGTTGTGCCACAGAAGGGACATGCAAGTTCACATAGTTCCCCCACTGCACAACATGTTCCCTTAACAAAAAAAGCTCAGTCTAAGTATGCAGGATTCTCAGAATCTCAATCCCCTACAGCCAATGCTCTGTAACAGCCCTACAGGGAACTACTAGCAGGAACCAGCCCTATCTTTCCAGCACAGAAACGATGATTCAGCAAAGCAACAAAGCACACACAAAGTATTTATTAGCTATATATTTATTAGCTATATATTTATTAGCTCAACTCTTAAGGCTAGTTTTCTAAAGGACAACTGCATTGCTTAGCTAGACAGCAGTAACTTAGCTCCAAACCAACTTCTATTCCATTCAGACCACAAGCTTCTGAACATCATTCAACAATTACAATTTAGAATTAGAAAGAAAATGCATTACTACACTTTTTTTTAGTTCACTTTTTATCTCTGATTATTGCTACTGAAGGAGTCAATGCTTCAAACAGCACTAAATTTTGATGTCATATAGCAGAGTGACAGTTAATTGGTGCTCAGCTAAGACTTATTTTGTAACATGCACAAATATTTCGTGAATGATCTAGATGCCTACTGCACCTTGGAAGCATCCAATATTTCAGATCAACTTACAGTATTAAAATATAATTGGATATGCTGTGAGGTTGTTTCTGTCATGCTTCTATACGTATTAGAAGTGTCGTGTTGTTGTTTGTTTTTTTTTAAACATACATTGTTTTTCAGAATCTATTTCTCATCTCTGTGATGGTCACCATCACTCCAATGAGTTTCTGCTTTTAAAAAGTCTCAGTGTGAAATAGACTGGCAGATGCACTAAGGATAAAATTCTCCCCATAAAACCAAACTGGCTGATTTGATCCTTTTTTTCCTTTCTCTCTCTGCAGACACAGTCAGTGTTATCTGAATATTTCCAGTTACATGTGATCACTTACACAGTCTGTTGTGAGGCATCCAAATAAATACTATTCGATTCTATATGAATATATATTTTAAAAAAAACCAAACAACTCTACACATTGTTAATGCTACATCTTCTCTAAAACAGATCTTCTTTATATAAAGCATTGGTGACTTGAGGATAAACTATTTAAAACATCATCTGCCCTCAAGCCATTCAGCATGCATGTAGATTATAAATTAAAAGAATTTCAAGTTGTATTATATATTCTACTGCTATAACATCTGGTTACTGCAAAGTACTCTTTTAAAGTCACATTACCTTTTATTCTAACAATAGTTTGTCATCAAGAGGACAATACTGGACATTTCACAGGAAAAAGTCTCCTTTAATGTTTAAAATTTTCCACTAGAACTGCACCATGAACAGCAGCTTAAGACAAATGGTTTAATTGTCACTGTAGTTTCAGACAAGAAAATTAACTACTTTTGTAAAGAATAAGCCTTAAAATTTACAACAATTATTTGCACCAGTGAGATCCTGCTACTGAATTCACTTGTAGAAAGATCTACCATACAAATATGACTTTATAGCACCTCTTCTGCAGACTATAATATTATAATCTGGTCAAACAATGCTTCATTATAGCTGACAAGGATTTGAAAGCAACAAACTACTGAGTGTAAACTACTACAGAATTCTATATATTGAGCAAAATCAGCACGGGTTTACAACCAGATTTTCCTTAAGAATCACAGAATCTTAGAATCATAAGGGACATGGTTTAGAGGGGATATAATGGTGGTAGATGGACAGCTGGAGAAGATGATCTTGGAGGTCTTTTCCAAACTTGGTGATTTTATGATTCTACAATCTAATCTGATTCTCAACACATCACCACCACACCACACCACTAAACCATGTCCCTCAGTGCCACATTTACACATTTCTTGAAAGCTCCCAGGAATTGTGAATCCACTACCTCCCTGCACAGCCCATTCCAATACTTATCACTCTGAGTAGAAATTTTTTGTAATATCCAACCTGAGAAAGGAAAGTATGATGCCCACTTCTACTATGTTTTCTCTCGCTTTTGTAGGAAACCTTATTTCTAAGCCCCCCTTTCTTTTATGAACAACCAGTGGAAAACTACATTGTCCTTAAAATGGCAAATGACATTGTCGATACATGAAGGAAAATCTCAGTGTACTATGAACATCTTTTCCATTGCGGATAAAATAAAAAATGAATATATAAGTAACCAAATGAAGTTTAAAACGGTAATAATAAGTTATTAGCAAAATTTACTAATAAAGGTCAGAAAGAAATATAAAGTATTTAACAACGTGCCAAGTTGCACCTCTTTTGTAGTTGGTGGTACATGGGTAGCCAGGCCCTGACTGCTTCCTTGAAATCTGCAATGAGCCCATTTGTTGTCTGGAAGAACTACAGAGCTCACTGAGACCTAATCTCTGTCACAGCAAGTGTAGTTACAGAAACAGTTGAAGAGATTTAACCACTCATTTTCTTTCAGGGTTTTGCCGCTGGCTTTACATAAACAGCTGCCGAAGCTGAGTTAGGCTGCAGGTTGACAACACAGTAGAGCTACCCTTAGGGCTCCTAAAAAACACTGAAATATTGCTTTAACATCATCATCTCATCCTGACAGTTCAAATCTGGCAAACAAACATTGAAAAGCTAATTTCACATTGTCGAGCTTTACATTGGTTCAGGTTCTACCCTGCATCGTTCCAATCACTCACATGGATCAGGTAACATCTGTCTCCCAGCAGCAGGCACAGAGCCAGCAGGAATTTCACACTGCGCTGCCTGGCTAATTTGACAGCGCTGCTCCACATCATACTTGGGCTGCTGGATGATGAAGTGGTGCCTGGTCTGGGATTAATGATCAGGCAATTGGACTCTCACTTCTAATTCAAGGGATCCTTGTGGGCCCCTTCCATCCCAGGATATTCTACGATTCTATCATATTTTTCTTAAAATCTCCAAATACAGAACTAGCAACATTCCATGAGTTGATAACAGTCTTTTGTGAACCATAGGTGTGCATAAGTGGACAGAGCAGAACCTTGATAGAGAATATGGGAAGCAACAATCCTGGTTACCTGCTAGTTTACGATTTTATATCCTGAAGATTTTTCCTTATGGTGAATTTGGCCTAATAACAACATAAAACCAGGGCAGAACACATCAGAACAAACACATTTGCTGTGATGATGTTTGCTTAACTCTTGTTTTCCCCAAGGACTACCTGCATTGCAAAATTTACTTTCCCTCAAACTCACAGCTAAAGTGACTGAGCATGACTTGTCCTCCAACAAGAGAAGTTTCTGTACCCAGCTGGTTTTCATGGCACAGCAAGAATGAAGGTGACTGCATCATGTTAGTCAGGCTGGTGAATGGCTAAGTGGCATATTAGTGTAATCTTAGTATCACTATGGAATTTTTCATAATACCATCTCATCATTTTTTGCTATAAGTAGATGAGCTTCACCAGAATGTTCCCTAGTTACTTTAAATAAAATATATACATCATCATTAGAAAAAAAAAAATCCTAAAATTCTTCCTTACACAGCAATTGCAAGACTCAAATCTCCCATTTCAAAGGCAAACATGAACTAAATGAGCATTTCAAATTTCCATACAAAAAAAAAAAAAAAAAACAGTGCCATGGGCTATACAGTATTACAGAGGCCTGCAATACATGCACTGAGTGATGTTTACTGTTTTTTCCATTAATTCTTGCAAAGAGGTCAGAGAAAAGATTTCTACCAGTTGGAGGGGTGGGGAGGGGTGGGGGGGTTGTTTGTTTTTTACTACTCCACACTTGCCACACTTGTTTTCTGACAAACAAAATACATACCAAGATTAGATGATCAATCAGCTGACATACTAAAATTAAAAAGTAATAGAGAAATTGTAAATATCAGGAGATTTAAAATGATGCACAAAACACAAATAAAAACAGTAAAATAAGCACTAGAATCACTTAGACACAGCCCAGAATACAACAAACTGTTAGGAAAACTAGAAAGGTGTTGTTTTTTTTAATTATCTATTAAGAAAGATGCACATATCAGAAATCTTAATGCTGCTGTTGAATATAAAAGAGATGCTCACATGTCCATTGTTAATGCATTACTCAACTTGTTGCAAAACAGGCAAATTGAGATATTACTTGCTGTGGTTTTCTCCATGTACCACTAATGAATCATGGTGCTTTCAAGTGAAATAAAATTAGGAATAGATGCATTAAGTGTCCGCGGTTGTTTATACCAGGTAGTGTAGGCAACTTGACACTTATGCATTTGTGACAGCACCATAACAACTATGCCCAAATCTTAGCACCACTGTCTCTGAAAACAGCCTTCCGTAGTAGAACTGTCCTTCTGTTTTAAAAGCTAAAGAAGGAGAACTCCCTTCCTGAAGGACCACTGAAAAGACAGTATCACAAAACCACACAAACACTTAGGTTATGGTTTAGTGTAGAGCTTGATAAATGCAACACTCCACATTGCTCCCAGTACAGTGACGGTCACAGACACTGACTTGAAACACCATGGCAAGAGAAAACCATAAACACAAGAACTGTTACAGAGGGGCCGGCACTATTCACACAGATATTAACAACTAACTCCTGGTCACTGCAAAGCAGGGAGAATGTGACTGGAGCAAAACGCTGGCAACACTGTCATATGTGCTTAGATGCATTCCACTTATTCAAGCAGTCAATTAATTGTATTTAGTTATGGATCTAGCTCTGTGCTGAGAGCATGCTAAGGTTTTTTAGTTCAGGTACAGCACAACTTACTTCTGCTGCTTCTTGTTCAGGTTTTATCTAGAAGTTGAGTGGAGATATTTTATGTTCACAACCAATTAGCCTTTCCACGAACCTGAGGAGCTCACTGCAATGATTCAAGGGTCTTTAAAACTGCACTCCAATCGTATCCTGCATTAGTTAAAGTATCAAAATCTATGCCATCCTCCCAGTCCTATAGAAAATAGAGAAATTACTACAACCATGATCTCTTAATTTATAGTACAAGGGTTCTAATCATGGTATTAAAAGATAAGAAAGGCTACCTGAAGCCTGAAACCTATACCATTTTATACTCTTATAGGTTCATAAAAGAGTAAATTTAATCAAATACAGGCACAAGTACAACGTACATAGCAATCCTGAGCTTAGTGTGACAAATTCATTTGCACTGCCCATTTAAGCATGGTTGGGAATACTGGCTTAAAATACTCTGTAAGAAAACAAATGTGCATCTTCCCAATATCAAGACTTCTATTTCCAAGGCATTTCATGCAGCCAAATCAGCATTCACTCTTTGTCATTTCTTCTGTGCTGGTTTTAATTTGTATAATCTGAAGGTGTGATCTGAGCTTGCAAAATTACCTGCTGGCTACTTGAGTACTTTTTGTTTTATTCCCATTCTCTTTATTCAACTCAGGCTTCTTATACCACACTCCTGAAGACATCATTTGAGCACACTGCAAAACTATATTACACTGTGATTGAAGCCTGCGATGTATGAGCCTTCCTAGAGCTGCCTCAGGCCAGAACTCTGCGTGCCAAAAAGAATTTAGACTAGACATAAGGAAAAACTTCTCTCAGAGAGTGGTCAGGCATTGGAAAAATTGCCCAGGGAGGTGGTGGAGTCACCAGCCCTGGCAGTGTTCAAGAAGTGTCTGGATGAGGAGTTATGAGATATGGTTTAGTAGCTGTGGTAGCAATGGTAATGGGAGGACGGTTGGACTACATGAGCTTGTAGGGCCTTTCCAACCTTGTGATTCTATGATTCTATGAATTTCATTGTACAGCTTTAACCTGTATAAGCTGCTGTGTTTGTTGTTGTTGTTTTGAAGAGGGGAAAAAAAAAAAATGGAGTTTTGCAGTGATTCAACAGCACACAGAAATGGATTTATTTCCACAGCCTACCATATGTTACTCCTTGATAGTCAATAGGAGCAGCCAACACATTCCACACCCCAAAGCCTAATCAACACCTTTAGCCAAAGAGCCTCCCACAAACTCATGAGTGGGGATGCTTCTGTGGTGATCTTTCATGGTCGTGCCCCTTTGGGGGATTGCCTTTATCCAAAATCCCAAATCATGAACATTAATGCTCCTTAATGCTGAGGCCTGTGACTGCATTACATTTTCTATGATGGATTTATTTGTTTTCTTGCACCAGAGATATGTTGCCTAACCCACAGAAACCCATTTGTCTAGTATACAAATAAAATTTATTGTGTTACCTTTCTTCTTTATAACTATCTCTGTTTTTCTTGGAAGTATGATTAACCTAGCAATGAAAGCCATCGCACCATTGATATGAAACAAACAAACAAAAACTAGTTCTTATGTATGATTTAGCAACAGAAAATCCAATTTAGGTCACAAAAAAAATTTTGATTTTGTATGTTTGTTTTAAATTAAACAAAGTCTCTGGTCTCAGGATTTTTTCCTGTGGAACATATCCTTTACAGCCTTTCAGAACACAGTTGTATCTCAACTAGGAAGCAGCATCGCTCATTTATGACAACATGATGGTTCAGGACATTTCCATCAGTTGACAAAGATGCATAAGTTAAATAAAAATTCATGTTCAAATTATCAATAAATGAAAGTTAATGATAGATCAAATTTGGCAGAACTATTCTAACATGTAACACAATTTGGTCCTCAGCTATAAGATGTGAAATTTAAGTGATAAATGGTTACTAGAGACCTTTTCGAGATAATTGACATGCTATGGTGCATTAATATTTCTTTCATTAATATCAATCTGGATCTCTCATCTGTTGGCAGAAGGCCGAGTGCATTGTAAGAAATACCCCTACTGAAAGAGTCTTCTACTTGGAAAACAAATGACTCAGGAAACCAAATATTTTTACTATTACTCAGATACTATTAAGAATCTGATTTTTAGCCGCAGTTCTTCACTGTTGTCTCCTTTCTTTGATATTGTCATTTCCATAAAAGATACAGATATGGTCAGTAACTATTTTAAGTACTTGATCTCTGACTGAGATTGGCTGTTTTGACATGAATATAAGCTGAACATCACTTACAGCTACTATCACATCAAAAACAACAACAACAAAAACCCACAAGGTAAAGGACCAGACTTTGGATTGCCAAGATTTTCTAGAAAGTGTGATATAACTCTAATGATTATTTTCAGGATAATTCCCTTGCAGTTATCATTTTTTAGCTGAAATATTCTTGTCTCTTTCCCTTACCAGACTCTAGTGTATGAAGACTCTTGCTAGGAGAGGGCATGTACTTAAAGCATAAGTCATTATCCATTTCTTTATTTAAATTCACTGTTGCAATGACAGCATCTCCTCACCATTATTCTTCATAATTGCCCCATCTGAATGCATCACTCATCCCAAGTTCTTCATGCTCATTCTCAATACAGTCAGCATCGCCTATCCTTCAATTCTACTGAGTACATCTAACTTGTCACAATCATTTTGGGCATAGGATTTTCCCAGTAGAAGCTACTTGAAAGCAGAATTTGTCAGACTGTTTAGAGCACAAGAAGGTCTTCTCTGCCTTTGGCAGCCTCTTCTTGGACCCAGCCCATATACCCAGGACCTCAGCTTCAGCTTCAGGTCCTGGCCCAAATCATAGGTGTACTCATTCTCAATCCTTTTCCCAGATGTTTCTGAATTATTGCCTAGATCTCTGGGGCTGATCTTGGACTTGACATGCCCTCTTGCCTGCAACTGGGAAATTACTCATTTTGTATCATTTTTTATATGTTTGCTTTCTCACATGAAAATTAAAAATCAAGCAATTTAAAAACATTGACACTGGTCAATTGACCTGATCTTTCTAGTTTGCTCTACAATATTCTTTGGGGTTCTGAGATGTGGTTACAACATTTACTGGCAGCTGACTTGGAGACAAAGTACTGAAATTCAATTAATGTTAAAAAGCTTTAAAAAAATACTTCTAAACCAATCATTGCTATGAAGTCAAGTATGTACAGAAGAGAAAGAAATGAGATGAATCGTGTGGATTCCCCTGAGCTACAGAAGCCTTGATTTCCCAGCATCAATAAAAGGAAGAAAGAAATTCAGTTGTCCCTTGTGTCATCATATAGAAGTTAAAGAGCACAAGACCCTGTTCACCCTGCACAATCACAGTTCACTTCTTTTTGAAAAGATCTGAAGAATCAAGAGGGAGATGAAAATACATCTATTTTCTGCTATTACATCCACAGAAGAGCGATCCTTGCATTGGTTTCATGCCACACACAGGCAGCTAAAAATACAGTGAAAGAAGCAGCGACTACTCAATAGTAGTAGTACAAATAAAAAGGCAACACCATAGGGTAAAATTCTATACTATGTTAGCTAAAGCACATAACTGCTAATGGTGTGCTGCAGGTACTGTTTTGGGACATCACTGCTGCAGACCAGTTTAACTCCAGAAACATTCATTGTTTTGAAAAGGAGGAAATAATATATATATATATATTTATTATTATTATTATATTTTATTTTTTTTTTCTACTTCCAACCCATGGCATTACATATGGATTTCAAGGGAATTATATTTAAGCTAATCTGGAGTATTCTGAAGAATATAATTTTAACATAGTAAACTTAATTACTTATATCACAGAAAGAATTTTTTTTCCCCATAAGAAAATACAACTGAATTAATGGCCTGGGAGAAGAAGCTAAACAAGCAGCCAGCAAGCGAAAATGCAAACGAAGATTATGCTAAACACATGTGGGACAGAATTCAGAAAACCAAGAATGTTACTGAACAAACAGCATAAAATCCACCATACTAAGCAGTCACTCAAGGGAAAAAGAAAAAAAAAATCAAAAGAGCCTAAATTAGAAAGAAAATGGGGTAGGCTATCATATCAATGAGGAAGACATTAATAAAGAAGAACATATTGCATGTTTCTTCTCAGTAATACAAACGCTCTTGCCACTCTGCTTAATTCTGGTATAATTCCATGGGATATAAATTTATCTCAGGATCCACGCAAATCTGTCTTCTTCAGTTCCCATTTTTCCTTCAGTTTTAGCATGCATTACACATTAAAATACAAACACATCATTTGTTTCCAGACAGCCAGATCCTTTCTTTTTGACATTGCCAAATGTTTCATATATGTATCTTCCCCCATGCAATTTCTGCCCACTTGGAAATTCAGTAATCCCACTCACAATTATTTTCCCTTATCCAGTAACATTTATTGTTGTTGGTGGTTTTTTAGAAACTCCAGCAGACTATCTGAATCCATACAGTAGAATTAGAGCAGTACCACAGAATTGCAAGGCTTTCAAGGGATCTCAAGAGATCATAGATTCCAACTGTCTGCTAAAGCAGGTACCCTACAACAGCTCCGCAGGGAGGCATCCAGATGGGTCTTCAATATCTCCACAGAAGACGACTCCACAACCTCTTTGGGCAGCCTGTTCCAGTGCTCTGCCACCCCTCACCATTAAGAAATTCTGCTTATTTGAGGGGAACTTCCTATATTCCAGCTTTTTCCCATTGCTCCTTGTCCTTTCACTACACACCAAAGAGAAGAGACTGGACTCATCCAGACCTCCCACCCTTTAGACCGTTATAAATGTTGATCAGATCCCCTTCTCAGTCTTCCCCAAGCTGAACAGACCCAGGTCTCTCAGCCTTTCCTTGAACAGAAGATGCTTCAGGTGCTTTATCATCTTTGTGGCCCTCTGCTGTACTCTCTTAAATTAGAACCACTATCCCTTGTCCTATCACCACAGGCCCTGGTAAAAAGTCTCTCTACATCTTTATTATAAGCCCCATCAAGCAGAATAGAAACCCAGTATAGTGACAACAGCAAATTCAAGTGCCACATGAACTTTGTCATTCATAGAAACAAAAGGAATATTGATCAACTAATACTGTGCTATAGTTTCTTTTTATTTCATATTCACCAAAACAGCAAACTGTCTCAGTTCTGGCAGAATCCCCACTAAATTGCATTATGGAGGCTTGGCCCAACTGGACTTTTAGTACTGGATTTTAATAGCATCTCACCTAAGCTAACATCTATCATGACTGACAAGCTGTTTTTCACATGTATATGAATTCCACTTGGTTGGATGCAGCTGCTCTTGATCTGGCCAACCTGCAAAGGCTATGCTTCTCTAGCTAAGTGACACAGAACAAAACCAAGCCAAATTTTCTTAAGACTTTGATATGGAGTAATGTTTGGTTAGGGTAACAATAAAACAGCAGGAATCTTCATTAGACCTATGGGGGAAAGGTATGTATTTATTCTGTTTTCCATCAGATAATAGAAAAAAATAGACTAACAATATATGAATTCCAGTCCTTGAGTAACAGCATCTGTAAAATCAAAGACTGAATTGGAAGGAAAAAAAGAAAAAAAAAAAAAAAAAAAAAAAGATTAAAAGGCCTTATGTACCTCTGAAGTATAATAATTTGAGACAGGAAATTGATATCACCATAGCAACCGATGTAGTGTCATGAATGACTGAAAAGAATTTTTTATCCTACAGGAGTAGGAAAGCATGGATGTTCAGCACATGAGAGGAACGTTTTATTCGCAGTTAAGCAATAAAAAATAATCAGTCATATAGCATATCATATTTTGAATAAATTTTCCCCAATCTGTTAGCATTATGCTGATTTATTATATCTAATTAGTGAGAAGTCCAATTACAGATCCCAGATGGTGAATTCTTCAACTGGAATACAAAAGGACTACTTTAATCAGTCAGCATCTCACTTTAGTAAGTCTGCAGACACAATATCCAGATGTAAATAAAATATAAGGTGCCAAGACATCTCATGTGAAAGAGTGACTTGCAGGAGCTATCAGGAAATGAAAGTTTGCCGTAATAAGACTAAATTTATATGAAACCACAGTATGAGGTTCCTACAGGTATCAGCTTTGTGCAATGGGTTAGAAATTTTCTTCCAAACCACTGGCAAGAAAGGCTAGAAAATGATTACAATTTCTCCTGTCAATTCAATTCCCTGATAGCAATGAAAGTCCAATCAAGGGTAAGGAAAATTGTTCTAAACTCAAGAAAGCAATGACGGGAACATAACAACGGGTTGGGAATTCAGAAGTGTTCTGATGGAAAAAAGAAGAAATAACTGTTTTCAAATTGATGAAGAAAGATGAAAGCAATGCAAAAGCATTGAAAATAAATAGGAACAGTAGGGACAGTCAGGATGGCTAGTCTGAAGAGGAGTATACAGCCATCTTTCTCCCCTGTAATTTCTCAGTATGTTCTGCTATCTATTTATCCATAATTATTTAAATGCAAAGACTTTATGAGATGACAGAGAACCTTCTAAATTTAGGTACAAGATTGGTATAGAGAAAGATCTATTTTTCTTTTTTTTTAAAAAAAAAAGTTTTTACTAAATTTTGGCAAATAATTAGTTTTCATTATCATAATCCAAATTTAATTTAGTCTCCGTTTGAAAGACTAAATGGTACACAAACTGTCTCAGCAAAATTTCCAGGCTCTCAAGAACTTACAAGCCCAGATAATTCCATATGTATACACAGCACATCTAACAGTACTGTAGGGCCATAAAGCCATTGTGATAACCCACTAACTGAGTGGATATGGTGAGGAAATTCCTTTCATGGCAATGGAAATAATATTGAATTGCTCAGTTCTTACTTAGTAAATAACGTTGTTTCAGACAGTGCAACCTCTCCAGTCAAAAACCCAAGCCAACGTTTCCATAAAGACCATGAAATAAGTACCATGGAAAAGCAGCTCTTGCCAATGGTCTTCATGGGCCCAGAGAAACAAGTGATCTGTAAATCCATTTGGAGGATGAGGGACATCATTCATGTTCTCAGGGGAAAAAGTTTCTATGAATCTTGCTGGAAAAAATAAGTCAGAAGCTGCATATTCCCAAATACTGAGAACATGTTTTCTTCTCGTTCCATAAACAATTTTTTCAGCATGTTAACAGCCTGAAGAAAACGAAGCACAACTCAAGGTCAAATATTGTGCCCAGTGCTGTGATGCAAAAGCACTGTTCACCAGGCTTTCCTCAGAAGTTTGAATAGATGATACATAATTACTAGAAAAAAAAAAAAAAAGAAAATGCTCTAAAACTGCACTGTAAACAGCAAAATGGGAAGCTGGATGGGAAAATTCTCCAAAACCAAGGAGTAATGGAGATTCCTGACAGCACAGAACCAACAGCAAAAACACAATTTACTGAGAATGTTGGAGTTGTATTTCTACATACTTGCCAAATGTGGACAGTTTACAGAATAAGGCAACTGCAGAATTCTCAGTGCTTTATTTTTTGAAATGATAGGTTTACAGCTAACAAACAAATTCTACAAATAGTGGAAAGACCTTAATTACTTCAGTGGGACTTTAAAACAAACACAAAACAAAAATTAAAATGAAAATTTAAAAAAACATAAATCATGTAGACATTTCGGCTAAAATCAGGAAGATTCTGCATGATACATGCAAATGAGACTTTTGTGCTAGGACTTGTAGCAATTAAGGAAGACTGAAATGGAGAGAAAATGGAGACAGTCACCTGAGATGAAACCTGTGAAAGAATCTATGAGACAATGCGGTTTTTGAAAATATTTCAGTCAAGAGACAGGTCACAGGCTTGCAAAGCCCAGTACAGCACTGAAACCATTTTTTATCCTCTTGCTTAAAATATTTTCTTAGAGTACCAAATATCTTTCTTTATCATTATGGCTCACATGATTGTAACTTGAAAATAATGAGGAGCAGAAAAGAATTTCTGGCAGAATACAGAATGCTAAAGGAACTACTCACAGCCCATTTTTAAATGTGTGTTTCCTGGCTAGAACACAGTGAGAAGTATTTGTACTCTTTTACTTTTGGAATTAGCAGAAAGATCGTATCGGCGGTAGGAAATTAAGTGCTTCCATTTTATAGTTCTGTTTTGATTACTAGGGGAAGTACCAGAAAACTCAGTACTTTGTTCACTATATATTTACTACACCTGATGTTTTGAATAGTACATCTGATAGTATTATCACACATTTTATGCTTACCATAAATATTATTTATCCCTAATGATTTCAGCTTATGCAATATATTTAAATTGCAAGATACATAACCCCAGAGATAAATGATAACCAAACCCACTCCAGCAGGAGTCTACTGCAGATTTTCCAGCTATGACTTCCTCTGATATCCATTTATTTTGATCGAATTCTGCATTTCCACTAAAAGTAGCCATAAACTTTAATGAGAAATCAAGCTATAAGGAGCTTCTAAAACTTATTTTTCATATTTAAGGAATTTGCATCCAGTTATACTTGAAATGTCTGAGTCACACTATATTAAGAAAATACAAATTTTAATATGGTTACTACTTTGCTTCTGATTAGTGTTATTACTAATTGCGATGATTAATATCAACTGTAAATATTAATATATGGCACCTAATTCGGGGTTACATTCAGGCCAAACTGTGACTCAAATCTACACTTTACTGCATTTAAATGTGTTTCTCTGATATGTAGTTCAGCTATCAGATCTGCATGGGACAAGTGACGGCTCAAATTACTTGGAGTTGCAAAGGAATTTAAGTAAATTTAGGATTCTCTTCCCCTTTGAAAGGCAGATATTTCCTGTTAATGTAACATCCTGAATGCTCAGCCTGTATTGCAGGGTGCAGATGGGAATGTAGAACCCAAACAACTGCCATAAGATGCTGAAAGAAAAGCCTTTCATTATTTTATTTAGGAGGAGGAGAACAAATGAGGGGAAATTAGCTCTGTTTCTTGTGTCCTTGCAACACCCTTCATTGAGAATTTCACAGCTGACAGTTCACCACCCATGCAACAAGTCTGCCAGAAATATTGCAAGCTTCAAAGTTAAGAATTCACTGCAAATGATTTTAAATGGAGAAGGGGGGGAGAAGGGGGGGAAGTCTTAGCAGGATACTTATTCACAATAGGGGATCTGAAAAGTTCAAGTCAACTTTCCTACCCACAGATCCAGACTAGCCAAAACCACAATACAGTACTCTCCTCTGCAAATAAAAAGCTCTGTGCTGCAGAATGACAGAACTGCTCGGGTTTGTCCTTGGCATGACTATCCTGCATTTTCCAGCAGCTGAATTTCCTTGCCCACAAAAATCCTCAAGAGGCATGCGTCTCCTACATAAAAATATATCACAGCATGTCTGTGGTCGCAGCCTGAATCTGGCTCGCCCCAGCCATGCAGATCTCCAGGGCTATAAAGCATAAGTTTCAGGAGTGGGATTGAGGGATAAGGAAAGAACAGACAAGCTATGAGACAGCTTGGAACCACAGGAGAATTGTGGATATCAGTTTGTTTATAGCATCACACAGGGATATTAAGTTCAATAGAAACAGTGATGTGTCTGACATTTCTCTTCCAATGAAACGTATTAACACTGTTTCTCAAAAAAATACGCTGGAGCAGAGAGTGAATTTAAGCTTCTAACATCCCAAAATTACTCTGTACTGCATGGCAATTTCCCCAGATAGCTCAGAATATGAAAACTCCATGGCTTTAAATAAAAATTGGAGGAAGCCAGCAAAAGGTAAAAGGCCTCACAGTGATTTGTCTAGTAGATTTCTTGTCTTTGTTTTAACACAGCCTAGTCTTTCTTTAGAAGGTAAATTAGGACAAAAAACATCATAGCATGTAAGCAACATTTTCCTAGATAACGTTTAACGCACTTCATATGCATCTCTGTTCAAATTTCAAGCCTGTTTCAAGCATTTACTTCAATATTACAATGCTGCTGCTGTGCAAATTCCTCTTCTACTGCATGGTACGCAAGGCCTAATGAAACTTATTTTTAAGCTGTGTCTCCCAGTTGAAAACAGAAATTAGTGCTCTCTAGGGAATTCGAAGGAACGTTTTCTTTCAGTTCTGTATCATGGGACCTATTTTCCATCTCAAAGGCAGTGGATGCCAATAACCTTGACTCCTGTCAACGAGGACTCAAGAGGAACTTGTGCTACAGATTTCCCATCAGAGAGCACCTTCCTTCACAGCCTACATGGGAAGACCTGCAGCACTATAGGAAATGCTGTTTTCACTAGGGAGAAGGGTTTGATGACGACCACATGGGATGAGGTGAGTGATCAATGTGCACTGGCTGTTTTGTACAGTGATGATTTCAAGCACTTTCCATTCAAAAGGTTAGAGATTTTCACTGTGTGTAGATTCTGAGTACACTCAGTGCCTACAGTAAAATGAAACAGTAGGAGGAGGTCTTATTGCATCTGCAGGAAACACTGTTCAGCCAAACAGCAACACAGAACAGCAAGTTCCCTTCACACTTCCAAAAAAAAAAAAAAGAAAAAAGAAAAAAAAAAAAAAAAGAAAAAGAAAAAAGAAAAGAAAAGAAAAAAAACAGAGAAAAGTGAGTTTTCTCTGCCTCCCATTTCCTGTAAGATCTTGGAAATATTACAGGTCCATATCAATAAAATGCATATCTGAGAGAAGAATAAAGTGACACGTTTTTATCTTGTAGTTTTAACTTTCAGGATTTTATTTTGCAATTAAGCAGTTATTACTGAAAATTATTTATTTTTTCCTAGATTGTTTTTTAAATTCTGATTATATTGGAGCAATTAAGTTCAAAGAAAAGTTCAAAAGAATGTAGCTAGTAAGCTCTAGCTGTTCAAAGGCCAGGCAACTGTAAACACTGACAGAAATATCATATACATTCACTCTATATATTTACAATTACACTGATTATGTTATACTGTTAATCTTCAACTTAAGATGCTTACTGATTTCTAAATGAGTTTCACCTCCTGAACTTTAATCACCTGCAGTTTCCAGAACACTTCAATCTTTCACTTTTCTACCAACAAGCTTATCCTGCTGTACTTCATATGGGCATTTTATACACCTTTTATACACCTTTATCCTTCCATTTCAGCATGCCAGGCTGGATATTATGTTACTTGCAAGCATAGCGTTAAGACCTCTCCATTTCTATAGGGAAAGTACAACATTAAAAGAAAAGCTAATTTACAAGAACCTGAATTTATAGACATAGTGTCTGACTTTGAATCAGATTCTAAGTTAAAGCTGGAATTCCAGGGTGGCGCTTTGGTCAGCCTCCATTTCTAAGTAGAAAAATAAATAACATGGCAGATTTTCAACATGGCTTTTGAGCCTTAATTCAGATTATTATTAGTTTAGTTTAGTTTAAGCCAGACTCTTTACTATTACTTAAATGTTGATTTATGTTCCTTAGAATTTTCTTGTCAGTTGTGGGTTACTTTTTTTTTTCCTTTCTTCCTTCAATGGTTTATAAAAAATAAAACCTAACAAGTACAAAAAGTCTTCTTTTCAACTTATACATATGCTTTAACAGTGTCTTAACTACCTAATTACTCTGTAATAGTATCTAGCAGCTCCAGGCAATACAATGTTAAGAAACGTGTTTGTGTGTTGTTTAAATGAATAAAATTATAATTAGAATTTAGAGCGTATTATTGGGGGGGGGGGGGGGGGGGGGAGGGAGGGGAAGCACACTGAACAGCTCCCCCAGGTCTGTAAGCAAGAATAGCACGGTGCTGTGCTCCCATAGCACAGGACAGCCTCATGTCACACCTGCGTGCAGTACAATCCAGCAGCTCTCAGAAGTCATTTCAAACCAACAGTATACCAGCGCAATCAAAGAGAGAACTTCTCATAACTAAGCCAGAGGAGCTTGGTTTGTGTGACAGCTGCAGGATCTGACCTCTGCCAATTCCTGCTGCCCATCCTTCATTCAGCGCTTACTCCCTACACAGGAGATAACTTCCATAGCTTAGAAGATGAATGACCGCAATGTGCAGTGGTGAAAGCAAGATCCCATTTGTGTTGCTTTTCTCCCCCTCTATATTATAATCCATACAGCATCTCCCTCACCAACTGCAAAACAAAGCCTAGCCCAAGGCCACACATGGCATATCCTGAACCAATGAGACCTGTTCTCCAAAGCTGAGTGACAGCATCCAGGATGCACAGCCAATCAAACCCAAGCTGTTTCAGGAGAGCTGAGGTAACATTTCAGCTTCTTGGATGCATAGGCTATACTGAGCTTTGCCAAGCTGCCAGAGGAGCCCTCAGCATCTCTGACTGCCTTACCCCACAGCCTCCACCAGCTCCGTCCTTTTTCCCAGTCTGGAATTTGTCAAGGTGATTGCAGCTCCAGGGCTGGCTGCAGCCCCATGCTGGTGGGATCCTCTGCCCAGCTGAGACAGAAAGGAGCTGCTGGCAGGCTGCACAGGCAAACTGGGTCCATCAGCAGCAGGGACTGCAGTTACATGCAGGGGTATAAGTCAGGAGTGTGCTCAGGCTTGGTCCCTAGTCATGCTAGGATGGTGCCTGACAGAACACTGCAGTGATGCTACTACCTCCAGACACCTACTATGTCTTTTCCAAGGCATAGAAACATAAGTGGCTTTTGGGCTTTCCATAGCCAAGTCCAGTTCAACCCAGCATATGCTGCAGTTTTCCTAGATATGCCACATCCCTGGCTAGCTGATTTTTAGGAGCGCAAAAGGTCTTCTCTTTCATTACAAAACTGCTTTATGCATCTCAACTGCCTGCCACAAGAACTCTTTCCTAATGGCTGGGCAATTGCAATTACTGCTAATGATGCAATTACCACCAGCACCCTGACTGCTGTCCTTGCCTTTCCTGGCTTGTTAATTCCTTTCGCCTCCTAAACCTGCTTTTCTAAAATACAAGTTTTCCAAGGCTGTACAGTAACACATTCAATATAATAAGGTTGTAGCTTGGTTGTGATTGCTTCATTTAAGGAGTAAATATTGATATTCTTCCACAGAGTTATATTAATAAGATCCCCAAGCTGATTTCGCCCTTCGCCTTTTGATCTTCGTAATACAAAGCACAGTCAAGCAACATTTTTTGAGTGAACAGCAGCTTTCTGGAGAAATCATTCTTCTCCCTTATTCCTTTCACGATCTGAAATTCTGCATATCATATATCCATATCATATTGGCTGTGTTTGTCACCATGTCACTTTGGGGTGAATTAAAACACCAAGCCAACTGCATTTGCCAAGAACAACCATACTACCTACTCATAGTAAAAAAGAAAAAAAAAATTTAAAAATAAAAACAAAGCCAGGGGATATTTCCTTAAGCTGGATAACAAGAAGGGGAAAAAAGACTTGCATCCTACCCAGGTCTGCTGAAACTGAAACTGTGTTCCAAACTTCTGATCTTTCAAAATTGTTTAGTGCTGGCAGCTGATTCAGATTGTAAAACATGCATTTCCACTTGAGACTGACCAATCATGCTGACCAAACCAATCATCTCTGAATTTGGATTTTGGAGTTGTTATTTTCTGCATATGGAAAGAGTGGAAATAAGGAAAAGCTTCACTGGACCCACCAACATTTTCATTGTGATCTCAGTACCACTTGCTGGTGGTTTCTCAGTGCAGCTTTTGGAGATAGCAATGCAAACTTACAGCCCTTCCAAACAAGGGAGGATTCAGGCAAGATCAGTGTTCTGAGACAGCAAAAGGCACGACAAGCCAGAAGCACAAGCCAGAAGGCAGGCTAGAAGAGTCATTTTGGTTGATAATTTGTATTCACTGCCAATACTTCCATGCAGTTTTACTTGTGCCAGTTGTCTTCAGAGAGAGCTTGAGTGAAGCAAAGCCAGCTGCGCCAGCTCTGGCAAGAGCAGCCCAGACAGAGTTCTGTGCCCAGATGCAAACCATAAGAGACCGTCTGTGAAAAGTCAGCTTGCAAACAGCTAGCAAGGGAGCCCCTAATGTACTGGTGAGCAGTGCAAACACTGCACAAACCTACAGACCAAGCAGTAGGCAGAGTTATAAAGCAGAAGCAGAAAGTGGGGTTTTCTTAAAGAGATCAGCTCGAACTCAGCCTCAGGGCAACTACTTTATGCCAGATGTAACAAGTTGAGAAATAACTGCTAGGGAAGTGGATAAAAAGGACTGGAAGAGGTCCACAAGGTATCCTGGAGCAGAAGAGAAGGATGATTTCCAATGCAAGACCCCAACTAGCTGACATGTGGAGGTAATACAAAGTCAGAACATTGGGGGCTAAGCTGTTATGTCAGGATACACTAGGGAACTGAGAAGGGCTGGCACAAAGGTAAACAGCCACAATTAACACAGCAGCTTGCATGAAGAGTTGGCCAAATACCTGTTGCTGGATGCAGGGAGACATGAAGGGCTGCCAAAAAATAAGTGTGACAAAAAACCCCAAAGTATAAGTACATAAAACTCGACTGGGAATGAGCGGAAATTCTTTTTTTTTCCTTTGCTTTTCCCAAGAATTAAAAAAAAATAAAAATAAAAAAATAATAATAATTAAAAAAAAAAAAAGAGAGCTGATCACCAGCCTCTGCCATAAAGAGGAGAATCTTGGTTTCAGTGGAATGAGAAGTCTCTACTTGCTGTTTATACACTGACTTTTAAAAATCAGTATTTCTAATGCTGCTGTACAAAAAAATGTCCATCCCTTGATGAGAACATAATACAAATTCCTAGCATCTTAGCAGAACAAAGTTAACTTCTGGACAATTTTTAACATGGTCTCACTGAATCTGAATAAAAGGAAACCCTCAGCAAAGCAGCCCTCTTTCATTGTCAGACATTTTTAACATGCTTACCAAGTGATCAATTGCTCTCTGTGGCGGTTCAGACATGCTCTCTTTAGTATAATCAAGTCATGTCTCTAAGGATATTGTTGCAATGAAGCTGAAACAGCATTTCTCAGCTAAAAATCTGAGACAGCTATTTCTACCAGTTCTTGATGCCAGATGAACAAAGATAAATGCTGAGTAAGAAAAACTAGTGCAAGTCATCAGTAGGTGCAGCTTGCAAGGATGAAGCAAAACCCTAGGATAGTACATGAATACAACTGAATACATATTTGCTAGTACAGTACTGGCCTAGAAAGAGAAAAGTAGTTTAGTATTCTCTCAGCCTTCTAAAAGGAGTGAAATAGGGTTAGACTGGTCTTCCAAAAATATAAATCAAAAACAACATGAGGAATTAGTGTTGGTTCATCAGTAGCTCTACCAAAGGAAACCAACACTGTTGAGACTGCAGTAATTCAAAACCAGTTCAATCTACTGATCTTTTTAGCAGTTTGCTTCTGTGTGCAGGTTTTTTGGATGGTGTTTTCAGTAAGGTCACCTAAAACAATACTGGGAAGTTTCCATAATGCAGCAGAGGGTTTTTTGTTAAGGAGACTGATAAACAGATATTCAGTACAGATCTCAGTGTTTGCAGCTATTTAGATATGACAACCACTATTTCTTGGAAAAAAATACCTTTTCTGAGGTCACAACACTTCATGCAGGTTGCTTTGAAAGCCTGTTATCTTCTTTAAGTGCACAGCTGAACAGCTGCAGAAGAATAAAAACAATTACCACTACAGCCATGAAACACGTAATACATCAGGTTGGTCCGCTAAGCTTCCTGAAATAAATGAAGAGGAATTTTAACTAATGCATGAGGTATTGCTGTTCTCCCACTATATTTATCTCCCACTGGTAGAAGAGCTGGAAGCCATGTCGTGTGAGGAGAGGCTGACGATATTTGGCATGTCCAACCTGGAGAAAAGGCAACCACATTGCTCTCTGCAGTGTCCTGAGGAGAGGAATGAAGAGGGAGGCGCTGAGCTCTTCTGGGGACAAACAGAACATAAAAGAATGGCATGAAGCTGCACCAGAGGAGGTTCAGACTAGATATGAGGAAAAAAGTCTTTAACGTGAGAGTAGTCAACATGGAACAGACTTCCTAGCGAGGTAATTGATGCTCCATGCCTGTTAGTGTTCAAGAGGTATTTGGATACTGCCCATAATAGTATGTTTTAACTTTTCATTAGCCCTGAAGTGGTCAGGCAGTTGAACTAAATCTCTGCAGGTCCTCTCTCAGCTGAAATATTCTTTTAAGGAACCAGCACCAGGCATGGAACTACTCTCAGTACAAGTTGTTTGGAATAGGAGGCGATAAACCATTTATTCCAGGCCTGGAATATAATGACACCAACACAATGTGACCATAGGGACTTTTGACATCTCTTCCAGATACCAACCACAACAGAACTATCTGCCCCTCTACCTCTGATTATTTTTGTCCTCTTTAAATACATTAAATATATCTTCCACCTTGATTAATCCATTCAGGCAACAAAGGTGCAAAGAAAAGCTCTTTCCTGCTCCAGGTTAATCATATAACAGTGGTTTGGGGATAGGATTCCCGAATACAAAAAACTAGACATGTCTGGGAAAACTGGAAAATAAAATAAAAATAAAATGGAACATGCAGGGAGAAGCCTTGCAACTGGAAAAGTAAGTAAGGCCAAAAAAATTGGGTTTTTTTTGTTGTTGTTTTTTTTGTTTGTTCGTTTGTTTGTTTGTTTTAAGAAAGCTTTCACATACTTACATCACTTGTTAGATTTTTCTTTGTGGCCTTACATCCTCAGAGGTATAGGGAGAGGAAAGTATGGCAACACCCCAGCATGCTTCAATACACAACAGTGGGTTATCAGTTCTGAAGAAGCAACAGAATAAAGCCTGAGTTTCGATTCACTGAAGTTTTCAAAAAGCCTTTTTCTGCATTACCATGATCTCTTTGCTCTTCCTGATACTAATGGGCTGGTTTATTGAACTCCTGCATATGTGGAAGACTAAAGTATTTGTATACATGAGTCAAAAATAATAGAGCTTCTGGTTTTGTTCTGATTTTTATTACAACAGATATATGACCTGGTGAAAATAGTCTCTGCATCCCCTTTTTCCTTAGGGTCTTTGATGCTTTCTTGTTATAGATGTTAATGTTAATTACTGCTGATAAATAGCAACAGCTGCGCTTCTTGAATTCCAATAAGCTCTTTGATATTGACAAGTGAATATTACTGGAAATATTCCCGTTGAAATGACAAAAATGACTAGTAAAAGAGAGCTGTATTATGATACAAAATGGAAAGCACATGGAGATGAGCAGGCAAGTATAATGAATAGGCTGAACAGGAAGCTACCGTAGCTATTGTCAACTCAGTCCCTTTTGATTTAGGTCACTTAGGAAACATGCAGGCACATCCTTGCCTCCTGAGGACATTGTGGGAAAGACTGGAAATACTTTTCAAGACAGGGGGATAGTTGCATCATGGCCACTCAGAAGCAAATGAGGCTTCAGGGTAAAGACTTGGAAACTATTTACAAAACAGATTTCAACAGCAGCTGGAAAAGCAGAAGCACATTCATAACTGTATTGAACAGGCAGGATGGCAGAGCAGAAGAACCTGACTGAGGCACGTCATATTTTTATTCTCAGTAGAGAGGGAACTAGAGTGGAGATTCCAGATGTTAAAAATGAAGAGACCGAAGTTTCTGTTACAAAGACAGAACTGTCAGCTTCCTTCTTTTTTAAGTCTTTTATTCGCTACTTCTACAATGTCTGCAGCTTTTGTCTTTCTTGCATTTCTACTAAGATATTTTTCCATTTTAGCCATTTATCCAAGTTCTTAACCAGGTGCTTAACCAAGACCCATGCCTCTATGGTCTACTAAATGGAGAAACCCCTTGTGATATTCTCTTACCATAGGAGAGGTTCTCCAAAACTCCTCAATCCTAGGCCAGTTCTGATCTCAAGCATGACAAATTGCTCCCATGCAACAGAAAGAAAGGTCTCAATAAAACAAAATATGCCATTAGAATTCAAAGCCATTGTCTCACCACTGCAGAAAGGGCCTTTAGAGATCAGCCCTCCATCTGCCCCATGCCTGCAGACTTTTGCAAAAGGGATGTGGAAGCACCACCATGAGGCTGAGGGTCTTCTGTGCCAACCTAACAGTCTCATGTTTTTCCAAATCCAGTGGTAGCACACCGCTTAAGAGCCTGCTTTCCTGTTTTCATAGAATCATAAAGGTTAGAAAAGATCTCTAAGATCATCTAGTCCAGGCATCCACCTACTACCAATGTTGCCCACTAAACTATGTCCATCTACATGCTTCTTGAACAACTCCAGGGACGGTGACTCAATGACCTCCCTAGGCAGCTCGCTCCAGTGGCCAACCACTCCTTCAGAATTTTTCCTAACATCCAACCTGAATCTCTCCTAATCCAAAATAGCCCAAATCCCCATTATTTATGCCCACTTCCAGTCAGAACCATTCAGATGCCACAAACACCCAGCTGTCAAATCCCTGTACAACCTGTATGAGCTGAATAGTCACAAAGAATCTTACAAATTCACTTTAAGTGCCAAGCATCTCCTAGTGATGGTAAATACTCCATCCACAGCCAGCTTTCCCACCAGATGCCTCAGACAGTCACCTGCTTGCAGGAGATGTCAGAATCATCCATCATATTTCTTGTACATTTCCTTAATATCTGATGCTTCCAGTTCCTCCCATAAATATAACATTTTGAGTAAGATTGGTGAAAATCTGGACTTATACTCTGTGTTCTATTTACAAATGGATAGATTTCACTTCACAAGCCCTGAACAATCTGCATGACATTTGACAGCAACCTTTTGCCTTTATCTTGCTAAGAAGTCATGTTGGTTTTTGTTTTGTTGTTGTTTATTGTTTTGGTGTTGTTTGTTTGTTTGTTTTTTACTGTGGGAGAAAACGTGTGTTTTCCCAATGAAATCTGAACAGCTAATTATAAAATTAATTTCTGGTGTTGACAGCTTTTCCACAAGTTTAATGTTTTCTACAATTAAGATTGCTATGCTGAAGTCAGAACTTCTATACTAACAAAATCATAGATGCAAACCCACATATAGCACTAAAAAGTATTGATATTCAGCACTATTAGCTCAGATTAAAACAGCTAATACGGTTTCCCAAAGGTAGACAGGTTATTAACACCAGGAGGGAATACAAAGCAAAACAACTATATTCTCATCAAGCTACAATAGCAAGGGTCCCCATTTCCAGCTACACAAATACATGCCCATATTATATTAAAGTCTGCTATACAAACCAACAGGACCACAATTGTGCTACTTTCGGCCAAGCTTGTGCCAACAGACCCAGTTGAAATTAGTATGCTGGAAACACAGTTATTATCACAGTGACTTTGTGCATCAGAAGCTGAGCCTGTGTTTATGTCAGAACTGTAAGCTTCAATTTCTTTATTGGTCAGCAGGAAGAGGCAGACTTTTCTCACTGAAATTTAGCAGAATTATGTGAATTAGGCTCAAGGAGATTTCTGTGTATTCAGAGGTGTTTGTTTTCTAGCTTTGTTTATTGATTAATTCGCTACTGGATACAGGGGAGAGGAAACGCTTTTCCTGGATCTGGTAAAGATAGAAATTCGCTGTTGTAAAAGTCCAGGCCCATCAGCAGTGCAGCCCTGACAGCTCTGCCCTTTGTGCTGAATATAACCTCATAAAAATTTTGCTGACTTTGTATTTTTAAATGGTTGTCATTCATTAGAAAGGGCATAAGGACAAAGACGATGATGATGATAATGACAGCAAAGAAATTAGAAAGATTTTACATATGACTTTCAATGAAAGAGGAGAAAAAAGATTTAGATTAAGCGAAGTCCCATTAAAAAAAAAAAAAAGTATTGTCCTTAATAAGAGAATAATATAATAATGACTCCAAGTCACATTCCCCTGTAGTCACAACTTCAATATCTAAAATATTTAGAACATTCACTTTGCACAAGCACAAAGGAATAATAAAGATTTTTATACAGCTGTATTGTTTTACTTTATGTGAAATGGCTAAGAACAACAAATCTTCAAATTTAGTCATTTGCAGTCACATGTTGTTACCAGCAATTTAGAGGTGACAGTTTTCATTAGCACACGCCCAAAGTCATTTTAAATGTTCAAGTCAGACACTTTCTAGATAGAGCTCTCTACATCCATATAACTGCCTTTGGTTGCCCCGTCTGAAAAGATGCTGTGAAGATTCAAGACCACAATTAAAAATGTACTATTGAAGAATTACAGTCAACATATTTCAAAGGAGAAGAACAGTAAACCCCTATTCTGTCATCTAATCAGCAATCAGCCTGATTTCAGAATGCAGTACGTAATCTCTCCCAGTGAATTCAGTGCTAAGTGCAAGGTATCAGCATTCTCGCAATCTAAGCAGCTTCTGTTTAGTAACCTAAATTAATTTGAAAATGTTTACCTGCTGGGCCCAAACCTTGAGTAAATGACTTGTAAGTTGAACAATGTCTTCCAGAACATAATTAAGAACATTTATTGGTAACAGAGCACTTAACAAGGCACCAGGGGGCCTACATGTAGCCAACAAATGGGGGAATTTCAATTAAGTTGTAACTTAACACAACCTATAAGCAAATAAATGCTGGACGGGAAGATTAGTGGATTAAAAAGATTTAAAAAATAAAAAAAAGGGAAGCAGGAAGAGCTGCTGCAGAGGAAGGTATATTTCGATAGATTCTATTACTTACAAATGGATGACTATTTAAGCTCAAGACATCTCTGCTCCATCCACTGAGCTCTTTCTTCTAAGACTTCACTATAGCCATGTCATGCAAACAGCCATCTTTTCTATACAAAAAATTAGGCAGACTAAACAGTACTAGCATTAATAAAGCATCCTTACAACAGAATATAAGCTGCTGGACTTTGAGGTAAGTTGTCAAAAATGAACACACTGTTGAAAGCTTCTGCTCAGACTAACAATTGGATCAGCACGGTCTTCACTCCGGAGATAAGTGCCATCCAAGAAGACTGTTAGAAAGTTGAAAAACTAGTACATAGTACTAGTACATGGTCAAAAATCAGTCCTGTGCTTGCCCCTCAAACACTTCAGTTTCTGCTAGAATCCTCTGCAATCCAATCTATGCAATGCATTTATGTTTCTCAATATTGCTACAAGTAAAATAGTTGAAATTCTGCTGCAGCTGAAGAGGGGATGAAATTATTGTTTTAAACCAGAAACAGAAAGCAAAAAAAAAAGTGAAGTAGCAGAAAAAAAAAAAAAAGTGCTTCTAAGGATATACTGAAATCTACAGTCAAATATGTAATATTACAAAATTTACACCTGTTTTACAGATTTTTATCATTCATTCTCAAATGTAATTTGAAAACAAGTCAATAATTATTCTACATAATACACTCTAAATGTCAGTCATACAAATAGTAACTTGGCAACCTAAAGAGACATCCAAGACAAATTTTACCAGGGCCAAGCAACTAACACAGGAATGGTGAATGCCTTTCATTCTAACTGATGTAATTCCTTAGCAAAGCACAGGAGAGAGTACTCAATAGTCCTTTTTTTTTTTCCTGCTGAAACAAGATTTTTTTTTTTTTTTTTAACAGAGAAAGGTAATACAGAAAAAGTATGCACTACATAACATCTCTAATTTACTTTTCCTTCATGCACATTTTAAACAGTGCTCCAAGAGTTCATTAGCTAATGCTTGTAAAAAGTTTTGAAAATGAACATTACTAGATAAGGATGGCTGTTATTATCCAAGGACAGAGCAAGGGTGACCAAGCAGCTAGCAGATTTGTGCTACACGGTAAAATCTTTACTGATTCTTCTCGGCTCAAACTCATTTCATGAAGAGACGTTGCAAGGACATAATACTTGTCAAGCTCTTCGAGTGCTATTTACTGGCACCAAAACCAAAGAAGGTTCTGGGAAAAAAATAACAAGATTTAAAAAGAAAGACTTGTTTTTCCATTTAAATCTAGCATCAAACTTCTACTGAAAATGTATATTCTTGATGGATAGAAGCATCAGTTTTATCTGCGACTGACACTGTGTCTTCAGTACTCTACCACACTGGTAATTCTGTTCACTGGTGACAGGCATAGATCTCTCCACCTGTATAACAAAACTGAATTGAAACAGATCTGGAGTAGTTGTCACTTGAATTTACTGCAACATAAAACTCAACAATAAAGCAATACATCTGTTTAGAAAACAGATAGGAAACATTAACATTGCTGCAAAGACCCAAACTGTGCAGGATGATTTCTCACTGCAGCAAGACCACATGGACATGGTAAGAACATCCTAATTTGAACTGATATGCAGGCAACTACTCCTCTCTAACACAAGGACTCAGGATTTATCACAATTCTCCCATCTGTCCTTTAAACAGACAGAAAAATGGTACGGGAACCTGGAACTGCATCTCCTAACAATTGGAGCTAATTACCATCCAGGCTTCTGCTCCTATCGCAGCTGCTCAAGGATAATTACCCTTAATGAAAGTGGTGGTTGCAGGCTTCTTGGCTCTGCTAAGTTGCCTTATAATAACAGACTGCCATATACATTTGGCATTCTGTACACCTTGCCACAGAGGAACAGTATTGATCCACGCACCACAGCAGCACATTCAGACTAAGGAATTCATTTGCAAAAAATATATGATATACTCAAAAGCAGAGGAAAGCATCACTCTCTGAAACCAGACAGCTTCTCTGTGCCAAGGTGCTATCTGAAAGCCTGCCCACATGGCAGCACAATTCCTTAACACAAGGCCATCTCATGGGAAAAGTAATACTCTTGTTTACACAACAGCTGGGACAGGTGAGGGTGATGGGAGTTTATGGAGGGTTGTGACGGATTTTGACCTCTTTCATTGCTTCTGTATAGGGAAAGTTTCACCACTACAGCTACACAGAATATACAGCTATAGGTATTACAGCAAAAAAAAAAAAGAAAAACAAAAACAAGCATATCACTGTTAAAATGTGATCTTTGTCAACAGGAGCTATTCCAGCTCAAGTGTCTCAGTGCTTTTTGTCAACTACTTGGCAAAAGTACTGTTTGCCAAGAGTTCTTCCTCCTGGAAGAGCTTGCACAACAACCTGAGCTGCAAATTACATCTCTGCTCAGCAGTACTTTGCCAGGGAGACTGCTTTACAGGCATTGACAGTGGTCACCAACAGCTGTCCTAAGGGGATGGAAGCGTCCCATCAACCTGATCACACGGTTCACATAAATAATTGTTTTGTGCTATGAAAACAGAGAATAATTGCAGGAGACAGTGAAATTCATTCTTCTCACATTCCATCCTAAAAGTATTTCCAGAGACTTACAGAATCACAGAATGGCTTGGTTTAGAAGAGACATTGAAGATCAAACCAGTTCCAAACCCACTGCTATGGGCAGGGTTGTCACCCGTCAGGTCAGGCTGCCTGGGGCCCCATCCAATCTGGCCTTGAACACCTCCAGGAACGGGGCACCCACAGGTTCTCTGGGCAATGTGTCAGTGCCTCACCATTCTTTGAGTAAAAAATTTCCTCCTAATATCTAATTTAAATCTGTTAGTTTGAAACCATTCCACCTCATCCTATCACTAGGACTTCGAAAGAACTGAAGTGAAATTGGAATCAACATTATTTTGTGCAAGAGATATCAGTAACACACTGTATTTAAAGTTTCTGTGGGAGCTGATAGAAAATATTTTTAGAAACAGAGCCTTGTTTTTGCAGAGAGGGAAACATTCTGGGGAATTACTGGAATAATACAACTTCATGCCATATTAAGCTTTTCAAACACATTGTCCCCCTATTGTATTTTAGTTTGAAATTATATTCTTGGTGATTATAATATCAAAATAGAGCATAATGGCAAAGAACTGGAGATTCAGACAGGGACAAAGGAGGAAGATTAGACAAAATGTGAAGCACAGTGGATAGTCAGTAAGGTGAGCTGATATCATAGAGATATACAAATAATTTCTTCCAAACAACACAAGCTAGAGAGGAGGAATTTATCTGAAACCAGGAAAGCAACAGTGAGAAAAGTTACGGAGAGAAATTGGAATCAAGAATGTGGAAGAGTTGGGATCCTCAATACATTATTTTTTTTTTTAAATGGAAATCACTGAGTTCTATCATTATTGAGATCAAGTGATATTTATGTATCAAAACATAAAAAAGAAAAGGAACAAATACCATACAGCTAAGGACATAAAGTCAATAAAAACACTGGTTGAGAGGATATCCAATCAATACAGCAGCCACTGCATCACTGTTATAGAAAATGTTCTCAAGAGAATGCTGTCCTCCTTTTCTTACCTTGCATAAAATAAGTCTCAGTAACATTGAAATTCATTTTATTTTATTCAGTTTATTTTGCAATCACTCGTTACTGGCTACAATCTATGCCTGCTTTTGGAAAAATCAGACTAGCTGACAATAGAGGCCATATTCATCACACAGTTGTTTGGATTCATCATTGCAAGTTTTGCATTCTCTGTGTCCATGTTTAGAACACAGCTGTGTTCAGAGTTATGCCTAGATAAATACCTAGGGGACTATGGACTCTAACTGCGTAGAATTTGGATACCTCATCGCTAACTTTTGCATAAACTCCTGAAACAGTTAGGTTTATCGTAAAAATATAACTCTGACAGTACTCACACCAATATTGTTCTTTGATACTACAAATGCCTGTGGAAGCAGCTCAGTTCACTGCTGGGAAGCTAAGAGCTCCTGTCCCAAATAAGTTACAACTGGAAGCCCCAGAGACCACAGTTTCCTATCATTGCTGAATTGCACCATCAAGGCTATACACGGTCACCTATGGATTAAATTTAAAAAATAAATAAATAAGCAATGTGTAATTAAAGCTCAATGCAAGATTTCTCTGTTAAAATCACATCTGAAAGTCACATGCAGAAATGGAAAGAAATTCAAGATGCTAGGAATCCACTCATGATGCTTCTTCCATTTGAGAAGTGTTTCAAAGTACAGGATGACCTTAGTAAGAAGTGGCACGGCTAAGATAATTGTATCTTAATCTTGTAGTTCTTCGTTGTGGCAGGTTTACATTTATTTTGCCAAAATTTATGAAAAAGATTTTTACACTATTTCAAATCCTGCCTCTATGCTTAAGACAAATGTCGTGAGTTTAAAGCATTTAAGTATTAAGTTGCACACACTCACCTCTCTTAGAAAAAACTTAATTTGTTCTGATAGTACCCACACTTAAGTCTTCTTCCTTCACTGAACCAAGCTACTGGCTGACTGACAAAACTTTCTCCGCCATCCCTTGGAGATTCTGGTTCTCGATGTAAGAACTCCCCAAGCCCTCCCATTTATGCCATCCATCCAGCACAACAGACTTTCCGTGCTGCTATGAGGAAGGAAAAGGCAAGAGGATCCTTACAATTGCCAGGTTCTGAGCAAGGGGTGATGTGTGACTTTGCCACCTAGACCTCAATAAACATCACCCACTTCACTGCACTCAATTTGCTTCCCACCAGCTGTAACAATCAGCACTTTACTTTTCTCATGACTTCTCTAGGTGAGAAAATAACAGCCCTAACTAAATTGCAGCTGCTGGTAGGAAGTCATGAAGTCCAAACAACAGAGAGACCCAACAAGGTTTCTTTTAACCTTATTCCCTCCCATGGCACTTTTACAAAGCCTGGTGATCTGAAAAGTGAGCTGTAACCTGCAGATCGCTACATCATTCAGCTGACACTAAGTTCTCCCCTGAAGCCCTTATGTACTTACTGCTTTACCCACAGTCTCACCTGATTGGAGTGGCAATGGATTAAAATTAAAAGATGGACAGCACTCAAAATTACTGCCTTCTATGTCAGCTAAGTGTAATACAAGGCAATAGCTTGAGTCCACTCATCTGTTCCTCAATTAGTGTAATTCTCATTTGGAGAGCACCTACACTTAATCTCAGTGAAAGGTTCCACTGCCTTGACTTGCTGCCAGGCTCCTTGGCCTCCATACAGGTACCAACGCCATCCAAACAGGGAGAGACGTTTTAGAATATGGACTACAGTGTGCCTGGTTTATTTTATTACACAAGCTCCCAGCTTTCTCAAGAACCCTGCACTCACCCACACAAGCAGACAAGCCCTGCTTCATGACACTACCTGAGCCTAATTTGGCACATCATTTTAATTATTGCTAAAATCAAATGAGCAGCATGCTATTTCTGTCACCTGGGAGAGACTGTAATTTACATCTCCAAAACTATATGTATATAATTCACAGCAACATTAAAGTCTCAACACCTATAATAATTTTCTAAAATATACCCACTACTGTCAGTCAACCAAAGTCATTCTCTAATGCACCAGATAATTTAAACACTAGAATATCCTTTAAAATCCCATAGAATAAATACAATATCTGGTCTAAGACAAAGTGATTATTATTTTCATTTCACTTCTTAGACAGTTCCTAATAGAGTCAATTCTTCTAATATGTGCGTGCAACATCCATTAAGGATAATGAGAACAATGCACATGAATCAAATGGGAGACTGCAATTCACATCCATTGTTAAGGACCAGACTATAATCTCCTTTACAATACAAGGTTGGCTAATTCAGCTATGCACAGTTACTCCAGCTTTGGCAAGAGAAATAGATGAGACCCTCACCCTAGATCGCTGGTATTTACCCAAGATTAACTAGATCAAATATTTAATGAGATAGCTTGAAAGGAAGTTCAACAGTTTCTATGCAATAAAGAGAAGTAAATGAAAATATTGTTAGTGGCTGAAGACAAGAGAATGCAAATTACTGCCAGTTTACATCATGACAGGTATATTTCCAGATAACCTACAGAGTAGGCATGAACTATTCCTGTTACTTTTATATGAATATATACCACTGTTTACATAACAATATATATTTTTTTCCGTATCTTTTTAACTGGACAGAAAAAAACTTAGGCTTTGATCAAGGAACCAACTGCACAGTCAGTCCTTCTGAAAGGGATTTTAACACCTGTAACTGGGTTCTTCCTTTCATAGCTGCAGTGGGATGTTATTTTAGGCACCTGACAAAGTCTACCAAATCCTACTATATTCTCTCCATTAGCACAAAATCCCATTCATTATGATTCAGTGTCAGGCTTTTGTTTTGTTATTTTTCACAACAGTATGAAGATCAACTTTCATAAAGCTTCTCATCTGCCAGTGGTATCATCCTCCTCAGTATTTTGAGCCATTACACGAATTTAAGTAAGCCCAGTCTTTTGAAACAGATGGTGGTGTGCAAGAAAATGGTAGATGCCACACACACGCTATAAAATTCACATCAAATCATAGAATATCCTGAGTTGGAAGGGTGCCACAAGATCTATGAGTTGGACTTGACAGAAAGTCTGCTGCATATAGCATAAGTGGCCCGTGCTGTGTCACTGCTACAGTCCATGCATAGTCCAACTGGGAGAAATATCCAACAGTCTATTTGACAAGCTGCTCCTATTGAGAAGATAGTTTGTACAGAGTCACAAAGCAGTTGGTACGGGAAAATGATATAAGGAGAAAGAAATCTTGAGTTGATATGGAAGGTTATTCTTTTTTTTAAGTCAAGCTCAGCACTTTATCTCATATTTTATTCACTTACCAAAAAAACCGGTGCCAGAGCTAATATACTGCGATGCAACTTTTCATTTATGTATCCATAGTGCCAGCAATAGTTCATTAAGATTATTTCTCATAAACTACCACTAAAGTACTCTTTGTGATTGAAGTGGACAATTAAGCATAAATTAAGTTACCAAAAATGACCAAAAAGTATTTGCACAGATTAACTCTGCTGACCCTGGTGACTACACTAGAGAAAAACTTGTAGCTAACAAAAATAAATAAATAAATAAATAAATAAAAACACCTTTATGGGCAATCCAGAGCTTGGCAGAAGAATAAATAAATTAATATTTCAATTGTATTTAATTTAAAATAATTTTATCATAGGCATCTGTCCTAATTCAGGCCCTTCTACATTATTCACTGAATATCAAACTATCCTGAATTAGAAAAGTTAGTTTTAAACTGTCATTTTTCCCAAACAAAACAGAAGAGTTACTACACAGCTGATAAAATTCTTCTAAAACCACTGCTCTCCCGTTACAAAAACTTCCATTTTTGTTGAATAACAACAACAACAAGTTGGTCTTTTTTTTCTTTTTTTGACTGTATGAATTAAAAGGCTGATTTTGTTTCCAAACATTCAGAGTTTATATACATAAGTCCCTACCATAGCTTAATATATGCTCTAAACCATCTGCAGAAAATTGAACTTGAAAAGAATCTTCATCCTTCAGTGTAGAAACTAAACGAATACTTGGGATTATCTCTGTCTTCCTTGTCTATATTTGCCATTTTCAAATGTAATGAATACTATAAATCTGAAATGCAGAAATAGCATTAAAGAAACAAAGAGCAAATATTTTATAAATAATTATGTAAACCAAGTATTTAAATATTTCTTGAAGATTCCATGAAACATATAATTTAAAACAAACTGCCTTGAGAAAGAGGAAATGAAAGTGAATAAAACTGAAACTCCAATTGGTTTGGGAAAAAAAAAAAAAACAGCGCAGGAAAAACAATAAACATTAAAAAGAAGTGAAAAGAACAAGTGTTGTTAGTAATAAATATCATAAGCGTAAAAGAAAAAAGAATTCTCCCCTAAAATATGGAGTTATTTTCTGCACCTAGTCTACCAAAGCCAATGGAAGTTACAGTTTGACTACGGTAAGCCTACAGTCCTCAAAGTATCTGAAACAAAAATAATTCATATCAGTAATCAGCTTTTTGTTTAAATTCATAAGTGAATTGGTGCTTCAGAAAGCACTCATCAATAATTCACCAGTTATCCTTTCTAACTTCAAACAGGAAGCCACTTTCTTCCTATAAGAGCAGCTCCAGATGTGATCAAGTTAAAAACAATCACATGGAAATGGTCTGCAAACCTTTGTAGTTAAGTGAATAAAATACTAGCTTTTCTTAGTAGGCTTCAAGATATATTTCTGTGTCTTTAGAATCTGTTACTCCCACTTTGATGGCAGGCTGCAGAGCCATTAGCTTATTAAAGGTGCACACCCCTGCACACCATCACCAGAAGGCAGCAGGATGAACTTGGGGTTATTCAGCAACGTTTACTGCGAGCCACTGTAACTTCCACTTAGGTCTTTATCTTGTGATGATTCTGTGCTTTCTGTAAAAGCTGGGCAATTATAACATGCTAATAACAGCATGCAATGCCAATTTGATGACTGACAAAAAAAAAAAAAAAAAAAAAAAAGTGTGTGTTCAGAATCAAATGCCATCCCTGCAGACTTCCCATCCATATACAGTCACTTGGGACACACATCACCTTCATCTATTTTCCATTCACTCCAAAAAGACCAGGATTGACAGATGTGAATGTTTAACACACTTGAGTTTTTTTCTTATGACCTCTGATATGGCCAACATCATTCTTTATTATTCTAGTATGTGCAAAAACTGTGAATTGACTGAAAACCATTTGTGTTCACTTAATTCATGGAAGGATTTTATTCCACGCTGTTCCAAAGTGCTCTATATCCTCAAATGATTGAAGACATTCAACACCTTTTACCTCTCACTGATTTACCTTCAAGGCAAAGCTACTCCGTGAGGTATTCAGGATGTGCCAATATAAGGATCTAGCTTCTCTGATTTACTCACTTGCTATAAAGGCATATCAAGTTTCTAAACAGTCAAACACAGTGGTTCCAGCAACACAGAGAAAATAAATTCCATCTTTGACCTTTTTAAACTGCTCTTATAGCATCATTCTGTAAAGCTGAATTTATTTTTCTACTTAATATATTCAATTCAGTGTGGCTATAAGGCATTAGTTAGGATTAAAACTGGGTCAGCAGCACCAGGAATAAATAGCACTTTAACTGGAAGAATACAAAGGCTCCAAAACATTCCAAAACTGCAATAACCAATCTATTTGTTCTAAGATTCAACATTCTTAGTGGCATCTCAGCGCTTGTCCTACTGTCATCAGGAGGAGCAATGATTAATACAATTTAAAAAACATATTTCCTAGAAGAATACGAGGAGGTCATCACAGGCTTTGAATGTGTAAATGACACTACTGTTATTCACAACACGGTAATGCCTGGGGGCTCTGATCTCAGCTAGGACAGCAGTGTGCTAGTCGTTTTTACAAATAATTGACATAAATGGAGCCATCACACAAAAATGTGTGATATATATATGTGTGATAGCAGAGAATGGGCCGGGGCCTGATCAGCCCACAGTGCAAACAATGTGCCTGTATATTAGATGTACGTGACACTGTGCAGAGAAGTGAAGATGTCACAGAGAATAGCTGCACCTAAAAGTCTCCAATGAGAATACAAGTATATCATCCTCAGTTAGGTCCACCTCCAATCAAGGCGGCTAAACAGAATGTGTAATTCTTTTCTGTCTTCATCTAATCTCTAAATATGGATATACCATATTGCAGTTACGGATGCATGGATATCCCATTGCATTATCTGAAAACACTATTTGCTATTTCAGCAGAAAATCCTTTATCACAAGAACAGCCATTGCCAACTGATTAAGGCTTCCTGACCTAAAGCACGAGGTCAACAGTACGTAGCAAAGAGCTAAACCCACTTGTTGGTACCTCAGGCAGATTTATCCTACTGGTGGATAAAGCACTTTGGAGATAAACAGTTTACTCTTGACAGCATGTAGCACCGAGATCTGAGATTGGGCTTCCTATGGAATTCAAACACACAGCTCTCAATTGTATAGATGTGTACCAGTGCCCTCTCCTGGTTGTTATCACAGAAACTAAACAATTCTTAGGGGTTGCCAGACTTCTCCTCACGCAGCTTAGTTTATGTGACTTGTCATGCAGAATGCTGTCATTTTAGTATTGAAGACTTGGAATATGATTCTTTATGATGTATATTTGTGGTTAGCCAATGGCAAACATATTAGCCCATGACTGACCATAGATAACCACATGTTTTCTTGGGTGCACACTGTACTGTGCCTCTAAATTTAATATTATTATATGCTGGCTCCGTGTTTGAGAAAATGCATGCCTGCTTCTTTGTGGCATTTTTGTTGGAAGCGCATGCAGTATTCATGATGAAAACCAGCAACAGGGAGGCAGCACGGTCTAGTGGCCAGAGACATGTGCCCTATGGGCTGGGTTCTGCTCCCTCTGCCTCTCTCTCACCAGGTGGCCAGCTGCTCTGCATTATTTACACTGCAAATCATTTAGAGACCTCTGCATTGGGACACTACTGTGGTACAAACTAGAAAGAAAAACAAAAAAACAAAAAACCAAGCTCGGCCTTCCTAGGTGGTGAGATACAAAAGATGAAATAAAGATATTGTAAATAGGGAGCCAAAAAGCCAAGCTGTTAACATCTGTTCCCCTTGCCCTGCTAGAAGAGAACTCTGGGATGCTCACATAAAAAGTGAACGTGAATTTTCCAATACTGGTATTACATTATAGGTAAATTAATCACCGCTGTTGTTGTTTGGAGGGGGGAGGGGAGAGTTGTCTTTTTTTTTTTTCATCTTGTTTTGACACATTTACTGACATCAGTTTTTTCTACCAAAATGAGTAAGATGACAACTTTTAGTAGACAGCGTTTTCTTGATGACAAGATACACAACTGTGCAATACATTAACTGTACATTTGTTTTATGGTTAGCAGCAAAAATAAATAAATGAAATAATCCATATCTGCAAGGAATCACCACTTTTTAGCAGAAAAAGATTCAGGGACAGGAATTCCAAGCAAAGGCTTTGCTACAGAACCAGATGCCTGTCACACAGAATGGGGAGTGAAAACATGAGAAGTTTAAAAATGTATAAACACAAATACACACTACTTCAGATTTTCTTTCTCTTGATTTTCCCCCCTGCAGAGGCTGTTTTCTATGCTTTGTCCACAGATCCCTTTTCTTGCTTGCAGACACACAAAGCTAGCTGCAACGCAAATTTAATCCTCAGTATCAGGCTGTCATCGCACTGAAATTAAACTGCTCATTTTTAACCAGAGGAAGCTTTTTTATGACTCGCTCCTCCAATAAAGCCATCACTCCATGCTAATGAGGTGTCTGGAGACAGCTCGCATGGCCAGCCCCCAGTGCTGCCCCTGGGGCGGAGCAGGAGCTCAGGGCTGCCCAAGCTGCCCCGTGATGCATCATGCAGACACCAAGAGCAGTGACCTCTGTCTGACCTCTTATAATCTCTTCGACTCCAGTGCATTTGAGCAAAATTAAGAGATCTTCCTCTGGAACGCGGTGCTACAGGCAAATATGCCATAAGAAAATAAGAGCTATTCAGATGTGTAAAACGTTGCAAGCTGAAGCCCCATTTCTATCTTCCCCTGATACTCTTTAGTTCCAGTTCTCAAGAGCTGGCCACCTTCCCATGTCACTGCCAAACCACAAAATCACAGCTACCATTTAATTTATAACTGAAGGAGACTACTGATTTTGTACAATTAAGTAACATTAATACACTGTAAGGAACAAATTAAAATTTCACTTATTTACACTTTGTTAACATGCTCCTGCATGTGCGAAGGTTGAAAAAACAAGTCTGCTGCAAGTTTACTCAATTTTAATTTTCTCGGGTTACGTAGATCTGGTAAGGGCAGATCCCTAAACTTACCAAACACAAAGAATAGAGTTTAGAGGAGTTACTCAGAAAAAATAACAACTCTGTTGGCTTTTGTTGTTGTTGTTTTTAAGCAGGTGGATCTCTCTACAGAAGACTTTTGAGGAAGGAGTGTGCACGCATATATACACATACACATAACGCAGTGAAGCTTTAAGAGAAAATTATCATTAAAAGCAAGGTGAATACTCACTATTTTTATGAAGATAGCATTATGGACAAAAAAATAGGATGCAATACAGTGGAAAATATGGCAGTGATATTTAAAAAGACCGTGTAACATTTTCTGAACACACATCAGCACAACTTGCCTCTTGCCAGTCTCTGTGAGCTTGGGAGTAACAACTGAAATCCCCACTGAGGACTAGCATCATGGCAGTATGTCTCTGCTATGTTTCCTTGCAAAGCAAGAAAAGATGACTCGGAGATTTTACCAGTGGTTAAAAGGTCTGGCAGGGATGGACCCCATCTTTTTCAAGATAAGAACAACCTTAATGAAGAAGCACAGTTCTAAAACATAAGTTTGTGCACCCAGAAGACGTCTTCTCTCAAACAGGCATACTGTCTTCCTTAAGCATGAATCTCATATGATTGCAAAACGTACCTGAGAACTACTGATTCAGGAACTAATTGATTGGCTATTTTACTTCTAATGCTCTAAACAGCCATGACTCCAGATATGTGTGCTCTGAAGTAAACAAGTATTTCACATACACCTACTCCAACCTAGCCCACAAAAACATTTATGGTCCCCACTTCCCCTTATTTTATTTGAGGACCAAAACTGAAATGTGGAAATACACTTCTAACTTTATACTCGTGAGCTCTCCCAATCAATTTATAAGAAAACACCAAGATCAGTTGGATGACTAGCAAGGATCATGCTATGCATGTTTTTAAAAATTTTAAGATTAGGGTCTGGTAATCAACATGTCAGTAGGCCTCATGTCTGTGCCTGAGAAGATCATGGAGCAGATCACAGAATCACAGAACTGTAGGGGTTGGAAGGGACCTCTAGAGATCATCGAGAGCAACCCCCCTGCCAAAGCAGGTTCCCTACACCAGGTCGCACAGGTAGGCGTCCAGGCGAGACTTGAATATCTCCAGAGAAGGAGACTCCACAACCTCCCTGGGCAGCCTGTTCCAGTGCTCCGTCACCCTCACCGTGAAGAAGTTCTTACGCACATTCGTGCGAAACTTCCTGTGCTGCAGCTTATGTCCGTTTCCCCTCGTCCTGTCTCCACGTACCACTGAAAAGAGACTGTCCTCACCACTATGGCCGCCACACCTCAGATATTTATAAACCTGGATCAGGTCCCCTCTCAGTCTTCTTTTCTCAAGGCTAAACAGACCCAGTTCACTTAGCCTTTCTTCATAGGGGAGATGCTCCAGGCCCTTCACCATCTTTGTGGCCCTCCGCTGGACTCTTTCCAAGAGATCCCTGTCTTTTTTGTACTGGGGAGCCCAGAACTGGACACAGTACTCCAGATGAGGCCTTACCAGGACAGAGTAGAGGGGGAGGATCACCCCCCTCGACCTGCTGGACACGCTCTTCTTAATGCACCCCAGAATGCCATTGGCCTTTTTGGCCACGAGGGCACACTGCTGGCTCATGGCCAACCTGTCGTCCACCAGGACGCCCAGGTCCCTCTCTGCAGAGCTCCTCTCCAGCAGCTCATCCCCCAGCCTGTATTGGTGCATGCAATTATTCCTCCCTAGGTGTAAGACCCTACACTTGCTTTTGTTGAACCTCATCCGGTTTCTTACTGCCCAGCTCTCCAGCCTGTCCAGGTCTCGCTGAATGGCAGCACAGCCTTCAGGCGTGTCAGCCAATCCTCCCAACTTCGTATCATCAGCAAACTTGCTGAGGGTGGCCACTATCCCCTCATCAAGGTCATTGATGAAGATGTTGAACAAGACCGGACCCAGCACAGACCCCTGGGGGACACCACTGGTTACAGGTCTCCAGCCAGATTACAGATCCTCCTCGAAGACATACTAAGGCACACACAAGAAGAGGAAGCAATCCAAGACAGCACAGCTTCAAGTAGGAGAGATTGTACCTGACCAATTAGGTGACCTTCTACAGCGGAGTGCCAGCATCTGTGGACAAAAGAAGGGCAACTGATGTCATCTATCTGGACTTGTGCAAGTCCTTTGACATAGTCCCACAAAACATCTCTAAACTGGGAAGACACAGATTTGAAGGCTGGACTACTAGGTGGATAAAGAGTTGGTTGGATGGTCTCAGCCAGAGGGTTATAGCCAACAGGTTTCTGCCCAGGTGGAGACCAGTGACAAGCGGTGAAAAGAAATACTGGCTGAACTGGGCTCATTTAGCTCGGTGAAGAGAAGGCTCCAGGGAGACATCACTGCAGCCTTCCAGCACATGAGGGGAACTTATAAACAGAAGGGAGACCAACTGTTTTACATAGACGGATAGGAATAGGACAAGAAAGAATGGCCTTAAACTAAAAAAGAGGAGATTTAGGTTAGATGTTAGGAAGAAATTCTTTACTCAAAGGGCGGTGAAGCACTGGCACAGGCTGCCCAGAGAAGCTGTGGATGTCCCATCCCTGGAGGCATTCAAGGCCAGGTTGGATGGGGCCTTGGAGGTTGATAACTCTGCCCATGGCAGGGAGGTTGGAACAGGATGGTCGTTTAAGGCCCCTTCCAACTTAAGCCATTCTATGATTTTATGATAGTCATATGATATCTAATACAGAGCCTAATTAATAAATGTCAATAAATGTGTCCTTCTAATAACCCTGCAAAGCAGAAAACTAGTGTTATCCTGATTTTTCCCAGATGGAAGATGGATACACAAAGAAATTAAATGGGAGAGGCAATCTCTAGGGTAAGCATGACGTAAACCAGTCAAATCTTTATAGGTCAGAACTGCCACTTTGAATTGCACCTAGCAACAGATGGGAAGCCAGATTCATTCCATTATGTGTCCTTTTCAGTAAGGAGACAGAAAATAACTAGTGTAAATAATACTCCTTATTTTTGCTATTATTGTTTTTAAGCACTTTAGGATGGAACAGAATGTGCTGAAATGGAGGAGAAAACAGTGAGTTTTGGAAGGGTGACATTTACCTACAGATTTTGTAACCGAGGAGTTGCTTTTTGCCCAGTTTATTCCCAGCAGCTCTGAAATGTCCCATATGAGTGAAGACATTTGGTCACCAGCCCAGTGTTCGCTCAAAGGCAGTATAAACAGAAAGCAGGCAAAAAGGAACAGTAGTGCTTATCAGACTGTTGCTGCTCTCTCTCTCTCTTGCCGCCTTCCACAGTCTGTAGGGCACACCATATGAAAAGTAAAATAAATACCCAGCTACATTTTGCTTATCTGACACATTTCAGAAAAAATAAATAAAGGCATCCACTGAGGGTTATTTCTTTTTAATTCTGTCTGATGTTGACAGAAGGGGTGCTTAGAATTAGACAGAGAAGATAAAATGGTTTTAAATATGTATATATTTAAGAGGTTATCTCAAAGGAAAAAATATTTTTCTACCATGGTTGGCTACTATCTCAGCCTTGCTTTAAACATTTATCTGATGAAATCACTGCATTCCTCAAAAGAGACAGTTCATGAATCCTCCGATTCTTATGGCCAATAAATAACTAAATAGCCCAAACTCTGTACTTTTAACAGCAAGTGTCTGACTCCATGCCTAGTTAAAAAAAAAAAAACAAAAAAAAAAACAAAAAAAAAAAACACCAGGTTTAGCATGCCATACCACCCTTACTGGGATAATTCACTTTCAAAAAGCAGACAGCAGGATGAGATGTTGTCTGACCATCTCAACTCAGTAATTATACACCCTTTCAATCACGTGAATTCATTGTGGAGCAGCATCCCCAGGACAGAGGCATTAACTCTGCAGAAATTAAAGTAAAATGAAGTAAGACATAAGCTTTTGTTCCAGATTACCTGCTTTTAAAGCTGCTGTTTGAGACTGTTTCTAAAGATTCAATAGTGACCCCATTTCAGACAGTACTATGAATGCCCTACAAATTAGAAGAGGATTTGCTAATATTTATAGTACTCTGCTACCCAGGTGTCTCACAGCATTTAAGAGACATTCATGAAAGCAGCCTCTAGAAACTGTAAATCACACAGCTGATGGCAAATGGAGACAAACGGTTACAGAGAAGTTAAATGACTTTCACCAGGTTAGCTGAACACCTGAAAGTCTAGATTAAGTCCCTTACACTTCTCACCCATGTGTTTCTATTTAATTATTTAAAAGTTCTGTAAGGCTCATTCTCTGATACAGCAGTGTCAAAGGCAGAGTGCTGTGTTTTGTTGCTATTGTTCCAATGATGTTTTTATCTTCATATTTTGTATAGCACAACCCTGTCAAATTGCAGAGGATGAAGGAATGTACCTAGTACTTTATAAGAGGAATTGTAAGTAATTAAATGATTTATACGTGTACCCAAAATGAGGAGGGAAAACTACTTTAAAAAATAATTGCATTATATTCATTGAATCTGGAACAATCCACGTAAAGAAGGAATAACATGAATTTTCATCACTTCACAAACATTTTCAACAGTTAGCTAGGGACAGCTGTCTTGTTGAGGGAAAAGCAGAAGGATTAGCACCAAGTACAACCACCATGCTATTTTCTATCCTAAGAAACCTCTGACGTTGACCTATTTGCAATCACGTTTATCTGTTTTCAACATTCCAAATTTATGCATGTAATGGTCTGAGTGTGTTAGAAACACTGACCATTGATTTGGGAAATTAATGGTCTTTTACAGTAACTCTTCTCTCTGACAGTGAGAAAAGATGTGGCTAGTACAACAGCCACTCCTGAGGAAAACGCACACAACTTCCTAGGCTCCAACTGATTCTGTTTTTCATATGACAAGAGAAGGCTCAAACATCTGCGAGCTGATTTGATCAAGACGCAAGCTCAAGTGTCTTTCAGAAAACGGTGGGAGGAGGGGAAGACCTTGAACTAGATTAATGTAATCAAAAATAACCTGCTAGTATGCAGGTAAAGGAGGTGAGTAATAATAAGCTCCATAAGAATTTAAAAGGTTTTGAAGTCAAGCATCACAGTTTATCTAACGTGGCTGAATGCCTGCCTGCTCCAGGAGGAGATTAGCCAAATCTGGACATCCACTTCAGTTTCCTATTGGGTACCACAAAGAATCTTGCAAATTAGCTCCATGAATAAGGCCTTAAATAGCATCAAGATCTCCTAGACCAAATATCTGTCAGCACAGCAGACAAGAAAAGACCTGTAGGAAAACACTGAAGAGAAACAGAATAAAACTTCTTATTGCATGTGCAGCTTTATAGAGAACAGCCCAACTCTGCTACATCCCATCACGTATTTCTAGACATGACCTAACACCTCCAGCTGAGCCCTCTCCTTGTTTCCCTAAGCATGGAAACAACCACAGCAACACCAGGGACACAGGAAAAAAACAACATAATATCACCTCCAAAGCTGACAGAAGCTCCACAGAGGGCAACTCAAAGCCCTAAAGAGTACAGTAAAAAGTGCACTGGTTCTGCAGAGTAAGAGGTACTGAATGACAAGGGAAGAATCTGTGTTCTGCATTTAGATGTGCCAATAGGTCATTGCCAACCTGAAAGCCAACAATTCTTAAAAAAAAAAAAAAAAAGAAAGAAAGCCACAACTGATGGAATTAATTATATCTAAGCTGCACTTGGAACAAGATTATAAAAAAAAATCTCACTGAAAAATATTAATTACTAGAGATAGAAGATGTTTGGGAGGAAATGAAGATGAGTCATGTCAGGTTGAAGAATGGACAAACTAGGTCAGTATAAGCTTTTCTTTCCCAAAAAGCATCCTCAATAGGAGCATACAATAAGAGAAGCTGCACAACATGGAAACAGAGCCAGATACCTCCACAGACAGTCACAAGTCTGAAAACTCACTTGTATCTTGAGCGTATCTCCATACTGACAGTTCTCAGCAGACCGAGGCCATTAGAGCACATGTCCTCTGACTGTAATTTTTAATACAGCTAACTTAACAAGAATTAACTTGAAGACCATGCCTTGAAGTTAATTTGACTAGTTTTGATCCTTCTGCAGTTCCTGAAAGATGTTCAAAATTATACACCATATGTCTTGAAGCTCTTCAATTGTCCAATCTAACAGAAAAGTTTTATAGTCCATTTTTATGCAGTGAAACATCTTGAACATTTTTAATCTTTCTTCCCTTGTATAAGTCCTTATTTGTAACTAATTAAAAAAAAAAAAATAGGGGTGTCAAACTGCCTGCCTTTTAATACAAGCCCAGAAAAAAAAAAAAAGATGAAACTCCACAAACTCTTCTGGAAATTATATCTCCAAATGTTGCCCCTGAGTGCAAATAGAAAAGAAATAAGGCTAAGTCAATCTAGACAAGCTAGGTCACTGGAAATAACCATTCTCCTTACATTACTATGTAAACAGTAAAATATAGTGGACAAAATCCAACATGCAGAGATCACAGCACAAAGCTTAGCGGAGATTATGGCCAATGCTTCCCAGAACCTGTGTCAAAGGAGTCCCAAGTGAACAAATTCTTGAGTTGTCCCCACTTCAGTCTAATTAAAAAAAAGAAAAGCAACTTCTAATAAAAATACATTTTGTACTACCAACATGCCTTAATGAATCTATGAAAGAGTGGAACTTTTCCACATTTGCTGTTATTTAATCAAGTGAAAAGTTCGATTTCAGTGAAGTTTGTTCTGTAAAATTTCATCAATGTGCAGCAAAATTAAGTATAAAAGTCTGTGAAACTTGATTTTTACAATGTAGTTTTTAAATTTGCCACTTTCCTATTTTGAAAGTCCTAACAACAGAACGCATTCACTCAGCCCTTTCCCAACCAAGCAAAACACTCACTGGGATTTCCTTTTCAAGCCCGCTAATTGAAAACATTCTGCAGCTTATTAGTCACCATACAGATTATCTGCTGACATGCAAACTCTCGGTCATTCCAGACTTGTTAATTAACACGTAATTACTGATCCCACAGAGACTGGACTGCAGGTGTGATGCGCTGGGTCCTGCTCTAATAACCATTCCTCTCAGATCCCAGCACAGAAGGAATACACAACAGATAGATTTTCCCAGAACACCATCCCACCCTCCCCAAAAGTACTCAGTCTCTGTTTTGTTTTTAGTACATGATTTTTTTCTGTCTGGGTTCATTATGTCCAACATCCACCCACACCCTATTACAGAACAGCAACAAAAAACCTGCACTCACATCAGCCTGGCTCAGCAGGAGCTGGCCTAGGGCAGCTGCTCTGCGGTGAATTTAAATAGGAAGACCTAGAGTGAAAGAAAGAGAATGAAGAAGAGAATAATAAGGAGAGAGCAGATATATCCAGGCGTTTCTGTGACTACCTAAATAATTATCTCACCTACTGGTTTATTCAATGCAAGAAGATACTTGGCCAAGTTTTGCTACAGTGTAAATCCTGCCATAAAAATATTACTCTCCATTCAATTACTGTCATGTTACCCTAATTATTCCCTCTGTGCATTCCTTGGTTAATGGGATGTTCAAGAAGAAACTCTCTCCAGATCCTTTAATGCTGAATTCTCTGTAAGACTTGAAATGATTGAAGTGTCTTTGCTTAAGTAAAGAAAAAATGCTTTCAAAGAGTAATAGTGAGAGTAGAAAGACATTGCCATGGAAAGTTAGGTCAGATGAAATAACAAGCTTATAATTCCTTATTAAAAAGGGTACACTGGTCATGAGATGTGGTCAAGAACCAAGTCCATGAGGAACTTAATTAAGCAAAGCACCTTTGCCAGGCATTTATCCAAAGTTTATCCAAATTTAAAATAATTAGAACTAGATTGTTAGAATCAAACAGAGTAGGCATGTAATTCTATTACTGACGAATTCAGAAATCAAATTATGTTTGATACTCTAATGAGAGCAGATGACACTACACATTTTTGAAAATTCCATCCTGCAAATGTAGAGTTTCATAACAAATAATTTCCATATGCCTGAGACAGAATCTCTGACATAAATATGACCAGAAGTCAAGAAAGTTACTACCTCAGATGGAATCTCATAATTCATTGCACTATGCTTCACTATGAACCACTGACTATGTACATGACAAATGAGTTTTCTATGGTCTTTCCCTATTCACATGAGAGAAAGCAAAGGATTAAACTATTCTAGGTATGAGACACATTTAAGGTGAAAGATTCAGTTTCATTTGCTGTGTTTCAATAGCAACAAAACCTTTGTAACTATGGACCACTGTTAGGCCCCTCAATTGCCAGGGAATGGCATCAGCTCGGCTTTCCATGCACTCACTGTCAATTATACTCTTAGTTTATGAGCCTTTTTAGTAGGAAATGGATAAGAAAGATAGTACCAGTACAAATAGGTAAAAAGAGTCACTAATTAAAGCTGGAAAGGGACTTCTGGAATTAATAAATCTTTCTTTATGGGATACTCTCAGGGAAGTGGATGTACATTTGCATCAGAGGAAAGTGCAAGTCCCTCTGGAACAAAGGTGCAGAATGTGCCAACAGGTGGAGGTGGAAATTCCAGTGAGAGATGATGCAGAAATTGTCAGATCTAGGTGAAGGTATTAAACCAGAACATTTAATTTCATGGCAATTTCATTAAATGTGGCACATTAAAGGCATTAAAGTCCAACAATACTTCAACAGCCATGAAGCTGGTACAGAAAGAGCTACAGTGATCTTACTACATCAGATTGATGCTAACATCCTGACTGCAAAGCGTTTAGATTCCTTAGATATCATGATTTTTTTTTATTTTCCATGGATTCCAGATTTGCAGATTTGATAGCACATCCCTCACAAAACTGAAGCTGCTGAAACCAATGGATATGTGATAGACTCTAAGAAAGTTCGTGCACTGGAATTTAAAGATAATTTCTCCTATAGCTAGTAAAAAGTCTTTTATGCAACTCAGTAACTAAAAGGGAACTGAAAAGAAAATTAAAAACTCTGAAGAAGGGAAATGTAAAGTAGTTGTTCATGAAGTGATGATAGGTGAGAAAAACAGCTTTATATAATCAGTGATTAAGGTGATGTATTCAGCTTGACAGCAGACACTTACTGTGAACTGCTGCATGACAGTCAGCTGAAAATACTGCCTACTGAGCAGAATTCAGAGTGAAATTCAGCTCTGCAAGAGTTAACATAATTCTATGCGAATGAAGCAAATTCTGTACCTGACCCTGCCTGTGATACATCAGTCTTCATCATCTTTAAGTAGCCTGACCTCTTCCTCCTAGCAAAATGATGAAAGACAGGTACTAAAGGTACTCAAATTCACATCCCAGCTTCTAGGATAGAGGCAGTTCTCACCCTTTCTGAATAAAAAAATGGGGAAAAGAATAACTAGAAAAAGTCACTCAGCCACATCTAAGAAAGGGTTCAAAGGCTTTTTTTCTTTCCAGGCAACGCTGGAGCAGGCCTGCCAGCAACACAATACAGAGACACAGAGAGGCTTCCAGCCTCAACCTGGCTGCTGAGAAAGTAGGACAAAATGGTGAAAGGAAACAAGTCAGGTGCCATCCTACTTCTCATTCTTTTGCTGGCATTATTCACAGAAGCTGGCCAGAAAGTACTTCTCTATACCTCCTGTTCCAGCACTCATACATTTCCCTTACTACAATTATTCTCTTATTTTTAAATAATATGAAATGAAGTCCACTATGCCTCTGGAAAGATCACAGAAACAATGCAACAAACAGAACTACCTAATGGCATTTCAAATATATTCTTAAAATTGTACTTTCAAATCATGTCCAATAGGTTGCAGTGCTAATCAGAAGTACCCCTTTGAAGAGGAAGGGAAAAAAAAAAAAAAAAAAAAAGACGTCAAAAAGGAAATGCACTCAGTTTTGTCTTCCAAAATAAGGCTAGAGAAGAGCTGACTTGAAAGTGAAATTCAAACAGAGGCTCCTCAAATTGAAATCATTTTTATAACAAAACGCTTGAGAAACAATTAGAAAATATTAATTCTTTAATTCTTTCTCCCTTATTTGTTAATCTTACAGAAATAAATGTGTTGCATCATGATTGTTCTTTTTTTTTTTCTAAGATGAAATATACAAGTTATAATGAAGGATGGTCACTCCGGTATTTCTGCTCCAGTATTAATGGAGGTAAACACAATCTGGAAAGAAAGGGCATAAAGACAAAAGGGAATTCAGCCACGTTATCTAAACCACTGTTCAGAGGATGGAGAGAATTACCTGAATTAGCTGCTGATTCAGACTTAATATTTACTGATCAATACAGTACCACAGCAATATTTCAATATTAAACACACAGTTCTGACTCATTTCTAGACACTTCCTGATTCCATGTGCTCACTCCCTGCATTCCCCAGCAGAGCTGTCCTTTCCAGCTAGCCTGATACACAGACAGTATTACTGAGTATACAAACACAATGACAGTAATAAAGAATAGAAATTTACATCAAATGTAACCTCATTAACTAATTGTATGATTATATCTTGCTTTGACTATTTGAATGATTAATAAAAAAATATTCTGTTGTGTACTATTAAAGATCGTATCTTGCTTCATTTCCTAAAAACTAACATTCCAGCTTATTTCTTCATCTTGATTTTAAATATCTTAACTTTAAACACCTATCATGTGGATTTGGAAAGAAGTTTAATCGCTGAAATAGAAAACCAGAGCATTGCCCTGCACTGTGGAAGCCTCAGAAGTATACTCTAGATTTCTATTTGCTTGCTTCCCCATACATACTGCCAAATTGGATAACCAAGAGCCAGGCAGAGAGAGGAGAGTATGATTGTGTGGCCTCCATTTATCAGACTGCCACAGCTTTGTAAGGTAATTTTTAACACGTGTCCAGGAAGAATTATAGGAAGGTCTTTAAGCATCTGGGAAAAACAACAATGCTTACTCCAACAGTGCTGCATTTAGCTGAGGTGACGGCATTTCTTTTGATAGGGAATGCCCATAGTCCCGAACTTCAGACTTCTTTTTCCAACCAAGCACTATGGGAACATACTTTAGGCAACTTTTTCAGACAACGTTGACCGGAACATCAGCTGGCAGCACTGTTTTACCTCACACAGCACAGTTCAAAATACTGATTTTCATTAACTCAGTCTTTTAGAAGAATTCTGAGGAGGCATCTGTAAACAACAGGTTTGGACCAATTACAGAGTCTGAATTTCCACCTACTGATCTCCACTGTACAGGCTGTGGTCCCTGAACAATTATTTCAAACGTGATAGTGTTTTGTTTTGTATAGTTACAGAAAAGTGATTGCTGCACTTGAAGAAGTGCGTTCCAGAAGATCTTCCACCCTGTATGAACAAGAGATACTCTAAGAGAAGATATTTTAAAATATGCAGTAACAGCTGAGGATCCATTACAGATGAAGTTAATATCTTTACGATAAACAGGAGGGATCTTGTTAATTTAATATACTTTGAATCATGTCCTGAGGATGCCAGTACAAGCCTCACACACTTATTAAGAACAAAAAGACATAGCCTGTTTTTGAGAAGCACTCAATAATTAGCATCCTGTGATGATGTGAGTACAATTAGTAGAGCTCCAGAAAGTTCAACACTTCTGAAAAGACATCAAGGTATGCAATACAAACTTCTAAAAGAAAATACCACATCAATCAAACCACTTACACTGAGATTTAAGGTAGATTATGTTGCTGGGCTTTCACTACTGTGTTTCAGATGATATAATTTTGTAAGCTTTAATAAACTGATTACAAGCCTAAGCCCTGGGTCTTGAAGATATGGGCACTTCTTCAAAAGTCAGTTTCACCCACTTGAAAAGATACCACTACAGCTGTGCTGTGTTGCTTTTATATTAAGCCCCACTACAAGTATTTTAGATTGGACTCGAGAGTCACCTCGTACTGAGTTATGTCCATACCAAACCAAACACAATATAATGTCAGACTGCATTATCAAGCCCTGTAGGGTTGCCCTTAAAAAGCTAAATCTGACTCATGTAAGTTTAACTTCTACAAGTAAATATTCAAATGCAAATTAAATCAGTGTAACTATTTTTAAAACAGTATTTATTGTGTGTGGAAAAATAAGAATTCACTCAATTACATCAGTTTCCTTTTACTTATTCTTAAATAAATTTCAAACTACATTTGTAAATACTTAAATGTATAGATAATCACAGCAGAGCTCTAAAAACACCCAATTAATTTCATATACCTACTTGGATCTTTAAGGATTAACAACCATAATAATTACCCAAGAGTCAAAGAACAATTATCCACGTTATTCTTTAAGTCATATGATTTTATATAAAACTTAATAGGGAAACTTTCCCTGTATTAACATAAGAGATCTTTGCAAGCTAAACCATCTAGAGAAGGTTGAATTAAATTTAAAAATCCTTCAGTACCTGACTGTTAGTGACTCACAGTAAGGTTTGTATATACCATACTGTTGCACTATTTCAAAAGTACAAACAGAACAGCTACAATTTTAAATTAGCATCCCTGCCAATAAATCAGGAAAGCTACATTATTTTTATGAGAATCTGTCTATGAATTCTGATAATACAGCAGGAAATGATTGGTGCCAGACCTACTTGCCTGCAAACTTATGTTTGTTATCATTCCACAAGAAAAAGACCAGAACTAGAGACAGTGTAGGCAAATCTGTGACTTTCACTGCTCTTTTCTAGAACTGCTTTTCTCACCTGCAGAATGGAACACATGACGAGGACTTGGAAACAAGAACTCCTTAATATTTTCTTGTAAACTATCAAGATAACTGTGCCAGTGGTACATGGCAACATTTGTCCATTTTATGTTGCAGACAAGACTGGTAAGAAAAGTTTTGATAGGGAGATGCTGGAAATGTTTGCTATTTATTTAGAACCCACGTAAAAAGCAACTGATGTTCAGCATCAAAAGTGATGAGTTTATCTAACATCTAAAGGCTGCGTAAGGATAAATATCAGATTGTCTTAGGGATACTACAAACTATTACAAAAAAAAGCAGATAACTGTCATTTTAAAAGATTCACTCCAGTTGGCATTGTCAGACATCCTCAACTGAAAAAGAAGAACGATGGAGGTCTGCACACGATACAATTAATACATGCCAATTTCTTTTCAGAAATAAAGCATGCAGTTACAGACAAAAAATTCAGATTTTATAATATTTAAGCAAGGATTTGAGCTGTTAATCTCTTGTACCTAATTTTCTCTCTCTAAAACACAAGGACTGTAATGATGAACTGTAACTGAGCTTACTACTGGAAGTGACTAAATCACTGAAGATTATAATGGAGCAGCACAGGCTTCGTTATGCTAGTTTAGATTCTGGTTGATGCGATACCAAGAAAGGACTGCCTGCCTTATCAGAAAAAGCAGAATATCTCCTGGATTTTGGCAGATGAGCTCAGAGTTCTTGGAATAAAAAAAAACAATTTGCAAAGCGTCTACAAGAATCCTGCAACCTGCAGTTGCAAAAGACTGACTTTCTCCACTCTATAGAATCCAGTGAATGTCTCTGCTAGTAAAAGAGGAATGAAATTGTGTATATATTATCTGAATCATTTCTATTTCTCCCCAAGCTCAGTGGACACTGAAGTCCAAAGCGTGGTCCATCCTTCATTATTCTATGAAATTAGAATCCAAAAAGGTTGATGCAAAACAGGAGGGATTTTGGAATCCAGGTAAAATCATGTACGAATTTGTAAGATATAATAACTACAAGGACGTGACACAGAGTACAAAGAAAAACAACAGTTTTTTTTTTATACCTCCAAAATCTGTACCTGTCATCTGTATGCAGAACTATGAAAAACATTTTTTAAGAATTTTTCAGAAGCCTTGTTTCAGCACTGCAAGAGTTTGCAAAAAAAACAAATCCCAGATTACTGAATTCCTAAGTGCAGTTAGAAGGCATTAAAAGGCATTAAAAGAAACAAAAAAAAACTGTGTGAGAGAATGGCAGACAGCAGCAGGGAGCTGTTACTCACCCCAGTGGCTGTAGAACAAGCCAGGCAGTCATAGCACAGGAAAATGGGAATTGATGAATCTGCGCAACACTTCCTCAAAGCAGTGGAAGCTAACACACAGCTCCAATCAAGGCTTTCTGTATGCAAAAATAAAATCAAAGCAGGCCCCCTGAGGTACTAAATATAGCTTCAGCTCCAAACTTCCTGAGAAATGCTACAAGCTGCATTGTGCAGTCAACAAACCCAAGGGCCCAGACGAGCTTGAACAGCAGTCCCAGGTTAATCTCATGAGGTTCAGCAAATCCAAGAGGAAGGCCTTGCACTTGGGTCATGGCAACCCCCCCCCCCCCCCCCATCAATACAGGCTGGGTGACGAAGGGATGGAGTACAGCCCTGCTGAAAACGATTTGGGGATACCAGTGGATGGGAAGCTGGATATCAGACAGTAATGTGCCCTTGCAGCCCAGAAAGCCAGATGTGTCCTGGGCTGCTTCAATAGTAGTTTGGTCAGCAAGGTGGGGGAGGTGATCTTGCCCCTCTGTTGCGGGTTGGTGAGACCTCACCTGGAGTACTGCCTCTGGATGCGGAGTCCTCAGTACAGGAGAGACATGGGCTTGTTGGAGTGCATCCAGAGTAGGGCCACAAATGGTCCCAGGGATGGAACACCTCCCCTGAGAGGACAGGCTGAGAGAGCTGGGGCTGTTCAACCTGGAGAAGAGAAGGCTCTGGAGAGAGCCGAGAGTGGCCTTTCAGTATCTAAAGAGGAGTACAAGAAAGAAGGGGACAGACTTTTTCACAGAATCTGTGAAAACAGGGAAACGGTTTCAAACTAAAAGAGGGGAGATTTAGATTGGATATAAGAAAATAGTTTCTTGTAATAAGGGTGGTGAAGCACTGGCACAGGATGCTCAGAGAAATGGTGGATGCCCTGTCCTTGGAGACATACAAGGTCAGGCTGAATGGGGCTTTGAGCACCTGATCAAGCTGTAGGTGTCCCTGCTCACTGCAGAGGAGTTCACCTGGATGACCTTTAAGGGTGCCTTCCAACTCAAACAATTCTATGAACTATAAAATTTATTCCAATACAGAATGTGGATGTAACAATGGCTCCTTGAGCACCTGCCTATGAAGTCACATCTTAACCATTTGTTTCCAGTGTTCACATCCCTCACATCCCCTTAAAGCAGCTATCACAACAACCGCTGTCAATTTGAAACTGACAGTACAGCCCTCACCCTGATGCCATTAAAACAAGATATTGCACGGGATTACTTACTAGATCAGATTACACAGCCCTGAATTGCTGACAGCCTGTGGCTTTATAACTTCAAATACACTGCAGCAAAGTATGTGAGTTCTCACAGGGGTATGCATTGGTGAGTTCATATGCATGCACACACTTTGCAATGGCTCATGTATAAAAATGCACAACATTCATGCTGTAAGAGAAAAGGACAGCATGAAGCTTTGATCTGTATTTTTTTAACAGATTAGGTGAAGAAAAAGTAAACGAAAAAAACCTGCATCAAATCCGCAGTATAGACACAGTAACTGACATTCACAAAGCAGTACCTTAGGCAGAATTCATTTTGAGCAAACACTCAGAGCAGGTAGAGCAGCTCAGCAGGTTGTGGCACACACCCCATGCAGAGCTCTGGCTGCATCCGGGGCTGCCTGCTGCTTCTCCCAGAAGGGTGCCTTCCTTCCCTTGCTCCACAATCCATGCCTCCTGCACCACACGCTGCTAAAGGATGCTTTGGGCTTGGCATTCTTGGCATTTCATCCGCCAACCCTGATCGCTTCTGATAGGCACTGAACTTTTGCTGGAGCTACAGCTAATGTCTCAGGGCGCTACACGCACAATCAGATTGATTATTATAACTGTAAGAGGAGAAGGAAGAGAATAGAAATCAATGACTTACTGGACCAAAAAAGAATCAATTATCCAGCAATTCTGCTTTTGCTAATTCTGCAACACAATCTCATCTATTAACGTTCCATCATTATTTGAATTAATTGTTGCTGTCACAGCAATAATACTCACAATCAGCCACTCACATTCTGCAACTACCTAGCTTATATTAGAACCAATTTAGTAATACTGCCTGCATATAATGAACTGGTTTGTAGTTTAATTATAGTGCTTACCAGATAATTTATTAGACAGCAATAAAGTTTAGATTTACTGTTCACGCAATATTGTTGCATTATTAGAAGATGTATACATGAAGCTACATTCTGCTCTCAATTACACAAGTATAAATCTTGAGCAACTCAGCTGAAGTCAACAGTTATTTTAAATTGGCATGCAGCTACTTTGCATTCAGAAATCTGTAATAAAAAGCAGAGTTTTGTTCCATGTGTGTGCATTACTTATAGCACTCCAGGTGGTTACTTTGATAATGATACGGAATATTTCTCTGTTGTTGAAATAAACGGCCATCCTGTTACAGAAAGTGGTTTATTATAATGAAGGAAATAAACTCAATATGTAGTGCAAGAAGCAGCATTCAGACAATTTGTGGTATATGCCCAAAGACGATGAACTAAAAAAGAAAGCTGCTCCCAAAAATGTGTATTTCATTTGCCTTATAACAACTCAGTGAAATACGAACAAGCAGAAGCTGTTGTATTAAAACTGACTCGAGATTAATTAAAGCACTAACTAAGCAAAAGGGGTATAAAGCAAAGAATCTTGTAGACAGATAGGAAGAGAATCACAGAATCATTAAGGTTGTAAAAAACCACTGCGACTATCTAGTCCAACCATCAACCCATTACCACCATCCCCACTAATCCATGTCCCTCAGTGCCACACCTCCATGTTTCTTGCACACCTCCAGGGTCAGTGATTCCATCACTTCCCTGGGTAGCCCATTCCAATGAATCTCTTTCTGACCCTAACCCAAACCCCACTGTTTTTCAACTGAAACCTGAACAAGCTCAACAAAAACGCAGATCTTCTTTTCCATTTAGAATAGTGGTAGAACTTCACAGCTGCTTTGATTATGAGTAACCATAAAGCAGCCTGCAGTCTTACTTGCCTTCTAGCTAAGCAGTGGTATTTGATATGGTATTTGATTCTGATTGCATCTCAGTGGTGAAAGCTGAGAAGGGAATTCCCGCAAAAGCAAGAGAATTCCTGTGTTAGCCTCATAATCCCTCTCTGGGATGTCTGGTTTGGGAATGGCACAGAAAGCTCAATTCACTGTCCATTCTCCTTTCACTAAAACAAGAGTTAGAATAAATATTGCTAATTTGCATGGCAGGTACAGAGCAAGACTACCTTCTCTTTATAAATAATTGTTTATAAATAATTCTTACCTGTTCAACAGCAGACCTAATTAGATAAAACAAATCCATATTTTCAGCATTTTGTCAGAATGTGGGCTCTGTTCCTGGGGATCTGCACTGTGAGCAGGCACAGAATGACTAACTCCAAATCACTGAATTTCTCCTCATCTGCAAAAGGCAGATACTAACATATCCTTCACTTATTTTAAATGCTTGTGCAGAACAATTTCTGGTGGTAAAGATACGTGCCACAAGCAACAAAATACCTAAAGACAAAAACAGTAAAATAGGTTCTTAGGAGTTCTGCATGTTATTTTTGAACAAGGGGAAAAACATCCACTAATGTTAAAAATTTAGGAAGCATGAAAAGCTTAGACTTTTTAAGAACACACATTCTTCTCCATGGCTTGCTTTTAACTCTCCACTTCCATTTCTAATGAATGAGAGACTTTTGGCTACAAGACCCCACGAGATCCCAAAGCTCACAGCAGCTTGCATCATATCAGTAACTTCAGCCCCAGCTGTGAAACTTTTGCAGACAGAATGACTTTGAAGTAGCTGGAGTTCTGGGAGAAACATACTTTTGACCTAAAATTTGGAAATTTCAGAAAGAATAAGCTTATGAAAAAATCCAATGGCAACCTCTGCAACTAACCTTTAAAAGTTTTCTTTCTCAAACACTGCTTTTACTCTGAAGCTGACTTTCTTCTCAAGGCAGAGTGCCTTCAAATGGTCTATCTGACCACGTGTCAGCTGAAGAACAAGCTGCTGGATTAATGTGCTTGCCTCTGTATGGTCTTTTGTTCCACCATATCCTATACATGTTGGAAATGGCTGGAAGGCCTTGGATGAAATAGGAAAAAAAGAAATATTAAAGAAAAGAGAATTTTAAATATTTGGGTGGTGGGGAAGGGAAGGATGTAGGTATGTGCACATTCACATACACACAAATCAATACTAACTCATTTCCACTTTAAAGCTGTGGCTGACAGGAAGCCAGAAGGACTTCTGTCCTGAAGTTTTGAGTCAGACTGCTCCAGAGCCAGAGGCTCCCTGACAAGCTAGATCTGAGCTAGAGCTTCTGATAAATGGAAACGCTCACGAGCTGGGCTCACTAGCAGATGAATAGAACATTTTCCATATACACATGTTCTGTCCACACATTCACCATATCATACTGCACTTCTGAATCCAAAATCCTCAAATCCTTCAGTGTTCATACCATTTGCTGGTATCACTTACAACAACAAGAGGAGAATTAACAAAAGCAAAATAGATTAATTAAACGTAAAAGAGAAAGAAAAGAGAGAGAAAAGTGTTGGGGGAGGATGGTAGAGTTCATTTCCATCTCTCAGCATCACTCAACCAGTATGCACACTGAATAAATGGCAAGGAGGGCATTCACACGCCACTAAACACAAAAGAAATCCAATAGGGAAGGTCAAAAAGAAGTGAAAATGGTGAATTCAATCTATCCTCTTATCTCCCACCTCTGACGAGCTTGAAGTACACTGACCTTGGGGAGACCACGCTTCCTACTTGCTAACACAGGTAACCTTGCTGGACCTTCACCAGAGAAAAATGATTGGATTGCATTTCATCACTGTAGCATAAGCTCCCACACGAGGCCACAAAAATTATATTCATCCATCAATTCCTAAAAGCCACCTATATATTGCACTTGGCAAAAAAACAGAAAAGTATTCAAGAAACAGAGTTATTCAGGCCTTTCTTGTCTGCCTTGCATTTATCTATTGATCTTCTGTGTGAAGTGACCACATGGCTTCAGCATGCTTCAGTCACCAACGATCTGTGTCAAATCATTTACAAAAATGGAATGATCAAAGGTGTTATTGACCCTTCTCTCCATACTAAAGGCAAACTCTTGTCTTCTCTTTACCGAACTCCAGCTAATTCTCCCTTTAGGCTGTTACCTCTTGGTAAGGAGGTTCTGTCGTGGAAAGGAATTACATTTAGTAGTAAGATGCCTAGAGAAAGGTGAACTCCTGTTTTAAAATGTTGAAAATGGTTCGTTGATCACACCAAATGCAAAATAAATGTAATCTCATAGTAATAACGAGTAGGACAAATTAGAAGTCCATTTAGAGAAGTCAAAATATTTCCCATGCTGCCCCATTGGCAAGTCCTTTAACAAGTCCACCTGTGCATCAATCTCTGAGTTCCTCCAAACCTCTCCTGGCTGCTACACGTGTAATGATGATGACAGCTGTCACCCCTCAGAGCTGGACTGAACCTCATTTCACCTCAGTGCAGCAATCCAGCAGATATCAGAAATATTTCTCACTTTGACTTATGCTAAAACAAACTAGAGCCTCTTGGTTTGAATTTCATATTGCACTGCTAGCCCTAATGGCTATTACCATCACTTGACTACCCAACAGTATCATATGCAGAGTTAATAACTGTTTTAATAAATGATTGTTTTAATTCACCCACTAGCTGACTATTCCCTTACAAAAGAGAATGAATCAAACACAAAGATACAGTGTAGTATCCTGCAGTTTGTATGTAAAATTATCATTACATTCTATGAGTTTGATAGAGGGACTATGTAAATCAAACCTACCCACACCTCCATAACTCTGCAAGACCTTTTCCTACAATGCCACCCTAGCTTTGTATACTAGTGGAGTGACGTTCATCCAGTAGATGTGCATAAGCTTATGCAAGACATGAGGAAAAACCCGAAGCACTGTAGGCAACGTGGAGATTGGGCTCACAGTCGCATCCTACTCACATTTTCAGTTCCTTATTTTGACACTTATCCCATCCTATCAATAAAGCAAGAACCTCCCATGGAAATTTAAAACAAACAAGTATATTTGTACAATTGTTCTGTGTACCACAATGTAATAAACTGAGCATTAAGAAAATCCAGCACATTACTTACTACCAAATTGACAATGAAGAAACACAGAAACAATGGCAGTACACATGCAGTAATTGTTATTTTCTATTAAGATCCTTCATACTAGACTTCTGCCAAAAGTTAATTTTCAGAGCTTAAAATTCTTGAAAAGCCAGAAGCACTTTGGAGAGGTTTTCTAATCCTCTGAATACTGGATTACTCTATGTGCATGCAGTTGACCCTGACAACTGAAAACAAAGTATTATTTATGCTTCAGTAAGACAAAAACTGTATGCAGTAAACATTTATGACAAGCCTGGGACTACTCATGATTAAGCATACCGTGGAATTGGAGTGGAAAGGGAGAACTCATCTTGAACTCCTGTACAAATCTGGTAACTGTCCCTAATCCTTCCCAGCGCAGAGGAAAGCGTAACTACTGGAGCGAACTGTGGGCCCTCATCATTCAGATGAGTTACCTTTTCATCTACCTGACACTGAATATACAAGATTTATTCTGTAAGCAAACAAAAGGAAGGAACAGCACAAAGCATGTAGATAAAGTCGCTTTTATAATCTGATTACTGAAAATCAACCTCCTAAGTATGCAGGACTCCAGAGTGTGAAGGTGGTTTATTAGTCCTCATCATCAGTACTTAGGATCCAAAGGACCCCAGACTTTCCTACATACACTATTGGTGTAAAACTGGCCATTTTTCAGTGATATGTGGCCCAGCAAAATGGCAGAAGCACTGCTAAGAGTACATGTTGTATAAACATCAGCAGCTAGAGGCAGAAAAAAGGGATTTGAAATTGGGCTTCATCAGCCAGCAGATGTAAGGCTGTCATCAACTCTCTTCCAGCAGCTACACTGGTATAACCCGCTGCATGATGCACAGGCTGTGGTCAGTGCAATTGGCTTACAGCAGAACAGCACAAACGTTACAGGCTGGCTCTTGTTCCTAAACAGCAAGAGTTTGCTTTTCTAACACTCACTAGTGCTATTCCCATTTAAAATCCCTCTGGGAAACAAAAGTAGACTTCCCTCTAGCTACTTTCTGGATCTTTAATGTAAGCATATATAAAGTTATAATCTCAAACAGTTGTGCATTACCACTTGGACGTCAGTTTTGGTAACAGACATTCTGCAACCTGCATGTTGCAAGGCTCTGCCCATTTCAGCCCATCAGAGAGCTCTCCAGGATGTATTTAGTGCATGCAAGAATTTATTTTGAAATATGTTTAGTGACTACATCTGCTTCAGAACATTTACCTGAACATAGTTAACGTGTAGCTCGTTCTTTGGAGTTGCTTGGACCCATGCATATAATGCAGGGTCTGTAAGCTGTGACTTATACATCTGAAGATTTGGAAACAGGAAAGAGATGGCCCAAATTTGGCCAATCATAGTAAAATCTGGAAATTATTCCAACTGAAGATACCTTGAGCTAGGTGTAAGTGCAGAGTTCAGACCTCAAGCTATGGGTCAGTAGTTTGCCTCATTGTTATTTTAGCTGCATATGTGTTGACGTAGTTAATAGCTTAAATGAATTGCATGGAAGAGGACACGCAACAAAACAGAGATGAAGACGACAGATTAAGCTCTCCCACTGTTTCACTGCAAACACTATTCAATAGTGTCTAAAGATAGCAGAGCTCAGGCTTTACTGAATAAGAAACACATTTAACTTGGAAAACAATATTCAGAATGTTAGTGTAGTCATTAGGTGTAAATCTACAGTAAATCTATTAGCAGTGCTGGAAGAGCTCCTCTTTAAAAAAGGTGAGATTTAGAAGAGAATTAGGGAAACAATTTGCCTGCTTTGTTTGCATGGGCTAATTAAAAATAATTGCAAACTGTACTAATGATGCAGAGGCTTTCTCTAAGTCTAAGCAGCAACAAACAACCTCCAAAGCTATTCCCTGTCTAAACATTTGGTCTTCCTCAAACTTAAAAATACATTCCATACCAATTTATTTTAATTACCCATAAGCAACAAGGGGTAAATGTTCACATCTTAGTCATTTAAGCCCAAATTTGCCTAGTATACAAATGAGTTTCAGAATCCTCCATAACATGGCTCAGAATGAAAATGCTGAAACACAAGCTGTTGAATCTAATGATGTAATGGAGGGTTTAAATTTACCTCACAAACTGTTTGAGTTTGGACAGAGACAGATGGAGAAAGTATATCAAATGCCTGTATTTCAGGAGAAAAAAAATGGAAATACTGAAAACATAATTACAAAATCAATTTAGGAAACATTAAATCTACCAAGGTCTGAATCCTCCCGACAACAGAGGTTTCAAATGCAAATGCAGAAGAATCAATGCTATAATTCACTTGTGCAGATATTCCAAATATGTATATTGCAAATAATAGGCATTTCTCTCCAGCTGCTCTCTACCCTATGAAAAGTGAGCCTAGCCTCATTGTCCAGCCGCAAGACCTGGCTTCCAATCCTGGCTCTGATTCCAATCTCTTTAGAAAACAAATTAACTCCTAATGGCCCAGTAGCGATGCTGACAAATCCCACTCAAACCCACTGATATATCAAGGTTTAAATAAGGAATTACTTCATGGAATTTAACTGACTCTTCTTTCTTCCTGTGCACTGGGACAGCAAAAATTCAGCCACTGAAGGGTCTCTCAAGAGGGAGATCGGAGCAGGCATGAAGTCACCACCTCAGAGTGCTCCTTTTCCCCTGCCCATGGGCAGACCCTGACAGACTGTCTGTCACCTGGCTGCTTCATCACTTGGGCAGACATTCAGGCAAACCAGAGGCCACAGCAACCTGCAGATGACCCTGGAATAGGAAAGGCTCCTCTCCAAGTCAAATTACATACTGAGAAAAAGTGAGATACATTTCAGTTGTTTTAATTCCCCCCCTTTATAGTGTGAACGTAATATTATTTTTCTTCATCCACTGAACAAGTAGGAGGTCATCCTAACGAATGGAAACTTCGTATGCTGACAAATCTATAACATTATCCTGGTTTTGTCACTGCATTCGAAGTGCTTTAAATGAAAGAAAAAAAAAAAGTGAGAAAAATTCTTCTCCTATTTGCACTCCTCCAGCTACTAAGAATATAGCCTTAAACAACCATTTCAGTCACCTTCCTGTGAATAAAATAAAACTTTTCTGCTCACATGTAACAGCCTCCCGTACTCAAATTATCTTTTCGTCTGAAGTTACAGGATGTGAGCTGCATAGCACAGTTGGATAGGGACAGAAACAGCAGCTACACCACACGTAGCTCCACAAATCATTAAAAATGTCCCTCCTCCAGCACCTGACCTCGGCTCCCAGCAGGACAGCTTTCACTCCTCAGCAAAGAGCCGTCCACCTGCAGACACAACCCTACTCCTTGGCTGTGTGATTAGCATCCTTGTTAAAAGCTACAGAAGAGAGGAGGTACTGCTGGGCTCAGACATTCCTTTTCCCAAATAAAAGTTTCTTCCAGGAGTGGACTGCAGCAAAACATCCTTCAAGTGCCAGCATGTCATAAGGGCAGTGCTGCGGGTGTGTTGGTTGGCCAGGGATCAGGTGGGAACTGGAAGAGAGAAGTGCATGCAGAGGAGCACTGAGGATGCCACACACGCTGTAGTGGATTATGCAGGTCTTCTGAGCCCTTCCCTTGAAATGAGCAGATAAGCCTTTCTCTGCAACGCTGACTGGCTCCTCAAGGCTCAGCATGGAGGATGAATCCCACAGCCACAGAGAGGAGATTCACTAAGCTTCCCCAAAATATTTCTGATTCTGACTTTAAGACCAGAAGGATTGCTGCGATATCCCATCTGACTTGTCCTCTGACAGGATGAAGCACATAAATCCTGAAAACTTTCAGTACCTTCCAGAACACCTTTTAGAAAGCCATCCTATCAGTTTGAGACATCAGGTGATGGAGATAGAGTAGCATTCCCTGCAGAGGCATTCCTATGAATAACAACCTTCTACATCCCAGTTAAAAATGTGTGCTTTCACTTTCTGCCTGAATTGGTCTGGATCAGTTTCCAGCCACTTGACCTTGCTGTCTCTGGTACCTGGACCTGGATACCTAGATACATGAAGATTCCTCCATTCTCAAAAATTATTCCCTGTGTGGGTAATTATAGTTGTCTCACCATTCAAGCTGGATGTTCTCAATTCTGCCGTAATAATTTAACAAGTAGAACTAGTCAATTTATTTCAAAGGAGATATTTGTAGGCCAAAATGGACCTCTCCATAATTAAAATATGAAAAAAAAAACCCACACCATTTTGGATGAGAAGTTAAGCCATTTTGTTTAACTGCTCTGACAAAATGTATAGGTCTCGCATTTTCTGTTTTCAGTTATAAATCCTCAAAGTTTACATCTTGAAGTTTAAAATTTTCAATACAAAATAGTGCAAAAAATGAAAGCACAAAACATTTATTTTGTCTTGCTTAGGCAACTTTGTATCTTGGTAGGTTACAGTCTCCCACTGATAAAAAGGTAGCCCTTTTTATGACAATATATGTGCCCTAATAAAGATTTGGAAATCTCTTCAAGAGTTCAAGAAACATTTGAGCAACACTCAGAAATATGGTCTGATTTTTGGGTGGTCCTACATGGAGGCAGTAGATTCAATGATCCTTCTGGTTCCCCTCCAAATCGGGATATTCTATGATTAAAATAATATTCTTGAAATTATAAATACAATTTTGAAGGGACATTCTCATCTGCTACCCATCCTCTTTTGCCTCTTCTGTTTTTTTCTTAGTTTTCCTTCTATTTTTGTTGTTTCTGAGCCTTTATAGTGAGTTCTTTTGATGTTATAAGACACAAAGAAAAAACTTCAAATGCCACAGAAGGATAAATGTATAAGAATAACAATCATGAGCAGTATAAATGTATTACTTCTAGCCATACAACTGGATGTCCTTATTTGCAATATATCATATTAGCTGGCTTTTATGTATCTGCTTTTTGAAATCTGTTAATTCTGCAATAATGTCTTCATAACATTAAACTATACGCATTACACTGAATATATATATATATTATCACATGTATTGAAATAACTTCTCATTATAGGATTCCCCAACGCCAACATCCCCATATGACAAAAATTTGTACAATTTTTACCTCATATTTTAAAGTATGGCTGACAAATGCAGAAGATGAATACTTGCAGGAAAGCAGGGAAATAATAATAGCTATACTTTTATCTGTGACATTGCATTTTCCTGTTTTTGTTGTTCACAGTACCACAACAGCCTGAGGAAGACAGTGCTGGTTCAAAATGCAGATAGTGATGGAAGAAAATCATTAATGATGACATCCTCTTTTGCCAAGTATCTGCTCCCTTAAATATGAATATTTTTAAAACTAAATTATACTTTTAATATGAATCAGAAGCCAATCAAGAGGAGACAGCTAGGCTTTATTTTTCCTGTTTACTCACTCGTCAAAATTGTCATTCGGTTTCTCAGAAAAATCACCTTCCTGCTAACAGTAATAGGAAGAAAATAGCTTGAATTTCCAATCCAGAATTACATTTTAAGACCCGAAAGCAGAGGGAGACAATAAATGTGAAGCCCCCACAAGTCAATTTTGCAGTCACCTTCCTAACCACACGCCCAATTTCTGACAACAAACCAACTCTAATCTAGAATAGAGGTTGACAATGATGTCAATGTGGTCACAACACTCTATTGTATCTGTGGAATAAGTGTTTCTTTTATTCATAATGTCCTTGTGCTTTGTTCTGCAAAGTCACTCAGGTGAATTTACTGAATATATTTTCACAACAGTGTACCAATTGGAAAGGCTTAGGAACACATAATTATTCCATATCATTGCCTTTTACTGCTGTGATAGGATAAAGATATCCCATAGAAAAAAATAGAAAGACATAAAGACAGAAGGACAGAAAGAAGACAGAAAGAAAGAAAGACAGAAAAACAGAAAGAAAGGCTCATTTCAGAGCACAGAGGGTTTATTTCTTCCTCTCTTTTTTTTTTTTCTTTTTTTTTGCAAATGTCCCTAGCTCTTATACTTTCATAAGCAAAATGATTCACTGCAGGAAATGAAGCGTTAATGCAGCTTCACGACATTTTGAAGCTACAGCTGTTTCAATAGACAAGATTTTAGCCCTGAATGTATCAGTAGCACTTGAAGCTGAAAGCATTGATTGAGTGAAGAAGGGCTTGACCCTTTCCTCAGCGCCTTCAAAGTTGTGAGTCATATGGCCTGGAAAGAATCCCTGAGGTATTTAGAAATAAAAGTGCAACATTACCACTATGCTTCCATAGAAATACATATTTGCTCCTAATTTATGATTACACATCAAATTGCCGTATTGAATCTGAAAGTTTAAATCTCACCTTTCAAAGGATCAATGCAAGAAACACAAAGCTGCAGACACAGCCAGGTAGATCTCCCTGACTTGGCAGAAGCTGGTTTGGGCTCCGCTGCCACTGGCAGCACTGCACTTTGCTGTGCTCTCACTGCCTCCCAAAAACAAACCCAGGCCAGGAGGACACTGCCTGCATGGAAGAACTCCATTATTCCACAAAGACTACTATTTAATAATATCTACATTAATTACTTTCCCAAAGAAGAGTGGACAAGAATCACAACAGCCAACAACCGCGCTGTCTTCGGTCTTTTTCAGCAAAGATCTCTTCATTTGCTGTTTGCAGAATACTCTTTTCTTTGCTTAACAAATCTTTTTAAACAGCTTCAGTGAGAGCTCCCATCTCTCAGTCTGGGTCAGAGCCAGAAGGCTCTGAATGAGTCCCTAAAAAGGAAGGAGATAACTGCAATTGTAAAGGTACAGGTAACAGCTTAGATCAGCAGCATCTCATTTCCAAGACAACCAAGACAGAAGTCTATCTGAACTACCTGCATAAGACATAACCAAGATAGAGGAAAAAATCTTGCAGTAAACAAAATGAGAAAACTAGAGGGGGAAAAAAAAAAAAGAAAAAGCTGAAGAAATTAAAATCTCAATAAATACTAGTTCCAGTGAAGGAAGGGATACAAAGAGAAGGAGAAATATATAGCAGGCAGTGTGCTGTAAGATGGGAAAATGGGTAGGAAACAAGATGAAGGAACTTGGGAAAGAAAGGAGGCAAGATGAGCAGACACACAACCAGATTGTTTATGCCTTTCTGTGCTCTCCTCAAAGCAAGGAGGAGGTTATTCTGTAGGAACTGTTCTTGGCAATCATTGCTTTCCAGTGATTCCAACAATTTGCAACATCTTGCTTTCATTTCTCACCACAGGAAAAGGACAAAGAAATCGGGACACTCCTGTTGTCTCTGCAAATAGAAGGGATGAGGCATGCAAGGGACCGAAGCTTTTATGCAGGAGGAAAATAATGAATAAAACCCATGGTAAGTCACAGTGAATGAATGCTTACTCACCCAGGAGCTGTGAACAATTGGTACTAATTGATCACACTGACTGTATTCATGCTTAGAAAAGTTAATTGTATTTATATAAGAATTGAAGCAATGGAGATTTTTCCATGCTCTTATAACTCTGATTTTATGTAACACCCTCATTAGAAATACAAACAATTACAACAGGTGTCTGTGATGATAGGTTCAATTTGGACGCTGGAACAAATTGGGGGAAACTCCAAAAAGCAACCAAAAAAAAGCATCTCAAGAGTATGCAACAGGAAAGCCACTGCAATGAAATGCATTTTGGAAAGATTAGATGAATTCAGATTCAACACTGATTCCTCAGGAAAGGAAATCGTGTCCTTTAGGTCATATGGGCAGGTCACTAAAATCTTGTGTTCAGTATTATAGGATCTGCCACCCTTTGATCTGCCACCCCACTTCCACTCCAGTTAAGAGGCACTGTTGAATGGTCCCCTACAGTACATTAGTCCCAAGATATCCAAGTCATTTGGGCCAGACGAACCCATCTGATAACAGCTCATCCTTAATTTGCCTACCTATGGCTGCTGTGCCTGCAGACTCTGAAGGATTAACTAAATGCAGATTTTGCCTATTCAAACTCGATGCAACCTATTTCCCCGCACAGAACATCTCATGCATTGTTCTAGCACACAATGACACTACTCAGCAACTCTTATTTATCATTTAGTCGTTTTCTGCAATTAGTTTCAAGCATCAGCTAGGGAAGTGTAACCATGGGATAACATAAGCACTCCACTTAAAAAACACAGAATCATAGAATATCCTGAGATGGAAGCGACCTGTGAGGATCATCAAGACCACAGAAATTATTCCATTTTTAATTCATCTTGTCTGGACTCAGAATGACAGAATCTGCCCCTTTTGCTACTCATATCTTTAAAATAAATCCATTAAATGTGGCCTCATTACTCCCTACCTCAGCTAGAGGAACAATTCTGGGTTAGATCATTCCTGTTGTAGGGCCACTGACACAAAGCACTACAATGATTTTGACCAGCTCAGGGAGCAGGTCTATTGTTCCATAATGATTCAATAGCTGATAATTTTTTTCATTCTGGAAAGATGTTGCTATCAAAGGTGCAACGGCTTCTTATGAAGATTTAAACACCTAATTGGATCTAAAGAGATGCCCTTCCTGCATTAAATGTGTGTAATGCTTCACAATAATCATATAACAGGGCTAAGAATGACATGAACATCTGAATGGTACTGATGCGTATGTGACATCGGTATCACAAGGTTAACATACTTGCACTTAAAAACTATTATTTAAAATAATAAAAAAAACCCACTGCAAAACCCATATCCATGACTCCAGAAAAGCTTAGTGAATAATAAATAACAGAACGCAAAGGGAGGTATCTCTTGAAAAGGCTATTTGTGACTTCATGCTAGGTCTCAGTTACAACCTGGAGACTCACACATGAGTTCAGGTATCCAGACTAAAGAATAATCTGAACTGTAAGGGTTTGGACTGATTTATTTAGGCTATGCCAGAAAATGAAACTTTATGAAAACAAAACTACAGAGGGTGGAGTTAATTCTTTCCAGGTTTGGATACAGGCAGATCTGACAAGCCTAACTTTGTCCGACATCTGCTGGAAAGATGGAAATTTTACTTATGCGTGCCCTTAGGAAGGCAGAATTTGGTAGCAAAATGTTGGTGGCAGAGCAAAAAAAGGGATTTGTGTCTAACTTGTTTCTCACACTATAGAAGCCAAAGCTCTAGAAGATTATGGTATCTTCCTGCTGGAAGACAAAAACAACATTCTACTAAAGATGCTGTGTCATGGAGGATTTGCTGCCACATATACGTATCTTCCAATTTTGAGGAAAGTCTCATAAATAAAATTAACTAAACTGTCTCTCTCCCTGGCAGGTCGTCTTATATCATAGCCAAATTTCTTAACAAGTAGCAATTACCAATCCACGTTGCCTGTAAGTGCACCCAACAGTCACAGACTACTGGATGACATATTATATCCATGAATACCTCACAATTGAAATACATTTTCCCTATGGGTCTACATCACTGCTTGATTTAATTTTTCCTGACAATTGGCCTGGAGCTTCTTTAAAGAAATGAACTTAGGATGGCTTTGCTGACAGCAAAGGACAAACCATGGCTATATGCTCAATTCCTACTTAAATCAAGCACACTACTCTTTTAAAATATTAATCCAGCACAAATTGTGGGATAGTCACTGAGATCTCTTACTTAGAGTCAATATTCTGTTTAAGGATGAGCTAGAGGTCCACATATGCAATAAAAACAGTCCAATACAAATCACACAAATGTGAAGGAATAAACATTTTCACCAGTGACAAATTTATAGATGTGGAAGGAGATATGCCAACTCGTCAGAATCCCTACCAGTGATTTTTACAACTTCAGTAATTCTGACTATGAATCATCCACATTCTGCTTAGGATTGGCTTATTTTTCCTCTTCCTCCATGATGTTTTCTAAGAAACAGGTACATTAAAAAAGTCATTTCAGGAGTACTCTTTAGAGAGAAAGGCAAATGAAGTAACATACTGTAAACTGGGGGAGAGTAGATGGAGAGTAGATGGATTAGAGCACCACGGTGCTTCTAATAAATCTCCTGCCTGAACCATAGCCAAAAAAAGTCCATATTCATTCTCCAATTATGTTGTATCTTTCTCTTCAACATTATGAAGCTGTTATTAATATAACAAAGTTGTGTCTCTCCAAATACTAAATTTAATACCTATTCTAAGTGACACGCTGACAAGTTCAGAGCAGGAAGTCCTCTGGCTGTGATACAGGCACAGCAACACCTATGTGGTGTTCCCAACAGCTCTCTGAGAACACAGCTCAGTCCTGTGCCCGAGGACCACCCTGAGGCCATATGATCTCCACTTCTGTTTGAATCTCTGCTTCTCCTGTTGAGGGGAGCTGAATACATAATAAGGAGAACTATATAATTTCAACTGTGCAAAACTGTGAAACTACTGGTAATTCCATTAATTTATTTTCATAAACAGATAGAAGTGGTTGCCGAAGGCTTTAGAAAAGGAAAAATATGGAAAAAATAATAATAATATTACAGTAAAAACAGTTTTAAGAGGCCTGGCCTCAGTCCCAATCCTCTGAGGACAGTCGTCTGAGCTCTGCATTTCTGCTCAGAGTAAATGCTCCTCAGCACAAACAGACCAGGGGCTGGAGGTCAGTCAAAACAGCACATGAATGCACACATTCCAGCAGCAGTGGAATGTACTGCATCCACGAGGCTGATTGTCCAGGAACCAAAAAAACACTGCGACAAGTCAAAGCAGGACCGATGTCAATGGTTGGCAGTTACCATTATATTAGACACAGCCAAGGGTTTTTGATCCTTCTTTGAAATTATTAAATGCTTCATCAAAACACACAAGTTTTCCAGGCTCAGTACATTCTTCTCCATATAAGTACCTCTAAACTCAATTATTTCTTCTGAATTTTTATTGTCCTTCCAATCCACTTTTCCTCCTGCTTTCTACAGCAACTTGACCATTCTGAAGCATCATGAATACAGAGTAACTCTTATCTGGGTTAAAACTGGTCAACTCAGGATTAAAATCAGCCACGTTGTCCAACCTTTGAATACGTAAATTTCTACATAAGTCACAGATGCTTAAAAGCAGATTTGATCTGTTTTTAGAACAGCAAAATAGAGAAATTCAGCCTAAGTTTATCATGCTTTGCTTTCAAATGCCCACTATTCAGAGCCTTTCCATTTCTCACTCTTTCCAAAGCATAGCATATGTATTTGTGGAAATCCAGAACAGTATGCTCCAGCTGCACAAATCTATAGGATTACTTTTCTACCTGTTATCAGGGTATCTTGCCCTGAGCAATCTCTGAGAATGTGGAGAAACAACCACAAGGAATTGAGTTCCTGTTTATCAGATAAATCTTCATCAGTAGTTAATCATGTATTCTCACTGTAAACATCAAGCAAGATGCACATAAACTACCACTAAGTAAAGAAACAGAAAGTTTCCTAGGTAAAGATTGCCCATACCGACCACATTTATACAGTGTTAGTGAAATTTGTATTTTGGAAACAAATTTTCTCCCCGCCTTCATAATTATGTCAGAAAGTCTCAATTCAACTTTTGAAACGACATCATTTTGGAAATGCCAAAAATGCCTTTTTAGTCTGAAGTTTGCACAGAAGACTACTCTGAATTATCACTCTCAAGAACAAACAACTCATTTCAGTTCAAATGAACTGAATTCTTCTTTTTTCCAAAAATCAATTCTTTTTGCTGAGCTTTTACTCTCTGTTCTATCCATCTAGCACACCTCAGCCAAATCTCCCTTTGCCCATGCTACTCTCAATAATGATTTTCACTTTACAAATGCTGTAATTCAGGCTCCTTGTCTTGTCCTAGGCTTCTTTTCCTTGAGGGAGGCAGAACTAAAAGACAGATCACCTAAGACCTGTATTTTTTTTTCCTAGGGATATAGCACATCCTTAGTATGACCAAAGAAAGCTATTTAGCTTTCTGCTTCTGTCTAATCCATTTAGGGAAGATCATCATAAGGCACATAAAGTCCCTGCATCACAACTCTTCACTTTCAGAAGAACAACAGCTTCATTAAAGTAGCCAAATTGTATTCTTCCTATATCAGATTTTAAATTCAAAAATGCTTTCATTTGAAAAATGGTAAGTAATGGTAAGAAAATGGTAAGTTTCTTAACACTGTGAACCTCTTAAATCATGCACAAGCAGCAGAACAAAAACTCAACTTTGCTAGGGCAGAAAAAGATATTTTAGTGCCAACTCTGGTCCATTAGATTTTAATTGGCTCCAGCTGGCAATCCCATAAACTATAACATTTTTTTACCTGAAGCTGAGCAGCTGTTCACACAAAGAGACAAAAAAATTCCTACTCAGGAAAAAGAAAAAAGTATGTTGCCTGTAAATGCTTCCTTACAGTTTAATATGGAATCAGAGTCAGTGGTAAAATAGCAAAGAGCTCTCTCAGAGTACCATTTTATCTAAAGCCCAAATCACCTCAAAAACTTAAAATCCACAATATATTCACACATAAAGAATGCAACTGTATAATGTTCTACTACTGAGAGAGTTGAGTTTAGATGTTCTAAACTCAGAAATTGGGAATATTTTTCCAAAAGATCTCTGCTTTAAATGCCTGGCTGGTTGAACTCTGGGAAAGCGTACTTCTATTCTTCTTGCTGGCAAACTCAATAGGCACAGTGACTCAGAGTGAATAATTTCTTCAAGCTTTCTCTTTCAGGTGAAAAAGATTTAACTGTGGAAGGAAAGAAGTTCTGCCACTTTAACAATTACGTGTAATTTTAGTCCATGTGATTTACAGGCAACTTTCCCCATATCATCTGTACATGTGTAGATAGATTGATATAAATTAAGTACACTTCATAAGAAATTATAGCAACATAATCAGATTCTTATTTCATTGTAGTAAACCCAGAGTAACTACCAAATCAATAAGATATTCCAGATTTTCACTGGGAGACAAAGATCAAAACTTGGTCCAAAATTTGGGATACAAAATGCAATTTTATCCTTTCATTTATTTCCCTTTGAGAATGAACAAGAAGGGAAAAAAAATGCAATCTGATCTAAAGCAAACATCTTGCAGACCTCAGATAAGGGGGTGCTCCCGAGGAGACGGAGAGGTCTTCCAGCAATACGCCATGTTGTGACAGCACCCTGTAGCGTTCCCCACTGCCATGCCACGCTTCTTCTCAATGACAAACAACATAAAGATGATCCCACTGAATTCTGCCAGCACTGCCCAGTGGTCACCCATGGACAAAGAGATGCAAAAGTCCCCTTTGCTAAATGATACACACAAGACCATGAAATGAGGAATTAGGACACGCTCCCCCTTAAAATGTCAAACTAGGCCTTGCGCCGTTTCCCTGCTGAACACCTGAAAGCCTTTCTTCCACCTCTCACCCTGCTGTCACAAAGCCCTTCTAAAGAACTAGAAAACCCACACTAAAAAACATACACAGACACAGGCCCTGAGAGCTCAACTCTTCAGAGCCTTCTCTCCGGCCCCAGGACACGCAGCCCAGCTCTCCAGCCAGGAAGAAATGCAGAGCTCTGGCATCACTCCTCACAGCGCTCTCTCCAGCAATAAAACGAACAGACAAGGCTATTTAAAAAATGACCTTAATGATGTAAATTAGACAAACATTAATAAACTCAGCAGGTTATTTCCCTACTGGAAAAACCACCGTAGATCAGAACAGCTCTCGTGCCGGTGATTCATATTGTTATACAGGGCCTGCATCTGAAAATAAAGGTTCCATGGGAGACTTGCATTGAAAACACCTTATCCACCAGGATCGCCTTTATTATTTCTGCACTACAAAGAGGCCAATAAAAGAGCTGTATTAAAACAGCCCTCCGGTTACCAGAATGCTGTGATTAAATGTTTGACTTACAGTTTGCTTATTAAGAAAAGCAAACATCGGCAGCTTTCCAGATTTTTGAACTTTGAGTCATATTGTAGCATTAGGGCTGACCCAAACCTGCAGTCCTACAAACTGCACATAATACAAGCCTGCAGGTTACATTTTATCCTTCTGTAAAGTGGAGAGCACCTGAATGTAGAAGGGTTAATTTCCCGTTACAGGGATCTCTTAAAGCTACACAACATAGAGACTAAGGAAGCACTTTTTTTTGCTCCTGATGGCAAAACATTTATGCCAGACAGCTAGTTTCTCATTTTAAAAGAAATATATACTTTCATATTAATATCTACTCCAAAAAATCTTATGTTGGTTAATGATGTCATTTCCATATGTGAAATGACATTCCATATGTGAAACTACATGCTGCTCAATGGGAGAAAAAACATAAAGGGACTACCAAACGACTGTGAACACCAAAGTAAGCACTCTTTTCCTACCTCCATACTGGAAAAAACTTATGCACGAATAGAAGCTCCTGAAGCAGCTGACAGGACTCAGATTGATGGGACTGTCAGCATGACAGCAAGCAAGGCTCCCAGGCATCCACCAGTCCAGCTGCACCTTTCCAAGACATTCTCCAAATCTGCTGTGACACCTGATGCTGGCTTTGAACACAGGATAGCCACCTGAGCACTTGAGATCTGTCATCAAACTGTCTTGTGCAGCATCCTGATTAATACTGTACAACACAACTATTTAATCATATGGCTAGCAACAAAAAAATATGGAAATGAACCAAATGCTGCTTTTATATATGATGTCGGCAACCAATGCACATGCCAAAGCCCAAATCCTCACTATTTAGACACCAACCTCTGTTTTAGTACCTACATTTATTACTAATGGCCTCAAAAATCCCACAGCTCAGCTGCTCCTTCTGTCCCTCAGATGCACAGATGTTAGAGCCAGCAGAAGCCTGCATGCAGATAACTTGACACTGGGCTCATCTCACCAAGCCAGATCCTCTCATCTGTTGTGCTGCAATGGTCCAGTTCATTCTATGAACTACGAGCTGGCATATTCATCTTGCTATAAACTGCAAAAAGGGAGGCTTGGATTCAGCTTGCAGATGGGTACCTAAATATAGGTGCCACACACAGATGTTCACATGTGAAGAACTCACCTGAGCACTCAGTGGAGTCCAAATGAGCTGTTCAGTTCATCCCAAAGCAGGCACTTAGATCTGGTTAGCTGAGCAGCTCTAGACTGCCTTGCTTCAGAAGCTAAATGGCTTTACACTCCTATAATGAGATCTTCACTGACTTTATAATGGAAGCTTAGACTCCTGCTGCACATGTAGACAGCTCTATGTAGATATTTAAATTCACAAATGGAATCTTACCCAAATTCTAAAGAGATGATGGGGGTATAGGTTTTACTGAACATTTTAATCAATTTGTCTTTCCCACTCCAAAGGGATGAGGGCCTTCATGAGCGATGTGGGAAAGGTTACAGAGACAGATTTTATAACATTTCAATTTGTTCATTACAAATGAGAAAATATATGCAGTTCCTTCTGCCTAAAACTTGTAGGTACAAACCGAATTTCAGATATGTAATTTACATGTTATTCTTCACTTATGGTATAGCTACTCTGTTTCACTGTGTCACTCAGTATCACCACATTTGTGAGGCCACAAAGGATTTAAGCATGTCATTTAATCATTCTCCAAAAGGCACGCTGAACAATGTCACATCTTTATCATTGCATATGGCATCACTTATCCTGATAGCTGTAAAAGCAAGAATCACTGTTAAGCTTTTTAATCCTGTCAGACAGGAATATTAACCTGCTATTTTAGAAGCCACTGCCATCTGATCTGTGCAACAGTGACAATGATGGCTTCCAAAGGAACAATTCTTTTCTCTTGGCAGAAAGAATATACAAATAGCTTTGATGGAGATGGAACTCAAGATCTGATGGAGAAAACTTTTGATGGAAGTTATTTCAGTAAAGGCAGTGTGGAAAAAATGTTGAGTTCTTCAAAACATTCACTGCCTTCCTGCCGTACATAACAAATTAATCTCTTTCCCTCACTTGTAGGTATACAAGCATACATTATTCCCTTATCTGTGCCTACAAACACAAAGCCAAAGAGTGATCTCACACTACAGTTAGTGTCCTAGCAAGGATCTCAATCCCAAAGTATGCTTAAAGGGAAGAACAGGTGTGTAAACAGAAGATTCTGCGTCACAGATTGAACATTTGCTTGAACAAGTACTGCACTGAGTCTAAGCAGGACAACTGAAGGAAGCAACTGGACTTTGGATTCCGGGCACAATGCAGCACTACCAGCTGGAGTCAGTTGACAAAGACTCTTTCAGACATGAGAAGTTTCGTTCATATTTCACACGATGGCTACATGAGTAATGAGCAGATGGTTTTGCTATTTGCACCACTTATTGGAGCATGAAATGATGCACTGACAGGTAGGAGAAAAGAATTTGAAGCAGGTGCTATAGTAATACTGTGGCAGTGTACAGTATGTCAAAATCCAGCATGCAAAATACTTATAAAATACATTCAGTCTCCAGCCGTTCAGGTGTTAATAGCTGAATCCTTTTTTAAAAAACCTCAAGAGGACAAAAATTATAACAGACAAGAGCATTTTAGTGTGAATTCTAGAACTAATCCATTCAGACATGTATGTTCTTCCATCCTAATGGGAGAGAAACAAGGGTCACTCAGATATCTTTTTAAAGCAAAGTTCTGACCTCCAAGACTAGCCTTCTATTTGGCAGTTGTCCTCAGCTGGAAATACTGAGTTTCTGCAGTCCCATGATGTTGTCTAGGGCTATAAGTTGACTTAACCTTCCCACGTTAATATGCAGACAATCCAAAGCAGTGCCTATAAGGTACTGGTTTCTCCTGAAGCCAAACCATGAAGAACTTCAGTCAGAAACAAACAAAAACCAACTCAACTCCAATAGGCATTCTGGATCCTCTTTAAGCTTGATTTTCAAGCCTGATTCATGCACTTAAGATTGAAAATTTTCGTAACTGTAAAAATATAATAACACATAGCAATATTCATTTCTTCATAACATTAATAAAATATTAAACAATAAAGAAAATATTAGTAAGAAAATAGAAATTATTTTTAGTATTATAATAAACATTGCAGGTTTTTGCTGCAACAATCGCTATACAAATTAAATAAAAAATGAACCATTATTCCATGAGGAACTTAGTCTTTGTGTGCAAAGCTGCACATCTACTGCTTTTAGTCATCACTAAGGTTTTATACGCATTACTTATCTCCACAGTCCTTTCCTCATATTTTTGAAGAAAAACCACACTAAACATGTAAAGATTGATTCCCCTTCCACACACGAATTAAGAGCAGTTCCACCACTCAGCAGCCCTGCACAGCAAGCTACAGCGTGACAAGCCTACTGTGTGCACTGCTTCCTGCAAACTTTACGATACAATAAAAATAGCAACTGTTAACTAGGAAAAATGAGACCCAATTATGAGAGTTGCAGCCTTCTCAGGTGGAACACACCCGCTCCCATGAAACCTGCAGCAATCTGACCAATGCCAGCTGACCAGGGCTTTACATCTCCCCCAAAAGAGGGCATCTGCAGAATGGCTTTGGCTCTGCCTCTGCGCTGACTCGGAGGAAAGAGACTGCCATCTACTGAGTTAACCCCTCTATTAGACAAAACGGCACTATAAAACAATCAAGAGGTTAATAGTTAAAGAAAGGAGGTCAGGAGCTTCCACAGATATCAGCTGTTCACACTAACAAAGATTCAACAGGGAACCACGAGAACAGCAGTTTAAAGGAAGCCTTTTCGTCCCTTCCCTTCATCTCCAGCTGCTCTCCCTCAGTCAACAAACTGATTTTCTAATGGGAATTATTCATTCAATGTGTACTTTTACACTATCTAACCCCCGTAATCCTTCTGCATTGAAGGACAGAGATTGCTGTGTTTGCTGTTTTGCCACAGCAAAGAAGCAAAGGGAAAAGGTGAAATATCAGAAAAAGAAAAGAGGGAAGGCTAGTGAAAATCTGTAAGAAGATGTTCTCACAGAGTTCTCAACGCATTTATATGAAGCAGTCAGTAGAAAATACCAGAGAATAAGTAGTAAAACCTATCATAAATAAAAGAGCACAGCCACAAACAGTTCCCACTGACAGTGCAGTAGGTTGCTATCATTAAGAAAGAGCTTAATAAGCCTTAGCACTTCAACAGCATCTCAAAGCAAAGATCTCAAAGCAATTGCAAACATTAATATCCCTGCTTGCACTGGGTGTTCTGCATGCTCATCTATTAATATCCATCACAGCTCACGATGTTCAATAATTTGCAGCTCCAAACTCCAATTGATTAAAAGCCTCAAAACAATTTGACAAGGTATGAATTATTGCCTACAATTTAGCCAGGAAAAAGCTAAGAAATAGAAGAAATGATTTCAGAAGATGCTGCACGCCTCTCGGTTCCACTAATTTTTCTTGCAACAGAGTTCTCCTACAACAAAAATAAAGCTGAAATGTTTGGTCCTGATTAGGTGTATACTGTTAATGACCCAAACAGCAAGTGCTGGGAATGCTGGGTGTCCAGCATGATGAACAGAGTTGTGGGGTTACTTAAGAAACCAGGTGGCTTACATAAGCATGTAACTGTAGACCAAATAAATTCAAAATTTTGTCCGTGTGATTTTTCAAATATCATGCAGCAAGTTGATATCGAGGTTGGGATTAAAACATACGGCTTTTTATTCCCAGCCCAAACTGTTGTTCTGGGTCTCTGGCAATGGAAAGTGAACCAAAAACAAGAGGGTAATTATTTTATCCCAGGATTTCTCAATTCCATTTAGCCAACTCTGCCCTCAAGGAAATAAAACTTTTCCGCTTTACTTCTTCCCAGTGCTGTTACAACTTGCATTACCACATAATTTCAGCTGGCTGCACCTGTTCTTGACAATGTCACTTTCCAACTGTGCAGAGATTTGGAAATGGTTATTAAACACTCATCAAAGAATAAAAACAAAATTGAATCTAAATGGACTGTGCTGCACTCCATGCAAGAGAGACAGCTGGCAGAGCTACAGTGCACAGAGGAATCCCATCAGGCTCCACAAGGAATGCCATCGGGCTCCGCTGGTGGCATCACGGCTGTGTTGACAGACTCCCACATTCCAGCCTATCGGTTCAAATCGATTTTCCATACATAGTGAGATGTCCTGCTCCGCTTCCTTCTAACAGGCTGCTGAATATGGCCATACTGAGAAGCACCCAACAGGAATTAATTCAGCTGATTTGTTAAAAATAAAAAAATTATCGATATCACTGTTCATTTTTTTTTCTTATGCTACTTTGAGAGTAATCTCTCATTCTTACACAATCAAGGCAGAAATGACTGGAATAAAAGTAATTTCCTATGCTACACAGCCTCTAGGGAAATAGAAACAGGCTCATGGGAAAACCTCCTGTTTATTATTACAGCCATCATTACTTTTATTGAAACAAATAGTCTCTTGCACAGACTCACTGGATGCCGTGTGCTCCCATCTCTGGGGAGTCCACATTCATCTCAGTCTTTGCTGCTCCAGAGAGCGGTGTGTGAAGCAGCTACAGAGCAAACCCCCCCCATCCCCACCTGCAAACTGCCTTGCAGGAGAGTCAGTGCAGGCTGCAGAGCCTGGCAGGCTCACGAGGATGCTCTCAGATGAGATCCAGACTCTCGTCCAGCAGCCTGCTGCCAGTACTGCCCACAAGTCCAGCTTTAACAGCAGCCTCCAGGAAGCCTGAAGCATCAGCACCAACAGCAGAACCACTGCCTCAGAGGAGAACACACTGAGGTAAGGAGAATCAGTGTACTTTTTGTAACTGATCAGATTTCTCACTGTTGCAGCCAGTTCAGAAGTTAGTCTCACTAAACTCTGCACCAAACTACGCAGCACTTTTTAGTACACAGGTTGCTCCAAAAGTTCAATGACACACCTTTACTTCAAACGTCCCTCCATGTCAGACACCATTTTGTCAGGCTGCCCCTCTGCTGCCATCTGTCTCACGGCAACGACATGTGATGGAATATTGGTGGGAAGGTTCAACTTCTACCATACCACCATAAAATAGGAGGCATTACTAATAAATAAAAAGAGTTACAGAACTAGAAACTAAAACATGGCAAGAATTGCAAGAGATAAACATAAATGGCTGAAGTTTCTTCCTCACACTAAAAAAAAGAAAAAGAACCAACAGATGCATCTGGCCTACCAGCAGCAAAGATACAGTTCCCAAGCTAGATGAAGTGCAGATTTCTGGAGATATTCAGACACAGCGCATCTATGGCATCCTGACTTGGCAGCAAAGTTACTGCGACAAGTTTTCTGCTTGCTGCAGAGTCATGCATATTTCCAACCATTTTAAAGCAGTCCTGCACAATTTGGAGCTAAAGACTCTATTACAGAGATGTTGTGACATTTTTCTGCTCAACTACTGTGAAATGTTAGTAAAGAACTGATTTGTTTCCTATCCAAACTGTCAAGCTGCAAGTGGAGAGGGTGAGGGAGGAAACCTCAGGGGAATGGCCTGATCCCAGTTCTCATCAGCAGTTTGCTTCTGCTGAGAGCAGCCATTGCAGAAAATGCATGAATCCTTAAACAGTTAAAACTGGAAAGACCAAAATTCCCCAGAGAGCAGCTAACAGGATACAGAGCTTTTCACCCCTTGGTCGCTAGCTCAGATCTGGCTCTGCTCAGGAGCTTGACACCACTAGCAGGATCCTCAGCTGGGGTAAAGGGTGCTCTTAAACCAGCTGAGGACGTGCTGCCAGTCAGCAATTTTGTAGAAATAATCCACCTCGCACCCATATTGCTCTTATAAGAGGCTGTAACTTTTGCAGGCAGGATGTCTTGCTTTCACAACAAAGTCATATTACTGTTGAAAATGAGGTAGAAATACACTGCCCAGTGCACTTATTTAAATTTCAGCACTTTCATCTTCTGTCATGGTTGACAGTTCCCAATACAGAATTACGTATTTAGCCCTTTTATTCAAGGTTCTTTTTTTACTGTTTCCCCTCACTAATCTGCTTCATATAAATGGTCTGACAAACTCATACCAAACCACAGATGAAGGCAATGGGAAGGAATGCAAATTAAAAAAAATAGATAAACTGGAAAGTATTTTTTTTCATACAGTGATACTGTGAAACTGACTCCCACACACTGTTACAGATGTCATATGTATAAAAGGATTAGAGAAATTAGAGAAATAAATTACACTCATAAAATGTCTGATTTAATGGGCATTGGAACAGGACTACTAAGAAGTTGTCCTAATTCCAACTGAAGCCAAAATGAACATCTCCATCTGGTGTAATACCATGAGAAAATACATAGTGAAATAACACAAGTGATAAATTCATCTCCAAATATCTGGATGGGTATTTAGAATCATGAAGTAAGATGGTAAGGATCTTCGGAGGTAATCTGGTTTAATGCCCTGCTCAGAGTGAGGTCAGTTTCTAAGGTAAGGTTGGCTCCTGAGGGTTGTACCCCATCAAACTTTGAATATCTCCAAGGCTGAACACTATACAACTCCGCTGGGCATCTGTTATAATGCTTAACCACAAATGGTTTTCCCAGTGAAAAAGTTTCTCCTGATATCTAATGGGATTTGTGCTCATAGCAACTTGTGTCTAGACGAAGTCCAAGATGGCTGGAAGAGATCTCTCTGCCTCACCAGGAAATGCTAAAAATCTGGAAGTCTTTCATTTAGAGAGGAGAAGGCTGTGTTTCTCAGTGCTGAAGTGGTGGATGGGTGAATGCTGCTTATCAACTCTGGTTCCTTCTACAAGATGATGTCATACCCAAGAAAATGAGTTGGAAGCGGGCTTAAAACACAGAGCAGGAAGTCTTCATACAGCAGTTAGGTTGAGGAGACTGACTGAATCGTAAGTTCAAAAAGAAATTAGACAAATTTAGTGGCAACAGGTTCATAATTAAATATCAGAAGGAGTAGAAAGGGATGTAGATGTTTGAATACATGAGAAACAGTGAAGGAAGTGGCAAGTGCCAAATAGTGTCTCCTGCTGCCATTGCCTGAGGCAAAGCACTGGGGGAGGCAAAGCACTGGAGTAAACAAACCAATGACATGCTCTTGCATTTCATTTTTATGTCCTTGTTAGCAGCAAAGGATGAAGAATATCCCTGAACTGTTGCCATTCCCATCCAGATAGCACAGAGGCTTCCTGATCAGATCTAATGACATCCTCTGCTTTTTTTCTTTCCCATCTTTGACAGGAGAAAAAAAAAAAATGCAGCTCGAAAAGAGAAATCTGCTTGTTTGGCAACTCAGAATCCACGACATTAATTGCTGTGATTCTTCCCAATACCAGAAAGCAAAACCTGTGTAAGTAGTCAGCAATAATAGCAGCATCAGACTTACGGATGACAAGGCAGCATCTAAGTAGCCTCTTCTTAGAGGCACGATACCTAATTGCATTCATATCTATCCTATATACACATATGGGTTTGTTAATTTTCATTCTGAGGTACTATTCCTGTTATTCAGGAAACATGGATATTATGCCTGAGGAGGTTATTTCCAAACTGACAGCATGGGCTTTGTGACTACAGGGTTTGCTGCAGGTGATGTTGTAAGACATAAAATCTCTGCTATATTAACTTCATCACAGTAGTCCCCTGTGATACATTACTGGAGTATCTTTTTACTATAAATCTCCATTTTTACAACAAAAATGACCAGAGCTAAATTTAGTCCTGTGTTCTAACTGAAGTGCTGCTGGAACTGCTACTTTGATGGCTGCAGGAATTTGGGACTCAGCAGTACCAAAAGAGCCCGCATGTGGCCAAAACCTGTTCTCACCAAGCATCTGATGGTATGAGAGGTACTGTATCATTTTCTTCAAACTAGAATCTGCTGTACTGTGCTGTATTAATGATTTAGATATTCAAGAGCTTACGACGAACTCCGAGGTGAGCTTATGACTAACTCTGAGGTGACATAGTGGAACATAGCTCAATACTTATAAATATATGAATACATTAAGATAATAGCAACAAGAATTCTCTTTATAATTGATTCCTTTCCAATTAAGACCTAGCATGAACTGCAGCAGTTCCCTTAGCGATCCATCCTAGCTTGATTATTCTCTGACAGAGAGATACACATCTTCTCAGGCAAATTCAGGATTGCTAGGGAGAAGGGGTTGTTGTTTCATTCTTTCTGAAAGAGAATCATTGCAGCTCTGGAGGAGAATCATCATTACACTAGGCATTTACCAGTGAACCATACCCACCCTGGAATTGTTCAACTTCTGCTAAAAGTTTAAATTTCCCAAAATAACTAGTGATTTCACACACCTCATGAAACAAAAACTACTGAAAGGACTTGATTTTCATGATTTGTTGAGGATCTGCTCTCTCAGAACTGCACCTTTTTATGGGGCAACAAGATCATTACTGACTTTTCAAAAGATAAATCAGTGAACAGCTCCTCAAATCACAGGCCCAGGAGACAGAGCAGCTAAAATTATGTACTAATGTAGGATAAGACTTGAATACAATGCCTTACCCAGCCGAAGCTGCTGACAGAATTCAGGTAGACAGCACATAATTACCCCAGCTGGAATTTTGCCAACATATCCAAGCTAACAACCTAGAACATACATACCACGGATCTTTAATTACCATAAGTGCTCATGACCTGTGTTTTATGTTTCTTCCACAGACTGTGAAGCACCCTTAAAACGGGAAAAACATACAGTATAAAAGATGAAGTAAAGAAAACAATAGGGCTTTTGGTGACTCCTAGGGAAAGTGCTGGCCAGTCTGCAAAGATTTCTCTAGGAAGGTAATGTGCATGCAGAACCTGATTTTTGTCCAGTGATTTGCATCTAGCGAGAATCGCTTAGAGGAAAGAAAGATTGGGCTCAGACAAACACCCCTTTCTTTTCATCAGTCAGTGCAAGTTTGATGATGCAGTCTCTTGTCTCAGTGTTGCTTGACCCAGGTATGAAAGGGAATTTCAAAGCTACATCACTATTTAAGGAAATTCATACTGTCTTAAAGCTTTTAGAGAACATATTGATTGCTTCACCCAGAGACAAGAAACACTGGCTTTTAAAAAACTCTCCTGTTGTTACCATCTTCATCTGACTGTGATTTTTCTTGTTAATGTTCTTGTGTGCTGCAGTGCTTAAGAGAGAAGTGTTAGATGTACTTCCTGTTGCTGAAAAGGGCTTATCTGTTCATCTCTATTAAAAAAACACGTTGAAGCACTCTTTTTCAGCATGAATTAAATTATTTTATGCAAAACACTGTTTAGAAAAGAGTTCTAACAGAGATTATGAAAGTCAGAACAAAACCAGCTTCTTCTTTAGCAATAATGCAATTTTTTTCAGTGAGCTGGATACTTCTTAATCAAATGGGAATATCTTGTCAGTTCACACAATTCCGACAGCACTCAAATATCATTGAATTTACTCTCACATAGAAGCAGGGACCAAGGGGCAGAAAAAAACAAATGACTTTAACCTGGTTTAAAACTTTTAATGTAGCCACTGATATTTCCAACTCATGTTGGGAGAAAACCTTTTTATTTATTCACATTTACTCATAAGACCATGGCTATGGCTTTGGCCACACGACTATCCATTAAAGCAGGCACCATTACATCCACACGCAGCCATGCAGAAGTCTGACTCCTTTCTCTAACACTGTGCTGAATTACACGGGCTGCAAGGTAAAATGATGTGTTCATTTCCTTACTTTTTCCTTGTTAATGTGTCATTCTCAGGTTATTTTTCCTCAGTATGTTTTGGCTACAGCACAGATGACCCATTGTAATTTGCCTGCGAAGCCTCACTTTGAAGGTCTTAGAGGTTTGGTTTTATTCAGAAATGCGGCTGCATAAAGATTTCACATTTTTACTGCTATTTTCTTTTTATTCCACTGCCCGCATGGAGTCTGAGTGGAATCTATTCAGTGGAATAACATAAGCAGGGCAGGCTACTTCTGCTGGTCCTGCAAATCTAACTCACCTAGCAGAGGAGGAACCAGATTTTATTCTGGTTCACACATCATCACCAGGGCTGTTAATGAAGTCCCAGTATTTTCACCTGCACAACCACATTAACAGGATCTTAAGCACGGCAGCAACAAAAAGCAGAAGTACAGTAGAATCTTGCAGTGGTGCTCTGGCATTCACTTTATCCTCCAGTTCTCTTTGAAGGAAGGATTAAATCCACAGCTGAAATAAACAACTCCCTTGCAAAAAGAGAAAAGCAAAAAAAAAAAAAAAAAAAAAAAAAAAAAACAACAACACTACAGAATCCCTCTTAACTATCTGTGTTAAATCCAGCTTTTCAATAGCATTACCCTCTACTGCAAAATCAAATAGGATCTGTAAATCGCAGTAATTCCTCAAAAAAAGGAGATTTGTTATTTGTTAGTTGTTTATGACTTGTGTTCCTATTCAGAAAAACACCCTGCCAAAGTAAGAAGTTGACAGTTTTGACACTGCAGAGGATTTTTCCATTTCTGGTTTTCAAGCAAATAATAAATCATAAGGTGGCAAATATGCTGTCTTCAGACAGCAGACACTTTACTGGAGTATTGGGTTTTGTTGTCTTACCCATTTCTTTCAATTTTTTTTCCTAACACTACCTATAGTAATCTGTGATATCGATACTAGAGCTGTTTTCTTACTTTGGGGGGAGGAAAACAGATCAGACGTGGATCTCAATTAAGATGCAAGAGCACCACTAACATCAAAGAAGGTATTTGAGATCTTATAGTCAAATTATAGGTCTAAGAGCAATCAGGTTGCCAAATTTGTTTTATAGCATTAAAGAGGAGAGAAAAAAAAAATCTGGGAACAATACAGTTAAGTCATCTATCACCAAATGCATTTAAGTGCATGCACAGGCAATTAGAAATCCAGCAAGCACCAAACAGCAACTGAATTAGTGCCATAATTCCAATACCCTCTTTGGCTTTTAGGCACATACTAGAAGCTTAAAGTTTTTGTGAGGGTTTTTCCTATGATAAGCCTTAACGTCTGCAAGCTGTGTACAAAATCCTATTCATTCCCAATGCCAAGAATATGAAAGGACATTACTGGGCACACACAGGCAGGAGCCAATTCATCTAAACTCAGCATGAAAATGTGCTGTTATTATTCAAACCAGAGGGCACAACAGGCAATGAGGTACTGGCTGGCCTTTGTTGCTGTGCTGATCAAATTATTGAGTAATCTACATCCCGATTTTTCAAAAATAATAATAAAGCCAGTATACTGAATCATAAGATGAACAAAAAATCAGTTTTCTCTAGGACTAGTAACTGATTTAAAGCTTCAAGCATCTCTCCGACTTTGGAGTGCTAACACATCACTGAAAAACAAAGCAAGTATGTAGCTGAATTGTGCAGTCAGTTAAATCACGGAGATCGGACTCAAGATCTCTGTAAAGCAATTAGGACATACTTAAGGACTGAAGCTCGTGATCAAGAACTCAGAAAGTTACTGCAACCCAGCTGACTTACAGGAAATGGTGAGGCAACAACACTTACAGTGAGTTTGAGTGCAAAGTGCTCTGAGGGACTACAGTGTGAGGAAAAATGAGTTCCCACAAAGCCCAACTTTGGAAAAGCATCAGTCAGGTATCAGCAGAAGAGCCCTGAACAGCCAGAGCAGGAGCCCATCGTTCTTTACTATCAGCAGGAAGGCTCTGGGGAGGCATTCACAAAGTCTTCCGGAGACTTCACTGTCCGCTGATGTGTTCAGCAGACATGTTCATGCTGCACATGTCAACAGGCAGTTCAGGCTCCAGAAAAAGGGAAATGAAGCCTCCAAAAGGTAATTCGGAATCTATGAGCATTTATTTTCTAAAGAGGCAACCAGCTATGAAGTCTGGCATCTCAGGATTGAGTGAGCTCATTAATACCCCTTTAATACCATTTGATGGCTGCCATCTTAGCACTGGGCCACAGATGGCAAAGTGCAGAGAGAGGTCCCAGTGCCAGTGTCACTCACAGGCAGGAGCCCAGAGTCTGCCAGCCCTTCTAGCACCAGCACCCCTCTTCAAATACATGCCAGAAGAATGCAAACTGAAAACACTGAAAAAAATATTCTGTAATCAGAAGGCTATTTTCAATCTTAATTGACCAGAACATAGTACGTGATCTGTAATTTTATCCAGACAAATGCTGTATGCACGGACCCTCTCACCCTCCCAGCTCTGCTGCTCAGCACAGTCACACAGTGCAGCTCTACTTCCTAAGCTCACTGAGAGCCCTTCCCAGCAGGGCAAGTGGCCCAGCAGCCACGGCACTCCATGCAACTTTCTTGTGACCACAGAATCACAGATTGGCTTGGGTTGGAAAGAACCTTAAAGCCCCACTGTTGCAAACAGGGCTGCCCCCCACAGCTCAGGCTGCTCAGGGCCCCATCCAACACAGCCTTGACTGACCTCTGAAGAATTTTCACCTAAGATCTAACCCAAATCTCCCCTTTTTCAGTTTAAAGCCATTCCCCCTTATCCATATAAGAAATCAGTTGGCCTCCCTCCTGTTCATAAGCTCTCTTTAAGAGCAGGAAGGATGCAAATAAGTCATCTATGTGTTGCTCACGGTTCCAAAATGCCTTATACGTAAGTTTTAATTAATGTATCTACAGAACTGCTATCCACTTTTAGAATGATATATTCTCATGTAATTTACATTTGCATCACACTTGTATATATATGTACATGTGTATCATATATATACTTCCCTCTTTCAGCTTTCCATGGATAATCCCAGTATAAACCTGCAGCATAGCTGGGTGATGATCTTAACCTTTCTTTTTAGTATTCATCCCCTCCTACAGAATCTGCTACCCGCACTTTATTGGGAATCTTTTTTTCCCTTTTCCTTCCACTCCCCATCTCCTTGGCAGCCCAAGGGAAGCAAGCTTTAGTTTAATTTTCAGATATTCCCTAGAGGAAATGCAAAAGAACTCATCCAGCCCAATACCTATTTCACTTAATGCTCACTGGAATATTTACAGGTCATGAGATTTTGTTAAACACGAGACTGTGTGCAAGGGCAAAAATAAATCTGCTTAGAATAAGGACAAGCACTTAGATACACTGTATTTATGGATTTTTTTTCACAGCATTAGCATGTCTGTCTCCTACAAATTACTTCCAGTGGCCAGAAAGAACAGGCAAGTAGAGACTGTGCCTATAAAAGCAAATCTAATTTTGTTTTGCCAACCATTATTAAAAAGTCACTCTCGAAAAAGAAAAGAAAGAGCAGGAAGGAGGTGAGGTGTAGAGTAACCCAGCTGCTCAGGAGGAAAATTCCCACATTGAGTGCTATGTTTAAATCAATGAAGCTTAGCAAATTTTAAAGAGGAACGTTCACAGTTACTTCTTCATAAAGTAATTGAAACACGGTCTTGCAGCAGCCTTTTCCCCTGCCTTCACTTCTCTCTTAGTCCCTCTCATAGAGTGCTATGCAGGATGATTCAGTATAAACACAAGATTAGTTTCCCCTCACACTGCTCACTCTATTGACTCTGTTTTGACAGGGCAGCACGTTACTAACACACACTGCTCTTTGCTTCACCGGACACAGGGGTTGCAGGTCCTTCTACTGGCAGAAACTGAAGCAGAACGGGACGATCGGTGAGCCAGGTTCACAGAATCACAGAATGGCCCAGGTTGGAAGGGACCTCAAGGTTCATGGAGCTCCAACTGCCCTGCCACATGCAGGGCAATGGTTACCCCAGCCTGGACTGGGAGGGGAGAGGGGGGGAGTGCAGACCGACACACAGGGAATGCAACAACTTCATGCCTCTTTTTAGAGTTGGCCCACCCGTTAACACTGCCTTCGAAATTTCCTAAGTCCACATAACAGCTCCAGCTGAGCTGTAATGCTACCAGTAGGTCCTAGGAATTCACAAAATTAATACATTTTCATGAATCACCTTGACTTTTCAAGTTCTCCCTCCCACATTCAGCCCATCATGAACGCAACGAGCAGTTTCATTTTGTAGGTTCAGGGCAGTTGTTTGTGGCAGCTACATGCATCTGGAAGCCATCTACATCGCTCCACATTTACACCGCTAGAAATGAGAGCAGAATCCACTCTTGCACTTTCACCTTTTAAAGTTTTCTGCTGTGTTCCAAATAGTTTCTGATTTGGGGTTTCCAGTGCCCAGAGAACTCACATGAATAAAAACAGCCTTTATCAAAATTTAAATTGTGACCAAATCTTGCATTTTCTTGGGTTTCATATTGCCCTCCCTTCCTTTCACCCTTACTTGCTGAGCGATGTCTGATTTAGGACGCAGGCTGCACATTCTAAGATACTAGAGAACAACTGACATCAAGAACTATTTTCGTGTGAATCAGAAGAGGATCTGGCCCAGAATCCCCAATGGAGGCAGAGACCAAAAACAACAAAACTGAATAAGAGAAAATGAATTCCCCCAGGCTCCGTGTCACCATGTCAGCACTAAGACATGCACCACTCCATTTTATTTTCGCAGGGATGTGAACTTTAGCTACATTAAAAGCCAGTTCTATCTACAGCTGTTCTTTGATGTCTGTGGCCAGATGGTATCCAAAAAAGACTTATTCAAACCATTGTAATCCACACCAAAGTGGAAGCTGCTAATAGTAATAGCAGAATAGTGTGAGAGGGTTCAACGGGAGAAACGGGGAAGAAAAGCAAAGCTGATCAGAATCAGTTGCTCTGCTCCATCTAGTTGATGTACAACTGCTGCTTAGCTATAACAGGTTTCATTACGTGTTCCCATAGCGTAATTCCATTTTTTTCTCATTTTTAATCATTTAGGTTGTGAAGGCTCAACTTAATTGTTTCTCTGCAGTAAGTACCATTTTGCCTGATTATCACTGATGTTCTGACAACAACAACAAAAAAGGCATTAACTTCTGACAGCATCGCACTTACGGAGCTGGCTTCAATGCTTGCAGCTTCCCTTGTCCGTCTCATTTCAATTTTTATTCTCTGGTATATTGAGAAATACGCTTTACAAGTCTCCCCCCACATCGCTTTCTAACCAAGCTTTGACAATGTTCATTGCTAATCCGACACTTTGCACTATTCCATAATACAAGGTCAAGTCTAATTATCCTCTCCACTTTTCCCCCACTCCCTCAAGGCAATAATAGCCTCAGGGAATTAAATAAAGGATCAAAAATGAGAACTCTGCCCCTATTAGTTGACCTGCATTTCCAGCAGCAGTAGAAGGGGAATGTCAGGGCCTCAGGTGTAGCAGAATAGAGATATTAGCACCCGCTGTCATATGTTCCATCCTTCTCCACATACAAGAATTCCTCATCCTTCTTGTCCATTCCTGCAATTCTAAGGCACCTGAAGATCATAGAGTACCCCAAAAAAGGCAGAAAGACAGAGGTAACATCTCTGCTCTCTTGCGCTTTAAATAAGGGGGAATCTATGGGAGGAACACATGCTGAGAACAAGTAAGAACAAATTAAGCAAAGGTCAGATTTTCAAGATTATGAGTTTCCTTGTTTGTTCTGGAGGCAAATCATGTTCTGCCAGAAGCATGCTATAATCCATTTCATGTTTAAAAAGCAGTATTAATGAATGCAAGGAGTACTCTTTATTAAAAATTAGAGAGATATAAACTTCTAAAAGCAGTCAGCAAGGTAAAATTTAGAATCTTATCTAGAACCATGGAGCGACATCTCTAGGATAGTTCCTCATAAGATGTCAGCAAACCAGTTAAATTTTCTCCAAACCTTTAGCCACAGAACTGCACCTTTTTCCTCATGGTACTACCCAGTATATACTCACCATTTTTATAACACCCAACTCATGTCCATAAGGAATACCATAATGTCCTGACACACAGTTCTTACCAATTAAGTCTCTCTATTAGCTTTCATTCAAGGATACATTCCTTGCCCCCTGCATTACGCACCTGCACAACTTATGTTATCACTACTTCTTCACTCTAGTTTGCTCCAGCATACCAATAGGGACAGCCTTAATTAGCCATTTGTCCTCTAACATCTCAAACTCTCTCTGATGCATCTAATCCTAGGAATGCTCATCTCACATAATAACAATAACTGTGGCCAGACATCACTTCCTTCTGCTTACAGATGGAAGCGTTAATATTGCCAGACATGGGCATTGCCATGGCTGCCCTTAACACTTTGCATTTCTTCACATGCTTTAAAGCATCTTATTTTAATCAAGATCACAAACTCATTGGGACATAATTTCTCACTTATTATGCGCTTGCAACATTTTCAGAACATCATGAACCAAGAGTGCTCAATGCAACCAGAATATAAATACAGCAGCAACGAGAGTTTCCATTCCAGTTTACATTAAGACTACTAGAGAAGCAGTAATCCCATACAGAGTTTTCTTTTCAATCAGGAAATTAGCACGTTTTATCTATTACCCTAAATTTCCATGTAACTGCCCTGACTCAAGCCATGCTGAAGACAGAATTTTTGCTATCTTAGTCTCTTTGGCTTTCAGAGCTTGGTGTTATGTGTCTGTTTAGAACGAGCAGCACTCTTTTCTTTGCTCCAGAAACAAAAAAGGACATGCCACTAGTCATTCTGATCTCTTGGTAGAGCCTGTGCCCAGATGTCAGGGAAGGAAGAGACAGAGTTAAAACCTTGGCTGGCAAGAGGCAGCACAAAGAGCTGCAGCAAAGGGAATGGCACCACAGCAGGGCTGGGCTCCTGGAGGCGCAGAGAAGTGCTGTTCTCCCACCAACACTAACAGAATTCTATCAGGACAGAAGAGACTTTTGTTCTGCAGACACAGGCTCAGCTGATGCCTCTATCCAATCCAAGCCATCTTTGTCTGGACAAAGCCTGCCACACAGCTAGCAGCACTGAGAAGCAGCTGCAGAGGGAACCTGGCCATCACTGCTGTCATCTGCATCTGCATCTGCTTTGCACAGCTTTTGCTCACCAGGTGTTCTGCTTGAGATGGGATGGGTTTTAGCTCCTGCTTTCTGCAGTCCCCAGAGAGCACCCAGTGCAGTGGTGTAGAAGGAGTTAAGATAAGGAAAACCATCAAAGCTACAGGGGACTCTTTCAAATTGCTTCTTGTGGGGCAAAACACAAATGCTAAAGTACGCATTAATTTTCTTCCCCATAGCATGAATTTTGCAGATATTGACAACTCTCTCAGGATGAAGCTTACAGCAGCAGCATTAATTTATACTATTGAGCTATAATGCTTTTAATTTATTTTCTAATTTGCTTCTCATCCCCAAATTCCCTAAACTGCTTCTGTCTGTTTAATATGAAGGTTAGCCAAGGCTTCTCCAGATAAATCCACCTTAAGGCTATCAGAAACCTTTTGTGAAGCAAGAGCATTCTCCTTCCAAAGAGGCCTTTCTTCTGTTCATGAAAAGACTATTAATAACACAATTATTCCCGTTGAAAGAAAAGGCCGTAATTAATAGACTCAAGAGCAAAACATCCATCCTGCAGGAAAACAGACTTTCTGCTCCTGGAGGCAATATTTGAAATCCCGAGCATTTCTGTGGATTTAGAAGTAGCTAAATCTAGAGAATAATGGAAAATAATAGAGACCCAGAAAAAAAAAAAAAAAGGAAAAAAAAAAACTTGCAGATGCCATGAATAGCTCAGCACTGAAAGCAGAAAATGAGAGGCTACACTTCCTATTTCCCAGCAGTCAACTAGAATTACCTTTCACACCATGGCACGAGCCAAATGATCTGCAAATATATTTTACATATATCATACTAATATGCAGTATTTTAAGCATACAGGTATATAATTTAAGTATTTTGCTATATATTCAGGAGAAGTATTTCTCTTGCTTGGAGCCTTACTCTGTTAGCTGGTAGCTGAACAAAATATTAGCAAGTCTTCTATAAAGGACCAGAGGAAAAATAGCACAGGAAATAATGATGAGACAAGTGAAAAGCAGAAAACTGAGAGATACCAGAATGCTTTGAAAGGCTGTGATCTCCCAACTTTCATAGTTGCTCAGGATCTCAGCTGTGTCCATGATAACCTCCCCAGCCTCAACTGTGCTTGGGGAGAACAGTTTGATGCTGCTCTGTACCCCACTACCTTATAGAGCATAGGCTTGCAGAAACAAGGCCCCATTTTGATGTGAAGTGAAGCTAATTAAATGGGATGCATGCAGAGAGAGAGAGGCTCATTGGCTAGGTAAAGAGCAGGAGCCTGAGTGGCAGTGATAAAAGTGAAGTGCGAGGGGTGGCACCCCAACCTGCTGTAAGTTCATTTCAATCCCATAATATTTCATTGGCATGGCAGCTGCTTGTCTGTGGCACTTCTAATCAGCTGCAGATGCCTGGGGGCTGTCGTGCTTCTCTTTGTCATCACTGTCTTCTCCCCATTCACACACAGCAATGCTAGCATCTCTGCCATGTTAATTGCAGCATTTCGTTGGCTTGGGGGTGGGGGTGTTTTGTTTTTTTTCCTTATGTTTCCTTATAGCTTTGGCAGTGAAGAAAAGATCCATCTTTCATTCCCTCTCCTGTCACAATTTACCACTGTTATCCCACTCTATGCAGAGTGTCTCAGCTATTCCTTTTCACTATTTTTGTATGCTTATGTTAGGAGACAAAAAAAAAAAAAAAAAAAAAAGACAGTTGAGAAGTTACTGTCTTTTAATCATACTGTTTTGCTGGAGGAGATTTCTTCAGGGCAGACAGTGATTCAGCATCTTTCTTTATCCAAATCCTGGCAGGGCGTTCTGTGCCTCTGTCTGAGCCTGTTTCCTGTAGTGTATGTCACACAACGTTCACCCATTTGAAACGGTGTCAAGTCACATCATAAGCACCACGGCTCACGCTTCAGAGTAAAGTGCATAAACCAGGACAAAACACCTCACTTGTGCTGCAAAAATAAAGTTGCTGTTACCGACAAGCATGACCTTTAAATGCTCAGCGCACGGCAGAAAAAGGTTATTTTGCCACCACTTGTTCAATGAAAGATTCTTACTATGTTCTATGGATTGTCCAAAAACACAGAGCTTTACAGGGTAAAACTGCTGGCTCAGCATTGTTAATTAAGCAGAGACACATTCCCACATACAGTCTTAGACACGAACACACCAAAGGGCACCATATCTTTTAAAATAAATTAAGTAGTTACCTCATTCATTTCTATGCTACAAATTTCAGGTATTTTACCATCAAAATAGCAGAGAGCCAAAAAGCAGTGACAGCACTATCAAGTCTGCTCTTGATTTGGTTGTATGAAAAATGTATGCTTCACTTGCAAGATCTCATACGACAACAACTATCATTAAAATCTGCTTATTCTTTATAATGAAGTGTTGTTTCCATCTTAGCACATATCCTCCAAAGTGACAGGCTACACAGGCACCCTTCAGGCACTGCAGAGTATTATTACATTTGGATAACCAGGCTTAAGGAGAAAACACTCATCAATATAAGCTTGTTATCTTATAAAACTCTGAGTGTTCGCTATGAAGCTTAAACAAAGAGTTCAACAGACAGACGCTGAATTTAGAGTATGGAATTCACTGTAGAGAAAGGTAAATGAAACTTATTTTGCATTAAGTCAGCATACAGTCCCGACAACCTTTCATAGAATCACAGAATCACCAGGGTTGGAAAAGACCTCTAAGATCATCCAGTCCAATTGTCCACCTAGCACCAGTATTTCTCACTAAACCATGTCCCTCACTACAACATTTAAACATCCCTTGAACACCTCCAGGGACAGTGACTGCACCCCATCCCCGGGCAGCCCATTCCTGCACCTGAGCATTCTCTTGGAGAATAAGGTCCAACCTAAGGTCCAACCTGAACCTGCCCTGGCGCAACTTGAGGCCATTCCCTCTAGTCCTATCACTAGTTATACAGGAGAAAAGGCCAACCCATGCCGCATCACAACCTCCTTTCAGGGAGATGTCTTTCTTGTACTTTCAGCCCAAAACTGAACACAGCGCTCAAGGTGCAGCCTCACCAGAGCTGAATGCAGAGGGATGATCACCTCACTGCTCTTGCTGGCAACATTATGTCTGATACAAGCCAGGGTGCCACTGGCCTTTTTGACTTCTTGGACACAGTGCTGGCTCATGTTCAGCTGAGTTTTGACCAAGACTGTAGTGTTGCCTGAGGTTGTTGTGGCCAAAGTACAGGAACTGCTACTTGGTCTTGTTAAACTTGCTAATATTGAACAGGACAGGCCTAGGCCTGTGCCTCTGCCTGCGGAATATCACTCATGACAGGCCGCTAGCCGGATGTGACTCCATTTACCACCACTCTCTCGGCCAGGCCATCCAGCCCATTCTTTACCCAGCAGAGTGCATATCTCCAAGCCACAGCCTGCAGCTTCTTTGGGACAATACTATAGGAGACAATGTCAAAGGCTTTGCTGAAGTCTAGGTGGACTACATCAACAGCCTTTCCTGCCAGGAGCAGGAGCACAGAGTTCTTCCACTGTGCACAGTCAGCACAGGGCTCTGCACACAGAGCTCACCCTCCCTCACATCTAGCACACACCTGCCAGTGACCTCATGCTGCATTTCCCAACACCCAGCTGCTGTGACACAGCTCTGAGGGGTGCAGCAGCACACCAGAACTCAGCAGGGATGTGCAGGTGGTCTGCAGAGGTGGTCTGTGCCCTCACCTCTTGAAATGACATTTCCAAACTCAAACCTTGTAGCCCTTCTCCATGCAGTTCTCAGATACCTCCTGAAAGACATGACATGCGTGGTTTTCACACACATATACATTCAACCCAGGTTTTTACAGCTCATGAGGCTTCTTTCACATATCTTTCTATAATTGTGCATATATTTTAATAGAAGTCCACAAAATACTTTCTTTGCCATCAAGAAGAAAAAAACCCTTATCTGTCCCTGCTAGATTAACTCCTGTAGATTTCTTTTTTCATGGACTTCTACAGAATTTATATACATACAAATCAAGAGACCCCTGTTGTTAACTCTCTATAAAAGAATAAGCCTTTTATCTTTCATCCATGGATTGGCACGACATTCAGATGTTTCCAGTTTTCCCATTTCCAACACGAGTGCAACCGACTGCATTGAGGTCATAGCTTAGCTCACCTCAGCTACATCTAAGACAAGAGTGCTCCTTTGATTGGCACAAAAAAAAAAAAAAAAAAAGAAAAAGAAAAAGAAAGATGGAAGGCAGCACTGAGACAAACAAAAAATCTTTCATTTCATAATCTAATTTTTGGTCATTGGAAGTTGCTTTTCTATGGTGATGCTAATTTGTTTTCTTTAAAATGAGACTCCCCCCTGTGATGAAAATCTCCTCAGAGGGCTCCGTCTTTTGTTTCAAATTCCTTGTGAAGTCCTTGGGGTTGAAAATGCGGCTGCTGCTTAATACATTCAATTTCCCATGCATTAGGGTCAGTAATCCAGTCCCGTGCAGAGCAGGGTCTCCCAGTTGGCTGCAAGCTTCCATGACGACAGCGAGCAGAGAGAAGCATGATGCAGACACAGAGCCCCCACAAGCAGCACCTTGCAAAAACACCACCCAGCGTGCCTTCCTTCTTATTTCTTTAAATAAACTATCGGTGATTATCTGGTTTGCTATTATGTTCCTATGAGAAGCCATCTGACAAATCATAATTAAAAAGGATATGAAAAATAATTCATCATATTTTTAAACCGCTTGTAAATCCCCTTTTAGACTTTCCTATTTTGGGTGCACAGTTGTGTATATAAAACCCAGCACACCAAGGGAGAAGCATTCATCTCGCACCACTTTATCTCTGAAATGCTGATAAGAGGACCTAAAAATGCTAATACACTTGGAAACTCCTCATAAAGCCATAAAGAACAAATTTACAAAAACCTACATATTCTGCCCATGTGTTGGGTGTGAGCACTCTTCACTAAAAAGCAATTTTCTTCCTCATCCATGTTGCAAGATTTAGAGAACAAACAAATACAGAACAATGCTTTTCAAAACCTACATTTACTCTCCTTTTCTGCATGTACCTGTGAGCGGGTTGCATACTGAAAGCCATGCAGTCCACTTTGAATTGTCCAGCTGCCATACTGCTGGGAGGGGGAGGAAAAACTAAGTAGAGCAGCATCACAAACAAGTATAAATGGGAGAGAAAGTGGATCAGCCTAACCTGAGGGCACCGTGTGACTCCCTGGCAACCATCGCAGCAGATGGCTTTTTCATCAGCCTCTCTCTTACAAAGGGCAGCAAAGTTGTCTAGTGATGAAAGCTGCTGGGAGACAGGAACCTGGGACACTGAGCAAGATGTATAACCTTCAAGAGGGATCTTAGTACAGATTCTCGGATGCTACATCTGTAAAACAAAGATAATGCTATCCCCTGATCTTTATAAAGTGCTAGTAGGCTCTTGGATGTAAGGTAAATATATAAAATTTTTTGAGAAAGAAAAAAATGAAAAAAGGTCAAAAAAGGGCTTAATGCTCTCAAGGAAACAACATAATGACTATGCTTCATAGATGATAACAAACATGTGCAAATGGCACAACATTTTTCATCAAGAGATATCATGGTTTTGGGCAATGGGTCTCTGCCTGCTTATCTTTATCTTACAAATGAGAACAAGAAGCCACATAAAAGATTCCAAGGTCATCTGCTAAGTTAAAACGATCACTAGAGCATCAAACTCATATTAGCTTGCAACAGCATGAAGTCAAACAAGAGCAATGCCTGATTCTGCAACTAGGATATAACCCTGGATATATGCACAGACTGGTGAGCAGTCCCACAGAAAGGAATTGGGCGTTCTGGCTGCCAGCAAGTTGAGTATGAGCCAGTAGGTGCCCTGGCATCAACCATACCCTGGGATGCATCAGGCCCAACACTGCCAGCTGGGTGAGGGGAGAAGAGATTGTCCCACTCTGCTCTGCACTAGTGTGATCCTGTCTTGAGCACTGTGTGCAGGTTTAGGCACCACAATATAAGAAGGATATCAAACTATAAGCATCAAAAGGAGGGCTATGAAGACGGGGAATGGTCTAGAGGGCAGCCCAGAGAAAAGGAGGATGAGAGGAGGCCCCATGAGGGCAGTGGAGGGCAGCACTGAGCTCTGCACTTTGATGACAACAGGGCTTGAGGGAAGCGCATAGAGCTGCATCAGGGAAGGGTCCAGTGGGTGTTAGGAAAAGGTTCTTCACCAGAGAGTGCCTGGGCACTGGAAAAAGGTTTGGATAATACCCTCAGACAGAGGGTTTGACTTTTGCGTGGTCCTGTGTGGAGCCAGGAGTTGGAGTTGATGACCACTGTGATTAACCATCCTAATGGAAAATGTGTCTAAAAGAACACCTGACCTGGACTTTCACGCATTTAATTAATTTCCTAAAATTCTTCCTACTGTACCACGTATCAGGCACTCTTTTTAGAGTAGAATTAAATCTGAATTTAAAGCAGTAAAATAATTTTAAGTGCACACATCTTTTTGTTCCAACTTTTTTTTCTACATTTTAATGTCTTATCAACAACATCAAGAAAATGAGGTGACTGAGAGATATAGCACCAACATTATCCTGAGAGAATATTTGAATGTTTGATCTCACATTCTTATGGGATCACCTCATTTTCAGAATGGTACAGAAAATAAAGGAACTACAATTCATAATTGTGTTAGAAAATAATTCATGTGTCCTCTCCTTCCCTCATACTGATGCTAGCACTATATATACAGGCACTGCACATTAAGTACACACATTTATTTATCAATTAAAGGAAGTGAAGAAATCAATTTTCAACACAAAATCCAACAAATTTAAGGAAGGCTGTTTTTCAGATTGTCTGAAGCCAGAAGAGACTGTAAAATGATTCCCAGCTCCAGTCACTGAATTAGGCATCTCCTCTGCAGGTAGCATGGTGAGAGCAACAGCCTTTCTTTCCTACAGAATAGCTTGGATGTGTATTATCAAAGCTCTGTTTACTTGAGGATGAAGAAAAGGATTAAGGAGAAGACAATCACATTTAAGTGCTACATTTTGAGCACTAACTAGAAACATATCACCTAATTCCAACACATGGGTTTTCCAAAGCAGGATAAACTACTATTTCTACTGCAACAAGATACATTTCAGTAGCAAAAAAAGAACAGGATATGCCCAGCACTTCAGAAAATCTTTAGTCCTAATTTTCATAGAAACATAGAATCATAGAATCCTTAGAGTTAGAAGGGATCTTTAAAGGTCACCTACTCCAACTCCTCAGCAATGAACAGGGACATCCACAGCTAGAAATTCTCTATTCCTTTGTTTTAAGTTTAAGCTGAGAACAGCCTTTGCCACTTCCCCCAAGGTCCTGGTCACTGACAGGGACATATATAGTAAAATCTACCTAGAAGTCATTTTGGTTCACAAGAGAAAAGAATCATAAAGGCCATTGGCCTTCTTGGCTACCTGGGCACACTGCAGGCTCATGTTCAGCTGAATGTTGACCAACAACCCCAGGTCTGTTTCTTCTACACAGTCTTCCAGCCACTCTGCCCCAAGACTGTAGTATTGCCTGGGGTTGTTGTGGCCGAAGTGCAGGACCCAGCACTTGGTCTTTTTGAACTTCATCCCACTGGTGTCAGTCCATCTATCCAGCTTGTCCAGATCCCTCTGTAGGGCCTTTCTACCTCCAGAAAGGTTAACAGTTTCTGTCAACTTGTTGTCATCACAGAGTCATTTAGGGTGGAAAAGACTTTTAACATCATCAAGTCCAATGATCTGGTTGACTTACTAAGCCCTATTGCAAAACCATGTAAATGTTCCTTAGGGTCACATCCATGTGTCTCCCAGATATCTACAGGGTTGAGGACTCTACCACCTCCCCAGGTTGCCAATTGTAATGCTTAACTACCCTATCAACGAAGAATTTTTTTCTGAAGTCCAATCTAAACCTCCCTAGTACAACTTGAGGCCATTTCTTCACATTTCATTTCTTGTCACCTACGAAGAGACTCCTCACCTGTGGAAAGGCTCCTCACTAAAGTCCTTCAGGTAGTTATAGAGAGCAATGAGGTATCCCTTCATCTACCTTTTCACTCAGCTGAACAACCCCGGTTCCCACAGTCACTCCCCATAAGTCTTGTTTTCTATTCCCTTCACCTACTTCATTGCTCTTCTCCTCACGTGCTTGAGCAACTCGGTGACCTTGTAGTGAGGGGCCCACAACTGAACGCAATGCTTCAGCTGCAGTCTCACCCATGCCACATACAAGGGGACAATCACTTCCACTGTTTCTGATGCAGAACAATTCCTAAGCAGGCAGAATAAACATTCACTTGTTTAAACCTCTCTTAATTCATTTTAGGATTATTCTCAGATGGTAGAGTTATAAATACCTCAGCAGGGAAATAGACACATAGGCTCTCTGCTGATTCAGGCTACTGAAGAGTAAAACTGCATTATCTCTACTGCATTAAGGCCTTACACAACTGCCTAAATGGTCTTGGGATTAGGTCCTAAGGGAAGTAAAAACAAAAGTAAAATACTTGACAGCAGAACTAAATCAATAATTCTGAAGCTTTTTATTCCTCTCAGTCAAGAGTCAAATGAAAGACAATCAATACAATTATTGTAACTTCTTCCTGAAAAAGCAACAGATAATCTATTCTGTGGAGACTGAGGAACCCAAAGCACTTTGCAGAAGATAAGTCCTCTTCATCATGAGCTTTTCAAAGGATATTCAGTGCTTTCCTAACCTGTCCTACCAAACTCACAGAAAAGCAAAACAAATTCCAGATTAGTGCCATTACCTCCAATGCCTACTTTCTAAAGACATAGCGTTGCTCCTCATTATTTAAATCCGCATGCTAAACCAAAAAGCTCAGGTGCACCAACTTGAAAACAAATTTTCTACAGAGTAAAATTTTCATCAATAATTATTTTATGCTGCAGGACAGGAAATGTTCAACAATTCAGTTTCTCTCTTCACATTCACAACATCTTCGATTTCTTCATCACCTCCTTGTTTTTTTCAATTCACACCTACAGCTACTCATGCAGAATTCCCTTCCTACAGATGTCAGCTGCAGTAACAAGAACTGAGTATCTCACATTATTAGACCTTCTTCTGCTACCGGTCCTTTATTGAGACAAAATTGCCTACAAGCAATGTACAGCCATGAAATGTAAACAACCGAATGGAAAAACGTCAAAGCACTTAAAAGGCAACTGAAGAGGAAATCTGGGAGTTACGAATGAAGTTTTTAAAAAACCAATAAAAAGTATAGCACTGTAATATGGATGGCTCTTTTTTGAAGACAGCTTTCATAGTAGTGTTTCCCCAAGCATAAAGAGCATGCAGATTTCCTCTACCAGGATCTGTCATCCTGCTCATCCCCAGTCTCTCTGACAGCTCCATGCTATTCAGAGCTGACACCCAAGAGGCTCAGGTGCACACACACCAGCTAACTGGGAAAGGTTCTCCCAAGCTGCATCTTGATTGCAGTGGGGAATTAAGGTGAAATCTGAACATTCTGCTTCTCCACCCTGGGTGGAGGGGTAACAGCAAGGTTTCCTTTCCACCAAGAGACATCTCTGTTCTGTCACTACAAAGCACTCCATGTCCAACTCCCACATATACTGAGCCTCTTCTCACCTTGTTACAGCTACAACACTGCCTTAGCATCTAAATTTAGAAATACCAGCCAGATTTATACGTTTGCATCTTTGTTGCAGATCTGTCACTTTTAGCCTTTCATCTCTTTGTCTGGTACGCACAACTACCATGGCAGCAAGAGAACAATTCTTCTGACAGGTTGCCTGAGCATCTTACACTTCAGTCTTCCTGCATTACCTTCCAGTAATGTCTTTCTCTTTGCTTTTAACATTCCTGCTGTCATTGTGACCCCTCTATAGTTTCTTTTTGGCTCTATCGACAGGCAGATTTCCCAAATGGATTTTCCCAAGGACTCCATGGTAAGTGCTCCAACACTGTGGCAAAGACTCACATTCAAACCAGTTTCTCTTCCTCTTTTCACTATTAGTTGTACAGAGCAACTAAAAGAGATCCACGTGGTAAATTCAAAATTTAAATTAAAAGTGCAAAGCTTCCTGGCAGAGATTTAATTCTGCATTTGGTTATGAAGTTACATTCATTTTCTCAATTTTGTATTTTTATTTTTTTATGTCATTCCTTGTGCTCAATTATTCACAGTTCTGTGTATTAATACGGAGAAGTCAATACCAATCCTATGAACACTGGTCCTGTAGTTAAACCTGCACCTCTTGCTTTGGTAGATGGCCCTCTAACCACTAGATCGTTAATAACACTCTAACAGAAATATTCTTCAACACTTTTAGTGCCAATGTAAGGGACCATTCAGGTTATTTACAATAAAAAACATTAAAGGAGAGGAGAGGGGAAAGTAAAGAGCATGAGAAGGAAGTAGTAGGACACAAGTCCTCTTATGACTCTGAAAGACCCATAGTTGAAAGGAAAATCCGTGGAAAAGAAAAAATTGACTCTCACTCTCTCAGGTTTCTTAGAACTCTCCCAAGTTCTTTCTATAAACAGCACAGATTCTATATCCTCAGCAGCAAAACAAAACAAAACAAAAAAACTACTGCAATTGATATTCTGTATTGATACATTAAGCTAACATCTCACAAAATAGCCTGCAGATGTACACTGGTTTGAGGAGTAGCATAATTAGAAACAAATGTATGATGGATAGCCACTGAAACACAGTGGGACAGCCTCAAATCTACCAAAACAAAGGAGTGTTCAAGAAAACATCCAGGAAGACCTCACCGTCTTTTTGGAAAATAGACATTTTCCATTTGCACACTATTTTCACACAGAGATCAGAAGCCCGTAATACCTCTAATGCTTCAGGGTATCATTATGTGAGGTTGGCCAGGCTTTCTCTTCATCCCTGTACTATCTTTAAAAGAAATTATTAATGAGGAACAACATGTAATTTTGTGCTTGGGAGCAGACAAAATCACAAACATGTGCTCCTGTGCCTTAGTGAGCAATTGGAACAGACCTGTGAGTTAGTCACATACAGCACAGCATCAGCTGTTACACTGTTAGAGTTTTTTCTCCCAGGAATTTAATTGGATATTTGATTATGGATATGTGACTAAAAGGCATTTATCATGGCTCAAAATCTCGATAACCACACCTACAAGCCTCCTCTTCTCCATGCCCATGTGCAGAAGGCAAATTTCTGACATACTGACAGCTTAAAAAAAGAAGTAAATCTTGAGAAACTTACTTGCAGAAATATTTTAGTAAGAATGAATAAAATATAACATAAAAATGATAGGCTGCATGTACATTTATCTGCATTAAGTATAAGGATAGATTTACAATTGGAATTTTATCTTGAATTTTTCTTTGCTTCACAGTTTCATGGTCTATACCAAACATGTGGACTTCCCTGAAAGACGAGAGGGAATATAACAAGTATGCAGCCATCAGGCTAAGGCCCACAGACTAGACTCAAATGTTTTCCTTCAGTTCGAGATAAGAATGAGTTGTGCTTCACACTGTCTTGCTTAAGAACTGAAAACATGTTTTAAGACAATCAAAAGACCCACAGTATCAAGTTGCATTCAAAAATTAATTAAAGCAACTATAATTCTTATGGAAAACAATAAATTAGTACCTGGAAAAATATCACTATCTGCAAAAGTTCACAATGTAGAGACTGCGCATCTTTATCTGACTCTCCCACTCACCTCATTCAAATCAGTTGTTTCAGTAAAACTAACAAAAAAAGGACAAAAAAAGAAAAACAACAAAAAAAAGAATCACTTTTCTCAGGGTCTAAGATAGCTCTCCTTTTAAAGTGATAGTGCTATTCAAAAAAAAAAAAAGATAATAAAAGTATTTTTGTCAACAGCACTTCTTAAGAAGTGATTGCCAGTTCTTCTTATAGCCATTTAACTGTTTGTTAAAAAGCAACGAAGCAACACATATTTCTATAGAGAACCTGGTGAAGAAATCATGCATACTATCTTATTCCATTCAAGACGATGGCAAGATTTCCAATGATTTAGAAGATGCAGAATAGGGCTTTCTTTACATTAAATAATCCAATGCTTTTTTTGAAATAAATGCAAAAATTCAACTAGAAAGACAGAAAGAAGATCCTTTAAAAATAAAGCCAAAATAGGAGGAAATATTCAAAATTTTTTGTAATATAGAAATGTATTTGCCCATATACTCTTAATCAGATCTGCCTATATAAATATATTAACACAACTGATAACATTTGTATCATTTTTCTTGGCCGTATTAGCATGGACCTAGTTGGCAAACAAATACTTGATTGCACATCCTTATCTGAAAGATTTAGATAAATCAGAGAGTGCTCACAGGGTAAAAAGCCATGAGTAGGGCTGTAGTGACAAAATCTCTGAGGGCTGAGGTGAACGAAAGAGAAGGAAACGTGAATGTAGTTGATAATTAACTACGTGAAAAGTAGAAAGGAAAGAAGGGAACAATCTAGTACCTCTGAAATAGAGAGTAAAAGAAGAAACAGTTTGAATAGCTAAAAAGTGTATAATGATTTTCTCATATCAATGACAGCAGACAGGACTTTTTAGATATGCAAAAGTATTGTTCCGTTCTGAAAATCTTCAGCATTAAATGACACCTTCTTTCCATGGCATATGCTCCTTGCAGAGACGTATCTGACAAAACTGAAGTATTCCTGCTTTCATTCCTCACAGCCTTGTTCTCACTGCAGAGTCCTATTACCTTCACAGGGTAAAGTCACAAAAGGCTCAATCTGAAAAAGTGGAATTTTTTTCTTCTGGTGACAGTCAATGAACATTGCCTGAAGATTATCCCTTCTTGGAGATAAATTTATTCACACACACCAAAAGAAAGAGGAATGTAGTTTAATTCTCACATTTCACACTAAGTTTATGTGGTTGGAAAAAAAAACATAAAAGCCAGTTTTCACTACTGAATTTGATGCTTAAAGAATTGAGATGTTACAGATATAGAATGCCAGGATGTGTTGACAAATATAATTTGAAAGAGGACCTTAGAACTAAACAAAACTCAAAAGTAATCCATCATGTTAGAGCCAACATCCATCAGAAATCATTCTGCACTGATGACATCACCAATGGTATAAAAGTAGTTGGAGCACAGAGCATAAGAGATAGCAAAAAAAGTCCTCATTCACGAGAACAGTTTCTTTCAGCACACTAAGAGCAATTCACCAGTGTGCTACAGCTATACACAAGAAAGATGGCCATGTTATCATAAAAAAAACAAAATCCATACATATTCCAAAACTATTTGCTTAGGTAGTGCTAAGATAAAGTTTGTGCCTGAGACCATACATGTTAAGTTAGTAAACAATTTTTAGAATAACATTTTAAGTGATGAATGATTTTCTGAAACAGATTTATGGCCTGTGGCAGATAATCACAGAGTATGCAGCACTCTGTACTGATGTAAATTTATAAGGTAAGGAATATGAGCAAAATCTGGATTTATTTTAATTGGGATCCTTACAATGAAGTTTATTAATATCAATTAAGTAGTATGGATATATATCAAGTAAGATATCAGACAATTAATGCTCTGCTTCCCAAAAGACCATTTAGAGTCGTATTTTAAACTGCAGCCTCCATTTTGAGTTCCATGAACGTCAATTAAAAAACTAGCAAAAAAAAAACCCAAAAAACAACAGAAACACTATGACCCTGACATCTCACACTATTGATTCTTTTGCCACATTTTAAAAGAAATCAAGTAGGAGAAGATATTGGTAATGATGTTGAGACACATGGAAATCCAGTTTCAACACCACTAATAACAAAACCATCAATATAAACCAAAGTATATATTTTATTAAGTTTGTATCAAGTGCTGTCAGGGCTTTCCCAAAGAATCTGCTGATATTATAGTGGAACATGGGAATTCATAAACAAAATATAAGGTTACTGCTATTTGGTTTTGAAAGCAAAACGGAGGGGGGATCATTTATTTCATTTTTTATTCTTGCTGCTTGTGATTATTGCTACTGATTATTTGGTCCCAAAAGAGGAAGCATGTGGAGAGGAGAATGAAAAGAAATGAATGGGTGGACAATTATACTCCATCACAAGTACTTGAAATCAATTGTGATGCAGTTCACTCGGGCTGTTTCCCTGAGCATGCTGTCTATATGAACTGTTCAGGGGAAAACCTCAGTACCGATCTGTCCTTCAGCACATCGATTTTTAACAGCATTGTCATTTCAGCCAATAAAAGTCCGGTAAAGACTAAGTGAAAGCTTTCTTTTTACTGGGGAACTGAAAAATGCATGTGGAAATGTTGCAATTTTTGCATAAATGATTCATTCTCCAGAGATTAATTAAAATGTCTCAAGTCAGAGTATTCTCCTGTCCGCTCACAAGCTGTATAGTACTGGGTTCCAGTGGGGGACTAGAATATAGTTAAGGTTATGGCTTCTCTGGACATCAAAATTTGGTAAAACTGAGGAAGCTTTCCAAAATTTAAGATGAGGAGGAAAAAATATAGTACGTACTTGTTCATGAAAAGCAGACTTTTGGTAAAAATCTCTAATACATATTTGTTGTCCACTAGCATTGGGACAACAGAATGACACAGAGGGACAAGTAACGTGGAATACTTGGCTCACCTTTTGCTGTTGGTACAAAAGAAATTCCAGTGTGGAGTACAATCAGAAGTAGGTAAACTCATTTTTTAAAAAACATTTTCCAATTTAATAATGTAAGTTACGGGCTTGAAATGAAATTGTTATTCTCAAACCGCCTTTTGTCTAACACCCAAAGCAATCACTTCTAATAAAACGGGCGGCAAAGAGACAAGAAAAAATTCAATTTCAGCAACTGATTTAGTTTTATTATTTTAATTACCAGTAAACTAAAATTGCATTAGCACGCCAACCCAGCAAGTAAAACTGTCCAGTTTTACTGACTGATACTCTCCAGCTGTCTGAGTCTGAAATTCCACTAATTGCGAAACACAGTCTATAACCTGAAGGCTTTCAGAATCACATCTTCTCTTCTGAGTGCAAAATACTCACACACTCTTCATGTTTTATTTGCAAAGATTACTGAACACAAAGGTAACACGCTTACTTGTTATACTGGTAATGCCACGAGACTAATTCTATATTTGAAGGGTGAAACAGCAAGGTGATTGATGTAACGTATATAATTTGAATCTAAACCATATAGGTACTTTGACTGGAATGAGCAAAGTAAATTTTTGTTTTTTCACAGCACTACTGGCATGTAGGCACTTCAAGTTCTAATCCAGCTGTTCTTCTTCCATCCCAGTTACCCCATCAGCGAAACAGGGATAAAACTTACCTTCCCCTCTCAGCGGATGTGTGGATTAGCTAGCGAGGCTGAAAACCCTTTGAAGATGAGAAGTGCTCATCATTATTATCCAACACCAGCATTCCAATTACAGCCCCTCGTCCTTCTTCCTTTAGAAGCTGTCAAACATAATATACCGCTCCATGCGTCACAAAGATTAAATATGTCTAATATGACAGGTTTAAGATGGGCAGGATATTATCTTAACAAGGTTACATGTAAATATAATTACCTGTTTGCTAATTCATTTCATTTAACCTACAAGCGCTGTCAGTCTGCTTTCTGCAAAGAAAGAGCCCAGAATTCTGCCAGTTCTGGGGATTTTCTTTGTAGGGTGCATGGAACAGCCCTTCTCAATTGCTGCCTCCACCATATCAGACCAATGGAGTTCCTATTGCATCTTTGAAAATTTCACGTTTCTTGGATTAGGAATAGAAGATACTTTTGTCCTCAGGACATTCTCATCCAACTGATACATATTTTCCATCAGGGAATTAATCCTGATTATCTTTTCATTTCAGTGAAGGAAGATCCTGAGTAGAGAAGACATCGGACAGATTTTAAAGGCATTTAGATATTGTAGTAACTGCAGGCTAAGAAAAGATCCTTCTTTATAATATCACACAGTTGCTACCTCTATTTTTAATTGCTTACATACCCCCTTTAGAGCTTTCTTTTTTTGAAGTCGGAGAAAAAACATTTAAATGAGAACTCAAAAGCATGTGTTTCAACATCAGCATGATGTGTCTTTTGAGGAGTCATGCAGACACCTGACTTACTAAACTGATCTCCAAAGCAACAAGTATCACTTCGTGCCAGGAAAAGAAAACGTATTGTCACCAACAAAGTACCTATGCTTCCAAAGAGTCCTCTTGCTCAAAATGCTCCTTTTAGGGGAATAAGATTTCTGTCCTAACCAGCATGCATTTTGAGTTTTCTTTATGCATAACCTCAGGCAAAGCCTCCACACTGAAGATGCAAAAGGCTTGTGAATAGGATAAAGAGAACACAGGATTTTTTCATTGCTCTTTTCTCAAAATATTCACATTGATCTAAAATGAAGAGTAAGGCACCAGCAGACAAGCCTCAGCTAAACTGCCGAAAGTCAAGTTTGACAGGTTAAATTTCTGAAGCATTCACTTCAGAAATCAACTGGATTCCTCAAGGCAATCCAACTATATCAAAGACTTTCCAAACATACCACAGCTTAAAAAAAAAACAGTGACACCTGCTCTAGGTTCTGACCTAGATACTTTACAGAACTGGATTTACAAAAAAGCTCTACAAAAGGTGCTGGACTTCTAATCAGTTTAAGCTATAAAGAATGGGATTTTTAAGGCTCACTTTGCTGTGAAACTACGACCCTGATCTTTTGTGGAGCTCCGCAGGTCAATTCTACAGCAGGCAGCCAAGATCCCCATTTGCTGCTGTAAGAGCTACACCAAAATATAATCACACAATCAGCTGTTGCCTTGTCAGAAATGCAAGCATTTTGACTTAGTGTGGACACTCCAATATAGTGGTGAGCCAATGAGTTCCAGAGATACTTTCTTCCCATTGACAGTAAGGGCGTGCTACAGAAACTTGGCAACAAAGAGATCAGCTTGGACAGTCTGGGGTTCTGCATTTCTTGCAGCCAGCCTTCTCTGTGACTAATTTGCTAGTTTTTAAAACCAAGTTTAATTCTTGTTCTTGACTTTATAAAAACAAAAGTGTTGCTGGAAAGTGCTCACTAGAATTATTTCCAAGCCTTTTTTTTTTTTTTTTTTTTTTTTGCAGAGTACACACAGGTACTTAAATGTTTGATGTACAGACCTCCAATTAATTTGCTATCATCTCATGACAACAAAGTGAGAAGCTGAGAAATGACTGATAGATCACACTCTAGAGAAAGACGGTTGTCTGTTTGAACAACATTTCATCTTGTTTTCGGTTACTTTGCAAGAGGCTGACCCTTTTCACTGCCATCCAAAAGCTAACTTTTAGCAGTGAAGGCCTGCTATGGACATAATGCTGGCAGCTAGAAATTTTTTTTTATCATCAGATTGGAGCACACATTTCTATCTCTTAAGTCCTTTATGGGCAATGCAGCAAGGTGTGGGCCAAAACTTTCCTCTGCTCAAAAACTTCCCACTTGCAAGTGGTTCAGCAAGACTGGAAATCCCATGTCAAAGCCATCCGTCGTCTTCTGCACACTGAAGCTGAAGTCCCTCAAAACTGCAAGTCTCAGCAGGCAATACTGCATTCTCATTCAAGGAACTTTCAGCTCTGACCAAGTGTCTCACTGGCCACATTGCAAATGTTACAGCAAAACACTAACTCTGAGGGCTACGTCTGGCATAAGACCAAATGCAATAATGTCCTATCTATATGGGCTTATTTCTACCATTAAGTTTTCATCTCTTTAATGGCTTAAATATCTTCCTCATCTAGGATGTATGTGGAAGCTAAATGCCTTGTGTGTATAAGCTACAATTTTCTGTATTGGTATCCATACATCCAAAGTAATCTTTGCAAATGTTTATGATAAAAAAAAAGCAACAAAGGCAGCACAAATTAATCTGAAATCTTTGCCATTGACCTGAAACACAGAGCAGCTAATTTTCTTCAGCCATCTGCACTGTACTCCCTACACTAATCCTAATCCCCTATCTTGTCTGAAAGTAGCCTTTTGTGGCATCTGAAGCTCTGCTACGTCGAGCAGTAGGTGTCACATTTTCATTACCACACTAGCTGCCACCATTAAGACCAGCTGCTTGCATTGCACAGAGCAAACAGCTGCCTTGATTTAAGATCTCCAGTCCAGCTCAGCTCAGATTGGATGAGCCTCAGAAAACTGGCAGCACGTTTTAAGTTATTCACTGTAATGAAGCCATGCCTCACAGTCTAGAAGTCTGTTGTCAAGGCATAATTGCCACTGCTGCTACACCTTAGGACCTCCAGACTGGATTACTGTATTCATTCTTATATGGAGAAGCTGAGGAACACTGTTAACTGCAAGCAAGAGGAGAAAGCAGCTATCCATAAGGAACACATCATCATAATTCTCTCAGAGACCACGTGACTGTCCTGCTAACCCCAATGCAGCTCAAGATGCTGATGCCAAACTATGAAAATTTTTTTATGGGTTAGGTCCAAGTTATTTTTAAGATAACCTTTCCTTCTCCAAGTACCATAACTGTTAAGAGAAAATTCCTGGTTTAAATTAATAATGTCATAAATTGGACATGCTGAAGCAAATTTGACAGTGGACTATTGTTCTTCTTCTGATGTGATACAGCCTTATCTGTCCACCCCTAGCATGAGGTACATGACTATGAAGATATGCACAGCCAGCAAGAGTCTACACAAACAAATCTCGTCAGCACGAGTGCTACTTTTTAATTTCAAAAATATTTCAGTGTCTTATCCTAAATTCACAAGGCCTTTAATCAAGCTGCCTCTACAATCCCCTCATTTTCCATGATCTTGCAAGATAGCTTTGCTCTCCAGGAAAAATGCAGCTTTGAGAGGACTGTGTTATTTTCAATGGCTGGATGCCAAAAACGAAAATCCTTGTCAAAAGAAATTTGCCAAAGCCTGCTGTTTGACTCTAAACACAAGCTACATTTTGGGGAGAACATTTCCTAGGTGAAATGTCAATAAAAATCATCACCACATCACCACAAGTGGGAAAAGGAACTTTTCATTCGTATGCTTGTAAAAGCAAAGAAATAAAGACCATGATGGGAGTATGTATTGGTATTCTCACATTTTTAAATAAACCTTAATGAACATCTGAGTTGGATACACAGCTTGTTGGAAATGAAACTGGATTTCTAAATATCTATCTATAAACCTTTGAAACTACTAAGCATCTGATGTCAGGAGACTGCTATTCAGTGCCTTTGAAAATGAGACTCTACGTATTTCAGGGCCCAGAGAGGATTTGGGAAGGTAAGTTTGGAAAAAGAAAAAAAAAAAAAAACACTTGAAAACGTATCCTTCAAATCATATATACGTCCAAAGAAAGTAGGAGCTGTGTGGTTTAATCCTGGCATGCATATATTTAATTTCTACTGCCTTTGATCAATAAGCAGTAGAAATCCTTGCACCTTGGAATTTAAAAATTAAATCCCAGCTGAATTTTGCAGGTTCACACAAAGCCATGCTTCGAGAACAGCTTGAGTTGAGGCAAGTCCTGTTCAGTATGAGAGAAGGCGGTGAGCTCGAGACCAATATATCACTCAGGAAAGATGAAGACAAACAGCATCATCCACTACAGCACAGGAGGCACGTGTTTTATGTGTGTTTCCATGGGTGGCTCAGAGTAACTATTTATAGCACAGTAAAAATATATGAGCCATGAAAACTGTGATGGATTGGTATCGTTTCTGGCCACTTTGCAGCTTTGCTCTCTGAGTCTCTCCCATGCCTACCAAAAAATAAACAAGTACAGGTGCGAGCTCCCTGCAAATGAGAACACTTAAGGCATCCCTAATAGTTGCTTTATCTGCTGGCTCTGAGAAAATATTGCCGAAGCCCTAACTAATCCAACTACTGTAATAAAAGGGCTGATGTCATCATTTTTCTAACGACTTCAACAATCTACAGTATACACCAAGTGATTATTGCATACACCATGCTCCCTTTGCTTGCAGTAAACTTATCATCCTATGGATGCAGCTTTATATTTAGATTCCAACAACAAAAGTATCTTAAGCTTAGAAAGCAACAGCCTAACCCTCCAGCTGTCCAGTTCCCTATTAGATAACTAGTAGAGAGAGACAGAAAAAAAAAATATCCGTATCCATATTAAAGCCTATGTCTCACTAGAAAATTCCCTCCTTAAAAAATAATAATCTGTTCTGACCTGCCATGCAGTATCTCCATCAAAAATAATAGTTTTTTTCTCCTCTGCCTAAGACAGAGAAGCATTTCCAGAGGCAACCCGTAATCACAGATACACGAATGTCCTGTTAGCAAACCCAGCAGGAGCATTATGGCAACTGCGCAATTCTATTCCTTGAAGAAGAAAAGGGTTATTTTCAAGAGCAAGCAGCACTGAGAGACCTCAATGTTACTGAAGAAAAAGAAAAGAGATCACAATGGCTCATGCTCTGAAATCGGTATCTTCACTGCTGCTCCATCCAGAGCCACATGCTACTGTGTTTAGATGGCACCAGATCTCAAGTATGGCAAACACAAACCTGCAATGGTGTGGAGGACAGCCGCATGCTTTCCTCAAGTAAAGCCACTCTTCTCATTATGAGATCAAGCATCATGAGATATCCCAGAGAACTATTTGGGTATTAATTGGTCATTTATTCATCCAAAACGTTGACATGTTCATTTGAAAGTGGTGGCATTTCAAATACATAAGACAAGAATGTATTAGAGAGTAAACACACTGTAAAACGTTTGGTGTAACCAACAGATGAAATGGAGAAGTTTATATCTTACTATTTGTTATACTATTATTTTTATTATGTTCTTCTTAAGCAGTAACTATTATGTGAAGTTCATATTGCAGGTGTGCAGCACAAGAGCTGTTATCAAGGCATTATGAAATCACATAAACCAAATAATTTAATTGAAATAATCAAAAATGACTTACCAGAATTGAAGCTAAATAAGCACAGATCTTGGCTTTCCTCCAGTATGTGCCAGCAGCAATATCCCAATCTTGTTAACATATTGCAATTTTTTTACGTAGGCAAAGGATCACAAGATAAAGCAGTTTATGCACTAAGCAAGTCACTTATTAATTCAATATGTATAAAATCCTTCATAGACATAACTGAAGTTTTCTTTCTAAGACCACGGCAGGCTGCCTAATAAATTATAAGCGACTCCCAAGGATGGACCAAATTCCCAGTGAGACTTGGGTACGTTCAGGTACCCAATGTTCAGGTACATTACAAAGCAGATTCCTTCAATGGATTAAGAGAGGCTAAAGAAAAACATCAAAATTCATAGAAATAAATTCAACTGTTTGTTTTGTGAAGTTTTTATAGAATTTGATTAATGTTTTCAATATTCCTTTTTTTTTTTAATGAGCATTATTTTCTCAGACAATTACACATTATATGAAATTAATTTTTCCACTTACTTTATCATCTTGCAAATCTACATATGAATAGATATAGAAGTAGCCTCACTTAGCATTAGTAACAGGAAACCTGTTACTTCAATAGATCAGGCCAGTCCTGCTTTATTATTTTTACAACAAAAATGTTACATTAGGAAAATTATATACGAAAACCTCATGTTTTTAAGTTTCACTCCTTAGAGGTTCAAGCCACCGAGACTGTCTATGGGAAGACCTGTCCTTGCAAACAGAACCCCCGGCAGGACCAAAAGTACCATTACTAATGCAAGCCACACACATGGTAAGGAGCAAAAGAATAAAATCAAGAAATCATCATATTCTGAAGCTTAAGAATTACCATTACTCAAACATAAAGGGCACTGCCTGAAAATGGGGGCAGATGCAGAACAGCATGGAGCTGCTGCGAGGCTGGAAGGCAGCGATGCACGCTGCCAGCTGCACCTAGGCACTGATGCTTACCCCTGCTTGTTAAAGCAGCTCTGGGTAATGAAAACCAGAGCTGGGGAGGGGGGAGGGGAATATCATAAGTCTTCATTCTTCAGTGTAACTTAGAGTGCAAGAACAGTAGCTGTAGCTGCTCATGAACTTGTAGAGATGGAGAGAAGAAAGAGGAGCAGCTGAAGAGATTTTGCATCTATCAGACAATTCCAGAAAACTGCCTATAGTCAAATCATTGAAATAAAGACTATAATTCTGAATGCTTCAACCTAAAGCTGGAAGACTAAATTCACACTTATTTAAGTATCTTGCTTCCAAATGATGTGCACCATGAAGCTTATGAATGTTATCATAGGTTGCGGTGTTTCGCATCGATATAAATCAGGTGACTTAGTTACTTAAGAGGGAGAGACAAAATCTCAGTTGTGGGAGAGATTACACATCCTAGTTTTGGGGCTCTTCTCACAGGCACGGCTGATGCGGGAGTGACACATCTGACTGTATTTCCATGTGCAGGAGGAGCTCATCTCCACCTGCTCTGCTTCCTCTCAGGGAAAACAGAAGGTGGACAGCAGCAATAGCCCAAAGACTACCAATTCCATTAAAGTGATGTACCTTCAGATGTATCATGGATTAGAAAATCCTGTTTGCACTTACTTCACGCATGAGCAAAAGCACTCCTCTTTCCAACCCTCCAATATATAATAAAAAGACTAGTAAATCAATAACTGCCATTACATATGAAACTACTTCTGAAACCTCACAATAAATAAAGAATCCATGCCTTATCTAGCCTCAATATAAAAGGATATCAAATTCTTGAGGTCACATTTTATACTCCCCTGATAGCACACAGTACAATTTATTAGCTTCTGGGCAGCAAGGAATCTTATGATATATTAGAGTAGACAGAGAATAACCCACCTCAGCTGGTTAGACCCAGAAGGCACTTAGGAGTTTATTTTACTCCAGTGTCTTCTATTCTGAAAAGCCAGGAAAATGTGAATCCAGCTGATTCCACTGACTCATCTTCTCCACATAAATAGCAATTTAGAAGACAGAAATGTTAAAAGGTTGCTGTCTGTTGAGCCTAATATATTACATCTGGAGAGAAGACCATTATTGACCTGATAAATTGAAACTGATAAATCTCAGTCTGTATCCATATCATGAGCAAAAATTAATCATGCAGACTGAAAAGAAAATCATAATGTTACATTACATTTGCCTCATCTCTAGGAGTATACCTAGACATGTACATTTCGGGAATTAAATATGAACTATTCAGCAGCCCTGATAATGTGACTGGAAAGGACTACTCTGTTTCTAAAAATGACTATAACGTGTTCATCAGAAGAGGAGTTAAAGCCCTGAGAGTTTATGCAGGAGATAAATATTGCTGAATGACAAATGTAATGGCAAATTCAAAGCAAAAAAAGTCATGTATTTCTTCAAGATCTAGCAGTCACAAGGGTCTTGATAGGTTCAAATGATCAAAATCTGAAATGAAGTGTTTCTCTTGAGCTGAACAGTTAACACATCATCTGCTTTGCAGAGTAAAAGGGTACAGACCATAACCATACTACCTGAGGAAAATGTCCTCTAATATGTTCTTTAATTCTTCTCTGCTTTTTTGTTTTAACAGATTCGTACCATGCAGATTTTCCCTCCTTTGATTTCATATCCATTAAAACAGAAGAGTGTTCTCAGGAGTTATAAATTCCAAGTATCATAAGTAAGCATATAGTAAGAATTTGCAAGTTGGATAAAATCTCTTTCTTGGAACTAAAATGCAGGGTTGACATGTGCTTAACACTATGTTGCTGATGTACTGACAGGCCAAAGCCAGATGAGCCCAGAAAGTCAGTAAACTCTCACAAACTGCATTAAAAACCATGTTTGTTGAGTAGAGCATTTGGAAAGGCTTCTCAGCTTCAGCTGGTATTTTTCTGGCAAGTACTCTAAGTTTAACACATCAGTATGTTCTAAATGGATATAAACATAAACCATTAAACTGAATGATACTCATCTGGGAAGGAAGCTTACTCTTGATGGAGAAACCCAGAAAATAGCACTTACTTCTTCAAGATGGACAGTTACAAGTTCTGCACAACACTGCCTCTATTCAGCCCAAACTGTCTAAAGTAATTTAATTAAGAGAGAGAAAGCACAGAATCAGAAGTGGAATTACTCTACCACATTAATTTGTGATTATAGATAGATATAAATTTTGGGAAATGAGCCCAGTCAGATGCACAAGATAACTGCCAGGACAAAGAGTATCATTAAGCAAAGTCAAAGATGAGCCGGTCAGACATTTGTCTTCTCTCTGCCCCAGTTCAACAACAAATTCTTTCAGTATTTTTATAAATTTAGAAATGTTTCTACCTTCATCAAAACGAGTATTTTGGATATAAAAAATGCTACCTACAGCTGTAAGACCCAGCAACTGAGATGCAGTCATAGCACTATCTTCTTAGTTCAGTTTATAATATTGGGTTTATCTCTCTCCTGCTGTTTTTCAGAAATAGGAAAAATCTCAAACCGTAATAATCATCATAACAATTGCAAGAACATTGGCCAACCATTCCATACGGGCATCTGACCTTGTGCTTGCGAGGCCCTCCTGCCACAAGCAGCAGTGAATCTCCTCTGCTACTATCAAATTAAATAGCAGGGAAGAGAAAGGACTCCCACAATGGTCATCTCAACGTAACCCTTCTGCTGACCCTTGCTCTGAGTTCAGCTTCAAGCACCTTCATCCATATCAAGAAAAGCATACACAAGCCAAAAAATACCTCATTAAAAAAAAAATGACTTATCGTGGTTAAATGGTTTTAAAGAATTGAGTTGAAAACAGATGCCTATGCCTTTTTTGAGAATTCAACAAAGCTGAGAACACTAAATGACTGACAGGTGTTTGACAAGCTATATTCCATAAGGAATCTCAGTCTGCCTCAAAATCACTATGCAAAGATTCAGAAAGCATCTTTAAAGTTTTCACAGAAACATCTGCAACCATGCTAATGAGGAGAACAGGACAACACAAAATTTATTCTGGAAAGCTCCTTGCCCTGCTGAAGACTGGAATAGATAGCAGCCTGTCTCTGGAACAAATCAGTAAAAAATGGTTCATTCTGAACACTTGCATTCTCTCAAATTAATTACGTTGCATAAAAATGGTACTTCTGATGTCTGCTTCAGTGAGCAAACTCTTTGAATGGGAAACACCAACAACACAACGGGTCCTCCCTTTGGCTGATTTACATCACTGTAATTAATTCAGGTGCTGAATCTCACCAATTAAGAATCTGGTATAACAAATCATTTAACTTCATGGCTGGCCCTACCTGATGCAGTTAGATGTAGCTGTTCCTGATACACAAACATTTGTGGGTTTAACGAGATCTGCTCCTTTCTGGATTGCAGATGGTTGCTGGTAAGCAGCGCAAGCCTTGGTGCCCATCTCCTCTCATGTTTATCTGCCACAGCCCTAAAAAGGGTGAACGAGAGCACCTGGGCAGATCCAAGAGGTAACTACAGGATTCAAAGTCTCCCACGTAATGCAAAGCAGGGCTGCAGGTTGATCTTCAACAAACGCAAGATCCCTGCTCATTCACATCGACATTTTAAAAACTTAGCACTGGCACAAGAGAGATTCTGTCTCCCAAGAGACAAAGGTATTAAGAAGAAATCTGTTGCTGTGGTGATCTGGATGATTCACCATTAGTGTGCAGCTGCCGTGGCACAAATGTCACACAAGTGACGCAAGGAGGCTATTGCACTTCTAGGGGAACAGGCTCCAAGGCAGCCGCACAGGTAGGCCCACGCCCGCTCCTCATGGTTATGCAGGGACTTAGTCACTTAGCTCAAGTGACTAAAAATGGATTAAACCCATGCCTGCAGTTGAATGCATGCTGAAGTGCTTGGCTGATGATGGCCATAAATCTACCTTGAGTTTAATTTGTTTTGCTTCCTTCTTCTGTGTAGATTTGTGGTAGCAGTTTTTACAGGTTTATAGGCAGAGGGATAAAGATTCTTCTACTGCTACAACGTCTCCTAGGGCTGGCTGGGAGATCTAAGGCTGAAATGAGTGTACTGGTAACACAAACCATACATCACAAGCAGAGTTTTGCAAAACGCATTAAAATTAGATTGTACAATTCATTTTTGAAACTAAACTGTTCAAAGGCAGGAAAGACTCCCAAACCACCCAGCAATGCTTACTTTGGATCTCTTGAAATTTTTCAGGCAGCTGCATATCATTAGAGGGATTCTACTAAAGCAAAAAGAACAATAGGGCTCCAAAAACAATGACCCGACTCTCATCTTCATTATTTGGGTGTAAATGGAAAGGAACTCCACTGAAGTCACTAAAATCAAAGCACTATCATCTCCTTATTCTAAGTTTAGCGCGCAAATGACTGTCAATATTTGCCAAAGAACAAAGGTCTCAGACTTTTCAGGAAGGTTACAGAACTGATTACCCTGGAAATCCAAATTTGAGATTATTAGACGAGCATAGAAACAAAAGTGCAGTAATTACACTCCTTCCCAGCACAACCATTATTTTGTAATTGGTACAACAGCAAGCAGTAGCCTGACGCTTGCATATTTAGGATCCAGAAGGAAAAATATTAAGAAAGTTAATGTTAAGGTGACTATACTCTATTATCCACATTCCAGAACGGACATATGCTGCTATTCCTACTCAATACACAGTAAGTAATCACCTTGACCATCAACTGCAACTGGAACATTTTTGAGATATGAAAAAGTAAAAAGAAAAAGAAAAAGAAGAAGAAAAAGAAGAAGAAAGTAAGCTAAAAAGAAACATCTGCGCATAAATTCCCTGTGAAAACACTTGTTTTGTTTTGCCTTGCCTCTAAAATGCCCAGTATGAGATGAGTTTGGCAGCACTGACTATAAATTATCTGGGACAACCTGACTGAAGCAAGGATATAAAGGATCTTTAAGAAGAAGGAAGCAGGGAGATACAAACAAGCCATGACAGTTTTGATTCTGGATGGTTGCCAGCATTCAGCACAGATTTAATATTAAGACCCAACAGACTTTTCTGTATGTAGATTTCAGAACGTGTTTCTAACTCATGGGATTCATATATCTTATTCAACCCACACAAACAAACAAGTATTAACTTTTTTTCCAGAGTGAAATGCAAATTGCATTTCATACATAATACAAATTCCTTGACTATACACAAATTTATTGCATAGGACATTTGTGTTTCAATCTCATCATGTGAAAACACAGAGAGTGGTTTGCAAGGGTGTGCTTTTGTTCCTTTCTAGCCAGCTAGTTCACTCCTAGGAGATGCTGATGAAATATATTTTTATTGATCAGCTTCATGCTTCATCTAACACACTAGAGTGTCTGGTGCCTGTAATTGAATAATCAATTTCTTGCTTCCTTAATAAATTAATTTATTAAATGCAAAATATGTACAGCTGATATTTCAAGGAGCTAATTTGCAATCTAAGGCCACGATGGAATTCTTTAAGTAGCTGGTTTCTGTGTTTCAAAAGCCTAGACAAGTGTAGTAATACAGAGAGTAGCCAACAAAGTAATAAAATATTTTAAATAAAATTGTATGAATTTAGATAACAAAGTTTTAGTATCTGCCTTAGAAAACTTAGCCTGAAAGAAACACATTCACTGATAGGGAATGTAAATTTTTTTTCCATCTAATTATTTTTGTTTCAACATGTCTGTTTGAAATGTCTTTCCTGCATTCTCAGAAGTGTCATCAGTTTTATTTTTAACCACAAAAAGCAGAATAAAAGGATGATACATTACTCGGTACATAATGAAAGTAAACACAACAACTGTTATCATCATCACCTCTAGATTAGTGTTCATCCTTCTGAAAATTGAAGGAAAGACGACAATACCCAAGTTGCTTCAAAAGGGGGAGTTGGCCCAGATGACCTCCATAGGTTCCTTCCAACATCAGCCATTCTATGATTCTGTGTGAAGAAATGTGGTTGCTCCAATTGCCTATTTAATTTCCTGAACTCTAGCTAAGCAATTCCACCCACAGCTCTGCACCACTCATATCAGCAGCACTGCCACATCAAGTGCTTTCTGGAACGATGTACACATCCTCCAAGAAACCATCAGGTTCTCAACAGTGGAGAATCCTGCAAAGGAGTGGGCTCACTGGAAGGCAGGGGAGGGGGAAGAGTTTGAGTCCCTTCCTTCCCTTCCTCTCCAAAACCACCTCCCCTGCAGCAGAGCCAGTGGAGCCGGGCCAGGGATCTGCATGGCTTAGCACAGCCCTGTTGGTTCTCTAACACACACATGCTACCTTCTGCAGGTACCACAGCCTTTTAAAGGTTCAGACACAAGGCTTGCACGAGAAAGAAAAAGTTCTTACCGTCTACTTGCCCCAGGCACTGAGATGTCATTGCAGATTCAGCTATTAAAGAACAGCTAAATATCTGCAGGGCAAGCAGCGGTTATATTCTCCACCACAGCTTGCTAGTAATCTTCTATTTAAAAAGCCTCTTCTCCTTCCTGTTTGCATTAGGCTGTAGCCACCTAACCCCACTGGAACTCCAGTATCAACCCTCTTTGATGAAGAAACTCAGTCACACCAGCTGCACTAGAAAAGAGTCACAAGTCTCGGTGCCAATGGGGCTTAATTCAATCCAAAACACAGAGGAGAATACTGCCAGCCTAGGCAACGTGACACTGAGATGGCACTGCTTTGCCTCTGGCAACACAACGAGCAAACAGCTTTCCCCTGCCTCCAGTGTTGGCCCCAAACCTCAAGGTGATGATGATAACTGCAATCTGTGCTTCATCCCAGTAACTATGCAGTTGTAATCAGAAGGGAGGAGATTAAAGCTGGAGGAATGTCATGTGCAAACAAAATATACCTTTGCTACTTGCAAGGTTTCCTAAAAGAAGTGATAATTATGAAAATCTGTTCCTGCTGTCTTGTCAATCTCTCACAGACTCCCGGACAAATCTACACCATTGCACAAGCAGTAGCACTGATGAAGACAAACGAGATGTGCTGCTGTGGAAGTGGTGCTTAATCTACAATCTGTAGCTGCCAACACAAACAGTGCTTTCTTCGCACTGTATCAGACTAACAAGCATGGAAGGAAATCTAAAGCACCTAGATACTGTAAGCAGCTGCAATCATCTGAACAATTTTAACCCAAGATACAGTATTAGCAATTTAATGGACAGTGGTCATTTTTAATGAACACATGTGATTGACTTAGCACTCTCAGTCAAGCATGGTAACTGACAATGTGCACCGCTCGTCCTTTGCAATACAAAATAAAACAAGGACAGTTCACCTTCACAGCAAGTTTTTATAATGTGGCCACTTGATTGCTTGCAAATAGCTCCTCATCTGGGTACACTTACTCTGGAATCAGAGCAGAATATTTCAATTTAGTTACAAATTTGATTTGTCAGTCTAGGAAAAAAAAAGAAAAAAGTGCTTATTGTAAAATAAGGATATCCCCAAAGGGACATGCACCAGTAAAACTGCAATTGTTTAATATCACACTTTAATTTTTCCAGTACAGCTTTTTACAGGCTGTATCATTAGCTTGCCACATACAAGACACTGACAGCCCAGACTGTGAGAAACAAATTATAACACCTTGAAATATAGTCACAATGAATTAGTGTAGCCATTCCTCAAGAAACCGTGAATCACATTTTCTTATAGAATGGGAGTAATTTTATAAAAACATGGGGAAACAGTGATGATCACAAGAGCTGCAGGCTCTCCGAAGGCACTAGCCAGCCAGGAAAAACAAAAGATTGGAAGGAAGTTCTTCCCAAATTCCTGGCATGGATTGGTGTAACAAAACCAGAGTTTATGGAGATAATCCTTATACATATTTCCCGTCCAAATCTCACCCTAATAGCATGGAACCAATTTTGATCAAATTCAATGAAAGAAAAAGACAATGGGAAAAACATGAATTACCAATGTAGGGCAGATAAATTCAATCAATCAGTTGGTATAGCACCCAAATAAATCTGCTGAGTGGAAGTTTGCAGGAGATTTTCTACAACCAAACAAATTGTTTGTTTCCAATCTCACCACTTCTCCTTCTTGTCCATTTATATTGAGAACTCCCCTATTACATTCTATTTTGTACAAAACAAAAATGTCAAATTATTTTTAAAAATGCTGAAACAGAACTTTGCAAGTATATTTAGAAATAAATCTCAGAAGACTTGCACTGTCTCAGCATTTTTATGTCAGTTTTATTGTGTTTGTACTGCTATCATTAAGCATTCTATCTTGCAGAATTTAAATGTAAGCAATTCATAATAGAATATTTTGAAATAAAGTAATGTAACACATTAACTAGAACTTTCAGTTACACCGTACCATTTGTCAAATTGCCAACAGAACAACTCATTTGAAAAGACAGATTGTTGCTTATTCTTTAGCTGTCACTTGTGTTACTTCACTTCAGTTCCTTTCGCCTGACACTTCGTGCTGGGTTAGTCAATCACAGTGATGGCTGCCTGATGATCTCTGATAAAATGCACAAACAAAACAGAGATTCCAGTGACTCATCCATCAGCACAGAGAGCAACTTGATACCCCAGACAGCGGCTCCAGGGAAGAAACCCCTGCCAGCCACGGATGCCAGTAGATATTATTGATGCAACTCAGTTGTGGCATCCTTCCCATTGTTGGGAAATTACTTGGATTTACGGGATTAGAAAACATCTTGAGATCCTGAATCTGTGATCTTCTGATTATTTTTGCAAACTCTGTCTATTAAGAGCTTCTTATGATATTAAGGCATTTAAAATGATTAATGAATATGAAAAAAATAAAAAATAAAAAAAACTTCTTAGCCTTTGCAGAGATTCTCTGGGCTTGGTCCAAACAACTTTGGAGATCTGACCAGACACCTTCCACAGACACTCCACTGAGACCACCACTGAGCCAGGAGGCAATATGAGCATCCTGCGCTCTCTGTTCTCAGAGGCTCAATTTCCCCTTGATGTGTTTAACTGATCCATACATTTCCATATTCTGCATAGCAGTCCACAGGTGGAGCACAAGTAAGACCTTATAAAACAGTGCTATTCTAGAAATATGAGCACGTCCTACCAGACCACTGCCTGCCACCTTCCCTCTCTCTCCCCCTCCAACACACACACAGCAGTAACCTTCACGCATCTTAAAGCTGCAACTGCTCACTCGTGTGTGAAAATGAACTGCAAACTTTCACTGGTGATGAGGACAGAAGCCTAATGGTTTCACCCAAATTAGCTCTTGAATTGGGTCATATATATTTTAATGAAGTAGCATCTAATATGGGGGCTGACGTGGAATCAGGAAGCTGACTGCTAGATGAGAGCTTGTGATTGCTTTCGTCCTTGCCTTGATTAGTTGTGGCAATCACAATCATTTACATAAATTCTGAATATCTTACAGAGGGGTTATTGCATCCCAAGGGGGCGGGAGAAAGGAGTGTACAACCTATTCATAAAAAGCTTTCAACATGCACACAAATACCAGGCAATTTTATTCTCTGCCATGGGACTACACACGTGTCCTCGTTGCCAGAGCACCTCTGGAGGCTCAGGCAACCACACTGGCTAGAGCAGCCTACAACAGCCTATGCAGAGATTACAATGAGAAACATGGTGAACATGAGGAGAAATGAGTTTTCCCTCTCATCACAGCAAACAGGTATCCACATTGTAGCAACAATTATAATCTACATCAAACATACCATTAAATATACATCTAAATTTTGCCCTAGTTTGTCAACACAGCAAATCTCAATGGATTCACTTTTCTTGAACAACACCACAACCCACTGACTTGGTCACAGATGTACAAAGAAAGTGATGCTATCCAGACTTAAGCAGTTTATAATCTCACACAAATCACAGCAGAATTGGACGAGCACAAGGATGTAAAACACCTTCATGTGCTGACAGAACTGATACAGACTGCTTATCCACTTACAGATGTTCTTTCAGATATGAATTAAACCTGCCTACCTTTGAGAAGAACATATAATATGTGTCCCAACTGTTCCTTCTTGGGCTTTTCAGCTGAATTCTCCAAATTCATTACCCTTTGCTGGCTTCTGGAAATGGTACTTTGACATCTTTTGTTCATCCATTGGACTGAGACAATCCAAACATTTCCCCTTCACTGAGCAGTAGATAGCAGGTGTTATCAACTTCATGATACTTCCAATTCTTTAAGGAAGCCTTTCCCTCAGCAATTTCATCTGTTGCATAAGCTAGTCAACGTTATGTGAAAGTATGTATTCATAAAAATAATAACAATAGTCAACAGATGACTAGACTAGGCATTAAAACTGACTCAATGGAATTATCAGTTTAAGAATACTAAATAATGAACAATCCCCTCTAGGAAATTATCATTTTCCTGAAATCATCAGAGGTTGAAAACGCTGACGTAGGAACACTGCAATGATCTCAGTCCCTTTGGGATTAACCAAAGGTATCATGACTGTATCTCCTTCCATTAATTTAAGAGTGCCAGGAAACAGCCCCAATTACTGTAGCTTGCTGTACCGTGCTGCCAGCTGCAGAGAAGCCCCTCTCTTCTTTGGCTTGCATCAATGATGCAAACAACTCCTTGGTAGATTCTGAGAGCTAGAGGGAGCCAGGAACTGTTCCTAACAGTAGAAGCAGGTGGAGATTGGTTTGGAGGTGAGGTGTGACAATACATGGAGTAGATGCTTGCTCTGTGCCATCATGCTCCCATGTCTGCTCAGGTTGGTAGTGTAGGATTGTCCTGTCCATGGACTTATTTATTATCCCAAGTTGAAAAACCATAGGACTCCCTGACAAAAGATGCTGTGAGCACTTGCATGGTCATCCTGCATGGTCTTCAGGGGAGTATTCAATTTGAAGTACTTAGGAGACACACTGACAGTTACTGCATAAACAGACAACACTAGATTCATGAAATCTTCTGAGCTGAAAACAGTCTGAAAGAACAGAAAGTTCTCTCACAGAAAGTATCATGTGTGCTTGTCCCATTCTTACCCCGTGGGCCTGCCCGTTATGGCCACCACTGGAGACATGATATTTGGTTGAGAGTAAGTCAGTGTCTGCACCAAATGTACAGATGTCATGCTATTATGCAGAAGTGGTAACATCCATATGAGCGTACTGTGGTAGCAGATGTGAGGAATTGTTCAAGAAAGTAGAGAAGCTAAGAAATTTGGCAAGTAACATTTTGGCAACAGTGCTAGCTTAAACAGCCTCCTTTCTCCCTGACCTCACCCACTTATTCCCATCACTCCCTTCTTTGTGCTTGTACAGCTGTTTGTACAGCCACACAGTGAACCAAGCTAGAAAACCCATTCAGATGAAGCAACTGTCTTCTTTTTCCTATTTCTTCTCCCTTCTCTGGTTATTTTTCAGCCAGAGCAGTATCCTGACTTAACTGCTACACAGCTGAACAAATAGCTTGCCAGGACAGCGCAAGAAACAGCACAAATCAAGAACATGTGTCCAGGACCTTGAGGTGTTTATGCTAACCTTAAGAAGCACTGTCATCAGTACCAGCATGCAGCCTGAGACTCCTCCAGGGATAGAAAAAGCAGCTCTGCACACAGAGAGCAGAACACGCTGCCCAGACATGGCAAAGACTCTGCCCATCTGATCTAAGAAAGGTACAGCTTTGATACAGGTCAAATAGTGACAAAGTCACTTTTATAGACATTCCCTGCATTGTAACTCCAACAAAAGTAAGAGCTCCCCTGGGAGAAACCAGGACATGCTCAGCTTGAAAATGGGACGTGGCCCAGGTACCTGTAAATCACCAAATGATGTTCCTGCTAAGTCGAATTAAAATGTCTCTTAAACAGTAGTTATTGAGTACATTTGGCTTTAATTAGTTCTCTGGGCAATTTCCTCGATTAGGAACATCCTGATTAAGTGGAAAATGATACACTGCCTTTGAATCCTCTATAAACAACATATGGTAGTTTACTACCTGGGTGCATAGAGAGGCTGAGCACGAGCATCATGGCACAATGCAGAGGAAGAACTTGGGTACACGAACAGCCACTTTCTAAACACGGGCACTAAATGACAACACGTCCTTCATCTCCTTGAACAATCCAGTTTGACACCTTTGCTTCACAAGAAACCAAAACAATGCATTAGGGAACAGCAAGATGCCTTAAAAAGCTCTTTCTCACGTACACAGCCTTCAAAACCAGGCACCACTCTACCATGTTTGCTTTCCAAGGAGGATGCCAGAAGTAGGAGCCAGCTTCTGCCAGTGCTTACATTACTTTGATACATGCCAACCAACACAGCAAAATTTTGTAGCCAGAATGACTGGAAGGCTCTGACTGCATACCCTTAACTCCTCTTCAACTCCATCCTACCACTCCATGCTAATTCTCAAGTAAACTAGAAGAAACAAGCAGAGGCTGCAACACAGATAAATTATCAAATGAACTGGGACACTACAGACAGCCAAAACTCTGGACTTCATTACGCTCAAAACAGAGGCAAACATGTCAAACACATAGCAAACAAACATCAATCAAAGTATCGACGTTGTCACTCTAGATTGTCTCCTTCTTATAAACTCTTTGACGGTAAAGTAGTTAGGTTAATTCTGACAGAAAGGTCATAAATGCTGTGTTTCTAGCCAGGCTGTACAAAACCACAAGAAAAGAAAGAGAAATCAGACACAAAAGCCAGTCTCTAAGAAGCCCAAAAAAGAAATTCACCTCTCTGAACCTTTGAGATGCAGCTTTCTGTGGTAGATTCTCCCAATACATACATACCAGCTAAAATTAGGCTCCTGATTGTGACTCATCCAAATGGCTGCCAATCTCCTAGTTAAAAAAAGAAACAATTCCAGCAGTTGTGTACCACACACAGCCCTATGCCACATAAGACTCTCAAATCAAATTGGAGCAAAGCAGCATAAAGGCTTTGGAGTGAAAAAACAACACAGGCAGAGCATTTCTTAAAAGTCAAGATCCTTTCTGATACATAATTTAAAAACAGAGTGCACTACTGTTTATCCTGATTCTATTCAACAACTGAATTTCGAATGATTGATCAAGTATGTGATAAACCCATCTGCTTGAAGAACGTTTTCCTGGTAGTCAAAATGATTCTGTGCTGGTAATAGTTCTCTGTTTGTTAGAGAAAAACTGCAACGTGTTAATCAAAATAGACAATGCCTTCAGTGTTAAACCAATTTTGTGAAATGCACTGTCACACCTCTATACCAAAGCACACCAAAGCAAACCTGACTTAAGGCAGGCTCATCAAGAGCCAAGAGAAAAATTGTTTCTGAACAATTATATCTGCCTGTTTAAGCCGGAATCTTCTTCAGCGAAGAAACCCCATCTTCCAGGGATGATAAGCAGTCAGCTCATGTTTAAGTCACTTGAAGCAAGAGGCAGTCATTGCTTCTGGACACAAACCCCTCAAAGAATAAATTGTAACAGAAGGAATCCAATGGGGCTGCTGCTACATTTAAAGACAAAATTCCCATTGAATTCATCAAGACAAAAGTAGGCTTTGATACACGCTCCATATAAAGCTGCAGCAGACTTTGCCTGTCCCCCAAAGGGACAGAGATGTCACAGCAGTCACCAAACAGAAGTGAGAGGGATACTAAACTTCAGATGCTTCTGCCTGCAAACAGCATTACATTGACTGGGAATTTCTCTTAGCGTGCACACTCTGGAGCTTAATTCTGTAACAGGCTGAAAGCTGCAACTGCACTTCCTACCATCAAATCTACCCATTAGAAACATGCCACAGAACTCACTCCCAGCATGGCACAAAGCAAAAATAATGTGCCCTTGCCACTGTAAAACTGGACAAGAGAAATTTTAAATACAGAGCTCTATTTTTTGGTCTCAATATGATGAAAAGGAAGACTAACTTCAGTGCAGCTCCTCTGTCTTACATGCCAGATATACATAATTAAAATAAGACCGGAATGTGGCCCCAAAACTTTACCAAAACACTGGGTTATTTTCATTAATAAAATGCTCAAACAGTCTGACCCAGCTCATGCAGTCAGCATATTTATGAATGTGAAGAACCACAAAGGATCCCTTCTCTCATCAGTGTGACACTACATGTCTCACAGAAGCCATCTAAGCTCTTGTTAAGAAACTGTGATTCATTAGATAGGTACATTTGCACTTGACAATTGCACTATGTTTGGGCAACAGGTCTGAAGAAATCTTCTTTATATTACAACAATAATCCTATTTATTCATCAATGGGAAAATATCAGCTACTGGCTGATCAAAACACTTTGGTAGTCAGAAAACCCATAGCCCAGCAATCTCCAGCCAAGGAAGTGTTATTATGTCAACTTCATAGAATAGCAAAAAATTACGCTTGTAGAGGTCAAGGCTGACATTCTCAAACTTATGTTATGCTCCTAAATCCACATTTAGTTTTCAGTAATGCTCAACCCCCTACAGAACATAGCACATGAAGACACCGTGGGAAGTCAGTGTCTATAAAAAACAGAGAATCCTACTTACATGCTCACCTGAAAATTTGGATGTCTAACTTCAGACATTGACATGCAAAACTGTTGGTTTAAGTACTCATAACTTACATAAGGCTGCAAATACAGTCAGAGGACTGAATATGAAACCAGACGACCTCTCTCAGGATGCCTCTGCCTAACCAAGACCATCTCAGAGTGCAAATACAGTTATCTGGAACTTTCCTGCACAAGACTTTCTTCCTAGAAAGAAAGTTGTGGAGAGATGTTTTCAATCTACATTAAATATCTACATGAAATGTATCATGGGCAGCTTGATCTAGTGGTTGACAATCTTGCTCATGGCTTGATCTGTAAGATCCTTTCCAAACTTAAGCATTCTATGATTCTACCACACATGAAAAACTCTCCTTTCTTCAATAATCAAGCAGGATTCTGGAGAAAATATCTCTTCTCAAAAGGAATTAGATTAAGTTTCTCCAGGAATGAAATTCAAGAGAACACCATTCTAAGCTCCCACAACTTTCAGCTTCTATTAGAAGATGCACACAACTCCAGTACCCAAAATAAAATAATATGCACTTATTATGTAATATATTTTTTCACTCTACGGTATCAACACCCAGAAGCACTAACAGCTCCAGATCTGTGCTCTGGGTGCTCTGGGCAGAAGCGGTGACAATGAAGAGCCATTGGAGCACAAGTCCGCAAGTGCCTCTGCCTTGCAGTCCTGCTCTGATCTGCGGGAACCATATGGGACATGGAGAAAGTCCTGGTGCATTCCTCCCAGTGCATGTAATATGTATTCATGCATTTACACCAACACAGAGTTATGTCCTCACAGCTGCAAAATGATGGAAAATTCATATTTAATGCTAGAATCATGTCTGTCCCTGCACCGTGCTGCTCAGCTGAGGCAGGATGTGTTGCATGTTATATTCATTCACTCTGCTTTCAAGGATGTCATCAAGAGCCAGGCACGAGAAAGTGGGTTAAAAGCCATCTACTTCAGAGTCCCTGCATCCTTGACTTCCAATTGGATCCACATTGCTTTCCCAGTGTGACTGATCACATCCCTGCCTCCACAAGGTAGGTTAGGCCGCAGCCCCTGGCAAACTACGCGGATAGACCACTCTGAAGGAACTGCAGCTTTATTTTCTGATTTAATAGAGATTTGGTCAAGTGAAGGAGGGGAGATCTGTGCATTAGACCAACAGCATAATGCCTACTTTGGCTGAACAGTCTTTAGCACCATTTATTTCTTAAAAGCAGATGCATATTAATTAAAGATATTTCATAAACGAGTAATGTTTTGCTTGAATGACTTCTGGCAAGCAGCATGGAATGTTCGAGTTTTCAAGGGATAAGCAATGAGAAATATTGCAGGTTCAGTACAGAAAGAGGCCAACAGAAAATAATGTTCAAACAACACATCTTAATGAGAGAAGAAGATGGTAGAAATGTGGTAAGAGGAATCAAAGACTTTTCATATTATGTTAAGGTGGTTACAAGAGGTTTATTTCTTCAAGAGATGGGATTGTTGCTCAAGGAACAGAGCCAAATCCAACAGAAAGTTAACAAGACACAGACAATGAAGTACTGCCAGTGAATCCAACAGCTGTTTTTCAGCTCACTTAGTTTAACCTGTCCTTGCCTTTGGCAGAAGGCTTTTGATTTTAGCAAGACAACTAGGATTTCACAGCAATGCTGAACAAACATTTTGTAGAGAACATAGTGGAAAAACATTTCTGCATTATTTGAGCACAGTTTATCCAAGATGGACACTGGGTGTTTCCCTCACCTTGCTCCATTTAAGTGAAGGATAAAAATCACAATGAAAAGCAGAGCTAAGGCATTGAAAAGAGCTTCTGAAAATCTCACTAGAAATGTTCAGTGTTTCTCTCCGTACTCCCAGGAGGTGTTGATTTATTTCATTAAACAGATAGCTTACATTGTAGCTAAAACTCCTTCCTGCAGGTAATTCTTAATCAGCTTCATCAAGTTCAAGTGAAAAAATATTTAGCTTGTTTTAAAAAGTTCCAATATTTGCACTTAGAAGATTATTAAGTAGAAATTAAATCATGTTCCTGATGTATCTGGGAGTTGATTAATAAGTAATAAAAATGTCTACATTAAATCTTAACAAAATCCAGGATTGCTGCCTTCATAAAATACTATCACACAATTTAAGCTTGCAGAATATTTCACTGTTTTTAAAAGCAAAGCCTTTGTGCTAGGTATGCATTAAATCATAGCAATATATATTCATTCTCTCCTGAAAGGAAGATGAAAGGGACAGCTGGGCTAACACAGGAGTCACCTGGTCAGAGTAGCAGAAGAGCAGAATGTTCTCCTGCAAGTCTGGAGTTCCTCCTCTGCTAAACATTCCTTCTGACGCCAATAAACAGAGGATGTGTCACAAGGGGAATATTTGCCACTTCAGTTTTAATTAAACTTCTTGCCGAATATGATCCACATGAAAGTATTTCTTGCTCCACTTCAGCTGGTGATTATTTCCCCACGGAAAAATGAAGGGCTTTTAGCAGGCAGAGACGAAGGCATGGGGTTGAGCACAAGCACAAAGAGCTCCTTGGCCTGGCACAGGCACATTGCAGGCGTACGTTAAAGCAGAGTATGAGAACCTGTCTGCTTGGATGACTACCTTCAAAACAAGTTAGTTGCACCTTCTCATCAGGAGTCAAAACTGTTTTATGGCTTTTCCCTGATACTTGAGATTTACCAGGCTACTCATTACAGCAAAAGCATTCCTTCCTTCATCTGTAGCTTTCGGCATTTCATCTCTCATTGTGCTTAACAAAAAGCAAGTTTGGTATCTTACACAAGCACAGGTGAGAAGTATCTCTTGCTCCTTTTTTTTTTCTTTTGAGTAATCAACATATTTTCTTAATAAGTTAATAAAATGCAGCTCAAAAGCATGCTTACGTCAGCTCAAACAAAGCTATCATCTTTCAGCAATCTTATGACGCAAATTAACCATAGTTGAACACGAGAAATAAAAAGAAGGCAACGCTGGCAAAAAGCCTCCTCTCAGTTACCAGGAGTAAACCAGAATTAATTTCAAAGTTAACAAAGACTCACTGGTATGGAAAAGTGTTGACAAATCTTTGCACTATTTACTTCTATTGAAAAGCAACGATTATGGCAAAATCAGCTCCGATACAAAACTTTACTATACCATTCCTAATTCTCAACATCACCTGATTACACTATCAAGTGCAATCAACTTCCACTTAGAAAGCTGGTTTATTCTTCTAGGTATTTTATTGGAGAATGTAAGTTCACTAGGCTCATAAAAGTCACAGCAGCCAAAGGTGAGGAGCACATCACTTCTGCGGTCCCACTTCCCTGTGGCCCAGCCATCAGGCCTTACGTCCAGAAAACTACTAAGGACAACATTTCATCCACCACTGCCTTTGGTGTAACATCAAGTTGAGCTTAAACAGTTTCCTAATTAGTATATCTCTATCATATTTTGATTAAGCACCTCATTACTTAAACAGAGAAAACTGGATACTGATTTAAAAAGTGACTGCATGGTAATGGCATTAGCCTAGAACTTCAATTCCTTGTTCCACAGACTTCTTGTAAAAATCCTCAACAGACTCAATAACCTCACCCGTATTTTCCTGCATGTGACGTCAGGTTATCAGTACTTCTGTGAGAACACAACGAAAAACAGCACATGCTAAAAAGCAGAGATTATGGTTACTGGGGCCATGTAATACCCACAACACACAAATGCAAAATGTTAGAGACCGTACACAAAGCATATGAAAAACAGAAGATTTCTAATCAGACATTGCTTCTTATAGAACCGTAGCTCAGACAGACATTTGGGAAACGAAAAGGTGAATAAAATTTATATTTGGAATTGTTTTGACTGCTATTCCTTGTGTTAATTGCCTTAAAAAGTATTTTGTTTGACTGTTTAGATAGCGTTTTAGGAGAGTAAAATCCAGCACTGAGACAGGTCTTTGAGCACTTAAACATTTCCTGAGGGATTTACAGACAAAATCTTTGATGATCAAGAACAATCAAACACAATCCAAGCCCTGAATCAAAACGCTAGCCTACTTAGGGCTTTTCATCTCCCTTGAGAAACCATGGTCCCTTGAAAGACTTTGGCAGACCTGGCTGGATACTTTGGTACTTAGTATGCAACAGCAAGAGCGAACAAGCTTGTGAACAGCCATTAAATCACAATCAAGGATAGAGTCTAATCAAGTCTAAAAAGAGCAACATTACATTTGAGCATGTAGTCTGTTATCAGCTGAACACATTAAACCATTAAAAACATTCAAACATGAATCTGATGAATAATTTCATAGATAGATGATGCCAAAATTTGACTATGAATACAAGCCACGAACTTGCTCAGGATTGAAATAACTGCACCTCCAAGCTGCACAACAGCACCAGATACAATGCAGGATGCAAATGTGACGTGAAGAGGAACATTTTACAAAGCGGGCATCTAAATGAGAGATGAAAGCTGCTTCAAATTTCAGATTAATAGGACAGCAACACTGCAAAGGGATCTCTTCAGCTACAAAACTGACAGAGGGTTGTGGAATTGTTAGAATTTCCTACTTCCATCAAGCGGTTTCCATTCCCCACAAAAGAAATCTAGATTAAGACCAAATAATAACACTGTGCTCATTTTAGAGAGATACAGATACAGAAAGGCAAAATATGTCTCTATCAGAGGCCACAATATTAAATAAATTAATACTTAAGGGGTATAATTTGAAAGTATTCAAAATCTTTCAAAATATTAACTCTGACAGCAACATGATGAGGTACTTCTCTTTCAGGTCCCTGTACAGAGAGATCAAAAGAAGCGAAAAAAAAAAAAAAAGCACTGGTGTTTTCAAACAGGTACTTCAAATCAGGCTCCTCAACATCAGACAAACGTGGATTTTCAAAGGCGACTAGTGAGCTGACTCGCACTCATTGCCATTTTAGGCAACCTTTACTAGACTTAGATTTCAGAAAGTACTGTATTATCAGTCCTTTCAAATGATCTTTTAAAAAAGTAACTCAAAATGCGTATCAAAAAACCTTAAGTATTTGAAATAATTCAACATCCAGTCCAGCCCCTCTACTAAAGAAGGTTCCCTATAGTAGGTCACACAGGAAGGCATCCAGATGGGTCTTAAGTTTATCTCCAGAGAAGGAGACTTCTGTGGAGCTACACTGTGCACACTGTCTGCGCAGCAACTGAGTAGCAGCACCAGCATCAGTGGCTGGGTGACCACAAAAGTCTTGTGATATCACAAGGGCAAAGAAGCAGCCCAGCACATCTGGGAAAAAGCAGCCAACTGTATTTAAATACTTGAGTGTAAATTTTAGAAAACTCACTTTATTGATAAAAATTTCTAAAGTGTTCCTTCACCTCTCTTTTGTATTGTGTGTACAGAGCACTCAGAACAATGAGGTTCAGCTCCATGACTGCAATGTTGAGATGCTGGAACAACACCAAATAGGAAACAACAGCACATCAACAGGAAAGCTAACACCAAAATTCCAAAGTCTGTACTCCCAGCACCTTATAAATCTGCCTGAAACACAGAACCCAGGAGTGCCAACTCTCTGCTCCATGTTCTAGCTGAGAGAATGGTTTGCATTATTCCATGCTCAATGTGGAAAACAGAACAGCTTCTGCTTTGGAGTAAGTCAGCAGGCAGAAAAGCAGCATCACCAGCATGCGATGCACCCAGAGATGTGTGCAAACTCACTGGGCTGTCAGTGTTCATCAGCACAATCCTCTCTTTCTAAATACACCAATTCATAAATACAACTTAGTGAGGCAGCAGCAGTGCATTTCAAGATCCTAAATCATAAAAAGATGCATAAACAGGAGCTGCTAAAGGAAAACGTGCTGGGGATAGAACAAAAAGTAAGACATACATGCGAGACACTGAATCTATGTATTATTCAAAATTATTCGGCTGCAAAAAGTCCTCTTGGCCCACAAGATCTTCACAGATTGAAAGTTTCTACTCCTACACAGAAGGGTTCAATTAGGAAATAGGGAGTAGACAGGCAGCAGAAAACTTTGTTAACAACCTATAATCAGTCACGGACCTGAGCTCAAAGTCATATGGAGAGAACAGTTAAAAAACATAGAGGGAAAAAAAGTATAGTGAACATATAAATCCTGAGTACTGCAATATATTTTGGCATGGTTGTAGAGCCCTATGGGACATGTTCAGCACTCAGATCAACAGCAAGGGCACTGAGAACTCTAAAGTGGCTGGCACATGGCAGCACAGAGTTCTCTAACATGAACCAGAGCTATTGCCATCACACGCACTTTAAAATATAATCAAGGCATAGGCACATATCCAATGCACGTGCAATGCCTGTTAGGAAACAGCAAAAGAAATTACTTCCCTTTTGTTTTAAATCAGAACTGGAGTTTGCAGGTTTCGAAGTCAAGCAAACTGACTGATAGCCTTGAATTAAAACAAGAACATCAGATTTCACTTCTGCCCACATTTCAGTATAGTCCATGTTATCAAACTACAGAAATCCTCAAAAATACCTTGACATATTCTACACAAACAGCGTGTATATAGCATGTGAGTAATCATACTAGACAACGGTACTCCCACCATCTTCTTCTTAACACCAGCAACCAATTTCAGTATTCCATTTAAGCCAAGCTTCTAACAAAATTCTCAGGAAATTCCATGTAGACAAATCAGGAAAAAAGGGAAACACACTATTTATGGCTCTATCTAGAGTTTAACCACAGTATGGTTAAACTCAGCCCTAATACCTGGTTTAACTCTCCTTGTAGAAGGTGCAGTCCTAATACATCTAATGAGTTTATACTCCAAAAACAAACTGCGGATCAAAGAATGCATTCACTGCCTCTGGCCCCAGAAATAAGCTTGAGCTTAAATTCACACTTACTTCTTAATGTTGGAAAAAAAATGTTTATTTGACCACACAGAACAGGAGTCCACATCAGTGACAGCTAAATGACTAGAAAAATAATTAATATTCAAGCTAGCAACAGCCAACATGGATGTACTCAGAATCATTGAATCATAGAATCATTTGAGTTGGAAGCGATCCTCAAAGGTCACCTAGTCCAATTCTCCTGCAATGAACAGAGATATCTACAGCTAGATCAGGTGCTCAGAGGCTGGTCCACCCTGACCTTGAATGTCCTCAAAGACACACATCTCTGGGCAACCCTTTACAGTGCCTCACCACTCTTACTGTAAGCAATCCTGTCCGTTTACCCAGTACAAGTCTCCCCTCTTTTAGTCTGAAGCCATTTCCCCTTGTCTCATCGCAACAGACCCTGCTAAAGAGTTTGTCCCCTTCTTATACTCCTCATTTAGAATGACTACTTCTAAAAATTCTGTTCTACAGTCAAGGAGAGAGTAATCACTTCATCTGAGATGACTACCGATCCCACAACTACAGGCTCTACATCCAATGCTTTAATCAACATTTACACATTTTAGCCAATGATTCGTTAAGGAAAAAGTAGAAATAATCCCTACAGCAAGCACCAAAACCAGCTCCACATGTGCTCCTGCCTCTTCTGAATCGGCCCCCTCAAGCCTTACATCTCCCTTTACCCAGCAGCAAAAATTCAAGGAGATGCTGAGCACTGTCCTTCCAGACTCATCTACTACCTGATTAGGAAGTAACTGGCACTGAAAGGAACTGGATATTCGTCAAAGAGCAAGTACACTCAATGTTCATGATACAATAAATTACAGGCATATTTACTTTAATTTAATCCCAACGCATCTCCTGAAATCAAGAGGTGGGAAACATAACCTTTTCTGTATTCAAAGTACTCCTGCCATTTCCTAATCAACATTTTAATAAAATAATAACAGCAAGCTCGTGGAAAGTAGCTTGCAGCTCTTATGAGTTCAGCTATCCTTTTGTTCCCCATTTCCTCCTTCCCCTTTAAACTCATGCCCCAGAAAGTCTAAAAAATTTGTTGCATTTTCAGAGATAGCACAGACAAATAATTTGTGATGCTTGTGTAAATAAACTTTTTTAATTCATGTTATGCAATACAAAAGATGAGACAATCAGCTGGCTATTGAACCTAGAATAGTTATTGGAATTTCTCTGTGAAATTATGCAGAGCTAGATGGCAAGAGCCAGACCATCTCCTCTAATTAACATCACACTAGCTTTCTGGTTTCCTGGCAACTTTGGAGTTTCAGCCTTGTCAGATGGAAAGTATTTGCTTGACAAAATTTTCAGAAATTCTCATCACTCTAATTTGCCAGTAAAACAGATTTTTATAGAGAGGAGGCAGGAAAATTAAATTAGATCCTGTTTTCTTTCCTAATCAGGTCAATGGAAAAAAAAAAATAGAATGGTGCTGATAAAATATTATGTCAATTCTACCATACATCTAAAACTTACCCTCGTTTCACATGAAAGACCCAGTGGTTTAATCTGGGTGCACACAGCCCCCTTGGACATATTGTAATAAGACCTTAATTTACATGAGTGAACCCAGCCCCTTCATTTTGCCAAAAACTCATACACTCATTTGTGAACACAACAGCAAGCACTTAGTGTCTCAGCCACTGGTACAATAATGAGAAATGCCCTTTCAACTTGGCTGTTAGAAAGCCTGTAAAATTCTGAGCAGCAACACTGGTACAACTCCATGCAGATGGTCCAAATTTAGAGTAGCACAATCAAAAAAGATGATGATGCCAACCTGATAATATGGCCAGAGAATGTGTTGTCATTTAGAAGATTGCAATTAATTCCATCCAGTTCAGATTGCTATACTGCACTTCTTAACAGAGCATCTGAGCATGTCTGTGCAATAAAACTCCAATGAACTCACAGAAAGCAAGTTGGATCCCCAGAGGAAAACCTTCATAATACCCCTGTTCTGCTTCTGTGCCATATGGCCCAACTCACATCACAGTTTAATAAATGCAGGAGTACTCTATCCCTTTGGTCTCTGAATCAGGCTCTGCATCCAAAAGTTTCCATCTTGCAACAGGAAGAAAACAAATCTGTTTGAAAAACCCTTCAGAAACAGCATGACCATTCCCAATCTCTATTTCTCCCATTCAGCTGCTCCAGGCTCACTTCAGTGAAAGCATAGTATGCCTGGGCCAAATCCCATGAAAAGGTGCTCTTGGAACTGTATCAAAATTCACTTAGTGGTAATCCAGGCACAAATCTGGATATTAAAAATATGGTACTCTTAGGATGACTTTACTAAACACCTCTTCTACCAGCATCTAAGTGTGACTAAGAGATTTTGAATGTTACTGAGCCTTGGTTGTAACCAAAGTCATTTATGTCATTTCATTGTAGAATGGTCAGAATCTACAAATGCAACTGAAGCTTTACATCTATTGGTTCAGCAAATACTATCAACACAAAAAAATATCATCTATCCTTCTACCAAACACACTGCGATGGGTCATCCTCACTTCAGTTATCCCAATGGCCAAATCTTTCCTTTGTTTTGTTCTGTTTCCCAGATACAAAGAGCAAAACACGTCCTTTCAGTTTGGCTGACTTTCATCAATGATTAAAGGGAGGAAGCAGAAAACCTATCAAAACTGAGGGATAGGCAGCAAAAGCCAAAACATCCATTCCTTAGAGCCATGCTCAGCCTGGAAGAGCTCTCCATGCCATGGCAGACCACCAGCTTTTGTACCTCCCTGTCCTGGGGAATTGCTGCAAGCTGTGGGCTGCCAGGAACAGAGAGATGGAGGACCATTTGCTGCCAGCTCCTGCTCTTTAATAAAGACACTGTTTGGTGCAAAGTCCGTCTCCCTTTCCAGAGAGGAGATAAGACTAAGCAAGCTTGCAGCAGAGGGCAGCATGCCCTGAAGAGGCCAGAGGGGGGAAAGAGCTGCCCAGCAGAATACAAGTGATGAGAGATTCCTGTCCTGCAAGGCAGTGGTTCCCAGCTCCCACTGAGTTCAAGTGCCAATGTTCTACGTTCTTATTTTGCAGCTTTGAACATTGCTCAACTATGAGCCATCCTTCTGGGGGAAAATAAAAGTGTGGAAACTATTATTTAATATGTAGAACATACAAACTCACTTTCCAGCTGGCCTTGCTCTCCCATTCGTATGACAATTTTCATATTCTTCTGGATTTCTGCTTACTTGAGTATGGATGCCAGACACTTAACTAAGCAAGCAAACTCAGCATCCATCACTGATCTGCAAAAAAGGCATTCCCTGTTTTCAGTTTCTTTGAAAAATCCATCAAATCTAAAGATATTCAAATAGTCATTTATCCCGACATTTTTCTTTTTCCACTAGTGTGTTTGCTTTTATTTCTCTATTGCAGAAAAGTGAAACCTGTATAGTTAGGCATATTTTCCTTTTAATCTATCCCACACAGCACAGGCGTTTAGACTGGTGGTTCAGCAGAAAGGAGGTCAGTGCACTAATGGAATCAATAAACTTAAGTGTGATGAAGTAACTGCCACTTCAATTACTGTACAAATCGTATATTATTTTCAAACTCAAAGATGTCCTTCTATCAACAAACTATTTGTTTAAGCAATTGTTTAAAAATCAAAGTGTGATCTCATAAACATTTTTGGGCACAGTTATACTTTGTGCCCTACTCATAACTTCTGCTTATTTGTCATTGCTTATTCCCTCGTGATTCAGAACAAGACTAACATAAAGACAAATTGAAGGAGGATTTACAAATAAAAATTATGACAATTTCTTCCTCCTCCCTCTGAAGGTCTGCAAAAGCTCAGGAGGTAAAATAAATTGCATTAATTCCACTTTTGGTAAACTCTCTGCACAGAACATAGTTCAAAACTATGTTCAAATTTGGGAGTTCTCTGTGCTTTGTGCTACAAACATCATGGTAAGAGGTTTTCCCCAAGTTTTCATCTAAATAGACAGAAAAGGATCAAAAATGTCAACGGTTTACGGGCTGGTTCGGCCCGGTTCCGTGACTAGAAGGGCGGAGGGATCCGCGGATCCGCGCCCCCGGAAAAAAAAGAAAATAAGGGACCCCGAAATAATTGAAAACAGTGGCAACAATCTGAGGTAAAACAAAGTAATTTACTAAATATGGTATCAACAGAATTTTATAAGGAGAGAGAATGTGAAATTGATGGTGGATCGGCCTTACCACAACGCTGAGATGAGAAGCGCAGGCAGAGAAGCGCAGGCGAGAAGCGCAGGCAGAGAAGCGCAAGCGAAGCAGCGCAGGCAGAGAAGCGCAAGCGAAGCAGCGCAGGCAGAGAAGAGAGCATCAGGTGACCTTGCCGGGAGTTATATCTCCTCGCTGACCGCAAAGCCCCCTGGGGAAACGTAGCTGCTCTTCTCCGCTGGACAGGCACCCGGAACTTGAGCATCAGCAGTCAAACCCCCAGTACATTGCATGATGTTATGATGTGGAATACCGATAATGAAAAATCATGAAACCATGACATTCCACCCCTTATTCCACATCACTACATCATGCTTAATATAGACAAACAAAATATAAACACACGCACTAGGAATTACTGACTGCACTCCCTCAACATCAAGTTCCCTTGCGGTACACATTGAACATCCCCGTTTTCCTGCATCACCCACCAAGTGGACCCAGGTCCCTGGGCAAAAACAGTTCCACGAAGAGGTTTGTCCTTCTCAGAGGCTGGAATAACCCAAACTGCCTTTCCCAACATATTCTTTATATGTACAACAGGGACTTTATCTCCCTCTACGGTATGTAGGGAGCTGGACTGGGTTGGACCACCACGATTGATAGATCCTCTGGTATTGACTAACCAGGTGGCTTCTGCCAAATGCTTCTCCCAGTGCTTAAATGTACCGCCTCCCATTGCTTTCAGCATAGTTTTTAACAACCCATTGTATCGTTCAATCTTACCTGAGGCCGGTGCATGGTAGGGAATATGGTAAATCCACTCAATACCATGACCTTTAGCCCAGGTACCTACAAGAGAATTTTTAAAATGAGTCCCATTATCTGACTCAATTCTTTCTGGGGTACCATGTCGCCACAGGACTTGTGTCTCAAGACCTAGTATGGTATTTCGGGCGGTAGCGTGGGGTACTGCATAGGTTTCAAGCCACCCAGTTGTTGCCTCCACCATGGTGAGCACATAACGCTTACCATTACGAGATCGTGGCAAGGTGATATAATCAACCTGCCATGCCTCCCCATATTTGTACTTTTGCCATCGCCCTTCCTCCCAGAGAGGTTTCATTCTCTTGGCTTGCTTAATTGTGGCACACGTGTCACAGTCATGAATTATCTGCGCAATAGCATCCATAGTTAAATCCACCCCTCGGTCTCTAGCCCACTTATATGTCGCATCTCTCCCTTGATGGCCTGAGGTCTCATGGGCCCATCGGGCTAGAAATAATTCACCCTTGTTCTGCCAGTCCAGATCTATTTGGGCCACCTCAATTCTGGCAGCTCTGTCTACCTGATGGTTATTTTGCTGCTCTTCAGTAGCCCTATTCTTGGGCACATGGGCATCTACGTGACGCACCTTTATAACCATATTCTTTATTCGGGCAGCAATATCTTTCCACAGGTCAGCAGCCCAAATAGGTTTACCCTTTCTTTGCCAGTTGTTTTGCTCCCACTGCTGTAACCATCCCCATAGAGCATTTGCCACCATCCACGAGTCAGTGTAAACATAAAGCATTGGCCACCTCTCCCGTTCAGCAACATCCAAGGCCAGTTGGACAGCCTTTACCTCTGCAAATTGGCTTGATTCTCCTTTTCCTTCAGTGGCCTCTGCAACTTGTCGTGTGGGGCTCCACACAGCGGCTTTCCATCTGCGGTGTTTCCCCACAATACAACACGATCCATCTGTGAATAGGGCATATGTCTTCTCATTTTCGGGTAGTTCATTATATGGTGGGGCCTCTTTAGCACGTGATATCTCTTCTGCTGGCGGTGTTCCAAACTTTTTGCCTTCAGGCCAGTCCATGATCACCTCTAGGATTCCTGGACGGTTGAGATTCCCCATCCGCGCTCGCTGCGTTATCAGCGCAATCCACTTACTCCAAGTGGCATCAGTAGCATGATGGGTGGAGGGACCCTTTCCCTTGAACATCCAGTTCAGCACTGGCAGTCGAGGTGCCAGAAGGAGCTGTGTTTCTGTACCGATTACTTCGGAAGCAGCCCGAACCCCCTCATACGCGGCTAAGATCTCCTTCTCAGTTGGAGTGTAGCACTCTTCAGACCCTCTGTACGCCCGACTCCAGAATCCCAGGGGTCGGCCTCGGGTCTCTCCTGAGGCTCTTTGCCACAAACTCCAAGTGGGACCTTTCTCTCCAGCAGCAGTGTAGAGGATGTTCTTCGCATCCTGTTCCATCCGTACTGGCCCCAGGGCCACGGCACGGGCTATCTCTTGTTTAATCTGCTCAAAAGCCTGCTGCTGCTCAGGACCCCACATAAAATCATTCTTCTTCCGTGTCACCTGATAAAGGGGGCTTACAATGAGGCTGTAGTTTGGAACATGCATTCTCCAAAAACCCACTACACCCAGGAACGATTGTGTCTCTTTCTTATTAGTGGGTGGAGACATGGCACTGATTTTGTTGATCACATCTGTTGGGATGTGACGACGGCCATCTTGCCACTTTATACCTAGGAACTGAATTTCCTGGGCAGGCCCTTTCACTTTGCTTCGCTTAATAGCGAAACCAGCACGCAGAAGGATCTGGATTATTTGCTTTCCTTTCTCAAAAACTTCCTTTGCTGTGTTGCCCCACACGATGATGTCATCAATATACTGTAAGTGCTCAGGAGCACCTCCCTGTTCCAGTGCAGCTTGGATCAACCCATGGCAAATGGTTGGGCTATGTTTCCACCCCTGGGGCAAACGATTCCAGGTATACTGAATGCCCCTCCAGGTGAAAGCAAACTGTGGCCTAGATTCTTTGGTCAAAGGAATGGAGAAAAAGGCGTTAGCAATATCAATGGTGGCGTACCATTTGGCTGCCTTTGACTCCAATTCATATTGGAGTTCTAACATATCTGGCACAGCAGCACTCAATGGGGGTGTGACTTCATTCAGGCCACGGTAGTCCACCGTCAGCCTCCATTCTCCACTGGCTTTACGCACTGGCCATATGGGGCTGTTAAAAGGTGAGTGAGTCTTGCTAATCACTCCCTGATTCTCTAGTTGGTGAATCAGCTTCTGAATGGGGAGCAAGGAATCCCTGTTGGTGCGGTACTGCCGTCTGTGCACCGTTTTTGTAGCAATCGGTACTTGTTGCTCTTTCACTCGTAGCAACCCCACGGCAGATGGATCTTCTGACAGGCCAGGCAAAATAGACAACTGCTTAACACCTTCTGTGTCTACAGCAGCTATTCCAAAGGCCCATCGATACCCTTTGGGATCCTTAAAATATCCCCTTCTGAGGTAATCAATACCAAGTATGCATGGAGCCCCTGGGCCAGTCACAATAGGGTGCTTTTGCCAGTCTTTACCAGTGAGGCTGATTTCGGCCTCCAACATAGTTAGCTCTTGGGAACCTCCAGTCACCCCATGAATATAAATTGATTTTGTCCCTTGGTGACTCGAGGGCATTAGAGTGCACTGTGCACCAGTATCCACCAGGGCCTTATATTTTCGTGATTCTGATGTGCCAGGCCATCTAATCCACACAGTCCAATAAACTCTATTATCCCTTTCCCCCCCCTGGCTGGGGGCAGGGCCCCTCTATTTGTTACCTTCATTGTCTGCAGCAACTGGAGCAATCACCTTCTTAGAGAAGTTCACCTTGGTGGTTGATTTGTCTTGTAACTCTCTTACCCGTGCTTGAAGTACAGGAGTAGGTTGTTTATGCCACTCCTTCATATCTTCTCCATGGTCACGTAGGTAATGCCACAAGGCAAAACGTGATGTGGTCTTACTGTTGTCACTTGCTCGAGCAGGAGAACGTCTTCTTTTGATGGCTGAGACATTAGATGCCACCGGCTGGGAGGAAATCAAGTTGATGAGCCCCTCCAATAGGCTGTTTTGGGAATTCTGGTCCCCATTTGATGTATCCGTTACCTCCATGGATTTATCAGCTTCAGGCACGGTTGATAGTTTGTCTATTATATCTTCTTGTTTGTTTTCCATTCTGTCCAGCTTTTCAGCTACCTTTGTAATGGCTGAAACACAAGCTCGCAGAGGGCTTAAATGTAACTCAAAGTCTTGAAGTTTATTAACCAATTCACTTATAAGGGGTCTTCTTTCCCCTCTGCCATACATTGCTGCAAATGTGCTGGCGTACCTTTCTGGTGCGGTCTTTGTGAATGTACGCCACATGTTTGGTGTACACCTGACTCTCTCGGGATCATGCTCTTGGTCTGGCTCGTCAGGAATGAAATCGGGGCTATGTAGCATTTCCACCACAGCATATTCTCTTAAATAACAGATGCCTTCTTCCATATCAGCCCATTTCTTTTTCTCAGGCATCAGATCATCTTTGAAGGGGTATCTTTCTTTTACAGCTAACAACATCCGCTTCCAGAGGGTAAAGGCCTGGTTCTGGCATGTACTAATACCTCTGTCAATGGCTGAGTCCCTGGCAATGCCACCCAGTTGGCGAGCTTCTCTACTATCCAGCCACACACTGTTGGCCCCATTGTCCCAACATCGAAGTAACCAAGTGGCAATAGGCTCATTTGGGTGACGTGAAAAGTCTTTTCTCAGACTTCGAATTTCATTCATTTTCAGAGATCGATCAACAATAGTAACGATATCTTGCTCACCTCTTACTCTTTCGGGACTTCTTGTTGCCCTCATTGGCGCCGGTGACCGTGGTCTTACTGAGGGCCCCTCCCCTGGACTTAGGGGTGCTTCTTGTGGATCTTGGAGCCACTCCTCTGGACCTCTCTCCTCTTCTTTCTTCTCTTCTAACTGAGTCGAGATTCGTTTCATTTTCCGTCCTCTTACAGGGGCAAGTGACATCAATTGTGGTGCTTCTTGTAGTTGATCAGGTTGGTCAGTTCCAATGCTCTCATCCTCCAGTTCAGCTCGGAGCCTGTCTCGTTCGATTATGAGAGTATCTAGCTCAGATTGGAGGGTGTCTTGTTGAGATTGAAGACTGTTGAGTTTGGATTGCAGGGAGTCTCTCTCAATTCGGAGGGCATCTCTCTCAGATTGGAGGCTGTTTCTCTCGACCAGGAGACTCTCTCGCTCATTTTGCACTGTTTCCCTGAGACTCTCCTTTTCAATTTCACAAACTCTCTCCCTCTCCAGGATAGTATTGAATAAGGCCCGGTAAGCATTAGCCAGGCCCCAAATAATTTGGGCCTCCTCAGATCTTCCCGAGCCGCGACATTCCTGTCTCAAATATCTGTTTAAATTTTCAGGGTCTTTCAGGTGTTCTGGAGTAAAGTTCCATGACACCGAAGATTTCCATCTCTCTAAAGTCTCACCCAGGCCTCTCCACATTCCCTGCCACTCAGTATTTACTGGTTTTGGGGCAGACTTCCTCAAAATATAATAAATACTAATAATAAGTGAAATGGTGAGCAGTACATTCACGGAGATTAATAACGTGATCAGGTGAGCATTGAAAATCCGCATAAAGAATTCAAAGGAGAGGCTGGAAACCTGCTTAAAAATCCCCAACCCTGTAAAATTAGCAGCTCCCTCTGGAATGGTATGCCACATAATATGCAGATGCCACATAGTTATTTCCATCCATGTTTTCAATTGGCTATATATACCTATTGCTCCATAGAGCAAAGTGGTGAACTTAATTAAGGCCCAGTATGTTTTTAGCATTAAGAAAGAAGAGACAGTGGCATGCAGCCCCTTAAAAGGCAGTTTCAGTAGAGAAAGCATTTTTTTCTCTTTTTTTTTTTCTTTTACAGAAACAAGATAGCAAGGCTCAAAGTTTACAAATATCCTAGAGTATTGGCCGTCCGCCTGGACTTTTCAAGGTCACGCTTTCAGACAGTACTGGTGAAACAGATAAACTTTCCCAATGAAGCTGTCTGAGAGCGGAGAGAGAGATTTGTTCAAAAAGCTAAAAAGCAACTGTTGCCCGCATTCTCCACCAAGAATGTCAACGGTTTACGGGCTGGTTCGGCCCGGTTCCGTGACTAGAAGGGCGGAGGGATCCGCGGATCCGCGCCCCCGGAAAAAAAAGAAAATAAGGGACCCCGAAATAATTGAAAACAGTGGCAACAATCTGAGGTAAAACAAAGTAATTTACTAAATATGGTATCAACAGAATTTTATAAGGAGAGAGAATGTGAAATTGATGGTGGATCGGCCTTACCACAACGCTGAGATGAGAAGCGCAGGCAGAGAAGCGCAGGCGAGAAGCGCAGGCAGAGAAGCGCAAGCGAAGCAGCGCAGGCAGAGAAGCGCAAGCGAAGCAGCGCAGGCAGAGAAGAGAGCATCAGGTGACCTTGCCGGGAGTTATATCTCCTCGCTGACCGCAAAGCCCCCTGGGGAAACGTAGCTGCTCTTCTCCGCTGGACAGGCACCCGGAACTTGAGCATCAGCAGTCAAACCCCCAGTACATTGCATGATGTAACTTGTTGCTAAACAAACAAACACACAAGCAGAGACTTACAGCTCTACCGCAGCACCACTTTTCCCATTGCAAAAATGGTGCCTCTCTAAATATGCTCACACCTCCAGCATGACCCTCATGTTTGACCTCATCTCAGACCTCAGCTTCTTTGCTGTCAGAGAGGATGGAATTTTATAACCACAATGGCAACTCCCATCAGCACAATCTCTTCTCCTCCTTCTGAAGATCTAAGCCCTCTCTTCTGGCATGCTAAGCCTTCCTTCAGCGCTTTCCTAAAGACTAGTAACTCATCAGTATATGGAGAAGTCTTTGGATTCATTGCACCAGCAATGTTTCCTCTTCACTGTGTTCAGCAATCTAGGCACTTCTGCTTATTTGAAAAATCATTTTAATTGTTTTAGACATTCTGATCTTTTCCATCATTGTCTGAATGTCTCTGTAAGAAATTCTGCAGATCTGAGTGTTTACAGAAAAGTTTGGTCTCACCAACTCACAGACTACGCCTTGGTCATAACTTAATGCCGTATTACTCACAAAAGCTATCTGACTCATAGAAGGAAAGGGGTCAATGTTATCAACTCACGTTTGTCACATCTTTCTGTGAACACCCAGAAGGAATCTATTCCACTCAGTGAACTCCAGATAGCAATCTGGTAAGACAAAGGGATGTGTAAAGCTGTGTGGTAATAATAATAAAAGTTAAAATCTTGCCTCTGAACTTCTGCTATGTTTACTGCATTATCTGCTGCCGATTCTTACCTGCTGTACCCCAGCATCTATGTGCCCATCTCCAGGATCAAAATCTAAGTCACACTAAGCAACAGGTAAAATACTGTTACAGAAGCACAGATTTCACACTGGCTATATGGACAAAGGGTCATGGAAAAGTAAACATACAATCAAGGCAACTGAGTTCACTATTTTTAAATATTTCAGTGATCTTCTGAAAGAAGAGAAACGGAGATTAACCTACAGAGTTTTTCAAGTGAGACATAAATATATATGCATAACGCACACCGAGCTTCTGATCCTTCACCAATTTTAATATAACCTACCAGCTGTGTATTTTATTCATACAGGATTTATCTATAAATATCTATAATCTATAAGTAAATCATGAAGCTCAAGCAGGTTGAAGACAGGAAAATGTTTGATCATTTTTCCAAATTGTTCCACTGATCAGCTTTACCACATGGTCACATGAAGAGAACAGTGCCAAAGCCCAGTGAAATATGTTGAAAAACAACAAATGACAGGGAATGTAGAAGGGTGAAAGAACTTAGGTGGTATTTCCATGAAGAACAAGGTAACGAATATCATCCACAGGTTTTTGAACTGTCAGAAGTGTTGATATGGCATAAAATTACTTCTTAAAGAGTTAGTGGGGTTCATACCAGCTGACCAGAAAAGAATAGATATTGAATCTATTTTTATAAAAAGAGTTAGAACAACTCTGGAAATCACCAACTAGTCAGTGCACCTTCAAGTCCCAGAAAAATTCTAGAAACTATTACCAAATAAATGGTGTGCAAGCAATACCTGGAGACCAATTTTAAATTCCCAAAAGCAATTACTATCAAAATTATCTAATTCTCTCATACATACGAGTAGCAGGCCTTGGGATAACAGAAAGGCAAACGAGCAGGTTTGCAAGGAAATGTGTCCTTAGTCTGGTACTATTGGACATCCATATTAAAGTGCTATGCATATTGAATGTGAGTATGACACCAAGCTGAATGATGTACCGGAGGTACAGGATTAGAATTCAAAGTGATCTTCACAAATTGACAAAATGATCAAAAATGACTGGGTGCTGTACAGCAAGAATGATGACACTCAACATGTATTAAATACTAAAGTGCATATAATCAGAATTGTCAAGAGCAAAGTATGCTTAGCAAAATTGCTGGGAGTATTAATGAATCATGAGATGATAACATCTGTCCTTTTCGTTGCAGCATGGCATCATAAGATGGAGAGAGAGGCTGCAAGACCAGACGGTAAGACCCAAAGTAAACTTTCACTCCAGCCTGAAGACCTCGGGTGAACAAGTGTTCACACCACAGCATCACAGAGTAATGTGAAATAATTGGAGAGAGCCCGAAAGAATGCAGTAAAAATGATAAGAGGCCTAGAAAAGCAGCACCAAGCGAGCAGCAAGGGAAGGATGAAGAAGCTGAGGTTATTAAATCTAAAGAATGCAAGAGAGAGGAGAAGCACAATAAAGGCTTTCAGATATATTAAAGCTTGATGAGAAGAGACAGGGTATAAACTTTTCTCCATACCCATAGAGGAGAGGGAAAGAAGTAAACTGAAGCAGATTTAAGTCAGGCATTAAAGAAAATAGCCTAACCCAGTCGTCCAGGTTCTTCTTACTACAATCAGTTCTCCAGTTCAGTTCCCATCCAACTCCATAAACAACCAGACTGACACCAGCTGAAGGGTTCACACATGCCTGGTGGCTTAAGCATCCCACAGTCGCTTAAAACAGCACCATTACCCAGACAAACAGGTAGCAAGCAATATATTCGGCAGCGCACTTCCCAAAGCCCCCATTTCCCAACACTCTGGGCACTTTTCTGAACCCTTTGCCAGTGCCCAGTGCCTTCCAGCTGTGCCACTGCAGTAGCTGTGGGGCTGCACAGTAAGGCAGTAATGTAAGAGGAGCCAGATTAAGTATAAGTCTGGTGTTGGAAGGTTTGTTTTAAGGGAGCTGTAACCTAGGAGAATGCAAAATCAGCATACTGCAAAGCATGTAAACCCATGCAATGGGCAGGTATTTGAGTTGTTCACATCAGTGGGAGATGCATGCTGCTTTACACTCAAAAGTTGTGTATATCCAACACCCAGATAAGATCTCACCACAAAAAATGGAGCTGGGGATTATATAACCACCAAAACTGTCCAGACTTCCTTATGGATTTTTACCTTGATATTTACAGGACTGTTTCAGAGAAAATACCTCACTGCCAGTATGCTGCTACTGAAACCAAACAAACAGCACTTTGGTGATGGAAAATGAGTAGCATAATGAAATATTCTAACCTCAAAACGTTTGCATGACTTTCTCCTAGACACTTCCAAGACAATGGTGGCACTTCCGCTATTCTGCAGTGAGTTTCAGAATAGACACCGTGTGAAACTAAATGCATTACAAGGCTCAGAAATGCTAATGCAGTGCCTGTTAAGCAAATGCATTTTCTACAGATCATAAATAAGAATCCCTTTCAACAACAGAAAGATATCAAGATAAATACTGATGTCTATTATGGTTATAATTATAAGCAGAAGGTTACCTAACAATAAACAATCTGAACATTTAACCTTTCAGAGCTCACTGCTACAGTCAAATTGCTGTACGTTGATCCCAAGTATTTCAGAGTACTGATTACAGTGATTACAAAGCAGGTGGGTTAAATTTGTTGTCTAAGTAGCTTAGGAATTGACCCTGAAAGTAACTAAATATAAATGCACAGTTAATTTTAAAGGCACACAGATTAAGCTACTAATACAGCTCTAACAACTGGAACGGGAACAGAGAGCACTGCCCAAAATTACAAAGAAAGTCCTGTGAAAGATTCTGGAGCTACAAAAGGGTCCTACTGTATTGAATTTTAAGCTTGCTTTACTAAACCACAGATACCCCTCATTATAACTTGGAGACCTCATATAGCAATTAGTTCAGCCCAAAGAAAAATTCTGCAGCACTTCAGTGATTTGTAATTCTTCTGCTCTGGAGGAACAGTCATATTCCTTAGCAAACAGTTTAAATACTAATTATTTCTTTGCTGAACCCTGCAGTGAAACTCATATCTAGAAGAGACCATATAAAAGCACTTCTAATAATTCTGCTGCTCAAAGAGCAATACTCTTCATCCGCTTCAGTGATTTTCTACCCAACAGGTACAACACTGAAGTAATGAGCATTATAAAACTTAATACAGTGCCATATATATTTTATGGCTCTGTAGAACCAGATCAGAGAACATCCAGATTGTTTTTGCAGAACTAATGCCAGACACATTTCAAATTATTGTGTATGCAGTGACTCTTCCAAGAAATTTATAACTCTTACCAAATTAGAATTAAAAAAGCAAATAGTTGAATGAAAGAAGAAAAAAAAAAATGACACAGCCTTCTCTAAAGGTAAAATTTCCTAATTATTTTTAAAATAGACATTATTATGAAAGAAAATCATATTCTTCAAAATAAAAAGCATATCTCACCAATGCATATATCAGGCATTAAAAATGTACATAAATGAAAAATCGTTCATAGGGGTCTACTGTTTTTGCAGGACAGCATTTAAAAAGCAATATTGTGTAGGATGTAAAGCCACATGAAAGCTCTGGATAAGAAACTGTAAGATGAGATTCTCCTATACCCGATTAGCATCAGAAAAATCACTTTCCTGTGCAGCTTGCCTCTCTGTACCATTCTATTTTTCTATGGTAACATGATCACATAAATTTCCAAAGTACTCAAACACTTCATGATCTTTGATGTTGCCCTTATAACCAAAGAGGCAGAACAAGACCTGTGTATGTGGAATTGAGAAACAGAAAGATTCAAGTTACCTGCCCAGGGCTGAACAGAAAGCTTCTGGCAGCCCAAAGAACCCAAAGTGGATTTCCTGAAGCCCAAATGAATGCAACAACAACTGGCTCCTCTGTGTGCTGTTTCTGCAGAAGCTGCCCTCATGTTGCAACCACTGGCACGTCTTCTGTAGAGGAAGCAGAGCTCACCTGGAGTTGGCCTTTGAACTGACAGAAATGGAGGCTTATGCTCTCGGAAATCTGAGCCAAAATGTCATATAGCAGGAATTCACACAGGAGAAGGACTGGCTTTGGATCAATCACAAACCAGTTTGAAAAAAATACCCAGTGTCTAAACACCGTGACGAGAAAGCTGTTCAAAGTTTGTACAACACTGTTCATTTCCATGAAATACTATGGTTTTTCCTTATTCAATGTCTCCTCCTTAGCAGTGAGTTATAGGTTGGTGCAAGCACAGAGCATTAGCTCAGCACCGAGCAGCAGGAGCAGCCCACTGCGCTGTGCCACCATCAGACCCTAAATAAGGTGCGTGGGCAACCCAGCACTGCTCCTTGCTTAGGAAATGCTAAAATGCTACAAGAAAAGACGCTGGATTTGAAGAATGCAGCTTCTGTTGGTTCTGTTTTCAAAGAACAGCACTTAAAATCAGGATTAAATCTGCTGCTTACACACAGGCAGAATAAGTGACTTGCACCATTTGCAGATAGTTTCACACACAGCCCACACTCAAAATACGCAAGAATTTCTGTGCAAACACATAGCTGAGAAACTACAGAATTGGCAAACACAAAATTCATCAAAACATTTTTCAAATCTAATGGAAAGTAGTTCCATACAGCATCACCGATCTAAAGCTTGGTTTACAATGAACAGACACAGCTTCGGGAGCAGAGGACAGGATGCTGCTGGCTAATACTGTTCCGTGTCCATTTTCTGACCAATATGGGACAAAATAAACCTGCATGCAGCCACCAAGAAGAATTACTAGGCATCGAAGAGCAAATTCAAACATGCAATCTAGAAACACCTTACCTGAAGAGCAAATCTATGATTTTATTATTCTATGATTGGATGAACACATTTTCCATCATTTCTGTTTCTACAGAAAGAGAATCTACTATTTCTACAGCAATAGTTGCAGCCTTCAGTTCTCCAGGCTGCCCAAAGAGGTGATGGTAGCCATCATGGAGAGATTTAAGGAATGTGTGGAAGTGGCACTTAGGGATGTGGTTTAACGGTAGGTAGCGTGACGCCATGGTTGGATTTGGTGATCTTAATGATCTTTTCCAAACTAAATGATTCTATTTCATGATTCGACGTTCTCCATAGTTTAAGAAATCTGTTGAACATTCTCAAAGGAACCAATTTTACTGCAAGTTACATCTGAATTTTATTAAAAATGTCATCTAGAAACTACCTAATGCCATCTGTGTTTATTAATTAAGGTGTGTCTCGGTCATATACATGGAACTTCCCTATGATACTAAATGTATCTCTGGTTAACAGTTACATTAACTAAGCCCAGCCCTCCCAGCTGAACTTGTCTTGCAGATAAGGTTGAAGAAACAACGCTCACTGTCCTTCGCAATTGCTCTAACAAGCTTTAAATGAAGAACAGGAAAAATACAAACAAAATTATCCCACTTCTCATTTCATTTAAGTTTTGACAAGCTGGAAATATTCCAAATTCTCTTACCGCTCTGTGGTTAAAATAGAAAAACCCACTACACTACAAATGGAGAACAGTCCAATTAAACACGTTAGCTACAGAAGAACTGTCTGCTCTGGAGCTGCCTTTAAGCATGATGAGTCAACAAATGTCTGCTAACCAAGCATCATGTATATAATGACTAAAGTTTGTGGCATTGGCAAAGACCCTTCAAGAATGAAAAGCGATACAAAGTGCTGCAAGCTTTGCTTTCTAAACTTCTGATCGTTCCTAAACATGACGTAAATGAAATCCGTCTCTACCAATTCATTTTTCAAACATCAGCTAAGTTCTTTTAAAAGTCTGTCCTTAGGGACAATTTGTCACATCACAAAATGATGACATTTGCACCATGGCATGCTGGCATTATACTTCTCATCAACGGGGAAATGTCACAATTTGTGACATAATCACTGCCCTATGACAACCTTTTGTTAGCCTCGATGATACCACATATAAATATTTGACCATGTAATGCAAATAGAATCGATGACACCTCAGGGACCAACGCAGAGCTAGTCTGTTCCCTTATGTAAGCCAGTATGTCAGCTTATCTGCTTCTAAATCTTATGGTATCAGAAAAGCCAAAGGTATCACATGCTCCAATCCAGCAACACAAAAATCCTACATTATATTGAGATGAGAGCAGCCTGACTCAGGAGGAGTTAGGTCATTGCAACAGCCAAACTAAATGAAGCACTAAGGGAACTCAGCATTTGGCATCTTTAAACAGTAATAGGGAAGGGTGAATCCAAATTAGCCTTCCAATTATCTTCTCTTTAACTTGACTATTTAAGCCATTACCTAAGTTATATAGCATAGTGATCTGAAAATTTTCATTAAAGAACAGATCTGCTTGTCTGCACTTACGTTCTTTCACCAAAAAAGTGATGAAGAAGAGTGAAAACACAATTTTTCCCCATGCTGAACATAATAGTGATTCCTACTAACACAGTATGCCATTCCTCATAATTATTAGTATGCATGAGGCACAAAAACTACACAACGCAGCTGGGTATACTAAAAAATTATGAATAAGATCAGTCCTCCTTTGTCAACAAGATAAATCTCATGCTGTTAGCTATGACAGATACCTTCTAATGCCTTTGTGGCTTAAATGCCTCTTAATTAGTATGGTGACTAGTATAGTGACTGACAAAACAGTGAAGCCTGCTGTTGCCTTTTACAGGCTCTGGATTCAGAAATATTGTGTGGTTAGCTTTTAAAAGCACCAAGTAGCATTGCTCCCATAACTAAGTGATGGTAGAGAGCACCAGTAAATTCTGAAGGATGAGACTGTAACATAGGGAACGTTCCACAACAGGGTAGTGGTGAGGCCTCCATTCCCATTTCTCTCTGTTAAACTGATTGCCTGTGCAGGGAGATTGATGCAAAAATCAATTCACTCATGCCAGTTGGTTTCTCTCTAGTTGCAGTGATGGTAAGTTGATCAGGATATTAGTTTAATCCCACTGACATGCCTTCCTACTGATTCTAGTGAGGCCAGACAAACCAACGCAACAGCTAGAAAGATTAAATTAACCATCTATAGAAAGTAAGGCGGAGGAGTAAGAGAGAGTGAGAAGACAAAAAGCTTGCTTTTTCTAGATGAATTCAATAGCATATAAATGCTTAAGGAAAAATGAAGAAGAAGAAAAACAATAAGAAAGAACAGTGTGGAATTCAATATTTAATATATACTTCTTGAGGCCATTTTGTGCTTACTTTTTGCCGTTTTGTAGGCTTCTGCCCCTCTTGTTTCCCATTAGTTTGAAGACTTAATTAACTGCGGGGCAAATGAAAGCTAAGAATCCTTCAATTATGTGTGAAATTTAAGTCAATAAAACTGTGCACCACACACTAGCTTAGAAATCTAATCACAGCATGGGTTCTCATGGAGCCTACAGACAGTCCACTACAATTAACTGTTTGTACTGATATCCTCCAGTCCAACATTAAAAATTTAAAGAGAGCACAAATCATGAAATGTTTGTGAACAAAAATGAGCAAGAAAATTTTCAAAATTTACCTTCAGGCTTCTTAAAATCTAAGAAGCGGGATCATGACTTTTTAATAACTGGCTTCAAAGTAAGTTAAGAGAAAAGTATTGATTTCTGTTTCAACAAAATCACTGATTCTTTTACTGGAAAAAAGCTTAGTTGATTATGCTGCGCAGACTTGGAACAAACAAGCAGCAAATCTTGTACATATCAAAACAACTTTTTTACACAGCATAGAAGAAGATTAGCTGTTCAAAGTCAAGCACTAAGACATTAAATGCATTTTCTCAAACTTGGAAAGGGTGAGACGTGAATGCTCTCAGGTAAACTTTCATAAATTAAAAATGAGACTCAATTGTTGATAAGAACATATACTGTATTGCTTAAGTAGCAAGAGAGTAACAGCTTCAAGATGAAGTTAATCCTGGCTCAGAAGAGGTTGTCCATTTAATGAATATTAATTCCACTCTAAATAACTGAAGAAAAAGTTCAATATATTTAGTACTTCTTTTTATACAGCAGTACCATCATGTAACACTCCTAAAAAGATGTTTCAATAAAATCTAGAAAAATTAAGAGGCATCTAAAAACTACTTTTGCTGCGCATCTTTCTTTCCAGAAACAATACTCACATAAGTGAAATAGCATCCCTTAAATTTCCCAAACTGGTGAGAAACTTAGTAGAAAATAAATACTGTGTCAATTATGAGATGAAAGACATATTTGTTATCTTACATAATTTGCTAGAATTTAAATATTATTTAAGTCAATGTAGTAAAAAATGGTTTTGAAATTCTACAGTGTAACTACAAAACACAAAATTTAAGTTACTCGGAGATCAAAGCCCCAAATCTGAGCTCATTCAGATCTGGGGGAAGGATCGTGGTTAACAGAAATTCAGTACTAGCAATTTTGGCCAAGTGCTACACTGAACTATGTAAGCCCATTTTCCATGTTTATAAATCAGGTGTATTTCTTGCACCCAAAAAGCTCCGCAGTCATCCCCAAGCAACAGAGTACTGTCTGCTAAAAAAGCTGTTTGGTGAAGAGTCACAATGCAGTCAGCTGATTTTGAGGCTCTCCCCAGAAATCCATGGGCCTGGCCTATCACAGGCATCCTCATGCTCTTCTTACAAACCATTCCCATAGGACAATATCACTTGCATGTTAGACAAACACACTCAGTCCATGAGCTATAGTGACTGCGCAGCAAGTGCACCTGCCTCATGGCAATGGGTTATGCCAGCACCAAGTTTCCAGCATTCCCTGCCTTTCACTCCCAGCTCAGCTAAAGCAGCAGAACTTACATACATGAGCTGCACAGCTTCCACTCTATGACACCTTCGCACTCAGTTGCTGTCTTTGCTTTCCCCAGCTTGCATTTGTTTTTGAAAGAAACTTCATTCATTTAAATTCCTGCAATAAATAACAGCTTGTAAATATTTCATTTAAAGTAGAAAGGATTCACTTCCTATATGCTGCAAGGAATAATAATGAGGTGTACTTGCAAAGCCACATATCAGAGTGACATCACCTAAGGATCAGAATGATGAGCATTATCAGAACTAAGCCCAAACAATGAAATCCATGACAATCCACATTTCAGAAGTCGTTTTTTCCTCACAATACCTCACTTAAGCACTAAATGTAACACTGAATAGATTACGATTATTTTTCAATTAAGCTTGGATGAGCAGCAAAGTAATTCCAGTGATGGGTAATACACACATTCTTATTAGATGGTATGTGCAGATTATGGAACTGGATGACTGGAAATGGGATTGTGAGTCTTTCATTTCTAATTACGATCACTTAAACACAGCAGAAGCCTGACAAAGCAGCAGCGCATTTCCCTTTGTGTCCCCAGCCCACCCCTAGATGAGTTCAAGAGATCACTTTGCAGCTCCAGGCTCAGGGCACGAGGGGAAATACGCTGCTCCAAGGCCAGGTTCAAGTTAGATTTGGGGGGGTTTCTTTTTTAAACATCTGTTATTGCCATCCTCCAGAGATACAGATAATGTCATGAAGAAAAGATCTCCTTCAGTAACGCCTCTCTGTCCAAGCTCGCAGACAGTATGTGACCCAGTGTGAACATCTATACTTCCTGGAATGGCATCTCCTGAAGTGCTGACATGTCAGGTCATTACCAACCATGTCCCTGACGATCTTTCTTTCTAGATGGAACGGGGAAGATGATGCTATTTAAGCCTCAGGGGTGAGAAAGGTGATTTAATAGGAAGAAGAAATGAAGGGAGAACAACAAAGGGGATTCAGACAGAAAAAGGAAAGGAGAGAGGAGGGATGAAAACCATACAAAAAGAAGGCGGAAAAGTAGGAGAAACAAAAGAATTTGCCCAAAGGGAGCAGAGTTTCTCGCTGAGTGACAGTGATTGTGACATTCAGGTTCAGTTAATAAATACAAGTCTATTTAGACATGGCAAAAAATGAAAAGCTTGCATATTTTGTGCAAACCCTCCACACACAACAGCCTGTAAGTCAAACTATGAACCCTTTATATTATTTCCTGGCACACAGTCTATGCCTAGATGGGAATTTCAGTGCTCTCATCTCACTGGGCTTGACTTCTGAGCTGCCGACCCCTGTGAAACACCACGCCGGGCTAAGTCCTGCTCCCTGAGGGAGCCTCCAAGCACTCCACAAAGCCTCAGAAAGCCTTGTCGGCAGTTTCTGCAAACAAGATAAAGATTATTTCCTTCTGTAACCCTATTTTCCCATCTTCAGGAACAGTCTCTTCGCAGTCAGAAATGTTAGAGCTGAGATGTAATCCTCCACAATAATATATGCATTGATTCAAACTTCCTCTCATGCATTCGTTAGGCATTCATTGCCTCAACAGCACACACAGATCAGCCCAAACATCCCTATGCTCACAGACTAACCAGACCAAACCCATGAGCAGATGAAGATGCTTGTCTTTCATCCAGGTCTTCAGTTGTGCTGCTTTGTACCAGTTTAAGAACTGGTGTTTGTGAAGTCAACTAAACCAAGCTAAATCTGATAATTTAGCAGCTACAACCTAGCTCTCACACTGATTATATACCGTAGCCTGGTATCAATCTTCCATTGGTGGTCAAGTCTTCTCTCCTTTCCCCCCAAGACTTTTTAAATAAACAGAACAAAGAGCACAAGATACTTATACAACGGATTTGAAAAATGCTGTCTCTTAGAGCTCTTCAGGATCAATGACATTTAAAAAAATAAAAAGACTCAAAACTCTCCAAATGTATCCGACTTTATAAAAATACATCTGTTTCACAGCAGTTGAGAAGGAAGGAAGGAAAAGAAGACCCTATTAGTAGCCCTCAGTGCTCTGCACAGTAGCCCTTGAGAGATGCTGTATGAAGAAGAACATATGTATTTCATTAGGAACTGAAAACGTGTTCACTGAGCTACATCTTGCCATTTTTAAGCAGAGGTTCTCAATTCAGGCAAGGTGCAGGGGAACGCATTCCTTCTACATCTTCCTTAGCAAGAGCCAATAGTTTAGCCAGTGAATCACAAATCGGCTTCACAGAGCTACAAAAATGCTGTACATCTGATGCACAACATACTTTCTTACTACTCTTCTTTACAGTTGCTTTAAAGTTTAATAATAATAGCTGAGCCCCAAGAGAAATTTTAAGCATAAATGGTGGGCTGCTTGCTTCAAAAATATGGGCACTTTTGCTCCATATATGCATCCTCCTCTCTCCTGCATGTGTTCAGCAGCACCTCAGTGGCTGGCACATACAAGAGAGTTAAAAATAACTGGATTCTTTTGTCATGTTTGTTTTTCCTACAAGGCTGGAATACCTCATGAAGGACAGGATGGAGTCTCAGCTGGCTCTGCCAATACTGGCCTTCTTCATCCAAGGGGAAAGCAAAGCTTAGGATCAGCAGCAGTAATGTCTTCCCAATTCTCTACCTCCGGCACAAACAGAGCCAAGAACAGCCAGGGAGCTCAGAGTTACTCCTCTGTGCTCCGTCAGCTGTGCTCAGGACGCAGCTCCTACTCCAAAGCCACTGCACATCCAACATAGATGTTTTGCATAGCCTCCATTCATTGTTCATATTTTACATCCCATTCAGGGCAAGGAACATGTTTTAAGATCTCTCTCCAAACAGCTGAGACCTCAATATGCTTGCCATTATGTGGTTGGAAAACAGGCAGGGAAACATGGGAAACCACTGATTAAAGGACAAACAAATTAACAAAATAAGAAATTTCCCTCTAAATCAAAAGCTGCAGCTCTAATGAAATCCTAGTGCCTATGGGATGACATCTGGGTCTGGAAGAGGAAAGGTTTTCTTCATATGCCTGCTTGTTCAACCACATTAAATGCTACAATAGCCAAGACTCCAAAGTCCTACACTTATCTATTAAACTTGTGTGTTTTACAAGGCTAAAATGAGAGAGGCCAGAAGGAACGATATTCATGTAGCCTATTTGCAAACCAACGTGTAGCAGCCAAGTCTTATTTTAATCCTACCAGCTTCAACAGTGCCCTATAAAGTGCTCAGAAGAACAGAGTGGGATCGCTCTAAAAGACCAGTTGGGAACTTAGATACAGAAGTAGGTTAGCACCAACCTGCTGTGGACTTGGACGAAGGGGTTTAGTTAAGAGACACTGAAATTGGAGCCTTGCAGTACATGCACATACACTCCCACCTGCACAGGATCCCAAGCATTCACTTCTGATTTGCACTACCGAGATCAGTGCAGTTGGAGGCGACATGGGCAAAAGAGCAATACCAATTCTGTTGTGTTCAATTGAGCTTGGCCACTGGTCTCCAGCATCAGAGCCAGGCCCCTGCACATTCCCTGGTGTTTGGCGCTACGGATCCCTGAAACATTTGGCTCACAGGTTCTTGAATTGAACATATGAAAGGGGTTCAAGAGTTCAGGGCTGTTTTCTTATCTCTGGTTGTGCTAACAGTAATGCCTACTTACGCTGAACACTCCACACAGCACCTAAGAGCATAAGAGGAAGAACCAAGAAAAAAATATCCTATTTTCTGTAAGTGGCAAGATTTAACGAGTACTGCTGCAGATTTAGATGCCTTAGACTCACAGGCAGCTTCAATCCTTTGGAGAAAAAAAAAAAAAAAAAAAAAAAAAAAAAAGGCAAGTAACAAGGTATTTTCTGCTAGCAAACACGGGGAAAATATCTTATTGAACTTAGACCCAGGAGGATTTTATGCCAACCTACCATCCCCTGATACAACTGTGTTTTCAATGAAATAACAACTATTTCTTCAGATTCAGTCACATATAACACTATGAAACAGGGCCCAAACCTCCAGGAGCAACTCCAACACACCCCTCCAACCCCCAGCTCCAGCCCTGTGGGCATCTGTCATGCTGTGGCAGCATAGAAATACATTAACCACACACAGTTTGTACTTCAATATCTAAGAAAAGCAACTTGCTGTGGCTCAGTTAGGAAGCTAGGCTAGGCACTGTTAGAATTTACAGGTGGAAAAGCTCAGTTCCCAGCCATCATCATCATCATCTATTGCTATTACAGTAGCACCCAAACGCTGTCAATGCAGAGCAGTGCCATGGTGCACCACAGCCTGCTGGTGCACGTACAGGGGGAAGGCTGCTCCTGCCCTGTGGCACTCACACTCTGGGGGGCAGAGAGGAGACAGCAGCAATAACAACAAATGTGTTTTCACAGACTGCAGCTTGCCATCTGCTAAGTGCTGGCCAGTACACATGGGGCTACTTCTCAGCAGGAATAAGGATACATCCCAGCAGCTGGGGTTTGGAAATGCACTGCCACCACACCTCCACACTTCACACAGTTTCAGTCCCCAGCAGGCGTAGGGAAGAGACAAATTTCATGAAGTGAGTGGGGAAAGATGAAATATTAATTCATCTACTTCATGAACTAGAACAAACCTATTACAATGTCACTGCTCAGAATCCAAAAACCAGAGTTCTGCTAGGGACCAGATTGTTTAAATGGTTTTATGAGTTACAATTTTTTTTTAATTTCAAAATGTTATCTGCTTACTGTTCTTTTTTGAAAACACAGATTATTATGAGCACTAGAGGGAAACCAGAAGTGAACAATAATCTACGTGCCCATAAATTTCTAAAAATGTGTCCATCAAATATACTGTAGGTAAATAGTGCTAAATTGTAGGCACTGTCCTATCCAGACAGGGCAATTAAAGTGCTAGCAAAAGTGAGTTAGAAAGAAAGAAAATGCAAAAGGCTAAAATAGAAGTTATTCAGAAAAATAATAACTAGTCTACAAAAGCAGACAAGGTACACACAGAGAGAAAGAAGCACAATTATTTAAGTATACGGGTAAGTGAGGCAGGGGGCAGGGAACAAGTTAAATACAGGTTAAATTTCATTGAAAATGTTTTTAGCCACATATTCTTAAGTCTATTCACTGGTCTGACAACTGACGTGTCAGAGGCTAGGCATTTAAATTAAACTGGACTACAGATTAAAAGCTGCCTTGATCAAAACAAACATCAGTACGAGCATGACCCAGGAGAGCCTTTTCTTCTCCGACTCCTAGGCTGTACCACCAAACAGCCAAAGGAAGAAAGAAACCATAGATGTGATCTCTTGATCTCCTGTAGTCTTGCCTCTTTCAGGTGTTCAAGCAGTAATCATTACTTTAATATCAAAGTACCCCTCTCATTGAGAACACAAGCGGTTCTCAGCAATGAAGAATTACCATTATCTGCACGTCGCAGGAAGGAAACTGAGGCACAAAATAAGCTGCGTACTGCAAATGGTATTTTAGTGGAAACTCGTGAAGCAATTGGGGAAGTTGCTCAATAATCCCATTCAGGTTCAATTTAACCCCAAATCTTTTCATCTGGAACCCTGTGCTGTACCTCTGGCCACACCTTACCCTGCCCTGATGCTTCTCACAAACCTCACAGTGCTGCTTTGGAGCTCACTGCAGCACCAATGGGGCTCAGCCCTATAAGGGCAGTGCCAGAGCATCTCTCTTACAGCAACAGCCTCAGTCTGGGCTGACAAAATCCAATAGGATCCATAAATGTGGCACCTCTCCACTTACTCAAACCTAGCAGATGTGCAACCACACACCTACAACACTAAGCATTTTGCAATGTGCAGGAGCATTTTTAAAAATGCATTTATGTATGAATATTCCAAGTCATTAGTGGGAAAGAAAAAAAAAAAAAAGACTTAATCAGCTGTTGGAGCAGTGCTTGGCCTAAAACTTAGACTTTTGTGTAATCTCTGTCAATGAACATCCTCTAAGCAGACAATTCTGTTTGTCAAGGATACGTGTAGGTAAAACAGCAATTATAAAAACCTTAGGGCTGTGGCAAACAGAGGTTTTTCCACACAGCCTTAGTCCATAACTTAGTCTGTAGGGAAGGAAATGCAGCAGCAATAAACCCAGATACTTGGGTTAGGGAAAGTTTTAAATTCAGCGTTTCACTCCAGTTAGTCATCCAGGCCCCTCTAAAATAAGAAGGGACCCATGTTCCCAGAAGACAACTCATCCCAACTTTCTCAAGCATGGACATTAAGATTACCACTGGAGAGATCAGTCCAAGGACCAGCTCTGCCTGCACAAGTCCAAGCTTATAGGTGAAGGCTGAGGCTGTGCAAGAGAAAGGATCCCATCCATTTCTACTTTCAAGTGTTTTTGTCATTGGTGATTTGTTAGGGTTTAAAATTAGTATTGCTGGGGATAAGGGTTGGGAATAGGAATGTTTGGTAAAGAATGTAAGACTATGGGAATAAAAATGCCAAAGAAATGCTGCAGGTCATTGAGTTTCATCATGAGCTACTGCAAGCTGCCATACATTGCAGACTAATGCCAACCTATCCTTCAAGCTTTTGCTTAAATGGATTTTTGCTTCCAGAAAGAGGAGGGATCCCACTTGCACTGCACTGCAGATCATCTCACCTCATGTTAACATCTTTTGGTCTTAACTGACACAACCACAAAATATTTCACTTAGGCATATTAAGGGCTTAGAGAAAAACACTTCCAAAGTCTGAGCAATTTCATGCTTTTAATTCATAAATCTGTACATACCTGCAGTATGAAATTCCCTCTGTGATACGTGATCCCTCCATCAAAAGCCTAAACACAGGTTTAATGACTGCAATTAAGCCAGATTTGGTTCATCGTGCACTTGTAATACATCACCAGTATCAGACAGGTGATTTCAATCTTGTGCCTGTAGCATTTACTGCTAAATTACCTTCCTAGATTCAAACTCCTGTACCACATTGGCTCTCTCTGAGCACCTTCCAGCACCAGCACAGCAGCACCTGCTCACTCTAAGGCTGCAGGTAGCCTGTTCCAGTGCAAAGCAGGCAGCACCAGTCCAACCAGCAAACCCAGGGAAATCCAGGTATGACACAGAGGGGTGACATGCAGGGGTGCACTCACAGGAGGACATTAAGGTATGCTTAAAACACATGCTTCTAATTAAATTATGTATCAGTTTTAAATGCCTGTGCAGGGGACAAGAAGTGCTCCCACTTTTCAGCAGGTGGACTTTGCAGAAATGTAAGAGAGCTCAGCAGGCAGCAGTATGGGCAGGAGAGCTGGAGGCTGGCAGAAGCAAATAAATGATGTCATAATATTCATATTGCAATTAAAAAAAAATCTACACATGCACACACATCCAAAAAAAAACCAAGATGATGCCAAACTCTTCAGTTTCTTCAGTGAGCTTAACATCAGTCTGCTTTCAGTGTGGGATTCCATTCAAGTATGATTACTGGGTTTGGTTTCTGCTTGTTTTCTATCACACTAACATGTTCAAGATCCTTGCTGTGGGAAATTTGCCTTTCACTTCATGATAGAATCTATAATTCTATAATACATCTGCCATTTGTTAGGATTTCTGACCTCACGCTCCTTTGAGTTTCATAAAAACAACCCTGGCTGCCCTTGAGAAACAGCACCAAAACCTCACCACAGATGGGCTTTCACCCAGCTTGGACAGATAATTACATTCACCATTACAGACAGTGCCACAGTAATATGGAAGTCAATGTTTCTATAGATCCACTCAGCACAGTTTATTGCCAACTGAACAAAACAGAAAAACAACTAAATAAAATATCTGCCAGAAGAGTACATTTAGTGATCACAAACTCTACAAATCATGTACTGTGAAACTGTATTACAAAGGAAATCTGTTCTTAATTAAACAAAGTATCTGTACATCAGAAAGTCCGGATTAGCTGAAGTTTGAGTGCAGTAATTGCTGCGGATGTACAAATCTTCCTTTCTGATAAGCTACTGCTTAATATTAAGTCTTTGGAAAGATTGTGTATGCTTTTATGTTTATTTCTCACAACAAAGAATCACACATTTATGAGGGATCATGACATCAACGTATGGGACAAATAAGTGCCTGCACGGGGGTTAATATTGTGACACCAAACAAAAAGAGGAAATAGTGGCACCACAAAGCTGCAGACTTGGAACTAGTTGGCCGAAGTCCTGTTTGTAACACTTTAGCAGTCTGCACACAGCATGATGAGCATCCAAGGAATCAAAATCAACTGTGAATACAAACCTCATTCTTGCTGCAGCTCTGTTTTGGCTTTGATGTTTTTTAAAATCAACTAGTATTAATGCACAATGGGAATTCTCCAGGAGGGTCAAAAAGAATACAGTTTTGGAAAAAAAGTTGTTTACCTAGCACAAAAGGGGAAAAAAGAAAAAAAAAAAAAGGCTTCTGGGACACCTATAAGGTTTCCTACAGAAAAAGGAGGATTTTAAAGCATTATCTTTCAAAAGTGATTGGTTTCCCTAAGTCAGTAGATAGCGTATGGATAGTACAGCAAAGCTGGGGACATCAGTATGCAGCTGAGCACAGTAAGAGGCTGCTCTGGACACACACTTCTTGTACCTGCGGATGCACCACTCCACGTTATTTACCAGTTCCACAACTTCAGCCACCAGCCCTGCCCAGAGCAATTGGTGTGCCACAACACCGAGCAGCCACAGCTTCTGTTTGTGATATTTTAAGACTGGAAAAGAAATGAGTCCCACTTGAAAGCATTAGTGCACAACAAACTTCTGTGGATGTGGGAGACAGAGAGCAGAAATAACGAGTGCAGGAATTCAGCAAGCAGCTACATCCATGATGCTAAAGGATAGGGTCTGCAGGGCTTGTGCCACTAGTCACTAGTGGCAGTTGTAACTGTGCATCCCACTGCCAAGAAAGGCCAGGGAAAGGCTTAGTGTGCATGGAATCCACAAATAATTAACTATCAAAATATAAAATAAAAGCAATGGGGGAACAAGGCAGGAAGCAATTTCATACTTCCCAGCACAGCTCCCTGTTGACAAAACGAGGAGGAGCACAGTCATCCTCCCAGTGATGCAAGTTCACCTTACAATCTGTTTACCCACGCAATCTGCCATCGAATCCACCATTCTCCCTACTTCTCAAAACTGCAAAGTACACAACAGTCCCGTGCAGAAAAGCAACAGGAGAGAGGAACAACTTCGTTTACAGCTTCCTTAGTTTCCTTCAAGACATGCCTTGCAACCAAAAACCACACGCTCCACTACCGGAGGCACAGGAGAATTTAGAAGACGTAAATATATTTTTAAAAGCTCCACGTGCACGTCTGCCCGTCAGTTTGTTTTCTGCCCTCAGTCCACACACACACACTTCCCCGAGGTGCTCTCAGTGAACCAGCCGTGCAGGTGAGTGTCCCTCGGGGGGCTGCCCTCGGCTTTTATGGGTATTTGTCTCCCCAGCACGGAGCACAATTTCTTCTTCATTTATTTTATTAGGTGAGGTGTTTAAGGGGATATACGGTCATCTGGAGCTCATCACTGCCAAACTTTCAGCCCTGTAGCTGTAAAGGATAAAGGAGCTAGTTTAGCTCCCCGGTTTACAAAGTGCTGAGTACCTCCAATGAGGTGCCAAATGTCCGCGGTGACACTTTGGATTGTTCACAGGGCCCCACCCCGGCCCCGGGCAACACTCCTGTTCACAGCGGTGCTGGGGCAGAGCAGCACTCTCAATACAAACGCGGACTTCTGAGGCAAGGAAGGTTTCCCTAGGCCTGAGACGGCACGGTGCCAGGTCCAGGGATATTAGCATTCCTACCTCTAGACTCCCAACCGAAGTGAAAAAAGCAAGCAAACATTCAAGACAATCTTAGTACGTTTTGGATTAGGTGTTTATTTTCAAACACTTTCATCCCAATACACAGAGGCAACATAATTCTCTCCAAACCCTTTAAACGCATCCTGCTTCCACCGGGCTCAATGCATTTCTTTCACTTTCCAAGGGAAAAAAAAAAAGATCCTACAGACTCCTTACAAATCACTTTTCCCCAGAAGCCTTCTTTAAAATCAGTTCTACTGGAAGCGAGCAATAGAACAAAGCTCACAAGACAAAAAAAGTGCAGAAAGAACTGCTGACAGCCATACTTCAAAATATCCACAGCAAAAAGGCTGCTCAAATGAGGCAAAGGCTTTCATTACCTGGACACTTCTTCAAAACCAGACTCACTTAGCAGCAGTCACCTGGTGGCAGGTAAGGTAAGAGCACACTTTTTAAATAACTGCAGAAAAGCGTTTTGTATTCAATGTGTAAATGCCATGGAGAATGCCTCCGTGCACCCAGGATGAGAGCACCACCCTGCAGTACTGAATTAGCAGACAGTAAACAAGCAAACACAGAGAGAACTAAGAAGTTGCATCTACTTTCATTCATTCTGACACTTGCCATTTATCTTTGCTTTTGAACAGACTACTTCAGGCTGCACTGGGAGTGAACTGTAGCATCCTGGGAAGAAATAATACCACTGTAGCAACAGAAGCCTCCACTGCAGCATCTGTTATTAAATCTTTGCAGAGAGGTGAGGAAACCACTGTCATAGCCGTGGATCAGCGAGGTTCTGCTACATTCATTTCACAGTTCCAGGCACTTCGCATGAAAGCTGTTACTTGCCTTTTATGTCAAAAAATGAATTTATGCCAACTTTTTAATACTGAATCCTTCAAGGCAATGATCCTTACAGCCCGCAGTGCTCCACAAAGAGGAGACGGCAGCAGCCCAGCGGAGACGGAGGAAGGACAGAATGGGAGCGGCCGATGCTGCCGATACGCAACCCGTTCTGCGAGAAGGAAACAGCCGTCATCGCACAGTGCCTCCCTGAGCGGCTCGCAAACTGCCTTTGAAAGCGTCAGGCGCTGTGCTGACTCCGACCCGGACACACAGCAGCACGAGGAGCTCCCACAGGAGCGCTAACGCAGCGCAACGAACTGCCGCACCCGCACCGCGCACCCACGCAGTCCGGGAGGCAGCGGGGCAGGAGAAACACAGGACTCGATGTCCTACAGGGAGGACGATAACTCGCACACCAGCACCAACTACAGAGCAAGTGCTCCAAACCGAGCTGAGTTTAAGTAAACTTTACGCTAAGCTCACAAAGCTCAATCTTAGCTGAACTATAGTAAAAAACTCTCAGGAGTTTTCCAGAAAAGCTCAAATCCCCAAGGAGAAAGTTGGTCTTGAGCCTCCATAACGGTATTTTCCTGCCGGTGAAGCTGCACCAACAGCGCAAGGTGCGGTGCCGTGCTTCCCTGTGCTGCACGCTGTTAGGATATAACGTTTCCGTGCCGGATAAATTAGAAGCCGCAAATCCCTGAGATCATCCGTGAGAGCGCACAACCGCTATGGGCCGGCACATAAAGAAGCGACGACAGCTGACACTGAAAACGAGTCAAAAGCAAATCACCGTGAAAGTTTCTGCCTAAAATCGGCAACATCGAGGCACGGCAGGCGGCTCCAGCCGTGAAAAGTTGCGGCCGCTGACGACGCTCTGCAGCGAGCCCCGCTCCCGGTGCGCGATCCCGAGCCGCGCCTGAGCCTGCGGAGCTCCTCGGGGCGCTCCGGCGGTCGGGGACCCGCGGGAGCGCCCGGCCTAGCCCGGCCCTCAGCGCTGCCCCCCGGCGCGGTGCAGAGTCCCCACCGATTTCTTCTCCGCTACCGTTTTGCTCGCCGGCGCTCGAGCGCGGCGCGGCGGCGAGGGGAAGGCTGCGCGGGGCTGAAGGATGCGACCGAGCCGCGGCAACCGAACCTGCGGCTCTCAACCCCTCGCCTCCGCTTTGCCCGAGTCACGCCGCCGGACAGCGCTCCGGGGCCGGGGCAGAGCTCTCCTTCGCCTCGCCGCGCAGCGGCCCGTGTGAGATGCGCGCTCGCCAACTTTGCAAAGTTGTGCGCGAGCGGCGGATGCGCTTCGCCACCCGTCTGCCCCGCGGGAGCCCCGGGCACCGGGAGCGGCGATCCCGGAGGGGCGCCGAACGCCACGCAAGTTGCGGCCAGAACGGGGAACCCCCCCGACCCTCTCGCTCCGCCCTTTGCACTCACGCTGCTGTTCTCGCCCGTCCAGTGCACCATCGCCTGGTTGTGAGATGCGTCCCCTTTGAGCACGAAGGAGGTGCTGAGGAGCGAGACCCGCTCCCGGCCCGCCGCCGCCGCCGCCGGGGATGCCCTCCGGGAGCGGCCGCCCCCCGCCGCCGCCGCCGCCGCCGCCCCGCCGCCGCCCCGCCGCGCCTCGGACGGGCTGCGCGCCCCACGGGTCAGGGCGCCGGGGCGCGGGCGGCCGCAGGGCTCGGCGCAGCGCGGCGCGGCGGCGGCGCCCAGCAGCAGCAGTAGCAGCAGCAGCGGCAGGCGGGCGGCGGCGGGGGACACGCGTGGCCCGCCGTGCGCCATGGTGGCTCTCCGGCGTGGCAGTGACAGGCGGGGAGGTGGCGGGCAGGGAGACACCGCCGCGGAGGGCGGGGGCGGGGGAGGGTTGTAACCGGAGCGGGGCTCGCGCGGCAGCGGCGTGCGCGGGGCTGCGCGCCCAGCCGGGGCGGCGCCGCCATCTGCTGGCCCGCGCCGAAACGCCGCGCGGCGGGGATCGCTCGGAGCGGGGCGGCGCGGCACCGGGACGCGGCGGGTCGGACCGCTGGTCGCCGTCCGGCGTACGGTGGGTCGTAGGGGGGTTGGCGCTGCGCTGTACGGCGGGGCACGCAGCGGGTCGGGCGCTGGGACGCACGCCGGGACACACGCGGTCCCCGCAGTGGGCCACGCGCTGTGCTGTACAGTCGGTCGCACGCCGTGACGCTGGCCGTATAATGCGCCGAGTCACACATCGTGTTGACATCGCGTTAGAAATTGAGTTACAGACCGGGGGATGCGTTGTCACACATCGGGTCACACCCCGGGTCACACGTCAGACCACGCCGTGCCTTGTACTGCTGAGACCTCACCTGGAGCACTGCATCCAGATCTGGAGTCCTCGGTGCAGAAGACACGTGGATCTGTTGGAGAGCATCCAGTGGAATACCACAAAAATGATCGATGGGATGGAACAACTCTCCAACGAGGACAGACTGAGAGAACTGGGACTGTTCAGTCTGGAGAAGGCCCCAAGAAGATCTGAGAGCGGCCTTTCATTGTCTAAATGGGGGCTGTAAGAAAGAAGGGGACAGACTCTTTAGTGGGGTTTGTGGTGAAAAAAGGGACACGGTTTCAAACTAAAAGAAGAGAGATTTAGACTAGATATAAGGGGAAAAAAAAATTATAATGGTGGTGAGGCACTGGCACAGGTAGCCCAGGGAGATGGGTGCTCCATCCCTGGAGACAGTCAAGGTCAGGCTGGACAGGGCTACAAGCAATCTGATCGAGCTGTAGGTGTCCCTGTTGATTGCCAGGAGAGTTGGACTAGATGGCGTTTAAGGGTCCCTTCCAAATCAAATGATTCTGAGTCTGTGATTCTGTGTCACCCACCATGTTGCACACCAGGCTACACATGGTGTCACACACAGGGTCACAGGCAGGGGCACACATGGGGCTGCACACCAAGCCACAGCCATGCTGCCCAGACCCTGCATTCCAGCTGCAAATGTGCAGGCATCATCAGCCCACACCATGTCACAGGGCCACGTGTGAACAATCCCACTGGGCAGATCTGCAGAACTTTCAGCCATCCCTGTGCCCCCTCAGCTACCTTCCTGTCACTGTAGGCCGCCTGGCAAGCAGGCATGCCCAGCAAGGGCAGAGTTTGGCTGTGAATCCTGAGAGGGTGCAGCAAGAGTCAGGAGGGTGCTGTGTTAGGGGCCAGAAAAGAAAACAAAAACAGTATCCCTTTTTTATTTTTACTTTTTTACTTCTACCTATATAATTTACAGGCCTGGGATGCCTTATGTCATCAACCCAAGCACAGTCCCACAGCAGCTCTCCCCTCCTTCTGCTACTAATGCTGAATGAGCACACAAACTGCCAGCATCTGAGGGACCTCAGCAGCAGCTCTGGTGTCTGCCTTGGATGCTCTCTATCAGGATGCAGGGCAGGCAGCAACACCTGGCCCCACTCACCAAAAGCTGCCACTGGGGCTCCTTGGGGAGCTGCATGCTAAACTCATTTCTGAAATATTTTAGGTCTTAAATATGAAGCAAGTATATTGTATATATACTATATATAAATATACGTCTTGATTTCTGGAGACAGAAATTGAAAGCTTAAAGTGCCTATATTGCTGTACTAAGCTACCTAAAGGAATTTAAACACAAGTGTGAGGTGAGAATGATCCTGGCATGCGGATTCCTCACAGTATGTTATCTCTCTAAAGCACTACTCTTGCAGTGAAACACCTGGCTCCAGTGGGCAGAAAGGGAGTTTTCCAGACACAACCCCTTGACTCGCAAACTGGTATCAGCAAGAGATGGTGATAAAACACTCGTTTGAGTCATAAGTGTTCAGATATGTTCTTCAGGGGTGCAGAAGTTAGGAAGTGACTCAACAGCTCACAGAGCAGAAAGCCATTCCTGCTGGGGAATCTGCACATGGAGTGTGTCACCTTCCATCTTTTGCACCTCTGCACAAAGGGAATAAGGGAAAAATGCAATGCTGAGTTCTTCAGAAAACCTTGACTAATAACAGCCATATCAACCGATATGAAGGGTGATCTGTACGTTACTAGGAAGTGAGCAATTTGGGTTCTGGCATCATCTCCCACGAAACTGTGAAGATTACTCAACATTCGTATCATAATCTAAAAATGCTCAGAATAGAAGGAAATCCCTACAGATTTAAACTGGCATACCACAACTAATACTTCATCTCACAGTCCTATGCTTATCAATTTTGCGTTCACACTACTGTGTTCAACAGGTGGGGAGCAGCAGAGATGATAACATCCAGGTACCCAAGAATCAAGTTCCTTACACCTGTCAATTACTGACATTTCTTACAATGAAACCGAAAGACAAAACCAAAAAGCAATCAGTCAATCTAGAACTAATTAAATTCAGTTTCTTACAGCCTTGTATCCTATGGATGCAAGGTCTGCTTGAATATTTTCAGAATGTCTTTCTCATACATCTCAGTAGACCTAACAAATCCACTTGTCTGTCACCAGATTGTGCAATCACAACACTTCCTATTTATTTCTGATTTCTCCTCATTTGCTAGTTTAGCTGAAATTGTCTTACAGGTTGAGAAGATGTTGACCAAGGTGAAGGGAGAGAGACAGTGATTTCTCACTGACAAAAACTATGCAGGCCTTTTATTTCTTGCCAAATAAATTAAAAATCTCACCTGAAGGATGCTGAATCAGGGACAAATGGATGTAACTCCTATCTCTCTGCATGAATTGTGAGATTTGAGTACATGAGCATGAACCATTCAACGTACCACAGCGCTTGTTACTAACTGAATCCCTCTGTACCATGCTCTTCAGAGTAGGTCAAGGATTAAATGGAAATGAAGGTAACCTCCCTATTTCTGTGCTTTAGAGAATCATATCCATGACCAACGTATGGGCAATGTTAAGAAAATATTTACACCATCTGTGTTGATGCAGCACAGATTTTTAGGACACAGAGAACTACAGCAACTAGTTAATGAGCTTTTACCTGGCTGCCTCCTCAATGGTTTTTTGAGCTGTTTTGACATCAGACTGATCAATCCAATAAATAATGCATATTTAGTATACCAGTAATTCACAATGATAAAGTTTTGTAACTCTAGACTAGGGATATGGCACCAACTACACCTGTTGCCCTGTGTCATTACTGTGTAGCTTATAAAGTACAGCTTAAAATACCAGAATGAAACATGTTGGAAGAGAAGGCTGAGGTCTGCAAAACTGAAAAGGGAACTTCATGACATAAATCCCATTCCGTTCATTCCAAGTCCAGTAGGTAAATCCCCTCTTAACATTTGTTTCGTTCAAGTTTAAGGATTCCTAAAACAAAAATCTTTCCTAAATTTCTGCCACCTTTTATCTCTCCTATAAACTCTGACCCAGCAAATAGGCTCAGACACACAGAAAGACAAATAGCCTTGCATCAGACACCTCTGAGCACTTCTAGTCCCAGAATGGAAATAGAAAAAGCTTGAAAAAGAATTAGTGCCTTGTAAATCTAAGACAGATTTCTTCCTGTTAATGGCAGAATTATTAGTGCTATGCTAATAAAGTCTGCTCAAATTTTTATTGACTGTCAGATTAGATTAAGATTAAGAGGACTTCATTTAACCGCTTTATTTTTGTCAAGTTCATTTCTGATCAAACATTGAAAAGTACTACAAAAAGTCACAAGTCTGCTTGAGCAGAAACCAAGACACCATGCTAATATTCCTTTCATTACTGGATGTAGGAAGTACTCTTGCAAATAAAAATAACAATAAATTTGTTGTATGTTTCAGAGAGCCTTTTAAACACAGTAGAGCAAGATGGCCATGTAGGAACAACACGGTAGAAAAATCACAGAATTACTCATGCAAGCATCTTCTTTATAGATCGTTTACATATTTTCAAGGCTAATTTAAATTAATATATCAAGATGCATTTAAGATACTTTATTCTATACATCAGATAGAAAATGACTGCCTGTTACAGTGACCTGCAGAGTTTTCAACAAAATGCTCATGCATGAAAAGAACTTCATCTCACGTCTTATCAAAATGCCTGACTCCAGCACAGCCTTTTGGCTCACTCTGACCATGTTATAAGCTATTAAATTAATAAATGGCAAAACTTTATTGCCGTGTTACCCAACTACCAAAAAACCAAATGTTTTCCTCTCTTTAATGGATAAATTAAATGGATATTAATATTTATGATGCCATACCCTAACTTCCTTTATGCCAAACAGCAAACTTTTTATTTAGCAAGGCCTCTCAAGGTCCAAAATGATTTCTATTTGTATTACTAAAATTACAGAAAAAAAAAATATTTCTATTGTAAAAAAAAAAAATCAAGGTGTCACTTTTAACACCTTCCTAAACAACTGTTCCATTTGACAGAATGAAAAAAAAATCAAGTGAGTGTCAGACTGATTTTTTCTCATTCTTTGTCACTATCAGCTGCTATCTCAGATGCTCTCAGAAGAAAACTACCTTAGTAGCAAGAAATGTTTGTTGATAGAAGGACAAAACTTTACTTCTATGGGCATTTCTGAAGTCGAAAAAAAAATTAAAAATAAGAAACAAAAAAGTGAGTAGAGTGTTTGTTCTGTGAAAGCCTGCCTAAGCTAGAAAGTACACTTTCAATTATCCTATCCAAATTTAAACAATATAAGCAAGGATTTCAATAATAATCAGAGATAATACAATATACTGAGTGCTGTGTTCAAGTATGAGTACACTGACACACAGGTATGAGAAAAAAAATGGAAGAACTGTAAGTGATTTGGGAGAAAGCTAAATAGCTTATTATTTTAGCATTATTAAACTATCAAGCAGCACGTATGCAGAAAACCTAACACAACCAGCTGTCTTTAGATAGGCCAGTAGCCCTAAACAAGAAGTTGCTGGGGTAGGCCACAAACCTGATCCTTTGAACATCTTCAGCTCTCCATTAACTCAGTGAAAGTGCAGGTGCTTATTACAAACCTCAGCACCTTGCAGGATTTTTCCTGGGAAGCAGGTAAATGTATACTACAATTTTCTCAAGCTCCAGCTTATAAACTGAAAGAAAAGTGTTGTGGCTCACAGAACAGGTTGACAATTAATACAAGCTGTTTGAACCTCTAACATTTTATCTTCTGTTGGTTAAAAAACCTGACTTGTACAAATCTGCTCTGAATCTGGATCCTGAAATGGTGGTTTAATGTGAAATTAAAGCATATGGTGAAAAATGTTTTATGGTAGCTACCGCAAGTCTGCAGCCTTCATAATTTCTCACTGACAATTAATGAGGTCTGAAAACATGAGAGAGTTGGATTAATTGTCTACACCTTAAGAGCTCACAACAGAACAAGTAGAGCATTTCCTTTCATGTGGCTAGCTAGACTGTGGGAATTGTTTTCATGGCATAGCTTTGCAATCACTGTGCTCTTTCAATCTCAAAATTTCGTGAAGCTAACTTGAGAAAATATTGAAAGCTAGAAAAGATTTGAACATTTAGGTAAATAAGATACGGTGCTGAATGAGGTAGCTTTCAGGTTTACATTCAGCTTTGTATATTACAGGTATGCAGTTCCTTTTATCTTGGAAATACTGTTGATGTCTTACCAAACATTTACGTTCTTGTCTAATCTACAGGATTTTTACCTGTGTCATTAATCAGTTCCCTAATACAGTTGCATTTTTGAGAAAATGACATCAGAAATAAACAGGAAAAGAACTATTAAACTCAACTAAAGCCATTCTAAATCAGTCCCATAGTCTTTTGGAAAGGATCCTGGAAGACACCATTTTTCTCATAGGAGATCTTCCTAAATGCTCAGTGGAAAGTCAGGGGGACGTCTGAGTACAATCCACTCAAACTCTTCACGGGAGGAGCTTAGCTAAGAATGCAAACATGAGTAGGATCCAATTAATAGGGTTTAATCACCAGAGCCAATCCGTCATACTGCATGCAATCAAGCTGTACTTGGTGCAGGACTGGCTGCTGCCCATGTGCCTGTTTGAAGGGATGAGAAAGGGTTTCACTGTGCATTTTCAAAGAAGTAATCTGAATTTTGCCTCATTGTCTGAAGTCTCCCAGTTATAGCAGAGGTTGGTTCAAAGCCAAACCAGCAAAAAATGAGAGGTTTTTGTGTAAGACATTTTCTCAAATCATAGAAGATCCCACTACTTTCAATCTGTGAAACAGATTCACCTGTAGTAGTACCAAGCTTCAGGAGCAGCTGGTTTAAATAATTAACAGATCAGCACATTAATTTTGCTTAGGTGATATTTTTTTTCTATGCTGGCTTATTCCACTTTATATCTTTTTTCTGATCTAGATTTGTGTGGTTTAGAGGAATGCATAAAGATGAATCTTTCTCCTCCATGAAAAGCAAGTTACTGGCAGTATTGTAACACTGTGAAAATGTGTATTATTAGATGCCAGAGACCCTGAGGATCTCACATTATAGAGTAGACCATTTTCCAAAAAAGCCATATGGGTAACAGTAAAAATTAAAGTAATAGAAACATAAAAGACAACTGGCACCTCTCCTACAAGCTATTTTTCCTGAAAAATGGAACAGCTGAAGGCAGATGTTTTGGATAAGTAAAAGGTTTTTAGAATCAAAAGATGAAGAAATACAAAGAACTTCATGCTTTCCAAGACTCCCCTTATCAATTACATTTCTATATTTAAACATTGCTTTCCTTTAAATCACTCTTGTTCTGCTTTTGAGTTGGTAAAACAACAGTAACAAAAAATATTTCACAGGATCTTAAAATCTCATTTTCTGCACCAAGTGAGATAGCTTATATGAAGACAGCATACTTGTTTTCCCACAGAATAGATACCTTCTGGTATCGTTCTATGAATATAAGATTACCTAACTTGACAAAAACAAATTAGTGCATAAATATCATGCTGTTTTGAATAGCACTATAGAAATTACATTATCAGTATCTCTTATAATCACACAAAATGAAAAAATATCCATTAAAAAGTATTTATCTGTCCTTTTTTCTTCCCAGTGCAGTTATTTCCCTCCATCCCAAACAACTGCAGCCTACCCTGAAATTCCCATTGATGTAGAATTTTGAAATAGCTCACGTCTATGAAGATGCAGGTAGGCATTTTCAATGCACTTGGCTTCTAACTTCCACAAAAATCAATGGGCAACTAAGAGCCCAAATGTTTAAAAAAAATGAATTTGCCTTTAGAAATCTAGCATAAGATGCTGTTTTATTTTTGTTTATCAAAGAGCAAGGAAGTTTGGGAAACACATGTGTTTCCCAATGATATTCTTGCTGTATCATTCACCTAAAAACTGTGAATAAGTACTGTGTGAAAGGTAAATAAGAGCAAATGTCTATCTGTAAGAAGCAGTAAAGATTTCTGCTTACACAACAGCTGAAAGAGCTGTAAGATGTTTGCTAGTCTTCATGCTCTTAAAGAATGACAGAAAACAAAGAATAAATAAATCCTCTGGCATCGAGAAAGGAGAATACAAAGATGTTGAAGTCAAGAATTTCACTTCAGTGTTAGAATCTTTAAGGCAATCTCATGACTTTTTACCTTCAGTTTCTCTCTGGCGGTGCTGTGGCAGAAAGGTCTTGCACAGTTTTCTCATCGTCTTCTTCCTTCTGTCTGACTGAGCCTCTGAGAGCTTTTGGTGGTTACTACACGACAGGATCTGAGCTGACTTCCAGTTTTGAAATTATATTGTGGAAATATATTTAAGAAAGAAAAGAGACCTTACTTAGGATATTTCTTCTTCCATCCTTATTTGGTAACATCGTAACCTAATCTACAGAATGCTGGACCACAAATATGGGGAATATGGACATTAAAACATCTAACAAAACAAATCTGCTTTGAGGTCACAAGAAAGCATTCTAAAACTGAATTTGTATCCCCAGAACTGTAAAATTTGACAAAAAAGAAACAAAAGACAACTACTTAAACCTATATTTTAATGGGGAATCTACTCCTAAATTACCATATTTCACTCCAATTTCATGTATGATTCTGAGTCCAACCCCATAAAAGCAGTACATTATTTACCTACTAAAATACATAAAACAAACAAAAAAATAATAATAAATAAATCTAAGCAAATAGAATTTTCTACTAAGAAAACTTTCTCAAGAAAAATACAGCAAGGCCACAGATTTCCTTCTGCTATTGTAAAGATTCTGCAGTTTTAGTCTGCTGTAATTATATAAATTCATCCATCAATACACATAACTATGCTAAGTCTTACTCAAGAAAAGCCATTAAAAATACCTGAATGGCACAGCAAAGATAGCACTCCCTGACAAACAAACATTCCTTCCATAGCTATTTTTATAAGCACTAAAACACCTATACCATACTGTCAAAAATTACTTTTTCCCATGAATTTTAAAACAGTTTCATGTGGCAAAAATAATCACCCTTTGTGCCTATAGTGCAGTGTTTATGTGTTTTCCCTTGTTCAGCTTTCAACCTAGGAATAAATCACTGCTCCTGCAATTTTCCAGCAGTGCTCTCGTAGCTCTAGCCTGCATGGAACTTCATTACAGGACACAAATCTTCTGTTTTGGGAAGAAAAAAAAATAAAAGACTTCTCATGGGGTCTCTGTTGTCAACAGAAAAGATAGGAATGAAGACACGCAGTTATAGCTGGCTTGATGCAACATTTTTCTCATCCTTAAGTTATTCCTATTAGTCTGTCCTCAAGGCACCTTCATTTCCTAGGCTCTCCACTTTAGCTGTATTAGTAGCTATTCCTAAGGATGTATTATAGTGAACTGGGTGCATACTTCATCTTTTTTTTTATATTGGTTAACTGAGTCACCTTCCGTCTCCAAAATGCTAATTCTTTGTGAATCTCTGCAATATTGCACATGGCCCGTGGACTTCATTAGTTCAATCAGTCAGTAGTCAGCAGAGCAGCATTCGATACAGTGCTTATCTCTGTGGGGTTATAAATTATGGAAAATATGTTGAATGCATTACTGACTTCACAGTGACAAAGAAGAGCAATAAGGGAAGGTCCTCGGCCATGGCTCACAAATCAGCAGAGACCACATGCAGACATTTAATTCAAATCATGCCGATGGAGTCCCTGACTCCACTGGGAATCTTCTGTATCCTTTGAAACAAAATATTTTGGGGAATTTTTAAAGAGTTAAAGATGGAAAACATCCTGACTTCATGTCCATCGTATTCAATAAGCATTAGCATTTCAAAAGAGAATGATTAACTGCATAGTATTATTTCCCACATGAATGATATTCCAATACAGGCTGTCATATTTGTCATTTGGAATGTTTATTTCCACCTTACTCTAAAGGCTTATCCATGCTCTCACTGCTAACCTAGGTTGGAAACCAATTTCCAGCGCGGTTAAATCAAATGGCTACTTAGTAACTGAGGGCTGAAACTTTTTGGTCTGTAGGTCTTGCAGAGCTGGAGCCTTGGAAAGACCTGGATTCCAGGAATGTCATTGGGCCAACAGACCAACTAAATTAAAAGGCATTGCTGCGGAGGTTATACAAAGTATGCTGATCTATGGCATGTCAGGCAACACCTCAGAACTAAAGCTGCTCCTTCTGGTCACCAAACAGCCACCAGAGAACAAAAGTAGCCTGTGGCCATTCAGAAGTTAACTACCAGTTAACTATCTCTGACATACATCAAATTTAATGATGTCTTCACAGCAGCTGCCGTTCACTTATTCACTCCTACTATAAATATTTGTTTCTGAATCTTCAATACACTTACTACCATGTAGACAAGCCATGACAACAATGATCTTTTTAGGTAGATGTATGCATTAAATGAGCTTAAGTCTTAGAAAATGGGACCCAGTTAGAGTCATAATGCAAGTAAGTTGCATTTCCTAATTGAGTTTTACTTTAATTCCATTATTTCCAGATCCAAATAGACTACAAATAGTTTCATTCTTTCTCTTCATTATTCATCCACATTACATATCTGCCCATGTTCCTCATCATCATCTTGTAGCTGTGATTTCTCCAGAGTTTACACATTAAGCCAGACTCACTCCTACTGTTAAAACAGATAACCAAATAAACTTTGAAAAAGTTCAGCCCTGCCTTCCCCAGATATGTCTCTGCAGTGCTGGGATCATGATAATGTACACAGCATTGTCTCCTTCCTGAATCCCTTGTCTTTGAATCCCTGCCTTTTCTTCACGCAGGATTTATCAGTTATGGATGTTCTGGACCACTTCTGATCTTTTTCTCTTTGACCTCTGGGAGTTACGTGTTAAGTGTCTGTGCATCATCATATGCTATAAGAAGACCTTGCTTCTTGGCAAAGAGCTATTTTATTCTGGACTGTTATATTCAAAAACACAGTGCAGCAATCAGTGTTCAAAGGTTTTCCTACAAAAGCTGAGATTATTGCATCTAGATTTTGCATCTGAAGTAACAAAGCCATGCAGATTATAAACAATGCATCTATAACAACACTGGAATCAGTAGAGTAACACACCACCTGTACTTCTGAGTGCTAAGCAAAAATTCTGAACCTACTATACAATAAAAACAGTGCAGAAGGAAGGCAAGTGGAAATATTTAAATCTCTCTCTTAAATAAATAAGAATGGAGATATTTGCAAAGATTTTAAATGGAAGTTAATGTATGTGAACAACAATATAACAAAATATTGCCAACAGACAACCCTTTAAGAATGAGATAAGAACATCATCATTAACTGCAGTGGGAGCAAGATGAGGCTTTGAAGATAACCCCATACCAGTCTACTGAGACTACCTGCCAAAATTTGCAGGTAGTCAAATGCCTCCTACAAGCTAATGTTCTGATGAGCATGAGAAAGTCACATCAACTCCTGCACAGTACATATGCTTTAAACTTTTCGGAATTGCATCTGCTTCTTTTATATATGTATGCTTGTCTCAGCAGTGTTTGGGCAGGGAGCACTTCGACAATAATAGTATTTTAGAAAAGCTTTTGTTGGCTATATTTATTTGCCAAATATGTGCAGGTGTGAGAAGCAGAAAAGTTTGGCTCTTAATATCAAAACATCTCTCATTTGCACACCTGCACTTCTGGCTGCAGACCAGAATGCTGAGAGCCTGGAAGTGGCATTGCTGCACAGTTAATATTAATGTTTTAACATTTACTAGCCCTGTGCATTGACTGATCTAATCATAACCAAATAATGCGTTGCACTGTCCAACCAGCTAAAAATATAGCCAATTCCATCAATTTTTTATCCCTTTGAAGTCAACAGAGTTAGCTGTTCCAAATACCACATGTGTTGAGAAGCTTAGGCTTTGGTCACAGACCAAGCACAGCTGTAGCGCTGACCAGGACAGAAAAGGCATTCGTCTGCCATGCTGTCTGAACATCCTTCCTTCCAAATCCTCAAGGAACCACACTGGAATAGATTCTTAAAAACAGTCTTCTCCTCAATCATCATTTCAACAGAGCATCTGCTGTTTTATGGTATTCAGCAGCAGCCAGATCGTCCACACACAAAACCTATAATCCCTACAAGGATTCCCTTGTGGTACGCACGTGATGTACTGATTCAGTCAGGATGCTTTGTCATATGGCTCAACCATTGTAACAGGCTTTCTTTTTGAGCATTTTTGTTATCAGTATAGAAACCTGTGAGCACACATCTACTCCTAGGAAAGCAGTGGGAACAGCATACTTGCTGAGCGTTACATATGAGAACTGAAATTGCCTCTCTGCTACCTTATAAAGTATTTCTCAAAGAACTGTCATTAGGTGTGCCATTTTGAGAACTCTTTAAACACTCTTTAAATTCAGACTGGAATTCAATAGCTAAAAAATAGATGTTCTCCTCCAAGTTGTATTTTCACTAATTTTGATAGGATGTGCTATCTTTTTCAAGACAGGATTTCCTTCCATGCTTATTATGGAGGATTCATACATTTGTGAGTGGCTCCTAGATAACCAGGGCACCAGCCAAAATAGTCTCTACTAGTAGCTATCAGACCAATATGCAATTTATTTTTTTTTAAGTGAACAACCATAGACAGAAGTATGGCACCTACACCATTCTGCCACCGACCCAAGTTCCCTGATCACAAAGGTGAGCAGGTCACCACAGGCTGGAGCCCAAGCGTGACACACAAATATAAGGAACGGCTGTGGGAACAGGGAAAAGAACCTTAAAATGGAAGCTAATATAGCAGCAAGATCTCATTTTCACCAACTGAGAATGTAGCTAGAAGTAAAGGGTCCAAAGTGCAGAAAGAAATACAAGGGTGAGGTACCTTGGAAACTTCCCTAAGCTGAAGTGATGATACATAGAAAGGAACACCTCTGGTGACTGCAAATCCTTGTGCAAGTTTTAAGGATCAGCAGAACAACACTCTGTTGAGAATGGTTTAGGAGCAGTTGATTATGGTTTGAAGCCATGAGGTTCACCAGATGGCTGCTACCAGACAGACCTTGTATGATCTTATTTCATATCACAACTCCACAAATGGGAATTCAGCCCTCAGCTGCATAGATTCCATGCATCCAGAGCAACAACACTTAGTAAAATCTTAGGCTTGGCTCTTCCTGGATCCCTTTTAACCAGGCATTCATTTTATTCCTTTCAAGTTACAACCCTTTATGTATACATTAGTTTTCTGGTCAATTTACATAGATTTTTTTTTTCCAAAGGTCTTCTATGGTGTAAGCTTATGTTATCACTTAGTTTTCCAGTCACTCTACTTGCCAGCTTCTTTACCCTCCATTACCTCGTCTGATAGAATTTAGATTGCTGTTGCAGTATCTACTTCACTGAACCATTTAAAATTCATTCTTAAGCACTCCTGTATTATTTCTATAGCAATTTTTCATTTATTATTCCCCAAAACCCTTACGTGTTGTACTTAGAGGTCTAAGATAAGACTTTATCTTAAGATGCTAAAATAATAATAATGATAATGATAATAATGAAAGAAAAAAAGGATAAACGAATATCTCAGGTAGAAGTTTGTTAGCAATAGAATCTCTTGTAGCTTTCTTTTAATGCAATTCATTGATCTTTTCATAATAACTTTCTCTCATGTCATAGGTACAGAAGACTTCCTCTGCATAAAACCATGAATACAACACAATGACCAAGAGCACTTGTTATTAACCTTACAGCATATTTAGTTTTCTTATTGGTATTTATATTTAAAAAAAATCTTGAATTGCAACTACAGTAAAGTCCTTACATAAATGGGGGGTTGAGACAAAAGAACATCATTTCTATATTCTTAACACTTGCTCATATGGCACTTAGTCATATCTAAATCACAGGTTTGGTTCTGCCTAATACAAACACAAGGACTACTCTTTCCACATCAGGTAGTGCAGGTCTCAGGAACAGACTCAGATCTATGTCTACTTTTAGTGCCATTGTGACTGCCTCCAGTTTTTACAGCTCACTGCTCTGCTCCGCTTCCCTCGTCAGAGCCCCTTATTACCTTTAACTTATATAGTAATCTCTTGGGAACAGAGATTACCTTTTCTGCCATGTTTGTATGCCACTTGACAAAATGAGTTCCCATCACATTATACACTTCAATGATGATTTCTAGAAAAAAAAGAATTCTAGAAAAATAATAAAAGCAGAAGTAATGTAGAAGTGGAAGATCCCAAACGAGGAGCAGGGACTGAAAGAAGAATATTGCGCTCTAGGAATACGAAAGGAGTTGGAGGAGCTAGATAAAACCAGGAAGAAGGAGAGCCTATATGTGCTGGGAATGGCCTATATAAGCTGGGAAGCATCTCTGCATATGAAACATGGGGAGCAGTAGTTTCATCATGCAAGCCAACTATAATAGCTGTTTGTGAGACAAGGAAGTGAAAGGACTAAAAGAAGTACTGATTAAAGAGTTTATCTGCACCAGAGCCTGTCACCCACTGGAGAGAATTTGGCCCTTTAGGAGCACTGAAACACATAAAGATCAAGAAAGGGTGGTAACAACAAAGTCGTAAGGCCTCATGTTCCTGGATGTGGAACAATGGTACAAATTGATTAAAGCCATTGCAGCAGGGCTTTTGGTCTTGCAAATGGCATGTAAAGGTACTCAAACATTCTCTTTCCCCAAGAATCTCATTTACAGAAATTGGAAACAGATGCAAAAGCAGTTTTCATTATTGCATAAAATGAAGGTGTCTACACTTGAGGTACCATTCAGAGTATTGATCTTCCCAGCTCAGAAAAGATGTGAGAGACTCAGAAGGAAATGAGCAACAGTAATGATTGGACATATGACGATACTTGCATGAGAAGAAGCTAGTCAGACACTTGGGCTTGAGATGACTGAAGAGTATTACAGTATATTTAAATGAAATAATTGGTAGGGACAAAGTAGCTCGTGAATTCAGGATGCAGATGATCTAAAACTTAGAAACTGAAACACTTCTTTGCATAATTAAATTCCATCTGAGATGCTGTGGAAGTCAGAACTGTAAAGAGACACTAGAGAGAGGTAATGGTGCATCAAGGCTTTTAAGCATTGTGGCACGAATGAAATATCCAGGTCTGAAGTCCCTAAGTTCCCATTTATAGAAAGGTTGGACGGTACCAGGGAAAGATTATTCTGTATTTTCTCTGTTTCTTTTACTTTTCCCCAAACATCTGCTACTGGATATCAAGACTACTCATTTGTATCTCCTTGCTCTGTTTGTAACACCATTTTAACTTCTTTAAGACAAAGTAGTTCAACTGTAAAAGGAGACAGCAACTATAAAAGGCAGCAAGAACACCCTTCTATCTCTACAAAGCTACACTCAGGGAGCAACACTGACAGAACAGCAACACAGGCATGTGATATTTAATTATTTACTATTATTGCCCATTTTCCACTGCTTTCAGATAGCATTCTCAAACTAGCTGGAGAGGTAACAAGAACTGTGGCCTATTCCCATTAATTTCATGAAACAGAATTTGTTTGCATTAAGCAAGTCAGCCACATAAATATATGGGTCTCAAAAATTCCATGCAAAAGCATTAAGCTTAGTTTAAACCTCCCCCTAGTGAATATGTTATGTCAGTGAAGGAAATGATGCAAGATTACTGAGTTGAAAGAATTCATCATCTACTCCAGATTTAAAGAAATGAAATGATTTAGAGTCTCAGAAATTGCAAGAATAGATTCAAGTATGTATTTTGAATAAATAGAATTACAGACTTGATGACATAAACAGAGCTGCTGAAGAAAGCAGCTATCTCTGTTGGATATATTATTGTTAGTTACTCAATATTTTCAGCAACAATTTCGGCTAAAATGTATTTAAATAATAAAGCAAATCATGCATTTAAAAAAAAAAAAAAAGAAAGAGATGAAGAGGATGTGCAGTTCCATGAATTCTTGTTCTGGTGATCTGAAGTTTAGTCAGGTCATTAAGCAGAAATAGAAAGAATACCCCCAAACCCAGCCAGGAGAGCTTTCAAATTTCAGTCAGACAAAGACTGAAGTTGTAAAGATTAAGAACACAGGATCAATATGGCTCTATCTCCTGGAAGGAGACTGTATTAAATATTTACAGTCTGAAAGCATCCTGATGTACCTGATTTCTGAAAAATGGATCAAACATAAGGACCTCAGTGTTCCTGGAGTACATGAGAGGTGATAAGCACATGACTCCTAAGGAGCCTGAAATACCTGTCTTGAGCTCCTGCAATAGAAACACATATATAAGTATATATGTTAATTAGAATTTTTAACTGCTATTTAGTGAGTTCCTCTATTTAAAAGCAAGTTCTTCTATGATTACTAGAATTAAATAAACCTCATTTCAGTATGGATTGACACTGATGCAAAACTGTTCCAAAACCAACAGCTTACACTCCTGTCACTAACCAACTTGTTCTTGCAAAACTGCCATTCAAGTAATGTAAACATGATTACTGTATGTATTTAAATCTGGCTGTGTTGTTTCCATAAGAAAGCTTGTTGTTATTGTCACTCCACAAAATTTTTCATGTTGCTCTAAGATCAAAGAAAGCTTAAAGCCCATTGGTACATGTACCTGCATAAACACATCGTTGTTTGGATAAACAGAATAGATACAGCTCCAGAAAAATTGAATGGGAGGAAGAAAAAGGTGTTCCTAACAGCTCAGTGTCTGACCCTAAAGGAAGGAGCTTCTTGTTATTGACAGACTGGTTGTGGAAGGGCAGAGTACAGCACCTGCCTCTTTTCTTTCTCCTTACACTTCATAAAGGCAGATAGATCCATTACTGTGGGCGTGGGAGAGCAGTGAGTCCAGTAGGAGTAGCACCTGACAACTGTCAGATGATACAGAAGCAGTCATTCATCAACATCTCTTCTTGCACTTTAAGACTGAATCTGGTACTGACTTTCTTCTTATGTCTGTAGCATTCCCTTGTCCTTTCAAGTCATAGAATAAAATGAAATTATTTTCAGCAGTTTTAAAATCAGAAAGACAATTTTTGTCTCAAGGGTAGCTACTGAAATCAAAAGCAATGTTATGGAGGTGCACTAGATCCATGTAGGAAGGAGAGTGGAAATATGGCTCTACTAACACCTTGGGAACGGAAGGATAATCTTTGCCACTCCAAGATAAAAAAAAGAAAAAAGTAATAATTCATACACAACAGGAAAACTGCAAATACATTTAAATGGGGAAAAACATTTAGAAGTTTTTCTATAAAGTTCAGAAGGATGTTATTTTAAAATCCGCGTTCTTCAGTTAAAGGAAGAGTAAATTCTTTATTTTATAATCACAATTGAAGACACAAAAATAATTTCCTCATGTGATTCTGTTTTGTCCTTGTAAAAATACTGATAAATCCTGAGTTCCATGCAGAATATATAAGCAGAGGCAAGTAGTCTGAAAAGATGAAAGCTACTCAAGTGCTGCAACTTGTTGGTCTTACACAGAAATCCACAGAGCAATAAGAACACTATGATCAACTAGACAGGATGCAGACATATTGAACAGTAACAAGATTGAATCAGAATTTTTAAGACTACTGCTGGAAACTCTAGCTGCTTCATGTACAGCACAGCGAGCCAATCTAAAGATGAACTTGTAGCTATCAAGTCAAACAAAACCATAATAGCTGGCTGATATTACACGAGCTGCATAAACCATGCAAGGAATAAGAAATGTTGAAAGAGAGCTGCATTTTGCTTATCTACTATGTTCAGGCACTTAAGTTTTGCATAATTAAGATGAACGGAGTACATGAAGTTAAGAAAAATCAAGGAACAGATCTCAGTCTGCATGAGGGCTGTCAATAAAGCCAGGTTCCTCTATACATTCAAAGCAGAAGACTGGGACAAAAGAATGAAACCAACACTTCCAGAATTGAACTCCAACTGCATTGGAGCAGTAGCAACTGGTTCATCCATTTATTTTATCATTACCCACCTGTGCCACAATATCTAGAAGAACAGAGCTAACATTTAACTGGTAGATTTCTACACCTACACTGGCAAAAACATGCTCTGATATATGCATGTGTATATTCTACAGATATGATGGACATTATTTTGGAAATTTAAATCTTTCTCCAATTCTACCTTGTCAACTTCAGCCTTAGGCTGTCAAGGCCTTCCTGTCTGCGTTATGCAGCATTAAACACAAAATTCCTGGTTCTTCTTCAGGTGCTCTGAACAAGAAAGCTGCTGCTAATAATAGTGATTAGTGACAAGTTTTAAACAGCTCCAGGACCAAGACAGATTAATGTCCATGTAATATCATAAGCCTACAATGAGTCTTACATGGACCTTAAGGATTAATGCTGAGCTTGTAATAATATCTGATGATCCCTAGCAAGAACTGTCACAATAGGTTGACTTGTGCCATAGGTGAAGATTTATTATTATTATTATTATTTTTAATAATTACATAAAATAAGTAGAAAACTCACAAATTTGTCACTGCTTTTCTCTTGAAATTTCTGGAGGAATAAATACTTTTTCCACTACACAAAGTGCTGTTTAGATAAAAATCTGTGCAATTAATAGGGTTTCAGATGTATTCTAGGCAAATACATTATTGTCTTGTTCCACTGTCTAATATAAATGCACATATACTAAATAACTCAATCTACCATGCCTGCAATTAATATAATTTAAAATTATAGGTACAATCTATTATTTTGCCGTTTCATGTTTCATTTCCGCTTGTATATTCATGCTAATTGCAGTTGATGAAGCTACAACCCTCAGGCATAGGTGCCTCCTAATTAGGATGCATTATTAATGTTGGATACTTTGGCCATGACACAAGACACCAGCACGTCTTTTGACTGAGCTTGGTTAGGTTATTGAAGGAATACTATAATGTGGTTGTTCGAGTCCCTGACCTAAGGAGTAAATGATGCTTTGGAGAATGCTGCTGATGTAAAACAAAAATACTCCTCTGCCTTTCCCCAGCACTTATTTAGAATGGATAATACAGAGCGGGCAACAGCAACAGCTTTTTTACTCTGCCCCACTCAGAGACACCAGCACAGGTATCTCTTCATGCCAGTCTTCACCTTTTGGTGAAGATTTCCTACAAACATGCCAACTGGGAAAAAAAGTGTCTTTTCACATAAGAGCCGAGATGATACCACCATAAACTCCATTCAGTGAAGAGACACTTTTTGGTCCCCACTGTATCGAATGACTGTCCTGGAACAGAACGACATTGCATGCTTTCACCAGTCCTATCTGCAGTCTCAACACATAAGGATTTTAATCCAAACAGAGCTCACTTTACATTAATCCAGTCTGAATTGCTCATTCACTGATAAATTCTAAATTAATTTGGGAAAGAGACAGGAGCACTGCTGTAAGCAGATGAAATACAAAAGCTTTGGATCAACACACAACTGCAAATAAAGAGGCAAACAATACATTAGGATTACAAGAAAAGGAGGGGAAAAGTTATCTTGAGATGCTCAGCCTTTTTTTCCGTAAAGGCATGATACAGAAAAGAATAAAAATGGTGTTAGTACACCATTTTATTACAATTGTTGGTATGTCTTCAGCTGAAATAGTGCATTTAGTTCTGCGCATCCTGCTGTCAGAGCTAATGGAGGAAACTAAGGGCCTCAGTAAGATGCCAACAAGGAGACATGGGATAAAGATATGTATAAAATTTTCAGTGCAAATGGTTGTGGTTCTGGTATACTTAATGAAGTAGTGAAGGTGACAGACAGAAGTATTTGAAGGAATAAAACTGTCATGTTAACATCTGAAATGCACCACTATAAGGCATTAAAAACAGAACTTAAAAGTTTATGCAAACAGGAAGAACAATCAAGTTATATAGCAGGAATAAAAACATTTCCTCCAGGTGAGACACTAAATGCCATATTAGGGCGTGTTACTCACAGACAGCAATTACAAAAATGCCACCTCCAGACAAAGGTCACTGTGCAATGATCCAGCAAAAAAAAAAAAAAAAAAAAATCTTAAACCTTACTTTGCAACAGGACATTGTCAAACCCAGCATTCAGGGCCAGATATGCAATATTTTGACCTAACTCACAATCCTCGTGTTCATTTGCTTCATTGTTCACTAATCGGATACTTCACTTTACTTCATTTAGCTTAGGGCATTATTCATCTTCAGTTATGTGGCAGAAGATAACATGCAGTATCAGCAATTCTATCTTTTTTTACCCACTGTTAAGCAGTAGGAGGTACAGAATTGCATCGGTCTCTTAAAGGGATTATATGATTAAACCACCTACAATGGCAGGGGATGAGATTTGCTGGTGAACTAGGAACCTTCTGGCCCTAAATTACTGAATACATATGAATACATATCGTACTGGAAAAGGAAAGTATGTCTAGACTTTTACATTAGAACTACAATTGCAATTCAAGCAAATTAACATCAGTTCTGCCTGAATACCAATCAATTTGATTCTGCATGCAAAGCATCAGTATAGTGGGAACTCTCTACCTTTGTGTCTGAGCCCAGAAAAAACGATGCAGTGATGCTTGACAGAGCCTGAGCCACTGGCAAGACATCTGTGCTTATTAAAAGCAACAAAATATGAAATTCATATTAATTTTTTGTTTGATCAGAATTTGAATTTCATATTAGTTATGTTTGTTCAGATTTAGAAGCATCTGTCACCTGAAACCACCAATCAATATTTTATTCATCACAAACTATTCAAATCCATGGGGAAACAACCTGAGGAAACAACACAGAATTTAAGAGAGTTACAGATACAAATAGAGCTCAGCCTTTTCAGCCTCAGTTAATGGGCTTCTGGGGGGGTTTGTTGTTTCTGCATTAAGATCATATCCAAAGGTAAACTGCTTTTGTTGGCTCAATTTCCTCATGGCGGTCATTTTATTGTTATTCGCTCATGGCTACAAATACAGAGCACAGCATTACCCACTGTCAGAATGAAGAAACTGAAAGTGCCAACGACCATTCCTAGCCAAAGACTAACGAAACGCCGCACTGCTGAACGAGACATTGAAACAAATGTGAACTGCAGAGTAAGCCAGCACTTCAGCTGCTGAGTAAGTGCTTCAGCACTGAGCAATTAAAGAAAACATCATCAGTTTCCTTCTACAGAATATTCCTATTTCCCAACTTATCGCAGAAATTTTTATTCTGAATATTGAGACTTAAAAACAAAAAAGTAAATAATGTTAAACCACGGGATTAAAGCACTGATAACCCATTTTCAGCTTCTGGAAGCTCCAAAGATTTTAGTGATAATGTGAGTTACCAAAAAGAAAACTTCAAGCAATCATTAATTTTATTTTGTAATTGATTAATTCATAAATTTTCATTAGCTGTGTACATGGTTATTTTCTCTTTTCTAACCCAAAGTAAATTATTATTTTTTTTATTTGAGTTATTTCTCCCAAATCAAATTAGGTTAAAAAATCCGAATTAACCTCAAATACATAACGAAGCATTTGAAGCTATGTCATAAGTTAAATAAAAGCCTTCAATCTGCTCTATACAAGGGGAAAAATGTTTGTCAACTCAAATTCATCCTAGATTAGAGCCTCAGCAACCTATCATTTCAAACAAAGTTAATGCAGTGGTTTGACCCTTGAAAATATTGACAACAAATTAATGAACTCTCAGTGTATAAAAATGACTAAAAGTTTGTTTTTTTTTTTTACTAAGGGTTTAGAATATACTCATATTCTAAAGTATTTTGCAAATAAACATTTTTATAAGAAAATGGTTAAATTTCAATTTTTAAAATAATTTTTAATCACCTGCTTTTTTACTCTACTTTATCATTACAATTAATTTTAATAAATATATCGTCAGAATTATTTGTTCATTGCCACAGGGGCCAAGAAAGAGGAAGAAACAAATACAGAAAACCCAAGCCTTAGTTATGACTAGTCACGTAAAGTCCACACAAAGGTTTATGTACTGACATTAAGATCAATACTGATCTCATCATTTAAACTTCATTCCAATGAAGTCAATTTAAGCTCCTAACGGAGACAGAAAGCTTTGTATTCTTCAATACTCCTGATAAACCCTTGGTCTGATTTTCAAAACAATCGCAGCTTTTTCTTGTCCATATTCCTTCTAGGAGATGGAGGTGGGCTCCTTAGTTTTGCTGTGCAAATGTATTCTTATCTAGTATGAAAACACTAACACAAAGAAAGTGTTCCTTGATGTCTTTTTTGCAGGAGTGGTATTAGTGAATTATCCAGATGCCCCAGGGCCCAAAGTGCACGCATCCAGGTGGATGGCAGCCTCAGAAGCGTATTTCCCCTGAAAAGCAATTCAGATTTAATTCACCAGAGGGTGGTCTGGCACTGAAAAGGGCTCCCCAGGGAAGTGGTCATGGCACTGAGCCTTCTAGAGGTTCAAGAAGCATCTGTACAATGCTCAGACATATGGTCTGATTTTTGGATCGTTCTGTGTGGAGCTTCATGGGTCCCCTTGTACTTAGGACTTTCTATGATTCTGTGATGAACAAGTGTGCATCCGTTGTGCCTTCCTAAAATGCAGCTGTTATCAAGAGTACCTTCCTCTTCCTGCAATTTATGCAATGCTGCACTAAGAAGCATCAGCCCTCTGGCACTTAGAAGCAATCCTGACATCAGCAAGCTCCTGGGATGGCCACTGGGTTATTCTGCCATCTGAGAAGCTTTCACCTTTCTCACAGCACAAGATAATAAACATAAATACATTTCTAGGGCTGCAGCAAGTCCATTGTTGGATCTCCTGGGGGGCAGAAACAGAAGATACTCCATTCAGAAAGAAAGAAATGAGCTGGGCGTAAATTAATAAGAGGAGGAAAAAAAAAAAAAAAAAAAGACAGTAGAACTGTCTGAACCAGGTTCAGCAAACAGAGATTGCACCACATTCAGCACTGATAAATACAGAGTTTTGAGGTGAGCTGTCCCAGAAAAGAAGAAAGGAACAAGTTTCAAGGAGTTGAGGAGTGGTCAGCAACAGGAAACATCACACATAAATGCCCTGTAGGCTTTGCATAGCGCTAGGAACACTTTCTGGGTGCTTTACAAACTGGCAGAAGTTTATGAGCCTTTTCTTGGCATCTGGTTCACGCATGGGAACTTCATGGTGCTGAGGGTAATTTATGGTTTCAGTCCCCAGGATTATGGACTAGGACAAGTTTGGTGCGTACTTGCAGTGGATCTCCTGGTTTAGCTATCTCTTAAAGCAATGTAGCTCATCCAAACTGCAACTGCTTGATGCAAATAAATATGCAGCAAGTGGTACTGAGAGATCTGCCTCAGAAAGAGTAACCTGCTTCAAAATGGGTAACCAGTGAATCCACCAAATGACACATCTATGGCTCTTCCTCCCACCCACGCTACCAGGGCACCACCACACTACCACATGGCAGGATGTCACGGCACGGGAGGAAGAGGATGAGCACTGGTTTGTGTGTGACATCACACAGTCTCAATTTCACAAGCTGTGAGATGGGAGCCCTTAACATCGGGGTACACATGCCTCGTTCAGGGCAGGTAACATTCATTCTGGCACTTCCCAAACAGATTTTTAGTATTAATAGTATTTGTGTGCGACAGAATGCATATTCATATTTCCACAGTAACACGAGGATAATAATCTCAGGAAAATTCTCTTTTCTTAGATATATAGGCAGATAGGGGAGTACAAGGAAGCAGTAAGACAATATTGATTGGCACAATAAGGTGAACGCTGCAGAGCGGAAACCAAAATCACAAAATATAGGCTACACTTGCAGCAAAGTTCCATTTATAAATATTTTATAAAGGTTAAATGACAACATGTAAGAAAGATGGTATAAGATTTATGTATTACAGTTGACAGTATCATTAGGTTTAATGGACAGTTAAAAGCAATGATTATAAGCAACCTATTGGACTGTAATTGCTGATCTGCCTTTTAATCAAATATCTATTAAGTCTTTTATTAACCCTCTGTATGACCCTCACTATAAATTCCCATCATGGTAAATATTCCTGGTTTTTGGTCCTATCCACTTGACAATTACCCTAGATTAGAAAACCCATTTTAGTCCATGTTTGTAATTAAGAGTAGTCAATACACTGTTATGCCACCAGAGGAAAACTTCAGTTTACCACAGTTCTCTGCAATAGTTAAGCTCTTGGCCACTTGGGAAGACAGCACTGCTTATAGAAAGCATGTTTCAAAGCTATTTAAAATTAATTCCTTCTTTCTGCTATTATGGGTTATGATGCCCTCCCCCTCTTCCTTTCGGTATGTTCCTCGTGGGATAAACGGAGTCAGTAACAGTGAATAAAATGCTACAATTAAACTAAATGCAGTAAGCTTCAGCAGGCACAATTCCTGATTCTGCAAGACGCCAAGTACTCTCAAGTCAAGATCAAGTACTTAGAGCTCTACTGCAAAAGAAACAAGCATAAAAGACAAAGTACTAAACTCATTACTACAGAACAGGCATGAAGAGGAGCATCTCTTCCCTTACCTCCAGGATAGTACCAAATCACTTAAATGGTCAATTACCCAGGACATCACTGCAATATCAATTTCCATCTTTGACTCCCATTGTCCTACAAAAATCAATGACTATGCCATTGGTGCATATTGGCTTTCCTATAAGTACTTTGGCACTCCCATTTCCCAAAACCGCTGAAGCCAGTAATTGATATTACAGTCTGTTCTTTATAGGATGTTAATAACAAAATATGTTTTTAACAAGCCTAGTCATACTCCATTGTTTCAGTTATTTTTTCATAAAATCAAGTAATGATAAGGGAACTACTGAAGATAACTCCACGGTTCACATTCAAAGCAATGTCTGTTTTACCTGGCATTGCCAAAGAACAGCTTTTCACTTTTATGACACCATTCACACATGGATTTCAAAGCATTTTACAAACACCAGTAAAATCCTGTTGGAGCATGCCCAGAGGAGGACCACAAAAGTGATCCAAGGGATGGAACATCCCTGCTATGAAGATAGGCTCAAAGTGCTGGGGCTGCTCAGCCTGGAGAAGAGAAAATTCTGAGGTGACCTAAGGGTGGCCTTTAAATATCTAAAGGGGAGCTACTGGAAAGAAGGAGACAAACACCTTAGCAAGGTCAGTTGTGATAGAACAAGGGGAAATGGTTTCAAGCTTAAAGAGGGTAGACTTAAGTTAGATATAAAGAAGAAGTCCTTTACAGTGAAGGTGTTGAGGCACTGACACATCACACAGGCTGCCCAGAGATGTGGTGGACACCTTATCCCTGGAAACTTTCAAGGTGAGGATGGATCAGTCCCTGAGCAACCTGATGGAGCTGCACATGCTGCTGTTCATTGCAGGGGATTTGGATTAGAAGATCTTTAAAGATCCTTTCCAACTCTAAGGATTCTATGATTCTATGATCCCCTATTTGTTAATATAATGCAGGAAACATAGAAATCTCAACTTAAAATATGGAGTGAGACACTGATTAACAGAACCAGTCTAAAAGCCCCTGTACCCACAAAGTGTTTAGCCTTGTGATAAGTCCCATTGAAATTAGACCATTTGTAAAAACCAGGAGTAGGCAGTTATCCTTGTACAGTGTGCATACACCAAGGGCACTAAGGTTAGTGTCTGTTCTCAAATCCAACTTTCATCAGTGTAAACATCAATGAACTAGAAAGATAGAGATGTAAAGTATCAGAATTATAATTTTATGGGGAAAAAAATTACTCAGCCTTTTCTGTGCTACAAGGCAATTAATTAGTCCTATACCCTCCTAGGAAAACTACAAAATCCATAAGGACTCAGAAATTTTAAAGTCTTATACAGCTTGAAATCACTGTACCTTGAGGAATCTTTCTGGCTTTTATTAACATTTCCATAGAATTTCATCATTCTGGATCACTGTTGTAATAGAAGAACTTACAAAAAAGGACAGAATATTGCACAGAATTCTCTTCCAAATTTACTTCAGCATGTTTCACTGTAATGTGCTTTCTGTGGGAAAAAAAAACAACAGAGGAAGAACACAGCTGTGACCTCTCTTCTATCACATAATAACACCACTCACAAAAGTAAAAAAAAATGTTCCAGAATTATGCATAGATATTTCTTTTTCAGCTAACATCATATTTAGCTATGTTATTGTAATATTACACATATATGTGTTTCAAAAAAAAAAAAAAAGAAAGGAAGGAAAAAAAGAAGAAAAATGATAATTACATTTCACAATCATCTTTTTACTTAATTATTTCCCAGGTGTCACCTGTACAACAGTCATGTTCTATAACAGACACCAAACTAACCAAAACAATCATTCAACATATAAATATTGTCTTTGATAAAGAAGTCATTCTGTCCATTTTGTGCATAGCATCAAGCTGTAGATCAGTTTTTCTAGGATTGTCATAGGTCAGAATTTTCAGTCACAAATTTTGCTGTTGCAAGAGACTTCTTCTTAACTACTTAGTCAGGGCTAAATTACACCCCTTTAATTTCTAAAGTATTTTAAGTTCTTCTGAAGCTGCATTGTAATATTGACCATTGCAAAAACAGCTTCTGTTACCATAGGTAGCAACTTTGCCATAGCATTAAGTCAGGAGCTGCAATACTCTCTTTTCATAGACTTGAAGCAGTCTTGCTGTTTTCCACTCTCACATGCACCCTGCTTTTAGAAGAACAGAACTAAAGGCGGCAGCGATGTTTTTAACAGAAATACGCCACAAGGGTGATCTCAGCTTGTGACTTACAGAACCATACCATTAACTTTCACACAACAGTCCATTAAAAGTTCTCACATACTTAGAAATGCTTACTCCCTGCTGCATTTCCCAGGGTTTTTGAGCCCTCTTATGCAGATAGGCACCCTGAGATTCCAAAAACTAGCAACTTGCTGGAAATCACAAAGGTAAGCAGAAAGAACCTACATCTCCTGCCATCAAGTCCTGTGATTTATCCTCAAGACCAGTACTACCTTTCTAGGTGCATATAATCACAACTTACTCCTAAATCACATCTTGGAACTTCATTATCAGATAACCAGGGGCAGAAATAAAATTCAAAGCCTTTTGAGTCACCTAAAATATGTTCATAGTTAGCTCTACCAGAGCCAAGCTGAGCAAATGACAAGTTAATATAAACTTACAATTAGCATTTATTTTATAAGTATTGTTTCCAGAATAACTTAAATCATGGCTCTATACCCTCAGTAGGTGAGAATCTTTTCTGTCCAAGAAAGAAAAATATAAAGATTCTGACACATACTTGTATTTCTAAAAGCTTCAGCCCCATCCTGATCCAACTCAAATCTGTGGGCTCTATGCACTCTGTGAAAGACAAGGAAATCACAGGCCAACCACCAGAATTAGCTCAGCAGCCACTGTGTGTAGAAGCAAACCCAACGAGGGATTATTCCAGTCCCTAATGCTGCTGAAGCACCTACATCACATCTCAGGCACACCCACAGTTACAACACTCAGGAGAAAGGAATAACAGAGTCACCCATAGGAGATTCTCTTCCAGAAGAGAGTGAATCTGCCCCAGCTGTGGACTGGGCATTACTGTTGCTCTTTTATGGCCTCACAAGTATCAATGAGATGAGAATGATTCACAGGGCCACTGAAATCTTTATTTCAAGCTCATTCAGTTGCCTTTGCAAAAAGCTGCCAGAAACACATGTCCACAGAGTGAGCTGGCATTTCCTTCCATTTTGGAAAAGGAAAGAAGTCAACTCGCAATACTTTGCCAGAAGTAATTTTAGTGGCAGTACAGTTGGCTAAAAGAGAATCTCCAGAGCTATGGCAACAGTCCACATTGGTTATTTTTCTTAATTCTAGCTCATAAATCCTGTAAGCACTTTACATCAATGTTAATTGGAAGTCGAGTTCACACTACCCTCCAGGAATTAACACCACAGAATGAACACAAAGCCTTCCACCAAGCTGCACAAGGATTTCAGCCCCATGTAAAGACTCGAAGCTTTGTTTTTATTTGGTGAGAAGCAGAATCTTATGAGCAAACACAGATCTTTTCCCTCATCTTGCTCCATTAACTGTAACAAGGCTCTTCAGCTTCTCTCCTCACAGATTACTCTAATTCAATCCCAGCTCTAGTTGCTACTGCTAACATTTCAACACACAGTGCAAGTTTATTTAAGCCTCTTACAGGGAGCAGTACAGCATGGAAGACTTTAATTTTCTCTCAGTATTGCACAACAAACTGAGGGAAATTCCAGCTGTAATACCTTGTATTTTGTGCACTGTTAATCTCAGATGGCATTTTCAAAATAGAAAAATAAAATTAAAAAGTGTTTACAGCCATACTCAATATGAGGCCAGGGCATGCTGTATGTAAAACAACTAGTGACAAACAGTTTGCAGTCTAAATACGGAAGGAATGGGAAGGTGAAACAAACCACAGAGACCTGTAGAGCAGCAGAACAACAGCATGGTCAAGTCAGGAATCCAACTCAGAGAGTCAGTCTTGTGTCTGGTACGCTGGGCCCTTGCTGCTGCTGTAGCATTAACAGAGCTCTGTGACACTCCTAAAGGACAAATACACCCCTGCAAACCTGGAGATCTAACTCAAGAACTAATCAAGATCTAAAGAATCTTCCACAAAAGCCCGCAGAGCAACTTCCAAGCCTCATGCTTCTTCCCTATTTCCTCCCTACATCTTTCCTCCATCTCAGAAGGATGTCGTGTCTGCAGGTGAAGGCTTATTATAGAATGAGATAGTTAGATAGTAGTTTGGCTTGGGAGAGACCTCTGGAGGTCATCGAGCCCAACCTTCTCCACAAAAGAGGGCAAGTTTCAAGTGACTAACCAAGCAACAGCACCTGCAAGGATGGAGACTTGGCAGTCTGTCTGACCAACCTGTTACAGTTTTTAAGCACCCTCACAATAAAATAAAATTACATAACGTCTAAGAAATTTTCCTAATGCCTTTGGACTTTCCATATAGCAACTTGTGTTCATTGCATTTTGTTCTTTTGCTCTGAAGTTCTTGTTCCATCCTCCATCCATATATCCCTCCTTGAGGTAGTGGAAGACCACCTCTGAGATCCTCCCTTAGCTTTCACTTGTCCAGGATAAACAAGCACAGCTCTCTCAGCTTTTCCTTATGTTTCCTTAACTTTCCTATGCCACAGCTCCCCAACCATCTTACTCACTCCCTGTTGGATTTTCTCCAGCTTCTTCATTCCTCTCTTGCACAGAATGTCAAAAGTGGATACACTGCTCCACATGAGATCTTGTAAGTAACGAATAGAGAAGAATAACCACTTGATCTGCTGACTACAGTCTTGATAAGGCAGACTGGTAAACAATTTGCCTTCACTGCTCTAAGTATGTTCCTGCTGACCCACCATCTTGTTGTCCACCAGGACTCTCAAGTCTTTCTGCAGAGCTGTTTTCTAGTCAGTTGGCTTGCAGCCTGTGCTAATTTGTCTTGGCAGAATCACAGTTCTGCCTCATGAACATTTGCCTCGTAAACACCATGAGGCTTCTGCCAGCCCACTCCTCCTGAAGATGTTTAGCAGCATCAGTCCCAGCACTGACCACTTGCTGCTACCTGTCAGTTTTACTCCAAATCATTCATCGCTCCTATTTGAACGAATGGCCCAGTTTTCCATTCACTATCTAATTCATGTCTCCCTCATGTCTAAGCAGCAATTCATTACTTACAAGACCCCACATAGAGCAATGTGTCCAGTTTTGACCTCTCGTGCAAGAGAGAAGTGAAGCAGCTTTGCACACAGCATAGGAGGCTGTGTCAGAAGCCGTTTCAACATAAACAACATCCACTGCTATTAATTCATCCACAGAGAAGTGATTTCTTTCTAGACAGTGACTAATTGGTCAGAATTACTGGTGCTGTTCTAAGTTACCTTCTTGCTCTCAGTATGCCTAGAAAGAGGTTTCCAGCAGGACTTGCTCCATGAGGTTTTCAGGGACTGAGGTGATGCTGCCCTGCATGCAGCACCCTGAATCCTTCTCCTCACCTTTTTGTAGACCATCATTCACTCAAGAAACTCGTGGAAGGCCGTGTGGGAAGGAAATTATGAGTAACAAGAACAAAAAGCCTAGTGGAACACGAAACCACAAAATCCTTACAAGGTTTCCTTTGCTTTATTTGGTAGCAGGAGAAGGAAGCATTCTAAGTATCCTAGGCTGACACCTGCTGTGCCAATTTTCCACCTGGAATGCTATCTACAGCCAAAGTACACAGCGGTTGGAAACAGACTTATTAACTGTCAGATCTTCTCAATGGCATCATTCAAGAGAACACTATAATCAAGCAGCTATCTGGTTAGAATTGAAGCAAGAAAAAATATTTCAACTTCTGCTGTAGACTGAAAGATGTTTCTCTGTAAAATCTCTCTGATGTTCACAAAGAAAATTAGGAAAGATACTTCAAATTCAAGAAAGGAAACTGAACACCAGATTCTGATCTCAGGTAACAATTTATTTTTATTTTTTATTTTTTGAGAAGTACAGATCTTGTTAGTTAATAAAGTCTGACCTAATGCTTTCAGTATGTTAGGCTGAGTACAAGACTAACATGAAAGAAGAGTCAAGACCAGGGCATATAAAATTATCACTACAATCTGATGCTGTTGGTTCTGACTGAACCAAAAAAAAAAAACAACTTTCCTGAAGAAAACATCCTGAAACTCAAAGTTAACAACTAAATATTTGACAAACAAAACCGTCTGCATTACTTCAGAAACACTTAGGCAGAGTCTGGAGAGAGAAAAACTGGAAAACATTATAAGCATTCTGCCCCTCAACATGAAACAATGTTTATTTTAATATAAATACAAGTTCAGTGGAATATTTCTTGGAAAATCCTAAGTACTTCTCAGCTGAACTACATTTAAGAGCCATGGGGGTATCTGCTCTATGTAATGTTCCCTTCTCAGAGTCAAACAGCATCTTGACACCCCTGTTTTCTTTTACATGTATCTTTACTAGGTCACCTTTAGTTTATTAGCTGTTTTCTCTTTTAGACCCTTTTCTGGGGTGCCAATATGTAAAGAATAATAATAGTTATTAAAAAAAAAAAAAAACAGAAATTGATGGCTTGGGAGTAGCTTCTACTTTCACACACATTAGCTTAAACCTCGATCATTTCCCAGGAAGATTCAGTAACATGTACAAGATGAGTCACTTTTTAGTACAGAGCATGACATTTAAAATAACATGAGTTACCCAGGAGCCAAGCCTTATTGACTTTCCATGACATTTATTCTTCCTAATACCTCAGTTGATTTAGAAAGCAGAACTTGGTAATTTTTGTAATGTAGAGTGCTTTCTTCTCTTCCAATCTCTGTGCCTTGCATGGACTTAACAAATGATATATTGAAATACTGTGCATTAATATTTAGGCAGTTTTGCAGTACTTTAATCTGGCTTAGACCTATGTGGTCTGCATCTGCTTCCTTGAGTCTATGAGATTTTATATGTACATTTTTATGGTACAATACTTAAAAATATAAATTTGCTTTTTAGCAGCTTTTTGAAGCAGTTAAAGGCATTATTTCCCTAAAAGCTGCTTCATGCCATCCACTTGATGAAATACAGTCCTCTTCCATCAGAGCCATCAGGCCAGAAAGTTTGAGTCCTCCTCATTTACTTCAGTGTAGGAGCAAGGCTCACCTTAAACCATGCCAGCTGCGGCTGGAGATAAACAGGCTGATTTTGCACTGCATTGCACCAATCTGACACCTGGCAGCAGGTGTGCTAGCTTCCTGCTGAAGAGTGTATTCATCACTTTACCCATCCTATGGATAGCATATCTGTCCACGTTTCCTCAGCATCTATACAGATTCTAGCACTGATTTAAATCCACCAGTTTAGTGGTGCCTTTTCAAGACAAACCAAAATTGATGAGGCAGGCAGACCAGTTCTTATGCAGAAACTGGCATCTCAGAAAGAGCTATGATAATTACTTGTAAGTGCTGCCTTAAATAGGGCACTTAGAGTACTACGGTTAGGCTGCGGTTGGACTTGATCATCCTTGAGGTCCCTTCCAACCTGAGTAATTCTATGATTCTAAAAACAAACAGGATGTATATAAAGGATGTATATAAAAGAAAAACAGACTGTGTACACCACATATAATCATTAGGTTGTTATACGACACGGCTAGCATTAATTCCCTTCACCTCCTCAGAAAGACTCTAAAGCCCATAACATATAGCCCTGCAATTCAGCAATTTAAAATAAGGCAGCAGTGCTCACTATTAATAACTCATGGCAAAAATCTTTCACATTCACACTACGCTGTGTGGGCAATCTGCACCACAACCCAGATCTCAAAGGTGAAAAAAAAAAAAAAAAAAAAAAAAAAGAGCATATTCTTAATGTTAGAAGTTGTTCTTCTATTACAAAGTAAGATTCAAGCATCCTTGAACAAGTGAAATACAAGTTCAGGCCATGATTCACATTCATGTAGCAAGAAAGTGTGCTAGCATCACTGTTATTAATTTACAGTGGTTTGTCACCAACCCTTGCCACTGACTGCTGCTCCCAAAACTTTGCAAAGAGAGGAAACAAGTCAATGTTTCTGCTTTCCTTGGATGTAAACTGAGCTGCCTCTATTGACTCTGATAAGACAAGGTTCAAAAGCACCTGTACAATGCAGAGCATTTCATGAAGGAAAGCCATGAAGCCAAGTCACTTAAGGAGGCACAAGTCATGCATGCTGGCAAAAAAAAAAAAAAAAAAGAATGTTGTGGATTCTTATCAAATGCATCCTATAGAAACAAAAGGAAATTACTTTTTTGTTTGTTTGTTTTAAATCAACCAGCATCATCTAACCAAAATGAACTTTATTTCTAGATACACAGTTAGTCAAAACATACAAAAAATTAGCCTGCAATATTGACTATGTCCGTTTGGAAGCTACAGAACAACAGAAAGGAGCCACTACAAATGCACAGGGCACTAATGGAAGAGGTTGCAAATCAGCAAAATCTAAGTAGATGTTCATGAGAGCAACAGAGATAAGAAGCCTTCAGAATCACTTCTGAAATGCTTCAAAGAGAAGAGCATTCAGCATAGTGAATGAAGCATGGAGGAGTGATAGGCACCCAAATACAGATGTCCTAACTCTTCTTGTGAATGGATTATAAGAGTCGAGTCTATACTAAGAATCTGAGAGGACTTTATAAACATCAGCTGAAAGATCCAGAAACACTGAACTACTTGAAGTATTTATCTGTATTCATAAAAGAAAAAGAAAACAACACAACAACATGACCTAAACCAAGGAATTAGCAACCTGAAAGTGCCAAAACTAGCGCTGCTAGTTTTTTACATCAATAAGGTGTGCTCTATGGCAAGGTTTGCAACACTTTTGGAGTCAGTAGTGTTTGAGGTCAAAAAGAGTTGAGGGTGCTTTTATTTTCACAATATAAAGCAGTTCTAAAGTTTTATTTCCTTTTAATATACTAGACTTTGGTCCTTTGAACAGAAGAGATCAGAGAGCTCTCCTTGAAAGTATGATGCTTTCGTAGCCTCTCGTCATTCTTCCAGCAGCACTGTTCCAGCAAAGGGTGAATAGAGCTGTTAAATCAGTGCGTGCATACATGTGACCTTCAGAATGGAGTGGTTTTTCCAGCAACCATGAAGTGTCTACTGTGGTGACAAGTTATTTTCTGAGTAATCTTGTGTGTATATATATCACAAGATGATATAAGATTTCATGTAGTAATCTTACTGTGCTCAGTGGAGTTAGTGTGACATATGCTGCTTTGTGATATAGAACGGAGTAAAATTGAGTTTTATAATGTAAGTCCTGACAAAAATTGTAAGTGAAATACCAGCAACAATACAGGGCAAACACAGCCACCATTATGGGCACGGTAATATTTCATACACAGTCCTTGATTTTCAGAATTAATTTCACCGTGAAATGGAATGTTTGACAAGACACAGAGGTGATTTTTAAGAGGGCCATTGGCAGAAGTGACCTCAATTTAACGTATCAGCTGAAGGATGGTACCTCTTATCATGCAGAATCTTCTAAAATTACTCTTCAGTGACAGCACCAAAAAAAAAAAAAATGTCCTGGGGCAGGACTACAACCAATCTCTTAACTTCTTGCTACAAAACTGACTGCATAGTGACAATTAACAACCTGTCAAAACCAGTGACTTGACAGGTGAATAAAAATACACCAAGAATGGCAAGTTATGCAGAGAAATTTATTCCTTCGGGCAGAACTACCTCTTCCCCAACAATACTTCTGTGTAGGTCTACATGGTTCTATGATTCTTCATCTCCCAAGAAAGAGGCTATTAGTCTTTGTTTCACAATCTAAATATTTCTACGTCCTACCTCTGCTATATTATCATTAAGCACATCACAGAATCAATCACAGAATGGCCTGGGTTGAAAAGGACCTCAATGATCACATAGTTTCAACCCCTCTGCCACAGGCAGAGTCACCAACCACTAAATCAGGCTGCCCAGAGCCACATCCAGCCTAGCCTTGAATGCATTCAGGGACAGGGCATCCACATCCTCCCCAAGGCATTGCTTTTCATGTTCTTAACCCCATATGTTATTTTTATCACTTCGGAAGCAGGAAGACCTCCAAAGCTGCATTAATATCTCAGTTATTGGCTTCTCACATTTTAAATTAATATTTACAATGTTCATTAAAAAGTCACAATTCCTACAGAAATCCATATCATTCACGAGCTACTGATGAGAGTAGACAACTTGCTAAATAAAAATAAGTAAACAGAAAAAAGGAACCATACACATTTCTAGACACACAATACTTTCACAGTAGGAGCAAAAAGTGAAGCAGTTTTACTAAAAAGTCAGATTTTCACATTAATATAAGGAAGATTTGAACAAGAAGCACTGGGAGTGAAATATGAATTTTCTGTTAATAGAAATTGTTCAATTGCAGTCTGTATGGCCTAACAGGTAGAAATGTGATAATTTCAAAATAAAGACTGGATATTAAAGCACAGCGCAGTCCTAACTCCTACATAAATCTTATTCTCTACTATTTCTTTCATGAAATGAGAACTGGAAAAATTCCCGTCATCCTATTTTCTTTCTTTCTTTTTTTAAATAGCCACAACATATTCTGATACAACATAAAAAAAAAATTGATTATTTAAAGAAGTCAAAGCCTTTCCCCCACCCTCTTCGCTGTGATTTCCAGATACTGCATAGATGATCAAACTTGAACATCTCCCAGGTTCTAATCCTGATTTATTTCTATAGAAGGCTTCTGCCTAATCAGGGATGCAATAAAGAATTTCAAACTAAGCTACAGGATGTAGAACAGCATCCTCCTCTGAGTCAAAAAAAAAAAGCTCATCTCATCCAACTGAAAGCCACAGATTTAAGTCATTGTGCTCCCCTGTCTGTGCTGCCTATAATCATATAAAAGACTGCAGAAGTAAACAGTTTTTACCTGTATGTTTGCATTCAACTGAAAGGAAGAAAGCCGGTGGAGTGTAGCATGTCCTGGAACAGCAGGTCCATCAGAGCAGGTCACTCTCACACCTAGCAGAAGAATACCACTGATTTCAGAAAAATTACAGCAAGGATAATTTTAGCTCTGCATAATGAAAATGAGAAAATGTACTGCAGCTGAAAAATTGCCTGTACCCTTTCTTCTCTAAGTTGGAATGAAATATAAAAGGATGAATTCTCAGTATGGCTTATATTTATTTATTTTTGTTCTTGATATCAGTCAGTTTTCTCATTAAACCTAATGAATTTTATTTTCAATATGGTCCAAGTAGCAGATAAACATTTATGGTTAAATCATATGAATCAACCTTATCTTCTTTTTAATAAACAGGGAGAAATACACCAAGTTTGACATGACTAAAAGGAGATAAAAACTCAGACATGGGGATCTTTGTAATTGCATTACTAACACTGCATGTTTCCAAACATGAAATACATTTCAAGTGTTCCATTCAGTCTGAGACACACATCAGTACATCTGTCAAACAGACATGCTAATATCCTGGCACCGAGTTAGCCTGACCATTACATATTTGTACATGTACTATACTTAGCTTTGTCCTTGATACCACAAAACAGTTTTTCATTATGAACATGACTTAACACTGGGACAGGTTGCCCCAAGAGACTGTACAGCCCCTCTTCTCAGAGATATTCAGAAGCCACCTGGACATGCTCTTGGACAACCAGCTTCAGGTGGCCTGCCTCAGAACAGATGGTGGACAAGCTGACCTTCAGAAGTCCAATATAAATCCATCTGTAGCCTTTGGCTCCAGGCTCTCTAGGAGCACCCCAAGCTTTCTTTGGCCTACGTTCTAAGATTTGTGTCCTGATGTTGTCTTAGGATTCAAAGCAAGAACAACATCCTGGTCCACTGTTAGAAATTCAACAGTAGACACAGGAATGCACTCAGATAACTCAAATTGAGGTCATCTGATTCACACTTCTGGCCAGCTCAGCAAACAAAGCCCAGAACAAGGCAGGACATCTCCTGGAAGAGGCGTCTAAACTAACAGATGAGAATCACAGTCATAAGAGTGAGGCAGATGAAAGCACGGCCATTGAGAACAGACTGAACACCAGCCAAGAAAAGGCTTAAGGATCAGTCTGGAAGGCAGATGGAAAGGGTATAAATAACTTCACCAAGAGCCAAGCATCACTGATGGAACAAAATGAAGCCTGACACTTCACTTACACCTTGATCCTTTGTAGGTCAGAACACTGCTAGGTTTAATAAAGGTATTACTATTTCCAGGCTAACATATTGCATGTCATCTCAACTCTTCTGCTCCAAGTGATCTCCTCTTCCAGAAAGAAATGTAATAAATTTCACAGAAATACAGGAGTTCAAATAAAGGGCACTTACAGGGCAAATGGAGGAACGCTAGAAATGATAATCCAGAAAGTCCCTAAGCAGAATAAGATTTCACCATAAAGCACAACATTTTCTAGAAGAAAATTCAAATGATTCTACAGGAGCAAGTTTCTCTGAAATAGAGATTTGTATTTATGTAGGGTACAAATTTCACTAATCCAGAATTTCACCTAAACAGACAATGAAAATACGTCATGAATAGCAAGCAAAATACAGTGATATTCAACTCCTGCAAAATGCCATCTTAGTGATCAGACTGCTACAAATTTTCTGGAACTGCAAGTGAAAAACATATGTAAGGCCTAAAATATGTATGCGCACATATAGTGATCAGATTCAGTCACTTACTGTTTTTTGTTGTTCATAAGTCACATAAAATTTATTTGGAACTGATAAGATACAGATGCAGTCAGAGCGAATTTACAGCTTGCACAGTGACTACCCCACCCTAGGGCTAAGCCCATCTATTAAGGCATACACTCTGTCCAGCCAGGATGGAGGGTTTTTTTCCACAGCAACCTGCATGCTACTTTGTTTTAGATTTATAACTAAAACAGCATTGCTAACACACTAGTGCTTTAGCTGTCACTGAACAGTACTGGTACAGCATCAAAACCATCTCCATTTTCCACTCTGCTCCCCAAGCAGGTAGGCTGAGGATAACGAGGGGAATGGGAAAAGACTTGACTGGAACAGTCTATCTGGCACATGCCATGTAATCCCATGTTCAGAAATAAAACTGAGGAGGGGCTCTTCCCACGGTAGTCTCTCGTCAGAAATCAACTTGGCACCAGTCTGCTCACGAGAGCTGGTGATTGCCTTTCCATCACTTGTGGTTTTATTTTTTCCTTCACTTTAACTGTCTTTATCTCCACCCATGAGCTTTGCTTGCTTCCCGCCCTTCTGATTCACTCCCCCATCCCACTGCAGGAGGAAGCGAGCAGGCTGGTGGTGGCCGCTTAGGTGCTGGCCAGGGTCAACCCACCCACAACATTGTGCAAACAGAGGAAGATAAATGTGTGCTGTCTCCCCTGTTTAGTGACTCTGCCTGGAAAGGTGACACTGCCTTAAGTCATCACCTAACCTCTATCAGCACTCTGCACTTAGTGATCAGCAGAGCCCTCAACAAAAGCAAGCAAAGTCTGAAAAGCATAAAGCTGGGTAAACCTGTTTGCTGTTTTAGAATTGCTCCCAACTGGAAATGTATTTTTTACAGAACAGAAGCAGTAATAAGGATATTGCCATTAATGCTAACTATTTCCTGTGCTATGCTCTTGCCTGACCTTGCTTGGAGCTGTGCTGGCCAATTGCTTGCGTGATCTACATATTATAGCTGCAGTTTATGGAAATGTTGGCACTTACACAATTATTTGCAATGCAGACAAGTAGAACAGAGCCACTGAGTCTGTCACAATCTTCTTTCAGAAGAGCACAGCATCAACTTCACAGCTCTGCTATCTATCTCCGAAGCCTCAAGCTGTTGTTTGTACACATTTACTCACTTGGTATCGCACCAAGGTATTAACAATTGTTATTGAAAGACAACAACCAACACTTCAAAGCATCTCCTTCTGTTGAAAACAAAAGAAAAGCTGTTGAGTCAATGTGTAGACAGCCACTAACATGTCTGCAGAGCAGTGTACAGCTCTATGAGACACAAAGTGCCTCACATACTAGTTGCTTTCCAGCACAACCAGCTCAGAGTCACTAGCATGACTTACTGGACCACAGCACGCAGGCAGGTTTTCTAGTAAATATGGAATTGTTTGGTTCTTCCAGGCTAGTGTCAGGGTTCAACTCTCACAAAGTTAGTCAGTGGATATGTTCTACACAGCACACATCATTGCAGTGATTGTACAGATACACACTTTGGTTCATTTGCACCAAATTTGTTCTTTGTAAAGAACGAGGAAGTTTAACACATTAACAGTTTGTAACTGCAACAGAATCCTACATTTTTTCCTAAGTATTTATCCCATTTTACTTAAAATAACTCCAGGATAACTTCTTATTTCCCTGCACTCCTTCAAACTTGCCTGCTTCATTCCAGGGAAGGAATGAATTTTTATTGCTATGACATGACAGCAATTTTATTCATTAAGACTTTGCCAGCTAAGACACCTGGGAGTCGTCGAAGAGTAATAAACACGTATTCTAAAAGACACAATAGAAATATCATTTTAAAAATAGACTAAAAAAAACAAATTAAGCAAGCAGAAAAGTACAAGATCAGTCAGAGAAAAGCCATAAGCTCTTTGAAATGGAGGAGTCTGTTTCATTCAGTAATAAAGATGAATTAAAAGAGAAGTCACAGGGGTCCTCCACCTTAATGCTTTTTCTGCACCACAAGCATAATTATCAGTCAACACTAATATCATAAACATAAGAACCTCTAGAAAAGAACACAATGCAGATGAAGCAAGGTTTAATATCAGAAAGGTGAAGGTGTCCTCAATCTCAAATAACAGAAGACATTAAGTAAGGACATCCTGAGCAAAACCTGAAACAAGCGAGCGGAGATGGAAGCGGTGTGCTGAGGAGGTTTCCCCACTCCAAACTGAGCAGGTGTGTTGATGGCAAGTGTACAGCAGGGGGTAGAGAGGAAGGAAAAAGGAAAGAAAAGCCAAAAATTAAAGGACCAGCAGCAGGTTTTATGGCAATGAGAAGTAGCATCTCCACTCAGGTCAGAGAATGACAGCTCTGAGACCAACAGCAGGAGCTGGTGATGGAGTAAGAGGGAAAGACCACGTGGTTTAAGTGACAGCAGCAGAACTCCTATTTAACTCCTAGCATAGAAGCACAGATTCTCTTCCTTGTATTTTATTTTATAAACATCTAACACGAGCTGAACCAATAATTTTCAGCTGGTCTCTGACTGATTAACAACATATTAACCTGCAGTGATTCATGAAGCTGAGGTGACCTTTACAGCAGCGGTGAAAGTCCTTTGTGTGATGATTATCACAGAACTTGAAGTAGCCACACAAGCTTCAAGTACTGGGATGTAAAACAAGCACTTTCATTCAGTTCTGTCTGCACCTGCCCAGCACAGCTTTTATATCTAAGTAAATTTCAATCTACTGTAGATACCACAGTTAGAGAGCCATGCCACAGATACCAATGACACAACTCAAGAGATTTTGAGGAAAATCTAATGCCACTCCCCATAAACGTCACTAGTCTAATGCTAATGATTGTAAGAGCTCTTCTAACAAGGTTGAAGTTGTATGTTCACAGATGCCTGTGGGAAGGAAGCAAAGAGTAAAGCCCTCATCTGGAGACAGGTTTAAATCCAGGTTCAGAAATTATGGCGTTTACCAAAACAAACAAACAAACAAAAAAAAAAGCACCAAGCAAGTATTAGGTAGATTTCATTTATGTGGAAAATCTGGGGGGTTTGGAAGCCTTTTATTCGTTCCCCCTCCAGCTATTTTCAGCTGGACTCTCTCCTGTCTGGCCAGACCTACCCTCCTAGCTCAGGACTGAATGGAGAATAATAATTGTCCAACGGGAACGTTCATGCACTCATTAATTACTCATAGTAACACAATCAAAAATTCTTGCTTGCTTTCTAAAGGAGCTGGAGAAAAGCAGGAGACAACCTCTTTAAATTTTGCTTTGTGCTTCTTGTCTTCTTAGCTCTCCAACAGACTTGCACAGCACCAGCAGAATGAGCATTCCCCTTCTGACTCAGGAAGAACAGCCCGCCAACGAGACTGAATTACAGCACTAAAACACTACGTCTAAACAGAGCTCCTTTCACTGGCATGCACCATGCAGCTTAACCTCTTGACAGTTATCTGAAAAAAATACGTAAAAAGCAAGGGAGAAACATTTGCACAAGTCCAACTCGAGCAATAACCAGCCAGGCCTCGGGCTCTTACAGCACTGCTGGCAGCCTGTGTGCCTAGCACCTGGCTTGGCAGCCCTTCCCCACACCACAGTCCCTTTGACTAATACAAATCACTTGTACGCTGCACAGCAGAAATGGGCCCACAGGATCTAATTCATCAAACCTCAAAGAAAAATTAAGAAAGAAAGAAAGAAAAATGTAGGCCTGAATGTCCAAACACTGTTTCAGTAACAGTATTTCCACTGTTAAACTTTGTGCAGAAGTGGACACCAACAACTTCTGTCCTCTTGGCAAAACCTCAATGTAACAGAAGGGAGAGGAGAGACCACGCAAACACAGCTGACCTCTTCTGTCAACTTGACCCGTTAAGCTGAAAGACAACTATTTTTAAGAAAAAACATTAAGAAAATCAATGGCACCACACTAAGAGTTTATGAGAACAACAATTGATTGAAAACCCTTCTCCCAGAGCTCAATAATTTTGTCTCAAGGTGTAAAGCCACATCAGCATGATAAAAAATTGCTTTTGTGCATTAGAACCAGCTAGCTGCTTTCTTAAGAAAGATGACAGGGGAAGCATTTTTTATTGCTAGGAGTGTTACAAGCCATATACCTGTGCCCCAATAATGAGAGCTGAAAAAACAAACCATAATAGATAGCCAAATTTGCAAATCCTTGGGATACCAAATTACTTATGCAGGAATATCACAATAAATTTGCTCTGAAATTGCTGCATGCTGCTTTGGGGTAGGATCTCTTCAGTGTCCTCCTAGGAACAGAACTTCTGTTATTCTAAATTGCTCTAATTAGCTCTCTTCAGAGCCCTGTGGCTGTTGCTATTAGATTTTCAGCACAGCAACAACCTTCTCCAGGCAACAAGATAGTTACAAAATGTACCTTTCAAATTAGTTAGCAAAAAGCTATGGGAACTCAAAGGCTATTCTATAACCAGAATAAGACGTGTGATTCTGTACTTCCAGCCTACAGAGAAACTAGGCAGAGAGAGTAGGTGTTACACGTTCTCTCTTGGGAGAGATTTCTTTAAATGTTTGCATTAAAAATTATGAATTTGGGACACATTAACTATCTTAGTAAGGCTCTCATTAAAAGGAAGGAAGGATATTCTCCCCTACACACACATCTGCATCTCACTACACGATATTTAAAGTCTCTGGATGCAAATAACAGTCTAATCTTTATAGTCTTCTTCTGTCTGAGACATTTCCAGGGTGTTACTGATCCTCAGACTCAATAACCCCTATTTGTAGGGATCCCTATATATATGTATATGTGTGTATATACATATATATTTTTAAATTAACATTCTGTATGAAAGAATATGTACCCCAACATTACACTGGAATGCTACAGGTAAGACCTCTCTTGTGAAATCTTTCCTAAAGGGCTCAGGTTTGAAAAACAAGTTTGATATCACCACTGAAAAGTTCAGTAACAGTCTTATAGCTAAATTAACATATTTTAATTTGAGTTTGTTATTTCCTGATAACTGACTTGAAAGGTCACTGCTAGACTATTTACAAAGATTTTTTTTTTTCTTCTTTTTTTTCTTTTCTCATTTCACTTCCTCCCACCACAGTTCAATGTTTGGTTCTGATCAGGCTGACACATAACATATTTGATCAGGGAAGATATGATACCCTTTCATTTTTAGCCTGAAAACGTTAATAATACAGCTCATATTTGAAACACAAATGTAATGGCATTCTGCCTGCTGGTTGAATATCAACAGATTATATCTTGGCATTCAGAGAAAGGACCAGTATTTCTTCATAGACACAGAAATGCCTTAATTTTTCATTTAATGTTTCAAGCACAGATCTTGCATTTATACCATTTTTCACCTCAAAAGATTACAAGCTTTTTTACTATATATTTAATGTTAATAACAATAAAAAAGAGCCTTATCATTCCTTTGACATTCTGAAAATATCACAGAAATTCCCTGTGCACTCTGAACAACTTTACTGTTCTGAGAGATTACTACCCTTAATTTGTAGTTGTGTGGAAACGGGGTTGAATAACTGCACGAAGCTGAATAACTGCATGAGGCCACAAAGTGAATCACAAGATGAATCAGGAATTAAGTCCACACCACTCGAGTCAATCACTGGACTGCACTAATTAGAGATTAAAACCACTTCTAACCACATCAAGTTGAAAGGTAGCAACTGCTTAACTTAACATTTTAGAATTCAGAATAAGCATTGCCTATCAACAAACAATATTCAAACCCTGAATGTATGTGAAAAACAAAAGTCTGGTTGATATGGAGAGGACTACTCAGGAAAATGCTTGTGATTGCACATCTGTGGCTGCCAGCCATGCCAAGCAGCAGGTGCTGAATTACTCCTCAGCTCAGTACTAACAAAAATAATAATAAACACAGAGCAAGCCACTAGGTGGCACTACAAATAAAACAGAACAGACTGCAAAGGCGGAAGTCAGAACAAAGCTTGCAAAAGTAATTTCTTCAAGGTGCCTTCCAAAGTGGGACAGTACTTACGGCCAACATCAGTCACAGTGCACAGTCTGGGTAACCTACATGCTTATCTGTAGTACTGTGTATGCTGTTCAGTCCTACACTCAGAATCTGCACCACCTGTGGGCTTTTCTTGACTGCTCTTCAAGCTGAGGAAATCACAACAAAATTCACTTTCATTGAGCATCATTTTGAATTTTTGCTTGGAAAAAGCCTGTGAATGATCATTTTGGGCAAATGGGCCTTAATACAGGAATTAGCTTGTTTCAAAGGTTTATTAAATGATTAATAAGATATACTGACAATAGGCTTTTCTCAACTTTGTTTTTAATTTTCTAATCAATCACTAATTGAGCACAGCTTCCAGAGGTGGTAGGCAGGAGAGAATGAAGAAAAGGCAAATAGGAAGCAGCCTGTTAAGGGTTTCAGGAAAGCCCAACAGACGGGAAATGAGACAGGCAGACTGGTTGTTCAGTGCTAAAAGGAACCAGTTAGTTTTCCAGGCAAAAATTTTAGAAGCCTCAGATCTAAAGACCAACTTACCTTTTCAGTCTCATTTCTTCACAGCTTTCTGTGGATAGCCTCCTTTACAGCTATTCCCACTTCTCTCCTTGTTCTCTCAGATCCTTCCATGGCATTACTGGCATCTTTACCAGGTTTCGTCAATTGCATCTTTAAGAATTATAAGGATGAAGCTTGGGATCTGTGGCTTATCTACTTGCCAGAAAGCAGCAGGCAGTCACTGACAGGGCTAGAGACACACTGGAACATGGCATGCAACCTCAATCTTTGCTTTGTTCTGTGTACAAGCTGCTGTGCTGTATCAGTGTCACGGTATAAAACTAATGATCACCAGAATGCAAAATCATTTGCTTGGTACTCATTGCAGAGATGTTGTCACCCAAGGGTGTTACCGGCACGCTTCTTGCTCTTCCAAGTTGTCCCTCAAAAGGAGAAATGCACATCTGTGTGACTGCCAGAGACAACAGCATTCCTTGGAATATAACACTTGTCACAAGACCAGAGGACCAGAATGTCCCACATCCTTTCTGCAATGGCCACAAAGCAGCACCACAGACAAGCAACCCTGCTGCACAGAGGCTGTGCAGAAGCCTGAGTTAACCGAGCAGGCTCCTAACTTCTGCAGGATTCCCACATGGCAAGCTTGATGGCTCTTCTGAGGCTTCTTTTTATTAACACTGTAATTACACACCTGAACACAGCAGGATATATAATTCACTGAATTTGCTTTACAGTATGTGCAGCTTCTTCATCCTCAGGACATACTTTGTAAATGCAAGCAGAAATCAGGCTTACAGCTGGGGCATATGCATCTGTGGAAAATCCAGCAACTGTTCTGGGACCTTGTAATATATGTGACCTTTTTCTTTCTTTTAGAGTGATAATCGCATGCTAACTGATAGCACTGGTGAAGTTAACTCGTGTATCACCGTGTAGGATTTGTGTGTTCCAGTTACGCTAGCCAGGCGCCAGATCCCCCGAGGGATGACAAGGACAGCCCCAGCGCCCCACAGCGCACAAAATGGCCCCCAGGGCACCCTCAGGCGGCACCTCCCGCCACAGGGGGGCAGAGTACAACTCCCCGCACGGAGTTCCCCTCCGCGGCCCGGAAGGGCCGTGCGTTCCACCCATCGCTCTCGCTCATCCTCCTTTCGGATTGGCTGCTGCCCGCGTCACTCCTGGAGCCCCCTCTCTTTGATTGGTAAATGCGCAGGTGGGCGGGCAGATGCGGTGCTGGGTAGGAAGGCACTATGGCGGCGGTAGCGCAGTGCGTGTTTGGCACGCTCCGCTCGCGGTCCCCGCTGCTAAGCCTGGCGCTGAGGTGAGCGCGGTGCTGCCGGGCCGGGTGCGTCGGTTGAGGCCGCGCTCGGGGCCTTCGGGAACGAGGGCCAGCCCTTCACCCTCGTTCTGTTGGGACAGGGCCCGGGCTCGGGCTCGGCGTGCAGCCCTGTGAGCCAGCTCGCTTAGGGCGTTGGGCCGGCTCGGCCTCGAAGCGCTCATGGGACCGTCTTGGAGGCCTTTTCTCGGTGTAAGGGCCGAGGTGCGGTGCGGCCGCTGCTCTCTTGCCGGGCCTCGGGCGGCTCTTGCGGGCCGTTGCATCAGGCAGAATGCGTGCTGCCGTGAAAGCGAGCTCCTGTGCCCTATGGCATAGGCTGGACCGAACGGGCACTCACGAGCTGCCCCGTGGTCCGTGTCTTGCAGACGAGTTGTTGTTTGCAGCAGTTCAGATTAGCTAAATTTGGTTCTTTGATGGAAGGTTCTACAGACAGATTCCACAGTTCTAGAATCGTTAATTTGTGCTCTTATGTGTGTTTGTTGTGCTTGTTGATTTGTCAGATGAAGCATCTAGGAAGCAGTACTGTCCTACAGGGTAAGTGGTCGATTAATACTCTCTGTGTGGTTTTTTTCCCCCATAGGACCTCTCCACGACTGCTTTGTGTAGCAACACAGCAGAAGAGCACTGGCCAGAACTTGGAAGAGGACCAGGGTCAGAGCCACAATGAGCAGAAGACTGAACCCAGTGCTGCTGAAAGAATGTTAACTGAGGAAAAGGCCAAACTGGAAGAGCAGCTCAAGGAAGTTACTGTAAGTGGCTCAGTCTGTGTGCATACCTCCTGGGCTGTGTACCTAAGAGTCTTGATTATAGCTTCTCAGTGCATAGTCTGAACGCAAAAATCCAACTGATGTTTAGTTAATGGATAATAAGCTGTAATCAAATAATTTCTCAAAACTTAAGAGAGTGGATTTACTGTAAGACCTGAAATGTATCCCGTCCTACTCTAAAACAAGAACTTTGGGTGGTTTCATTCTGATTTCTGGATGGAATCTTGCTTGACCTGTGTTGGTTCTCAGAAGCAGGGAAATTGCTTCTGAGAAGTTCTTTGTGATGCCAGGCAAAACAGCGTTAGGAATGGCAGTAAGCATATATAGGAAAAAGTTGACTCACCTGATTGGTGATAGGGCCTCTGGCTATAGACCACTCCTTCTCAGGAAGTAGCCTTCATCCAAAAGATGCTCTTCCTTTGGAAGCTGGCCCTTAAATGAGCCCTTCCTGTCACATGGGAAACACAGGTGAATATCTTGCACCTGTGCTTCCTAGGCCAGCCACCCTCTTCACCAGGTGCTCAGTCATCAGTTCAGGCTGCGACATAACAGTTCCCCTACAACCTGGAAATTTGTTCTTTAGTTTCACTGACTTCAGCCCACTTAGATTTTTGCTCAATGGAGAAATAATTCTTTGAAGTTCAGGTATGGCTTGGAATGCATCTTGTATGTATGTATGTGAGCTAAGAGTAGGTATTCTGAAAGCAGCCACTGACTTTTCCAAAGGTAGGGGTTAACAATTCTTAGCTTGTATATAATACTGTACTTATTACATGCTTACACAGTGGGAGTTTGAACCCATCTCTGTTAGAGATGCCTTTAAATGGGAGAGTAACGTGTCTGTGTTGCATTCCCACTATCCGGCCTAGTGAATCTTGCATTCTCTCTCATGCATGACTTAATGGAGAGTGAACAGTGCCCTAGGAGGTGAGAGGTGTGGATTAAACAAAAGCATAGCTTTTCTGGATGCGTGCTTTATAGAAAATGTCTTTCTAGAGCATTTGGGACTTTGAGAGGTAGCCCAGAACCTTCTGTAGTAGCAATGCCTATGAATTGTAAGTGGATTGAGATTCCTTTCTGCTGCCCTTAGGAAAGAACTGAAAGACAAATCGGGGAGATTGTTTAACACCTCAGTTGACAGTATATGTTCCTGGCTACGTAGGGCATCCCTTCAGTCAACTTCTTGATGCGAACGTCAACCTTACAGTGTGTGCAGGCCCAGCAGAGTTCTGGGTCAGGTGGTGCAGCACTGAAACACCGTTTGTTGAATCTAGTTCTTAATGCATCTCATGCTGCAGGACAACTTGCTAGGAACATACCTAAACTTAGCCTGATAAACAGAGGAGTCAGACTTTGTAGTTTGAAAGGTCTGAAAAACTTGGAGGACACTTTGGTGGAGAGGGAAGAGGCAGATTGAATGGTTGGGTTGGTCTTGTTTGCTAGTGTCAGAATACATAATACTTTATGAAGACTTCCTGCAAGCACTTGCCAGAAAAAGCAGAAATCTTTGGAAAAATTGGTGTATCTGTAGTGTTAAAAATTCCTGACAGCAAATATTGAGTCTACAGGCCAATCCTTACTTCTTTTCTCTAGCTTCTTTCTGCACATAAATGAAGCAAACAACTTTCTTTGCAACAAGGATACAGTGGTAATTGTCGTGTCTTCAGTTTGCCTAAATCCACTATTTAAAATTAATCTAAGAGTAAAAGAGAAATGCTGTTCTGTACTCACTTTAGAATTTTCAATGCTTCAACCACTTGGATTGAAATCTCTTCTGTGACTTGTTTTTCTGCAGGATAAGTACAAGCGGGCCCTGGCAGATGCAGAAAATGTGAGGCAAAGAAGCCAGAAACTTGTGGAAGAAGCAAAGTTATACGGTCAGTCAGAACTCTGTTTTTAATCTTTAGACCCAGGAATACTAACTTGAAAAGCAGAGCCTGGAAAATGGAGTTTACTAGCCTACAGTTTTGACAAGTTGTACTTGTAGTTATTCTGGCTACTTAGTTTAAAAAACATCTTTAGGGGAAAGAGGTTTAAAAATGGTTCCTCACTTGGTAATAGAATTACAATAGTCTCCCTTAAGATAGGGCAAGACTTAACCAATTTAAGTCAACAACTGTGAATTTTGTTTGAATTTGGCACCTGATTTGCTAAATGTACAGCATTAGGAGATGTTTCTAGTAAGGTTTGCAGCCTCAAGTTTGCCTTTTTATGCGCTCGGTCCCATGGCAGGCTTCAAAAACAGAGGGGGAGGATGGAATACTGGCATGCTTGCTGTGTTGCTTGTTTTGTTGTTATTGATGCATGGATTCTGAGGTGGTTCATTCTGTGGAGGTTTTCATTTGTTTCAGATTTGAATAACATTCCTCTTCTGGTGAAAGCCATGGCTTTCAAACAGGCAGTACAGTGGTAGGGAACATAGAGCTGTAGGCTTTAAGGAGTGCTAGAAACACATCTGCCTCCAGCAGCCAGCTCACTGACATCTGACACAGCGTTCTGACATTCAGACAGAATTTCTTGCTTGTGTGTAAACGCTGTAGCAAAAGAGCTTCCTTTTAGTACTTGTCTGTCACTCACTTTGGTTTGAAATATAAGCTACCCTCTCTTGATGCACTGCAGAGCTGTGTAGTTTTATTCTGAATGCAGACATTTTAATTTCTACATGCAGAATCTGCAGTTAATGTGTGTGGTAAGAAAGCATCTCTTTGTTTCATTGTTCTGTACCATTTTCATGGATGTTTGAATGCTTCATCCTGAAGTTCATTTGCAAAAAGCATTGTTTGATTGCTGTGCTGTGTAGGGCAGAAAGGCTTGGAGTTATCTCTGAGCCCAGAGATGTATGATAAAAATATTCAAATAAAGTTTCTCATTTAAACATTATCTCAGTCAATGTGTGACTGTAAGTTTCATCATTCATTTGGGATTGCTTTTTTTTTTTTTTGTTTTTAAACTCTTAAGGGAAATTCATTCTTAAACTTGTCCATTGGGAACTAAGTCCGTAGAGATGCAGTGACAGCTGTCTATAGAAATAACTTATGCTAAAAAAAAATAGAAAAAAATAAAAAAATCCCTTTCTGAACAAATTGCTGTCTGGTTTGATCCAGAGCGCTTGACAGCTGGTGTTTGGGACAGTTCTGCCCTAGCCATAGTTTTAGGCTGAATTTAAAGTTTTGATTCATTTCCTAATATTTTGGGAACTGACTGGACGCTTTCAGATACAGTTCTGTAAAAAGCTCAAGTCTCTAAATAAAATTGTGCAGTTGTTAAAGTGGCCTTTTCCTGAGAACTAGTTCATCCTTATAGATCCTGCAAGATGCTTCTGTAGTTCATTGTCTTCTGGTACTGCGCTCTTCCTGGTGAGGAGAAAACAAGTGGACAGAGTTATAAATCCCAGCCCTGACTAAAAGAAGAAATGAGCAAGGCTGCCACAACTCAGTGCACTTTGTCATCATCATACCTCTGCAGAGAAATGCGTTGTTCTGAGTTGTCCTGGTCTTTTGTGATTGCTTGAGACATTCTACCTTAAGTGAGATGAGTCCAGATTCTTCTAGGGCGAGCTGGAGATCAGCTTCAAAACTGCTGCTGGTCCAGGAATTACTCAGCATGAGGTGCAGCCTCTGGCTCACTCTGTAAGAGCGGTTTGTAGTGGGAGGGGGGGGTTACGAGTGTTCTGCTCATTAAAGGAGGAATCACTGTTCACCTCTTAAGATTCCTTGTCAGCCTGACTACAAGCTTTTTCTTCAGCAAACACTCTTTGTATCTCAGATTAAAGAGTAGAAATAGAGCAATATAATGCTTTGGTCTTCAGGTGAATCCCACCACTGAGAGACAAAAGATCCATTCCTTAACAGCAGGAAATGACGTGAAGTCATCTGAAGGTTTTGGTAACTTTTGTTACAGTTAACTGTCGATATCATCTCATCACTGTATATTTTTTTTTTTGTTGGTGATGGTTTTTAATACTTGCTTTCCTCCCTCCCCTTTCTTTTCCTTTCCTTTTTAGGTATTCAGGGCTTCTGTAAGGACTTGCTAGAAGTCGCAGACATTTTGGAGAAAGCAACAGAAAGCGTTCCAAAAGAAGAAATTAAGGATGAAAATCCTCACCTGAAGAGCTTATACGAAGGTCTTGTCATGACAGAAGTACAGATCCAGAAAGTGTTCAAAAAACACGGGCTGCTCAGACTGAACCCCGTCGGAGCCAAATTCGATCCCTACGAACACGAAGCGTTGTTCCACGCTCCCATGGAAGGGAAGGAGCCTGGCACTATTGCATTAGTATCCAAGATCGGCTATAAGCTGCATGGGCGCACGCTGCGGCCCGCCCTCGTGGGCGTTGTGAAAGACGCTTAGCTGCTCAATCAGAGCACTTAAAATGCCATTCAATTATTAAACAGCTGGATGGTTTTTCTCTTACGTCGTGCTTTCCTTATCCCTCTGTCCCCCAAGAGGTTCCGGTGAACCAGTTGAGGTCTCCCAGTGAAAATGAAGCAGACAATGACATTCTGTTGCTTAGCGGCCTTCAACGGTGTTCCTTCAGCTCTCTTCTATCAGTAATATTTGTTACAACCATGGCTACTGAAGGTACACATTAAAATGAAATGAACAAAATGCTCACAATTCTGCAATCTTGTGTTTATCACTATGTAAACTGAAGATCCAGTCAGTGGTTCAAATGGTTCCTTTCGCTTTGTAACGCTAAACTGCAAAAGTGGGTGAAGTTGTCCAGATAATCAATCTTCTGCAAGTATCCACTGGCTTTTTGGCTGATGTAAGCACCCATTTTTGTAGAATGCCTATTCAGAAACAATCCCTCTCAACAACTGAAATAGAAACGTTTGTGAATTCTGACCTGAAAATAAAAGGCAAGGGAGAGTGGACATCCTTTGTAATTGTTCAGCCCTTTTAGATCAATAGTCAAGTTGACTCAAGAAAACCATTTAATACTTGTATGGCATTGAAGAACCAGTACAACTTATCCTATCTCTGGATTTTGAATTTAATATTGTATAAATTGGTTTAAAGGATTTTGATAGACTCGTAACTTTCAAGCTCTGCAAATCAGTTTGTTATGCAAACTGTAGTTAAAACCCCTCTGAAAGTCAGAATACCTAAAGAAGTGAGTATCTCAGAGTTTGGTATCTGCTATGTTTAGAACTGCACAAGTAATTGCATTGTAAGTGGCTCAAACAAAAATGTGAACTCTGCTTCATTTCTTGTGTTTACTCACCTTGGATCTTAGGCTGCAACAGAGCTTTCCCATACACAGCTCTTGTCACGTGTAACTCCACCTGCTGCTGGTCATGTTGATAGGAGTGGATGGGACCTGCCAAACTACACCTCTGACAGAGTGTCTTCCCTCAGATCCTCAAAGCCCATACACTTAACGCACCTGAAATATCAGAGTTACACATGTTATTTAGGACCTGGTAATGTAACAGGACGGACTTCTGGATTTTCCATCCTCACTGCTGGCTGTTTGGGTTAAGGAGCTTCTTCAGTTCACGTGTCGGTTGAGACTGAGGTTTTTGTAATGAACTTACCAGCTCCTTAGAGAGTGTCTTTTTTGCACTACATTACTTCATTTAAGGTATTGCTAAACACAACTTACTGTTGAGTGTTCAGCACAGGACTCAAGCTCATTTCCTTAAAACTAAGTGAATTCTGAACATCTGAATGAAATAATTCCTTTTCCTTGGTGTGCCCCTTCAGAGGAGGTAGTGTATGGGAAAGCCTTTACTGAGCTCTCCAAGCACCTGTATGCTGGCAGATGGCAGCAGAATGCACTGAAGAAATAAAAATGTGAATGACTGAAGTTTAAGCATGAGAGTAGCTTACAAAGCTGCCACTGCTACCTCTGGCCTAGCTAGTTTGTTACAAGCACTTCTCCACATATCATCGTGTAGCTAAAATGCATCTTTAGTCACTACTGCCAGGGCTTTAGCTGATACAGTGAGGAAAAGGGCTATGTTACAAAGCAATTAATAATGGAAAGAAACTTTAATACAAGTTTATTTACCAATATACAATGCAAAAACCTAGTAAAATGCTGAGTGTGCACAACATCAGTTAGGTTTTACATGATTTCAGCACAGACGTTTGTGTGTCTGGCACAGCTACACCAGTACACCACGCAAATGAGTGCAACATTCCCTTTAAAGAAGCTGATGAGCCAGGGGTGCTCACCAGGTACCCTCCTTCACAGTATTTAATTCATCATCTCTTAAGAGCACCTGGGGCACACGCAAAAACACCTTGCAAGAAAGAGCAGTAAACCAAAAAGCTGATGCTGTCGGTTACAATTGCAAAGAAACCTGGTGCAGCCATCACACAAGAGAAGAACAGCAGAGTGCTTTCATTCACAAGGCCATTTACGGGCAGAGGCTCCAATGCAAACCTAATGCTGTTCTTAACCCTCACTGGGACTGAACAGAAGGTAGGGCAGGAGGGGCTGTAAGCAGAACGCTGTAACGAGCCCATCTGATCTGGGCTGTACGCACAGAATGAAGGCTAATGCTCCATTGCTGCTTGGCGAGCTGTACTGTAACACGTGGCTGGGACTGATGGAAGTACAGCATTACAGCAGGCTGACTGCTGCCCCTACCAGCAGCAGATCAGACTGAACAGCTGACGGGTTAGCGCTTTGCCATAGGCTTACATCAGTGCTGTTAGGGCAGATACTACCATTAGCATTATTTTTCGTTAGAAAATAAGCCAAGATCATTAAGCATAAAAAAAAAAACAACAACAAAAACAAACAAACAAGCACCTTTTCATGAGCGACATGAAGCCCAGGATATCTGTACAGTGCAGGAAGCACTTCCTGACAAACACAAGACACAAAGTTGGAGAGCTTTTGCCACGCTTTTTGTCAGCCCTTCACCACACGAAAAGCAGCACAGCTCTACTAAGTTGCCAGATTAAGACAACGGCATCTCAGCTCGAGAAAACAAAACAGCAGCTCGTAACAAAGGAATGCTTAGATTAAATCGGTTCCATCTGAAAATACAGGACAGCAGCATCCTCTAGTGCAAGTCACCTTTAAAATTAAAAGCATAGCTGACAATGAAACACTGCTTCTAGGGAAGCCCTTTCCAAGGGATCAGCATTTGCTACAGCAAACATTTACCACCTTGAATTTGCTTGCAAGTATAAAATAAATATCGATATCCATATTTCATACATTAAAAATACTTTATTTTACATTCATCTTGATGTTCAATAAGTTACGTCTAGCACCAAAGAAACATTTTGGAAGGGCTGAGGAATTCAGGAACTACAAAGAATAAATGCAGAATTCATTTCTACAACATTTAAATGAGTCATTGGTGCCTAGTTAATTTTATTTTTAAATTACTGTTCAGATGGGTTTTAGGCTATTGCTTCAGTTAGGCTTAGGTGTGCCAAAGCACTGTAGAAATATAAAATTTAGATCTGAGGAAGGTAGTAATAAATCAGAAAACCCACATTTGTGTTAAGCTCCCAGCTGCAGGCAGAGCTGAGGCTCCAGCACAGCACCGGTGCGATGCAGCAGCCGGAACCGCTCAGAGGAAGAACCAAATTGCATAACTCCAAAGCTGGAAAGGCTGAGCTTCCTTTCCACAGGAGAAGGACAGAGGAAATAATCAATGGTTTACACCTTCTGAACTTGTCTCCTGTGCTCTCTATACGTGCATATAGGGAGGAAGAGGTTCTTAAAGCTACTGGCACACTGCAGTGAGTTGCACTGCTTTGTCTCGAGCGCCCGAGAAGCCACTTCCAGGTAAGCCAAAGCATTCCATCAGAGAGCACACAGCCCTTTCCTTTTTTGGAGGGACGTAACACCACAAGCTCAAAACAAAAAGGCACTAGAGTTTTTTTTGTGTGTGTGTGTGTTGTGGTGTTGTTTTTTTTCCCTTCTCCTTAGAAATGCTGGCTTTATAACTGTACCCTTTCTATGCTAAACTCAGCGGTAACACTGTTCTGATAATGCTGGAGATACTGACTCAAAACCAGTTCTGGTCAGCACACCTCTGCCAAGCTGCAGAATTAATACTGTTCTTAAGATGTCATGGGCTCCTCATTGTGGCCCAAGGCATCAGAACCAGAGCACACCTCCTGTGTTCACATCCGTTCTCAACTCAGTCAGCTCCATCTCCTGGCAAATCCACACAGTGGAGCTGCTGCTCAGCTGGCTGCCACCCACTGCCCAGCACAGGGCTCAGGTGCAACAACACTGATGTCTGTCACACAGAATCAACTTTTTTTTTTTTTTTTTTTTTTTTAATTCACATGGTTAGATGCCAGCACAGGAATCTAAGAATGAAATGAAGATAAAAAAAGCCTTTTCCAGTCCTCCTTGAACACCTTTCCCTTAAGTGGTATACTGGTATATACCACTAAAACAACGGTGTGGATCAAGTGTTTCTGCTGTGCTCTGCTGCACTGTAACTCCAGCCCTGTCTGGCAGGGAGCACAGCCCTCAGAGAGCTCTGACAACACGACGTGATGCCAAAGTGACCACTGTGGCAAACCGAGATCCATTTTGCCAACCACAGCAATAACCTCAGCACATTTAGTCCAGCAGGTTTCAAGGTACATACAGCCAGAAACCTGCGATGGCTGCATCCACCACTCTGCACTCCAGGAGCACAGCAGCTGGACATTTTCATCTATATAAATTAATTTTTTTTTTTTAATTTTTTTTTTTTATAAACCAACCTCAGTGGCCGCTATGAGCTTCAGAATGGAGCTCCCTGTCCCCGTCCATCCCAGCTGCACTCAGGAGGCAGCTGCAGGTGCTCGGGCTGCGCACACTGGGCACAGCAGATACAGGAGGAGGGGCAGGTTCCTCCTGCAACTGGAAGTGGTGATTTCACCAGGGCAGCACTCTGTGTGTCCTAAGCCACAGCTGGCCAGAAGCAGCCACTTCACAGCAGTGCTGAGCCCAGCACAGAGCATACAGCTGCCCGACCAAGCATACACCGAGGTCAGGCAGCTGAAGGCAGCTCTCCAAGAAGCCTTCCCACACAGCACAAATACCTGCAGGCAACTCAAATACCAACCCCCGTCACGGCTCAGCCCCGCTGCACCCCAAAGAAGCTCTCACCCCACGTCCTGACACCTGCGCTGTGCTACTAAGGGCAGGGCTCCAAAAGCTTTGCAACGGCCACGCCAATCCCTGCACCCTGAGCCTGACAGCTCAGGATTTCTGCAAGCTTTGCTTGGCTGCCAGCACTGTGACAAAAACAACATCAGGGAGAAGAACTCATCTGCTGAAAACCATCTCCCACCTTCAAAAAAAATAAAAGAAAAAGGCAAGGATTATGGATGACATTGACGCTCACTTATCCAACAGTAAGGAGTGAAGTGACCACCCCAGAACTTTTGGACTTAAGGAGTTGGTTCACATGAAAGAAATCTCTTTGAGTAACATAACAAAAACAGTGTACTCTAACGAGCAATGAAATCGAATGGAGAAGTTTCACAATTCAGTATTTTTTGTGACACAAAGCAAAAGTCTACTCGAAGCACGGACCACGAACACTGTGGGTTTTTTTGTTTTTACTTCTTTTGTTTTGTCTGTCTGTTTTGAGTGAGATAATTTCTGTATCTCCGGAGAAGGCAGGAAAAAGAAGGGAGCCTGTCAGGCCTCTGGCGCGGTGCTCAGATGCGGTGGGTTTCATGATGCATCTCTGGATATCCAGCCACTCTCTGTTAGAAAATTTAAAATCCTTTTCTTCAGTACCTTATCCAAGTAGCTGGGAAGGCGACTCTTGGAAGGAATCCCTTGTCTTTTCTGAAGATGGTCTTTAATGATGATGGTTTTTACAGTCACGTATCGCGCAGGACTCAAATTCAGAGAGCTGCAAAGCACTTTTTCCCTGTCCGATAAGAGTTCAAAACCAGGCAGGTTTTCAATGGCAGCAAATTCCCCTTCTTTGCCATCCTCCTTCCCCCTCTTGGAGCTGGCTATGTTTTTGTTCTCCTTCCTCTTCTCTCGTTTATGTCTGGCTGCCTCATATTCCGCCGACTCTTCCATTTTGGTGATTCCATTTCTGCGATACCGCTGCAGTTCCCGGATCTTCGCTCGAAGTACTCTTTCCTTGTGCATGTTCTCAAAGAAGTCTTCAAACTCCTTACAGGACATGAACTGGTACAGAGGCCTCAGCTTCAGCCTCAACTCCTTCTCTTCTTTCGTGATCTTTCGTTTGGGAGTTTTCTCCTTGTCCTTCTTATCCTTCCCCAGGAAGGCCGGCACCAAGTTATAATCTCGCGCAATGTTCTTCCGCCGTTGTCTCTCCTTGAGTTTCCTTACATACATGTCTACGTGAGCTCTTTTCAATTCTATCTCCACATCATCGTCGTCGTAGTTCACCGACAGGCCGCTGATCAGAGTCTCAGCATCCTGATCGTATTCGATCTCGTAGTCGTCCCGGAGCGGCATGTAGCCCAGCTGCTGCTGCTCAGCCACCGATATGTCCAAGGGCGGGAGCGGCGTGGTCAGGCTGGGAGAGAGAGGGCCGCCGCTGGGACACGTGTGGTCCGTCACCCTGTTGGGAATGGTGTCGGGGATGCAGGCCTTCCCTAGGTTGCCGTGGATGTACATGCTCACGTAGTGCTCCATCACCTCCTGGGGCGTCCGGGATGCTCCCACGTGAGCGGCCATGTCTTCCTAAATGGAAAACAAGGAGGGGCAAGAAGATGGTTCCCATTACACCTTCATTGGAGCACGCACTCCTCCTTCCCCGTCCCTCAAAAACCGACTCACAAGACCCAAACTCTTCCAACAACAGCACCGCCACACAGTGAGGACCAGGTCAGCATTTACAAGTGCGAAAGGGACAGGAAAAGCATTGGGAACACAGGAAGCCATGAAAAAAAAAAAAAAAAGAAAGCAAAAAGCATCAGTGCAGCAAACTGCCTCTGAGCTGCCCCTGGGGAGATCAGCCCTGTCTGCTCACCATGCACACAATCTCTCCTGAGGACCCTTTGCTGCCTCAACAACCCAGCTCAGCACTGCGACGGGTCCCAAGCTCACTGCGTCACCCGCCAGGGCTCTGCTCACTTACAGCCTCGTTTTTAGAGCGACAGAGAAAAAGGAAAGTTAACATTTCGGTAAGGAAAGGGGAATGGCTTTAAGCTGAACGAAGAGATACTGAAGCTGTAGACGTAAAGAAGAAATGCTTCACCCAGAGGGCGGTGAGCAGGAACAGGTGCACGGACAGCAGCGGCCGCCCAGGCAGCCCGACCCCAGAGCAGGGCGAGAACCGAGAGGGCTTTGGGTTCCCCCCAGCCCGGAGCCGCGCCACGACACCACCCCAGGAGGTTTCGGAGCCGCCCCGCAGCCCGGCGCGGCCCGGCCCGGCCCTTACCCAATTGCCGAAGCCGAACTGCTCGATGGCGTCCAGCAGCAGCTGCTCCTCCCGGCTGCTCCAGCCGCCCTCCGCCTCGGCGCCCCACAGCGTGAAGCGGCCGCCGTCCACCAACTGGTAGCCGTGCCATCGGCGGTGCGGGCCGATCTCGGCGCCGGCCGAGAAGCAGTCGGGGCAGAGCTCGATGTCGGCGCACTCTGTGCAGCGGAAGCGCAGAGAGCTCACCTCGGCCAAGCAGTACACGCAGTACTTCTTCCCCAGTTCCGCCATCTTACCCCGCCCGCCACCGCCCCGCACGCACGCGCGGCCCCGCCCCCGCTCGGACGCGGCCAATGGCAGCGCTCCCGCAGGGAGGAGCCTCGCGCCGGGCGACCAATGGGTGACGAGGGCTCGGGCAGCCCCTCCGGATCGCGGCCAATGGGGGAGAAACGCCCGGGCGCGGGGGAGATTAAAATGAACGAGCGGCCGCGATTGGCCAAGCGCAATCCTGCTTCCTTTCCGGCGACCAATCGAAGAGGCGACCCCGGGCGACCCCGCCGCTGAGCGGCGGCCGGGAAGAGAGGGCGGGGCCTCGGGGCGGAGGGAGGGGCGGGGCTGCCAGAGCCGAGTCCCGTCGCCCGGGCAACGGGGGAAGCCGACGGGAAGCGGCATGGAGGCGGCGGAGGAGCCCGGGGCGGAGGAGCCCGGGGCGGAGGAGCCCGGGCGGAGGAGCCCGGGGCGGAGGAGCCCGGGGCGAGGAGCCCGGGGCGGGGGAGCCCGGGGCGGAGGAGCCCGGGGCGGAGGAGCCCGGGCGGAGGAGCCCGGGGCGGAGGAGCCGGGGGAGGAGCGGGAGGGGAACGGGGATAATGAAGTCCCCGAGAGCGAACCCGACGCGCACAGCGCGGGGAGCGGGGAAGCCAAGGGCCCGGCGGAGCTTCCGGAGCCCGCGGAGCCCGAAGGAACCGCGCCGGGCGCGGGGGAAGAGGAGAGCGGCGCGGAGGAAGCCAGCGCCGGCGGGGAGCCGGAACCCGCAGCCGGCGGCGAAGCCCAGGAGGCGGAGGAGAGAGAGCGCGCGGCGCTGCTGGCCGAGTACCGGGCGCTGGAGACCGAGCGGCAGCGCCTGCACCAGGTGGACGGCCGCCTGCAGCTCTTGCTGGGAGAGGCGCTGCGGTCGCAGCGGGGCGAGCGGCGGGCGGACGAGGCGGACGGGCAGCAGCTGTTCGCCCGGCGGCTGCGGGAGCTGCGGGAGCTGTGGCAGCGGCGGGAGCGGGAGGCCGCGAGCTGGCAGAGGCGGGTGGACGCCCGGCGGAGGGACCGCGAGGAGAGCGAGGCCAGGGCCGGCGCCGCCTGGGCCGCCTTCCAGGCGCGGAAGAAGGCCGTGGCCGTGCAGACCCTCGCGCGGCGGCGGGGCGGCAGGGAGGCGGCGCTCAGGGCGGTGGGCGACATCCAGGCCCGGGAGCAGGACAAGGAGATCTCCGTGCGGGAGGTGAGCGCGGCACGCCCGGCTCCGTCCGCTCTCCCGAAGGGCGGAGGATTGCCCGGTCGCGCGGCGAGCGCCGTGCCGCGGTCCTTCGTGCCGCGCCGGAGACGAGAGGCGCGGAACCAGCCCTCCTCGTGCTTCTGCCCCTCCAGGCCCGGCTGGAAAACATCAAGGTGAAGCTTGAGGTCCGAAACCTCGAGAGCGGCCTGAGAGCCCACGGAGAAACGCTGAAAGGCCGCCACTTCGCGGAGCTCAATCACATGAAGAAAGAGAACCAGAAGCTCAACGAAAAGCTGGACGGCCTCAACGACGAGGTCCTGAAGCTGAAAAAGAAGGTAGCTAACGCAGAACGGATCCTCGGCCACGTCAGGGAGAAACTGCAGGTTGTGGAAGCTGAGAACCGAGGCCGGAAGGCTGAGCTGAGAGACATCGTGAGCGTCCTGCTGCAGAAGAAAGACACCCTGAGCAAGAGCAAGCAGGATAGAGACAGGCTGAGGGCACGCAATGTGAAACTGCAGCAGCAACGCGGGCTGCTTGGAGAGGAGATGCTGCTGCGGGACTTTGAGGAGAAGGTGAACACCATGGAGTTGTTACAACGGCAGCTGGAAGCACTGAAACATCACCACGCCAGTCTGATCCTCAAACAGGGGGAAATTCAGAAAAAAATGAGAGATGCCAATTCATTTCTACCTTGAGGATGAAAATAAAGCATAGAAAAGATATAAACCACAGAGTTGTCTGTAATGGTCATTTTTTAACACGCTTCTTTTTGGGGAAGGTATTACGTGTGCTCCTGAAAAAGACTTGTGTATGACGTACCAGTGTGATGCCTTAGGAGATCACTGTACCCATTTCTGAACGAAGCCACCTACACGTATCTCCTATTAAAAACAGTGCACAAGAAGAGCACAGCCAAAAGCCTACGCTTCTAGAACACCATCTCAAGCGCTGAGTCCTGCGAGGCCATGGCAATAGCGTTTAAGCAGAGCACCCAGAGCTCTAATTCATACCCTGACTCTGGCAACCCCCTTCCCGGTTCTTACAATTCAGTAACGACTTCATCTGTACAACCACCACAGGTGCCTTCCGGACAGGTCCTAGGAGATGAAGAATTTACTCTAGGGGTTAGCATTCATAGATGTGGCTGAGGAGGAACAGGAGGTATTCACAGCAAACCTGACCTGCATACAGCCAACTTACTACAGAAGCACTCAATCCCTCACTCATTCTGTCAACAGAACTGGCTGCAAAATCTGCTATGTTAGTGTACGAGATGAAAGGTTTACTACTTCAAATACATATATTAAACTTCTATCCCAAACTAGAGTTTTAAGACTCGCCTTTTAGCGGGCTCTACGTGGTGTGTGATGAGGTACAGAGTAGCATCACCCAACCACAGCTTCAGCCCCTTTGCACTGTTCAAAGACACGTCAGAATTGCAGAACAAGGAAAAGAGGGGGGAGGGAGGGAGAAACTGTTACACAGGGCTGATCATACAGCTCAGACAGCTTTAGCAGACAGGAAGCAGCTTCCACTTTCAAAGCAGTGTATTCTTCAAATTCCCACACGGCTCATGGAAAAAGAGGCAAAAAGAGCAGCTCTTGCTGCTGCTAGAGTAGCATCATTGCTGACTCAGGCATGGGATGGTGATGTCATGAATACAGAAACAGTTGTGTCCTACTAAGTGCAATGTATCTCCAGTAGCTCACAATCTCTATTCATGAAAATAGACTGCACAATTCACAACATACAACAGTAAATGTACCTCTGGCTGCTGCTGGACTGTGAAAACAGACGAGTGCCAACGACTTATTATGCTTCGTGGACCAAGACACTGTAAGTCAGGACTTCCACCACAACCCACGTCAGCAGATGTGAGATTTTCTCTCGATCCAAGGGTGGTTTCTGCACAAGTTGAGAAGCCTTCTGGTGTTCCACAAAACTGTTTTAATAAATAACAGTGGATGATGAGCAGCAGAGAGGCTGCTCAACAAAAAGCATGTGTGCATGAAGCAAGTGTGTCACTGAATTTCTCCACATGGAAAAAATGGCACCCACTGACATTCATCCACACTCGCTGAGCGTTTCTGGAGACCAAACAGCAGAAGAAGATACTTAACCTTTCAGTTTCTCAATTGCACTGACAGCAGGTGAGTAAGGTAACTTTACATGACTTTATTTAATAAAACCATATATTTACAGTTGAAAAAAGTTCCAGTTTGATACACGTATCTAAACAAAACCAACAGATAACTACATAAAAACAATTTAAACATGATGTACAGAGGATGTATCAACAGTTCTCTATGTGTCTAGTTTTTAAAACATTCAAAAATGAGCTGTTAGAAGGTACCTTTCCAAATGAAACTGAATTTCTGAATGAAACACGTTGATGACTGATTGCTGACAGCAGTTGCAAAACGGCTTTGCAATAAAGTGCGGGTTGTACAAAATTCCAAACCTGGTGGCAATGTTCTGGTTTCTCTGATCCGCTGTATGTACAGTGACAGTGGCAAACCTGTGGTGTATTGCAGCATTTTTTTTTCCTTAAACCCGTGAAGAAAAAAAAGTCTGCTGTGATGGGGACACTTCAATGAGAGAACACCTCATGCATGATGTTACAGATACCCTTGAGCACCTGAACAGTAACGCTGTCAGAATTTTTTATGCAATCCCTGAATTGATTACAGAAACTTTCCTTAATAATGAAGAGATTTGGTGTGCCGCAAGAAACTTACGAAGCTTGGTGGCAAGTTATTCTAAACCACTACAACTCATCTCTGTTCATATCAAAATTCAAGTGTAATCTTCAAATCAAGTTACTGAGAAGTTGGAACAATTGCATCTTTAGGCAGGTCATTTTTTTTTCCAAATGCATTTTGTTTGAAAATAAACTGTGCAAAGCTCCTCCTTATTGCATTGCTTTTCTTCATTAAAGAACATACCTTATATACACAAAGAAATCATCTAGAAAATATATACATCTCCTAAGAACAGAAAGATCGAATCACAGACCAAAATAATTACATTTGCAAGTAACAAACAGTGCACAAGTGTTGCAGCAGGCCTTTTCTCACAACTATGCCTATTTTCACTGTTACATTCAACGTGTTTTTGAGAAGAAAACAGGCTGCAGATGGCTGAGACAAATACCCAGTGGCTCAAGAACGCATTCCAACCAGACAGGTGAGCCACACTGACAACTTGCTTTGAACAGAAATATGCACCTAGTTACAACGCAGACCCAACTCACAAAGCCAGTTACGGTACCACCTACAAAGTATACCAGGGAGAGTTGTCTGTGTGTTTAATAGATCATTTAAAAGCACAGTGCAAATGTTGCAGATGTTAGGCCTCTCATGCCCTTCATGAAAAGGCATATTTGCTATTGTATTAGGAAAAGTACTTACTGACCTTCCAGCTTTCTATTGCACTTCAAAGCAACGTGGCATGCAAGTACCAGTCTATACACACGCACAAATCTTGGGAGAATTAATATGTTTTCAATGTCAGCATCCTGATGTCTGTTTTCAGTAAGTGATGACTTAAAGAAGTCTTCTGGAGAAATTCAGATGGCCAACCGAAAAAAACACATCTATTATGCCAGGTACACAGAGTGGACAGGAAAAAAGGCCAACGAGGTAACAGACTTGCAAGCTGCATTTGCATTACATATATTCCAAAGTGATTGTGAATCTTAAAAGACTTACCAAGAAATCTTCCTTTCCCTCTTTATAAAATTACAGTCAAAGTATCACTTGTAGAAACAATGTCTGTAATAAAGGACAGTAATTTGATTGTGTCCCACAGTCCTTACACTGTATGCTGAGTTAAGCAGTGTGCAACTTTTTTTTTTTAACATCTATCAGTGCCAAAAACTCAGCACAAAACAGAATGAAAAACTCTGGGAAGCCTATGGCCTTATAGCTAAAGGATTTAGTAATAATTCCTGCTTAGAGTTAATGAATATTGTTACAGTTAGTTTCCCTTTTCAGTGGTAATAATTATTTATAAAACATAATTTATGCTCTACACTCACCATTCTTGTAAACCAGAGGCACCTAATGCTTTACAGTTCAACATTCATCTGAATGCAGAGGGAATCTAACCTGTATAACAACTGAGCAATGGCCATCTGCTCTCTCTGTAACTTGCTCACATGGCTGGATAAAATGCCAGGAAATGACAGCCTGAACTTGTCCTGATAGTATTTGGCATATTTCCCAGTAAACTTCTTTCCCTCGTTACTTAATCAAATTCAATTCCACGTGCTTTTCCACTGTGGTAGCAGCAGCTTCAAGAGCTCCTCACAGGCTTTTCTTTTCAGCAGCAATGATGGCTTATGTAACTTCTACCCCACACCCTTCCTCCTCAGTTTTGCCAGTGAGCAGAGCTGGGTTTAAAACAGCTGTACAAATTCCTTTTAACCATTTCTCAATTTTTCTGCTCAGCCCAGTTTTATGAGCACAACTGGACAGATGGCACAGAAGCCAGTAGCTGGGAGGCGAGGCCCTGAAATGGCACTGCCCCACAAGAGACACAGAAGCATCCATTTAGTACTATGTGACCCTGGGTTGAAACGGGGGAAAAGAGAACAGCTGGGAAATAATGCCAGCTTAATACTATACCCACTCCTGCTGAGTTTGCCATCTAGCCAAATGAATGGAACTTTAGCTATATATACTCAGACAGAAATGTGGATTTCCAAGGCATCTTGAAGAATAATTGGTTTTATACTGCTAGTGTGATTTCTCTTCCAAGTGTACTTTCTTGACTCTTTTTTCTTAAAGAATGGAATGTAGTTCTACGTCTACATGATTTCTTTGGTAAATGGGACCCACGGCCTATAAAACAAAAAGCATTTCTAAAAGAATGGTCCTTACATCATTTAAATTCCAGCACCAGTTATTTAAAATCCAGATCCAGTTAGTGGGCATGGGAAGTGTATAGCCTGCCTAAGAACAGAACTAGGGAATGGCTTTCAAAGCAACTGACATCGCTGAATGCCCGGTATTATAAAACATCAGTGAGAAATAATAAAGAAATCTTAATATAGTTTGGTTTAACTGCCCTCATCAAACATACGAATGTGTATTGCTGTCCACAGCAAGCACTTGCTCCACTAGAAGTTTAAGGCTACGCCTTGGTTTCACTTATAAAGGTGACTCTCCCAGTTTCCTTCCCTTTTTTTTTTTCCTCCTCTCTCTCCCCTTTAAGGCTGTCTGACTACTGAACAGAACTCTGAAGTAACGCTTTGATTTGCAGGTCGTACATATCAAATACTTTTGCCACTTTACATCCTTTTCCTGCGTGTCACTGGAGGCAGCCAGAGTTAATGTTTAAGTGAAGGACTTCCCTTCTCCATTTCCCGGTTATCCTTCTGCAGAGCAGCCAGTATCTGGACATGTACAGAAATGACAGAGAAAAAGATATTAGATTTTAAAAGCGACTCAATAAACCGTTGTCCAAAGACCTTCCTCTTTGAGATGCTTTGAGCAATACTTTTTAAACTATTAAATATAGTTACTTTATCTAAATTGAGAACCTTTCCCAGTGCACAAGACTTCTTCCTTAAGCCCTCATGGCACAGTAAATACAAATTGATTTAAATAAAGGTTTAAGCTCAGTTAACCTCCACACACATATTTTTGAAGCCTGAATATGGGATTTTTACCCAGATTAGAGATATCTGGTACAATTAAAAGCAGCTTCCCGAGGGGATGTCATCATTCTTAGGATAAATAAACTGTCTAAAACCATGGCAAGTGAGCAGCCTGCTCAGAATTATTACCATGGTACTGACTGGGATTTGCCTAGCACTGCTGCTGCCCTAGATCTGTTTACATCAGTGTTACGTTAAAATCAGCATTTGTCTTCAGATGGAAAACTTTCATTCTCCACTGGCTGATGGACAATTTTGTTTGGTAGAGGGCACACTGATACCCACTTTCTCATGCTGCTGAAGCAGTATGTACTCTCTACCTTCTGGTTACACTTCACTGAAGTACAGCAGCATCCCCAAGAAGTGTCCAGGAACTGAATGCCCTTAGGGACATTTCTTTTCAAGGATCTGCAACTTCGACCAATTTTAAACAAGCTTCTGCCCAACAGAATTAACTAAATCTAAATCACTCATATGGCAATCACATGACACTGCCTGTTCTTCAAAAGCAAAATCACCCACATTATCACAACAAGGGTGTTCAATCCAGGTATGAACAGAGCTGCTGCTAGCTGGCTGGCTGTTCAAAGAGTCCTGGAATTGGAGAAACTACAGCAAGTTTATGAGATTTTGTTGTGCCATAGTAACAATATCCTTCATGGAAAAAAGTCAGCCTTTTCAACAAATCTGAGAATGACACCAAAATCTGGCCCAGAAAAGCATTTCACGAATACCTCAAGGCTGCTAAGAGAGAGCTTGAAATTGCAGAAATGCTAGGACAACAGCTAAATCTGTTCTACTATCTCTTTTTCTCTGCTGCTGATGACAAAGCAGTGACAGTAACAACTGTCACTCAAATTTCAGGCTAAGAACGTACTGGCACAAAAACCTGCTGTTTTTTGTGGGTAATTCCAGATAAAAAAAAAAAGAACTCGTGGACACTGTGGAGGTTGATGGTCCTGCTTGTGGCAGAGGGTTTTGAATTTGATGATCCTTAGTGTCCTTTCCAACTCAAACCATTCTATGATTTTATGACATTGTGTTAACCACGCTTCCTGTCATCAGAAGTGCCGTGGTTGTAATTTAGTTACGCATCTTTCAGTCTTTAGGTTCTTGATCAGACTGTCAGAGCGACCTACAGAAAATGGAGTAAGATGGAAAATACCACCAACCTGTCTGATGAGGGAACCAGGATTTTGGGAACCAGACTAATCAGCAACTCGGAACGTTTTAGATGTGGTCCCTCATACATAATCTCTAGACAGCACCATTCCAGAATGTGACCCACAGGATATCAGCCCCGTAATTACCACAGTACAGCAAGGCAAAAGGTTCAGAGTGCTTTTCTGAGTACTGATTATATCTACTGCTGCAACGTGACTTCTTAGTTCTACACAGTCGTATATAGTCCTGCAAAGTTATTGTAGCTCAAAGTATGCTGCTTACTTATGCAGTACAGTTACCAAACAAGTCGATGCTAAAGATGAGACAAAATTAACTTTTTTTCTAAGCTGAAGAGCATTTGGCATTCTCTGGAAAGTAGAGCCATTGCTCAGTCCACCTCAGAGTTTACCTCATGCTGTGCATCCATCACACTTAGCATTCCTTTTGCTAATTTAAAAAAGCATCTCTCTACAAAACACAAATGGATACTACAGTATCTCTCTACAAAACACAAATGGATACTACAGTATAGTATCTAGTTTCTACTGTAATCGTCTCAGTCAAAAAGAATTATCTTGCTAAGGAGTACTGCAACTGCTGAAGGATTTTTTCAACATACTGTGCTTTTTCACATTACCTGCACACTACCAAAAGCCTGCTCCTCAAAAAAGCAAAATTCAGGACTTTGAGTCCAAACTCATCTCGTGAACTTTGTACAGACTGAACAAAGGTAGAGACTACCATAGTCAGCATCTTAGAAAAAGGAAACAAAATCCCATACACTCTTTTCTCTTGGTACTGATTCTATGTTAGTTCCAACAGTGGCACCTCAGCTCTTAGTATGTATGGGATGCAAGTAAACTCATAGCCTCTACCCACCACTGACCTAGAAAAAGATGACAGGCTAGAGAGGGAAGAGGCCTTCTTTATGGAAACTTACTCAGTAACGGAGATACGTAGTGAAGAAAGGCAGCTGGTGCAGAAGTCAATGAGGTAGGTAAGATATCAGCCAATACTGACCCTACAGTGAGCTAAACCTAAGATCTATTTGCTCCACAGTTCAGCAACAAAGTCTGCTGTCTGGAGGTACTTCTATACTAAACACACAAAGCGAGCTAAGTCGCCCTACATATCCCGTGTCTGCTAAAGTATTCTCCTAGATGCCAAACACCATTCTTCACAGGTACAGCACATTCATCTGTTAATCAAAGATCAACACTCTCTTTACCTGAGCCCACTTTTTGTTTCTACTTTGCATCTGAATGGCAGCAATAGATGAAAATAATTCTTCTGAAGGTAAGTCTTCTGGTAGCTTTGTTAAAAACTGGGCTATATGAATGAAATCCATTTTGGTCAAAATATCTTCAAAAAGTTTTAATATTCCCAGGGCTGTACGAAATAAGAACTCTTCTCCATCCCGGCAGAACACATCCCAGACACGACACGCCAAGTCTAGTGGCAAAGACTTGCTGTACAATGTGAATATCCTGAAAAACAGAGTAACATTTTCTGAGTTACTGCACAAGAAAAATGTATGGATCCACAGAGAAGTACACAGACTACTCATTACTGAGGTTTCTCAAATGTGTTAATTTGAATAGCTCCTTTGTATTTCAGAAGTATTCCTATTGTTTGCAGCATAGCAATATGTGCAATAATACAAAACTGTGCTACGCTGGTATAACAGTTATAGCATTTTCCAGGTTCATTTTTTTTTAATTCACACCATAAGAAAAATATATATGATTTTTTGATGGGCATGCCCTGGACACAAGTATGATTAAAGAAAAATCAATCATCACTTTAGAACTGAAGATTCATGTAGTTTTAGCTGCGAGGACACAAAAAGCTGAATCTTAAGACGTACTAAAAAGGGATTCTGTGATTTAGATGAAGAGAAGATGAAGATTACTTCAGTGTCCAAGACTGGATTCACTGGCAAAGCAAAAATAGAGTGAGTTTTGAAAGATCAGCTTGGTCTCTAGTGAGTTGAGCAAGACAGGCAAGATTTCCAGAAAGAATGAGCAGGTAGCTGTGATAATACTCTTGAGACAGATGTGATCTCCAAACAGCAAAGGCAACAGCAATGGCTAAATGTAGCTAAAAGCACATTTTGGTAACTGCCAAGAGAACAATTCCTCCTTCATCAAACCACTGATGCCTCAGCAGCAAGGAAGGCAAAGGTACTCTCTTTTCCTTCCCTGACCCTAACAAAGACATAACAGTACAACATCATAACCTCAAAAAGTGCCAACTGTTACACTTACTGGAATCAAGTGACAGCATGCACGGGAAAAGAGTCACAATAATCTTTCTCTTTGAAAATTTAAAAAGAGTATTACTCCACAGATATATCACATCTTCTGTCACTGTAAAACTGCAAATAATTCCTTCTCCAGCAGAGGTCAGTAAAATCTCAGATGTAAATCAAACCTTCCCATATGAACATAACATTTATATATAAGGATGCTAAATCTAACAGTAGCTCTTTACTCCCCACCCTTTCCAATTTTCTATTCAAGATATTCCAATTTTCATTAAAAAAAAAATGATGCTGAATAGATATACAGAGAGACATAAAATACAAATTAACATATTTTGCCAGTAAATTCTAATAATCAAAGGTTTTCTAAGTATCTTTTTTACTTAAGGTTATTGGAATGATGTGTCATAATTAGCAAGCTTTTCTTAGCACGCATTGGGAAAACTGGGCAATATCCCACTTTACAAGCTGCAAGACCAGATTAAGTCACTTGCACAAATTCAGATGATTTTTTTTTTTTTTTTAATAAAAAGTGGGACAATATTAAAATTCTGCTCACCAAAAAGCTAGCGTATTATATAATAATGTGGTAGAGTCTGGAATGAAAAAAAATACTACTGGCCATATTACACAATATATTATTATATATCTAAAAAAATAGCAGCAACCCTTATTTGGGTTACTGACTGACATGCAGAACTTGTATATTCTTCCAACACTCTTGTACAGTCGCAATGCCATGTAACAACATCTCATTACAGAATACTTACGCAGCAGAATTAGGACTTGTATGCACACATACACATGTACAGGAAACAGCAATGGGTTTTCCATTTAAAAGGAGCAGTGTAATAGGAAGCAATTCAGCAGAGTGCTTTCCTGGTCGCCAAACAGCAGGCAAACTCCCAGCCAGTAATTGGCACTGGTTAAAGATAAGCAACAATGCCTAATTTTGCTCCATTTTATCCCCAGAAGCTATTATCCTGTCATGAATCAGACCTAACCTGAATAACCCACGTGCGTTAAATCTGCAACTATGCAGAAAATTAACTGTCAGAAAAAACAGTCACACCTATTTATTAGAACGCTACTTTCTGTAGGAAAAGATTTACTTGGATAAAAAAGGTGTCACTTCAAACAAGGGATTTGACACTGATCTCTTCATAATTCACAAGGAAGTGCAATTTGCAAGAATTTCACTAGTCAATTAACTTTCATTAACACCAGCATAAAACCAAATGCATCAAGCCCTAAGAAATGGAAATCGGGCCTCCCAGAATAAGCAGTGGTACAACAGGAGGAGTCATTTCTAAGAACTGATACAGCATTTGCTCTCTGAAAACATTTCCTACTGGAAGACATTTTTATTACACATCTGAGCTACTGCTCTGAAACCCAGCAGAAATTTATGACAGCCATAAGGCAGCTGCAGCAGCTCTCAGCAACGCCAGCACACGACTTGGATGTGATCTGTTGGCACTGGAGAGCAGGATGAGTCTCTGCCTGAAGCTCTTTCAGCTTACTACGACTCCCAGCCAGGTGCAGACAGCAGCTCACAGAGATGTCCAGTGTCAGAGAAACAGAAACAAAGGTTTCTGGCTGCTCTCTGAAAGAAATACCAGATACACACTCCTGCTCCTTCCAGACCCACCTAGGACACACGTACTTTGAAGCAGATGCATAAAATCTTGATATGTTTGAGACAGGAAAAGCATATGACCAGAGCCTTGCTTACCAAGAAAGCACTGTTACCATGATTTGATTTTCATGGCTCTGTTTTGTTTTCCTCCTCTTTTATTTTCATAAATTGTCTTCATAAAAATTGTGCTGAGGGCAGGTATGCCAGATTTTGGATTGACAACTCCTGCACAGCGATGATGACACCACTCAGATTTTATATATTCTTCTACCACCCATTCTTTCGCCACGACTTTTTTACACAAGAGTCCCTCTGCAACTTCTCAGTTCAGTTGTGGAAATCGCTGAATTAATTCAGCTTTTGAACTTACTTTAAGATCCTTTCACTTTATCCTGGTACTCCTTTATCACTGCTACATTTTGTAACAATTCCTCTATATCTGCTTTGAGACAAACCTGCACCCTTCTAAGTGTCTGCCGCATTACTTCTTGCATACTCCTGCACAGTGGCAGCTCTATTCTCACTGGTATCTTTAGAGTTATTGCAATAAGACTGCTATTAACAGCTAATTTGGCACAATTTTTTAATCATTACAGCTGAAGAAAGTAGAAGCATTTATTTTGTTTCTAATAAGGGAAAAAAACCCTACATAGAACACAATGCTGACTGCAACAGAGCAACTTAGCAAAACTGACTGCATTCTAAAATGTGCTGATACAAATACTGTGGTAGCTTCTGAGCAATTTCATCAGGTCAGAAGCGCCCAACAAGCCATGTTCTCTCACTCAGGAATACTACATGGCAATGCAGTATTTCACCTTACCCTGCAGCGACTGGTTTTTTGGAGTCTGGTAACAACTACCCCAAATTTAGGAAAAACAGAACGTCACAAGTGATCTTTGGACTGAATTACTGTCTGAGTTTCTGATCTATTTTTTCTCTGAAATGGAGGCATGCATTTAAAGCATAATACTGAACTTCACTTTTGAGGGATGAGGTGTTAATGGCATGACATGGGCTGTGCTTTTCCTGATGTCACAGACAGCAAAGCCTATAAATATTTCACTGAAGTGCCCACAACAAACATTTGCACAAACAAACTGTCCTGGCCCTCTGTCATAATAAGCAAACAGCATCAAGAGAAAGTCAGTGCTCAAAGAGCACGATCACAGTCAATGCAGTATTAAAGAACCACTGATCAATCCATCAGTACAAACAAAGCCCCGGGCTGTAATTATTGCCAAAATCATTTTTCTTAGTAGGGATGAAGAGGTACTTGTACAGCAACAGCAGGCCATAAATGGACAGCGTGTGTCCTTTGTAAATCCACATTCTGCTCTGCTCAGAAGAGCCTGCAGTACATCAGCTGACAGTGCTGAGTGGCCAAAACTGGGCTACTGAGGCACACAATTTTCCCTCTGCTCCCTGTGAACATGATTGCACACTGCTCTTTACAGCCTTCGCACACTTGATTTCCTCTGCATTCTTGAACCTGATTGTGCATTGCTCTTTACAGCCTTTGCACTTTTGGTTCTCTTTGCATTCTTCAAAAAACTAAAAGCCTGCCTAGCTTCTGAAATTTATACTAGAACCAAATTTGAGCTTGAAGCTCGTGTTCTTTGTAAAGGGAAGCCTTACCTGGGGCAGGTAGCCATTGCTGGTAATACTGCTGCACCTTGTAATTAAATTTTTAAGTCCTCAATGTCTGCCTGTGACAGACAGCATGGAGTTCTGCTCCCAAAATCCTCCACCAGCCCCAAGAAAACCCAACGCAATATTACATTGCTTGTATAGCTGGTCCCACCTTTATGCACAGAACTGCTTTTTCTTGGAACATATGCATCAACAAATGATGCAAGTCTAACAATTGTATTGCCACTTCCTGTAGCACTGGTAGCATGAAGCAGCACAAAGAAGACACGCTGATTCCACTGTAACCGCAGCAGGAGCATGAAGGTTTCCCAGCAACTGGTCTGCACAGCACTGGCCACTGGAGTCCTCCTGCAGCTGGCACCAGCTGAGATTTACTGCATACATGCCTGCACAGTAACCATGCCAGCCACCAGAATAGCAGCAGGCATCCCTCTGGAGCTCAAGACAAATGTGCATTTAAATAAAAGTAATGTTGACAGGGCAAGACTGTTTCACAGAGATTTCTACCCACAACCAAAAGGTCTGTCTAGTCAGAGAATTCGCGGGGTTCAGAATTGTAAAAGCATCCCTTCACCGTATTCTTCTCAGACTTGAAACCTAATTGAAACTTCATCTTTGTTTTTCCAGAAATAGTTTTGTTTTCCCCAGTGCTATCAGTACTACAGCAAATTCACTCTCAAACTGGCAGTCACCCAGGAGCCACAGGCAACATTCTCAACAAAATTTTCTGAAGCCCTCACTTGCAAGAACAACCTGATTTTCCTTCATATTTTTTTTGAAGTACCTTCTGCCTAGTTCTCTATTAATTTCTATGGAAGGACAGCAGATATAAACTTAAAGAGAATTAAGTTTAAAGTGGACATTAAAAAAAACAAATCTAAATCTGCTTCCTATGGCATCGAAAGAAACATATATACACATATATGCATAAACACATATGCAAACACACATATACATATATATAAACACATGTACACATGTATTTAAGTAACTGTCATGGTTTTCCATGGTATTCCATATCACGACATCACGCAGTGTTTTGCCAAAGCTGGGGAGGGGGCAGCACTGCACTTCTTGGTTTCCAGAGTGTTTCACTACTTTCCCACGTGGTTACCACCTCTGGAGAACAGTATTATACCAAAACCCCACACAGCTGAATACCAACCCTACTGTCTAACAAAACTAACGCTGTAGTGGGACAAGCTGTCTAGCTGAAGGCAAATGTGAGGAAATTTAATAAAGGATTTCTCAGGACTATGCAAGTAGTCCTCATTCCTGACGCTTAATATAATTTCAACATCTCTCCTCTTGTCACTGGATGTGCCAGCCCTTGCCCTCTTCCTTTACTTCTATCCTATTCCAGTGTTATTCTGGCATTTTCCTGCTGTGCATTTAAAGAGATCCAGCATTCAGTCATAAAAGAACTGACAGCATCCACAAACGTTGGGAGAAATGAGCCAACCATCACACTTCTCATTTCTCTATTCAATTTGCGTTAAAATTTAATGCCAGTGTAACTGCAAAAATTAAACAAAATCCACTAACAGCATTCTCTGTGCAAGAGGCACATGCAAATCAAGGAACTTGTGAGTGCTGATGAAACTGCCTGGTATCACACAGAATCGAAGAATGGCCCGGGTTGGAAGGGATCTCAAGGATCATGAATCTCCAACCCCCCTGCCACATGCAGGGCCACCAACCTCCACATTCAACACTAGACCAGGCTGCCCAGAGCCCCATCCAATCTGGCCTTCAACACCTCCAGGGACGGGGCATCCACAACCTCTCTGGGCAGCCTGTTCCAGCACCTCACCACTCTCTCTATAAAGAGCTTCCCCCTGACACCCAACCTAAATCTTCCCTCCCTCAGCTTAAAACCATTTCCCCTTGTCCTGCAGTTATCAGCCCTTTCAAAGAGTTGATTCTCCTCCTGTTTGCAGGCTCCCTTTAGGTACTGAAAGGCTGCAATGAGGTCACCCCGCAGCCTTCTTTTCTCCAGGCTGAACAAGCCCAGCTCCCTCAGCCTGTCTTCATAGGGGAGGTGCTCCAGTCCTCTGATCATCTTTGTGGCTTTCCTCTGGACCCTCTCCAACAACCCCCTGTCCTTCTTGTACTGGGGGCTCAGACCTGGACACAGTACTCCAGATGGGGCCTCACAAGAGCAGAGTAGAGGGGCACAATCACCTCCCTGTCCCTGCTGGCCACCCCTCTTCTGATGGAGCCCAGGATACCATTTGCTTTCCGAGCTGCAAGGGCACACTGCTGGCTCATGTTAAGTTTTTCATCTATCAAGACCCCCTAGGCCTTTCTCTGCAGGACTGCTCTCAAGGACTGCTCCTTCCAGTCTGTATGGATGGCTGGGATTCCTATGGCCCAAGTGCAAAACTCTGCACTTTGCTGTGTTAAACCTCATCAGGTTAACCCAAGCCCATCACTGTGAGGCCACTCACAATCACCTCCCAAAGTGATAGGGAGAAGTCAGAAAGAATCTCTGAAGGCAAAGTAACGTCTGAACAACCTGATAGCCTCTTACGATGACATGACTGACTTGGTGGATGAGTGAAAAGCAGTGGATAAAGTTTACAATGATTTTAGCAAGGTTATCACCGCTGTCTCTCATAAAATCCTCAATATCTCAGCAATCCCATGATCCAGTGAAAGTTCACCTATTGAAACTTCTAGCTGTTAGACTGGACAGAACAACTTGAAATGGATTTCTGGTCCAACGGATCAGCCACATGCTCAGCACTAACAGTAAGCTTTGAAAGATCATCAGGTACTGAGAGCTTGTTCAGACAGAACTGGATTAAGATACAGACTGTTTTCTGAAATAACAGCTTATGAATCTAGGAAAAAAAAACAGAATCCACAAAGCTGCTGCTGGGAGTTTCATCTTTAACTAAAACTATTCAGTCAAATACTTGAGAACAGAAGAAGATTCCAACAATTCAAAGGCAAGCCAATTTTCATGAAAAAGATTTCATATCATTCCAAAATTGACAATGAAGCCTTGCTGGCCGAGGAGAGACATTTCAGCTGCCTCCAAACCAAAGCCTAATGGGCACAAATGCAAACACTCAATTTGGAATACTTCATACACTGAAATTCGACAGGTCTGCAAATAAGATTCATACTTTTTTCTCCCTCAAAGGAAAAAGGCTAAAATTACACAGAGCTAAGAAGAAAGGCAATCTCATAAAATAAAAGAATTGTAACTAACTGTCTGCTAAGGGCTGGAGTAATTAGAAACACGTTAAAGCCTTTATGCTACTGAAGTGCAGTTTTTAAACAACCTGTGCTAGAATCCTCTACACAGGACCTGAGACCACATAACATAGGAATAATGCACTGCTCACATCTATGTCTTCACTGCATCCTTCCTTATGTTCTCCGAATTCAGATATGTCCTAAATATGGATAAACACTGTTATCCAGCTTTATGCAAAATAAGCTTCAAACTCAAAAGCACTGGAGTAATAAAGGCTAAGCAAATATTAAGCTTACCACAGGAGACTGTAAGAAATATTTGGATTGATAAATTCAATTACTGAACACAAGATAAAACTTCTACCTTAAAAAAATATTAAAACTAAGAGAGCTCCAGCTTACATTAGGAATATAGACATGCAGCTATAAACTAGTATGCAAATTAGTAATTATGCTTTCAATGTCTTACCAATCAATAAGATAGATATCTGGAGTTAAGTTATTTTTTTTGAAGTGAGCAAATAGCTTTGGCAGATTTTCTTCAAAGAATACTTCAAATGCAGCAAAATAAGTCAACATCTGGGAAAACAATAGGGAGAAAAAGCAGTTAGTTTTATTATTAATGGGCTTAAATATACTATCTGTTGTTGGATTAACATTCTTCAAAAAGAGGATCATGTAAATTACATGATACAGTAGAACTAATCATTTACATAATAGACAGCATCTGCAAGTTAAAGACCTGTTCTATATATTGATCTCATATTAAACAATATAATTATTGTTTTGGGTCTTGGCTAGCTTCCATTGAAAAGAAAAATACCAGCAGGAGAGAAGTTATTTGCTGATTACTCAAAATAATTATGATAATGGAATGGTGCTTTATGTTCGTGGCAATAACCTAATATTACATTGAGTACAATCCAAGATCCAATGGATTAAAAAATGAATTATCAAACTGAAACAATTTAATAGCCCACAGCAAGAGATAAGAGTTCATTTGGCTCCAATCATAAGTCATATTATAATGTCCAAGCTTCTACTGTGTAAAATTTTAACACAAGATAAGTCATTTCCATTGCAAAGAGGGAAAGAGAAAGGTCACACAGAAGAGCTGAAGATCAGGACAAAACACCTATGATGAGAAAAACAGATTCCAACTCCCAACTGATACCTTATCCCCCTTAACTGAACTGCTTTTAATGTGAAGACTTCTGTGGTATTTTAAAAATTGAATGTTTAATGCAAATTTTGTAACAGAGAGGGGTTGGAAAATCTTCCTATCCAACTAAGAGTTAAAAAGAAAAGGCTTTTTAGCTTTTCTACCTCAATTCTCTTAATACTGCATGAAGAGAAGTTCAACAAAGTCCTTGAATGACTCAGTATTTTTAATTCAATATCCTGATTAAAGCAGTAAAGAGTAGTTATGATTTCTTTGAAGTGTGAGTTTTATCAGCACACTTCTCCCCCAGAACGTGATGATAGTAAAGGAGGAGTCCTCTGTGTGAAATCCTGACAGGGATGACAGGCAATTCCCCATTTTTACCATGTCCTTAAAAAATTTTTCTTCCTATTTCATCTGAATATAGTGACAGACAGACTACCCTCATTAACAACAGCAAAAGAGAAACTGAGTCAGTAAGAGTTTTAAGGCTTACAAGCCAATATGAGATCAGCATACTAAAAAAAAACCATACAGGTTACGTAAAATCTCTGACCTACTAGTCACTGAGAAAGAGCTTCATGATAAACATGAAGCCAAAAACCTAGAAACCCACTTTTGTGAACTGTACAGCTAAAACAACTTCCCAGTATGTATTTTTAAATGCACGAAAACCAAGCATCATGTGAGATCTCCAATCATAAAGAGGAAGCAGGGAACGCAACAGACAGTCGTACTTTCAAAATGACAGAATCACAGCATGTCAGGGATTGGAAGGGATCTGTTTACATGCCAACACCACAGTAAGAGTCCTACTCCATTTCTGAAATACTTTATAGCAGGAATTTTACACAACTGCTATATCACATCTGCTGATGGTAATGCAGGTAGCTTTGAGAAATGCAACAGCAGTCCAGGTGCTTATCTCGACCAAACCAACATACAAGAAGGTACCTCACTTAGTAATAATTAAAAATTCTAGTGTAATAAAACTGTAACCAATAAAAGAAATCAAAAACAAGCAGGACAGATTATATTATTATAATTTCCACGAGTAACTCTTCTATTGGTTTTACTTTTTTATTAATTTTAGACAAAGTAGCATTTCATTACTGAGCTACAGAACTTAAACACAGAGGTGTTCAGGGTAGACATCAGATCAGTATATGAACCCCAAAAAACCAAAACTGTCTTACTTTGTCTCTAAACTACGAAGTTTTCTTTGTAGTGTGAATCATGGCTTTGTAATTGGACAAAACACTAATATTATTGCTAATATTCTTTCACATAGCAGCACCTTATGGGCACTATCCAAGAGACTCCCAGGAAACATTATTTCAGCTAGTAAGTATCTAATTCCAGCAAATTTAACTCTGACACCATCTTCAGAACAACTGTATTTACATGCTGAATGTGTAAGCACATCCTCCTTTTTCAAGTAATAGAGATGACTGATACTGCTGGTAGCAATGCTGTTAAAAGATTCCCCCAAGGGCATTTACAAGTGATGAGATTCAGAAGCTTTAACAAGAAATTACGTACTGGTTTTTCAATAGAAAATGCTGATAGGATTCCTAGTGTCCTACTGTTTAAGAAACACAAGTGGTCACTGCTGATGTAAGCCACTTCCATGATTTGTTTTCCCCATTTCAACACTTGAGAAGCAAGATCCTATTTTTATAGTGTCAGATGGTAACTAAGTGAGAAGGAAATGCAGAACGCCATTTATTTTTTGAAAATCGAATAAATTAAGAAGTACTTCAGGAGATGAGTCTTATTTTGTGATGGTACACAAGCAGCCCTCCCTCTGTATATACTAACAAGGAATGTCAGACAATTAAGAGATTTAGCCACCCAACTTTCACTGAACATTGTCAAGGGGCAGATGGGGGGACTGTCTGCTCATCTGATTCCCCAGTGCCATCTTTAAAGAAACTGCCAGAGAGTAAGGGATGGGAAACAGCTTTTCCTTCAACAGACTATTTTTAGCAGCATATTAGCTTGGGATAAAAAGTACCTTCAAACCACGTCTGAATGCTGTTTTCATCTTTCAGCTCAAATGGAAACACACTTAGAATAATATTCTCATGATTATTCCCTGAGAATCGTAAGATACTCATCAGCAGAACAACTTCATTCGTATCTTCAAACCTCCCAGTTTGGTATTTGGTTTTGTTTGCTGGTTGTTTTTTGAGGGGGTGTGTACGTGTGTCTGTGCTAATTTTCCATTCTTTTTAAACAAGTACGTTGCATTGAAGTTAATTCTGACATGTTCCAGGCTACTGAGGGTACGATTTTATTTTAAAACTTTACCTTCAACATGTAGACTACAGTTTTAGTGCATACTTACAAGGCCATGGTCCACACGGAAAAACGCCATTTGACAGGGCTTATTTAAAAGGTTAGAAAAAGCAATGAAGGCATCTGCAGTATCCAAGTTCAAGATCAGTACTGCTGCTATGAAAGACATGCCCTGTACCTGAAGAAAGGAGAAGTGTTACCATTCAGCAAGAACTGCATTCCTTCAAGAACACTGCCACATTTTGCCCTCACAATCACTATTGTTCAATGCACTCACTGCACCGTTGAATTTTGCTAAACTTTCAGAAAGGGAAGATTTTTTAAACCATGTAACCATTTGGTATTGAATGTTGAGAGCATGGAAGCTAACAATCCCCATGTTGCCTCACAGAATCAAAGAATGGCTTGGGCTGGAAGGGACCTCAAGGATCAAGAATCTCCAACCCCCCTGCCACACGCAGGGCCACCAACCTCCACATTCAACACTAGACCAGGCTGCCCAGGGCCCCATCCAACCTGGCCTTCAACACCTCCAGGGACGGTGCATCCACAACCTCTCTGGGCAGCCTGTTCCAGCACCTCACCACTCTCTCTGTAAAGAGCTTCCCCCTGATATCCAACCTAAATCTTCCCTCCCTCAACTTAAAACCATTTCCCCTTGTCCTGCCATTATCTATTCATCCAAAGAGTTGATTCCCCTCCTTTCAAAGATTCCAAGCACAATCCTAAGGAATGCCAAGATGACTGCCATTTCAAACACACGGAATAAAGATTTTTTCCTGAAGAACAGAATGAAGATTTGTTCTGATCCCTCTTCTCCTAGCGATGAGATCAATGTATTCTGATTTGTGGAAATCCAGACTAGACTAGGACTCTAGAGACTAAACCCGTTCCTTTTTCAATCATTAGCTGGTCAGTTATGGAGAGATGCCTTTACACACATTTCACTCAGCATAAGCTCATGATACTGCTGCATTTTCCACAAAGCATATTATGGAGCTGACAATGAACCTAGCCAAAGACTGCTCGCTCAAAGCGTGCAGTGCTGCCATCACTGTGTCACATGGATCAAGATGTGACAATCCTTCCTGCAAACCAGAGGAACAAGCTCCCCCTCCTCACACAACAGCTTCCATGCCAAATGAAGCACATCATCTGATCTCCCCTTTTTCTAGCACCCTAACAATCATGTTCAGAAGTTTTTTGCCAAGTAGCCAGTGCTACTCAGAAAACAGGAATGGCATCTACCTACACCAGCCTTCTGTAAAACAATTGCTGCCAAATAAAGAACAAGCTCCTATGTACACCTTTGCTCTGCTTTTGGCATTGGTTTTTGTTGTATGCTCTTTTTTTTCTTTCTTTCTTTTTTTTTTTTTTTCTCCTTTCTCCAGACTCAATAAAGAATGTGGAATCCACTCTGTCCTTTCATAATCACTCCCAATACTTTTAGGGAGCTCACACTGCCTGGATTGATGCTGCTTTATAGGCCGTTACAGACTGTAAATAGCTCACTATGCTAAGGTGCAGAAATGTATATAAAGAGGAGTAACAAACAATACAACAGAACAATCTCAGTAACACTGACATTAAGAACAGCAGAACAGCATGTACTTCAAAGGATCCATTAACTACATCTTCTCTTTCAACTCCAATTTTCAAGTACTAAAAATATGTACTTTTGACTTTTCCAATGACTTAAACTGTTAAAAAGCTTAAATTTAGCAACAGAACAATTACATGAGACACACTTCTCAAGCGTGTGTTGGAATATAAGCAAACAGAAACCCCACAATTAGTCACGAAATAGCTTAATACTTGTCTATGAAGGCCTGTTAAAGAATTCTCCCTCCCCCTCACTCTCCCCCCTTTCCCAGATGAAAAGTTCACTTACATATCCTACATCAGGTCTGTAACAAGTATAGGCTCCTAAAATACTGTGCAATGTGTCATGGTAAGGACCACCCTATAATTTAACAAAAGCAAGACAACATATCTAAGTACATTGCAAACACATTAAAAACTCTTCAATGTTACTGACAGTTTGTATTACTTCTGATAATTCATTATTACTCATATTATTTTATTCACGTTCCCCAAAGCAGCTCTGAACATCCCCAAATCTTTTAACCTTAGAAGCTTGTAACAACTGCATATACCACATGTATTATAGATGCACAATTATATCAGTTATATACGAAATCCTTATACAAGACAAATGTAAGCCTAAGAGATTCATTACAGCTTAGCAGCATTTTGATAATTGTGCCAAGAAAGCAGAACACTAATGAGAACTTCTTAATTGTCTATCAGATTAGAGGCAGAATGCAATCATGAAGAGAACAGTTAGAACAACAATATGCTATAACACGCACGGACAGCATATCAAGCATATCAATGACTCTATAGCTGAAAAGAATTTCATGCTGTTGCCTATTAACAGCTGTCATAGCTTACACCAATTATAACTGGCTGAGAATTTCTAAAGGGAGATGTTTTTTACCCAAAAATGTTGGTTCATCACAATCCAAACTTTTTTTAACGGAGACGTTAAAGATTTTTATAGAAGGACAAAATATTTGCTTAAAACAAGTCACTAAAGCATACCAAAAGCATGCAAGTGACACTGGTCTTTTATGGAATAAACAAACAAACAAACAAACAAACAAACAAACAAAAATCCAATCTTTCCTGCCTGAGCTTTGCTTTTTCAGTTCCCATGCATTTGCAATGCAGCTGTGCTGATTCATTGACTTGGAAACACTAACCTGTATCACTTGGACAGAAACCAGCATGAACTGGGCTCTATGAACCCAAACACAATGGTTAGCTAACAGATTGGTTTTTTGTCTCTTCCAAACATACAGTATCTCAAGGTTAGTTTTTTCTAAATTTCCCAAATTTGTAAGAACTTCTTCTCTCAAGATGTCTACTCCTTTTTTTGTAGCAGACTGTTTCAACCAGGGGGCATGTAAGATCACATAAACTTATTTTCTCAAGAGAAGACAAGTTGAATGTTAACACTGCTTACCTGTTGGAATATACAGAGATTAGGAAACGTTCTTGAGATATCCAGTTTTATTAACTCCAAACTTGCTTCTCTGTCAGCTGTAGAAAATCCAGCATCTACAAAAGCCAAAGTTACTGCTCTTATTACATGCATCAGTGCACACCTTTTCCCCCCCACAACTGTTATGAAATCAGGGGTAGAAAGAAAGAGAGGGAGGCAAGGCAAAACATGCCAGAAATTTCACTGGCATCCTTTGACAAACTAATAGACACACAAGCCTGATGGCTTTCAAACAAGGCTTCCAATAGTTCTTTATGTAGTCATCTCTGTGGAGAGCTTCTGGTGAGAGAAGATCTAAAGAACTATAGAACAGATGTCTCCTATTTCTTCTACTGTTGGCTCACATTCCAAAATCATACTTACTCTTTGTATATGTTGTTACAGATCATGGTCCAAAACTGAAACAGATCTCACTGAAAGTAAAATCCTAAAGCATCCGACACCCAAAAACTTCAGTTCTATTTCATTTGTCCTGGTTAAATATAGTTGGGAACTACCTATTGTCACTTCTGGAGTAGTGAAAAAATAAGACTTGTCACTAGCAAACAGCAATAATTTATAACAACCGTACGAAGATACACATTCCAGAAAATAAAATGCAAGAGAAAGCTGGAAATGTATCCAATGTCATCATAATTAAGATGCAGGAAATTGCATCTTAAGAAAACAAAGTTGGGGGTTTCCAACTAACCATGCTTTTCTGTGGATAAACACCAGCAGTACGTATGTTCTCCTTTTTCTGCTCAGTGTAATTATTTACCAAAGACAAATTTCAAGCAGTAGTGTACTACTTTCAAAAATACAACTCCTCTCATCAATTAGCAAATCTCAAACCACTTCATATGCAAAAATAAATTGCTTCTCTCTGAAACATGCCCAGGAGATGGACCCAAAGCCGCACTAAGGAACTAAAGTTTAACTTTCTGCTATGATTTGAGTTTCAATTGCAAAACTGCAGAGGCAGCAAAATATTTGTGTTTCAGTTCAAATTAGAACCTCCTAAATGTTCCTAGTTTTCCTATAAATTAGGTATCAATTCATAACTGTAGCTAGAGAAATATTTCAAACAAAAACAGAACAAGCAAGGCATGTAAGAGACAAAAGATTCATTAAAAGAAAGAATGCAGCTCTTTCTTCCACAAAAAAGGTCTTTTTTTTGTTTGTTTGTTTTTAAATCAAATTCATCTCTACAGCTTTTTTTTTTTTCTTTTTTCTTTTTTAATCTTACCTTAAGGAACAATTTAACCAAATCTTTTATTTTGTAGCACAGCACAGGTTATTGACCAGAAGAAAACATACCTTCACATTCTACCTCAGCCCCTACCGTGCTACGTGATCGCCATTTCTCTTTGGCACGAGCCAGACAAATATCATACAGTTCTGGAAAAAAAAGAGTAGAGAAAATCAAAGCTGTTATTTGAATACACATCTGCTTACTGTCAAGTACCAACCATGTACCATGTGAGCAATGCAGCTCCAAGCACACAAACAGCAGTACATGTGAGATACTAATTGAATTTTTGATTCTGGTTCTGAAAGACCCGTTCCACTGACCTGTAATTTAAGATCGAGAAAGAGGGAAAGGCAATCAAGGCAGAAATTGCATTCTATGTTCAAGCAATTATTTTTTTCTTACAGAGCACTGACATTCAAAGTTACAGTCTGAACAGATGGCTAGGATAAAACTACCAAATTCAAGGCAAGAACTAAACCAGAGGTAACTGAACCAAACACAGAAAAGCAGCACAATACTAGCAAGAGTACAGGCAGTCTACTGTCTTTCCATACTGGAATTAATTGCTCTTTCAAAACTGTTCTGCTGTTGAGTGAAGTAGCACACTACTTCTGTTTTCATAAACATATATATAAGCAGATGGACTAGTTTCCCTGGAAGTCTTTCAATCTCATAAGCCCTAACTTCTTGCTCTAAATGGAGAGACTGCATACTCACGGGCATTACAACATGAGTAGCAATTCTAATATGAAAAAAAAGAAAGTAAGTAAAAAATCTTGAGTAGTTCTGACCATTTCTGTGTAACATTAAAGCAAGACACAATGGTGGCAATAATCAGAAACAACTCATGGTAACAGTCCTAGAACAGCTACAGGATTAAAAGATACAGCATTTCTGAACTTAGCATCTAAAACCACCAGAAATAAAACCTAAGCAGATAACACTTCATGACCACAAATCAGATTCTGATGCAACTCAGTAAATACAAGACTCATTTCTCTTCATATCACAACGCAGACAAGACAACAGTCTCACCGTGGGTGATGTTTAACTCGTTGCCAATTGCCAAGCTCCAGACTTTGCCTCTCACGCTCGGTGGAATGCCCTGCCACCATAACTCTCGAACTTTACGGGAACAACACCTGTTCAAAACAAAATGCATTCTAAGAAAGATTTCATTGACAGCTGAACTGTAAATGTGTCTTCTTACCATAGCTAAAGGGATACAGACCAGAATGAACATCAGTGAGCCAAGAAGTCAAACCAGATTGGCACATATCAATTCTTTAGTACTACTTTGTCTTGAACTGCAAAAGGAAAGCTTCCTTCCTTCTAAAGTTAATGGTTTATTTTGACAGAAGCAGTGCAGCCACAGTAACATTCCACCACAGATGATCAGCAAAAGTTGTAAGGAACAGTAATAAAGAAGTGAAAAATAGATCCATATCTATGCCATTGCATATACTAAAGTTTGGACAGACTTAAAATTCCATGTAAAATTAAATACATAAACAAGTTACAGATCTACTCTCTCGGTCATCGCTTCCTTGTGCAAATGAGACATGCAGTTACCCACTCAGCTTTGCCACTCCAGCTCTCCAGCATGAAGCAGCAATTTTCAGGTAGAAGCACATTTAACAGAACACAGACATAGAAATTGCTACAGCTTCCAGGAGTGACAAAGAACCCAGCAATGCAATGACCTAAAAGCAGATTCTCAATCAAATGTAAAATATGGAACACAATGAGGAACTTTTGGCTTTGTAAGCCACAAACAGTAAAATGCATACTTAGATTTACAGCAGACAAGACGTGCACCTTCAACTACTAAAGACAGACATTTAATCAACAGTTTATTTATGCTTTATTTCACACTCGGTTCTCTAATTCAGTTGCATTTTCCAGCACATCACATCAACATTTCTAATATTGAGCATCTGAGTATCATTAAGCAAGCTGCATTTATAAGAGCTGTGTTGGCTTTTGTTACAGTTGTGTTGCTTTTATGCTCTCCAGATTGGAAGGGGATGTTTTTTTGTTATTGTAAAGTCCATGAAAATCTGGAGAGCGGAGGTAGCTTCCCAGCTGTATGTGCTGTGTCTTTGTAGAAAATCTTGTAGTATTTCAGCTTTTTTAAAACAACGTTTTCCCTACTTTTCTTTTCCATCACCTGATTATCTCAGCAGGTCTACCACTAATTAAAGAGGCTTAATAGGACCATGCACATACTTCACTCCATGTTTGATACTGAAACATCAAGCTCAAGATGTAGTCAAGAAAAAAAACTCATTTTTGATAAATGCAGTTAAGCACTCTGCTTTCTGCTTTTGCACTTTCTTTCATGGATCACTTCTCACTCTTTTACAGTTTCCAAATTTCTCCAATTCCCACTGAAGATCAAGCAATGAGAATTAGAACTGCGTTACTTTTTATCACCTTATCAAACTAATGAAGCTCACATTACTCATTATCTTTGCCACTGTGTGAAGATGACTTTCAAACAAAAGTTACCAACACCATTTAAAATTACACTTGCTAAATTTGTAACTTCTCTTCAGGATACAGAAGAGTTTTAATTAAATCTCAATGTAACATACTGTCTTACATAGTTTCCCAGTTGGGCAAGATTTCATTGTTCCAAGTTAAAACAGCATTGCCAATGCTATCTTCCAGCTTACAACGTTCCTCCAGTTGCTTCTTTCTCTTCTGGGCTTCTTTAAGCTCTACAGGAAAGCAATTTTTATTTTTTATTTTTTAGTTTAATAAAACCAGGAAAAAAAAAAAAGAAAGTTAGCTATACATGACTACATAGCCATGTAAAATCACCTTACATACATCTACATTTCCAGCAGACTATTCCAATTCTAAGATTTTAATGTATGGTTATTCTAAATGTTCTACATCACAACTGTACAAACTGGAAACTCCCAGAATAAAATCCTACATTTTTCACGCTCAGTTTAAATGTATTTTATATCTTTGCATTACCTTGCAGTGCTTCTTTTATTGCGTCATCAACTACTGTTTGTTCCACAGACAGATTTGTTAGATGTGATTTAACAAACATCAGCAGACACTTACAGATTGACACTTACAGATTCACAGTGGAAATACAGAACCTGTGTGTGTGTGTGTGAGCACACACAGTCTACAAGATGGGCAAGTACTGATTGGCAAATTGGAAAACTAGTTGCACACACCTTGCGTGTGTTCATTCCACGCTCTTTGGAATGAACACACACCACTTGTTGGGTTCACTTTAAAGCTACAACAGAAGCTAGGGCTGAACCACACCAACTGCCTCCATGTACCTCTGGCTTTGATACAACCTCTCTGTAAGTCTGTCTTAAACACAGACACATTTTTCTCTGACCAAAAACAGTGCTTACACACTTTGATTTCCTGACCTCCTCACAACACATTACTCTGCCAAGTCGTTCACCTGCAGAGGTTGTAGGCAAAATGTTTTTTGTTTTTCTGTTTTCTTATCTGATAGAATGACATACTCTCATCTAGTCAAGACAGCACAAAGGCTTGGCCCACTGCCTAACCTGAGCATCACTCCATTTCTCCCAAACCACCTATTGTATGTGCACAGAAGGAAAGGAGAATCTCCTCTGGACCACTTCGTGCTACATGAACATAGTGACATGGAGGTCACAAGAAAGGGTAGAATGAACTTTCCCACCAAAACCACAATGAAATATTTTAATTAAAATGTCTACTGTAGAAAGAAAGGAAAAGTCCTGAGTTCGTGCCACTTTCCCACTGCTTCATATAACTTAGACCAGCTGGAAAAACAATATTTCCAGAAGCTTTCCTTGTACACACAACTTCCACGTGTCCGGATTTCCTATTACTGCAATGATTGGTTTTATTAGAAGGCTGAGATAGTACAAAATAATCTGCAAGAAACCACTGCTATCAGCTCCACGTGATGTGGGCAGTATAGTGCTACTGAGACACTGCTGTGAAGCCAGACAAGAAATGAGAAGCAAAACCTGAGGAAAGATGTAAATTTTAAGTGGGAGACTGATTATCAAATAAAATTATTGCACTTCCTGCATGGAAACTACATGTACTTATGTACGACAGCCTCAACAAATTGTTCCTGGAATAAAACTCTAACATATTTTTAGTTATTTAAAATTAAACTCTTGGGGCTTTTTAATGAAACTACTTTTGTCTTTCTCTCTTTTCTGGATTGATTCTTCTTAGAAGGGAAGTACAAATCCCTCACAATACAGAAAAACTGAATGACATCAGTCTATTTCAAGTTTAGAAATAGCCATTAACTTTACTGTTTTCTTCTGAAGAAAAGAAACTCCATCACCTCTTTTTTTTGCTTGAACCACCATTTCTTCGTACTGCTGCCTGTGTTTCTGGGCTTCTTCTGCTGGTTTTGCTGGAAGGTTCCTTGAATTAAAAAAAGCAGTATTTCAAGTTGCCACATCCATCTAACAACAATTCTAGGCACTTTTAAAAGAAAAACATAATGCTGCCCGACGTCAAAATATTTGATTAAGGAGTAGTCCAACAGATTCTTGGAAAGATTTTTTTTGCCGGAGTCAGCGGAAGAGAAGGAAAGAACACTTGAACAGCTATGAGTACTTTTATACACCAAATATGCTGAGCAATTTCCTTTTGTTTGGCAATTCCAGCATTTTTATTATTAAACCAACTGAAGCCACAGACTAATCTTCATAAATAAAGGGAATATAGTGGTACATAAAAAGCTGGTAGTTTTACTTTAAACTGAGCACTACAGATAAAGACCTTATTCACTCACTGCGTACCTCACTTAAGGACTACATCCACAGCTTTCTTCACTCATGCAGTAATGGCTCGCTGCACCAGCTTCCTCTTTCTGTTCTCAGAGACCCCATTTCTTTTTAGAATGCTTATCTCCCTCCCCTCTCTTCTACAGCAACAAGCAGTAGCCATTCTGTGCATTTTCCACTCACTGAGATCAACGCAGCCATTTTCTACTTGTGATTAAAGTAAAATCTCTACCATACAATACACATGCTTCTGTATCAGATCAAATTAACTTTAAGCTAATTATATTAATAATTAAAATAATCACTATGTATCTCGTGCAACTATAGGATCATCAAAACATCAGAACAGGAAATAAGTATTTTGTTCATCGTTGTATCGTATTTCTAGGACAATTAATATCGTTAGTTAATAAAAAAGAACCACAAAAACTAATGTGTGTACTCCTGTACGATCTCAGACATAAGGCAGCTTCCAGCTGTCAGTGCAGACATCATCAATAGCAGTATGCTTTACTATTTACATAATCACATTATGCTCTAAAGCATGCAGAGCCATGTGCTACACACCTACAAATATTTTTAAGAATCAAGACTGTAACAAGAATACAAGAAATTTATTTGCACATTAATGTAATTGTTACCCATAAAGAATGATTTTTTCCAGTTTCACTTAAGTAAGTTGACTGGCTCCTTTTCATAAATCCAAAGTCCTTATAAAGGGTGTGAGTTAAGGGAATTTTGGAACGGAAAACCTATAGAAATGATTCAAATTCTACCAACTTAAATTTCGTAACTGAAATTATTTGTTCCCTCTCTTAATGACATCATCATATAAGTGAGATGATGTATCTATTAAGATTTAATGTTGTCCAGTTAAAGATACAGAAACTATAAAATATTGATTTTTTTCCTTAGAGTTTTTACCTAAACCCTACAAGTGAGGCCAAAACCAAGAGTAACTCTTTTGGAAATAAAATCTCACTGCATTTCTTGGAAGTCTTTATTTATCTGTGCATTTATTTTTGCAAATAATCAACAAGAAATTACTTGAAGCCTAATAGGTAGGGGAAAAGAAAACAACTAAAAAAACAAACAAAAAAAAGGTTCTTTACAGAGATTCATTAGAGCTTGGCACTGTTGTTCAGTTTCCTCTATTAGAGGGAAGAAATCATGATTCAGTTGTCTACAATTTAAAAAACAACTTTTTTTGCTAGAAGTTCCTCAGTTTATCAACATTAGGAAAAAAAGTAAAATCTGAATGTTATCCTGTAATGTACCATAATTGAATCTAGCTGAGTACTGTGTCTCAGAGTATGCCACATAAAGAATGATTTTAAGAGACAAGTTTTATTTAAAACAAATAAGCCAGTATGCACTGCTTCCAGCTGTACACAAGAAAACTTACTATTACAAATAATTCCTCACTGATTGTTTTGGGGTACCAAGAAATCTTGTAGTCTACCAGCCAACCAAGAAGTGTCTTAAATGACCTTACAACTAAACTAGTTTGATAGGAGGATTTTTGGTGTAAATTTATTCATGAAAACATATACCATGTTACGCCAGCTCTTTGTATCAATGCACTGCTCTATTAAGAACGCAGACATCATGTCTGCAAGACTTGATACTGTCCATAAATTGACTAAATGCAACTGAATTTGTGAAATTCAAGGGTAAAAAACTATGAGAACAGCTTCAAATAAATCTTTCTAGAGTTAGTTTGCATATGCAATAATCTCATTACTGAAACAGAAGCACCAAAGAACTTGAGTTCCTGACAACCTTTATCACGTGGTGCTGATTTCACTGCAGAACAATCATTATATCATTTCATTATTAATATGGGTTTGGTCTTTCTCCATGCAAACAAAGACACTTTATCCCTGCTTCTCAATTTCCCTAGCTTAAACGAGCTTCATTCTTATCTTTATGCTCTCAAAGGGAAAATAAAAATTCCTTGTGTTTAGAATTACTCAAAACTAAAGCTCAAAAAATGTTTTTACTATAAAATTACTTTTTTGAAGTAAGTTTGAATAATTTTCCTCATAACTATCACACTTGTATATTCATTAGCATGAAACAAAAGTATTTAGATTTAAAATCATCTGTCTGAATTGGAGCAATCAAATACATGCAGTAATATAAGCTTTGCTAGCCCCATTTTGAAGGGGCTGTGATGCTTCCCAAAACTTACGCTGGTCTGTCCTCTAAAATAAGTGCAGTAGTGGAGAGTGGCTCAAAATCAAGATTCTTCCTCACATTCTGCTTAGGAGAGAGAGGTCTGTGAGCTCGTCCAGTTTTTTCTTCATATTCCTAGAGAAGATGAAGGACAAGTTACAAAAGTGGAGAACACCAAAACGATGCTCGGGAGAATTAAACAGGGTCAATAAAAGACACCAAGATAATGCTCTTGAATCTCTGCCCAACTGCAATCTCTTTTAAGCTTTTCAGCTTGAGTCAACTCAGAACTGAAAACAATGTTAAATTTTAAGTTCAGAAGTGAGTTCCCATGTCTTCTTTCATTACTTCTAATTTTAAGTTCCTCTGGCTGGAAGCCTGCCCTTACAAAATACCACTAAGAACAAGCTTTGAAACAGCATACATTACCTGAGGTGTAAAAAAGATCTATTACAATATTTTTATCTACATCGTTTTGAAATCAAAGCCAAAAGCCACCATAGACTTCTTGTTTTAAAATCTCATCGTGAGATTTCTCCTTCTCACCTTATTCTCAGTGGCTCACCAGAGCTGGGGAGGAGTGTTTTGGGGGTTAAACTCACAGTTCTTATAATGCCTTGAAGTATAACAATCCTAAATCATAGCAAAGCGTAACATTACCTTGTGTTTGGGATATCACTGACATTCTAAATAAAACTTCACCAATTTTGTCATTTCCAAAAGACACTTTCTTTCTAGTACAGCTTATTTATACCATTTCTATTTAAAAAATAAAAATTGCACATAGTGCTCTAAAATTAAGCATTATAACTGAGTTCTGTGAAAGGTGTTCCAACCAGTCTTTCTCTCCCCCTTTTTCCTGCCAGCACAAACAGCTCCTTCACATGGTACTGATTTCAGTCAACCTAACCTGCCAGTTATGTAAAAAAAAGTTCCTTGGGCAAAAGATCCAACCATCAAATACAACCAAACTGCCTGGCTCATTCAGAAACCAGAATGGAGTGTCAACTACTAACAGAAAGCCCTTCTCTTCCTCCTTAAATATAGAAACACACAGTTGAAAGCAGAACCACATTAACTCTTCTATTTTACGCTGTCCAACTCAATTCTAGTTCAAGTTAGTTCTGTGGGACTCACAGACTGTGTTCTGTGAAGCTCTTGGGATGCAGAAGAACTCCCTCCTTGTTTATGAACAGGGCAGTGTCTCAGCGTTCAATCCTGTGATGCCTGCATTGCTGTGACGGGAAATACTGTCATGAATTTGGAATGTCTGCCTCATTAATACCAGTTAATGCTGCTATGCACAGCAGCAGTTTGAAAACAAGGAAAAGAACAACAACAAAACAGAAGCATTTAAACTACTGAACAGTATGTAGCTTTGACTATTAGAGAGAGCAGTCGTACTGACAAAGCTCTTGGTTAAAAAAAAATCTACTGAGAAAATAAGCAAACAAAGGTAGTTGAAAAGGTACTGAGACAGACACTTACTCAGAATGCTAAGACATTGCTCCTACCTAAATAACTCACTGCAGGCAGCTGATAGTGACCAGTGCATCAGCATACCTTAGTGCCCATCAGTGGGTGCTTCGGCTGCCCCACTGACAGAGTGGCACACCCACTGCACTTAGGGGACGAAAGAGAGGCTTATTCTTTTATTATTATTATTATTATTCTATTAGGAGATAGACCTAGCTGTTTTCCACAAATTAACATGGCCAAATACTAACCTACATGACTGCTTCCCCAAAGAATGTAAACCTTATCCCTAAACCTGATGTTTTTGCTCCTTTGCTGCTAGTGAAACCAGCTGACATCTGCAAGAGTCTGCAAGAAGGCAGACATCATCACATATCAATCTCCCTAACGCATCACACACGAAAACACAAGCACTCAGTGCTTATTAGGTGAGAAGTTCCAAAAAAGTCGTCTGATTTTTGCATAAGAATATTATTTTCAAGGTTTCCTTTCATTGAAAGACAATCACAGAGCAAAACTGCTTTAAGAAGGTACAAAAAACTGTACAGACTGGGTTACAACGGGGATTTTATTCCCATTATTTGGAAATCAAAATCACCTAAGCACAAACTTCTCCAGACTAGTGTTCTGCACAGTACCTTTCAGGAATTTCTTGATTAACGATGCTTTGTTTTAGAATACTTTGGAGTACGGTAGCTAGTTACAGCACTGGCGTGTTAGCATAGTTATTCACAGTTCTCAAAGGATAAAGCAAAAGCCAATTCCACATTTCAGCCAGCACTGACCCATGTGTTTTACTCAGCATGCCTACAGCAAAGAAGCCCGAGCAGCACACAGAATGGGAGTGGCTCATTTCATCAGATTAGCAGTGTAAGTCCTTTGTAGTATTTCTAGTATCAGCCAAAAACAATAAAAATGTCCACTGCATACAAATGATAAGGCTGCACAGGAATTAGGCAAGGTTAAAAAAGACTCAGAAGCGCTCTTTACAACGACCTTCTACTTCAGTAGGAAGAGAAGGCAATTTTGAGGAGAGCTTTCTGTACGAACGGCAATGAAACAGACTGAAGCCTCACAAACTCATACCAAGAGTATTTGCTGACGAGGCAAGCAGAAGCATTTGTACAGACCGGCATACTGCAATAGGCTGAACGCACAATGGCTCACTTGAAGCATTTTTCTTTAAACCAGACTCAAATCTCCTGCAGCGACAAACTGTATTTAAACCCCGTACTCAAAACTAGGGCTGCCTTACCTAATTAACTTCAGGTTCGATTCAGGATGACCTGATCGCTTATGATTTTGAATACATCCCTAACACCGCGACCACTCAGGCTTTCCTCCACGTTTGCCACAGCCGGGGAGCAGAGCAGAGGTCTGAAGGTGTTCTGTGAGAGCAGCTCGTAGATAGATACACACAGGGCCGAGGCAGCAGCGCTCAGGGCTCGGTGCGCACCGCAGCCCTGCCCGGCAGGAGCAGCACGGGCTGCGGGACGCGGAGCTCTCCGCCAAGGTCACCCGGCTTCGCGTGCTCTTTGTTTAAAGGGAGCGGAACACGAAACGCTAACGCCGGGCGACGGGGCAGCGAGAACCACGCCGCTCCACCGCCGTGCGGCTTCGCTGGGCTGCGCCGGGGTGGGAGGGCACTCGCTTCCAGCCGGCAGCCTTCACACCAAAGAAAACCAAGCGCCCGAGCTCGGCTGGAGAGCCCGAAACGCCCGACCCGCGTCACCGCGTCACCTCCGCAGTCTCTCCCCGCCGGCCGCGCCGCACCCCGCCCCGCGAGCTCCAAAGGACGACCGCTGCCCGCGCCGCCGCCCCTTCGCTTCGCTTCCCTTCTCTTCCCCTCCCCCGAGCGGCCGCGCTCACCATGAACGCCGCGGAGCCTCACCGGCCGCGCCGCCGCAGCCCCATGCCCGTGCCGCTCCGGGACCTGCCTCCCCGCCGCGGCGCCGCCCGGGCCCGCACGGCCTCGCGGGCCGCCCGCCCCGCCCCGCCCCGCCAGCCCCGCTAATCAGCTGCGGAGCCGCCGCGGCCGATCGCTTCTCTCCCTCTCGCCCAGCGCTGCCTGAGCACGCGTGGCGGCGGGGCGGGCCCGGCCGGGTTCGCCGCTTTCACGCCCGCTTCCCCGGCTGCCAGGCCGGCAGGCTCCCGCCTCAGCGGGACGCGTACACTTAGCAGCGGGCCCAAGGAAACTGCAGGCGGCCTCACTGCTGCTGTCCGCCCTCTTCGGGCAGCTCTACGAGGTCCGCGTTTAGCGCAAGTACCGTGCTGTTATCCCCGCACCTGCAGCCAGTTTTCGTCCCGGTGCTCGGGACCTCACGCCGCTCCTGAGTCAGAATGAGCAGCACGGATACCCTGAATATAAGAGAAGTAGCTTCAGCATCCTGCTTCTGAGAATTTCTACTAATTCTCCTTATTTTCTCTTAAATTGGGCCACAAAAATGGTGAAAGGGTTGGAATACCTCAGCATGTGAGGACAGGCTGAGAGCTGGGGCTGTCCAGGCTGGAGAAAAGGCAGATGAGAGGTGACCTGAGAGCAGCCTTTCAGTGTCTGAAGAGGGGGTGTAAGAAAGGCCAGAGCCAGCAGCAGGGGCTGCTGTGACAGGACAACTGGGCTCCACAGTTTAAAATGATAAGGATTTCTGAAAGAGTCCAGTGAAGAGCGACAAAGATGACTAAGGGCCTGGAACATCTCCCATCTGAGGAATGACTGAGTACCTTAGGTCTGCTCAGCCCGGGGAAAAGAAGATTGAGGGAGGACCTGATTAATGTTTATAAACATCTAAAGGGAGGTGGGAGAGAAATGCATGAGGCCAGGCTCTTCTCAGTGGTGTACAGCAATGCGACAAAGAGCATTGGCCTAAAACTTGAACATAGGAAGAACTTTACAGTAAGGGCGATGGAGCACTGGAATGGGCTGCCCAGAGAAGCTGTGCAGCCTCCTTTGGAGATATTCATGACTTGTCTGGACACCTACCCGTGCAACCTGCTGTAGAGTACCTGTTTTAGCTAGAGCCTGGACTCAATCTCTTGAGGTCCCTTCCAACTCCCACAGTCCTGTGTGATTCTATGATTCTGTGCAACGGTTTCAAACTAAATATTGTTGCAAATATTGACCCTTAAGGGTCCCTTATAGCTCAAAACAATTCTATGATGTTTGGAATTGCTGGATGTTTTATCAGCTTAATTTTTTCAACCTACAGCTTGCCATCAAATCCTGAGGCAGCAATAATACACCCAATGAGGGACAGCTCATTTGTTTAAAATATCTCCACCTGACTCCTACCACCACCAATAACAGACGTCTGGTGTCAGAGCATGGACAATCACCACAATGCTATCACTTGAGCTCACTTAAAGCACCACAGCCCCAAATGCTGTTTCTCCTCATAAGCTGTCCGAAGCAGTCAATTATCACACATCAAAAAACATTTACGTAGAAGTACAACTATTAATACAGAAACAACTTCAGACTGTGAGGTGGACAATATTTCCGTGACAAACCCTTCTGGTTTCATGTACTGAAAGTGGAACGATGCTGCAAATCTCCAAGGAAACAGCCATCACTTGTCTCCACAAAGTAATAATAATAAAAAAATAAATACAGAAAGTGCAGCCTGGTGGAACTGGGAGATACTTCTGTGGGGTGAAACAAAGTACACTCCATAACTCACTTCATTACCACTGATTACACAGAGGTATGGTAGCTCTATTTTTAGGCTGCCACAATTCTGAGATTACCTGAGGCTACTCAGACAAGTTATGCACAAGCTGAAATTGCATGATAATTTTTCCACTGGAATTCCTGCCTCTTCCAGCTTACAAGATAGGAACCAGACCAGAATTGCACAAGCCAAATTGTTTTTTTTTCTTGTTTTTGAGTCTGACTGCTACCAAAATACTGCTTCAGCATTCCCCTTTTGTTGCTTCATAGCTTCCTGCTACATCCATCTGCAGTCTCTCTGTTTTTATTATGAAGTACTTTAGCAGATGGATCTAAGCTGGTGCACACCCAGAACATCACTGCCCTTCCCCCCTTCCAGCACCAATTCCCCATTGCCTCTGCTAAGAAGTTGTGCTACCACGCAGCACATTAATTTGGGGAATTGACTCTGCTACAAATGGATCTTTTGTTTTATTGCATCAGTTCTGGTTACTCTAGTTAGACTTCTGGATCTGCTTTGCTACAGGGCAATGCAACCGTCTGCATACAAATAACTGTTACACAGGAAAAGGAAAGAGCAGCAGGACTTTCAGAAGATGAACTGAAACCAGCAGACCACAAAACTTGAGATGATCTTTGAGACAGGTAACTAAGATTTGATTCTTGACATACTAAGCCATAAAATGGTCATTTTAATGGAGGCTCTGTATATAAACAATTACAGTAATCAAAGAGAATTTCAGAAGACTAATACCTCAGGCACAGATCAGACTATGAGAACATCCTTCAAATTTAACAAAATTCAAATAGGAACACAAAGAATTGTTTGGAAGTTTAGTATTAACAGGATTAGAGAGCTTTTTATGCAAGTCCAAAAAAGAGTACCAGGACTGTTTTGAAATATAATCAGTTTATTAGAGATCTGATCTGGCAACCTGAGAAATATCAACTTCACACCAAACCCGCAGACTTTGCCAGAGTGATTTGGCAGCTCTGTGACTCAGTCATGGTTCAAGAACCACCAGCTCCACTTGCTTTTCTACCCACTTGTACACATTTTTAAGTCTCTTAAGTTAAAAGAGGAATACCACAGCAGAAGACAGCCATTTGATGAGGGAATAACATTATATGCATTTTTTATCACATCATTCTTCTCATCTTTAGTACTACCATATTTGTCTCTTCCGTATTTAACAAATTAGGAATAATGCTTCAGCAAAGTAAGGGTAAGAGACGATGGCCAATTCACACAAGGAAATCCTCTCACCACCTACTTTCAGGCATAATTTCAAGTGCTGTGAAATTACCTCCATTATTTCCTGAAAAGCTTCTCCCTTTTGATTACAGACTATAGGGGGATTCGGTTCCACACAACCATGCTGAATTCGTATTCTAAAAGGTAATGAGAGAACTACATAGATCACTCCAAAAGTAATGCCTCCTATCTATTTCCATGGAAACTACAACAGATACAAAGAACATAACAACACTATTTGATATTCTCACTACCAAACACTGTTTTTCAACATAGCCACCACCATTAGCTGTGTATTTTTGCCAGCAATAAATGAGAGTTTGCATACCATACTCATAAAAATCTGCATGGCTGGCTGGCACATGGCTTGTCTTTCATGCAGCTGCTGCCATCGCTGAAACATACCACCCCCCATTTCATTATGCCCATATTCACTGTTTGGTTCTCCATGTGCTTACCAAGCATCAGTGAATGTCAACGAGTGCAATTTTTTCCTCGTGGAGGAATGACACACCTTTGCTTCATGTGTTTGTGTCAGATGCCACCGTCTGATTGCCCCTCTGCAGCCATCTGTCACACAGCAACAAAATGTAATAGAATACTGGCAAGAAGGTTTGACCTCTACTGGTATACCACCACCATCTGCCTCTGTCATGGGCTGACATCATAAAGTAGGAGGCACTACTTTCAGAGCAACCCTCATAAAAGCTACACTGCAGACCTGCTCTCCTTCCATTGGACCATGTTAGCCATTTTTACTAATATTAACTTTCTGGCATTGTATTTTGAGCAATGTTGAGTTAAAGAAAATTTAAAATCCAAGTCTATTTACAGTCAATTTAGCTCTCCCAAGAAAGAATGAGTTTGCTCTCATGCAATAAGGGCACACTGCCCTCATGCAATATGCTACATATCAGACGGCTTTTGCCCTTGGGGTTCATATAGCAGAAATGAAACATCTGAATTATGTAAGTGCTTTTTGAATCATACAGTTACACGCTTAAAAGAAAAAAAAAAAAAAAAAAAGGAGGAAAAAATCCAGACCATTTCCCTGTATTTGAAGGACTATTTAAAAAAGACAAAGCACACCTATGCACTATGTGGTTTAATAACAGCTCTTCATTGTTGTCTGGTATCTGTAATCAGATTGTGAAGCAAACTCTTACAAAGTGACTCCAGTATGAGTCACTGTAACCAAAAAAACTCATACTACTTCAGAACACTGAAAAGGATGTAATTTAATCTGCATATACAAACGTGCAGTTTCCCTATATACTGACACCATCTGATACACTGCAGTATCAACCGAGCGGAAACATCTGCTAGAACAGCTTCCAGCAGGGCAAGCATCAAACAAGTGCTTGAGCAAGAGAATACAAGCCAAATGGTTATTTGATTATTTTTTTAGTGAACAGCCTACAAAATAAAATACTATCAACCCCTGTTCTCAGCGTGTACCTGAAATGTTACTCCTAAGGATTGGGAGTACACTGGATACAGAGCTTAAAAAAAAAAATAATAATAATAATAATAATTTTAAACAAATGACATGTCCACTCACTAATCTCTCCTAGTCAATTTACTGTAAAGCCTCAGCACTGCACCCTTCCAAAGCAACTTTCAGCAACATTTTCTTCTGAGATTTCACATTAGTGCTGACACGTTGGTGTTGCAGAAGAGAACTTATCTTTCCTATCTCGTTTTGAATTACATGCTCTTCAGTCCAGCTCCTAGCAAGAACTGTTCCCTCATTCTGAGCAAGACATGGAAAAAAAGAAAGTATACTTAAGTCACATCAGCTTCATAGTGACAGTGAAATGGCCAAAACACCCGTTAACTTTAGGATATAGGAAAGGAGTCACAGGAATTTGATATTTTATCTTTCAAGTTCTCTATTCAGTTGCTAATAAGACCTCAAACACTTCCACTTTTCAAGACAACAAAAGAATGAGCCAGAAATGCATATAAATGCATATTATTATGATGTTGAGACACTCAGGTGAGCATAAATCAACTCTTTTTTTTTTTTTTTTTTTTTTTTTTAAGTTTGCAAGCAGCTATCTGTGTAGGTAAGTATCTGCAGGCTTATGTTTCTGTGTATGCTCTCAGCACATACACCAAATCAGCGTGAGAAAAGGCACTTCACTTGAAGCATATTCTGCTTTCACCTCCCTTTTTAAATCTCTCACTGATTTCTATACTGCCACCTCACCAACATTTGTGCATTTCTAACGATCTCTCACTTTTTCAAGTTTATACTTGTCTGCCCTTTGAAATGACAGAAAAGCAAGGCAATAAGTCTACTGCTCTAAAACTTCTTCAGGTCATTTTCAACATCTGTGTTCACTGGTCTGATCCCTAAAATTGCCCATTAAGCAGTTATTGGTGGCAGTTTCTTACATGCTTAGTGCAAGTTTCTTTTTCACATCATCTTTCACTATCTGGAAGACTCCTGTATATTCTGTATGTACATATATATATATATATATATATTCTTTTTTTTTAAACAAAAAGCTATATCAACATATAAATTTTTGTGAACATCGTCTTTGTAACTTAAGATTTGGTTTTGATGAGAAGAGATTGGGACTTTTAAAAAAATCACTCACTAGTACAAATAAAACACAAAGGAAGGTAACATAGCTGCACAGTCTAGCTTAAATTAGTTGCTATTTCCAGGCTTCTGCATTCATGACACTATTTGCACTGACTTGCTAGAGAGACAGCTTCACAACACATTAAAAGAAAATTACTACCTAAAAATGTGTAATAGGATCATGTGGATAAATAAGGTCAAGTATCCAGAAGAGGGAGGGGAGAATGAGAATACAAAGCTTGAAACATTCTCCTGATATTTCTTCAGAAAGACACCTAAGAAAAGGACCAGTTCGGTGTGGTGTTTTTGTTTTTCTAAATTCGTACATCTCTACCCTCCAGGTTTCCAATAACACACACAGGAATTCCTTTCACTCCGCAAAGCCAAAGAACATCAGCTTTGTTTGTTATTGCTAGTGAGCATGGAAAGAGTTGGCCTCTCACAACCCTCACTCTTTTCCCCCTGCCCCCATTCTTTAATTTAAGATGAAGCTTGAGATGTATAAACTGGAGAAGAAACAAAGAGAACCTTTGGATTAGGTTTCTTGGTAGCACGGTTCTGTTTAATAAAAAAATAACATACTGAAGTCTAGCAAAGCCTTCTCAATTAGTTTCACATTCTAGCAACACAAGTTCCAGTCTCCTGTTAAGATATTTCTTTACAATATTTAGAGGCTAACATATCTGCTTTCAAGGACTTAACTCCAGCTTCACTATGCAGTCACGTCCTGCTAGGTGTTTCTCTGATGCAACATTCAGAAGTCGCACCAGTATTTCTATACTCTTCCTCTACATAATTCTATTTTCATTCCAAGGTTACTACATTGAAAAAAAACTAACTTCCTGGCTGCATGAAGATGCCGGTGTTTAAGCACTATGAGACACACAAATGCCAGCTGTGTGCTGGATTCTTATTTAACAACTGAGAGTGAGCTTCCACATATATACCAGGTCTTCTGAAAAGCTGTTCTCCCTGGCCTTGAACTTCCGAGGGTAAGAAGAGCTATCTATGTACTTCACCTTCAACAGGCAAGCATTTCCCCACTTCTTTGTGGCCTCCTGCACTTAAAACTAATGTTGCATTCTGTGAGTTTATATTCCACCTAATGTTAAGTATCAGAGTAGGCTACAAAATAACTATTTCAAGTAAGACAAACTTTATGATCCCACTAAACAATTCCAAACTTACTGTATTTCCCCTAAAACTCACCACTGGCATTAAAATGGACATTTTTAATAAAGAATAGTTAATTGACGTTTTAACAGCCATAACCAACAAAGTTTATGTTGTTATCTACCCAGTATCTTTATTCCAGGAAGCCAAACACTTATCCTCAAACATCATGTTAAACGTAAGATCTCTCAAGCCTCCGAGTGGTGTCACCAAGACAGCATGCGAGGAATTTCTGAGTGCTAAATCTAACACAAAGGCCTTAAAACTAAAGAGGAAGAAAGAAAAAAAAGAAAATCCACCAAACCCTACTTCCTTTCAATAAAACACTTTTTAGTTTGCTGTAACTGTTAAATTGATACTCAAAGCCTATTATTTTCTATTAGCTTCATGTTCCTAATATGTATTTTCATAACACAAGGAAAGAGGTTCCAGGAGCATTAAAAGAAGCACTGAGGCGGCTGGGCAGTTTGCTAGATTAAGATACTTGGGTGAGTCATATTACGTTCTTTTATTATTAAAATACTCAGGAACAATCCTTCTGCTGTAGGATTAAATTTCCCTTTCATTTACTATGGATGAAGCTATTACCCTTACTTTATCAGTTTAAATATAATATTAGATTTGTTTGAGACACGTAATTTTCAAGTCAGGACAAAAGCAACACTGTACAGTAACACAGCCTACTGGAACAGCAGAACAATCTCTTCAGTACATTTCTCTAGGTTCCTTATCCAAAGAAATATTTTAGGTTTTCTAAGTGACAAAGCAGGTACCCCTTGTTTACCTATTTTCATATAATGTCACAAAAACTAGATTCTCTTTACATGTAATTTCAATAAAATCAAAATGTTTTGAGTTGGATTAGAAAGGAAAACAGCAGTACATTAAGGCAGCTTGCAAGTTTTGCAGGTATAATTCTCAATTGGAAAAGTTGGATTCACACTTTTATTTCTAGAGACAGCAACAAGAGTATGCACAGAATCATATAAGGGATTGGGCTGGAAGGGACCTCAAAAATCATCTAGTTCCAACCTCCCAAACAGCTAACAGAAGTTAGCTTCAGATCAATGAGGACAGCACTTCAGTTGTGCTTTCTTGTTTATAAGGAATGAACTCAGCCACACCACAACTGATCTAAATCCTGCCTTTCAGGGTGACATGCAGAAATGAGCCCAGAGGAAGACAAGACAGGACATGACTCACTTACACTCTTGGACTTCTACTGTGCAACAGAAAAAATATACTAGACAGTTTACAGCTTAGAACACTTTACAGTGTGAATAAAAAGCTAACAGCATCCCCTGAACCTTTAACAGTTTCAGTCATCAGTCACAATGATGCATCCAGTGATCTATGTGTAGACAATCTCAGTATGAGCAGTTACCCAAAGCAGATCAAGCTCCTGCAGAAATTGGTTTGAACCATCCGCTTCCTGTTCAGAAGGCTCTGAACGAACTATGTGAGCACAGAGAAAATGGGTAAGATAAGCATTTAGAAAAGCTATGTATTTTTAGACAACTGTCACCCATCAGCAGAGGCCAAGGAAGCAGGACACGCGGTGGCAGCCCTGCACGTGGCACACAGCACACATCCGGAATGCTCCTGCACCCGGAGCTGCACAGAACGTCCACGCAGCACAAGTCAGTGCTCTCAGTACACTTCTTTTTTTTCCTGGTGCCTGGATAAAACACGCTGCCCTCAGCACCAGCTCTTGTCACTGTCTAGCTAAGGCATGACTTACTTGCAGTAATTTCTTCCAGTAATTCCTGCGAAGTGCTGTTGATCTTTTCTACTTAATAGACCAAAGCCAGAAAACTGATTTTGAGAAAAGTGACTTCATAAATCAGTTTTAAAAAGTAAAATTGAGATTAACTTGAATGATACCTCACTCAACTCAGCTCATACAAGTTTTTCTTCCAGTACTGTTAGAAGCTTAACACCCCACTCCACGAAAAAAAGATCACCTACACCCCAAACACTGCACACAGCCTGTTACAAGAGCTCCCTTGCACTTCATCTTATCCCTGCCCAGTGATCTGTTTAAGCGTAACTGATTTTGATTAACAGGAAGATTGATTCCACTTGCAGTCACAATTTGATTATTATAGGAAACCACAGCTGGTAAATCCTGCTGATTTGTTTTGTTTTAGTACATCACTCCTAAAAGAAACTCCATTATGTCTCCAGCTGAATATATCCCAGTCGGAAAAAAAATTTTATTGGCACCCAAAAAGAACAGGTTTATAATTTTTTTTTCCTCTCAGAAACAAAAATAATAAAAACACAAACGACTGAAAAAAACTAAGCAGTTTGGGTATGGAACACAGTGCTGCCAGCTTGTGTAATAGAAACAGTGCTGTATTAATGTGATCATGGCCAAGCAAGCTGCCTCAAATGACTCTTGGAGCTATAAGGACAAAAGAAATGAGATGTATGGAGCAGGCTGCCTGCAAAGCCCCACTGCTGCCACTCTGCCTACTGCACAGCTGCAGTCTGCTCCCAGAGCCCTGTGCTGACAAACTTGTTATCCACAGTTACACATAAACCACTGTAGTTTTCCATTACATCTGAGGCAGACACAATGCTTTCATCATTGATGGCCTCACTTATTCCCCAGAAATTTTGAATCCTTACCCATGCGGGGAAAGAAGAAGAGTCTCCTCTTCTAAATGTTTTTGAAAGAGCTTCCAAAATAGAAACCCTTCTAAGTTTGGAAAGATGACAATACCAAAGTTAAAAAGTATAACTATTACTTATACTTGTGGAACTTCCATTAGAACGTCAAACATGGAATGCCTCTGGGTAGCAAATGAGTTCATAAAATATTTATATGTGAATGTATGAGTAAAGATTGCTACTTGAAAGGCTTCTTATGCTGGATTTCACTGGTGCTGATACTCAAAGAAAATATCAAAATTCCATTGAGCTCTTAGTGGAATTTCCATGGTTAAAATTAAATTGAGCTGTTTACACAGGGGCACAGAATGTTTGGAGAGGGAAATATTAGGCACTGATTACAAAATGGATTTTCATATTACACAATGAGATATACACTGCATTTCATTTATACTGCTCTTTTGAATAAGACAGCTGCAATGTCTTCAGCTGAAGACACAGCTACAAAGTCACTTTCTTGAAGACTGACCACATGTGGAGACAACGTTGTGTGGAGATTGAACAACCTCATTTTTAAGAGTTTGTTAGTGACAAACTCTAGTTGACAAAGAAAACCACTTCAAAAAAAAGCAAACATACAATATTAACATCTGTTAGTTTCACCAGCTCTGAAAAGCACTCCGGAAAGAAGTAATGGCCACCAGTTCAGCCCTGTAGTCTATTTAGAAGGGAAGATAATTTTACTTCTATCATTATTCACAGTGAAGTACTGTCATCTGACTTTCAGTGCATTTTGACACAGCAATTACAAAAGCAACAGGCTTAACCAGTTCTGCTCAAGCAGGATTCCGAAAGAGAATACATTCAAAAAATTAATTATGTAAACCTTCATTGTAAATGTACTTACAATTTCACAGATGAGATTACTCACTCTTGCACCTTTTAAGCTTTAAAATACTTACTTGGATGAAATCTATACAAAACTTCACAGTGGCGATGAAAAACAACCCAAGCTTCGTCTATGACAACACTGTTTCAAAACAGTAACATTCACATATACAGTCAGCCTTCACAGGTAGGCCAAACACCAACTCAAGTGAGCTATTTTAATTCCCACATCGTCAAAATGGAGCACAGCCCTGTGTCTTCCATTCACTAGTCAAATAAATGAGTGTATTCAGAGGAATACTTGTAAGACTTGAGAAGAGGCTTACGTGCACAAAATCTGTCTGGTCGTTCTTTTGGTCGGAAGTCAGAGGAAAACAAAAGGCTGCTTCTTACAAACAGTTTCTAGATCAGTCGTGTACGTTCAGCCACCTTCAGCTGCAGCATTAACAACATTCAGCTCGTGAACTGCAACTCCAGGGTATGGCATTTTCATCATTTATTTACTTCATAACTGGAAGGCAGTGAGAGCTGGCACATCTACAAATGGTGCTTAAGCACTTCACAGTTCAATTACTTTTTCTTTTTCCCCACCCCAAACACACACACACACACACACACACACACACCTTACAACCTCTTTCTTACACATTTCTTTCAAACCCACATGAAATTACTATGGCTGAAGGATGAGAACAATGTGCAGTAAGAATGTTTGTAAAGGCTGTTCCCTTTAAACAAGTCTAAAAACTGTATGCACAAACACAATCCCTATCTTTCAAAAGAACACCTAAGTTTGCAGTTAACTTTGTTCATCTCATTCTGGGAAAAGAAAAAAAAAAAATCATCCTTTATCCGTATAATGAAGTTATCAAAAGATGAACCCACGAACATACCAACGAAGTCACAAGGCTTTAATTAGCTGACCTGGCACAAAGGATTCCTTTGATGTCTGTCCAGAAGCAAAAGAAGCTGACTTGAGAAACTGCAGCCCGATGACTCAGTTGCCACAGGTCCTGCGCACAAAGAGCTTCCTACCAAGCAAGTAGGATCAGATTGATCTCCCTAGATATGCTAAACCAGAGGACTGATAACCATAGTTACTACTATAGTTGTGATTTTGTGGCATCTTAGATAATCCAGAGGACTTTCAATAGTCTCAACAAGTTACACACCACTTAGTTTTCTTTTTTGTTGGTGGTTTTGGCTTTTTTTGTTTGGTTGGTTGGTTGTGGGTTTTTTTTTTTGGTCAAATGGGAAATTACAGTTAAAAAAATAAAAAAACAGTGAAAAATTTATCATCTTTTCTGCACATTACCTTTAAGTCAGACCAAGATTTTGTGAACAGGAACACTACTCTGCGTAGCCATACAGACTGAGTCCTAAGCCTATGGGCTTCTGAATACTTCACAACATAGACAACGGCACTGAACAAACAATTTGAAGGACAAGGACTCCATATGGTATAAATATGTATTTTTTTTTTTTCCTTGAAAAGAATCAGTAAGTCAAGTCTGAGCAGCCAAAGACTGGAACGACTTTTACTCAACAAACAAGTATTTCAGGTACTCAGTTAATGTCCAGCACCAGTACAGGAGAGAACTGGAACAGCAAGAACAGGGTCAGGCTGGAGGGGAAGGCACGTTCTTCCCTTCCACCCTTTCCCAAACTTGAGGAATCTCGAGTTACAGAACCTCAGAATCCTGTCAGTTTTCTACCACTAGTAAATTGCAATGAGACCCTTTAACAGAGCACTGAGCATCTCTCCAGTATAAATCCAGATGAATACCCAAGAGGCAAAGCAATGAGAAGCTGGATACAAGTGCATGCCAACGCACATTTCTTTTGTACATCATCTCAGCAGTGCATTAGGAAGCAAGTCTGCCAGAGCACTGTGTATGAAATCAGGTAACCCTGCATGCATAGAAGTCAGAGGGAATAAGGTTTATCATGAGCAGAAGGCCATACCAATGTTAACTTGAGGCCACCACCACATTAGCAACATCTATTTCACATCAAGTTTGTATACGTCCAATTATGTCACATGACACAGAGCGACAGAAAACCATAGCTACAAATCACTATGTTAGCTCAAGAGATCAACAGACTACAGACCTCAACCATTTTGATTTCCCATTATGCCAGAAATACTGGTACTCCCTTTCCTCCTTCCTGTTTGGTTTTATACAAAACTTGTGTATAGGAACTTACAAACAAGTTCACATTAAAAGAATACTTAAATGTTGTCCCTACTTCCTAGGTGGTACTTTGCACATGGGCTGAGTATTCTAAATACATCACTCAATATGCAGAACTGACATGATTCAATGAAAAACTACTCTGTTACCTTCATTGCTCAGGGCATTACAACTCCCAGCACAGCACTAATGACAGGTTTGCTTAAGAATGTTCCACAGTGTTTCCCACAACATCACTTAGCATAGGACAACATGGCTGCCACAAAACAAAGGTGACCAAGATATTTAGTGTTAAGCTCCAACACAGCCAACTGCCTATGGGCAGAGGACTGGATTCTCAGACACCTAGATTTTATAGAGAATTTCACACACTAACTCCTCCCATTCCACTGAGCTTCAAGAAAGGCACCAGCACTTCTGGAGGAAAAAAAATAAGCCCAATTTCAAGTAAAGCAAACAAAGTGCAGACAATTAACACCCACCTGTAAAAATACAGTCTTGGCACCTTGTTTCCTGTGCCATAGGAAAAAAGTGCAGACACCACAAAATTTTACTAGGACATTAATCATTTACCTTGATCACAGTCACCTTCTTCCCCTAATTCTCCATTCCATCACATTCATCCAAATACTTCAATATAGATCTTTCAACCACCTACTCTTCAGCCTTTGAAATAAAATACATGCCTCAAGGCAGAAACAGAGACAAAAGCATCTGTTCTTCTGGCCTAGTACTGTTTTATTCACAAAGGAGAAAGAATGGCTGTAGGCCAGCAAGCATTTTTCCAATGGCCTTTCTGTCACCTCCTATCTTTACACATCTTCCCGTTCTTTGGGCACAATTCACACTGCTAAAAGCATGCCTCCAAGTGGGCTAAAACCTCTGCAATGAAGGTGCTACTTTGACACCATCAAATAAATCTGCCAGGGTAACCTGCACAGTGTTGTGCTTTTGGGTGCTGGTGAGGCCGGATCAATTATTTACAGCAGTACCCAAATCTCAGAAGTTGAACATTTCAAGAATAGCTTCAGGAAAGCTGTAAGTAAATCAGGAAAGGTGAGTTATTGTCATCCGAGGGACAATTCTTTCAGTATTGCAGTCTTGCCAGAAATTCACTAATGGTTGTTTGCCATATCATGCACATCTTTAATAGCTTAAAAAAAACAACAACAACAACAACAACAAAAAAAACCCAAACACATTTAATATAACCAAAACTGAGTATTCAGTATTTCTAGAATACTGCAATGTAAGATAGTTTGGATCTAATGGAAAAACCATAAAATGCTAACAAATTATTTACTCAGTATTCAAAGAAAAGGTGATTACCACAATTAACACATGGTTAGGTGTCAGAGTGCTGCAGTTATCATCAGAGTACTGACTCTCCAAATGTGTTGTCAGAAATGTCTGATGAACTCTCAAAAACTGAACTGTAAATAAGCTGTAGATAAGGTCACAACAGCTGATCACAGCCATGACTTCAAAAAGGTGCTACAGCTTCACCTGAACTGACAGCCTACCTACAGGTAACAACAGTCACGTGAGACACCAGATCTCCAGAACACTTCATCCTGAGTAAAGCAGCACAGTCCTTCAAAGAAACACTCTCACTTCACATGCAGCAGCTGATTCTGAAGTTCTAGCTATGCAATCTCTTCCTATATACACCTGTCCATCCCCCAGCTGGTCTGAACAAGGAAGTGAGAACATGAAGCTTCCCATACTGAAAGAAATACAAAAACCTCAAGCATCAGCCAATATGCAATGCAAAAATCCCAGAGCAAATGACAAAGATAGGAATAAGATATTTCTTCTTGAAGAGCAAGCAGCTCAGGAATTATCGGACACACAGATGAATTTCAGTAGATTCTTCCTAACTAGGAAGGCAGGTTATTTGAATCATTAGCTATGCAAATAGATTCATCTGTAGTCAAACCAACCCTCATATATGTTGTTCATTTTAAGAAATGCTAGAACATTATACTTAGATGTGATATACATAAAAGGATTTCACTATTTTTCAGTCCCTTATGACAAGCTAGGGATGACCTGAAAAGCTGTCTTTTTCTTTTTTTTTTTCCTTCATTTCTTTGTTTGTTTGTTTTTATAACCTCTTCACTCCCCACCACAATCCCACATCCAAAACCAGCTACCTAAGTTTGACAAATCACAGACCTAAGAAGCATAGAGATTTGTGAAGCTTCAACAGATTTTTCTGTTCAGGGAAACACTTCAATAAACAATTTCAATACACATTCCCCTCTGAACTATCTGTGCTAGGAATGAAAGAAAAATTATATTTCATTTGCCTATCCTGAATGGTATTACATTTTTCTAACATTTCAAGTCAGTAACTGAATTTTCAGCAAGGCCCATACACAGAGAATTTCAACTCCCAGTAGCAAGCACTTGAGAAAACAAGGAAACTAGCATTCCAATGGAACTTTCAGGTACTCCACCATGTTGATGGTATCCCGAGTTCATACATTTTTAATTGCTTTTTAAGCACAAATAAGCCAAGGCCCCAAAAGAATGCAATTTCCCCTCAAACATCAGTGAAAGCTGGAAAATGCCAATGAAAACTGAAAGTTCCTCAAAATGCCTACTGAGTTTGATTAAAAAGAAAAAAAAAAAAACCACCAAAATGCATTCCGTACTTTAAATCCTTTCACTATATGCTTTATACCAAAACGGTATTATTTTCATAGAATACTCAATTTTATAACAATGTTATCAAATAAACAAAACATGCTCTTTTGAATTACATTCTGTTACCATCTCCGATATTGCACAAGAAATTGGGTGCAACTCCTCATACAAACAGATTTCACAGTCACATACACAGATCCTAAACTGAACTGGATTCTACACTCACTGCTACTCCTAATATAGAGTTAAAGCAAATACCTTTTGTATTTTTTTTGGATCTTTGTGTGAGTTTTCTCTGAGGGGTACTTTTCCAAACAACTTCCAGCCCACATCATTTTGTTTTTCAAGTCTTGCATTTTGCCTCCTGGTAAACAAATTCCTACAAAAAAAAAGAAAAAGTTTGATTAATAACTAATTACAACAGAAGGATAAATAATTTGTCAATCTTATTCACCCTCAACCACACATTCTAGTTGCTGTTGTGGTGGCAGGGACAATTCTCACCCTAAAGAGATATGTTATGCAGCACTGCCACCATACCAGACAATGGACTTGGCTAAGTAAGCACTTTAACAGATAAAGAAGGTTTTTTTTTATGACTTTCTGAAAGTTGTCTACTTTTTCAGCCTCCCTCCACAACTCTCATTATGAGTCTTTTAAAGTGAGACTAAAAAACAAATCTCTTGCTATGTCAACGTTCTCTACCCACCTGTTACAACAGACTGCTGTCAAGAAAATCACAAAGAGGCTGCAGACACAGTAGCCTTTTACTGTATTTGATCTGTTTTTATAAGAGATTGTTTTCCTGAATAACCTTAAAAGCAGCTATGAAAACACATTAACTCTACTCCACCAAAAGTTTTTTCACTTCTTCAACCAGCACACAGCTGTAGCACCTTCATATCACAGCTGCTTCCAGTCTAGCACTACTGTTTTTCCTCACTTACAATCACTACTTTAACACCCAACAGGCCAACCCTAGCAAGGACAGACTGTTTCCTATTCATTAAGTCTGGTAGGTTGGGAAATCAGCATTCCAAATGTGCTGAATACAAGTCCACAATAGGAAAGACACTCACAAAAACAAGTAATTTTTTCAGGTTACCTTGGCTCAGCTAACACAAGCAGTACTGTAAGGACACCAACAGAGATCAAACTGCTGGGAATAGAGGAAAAACGTTTAATAGGAGACACAAGCATAGGGTGCATGGCAATGTATTTTAAAGTTAATAATGTGCTCTGCTATCCTTAAATGTGTCTGTATTTACACTAATGATCACATGCTTCTGTATCACAAGGGTACAGTTACCTTGAAACCCAAAGCAGGAACAGATTATCATACTGAAAGATAAGAGCAAGGTGGCTAGGTACAGAAATCACACAATTCAGTAACAGCTGATGTCAAAGCTAAGTATTAAGAGTAAGTACACTTCTACAAAGTGTACAGCTTTCCCTCTAACCCCTGTGAGAAAACAAGAAATAGGATAAAAATGTAGGGGAGACAGCAAGGAAAAGAGAAACCTGTTGACATCCACCCTCGTTCCCCCTCTTCCCTTTTTTCCCCCCCGATGGCACGAACTCCTAATTCCACAGGTAAATTACTGGACCAGCAGCACGGATTTGCTGTCTCTCTACAACATGCTCCATTTCAGTTACAGAGCTCTCCTGTAGTTCATCATTAAAGTTATAATGCTACTTAAAGATGTATAAGCTAATTAGAGCATTAATCAGCAAGTTCAGCTACAGTGCTGCCACTATAACTGCTAGTGCTGGGAAAAGAGACCATCATAAAAACAACTTCAAGGAAAGATATTTCAGTTGGATTCGCTTTCTTTTCTTCAGCAATTCCTTGACCTTGACAATATAAGAATTTGTTTTCTGAGTTTAGTACCTCAAAGAGCTTAGGTGTGTTTAACCCAGCCCAAGTTCAAATACGAAAGACAGCCAGAGATTATGAGTTTACAGGATTGTTTGAGACAACTACAAAGGAAATAAAACTTAAAAGGGACAGATGTGAGTTTTTGAGGGAAATTTGTGCTGTTATTTGTTAATTTTAAAGGGAAAAAAAAAATCAGTAAAGTTCTAAAATCTATCTAAAAAAGAGAAGGAGGAAAACTTGACAGCAAGAACATCCCCCAAATCACTCCAGAAAAAAAATATGATTCACACTGCAAGGTAGGTTGGTTGTTCTTGCTATAAGGTCACTACTTAGGAAGCAAGAAACTCAATTCATGACTACAAGCCAGCTGTAGAGCAAAGCAGAACACCAGGCACAGCTGAGAGCCACCCAGGGAGGCACACCTGCATGGCGTTTCCCTGCACATTCAAATCCTCGTTTGCAAATAAAAGCTTTCAGCACAGCTTGTCAGGATGGCAGTAACACAAAAATTAAAAGAGCAGGCAATTTTCTTTCCCACACTAGAGATTGCTAGCAAATGTCTATGCAAGCAACAATATCCCCAATCTCTCTGAAGGATTTTAAGAAGGACAGCAGACTGCAATACATCTTCACAGCAAAATAAAGACAAATTTGGATGATGAAGTGTAATAGCTCTCAGCTGGAAGTGCTGCTGTAACACTAAGAATGAAAAGCCCATTCAAGCAGTTGCTTTGAATTCAGTTCAGCAGTCCTAACTGCTTTCTTTTAGAGGCAGCACCACAGTAAGTAATCTGTCCTATGGCTTATCTAGCAGATGGCACTGTGCTGTTCAGCTCACTGTTTTTTCCATCTGTGTGACTTCTGTTGCAAGTTCTAGGGCACGAGGCAACTCTTTCTCTCTGTGCGCCATCAGCGATTTCCATTTGAATCTTTTTATTTAATAAAAAATGAAAGAAAAGGACCTGGTGTGGTGAACATACAAATCCCACCCTCTCAGAGCAACCCACCTCGCCTTTTCTTCTCTTTCTCCACCCTCTGCCTAAATTCTGCTCCTTTGCTGGTATCCGCGCTCTTCTCACGCTCCAAGAAGTATCCGAACTTCCAAAAGACACAGTGTTATCAGAAGCCAAAAACTGGCAGTCAGATGTAGAACTGTGAACTACAACCAGTTCTTTTATAATAAATCAGAACATCCACCAAAAGGTCCTGGTAAAGGCACTGCTTGAGCAGAAGGAAATCATGTCTGCCATTTTTATGCACATGTACATATATATGTACAAATACACAAGCAAGTAGTTCACAGCAAAAGCTTTTATTTGTCTGTAGTGTCCTAACACTAAAAGGTTTTTTTCCTTCCATACTTAGCTCCATCAGATTAAAGATGAACAAAACAGAAAAAAAAAACCAATAAACTGCCGAACAACTTCACTCCTGAATCAATACAATTCACCAAATAACTCAGCTTAGAGGTGACATGTTTAAGGAGATGATACTTAATGGAAAACGTAATAAGGAGCAAAAATTCTTTATCTGCAAAAATAGAACTTCTCACTCCAAAGAAAAACTCAGAACTCCTTTAGGAAAAGATCCTAAAATTTAATTACAAGTGCTTTAAGACAGAAGCTCATTTGAGATCTTAAATGTAAAAAGGGTTGGCATGCCTGGAAAGAAAAAATCACGTGCTGATGATTATCTCAGTCTCACTGCCTTCTTCACAATCATTAAAGCACATCATGCTGATTTACAGCTGGATATTAACAGGAATCACTGACACAATACATTATGCCTGCTGTATCATTACTGTGGAACCATTTAAGTGTCATAGGTTTCATTTGCATTCCATCAAACACATGAACTATTTCACACTAAATGTCTGCAGCTGCTTATTTTAGCACAGAACTTAAGTACTTCAAATACAAAATGACTTTTTGCACCATGCCTTAAAAACACGATTTGGCACCAAATAAATGTTTAACCTTCTTGTTTTAATTGAGCTGTGGAGATAAGAAAAAGTTACCTGACTGGAGATAATTGAATTACAGAGCCAGAGTAAGTGCTGACATCCATGCATGTAACGCCGTGCGATAAGAGAGGCTCAAAATTCTTCCCCATGAACATCACAGACTGCACCACTACTGTACACTGACTGCCCAACTGCCTGTTCTGTGGGGAGTAGTGGAAGGTAATGCTAATAGCTGTGTTCAGCAGTGTCAGGAAAAGCTTATTTGTGAGTAAAACCTGACAATCATTTCACTTTGGTTCTACAAGCACTGCTGAGGTAAAGTTACCGAATAACTGCCACACAGACAGATTACACAATCATACATTGTCATTATTTTTGTCACCTTCCATGATGTCATGGTCACACTGAAGCCCCAAATAAATGAAAATAATTCAAAAAATACTAGAACCACACCAACCAGCAGCCAAGCCAAAGCCACCCATATAGCACATGTCACAGCTTCTTCAAGTCTGTATTTCTAAATGAACTTCAGCATCACGACCAAAGCAGAAAGTCCAATCTTTAACTAAAAAAGCACAGTCATGGCTTAAAAAGTTGGTTACTTTTAAAAAGACAGTTGCTGTAAAGAAACATGCATGGTAGATCTAACCAGAGGCAGATGCTGACCCAACCCACACATAAGACTGATGCAATACGTTCACCCAAAATTCATTTGTAACAGCAGGTACATTTTTGTTATGAGGGTTAAAAACAAATAAGCATTTGCTGCTCTCAAGATGCATGCTCCATTCACATTTCAGTTAGTCTTCCAGTTAAGATGGTTATCTTAAGAAGACAAAATCATTAGAATTGTCATATGAATTAACGACTGGAAGAACTTACCAGCCTTACGAAGAGAACAGATGAAAGATAAGGGCTGTGAAGACAGTTCAGAAGGTTCAGATTTTGTACAACAGAATTATCCTCAGAAGTAATTTCAAATGAGTATCAAACTTGTGTGTACTCTTAAGAAGCAAATCACATTTCCTTCAGCTGCTTCTGGAGGAAGATCCTGAAGTTTCCGTATGTGAAGAGATCATTCAGGTCTTGAGCTTCTCAGTCTAGATAAAGGCAGTCAAACTAGAATGCAAAACCAACTTCCTAAAGCATAAGGAGATGATGCTCTTAAGAGCAGGTAAAACTCCTATGTCTAGCACACAAGCACTGTGTAAAAATGTCCACACAAATGTTACTCCACAAGGCACCCAGAAACCTACACTGAAACAAGAAATTTTAAGCAATGTACAGCATCTAAGAAACAAAAAGTATATGAAGAAAATTGTACTAAATATTTGTTGCAGAGTGAGCAAAAGTGTCCAGCCATCTTTCCTGGTACAGTACAAACTCAACTAAATGCTTTTTGGGAATCACACCCAGCCCAGATCACCTCTCAGTCAACCTACACTTTACAAATGCACACACATGTATCAGAACAGAGCATAATCAAGAAATGTCCAAGTATTTTGGCCATGGAAAAGAACCTTTGACAACTAGTTAAAAGCCAAGCTTTGAATAAGAATCCAAATTTAGATATAAAAGCAGTGTTTGCAGAATTCTATCTCACAGATCACCACAGACCAGGGTAAAGGCTGAACAATGCCTGGTTTATGGATTAAAAAATCCAACAGATTTAGAATCAGACAGTCTAGAAATAGAGTTCCCTGATGACAAATCATCTTTTAAGTCCATATCAAATTTTATGATTAAATGTCCAACTACTGACATACCAGCACACTCTTCAGTATGTTCCAGAAAAAAAAAAAAAAAGAAAATAAGAAAATCAAAGTTTAATAAACTAAAAATCAAGAGGACTGCTGTATTCTGTGTTTACCTTTTTTTCTTAGAGGATACCCCTCATTTCAGAAGAGCACAAAGCAGAGCTGCTTGTACTGAAGTGTAAAGACATGAGAAGATAAGCAAGACTAATCCCACGTGTTTGGCAGTAAAGACTGGCTGTAGCAAAATAAGAAATATTGTGTGTGTGGATGATGTGCAGTGCTAATCTAGAATGCAAACTCTGTGGACTTCTCAGAAACAGGAGCTTCTGCCAGTTAGGGCTCCCATACAGAAGCAACTTTGGGGTCTAAGCTCATTGTATTAGCTTCAATCAACTACAAATAATGGTTCTTTACTAGCTGGCAAAACTCCCAGTTATTCTAATGTTATCAGAATAACCCAAACTTCTATTCCCAGAGACTGATAGAGGATTCCATCATTGACCTAAAGCATCACTGCTCCACAAATCACATGCCAGATGAATACATGAAATATATTCAAGCAAAAAGCTGAACCTGAGTCAGCAGTAAAACCTAGCAGTAAAGACTGATTTAGACTGGGATCTGTTATCAGATCAAGAGAGAAATGATTAAAAGCCCTACTTAACTGTAAGACTACCTGTGTCTGGGTTGGGGCCTCTGGAGTAAAATAAAGATCAAAATTTGGAGGAAGTCCATCAGATGATCACTGTAACAGCTGGGTGCTGAAACATACACAAGTGGAGATGCTCAGAAAGGTGGTTCTGCTCAGCCTGGATGATCACCCCCAGAGATGCACAAGGCCACTGAAGCAAATTGCTGCAAGATAAATTCCAACTGGATACAAGGAAAAGTTGGAGTGTCAGCGGCTCAAGCACAGACCACAACACCTCATAAAGGTTCTGGTACCTCTACATTTGGATATGCCCATAGCTGACCAGACAAGGCCCTGAGCAATGCAGGCTAGAGCTGAAGTCAGCCCTGCACTGAACTGGAGGTTACACCAGATGGCTCCAGAAGCCCTTTCTGACCTGAACTGCTCTGTGATTCTGTGTTCCAGAAATGCTACAGCTCAGGATGGGAAGTCCAAGCACTAAGTACATAGATGCAGTCTTACTCATGGTTGTTACCAACTTCTTGCATTTGTTTTGTCCAGTGTCAGGGTAAGACATGAGTGACTCCTCATCAACTGGGCCATTTTAAAATTATTTCTCTTAACAGTATGGCTTGAAAACTTATTTTCCTTAGTGATTACAAAGTAGTTTCCTTAATGATTACAAAGCCATGCTCACCATGGATACCTGCTTAAAACAACAATGTAGCTAATGACTATAAAACAGTATAGGAATAAGAATTTTTTTTCCTTTTTTTTTTTTTTTTTTTTTGTTTGCCATGCAGCAAACAACTTAAATCTACTTAACAGAACATACATTATCCAGAGCAAGACCTAAAAACACCCATCCCTGCACCAGGAAATCTGCAATCTCTGCACACTATTTCTACGAAACAAGACTTCATCCTTACACAGTATTCTGTTGAAAGACCATTTCTTCTTGGAGCCTTTTAGCATCTGTTTTTAAACATCTCACGTGGAATCCAATTTCCCACAGATTATGTTGCACTGGTAATGGTAGCCAAAAATCAAGGAGAGAGAATACAATAACTATTTATTTTGAGGGAATTTCTTAAGGTCCAAGTAACCCACAGAAACCTGCTACATTGTTTTTGTGGTTTGTTTGTTTTTATGATTTCTGAACTAAGGATAACTTTGAACAGTTTACATTACGGATAAGGAAGTGAGGAAACAAAGTCAGCTGAACATTCAGTGTTCCATTGATTAGATAGTGTCACAGGGCAGCGACTGCACTGATGGTCTTCCTCCTTCCCAACGCCCTCAATGCCACTACTCACAGCTCCTTTTGGCACACAAAACATGAGAAAACTTCATGCAAATTAACCTAAGATACACAAAGGCCACCTAATTCACTAACCTCTCTCAAAGACGATCAAAATGAAAGCAGAATTCAGATTCACTCACCCGACATTTTTACATACAACTATCAAAATGTAAATAATTCTCACTCTTTCTATCCAAAGCAAACATACAGAATAGAACAAGTGCAAGCTTTCAGAAAGGCAGCCTCACATGCAGGAGAACAAGGAATGAATTAAAAAAAAAAAAAAACATTATAGCTGGACGTTACACGCAGTGCTCCCCATGCTAACAAAGCACGCTTGCTAGATAGGGTCAGACTTTGGTCACTCTTCCCATCAGTCACTAAAAAAATTACCTTACTGTAAACAGTAACTGGATCGCATTAAGTCCCTGCTTACTGCACCACTGCTGGGAAAACAGAAAACAATCACCAAAGAGCTGCCGGGCAGATGTTCACCTGACTTCCATAATGAAGTAGTTTCAACAAGCCTCTCCAGTTTTGCTGCTGAATAACTGAAAAGTTTTTCACAAACAGGAATTTAAATAAAGAAGATTTTATCACCAATATCAACTTCCATTTATTCTGAAGAGCAGCACCTCGAATCAGGTTTAAAGCACAATTAAAGGAAGAAACAACACAACAGAAATTCTAAAGTTACGTTATTGTATGCATAAGAGGAAAAAACAGATTACAATTTACAAGGACAGTTTAAGTTCAACACCTAGTGGAGAACAGGCCACATGACAAAGTTCCTAGTTTCACACAGGGAAACAGAGGACAGGAATTCTGAAACCTGTATCACATCGTTTTCAACTTTCTTTATCAAATGAAAAGGTTATTATCAATATAGAACTCCAACTCTGCATCCCTGAAACATTTGCTTTTATAAGTGTTTATTTCAGAAAAAACCTCTTCTGTTCTCCAGAGATATTACAGTAAATACAGATTAGGGGAGTTTCAAGCAAAGTGGCTTTCAATTAAGGGCCATCCAAAACCACACTGTGAACACTGACGCACCTGTTTGCCTTCCTCCTTCCCAAAAATCTCTTCCCTGCCCTTTCAGATCCACACCACTGATAACAGTTAGTATGCCCTAACAAAGCTGTAGGGCAGGAACGAAGCTGCCACTGAATTCCCCTGCTCCCTCCAGCAGATGAGTGAGTCTCAGGAGATCTAGTATACAGCCTATAGTCTCTTCAATAGTCTTTATTTAACATAAAACATGTGAGGAGTTTCTAAAGTTTAAAATTTCAGATTATTCACTTATAATTATTTTCATACTTTCTCTTATCTTCTGTGGCCAGGGAATTCCCTTTTTGGAAAGATGAAAAGTGGTCAATCAACACTATAAAGATCCTTGTTATTTTACCTTCCCCATCTGGAGTACTGTGTCCAGGTCTGGAGCCTCCAGTACAAGAAAGACAGGGAGCTGTTAGAGAGGGTCCAGAGGAGAGCCACAAAGATGATCAGAGGACTGGAGCACCTCCCCTATGAAGACAGGCTGAGGGAGCTAGGCTTGTTCAGCCTGGAGAAAAGAAGGCTGCGGGGTGACCTCATTGCAGCCTTTCAGTACCTAAAGGAAGCCTGCAAACAGGAGGGGAATCAACTCTTTGAAAGGGCTGATAACTGCAGGACAAGGGGAAATGGTTTTAAGTTGAGGGAGGGAAGATTTAGGTTGCATGTCGGGGGAAGTTCTTTACAGAGAGAGTGGTGAGGTGCTGGAACAGGCTGCCCAGAGAGGTTGTGGATGCCCCGTCCCTGGAGGTGTTGAAGGCCAGTTGGATGGGGCCCTGGGCAGCCTGGTCTAGTGTTGAATGTGGAGGTTGGTGGCGCTGCATGTGGCAGGGGGGTTGGAGATTCTTGATCCTTGAGGTCCCTTCCAACCCTGGCCATTCTGTGATTCTGTGATACCTTTCTTTTAACATCAAATTATCTAAGTACAGAATGCTGTGCTCTCATTAAAAACAAGAAATGGCATTATGAAGAGATCATACTCAACAACGCAGCAGACTTATCTATGGCACCACTGGACAAAGCTCCTTGGGTTCAGAAATGTCCCAATTACGTGACCAGTCACACACGTGTGTATGAGATACATAAAAGTTACATGGCTTTAGACTTAATATGAAACCACTAGTTAACAGCTCTGAAATGTAAGCTTTTTTTCATCTTCCACTACAAATAAGGCCACAGGTTTGTTCCTCTACGTATGGGGATGTGGTGCCAATTCACCTTCATATTTTCTCTCTCAGAAATAGAGGTTCTTTGGAAGCACTGAAACCTCTGCAAAAGGTTCCCGAGATTTTGCTACTTAGAAAATTGGGATCAAAAACTTCTATGTACAGCCTGAAAAAAAAAGGATTCAGATTCCAGGAACAAAAGAGAATATTCACGGTAATGGATTATGTAGAGTGAGGATTCCTATATTTCCTTAAAAAGGATGGGAATCTCATGGCTTATTACTTAACTAAGCACAGTCCTAGAAAAACCTCTGCGTGTAACCATGAAGAGCCTCATCCTCACTCTCTGAAGTGAATAATGAAAAGCACAACTTGAACAGTAAAATCACAACGGTTCTGAGCAAAGCTGGTTTAAAAATGAGCCTTTTAAAAGCCTGTTTCAGCAGTACAGTACAGAAGCAAAGTACAAAGGTGGAATTCATTAACCATCACTACAGCGGGTCAGCAGGGCAAAGGCACAGCCAAGGCACCGAACCTTCAGTCTCAGCCAATTATTTCTTAGCACTATTTCTCAAACCAAATTCCTACGTACATTCAAATTAAGGAAATGAATTCAGACTTAAGCTTTATGCGAAGGATCCCAGCCCTATGGAGTTGATCCACATACGCACAACTCCTGAAAACAACCTGATGGTTTCTTCTGCAGTAGTCAGCATTACAGCTGCTTTCCAAAGCACTAATCCCTTCTCATGCACTAACCTGGAGCCTAATGACAGCTACTGGCACACACAGCTGGTCCACATGATGCCTTAAGCCCTTTCAAGAAAGCTGCGTAGCAAAGCAGAAAGCCACCTCTTTTTCTCACTTTGGATCTTTCTGTCACACCCAAGGAGGCATGTAACAGCCTGAGGAAACCATTGGCCCTTTCAAAACCTGGTAGTGCAGAAGAGACAGCAACTGAGTCTCAGCAGAAGCCCAGGAAATTTCTTCACCCTCTGTGCTTACAAAGGTAGAGCAGAGGCACTCCATTCCCAAGTGCCTTGAAGGTGCCACGTCGAACAGGCAACCAGCCTGCCAGGTTCTCCTGTCTTCCATCTCTGCTATGATTTAACTTCGACAGCAGCCTGAAGCGAACACCGACAATTCGTAAGAGGATAAATATTGTCAGAACCAATAGGGAACACCACCCCATATGCATTGCACGTGCATGCACATAATCTTGTCACTGGAGAGAATAAATCTTCAGAATGCTAAGAAATCAGTTTGCATTCCGAAAGAGCTGCTTCTCTAAGCATTTTCTTTATAGAAGATTTAACCTTCACTGATACCCAAGCTCTTTCAGTGTATACGGCCAAGCACTAGAGGCATCTAATTTTTGCCACTGTAATGTCTATAGGCAGCAATAAATTTTAACTGACGTACCCAGTACAAATTCAGTCTTAACAAGCTCAGAAACTAACACATTTTCAGATGACAGGGTTCAATACAAGTACTGCTGCTGCTTCAAGCAGCAAGATCCCTCCTTTTACCAAATGTCAACAACTTGCTTCATCGCAGCTCACTACAATTCAGACGTGGACTCACCACCCAGAAGACCCTCACTGACCTGAAGTGGCAGAGGAAGGCTGGAACTCCTCCATCATGCCTCACCATCTGTCTGCTGAAAGCAGAAGGGCCATACCCAAACCTCCTGTGCCAGCTTTCACATTACATGTATGTGTACAGTGTCCAAACAGTCTGGTTTTCTCCTGCCACCCTTCTGAAAGGGAAGCTTTACACACTTGACCTGCATGAATCACAAGGGAAAATCCTTTTAGCTCAAAGTGCTAAAAACATGGGACTTTATACCTGTGGCTGCAGCACTTTTTACCAAGTGCTCTCAGCAACCCCCTTCTCAGCAAACTGCTCTCTAACGATATCACACCTCCTCCTCTTCCAGCACTGCACAAAGCCTGGCACGCAGCTCAGGGTCAGCTGTGGGAAGCCTGCTGGTGGCCAGCTACTTTCAGACAAAACACTGTGGGGCTGAGTTCATTTACCAAAGTGTTTGTTCGGCCCAGGAATGCGAGGAGCATAATCAAGGCCATGGAAACTCCAGGGAAACAGCAACTGCATGGGATGATTAGAGGATGCAATCACAACCACAGGGACAGCAGCACATACCAGTAATCTTCCAATCCTCAACAAGGTCAACAGTGTAAGTTGCGTAGTATCCTTTGTGGGACAGAAGGATGCTCAGAAGCTCCATGCTGGTTAGATACCAGGGAGACGCTGCCAGTCTGGATGGTATAAGAGAATGCATGCACAGAATACAGGTATGTGGAGTGCAAGCACAGCCAGCCAGCAGCTCTTTTTGTTTTCAAAACAGCAGAATGCAAGTGTTAGGGGGAAGGATGTTAAAGGTCAGGTTACAAATAGAGCAGCTGGAACTTCAAGGCTGCTAACCTAGTTTTAACTAGATCTCATATTCTCCCGGTGACATCACCTGGTGGCCAAGCTGAGCTGCTCCCCATTTGAAAGGCAATAAGGCTGTCCCTTGCACTTTGAAATTCAATGTAACACTGAATTTACCTGAAAACATTCAAGGTAAAAGGCTCAGTCTAGCACCACCACTTCAGTAACACAGGCAAAACCGTGAGAGACTACACCAGCACAGAATCGGACAGACGGTTTTCTTTTGTTGGATGGGAAAAGTTGAGAAGTGGTAAAACATCCTCCTCCTCCCAGCAGGGCCTAAATGGGGCTGTTCCCTGTGCTCCCTCCGGGCTGAGGCACACCATTTGTCTGAGCCAACAGCTGTGCGACAGAAGAGTAACACAAGTTCAGGCTCTGAAGTGCTAAAGCCCTCTTGCTTCAGAACTGAGTCTGGCTCCATGGCAACAAGTAGAGATCCACAAAAGCTTCAGTACCTCAAATAGAAGTGATAAGGAGAGTTCAACGCTTGGTACTCTACCGTCACTTTAACCTAAGAATAAAAACCCATGACAGTTTCAGCGAGTTGAGTAAATCTAAAGGAACTGCTTCTCTTGAGCTCTGCAATTAACACAGCCTTCTAAAGAATGATGTTTGCCAAGTCTCTAAGCACTTTATTGCCTACTCAGCTCTTAAAGAAAAAAGTTTACGTGAAGAAAAAAGATAAACTGAAGAAATAGTTCTCAAAACAGGCTAGACTCAGCAAACACTGCTTAAAGTCTGAAGCTTGCTTCTAGAACCATTCCTTCAAAATACAACACACCTCAGACATTATGTTCTAAAAATAAGAGGTATTAGCAAGGCCTTAAATGAAAAAAAAATATTGAATAATCCTGTCCCTTATTCACCACTTTCATTTACCAAATGAATATCTACTTTTAGAACACCTCATCATTCATTTGAAAGCCACAGTCAGAAGAGGTGTAGAAGATGTAAATGCACTGAGTGGCAAATGACTTTATTTCAACAACTGAATGCCAAATTTCCACATCAGGGGTTCCCACTCCACAGCAAACTGAAGGAAACAAAGCATTAACACAATATCATTGGGGGAACATATCATTGGGAAACATCACAGCAGTCATTCAAGTGTTTGTTTAAACTCCATATGCTCATAGCCATCAATAAAAATGCTCCATGACTACCTGACCACCCAGCTGCCAAAACCCTTCCATACAGTACACATCCCACCAGTACATATCTGTTTATGAGCCATGAGATTACGGATCTTGGCCAAAATGCAAGAAGTATCACTGGAGAAGCCTAGAAGCAAAGCTGTGCTCATAGGAAGGAAACCTTAGCTCAGAACTCCTTTTTCTGTAATGCAGAAGGAACCTTTTAGAGAAATATAACATGCTTTCATACATCCTAAAGATAATAAAGGATTCAAAGCCTTAGTAAGCAATATTGGCTTACTTATTCAGAAGAGACCAATAATACAAAATATAAACTTAAAACAGCAAGCTATTATCACTTTTGAAGTAAAATCCTAAGCAGTGTACCAGAAAGTTCTCCTATGGTCTCATTTACTCTCACTGTTAAAAATTTATGTAACACAAATGTTACCTGGCAAGGAAGTTGGTAAAAGGTCCCAATATTTTTCGTTTAGTGTCCACGTCAGCCTCTTGACAACAGCCCTGCTGACTTTGATCACCGCTCTCTTTAGTGGAACTCAGGGTGACATCTGAGAAGTGTGTTTCATCAGTCTCCAGAGTCACAATTGCACTTGAACTGCTTGTGACCACAAAGTCCAAAATGTCCTCGTTGCTGACTGATAAAGTTGTTGACAGTTCTGTGCTAAGACTAGAAACACTACAGACAGAGATATCATCACTTCGATTCAGAGTTTTTGAAGTCGGACTGTAAAGCTTGACAGTGTCATACCCAGTTCTTGGAAAAGTGGAGGATTTTCGCACTGCGTGATCGTGTTCGGAAGCCAGAGGGCGTGGAGGCACGCAGGACGGCAGTGTGCACGCGCTCTGAAAAGTTCTGTCAGGCACAATTTCAGGTTCTGACTGCTTCCTCTTTGCAATTAGCACGTTGCAGTGAACGGGCTCTGGATTTCCTACTTCTAGGGTTGGAATGCCAGAATCCACTGATTTAAGGCTATGACAATCTTCTATAGCACCTGAGTGCTGACCCGGCCCATACTCAGGCAATGAGAGAGATCTCGGGGACTTCAAGTTCTGAAGACCCTGGATGCTGCCGCCAGCTCTTGTGTTCAGAACACCTATCAAGCTCAAACCATTCAAGGAGTTGGATACATTTCCATCAGGTGTATTGGGCCACGTGGTAACTGCTTAAAAAGAAAGAAAAGATTATGAGTTTGCAGGGAGGAATATATATATATTTATTTTAATTACACTCTGTGCTATCATAAATTAAGCTCCGTAATTAAGAAGTTATTCGTCTTCCCTTGCAGATAATGAATGCCCCTTCCCCCTTGCTTGAACAAGCAGGACAAAGGCAATGTAATTTAGGCTTCTAGAAATGTCAAGCATGAAAAGCTTTTCTTAAGCAGTGTACCAGTGGTTGCCTCATGCCCACCTCCTGAGAGTTACGTGCTACAAAAACTGCAGCCATGTAATGTTCCACGTCAATGTTAATGCAAAGGTTTGAGATTGATTTCTATATAGTCATAAATGCATATTTACTGATGTAAAGGAGCTATAAAGATCGTTTCCACATACTTTACAACTTACATCAAAATTATAGTGTCGGTTTAAATAGAATTTCTTGGCTTTCTTCTGGCAATCATAAAGCTTACAATAAATTTGTCACTCAAATGCAATCCATAATATATGAGTGCTGCATTAAGCAAGAGATGCAGAACCTGAATAGCTAGGAAGATATTCCTATCACCAACATTTTGATGATACACACAATGCACGTACAGCAAAACTAACACTCACACGTAACATATTTACTGTGCACAGGGACCACCAGCCCTCCTGTTTGCAATACACATCACCCGGGGGCTGCCAGCAGGGCAGCGAACCAGCCAGTGCTTCATTTGCAATGTAATTACAGCAGCTGGCAGAAGAAATATGCACATATTGCTTCAGTTTCTTCACTCTCAAACACTTTCTGTGTTAAGTGTGAAGCAGCAAAGAATTCTCCTCCCATCGTGCAAATAGTTCTTTTTAAATAGATTTCTCTCCTCCTTCCTGAAGCCAGGTCTCCTGCTCTCTCTGCAGTACAGCACTTAAGGAAAGGTGCCAGCTGTCTACCAGGAGGCTCTCCCCCATTCAAGAATCAACTCTTTAGCGGTGGTTCCTCCAAGCAGTTCCAAACCCGTGGCTGGACGTGCTCCTGCCCAACACCAGGGTTTGATGTGTGGCTGTTGTTAGACCTGAGCCTATCCACTTCCTTTGGAATTGATATACAGGTGGGCAGTATGTGACAGAAAACATTTCAAACAAATTCAATTTCCCCAAACTGTAAAGATTTTTTTTTCTATAATCTTTTAGACACGTGAACAGCTCATGAATCCAAATATAATTCATAGATTATACTAACTTCTTAATTCAACTACAAAAATGCTATTTGCTGTTTGATCCATCATTCCAATCTAATTCCACACGTAAGAAAAAGTCAAATATAAGTATGTAGAACTTCTTCAGTTATCCCATCCCTTAGACATTTCCCGAGCTTTCTTTTGTATTACCCATTCAAAGCAATCAACGCATCAATTACTGAATCCTTTGGAGAGGTGAAATTTCAAATTTACTGTTGGGATTAAAAAGCTTGTGAAGATGTACACTTTTCTTATGGAGTTGCTATAGCAACATTTTTTTCCTCCTCATTACCGTGGTTTGAAAAGTTTATATCCTCTCCAGTTTTAAGAAGCCATGCCCTCAGATAGCTAGCATATAAATTGCATAATTATGAACCTCCCTGTTCAGAGAATTAAAACTGCAAAGGGCAACAAACAAAAATAAAAACACTAAGTAACATTTCCTGAATACAGACAGACTATTCTACCTCTTGAAGTCAACTGTGATAGTCAAAGTGTACAAATACGACAATTGAGGTATTAGGTATAATTGTAATTGCATACACCTGAATCTTCTGCTTAGATCTTTTTGCTTGGTTTCACTTATTTTTCTAAATTAAGTTTGTTTTCTTTCCCCCGTTCTCACCTACCCCTTCAAACACATTATGTTGCTCTTGATATCAAGAGCTCATTCAGTCCCAGCATTTCTCAAAGTTGTATACACAAGCTATGGAATACAGTCTTAGATTCTGTTACATAGATTTGTTCGAGTTGGAAGGGACTCTTAAAGGTGATCTAGTTCAGATCCTCTGCAATGAACAAGGACACATACAACCAGATCAGGTGCTCAGAGTCCTTTCCAGGCTGACCTTCACTGTCTCCAAGAATGGGGCATCCACCACCTCTCTCAGAAGGATGTGCCAGTGCCCTGATGCTGACTGCAAAAAACATCTTCATTATATTCAATCTAAATCTCCCGTCTTTTAGTCTGAAACTATTTCCTCTTGTCCTATCACCACAGACTCTACTAAAGAGTCTGTCCCCTTCTCTCTCATACCCCCCTTTAGACACTGAGAGGCTGCTATCAGGTCTCCCCAGAGCCATCTCTTCTCCAGGATAAGCAACTCCAGTTCTCAGACTGTCCTTAAGGAGAGGTGTTCCATCCCTTGGATCATTAAAAGCAAAGGTGCAGGTGTTCGCTTTATTGCAATTCACATGTATTAACTGGTCCAGAAAATAAGGTTCAGAAATATAATCAGCCATGGTGTTTCCATAATCAATTCCCCCACTGCCTTCACTTCTGCTCAGTGACTCCTAAGTGGAGATAGCTCCTGCCTTATCTTCATAGCTCTTCTCAACTGATCTCATAAACAGCAAGCATTCCAGCAGCCTTGGGAAGAGCCCAAAAGGCAGAACAAGTCTGTAAAAGAGTTCAGAGTGAAGGGAAAATGGATTTCCATGTAGGGTAGCGAAGCTATATTGATTTGAGTAGATAGGATTTTAAGGAGGAAATTTTACACGAGGAGATCCTTTAAATGGGACAAACAGCAAATGCAGAAGTATGTAACAGCCACAGCTCGCTGGAGCAAATTGTGCAACAACAAGCTGCAAAGGTTTCACACAGTTCAGTGAAACTGTGGGGAGCTTTGAAGTACACCATCAAGGGCTCTGAATGAGAACCTGAGATACGATCAGTTGTCAAATACATACATGAAGACTCCTCAACTCCCTCTGCGCCAGGCTGATGGAGGATTCCCGTTAAGGGTATACAGATATTTATATTCTTTATTTCAGCTGCTTTGCAGCTAAGTGCAAAAACTGACAACTGATGTCAAACATCCACAGCGTCATTTCTGCAACACAAACTTCTCTCCATAAATTACTTATGAATGTAATATTATTACCATAATAAACATGGCAATAAAGTCTTATTAGCTTAATAAACTACTGAAGAAGAAAAAGCACTTTTGTCTGCACAACATCCATAAGGCCCCGTGATTTGGTAATACATTTACGTAAAATTGACATTTGTAAAGTCTTTAAAATCTCACGCCTTACAGGAATGGTGATCTCATCAACATTAATATCCCAGAAGAGAGATAACCACAGAAAAAGAGACAGAAGACAACAACAGAGGTCACACGAAGCAAGGAAGAGGAAGGCAGGGATCACTTACTCATTAACTTAGCCAACAAAAGAGCAATGGGGCACCAAATAAAGACAGAGATGTAGCCAGGCTCAAAAGTAGCATAAGGACACAACTATTCATGCAATGGGTACTGAGCTGCAGAACTCCTCACACAGCAAGTGATGGGCACTAGAGGTTTACATGCAAGTTCAAGGAAGACAAAAAAAACAAACACTAAAGATTCACAAAGGAACTCAGGAAACTGCAAGTACCAGAACTTCAGGGAAATACCAACAACCATCAGCCCTGCCTACAGGCTTCCCCAAATAAATTCTTTCGTCTGATGGGAGGGGTTTGGGGCTGGCCCAGCACGGCTGTCCATAGGGTCATGCATTCTGAAGTTCTGGTTACAGCAAGTCAGAAGGCGTGTTCTGACAGTACCTGAGCTTTAAAGTACGTTCTGACTTAGCACATCATCCAACCGTGCTGAGGGAAGAAGTCAAACCTGACGTAATTTCCAAAAAATGCAGAATAAAATGGCTTTTTTAGCTGCTTTATTGGGAAGTTAAAAGGAAAAAAAAAAAAAGTTAAAAATCAAAGTCTTAGAACAAAACAAAGATCAGAAAGAAGTCATGTTCTTCTAAATTCGCACTGCCTTGCAATGCAACACAGGCAAAGAACTTGTTTAGAAGGCACAACAGCAGCCTAACAGCAGGCTGTGCATTATCTCTGACACAGGACTTGGATTTCAGGGGCCAATGGTTGGATCCCCGCGGGTCCTTCCAACATGGGATGTGCCGTGATTCTGTGTATATTGCTCAGTTATCGTAGGGATAAGATCGACATTTTTATCTCCTTGTTACTTCAAGGCTCACGATTATTTTTGGAGTTAAGATCCCCCACCCAATAACAGAAATTTGCAAATGCTTTTTTCTCCTTAAAGAAAATCTTAAAAAAAAAAAAAGTGATTAGTCTGAACTCTTCAGGCAACATCGCTACCGAACGTACCACGAAACACTCTGTGCGTTACCGCCACCAAGCACGGGTGTCCTTAGGAACACAAAAACCACTTTATTTACCACAGCACGCCGCGGATCAGACGCTCACAAGCTGACACGCACCGCACTGCCAACAGCGGAGCGCTCCCGAGGCCGCACAGCTTTCAGCAAAGCCGCGATGCGCAGCGCTTGCCGCACACGCAGCCGCGCCGAGACCGCCCGGCTCCCGCCCGCCCCTTCGCCCACGGGCAGAGCTGCGAGCCCGGCTCCCCGCGCAGCGCCGGCGGGGCGATCGCAGGCGAAGCGCTGACGGCTCTGTCGCTTTCCGGCCACATCGGGCGGGCAGCGTCAACGAGCCGCAGGGTTCTACTAAAGCTTCTGTTTCAGAGGCAGTTTACAGAGTTGGTTTTGTTTTATAAGCCCTCCCCAACGTCGCTTAAAAAGGTGAGCCCATCGCTACGCCGTTAGCAGCGCCGTAACAACTTCAGCTGGCGTTCTAAGCGGCTTTATTCAGCCCGCAGCGCCTCAGAGACTTCGCTTACAGAGCCAGTGAGAACTGAAAGTTGTTTCCTCCCCACAGCCGAACGCCTGACTCGGTACCGCCAAGGCTTCCGAGCCGCCGGCCTCGATCGAAGCAGAGCCACCATCCCGCCTTCCCCCACGAGGACGGCGCCCTCTCCGCGCCCTTTAACCCCCGGAGATTCCCCGGCGCTTCTCCGGTTGCTCCCCCGGCAGTCGCTCGCCGCCTCGCCGCGCCGGCTCCGGCCCCGCCGCCCGGGGACGAGGAAGAGCCGCGCACAAACTTTGACGCCTCACCTGGGTAGCGCCGCGCTCCGTCGCTCCGCTCACGCCGGGCCATGCCCAGCCCTCCCCTCCGCCGGGACTAGGAGGCTGCAGACGGCTGCGGCGAGGGGTCCATGTCTCTCTCCGGTCCCCGACGAGGCACGAAGGGTTCAGCGGAGGTACGGCGGCGCGGCCCCCGCCCGCCGGGCTCCCTCCCAGCACGGCGCGGGGCCTCCCATGGCGCCCGCCCCCGCGGCGAGCACGGAGCGGCTCTGCCCGTCGCGCACCTGGCGGTGGGACAGGTGTCGCGCTCCTCCCGCGACTCGCCGCGGCCAGCCCCTCCCGCCGCCGCACCCCCTACCCGGCCCGCGGGGCCGAGCGCCGCCCGCCGGGGAGGGAACGCCTGCGCGCTGGGGGAGGGGTGGCTCGCGGGAGAGGCGGCCGTTGGGCCACGGGGCTGCGCGCCGGCCGCCATTTTGAATCGCCTCAGAGAGCCCGCAGGGCTGTCCGCTCAGCACCGGGTGGTGTCGGGCCTGGCTGAGTTGAGGAAAAAAATGTGATGTTTTACGGAAGTTTGTCGGCCAGGGGCATCAAATGAGGCTTATGTATCTTAGCCGTACCTGCTTGTGTTCTCTGTGCTGAGTGCGCCATCAGCACACCTTGCCATACCCTTCTGCCCCCGGTCTGAAGCCAAAGGCCATGGAAACATGCAGGACTGTTCAGGACCAGAGATCTTGTTTCCCTTTCTTTATCGTCCTTGGAACTCATACTTGCTTTTTTTTTTTTTTTTTTTTTTCCCTGCAAAAAAGTTCTGGGAGCACCAAACACCCAAACTGATGTTTATGCAATATGTTACAGTAGCAAAATACAGTTGTCAGTTGCTTCAGGGTAGTCTAAACACCAACCTCTCAGGGTCCCAGCAATGCCTCTAGGTCTGCCCAAAGCTGGAATCTTGAGTGCAGCAAATGAGGCACATCAGAACCTGCACTGATGCAAAGAGTTTGATATCAAGAAGAGCAAAACCCTGATTATTCCAGCCTTGATGTGGGCAAGTCTGGGTAAATTGTCAGTCTGAGGTAAACAAGTACTGCAGTATTTGCCACCACAGCCCCACTGACAGCAGTTCTATGCTACTGAGATGAGAATTAATTCATTATCAAGATGAGAAGTAGGCACTTATCATCATCAACCAAAGATTATACCTCTCCAGATATGTCTGATTCAAAGAGAGAGAAAATTAAACATTTGTTCTGCTGGATTTGTGAGGTTTCAAAAAGAATGCAAAACAATTAAAATGTCACTGATTTCTCCGTGTCTTTGCAAATCACTTCTGTAAGACACTTTCCATATTACTGCTAAAATGGCAAATTAAAAAAAAAAAACAAAACAGATTTGAAACACTTGTTTATATGCAAAAGAGAGTATTTTGGAACATATGCTGCCACTAATTCCTTTTTCAGTATTAACACTTTCCTTCTGTGTTTGAGAATCCTCTGTTGGAGCAACTGAAAGGCTGTACTGTCACCATGCTGTCATTTATCTTAGGCCAAAGTTGTTAGGTTCCCAGGGTAAATAAGCAAATGGAAATACAGAGTCATGAATTCTGTGTCTGCAGTTATCTCCAAAGGAACTAATTACACTTCTATCTTTGTAATTTTATTTTGAATGAATAATTTTGAATTAGAAAAATCTGCCACAGATCTCTTTCAGCTGAGCTTACTTACAGCTAAAAGTTTCAAAGCAGTCAAGGCAGTCAGGAACTTAAAGGCTTTCTCAGTAAATACTTAAGAACAGCGTTGTGCCTAAGGTCCCATTCTAAAGTAATGTAGTGGACGTTTCCATTTCCAACCCACAGATGACTCTCTTCAACTGACGTGCTTTTTGATACCTACTCGCAACAAAATTTGTATTGCTCAGGGTACTGAAGAAATACATAAGAACAACCAGGGTCTGCTATGCTAAGCAGCATAAAAATACCAAGGTCAGCCTTAAAATGTTTACAGAACATCCCATCATAGTTAGTATAAAATGTATGTACTCTTTTCTACATCTGAATCACCATATAATTTGTTGTAATGAGTGGTTGTTCATTTTCAGTTAGACTTTTCCAGCAACATTTAACAGAACTAATGCTAAAGCTGTCTGTAAGAGTTAGCACAATTTCTGCCTTCAAGTGTTGTGCATTATTATTCCTCTATTGGTGAAGGGCCAAATTTTGCAGCTTAATAAAGCTTCACATTATTAGTCCTGGGGAAGTGTGGAATGCCCTAATTACTAAAAGGAAAATGAGCAGGTACTGCCAGGTTCAGGAAGAATGAATGTGTAACTAAGTGCAAAAGGGTCCCTTACATCCTTTGTTTTTCAGGTGTGTGACATTTAAATGACTTCATCCAGAAGGGCACGCTGAGAAATGTTCCAGTTTGAATAGCTGGGCCATAAGTAAATCCGCAGAAGCGTAATAAAAAGTCAAATCCAGGGCTATAGTTTTTGCTAATATGTGACAAACTTGTTTGTGATTTTTATGTTTAAACCTGCTTGACTGTTTTACTAGTTTGAGGAAGAAAACTTAGCATGTAGCATAATGCCCTCAGGGTATTTACAAGAAGAAAAAAAATCACTTGTTGTTTTTTTAATGAGGCAGTATGTATATCCTTCCTGACTTATTTGGAACCTGCTAAATGCTTGAAACAGTGAAACATTAAATGAAAAATAAACCTAATAAACACATTCAGCCTTCACCATAATCAGGCAGCTTAGCAAAACATGATGGACAAAAAAAAACCATTCTCCAATATTTACACTATCTACCCAAGGTGGTTAGCATTAGTGTTCTCCTATTGATTTAGAATCAAGTAAATTTGTACAATAAATACTTATGTTTGCAAAAATCCATGGGACAAAATCTTGATGTTTTGTGCATGAATGTCTTGCCAGCAGCTGCTGAGTAAAATGAAGCACTGTACAGAGGAGCCTGGAATTGGCAACTGCTGTTCACCTAAGAGGCCAAGAACAAGTAAGCAGTCTAACAATAGATCAGGGCTAGAGAATTTAATTTCTAGAAAATATCTGTGTCAAAAGTCCTGTCATGCAAATTCATATCCATGCCACTAGAATTAGATAAACCAGTTTCATGACTATTCTTCAGGAAAACATGAGGGGATTTGTGTGCTCTGTTCAGTCTCACTGATTTTTCCAAGTATACATGCCTACAGAAGAGCATGCGAAAGTAATAGTCCTTTCAAACAAGGCAGAATTCTACAGTACAAAAATAGAAATACCAACTCCTCTCATGTTTCTTATGCCTACAGATATGGGGAAAGTGTTTCCTGTTTTGAAGCTTCAACTATTTTGCAACAGAGACATTTGTTTCAATAACTAAATGGAAATATCTAGATTGAATTTTCATTTATCAGTTGCCAAGTAACTTGCTGAGTGTGATGCAAGCTGGTTCCACACAGCCAAACTGAGCTTCACTTCAATCCACACAGTTCGCTATCGATCTGGAGTTCAGCAGTTCTCTGTCAGAAACCAGCAGAAGTTTCAAAGTAGTATTTTTTTCTCCAGTTAACAAATAGTTTGCATGCTGTGGATATCCCACAGTCAGACATCACTGTATATTAGCTGATCAGTCATGCCTGGATTTCTCATCACTGTCATTTAAGGTTGTGTTAGGCCATGTAAGCAAGAGTATGTGTGTGCTGAATATAAGCAAATGATAGATAATCTGTTAGAATTCATGGTGCTGAGGGACAGAGAAATTCATCTTGAAGTGTCAAAACAGAGATAAGTCATTGATCTTTTCCTCCTTGCTTCACAGAATCACTTGTATGTATGGAGAATGCCTGCTTTGTGGCACAGGAAAATGGAACAGTGATTAAATTCAGCTTTTTACTACTGACTTACAATATTTTTTGATCAAATTATCTTGTTATGGTATTATCTGACAAAGTGATGGTTTTGACAAAATAAGAGAATAATTATCCCTTCTACTTCAAAAAACTATATATCTGTCTTGTACAAATCTGTGATGGACAGCAGTCCATTTCCAGCCCAGCCACCATCTATACTGCCTTTCCTACTGCATCTACTAAATAATTTCAGTAGGTTTAAGGCAAATCAGGAACAGCTAGAGAAATTGCCATTTCATTGGCCCCAAAAATGCTTCCTTCTATAGGATCTTAATGCTAGCAAATGTAAAAAAAGATGAGGAAAGTGAAACCAGGTCTCTAACTACTGTTAACCACTAGGTAAAAATAGACTTCTACGGTTGAAAGCTTTCTGCATGGAGGAAAAGGTAGGAGAAGATTCTACGAGACTTTCCAGCACATCTGAATTGGTATTACTGTAACTAAATGCATGCAACTGGGCTATTTTTTATCGCTGTCTACAAGCTGTTTATGAAATAAAAAGATGTGGAGGAGTAAGACTACACATAACAAAAAATACTGCTTCTCTTACTGATACCTCAGCACAATTTAAACTGTGTTTCTAAAGCAAACACATTAGTTCTGCAGTACAAAAGGGAATGAACCCAGCATGCAGTAACTTTCTATTGGAGTACTGAATTAAAAAGAAGTTGCTCAGAAATAGTAATGATGAATGAAAACAGGTAATATTCAATTTGGGCAGACCGAAGATCAAATTAATATCTCCCTACTGATCTGTAATGCTTCAAAGGACTTAGTATTTGTTTCAAATATCATAGGAAAAAAAAAGAGGAAAGTATTAAAAAAGCATGGAAGAGACCTGTGTCTTCTTAAACAGGACTGCTGTCAAACAAACGAAGGTTCCAGAATCAACAGAACATGGACTCAAATCCACCTCCAAGTGAACCGAATTAAAAGCCAAAAGTCAGCACGAAAATGAGAAGTTGTGAAATGAAAAAATATTTAAGAGAAAAAGAATACAATCCTCCTGAGTAACAGTAGAGAAAAAAGAAACATGCAATACCAGTAAAGGAAACATTCAGTAACATTTTCTGTCCTGTACTTGGAAGGGAGAAGGGTAGCCCACTGTAACACAGTTGAAGTATATATACAGCAAATTACTCCTTGGAAGACAGGCTTCAACCACTCCAAGCTGTACTTCTCTTAAGCACAAGCTACTAACATGAAATAAAGGAAAAACTGACAAGATTTTGTGTTCTGTAGGCAATCTAGTTATTCTTTTTTTCCCTTCTCTTTAAACTATAAATAAATCTAAAAGTCCTTCTGCACATAAGCTGCTGCTGTAGGGAAAGAGGATTCACAGACCTATGGAGTTCCCTTTGTTCTTCATATTTCCCAACAAGGCAAGATGTACGTACAGATGATACCTATGGGCATCTTCTTGTCACAAACAGTTTTTCTAAAAGCAGAAGTCAGGTACAGACCCACCTGATCTCTTGGCACAAGTTAAAAACATTTCACATTTCACACCATATAAAAATAGAGGTCTTGTGTTCTCTAAACATGAAGATGTCATTGCACATTAAATGTTTTGACTGACACCACGATATTTTGCACGTAAGTAACTGAAGTGAGGACTAAACATGCTGTCTTGTGTTTTCCTCTGTTTTTTAAGAACACAAGTAATAGCTTGTTAATTTTAATGCTTTTTTTTTTTCCAGTATAAAACACAAGGAAATACAGCAATGAGGACTCCCAAATTAGAAACATCATTACTAACTCCTCTTAGGATGTTTAATTTCTAACTGCTCTGAGTTATCTAAGTCACATACTATTAGCAAAAGAAAATGAGCACACACACACACCATCCAATTGTCCTTTTATATTTTTATTTGGTGTTAAGTAACTCCACAAGAAAACAAAATCAGTTACTCTGGTGTACGTGAAATCAGAACAATACAACCACTTGAAGCAAAAAGTAGAAACAAATTTCAGCCCAGGAATGGAAAACTGATACTTCAGTGCTATGGATATGCAATGCGCTTCATACCACAGTGCGGTTCAGCGTATGCCAACCTTTAATGCTTTTTGTTGTTGTTTTGTTTGTGTTTCTATCCATACAGAAAAACTAAAAACCACACTTCACTTCTCACTGAAAGCTTTAGAGCTTTAGCCAGTAAACTATGAAAACAAGTAAAGACAATTTGTTATTGCCCAAGCTCAAAATACGATTTTATTTTCCCCAAAGGTGCTGGAATTATTACATACCACAATGTAACTATAAGCAACACCTTTGTGATTTTTGAGCCCTTTCTTACCAAAGAAGCAGCTCTAGCCAAAATTAACTGAGCTGAAGTTTGTGTTTGAAATATGTCCATTTGGTCATTTCTTGTTCTTGAATGAAGTTCTATTCCATTCTTCACTGTAGTGATTTGAAGAATTTACGTGTAAGTTCTTGTTTACTTTCATGTTACAGTTAACTAGTTCTCAGTGCAGGTGCTAAACAAGCTCTCAAGGAAGCTCCAGAAGAAAGTAAAATATATAAAAATCTCTCCAAAGTCTGCAAATAAATTAAGAAAAGAAACTGTAAAGTGTCAAAAGATTTGTTGTATAAATACAAACCCTAAAACATAGCTCAATAGGAGGACCAAAACAAAGTCCCAGGGTAAGGACAAACCGAGCCAATATTAGGTAAGGAACTCAACTAAAATGTTGCACAAAGTATGGCATGGTTTTTTAACCACGCGTTTCAATTCATATGCTATCAATTTAATAAAGGCAACCAAACCCAGTTATTCAGAAAACCTTTCTAGCACAGAACATATTTCAAAGCCAGTTCAGCTCACGTTTCAAACAGCTATAGTTCTCATGAGTTTTATTGCCTGTCAAAATTAATGGTTAAGCTTTTCAAGTCAATATTGGACTTTCTGCACTTTCTGATGTTATAGACATGCTGCTACTGTATAATTAGTTCTTCGTTGTTGGTTTTTAACTACGAGTTGGTGAAAACTAAGAATGTTTAGTTTTGCAAATATTGCTCCTCCTGGCTTATACATTTTGCATAATGTGTTAAAAGCACAAGGAGTTGATAGTTTTGTACAGATGCAACTTGACAATGTATTGACTTTCTAAGTTAACAAAATAAAATTGAAAAGCAAGTCACATAAAGCAACAGTCACTACTGCAATCACACATGTATGTTGTAAATCATCGCTTTCCCTACCCCCACCCACCACACACGTAACTTGCCCCACACATTCTCTCAGAAACACAAAATGAACTACGAGATTTACTAAATTACAGCCACAACAGCAGCTAACTGCAGCAGCCACAGGATTTCTCTCAAGTGAAGCACTGACCCTTTGCATTTAAAACACTGAACACACTGAGCATTTTCGATAGTTTCAGTCATTCAGGCTCAAATTCAGTCTTGAATGCTTTTGCAGGTTACAAGAATGCCATCATTTGCAACAAGACAACATCCTCATTACTTGTTACAAAATTCAAAACAATCCACACATCACCCCAGTGGTTTATTATTTTTGGTGTTACTTCTTTTTAAACTGCCCTATGTTGGCAAGTTGCTAAAAAGGACAAAAAAAAAAAAAAAAAAGAAAAAAGAAAAAACCACATTGCCTCCATACCTACAAAAAATCCTTGGCTACTCCAGTTAGCAAAAATACAAACCATGGTAACCTCAGCGTTGGTTTGCGGGGGGGAAGGGGGGAGAAAGGGAATCATAGGATAGAAAACACAGTTTCTGTAAGTCTCTAAAGCACAACCCTGTTGTTCCTACTTCAAAGTTATGAGATTTACTGAATGAAGACTGGACAAGTCATTCATGCTTTTCTCCTGCATTCAGAAAGGCACTGATAGATTACAGTGTTAAGTATTTATCTCCCGGTTCTTAAAGAACAAAGCCTAATGTGCCAAAAGCTAAAGTCTCTGAATAGCAGAAGTACTTGTAGACACTGCGATGCTAAGAAGATAGCAGTAGTGGTAGGGCTACAGTTACGAATGAAAATAACTGCAATTAAGATGCAAAAAAGCAGTGGTACTACTAAGACAAGCACATGCACATCCATTCTTGATTTAACAACACAATCTAGTCTAGTTCAAATAGCCAAGAATTTAACAGTTTGGGGGTGAAAAAAATCTTCAACAGGACAGCTGTGTCCTCATCTATAAAATAAGCAAGAAGAGAAAGATAAATACACATCTGAATCCATTAACTGAAGAGGAAACTCAAGTTGTTGTTTTAGAGCTACAGACCCTCAAGAAGGATAGTTTTCCACCTCACGTTACTTTTAAATCATCCGTCCTACTCTGCAGTTTTTATAGTTGAGTTCGAGAAAAAAGCTCCTCCTCACACGGATCTGCCCATTCACTGCCACCTTCTGAAGCTGTGTCTTCAGAGCTGGAGCTATCACTGGAGTAGATCTTCTTCCTGAAGCCATTTGGTTTTGCTTCAGCGTTTATATCATCTGCACATCTTGCTTCATAAACAGAAGAAACCTATGGATTTAAACTGACAGTGTTGATGGGGAACAATAAAAACGTTTGCTTTTTTTCTGGGCTGGTAAATAATGTAATATTGTACATGTTCAAGAGAAATGTCACAATTCAGGATAAATTCTCCTCTTTCCTGTCTTAGTCCATGATGTATTGACAACTACAGAACAGTAGGAAAAAAACATGTTTTTTTTCATCTTAGGATTTTAATTAATTTTAGGGCCCTTTAGGACTTGCATAAAACGGCAACAGAATCAAAAGTAAACTTACAATGTGTCATTACTGCACTGTTTGTTGTTTAAGAGAGTATTGCTGTAGAAGCTGTGTCCAAATGCTGACAGTAAATGTTAAATATAATGAAAACAGCACAAATCTGATGAATTTTGAGGAAAGTCCATACATTTTCAGCTGAATCAGTAGAGCTACACCAAGCATGTCACAGTGTTAAATTTAAGTACTTCCAAAAGGACAACAATAAGTGCATGTAAACACAAAGATTTTCCCTATAGCAAAAATTACCGTGCAGTCCATCAGCTTTTTATTTGCAATAAGGACAGAACTGAGCATACGTTCTATTTACTCCTTTAATTATTAGTCCTTTCTGGTTTCATAGTGCACATCAGCCCACCCCACGGTTAGTGAATCAGAAGCTGAGGGAAAAAAGCGTTAATGTTTAGCGCACACAACAGATGAAAGCCAAGTATTCCCAAAGGAAACCAAATCTCCTTGGCTACTCGAAGTCCAATGTTCTGCAGTCTGTGGAGTTTTCAGGAGAATGCTTGAGATACAGAAGAGATTAAAAAAACACAGAAAGGGAAGAAAAGCTTTCAAGGATTTTTGTAGGGAGTTCATTTGAGGTCAGACTGAAAACTCTGAAGAACAGAAAGACACAGTGGCATACCCTTATAAAAATAAGGAGCTCACTCCCCAGTCCAGTGGCAAACTTACCATGTTAAAATCTAAAAGATGTTCATCATCATTGGGTATTTCCTTTACATCTGCAAATTCTCCTACACCATTCTCTCCCTTGGCATTTGTATAACACTCTTAGAGTGGATGTGGAGTGTTCAGAGGAAAAAGGAAGGAAAAAAAAAAAGAAGAAAAATTGAGGAACGCCATTATTTACATTGAGCCAAAATAAAAGCATCTTGAATGGTAGTTTTAAAATTCACACTCTTAGGTCAATTAAATTCTGTGCTTGTGGAGGATTCTAGTTTGACATCCTTAAATAGCTCAACGTAGTATCTTACTGAGGCATCATCAAATCTTTCCTGGATAACTAAACTGATACTAATAATAATGCTGCTCAGTTAATGAAAACATCTAGAAAATACAGCACAAAGATGAAAAATTACTCTATTATCAATGGTTCCATACATTTCTCAATTCTGATACTGCACAGTGTTTCAGGTCATTTATATTTCTACACCCACACAAAATATAGTGTAATCTGATACTGACAGAAGCTCAAAAATTGTGAAAGAAAATGGTTGTAACTTCTGTTTTCCAGCATAATCTTCCATATAAAATAATGGCATACATAAGTGTAGATGGATTGCATGCATCAGTGTTCATGTGTATATAACTATCCATACAGGAAACTCCGTATTTGTGAAACAGTAACATTAGATCTAAGCATAAAGCTCTGGTTTTCTTAAGCTTAGTCTAAAAGACAAATTCCTTGGATTATTCAACTTCACACAAATTCTGGCACTGTATTAAGCAGCTCCTGGACTTTTTTTTTTTTTTTTTTTTTTAATTTAAACACTGCTTTCCTCTGATGAAATAAGGCAGTGAAACACTGAGACAATTTATGAGTTCACCAGCAGATGTCAGCAGTAAGACGACACAATTCATTCACAGGAATTAGAGGATTACTCTGCATAAAATACATATTCACAGTTCTGAGTTACTGCATTTGCTATTAGACAGATAGTATCTCTGCAATTACCATCATGAAAAAAAAAAAAAACTTGACAAGAGGACAGTAAATAACTTCACTTTCTAAATACCAAGTATTTTTCCAGTATAAGCCCAGGAGGCAAACCCTGTAGGCATGAACCCTTTCACAGCACAAACACATCTCTACAGCTGGGAGCTCATTAAGCAAAGAAGTTTCTGAAGGTAACCTAAACATGGTTTAGTTGGCTGTACTTTAAGGTGTACTCTAAAAATAATTCAGTAATAATTACTGGCCACTGTAATTCCAGACTATTAAAGAACAAGATCTCTGATAAAAAATTCCTTGCACTGAGCTCTGCAAGCATCAGAGATCCATCAGTTTAGTGTTATTATTTAGACTTCTAGTATTATTTAGCCTTCTTCCCAGAAAAGATAAACTGGCATGTAGCAAAATCCAGAACAAACAAAAAAGCTCTGGATTCTGTTGACAGAATTCCTGGCCTTTGGCCAGCTGTCAGATGTTGCAAATACTTGGGAGGCAACAGAGAGAGCTGGAAACACACCTGCTTTCGCCAGTGAGCTGCTTGCCACCAAGCTGGGCTTAATGCTCAGCGTGGGACCAAAAAACTCCCAGACTGTCACTGTGAATGGTTGCCAGGAGGCAGATCCCTCTGCTTCCCAGCTTGAGAGAAATTCCTCACATTCACCAAATAACTAGCATGTTGTTTATGCAAACCTATAAAAGGCAGTTATGCTTTTACATTCCGGTGAAAATTAGTTGCCTACACGTTGTACACATTGAAACATTCAAAAAATGTCATGAAGTATTTTCAGAGTCAGAGGTTAACACATTCTGTGTAAAGTCAAATTCTGGAATTAAGTGAGTCACAAAATACTATTTTGAAAGCTCTTTCACTTAAGAACTAGTTAGAAGCATGCTGGAGGTTTAACTGCAGATCAAACTCAGGAATCCCAGCTCTCCCTCAGATAATTTATTATAAAAATGCACTTCCTTTTTTTGTGTTTGTTTCTGTTTACATACAAGTGGTAGTACTAACTCATCTGGAACAATTCAAATCCACAACAAAGACCACTTAATTCTAGCCAGGTGCAACAGTGAGTTAGTTCAAGCATGCACGGTTTCTTACCTTCACACTGTGACACAGGAAAAAGGGGAGAATAGAGCGCCTTTTCCCACCAGCACCGCTTTTCCTGGCTGCCACTCATTCTCTGCAGATCAGTATTCAATACAGAAAGCTGTTTAGACAATAATCATGCTTCATTATGCCATAAATAACATACTTACATGAAAAGGAGGAAAGTGATGTGACAGTCAATTTGCTAGGTCGCATAGGTCACACTGTTCAATTTCTAACACTAATGGGAAAGGACTGTCAAACTACAGCCATTACCTGAACTGCTACAGCCAGTACAAACCCATTCAGAGGCTCCTACGTCACAGATTTAGAGCTGTACCAACCCAGAACAAGACCACGAATTCCAGCTTCACACTTCATAATCTCAGTGAGAACACACAGATATCCAAGAGATGAAAAATAAAACAATCTTAGCCAACACGATAAATCATTCAGTGTAAAACAAAACAGAAGAAAGTAAACAAAAACCAGCAAAATTGAAGGTCTGTATTCTGGAAGGGTGAATAAGCAGTAGTATCACTATAAAAGCAATAAGAGAATTAACGTCAGCATGAGGAAAAACTAGTTACAGGAGTTACTAATAAATTAGTTCATGCTAAAAATATTAACTAAAAATGCATAAATACTCTCCCCCACAACATACTGCAGTGTTAACTGAAGTTCACAGGGTCTTTTCTTTGTGAAATACTGAAGGCTTAGTACGTGGGTACTTCCCTAGACTTATGACTTCATCTATGGTAGCTCCATTCCTCCTTATAAAGATGCCAGCTCGTAGCATCCCCTACAGATATTAGGTGGAATTCATACATATGGTAGCAATATTGCTACCAGCTTCTATGAAGTGCTAACAAATGAGTTTCAATGCTGAATATCTATCCAGTTCCCTCCTCTGTAACTCTGAGAACATCTAAGCATGGAAAATTATGGAGCCTCTTTTTCATAGAATCACAGATTCACTGAGGTTGGAAAAGAGATCCAAGATCATTGTCTACCTACGACCAATATTTCCTTACTTTTTGTTCCTCTTTAATCTACTGCAGAATTATGAAGCCATAGAACCTGAACTTACAAATTGCTATTTCTCAAAAAATGGAAGCCTTTCTCAAAGCAACTCAGAGTGCCATAATGACAGCATCTTCCAGATGAAACTCTTTTCCCCATGAAACTCTCCTGCAACAGATACTGAAATGATCATGCTTTTTCCTATCACAACACTCCCCTTTCAAAGTAAACCTCCAAAAGCAAGAACTCCAACTCTAAAAAAAGGATTTCTGAGGAAATAAAGCCATAGTAAAAAATAAAATAAAATAAAATAAAGCCAAAGAAGCCCAAGGGCTTTTGAAGCAGAATTTAACAGAAAATACACACAGGTAGAAATAAACGGAATCAGAAAAATAAAATCATCACTCTGCTGCTGACTACAGACAGAGGTATCTAAACTCCACCAGCACTACGCTTTATTAACTTCAGAGCCGCTCATCCTGCTGATGTCACACCTGCACTCCTATCTCCGTGTGATGTGCTGGGTGAAGCACAGCAGGTTACAAACAAAGCCAGCTTGAGGCTGGCAGGGTTTAATGAGCGACGGCTTCCTTGCTTCCTGGGCTGAGCCACCATCAGAGCCGACATGTCTGCGTCAGGAAGACAGCTCAGTGACTGCTGCTGGCCAGCTCTGCTCCCCATCCTGCCAGCCTTCCCCAGTATCGCAAGTGCGAGAGGAAAGAGGGAAGAGAAGCAGCCCAGCAGGGCAACAGCTTAAGCTCTGACCTGGTGCTCCTGGCCCTGCGATGATCCTCATGGAATGACTTACTTCTAAACCAGCTTTAAGGTCTGATGTCTAAAACTAAGGGATATTTGTTGAAAGATCTGCTACCAATACTAAATCCAGCCAGGGTTTGTCTTCAGGAGAGGATGGGGGGCAGAAGCTGCTGTCCATACATTCACTGAAGAAAACCATTTCTTCCTTTAATTGTTTAGATGTTTAATACAATTGCAGTTTGTCAGTAAATAAAAAACACAATTTAGTATTTTTCTTTTAAAACTGCATTTTCAGCTTATACCTCCCCTTTCTTGTACACACACTTCCAGTGTTTTATGAAAACTTGTTTTAAATTTTCCAGTCGCACATCTGAACAGCTGTTATTCTCAAACTGTACTAGCATTAGACATTGCAAGGGGCAGATTTCCTCTCTAAAATCATTCATATTATTTTACTTTTCTCTTAAACAGAGCTCAAAGCTAACAAGGCAAAACCATGTGCAACGCCTGCTTCTCTCCCAGCCTTGCTGCAGGTCTGGGAGAAGACTGATAGTTTCTTTTTTTGCATTTTACAGCTAGAAAACTGAGGCTTTCCTTAGAGCCTCTGGCTAAAGATATGGAGAATCACTTGAGGACTTCAGAATCCACAAAATGACTACAACATTGCTGTTGTGCAATGTTCACCTGTCCCCAGATCCTGGCCAAGTCAGTCAGAATTTTCTACTAATTTCAGTAACTAGGGTCAGAATTGCAGTTACATATAAAAACTAAAACTTCAATTATTTTCTGTGTTTCCATTTCTGTCCCTCATTCGCTTCTCCATACAACAGCGGAATAAAATCCTGTTAATGTTTGCTATTGTTTGCATAATAGCATGAAAGAAGAATAAAACAGCTCCAAAACTTTAACCAGCATTTATATACCCTTCCTTGGCAACCTGCTGACATTTGCTCCTTCCAACATCATTTTATGTCTGTCTGAAATAAAACTTCTGAGGAAGTTCACACAGCAGCAGGGCTATCCACTTAAGTCTTTCATCTAAAATTTCAAATGAAACCTCTGGTTTCTGGAACATCAGTACAAATACTTTCTATAGAAATAAAAATATTCTTTTTTTTTTCCTTCTAAAAATTCTCAAGCTGTTTCAAAGATCTAATTACAGTGAAACAACTCTGCAGTTCAACCAATGCAGCAAACATGGAAGATTTTGCGAATGTAAATAGCTAATGGCCACTTTGCAGAGCTAGCATCATGATGCAAGTGCAATCTAGTGTTTTCTAAGGGTACAAGTGAGCAAAAGAGAAAATGGTAAAAAGACTGTTTCCTGCCCCATCAATGCCATTTTCTTCAGCAGATGAGGTATTCCTCACCTCTCCCATTCACATATCTATTTGAAATAAGGCAGCTACGGAAGATTACTGTTCTACACAGCTTTACTGTATGGCTGCTCTCCTTCCAAAACTGCCATGGAGAGTAATTAATGATCGTCCAGCAATAAACCTGCTTCTGTCACGTCTGAAATACAAGGTTTCATTACACAAGTGATAAACTATAAAGGCAGATGGAAAAGCCAAGTAACAAAATGTAGGAGAGACTCTGGGGAATGTGGCATAGATTTCTTCCTCCCTTTTATGCATATAGAAGTTATAAAATGGAAATTCCTGCTGACAATTTAAAAGACAACCACTAAGCCAAAAATAGTTGTTTTGGATTCCCCCCCCAAAAAAAAAACAACAAAAGAACAACCATCTCAGAGCTGGGGTTTACAGTTTAAAGGGCCATCTAGCTCAAGTCTTTGAAACAAAGGCAAGCTGCCTTGTCTTACTCTTCAATGGTACTTCAAACCTCAGAGCTTTTTAAAAGAGAAAGCTTTGCTAATCACTTTGTCCATCACATCACCTCCTTCTTCCCCCCCATCCTTTTTGTTCCCCTATACATGCAATAAGCATTTTCAGTCCCTTCTATCTTTGCTTTATGCAACTGTAACAACTGTCAAAATTCTCTCCTTTACCTCAACAGATATTTTTCTCCTACAGTGCCAACTCTGTACATGAAGTTGCTTTCTCCATCTCTTCTATTTACAGATGTGAGAAACAGCATATATAGCAGCTTTCCAGATCAAATAGTAAGACTGAGACCAAGATGAGATGGAACACACTTGGTTTTTGTCTGTTAAAACTTTGACCTTTCCAAGCACTGTGTATATTTAGTTTTGTTAATTATTTCCATATTTCTGGTTAAAGGTTGCAATTGAAGTTAGTAGAACACTGATTCTAACCACAAATCTAACAGTGTTCAGCTCCATGTAAATAAAATATTTTGCCCAAGTACAGAAATATTACTGCCAATTATCTGAAATTCTTTTTAATAGGCCACTGTAAGACCACTGTAGAAGAAGGAAAAATACAGGTAGCTAAGACTTCTTTGACTACATTTTTTTTTTACGAATACAGATGGAAAATCACACAGATATAATTTAACCTGCTGTTACAAAAATCAACACAAACACTGTATGTGTTTTTGCATTCTTCCCAGCATTTTTATCCATCTACTTTCCACAATTTTTTTTTTTTAATTTTATCAGTGCAAAAACATGACTCGCAAATTTAATTTATCCAATTCTCTGCCTCTCTCTTCAAGACCTCTAGGCAATGAAGATTTGCAAACCATGATGTCTAAGCTCACGAAATGTCTCAAACACAGGGCATTTTCATATACATAAATATATACAACATGAAACAAGTGAGCTGACAAACACAAATAATTTAGAAGTCACAGCAGCAATGAACCTATGGAGTCCCATTCCAAAAGATGAGATTCAAATTATACTTCATCAGCTACTCTTGGAACATACATCTGGCTGTAGTAGTTACAAAGGAAGCCAAGTCTAAGCTGTATATTCTTAAAGCCTGTCAGTCACCTCATTTTGAAGTATCACTGAAAACACACCTGTAAGGGAACTCACGAGGTCATCATCTCTAGTTTTGCAGAGCCAGAATCAACTACAGTGCACTACTCTTAACAGACATTTGCCTACACTCCAAGTCTCTTCAAGACAGTATTTCTATTGCTTCCCTAAAGTAATTAAACCTTAGAGAAAGCTCATTTACTTGTTAGAATTCTTTTCCTGCAATCTCCCCCTTGCTGTAAGGCCATCACATCCACTTCCTTTGTGTACAGCAGAGTTTACAGAACAAACACAACTCTTTCCTTATCTTCTGTCACTGCATTCTTCTTCAAGTTTCTGTTTTTTTGAGATGAAACCTCCTCAGTTCCACCACTCTATTTTCACAATAGTGATCTTTGGGCTGCACTTTTCAAGTCACCTTCTTTCAAGAAAGATGACCAGCACCAGGCACAGTGCTCCAGCTTGCCAGTTCCAGCTGCAGAGCAGCAATTACTTCCCCTCCTACAGAAGGAGGCTCTTACTTACAGTGTTGTCTTCTGCAAAATGTGGCATTGCCAATTTATGCTCAGCTTCTATCTACTTGAAGGTGCTTTTCTGTTTAGTAAGATTTCCTTGTCAGTCACTCCTCACATGGTGCTTGTGAAAAAATTATTTTTTCTTCAAAAGTTTGTATTTGTTGGTGCTGGATTGCATTTTATTTCTCTCATTCAACAATCTTTTGATTCCAATCCTGCTTTCTGGTGTAACTAGACCGTCTGGTTTGAATCATTAGAGATTTTCAGAAGCATATTTTCTACGCCCCAGACCACAAAATTAACAATCTCCCTCGCCAGTTGGAAATACCTTCAGTGTAACAGAAAGCCTTTAAAAGATGAAAACATGCTTGACTTTCATGTATTTTCTGCCTTCTGTGTGTTCTCAAGTAAGTATTCTTCTAGACTATCTTTAAATTAGCTACTTCTCCTCTTAGTATTCAGGCTAGGACAAGCTGAAACAATGTAATTTATTTGTATTTTTCCTTCCCTTAGTAAATTCACCAACAACTCAAACCATGGATGACACAAATACATTAAACAGGACCTCTCTGACATTACCTTCTCATAGTTTCCTGTACTTGTATACAGTGCCTCTCAGAAAAATCCCTCTTTGGTTATTTTTCCTGTTTCTGATTTACTCGTAGAACTTTCAGATAGAGCAAACCTTTACCCTACTGGCTTTCTATCTTCTTTTTTTACCTCAGAACTTTTATACAGACATTTTCAGCTCCACCTTTTCCCTCTACTACAAGACAATTTCATCTTTCAAAATCTCAAAAAATTACGTCTTATTAATTAGAAAGTTAGAGCTTAGAGTTGTCATCATCTGCCCCAATTAGCACATATCAAGAACTACCAGGACCAGCCCTTCTCAGGTAGCCTCACAATGACTAACCCTTTTAAAATGAAATACCTTGCTTTGTACATGGATGACAGTATGTTCTTGAATGGATTTTTTTCCTCCACTTAATTCTCCTGGTTTTAAGGCATAAAACAGACCTTCTTTATTTTCTCTCTCTTACAACTACCTTGAGGCAACTGCAGGTTGTCCATACACTATTAACCTCAGAATCAATGTAAGTCACCCCTCCTCCTTTTCTCTTTTGCCAGTCCTTCCTAAGGAAGTTAAATACGAGTGTCTGACATTACTCCAGTCAAAAAGTAGCTCACACATCTCAGAGGCCAACTAAGTCACGAGATCCACGAGCACTGACATGATTTTGCTAATCAAATTCCCTCACCCCACGGGCACCTGTTAGCAAGTTTAGACCTCAGAAGTATAGTTACCATCCCAACAGAACCCACAAGTTCATTATGAGTATGATAAGCATTCTTAGGGCTCACCTACTAAATCAGAGCCCATGTAACATGTACTGATACGAGTTTCAGTGTTATTAAAGTCAGGCACCATTAACAGGGCATACTTACCCATAACTCCACAGCTAAATGGTAAGAGCATTTATCCGAAAGAACATGGACTGTACCTGTGTCTTCTTTTTTTTTTTTTTTTTAATTAAATCTTAAGACTAGATATGTAATTCAATTTTAAAGAACTTCAGTGTGAGCTATTGGCACACTCCTGCTGTAAAACATGCTATAATCCTGAATGGAGTGCTAAATAAAGTAAGAGGGAGGAAACTCAGCCAGATTCTTTTACATTCTTGTAAATAGGAGGTATTGAAAGACGTGTTTACACATGTACATAATACAGGTTTATGTGATGCAAAACCAATTCATCCACCATTACATCATGATCTACATTAGTATTTTCAAGTTCATTACTTAGGCAAAACACTGGAGATACTCGTATCTCAGAATACAACTCAAACATTGTTAGATAACAATGAGTTAAACAACACATTTAAATTTTATCATAAGTCAATAAAGTCTCATTTAAAAAATCCTTTAGAAATACTGACTGCTGCTAAGCATACACTCCCCTGCATATGTGTGGGGTGTCAAGAAGGAATGTCTCTCCTAAATGATTTTAGTTATACATTTTTTTTTATATTGATTTTAACACTGATGAAAATACTACTACTCCTAACAAGAAACAAGTTCAAACAGTCTAACTGTATGACACTTGCACCCTTGCACACAAAATAATCATCATCTTTACTAAAGCTTGCTGCATAACCAATATATTAGAATCTGTTGTCTTACTGCTTGAAAACTTTTACATATAGACTTAACTCCAATAAATTTAAATGTGCTCTGAAGTTAAAAAGCCAATTACCATCAGATGCATTAACTGCTCTTAGACAAGCCCAGAATGCGTGTGCATTCTCTTGAGACACACTATATTTAGGAAGGCTAGCTGACCCAATCTTTCTGAGTTTAAGTTGTAATCAGGCTCGAGTCTCCTAGGAAGAGCTTAATTTCAAACCAAATTGGAGTCTAGACTGCCAAAAGTACATGACCTGAGAATGGGAAGCAGTTAGCTTTACTCTTGTGACAGAGAGTATAAGGAAAATAGAATACTAGAAATTTCTGAGCAGTAATTGGTACCAGTGCTTTTTTCAAGGCTTGTAGCTATCATAAACTTTGAAACTACTATAAATTTATAGCAGGCACATACTACTTTCTTGTATGGGTAAGTCACTGAAAAGAGCAAATCATCCTCATGGAGCGCTGAACTTCAAGAAAAGAGATCTGTAAAGGGGCTGGAAGGAAATTCTCTCTCCTGCTATCACCATTTATTCATTTATTACGTTCTACCCTATGATAAAGCTAGACAGAATCTGTTATGCCTGGTTAAAGGTAATTTCCAGAATCTCCTCTGACTTACAGCCTTGGTCTATTCATTTTATTGGTGACTTTAATCACAAGGCCTGGCACAAAAGAAAATCCCCAGACTCTGGAGAAGCAGGAAGCCACAATTATTTGATTCTGTTGCACAAGCAGCAGACAACAACTTACTGAAGAGAACAGAAGCAGTAATAGTAATTAATTCACAGGGGAATGAGAGGAGCAATAAATGAGGAAGAAAAATAAGGAACTTTTTCATTCAACACAAAATTTTGCTTCAGTTTTATCAAGAAAATGGTTAGCCTCCCCCATATATGATTTAGTGTTTCAAACTTGTAACTAAAGAGTATACAATCAGCACAACACCAGCTGATTAGAGTCGTTCAATTAAAAGCAAAGAATTCCTTCCTAAAGGAGATACTACAACTGCCAGGTATGCAGAGGAAGAAACTGAAAAGACCACCTAAGATTCACCTTGTAACTATCCATGCAATTTCTTTTGCAAATATTGCAGATCAAGGATTTTTTTCCTTCAAGAGCAGAGGGAGCTAACAGCAAGAAAAGCTTGGCTACCTATAGCTGGAAGGATATTTTGCTTTAAATCTTTACTTACCTATGGCTACAATTAACTGAGTGAAAACTCTGAGCTTAACTCATACTGAGGCTTACTTGCAATGCTGCAGTAGCAACGTACATTTTGCATCCGTGTTTTACTTCATTTCATGTCTAATGCTGACAAGAGAACACTTCATCTTCCAGGCATCACCCCTTTTCCAGAAATATTTCTGTGCCTAAGTTGACATGCAATAGTTCAGCTCCACAATCTTCTACTTGGAAACAGTAAAACTCATACTGACATTCATATTGAGAAGACTGACTTCAGATCTTCCTCTTCGTATTTTAAAATAGGCATGAATTAAACCAGTAATATTTCACTACTCAAAATTAATGCACGCTTTAACATATTATATGTAAATCATAAACTAAAAGCTTAATATGAACAGATTCTAAAGTGTACACAATGAGTATACACATGCACGTATTTCCAAAGCTATGCAAGACGACACTAATGCCTGAAAATGGTTAATATTTCACAGAACCATAGAACGATTAAGGTTCAAAAGGACCTCCGGAAGTCATTATGTCCAACCTCCTTGCTCAAGCAGAGTCACCAAGTTTGATCAGGACTGTGTCCAGATAGCTTCCAAGTATCTCTAAGGGAGGAGACTCCACAACTCTTTATGACAACCTGTGCCAGTGCTATGCCACTCTCACAGTAAAAAACAAACAAAGAACAGTTTCCTGATGTTCAGGTAGAACTCTTGTGTTTCTATAGAATATATTTTTCTAGAGAGCTATACAACTACAATCATTTAAATGGAACTGTCACATGACAAATTGCTGGTTACCAGCTGTTAGCTGCAAATTCCATACTTTTGCACATCCACGTACCTCTTCAAGCTCTCCTGAAGAAACAGGATTATCTTCATAAGTGGGGAAATGGCATCCTGCTTTACAACTGCAAAACCTGCTAGTCTCCTCTCGCGGCTCCACTATTCTGCAGTTTACTTTAGAGCTCTCCATTACCCTCCCATCTAGGGATTCTTTCATACTGCATTCTAAACATGGATCTTGGTTTCCTACTGGTAACATCCCAGCAGACTCTTCTTGGGAATCAAGTGATGTTTGTGCACTCTTCTCCATTCCAGACTTTTTTAATCTGGGAAGAAATTTTCCAGATTCGAGCTCTGATTTTCCATAATAATGCCCTTCTTTTTCTGCATCTTCTTCCAGAGGTTTGAGATCTGCTTGTGGATCCTCAAACACATCTACTTGAGAAGGGACAGCAATACTTCCCTCATCTTTTTCTGACTCAAATTCCGACTCACTTCCACCACCTGGAGAAAGTTCAGATGCAGAAATTGGGCGAAAGTGAGTCCTTGGAGAAATCCTTATAGCCCTGTATTGCGTTCGATCAACACCACATATCCTGGGATGTAAAACCTCACTGTCTGAATCAGAGCACAAAATTGACTTAGGTTTAAAGCTAGGGCTGAAAGATGCAATTCCTTCTGGCTCAAATGAGCACTCTACATGAAGAACTTGAGAAAATGGATTGTTCAGGTCAAAGGAAGAGAATGAGTATTCAAGCCCTGGTTCTTCAACTTGAAAGTTACCACAAGCTCCCAGTAAGTCTTCATGGAAGATAAAAGAAAAACCCTTATTTAATCCATTATCTCCACTCTTTGATTGATCGCTCTGTTCAAATGACACAAATGGCCTCCATAACTGCCTATGACCAGGGGCAAAGCTATTACCTGGAGTCATAAAAACATCTGTACCAGCAATTGTCACTACATCAGAAGCTGCACATTGCAATAAGCTCCCTTTTGAGTGACTAGGTGGCACCACTGCCCATTCTCCATCACTGTTAAATGTTTTCAGCTCCCCATACACACCACCAAGTATAAATGAGTTTTCTTTATCTTGGTTAACATCCCAAGGTTTTGATGGTGTAGTGTAGTCACCACCATCTACTTTTGATAAATCATTTGAGACAAACGCTCTCTTCTCTAAATTCTCTTTTTGACCTTCCCAAAGGTGATACTCTGATCTCTGCACTGCTTTATTGGGCTCCTGGAGGGTTTCAACTTTTGCTTCTGTATCCAAACAGCAGCAATAGTTATTTACATCAGGTGAAAACAATTCATCTTCTATTCCTTCTATTTCTAACATTGCTGCAGAATTTCTGTCTGTCATATTTGTCCAAATATCTTTAATAACCCCTGAGCTGTAGCCATCTCCATGTGGACTGCTTGCACTACACCCCTGTGTAGTTTCAAAGTCTTTACTTTCTGCTTTTTGTTCTAGCTGAATACCACAGACAGATTCTAGCTTAGATTTTTTTTTGAAAATCAAAGCGGGCATTTCTCCTAAAGTTCTAGCTTGTTGCTGGCAGGTTTCTTCTGGCAAAAAGTCTAGAATTTCTTCATCTACATAACCTGAAGACACTCTAGGAACTACATAATTAATATCTTCTGCATTAAATTGCGTGGATTCTTCATATGGAATATTTAAAGTCTCATTGTCTGAACGTGTTTCTTCTGAGTGTGACCATGGACTACAAGTTCTTGTTGAAAGATTGGAACAGTGTTCATTTTCATCGAAGGCACTATTTTTGGTCCATATTAGCAACCTAGACTGTGTTTTCCCAAGAATATTAGCAGTGCTACTAGAATCTGCATTTTCATTTCCCAAGTTGAGTGTTTCAAAAGAAAACGGTAAAACAGAGTTACTGCATTGCACTTCAAACACTGAAAAACAAGAGTTTATACCAGACCCTTCATTAATATCTGAAAAGAGCTCTTGATTGCCAGCAAGCATATGTGAATTAAGCATTGTGCTGTCTAAGATGGGGGAGAATCTGATAGGAGAATCTCCTCCAAAACTTTCTCCATCTGCATCGCCAGAACTAGAAGATGAACAGCACTCCCAAAATTGAGCTAAATTACTAAGGTCTTGCAAGAACCACCCTTCAGCACCAACAGAGCTGGTTGAATCTGTCCATATTGCACTTTCCCCTTGCAACTCCATTCCATCTAACACTATGCAACATTCTGCCTCAAAATCATTTTTTTCTTTACTCTTCTGTCGAATCATATTTAAAATCCGACTCTCCCCTTGCATCGCATCTGAGGCACCAGGATCCAACATGGATTGATCAATATCCACTTCATAGAAGTGTGTTAGTTCTGACAGATGAACATCATCTAAATATTTGTCGTCCTCTGGTTGAGAACAAACTGAGGTCCCAGCGAGGTCAATATCCTCATTTAGAACTGCAGGCATTTCTACAAAGTGACCATCGATGAAAGTACCTGCTGCGAGGTATGTTTTATGAACATTATTGTTGCTAATACAAAGACCATGCACTGATTCAGACAACTCTTCTACAGCCTCTGATGTTATGCCACATATATCTTCTCTGTTGCGGTACGTAGTCTCCAGCTTGCTTTTTCTGCTAAGAGGAACAAAGTACTCTGTAATGGGCTCAGTATACCACAAGGGTTCTTCTTTATATTCCTTTTCATTTCTGCTGTCTATGTACAAATCTTTTCCATCATTACCGCCAGCTTCTTTTCTTCCAATTTCTTTTAATGGCCTTTTACCTCTTTTGCACAGCTGTTTGATGGACCCGCTGCTGCTGCTGCTACTGCTTCCACTGTGGACTTTCCTATCGGCCTTTTCACCAGATTTCACTGCAAGCCTGCTTTGCCCATTACGCCCTTTTTTATTTCGCACCTCTCTTGTTTTGTGTCTTACTTTAATGCATTTCACCGATGCCTTGTATTCACCTTGATTACCACTAGAACTTGAGCCAGCCTCACTGGATCCAGATGACCAGGAGCGAGGACGCATCTTTCCCTCAGACTTATGTCGGACTTGTTTTTTATACAAAACAGGCTTATCTTCAACAGCGTTGTTACTAAACTTGTTTTCTTTCTCATTTTTACTTTTCTTCTGCTGGGTTCTTTCGTGTACAGCGGCAGGTACTTTATTACTTCTGTCTTTAGTTACTTCACTTTCACTATTGCAGTCCTTTGGAGAAGATGTATCTGTGCTAGTTGGTGGAGCAGTGGATGAAGATGAGGAGCTAGAGTAAGAGCATACTTTGGATTTATTCCATACGGTCATAATTTCCTGCAGGCAAACTGGCTTTTCAGAAAGAGGAGGAAATGCTTCATAGTACCTAAAAGTAACATAAAAAGGTGACATTTGTATCTTAGAACTTCTGACAGGCATTAAAATTAGAAAGCATTACTAAAAACGCATCAAAACACTGCCTATCTACTTGTCAAAAAAAGCCTAGTTTGTTCTATTTATACACACACCATTCACTGCCCTGCTTATCTGAATGATAACAAAAGGGAGATTAAGATAAGCTTATATTTATATACTCATGCATGTTTTAAAAGATACTACAAAGTAAAGCTCCTATTTTTAGAAAGTAGTAAACTTCACTGTAGATAGAAATTGTCATTGCTTAAAATAGTGAAGGCCTGATCCCAAATTTATTAGATATTGAAGCTATTTAATAGCTATCTTAAAAGTGTTCAACTTAAAAATACAAATGAGGAAGTCCTCATTTTCAGTCAATTCAGTTCTGAATTTCAGTTGTCCACTGTTAACTCTACACTGTAAAACACGGAGTGTTAACTTCTACATAGTTTGTTCTTCCACTTATAAAAAACGTCGCCAAAAAAAAAATCGAACATCAACATGCAAAGGAAACCAACATGTCCCAACTTCTAGAAGAATAAAATAAAAAAAAGCCTTAGCTACTGAAAAAAAAAAAAAAAAAAAAAAAAAAGAAGGTATTGCCTTACAGTAGTATAACGTGTACCAGCTCTGTCCAACAAGGACAAGATTGAAGCAGCCTATGTTTGACAATAAATACATTTATGCAGATTCTCATGTACGCTCCAATGAAAACCTTTTCAAAAACATACAAAAGTCAGTTAAGTTAAATGTGAGTTAACAGAATCAGCTTCCTGAAGAAGTATTGTTCATTTAGCAATATTTCCATAGACTTTTGCAAGCATGGCTAAGAAGATGGAGAAAGCAGTATCTCCAAGAAAAATCAACCACAAAGATCCTGGATACTCCAGTAACTGGGTACTTGCTATCCAATAGGTCACTTTGGTTATGAAGAGATTAAGGATTATGAAGAGTTTCAGTTTTCCATTTCTGCAACAGAAGTTCAGAAGATGGAAAACTCATTCTCTTCTTGCAATTTGTCAATCCAGGCTGTTTTAAGGGCTTTTAATTCTTCTAGCTGACTTGGTTTCAAGGAGACTAAAATACAGTATTGGTCTGAGTTCAGCTTATAGTCAAAAGCAGGAAAAAGAAAGCAATCAGGACTTGCTTATACTTTATCTAAGATGAACAAAAGAAGATGGCAGATAAAAAAACAAAGATTGCGTAATATCCACAAAGCTTCAAATTTACCACTAAAAACTTCATTGTTTTAAAATACGAATATAGAAGGAGAAGAGAGCAGTTATGAGATAGATTAATAAAATATGATTAAGTTAATAGTAATAATAAATGCATACATTTCTACTTGATCCTTTGCTGTGGGAGATAAATCAGCCTCAGGAGACAATGAGCCTTCTAACTTTTTGTGAATCTTCTCCTCTGTTTTGGAAGAAAATTCCAAATGCTTAACAGGAAAGTTCAAAAAGCCAATGCATTTTATACCAGTACTAAACAAAAAGCACCAGGACATACATCTGTAATAGCAGTACGTTTTCATAAAATACTGTAAAGTAACAAAGCAATTTATAGTCTGAGCATTAGGCATACAGAAGATACAAGTTATTACCAAAGATTCAAGATTTCCACCATTGTCTTGCTGGCCTGGCAAATTTCACCAAACTGCTAGCAGTTGCAGGCCATCTTGTGGTTAGCAATGCCCCCATCAGGACATTTCTTAGTGAGATTTTAGTTAGTTCATATTCGAATCCTACCCTCATCATACATTACTACATACAAAAAACAAGCAAACCAAAACCCAACAGTTTAACTGAACATTTTTATGAACAACTGCATGTCACCAAAAGGAAGCATCCTTGCAGTAGTCACTGTGTTTCGGGAGCATATGAAGGCATACTTCCTAAGCAAAAAACTCTGATTTTTAATTCTTTACATTAAAATGTATAAAATATAAATTAAAAAAAAAAAGACAAAAGAAGCTGTGAAATGCACACAAATGTTACTTATTTTTTTCTGAATAAATGGTCAGCACCATTTTGACTCAGCAAGGAAGCATCACAACACAGTTCTATTCAATACTGAGAGACAAATGATTAGTGTTTAAAAGCAGAAAAATGAATTGAAACAGCTAAAATCATTCTTTAAGCAGACAAATACTTATTCTTTATTGTTCATTTTACTGTAAGGTGTCAGAGGGTGCTGCTGTGTGCCTGAACAAACATTTATATGCAAAGAATTCAAACTGTAGTAATGGCAATTTTATATCATGCCATATGCTTTAGAACATAAAGCCCCCATTACTACTCCCCTAAAGGCCAGGAACTTCAAGCACACCTCCATTACACTTATTTGAATGACTGTCACAGAACAGCTAGCACAGAGTAATTTGAGGCTGATCTATTCCTTGCAAATATCAATATACAAAAGGAACAGAATCAAGCCTGATTTATTTTCATTTCTTTTGACAAGAAAAGAAAACAACGAATATGGAGTATTTACTTAAAAAAAAAAAGAAGTGTTCTTTTCCCAAGGAAAATGCTATTCACGAATGGCTTATTCTTAGGCAGACAAAGCATACTAGTGTATGATTGTTGGAACTGTTTGCAATTCTTTGAACGAAATTATTGTTTATTTTTAAATTGTGTGGCCTAAATGAAAAATTACATGTACAGTTAATACAACACATATAACCTGTGAAGTTTGAGGGTTTATTTCTTACCTTGCTTACTCTGAAGGTCTTTCAGTTTGGAGCAAAGCTCCTCCACTAAAGTTTCAATCCCAGAGCTCTGCACAATAAACACCACCACAGAAGCAAAAAAAGGAAGAAAAACAGAAAAACAGAACGCTTAGCAAAAAGGATATTCATTTTACATAAAGACAACAAAATACAGTAAACATGCCTTGGCAGCCATTTTCTTTTCACATGGTAACTAAATTATTCCCCATGTTTAAATCCATTCCTCTAAGTAAATTCATTAGAGGTAAATCCCACAAAATGAGAAATTCACACTAAGGTTTCAAGCCACAAGCATTACCCAAGGCTTTCTCACATTTAACTGCATTGTATCACTTGGTTTGGCTGAATGTCTCAGGATAAAATCCAAGAATCAGCCCATCTCTAAGATGCATTTCAGAAAGCTAAGTCTGAGCCCTTTTGCTGCTCACTTTATACCTGTGAGGAAGGGACTGCTGAAGAGGATGAAGAAAATCAGGTGAAGGTGAAAAGTAGAAGAGTACAAAAGGACAGGTGGTATGGAGGATACATGCAACACATATCCCACTGCTATATCAGTTTGCAATGCCTAATTTTATTTTTTTTTTTAAACATCGTGTTGTTTGCTTAGAAGAGCAGAGGGAAAAATAAACAGCTTATTCACCTTCCCTTATAAGCCTCTATTTGCTCCTTTCTTCCTCCGCATAAGCCTTCTTTACACTCAAATTTCCTTTTAAATCCCATTTCAATGTTATTTACACATGCATTTGTTCTGCATTTTCAATCTGCCTAGACTTGTGAGCAGCTCTAGATCAAACAACAGTACCAGAACAGCAAAATGCTGGAAGATAAACATGCATAAAGCAGAACAGTACGCTGCCAACGTCCCATAGGAGAAAACACCGTGCTGTTCTAACAGAATGAAACTTGGATGCCAGTCAGTGAAATACTGAACACTAACTAACCTGCGGCCTGAAATGACAATTTCTTGTGGAAGAAAAGCTAGGTGAGGTGAGTATTTTGGTACTCAGGGGTCACCTTTGGTGATTGCACTTTTCGTAACTGCAAACACAAGGTTGGAACCACAGCAAAAAGGAGCACCGTGCAACACGTGAGGAAGATGTGGGAAGCCACCTTCACATCACCCTACAGCTGGAAGTGGTAAACACAGAGCACTGGGCAGCTTCTTCTACCCTATGCATAGATTCCATAATAACAGCTCCATCTTTTCCCCAACCCGCTTGGACATTCTGAGACTTGTACAAAGCTCCTGTGGAATTACCTCACCTTCTGAGTTTGACATGTCTTGTGCACTCACACTGAGTGAAAATGCATGCTCTCCAAAGGTAACGTGAATCCCACGTCACGGTAAAGAAATGCATTCAAAGTTTAAGATTTGCTGTGTCACTATGGTGGCAAATTTTGTTTTCCCATAATACAAGAGCTCCTCCTTTCTCCTCTGGCTACTGGCTAGAAATTGCTGAGAAATGTGAACGTATGACATTAAAGCACAAGTAAACCTTATGAAAAAGGAAATACTAAATTATACAGTGAACCAGCTTGTTTAAACCAGTGTCAGAAACATGCCCTTGAAAAATCATATACTGAAACAATGACGTACACACTAACTTCTAAACTTTAATTATTTGCAGTCAAGTGAGAAAGCAATTTTCTGTTCCTATCGGCACTGCTGCACTGAAGTACTAAATATGAAACTTTATGCCACGTAATTAACTGAGGATGACTTAGCAGTACTAAACATCAGAAAGTATCTCCTACATCAATAAATTTACTAACATAAATTATATCATTTAGAAACAACCAAGCAGCACAGTAAAAGGGACAAACCTACATAGCTGTAAGAATTGTCAATTTATACCTTTACCTCTTTTGACCCCCCCCTTCCTCCCCGCAAAAGGGCAACAGAGGAGGAGCTGGCCCTGTTTTTGCTTAGCTCTCAGAACTGTCTAACTGAATCGGCACCTGTAGCAAATACTCAAAATCTAAGCAACATAAGTTAAGGAAGTGAATCTGCACAATCACATCAAAACAAAAACAAAAAATCAACCCAGAACAGCAACAAAATGCTCACCATTGCACCGAAGAAGGGAAAACTTTTGGAATCAAACACTTCATTTCCTCCTGTACCATGAAACTAATACTCAAGTCAGCTGACAGGCTGCATGCTGTCCTGCATAGCACTCCCATGTAGCTAGTGCTAGGTTTAAAGGAAAAAAAAAACCACGAACAACTGTGCAGAATGCCAAGTCTCCAGAGACCACTTACTCAACCTCTTACTGCAGTATGTAAAAACAGGCTGCAGGCAATGTAATGAATGCCTCAGCAACTATCTTCTATCTGATAGTGTTCTTATCCGAATATATGATTTATTTACTAAAATTTTTCATTGTTTAGGTCAATGTGCAGCAGTTGCAGCAATCCCACTGCCAGAAAGCAGGATATTCCAGGATATTGGGTGAGCTGCCTCAAGTGCTTTGATCAGGTTCAAATGTAAAGGCAGTCCCCAAATAGTACAAATATCAGAGTACCTTTATAAGTTCTTTCCAATATGGAGGTCTTAGCACTTAATTAGGATTGCTTTTGTAATTCCAACATGAAAGACTTAAATCTTACGATCATCTCTAAGATTATTTAAACTATTGACCCAGATTTCTACTAACCCATTTCTCTCATTCGAATGACAGAAGATAGGGTATCGTTTTTTTTAATTCACAATTCCATCTCGCATATCAAATCTTCCTCTACACCAAACACATTTTATTCTGTCCTACTGTTTCCAATATCCTTCAAATTTATTCCTCTGCTTGAACTTACAGCCAGTTCCATCAAAAGTTGTGCTTTTTGGCTTTTCATCAGCTGGCTGAAGCAAGGGAAGGATTACATAAAGGAGAGGTGTTATATTACTGACACAGGAATGACTGTGCTAACAGATAAATTAAGCTTCTGAACTCACCCAGCATGAAAAGGAACAGTCAATCTGACTGCTTGAGTTAAGAGGGCTCTCACTACTAGCCAGCCTTGCTTACTGACCAAAACGACTCAATTCGAAGCCAAATAAGTGTAGTTCTGCGTAGCATGGAACGAGAGCAATTCAAAAAAAAAAAAAAAAAAGCAAACCTCACACACATTTTATATGTAAATACAGATGTATTTACACATATTGCATATATTGTATACATGCACGTATGCACATCCATACAAATATATTTAAATAATGACAAAGCTTCAACATCATTTTACATGCTCTCCTTTTCAAATGGAGCAATCCAAGAGATGGAAGTTATGACATCAGCTTACAGCAACTCCACTGCTTTTGAAGGTTCAGTCCTGTATAGCTGCAGAAAATGTTCCCAAAAGAGACCACATCTATACACTTAATTACTTCAGAAATACTTTTATGCATTTAAGATATTCAGTTTAACTGCAACTATGGAAAGAAAATAATATTATGCATATAAAATTCAAGTCTGCTAAAAATTGTTGTCTATGTAACAGTGGACACCAGCTATTACATTCTGAGAGTTTTAAGGAAGAAGCAGTCAAACATCAAGCCCTGTCACTTTAATTCTGGCTGACCTTTATCTCTGCTAGTGGACTTCTGAGCATTGCAAACTAGCACCACTGGGCACCATACAGAAGATTTAGTGGTTATTTTTTCTCTGGATTTGAGCACAACTGGTCACAACGATTTCATGTCATTTCTTCTATGGAATCGAAGACAGCACAGGCTAGCAAAACTTGCTTTTTCACTGGTTCTGCAGTCCTTTCCATATTCCAGTAATGATGTCAAGTTATGGCTTGCATACTGCAATCCAAAGAATGCCATGAAAACGTGTACACAGATCTATAAATCTGTACATAATCAATACCCCAAAATTTTGGGCAGAGAAATAGAAAACAGATCAAGGAAAAAAAGAGTTGTACTATCCAATATTTAGAATGAGCTTTCTAAGCCAGATGTACTATAATACAACTGCAGAAATAGAAAAACTGATTATAAGATGCAAGTGGCAAAGACTGCAATGTTACCATTTCTCCCCCCTCCCATTTTAGCCTAGTAAGTTAATACTTTAGAAGCTCTCATTGTGTGCTCTGAATGCACTGAAGATGGCGCACTACGTGAGGCCTGCAAGGTATGAGGAAAGTTCTTGTTCATCTTGAGGCTCTTTCAAAAGACTGAAGCTTTCTATTTCAGTTTACCACAGAGACCAAACCAATCACTAATTTTCTCCTAGGTGTCTGGAGAGCTCTCTAGCTTACACTTTCGAAACAAGTCCTCACTTTACTTCCACATTTCCATATTTCAGTTCCACAGAATTGCATGGGGTTGGAAAGGACCTGTGGAGGTCACCTGCTCAGACCCCCGAAGCGGAATACTGACACTTCTCACACAGAATACAAGTTCAAACAATCTTGAAATTAAGGTTAATCAATAGACTCATAGTCTCAAATCATTCTTACGACAGGCCATCAGCCCCTCCAGACAGACACTGTCCTTTGATCCCAGTGCAGCAGGACTGTTTTCTTGGCATGCAGCCTGTCACCAAGTGAAGGATTAGGCAGCCATTCCATATGAATCAGCTGTTAAGCCACGTGAACTGAATAAGGTACAAACTGTGATTCACTGCAATCACACATCTATTTCTCCATTTTGTAGAATGAAAAGAACTAGGCAATGCCTAGGTTTCCATTTTCTCAAATGCAAAGGAACTGTAAGAAGCATCCTCAGACCGCCTGCAGGATGAGAGCAGACTTACTTGCCTATCTATGGTCAAAGGTGCTCTGCACAAGAAGAAGTGGAACCAAAACTGAATATCCCCACTGCCTCCACAATTCCTGACATTTTCAGAGAAATTTCTCCATTTACTGACACAGTTTATGTTTTTCTGAGGTTAAAAATTTTATTAAATATACATGAGGAATAACTAACTGCTTCCCTTGCTATCTGCATGGAGGAATTGCAACTTAAACTCAATATTCTTGGATTTGCTATTCATCTATACTAGGAATGTTCTATTTATCTCCACTGTGTAAGGCTGTTACTTCAGAAAAAAAGTCATGGGTGAATTCAGATATGCGTTCCTTCCATTTGTGCTTAATGTCCTGCATTTGCTTTAATCATTCTTCACAACAATACACCTGTGCGGGGAAGCAGGACAGTGCTGTAAATATGGCTACCCAAAACCAGCTGAGCACTATACACTATAGAGAGCAGTTCCGCAAAGTCTAAAATCAAAACAAGTGAAAAACAAGCAAAAAGTATCTGTACGAATACAGAAAGACAGAATGAATCTGGCCAATTTAGTGCTGCCTTGCACAAGCACAAATAACATTTGAATAACCAACATCTTTTCAACAAGGGTGTTGGACCAGTCAAAATAAACAAACAAACAAACAAAAAAAAACCCCGCCAAATAGACTTTTCTTTTGGGGCTCATGAATACTTGATCTGAATAATCTTCAATAGATGTGTTACCTTGGAATAGCTGACTTTGTTTAGCAGGCAAAACAATAAATAATAAATAAATAAATAAAATTTTCAAGCACTACAAGAGCAATAGTTCTCCAACAAGGAAACAAAACGCTTTCTTGCAACTCTCTTTATCTGGTCTTTCGCACTATGACAGCAATAAGAAAAATAAATCACTTATCTAGAATCAGGCTTAAAATTCAGAACTATTATTCATCACTTCACATACTATATTCTGAAACAGAAACCACAGCATGTATTATTTAGTCATTCCAGATAAGAATTCAACTATCAACTCTAAGTTAAAATTACCACATAATCCCCTGACCTCTATTATTTCACTTAATTATTTAGTGGCTACATTCCTGCTACTATAGATTCTTAACTCTAAAGTGGGCTACATCGAGATACATTTTATCCCCCCGAGAAAGAATAATTTGCCTCTAAAAAATATTCCTCTTGATTATATTAATTGCTAATAAACAAACACGCTGACTTCAAAGCCACAATAGATTTGGTGTTCTTGTAAGCAGAGCTGCTGAGGGAATTTAATTAACAGTACTTCAGCTTTCAGATGCTGAAATATTCTAATCTGTATCATCAATGAGATAGGAGAAATTTTTAAAAGCACATTTCCTCCAGTCATGCAAAAGTGACCTTCTGCACAGAGCAAAAAGCAGAAGGGACACTTGCAATAGACAGGGACTCTGCAATATCCACTGAAGTCTGCTTATGCTTAAGGTAAAATTCACAACAGACTCCAATTGGGGGTGGGGGTGTGTGTGTGTGTGTATTTCTTCTACATGATGGAAAATAATAACCTAGTAACTTTATGCTGTGATGAGAGATAAGTCGTTAACCAGAGATTACCTGGAAAAGCATACTCTCTCTTTTCCTCCAGACCTGTGCTAACTTCTTCCTGTCACATACTTAGAGAAGCTGCTGGTGAAAGAGCTTTGATGCCCCATTCTACTCTCATCATTGCTGGCAGTACATGCCAGATGAAATCACTCTCAAACACACCAAGCAAGCCTGCTGTCAGCCTTCACAACAAATACTATGGGAAAGATTCAAATAGAAGAAACACAAGGTTAGCACTTGTATCCTTTCATTGATTCGACAAAGTGAGAAAGTTTCCATGCCCAAACAAATGTTATGAACTAAGTTCTGTACAGACAGAGCTTCCACGAAGAACTTCTTTTGTTCAACATATATTTTTTCTGTATCAAGAAAATTGGCATAAGAGGTTTAATAATTGAAACTTCTATCAACTTCCACATGAGTAACTTTTGTACTTGGGGTAGCAGCCTTAATATCTGCCAAAGCTGATGGCATGCTACCAGTAATATCTCCTGGACTGCAAAAGTCATAAGGAAAAATGAATTGATTTATTGTAATTAATTTGCTCTGAGAGTTACTTCAGCAAGACAAATACACTTCAAGTATCAATGCGGTAGCTGAAGTTATAAAATATGGATTAATACAGTTTGCCAAATCCAACATAATGCATAATGAAAGGAGGGAGAAAAAAAAAGAAGTAATGTTTTGAAGCCAATGGATTTGGTAAGACAGAACCAATACAAATTCTCTTAAACCAATTCAAATTAAATTATCCCAGAAAAACAATGACTGGTTGGAAATAAAGTTCTGTGGTGCTTTCTCACAGAAGAAGCTCAGTTTCATTTTTAAAAAACATTTAATCTAAAATTCTTCCTAAGATCCTGACTGATTTTAAAACTCTTTCACAAATAACACCATGTGTTCTAAGGATAGACATTACAAGCCTTTCCAGAAGGTGAACATCATTACCCAAAAGGAAGATTATTTTCTCTAATGTTGAGAAGTGTTCTCTGTTTGAGGAAAAAAACCCCAACAACCATCTTTCTCAGACACAAAGAAATGCTTACTACTGAGCTAGCTAAGACACATCAGGAAGAACAATAAACATACTGCATATCAGCATTTAAAATGAAAGAAAATTCATTAAACACAAACAAAGGGGGAAAACAACAGAAAAAAACCCAGCCAGGTATAAGTTCGTCTAGCAGATGACTTGGTCTTCTATGTGCTGATAATACAGATAGGTCATATTTCTCTCTCATAATTCAAAGCAAGCAAATCCAACGCTCCAAACAGTGTCATGCCCACACCTTAAAGTGTCCTCAAATAGTTGAGAAGAACAGAGCCATCTATTACGTGAATAAAAACTCTAGCACCATCTTGGGGCAGAATTTCACATGCAACACTACAAGCATTCAATGAGAGAGCCATATGACATGAGAACACAGCTGAAACCTGCTCAATTCACTGAGCAAATCAGCCTTTGGCAGAAAACTGGTCAGTTAAAAGGTAACTGGCTTGAATTTGTGATGAACAGCCATGCAACAAAAGTGATATCAATATTATCAGTATGAAATGTTCCTACTGAAAAGTCATACGCATCAATTTTCAAAAAGTAACCTTGATGTCCATTCCTACTAAGACAGTTCCCACCTTGCAAAAATTCAACATGGATGGATTTCTGCATTTACATTTATCTTTTTCACCTGAACTTTGGGAAATCAAAGATAGGACAGAATGCACTGTTACTGCTAAGTTTCATTTATCAAATCCAGAATGATTTATGAACTTTCAGAACTGGGAGATCCAAAAGAATTAAAGTGACTCAGAAACTATACCTGAACAAACTGATCTTTTAGGTATACCAGACAGAATCAAAAGTCATTAAATAATGTCAGAAACTGCTGTTATTACTTAGCATTTGAGGTGGTATTTTTGAGATGTCTTTGCTAAAAGTACGGAATTTTTCATAAATATTCTCTAGTCCTAACAGTTTCTTGGTGTTGTTTTTTTTTTTTTTTTTCCCGCAACGCAGTGCTTAATCTGAACAGGTACCCTTACTTTGCCAGCTAACTGCAAACCAACACTTCAAAATTAAAATTACTCCTACGTTTCAGCAGAATAAGAAAATAAAAGCTCTATGCAAGATCAGTAACTAATGAGCTTTTTAGAATTTGAACAATTCTTCACCACTTCTATTTGACCCACTTTTTAAACTCCATTCAAGCATTCTGGAAGAAATAAGCTTCAGAACTACAGTTAGAGTAACAATTGATTACTATACTGAAATACTTGTCTTACTCCTTCTCACCATCCTTCTGTCTTCATTCTGGGGTGAGTTGTGATGTACTTAACTGCCTCTTAATTGCATCAGAGGTGTCTGCAGCCAAAGACTCAAACAACTATTGACAACTTGAGACATCAAAACGTTTGTCACACAGAAAAATACCACCCTCAGCACACACACATGGAAACTGTTTGCATCCTTCAGTCAAATCTCCCACAAGTGAAAGTACTTAGTCCACAACATGATTGGCCACTGGGAAACACAATGATGCCACAGTCAGCCACCCTGACTGTCACACACTGTGTAACTTGAAAAGTGCTTCAGAAAGAAACACCACACTGCAGACTTCTACATCTCAAATGCTTGTTTTCTGCAGCAACAAATTATAACCGGAATCCTGGATTTCTGTCTCAGGCTAATGTTTCTCAACAATCAGGTTTTTATTAGTTTTGTTTTTAATGAGCCAATACTGAATTCTAACAGTAACAAAGCTAAGCTACCAAGCTAAACACTCCCAGAGAATGAATACCATGAAAATGGAAGCCAATGAAAGACGAGTTCTCAAAAAATGTCATTTCAACCATGAAACAAAAGAGTTTACTTTCACCAATCCAAATTTCATCTCATTTATTTTATGATTTCCTCTTCCCATTAAGCACCTGACAGCATCTTCTTTAAACAGTCGCCCAAATTGCAGGCCTTTGATTATTCAGTTAGGAAAGAAATGGATCAGCAGCAATTTCTCCACACATTACTAGTTGTCAACGTTTTACGGGTGGTTCGGCCCAGTTCCGTGACATGATGTTATGATGTGGAATATCGAAAACCAAAAATCACAAAACCATGACACTATTTTAAATAATCCAACATGAAGATCAAAGCTAAAGTACCTGAAATTTTGCTCCTAAAGTTGGTCACGCAAAATAAGTATTGTGAGTCAACCTGAAATCTAACAGACAAATTACCTCAATTTCAATGCACATAAAATCCAAAAATCCACCCCAGGGTGACAGATGGAGCAAAACTATAATATGTTAGTTACTTCCTTAAATAGCTTGAGACTTTTCACACACACAAGTAAGTATTTTCATCTTCTTGTAGAGAAGAAATCACAAACGTTGCACAGAGCAGCCACAATGACTCAAGAGAAATGATATTTCTTGTACACTGAAACATAATGTTGTAACACTATCTTCTGTCAATTAGCACATAAAGATACACATAGGCACCAGCCAAGAAAGAAAATTTTTCAGCCAGTTGTTTGTTCGTTTGTTTTTTAAATTACACTCATATCTAAGCAGGATCATCTCCCTCCCCCAACTCTTGTGCTCAAAAATAATGTTTCTCTCTTGTACAATGCAAATTTATCTGCACTATCTACAAAACAGTATTAAGCAACAGGGTTCAAACCTTGAGAAAGGTTGGAAGGTTCCATTCTGTATGAAAACATGAGAAAAAATAACATATTCTGCAGTTTTGTTAAAGACAACAAATGAGCAAGCTTAACTACCTAGGTAAGCAACAGAAGTCAAAATAGCCCTGCCAAACAGAGACTACAGTTTATAGATTACAGCTTCTTGTTGAACAGTAAAATCTTACAAGGTGGCAGGATTCAAAGGAAGAAGTTACTTGTTTAGTCTTTCAGACCACACATCTTTTCATTCCTTTAAAGCTCTAGTTACAGGGCTTCTTCCCTTCTTAATCTGTTTTATATGATACAAGCTTTGAAGTGAAGGCAGGCCAGGCATTAGTAATACATTTATCTCACTCTCTTTTCAACTCATTTTCTCAGTATAGATTTAGCTAAGTGATGCCCCTTCATTTTCATTTGTGATGATGCGTAAAGAGAATCATTCTTAATGCTAAAAGTCAATCGTGGGTATTCCTGCAGTACGTGCAGATTATTAGCTTTTGTTGTTCATGAGCACATAAAGATTGCCATACCACCAGAAAGGAATTATTTCTTGAAATTATTTCTTCATACTTCCTATTTACATTAACGCTTACAGCAGTCAGATTGCTGACTCCAGTGTTCTGTAACTATGAGAGCACTGCAAATTACCCTCAAAATTATATTCTGCATCTCTTTGTTCAGACTGTAAGTAATGGGAAAACGCGAGTTCACAAAACTTCCCAGTTAGTCAATGAACACCTTAGTAATTGGATAAATGCTCATACACAAAAAGACAGTAAATAACAAGAATGCTGCTGAAGACAGAGGCAATAATCACACAAATCAATTCCATTTTCTTCATTATTTTTAGCCACATACCTTCCCCACTCTTGCTGGGGAAAGTCTCCATATGAATCTGACCAGACAGCTTTTGGTTTACATTTCTTCCACCTCAGAATACCAATTCACTTTCCTGATCATACTCTCCACACAACCACACAAATACTAATTACAAACTGTGACCAGGAGGTTGTATAGAGCAGTAACATAACCAGGCCACAAAGGAAGAGGGAGAATTTCCCTTACTGTTGAGAGAAATATAAGCATTTGTAGTTCTGCAATTAGCCTTTCTGATCTCTGTTGTCTGAAGAATCTCTCTTAAGAGCTTTCATTGATCTATGCTACAGAATTTTTACGTTAATATTTCATTCTATCCAATCTCCCTTTGTCCACTTTCCCACCTCTCCTTCAACTGTGTTGCCTTCACCTCTCCTCACCTTCTCCAGTCATCAGGCTTCAATTCCACTTCCACTTAACAATGTGATCTTGAAAATGAGTGTTTGCTACTTATTTAGCAATTCTGGATTGCAGAAATTGCACTAGACACAAAGCTGATGTTGTGCCCAAACATTCTGCTCCTTGCTGCTCAAATAGACTCCACCACAAAGTAAACTTAGAATTTTAACAATCTTATGCAAAACTCTGGGGCAATTTCAACACAAACACGTGCATTGCAACACCTATTAATAATAATAGGTAATGGCTTGAAGAAGGGAAAGGAAACGTAACACTACAAATATATAGAATCTTTTGTGAAATCCTGCTACCAAACAAAGGTTTCATAATTTCCGAAAGAAAAACAAGAACACTCAGAACTCCTGGGGATCCTGCATTTCAAGAAGGCAAGGAGTAGATGACTAGATATCCTTAGCTTGTGATGGCTAACTCAAAGAAGGGAGTAAAGTCTTAAGAATCTGTTCAATAATCTTACTTCATTTATTATTTATTATTAAATAAACTTACTTCATCAGAAGCAGAGCGAAGACACTGGACAGCAGCCTGTTTTTTCATTTCCTCTAGTGTTAGATCAGAACACTTTTTCTTACTCTTTCCCCATTTTTTGTAAGCTCCTTTTTCCCAGCCCAGGAAGATGTCATTCTCCTAAAATCAAAAATAAACAAAATGGTATTAAGACACATAAATAATTCAGTACTACAGCAACATAAGACCACAAACAATATATTGTTTAGAATAATAACTCATTCCATCTATTAAAAACTGCTGCTTTCCAAATTAAAATTCAGTTTGATTAAAACCAATGGCTACAGGAGATGGTTGCACTTACTATTCAGAAAAATACATGCATTTGTCTCTGGACATGGAGGCCACTCACACTTGAATGCAATATTTTCCAACTGCAAGGCGTATCATCCATAAGGATTATTTTAAGGCCAACTAAACAGTTGAATACATCACTACAATTTTTACAAAACTTATTAGTTTCACTGACATGACCTCTGAAATAATAAGAATAAAGAGCAAGAAATTCAGAGTTTGGATCAAGCTTATGTAAAATAGGCCAAAAGAAGAAAAATCATGTTAGTCTTCCACTAGCTTTTACAACAAGCACCATTATGACTACAGATAGCAGCGTCTGTTTTTCAATGAACTCAAAATGTTTTTTAACAAAGTCACATACTTGTGAGTAGGAAGAGTCCCCGTTAGGAAAAACGAAAATCAAAGGAGGCAGCTATTGTACCATATACAATCATCTGAAGGTACACAGCATCTGTTCTGTGTCACTTCTGAAAAAGTCAAATCACACCAGCAGCAACCACAGAGCACTTCCAACCCTCCTGCAGAGTTGCCTGTCTCCCCTACTCATTCATCCACACTCAGGTAAATACTCATCTCTACCCTGAAATGTATTATAACATTTGCTTATTATTCCTTACTGTCCATTCATGTCTATACATATGATTTCTTATGTCCATCTAATCAACAAAATATTCTGACTACCAGGAAAATTATGCTATTTAATGTATGCTGGTCTAAAACATCATCTTCAGAGAGCTTCACAAAACTGCTGTTTTTCAACATACCTCTCACCTGCTCCTAATGAAATTCAGGCTAAGGCCTAACCTCATTTAAAACAACTCCAAATTCCTCGCAGTTTCAAAATGAAGTAAAAACAAGTTGTCAGTTGAGACTGATCATCTCTGTGCACATAAGAAGTCAGACAGAAAATGGGTGGGAGGGAGGAAAATGACCACATGCCTTTGGAAGGAAGAATTTTGACAGCTGCATTTAAACAGCTACCATGGACTCATTATCCAACTGAATCCCTCAGGAAAGAGCAATTCCCTGATTTTTATTTTTTTTAATCTTATTAAATCACAAGATACGGAGAAAAGTATTTGCTTCTTAAGAACAAAAAGCTACTGGTCTCTCTATGCTTTCTCATATTTGTGCAAGATTTCCAGTGGTTCATTTAAAATAACAAATCTAATTGGTCTACCACGCCTCTACTAAAGTAACAGAAAAATATTTACAAAATAATTGGAAAAAAAAAAGTAAAATTATCAAAAATAAGTGCAATAAACTACACATATCTACACTTCATTAAAAAATATATATTTTTCCCATAATTTTACATTTGTCCATCAAGTACAAGGAGGCTGCAGAGCTCAGTAGCTCTTTCTAATGTTGACATGAAGCATGCACATTGGTAAGGCCCACTTACCCCAGCAGCTGCCAAAGCCTGTCCTGCTCATCCACATACAGGCAAAATTACAAAGAAAAAAATACACATCCACTAAGAAAAGGTCATTCAAATTGAACATTTAAGCACACAGGAAAATTTCATGACTGGCTGGGTAGACGAAGGAAGAGGTGCGGATGCTGTCTATACATTGGCTTCAGGAAGGTGTCTGGCACTGCTTGCCTTAACAGGTAAGCTTAGGGAGTGTGGAACAGACTAGTAGACAGGAAGGTGGATTGAGAACTGGCTGACTGGTACAGCTCAGGGGACTGTTATCAGCAGTGCAGAGTCTAGCTGGAGGTTTTTAACTAGTGCTGTTCCCCAGGGGTCAATACTGGGTCCAGCCTTGTTCAACATTTTCATCAATGGCCTAGATGAAGAGATTGGATTCACCCTCAGCAAGTTTGCTGAGGTAGGAAGTTAGGAAGAGTGGCTGACACACCAGAAGGCTGTGCTGAGGGACCTGGACAGAATACAGAGTTGGGCAGAGAAGAACCTTATGAGGTTCAACAACAGTAAATATAGAGTCCTACGCCTGGGGAGGAATAACTGCATGCATCAGTACAGGTCAGGGGTTTACCTGCTGGAAAAGAGCTCTAAAGAGAAGGACCTGGGTGTCCTGGTGGACATGAGCCAGCAGTGTGACCTTGCAGCCAAGAAGGTCAACAATATACTTAGTATCCAATAAAAAGAGCTTGGCCATCAGGTTGAGGAAGGTGATCTTGATCCTCTACTCTGCCCTGGTAAGGCCACATCTGGAGTGTCCTGTTCTGTGTCCCCCGTTCTGGGCCACTCAGTTCAACAAAGACAGAGAATTACTGGAGAGAGTCCAGTGGAGGGCTACAAGAACAGTGAGGGGCCTGGAATATCTCTCATACGAGGAAAGACTGAGATCTGGGACTATTCAGCCTGCAGAAGAGAAGATCAAGGAGAGAATCTTATCAATGCTTATAAAAACCTAAAGGGCAGGAGTCAAGTAGATGGAGCAATGGTGCCCAGTGGTGCCCAGCAGCAGGACAAGGGGCAATAGGCACAAACTGGAATACAGAAAATTCCATACAAACGTAAGAAGTTTACTGAGAGAGTTACAAAGCACCAGAACAGACTGCCCAGGTAAGTTGTGGAGTCTCACTTCCCCAGAGATGTTCAAAACCCATCTGGATGCCTTCCTGGTGACCTACTGTAGGGAACTTACTTCAGCAGGAAGGTGGACTAGCTGATGTTAAAGTGTCCCTTCCAACTCCACCGATTCTGTGAAATGCGCACCGAGTTGACTTCACGCATTCTACTCTTAGGTGGAAAATTGATTAAGGCAAAACCTACACTATGAAAATGTTACCAAAATATAAAATATAAAATATAAACCAGCATGCTTTGCTACACTGCTGCTCAGTTTTGCACAAGCACATTGCAGCTGTCTTCAGCAAGGACAGTTCTATATACTGCATAAGCCAGTGGTGTGTGTCAGCAGAGCACTAAGGACACAGAACATTTCAGTCTGTTCTCTACACACGTAATTCAAAAGATATCTGGCTTCTGTCTATTTTTTTTTAATATATGTTTTTAAATATCTACTCTTTGCAATAAAAATACTCATTATTAAAGGAGGAAGTGAGTCTATATGGAACATTCACTTAAACATCCAGCACCATCTTGTCCTTCCTTTCAGAGCAAACACTTTGTTCATGCACTCTGGGAACAAAGTGACTCATCCTGTAGGATGCAGCAACAGAGGACAGAGCTCTGGTAGTACCTTCTCTCTATGTCTCCAGACAGCACACAGAAAACTTGTTTCTGAACACTGTCTGGGTTTTCAATCACACATGGCTGCCACTGCATCGCACCATCACTTTAATTTTTATAGGAAAAACTACTGAAAAACTGAGTTTTCAATTTTTTTTCCTGTTGATATTTTTACCTTGCATTTTACAAAATTACTATTATGAATTACAGTTATTCCACATAAAATTCTGAAATTTATAATCCTCACATAAATTACAATACTTATCCACACATTTTTCAGGTACCTTGTACTTTCCACAAATAATTCAAATACCACATTCATAAAGCAGCAAATAAAATAAATTCATTACATAAAATCCTTTTGTTATAGTGCATCAGAACCTGTCTGAATCAATTTACAGAAACAAAGAAAAAAAGGAGAAGGAATTCAAGTAAAATGGGCAGGAACAAGAAAACGTCATATATACCTTAAGTTCTAGAAAGGGGATGACACAAACTGAGCAGCTTTCTGCTTTTATGACTAAATTGGTAAGAAAACAATCCAGGAGTTTTGTATGTTTTAAATTAATCTCTTGCACCTTTTTTTTTTTTTTTTTTTCAGTGGTGAGAAGCCCATTAAGAAGTTTATTGCTTAGGCTGGAAAATATTGAGCTCGTGACAAACAGGAAAGAAAGCAGTTCAACAAAACATTCTGTGCGCATGAAACAGAGTAAACTATTTACTTCACATGGAAAGAATCACTAAGGACTTCTATTCTCTTCAGCTATTAGCTGTGTTCATTTACCTTTGCTTCCTAACAGAACTTCCTAACAGAACAAGACCATATCATAAGGTTTGTTTTAATGCTACTTTAATGCTCTGCCATAACTTTGAATTTTCACAATCCTGTTCAGTGGTCACTGAGCACAGAAGCAACATCACTCCAATCCTGCAAATTTAGGAAGTCTATATAAACATCCACGAGAAAAAAAAGAAACTTGGCTTATAACATTCTAACATTGAAGAGACTATTACTACTCGAATTTTGATGGTGAACCACTCAACATAAACAAACATCAATTGGAAGCAGAAGCCATGTGGATACTGGAAAAACATCAAACCTGCTATTTAAACACCCATTCTTTAGAGTCCTGCTTTACTGACTACTACCTATCTAGGTAAATTCTTCATGGAGATTTTGATTCCTAAAGTGACAAAGTACAAAATCTCATTATGCTGCCAGTGTTTGGAGCACTTAATCGAATACTAGCTTCATACAGGGATGCAAAATTTAGAACTAGATTTCTAACTTGCTTCTGCTGCTCAACTACGCAAGAACAGCAATTCCCACACTTCTCTTCACAGTTCCCAAGAATTTGAGCAAGCAAAAGAAAAGCAACTGCAGTAGAGATTCTTCTTAATTTCATTTGTTATAAAGACACTGAAGAAATACCCATTGTCAGAAAGAAAACAACTGCAATGCCTTGCAACAAGTCTACGCAAAAATTGTTTTAAAATTCGTGATTTATGTAATAGCAAAAATCAGTGTTAAATCTCATCTCAAGACGAAACTACTTGTTTCATAAAAGCTGGTATCAAGTTCAGTGGTGCAGAAACAAGACTCGAGGTCCCAGTTCATGCTCAGGTAAGTAAATAAGCTTAAATTTTGCATTACCAGTCAAACATGCAGAAAAGTAAGATGATAAACTACTTCCAAAATGGGGAAACCAAATCAGCAAAAAAGCATGCTTAAGAAATCATGTTTTTTTTTCTTCAAGTAAACTCAGAGAAACAGATTCCCTATGATTATTTTTGCACACAGTACAGATTAAATTAGATACAGTAAAATGATGATCAAGCCGGTGCTGAGTGGCATTTCTCAGGGATTGGTGTTATTTAACATCTTTGTAGGTGACATGGACAGTTGAATCAAGTGCAGCCTCCCCAGGTTTGCAGATGACACCAAGCAGAGAGCTGCAGTTGGCATACAGTTGAAAGGGATGCTATCCAGAGGGACCTGGACAGGCTTGGGAGCTGCGCCCATGCCAACCTCATGAAGTTCAACAATGCCAAGCACAAAGTCCTGCATCTGGACTGGGGCAATCCCAAGCACATATACAGGCTGGGCGGAGAATGCCTGGAGAGCAGCCCTGAGGAAAAGTATTTGGGAGTGTGAATTAGAAGATTCAACATGAGCCAGCAGCAAGTACTTGCAGCCCAGAAGGCCAACCATATCCTGAGCTGCATCAAGAGAAGTGTGACCAGCAGGTTGAGGGAGGTGAATCTGCGCCTCTACTCAGCTCTTGTGTGACCCCACCAGGAGTACAGCGTCCAGTTCTGGTGTCCTCAGCACAAGAAGAACATGGAGTTGTTGGCGCAGGTCCAGAGGAGGGCCACAAAGATGATCAGAGAGCTGGAGTACCTCCCCTAGGAGGACATGCTGAGAGAGCTGGGGCTCTTCAGCCTGGAGAAGAGAAGGCTCCAAGGAGACCTTACAGCAGCTTTCCAGTACCTGATGGGGCCTACAGGAAAGCTGGGGAGGGACTTTTTATAAGGGCACGTAGCAACAGGATGAGGGGAAATGATTTTAAACTGGTAGATTTAGGGTAGGTATTAGGAAGAAATTCTTTACGTTGAGCGTGGTGAGACACTGGAACAGTCTGCACAGCAAGGCTGTGGATGTCCCCTCCCTGGAAGCATACAAGGCCAGGCTGGATGGGGCTTGGAGCAACCTGGTCTAGAAGGAGGCGTCTCTGCCTTTAGTGGGAGGCGGTGGAAATAGATGATCTTAAAGGTCCCTTCCAACTCAAACCATTCTATGATTCTATATACAATTACCAAGTTTTCAGATAATGAATTGAGTAACCATAAGTACCTACTTGGTCAATACCCCCATTTTGAATGATAAACGATTTCATGGCAAGAAATCCAATTCTCTCAGAGGGCTGAAGAAAACAGAGTAAAAAAATTCGGGATCAGGGAATTTTGAAACTCACCTCTTTTCTTTGAGCATTTTAATTTCAGTACAAACCACTCATGATTTAAGCAAATTACCATCTCAGCATTTTTTGCTATTCTGAATGTTATTGCTGGCCAAAAAATAGTGCTGCTTCAACAGGCAAGCTCAAGAAACAAGCTCATACAAAAACTAGGAAAGATTCAATGTCATAATTTCTGAAATACCACAGAAATAGACAGTTTCTCCCTTCCAGATTCTAATTCAGTAAACCATCAAAACAAGTCGTCTATGTTCTAGTGTGAAAAAGAATTCCCATAATGTTTCAGATATGGGGAGTTTTGTAACACTAAGCAACATATGCAAAAAACTTTCCCCCTTGTGACTCTTAAGAGTTTGAGAGAGATTGTAGAGGAAGGATGGGGAAAAAAAAAATTAAAAAAACAAGTATCAACTTTTTAACAAGAAACAAACATCAAAGATTCAGCAGGAGACCCAATAGGTATTTTTACTACAAATGGTTTGGCATTGCATGTTTGCTGAATGGATGGCAAGTTCCTGTCAGATGCCATATATAAAGATTAAGTGTTAACTGCCCCCCAGTGTTCCAAACTGAGGCATTAGCCTCTACCAAACTGTAGAAGGAACCTTCTTAGAAAACTTAAAACTTAAAAATGTCCAAATGCAAACAAAGTAGGTCATCAAATTACTGGGCAGATCAATGGGACAAATGGAATCATGTTCAGAAATGGTTATGCATTTACTGTTCTTTGTCCATGTGAACCTTACTTCTTTAGAAAGCTCCAAAGTAGGAGACAGATCATCTGAACTAACTGCGATACTGAAGCGATGAAAACACTCCAAATCCCAAAATCTTTCATTAAAAGGAACTACAGAATTTGCCAATCTTTACCTACGAGGTATTACAATCTCATGCCAGCAGTGACCTCTACAGCCACTTATGCTCCCTCTCCACAAACATACCTAGAATAGTTTCTGAATATCAACACACAGTCCATAATATTTCTTTGCTAAGCCCATCATCAGTTTATTTTAAAGAAAATTCAGAAGTGAAGGCTTATAGTGAATTTAAAACAAAAACAAACAAAAAAAAGCCTGAGCCAAGTAAGCTGACGTAATAAAAAACTATGTGGTACAGCAATCCTGGCTTCTCTTGGCAGAAGTTAAATTAAATTAACAATTAATAATTAAATATAATGTTCAGGTAGACAGGTATGAACCACTTTGCACTGAAGAAGGCTTTTCCAGAAACTTATTCAAATAATTTCCAAAATTAACTACGAGATATTTGGATGGTAAGAAAATGGAAAAAAAAAAAAACAAACCAGCAGTAGATGAGAAAAAAATGGAGCAGATCCTCACTACTTCTAGGAGGTTCTCATAATGGAAAATAAGGAGAAAGCTCCAACAGATTACACATTTATTTCACCTTTAAAATTGCTCAAGAAGTAGAGTGTATAAAAAGCATTACTTCCTGGAAAAAATAAAATATTTCCCTGTAAACTGAGTCTGGAAAAGAAGCTTTCAGAGGTAGCTTAGAGCTCTGCAGATGTACTTCTGTACTTCACAATGACTGTGAAACATTTGAGAGAGAGACTGCATCTCACTAGCATTAAAGTTAACAGTCTAAACGGACCAGGACTGGCTCAGGCATTCCTGTGATGAATTAATACATACGCAACAATTCAGAAGACACATGAAAACTCAGCTTACATTCCCCAGAAGACATGCAACACGAGGCTGCGCAGGCAAGAGCAGATAAGTAGGTTTTCTGAGAACAACACAAGCTTTCTCCAAGTCAGAAGCTGTACTGGCCACAGAACAGAAGAGACTTAAAAACATTCTTTATAATTAGAAAAATTCCAAATGCAGTTCTTACCAGTGGAAGCAGAGAACTTCGCACTTCTTTTGTGAGAAAGCAGAGAACCACTGTACTGCAAGTACAGTAAAGTAGCTAGCCACTACAGTCAGCTCTTTCCCAGCTGCTCTAAGCAGAACACAATAATCCTACGTGTTGGACTGCAGCAGAACAGCTGACAGTGTATGAGACCACAGCATGTGCTCCTGTGACTTCAAGGTCCTCAAGACACTGAGCTGATGATCTCACAATGTGCAGGCAGGGAAGAACTGTATCAAAACCAACCAATCTGAGTATAAAATAGTGTAAACTGAGCTTCTGTCAAAGACAAACTCTTGCTTATAATCCCACCAACCTGAAAGGGCATTCTATGTGTTGTTTGCTAATTAGAAGTTACTCTAAGTTGGAATCAAGCAAAAGGAATTTAATCACACCCACTGCCAAGAGCTAGAGAACATGCAAATGCTGCATCTATTGAAATCCTAGGTTTGCTGAGTAGGCTTTGAGTTAAAAGTATTCGCATTAAAGTAAATGCAGAAAAGAATGTGTAGCAAGGCCTCTGCTACAGAGAAATCACGTTACTTGCATGCCTTACATGTCAGAGAAGGAGGATAAAAATTCAACAGAAACTGTCACTACAGAATCCTTGTGAGTGACAATGACATATTATGACTGAGGAAATCATTTCACGGAATGTTATGGTCACTCTCTTGAACCTTGGAATTAAGTTGTGTGGCAAAGATGACACAGCACCATAATCAGCTGATCTCACATAGTACAGTGCACATCTACGCTTGGAGACATGCTGCAGTACATCATCATGCTTTGCACTGCAGACCATTGAACATGAAGAGGCATCTCAGCAGCCTCAGAATAAGGAACAGGGCAATTACATCAGCACAGAGATGGCTGCTAACAAATCCTGACTTTCAGGCAGAAGAACCAACCTAGTGCTTGATTTTCTGTCTCTGCTTTGCATTACATAAACCTTTGTGAGAATACATTAATAGTGATAACGAAGTCATTCCATTACACTTCTTGGGTGACTGCATTGGGATACACGTTGTAACTAAGTGTTAGATGATAGTTAGAAAGCCACAGAAAGGCAACGTAGTACATATTTCAAAGACTGCCTGGAATCCTCACAAGAGAATCTGAAGAAAACACGCTATCTCTATTGCCAATTTCAACAGGACAGCACAAAAGACAGGCACCAAAGACCCTGGCTAAGTCAGATGCCTTGAAAAAGATACTTCACATCATGAAACAGACATGTTTAAATTTGCAAACATGACCACAGGCACCAGCACAAAGACAGAATGCTGCCTGAAAGAAAATGTTCTGATAACGCCGCTTGTTGGGAAGAAATGTTTTCCAACAGGATTTGTGCTAACGCAGCTGAAGGAGACTGCCCTGGGACCTGCACAGTTTGTTCAGTGAGTGAGAAGCCCACTGCTGAGCTCCAGTTCTATCCTTCAAACACAATCAAGAATACAAGTGCACAGTCCAGGGTACATCAACTGTACCCCTTGTCAAGAAGTCACCAACACAGAAATACAGAACAAAGCAATCGCTTCACAATTAACACGAGAAATAATTAGTAAATGGGGAGGAAAAAAAGAGTATGTCCTTTAGAGGCACTGCACCAGTAGAACCTGCCTTACACTGGCCAGAGCTATTCCCGGAGCTCCTGCCAGATGCTCCCATACTGACAGTGACTGTAAAAGGAACACAGCTGGAATGATTTCAGCATCAGCAAACAACCAATGGGCAGCAGTCCTTCACAGACTGATCTCAACTGATAGAGCTGGGGAACCATGAGGCTGCTTTAAGGCTGCTCAGAGGCATTACGTGCTGAGGATGAAACCACAATTTTTCTCACCGAGTTAACTGCATATAAAAGACTTGTTTTCAAAAGGTTAATACAACTGTGATTTAATGAGTCCTCATCTAATCACTTCTAAATGAGGGGGGGAATGTAGAGCTGTTTTCCCTACAAACTTTTAAATTTACTTATCTGAACTTTTATAAAACTGAAATGATTTGCTATGAATAAATAAGCTGTATGGGGAAGTTAACTTGAGGACACAGAACTGTATGCTAATCATGATCAATCTCTCTTGCTTCAGTTTACATATTTATGTATGAAAAAAAGTTTCTTTAGTCCTAATCTTGCAAACATATATATTACATTACTCTAAAGACTAAATTAAGCATATGAGAAAAGTACAATTAGAAGTCTTGGACTCATAGTTCCTTTCCTACCTATTCTTTTTCCGCATAGACAAATTTCTACAGCTTGAATTTTACATACTTCAGTATTATGGTCAGAAAATTAAAAAAAAAAAAAAAAAAAAAAAAAAAGGTTCCTACAGAAATGTTGTACAGCACAATAAGCAGAAACAAACCCAAACCAAAGGGAAAACGTTTTGCATTCGAGTTGCTGGTAAACTTGGAAACTTAACACCTGTGTGCAACAGTCACATAGCACTGCTCTGCTGTAACAGAACCACAGTTATTTCTTAGGGATGATCCAAGAGCCACTGTACTAGAACACAAATTGTAGTGTTTTGCTAAACAGGCATACTAACCAGACTGACACTTCATGTACTGTAGCCCAGCAGTGCTCCAAGTACCTGCACCACACCTGTGTGCAGGCAGCAACAGCCCCAGCCCATTTCAGAACACCAGGCCAAGAACATGTAATGAATATACAGCCAATGGGCAGACAGGTAGCATTTATCACATGAGGCCAGGTGCCTTTTCTCCCACTCTGTTCCTCCCTTTATATAAAGGAGAAAAAAAAAAAAAATAAAAATCACATTTTGGGACTTTAGGTATATGATGATGAAAAAGCAAGAATAAAAACTGTGATCAGTCATGAGAAGTGTAGCTATTATTTTGAAGACCATTTCAAATCAGGGTGCAAATAGCAAGTCTTCCAGAATGACCCTCTGCCACAGGTTTCAAAACAGATCACCTCATGCTAGTCAAAGAAGAGCACAGTTTGTAATAGAACAGCCACTTAATATTTTCCTAAATCTTGGAATTATCTTTTTAAAAAACTTCTCTAGGATTTCTACTTTTGAGGGTCAGAAAAAGTCAACTTCCCCCAAAAATGAGTGAAAAGAAGTAAATCAGCAACAGCAGCCAGCACTGGGTACAGCCAGTACACGTAACAAATGTGTTTAGACCTTTCTGCTGCATGACCAAAGGCTTACAAACAAAGCCCTTATCCTGCACAATGCTGAGCTGGTGGGGGTTCTTTTGCTGGCATGTTGGGGTTTTGGTTGGTTTGGTTTGTTTGCTTTCTTCAAAAGGAAGAAAAATCCGCAGGCAAAAACAGATGAACCTGTTATATTCAGAAACAGCTATGCCTACAAATAGCGTATAAATCACAGAACACTGATTCTAATACTGCACAAATAAAGATCAATGAAATACTGTTTCACACAATGTATCCCAAGGCAATGCAGTGAGAAGCAGTTGCTTCCAACAGACTTCGCCATCGTAATGCAGTATTTGCTATATCACAAACCAGTCTGAGAACAGGTATCTGCAAATATACTTTAAATTGGCATTTAAACTATAATCAGAAGTTGATTTATCATCAGGAAACACTGAGTGCAAGGCACTCTGACTAAAAGTCAGTCTAATCTGAAGTCAAAAAGCTGTCTCAGAATTTTCACATTGTCCCCAACAGCATTTCTGTGGGCTTGCCAGAGATAAAGATTGCCCAATGATGTAATGAGTTTTGTAGTTTATTTGTTTCTTACTCCTAAACAAGAAAAAAAAAACATCAATAAAATGCAAATGATGAAAGCCTACACATTTAAATGCAGAACATTTAAGTTTCTATCACATTCTATTCTTTAAATCCAAACCAATTTCTATTTCCTCAAGGAAAAGAGCAAAACCATTAAGAATTAAGGACTGCCTAAGAACATTCAAATCTTAAGCTCTTCAGCTCATTTCCAGAAGTAGCAGGTATCCACACATGCAACTGGCTTGAATGAGAAATATGCTACAAATGCCAACGATAATGTACTACAGTAGAGGTTTTTTCAGTTTTTACAACATTTAGAATGGGCATATTTATAAGGTGTTACAGAGTGCTTATACATATAACACGTGTGTAACAGTAGCTGGCTGTACAAATAACCACAGCAGCCCTGGAGGCTCAAGGAATCCCTGTGCAATTCTTCATAAACAAGATTCCAAAACAGTCAAGCAAAACACACCTGCTTATGCATTTTCTGAATATTTTTATATTCAAGCCGATGAATCAGAACAAAAAATGCAAACATTCCAGTAAAAATGGATCACAATGTGTTACAGTTTTATTTTCATCTGTAATTTCTGTGTAGAAAACCTAAGTCTTGAAAAACCTAGTATCAAGAATCTAAACAATGTGTCGTTCAGCAGTATTAGATCTGTGTACACAAAACCATATCCAAGAGAAACCACTCTACTTGGGCAAGCCACGGAATTAGTAGTGATCACGAAAACAAAAGTAAAATAAACAAATATGAATTTAAAAAAGCAAAACCCAAAAGCAAGCAAGCAAGCAACCAACCAACCAAAAACAAACCACCACACATCTCAAACCCTTAACACCACCTGAGGTCCTATCCAGATATCAAACAACCTCACCATGCAGAACTGGGTAACACTGGAGGAAAAGCCATCAAGTGACAGAAGGCATAGAAGTCACCAGCGTAATCAAGGAGAGGATCACATACCTTGCATTAGCAAGAGAACAAAAGGGAACACCCTGTTTAAACTCAAAACTGAATCCTGAAGACCTAGTCAATGAACACTGCCATATTATTTTGAAATACTTGTCAACATAAGCAGAAGCAAGCACTAGCTTGTAACTATGGCATTCAAATAGCTGGGGTTGCTTAGTAAGGTTAGCAATGATTGTTGCTTTTGTTTAAAAAGGAAAAAAAACAAAACCCTCAAATCTTTCTGTATGTTCCTGATAGAAGCCCAGTTTGGGAGTTCATACATCCATTTCTCTGCTACAGTTGATGACACAAAAACACTACAAAGGAAGCATGGAAGAAAGCTTCCAAATGCATTTAAAATTGCCAAAAATGCCATCAACATCTTGAGATCAAAAGATCCTAATATCTACCTTAACTTCAATTCACAACATTTCTAATAAGGATGATTACAAGGTATCTTTAAGTTTAGTATTTCCTAAATAGTTTGTCTCCTTCAGCATGCACACATTCCCAGTACGAGAACGGATTCCAATCACAGAGCATCACCGAATGGTTTGAGTTGGAAGGGACCTCAAGGATCATCAAGTTCCAACTCCCTGCCACATCTGCCACTTCATTCTGTTTCGGGCCCATACATTCCCTTTGAACAGTTCAAAACAGACCTCGCTGCTGTGTTTTTGGAAAGAAGCGCTGGCTAATCATGCCCCGCAGAGACTTCTACAAGTAAAGAGAAATCATCAGAATAAACTTGTTACTGAAAGCATTTTCTCCCCTGAAAACTCTGCCATCTTTCTCAAGAATCAAAGGAATCACATGAGGGGAAAAAAAATTCCTGTGATGCTGAGAACCAATTCTTCCCCAGGAACAGATCACAATTAGAGGAGTTCAGCATCTCTCAATATTTTACTCTTAAATATCTGAAAGATATTTCTGTACTTGAATTACTGCACTCTTCCCTACCTGTAAGCACTGCTGGTTATTTGTATTTCTTTTGTTTGTCTTCATGTTGTACACATCAGCAAAATTGGATTGAAACTGCTTAAACGTAGTTTTACTGTTCAGAATACAATCTTTTGTTTCTGAGTGGCTTAAGCCAATTTTTTTTAAATGCAGCCACACACAAAAAATAAAATAAAATACAGTAGAGCAAGCACACGTGATATAAATTTCCTCAATTCTTCATGTAAAAGAAAAACATTTGCAGTTTTTAAAGACTAAGCCATTCAAGAAAGGAATTAGGTAGCAGTATTTCATAATGTATCCATCCAGTCATTACTACAGAGAATCATCACAAAACCAGACACTAGACCTCAACGATTAGAGAACAGTTACTTGAAAATGAAGTGAACAAGTACAATAACGGCATGTGAAAAGCAGGGAGGCAGGAAAGAAACTTCCAAGTTGCTCAGTCTCTAGATGCTGTTCAGAAGACATCCTGTACAGTTGGCACACATCCTGGTTACCCTGTCAGCATGTGCCATTCTTCTCTCTTTGGCTCGTTAGGTTCATATACTCAACTTGGAAAAGAACAGGGACTTTCCTTGAAGCTCAATCAACTCCTAAGTATCCAGTTAAGGTATCAAGATGAAATCGAATGATTGAGATTTTCATAATAAAGTTAATAATGTTTCTTGTAATGCTTGATGAAAAGTAATTTTGGCACTTCAGTCATTTTTAAATTATCACAATAGAGACTTTACAGTTATGACTATGCTCCAAATCAGACTAGAAATAAACAAGTCTTCATTTTTCTCCACGGTCACAGGACTATCTTCAAAGCTTCTCAAATTCTGGTGGAGTGTCACTGGCTTCTTTTTTTCTGTCCTACTCCTCTATTTCAATGGGCTGTGAAACTTCATTTTGTCTATCTTCTAAAATACAGCCATTCGTGTCTGACCAAGACCTAAGTAAGCTCACTGCTAAGGTGTGTTCTTAAAATATATTACAGTGGTTTTCTTTTTGTTATTATTTTTAATTATTATTACAAATCATGAGGTTGTTCCTGGTGATTTCCACCATTGTGGGTGGAACTTTTGCGCAAAAAATGCTTTTGCACATCAAGTTTTTTGTTCTGTGTGATGGAAGCATGCACAGTGATAGCTGCTAAGAGTTCTGAAATTGGCAGTATCCAACTCCTGCCCTTTTCTTGATGGATTTGTGAAAAAAGGAAGACAAAGAAAAAAAAATTCTGAAGCACTTCAGTTGCAATATGTGAAGCATTATCAAAGAAACAGCAACAAAAAATGAATTATCAAGGCAAGGCAAAAAAAGCAATGCTTTCTTCCTTCTGTTTTTTCACATTAATCACAAACACCTTATCCAAGTCCATGATAACAGTACTCTCGCTCCCTCTTGAAAATGCCAGAACTTCTCTGAATTTTATATTAAAAAAAATCCTCTATTAAAAATATTCTGATGTACACCAAAAGATGCAGAGAAATTTATAAAAAGGAGATGAAATTAGGAGCAAAGCATATGCTCACACAATATCCTGAGTTGGAAGGAATCCATAAGGATCACTGCTCTTGAAACAAAGAAAATCTTTAGCAAGAATGGCACGTGGGAATGGCAGTACAGTTGCCTGTGCTACATGGCCTCACTTTTCTTCCTCTGCCCTTTCTGAATTACAGCCATGCATCACAACTCACTGTTCAACAACTCTTTTGCACAGCTGTCATTGGGATTCAGCATTAACACTCCTTTAAGAGATGAACAATATTCGTGCAATAAAGTATTTTAGATACTTGGATATTAAAAAAGTATTTTTATTGTTTACTGAAAATAGCATGAGATGAAATTCTTAAGAGGAAGTGACAGGGAGTCTACAGGCTACTGCGCAGCAGCCCAATTTCACATACAGCTTACAAAACTCACCTAAGTTTATTAATCTTCCAATATTAAATAAATCTTACAACCAGGACTACCAGAAGTTCTAAGTTCATGAAACGTGACAGTGCTAATAATTCTAATGGAGACTGCAGTAATACTAAAATGTTAATGCAATTCCTGATAAAGAAAACCAACATCAACCTGAATTTGATCCCAGTGCAGTACATACCCCCCTTCCACCCACACACTGAAAGACAACCACCTCCCACCCCGAGCCATCCCCAAGTATAATACACAAAACATAACTGATACAAAACTCACTTTCACTGGACAACATCTAAAATATGTAAATACCTGTTCCTGCAGGTCGTAGTCATAGCTATCATGCAGCAGAAGACTGAGGACATACCGAGTATAAATCATGGCATCAATGCCACACTTCTCTAGCTCTTGTCCCAGCCAGGTCTGCACTGGACCCAAAGCATGTAGCAGAGACATTTCAGAAACAGATACAGGGCCTGGATAAGAGCTTGAGGAGCTTTCTGATGGCAAACCATCCACAACAACTGTACAGATAGGGCGCATGAATCTAGGTGGTTGGCATCCTTATAACGTGAAGCATTTTCTGTAGTTGATATCCCGTCGATATCTGGAGGTGATTTTCACTCCAGTAAATAGGAGAGAGGCTTGACTTCTAGGACAATCATTTATATTTCCTGGCAGTTAGCCGTCTAGAGACGAACATCACTCTTCAGGCATGACCAGTGAATAAACTAAATCCTAATAGCAAACACATATGTAGATGTGTTTTTCTACCTTAATTTCACATTGAGGCCAGATGCAAGTCCCCAGCAGGACCTATAAAGAGGAAAAAAGGATAAGTTGTGATATTATGTATCCACACACAAACAACATCAAACAGTGCAAAATAAACAATGTAGAAAGCAGTCATTTACATACTGCTTACTTCACCTGTACAGCACACCAGTTCTGTGTCGCTGCAAAGAGTAACAGGTATTATTCCAAACTTAAAGGTGACTTAGAGAAAAATCACTTTTTCATGAAGGAAGAGACATTCTTTCAAACAGTTCACAACCAACCCTTCCTTGAAATGTACAGCAGACCTAAGTTTAATAAAAGGTTGAGATTTTATTTACTATCAGCCAAAGAGAGACCTTTTGATCAAAAAATTTACATTCACTCACATCAAGACTAATTGCATATTTTGCATCATTAGAAGACAACATAATCCTACTGTTTTGCTGTGACTTCCATCTACAAGCAGAAAAAACTGTCCTGTTTATAAAACACTGAATTTACAAATCAATCTGGCCAGCAGTTTCACCAGACATATAAAATACTTCCTATATTCTATTGCTGAATGGTTGCTATTGCCAGGTTTGGTTGTTCTTGTTGGTGGTTTTTTGTTTTAATTTCACTTTTTGCTTTGCCTCAGATCAATGCAGCATTTTATCATCTAAAATCTGTCCACAAAAAAACCTGAGCAGAACATCATCCACTCACATAGGAATCAACATTTAACCTTCTTCACACAGATGACTACACCAGTCTTAACTTAGTGAGCTTACACTCTAAACCATATCCTAAAATAGATAAATCATCCTAAGACTTAGAACACCTGCAATGCCAAACCAATCATGCATAAGTAAGCTGCAGAACAAGCAAGCCCCAAGTATGCAGTTCTTATGTCCTCTAATCCAGAGCAAGTCAGGTCCAAAAAAGGCCATTTGGACCAGCCTGCCAATCAGCCAAACAGCAATCTGGTATCTGTGCAAGTTTTCTCCTCTCCAGCTCGACAGCAGAAAACAAAGCTCAAATCCAAGCAAGAAATATACCCTCACTGAAGGGAAGCACCAAAGAAAGCACCTAGCAATATCTACTGCTTCACTCCAACCCTTCTGCAAGGTGCAGGGGACAGACTCACTCAAACAGCCATTCCTTACTGTAGCTCTGAGCAATGCTGTGTGGGCAGTGCATGTTTTGTGGCCAAACAAAATGAACAGTGCCTTTGCTGTTGACATATGTCTATATGACTTAAGACGACAGCTTTAGGAGCTTTCTTTGCATTACTGTTCAGATACAGCTGTATACTCAAGAATTTTAATCAATTGCAACATCATCAGGAAAAGAACCCAAAGATGATAATCTGAGTTGACAAAGCCCTACCTTACAGTTAAAGCTGCCTTACTGCCTTACTCCAATGGCAGTCTTCACATGAGCAGGCAAATAACAGACCAGTATTCAAGCTCTGTCAGTAGCATGTTTGTATTGCTTGGCCTCTCGTATGATAGCAGAAGGAAAAGTACATAGAAACACTTTGCAAAGGTTGTTTCATCATGAAATTACATAAAGTTACATACTGTGACTGATGTATTCTGAATGAAAAGTCACAAGTCCAAACTCTTCAGCAGTTCATATCTTCCTAACTGCTGAAAAACTAAATTTCACTTATACATTTTTTTTTTGTTAAAGTCCGGAGTTAAGAAACAAGACAAAGTGTCAATGATGCTCCAAGACTTTTAGTCAAACTTTATTACCATATTTAAGTTCCCCTTTTTAATGTTATTTCACTATATCTTTAAAATATATAAATGACAAAAAACGAGAAAAGTCTTTGAGAGTTCTCATTTTACAACAGCCTCCAGTACTCTGCCTTACCAGAAGCACTAAGCATGTACTTCCATTATGCTTGAGAACAAAATCCCATACAAACAGAAATATTTTCCTATCCCAGCACTACGTAGAGGTTTTACACACCAAATTTACACAAGTCATTCAAAGAAAAGACACTCTGCAAGATGCGAAGCCCAACTTGTATGATAACAGTCTTTGACAAATCAACTCTTCCTATTATCTTTTTCACACTGTCTTGTTAAAAAAAAAAACCCTGTCCTCGCTATAGTAACAGCCAATCTTAACAAGGAGACTACTATGTAGCTTTAGTAATTAGAGCAAGGCTAGTTACTTAACTACCAAGCTGGAAAGAACTCTCCATTTCCAGCCATAAAACATGGTAGACAGACAGTCCTTATGAGAATTTCCAAATAAGAAATCACATCTCTCTCTCAATAGCTTGTGAAATCTCTATTCATCACAAATGACAAAGTCAAAAACATGAGATGAAATTCCTACAAGCCAATTTCTGCTTGCTCCACACCCAAGTACACTTTCTAGTAACCTTCAGATTTTGTACTACTAATCAATGACCTTTCCGAAGCACTACAGCCAAATTACAAAGTGTCCTATAAAGGAAAGAGGATACAACAGTAGGTAAATAAACACAGGGACTCTACCACTGAGCTATCTGAGAACAGATTCTTCTCAAAATCGCTGGACATCCTTTTCACCCAAAACAGTGAAAGACAACAACCGAGTACAAGTATGCTCAAATGTAGTTACAGGAAAGCAGTTTTAAGTATTCTATGGTGAAAAATAGGAAGGAAGCCCAATGGTCTGGAAACTGAAGCTGGAAAACTTCATGTCAGTTCCCTATGTCACTGTTGCTGCATGACAAACCTTTTCTGAAGACTAAACAACCATAGTCTTCCCTGTAAGACTAATGGAATACAGCTATGGTCACAACTAATTCATAGTAATAATTCTGTGTGTCTTGGACCACACAAATGCCTTTTTGTGACATTGTGAGTACAAGCTTACAGAGTACAGGCATGCCAAGAGGACAGTAAAAGGAAGGTATAATTAAATCACTCCTCATTTAAACTGATACAAACCTACCCAGAAAGCACCAGTATGTGTAAGTGCTCTTACCAGACTTCCAGCAGAGAGAGCAAACCAACCACATCCTTCATTACTGTCCTTGTAGGTAAACTAAAGCACAACGGACTGCTCCTTGTACACTATCAAAAGGTAACTCAAAAAGCAATCAAGCTATCTGCAGGCTTAAATCCACAACATAGGAGTCTACACTCTAAAGGAACAAAAATTAGAGAATCTATATATTGAAGGAAATAGGAAACTAATAATTATTTCTTTGCATGATCTGCAAATAAAGATTCCCAAGCCACCAAGTTGTTCTTTACACACTACTGTATGCCTACTGCAGAGAAGCACGTTCCTCAATAAAGCTACAGGTCACCTCTTTCATTCCTTCCATTCCCAGAAGGGACAACCACCACATCTGTGCCTCCAATGCACCATTCTGCCCTACACTTTACACTCACAACTGCAACAAACACACTGTCACACAGCAGTTGTCTTTAGAGCTGTTTCATACGTTTCCACTGATATTCTGTAAAATACGCCAGTATATTGCATAGTTTACAATTAAAAGCTCTCATTTGCTAAAGGTGTGGGCCTTTCTGCTACAAACTTCGACGACTTAAGACAATTTCTCAATGCATGAAGAAGCAACCACAGCATTCTTACTGCTTATAAATGTGGATATAGAAATCCACACGTTATTAACCAGGACACCTTTTAGAAGTAGCACTTTTCTGCAGGGTAGTTTTATTAAAAACAAACAAGCAATCTTTCCTCTCCACGACAACTGCATGTAGCAAAAGCCAGTGAATCCTATTTACTACAAGTCAGAAGTGAAAATGTTACTGTGTGGTCAACAACATAAAAGTACGTATTCACATGAGTATCTTTCAGTCCCCTCCAGAAAACTACGGATCAAAAGCACAGCCACAGATGGCAATAAAAGTTCAAAATTTCTCATATGCATTATGGAAAAATCAGCAATTTTACCACTATTTGTTTTGCTTCTTTCAGAGAAAAGCCTCAACAAATCCTGAATACGCAAACCAATGGGCCACACACTGGGGAGGGCACTGTCACAGCCCTGAAACAAAGCCTATTTAGACTGCAGCGAACAATGGCATCTGTGTCCTTAATAAATTTCACATGGCACTTAAAAGACATGTGAATTCAGAAGAAGTTGTTTTTTAATCACATTCCTTGACGACCAAAGAAATTTGGCTCTATAATTCTCAGAGCAGGAACAATCTTTTCATGTGTTGGTGATGTTTGGTGGTGTTGTACAACAAACAGCAGAGCAGAGATTTGACTCATGACTAAGGCACTGAATGCAGCAAAACAAAAAATACTGATAAAGTCTGCGTTGTAAACAAACCTCTGCCTCCATTCCATTTCAGTCCATTCCTGCCACAGAGCTCCAGAAGTGCTGCTGCATTACAGCAAACACAGATTAAAGCATCTGTCAGGAATCAAAGCAAGGAGCACTTTAAGGAAGAAGCATACAAGCAGCTCTGTGAATTGACTTCCTGATAGACACCGGTTTTCTCTTTTTAAGAAGTTTTATCAGATGTGCAAGGGCAGTACAAGCTTGCTTCAATGGATAGACATTTTACAGTTGTCTAATGTCTACCCAGGCTGCCGTTATGCTCTGGTTCTACAGTAACTCAGGCAAGTGGGAACCCACCTGGGACAGAACGCAGCGTGGGGGTGTCACTGCAGGATGCTTCTCTTGAAAAATCTGCTTGTTTATTTTCATAATGCTTATCCAAAGGACTGAAGCTGCTAATCCTGCATCAAAGCTTAATGGAATTACTCAAAGAATTCAAGAGCTACCCTGTAAGCCTCATTTTCTTCACTCAGAGGGCGGTGACACATTGGAACAGGTTGCCCAAGGAGGTTGTGGATGCCCCATCCCTGGAGGCATTCAAGGCCAGGCTGGATGTGGCTCTGGGCAGCTGGTCTGGTGGTTGCCAACCCTGCACATAGCAGGGGGGTTGAAACTAGATGATCATTGTGGTCTTTTTCAACCCAGGCCATTCTATGATTCTTCCTTCTTACCAAATAAAAAAAGCATGGATGCAATCAAAACAGCACAGGGAAAGTCATCAGCACAGTTCTGTAGGACCCACATCATTTAACAAACGTATAAGGGATCTGGAAGGTGGGATACATGACACAGTGCTGAAGCTAATGAATTACAGCAAGCCAGCAGGGACAGCGAACAGAGTAAGTGAAAAATGCAGGAGATGCTTATGAAACACAGTGACTGAGCAATGAAAAGGCAAACAAAATTCAGTGTAGAGAAACTGGAAATGATGCAGGGCAGGAATAGTAATTTTGTGCTATTAATACTAAGTTCCTCATATAAAACAATGAGTTCTAAGCTGATTCCAGGATGTAGTTCTTAAGCAGTATATTAGGAATTTCATGAAACTGCAAGTTTAAACCCTGCAGCAGTCAAAAGACAGAACCACAGTACAAAACCAAAGTCATCTGTTTCACTGCACACATATACAGTGCTATAAAGGTATAATGGATATACCTTTAACTGATGTAATCTGTGATTTGAGCTGCTCCTTACAGGGATTCCAAGGCAGGAACCACCCAAACTGATGGAGGATGAACATCCAGTGTGGCAGTGCAGGTGCAGCAGTGCCCTGACATGAGCTGCCTTCAGTGCCCCAAAACCCATGCAGCACACTGCCGTCCTGCCCTGAGCAACTGCCACACACAGGCAGAAGCCAAGCCAGGAGCTACATGAACTCCACTGACACCTCATGGACATTGTACAAGGGCAACTCACAGACAAAGGGAAAATCTGTGTATAAATGGAAAGGCTGGAAGAGGGGTGGTGATTAATGAGAGCATGTTGGGTAGTGTGAGCAGAGCTTGGAGAGAAGACTGCATTGGTATGGGCTGGATAGAATTAATTTTCTTCAGAGCAGAATGTATCCTGCTGTGCTTTGGCTTTGCAACCAAACCAGCTTTGATAATCCAGGAATGCCCAAGCTATCGCTAAGCAGTGCTCACTCCACATCAAGGCCTGCTCCTTCTCAGGCTGCCGTGCCAGCAAGGAGAACAGAACTACAAAAAAGCTGGAAGGGGACACAGCCAGGGCAGTTGGCCACAAGTGGCTGCAGGGATGTCTTATACCATATGCTGTTCCCAGTTGGGGGAAAGACGGCAGAGAGAAGCACATTTTCAGTGAGAAGTTGCAAATTCTTTATTTTGCTTCGCTTTCACACGCAGCTTTCGCTTTACCATTCTGATCCTCTTCCCCACCCTGCTGGGGGAAAGCGAGCGAGCGGCTGCGTGCTGTTAGCTGCCCGCTGGTGTTATCTGCAACAGCTGCACAGAACTTTGCTCCTGTAATATCAAAGCAGACGTGCCTCTCCATGGATAGGATTGCTCAATGCACTGTTGTTTGGTTTTGTGTTGTTTTTGGTTAACATGAGCTACATACAAAGCTTTATAAAATGGGGATCAGGAATTCCTTGTCAAAAGATATTGAAAGCACAGAACATATATATATATATGCATATTCAGATGCGCTTCAAAAGCAATTGAACAGGAGAGATCCTTTGAAAATTTCCAACAAGGCAAAACACATCAGGCTAAGAAGATCCCCTAGGCAGAAAACGGTGAGGGGCTCGGGGCAATTTGGGAGAAGGATCACATGTACTTTCCCTGTTCCTCTGTAACAGCTCACTTACAGATGCTGATGCAGACGAGTACTGGATTTGACAAAGCCTTTGTCTGAAGCAGTACAGTTGTTCTCATAAAACATTCATGTTCACCATAATACAAGAACAACACTCAGGAAAAAAAGTAGCTGGAGGAGTTCAATTAGCTGATCAGCTCACAGAGCTGCGCTTTATTAACATACATGGACTTTGTTACAGGATGTCAGAACACCAATCCTGCCAAAGAGCAAAGCAAAAAGTGAGCTCTGGGGAGCAATTACTAATGGGCTGCAGAAACAGCAGGCGATGCACCTGCACCAGGTTCAGCTGCATAACCAAGATCCCAGTGTTCTCACTCACCAGAATATTCTTTGCTTCCTCAAAATAAATGTGTAACATAAGATGAAAAACCTACAGTAAGTCTGAAAAAAGCAAGAGAGAAAAGCATGACCTAGCAGCAAAACCTGCAAGCACTGTGAAGAACAGTCACAGCACACTGTGTCCACCACACATCAAAACTCCATCACTTTACAGAGGTACAAGAAGGTCTGAAAGTGGCTTCACAAGAAGGCTCTTTTGGAAGTGTTCCTATTATGTACAGCAGACTTGCAAGAAGTGTCTCTAGATGGTGGACAGATAGGAAGTGGTTCTTTATGTAATAGGACTTTCAGGAGCTCTATCAGCTGATAAGTTTTGCAAAACCTGTTTCAACAGTTATCTTAATTATTTAGTGAGCAAATTTGATCTTCAAGACGGGAGTATTTTATAGCATCGCTCAGGAAACTGTTTCAGGAAAATCAAGATTCAACACCAAAAGACATTCAAAAAATCCCAAAGCAGGCACTTCATTTTGTGGCACATAGCCACTATTCTCATTTCCACAAACTTAGGGGAGTCCAGAGCAATTCAGACAAAACTCACACACTCAACAAATAAAACAATTTCTGAAGCACGCTTTGGTTGTGTGGTACCAGACAAGTGTAGGTACCACAACCCTGTAAGCTGCCCAAACTCTCCTATCTCCAACACTTCAGTACTCCTCACAACTTCTGAAAACACCTTCACACAGAGATCAGATTTAACAAACCAGAAGATATTTATAGATGGTCTGAACCTACATAATTGAAAACACCGCTTCACTGATTTCAAACGCCCAGCTGTCATTAACAACAGAAACACCTGCACTGATCCAGAAAGAATTTGTCCAAGCAGGGTTATCCATCTACCAGTCCAATCCTAATGATTCTATTCACAACAACGATGGAGGTACACCGTGACAATGCCCCTCTTTCCCCCATTTAATTTATTACTGTCCAGGACTGAATTTGGCACTAAATATAAAGCTTGCTTAAAGCTGGTGCTTGAACTCATTGGTACTTGTTTAAACAAGACTACAAGATTTTTTAAATCCTAACTGGAAAAAAAAAAGAAAAATGTACACTCATCACCTAACTCGGAAATCAGAATTTTTAATAAGCTTTGAAATACAACTTGGTGTCTAATGGCAAGGAATTCAACTGCTTTCTACATTAAAAGTGAACTTAAGAATCAGTCTGTTCTAAATAGAAGAAAAGTCACTTTTGGTGACTTTTTTTTTTTTGATGGGTCAGTCTTCAACAAACACAAATAAGCCATCAACTTTTGTTGCCACAGTCTCCACAACAGGTGTAGGAGAGGAAATGACACTGCAACTCAGCACACTTGGCTTTAAAACAAGCAGATCAGAGCCACAGCAGCAGACAACAAATTCCAGTTGCTGTAGGTTGCGATGGCACAGGGGAAAGCGCTGCACTGCTACTAAGGTGGAACGCTGCGGATCAGCCAACTGTGGCAAATCCAAGAAAAACTGAGTGCTAATTCAGAAGAAGGTATATATGCAATGCCTCCAAAAAGCAGACAGTGCCTCAAGTCATACTTCACAGTAACTCCCCAGACATTGCAACAATTTTGGTATCACACCACCATCAGGTTTCAGACTGTTCTATTTCATTTCTTTCTGCCAATGAAGATGTCAGTATGATTTAAGTGTTTCAATCTGAAGTTGCAGATCCCATCAGCATACCAGAGCAAAATCAGCGATGAACATCTCGCCCTCTCACACCCATTACACAAATGGAACACTTGGATGAATCACTACAGGGCTGAGAGGAGCTGCGAGAACCCTCTGCCTGTAACCTCGAAGAGGAGACCTCATCCATCGTTTTTATTCAGTCCCATGAGATTTTTTTTACAGAAACAATTTATCAGGAGCTGTATCTTTTCCTACATACACATACAAAAGCAACAGATGGCATGCCATTGATTACCATCAATCACCATTCTTCAGCAACTCTTTCTTAGGAAAAGAAAATAGAAAACGTTACTACAAACCAAATATAGCAAAGATCACAAAGAACACACATGCCCTAAGCTCACTGGGACATTTATCTTCAGGACCTGTGGCATATGACATCTTCAAGCTACTTGCATCCCAATAGATTTACTAATTTTTCTCTCACCTAAAACACAGACAGGGCTTTACAATGCAGACAAGGAGGACACTGTCAAATAATGGAAACATCGGACAGAGGACCTACTGTTGGATCACTCTGCTTCCTCACCTCCTGATGCCTTGTATCTGTCCAACTCCTGGAGCAGCTTGAGCTCTCTGTTACAACAGCTCCTTGTCAGAGCTCAACCCACAGAATGACAGATTGTAAGGGTTGAAAGAAACCTCTGGAGATCATCTAGTCCAATCCCCCTGACAAGCAGGGTCCCTCAGTACAGGGAAAGCATCCGGGTGGGTTCTGAAAATCTCTAGAGAAGGAAACTCCACACATTCTGTGGGCAGCTCGTTGCCCCCCTCAAGGAGCGGGGTAATGGCTCCCAGGCCTAAGCACCAAGCCCTGACACAGCCTTACCTGCAGTGTCACAGCCTCAGCACCAACACTTCCTGCAGCATGGGCAGCCAAAGGGATCACCAGGATAAAACACTGACTTGCCCTTCCCAACAGTCAGAGCACCACTGCATTAAGCAGCCCACAGTTCATTCATTGCACATTCATGCAACTGTACAGCGTTTAATTCAACTAATACAGAATTTATTCTTGGGCACACTTTGCATCTTTCAGCTCGGGAGTGGAAAGGAGAATTAATTCTGTATTCCAGACATGCAATAATTACTGTCCATTTAAAGGTAAAGGCATTTCCCAGCTATTTATACTTTTAAAGTTAATCATTTGGCTATATATAAATTCCTTCACAGTAAATGGCCACACTATACATTCTATTTCATTAACATGTAAGTGGCTCTTCCCTGAATGCTTTGTATTGAAGTTTTCTGTATTTGGCTGAGGTTTTCTATAGTGGGTCTGTGACTCAACTATTGAGGATAGTAACTCAAAAGTTACTATCCTTTTGAAAAGCTTAAAAATAGCCCAATGAAAGGCTTAAAAGACAAAAAAGCTTAAATGACCACACAGCCTTTTCAGTATCTCTCTGTTAAAAGAAAATTATTATTGAAAATAAAAGCGTACAAACTAAGTAGGTAGGACAGGTTAACATCACTTTTAAAAACCAAATATTTGCTACTTCAAATGACAGCTGGAAATTTAATTTACTAAAATGCCAAGTGTTTAACTATCACTGCAGAAGAACTGTCACAAAAAGAGCAGATCGGCACTATGCCACTTCTCTTCCTGGAAGTTATGGGACTGTCAGCCAAGTTATCTCCTTCACAACTCAAGAACCAAGTTACTGAAAACTGGAACTCTGAGGTTTCTCTCCAGCTGATAAGACACGCTGTTCAAAGAAGCTGGTAAAAAGAAACAGAACTACATAAATATGAAAAGATAATAAACTAATAGCTAGACTTACAGAACAACTCCTGTGTGACCCCACCCAACTCAACGTGACTCCAGTAAAGCAGTTATGAAAACTCTGACCAAACAAAACCCAGAGCTCCTACAGGGAGCTTCACTTTGCTGAACTACATGACAGTGAACTTCTAACCCAGAAGGCAGAGGCAGGAAAATAGGAAGTCACTGAGTAGCAGCCTTTAGCTAATTAGTAACAGTTGCCAGCTCAAAATCTTCAAGCAGCTGTAGTAAAATACCATGAAAAAGCACAAATCATTCCTTCAGCTTCCTAAGCAAAGCTATCAGTCAGACAAGTTGCTGGAAGCCTGCCCCGTTCCTGCCAACATCCTCCAGCTCCCCCAGCTCGACGCACGGCGCGAGCCTTGTGCTCCCACTCAGCCGGAGTCCTCACATTTGTTTCAAGTTTGTAATAACTCACTAAGGTGTCACAAGGATTTAGTGAGAATTAATTACTCACTCGGTAGCAGCAACACGCATTACCTATTTTTTCATTAGTGATGCTTCAAGCAGCCTTTTCCCTTTAGGCTAACAAAACTATTTTCTTAAAAAGCATATATGACACATCCAAAAAAAATGCCTTTAATCACTCTGTATGTTTTGGTATGTTTCGCCACTTTGCCGTTAAAGATTATCTCAATCCAAATCTTGGCTGAGCAAACATTACCTGGAATAACCTTGCAACGGGTATCTTACAGCTGAGCTCTGCTGTTCTGATGCTAAAACGACACAGTTTTATGAAAGCGTGCTTTATTTCCCCTGCTTTCAGCGAGCCCCTGAGCTCTCACTCTTATCTCCAGACTTCCTTTAACAGGACAAAATCTTTCCTGCAACGTAACTACAGTTCTCTTTGGAACTGTTCCGCAACCAAGCTCGCTCCTCTAACCAGATCTCAAAAACCACCACCAAAACAGCCCACACGCAGTTTCATAATATACGAACAGCGTAACCACTGCTCCTTTCCATACAGCATGTGAAACACAGGCACAACCAAACGGAACGCCGTGCTTCCATCCACGCCGTGACGCAGCTGACAGAGCAGCGCAGGTCTCTTCAGTCTCACCCACGTTCAGCTGCTGGACCACCTTCCTTCCTTTCACATAAAACAACATTCACAGCTTATCCCTGTTACAATTTATAAGGTGTCTGTGAGTAAGGAGGGGATTTTTTCTTTAGACTACAAATTTTTACCTGCGATCCTTTCAAGAATAAGGCCCCAAAAGTTACAGACATGAGCAAAGTTGGCATTGACTGCAGACTTGAAACTTCCTCCTCACGACAACACATCACTAAAATGAGCAATGTAATCATTTCCAAATTACACTGAAAATTATATTTATTACAGTGAGTCTGCATACAGACTATGCTTACACATCCTAGGACCTAGTTAACCTACCACATATAATATCACAACAGTAAAATGAATTTAAATTCATTTAAATTCAGTGGGGGGAAAAAAAAAAGGAAATTTAAAAAAATGAATTCAAATTTTAAATTTCCACACTACTGAGTGAGAAGTAAAACTCCTGGAAGGACAGATAGATGCCAAAGCAGTCATGCAGCAGCTCAGTTAGGAGCAGAATCCATGCAGAAGAACACTTCTGTGATTAAATCCAGATAACTGCACAGCAAATTATAAAGAAAATAGATTAAAAACTACAATTTTGTAACTTACAATACAGCTAGAGAAGGAGCTTTTAGTGAGAGCATTGTGAGAGGGGAACCTTTTCAGTGAATGCTACTGAATGTTGAAAACAGCCCACTGATAAAACACATCCCATCACTCAGCATCCAAACGTGCCCAACCAGCTGCTGGGAAACTACAAGAGCCTCTCCAGTACAGAAGAGGTCACTGCTGGTATAGATCTCTCCCTACTGAACACTCAACAAGTCTCACAGTTACCTGGTATTTCTGCCTAACAAGAGGTTGGGTAAATGATCACCAAATTAGAAAACACGCTTTTCCTTCACAGTAGCCAATTTTCTTTTTAACTATATACTTAAATGCAACTGAACACTCAAACATTCATTTGAATATCTTTATTTTGCATCATGAAATTACTGAGAAAACAGCTTGGAAAAACAACCACAAGACAAACAATGCAAAGACAACTCATTTCTATACCGATATTCAAACGACCAATGAGCCTGGCACTGCTCTTGAGCTGAACTGTACCATTCCAGTCTCTGTCCCACAGTCCCAATAAAAAGAGCATATGAAAGAGCTCCCAGGATCCCATTAGTGTTTCAAGCTCCACCAGCAGTGCAGATGACCAGAACAGTCCCTGCTACCTCTCAGCCTATAGGAGTTCTAATTGTTGCTGTCCTCATCACACTCTGCTTCACCATATGTTATTACTCATCACCTTACATTAGTAAGTTATTACCTACAGCTATTAGCCATTAGTTGTTATTACTATTGCATAATTTTAGGGGCTTCACCTTAGCATTCCATCAGACAAGTATGAAAGATGTGCTACCAATGTATGTCTGAAGGAAAAAAAGCAAAATAAAAGAGCAGTGAGCTACAAAGGAATAAACGGGAACGGGGGTCTTTTTCCTCACACCATCTACAGAAAGCCCTGGAATTATATATATATTTGAATATATATCATTTAGATTTAGAGGCGACATTTAACATATACCACCTTCAATACCCATCATTATGTGTTTTCGTATGCTTCTTTAAGCAGGGTCTGAAGTAGTAGATGATTTTGCTCAGTTTGAACTAAATAGCCAGGAATCCTATCGGGGCTCTGCAATACTATTCCTAAAAATCAGTAAAATTTCACAGAAGATTCACCAGCGCCCATTACAGAAGCAATCTCTTGGCTTCCTTCCCTGCCCCCATCCACCTAGAAACAAGGTGCTCAGGAAGGGCAAATAGGGAAGCTGACACTAAATTATAAGCAGTATCCAGATCCCACTCTGTCCCTCTTCCTGCTAGGATGCACAGCAAAGGAAAATGCTGACATCATTTTACTCTTATGGAATTTCTCTTATTCGGAAGAGCAGTGAATAGCAAAAAGAGGAAAAGCAGTGGGGAGTGCACGCTAAGGAATCAGCATATTACGGTAACAGATGTTCAAGGCCTCCTATCTTTCCTCTGGGGTCCCATATCAATCTGCTCTCCCCTTCCTTCTGATTCACCTGCCGATGAGCAGAAGGGCTGCAGGGTCGCATAACTAATGCCAATCTGCACAACCTGCGGTCTGGAACAATCATTACCTCCAACGGTGCACAAAAGAGACAAACTGAGATTAAGTTCCATTGCTGTCAGCACGGGAACACCTGCTACACAGGAGACAGCGTGGCAGGGACAGCAACTGCTAAGGTTTTCCATTGAGAGGTCAAAGCAGGATTTCCCCTAAAATTCTTGGAACATGAAGGACATTACAAATGTACAAGGTACTGCTTGTCTTCATTCATGTTACCTATTTCCTCTATTACATCTCTATGCCAGAGACTGGGGATTTTGATACATACACAGCACACTTTATTAACTGCAAGGGAAGGGTTGTACACGACCATTTTAGCATATCCATACTGACAAGGAGCAGCAGATGGAGGATTAGCACAAAATAAAATCTGTAGAGTTACACGTCAAGTAACAATCAAGTTACATGTCATTTACTTTTATAAAGAATATTTTTGTCTTCAACAGTACAAACATTAGAAAAAGGCCATTTAGACGGGCAGGGAGCACAAACAGTGTGCACTGTTTGGGCTCGGGTGCTGCGGTGAAATAGTCTGCTTCATGCAATTACCAACTGCGAGCTCAGAGGGTAATTTTGACACGACTTTTGACAGCCAGGACACCCAATCTGAGCTGCAATTTCCTCTTCATCACAGCGACACTGAAGTCGTTCGTGTGAAAGAAGGACACGAAGCACAGCACTTCCAAGGGCCGGCAGGAAAACCTGCCGCACGCACCGCAGCGTCCTCAGCTCCGGTCCTATCAGCTACAACCCGACATACGGAGAGCACTGGAACATCGGAACGCCTTCTCTTCAGAGGACAAACCGCACCGTCCGCACCCTTCAGATGAGCGCCGGATACCGCAACGAGCGATTAAAACAAAGACAAACCGGCGGAGCGCGCCGCGCTCCCACTTCTCTCAAAGTTTCGGCCGCCGGCCGCGCTCAGCCACGCTTCGGGCAGCGCGACCCGCGAGAAGCCGGCTCCGCTCCGGCGGGCGCGGGGCTCGGCCGCGCCGCTTCTGCATCCAGCCGTAACCTTCGGCAAACCTTGGCCCCCGCCCCGCCCGCCGTCCGCCAGCGGCTGCGGCCCTGCCGGGCCCGCCCCGCGCGGCCATAGGACGCGGCTGCCGTCACTCTGCCGTCAGCCGAGCCCCGCCCCCCGCCGGCGGCAGCCCGAGCCTTTCTGTCCGCCTTTTGCCTTCGATAGGCCCCTAAAGGACAATGCTGCCGGAGAGGAAGGAAAGAGGAGGAAAAAAAAAAAAAAAAAAAAAAGAAGCGGGCCCGAGTCCCGCCGGCCGCCTCCCGCCTTAACCCCGCTCCGCTGCCCGCACCGCCCCGAGCCGCAGCGCTCAGCCCCGCTGCGCTGCCCGGCGCCGGCGGCGCGCGGCCGAAAGGTCACGGCGGGGCCCGCGCTGCGCCGTCACGGCCGCCCGAGCTCCGGCTCCCCCGCCCGCGAGCTGCACCGCCCGCCCTCCGCCTCTCTCCCTCCGGACGCGCCCGGCCCGCGGCGCGGCTCCCCCCCGCCTCTCACCCGGCGCCGGGACCCCGCGGGTCGGAGCGGAGCGCCGCGGGCGGGGCCGGGCCGGCCGCCAGCCAGCCGCTCGCACCGGGGCGCCCCGGCCGGGCCCCCGGCCCCGCCTCCAGGCTCTGCCCGCCGCCGGCGCTCGCTGTCACCCCCCGGCCGGCCCCTCTCCTCCCTCCCGCCGCTTCCACTCCGCGCTCCCCCCCCGCCCGGCCCGGGGAAGCCGTCCTCCCGCCGCCCGGCCCCGCGGCTCCTCCTCTCCCCGTGCCGCCGGCGCGGGGAGGGAGCGAGGGAGGCCTTCCCGGCCCGGCCCGGCCCTCGGCGCGGCGGCGGGAACGGAGGCCCCGGCCCCGTCCTCCCGCCGCCCCGGCGCCGCCCCTCCCGTCGCTCTACCCGGGCTTTACCTGCCGTGGCGGCGCGGCGCGGGGCCCCGGGGCCTCTGGCAGCCGGAGGAGGCGGCGGACTCCGTCCCGCTGCGGCCGTCCCCGAGTGAGGCGGGCGGGACGGAGCCGGGACCTGCCCCGGGAGGCGTTACGTAAACCGGCGGCGGCGGCGGCTCCCAGCGCCACGGGGAGGGAGGGGAAAAGGGAGAGAAGGGGGGGGGAGGGAGGCGGCCGTTCCGTCACCCGGCAACAGGACTCAGCGCCTCGGCGGACCGCGCCGCAGGCCCCGCCCCGTATCCTTCCGCCCAGAGGGCGGCCCGGATCCCGCCGCCCGAGCGCGGGGCTGAGAGGAGCGGCGGGCGGGACGCGAGGGGAGCGGGTGGCCCGTACGGCCGCATGGCGGGCGGGCGGGCGGGGCGGGAGGAGGGAAGCGTCTCTTTGGCCCGGCTGTGCGCTGCGGCCCCGCCCGCCGGAGGAGAGCGGGGCGCCTGAAGAGAAAAGGGGCGGGAAGAGCACGGGGATGGAATGCGGAGGAGAAGAAAGTGGGGATAACGATGAGAGCGTCGCCGCGTGCGGGTCCACAGCAAAGCTCGGCGGCTCCGAGGGCGCGGTGTGCAAACAGAGCGGGTTCGGGAGCCCATGTGAAAAGAAAGGCTGCCACCGAGAGCCACTGTCAGGAGCTGCGAAACTTTCGTCCTCGTGGATGAAGTGTTGAGTTTGTCAGAGCTGTGTACGCACCGAGGGGTAATGAAGGAACAGCAGTTGTAGCGTGGCGGATGGATGAAAATAGGCCGCGGTGAGACTGAAAATATGACGAAGGCGGCACGCCGCAGTGCTAATTAAGCGTCTTAATTGGGAAAATAATAACGCCCTCCTGGACGTGCAGTAGGTCTGCTCATTCCTCAGCTGTATGAACACACACAGGTGCAAGGAAAGTCAGTATTATGTAAGATGCCAAATAAGTCAGACCGTGTCATTCTGAGGGTTTTCCCTTTACTCACAGCCTCGTAGTGAGGTGTGCCATCTAACTAGGCTCACACTACCACTTCTGTCCACACGGAGCCTTTGCTGCAACCATGCTCCCTGCTGACAAGATGATCCCACAGCTGGGTGTGGGCATTCCAGAGAATTAAACCTGTGTATGAAAGCACATCTCATAGAAACCATGAACACTGGTGCCAAGTTAGTAGCCACTGCCTCTCCACATACATATTTATTTGTGATACATGACAGCAGCATTACTCTTATTTCTCCTTTATTTTCATTTTAGCTAGGTTTTTTGGTGGTTGTTTTTTTTTTTGTTTTTTTTTTTGTTTTTTTTTTAGATATTCTTTGCCAGGCACCTAGTTTAGTTGTACATTTAATTTAGCTAACCACATAAACCTATTTTTAAAGTTTAACGTGGACTGTGTGGCTGCATGAGCTACTGACGATGTCCTGAATGGTGCCAAGGCAGTAATTGATGTCATATGAATATGGAGTTAATCAGCGCAGCTTCTTCCAAACCTTGAGAGAGTATTATGGGAGCACTCTGAAGAGAAAGCAGCGCTTCAGTGCTGGAAGAGCAGAGTCATTCCCTGAGCTATTTAATTACTGTTTAACTTATTTTTATGTTAAGAAGAGCTGAAACTGAAAATGGAAAAGCTTGGGGAAAAATCTTGCTGGCTGTTTTCTGCTGAGTCACTCCACGGCTTTATCAAAAGCACTTCAGCAACACAGCAATATGACTTGTGCCAATCAAAATCAAATCTCCTTGTGTTTTCAAGCTTAGAATCTGAGTTCCCTTTTTCAAAATAGAAATAAAATACAGTAAAATGTGGGACACCTGCGATTTGTCTGAAGTGAAAATTGGCACCACTTTAAACTGATCTCCACACAGGCTGGCGAACATATTTTCAATGTATTAGCGATGTATATTACAAGTGCAAATCCACTTACCTTATTTAACTCTTTCTATGGCTTTCCTGTGTTAAAAGCTCTGTGGAAGGGCCAAACGTCTGATTATCAGTGTTCTCCTAGTAGAGGAAGTCAGAACATGCGAACAAAAGATTATTCTGAATATTCACATAGTTGCTGCTTGTCATTTCAAATCCACAGCACTGCCTTTGTGGCCAGGTCTCAGGAATACTGATAGTGGATTTTTTTGTTTGTTTGTTTGCTTGTTGGTTTATGATGAGTTTTATTTTCCTAACAGCCAACCAGATTCTGGTCTCCCTTTGGCAAGTGTTTCAGAAACAGCTGGTACATGACCATATGCTGTGCTGGCACTGCTGTGAGCTTATTTCCCACTTGTCCTCCTGGTCAATCAGAGCCGCTCCATGTGCTGAAGGACAGCTGGTCCCTTGGCATGTGAAGCAGCTAATGAACTTTTCCTCTGAAAAACCATGGGGATAGACAATGCTAACTCCAATCAGTGGTTTTTTTTTTTTTTACTTTTTGAACTGATACTAAAGGTGAAGGTTCTCTAAAGGAGTAATATGTGACAATCTACACGCAGCATGAACAACTAGGTGGGTGTGTGCTGTAGGTAACTACACTTGTTTGGAAAATCAAAACCAGATGATCTGTGCTGAAAAGAATGCTGAACAGACACGGGGTGTCTGTGCCTTTAGCTGTCAGCCTCAGCGAGTACCACTGTTTCCCTTTTTCATTCTGACCCCTGCTGGATAGGGTCTCCAATGAATTTCTTAGAAAATTATAAATTTCACCATGTAAGATTTTCTCCTATTCAGTTGCATATTAAAGAAGGAATTGCACAGCAGTTCAGCAGCACAGTATGCAGGGCTTATAAGCATTTACTCTCAGACATACATCATACTTCCCTACAATTGGTTGGTTTGTAATATTCCCTAAGATTTCCTGCTAGGTGCAATAAAAGGCTGAATTTCCATGAGTAAGCCTTCCATATCACTTAACTGTAAAATTCCTGAGAACCAATCAGTTGACAGTCCCCTACTGTTCACACTTCATTGACAGTTCATGTAAGATACTCGATAGAAACAATCTGCCCATTCAGCATTTTAGAAATGGAGATGGAGCAATATCCATGAGGGAGCAAATGTAGTTTAAGGAAAAAAAAAAAACAAAACAACACAACTAAGTGTGCAGGATCTAAATCCAAAACATATACATACATTTATAGATAATTTTAAAATCCAGAAAGTGGACTATCAAAAGTAATGCAACACAAAGAATGTCCAAGACATAAATAGTGTATTTTATTGGCTATCATGATGTACTGTGTATAATTACCTTTTTGAAACTACTTTTCTTAATTGCATGAAGACTTGCATAACTCTTTTAGCGCTCTTCACAGTCGATTTCAGGTTTTGAAATGAAGAGCCATGCAAAACATTCACACCTCCCAGAAGTAATAACTAAATTCAAATAACACATTCAAAAGGCATTCCTCAGCACCAGATCAGATTGCAGATTCCTTTTTACTGATCCTTCTTAATAATATCACTGCACAGTGAAAAAGCTAGCTGGAGTTACCCACAGCAGCAAGGGGTCACTTTCTGGTTAGCATCAAGGACCTCATCTACATGAATGGAGAAGAATGTAAACGTTAGTCAGGTCTGCGTTAGGCCACTCAGGCCATTTTATGTTCAGATTTTGCTGTGACAGGTTTCAGTATTATTAAAAGGGGCATAGTAGCACAGTTATTTTAGAAGGCCTGAGTCATTTGAAAAATCAGTTTCACAATTCAGAGAGTTTTTTGCTTTGTTTCATTTTGTTTTTCCAATTTAATTCAATTACATTAATTATAATTAATTAATTACAATAATACCTTGAGGAGCCTTCAGGAAGTCCATAATAATACATGCCCAGGCCTCTGTCACTGCACACTGCTTTGTGTGCAGAGCAGAACCACCTAAAGTCTACCATAAGAAATATCCTGAACAGATGTGAAAGAACTGTGATAATCACCTACCATGCTTTGGCCAAACAGCCAAGCAGCACAAAAGAGAGAGAAAATGAAAACTTTATCCTACTCAATGAATATAAAAGCCCAAGTTTCCAGGCAGAAGCCTCTGAAACAATAAAGCAAGGAACAGCTTTAACTAGTGATATAATGGAAAAAGCACAGAAGTATAGTGTTATAAAAGTGAAATAATTTTCACAAGTGATGAAATACAAAGAAAGTGTTACATGCAGTAGTGTTTCAAAGACAATCACCATAAGATACAACACCTCAAAATCTGTTCTTGTTTTGGTAGTGCATATGTAGAAAAATTCAATGTCATAATGAGACACTAATTCAATTGCATTATATTTGTTGCTACATCAGCTATTGTCAAGCCATTAAGTTAATTACATTTTAAGTTTTAAACTAGATGAAACACATTATGACATCTGTTTTCTGCTATTTACTACAGCATTCCTGAATTACCATGCTGGAAATGTCTGAGGTTTTGGCAGCTTTCTGTCTTACAAATAGTCCATGAATACAATTAACCATCCTTGAGTAGCCTGCAGCATCAGCACCCAGTCCTCGCCTTACTCGTCAGAAATATAATTATTGTTCCACAGCAATTCCACCAAGCATTTTTTCTTTTCAGATACTGACCGTATTTTCAATCAGTGAGAATGCTGAGAACAGGGTTGGTCACGTTATACTAGCAGCTGATCTGGGCATGGTTTTTTGAATGAATATATTGGAAGGATAGGCAAACTGGTTCAATCTTTGTTAATCACCTACATGAAATGAAAACTGAAATAAACACCTGAAAATATATTGTGTTCTTAAAGCAATTGCCCTGGCATTATTCTTTTTTTATCCAGTGCATCAGCATTCTCTTAACACGAGATTCTGTTGCATACCCTGGTAATAGAAAAGATCCTGTGTGTATTAATGGCTTGTTGTCCTGACACTTTGACATTCTGTTTTGGCTGATCAAAAAGAGCTTTCTTATCTGATCCTATGGTTAAACAAACAAACAAACAAAACCAAAACAAAACACAACCATAACTGCAAAACAAAAGTAATACTTATTTTCAGATACTTGGAAAAAAATGAAATATGTGTTTGGAAAACTGTATGCATGATTTATAGGCTGTAATAAATTTACATTTCTTCTGTACTCTGTATTTTTGTTTGAGCAGGCTGTTTTATTGGTGCAGCAGCAGGGGGGAGAATGGTCATTGCTTTCACTGATAGCCTAACAAGTGTTACTACTAAATACAACTAATTTCATAGGTAGTGAAGAAGCATTAAGAGTGACTGATCGATACCAGCAGCCGTTACAAAGAGTTCATGTTGAATAGGGGAAAAAGTCAAGTTTGAAAAAAAACAGTATTTTTTAAAAGACGATTGAATCCCAACCAGAAGAACATCTACTGTTACAGTTTTAGACAAAAAAAAAAATAAATTTCTTGCTGAGATATAACACCTGAACTTCCAGTATCGTAACTACAGCAAGGAGAGTCATCTGGATTGTGTGACTGACTGCAGAGCTTTCAGGCTGAAATAGAATTGGGCATCCTGAGAGAAGGAAAGCATATTTTTCTGCCAAGAAGTAAATGATGTTTTGATACTTTTCAACTGCACCGATATGCTATCTAAAATACCTTTTGTAATAGTTTGCCTTGAAATTCCAACTTAATTACATTTAGATGCTCATTTGAAGAGCTACTCCATTATAACATTAAAAGAAGCAAAACTACCTGACTTTCCAATTTTGTATTTTGTATTTACATTATCAAGCTGTTTTTCCTTGAAAGCGCTCTACATTGACATGAAAGCTCTTCATTTTCTGCTGTCAGAAGGACTTTATGTTGAAATTGAGGTGTCTTTTGAGTTTGATACTGTTTCGGTGTTGTAGTCTTGAGAGACAAATCAGGCACAGCTTTAACAAATAGCGAATCTGTCTGGTGTTTAAAAAAAAAAAAAAAGTTTATTTAGCATTTAAAGATGTCATTAAATAAAGGTACAGGTAAATATCCAGATTCATCCAATCTTTCCAGGCATAGGGAAGATAGTCATTTCCCTTACCAAAGGAGCAATTGTTTTTCTTTGAGGCTGACTGTAGTCCCAAATAGAGCTAAATCAGGAGCACATGATGGTCTGATAACACAAGGAGAAGCTATTACAATCCAAGCTGATGCCATGCAGGTGTATAAGAGAACACTAGATGCCAGACTGGGGCCAGAACTACAGATCTCAGAGGAATATAATCCTATGACTGGATTATCCTATTTAGACTTTATTTTACTGAAGATGTATGTCAAATACACCATCATTAAATAAGTGAGCAGTGTGTTTCTCAGAACAGGTATTTTCTTCCTAAATGTCAGTATCCAGAGTGGTAAGAATTGTCAGTCAAGGACATTGTTTCATGGCTTGTTGCGATATTACAATTTTTAAGTTTTTCTTCCTGGGAGCCTCTTTCTCAGAGGCAAGTTCTTCTGTATAGTGAACAGTACTTCACTGCACAGTTTTTCATGTAGGAAATGAAATCCTTAAGAAACAAGCGGAGAACTCCATTCATCACCACTGTGCATAGAAGTTATTTCCATATCTGGAACTGATGCATTGCTGTGCCAGGAAAGTACTATAAAATTTCTTTCACAGCCAGTTAAAAATTGTAAAGCCTTGTAAAAAGGGATTGAGTGCACCTGTGTGAGGCACCGGCTGCTCTGTCCTGATTGCCTAGGGCTGCCAGCTGACTCAGGACTCCCATATACTGACGTGGAGTTCTGCAGGGAGGTCTTCAGTGGAAAATGCTATTGAAATCACCTGAAGAGTGAGCAGGTTTGGCTTTGCCAGAAGCATCTCTGACCACCAAGACATTTTTAAGAGTAAATAGGATAATGAAGCCTACCAAAACAGGCTCAAACTCCCTGTCTTCCAATGCTAAAAATACTTTTTTGAAATGAGAGGTCTTTGGGATTGAAACTCTGATGCTGGTTATATGCATGCAGTTTAGTCAGCAATGCAAAATGTAAATACTATTCCTATCTCATGAGTGAGCTACTGAGAGTTATTGGGAGGGCAGATATGGACCTCATCCGAAGCTATTCTCTAGGCTGCTGGTGAGAGCAGTCTACTGGAAGAGCTCTCTCCACGGGCAGAACAAGACTGCTTGCGCCAACTGGAAGCACTAAATGGATTTTGAGCTAAATTCAATGCTTCATGGATACTAGATGTGAGAATGGGCTCTCTGGGTATGAATTTAGACACTTCTCAGTTACAACTTTAAGGGTTCATTTTGGGATGCATATAAGTATGTAAGTGTGGAAGACTGTAGAAAATTTTGCAGTCCATCATGGAAGCTAGGAAACTTTTAGCCCTTCCATGGATAATAGGTGACCTGAATAGCTGTATTGCATTTTAGGCACCATGCAGATTGAACTATTATGCAGCTGTAAGAAGACCAGCAAGTAGTGATAGGCTTTTATGACTGAGTTGTGTTTGTTTTCTCTTCTTGAAGACATGCACGTTTGGAAAAGTGTGGAAGGCAGCTTCTTCCCATACAGTCCCTCAGCTTTCTGAGTGAGAGGGTAAATTCCCACTGTTTAAATTTGCCTCCTTGAAATATCTGATACATTTTCTGTGCTTCTGTGCACTGTTTCTTCTCTGAATGAGGTTAACCATATATATATTAGAGTAGTTTTCAAATTCCTTGTTTTGTAGATTTAGCACCAGCTGTCTGAAAATGTACTGTGCAGAGGAAGTAAGGCATTCAGCTGCAGTTTCTTTTCAGCATGCTCATTAATTGACTCTTCTAGACAGTCACCGTCATTACTTGTGACAAGGGCGTTTTGGAAACTTACATGAGCTAGTGGCAGAGGGAAATACTTCCTAAATACTTTCAAAGTGCGGTCCCATTTTACAAAGAAGGCCTCAGCAATAGCTAAGCTGAAATTTAACAGCCGCCTGATTTCACTGGGCTGGGGGTCTCATTCAAAATTAAGACAAGTGCTTATGTTTTGTTCTCAAATTTTGAGTGCATGATTGTGTCAACTATTCTGCTTGCCCTAGTTACTGAGCTGATAACCAGCTTTCATGACTTGTTACAATCATTTTTTTTACCCGTAGATGCAGAGAACATTTTAGCAGCACGTTTTCTTTTTCCGGCTCGCTATCCCATTTCAGGGATTCACCTGACATATGTCTCATAGGACGTAGACAGGTTTTCAGTTTATGCAGAGGCAGGTTAAATCAGCATACTTATTTGCTTGTAATCCTGATTTGGGGAAGGGGGGAATTTTTTTAAATTCTGTAATAATTAGGTTCTCCAGTGCACTTCTCTTATTTTCTGCGGTGGTAGGTTTTGTAATGCCAGCTGATATTATATTCCTTTGGCACACCTATCATTTGCATGCGCATAAGGCGCTGAAGGTGCTCATTATTTTCAGCTAACAAGTAATCTTGTTCCCACTTAATTTGAAATACATTGTTCTCTGTATCCTAATTTTGACTTTTACAGTTACTTGCCTCATTGCATTTGGATTGCACTGCACCATGTTTTAATACATCATATTCAAAATCCGCAAGATAAAACATCACAATAAATAGCTACACAGATATAATTGCAATGAAAACATTACGGCAGCTAGGGAGGTTATCGTGATTCATCACCCATCAAGTGTACTTCATCATGGGCACAGTGGGCAGTGCAGTACTGCTCTGTTGAGTGGAAGCTCAGCAGCCTCTCAGCATCCTCAGGGCTGAATGGAGAGGGCTGTACCAACACATTTCTGCACTCACTCGACAGCAGCAGAGCTCTCTACAGACAGTCTCTTGTGCTAATATTATTGCAGCAGCAACCTATTCTCAGAATGAGTTGGGAAGGTTCATCAGAACCTCTCCACTTTTTTAATACTGGAGGACAAATTTTTATGCCAGTCTCTGCTTGCCAAATGATGGCAAACCAATCCTTCACGTGGAAGCAGCAACTTCTGCTGAGATTCATGCACCTCCCGAATTAGTCATTTCCTTTCATCTCCTCTCCAAGATTGTACAAGATGGTAATGATAGTATGAGAGGAATTGTCCTGTGGGATGTATTTGGCTTGCACAACACCCACAGAAGTGTATCATATTTGCAGACAGTATCAGTTGCTGTTTGCAGGGGCTAAATGTCTCAGGAAGAGATGAACATAATGCCAACAAAAGAGGTAAGCTTAGTAATTTATCTAGTTTGGAAAGCTTAACAATTTTAGCTATAAATCCTCATTTTTCACTGCATACGGATTGTTTCTTTCACTTTCAGTCCTGTTTCTATATGACATCAGATAATCAGAAAAGCAGCATGTACATTGCAATGTTAGAGAGTTCACAAAAAGGCATAGCAGAACATTGTATTGAAAAGCTTGCTCTGAAAATAAAGCATTAAATGAAAAATATAATCTGCATTTAGTTTTGCAGTAAATAACATGCACAGTAAGTCTTAGTGCCTGTGAGTTCTTTGGGGGAAGGACTGTATGAGCCCTGCCACATTTGGAGCCTATAGCATACATGTTTCCCACCTCCAGAATTCTGCCATGTTAGTCGTAGACTTCTGGGAAGCACAGAATCACAATGTTACAGCCAATTTTTCAATGTAGGAAAATGTCAAAGATTAGACTATGCAGAGATGAATCTATGGTTAATATACACAAATCCCTTGCTCTTCCAGGAAGAAGAAAAATTGCCAAATTTGTTGCACAGGTCCATAAAAATAATAGCGGAAATCCAAAAAAAGCAGGTGTTGTTGGTATATATTTGTGTCCGGAAATTATTCTGGTAATGCAGATAGGAGTGCAGAATGGTACGCCTTGGCATCTCTCAGTATACATGTACATCATTTCCATGCGTGTTTCAAGAGATTGACTGAGGTCTTGAAGGTGCATGATAAGAGAGTGTGAGTTGTGGAGCGCTAAGATAATGCAGTCACCTGCGGGGTATGAAAAGGGTGGAGCTAATAAGCTTAGTATGTCAGACCTCAAAAAGTTGAATATACAAATTGTCTCCCTGTCATTTAATAATTTTTTCAATGTCTCATGATCTCTTAGATCTCTTTTGCTGGACTGCCTGGATTCTGTGCCCCAGTCATAGTGAAATACTGGTTTATGATAATAAATATTCCTTCAGGAATGCATTAAGCTTCTCTTTTAAACACTGAAGTGTACACTGAACCCTAAATGTGTGCTGAGGTGTCCTTGATTTCTCTGGGATTTAATTATAGGTTAAAGTGTTTTCCTGAGATAGGGCCAGAAGGATCTACAATTTACAACTAATTTAGCAAGAAGAGCACAGGCTGTTAAGGTCCTAGTCTGCTCTTGTCATCCATATACATGTGTTTACAAAATGATTTTCCTATAAATCTGAGCAAAATTAGAGCTTTTAAAAATGAGTTCATAATTTGCATAGGGTTTTCAGATAATAACTCAAGACAAGATTAAGGGATACACGCAGGAAATTTGTAAGAGAGAGAAGGGAGTACATCAGAGCCTGCATATGAACTTCCCTTACATGAGAAGTCATTGATTTTGGAGAATTAATTCAAATTGTTCTCTATAGCAAACATGATTTGGAATGGCCAGAAGATGCTGGGATGATATCTGAAGGGCAGTTTATAAAACAAAAGCTATTCACATATTTTGTGACCTGTATCTTGGCTCAGTAGAACTGGTATTGATATACCTTAAATATTAGAAAAATTTATCAGAACTTGCAGGATAAACCATTTCCATGTCTAGGAAATTGATGTTTTATAGTAAATAATCCATTATTGCAGTTCAAAATTAAGTGTCATGTAAAGAGAATTTCTTATGTATATCAATAGTTTGGGAAATACAAAAAAGGACAGGAGTAGTCCATTATGAAATAAATAAAATCATTTAACAAAAATTAACATTATTGGAATGTATCCTTTAGATTCTCCTCTGTGCTGTATCAACAAAAATAGAATAATATAAACATTTCCGATATTAAAGATAGAATATGTATCAATTTAGCTAGTGTATACAAAACAGCAATACCTATAAAAGAGAAATAGAGGACTTTTGAGAGCAAAAGTAGCTAGTCTCCCGCATATAATACCCAAAATCTGGGACCAGATCCTGTTTCCTTTATACCATTTTTGCTCTATTTTTATTTGATCCTTTGCAGAACTAAAACAGTAAAACAAAGGCCAAATTGGCTCTTGCATGATCTCACATTCACAAAACAGGCCGCTTGCTTGCCTGGAACTTATGTTTGAGAACAATTGATAAGTTTTGATCCTGAAAATATTTTCACATCTTGTGAATAGTAGCAAATTTCCTAGGAAGAGGCAGCAATGAACAATGGGCTCCAAATTTTGGCACGGTTTGTTAGACATCACATCTCTGTACTTTTTTCTCATCCCCAAGCTTGCAGTACACCCTTGTCAGCAGCCAAGCAGTGCGTGGTGCGTTCAGTGCACTACTTGGTTTGATGCACCTGGTTGTGGTGTCACAAACAAGGTGACTCAGTGATTCAACCTAATGGAATTACTGGTCGCAATTGACAGTGAAGTTACTCATAGCCATTTCTCTGTAAGTAGGTAATGAGAGGAGACTTCAAAAATAGGTAATGTTGCTGATCAATTGTGTCCATTTGGGTACTTGCCAGTAAATTGGAAGCAGTCCATATGAAATTTTCTGTTGCTGTTTTTTGTTTTAACGAGGATTTTTAAAGAAAATAATGCCTAAAGCTGAAAAGTCATGTTCAAGAATATGGATTTTTGAACTTCATTTCGAAATCTGAATTCTGATTTGGAGCCCAAATTATCAAATTGCCTCATTAAGCAATCGGGGATGAAACCTCTCCCTTGGATGGTGGCTTGTTCCACCAGAAAAGAAGGTACTGAAGCTAACAGAAGTTCTACCCAACTAATATGTAACACTTGTTTGTCATTGCTAATCCTCAGAGCGCTCTACAAATTGGCCTTCTTTCATCCTACAAAGGAAGAACCAGAGAGGTGAAGAGATACGGTTGTGTACCAAGAACTCAGAGTGGGCCAAAAGCAGTGCCCAGCCTCCTCGGCCTGGTGCTGAGGCCTGGTCACTAGTGCCATGCTGCTCCTCCATCCCTTTAGCAAATGTTCATCAGCTTCCTCCATAATTCTGTGTGTTTCTAACTCATATGCATGCACATTCTCTTGCTTTCTCTGACTGGAAGAATAAGGAAAAAATTCCTTCAGTTTTCGAGTTGAGAAAGTGGAGCATCATAGTAAAATTAGTGCTGGCAGGAACATTTATCCCTCCGTGACCTTTTGCTGTTTTCTTTAAACCAGCAGTTCCTCTCTCTCTGGTCTTAGTGCTTCCCACTTTGTGCCTGTTCAAAGAATTAGTTCAGACTGATTCAAGAACTTGTGCAGGCAGCAGCCAGACAAATACATCATGATCCTCTCAGCTGCAAGTGCTGCTTAAGTCACAGGGTGCTCAGACATGAAACGCTCTGTCCTGAACAAGGGACATGTTCATTCCTTTCTTCTCCTCCTATGTGCAGGAGGGGTAAAACTCACTGATTATCATTTATTTGTGGAATAAGGAGTCTGATCTCTTCATAAGTCATGTAGCAATTTAACTGTCTGAGCTGTGAATTTTTACAACTCGTTTAACTGTGCTGCTTAAATTGATGCGTGGTTTTACTGCCGTGAAGGTGTTTTACACTGTCGCTGTTTTGCCTTCTGCTAAGGAAAACATAAGCTATGCGGATACAACACCAGCTATGCTGCAGAGATGCAGCTTTAACTTCAGACACACAGTCAGGTCAGCACAACTTTCTGTCATAAACAAAGCTTACATTGCACAGCCCCAACTAGATTACTCACTTTTTCACAAGGTCTGCCTACAGAATATGCACAACCAGTGTAGCTAGTTGTGTTTTAATAAATAATAATAATAGGTGTCTAATTACAGCAGCCTGTTTATGCAATTTCCTGTGGGCCTCTCACAGGGCAGTGATGCGCTCTGTGCACCACGTAGCCACAATGGCAATATATGTCATGTGGACTGCTGGCAGTTGAGCACTGTCCATCTGGAAAAAAAGCATTGTCTGCAACTGCTACCAAGGGCTCAACCAGGTAAATGTTTACTCATAGTCGCAGCTTTTATGGCTGTGAATTGTCCCACTGATTTCAAAGGGACTGTGCCTGGTAGTAAGTCTTTGCAGAATCAGTGCTTTAATCAGCATGCTTAGATGTTTAATTTTGTTCTCTCCAAACATGTTTGCAGGATGCTAAACCAGTCTCATGATTCCCCACGTGCAGGTTATCTCTTCTTTGGGAAGTGCATTGCATTTCAAATTTTAAAAAGCTCAGGCAAGCAAAATGCGCTGTTACACTTACTCCAAGATGTACTATGGTGTTTTGTGATAGATGTAGTGGTCAGAATATCACAGAGATAAATAGGAAGGTGCAAATATTCAGATAGAAATGTGAAAATAATCAAATGACGATGTTCCAAAATCGTGTTGAATAGTGGGACCTGGAAGTTGAGGATTGGATTGGTTGCTGGAACAAACATCATTCACTGATGTCAAAGGCTAGGATGAGATGGAAATAAAAAGAGGTAGAAAATGGAGCTTTTACGAAAAGAAAATCAACAGCTTTTTACTTGTTTTTCCTCCCCTTGTCTTACCATGCATACAGTTCCCGTTATCTCTTTTTGCCTGCTGTCTTGCTTTTCCTCTCTGTGTACCCTTTTTATACTTCTGTGTGGCACAAATAATTAGTTTTGCCTGATATTTGGTAATCTGTGTGGTTTGTTGAGTGCTTCTGTCTGCCAAAAATCAATTACGTAACTTTGGCACTTGATGTTTCCCCCTAATGCTTAACCTGTTACAGATCACTAAATAATTTAGTCACAAAGGCGCTCACCTTCTTCTTTGTAAGCAGCAATGCCCTTGAAGGTGCCTCGACCCTTTTCCAAGGAGCTCCAGGAAGACAAATGACGTCTGTGCTGTCCAGATCGATCTGCTGCAAATCTTTTATTTATTTCTTACCTTCTCTCATCCACAAAGCCTGCCTCTCAGTGCGCACTTGCAATTCAGTTGGGCACCTGTCAGCTGAGTATGTAGGTGAGAAATTCAAATATGGGTAGTAGCTGGGTCCATACCTGGGTTCCACCTCTCTGCCAGCAGGGTGATGCCTGTGCATTCCAAAAAGGTCCTGACATCTCCATGCTGGAGATGTATGTGGTGTACAGCATCTGGCTTATGAATGTGATTTTATGTTTTAATTGCGTAATTAAAAACATAACCAACATGTAAAGAACCTGCTTTCTAGAAAAGGTTGTGAAGAAGCTGAAGTTATCCTACAGCAGTTGTAAATTATATTACCGTAATTATGTCTCTATTGTACAAGCTGTAATAATTAAAATCTAATCCAGTACAATCATATAAGTTGCTATTGCTCTCACTAACGTATGCATAGAAACAGGAGAGTAGGGAGAAGCTGTACATATACACATATATGTATACACAATGAGATTAATACTTGGTGTTTTCTCAGCCAAGATATACTGCCAGTAAACACCATTTAATATTAATAAAGTAATATTAACGATTAAAAAAATGTTAAATGCTTACTAGAAGCACTTCGAAGAATGCAGAAGGAAAAAGGCAGATGAGTCAACACCATCATGCTTCACAAAAGCAAACATCCTATGGGGTGATATTTAGAGGAGTGTTGCATGTTGGTAAAACCAAGAAATGCTCCCATGCTACTCAACACGCTAAAGGTCTGAATTTCGGAATTACTTGGGCTTGGTTTTGTAGATAGAAGAGAGCAAAAATCCATGGAAAAGCAACAGAACTGATTGCTTTCCCTAATCTGTTATGACCAGAACATTAACTGAGATGTTGCAGAGAAATTGACTGTATGCATTTTTGGATCTAGATGATTTGCATAAGTTTTGCATGTTCATAAAGTAGGGAGGGAATAGGATATTACTGACTGTCTGTCACTGAAAGCACTCACACTTGGTGTAAAATATAATGATCTCCCTCTTCACAAAGTAGCAGAGGACTTGCAGAAATGGAGGCTGAAAATTTAAGTATTTTCATAACAAGAACAATTTAAAAAGAAAGAGATTACTTCAGGACAGTACCAAAATACCAAGGCCAAGACTGTCAGAAGCAGCAGCATGCAATAGGAGATTAGACAAGGAGCCAACAGACTGACTTCAAATCCTTCTGTTATTGATCTGCCCAGCAGTTGTGCTAAGGTCATTTTTTCTTTCTCTTTCCCTTTGCACTCCTTGCTGTCTCCTTTATGTGTTTTGACCTTTTTGGTACCTTTGACTTTTATCTCTTTGGAGCCTGCCCATCTTTCCCAGTGTTTGCCTAGTGTTTAGCACAATGCATCTCTGTAATCTTTTGTGACACTGTAGACGCTACTGCAGTACTAATTTAGCAGGGAGAAAATGAATTTCCTTTACAGGCAGAGAAATTACTCCAAATATGTATTAACATCTGAGGCTTGAATTTTAACAAATGTCTCTTTGGTTCTGCGGCATCCACTTCGGCATACCATTGACTTCACAGTAACTATGCTGCAGAGTGAAACTATACATATGCTGCAGACAGCTTTCCTTTGGCTGCAGACTGCAGAAAGTTAGACTGGCATTAACAGCTGCCTGCAGCACAGGTTACAGTAAAGTATATCATGTTCATATCATCATTACATACCTAGGATTCATCGGCAAGTTTCAAGTCTGGGGGTGAGGAGAGCCCTTCGAACCATAAATACATTAGCTTGACATGGTGAACTATGCAGCTCTGTCCTTCAGCTAGGAGAAAAAAACACTTTTATTCCATGGAGATGTTCTTGAGACTGCTGGAGAGCAAATCAAGACTTGATCTCCTCCCTTTTTTCAGAAAACTTGGAGACATTTCTGTCTGTCACAGATGCTACAAATATTTTTAATGCACCTATGTAGCTGAGGCAAGGTGAAATATAAATCTTCATTCACAATGCAACTTGGATAATTAGCAAGTGTGCTTACAGCTAAGTGTGCAGTAAAACAGTTCATTATTGTTCGTTATGCAGTTTGTAGAGGGCTGACAATTTTTTCAAATGGAATAGGAGCAAGACTGTAGAAATGGGAGAAAGTTATTGGAAGCCTGGGGAAAAGAGGATTATGGATTTTAGAATGTAAATGTAACAGTGGGAATCCATCTGACTGAGAGTGGATCCAAGAAGATCTTTTTTCATTAAAGCTCACTGTGTAGTTGAGAGGTAAAGATGGTTCAAAATAATGCACATTTGAAACTAATTGTGTCAGCAGCTACAGGAGTAAATTCACAATTAGGCAGAAGTGCTTCATTGCTTTTCCTAGTGAGGGAAGCATGGCATGACAGATGTCTCTGACTGAAAACAAGTTCTCTTTTTTTTCTCTCATTTGCTGTCAAAGTTTAACAAACCTATCTGCATGCACTTCTCCCACATTTTCTGATAGTTTTGTCAATTGCAGTGAACCTTTGTGCCATGAAATGCAGCATCGTCAGCTCATTGAAACAAACTCTGATCTGCAGTATCTTTTGATTTTGTTTTTGATTTTTTTTAAAGGAATAAATAAGTTCTGAATATAGGACATCAGCACATTTGTTTGTACTTGGAAATCAACACCATTTTTGAATCTTCCCAGAGAAATTGCCGTGCAAAGCAATTTCCCACCCTGGATTCAGCACTCTGCTTCTGCATCGTTCCCAATCCCTGCTAATCCTGGGCACAAAAAGTCCCTGCGGCCGTTGGTGCTGCTGTGGGGCACACGTGGTGCTGCAGTCACAGGGATGGCCCCGTTATGGGGCTTTTCACCTTGATATGTTGCCTTGCATCAAATAGATAATGTACAGGCCTCTAAATACTCATCTAGTAATAGTTCAGACAGTTAGTAGGAGAGGTGCTGCTGCCACATGCGAGTTCTGCAGCAAACAAGGGGTTTGTGGGCTGGACCCACATAACATCTCAGCAGTGCGCCTCCACAGTGTGAGGACGCCGGCTCTTTGGAAGGGGATGCAGAAGCTCATCCCCAAAGCAGCACTGCTAATTGCTTAATGTTCTTCAACAGATGGAAACTGCAAGTAAGTCAGCTTTTTGTCTGATGGCATTTACAGAAAGATTCCCTGTATATGTTCGCAGCCGGCACTACTATTCCTGACAGATTAATGGTGCGTGTTGCAGCGGCTCCTATAGACACCACTCATAAATCAGGTCCCTGCAGCAAGAATGTCAGTGGCTCTGGAAAAAATGTGCTTGCTCTTTCCAGTCAATTGGACATCCAGACCACTTGGAGTACAGCTGGCCTGGTCACATGCAGCGTGCTGAAGCTGAACGCGGCTGCTCTCAGCTCGTGATGTGTGGTCCAAGTCCTGCAAGAGATCTGCTGCCTGATTCCTGCGGGAGTGCATGAGGGCGGTGAAAGGCATCTCATCATAGGCACGGAGCTGTGATGGACATTTAGGCTTTGAAATATGTGCTATATAGCTACGCAGAGCCCCAGCAGTGCAGCTGGTGTGTCTCAGCGTGAAAGATCAGCACAGGAATGGGGATGAGAGCACAGAACACAGCCCCACGCACTCTCACCACAAGCTATCACTGTGCTATGGCTGTGGCTGAAAATAGCTGCCCTACAATGAGTGTGAGGAGAGTACAGCTCATGGTGAGTGGAGCCACAGGCCTGGCTCAGGGCTTCCCTTCTGGCGGAGTCTGGGTCTGAAAGGAGGAACTTTCCATTCTGAAACTTCCACTGCGATGCTCATGCACTTCCCTAAAGTGGAGGTTTGCACAACCTGAAACAAACCTCTTGGCCTCTCTGATCATCCTGTGGGAAAATAAGACAGAGAACAAACTTCACTTCCCTTTTCCCCCAGTTCTCTCTGTTTTTACAAAAATTACTTCCCTTTTCCCCAAATTCCCTCCGTTTTCTACTAGGCTTTGCAAAAACAGAATCCCTAATACTGTATGCCCTTAGAAGTACTTTTTCTGAGCAGAACTTGAATCTCTATTCATGATCATTTCCAGTTACTGTTCTCTATGAAGAATGAACTATCTTTACAGTTCAAGCAGAGCAGGAGCAGGTCAAACCCCACTCCACTGGCGGAGTCTGCAGCTGTTCTCACAGCTCCAGCCTGTGTCCTTTCTGTGTTTACGTAAACACGCTCTATCCCATTTATTACTGCCAAACTCTTGCCCATCGTCCGCTTCAGAGAAATATCCTCACGTGACCTGGCACGGATCCCTCAGTGATAACCCTGCTGGTTATCGCGCTCCCCACCTGCCTGCCCCCTCCCCTCCTTGCTGCCTTTTTGCTCTTATCCTTCTCAGGATCTCCCTTTCAGCACTTCCTTCCCCGTTTGCTGTGCCGGGGAAGGATTCAGCTTTCACTGCTCACTTTGTGTTAAGTCAGAGGTATTTCTGTAAATACGGAAACATGCTCTGTTTCAAGCTCATGTCTATGGGAAGCTGTGACTGGGTTTGCAAAAAATGCGTGGAAAAAAAAGACTGAAGTTTTCAAGATTCCTTCAGTGCTGCTCAGAATGAATCATCCACACATAAAAATTATGAAAACTTCAGAAATGGCACGTTAACATACCTATGGAGAACAAGTGCCTGGCAATGATATAAAAGCTGTCTGTAGCAGGATGCGGAATATAATTACAGGCTCAATTTTCTGAGAGATGAAAGGCAATTCTTCAGAAACTTGATTATGTCTGCTCCTCAAAGACACTGAATAAAGTGATGGAATTTTCGTCCTGCTACACTGTTCATATTAATCAGAAAAATTCTTCTTTGCTGTTGTTTATTTATTTATTTATTTTTCATAATGTCTTTACTGGTACAAATGCTTCTTGGAGAGTTGTGGCAATCACAATACTGGAATTTCAGCCTTGATGACTGGTAATGCTAGAAGATGGCTGTGGGGCAGTAATTCAGGTTGGTGCAGCTACGATGGATAAATCCGCTCCTGACTTTTTAACATTTTTATCCTTTAAGTAAATGTAGGCAGTTCTCAAGGCTAGAATTTATATTTTCCAGTGGATTTTCAGACTTAGTTCTTTTTGTTCTGCCTGTCCCCTCTTCAGGCAAAGCAGTAGAAGATGTGATCACTAGTACTTTCACTCGATCCTTTTAGTTTGCAGCGTGGTTTACTTTTGTGATGGATGCAGCAAAAAATGCGTCAATCCAAGCTTTGCATGAGATGAATGGCAACCAGCAGCTGCTCTCAGGCAGGATTCCCAAAAGCACCTGAGAAGTTCACTGATGCTCAGATAGAACATGTTTATGTTCTGCACCGAATGACTGCATCGCATTTCAGAAGTGGCGGAGATGCTGTGATGTCTGAAGGTGCAGTGTGACAGCATGCAAAGAAACCCAAATTAGAGGCAAGTGAAGTCACTCTGGAACTGGAGTACAAGCTAGCCTTGGACCTGAATTAACCTAGTAGCCTGCCCTGGCTTATTGACCCTGCCAGAGTGCGTGTGGTCATTAATCTGGGTGCAGTATCAGGCTCATGCCAGCCTCGAGACTGAAGCTACTATTTTGGATGGCTGTGACATGCAGATGCAGGAATTTGCTCGCAGGCTCACAGCACTGTGCTGCACACACCAGCAGGTTTTCTCTTCTCAGTTCATCAAAAGCCTGATGAAAACCAAGACTAGGGCATTCTGAAAACCCATCCGTATTGCAGGAGGATGAGGTTTTCTACTCAGCACAAATATCTGCTTTGGTAGTTCACGTAAACGGGTTCAGAAAGGCAGCAGGCAGTGAAAGCGGGGGAGAAAAGTGAAAGGCAAATCTGCTCAGGGTTAGGGCTAATCTGACAGAGCATCCTTAATCTGGGAGGAGAGGCTGTAATTGCTGGTCTGGCTGTAAGGTGCCCAAAGAAAGTATTGCACAGCTGGGGGCTGACTGGCACATTTCTTGCAGCTGTTTCTTCGCTGCATACTTTTAAAAATAAATGATTCCTTCTAAAGCACATCCCAACACATCAGTGAGCAATGCTGAAAACTTCTCGACATCATTTTGTCTTGCGGATGCACATAGGAGCTGTCAGACCACTGTTGACATATATTAGTTTAGGGCTCCTCAGACTAAGGGACCTTTGTAATTCTTAGGAAGGAACTTCTGAACTTACTAATGGCCTTTTATTTATGATATCAGGGTAGAATTTACATTATCATCTACAAAAATATGCTCAACTCATCAAATCCAGTGGATACATTACTGCTGGAGGTTCAGCCTCGAGGCACCGAGTCGTAGTTTAGAGTAAATAAGACATTTGTGCCTGAAAATATCTAGGACAACGTGTTACCCCGGTGTTCACGCTTACATTGGATGTGACAAAAGGGTTTTGCTCTGGACTTCACGGAAAACATATTTTGGGTCTTACACTCCTTTGAAAATCTAATTTTGCAAGTTCAACAGGGTGAAAATACGACTTGTGCACAGAAGATTTTGCTTTGATGAAGCATCTATCCATACACAAAGGGGAGCAGAGGAAGAGGATGTGTTTTGGAGAAGATTTGGCCTGCGGTAGTAGGAAGAAGGACAGAATATCCTCATGAATTTCCACCTTATGGTAAAGCTTTCCTTTTCCAAATCTGTATTTGAGTGGGTATATGTTTTCTAAACTGCCTAAAAGGACAAAGCCATCTGTGGATAAATTTATTTTTGTTCTGTTTCTGTAATGCCTGCTCACCTCTCTGTCTGTCCCACCAGTAAGTTCTGGACCTTTTTTATCAGATCATAATTAGTCATAAGAGTGAAAGTTCCACAAGAAATTAAATTCCTGTAAGTCTTGTGGGAGAGAGTATCCAGTGGGAAAAAGTTTTGACTGTGTGCTCAGCGGTATCCGATCTGCTGCTAGCAAATTGCTATATGTGCTCTCGGCAGGCAACCCAGTATGCATACACAAACCAGACATATATTTAAATATATGTATTTCAGAACAAGACAGAGCATATGCCACCTCTTGCTCAAGCTGGTAGTTACCAGACCAGGAAAGGCTGGGAGAAGGGTGAAAGCTCAGCACAGACATGGGAGTGAGGATGTCCTCAAGAGGGCAGGAAAGGGGTAAAGATGTGTAGGGAGATAAGGCACAAATCCATATGAAATCAGATTTGATTTACTCTGGAGCTGATGGGACAACAGCTCTAAGAACTGTGAGACTTAGGTGGCAATAACAGAAAGAATAAAAGTTAGTTAGTCTGGCTGAAGCATGGCTTCTTGCTTCCATTAAAAATGGTGTTGTTAACTGCAAATTGGATTATTCCATTCTCAGTCTACTGCTACAATATCTGATTTATGCCATTTGGTTTAGCTTGTAGCTTCTTCTCTTTCTTGCTTTGGGATGCACGTATGTGTACATTGCAAGCAAAAGTAGGAGTGGTAGTGAGTGTTCTGCAGGAAAGATGCTGGTTTGCATTTGTGAGAGCAGCAGTGAGATGTTCGTTAGGAGAAATGGAGTTAGTGTATGTTCATGGCGTAATTTGAGTGAGCTGAAGTGTGTGTACCCAACATAAAGCCAAAATTCTCAACCTAGCCTTTGTATTCAGAGAAATGTCTGGGCAGCAGGCAGGCAGCAAGAGCCAAATCTCATGGAAGTCTCAGTGCTGGGTCAGCTATCCATTCCTGTTAGCTTCTTGGAGTATGGGTGCTTTTTTTCAGCTTTAAATGATGAGATTAATTTAGATTCCTTGGCTTCATACTTCAACCAGCAAGAGAGCAATATATTTATGTTGAGAGAAGAAAATATATTGCTTGTGAAAAAGACTCACTGGAGAACCCTGGAAACAGAAAAGTCTGCTACTTCTTGTTCTGTTATTAAAAATAATAGAGCATGGGCTCCCTTCCCTGCTCTGTCACAAAAAAAAATGGCTCAGTTCTGACTTGAGGAGACTAGATTTATGCAGATCTGTTTGAGGTGATGGGTCCAGATCCTGGCAAAGGAATTTCATAAGCCTTGGATGTTGTTAGAGTCCCATGAGTAATTTGTATTACATGTACATGACTTGCACATTCGTTGAATCACCTATTAAAGAGACATTTTAGAAGGTGTGACAAATTGGAGAAACATCAGATATCAGTTTTTCTAAATGTCCTGCTGCAGTGGAGGACAACTGATTTCCCCAAATGGAAAACCAAACCTTTCAACCAAAATGCAATCAGTGTTAGCTATCTCAAAGGTGCTCTATTTTCAGAGGTGTGCAATGCCTAGGCCAGAGGAGGCCAGAGAAAAATGGGCAGTCTTCATGGAAAAACAGAAGACAGTATGACAGCAGATATGTGTCTGAGAACCAGAGAGCTCGTGTGAGGGAAGGTGAGCTGCAGGAATGGCTGGCTTCAGTTGATACCTGCCCTTTATTACACACTAATTATTCTCACTGCAAGCCCTGCTGCTCTGCTGCTTGTGCTCTAACGGAGCAGCTCAGGTTTTGTCTCTGGGCCCAGGCACCAGCATGCAGGCAGTGAGATGATTCCAGCACATTTTAGACAACATTAAAAGATCTTGACTGAAAATCTGGTGCATTTAACCTCATCCAGTGAGAAGACACTGTTTGGGTGTGGTTACCTGCCCATGGACACCTTGTGTTCTAGATTATAATGTTATGCAACATTGTCCCAGGTATCACTTTGACAATACAAAGAATAAGCTATGTTTCTTCATCTGGGTACCTTTCAACACCCCCACAGTGCTGCTAATTCCAGATAGCTCAACAACTGCAATTGGCCCTTTATTTGTTTCAAGAAGATCCTCAACCCTCATGCAAGTTGTAGTCTTGTCCCCGTGATTTCTCTGTTTCTACACAGAGATAAGAATCAATGATGGGACACACAAAGCCTTTTTCCTTCCCCTTGCAAAGGGAGCTTTCGGTTAAGGAAAGGGTGCAGCAGCAATCCCACAGGAGTAAGGACCTGGAGAAGTTGTGCTACCCCCAAGCCCAAGTGCAATGGTCCTTCTCATCTGTCCACCTCCGTGCCTCCACCCCTGTAAAACTGGTCCTCAAAACATGGGTATGTTGCAGGACAGAAAGATTACAGTGTGAAAAAACCCAGCAGCTTTATGCAGGAGAAGGAGAATGAATTACAGGGCTGGAGAGAGAAAGGAAACCCAGGAGAGCAGCAGTTGATTCACACATAAATCAGCTGAATCTGCTATCACCCAGCCAGATTACTGAGTTATCCATCCTGATCCTGAACAGCTTTCAAATGCTACACTGCAGATTCAGCTTATCTAATTCAGTTGTTTCAGAGGCTTCACTGCTCTGCATGCCTCCCCAGACTTATTTTGCAAAAATGTAGGAAAAAGCAGCACCTACCATTCACACCACAGATCCTGAATCTGTTGTGCTTTGAAGTGCTCTGTAACCACAGGGTGCCACTTTCCCAAGAGATGTTGATTTCAAACAGAACAGCTGAGATTATTACTAAAGGCAGGGTATTGGTCCTGTTTTTGAGGCTTTGTTGCAGATGTCACACATGACCATAGTTATTTCTGGTTGAGAACAGCCCCATGTCTTCTAAAGACAGGCAGCAGTCCCTGAAGGCAGACTGTATCCTTCCTAGAGACTCATTTAACTTCCTTCATATAAACCCACCTCACAGGAGAAGACTTGATCTGAATATGTCTAGTCAACATAGGTCACAATGGACAGTACAAATTCCACAGAGGCCTGGCAGTGTGAGTCAATGCTCCCAGACGCCTCAGGCCGCGCTCAGAAGTGTGCTGGATTGGGATCCCATGCTCTGTGGGGAACACAGGACATTTCTGCTGTGCAGTCCTTTCCCCAGGGTAGGAAGGGCTTTGGCAGACCGCTGTCCTGCATTAGCTGGCCCAGCCTGTGTGTTGTACAGTGGTTTGCCTCTTGCAATATCTCCAGCAGACCCATGGATGTCCCCTGAACATCTCCTGTGCCTTCACCCCAGCGACCCACATGAAGCTCATGTTTTGCACTTCTGCACATCCCCATTAAGGCCCTCCAGAAACTGGGCGGGTACGGTGTCTTCTGAGGAAAGAAATATTCTACGGTGGTGTCCTGCCAGGGAAAGAAATGTAGTCTTTAAATATAAGAGTAGATTTATTACATGAGAAAAATTTAGAGTGCATTTTGTCAGTATGTTTTTAATACTTTCTGATTTGGAGGAAAAAAATTTATTACCACTGCAGGTGCCAAATCAACTGCTACTTCTCAGCCATTCCCAGGGTGGGGACAGCATGTCACCTGGCTGTGGGCAGAGGCTGAGGGCAATGACAGCTGGTTTTTAATCACATATCACCAGGTTTAATATAGCTCAGGTTTACAGTGGTTATTTACTGGCTGTTTTATGACCCCTGCGATATGACTCTGGATTTCCTCCAGTTTCTGGTAGAAAAAATCTTGTGTGTTTCACTGTTCTGTTATTCTCAAACTGCTGTCCCGTCCCCTTCCTTGTGCCTCAAAGGAGCTCTGGTTGGTTGGTCACTGCATCCTTTTTCAGGTTTGGGGATGTATTTGTCAGGGTTTCAGGTGAGACCTCAACCAGATGAAGTAACAATTGACCTCTTAAAGCCTGTGCCATGGTAGAAAAGCGTGACTAGTGTAAGTATACCAGTTAATCTTTGAGGTGCAATTTATTCCAGTAGACACAGGCATTTGCTGTTGTTTTACTGTCTGCCTTGTTATTTATGATCTTTATCCTCATACTCAGTGCAGAAATTTTATCTCTAACTCTTCTGTATGTCATCTTGAAAGAGTCTTCAAAAAATCTCTGTTCTACTTTGGTATCACAACCTGTTTGCAAATAGAATCTTCTCCCATGCCAGGACAACAGTAGGGTGCAAAACCTGGGTTCCCATGTGTTGCTCCCCACGGATCCAGCTTTAGGGTCTTCTCTCCTTGGTATCCTTGATTCTTTATTTCATAACAGTAGGTGCATCACCGGCACCTTCTGTGCTTGTGTCTGCTGGCTGCAGCTCCCCTGCAGCAGGTGAACATGGCACAGGAAAAACAAAATGATTCAGTCCCTTGCTCTGAGCATGGTATGACAAGAGCAAATATGTTGCTCTTGCTGGCACATCTGCCCAGGGAAGCTGTGGGTGCCCTGTCCCTGAAGGTTCTCAAGGCCAGGTTGGATGAGGTCTGAGCAGCCCAGTCTCCCCAGGATGAGGGGCAGCCCTGCCTATGGCACGGGGTTGGAACTGGGTGGGCTTTAAGGTCCTTTCCAACTCAACTCATTCTATGATTTGATGTTCTACTCAGCCACCAGCCCTGCTACCACTCTAGTGCCTGATAGAATAATACCAGCAACAGCAATAATATAGTTTTAAGATTTCTGTCACTTGCCTGTAGCTGTGTAATCAATGCAACTTAAGGGTACTACTGTGATGCTACCAGAAAGCCATTCTCTCACTCTCCTGAAGCTTCAGTTCACTGAGCCTAGCGTGTGAAAGCAGGTGCATATAACACCTCTACCTCTTACACAGAGGAGAAGAATTAATTCACTTTTTCTTTTACTTTGAAAAAAAAAAAAAAAGACAAAATAAATAGCACTGAGAATGAGGGACATCAAGTCTGGTCTCCTCAATTTCTCTGAAAATTTTCTGTGCATAAACCAGGAAAAGAAACGGAGTGTTTTTATCCAGCTTGAATTTGCACAGTATATATTGCTTTTCAGTGAATGCGCTCACTTAGTACAGGATATCTCCTCTTCCCCCAGATAATACAGAAAGCAATGCAGTAAGCAGTTAAAGCACAGTGCAACCCAGTCCTATCTGCTACTGGAGAAAGAAGTTATCCTTGCCCCAGTTTTAGCTGGGGTTGGAGTCAGTGGACCTGAGAGAACACTGAGTGGGGAGAAGAAAGGCACAGAAGAAAAAGCTAGGGTGTTTTTTTGTATCAGGACTAACAGTGCCCAAGTGTGTTTAATATTCCATTCTTTCTTCTTTTTCTAGTGAGTATAATTATTATTTTTTAAATGACATAAATAAGAGAACTGTATATAATGGGCTCCATTTGGGAAAATGATCAGCCTTTATTGCTCAAAGCAGTAGATCAGGTACTGTTCCTTCAGGTACCTGTTAGAAAAAAACGTCAGTGTACATGCATAGACCACAAAAGCATGAGTTTAGATCTGAGAATCAGGGAATGAAGAGAAGATCACAGATGGTCGGCCTTTCTGACTGTAATAGCCACTTCAAGTCCTGGTTTCTCCTTAGTTGGTGAAAGGGAAGGGAGCTTAATAAAAAATGTGAAGTATCCTATCAAGGACTGAGGGGCACAGCATCCAAATAAGTCTTCTGCTACACAGTGGTTGGGGGCAGTTTCTGTTTTAGGAAAAGAAGGAAACGGTGACTGGCCCATGGGATGGCTGCTGAACAGGAAAGAAACTTCCCCTTTCTGATTAATTTTAACTTTCAGCTCTGAATATTAGAAGGTATGTTCGCAACAGATGTTTCATGAGGAGAAACCTCTTTAATCCCTTCCTTCAGGCTAAATAGCTTTACAAAATCCTCCCCAGAGCTTTGATAACCCAGTAAAAATAACAGCTGAGCTACAGATGATCACTAATCTTGCTGTATGCTTTTGATCACAAAATGGATGGCCAGTAATGTCTCACACGTAATGGGGTTTTTGCTTGGATATGACATAAGATGCACTTTTAAAAAGTCTCAATAGCAATTAAGGAATTAGAAGACTGTGTTCTCAGATCATCAAACATAAACCACTTTCAATAACAACAAGATGAGTATAGAATCTACCAGGACAAATTATTTCAGGATTAGCATAAGGTTGAGTTAATATGGTTTAACAAGGAAAATATTACACTACAAGATTAGAAAACAAAATACTTCTGTGTCCCAAATGATACAATCATATTGGGATCTATTTTGAATGAATACCTCAATCTCCGGAAGCAACAAGGTCACAGTTAGAGCAGCACTGGGCAGTTCTCAAAAACCCAGCCATGACAACTGTTACAAGATATGTAAGCAACAAGAGACACCTAATGAGAGGTATCATTAACATTCTTTACTTATCTTGCCATAATCGCTGGAGCCTTAAGCCAGGAATGGGAACCTCTTTGGGGCAGGACACAATGCATAAATTTGAGCAGACCTCTTTAAATGAATACAAAATACTGCATTTAGAGACCGAGATCTATTAAGACATAGGATTCCATGTGCCTTCATCTATGCCTCTACCAATCAGAATGAATAACATCTTGAGTGGAGATTTTTAGGTGTAAAATCAGCAGCAGCACATGGTTTGCCAAGAGCCAGGTGCAGATTAAACCACTGGCTTTAGGCTCTGTGGCTTCTGGAGTCACATGTCTTCACCAGCATCTAAATTGTTTCTAAACTTAGATTATTTTTAAACAGGAATTTCAGCTTTGTCCTTTATTTCCCTTAGCATTGCTGCTGTATGTAGGTCAGTGGCCAGCCTGCTGGAGCAAATGGTCCTTGATCTTGCAGCAGAAGCTGGTATGGAGAGAAAACGAAGGCTCAAGATTTTGTGAAGAGTTTTTTTTTAGATGGAGCCAAAACCTGTTGGCACAACTGTTAATTATAATTTTAATTCCTGGGCTTTTAGAAGGCTAAAGTCTGTGTCTGCTAAACCTGCCCGTCTTTGGCAGAATCTCTCACTTATCTCAGGGCCCCATCCTACTCCATATGTCCTGAAGTGTTTGCTTTCATGATTTTCCAGAGAGGACCAGGAAGGCAGAGTCCTCACTTGCCCAGTGCATCAGGGTAGAGCTGGCTGCAGGACACCAGGGTCACTGCCTTTGCTCCTTCAGCTGCTGTCTGTGCACAGCACTTTGCCTGGGAAAATGAATGCACTTATATTTATCTGGACAATAATAAACAATTTGATCCTGGACAGAAAGTATAACTGCTGTCTTGGTTTAAAAGTCCATCCCAGTGCTGTCTTGAAAGCAGACAGAATCTCAGATAGATGAAGGCAAGGTTAAGGCAGAACCTCTCTGGGGATGGAGGGGGCAAAGGGTAAAGGTGATTCAGATGTTTGAGAGACAAAAGCAAATCTAAAATGACTGTGTTTCTCAAGTCAGAGATATCAGGGCAATGTAGACATTCTCTGTATGTGATATAAAACTTGCAGCACCCATAGCAATGAGTTATTCTACTGAGGCACCGTCATATGAGGAAGCATTTAATCATGGTCTCTGCCTCTTCTCTCAGGATAATGCAGCAAAAAGTACATATACTTCCTTAGCATTCACAATTTCAGTTCTAAATATAGCCATAGGAAACTATTTTATTTCTTTTATTCTGCTTTCCAACTGTCTTGATTCTTTCTTAGGAAATACTACTTTTTTAGGAAATACTACTTTTCTGAAAGAGTGGTCAGGCACTGGAATGGGCTGCCCAGGGAGGTGGTGGAGTCACTGACTCTGGGGGTGTTCAAGGAATGGTTGGATTTTGTGTTGAGGGACATGGTTTAGTGAGTACTATTGGTGATAGGTGGATGGTTGGACTGGATGATCTTGAAGGTCTTTTCCAACCTTGGTGATTCTGTGATTCTGTGATTCTTTTCCTCTGTAAGCCCAGTGCATTGTTCTCACTTGAGATACTGAGCTGGCTTGTTTGCTTCCATTATCAAGTACTGCTTTCCATTTTAGTGCTGTTATCCTTCACTCAAACTTTGAAACAAAGGTAATATGTGCATAGACAACAAGTGATATCCTATAACAAAACCTCTATGGCTTTTGTGTTTAGTCATGAATCCATGTTGTTGAGCAATTGCAAAACCTAGTACTCTTTGCTATCAGTTGGAATTGGGAACCCAACGAAGAACCAAGGTCTGCATCTTGTGTGATGGCTATGGGTCAACATTCCTGTAGCCTGCCAGAAGGAGGGCCACCGCCTCTGATCCCAACGTACAGCTGATGTTTGGTGATGACTAAAAAGAGCAATACCACACCCATTAACCCAAAATCATTATTAGATAGATATTTAAAGTTATTGAACTGAATCCTTCCCTAATCAAAAGTGCCAGGAAAATCGAATGATTTGTCCTTCTATTTTCATTAATGCTGAGATCTGCAGAAAACAGGCTACCTACAGAGAAGTCTTTTGCTTGTGCTTCTGTAGATGATACCTCACAGAAAGTTAGCACTGTTTCATTTTTACTGCTGTAAAGTTAGGAGGATTTGCAAAAAAAAAACCTAAAACACGCTTTTATTTTATCTGAACCATGATGATATTTGTTCATTAATGAAGTAATAATTGGGCATAGCCTGAGCAAACTGGAAGCAACATATCCAGCCACTAAAGTGCTCCTCTTCTGGGCACTGAAAGATGGAGCTGACACGTGTTACTGGTTAAACTGCAGGACACAACAGCAGCCTCCTGCACCAAAGAGAGAATAGCTCTTTTGCTTGATCTCTGGGGGCAGAGCATGAGAAAAATCCTTCAGTTTGCTATTCAGCTTGCAGAGGAGAGACAAAGGTGAGGGCACACAGTCAGCAAGGATGCGCTACTTCCCATGATGTGGGGCAGCAGGATGAGTCCTCTGATGGGAAGACCAGCAGAGGATCACCTGGGTTCACAGGGATTGTGCTCATTCCTGCCAAACCCCGACTAAAACCCTCCTGCCATTGACATTACATCCTCAGCCTCGGGCAAGGCATGCATCTTTTCTCCAACAACAGACCCCTTACAGGACAAACCTGGCATTACTCTTGGTTTACTTGGGACTTGGGATCTCCTTTGGATCCTCTCCAGCTCCTCTCCAGCCACAGCTTTGGGCTTTCGCTTTCTCTCAGCTGTTTATTTGGGATCAGCACATCTCTGCTCTGCTTCCTTACCCATTTCTTCTCAGGAATCTTTTGTTCTTTCTGAATGCAACAGTCAATAGCTATGTAATACTTCAGAGACCTATTTCTGCCTGTCATAAAATAAAAGAAAATGTTATTGGCAATTGTGTTGACTGAAAAGTTATGAAACCATGAGGAAAAATATCAATGCATTTATTTGGATGTAATGGAAGTGTTTACTAGACAAAAATAAGCCTACCTGTAGACGATTCTGCTGCCTAGTCCTGCTGCATAAGACAATGTATGCAGTTATTTAGCACCTGCTGTAGAGCAGAAGAGCTGTGCTGGTAAAAGTGTTGTTTTTCTCTCCCTTCAGACAATGACCAGCATCTAGACAGAGCTGTGACCCAGGGGTTACTCCTGGGTCCAGAAGTAAAATAATCTCAACTAGGGGGAAAAATAATTGGAATGAGTCTAGGGAAGAAAATGGCCTGAAAAACCTGTATAAAAGCACAGTCAATTAGCTGCTGTAATGACTAATTTCCATGTGGGTGGCTCAGAGAGCAGACTGCAAGAACCTGAACATGGGAAAAGTGTCTCAGAAAGGGGCCTAAGACCAAGTGTGCAATGCCTGGGGAGCAAGAGGACACTGAGCAAGCAATGAACCTCACCTGAGCTGTAAACATGAAACTTCTGTAGCAAAACAGAGATATAAACTCTTCTATGTGTCTAAGCAGGAGTCACCCAGCATTTAACACCAGTTACAGGGGTGATTGGATTCTCTGAGGAGGAGAAAGAGGAGGAAGAGGAGGAGATGCCTCCTGCCCTGCTGAGACCCTTCCAGCCTGCTCCATGGGCCCGAGAGAGAGGAATGGCTTGGGAGTGTGGCCCAACCTTTCAGTGGTTTTGCAGCTCACCTAGCAAGAACCATCTTTTCAGTTGTGCTAGGTATGTATTTTAAGTAGCTATTGATTAAAATATAAAATCTGCCCTTATGGAGTATCTAGGACACAGCCACCTGCACTACTGGCGAAACACTTGATCTGCCAGGCTGCAGGGGCTCATTGCTTCTTGTTCAGTCCCTCCAGTCTCTTGTACAACAGAGGAACCAAGTGGCAGTCACACCAATGCTAGCTGGATCCTGCTGCATAGTACACTCAGCTGACATGTGTGGGGAAGGCCTAAGCACAGTTTCCTAGCTCTTAGAGGAGTGTTTTACCATGAGACTATTGCATAAAAGACAGGTCACATCTCCTCCTCCTCCTTCTCCTCCTCCTCTATCAATTTATTATATGGAAACAAGCAGCTCAAACGAATGTTGTGAAGGGCTTGATCTTAGCAATATAGGTCAAGTGTTGAAGGTGTTCTCTGCTAGCATGGAATGCTCAGAGTACACAGGGACAGAAGTGTCCTGTTTCCAGCCCCAAACTGGGCTTACTTGGGAATATAAACCCAATGCTCTCCTTGGAGATGTATTTTTTTTTTTCATGAATCTTTATTTTTTCTGTGATTATTCTGAAGGTTGTATAACGAGGGACCTTCTCAGGTAATGCCACAAGTGTTTTCAGGGTTAGGTAACCTGATGCCATTCGTATATTTCCTGTACATACACTTCTATTCTTAAAACTGAAAAGCCTTGACCACAGATACTGGAATATGTTAATCATTGGAAGGTACCTACTGTTAATCCAAGTATATATTGTTCTATAGAAGACAACACAAAATACCTATTGGCTGGTCTGCTCTTAGCTGACCTTTTGAGCCTTTAGGCCTTTTCTCCTTTGAAACTCACCATAGATGAATATTTCCTATATCTTCATTTGCGAGTTATATTGCTTCCCATATCTATTATTTTCTGTTAACCCAACTAAAACAAACACACGCTATCCACAACTATTAGCTCATATTTGCTGAGCTGCTAGTTGTGTTGTCTTTTCCTTTCCCTTAAATCTGCCTTATACTGTCTCTTAAACTGTCTCATCCTTTGTAATATTTAGGTCTAGGAGCTAAGATTAAACTGTAGGTATAAAAACAGGCCCAGCACCTCTGCAACCTAACTAAGGTTTACTCAGGGAAGGAAATATGCAGCAAATTCTGGGTAGATGTGATGAAAATCAATGGTACTGGGGAATAAAATCAGTGGATTGAAAGAGATTTAAACGACTCTAATGAAATGCTTTTAGGTTGATAATATATTCTGAAAAGTCACTTTTGTTCCATGATAAGGTGGGAGCTATATGTTAATTTCTTTTATTCCTGGATCATTTTCTCTCTGAGGTGTCATCAGTTGAATTTTCAGTACTACATTGAAATGAATATTCATCACGTAGTTGGAGCTTTTGAAAGAACTGCAGTGAAAAAAAAGCCCCACACTCTTTGCTTCCCTCCCTCTGCACCCGCTCTGTGCTGCCAGGGATGCTCTCATAGCTCTCCAGGTAACCCTATGGCTGCCAGTGGGACCTTGGCTCCTAACAGGAGTTAAGCACATGCCTAAGAGTATGCAGGAGTGGGGCCTTCAGGAACAGTGAGAGAAATTATATCCTACTCATTTCCTAGCACACTTGAGCTGCTACTGAAAAGGAGAATGTGCCGTAGCTCAGCACAGTGCCAGGATTTAGATTGTTTCACATTTTGGGAAGGGGACTGGTTACAAAAGGTTTAGCTTGGTGCTACAGCCAAACAGAATAAAGCAAACCTTCAAATGTCCTACAAGGACAGACAAAACCTCACAGTCAGGAAAAAGGGCAAAATGGAATGAGAGAGCAGATGCTGTCGTGTGGATAATGAACATCAGGGGCAGGGAGCTCAGGAAGAAGAAAATAAGGCATAGCTTACAGTAAATTACAGCATTGCTTATAACAGTGTACAGCTCTCACTGCTGAGCAGCGTGTTCTTCAAAATTAGAGATAAATCGGAGAAATAAGATTCATCTCTTGGCTGGGAAGGCTGCTTTTCACCAGTATGCTCTTTAAAAGGTGTGTTTTAAAAGAGCTGGCAGTGGTGTAAAGAACTATGCTCCAGTAATTGCACAAGGGATCTGAGATCTGCAAATAAGGGGAAGTGCTTTCCCTGGGGTGGCTGCAGCAGAGCAGCAGAGCCCAGGAGACAGAGCACCTCAGCAGGGAAATGCTGGCTGCAGGCAGCTCATCCCGCTCTCCGTGGGATGTTGATTTAGAGAGAAGATTGCCACTGTGTTAAGAACACTTCTGATTTTTTTTTTTTTTTTTTTTTTTTTTTTTTTTTTTGATCTTAACACCAATTCATCAAATTTCGGCTCGATAGGGATGTGTAGAGTTTTAGACCCAACGAGTAGGAAAAAGGTTGCATGTAGTGCCACACAGTGGTAAAAACAGTAATAATGTCTGTGAGAGTGGATGTTACTGTGCAAACCTGTGAACCAGAGGAAACCTGTGAACTCAGCAGCCCGAGTGTCACTCAGCATGGCTGTGTATCACACTGTTGTACCACAACGATCTGGAGACTCAGCTGGAGACTCAGCTGGAGACTCAGCTAGCCCTGTGGCTCAGCTTCAGCCTCACTCAGCACAGCAGAACCCAGCCCTTGGTCTGGCTCTGGATATATGTGGCAATGGCAGCTGCCCTGGAGTGGCTGCATGGTTCAGAAGGGTGGGGACAGGAACTGCTCTGAGGGCAACGTGGGCATGACACCAAATGGGATGGTCGTGAAGATGAAGGAAATGAAATCCTTTGTGGATTTGTACCTGTAATGCACTCCAATGCCTGCATTGCTTTGGTCTCTGTGCAGCTGGCGGCTGTTGCTCATCTCCGGGGAAACCTCATTGTGGCCTTCCACTACTTGAAGGGAGCTTATAAACAGGAGGGGGAATGGCTGTTTACAAGTGTGGATAGTGATAGGACAAGGGGAAATTATTTTAAACTGTGACAGGGGAGGTTTAGGTTAGATATTAGGAGGAAGTTCTTCACACAGAGGGTGGTGATGCACTGGAACAGGTTGCCCAGGAGGTTGTGGATGCCCCATCCCTGGAGGCATTCAAGGCCGGGCTGGATGTGGCTCTGGGCAGCCTGGTCTGGTGGTTGGTGACCCTGCACATAGCAGGGAGGTTGAAACTAGATGATCATTGTGGTACTTTTCAACTCAAGCCATTCTTGATCTCCCTGAAAGAAAGCAAATAAAGCAATTCCACTGACCCACACAGGTATAGGCACAAAAATTGTTCTCTGTAGTTATGCGTCACTTTGGCATGCTATTTTGGGGCAGAGGGGGTATTGAATTTTATTTAAAATAAAATAGCTATAGTGTGCAACTCTATCTACCTTGCCAACTGCATGGCAATATCACTGCATAATATCATTAAAATGTTAGAGGAATTAAAATCATTCTGAGCTGGGTAGCTGGGTGAAACAGTTTACCAGCACAAAAAAATGCACAAAATCCTCCATGCTGAAATATACATATATATACATGTAAATACATATATATATTTTTTATTATTATTATTATTTTTTTTTTCAGCCAGAAATGGTAATCTGAACTTAAACAGCATCATGGCTGAGGGTAGTGATCAGGCTGTGCACACACACATGTTCTGATGGCTGCATCCCAGGGAGGCTGCTGCATAAAACTTGCCTCCAGCTGCTTTCACAGCTCCAACAGCATTTATTCTTGCCTGGGCTCTGCCCTGGGATGGATATTGAGCCTTCTGGATAAGAGCAGCATTTTAAAAAGCTGAGAAAGAGAAATTCTCCATGAGAGTCAGTGTGACCCATCAAGCCCAGGCTCTTCCACAGAGGAGTGGACATCAGCTGGGAAGACAAGGATCTAAGCTGAGGAAGATTTATTTTTACAGCCCAGCACACTTGTAAACTACATCACAGTAGATGAAAGGGATGACGGGATCCATAGCAGTAGCATATGGAGCACAGGCAAAGATGGCATCTTGCAAGCATTTCAACAACAATTTGGCTGCTTTCTGCTCAAAATATTTATGACAGCAACAAGTCAGAGCTGCCACAAAGATGACAAGTTCTTTGAAGTCTACTTGGGAATCACCGTTTTCATCCAGATTCTTGAAGACCTTATTAATAGCATCGTTGTCCTTTCTTGTCTGCAAAAGAAAAGGAGCAGGCCAGAACCCCAGGGCACTATTACCTGCATCCCAACATCAAGCATGTGAGGCATGAGGACAGTGCCTGGGAGGTGGGCCCGAGGGAATGGCATGGAGCTGTGTCAGGGCAGGGACAGCTGGGGGTTAGGGAAAGGGTCTGCACCACAGGGTGGTGGGCATGGAATGGGCTGCCCAGGGCAGTGGGCACAGCCCTGAGCTGTTGGAGCTCAAGGAGTGTTTGGACACTGCTCTCAGACACGGGGTTTGGGTTTTGGGTGGTGCTGTATGGAGCCAGGAGTTGGACTTGATGATCCTTGTGGGTCGCTTCCGACTCAAGACATGGTATGACTCCTTCTAAGTGATCCTATTTCTGCCCGAATAGATCACTACACTGATACTAAGCAAGAGGACAACAAAGCCAAAAGATGTGTGTATTTTCTTAATTTTGACAAAATAAAAAGCATTTCTCTAGAGAAGCTCACGACGGAAGGCCTTTTCTTTTTTTTGACTCGAGTCTTGGCACTGATCAACTCCAATGATTTTAGGAGTAAAAGCAGTTTTAAAAATAAGCAGAGGATGGCAGTAGAGACCTGCATAACACAGGAAGCAACAGTGGTGGGCCTTTTGGTGAGGCTAAATGAGCAAACAGAAATAAAAATTATTTGAATTTCTGGAATTTTTCCAGGACTATAACAGTAATGATTGCCTGACCCGAACCCCCACGGCACTCTGTGATCATGCTTCGAGTAACTCCATTTTGCATTCTGTAACTTCATGTTTGTCTTAATAAATAACTAAATGAATGCATCTTTAAATCACTATAAATGGACAGAAGTGCCCAGATTTTATTGATGAGTGTGTCTGGGAAGTTTTGTTCCTTTTCGATCATCAATATTTATTTTGTAAGTGCATATTTTAAGTTATTTAGTGGAATGCATGAACTAGTTTTAGCCTCAGAATTACTTCTGAAATGCTCATGAGGGATTTTTGTGTGCATGTGCAAATATATACTTTATTGGTTTGTCCAATTCTTCAGTTCTATGGCATGGATTTATTTCTGCTACTGATTGACTGAAGGCATTTCCAGGCGGTTGTGTGCTCTGCCGTTACTCATTCTAGGACCAGAAATATAGGAGTATTTAAAGGACTCCGTTTCATAGAACATTCTTGAAAATAATAATAATAATAAAAATTATGCATATATAAGTGCCACTAAAATAACAGCAGGTAGAATAGTGACTATTTTTCTGAACTAAGACTTACATTCTCTGTTGCTTTCTTGCAGTTATTAGCTTTCAAGACAAGATGCTGTTGATTTAAATTTATTTAAAAGCATTTATTTTGAGTACTGGCATAAAATTTTTTCATATATATATGTGTGTGTGTGTGTATATATTTATATATTTATATATTTATATATTTTTTTTTCCTAGAATATGTAAAAATGGAAATGGAGATGGAGACTAGAACATAGCAGCGTAATTAGCTAATAAGCTTCTTGGAAAATTATGTTCTGTTTCCAGTGATTTCAGGAAATAACCAGAACCAGGAAGAGCAGCTACGAGCAAATAGAAGTGGTGGTGCCTGGCCAGGGAACATACTCAAGAATGGCCTTTGGGGATCACTGCATTTTGTAGTCCTCTGGGGGAACGGCTCCACAGATTTTTGCAGACCAAAAGTAAAATGACAGTTTTTGTTGAGATTTCCATACTCATCATAATGATGGGTTAGGGTTTTTTTTGTTTTTCTTAATGTGGATGTATCATAGCTCACATACAGGACCATGACAAGGAATAGGATACTTACTATAACTCTTATGGGTCACAACCACTGATCTAAAATATTTTCAGGCACATCTTCTTCTACTCATCCATAGTCATCCAGATTCTTACTCTGAATATTGCATCTGCATTTAATTTGTGAGTCGTAAATCCAGCAGGCGTGGGTTTCATACAGTGATTTCATACAGCATACATGGAAAGAGACTAAATCATATTAAGTACCCTGTCTGCAGTGCCCTGATTTTTTCAGTTGTTAAAAAATTTAATTATACAGGATAAAAAAGTGGCAGCCACATTTGGAACATTTGATTCTAGACTTTTGTATTTAAGGAGAATAATTGTATTATATTGTTATTATTATATTATATTATATTATATAATAATATATTATATTATAATAATTGGCAGATAAACAGAACTTCTGTATGTAAAGAACAAGACTTTAAAAACATCTTCTGATTTTTTGCAAAGAGAAGCAAATAAAAACAATTGAAAAGGGAAAGTGTTTTATCTCCCAGGTAATTAAAGCTTTTGCTATAATATGTTAAGAATTTTGGATACCTAGATAAATTACATAACTATTTGAATATTCACAGAATCACAGAATTGCAGAGGTCGGAAGGGACCTCAAGAGATCATCAAGTCCAACTCCCTGCTGAAGCAGGCACCCTACAATAGGTTGCATAGGTTGGTGTTCAGAAGGGTCTTGAATATCTCCATAGAAGGAGACTCCACAACCTCTCTGGGCAGCCTGTTCCAGTGCTCCATCACCATTACTTAAAGAAGTACTTCCGCAGGTTTCTATGGAACTTCCTATGCTCAAGTTTTAGGCCATTGCTTCTTGTCCTGTCGTTACACACCACTGAGAAGAGCCTGGCCTCATGTATTTGTCTCTCAACTCCTTTTAGATATTTATAAACATTAATCATGTCCTCCCTCAATTGTCTTTTCCCCAGGCTGAACAGGTCCAGGTTACTTAGCCTTTCCTCATACAGGAGAAGCTGCAGGTCCTTGATCATCTTTGTGGCCCTCTGCTAGAATCCTTCTAGGACACCCCAGTCTTTTGTGAACTGATGAGCCCAGAACTGGACACAGTAGTCTAAATGTGGCCTCACCAGGGCAGAGTAGAAGGGGAGGATCACCTTCCTTGACCTGCTGGCCGTGCTCTTTTAATGCACCCCAGGAGCCCATTGGCTGTCTTGGCCACAAGGGCACAATGCTGGCTCACTGCCAACCTGTTGTCCACCAGGACACTCAGATCCTTGCCTACAGAGCTTCTCTCTCACAGGTCATCCCTTAATCTGTACTGATGCATGCGGTTATTCCTCCCCAGGTGCAAGACTCTACACTTGCTCTTGTTCATTCTCATCAGATTCCTCCCTGTCCAACTCTCCAGTCTGTCTAGGTCTTGTTGAATAGTAACACATGATGCTTACATACAAATCTATGATGTAATATACTTTTTCATGTCTTTCTTTTACTGTTAAAGATAATTGCTAAAAACTCTTAGTTCATCCATTATTCATGTTTATGCATCATTTTGATGTACACACAGTATGTAAATAAAGGAAAATAAATGTAGAAATATATAGATTCCCCATCTTCAGTCAAGATCTTCATTTGTTGGCAACATAGCTGCATTCCCAGAAGCTGTGACGTTTTTACAAGATTGTAAACCCAAGAATAAGTTGATGAATTCTCAAGACAGAAACCAATCCATTTCAAAGGTTTTTTCTTGATGACTTGAGTAATTAATTCAATAAATGAGGAATGGCCCTCAATATGAGAATCAGTTCTACGTTTATATCAGCTTTATTCAAGAGATGCACTTTAAAAAGTTCCAACAGTGTTCTTGTCCTTTTCTGACACATAACCATAGCATGAACATAAAACATGGCTATTAAAGAGAAATATTCCTCCCACTAGAGGAAATGTGAACAAAATGAAGTATCTACTTCACACTCTGCGGACTTTGGATCATGTTCATCTATATTAGTGACCATAGAGGAAGAAAAAAAAGTGCCCCCAAAAGACAGAGGGAGGACATCATTAGCTTCAGTCAGCAGGATAAATCACTGCAGCCACATCTTTACTATGGAACTCAGCAGAAAAGGCAGCCTCATCCCTAACCCACTTTTCTGTGCAAAAAAGGTGACCTGAGGTTTTCAGAAGGTGTCTCAAAAATGCTAAAACAAAATAGACCACAGGACTTGAATTTCTAGAAATGGAAAGGTCACCATGGTGGCAATGTCTGCTTTCTATTTATTTATTTTCTTTAAATGCTACATATTTCCATTCACATGCATGCACACACAGCAGAACTGCTCAGACTTTCAATACATGCTTTGTATTGCTTAAATGTTTTCTTCTGATATGCTTTTCATTAAAAATAGCAGCTTGGTGCACAAGGCACAGAACAGACCATCCCCAACTGTTTGCAAAACAGAGCAGAGAACAAATAGGAGGCCATACAGAAGAGCAAGAAATGCTTTGATACCAACCCACCTATCCAGCGCTTAGAGAGATGAGCTGGGAGTTGGCACTGGGTTACATTTTATATCAGTCTCCATGCAAACAATAGTCACCAGTTCCTCCCTTCAAGTTTCTTTCTTGGAGGAACGTTGTAGACAACAGCTTGGATGAGGCATTACAGAGAATGGATACAGAATTAGGTTCTGCTGCCCTGACTTGGGCCAGAAGTGTAATTTATTAATATGATGCTGATGTGCAGAGTCATGCTGTTTCCAGAAACCATTCAGATACTTCAGTTCAGTGGCACTTGGCCAGGCACTCAGGCTTAAATGCGATCTGTACGACCTTAAGCCGATTTTCTCTCAGAAAATAAATTTTACCCTGTGCTCGTTGCAGCAGCTTCTGCTTTGGAAAAGTCTGACTAAATACATTCATCAGCTCTAATGAGCCATTTGTGTCACCATCACTGCCGGGAGAGCTGAAAGGTTAAACTTCTCTTAGAGCTTCTCATCCCCTAACATTTACCCCAAAAGGTTTGCAGAACAGCTTTCTGACAGTTCTCACAATTTAAATACCAGAATGTAGGAAGCACAGCAGAAAACACAATTTGAAGTGAATTCAATGTTTTTCTTGCAGCAGTACTAAACAGCCCTTCCCTTTTCAATTAGTATTTCTAATATTCCCTTTTCAATTTGCCTTTTATAGGAAAACAAGCAGTGCATGTTCCACACTGAGACATAATTATCAAAAACCTCATCTTTTCCAGCATGCCATTTCCTTGTTGAATTTAGAGCAACAACACACTTCAGCCACTAAAGAGCAAGGTTTTCCTTTGCACCAATTCTGAAAACTTGCTGTACATCTGGGTAATGGTTTTAAAGGTTATCTCACTTCCACAGCACACATACGTACATCTGGGGATTAAATGCTGCAGCCACTGAGAGTTTTTTGGCAATTTTTCAGGGTTCAAATCTGCATAGGTCATCATTTTATCATTTATTTCTCAAAATACCCTTAAAATTGACTTCACACACCCAATTAATAAGCTCACATATTATGTAAACAAAGTTTAAAAACAGGTACAGTCAAGCATATTGATATTTACAGTGTAAGTACTTCTGTCTAGTTTTCAGCCTCTGACTGAATCATTTCCTTCATGCTACTCTGCATGGGATTTATATACTTCTGTGCTGAAGTTTCATGACATTAAGGGTTCCAAGGCTCTTTTGTTTTTTATTGTAATGATACGAAGAAGTTTTTCACTGTTGTATTTCCAACAACCAGAATATCTCGGTCACTTTCACACAGGCAGTCCTGTTGTCATTTGCACTATCTTCATGCTCATGTAATTCTGCAGGCACATCCTGCTGAGCTGCGGTCAGCATAGGAGAAAAGTCCCATGCTATGGTCAGAAAGAACAACAAAAAAACTCCCAAAGGGGTCATTTCAAGCAGTGGTCAAGAGGATGACCCCCAGCAAATGACCTAAGTGGAATGCCAACATGCTCAACATACTTGTTCCCTTGTAAAATATTATGTATGTGGTTTCAGAGCAGAAATAATACAGGATGCTTACCAGCCTCATAGCTCTGTCACAGCATTGCGGACAGGAAGGATGAGAAAACAGCTCTTGGTCTTTCTGCCTAGAGGCTATCAGCCTCCTCCCTCAGAGCTCAAACAACATGTCAGCTGCTTTTTCCATTTCCTTTCTTGCTCAATAGCAGCCCAGTTTAGGGCTAGACTGTTTATGTAAAGTTTGTATTTTAAAAAGAAACTTACAAGGAAAAACTAAATTTGACATTGTAGAACTGCTAACATGAGAAAGGAGGGTTACTCTGAGCCAGCTCCATCAAACCAGAGGTGTCTTTGTGGTGGCTGTCACTTTACCAACTGACCTCTACTACTGCATTCACTGGCGATGTTTATCTTTCACTCTCTTTCCAGAACTAAAAGCTGTCAGTAACAAGGGAGCAATACCTATTGCTTACATTCAGGATTTGCTTTCACAGCCCTAACCAGAGGCTGCCATCCTGCTATGCAGAAGTGCAGGTATTCAGGTTTGGGACACGGCAAACACGAGCAGGTAACAGAGCACAGGGCATTTCACTGACACAAAGATCTCAGATGACTTATCTGAGAGCAGCTCTGCCCTCATACAGCATTGCAGCCCATACACTATCATCCACCCTTTCTCGTATTCAGAGAAATGGGTGAATGTTCTTTCGATCTCTACATCCATTTTCCAGTTGGATTTGCAGTTTCCTGTTCCTACAAGAGTGATACAGGATGAGATATTAAAAAAAATAAAACCACCACCAAACCAGCCTCCGCTGCACCTACCGAAGACAAGTACGATAGCAAAAATAAATTCTGACCATCACATATTTATTCTGGTTTGTTTCTGCAGTTGTTTATAAAGGATGTGGCAATACGCATCGGTTTGGAGTCTGACTGAAATTGATGCAGCACACAAAACTGCACTGAGGTAGGAAGGCCCAGTTCGTGAGGCAGAATAAAAGCAACGAAACATCTCCCTTAGGTGAGTGGAAGCATGGGCCCCACATCATATGAGTCAGTTCCTCCTCAGGTGGTTCTTCAGAGAGCAGTATTTTCCTTAAATAGAAGATCTACTTGAAGATGGTAGTCTTCAATAGAGGAGCAGGCAAAAACACCTTATCTCAGGTCAAGCATTGATTTCAGCTTCTGTCTTGCAGCCAGGGCTCCAGTTAGTCAAGTATTGCCATCCGAGCACGGTCCTTCCTGCCTGCATAGATCTGCCCTCTGTATGGACTGGATCCAGCCACACAGCTGCCTGCCTCATGGAGCTGTGCTTCTACACTGACAGTGTTCTCAACTAATGCATGCAGGCAGCCTGAAATCAGTTAAAGCCTGGGCTGTAGGTGTTGTTTTTGTGAACGCCAGCAGTTCTTGATGTCAGCGGTAAAGAGAAACCACTTTAGATAAAATCAGATCGCAGATGAGTTTTAGTTTAACTAAGCTAATGTCACTGCTGTTCAGAAAGCGCCATTATCAGGCACAAAAATATGAGTCACAGCATCACACACAGAAACACGACTATTTGGCCAGTGGGTTGGGGGCTCCTTCTCCTTCTCCTCCTGCCTGCTGCCAGGGATGCCTGATGCTACACAGCCAGGGGTGCAGATCCAGTCTCCTCTTCCACAGATTCCATGGCAAGTCAGTAAGGTTTCAGCCAGACTGAAGCACTCAGCAGCCTAACTGCCAAGAGTAACTGCCCAAATGCCAGGTAGCTGAATGGAGCTGAGCCCCATAGGACCTTTGTGCAATGGAGCAAGGAAGAGAGCAAAGTGAGGTCTGCAGTCCGAGGTGAAAGGAAATAGGCTGAAGTGCACCAACTCCAAGCCAGTGCCATCAGTGGGATAGAAACTGGAAGGGGAGCTCAGCTGCAGCTCACGGCTCTGTCAGACAAGAACAAGACACGATGAAGTGGGGGTCGATCTCCCCATGTGCCAGATGTTGGACACAATGATGTCAGCATTCAAAATATGAGCAGCTGTCAGTAATGTGGAGCTCTGCTACTAGAAACCACATTTAATCAATGATTTGTTACTGGTGCTGTAATGAAAATATGATTTACAGGCTATTAAACTGTGGCCAGGTGGCAATCTTTATTTAGTGGTTTTACTTATCATCTGAATATTGTACACATCTCCTCACAGAGCTTACATATAGAAGTAACCAGTAACACATAAAATGGCCAACACCCAGTTACATCTGTGATGCATAACTGAGAGCTTCCTTGACCTGTTCTGAAGGTCACCACTCCTGTTACTGCCTCTGACTCTGTGGTGTAGGGAAAAAAGCTACAGGATTTGCAGAAATCAAGGACAGTCATGTCTGTGAGCCTCAAAGGAATATGGCACAGCGCAGTGCTCACCACACAACAGAGGAAGCATCTGTAATAATGAGTTTCAGGACAAAAAAGACCAAGATTTTAAAGTGACTGAAGTTCAAAAGGAGGAAAAGAAAATCCTCTACATAAACTGTAGAGTAAGAAATAATTTCTCTCTTGCACGACACACATCCACAATGTACTGCAGCACTCCATGAGCTGCAGGCACCACAGCATGAGCAGAGCCAGAGCACGAGGCATGCTGTAAAACAAGGAGTTCACTACAGGATGCTGAGCAGCCAGCAGTCACATGCTGAGATGGCGCCAATTGCTGGAAGGGCTTTGGAAAGCTGCTCTGTGTCTAGCATAGCAGACACTAGGCAATAAATACACCTAATTATATTACATACAACTTCATTTAAACCAAGTATTTCTTTTCACATAGGAGACTGCATTCTCTGAAAGACTTTCTGTAGCTCTGTGAATTAACTTCTTGTCCCTTTCCGCAGGAATACAACGCCTCCTGGCACACCACTCATGCTATGACATCGTCAGCACAGATGACCTTTTCAGAGAGCAGACGTCATCCTGTACGTACTACTGTCTGCTTGGCCAAGTGATTACCATGACGTGCATTTTCCTTTAACTTCTGCAATTTCACAGAATCATTTGAGTTGGAAGACAGCCTTAAAGGCCAGCTAGCCCAGCTCACCTGCATTCAACAGGGATACCTCTATCTAAGTCTGATCTTAAATGTCTCCAAGGATGGGGCATCCACCACCTCTCTGGGCAACATGAGCCAGTGTCTCATCACCCTCATGGTAAAAAAAAAAAAAACAAAAAAAACCCTTTTTCCTTATATTCAATGGCAATCTCCTCTCTTTTAGTCTCAAACCATTTCCCCTTGTTCTGTCACGACAGACAAAAGAATATGGCCCTTCTTTCTTACAGCCCCCTTTAGATAATGAAAGGCCACCCTTGGGTCTCCCCGAAGCCTTCCCTTATCCAGCTGAACAGCCCCAGCTCTCTCAGCATGAAAGACTGATTTACAGAGGGGCTACCTGAAGAAATGCATTTGCTGTTCAGAGAAAGTTGTTCAGTCCAGAAGATTTTTCAAAATATAATGCTATAATCCTATATTATTTCCACACTCAGGATATGGAGGAAGAGTTAGAATCATAGAATATCCTGAGTTGGAAAGGACCACAAAGATCATCTGGTCCAACACAAAACAATTGAGTTGAAGACAGTTTTCTAAAATTGCTCTCAAAATTCAGAGACTCCTTACAATAAAGTCAGTGGCAAAACATGAAATGGTGTTGAACCAACCTTTGTTCTGACACGCTTCTCGCAGAACATGCATGCAATCTATATTTCAGCAGCACATTACATACTGTTTTCAGTTCCATAACTTGTTAACCACATTATAGTTATTACATGGTCCTTTAGTTCTGAATGTCAAAGTGGATGGAAGCTCCTCACCGCACCCTTGTTCTAGACTTTGCAGCTGCCCCAGTTCGTGGGATTTGCTCATCTGCTGCACTGGGTCCAGTAGTGACAGTGGATTTGTCATCTTTTAGTTTGATGCATTGTAAAAAGAATCGAGTGAGTTATAAAGCGTAGACACAGCCTTAAAAAACAAAGAAAATTTCATTAAAGGCTACTTAACACGAACCTTATATCCAAGATACAATATATAGCATAGCCAAATGAAAAGAGGGAGAAGCACCAGACACATCACAGAAATGTGGAGTTATAATTCTAGAGGGAAATTACTGACATTGAATGGCAAAATCTCTCTATGTTGAGATTCACTTCTCAGCTAACAAAGCACCACTATCAAGGTACCCATTTAGGATACCAAAGATATATTGGCTTCAGGTGTAAATAAGGTTTTATGAATTCTGAAATGCAAAAGCATTTTCCCTTAATCATTTAGCTCTGATATTTCTAAAAAAAAAAAAAAAAAATCTGCCACTTGTTCCTTCTGGGTGGGTGCTTTCTGATGCAGTAAACCACCAAACTGAAGTGGCATTCAGATATTATTCTGGGCTATGCAGAGACCAATGTATATTCATTTCCTAAGCACAGGTAGGGTTTGGGAACTTCAAGTCAGTTCTTCAGCAAAACCTGAGAATTAATGTTCTCCCTGAAACGTGCACAAAGGTCTGAGCTCCCAGATGCACAGCAAATAAAATTCTGACTGTAAAATAGTAAGAAGGTGGATGCTGTAGAGTATGAAGACAAAAAGCTAGCACTTCCCTCTGGAGACTTTCTACAAAAAGATTTAATAAAGGATGCTCAGATCTACCTGCTCTCAGTAAACACTGCATGCTGTAATGGCCTTTTGCACTGAAGCTGGGCCAAGAATATATGTGAACAAAATTATTGCTGTTTTTTTTACTTCCTTTACACTTCTTTCAGTGTATTTATATTGAGATTCTCCACTTTTTGCTGCCTTTCTTTCCAGAGTCATTGAACATAACCACCTTAACAAGTGAAATCCATACTTTGCTAGCATTCTGTGTCTTTTTCCTTAATTCAGAGTGCTGGCTTTTAAAGTACTTATTTTTCATTTTTGTGTTTCGGAACTTCTTTGCATACAGTAAGATGCTGGTCTTAGAACTACAGTTTATCATTGCATGCTCTCTGTTCAGTACATAGTCCTCACTGCCTTGTTTTGAAATTCTATTCCTCACAGCAAGAGAAAGCTCCTTCATAAACCACTTACCCATCCAGCTTCTTCTCTGGTGGATTCAGTTCTGCTATAAATGTCTGCCACCTCAAGTGTCTGCTCCTCCTGATGCCCTTCTTGTGGTGCAGGAAGCTGGGCAGAACCTTAGCAGAAAAAAGTTATGGTCACTGCTTTCTTGTTGCCCACACTTTTATTCTGAGAAAACTGCTGAAACAAAGTGTGCAGAGCTCATGTATGGCCAGTCATTGAGTATGGCATTCCGCAGGCAGGTGATATCAGCTACCTTCTGATTTCTCAATTTTTCTTATGTGATAGAGATCTTGTCAACAGCACGTGCCACAAAAAGTAGTCTAGATAACCAATCAGCTTACCTCTAAGTAGACACCTACTACTTACCAGTTCTCACATAGACCTCAAGTTCCATTCCTGTATCACCTCCAGTTATTAAAACAGAATCATACATTCATAGATTCGTTTGAGTTGTTTAAAGATCATCTAATCCAACTTCCCTGCAATGAACAGAGACACCTACAATTTGATCAGGCTGCTCAGAGCTCCTTCCAGCCTGACCTTGAATGTCTCCAAGGATGGGGCATCCACCACCCCTCTGGGCAACATGTGGGAACATCTCCTCCCTTTTAGTCTGAAACCATTTCCCCTTGTTCTGTCACAACAGATGCTGCTGAATAGTCTGTGTGCTTCTTTCTTACAGCCCCCCTTTAGACATTGAAAGGCCACCTTCTGGTCTCCACAGAGACTTCTCTTCTGCAGACTGAACAGCCCCAGCTCTCTCAGCCTGTCCTTGTAGGAGAGGTGTTCCATCCCTTGGATCATCTTTGCAGTGTCTTCTGGACGTGCTCCAACAGGTCCATGTCTCTTCTGGACTGAGGACTCCACATCTGGATGCAATACCCCAGCTGGGGTCTCACCAGTGCAGAGGAGCAGGTTCTTGATCTGCTGACCCCACTAATACAGTTGCAACACAGGATACAGCTGGCTTTCTGGGCTGAGAGAACACACTGAGCTTAGTGACTCACCTGTCCTAACTGCCCCAGAATTTTTTTTTTTAAACTGGGAGTTGAATTGAATCTCAGGTCATAGACGTTCCACCTATATCCCTGATTGCCCATGAGTTGAGTAAGCCTCCTACTGCCACCATAATACTCATGTTACATAGTTACTTAACAGGCTGCCTTAGGTTCTGTGTCACTGGCCTGCACCCATCACATACAGATGACTTGTTTTACAGTTGTCCTGCACCCTTCCCATGCACTATTTTCTCTCATGATTTTTTCCACCCAAGCCAAGTAGCAGGAGTAATGCAGAGTTAAATTCTAGATGCTCAACTTCTTTTGGCTGTAAGATGCTCGTTTGAGCTACAGCCAATTCCTTCTGAATCCTTCTCTCAAATTTCTCAGCTTGAGGTGCCCACTGCAGGTAAAGAGCAAGTGAGCAGAAGCTGTGCATTGGAAGTCCTCTTGGTGATGCCTCAAGTTCATCTGTTCATACAGCTCAAAATAAATATTTAGTTTAGAAAGTATGCATTAATGGAAATACTGTCACTCACCAGAAAATGTCAACTGTTTCTTTTTGTAGCAAAAATATAAGCTTCCCATTGTAGCTAAGAAAGGAATGATGGGAACGATGACCCAAACTACCGATGTGTTCTTCTCCAATGACTGAGCTTCTGCAATTACATTTTTAAAGTAAAGTTATGCACAGCTCAAAGAAACAATTGAAGAACATTATTACAAACCAAACCGGAATGCAACTTCAGGAGTGAATCAACCTATTCTCCTACTCATATGCAAGGTCATCTACGCTGCATCATTCCTGATGGATGCTCTCTGATGAATATTAACATCAATCCCACTTATAGCTCATTGTTCCTACAGTAATGAAAGCTTTTCCCCCAAGTGAATCTGAACCTTTTCTACTGTACTTCTAAGCTACTGCTACTTGACCAAGAGATGGAGCAGATCACTAAATTCAATTCAGGAGAATATTTCCCCCTCCTGCTTAGAGCAACACTATTTCATTCACTCTTTATTTCAAACTTCCTTTGTTTTTTTTTCTAAATCTTTTGTCATCTTTGTGCCTCCACTTGGACTGCCAGATGGTCAGAAGTGTAAAGCAGTGCCCCAAACTGGACTGGATGAGCAGATGTTTCCATGCCATAAGCAGTTGATAAAACAGGTGTATGATCATTTTAAGGTCTAGTCAGAACTGGTCACCCTGTCTTTTCTTTACAGTTCAGAGGCAGAAAAAGAGAGAAAGAGTTTGGCATTTTCAGGAAGTGATGCCTGGTATCTTGAGACAGCTGTGAAACAGAAGTGAGGTAAACTGCTTTCTAGATATAACACACTTTTTCTCTGGAGTTAGGTAAAGCATATCTTATCCCTGCTGCCTAATAATTTAATTGTGTTTGAACACACATTGTATTAATGCTTATCAAACTTGAATTCAGAACTGGGACCTTAATTTGTTCTTGCTAAAGGTCAGCATGTGACAACAATAAAATAAGATAATATAGCCTCTAGAAGTCAACTTGTCATAAGTTAGTGGACAAAAACTCTTATAAACGTAGACACTATACTTCTATATCTTTCATATTTATCTCCCACTTTTTTTTAACATGTTTTCAATAAAAGTAAATGTATGTTACTCAACAGTGACCACTCAGTCATTATTTCATCCATATCCCCACAACACAAGATACATTCATTATCTCACATCCACCCTAATGGATTCCTCTAAAGAAGGAATTGGTTTTAGGTCTTTCATGAAACACACTGCTGTTACACAGGTTTTCTGGATCCTAACAGTACTAATTCTTCTTAGTAAAATCCTTAGAGAAGAAAGCAAACACTTTACACTGGGATTGTTAAGGCAAGGAGCTTAAGGTAATTGTCATAAGGAGTTGTTCAGGTCCTCCTGTGTTCATTTTGCTCAATCTGAGATCTGCAGCGTTGAGGGAGGGATGTGGGAAAGGGAGGAAGTGATAAGCTAAGTGACATAAACATAATCTTGCATTCTTACCTTGCTCTTCAACGACCAGTGTTGTTCCGTTTCCATATGCTTTTTTATAGAAAGGTATTTCAATAATTATCTCACAGTAGTAAAACCCAGTGAGATTTGTAGTGGCAGCTTCAATCACTAGGACATCCTTGATTTGATGGGTGACGTTGTGTATATAGACAAGTTTTGATGATACAGTTCTGGTGATGTTCTCTTTATTAACAAGATACCAGCTGATTCTATATCTCTTAATTGACTTTTCCCAAATACAGGCTATTTCAGCGGAGTCTCCAATAGATAGGTGCATCTCCGTTGGTGTTTGGGTGACTATTACATTACTGGGATCTGTAGCTACTGGGAGAAATACATAGAGATTTAAAGAGAAAGAGGCAATTGGATCATTTAACACCCCTAATATCTACAATGATGCTATTTTAAATAATGTTAATACTGTAAAATCATGATGACATAAATTTTTATGACTAATTACTACCCACTTCTTGAAAATAGACACATTGTGGCTGAAGTAAACTTTTAGCCATGTGTTGTATCACTTCATCACTGGTGCTTAACGTGAAGTTTTTCTTTGTACTTGTCAATATACTTTTATTTTAAGTAAATGGCTTTTTTTATAAGACATGTTGAGTTTGAAGCGCATTAAACGCTTAGTTTTCATCTGCCAGATAAGGAATGACCAAAAGGAGTTATTCAGAATGATTCATCCACAATGAAAAAGACTTGTCAAAAAGGAAGAAAAACTCACTGGAAATTTTTGTCCCCATGTAGGAGTTCTTTTTCTGCCCTGCTTCTACTTAGTGACAAAAAGTACAGCATTTTTGTCTTGGGTTCTGTAATTTTGTTTGAAATTTCCTTTTAAGTTATTGCTGAAAAAGTTAGATCTATAGCATGACATTCACCTCCTTATTTTATTATGTATTCCACTCACACCACAGTTTTTTCATCAGGTTTTCATTTGGCTTTAAGCTAAGGCTAACTCAGATATCGGAGAACATCACATTTTTTACTCTTTCCTGCTTTCAATCACTTCACCACTTGTTGTCCACCTGCTAAATTGTCTCCATGAAGTGCAGTACAGCAGTGTACAAATTATTTTCTTCCAAAGTAAGATCACTGTGTGGACATCAGGTCATGTTTTGTTTTTATTCAGTGTCAGTGATTTGGTTGCTCATCACAGAAATGCCAGTCTTATACAGATCTATCCCTAGATTGCTGACAATATGGATTTCATTTGCTGTGTGAAGAATTATCATCACTGTTCTTCTAGCGTGTAAACTGTTAAAGTGAGGAACTAATCAAAACGAGTTTTAACTGTGTAATTTTCTTCCAATTCTTACCCTGCAACTCAGACTCTTTTGACACCAATACATAAGGAACGTGATGACTTGGCCTTCAACTGGTCCTAACGTGGCATCTGATTAAGTTTTATTAGAATTGCATAAATTATGTTTTACCTTCCTTAGCTTCTTAGCCATCATACCTAACAGCACCTCTACTCTTTCCCCACAATGCAGCGCTCAACAGCACCTCCATTTCAGTGAGCCCAGCATTTGCAGCTGCTCTGTGAATTATCCAGACCTTTGCTGATATGTATGGGAGGAACAGTAACAGCAGGGGCTCACGAAACCAGCCTGAAATTCTACCAGGAGCCTTATTATTACAACATTATGCTAGAAGCCAAATGCTTTGCACTCCCTATTGAGGATAGTTCTAAGTAAGAACACAGCATATTTATCACAGTCAATTTGTGCAAACAGCTCTAAGTTTGCATTAAGACGTAGACTAAAACAAAGTATCTTCCTACATTAAAAGCAGAGAACGTTGTAAGGGTAATAAACAGCTGAACAATGAGGGAAAGGACTGATGTAGTGAGCAAACAACAACTTGGAAGCTGTTCGAAGAGCTGATTGCTCATGTCACTTCTGCTCACTTGTTTTGTCATTTAAAATACGTTTGAAATATATTTTAAACGTCTAAAATTTCTTCCTCTACGTGTTTTCTCACAACAATCTCTTGGTAAAAATGCCTTTCAATCCCCCACACACTTTAATTTTGATTTCTGGATTACAATAACACACTTCACTTTTGTGTCACGTACGCACAAGTCTGAGGTTGACATGCTTTGGGCCGAATTTAAAGTAAATAAAAATCTCAAGAATTACAGGTTACTAATGATAAAAGAAGAAAAGCCATAAGCAGTACTTACCTAAGCAGCCAACGCACATTGCTAAAAAGAGTTCCAGTGAAGTGGCAACCATCACACAGTTATTATAGCACTCACATCAGGGTGTCTTTGCTGAAGATGAACTAAACAACAAATGAAAGCACATCAGAGCTGCAGCCCAACTTCCTCTTCCCTCATGCGGCAGTGATAACATGAAATGCAAGTATAGCCCAGTGTTTCTCTATGCTCTTTTTGACGCTGCAGTTGTAGTTGTCTCTGCTTTAGAGCCCAGTTATGCCTTTTGAAATCACAGTGTTTCTTCTCGGAGCTTCCACCAGTTGCCTTTCCTCACGAGCAGACGGGCCTCCCTTCTGGTAAGTCACACAGGGCTGCTTTCCAACAGTTGCAGCACTCACTTTCACAATCTTACATTTGGGAGCGTTTTGTAAGTTGAGATTTCTCACTTCCTAAGGCTGTCAATAGTCTTTTCCATCCAAACTGAGTAATTTTGCCCAAGCCTAAGAGGCTGTGCTCGGACATAGTTACACAGATACCAAGCACTACTCCTACATTTCTTTATCACACGTTTGCTTGAGGAAGATTATGAGCATGGGTTGTATGAAGTGAGCTATGGTATGTCATCAAGTTAATGGCTGTCTTGATGAAACTCATCTCCCTTCAGCTGTTAAAAAAATAATCTGAAACACAGACAACTGCACTGATTTTTGACTCCAGCCCAGAATCACTTAGATTGCCTGGCAGAGACAGAGAAGGCAAAACACATCATCAGCCTTATTCCCTTAACTGAAGATCTTTCACATGCAAAAGTAGCAGGCCACACAAAATCGTTCCACAAATACGCTTAGTTGTATTAATCAAAAATTGCAGTGACAGAAGTTAAAAATAAAAAAGAAATTAAAAATCTAATAGAATATGAGTAGTTAATTTAGAAGTCTTGATATGAGCCTGTCTTATCCAGAAAACATTCTAGTGCCAACATCTGGTTGGCAGCAGCACCAGGCATGTGTCCAGAACAGCTGAGCTGCAATTTGTAATGAAGACACAGCCACGCTTAGAGCCTAGAGCACTGTTCTCGTCTGTCAGCAACAAAACCACAATGCATCAGTGTGTCTGTATCTCAGCAGCTGCCTTATCAGGGTTGATTCTGGTGTCACTTGCACTGCCAGGTTAAACACAAAATATACCCTAACACAACAGCAAAGATAAATAAGTTCCTAAGACCACAAATTCTAGGACTGCTGTAGTCTGTCCTTATCTCTGATGGTACCCAGCTGGCTAGAGCTACTGAGAGCATAACAAATATCTTTGAACTGAAGTGAAGGAAGAGATATATACTTACAAATATTCTATTAGCTATACTAGTACTGAAATTCGTGTTATCTTTGGTGCAGAATAAATGAAATATGTATGCACAGACCCAGTGGAGAAATTAGCTTCTTTTGCATTTAAATATGTGTATTCATGCACTTCGTGTTCAGGTGTGCAGCTGGCAGCTCCATATGTAGAAGCTGGGCAAAACTTTTCCAATCGTGCTGACAGCAGCTTACGTTCACTCTGAAAGATGCTCTGGTTCTAATCCAAAGCATCCACTATCAGAGATGAAATGAATTGGCACAGAAAGAGGAATAGAAAAAAGGTTTATTTTTAGCCTGCGTTACTTCATTGTAGCAGTTCACAGCATGACCCCACAAACGCATGGTATTCATATTCAGTGGTATTACTGAGTGGGTGGAAATAATATGAGCGTTTCTCAAGGCAGTTTGCATCACACAAAACTCTGTGGGTCAGAATGCATCCACAACAGAGAGACTCTTTTCAGTTCTCTCACTTCGTCTACAATGAACACCACCACATTTGGACTCTGCAAGACTCAAGAGTCTTCCTTGCCTCTAGCAAACACCAGGTGAAAAGCATGCTGCCACTTGGGCTCTCACCTACCCCGTGAAACAGACCTGGTAACGTCTCACTACCGCCTGTGGAGCTTTACTTGCTTTCTGTGATACATCCACACCACTAATTTTGTACAGCTTTGACCCAAGCAAAAAGCTGAAAACTTGGTTTGATATTATCTCCAGGACTTTTCTCAAAACCTTTATTAGCATGGAAATAAACCCCACCTAATTTTTTTTTCCAGTAATGAATGATAACTTACATCTGAGCAGAAAAACAGCTCCGTAGCACAACAAATAGGCCAGCTGTGCCTACCACAATTCATTTTCAAATAAATATGAGTGCAAGTCATACTTTTACTCATACTTTTACCTGCTCTAGTGATTAAAGTAGTGATCTGCAATATTTCCCCTTAGAAAAAAAAAAAAAAAAAAACAACGAAACAACACGTAATTATTGCACAACAAAAATAAATCAACCATGGTAGTGGTATCAGTGCATTCACCAAAAGTACCTTCTCAAACTAGGTGGATGCTGGCATGAAAGAGGAACTACTTTCTTTAGCTTTAGTTTAGGTTTGCATCTTGACATAACGTGAAACAAGGGTAGTGAATGAACGTTTCCTCAAAAAACAAACAAACAAGAGTGTTTCTATTGTGATGAGAAATAACCAATATGTACTTTTCAGCACTGCAGATGTAACCACAAGTATTTAAAGGAGAAGGGGGCAATGGGAAGAATAGGGCCATATAATTGTAGCAGTGCAGTATCTCCCCTCACCATCTTGATTCATGTGAAAAAAAATGATGATAACTAAGTGATGGCCCCTCTACAGAGATCGGAATGCCTGCAGGCATTCATTTGCTTGGGTTGGCGTTTATTAGGAAAATAACAAAAAATGCAGTGACATCTTCTAGCAGGAACGTCACACCATTACAGACCACCTTCTTGGATGTCTCTGGTGGAGTACAAGGTTCTTCTCTGATAAATTATTCTGAATGGCCAACCATTCTGAAATAAATCCAGGTATTCTGTGTCATCCCATGCCTGATCCCCTTTGCCCCCTTTTAACCAGAAAGTCAGTAGAAATTGAAGTTCAAAACAAACGAGAAACCCAAACCCTATCACCACCACCAAAAACCCCAAACAAAAGATACATCAGATTGTAATGAGGTCTTCCTCTTTATAGTCTCCTGCAGAGAGGTTTTCATAGGATTTGTTCTCACTTATTCTGCAAGAATCAGATCAACCTGGCACATGGGAGAGCAGCATCCAGAATTAACAGCTGTAAGACCCAATATTGTGTACCTACTTCTTGGGCAATATTTGCTTTGCTCACTAAGAATACAGTTCAATTTTATAATCTACCAGCATGCTTTGTTGTTTTTAAACAAGTGTATCAGACAACACAACCAGTTCAGCCACAAAAACACAGGGTGAAATCACACCACTGTGCAACCTATACAGCATGCCCACGATGATACATGGTACCTCCAAGCGGGGATTGAAAAAAGATTACTGAAGCGACTCAGTTGAACACATTTTGTTTTCTGAATACACACAAAATAAAATGAAAATAGCTGCCATCATCCTTTACTGCAGCCTGGTTACAGTGCTATGTGCTTTCCCTAAGGGGTTAAAGCTGCAGGAAAACAGCTTCCACTGCAGCAGGGCAGGTCAGATTGGTGTGTGCCAAGTGTTTATGGCCAAGTGTGAAAAATAACAAATACATAACAACAGCTGTCCACCTACTGAAAAGCAGCACTTTCTGGTGATTTTAAGGTGACGCAGTCAGTCAGTCTGTACAGGCTGTCTTCACAGAGAAGCCGACCACCAGTGCAGCTCTTTCAGCACAGCTATTTTGCAACAGTCCTTTCCACTGTTTCCTTTGTTCTGGAACAGCATCTCTGTATGGGGGAGAAATTATTGCTGAAAAGCCTAACTACATCAGAACAACTATCACAGCAAAATGTATTTTTTTAGATGAATCTGGATCTGAAATTATTGATTTAAAACCCACCTCTATTTCCCTTTAAATCCCATGTTTCAAGTTCTGCTGGCCAAAAATACAGTTCTGTACATTGTTGTACACAGCACAATTCACCATTACCACTGCTGTAAGCGATCAACTTGATTCTCATCTCAGCCACAAACATTTTCACAGTGAATACATAAATCAAGGGCATGTGAACAGAATGAGATTCTAGAGTTTCAGCTAAGAAAAACTGAAAAAATGCTACATTTCTTTTGAACACAAAAATATACCAGCTATTAGGAAAGCTGGTCGCTGTCTGTTTCCTTTAGCTGCTGCTCAATCAGATCTGCTTAGAACTTGCACTTACTGTCAGTTTCTTTCTAAACACTGTCCTTCATAACTAACTAGAACAGAACAGAAGACTAATGGGATAGTGTGAAGCAAATCTAGTCAACTCCAAATGTTAAGAGAGAGAGTTTTAATGAACTTGCTGCACATGAATACCAACACCGCATTCAACTTGAGTTCACAGTAAAGCAGAAAATTTGTGGTTGTTGCCTGAAAGTCAAAGTAGCTTAAAGACATGACTGGCATACAGAAACAGAATGGATTTGGGCAAATTATTATTCTGTGACTGAGAAGCCATCACTAACAATAAAAACCCTGAGAAAGGACTCTTGAAACTACCACAGTAAGAAAGACAATTCAAGACTAGAGGACTAATGCGCCTTTGTCAGCATTCCCAATTGAAATATCATAAAAGCAATCACTTTAAAGCCACCCACAGCAAGCATGAAATTGTTCAAACCACTTGCACTGCCACACTAAGGCCATTTTTGTATTTTCAAATTGAACAAATTTCAGAAAAAAAAAAAAGAATCGTAAGTAATTAAGTAATAAAAATATACACAGGTCAACCGTTTAATTAAACTTAGAGTTTATTCCAAAATGACATTCTTTTCATTGACAGCAGTAGAACACCTTTCAAGACCATCATTTATGTTCTCAAACAAAAATGGAAAGCAATTACATATTCAGCCCTGAAACAAAGTCAGACTTTATTGATCTTGAAAATACACAAAGAAAGTCCTTATTTCCTTTGGGTGAACAGTTACAGTAAAGTCGTCTGAGATCTTTGTACTATTGGAGAATCCTGTAAGACATGACACAGAAACATTGGTAACTTATTCAAGAAGGAGCTTTATTTAAATTTAAATTATTCTATAACAGCAGATGTGATTGTCTATTCCTTAAAAGCTAGTGTTTGAGCAGGTTCTCTTCTTTTAAAGCTATAGGTTACATGGGACTTACAGTGCACTCTCATTCTTAATATTAAGATACACAGCAACCTATCTACTTTTCATACACTGACTCATACCAGAAAATGTGGGTGACTTTCCAGTCATGCATTTTAGATCATCATGAGTAAAAAACAAGCCAGTTCCCAGCTGCAGGTCAAGCAGAGCTTGAAACTCACAGCTTGCCCAGGCCAAGATATATGCAAGCATTTTACAAGGCACATAATATGCTTGTGAGAGCAAGGACAATGTCCAAGCAACTAACTGGAATGGGAAATGAAATGAGGTCACCTACAGCACTTGAGTGAAGTCCTAACTGGAATCCTATCCACACAGACCTTTAAGCTGATTACAGTGGGAGATTTTTAACACCAGCTGTCTGTTTTTCTAAAGCACAATGTTAAGCTCAGATTAACACAACTCATCACCATATAACAAAATTCATGAAGTGTGACTTCATAGCGTAGCTACATGAATCTGGACAAAGACAGGAACCTGAAACCTCTTTTGAGTTTAGCACTTCTGGGTGAAATAAGCCACAAGAGAAATACTGCGGTCTAGTTCTTGCTGAGAATCTTTGCTAATTCCTGCTAATTGCTAACTGCTTGCAGACTATGCTAGATAATAGGTACATGATATAGATGAACAAAACATTTTTCATCTTGCAAATACAGCAATATTTTTAATCAGAGAACTCATAGAGCTTCAACAGTCAACAGGAATAGACACCAATTGCCTTGTTCCACCTACCTTTGCTTTGGTTTTGCGCAGTCTTCCACTTCCACCGCTTCAAAGTGTTTACATCCCAGGTGCCTGTGAGCGATCGCTCTTCCACTAACTTCACTGCCCCCAGTTCTTTCAGCAAACACTGTGAGCAAAAAGTCACAATTTACTGAGACTAGCTTAATAACTACTGATCTAATACACAGACCGGAGTAGAACTTCATCTAAAGCACTGACCTGCTAAGCAGAGCAGTAGAGACTTAAATCTGTCACAGGATTCTCCGAGTTGCAACACAAGGACAACTACAGACTCACCTGAACTAAGAAATGGAGGTGCCAAGAGCTTCCTCTATATTGTAGCAGAGTTCTAAGCCTACTAATCTTGCCATTCAAGAACTGAAACTCTTACTAACTTTTAAGAAGAAAACAGAAAACCCTACACCTTGTTCCACCTTGTTATTGTCATAATGTCTGCATACTGTCCCTATGACAACTTTATCTGAAGTAGTAGCTTTTGTGGTACAAGTCTGAATATAAATAAGACCTGCATTCCTCTGAGGCTAAAGTTACAGTAGCAATTTCATATCCACCTTTTATGGAGTCTATCACATGGGACATTTCATTCCAGAACCACTTCTCCTTGGAACAAAAATACCTTAAATGGTGTTCTATTCATAAGGATTAGATTTACCTTCAAATTCACCACCACAGGCTGAGACAGCACAGGATCCTCTCCAACTTCATACAGGTGTCTAATTCTTAGCAGGACACGACTGAAGTCTGCATCACCTTGCTTCTGTTTACCTTTAAGAAAAAACAATATGAAATGGTTTATGACATAAAATAAAACCAATTTTTTTTTTGGTTCAGTTTTTGTTTTGGTTTTAATTTTTTGTGCTTTACAATTACATTATTTGAACTTATGTTCCATTCTTGAAGATCAGCCAGAGTGTTAAGAGCAAGAAGTACCCAGTTCCCACTGTTAACAGGACAATGCACTCATACAGGAGACATTTTACTATTTGAGTAGAGCGATCGTTAACTGCCAAGACAATTCACTGTCTTGATAGAGGGATTTAACACTTAAATAAATGCACTATTTACAGAACACAGAAAAATAGACAGACATATTTTTGGAGCATAACTCTCAGACACCCTTTTGAAAGCACTTACCCATGTGAACGGTGCGGACCTGCTCTGCATGATTAGAGCTGTATCTCCACCCTGGAATGCTCAGAGTCTGGAGATGAAGATTAGGTGGAACACTTACAGAAAAACTGTGGGATGATCTCTGCTGAAGTTGCCCAGGCAGCTCTGGTTTATCTCCTCCATGCAAAAGGAAACAAAGTGGACATCAAACATCCATCACGCATACATAAGCCTGGCTAGAGTACCATAAAGAGATTTTTTCATTTTCTGCCAAGGCAGATCTAAAGCAGATGCTATGCTTTCTCCTCTGAGGTCTTTTGAGATACAACGCCGAAGGAATTTATGTGCTGGAGAAGTGTATTAAAGCTTCCAATAACGCAGATTTCACTGCAGTCTGATACTACTATTCTACTACCAGACTTCAGTTTTAGTTAATAAGTCAAATATTTTTAAAAGAATGACTCAAAAAAGGTCACTAAAGACTCAGCATCCAGGAAGCTGATGCATGGTATACTAGCTACTTTGCAATAATTCCCTGTGTGGACATTTTGTTCTCATTACATGCTCTACAATTTTTTCTCCTCTAAAAGCAGAGATAATTATGTAACAAGAGAAACATTCTTGGAAACACTTGAAAAGCATCCATATCTGAAATTAATGCAAAGTAATTAACAGTCTCTAAATCTGCCTTCAAACTCACTGTATACTAACTTCACTACACAGGAGGCTTAAAGTCTGCATTTACAAACTTAACAGTGCAAGTCAAAGCAAAATAGATAAACTATTCAGATACTAAAGATAGAACAGGAGATAGAACAAGTTACCTGAAAAAGTTCCAAACATTACAACTGGCCTGTGTTGTAATGCTAAGCTACTTGTCTGATACAAAACACTGCTGGCAGACTTAGTCCCTAAAATAAGCCAAAACACAGGACGAACCACTGAAGAGTCATTCAAAGTAAGATTGTTGTTTAGGTCCCACTGAAGATTGTTCCACAGTCTCCTGTGAAGCATCACCTGTATTGAGAAGAAGAGTCACAAGAGTTATCTGAGAGTCACAAAGCTATTCTCTCTAATAAAAAAACCCACACAACTGCATTTGTTACCTCCACTTGCCCATTCCCTTGACTTGAGACACCATGAGCTCTTTCTGCAAGCAGCACTAGCCTTGTGGTATCATCTTCAATATAGGCAGTCTGGACCATTGGATAATAGTTCTGAAAACACACAGTAATTCATGTTGTATTAATAGTAATCTAGATAAAAGTGACGGAGAATGAAGATAAAACATCATTTAGTTTGGATTATGCCTTGGCACCTACCCGCGCTACTGTATTATTCACATATGTCTTGAATGGTCTCTTCTGAATCTGAAATCCATTGTCATCAGTGTAGAGCAGCTGCTCAGTGTTCAAATTTGTGCTTGTTCTTAGAACTGCCTCATGATTTACTTCCAAAGGTCCAATACTGTATTCTTGTTCTATTCTATGACAAAGCAACTTCCCATCATAGCCTTCGGGTACTGAATACATCCTTGTAAATACTGCATGTGTGTAATACTGAGCAGTAACATTGCTATAAAAATAAGAAGGATTATTAATTATATACATTTACATTATAAAGCAGACTACTAAGGTAACTCCGAACAATCTTTGCCTCCCTCCCCAGGTGATATGACTTATCTAAAAGGTAGCATTATGCTTAGCAGATTCATGTCAGCTCTCGTCTGAAACCTCCGGAGTACAAGAACTCCACTGTGTGGAGGAGGAGCTGCATAGAACAGCTCACATCCATCAACAGATGACTACATATTCAAGTGAACTGAAGCTGTAATGGAGCTGCACCTGAAGAAGTATTGCCGTATCTCTGTCACTAAGTTTCCAGAGACCACTTCCAATCCAACCGCTTGTGATACTGGAACAGCAGAAGCATTAGGGGCAAATAAGTAGTTGTCTGAAATGGGTCCTTTTGTAACATCTCCATTCACATGGTACTCAAGGAACTCCTGGGTCACCTGGACAGTCTGGTTAGTCTCCCTGTGAACCAGAGAGGGAAAAAAAAAACCTGTATTACCTACAAATACAAACAAAGCTGGAATAAGGTTGTGAAAATAAGAAAAATCTGTTTTCTCAAACTGAGGAACTCATTTGATAGGACTTATGAAATGAGGACAACAGAGAATTAAAGCACACCCTGCTAAGACATCTGTCAGTGTATAAATAAAAGGATTTTCACGCATTTTATACTTCTGTTAAATAGGAGTATCTTAAAACAGGAACAGTACTTACTTAGGTCATGTTTTGAAGTGCAAGTGAGAGCTGCTACAGGATCTAAAACTAGCTGCTGCACAAAAATGAGGAACACCTCAACTTAATAATGAATAATCGAATTAATTTATCCGAAGTTGTAGCTAAGAAAACCACTATGGCAAAGGTTTCCATATTTAACAATGATAACAAGATATAGTGCTAACAGGGTAACAAAATTCACAATTGCTCAACATACTTTGTCTCCTCCTTATGGCTAAGATACTTAGGAACCCATTTCACACTCCCTGCAATTTCAAGTGAAGATAATTTAAGATGCTATCTTAATGCTGATCAGGCAAAAAGCACAACTCCACTGAAACCTCGAGAAATTGGGCCAATTCACATCAGCCAAGAAAGCCAACCTGCAAACCTCACATTGATCTTGATTGTTCTTTCATTTCATTTGCTTAACCAAATTTGCCTAATTCATTTGCCTAAATGTTTACTTTCAAAATATTTTGTAGTTGCCTAGAAAGAAGGACTTCCAAATACTAGTAACTAGTACGCCCTTACTTCATCTTTTAAAGCTCTTAGTGTAGCCATAGCATACATGCTTATGTCTTTGCACATTCATACCTCTCTTTATCTCAAAAGTGAAACAAGATTCTTCTGATGTATTAATATTGTGATCTGTCATGTTTTCTTATTACTGGTTTATGGTTAAACAACATTATAGAAATAGTACAGAATTACACCCAACATAGAATCCTCCATTCCACAGAAAATATCAACACGCGAGTGGCAGAAGAAAATAATTATGAAGAAAATTCAGTTAGGTCTCAGTATAAAGGCACACAATGTAGTACTTGGAGTTACTTTTACAAAATTGTTTTACAGAATCTGAAACACAAAAAGCAAGCAATCTCACCTGTTCGTAATGCTGTGCATTAGGTTAGTGTTTTGGTCAAACACGATCTCGTAGCAGTTGCTGGCCACAGGAAGCAGCTTTTGACTTTGCTGAACGGAATGCATCACGTCTTTTCGTTTGTATTTAATTGATCTTCCAATAAATGCAGACTGCTTGCCATTTGAGGGCTTAACATTGTATTTTTTGTAAGTCAGACCACTTACTTCAACTAGAATATACAGATCATAGATAGAATGGGACTCAGCTGAACTTTGAATCTGTAAGTTCCATTACAGAAAATGAATTAGCAAGGGAACTGTACTCATGTGTTACAAGCTCTAAACTACAAAAGTTAACTAATACTATAAAAACATATTTCTACACATGCTAGTCTTATGTTTATTAATTACAATGTATATCCATACTGCTTTTAATTAGGAGTTTAGTGACCTCAGAGTAAGCCTAGCCATGCTATCAAAGGGAAGAAGGTTGCTAAGCACTTTGCAAAGTTGTATCATATTTTGTTGCGAATATAGCATTAAAGATCTTGACTTAATATCACATAGCAAAAGGTAATGGCAGAAATAATCATAACTAAAACTAATCAGTTAAATGACAGACAAGGCTGAAACATAAAGGAAGCAATTAGTGTGAATATGAGAAAACAGGTGGCAAGAGGAAGAAGCAACCAGCTATACCCTCACCTTAAGCAAGGGACAGGGAGAAGAAGTGAAATCTTGTGGCATATTTTTGTGTAAAGAGAACACCAGTGTTATTAAGTACCAAAACATCTTAAATTTTTTAAAATCATTATTCAATTACATATATTCTTCCCATTAATGTTATGTAATTTATTATTACTTCCTATCTGGGGAAAGAAAATGAATTACATAAATACTATACAGATTACATAGTCAGAGAACTTAATTACCATTACACAGAAATTAAAAGCAAGCTGTCTAAACCTTCACACTACGGACTGGCACACATTCACTTGCTCATATTGCAGACCTCCTATCATTGGTACCAAAAGGGCCTAATCCTATTTTCTTCCTTTACTATGCAACTCTTGCACATGGTACCAAAGGCAGCAGAGTTTTTGCCAAGCCCCACTTCCTCTCAACCACATACTTAGATCAAGGCTCTGAGCTAAAGATTCCTCTCTTGAGGAGAAGTAATGTGTGATATAAATGTACACTGAAATGATCCTGAACTAATTGCACATTACTTATAAATGGATTTCATTTTGTTTTAAGCAACTATCCATGTGCACATGGGGGTAACTTCTAGCAAAAAAAAGACTATAGAACAACTCTGGAAGAGAAAACTTTTAAGTAAAAAACAATAGCTTGACCTGAAGGCATTCTATATCCTGAAGTAAAAGCTTTAAAAGCATTTCAGTCTCCCACTATTATCTTACAAATCTAAAATAATTCAGAAAAGACGACTTCTGGGAGGTAAGTGGCTGACAGGTAAGCACAACCATGCACTAAACCAAGAGACTAATGGCATCCTGATAAAGGCAATAAAACCTTGTGCCATTGTCATGTACATATGCCAAAACCCCAGATAGCTGCTGTGTATCGCTAGCAGACTACAGCATGCCTTGATGCATAGTAGCAGTAATGAGTCACAGATACATTAAGAAGAGAAACTGTCCACCAGGAAAAAGCTGCTGAGTTATATGGCATCTTGGAGACAGAAGGGAGCATCAGGAAGCATGTCAAGCCTCTTCAGGCCTTTCTGTGCAGGAGGCATTCCTACACGTCTTTCAAGCCACTGGTGATGCACTCTACAAAGCAGACTATCATGTGAAAGGCTGGTGCTAGCTTTCATGCAAGGTCATCATCTTTCCTCCTGGGAAACAGATGTTCTTGTCATGGAGCTTGACTACAACATCAAATGAGCTGGATTTCCTTGGAAGCTGTTTGTCCCTCATTCCCTTCAGGCTTGTAGCTAAGATCCTACTTTTCTAAAATCTCTCACCCTATCCAAGGCAATATGTCAACTGTAAAACAGGACTATCAGCTGGGAGGGCAGGGTTTGTGCCCATAAGGCTTTATTGCAAACAGTGGTGTTTCATTATTTTTATTTTTTTATTTTTAAAACACAACATAAAAGCTAGATAAAAAGCTGCCAGGTGGCACACAACAGACATGCAAAGGACAAACCAAACACATAAGAAGAGTCGAAAGGCTTTTGCACATTAAAGCCAAAAAAATTTCTAACTGAGAGAACAGGCAAGGAAAACAAACAAACAAACAAGAAAAAAATCGCTTAAAAAAGAACTAGGCAAATCCCAACTTGAAGCAATCCTTGGTCTCCCTATGTACACTATATCACCATGTAGGATCAAGTCAGTGAGAACTGGCAAATGAAAGAAAATTAACAGAAAGAAACAACTTTGAAGTACCTGTGCTGGTACAGAATGTCCCAGTTCATCATAAACACTCATTGATGAGATGTTGACAGGGACTGTGACAATTGTAGTGATGTTCCAGGCCAGGGGATTATAGACAATGACATAATGGTCAACATCTCTAGTACCTTTGCATAGATAAACAAACAAGAACAATCAGTCACTACAATTATGATTTTTAAAATGTGATGTTGAAAAATAGTTGAGAGGTCTGTCTAGGTACAACTACATTACAGAATTTTAACATGAAGACCTGCAGTAAAACTTCAGGATTGAAAGTAGTAGAACATTTCACAGTACTTCATGAAAACCCCTTCTGCTGTATTTTTCCTATTATTTACCCAATAAAAAGAGATCCTGTATTCAGCCAGTGGCACCTGAGTTGAATGTAAATGCATTTAGTGAAAATAAGCAGCTTACCAAAACTCGCTGTCATGCAGAATTAACTTTATACAGAGAGTTATACAGAAGATCAAATGAGAAGCCTAATCTAAAAACAGCCCTGTAAAAAACCAAATCAGTCTGTTGTGCAGCCCACGGCACTGCTTATATTTGACAGCTTAAAAAGTTTCCAAAGTCAAGACAAAAAGCAATGCAGCCTTTAGAACAGCATCCTTAAAACTATTCTACACTTTTATACTCGCTGGCAGTACATCATAGCAAGAACTTTTCTTAGCTGTGACTGATTCTTACTGCACAGGATTATGTTGTGTAGTAGGTTTAGTTTAGTAATTATACCACCTCTTCCTCCTCCCTCTTATACAGCTGAAGTCTGAACTTAGGAGCCAGCTTTGACATTTACACTGGGTCAGAGCTCTGCCTAACAGCTAAGAAGTCCTGTTTTCAGGTGCTCGAGATCTGAGAGCTCATTAATTAGCTCAGGCTTAGCACGTCTTATACAGTAAACACAATTTTACAGTGGTGGTTGACAAAATGTAGGTGGTAAATATCTTGAATCTCTCTGAAAGAAACGGTAACTTTTGTAAGACAGGCAAGAAATTGGAAAAGCTGTTTTAAAAAGTACCTGGTTTTCCTGAGTCTTTATTGTAAATATAATAGACCTCTTCACTCTTCTTAGCATTGTTCATATCAAAGATTATGGAAGCCATTAGCTTCTTAACGTTGAACATTCCATACATCAAGTTGTCCATGTACATGTTTGTCACTTTGGGAGACTCTGTGCCTGTTATGCCATCATGGTGTTGGACCTTACATTTAAGAGCAGTTTGAAAGGTCAGAATGCAATGCAAACAAATGACATATTCAGAACATTTTTTTTTAAAAAACAAACAAACAAAAAAATCCAGTAACCCTCAGACATTTCATTTAAAATAATAAGGTATTACAACTATATTCACAGATTTGCATTTTGCCTCTCCATATTACTATACGTAGAGGAAAATGGTCAAAGAGAAGATACACACAGATGTCCCTCTACACTTTATCATTTTTTCAGTATTTAGACATTTCTGAAGGTATGTATTAGAAGAAAAAAAAAAACACTTAAAAATCAAGAATACCATAGCAAGGTAGGTTTTTCATTTGCTACAACATTCTGTTCAGTAACTTAGCTGACAAAATATTTATGACCAGCAAAAGTACTAAGGTCTATAAATTCTTGCTTGCTTACTTGCTTAATTTTGATGGAACAAATCTTTCCTCTCCCAACTTGCACAAGTAGAGATTATCACAGAATTCTAAGTTCATTCAGGCTTTTACTGTAACCATTTTAACTAAATAATAACTGAGAAAAGGACTTACACATTTTTAAAATTTGGAAGTAAGCTCTCAATGAACGTATGGCTAAGGGACTGAAGTCCTGTTTTGGGACAGTTATTTGTCAAATTTTATTATTATTATTATTATTTATTTATTTTATACCTAAGACTTGCTACAAAGGAAAATCATTGCTAAAACTATACATGTGACATGGAAACACTATAAAAGAAGTGTTTCCTTTGTGCAATAAATATTTTTATTAAAAATTAAAATAAATAAATAACCTCAGTCTTTACCTCTGAAACTGCCCATCTAAGGCTCTGAAGCTGCTTTAGGGCTCCATGTTTGCAGATGGAACCTGCTGGGTGTTTCCGGACATACTGTGTGAAAAAGGACTCTCCAGCATAAAGCAGTGAACTTGCCCTCCTTGCAACTCCTTTTAACACGCTCCGAGAAGTATAAAATCCAGTCCAGGCTTGAAATGGCTCTGTTAAGAGTTGAAGAGGTCCAACAAAGGCCAATATACCACTTCGGTTACTGCTTATTTGCTATTTATTAAACTACTACTGTACACCTTCTCACATGAAAACTGCTGTTATAAATCTTACAAAGAAAGAGCTATAAATATGCTCTTTAGATAAGTACAGTTCTTTAGTATAACTCTAGGAATGCAATTACTGATACAAGGCTCTTGCCTACGGCATTAACCTGCATTTGTAGAAACTTTTCTTGTGGACCTGTACAAAACACTGTAGAAATTTCAATAAAGGACATTATATTAATAAGTCAGATTTTAATCTTTGGTCATTACCCTCCATATTCTCCACTATTAGTCAGATAAAAGGATCTATTTTAAATTTTAAATCCTCAAAATGGAGTAGAAACAGTGATGAGACAACATGACCCCATACTACTCCAATACCAAAATGTGAAATGTGCCCTCAAGTGGTTAGTGCAAAATATTTCAGTGGTTCCTTTGTGCTAATGTGTTTTAGTATCACAAACTAGGAAAACAAATTGTTTTAAAATTTCCAAATCTTTCCTTAGTTGTTGTTTGTTTTTTAAGTAGATAAACCACTGATGAATTAGTTTTCCATAAAGAAGCTGCAGACAGTGCTTTCTAAAGTCTGCATATGCAACTGTAACAATCTGCTAGCATTCTACAACTAAAAGCAACAATTAGAGAATGGGATCTCTAGGTCAAAAGTTGTAGGACAAACTCTTTTTCAACTGAAGAAATGCTATGAATTCAACCAGAATTAATTCCTTTCCAAATTTCAAGGTTACAAGCAAGTTTTGCACACGCACAGAAACACGGTGCAACAAATGTAGGATGGAAAAAGGAAATAATTTTCAGGGACTTAAAACTTGAGTTTCCAAGGCATATGTCAGAAGTGACACTGAGCCCAGTAAGTGACTCATAATAAAGTGACATAGAAAGAATGAGAGAGGATTAATCATCATGAAGCAAAACAGTACGTGGGAGAAAGTGCACTCAAATCTATACTGTAATTGCAAGGCACAGTGAGATGTTTAGGGAAGAGATTGCATCTACGTGTGGGAACCCACACGGAGCATTAAGGGCGCTGCTATTATGCAAGCCAGTGACAAGTGACTGCTGCCTGTAAATTACACCAAAAGATACAGGTAAGAGCTCAGATGTAAAAGGTTGTTAGCAGTTAGAACCCACAATGTATTTATTAGCAAGTTATTAGATATGACATGATCCCTCAGGGGAAGTGAGTGAGTCAGGGATTGGTCCATGCAATGACTCACAGGAGGAAACAGTTATTTGTATTGTTTAAAAGTTAAAAGACATGCTACAGATTATTAGATGTATAAGATATATTTGGGTCATAATAGTCCAAGATATAATCCACAGTGTCAAGAATGTGATAAAGCAGTTGTAGCCACAATTATATATAAATAATTTTATCCAGACAATGAAAGAAACTAATGAGTTTTGAAACTGAGAAGTTATCAACTGTCTTCGCTTTTTTTTTTTTTTTGGCCCTAATACAAAAAAAAAATTAAAGATTAAATTTAGTAGGGAAAGGGATTTAAAGGATGGTGAGTACAGCACATCTTCCTTAATAACTTCCCAATTTTACCTGAAAAGCACAGCAAGTGACAAGCAAGCAACAACTTCAATAAATTTGTGCCACATCATACTACAAAAAATTCAGAATTACAGGGGATGTTTTTCCTTTCTGAGGCCTCACTTATAACACAATCCTTTTTCCCAGTTTTATAACTGTTTCATTTAATGAAAAGGACAAGATTTTCTCCTAGAGCTACAGGAGATGGAAGTGGGGGGGTGGAGGGGGTACACCTACCAGTGTTTAGCTTGGACCAGTACGATGTTGTCAAGTGAAGCCACAGGTCATCCTTACCTATTACGTTTCACTTGACATAAAAAAAATAAAAAGCTTTACAGACCACAAACTGAATTTCTTTCATGTAGTAATAACCCTGAAGGTATGTTCCAAGTATTAACGGACCTTCAGTCCATGCAATCAGATTATACCTATATACCTAGAACACATACCATGTGAGCATTGAGTTCTCAGCACCAGTTGTTTCACTTTGATCCACTCCTGTTCTACTGCACTAACACAGAAGTAATCTCTAAGATCACTTTGTGCCCTTCTTTGTTCCCTTGGGTACCTGACTCTTCCTTCAGATTACTCAGTACCACTCCTCCCCATCTCTGCTCTAATTTACGCATAATCCAATTTTTTTTTTTAAATAGCAACAGTGGGACATCACACTATATGGCCACACAGACATTTGTTCCAAGGTATTTTTTGGTTTACTGGTTTCCTTTCAGTTTCCTGGATCCTGAAGCACTGTGTACCTACTACAGATCATTTTAGAGAAAGAAAAATGTAACACACACATTTAATACTGTAGGAGACTACAGGTATTTGTGCGTTTGTCCTGATGCAGAGAAAATAATGAATATCAAGTTTTATGTCTACAAAACAGATTACTAAAAAAATATACACATCAAGGAAAACAGAGACCTAGGAGTTTCCCTATTTTCATTTTTTTTTTTTCCCATCGTTTCTTTCTCCATTCACTTCTGCTAGCTAGCTGTCCCAATGTTACAACCTCTGCACTATCTTTTTATATTACTAAGTTTGGATCAATTTGTCTTTATTTTATAGAATGTGATAATGTAAATAAATGCCCCATCCCTGGAAGCGTTCAAGGCCAGGTTGGATGGGGCCCTGGGCAGCCTCATCTAGAGGGAAGTGTCCCTGCCCATGGCAGGGGAGTTAGAACTAGATGGCCTTTAAGGTCCCTTCCAATGCAAACTATTCTATGATTCTGTGATTCTATTTTTCACAGAATCGCAGAATTGTAGTGGTTGGAAGGGACTTCTGAAGATCATCTAGGCCACTTTGCCCCACTAAAGCAGGCTCCCTACAGCAGGTTGCAAAGGATACATCCAGATGGGTTTTGAACATCTCTAAGGAAGGAGATTCCATAAACTCTCTGGGCTGCCCATTCCAGAGCTCCATAACGCTCAAAATAAATAAGTTTTTCTTCATATTCATATGGAACTTCCTGTGACCCACTTTGAGGCCATTGCCCCTTCTTCCGTCACTGGGCACCACTGAAAAGAATCTGGCCTCAACCTATTGACTCTTGCCCTTTAGATATTGATAAGCATTGATAAGAAGTTCTCTGTCTTCCCTGAACTGAGGAGCCCAGATCTGGACATAGTACTGATGAGGCAGATGTAGCCTCATCTAAGAAGTGAGGAAGAGAAGGAGAACTTCCCCTGCTAGCCATGCTCTTTTTAATGCGTTGGCCTTCTTGGCCACAAGGGCACACTGCTGGCTCTTTTATTTCTTGTTTTTTTAGTTTTCTTTATTAAAATTATAAATATTTACAATTGGGACAGACATCATGCAGTTGTTAACTTAATTACCTGTTGAATATGGAAGAAAGTCTTGAGAATTCCTTATTTCCCATGTAAGATTTCTGCTATAAACTGCTTGGAAGTAATCTCCAACAGTTGCATACTGGACAGTCACTCCAAACTCATCAGAATGCTTGTTAATATAGTCCAACAATAGGTCCATGTTGGAGTACTGAACAGATGCATTAAAGAACTGTTTGTCACAACCCTGAAATTCCAAAAACAGAAAAGTAAAATAACTTTAAGTCATACAATTTAGTAGGATCTTTTTAACAACAACCTACATTAAAGTGGTATTTCTTTTGAACTTGACTGACCACAAAATTATTTGTTACAGTAACGTCAGGTAGGGATATGGTTACTTGCACAGATCAGCTGATAACTAATTGGCATGACAGACAGAGAGAAGTGTGTTGATGTACTGTATTGTGCAGGAACGTGAAATGTGGCAGCAATTGGAAAATGTATGAATATAAGACTAGAACATAAGAATAACATATGAATATAAGACTATATACATAATTAGGCAAGAGGTTATCTTCACAACTCTGTTACATCTCTTTCTATATTGAGTAGGCTAGAAGATTTGGTAGACAGTCCACAGACAGTATGAGGAAGCGCTAGTTTTCAAAAATAATTACTAATCAGACACTTGGTCCCCACACATTAGAAAAACACTTCTCAGTCACATGGTTTGTACTCCATACTTGGGCAGTACATACTGTAGCAGAGTAGCACCTACCTACTGCCCATACTGTAGGTGTACTGGCCACTTCTCAGGCAAACTGATGATAATGCACTTACCCATGGCCACAAAACATCATCTGTTCGGAACCAGGCTGCTCTCTCCTTAATGTTTGCCACCATGGCCTGTGCATACATGTGGATGTTGGTATCTGTAACAGGGAGGCTCATGTTTGGATAAACACCATCTTTTGGTGGATCTGGAAAAACCGCAAATCCATTCCAATAAAATCCTGATCTAGGTAGAAGAAGAAAATAATAGACTATAAACAAGATTTATTGAATGAACTGAGAGAAACTCATCAAAAGGTGCTAGGATAAAACATTGACAGAGGGAATACAGAAGCAAGAAATTCAGCTAACATCTGCTGTCAATGTTTAGCAGGTAGGTTAAGAAAAAGGTTGTTTGTTTTTCTTTCTCTCAGTGCAATTTTTCAAGTCCCTACTGCTTGCTTCCATAGAACAAAGAAATCACAGAACAAACCAGCTAAGTCTGAAACAATGAGGATGTTCCCCCAGGTAAACTGTGCTTACATAGTGCGTGTTACTGGATAATAAAGTTTTCAGTTCACAGCTCTCAATTTTTTTTTCCACAGAGTAAATGGAAAATTTGTCTATTCTGTATACACATAATGTACACAATCTCAGTCCAATATAATGCTGAAAATCTCCCACAGAAAATCAACTAGCAATAGTCAAGTCCACACTAAGCTTCCTGGAGTTCTTAAATTTTCAGGCAGAGAAACAAAAATCCAGTCCCGTTTTGGGCATATCTTGCTTACAGTAATTGATTTGTTCCCCAATTTCATTCTATATTAATTATTTTGATAGGAACTGACACAATTTGTGTGTAGATGAAAGTTGTACCTGAGTTCTAAGACTCCTGCTGGTAGAAAAGATTATTTTTAAAGTCTGTCAATATTTTGAAGTATTTTTAATGCCTGTCAGTAGAAAATGTCACTTTTGAGAATTCAATTGTCAGGTACTGAGCAGATTTCATGCATCATGGTGGGTAGCTGGGGGTGCTTAATAACCCTGACTCAGATCCACAGTCTAGACCTCTCACTGACCTACCACAGGTCTATGAAGGAAAGCAGGAGAATATTGTTGAAAGAACGCTGCTGTGGGTGGCATCCTTGCCCACAGTATGAGGGATGGAATTAGATAAACTTATCTTTAAAGTCATTCCAAACACAAGCAATTGTATGATTCTATCAGCACCATCAAAGGAAATCCTTAAACTCTCAATATAAACTCTCCAAAACATATTTATGCGTATTTTTTGAAATCTTCAGACCTGTTTGAAAAAGGCAGTTGTGATGGGGTACAGTAGCTGTACTGATCCATAGTATGGGTGAAGATCTCCTGACTTTCAGATAAGGAAGGAGAACCCCGCCATACAAACTGAAGCTTCTGGAAAACAAAACAACAACAAAACATTATCCTTGAGGACAAGTACAGAACTACCATTTTGGAAACCTCCAGACTGCCAGGCTCCTGAAAAGGTTTTCATGGGAAAAGATAATCAAAAGCTCATAAAAGCAGAAAGGAAGAATCAGGATTCACTACAAGCTTGAGGCATTAAGTCCTGGTTTCATCAAATTCAACAAGAGTCCTGTTCTCCAGAGATGCTTGAATTCTATGCAACATTCACACCAGCTTTGCCAGCTCGTTCCAGCCAAAGCCCTTTATTTGCACACAATTTAGTGCATAAAGGCATTGACAGACCACGATAAAAGATCACGTCATGAAAAGAAAAATATTTACTGCATCTGGAACACTTTGTGCAAGAGAAAGTAGCACTTGAAACAAACTGAATTCAAACAGTGTTTAGCTGCAACCGTGACTGACAAAATGTTATCACTTCTACAGTCACAAATAAGTGTTCCAAGCCATGACAGCCTCCACCCCAAACACAAACTCTACACATTAAGGCTCTGTATATAAAAAACAAGACACCAAAGACTTTCTTGTGGGAAGGTGAAATCCATTCAAAAAGATTACAATTCTAACAGTCCTAACTGCATGACCACTTATTCCTTGACAAACTGCCCATATTTTGCATCCTTCTCAAGCTAGACTACATTTTGTCCATGACCAAAAGTCATGAAGACATTACTGACAGTATTGTACAGACACAGTGAATTTTACCACTATCACATACAATATTAGAGAAGAATTTCAATTACTTTTAGAAAAGAAATACCTATGTTTTCTTGCATAAATTAGATAGGCCTTTCATAACGTCATGGTTTATTATATGGTCATGCTGTCATGGGTTCCAGTCCTCCAGTATTTTTACCTTGTTTTTCTGCATGTCAGCCTTCAGGTCATAGTCAATTCGAGAGATAAGATGAGCATTAAAGCCAGCAAGAGCAAAAAGAGTTGGTGTTGTAGCTGAGGCTCCAAAAGGATCAACGTGCCAAGAAAACTGAGGTCTGATCCCAAAAGTTTCATATAAAAACCCATGGCCCTCTGCAAAACAAAATTTGTTTATATTAGGTGCACTCCTACAAATTCATTCTCCAAATGTAATATGCATGTAGTATGACAGATAAGCACTTAGACGATAGCTCTTTGTTGCTGTTTTCCAAAGCATTTAAAGTCTCACAATGACAATATTTATCTTTTGCTATGCCAAGTATACCTTATTAACACCATAAAGGATGAATAATAAAAAGAAACTAGACAGGCCTCAGAAACAGAACCTAAAGAGAGATTAAGTTAAGGCTAGAAGGTTGATGCTGGAGTCTCAGCTTGGGTTTACTGAAATCATTCAACCTTATGTCAGGAAATGTTAGTCTCATATCAATGACAAAAGAACAAAGGAGGCAGCCAGTACACAAAACTAACATGAATATGACAGAGGATCATGAAAATAGAAAAAAGACAAAGATTAACAGCAATACTGTTAAAAGACGTTGGTTATAACCATTGTTTTTTAGTATTGAAATGATTTTCAATAATAAACAGAATACGCAAATCGGAGACACCAGACAACAGGATAAATTCAGGCAAACCAATTAAGAGAAAACAACTCAACCAGCTAAGCAGATGGTCTCACATAGAAGTCTAGAACATGGCACATGGATTATCACTATCAAAAAACCAAAATAAAACAGATCTTTATTTTATAGTTCTAGAGTTGTGCACATAACTGCTTGAATATACAAACATCTTTCCATTTTGGACTAACACTCCAAAGGTCACGTTTAAATAACTGAGGTTGCAAGGCACCCTCTTTTCACATCATCTTTCCCATGGTTAATACCTATTCTAGTGAAAAGATTCGCAGATAGTGAGTGAAGCACATTTGCTAGACCATTCACCTAAGCTCAGCTAACTGGGCAGAAGGAAAAGACAAGTAATGTAGATCCCAGTCATCCACGTTGATTTTGTCTTTTCAAAGTGTACACAGTACATAGTGCAATGATACATCTTTTTCCTCTTTTTCTTCCACATACTCCTTTAGTGCAAACTGAGCAGAGCTCTTTCAGGAAAAAATAATGGGGATATTTATGATGTTAATATTTGTTTTTCTGCCAAATTAGCCAGTAAATTTGAAAAATCCTTTAAACAACATTTACATTTACACATTTACTAAATGAAATATTAAAATACAAACAAAGTTTGCACAACTAACTCCAACTGATGAAATAGTTTGTAAATACCATGTATTTTTGGGTGTACTAAGCTCTCAGCCAGTTATAAACATAGGAGTCAAGTGAAAAAAAAAATTTCCATCCCCTCCCTATCCTTCTTTGCCTGAATGTGATGTGGTGACTCACTGAAATGGAAAAGCAGCAGCTCTCCTTGTACTCCAGATAAACACCGACAAGCAAGGAACACAGACTATTATTGTGCAGTCAGGTTTAGCTAATGAAAACCCTGTTATCTGACCCATTATTCTCTGATGTAAGAAGCTGTCCAGAGTGTAGCCCTAAAACGGGCAAGGCATATCAGCCTTGATAGGCAACTAGTGTTAATTTACACCCTCTTATCCCCCCCTCTGCCCCCACGTATGCCACTCTCTCAAAACATACTCTAGGCATATGTAGTGTAACAGTGGCATGAACTGTCTTCCCCTTCCCCCACTTCAACCAGATGGAGATAACCTTAACCACTCAAACAGCCTTTACACCATCCGATGGAGAGGTGTAAGATACAAATGGCTGGAAGCAGAAGCTAGAAAATTAAAATCAGAAATAGTGCATCTCTTGGAAATAAGAGACAATTTCTAACAGAAACTGCCATTAATTATTACAAATAGGGGCTTCTTCATTAAGCAAGTCTTTCAACCAGGCTAAGACATCCTCAGTGATCTTCTGTGGTCCATATATAGCAAAAGACTTTACCTAAACAATACAAATCCTCTGCCCCAAAATCCTCAATTATTACGAGGTGTTTTCTTCCAGAGTATTTCAAATCCTCAGTTTAATCATAACTGTCTTCACAGGAGCTTTAGCCCTCAAATAGACACAAACCAAAAAGGTCTCTGTCCCAAAGGAGTTTGTAACCCCCCTGTTTACTGCAGTTTTTTTTTTTTTTTTTAAAGCAAAGGCTTTTTTTATACAGATGACTCACCAGTGAATAAAAAAAAAAAAAAGAGATACTTAAGTCAGTTCTTAAAGAACAATATATATATTTTTAAAGCAAATTTGGGGTTGAGAAATGAAAACAAAACCAAACCCCCAAGGTCATAACAACAAAAAATAAAAATTAATTGCAAACATGCATACCCGTCAACTGTAAAATCTGATCATCAATTAGTGTCACAGCTTCATCATGCATCACTTGCCCTCCAATGACAAATTCCAATCGTCCTTCCTGAAGTAACTGATGGACCTATGATATTGAAATTAAGGCACAGAACATAAATGTCATTTCAGTCTTCTCCAAATAGGCTGCAAATTCATTTCAATCACAACCTATCACCTAGACAAAACAGTTGTCAAGAAGGCATCTAGGTCATAAGTGGGATAAAAGGCTGTCTGTACTGAGTGCCATGAAAAGCAGAAAAGCAAGGAGTTGGGAGGGAAAGCACATTAATGGGTTGCACAGTGCATTGATTTCAGCTTACAAGGAAACCAGGTAGAGGAACAAAGATGCACCACCATGTAGATATTGCTGCTCAGAATAAAATCATGATGATAGCCCTACTAATCTAAACATCAGACTCTTGTCCCCACACACAGCCTACGATCCTGTCTGAAGACTAAACTAGAGTTGTAAGATTAAAAAAAGATAGTATTGCTACTCCTGAAGACTTCCTCCTGCTGCAGCCATCTTGGCTTAGGAAAACCATTGAGCAGCTAGATGAGAGAGCAATATGAAACCACATGCAAGCAGCAATGTTCAGGCTCCTGAGGTTTCCTTTAGTTCATGATCTCAGTAAGATAACGAACTTTTTTGTTAACTCCAGCCTCTAGAAGCCCAAGCGTATGGTCAAGTGCAATAGTCAGCAAACATGCTGGATAAAGTACGAGTGTGTGTGAAGGGAGGGCAATAACAATCTGTGTCCCTTTCCAAAAGTCTTTGTGAGGCTTCTGTCTTCATTACAGCTACTTCACTACCTGGAACTTTGAAGATACAGACTTGTTGAAAGTTTGAGGTATAAACACACATTTTGTTCTCCCACCACTATTTGTTTATTGTTAAATATCTGTCATGTAGGATGGCTGTTCCAGGCCTATTATGTTTATTTCCCCAGGAACCTTTAGCGACTGCCCCTGTGTCTGCTCAGATACGAAGCCAGATTGTCAATTCCGATTATAATCATTTCTCTCATTCTCAATGTTGTGAAAATGCTTCAGGGCTCAGCATTCATAAATTAGTTCCAGCTGACTGTGGTGACTGATTAGCATGCTGGGAGACCAGATAACTGATATCTGGTGTCAGCACAGAACTGGTCCTGACCTACATGAAAAGCATCTGTTGTTATTATTCCCTGTTTGGATGGATGTCCAAAAAAGATATCTTTGAACTAGACTTTGCACTATAGAAACTTCATTTAAGTTTCACGGAACCACATGGAGGTTGAAAATACTAAAAGAATAATTCAAGAAATTTGAATTATATCCAACTTGAGGAAGGGGGAAAAAACAGTAAAAATGGATATCTACATACACTATAAGGCAAAGGACAGGGGAACTTAGGAAAGAAACGTAACAGTTATACGAGCAGCAGGCTGCTACAACAGTGGAACATATCTGCAGATCTTGCAACAACCAGTACTTCCTCATATAAACCCACCTCTACATACCAGATAAGTAGCTAAATATCTTTTCTCCCCACTAATTATTGCCTTGAAACATCAAGCCAGGCTAAGGAGACATGAATGTTTCACAAAATAAAATACCGAGAGAACAGGCTGGAGAAATTATGGATGCCCCATCCCTTGAAGCATTCAAGGCCAAGTTGGATGGAGCCCTGTGCAGCCTGATCTAGCGACCGGCAGCCCTGCCCACGGTAGGGAGCTAGAGCTTGATGATCTTTAAGGTCACTTCCAACCTAAACCATTCTATGATTCTATGAACATATACTGAGAATTAAGAGGTTCACAACCAGCTACATGCTGCTGCAATGCCTTTCAGTCTTACGCATTCTCTTGCCCGAACTGTAAAACCAGCTTCAGTATTCAGGACATAATTTTTAATGATTTGAATACTACCACCAATCTAAAGCAGAAAGGCCCAAAGAAAAAAGAATTAAATCCTGCATTTCAAGTAAAATACAAACTTAGGAGAAACCAGCAAAATAAAAGCTCAAGGGCTGTACCACAGAAAATAGTTAAAGTTGGAGTTCAAGTGGAAAAAGCAGGGCAATAACCAGAGTGACCTAATTCAAAGGCCCAATATTTGCAACTTCCTAGTGTTAAAAATATGTCAGTTATCAACAACCATCATAGCTCCTATAGATTCAGTGTTTGGACACACAGGTTCAAGAGAAACTTGTTCTTAATCATTTTAATTTTCAGAAAAGCATCAACAATAAAGTAACTAGAGAATAGATTAAAATGCAGAAAAGTCTCAAGTATCAGGACAAGGAAAGTAAGGGCTGAATCATACATACTAATTTGGTCCTGCTGAGGTCAAATGTGATAAATATTTACTCTTCAGACACCAGATAATAAGAATAGATATTAAGAACTAAAGGGAATTATAGGTCTTTTACTCACTGTTCGTCACTGCAACACAATGTACTTTAAACAAGAACAATCTCCATTAGAAAGAGAACTTTACTGCAATACACAAAGCAGTCTATTCTATTCTCTTTAATGGCCCCACCCCAGATTTACAACACTGTTTTTGAATTAAAAACAAGAAAGCTTTCTTGCAAAGCATGGACAAAGAGCAGCCTATGCACAGCAAAGCTGCACACAGGTTGCAAGCTATTATTTAAACAAGAAACACTACAGAATTTTAGAATTTAGTGAAGAACTGTGCTTAAACAAACAAAAAAACACAGATAGGAGGAGTGTTTCTTACACAACACTACCCCTATGGAGCTTCACAGAATCATGGATCATCGCAAGTTGGAAAGGGCCCACAATGATAATCAGATCCACTCACTGGCTCCACACAGGATCAGCCAAAAAATCAAACCAGATGTCCTAACACAAACTGAAATTTAGTGTACTGCATGTAATATGCTGCTGTTGCCTGAAGTTCTACATGAGGATCTGTATGGAGATGTACTTGTACCCACTGATTTAGAGAGGGTTAAACATATACACTGCAATCAGACACATAACCATCCACTAGGCTGCCACCCTAGTCTTCGATTTCACCATGATTGATTCGTAACAAACCAAACTTCAAAAAGTTTTTACTAGGAAAAAAAAAATTCTTGAGTTAAAATTCCCAAGATTCAAATGAATCATGGCTCTTCAATAAAGAAACCCACTGAACAACTCTTGTTGCTGAATCGTATGTCTTTCCCTTAGCTACACTAACACTGCTTAGAAACAGCAATTTTTTGAGCAACATTTAACTGGAAAGAAAGAAAGAAGTTCCTTCTTGTGAACAGCATTAGGCAGCTGCAAGTCTCAGATGTTTGAGAGGTATTGGGCACAGCCTCTTTCAGAATCACCCATCTTATACCACTGTGCCACCAAATAAGAAACTCATTGATGAAACAAGAATTGCAAAGTGTGAAGAGTCTTCAGTGCAAAGCTCACCACCACCTACTGCTCTGATTTACAGCTTAGCTTTTAACCTCTTGCAACTGCCTTTAAAGTTCTTTAACTTACACAAGATCTGGATAAAAATCAAATGCTGAAGTACTTTGCCTCTTCTCACCCTTTGAAAAAAAAGCATGGATGCTTCATTAGAAGCACATTTGGCTTCAGTACAACTTACCTGCTGCTTGTGCGTATCCGTGGCTACTGCATCCCACCAAAGCCGAAAGAATTCCTGTTCCACAGCAATAAATTTGCGCTGCTTACCTTTCATTAGTTCTTCTATAACAGATGTGTAGACATTTGCTGCATAAGCATGCATACTCTCCTGGAAAAAAAAAAAAGAAAAAAAAAAAGAAAAAAGAATATTGCTTTGTTGATATTAAAAGGCTGTTTTGAACACTCATTGGGCTTTACCCTTTCTGCTCTTCTGATTATTTAGAACATCAGTAGAATTGCTTTTGCAGAGCAAGCACGCTCTGCTGTCTGCGCATGTTTCTGGTATAACAGTTTTGTACAAATAAAAAATTTTACAATTATGGCCCTAGAGGTTTCAGTCATGAACTCTTAAGACTGAAACAGTAATTTCTTGAGCCATATTTAAGTGAAAAGAAAGTTCCTTCTTGTGAGAAGCATTAGGCAGCTGTCAAACAAAATGGAGTTCTGTTCCATGATATAGAATAGAATAAAACAAAACTGGTAAAAGACTCTTAGAACAAATTTGACTGTTGATGTAGAATAATCTGACATGAGAATCTGCGCATCTACCCCTCCTGTTCCTAAAGCAACTTTGATTCTAGAAGGAGGCCTATGGATTTTACTGGCATGTAAGCACAGCAACTGTACTCATCAAATAACATATCACATGATTACAACGCTATCAAATTAGCAACATCGTATTAATTTAAAATTATGCACATTAAGGTTTCTTGAGTATGCTTTCCCTTGTCAGAAAAAAAATTCTGTTCGTTCAGATTCGGTCTTCTACCCTTAACTTCAAAGTGATATTCAACACCTAAAGGCAACAGAAGAGCTCCTGGAAATACCTGTAATGTCTGTTGCACCAGTTTCAGCACCTGGCTATAACAGCAGAGTTGTTTTAACATTGACCATATGGCTTTTCTACTTGATGCCACTGGTTTTTGCTTAAGAATACACATAATACATCCACCTGAAAGTGATTAACAGACAACCCTCGTGCAATTGAGACTAATGGGCCTGACACGCAAAATTTTAATCCATAGTTTTCATTTGTGCAATTTTCCTCTACAAAAGAAAAGTCTGCTCTGAAATAAGAGCAGGATGATGTGATTCAAATAAGAAATTAACTTTTCCTATTTCCTTCCTTTCCACAACTGGAATCTAGCTGTCTTGGTTAAAGGTTGTCATCAGAAAAGTGAAAACATCTGAATGTAGGAGGAAGGGCCTAGAATAATTCAGAGCATATGTAAATAACTGCTTGTTCTATGACTTACTCATCACTTCTTAATGACTTCATAAAATAAATAAATAAATAAATCAAGATTATGATTAGAAAGTCATTATTATCAATTTTCAGAAAGGGAATAGCCTTGAAGTTTTACTATTACTCAAATGATTGCTAAATTTTCATTTGTCACTAGCAATCATCTGCAAACTATATATTCTAAAATCTTTATTTACAAGGATTATGACATTAAGCTTAATTTAAATTCTTAATAGTTAAGCAAAATACATTGTATTTCAAGAGTTGATCAAGGACTCTTCAAATGCAACACAGTATTAACATTTAGAGTGAAAACTTCCTAAAAATACTTTCTTGATGTATTTTGCAGAGTAAGATATGACTCAAAATCAAGTTAATCAAGAACTCCTACTGAGCTTATAAAGCCCAGTGGTCTGGGAACGAATTAAAAATAATTGTTCTCACAAGCCAGACCACCAGCAAGCAATAATAATAATAATTTCCTTTCTAATACATATCCTCTATCAGCAAAGGAAATGAAACAATAAGCAGTGATAGGACAAAACTGCACTTATGTATATGTAGGTTTTAAACTTGTAAAGTGATTTAAGAATTATACTTTGCTTTTCATACGGCATTATAGACAATGGTGAGGTGTTCTTCACATCTTCAGTAAGATATGTAAGTGAAGTGCCGCATTGCACTTAAGTTAGAATACCATTGGTACTAGCAGATTGCAAGAGATTGCCATTGAAGATGCCATTGAAGGGGAAAAACAAAGTTTTACTAAACATCTAATACTGGAATTATCCGTCAACACCGTAATTTCCAGCACACAATGAAGACTGATGTTCTGATACCTTAAATGTTTTCCACATTATAAACACAGAAACGAAACACTGAAAAAGTAGTATGAGTGAAACTTAATAACTAAGCAAACCTGTACAGCAGGTTGGCACTACATCCCCAGGGAATTACCTTCAGGCTTCATCTTACTACAGTAGCATGTGAGGGGATGGAGAGGGAACCTTCATGCTTTTTGGCCAAAGTAATCTTTCACATTCATAATTTAATAACAGAGGAACTGAAGTTTCTAGCAATTGAATCTTCTAAAAAAAAAAAGTAATAAAATCATTTCTTTTAGAGGAGCTCTTCAGCCACTAGCTGAATAAATACAATTAATATATAGTAAAAATTAATGTTGCGTCCTCTTATGGAGTTTGAAATACTAAAGGAGAAATTCATCGAGGTTCTTAAAAGATATAATACATGCACAACAGATTCCTTGGTGAGCCAAAATCTTTTCATTAGTTACTCTCAAAGATGTGATGCCAAAGCACTCTAGCAAGTCAAGTATCCACAGCATCTTCTGTATAACCTAAAAAAACAGAGCAATGAAAAAGGATGCAGGATTTAGCTCAACAGATATAAAAGTCACTTCTGTTCCACTTGATTTATTTTTTTCCTATGCATCTATCTCACTCATTTAGCTAAAAATATTTTGCTACTATACTTCTGCTGCCACAGGCACCACTTCCACATTGGACAATGGGAAGAGGAGGACTGAAGTTTCATCACAGAACCTTTCATTTGGAAGGGACCCCTTAAAGATTGTCTAGTCCAACTCCTCTACAAACAAGAGGGACACCTACAGTATTGCTTGGGTTTTGGCTTAGGCACAGGATAAACTAAAAGACCATGAAAGCATGCAAAATAACTAAAGCACGCCGTTTGTTAGACTGAAGACTTTTTCCTTTAAGAAAACCCAACAGAACATAAAACACAGCACTTTGTGAGCACCCGAACACCGGAACAAGCAAAGCCCAGAGTGCGGCAGCCCTTGAGCCGGCCTCGCCTTCCTAGGCCAGCACCTGGAGCCCCAGACAGCGAGAGGGTGCCGAACCGGCCTCCAGGACGGCAAAGGACAAGGGAAGCCCTCGGAGCTGCTCGCGTTTCGCCGCAGGCCGAGCAGAGAAAGGCAGCGGGGACGCCCGGCCCGGCCATCCCCGTACCCGGCAGCGGCGCGGCGCCCCACCTGCACGGTGTACACCCAGCCGACGTCCATGTGGCTGTGGGCGACCACGAAGGCCCGCAGCTCTCCGCTACTGGTGGCCGGCATGGCGAGGCAGATGAGCAGCAGCAGAAGACCCATCGTGGCTCCGCGGCCCAGACCGGCCCGGCCGGCAGCAGCAACCCGGGGCCGGCCGAGCTTCCGCGTCCCGCCCCGCTGCGGTCGGGTCCCGCCTCCTGGCTCGGGCGGCTCCATCTTGGGCGAGCGATTGCTGGGCCTGATCGCCAAAGCGCGGCGAGTGGTTCAGGTTACAGTGAGGGGACGTGGGACGGCAGCTGTCCCCGTGGGGTGCTGGTAGCTCCGATGTACTCTGCAGGGTGCGAGCCCCAGGGGAATTCCAGCCCTGCTAGGTGCCTCGTACTAGTGCCTCTCGAACTGTTTTGTTAAATAAGATTCCTCAGAAAGATGTTGAATTGGGCATGTGACAAATATAAATCCTTCCTTGCTTTTCCTTCCTTCCTTCCTTTTTTTTTTTCTCCTTTTCTTCCTTCCTCCCTGCTTGCTTGCTTGCTTGCTTGCTTGCTTTTTGGTGGAAATTCCATTTTGAATGAGACAGGAGTTCTTTATTTCAGGGCACGATGCTACAATATGGATTATTGTCTTTGAGGGCTTTGAAGTAGTAAGATTAAGATTTTATTTTATGCGGTTGACCTTCTGATCCCATTTAAATTGGTTTTCTCCCTTGTTTTATCACTGTTAGCAGAAGCTGGCCCCTGTGACTGCAGAAAGCCCTTGTGAAAAGGGAAAAATGAAAATCCATTATTACAAAAATGTTACATAGGCATTGTAGCTCAACCAGCCTCTGCAGGAATTTTGTCTGCAGTTTCACCTGGTTTTGCCCAATATATCAGTATCAACAGCTAAAATAGTTCTTCCTCTAGTAACTTTTTATACTGACAGCAGTATAATTTGGCTATTTTATTGACGTTCTAGTTTCAGTAAGTTACATGCTTCTAACAGTCTCACAGTCCTGCATTAAAAGTATCATACTTAACTCTTTATTTCCAGCAGTGCAAAAGGTGATCAGCTGAAACTGGTATTTGTTCCCACCATCAAGCTTGTCTCTTGATTTAGCATTACTAGTTTAACTAGTTTTAGTTGAAGAAATTATCTCCAAAGGAAACAATCACAAATAGTTTAAGTGTCCCTCTACAGATTTATGCCAATAAGAAGATAAATTCAAACAGAACTTGCAAATTAATCCATTTAAATATTCAAGGCACCTGTAGAAACAGACCAAACTTCAAGTAAGATCTGCACTTAGACAAGAAAAAAAAAACGTTCCTGCATTACATGCCAAACTAGATAATTTTTTTTTAACATACAAAGTTTGTGAATCTTTGAAGTCCAGAATAAGTCCAGAATAATCTTTGAAGTCCAGATTAATACATAACTCACTAATACTGATTTGAAGATGTGATTCCTGTATTTCATAAAAAAATAAGCTTAATATGAATAGATTCTCCCACACTAGGGCCCTTGTTGACTTATCGATATGGGAAAATATAATTTTCCCTAAAATCAAGAAGCAAAACTGGACTCCTAAGGTTAATTTTATTTAAAATAATGCTTTGTGAAGAGCAATCAAGGCCTGTGGGTACTTTGTAGAGGGAGTTATTATCTCTGTAAACAGCTGAACGAAGCTTTACTAATAGAGCCTTATGAAACTGTTTTCCCCCCAAATCACCAGCTTAAACCTTTTCAGTTCCAAGAAAGCTATTGCACATCCAGCAAACATATGGCTTAGAGAGATATATATGTATACACACAGTCTAAATGAAGTGATGTTTTTTTACCTCAGAAAGCATTATGGTCTTTGTAATTCAGGTGAAGTTTCCAGGAAAGCTTAAGTGTTGGCATTTACTTTCTTCCTAAAGTAGCTGAGAATGTCTGCAGAATGTTATCCCATTTTGAACCTATTTTCATCAGAACATGTAATTGTCCTCCTTGCTGTTTCACAGGGGTCACAGTGTTACACTGTTTTGTGCGGAGTGGATAAAAAATAAACATTTGAGCAGAATACTTTCATTAGTAAAATGGATTCAAATCACCTGCAGTTTATGAAAGTGCATACAAATCTGAAGGTATCACTTGCTATGAAAAGGAACGAATGTCAGCACATCAAATGGAATTTATGCCAAAGATAATGTTTCCCCACTGCTTACATTCAAAAATAGCAAGAAGCTGGATGGCAGATCTGCTGCCAGCATGCCATGACAGCTGCCTACATTGATACGTTATTCTTGTGCTCCTGATCTCTTAGCATGACTTGATTATAGTCCTCCTGTACTAATTCTTACACTTTTCTCATTTCCCATGCAAAGGGTGTTTGCTTCCTTCATATGAGCTACGGCACGCGTGGGTCTCTGTCACCTCAGAAAGACAGGTGACGTGAGCAGGACCTGCTGGCTGTGAGCTACAAAGCCACATCTTTGTGCTGAGCCAAGGAAGCACACGGCGTACACAGCAACTAACATACCTTCACATTTCTTCCTGTGGTGTTTTTGGGGTGGACGTCTCTAAGAATAAAGGCACTTCTAACTAAGTTTGCTCAAGCTGACTGTTTCCGTATTCTAAAATCTAAAAATTCCAAGTGAAGACAAAGGCCTCGTTACACAGCACTTAAGCTCACTTTGCATGATGTTTGCTTTCGCAGTTGCCTATCATAGAGCTAGGAGGACAGCTCGCAGACCCGCAGGCTGGACAAGAAACTCTCTGCAGCCTCGCAGGTGGAGCAAGAGCACGAAAGGCCGCCGAGCTCTCTCAGGGCCCCGCAAGGAGGAAGGGCAGGCGATAGCATCGTGCAGTGCCGCTCCGCTCCCGCTCGCACCTGTTGCGGCCGGGCGCGTCCAGCCGAGGCGGCGCCGCCTCCGCCGAGAGCTCCGGGTGGAGCCGCCCCTCCTTCCCATCCGCCCTCCCCCGGCTCCCTCAGCGCCCCGAGGCAGCTCGGCTGCTGCGCCGCCCGCTCCGCTGGGAGAAGGAGGAGGCGGCCCGAGCTGGCGGCGCTGGGAGCAAATCACAGTTCAGAGCACTGGGCACCTTTCGCAGGGCTGCACACATGTCCCAAAAGCAGGGTATTTGGAAACGCTTTCTTTTCTCCCGGCTCTTTGTAGTCCCCTCGCGTCCGCCCGCTCCCTTCCCCGTCCCCTTCGTTTCTCCTCGCACCCCTCCCCACTGCTGCGCTTCGTCCTCTCTCCTCCGCCGCTCCCCGTCTCCTCTCCCGGCTGCCCCCCGACTGACGCTGCCTTTCCTCTCCTCCAGTTGGCGCCCCCCCAGGCGAGAGCGCAGTTGACTGGTGCCTCTACCAGCTCAATGGAGCGGCCGAGTTCGAGGTTTCCGAAGGTGAGTACGGGGCGCTGAGGTGGGATGCAGCCCGGTGGCCGTTCCCACGTCCTGCTGCCCGCGGGCGGCTCGCGGGCTCGAGGCCGGTGGCCTCGAAACGTGGCGGCTGCGCTTGGCCTAATTGAGGATGGCTGTGGGTGGTGCTCAGGGCAAGAGGGGGAGAGGGGTTCGTGGTGAGGCTGCTGGTGCGAGCGCCTTGGCTGGTTGGCTTTTGTGGGGAGATGTTGGGTTTTGTCCTGTTTTGTGGCGTCGGCCTGCTTGGCTCTGCTGTTGCTCGTAAGGCCGTGCAGGGCGCGTGGAGAGTTGTTGTGTTTTCTTAACTTTGATGAGACTTGTAACTTGGAGAGTCTCTTTTTGAATATTCTATAAAAGGAGCAAGAAAGTCTGCCTTCTGCCTCTGAACCATGTATTCTTTTGAATGTATGCTGTATTTCAACCTAAGCGTCAACCTTTATTTTCCAGTACATCCTGTACGTAGAGTTGCGAGTGTCAGTGAGCGTATTTCCATGTGTCCACTGATTTTGTTTCCAGTAGGTTAAGTGGAGCAAGAACCTCATCTCCGTGATGTCAGTTGTTAGCATGCATTTCTGAGGGGATTGCATTGCTGTTTGCAAGGTGAACGCATGACAAGTTCAGGCCTGGCTGAAAAACTTCCTGGTAGTGAGAAAGGTGAAACGCTGTGCTAGGCTGGATTCAGTTTAGACAGCAGGAAAAGCTTTCCAGTGATGAAGCTCCAGAATGGATGAGATGGATAAACAGTGAAATCTCACTCACTTGAGATACTGAAAGTTTGTTTTGTGAATGTTGGTTGAAGTGAGAAAGCTGCAGATCCTGCCATAGAGCAGGTGGATAGATTAGTGATTTGAGGTCTCTTTCAGCGTTGTTATCTGTGATTCTGTGGGATGCTAACTTTTCTGTTATGTCTATGTCTTGTGTTTTTTCTATTTGGAGCAGTGATTTAAACCCCAGTGTACTGATAATAAACTGCAGCTCAATCAAGGCTTTGGGCTAAGTTTATTTTTTCCTCAAACTATTCCATGGTGGTTTCTATTTGAAGGTTTACTTAATAGTGTGCATAATTATGCTTGCATGCATACCGAAGTATTTCTTAAAATGTGTTGTGGTTTGGTGCCTAGGTAATATTTTGTTCTTTTTTTTTTTCTTTGATTTTTTTTGTGTGTAACTGCATAACAAACCAGATGTGATGACGATAAGTGGGGGTGGAAATTACATCCGTGTGAGGGAGTGTAATGAGTGAGTGACAGCATTTCTCAAGCACCATAGAAAGTTGAAAACAAGCTTTAGGTTGGCATTTAATTTTATTTAAAGATTTGAATGTGTGGGATATGCTTCTTAACCTTACTTGTCTTGGTAAATACCAGTGTTTCAGCACTGATTTGATAGTATTATGTTTTATTCAATGCAAGCCTTGCATTCCTTTGATTTATTGGGACATCTTTGTCATATGGCAGAATCAACCATGATTAGTTTACTAACCCTGACCTTCAGTTTTCTTTAACACAGACAATTTATGGATGCCCAATTTTATACCATAACATAAGTGGAAATCTTGTATGCTTTCTCCTTCTTGCTCAGCATGGGAATACGTGAACTTCAGAAGACAGGCTGAAGCACCGTGATTTGGTCACACAAACTGCAGAATTATAATCTTCTGCAGGCATTACACCCCATTTTGGTTAATAGGCTTATATATCTGACATGCATTTTGTTCTTTTTTTCCATTTTCCGGAATAAATGTTGTCTACTAAATATTACTGATATGTAGGGACATGTACAGCAATATAACCAGCACACTTTGCAGAAGTAAAGAACAACATTTTAAAGGAAGTACTACAGTAACAGGTGGCTTGACCTCTTGCATGATAGTAGTGGTTTGGACAAAGTAAACACTTTTTATTTTCTGAAGTTTTCCTCAGAAATAGCTTTAGTTACACAAAGCCAACTCTAACGATTAGCTGAAAATTGATTGTTCCTAGGACTTTCAGTGCAGATTTTTCTTCCATTCTTATCCAAAATAAATCCTTTTACTTTCAAGAAAGGCCATAACGACTGTGATTACAGATGCATTGGTTAGGGCTACCCAATCAGTGAACAAAAGGACTAACTAATGTACATTAAATATAACTGTGTGTTCATGTAGATAGATATCTGTGCAGATAACCATTTATATATTAATAATTCTAATTCAATGATTCTTCTGGGCACCTCTTGCTGCTTTTGTTACTGAATGCGTGCAGTGGTCTTGTGGTACTCTGTCAGTAAGACTCCAGAGTTGTGTACAGCAACATTTCTGTCTTAGGCTAGGAAAGAAAATTATTCTTTTTCCAAAAATAGATGTTAGATGAAAAACATTCATTTACATAACACAAAAGCAAAATTGCATATTTCAAATGCAAGGAAAAATAGAGCATAGTAAGTAAAACATAACAATCAAAGCCCAGATAATCATGTTTGATTTTGTCTTGCTTCCTTGAAACAAAACCCCATTTAAAATATTGCTACTTCTATAATTAACATCTAAGTGCAAAATATATTTTATTCATGCTAAAGATTTCAAAGCACTTTGCTCACATTAAGTGCAGCCTCACAAAAGCTACACGAAGAACAATATTAGAGTACCCATCTATGATCTAGCAAAATGAAATATAGAAAGATGTGATTTTTTTTCTGTTGGTAGGAACTCGATGTCTGCTATTGAGCAGTGAGTACTTTGAACTTCTGAAAAGTCAAATCTCATGCTGTTTGCCCAAAATATCTTGTGAACTGCGAGCAGGACTGCTTGTACAAGACCCTTTGCTTTGAGTTACAAATCATATTAACTTTTCGTAAATGTTGTGTAAGTTAAAATATGTTTTAGATGTTCTGATAGGTAAAATCAAATCTGTTAGATCTTGCACAGGACACAAATAGCATTGCAGTCACTAATGACAGTATGCTTAAGAAAAGGTTGAATCAAAATTCATATTTCTAGTTTTCAATCTTGATAATTCCTCAGAAACTGATGAATTGAAATTGGTTTACAGTTTTAATTTTCACCCAGTTGGTAAATTTATGCTGCTGAGTGACTGAAAACCACGACAGTAGTGCCTTGTGAGTCATGTGATGTAAACTTTCCTGATATTTGCCTTATACTGCTCTACCATTCTCTTTTCTTCCTATAGTTTGAAAGATGAGTCATTGAGTATGTAAGGTGGATTAAACACTGCTTTTATTGTAAATATTCATTTGAGCAATGTATTATTTGAAGAAGCCAGAAGACTTGGGAACTGATGATTCCGAGTTCAGTCACTGTAAGGTTTAGATGCAACAGTTTATTGCTTACTGTAGTTTTCAGAGACACTAAGTCTGCTTTTGGTTTAGTACTGTCTTTTCCAGTATTATGTGAGTTCCATGGGAAGCAATTTGATTGCACAAGCTTGCAGCTGAAGTGATGTTCTGGTGGGCCTCTTCTTTATTACTCGTGTGTAATTAAACGGGAAGTCTCCATCTGTAGCTTCACTGACATTTCAGTCCTCTCTTGGCCGAACCAAACAACTGTCCTCTGGTTCTCCTAAAAAGACAGAAAAAGCAACTCTCAACAGTTTGTAAGCATTTCTTTTGAGGTGTGATCACCATGAATGGATGTATTTCTGTGAGGCCTTAGTTGGATGGACATGCTTCACAGTTCTGGTTTTCCAGTTGTCCAAAGTGGAGTTAGACTGAAATGAACCATGCCTCTTCTGAACCTCGCAGTTTCGGAAGAGACTGCTATACCCATTGCCTCAGCGCCGTGTACACTGAAAGCTTTGCATACAGCACTGCAAGGTAATCACAGGACTCGACTGTGCCCTGATGTACCTCCTGATACCATTTATGTGAATGATATCATTATTCCAATCCTATTTCGTACATCCATGATTATACATTCAGCAACTCCCTGTTTTTCATCTCTTCATTGTACAGTCTCTTATGTTGGTGTTTGGTTGGTTAACTATCAGTGATATCTGGGAGCTGCTGCAGGGCAGGGAAAGGTCTCCTTTCTGAAAAATGCTATCACTATTGTTTTCATTATGATGGTTTAAATGGCTGTGTAAGACAACAGGTAATTCTGTACAAGAAAATACGGGTTTTCAATTTGGTGTTGCAGACTCTGATGTGTATTTCCAATATGAAAAGTTCTGCATTACTATAGACCAAGGTGTGCTGAGGCTATGTTAGTTCATCTGATGGCCTTACTTCTAATTATACTTACCACAAAATAGAATGTAGGTATGTTTATCTCTGAGTTTTGTCTTTGTATATGCATGACTTGGGTTTTGTAAGGGTCTTTCATTCAAGTATTACTGTGGATTACTATTCAAAATGCTTCTTGCCTGACAATAAAATACTCAAATATACTCATGTATATAGTTTTTATAAAAAAATAAAGGTGAATGGCTTATTTACTTGTTGTTGTTTTCTGATTTTGTGCTTTGAGCAAGAGTTGGCTTAATTTTTATGGAATAAATCAATTTAATGAAATACATGGAGGAGATGGAAGCAGACTGTTGTGTGAAGTCTTTGTCTGCACAGTGTTCTACTGGAACTTAATATGGGTGCTGGAGTATGTTTTCTCCAAAGAATCATTAATTGTCATTTGACCAAGAAAAAATATTTTGTTAACACTGTGTTAATTCTTTCCTTCTTTCAATATCCAACTGAAAATTTTAGCTCCTTCTGAGTAATCTGAAGCATTGTTTGAGAGAAGCTTGAAAAACATACTAAGCTTTGTAAAATTTTTTGCTAGGTTTCCAGATATTTTTTTTTCCTGTTCTTTTCAAGGACTCGCTCCCTCTAACATACCGTATTTGTTTTTGTGATCCTCTGGCTCTTTGATGTCTAAAGTTGTAGCCTTCACAATCGCAGTGTCTAGAATGTGGTCTTCAGCCACATTTTCCTCTCTAATCTCCTATTGATCCTTTTTCTTTCCTTCCAGTCTGCCCCATTGTAATAGCTTTACTTACATACTCAGTCATATTTTCTAGTCTCAGTTGGTTTTGTTTTACTTTCCCTTTGTCCCTCTAACTCTTCTCTCTGCCAGGCTGGTTATGGGGGGTCTCAGTCCATTGACTGTGGCAGAGTCTGGTGAAGGGATCTCCCCTCTGTGCCGCTGGAAGTCTGCCATTTGCAGCAGGTGCTTGCACAGCAAATCTTAGCTCTTTTCCCTCTGTCTCTCACTATTTCCAGGTCTCCAAGGCTTACCGTTTTATAGGATCTTTTCAGTTCCATCCAAATAATTCCTGGCAATTTGGGGTTTGTTTGTGGTTGAATGATCAAAATTTCCTTGGGCGTTTCAGTTGGCTGCATCCTCTAAGATGCACTTGGTATACACATCATGAAAGATGAAATCACGCTGTTGTGTGCCTGATTATGCAGGTATTAGCAAGTCAAACATCATGCTTTCAAGTTATCCGGTTCAGAATTTAACAGGAACGTCTTTTATGCTCCCTCTTTCTCATTAAATACACAATAATTTAATTTATGCCATGATTTTGTTATAAATAACAACGCTGATGAAGTAAACTGATTTCAGTGGTGCCACAACTTTGCCATTTAAACTAATTTTTGTATTTAAATTAAATATTATCATTCAGCTTGAATATAAATTGGTATGGAATTGCCTGTTGGTCCAGCTGGGACGCAGAAAAATCACCAGGTCTTCACAAAGCCGCCTCTAATGTTATCAGTCAAGTCAGAAAGCACTGTGCAGTTACTGCTGATCTGTATGAACCTGTTAAACATGAGACAAATTCTAAAAATGTAAGGTTGCTTTGTTTCAGTAGTTTCAACCCAGAAGCTTATGTTCTGTGAGTACGAAGCCAAAGGTCGTTACTGAGCTGTTCAGGGGATTCAATCATCTTTCTGTCCCAGTATATGTTTAAAAAGAACCTTTCTGTCCTCAACTACGAAGTCTTTATTCAAAACCGTGGTATGTAGCTCACTTTTCTCTAAGTCTCTGTGTGATCACTTGATGGTATGGGACGGAACCCAAAAGAACGGAAGGTGTTGTGTGCTGGCTGAATTCTGCGTCTTGCCATTTAGGTTGAATTGTCATTGTGTGCTGAACCAGAAGAGGGAGCTACTTCACTAATTTCCAGCAGTTTTAAGTATAACGAAGTCTCTTAACCCTCGTGGATCTTTTCTCTTTGGTTGGGTGGAGGGTGGAAGACCGAATCCAGAAACTTCTTGTGATGGCTTTTTTTTTTTTTTTTGTCACTCAGTTCATAGTTTGTTGATTTCTAAGGATTTTCCTTATAGACTTTCAGATATATATATATTTTTTGTAGACTTTAATTTTTTCAATTTCTAACTATCACTTCAGTGTTCATCTTCAAATGTTGTGTTTGTAGAACTCCATAAAACCTTTGGTTTTATATCATGATAGCACTGATATTTGATAATCACTTGATATCATGATTGCAATTTCTTGTGTTTAATGTGCTGAGTTCTTTCTAAACATAGGTTTCCTGATGCTAGGATGCTGTGAATGTTTGCAGGGTTTTCTGCAGTGTGCAGAATTAACTTGGTGGTCCAGTGAGATGGATCAGGCATACAGGGCATTGTACTAGGGTCTTTTATTTATTTCTGTGTTGAGGGCATTTCTTCTGTTTGTCCCAGTAAGAAGATATAGATAATATTTTGAAAACAGCAGTTCTAACTAAAATAGCAGAACAAATGCATGTTAGCATGTACTTTCTCTTTTTTATTTTTTTCCCCCAAATTTTATTTTAAACTGCAGTGCAATTTAGTTCTAGTGAGTAAATACGGCATTTCTGAGCTATAAAGGACTATAAAGGACTATTGAAGTTTGCTGATGACACCAGGCTGAGTGGTGCAGTTGACATGGTAGAAGGAAGGGATGCCATTCAGAGGGACCTCAACGGGCTTGAAAGGTGGGCCCTGGTGAACCTGATGAGGTTCAACATGGCAAAGTGCAGAGTTTTGCACTTGGGCCATAGGAATCCCAGCTATCCATACAGACTGGAAGGAGCAGTCCTTGAGAGGAGTCCTGCAGAGAAAGGCCTGGGGGTCCTGATGGATGAAAAGCTTAACATGAGCCAGCAGTGTGCCCTTGCAGCTTGGAAAGCAAATGGTATCCTGGGCTCCATCAGAAGAGGGGTGGCCATCAGGGACAGGGAGGTGATTTTCCCCCTCTATTCTGCTCTTGTGAGGCTCCATCTGGAGTACTGTGTCCGGGTCTGGAGCCCCCAGTACAAGAAAGACAGGGGGCTGTTGGAGAGGGTCTAGAGGAGAGCCACAAAGATGATCAGAGGACTGGAGCACCTCCCCTATGAGGACAGGCTGAGGGAGCTGGGCTTGTTCAGCCTGGAGAAAAGAAGGCTGTGGGGTGACCTCATTGCAGCCTTTCAATACCTAAAGGAAGCCTACAAACAGGAGGGGAATCAACTCTTTGAAAGGGTTGATAACTGCAGGACAAGGGGAAATGGCTTTAAGTTGAGGGAGGGAAGATATAGGTTGGATGTCAGGGGGAAGTTCTTTACAGAGAGAGTGGTGAGGTGCTGGAACAGGCTGCCCAGAGAGGTTGTGGATGCTCCATCCCTGGAGGTGTTGAAGGCCAGACTGGATGGGGCCCTGGGCAGCCTGGTCTAGTGTTGAATGTGGAGGTTGGTGGCCCTGCATGTGGCAGGGGGGCTGGAGATTCATGATCCTTGAGGTCCCTTCCTACCTTGGCCATTCTGTGATTCTGAGAAGTCCAGGAAAAAGCATGTTAGCGTGCATTTACAGTGCTGGTTATGAAAGAGACCAGATTTTTCCAGTCATTCTGAAGTGCGTGACTTGCCTAGGTCCCAGTATTTGTTGGCTGGAGGAGCTCTAGGTTGATGCATGCTGCAGTGACAAGTCTTGTCAAAGCTATTGTACCTTCAGGTTCATCGGTGGTCATTTTCTGTTAGGAACTGACACAGTGCAGTGACTTCAATTCTTAAGGTACTACGGAGAAGGAGATGAGTCTTCTTCCAGCTGAATGCCATGTTAAAGAGCAAAGGAGGATGCTCTTAGTGTTTTGAAACTTGTCATTGTTTTTCATCAAGAAGAGGGGATACAGCATTGCACTGCATGTTGCTTTGTGCATAATCACCTTGATTAATTTCATGGGAGTTTTGAGATGTCACTGCGGTCTTCTTTTGGTGGAGATGAATACAAGATAGTAAAAGTCCTCATAATGCCACTGAGGGGTGAGAATGAAGTATTTCTTTTGTTATTGCATTCGGTAGCATTCCGCTGTTGACTAACTTGAGGTTTGCTTTTAGAAAATCTTCAAATATGGCTGCCTTTATGGTGAGTCCCACTAGATTCCATTCAAACCTGTGTGTCCTGTTGTCATGTGCCCTTCAGGTTATGTATGCAGACTGCTCTGCCACAGTGCTTAGACGTCTTATTAAGTATTAGTGTACAGCATTCTAAAATCTAAGTGTACCAAAATGAAAAATTCCTTTGCTTATTTTTAGCTGTGTTGTAAAATACTTTTTTTTTGCGTGTACACACATCAGCAAATGCACACAGTGCACACTTTTCTCTTATGTTCATGCAAGATTTATACAAAAATCAAAGAATGTTAGGTTAGATCAGTGAACATGGGTTTGTCTACTTTTTTCTCCAGAAGTTTTTAGAATAAATAGTATTTATTTAAAATAGATAATATTTTATATGTGACACATGTCTATAATAGTTCAAATATGAAATATTTAACTATATGGAAAGATATGTTATTTTCTTAAAACTGACATTTGTGTGTTTTTAGGTTGTTCATAAAGCACAGTTTTGTTTCAGAACACACATATTCCCCAGATGTGTTGGCTATGTTCATTTACAAGCACTTTTTAGGCTCATGTCACAGTGAATAGCATTGACAGTTGTGATGATTACAGGAATACGTAAAGTGTTAATCTCGTAAATCTTTCTCCACCTATTGTGTTAAGCAATTTTAAGTTAATATTCAGAAGTATGATGCAAAAGGCAGTTCCATTATTTTAGCTGGAAACATTTTGATATTACAGTTAAAGATCATGTATTCAATTTAGAGACAATTAAGTCTAGAAACTAACAGGGTCCAGTGACTTGAGGTTTTACTTACAGAGAAGGCATGCGTGTTTCAGAAGAGACTTGTACCGTTATTTAGCAGATTTTCACTGTCAGTGATGTGCCTCTCCATTTCAAAGATCTATCTTAAGTAATTACTGTATTTAGTAGAATCTTCTCAGAACCCTGAAGCTGAAATTATCCACAATTTCTTTGTCAGGTACAAAGTATAGTAGTCTTCATTCTCTTTGTATCTAGAATAATTTCTTCTCTTTTCACTAGACTCAAATAGCTTCATCTTTAAAGATGAATGTCTAATAGTAGAAGTGTTACTCTTACAAGGCTTAGTGGTTTCTTAGTAGGTCTGTCTTACTGAGTAACCTTCTAGATCTTTGGAAGCTCTAACATCAAAGCTATTTCTGTGATCAAGTGACTCTTAGTTTAGAAGATTCTCTGATAAGCTCTCGTATTAACATTATAAACTCTGCTTTGAAACTGAGTGCTTGCTCTGGAAATACTCTGTGGTTTGGATTTTGTTCAAAAGAAGCCTAGCACTCACTGAGTTGCTCAAGTGCATTCAGAGGAGAGCAGGAGTTTGGTGAAGGGCCAGAATACAAGGTGATGAATGTAGTAGGATGTGAGGCAACAGCTTCAGGTTATGCTGTGGACATTAGGAAGAATTTCTTTGCATTAAATGTGGTTAGGCATTGGAATGGGCTGCCCAGAGAAGAGCTGGAGTCGTTGTCCTGGAGGTATTTAAGGGATATGTTGACTTGATGCTTAAGGACATGATTTAGTGGTGGCCTTTAGTGTGAGGTGATGGTTGGACTTGGACGATCTTAAGGATCTTTTGCACTCTACATAATTCTATGATTCTAGCTTGGAGACCTTCATAATAACATGCAAAGTAGGTATTATCAGTTCTAAATGATTCTATGATTCTAAATACTTATGAGCTCACATTTTAAGCTTTAGTCTTATTTTTCATAGATTTATGGGTTGAAAAGTTTAAAACATGATTTATTTATTTATTTATTTGAAAAAAAACCTTGAGGTTTTCCAGATAGACAGTTTATTTCTTAGGCTTGGTAGGATATTATTTTCATATATGCTGTATCCTTTGTTCTGAGCCAGGAAAGTACAGCTGTATTTTACTTTGGCTGTTTTTTCTGTATTTAATAGAGGTTTTGATCCTACTTGTCCTTGTGGAACACCTAGCTTTTCTATTATAAATGGAAGCTGTTTGTTCATGGACAGACTAGCTGTGCATTGCTGTGTGTTCTTCACAAATATGACATTGTCTTAGCAACTTTGTGATGTTGTTTTGCTTTTTGATTTCCCCTTCTTCTTAAGCTCCTCAACAGTAATTAACAATCTCACTGAAGAAGTAATACGTTGTTGATGTTTTTTGGACATAGCAACTGTGCAATGGATTTTATTTTCATTTAAAAATTCTGTAATATTAACTTGGTGTTTAAGATTTCTAATCTGATGATTTCAGAGGCATAATTGTTCAGTGACAATTCCAAAATACTGAAGTTTGTTGAAAACTTCCTCCCTTTTCCTAATTATGCTAGAAGTCAAGATGTAGTAGTAGGGAAAGAGGAAAATGTGGACAAAGAAACTGACCTCAAAGTTTGATTTCTTGTTTTAGCCATGAGACAAATCAACCTCTGCCAAAGAACATCTCCAGCAGCAGCAAGAGGCTGTGCCTTTCTCCTACGCTGATGCATGTCTCTGTAGCAGCTTGTGACCTATATTGCCTGTCAAATGTCCTCCTCAGTACTCTTATGGCAGAAATCACTTCCTTTTACTCTGTGCTCACAGTATACCATAGCAATGCCCTTGCTGACTGGGGCTAGGCAATACGGGTTTTGACAGCTCTGTCACACGCAGGTAGCAAAGATGACAATTGTATATATCCTCTCCTAAAACCTTGAAAGAAAGCATATACTGAAACTTTGAAATTCAAAGGTGGAACAAATAAAAGATGGTAAAAACGAGCTTTCAGTGACATCATTGTGTTTCTGCTATTTCTGTAGGTACCCTCCTGCATTTGACTCACAGGTTTTATGTAGCTCTGTTTTACTTCTTGTATATGGAGTGTGAGAACAATTAGAGTGCTCTACTTAGACAGACACAGCCGTGTGTTCTTTCTTTGGTAAGAAGAGTTAAATGTGTAACCATCCATGTAGGTTCCTTTTTCTGGAAAGAAACCCAGCACATACTTACCTATGTTAATGTAACATTTTAGTTGAGATGATGGCACAAGTCAAGAAATTCAGAGATACAGTTCCCACAGCAACCATAATTCAACCTCATTGCTGGGAAAGCACAAAAGCCCACACCAAACACCATGCAGAACGCTGCCTGTATGCAAGTGTGTGAAATACAGTTGCTAGGAGAGCCATAAATTTTACTATCCAGAGGTGGTATTATTATTTGTTTTTATTCATATTTTGTAGCTATAATTCTTTGTATCTTATGGAAACAATGCAGTAGTGACAAACTGAAGAAAAGAGGCCAGTTTGAATAGTGTATCTTTTTGCTTTCTTACAATGTATATATTATACTCCTATATCTGCTTTTTTTTTGTGTGTGTGTGTGTAGAGTTTTCCTTTATTTCAAAGTGAATAATACTAAATATGAAATATAATCTCACTTGCTTCCTTATTAATTCTATTCTCTTCATCTAGTCCTGTTCCTGAACTGTTGCAAATGAAGCTTATTCCTTTGCCTACTAGGGATTAAAAAAAAAAAAAAAGCCCAATATTTATTCAGAGACAGCCATGCATCTTGTCATTCAAGCACATCCACAGTATAAGATTCCACTATAAAATATCTCAAAGCATATGGAATGTATTTCTTTTCAGTATTTATTAGGACTTCGTCAGCTGAATCTGCCAATTTCTTGATTTGGTCCCATTAAACATTTGAGTATTAGCAGTTAGTGAAGAGGTGGAAGCATTCTTGTTTTGAAATTAGAAATATGTAAATATTTGAAATATGGTATGTACTGAACACAGAAATGATTTGTTAAAAAATATTCACATGATTTCCAGAAGTTGTCTGGCTGAAATACAACTTTGGGATACGTGATATGTGTATGACTTGAATCTTTTGAATCTGGTCACTGAGACAGACTTTGACACTTGATTATTGTATCAAGTTTTATTGTCACTGGGGTTGAATATTATATCTGTAGGTTGGATCGAACATTCATGAATTTTATTATTTTTTTAAATCAAACACATCCCCTTTGATTGAGGCGTATGCTAATGCCTCCTAATTTATTTATGAATCCATCCTAATAGAATTCTATCCCATCAATCATTAAAAAAACATAGGAAGTTACACAAGATAAGGGAGGTTAATGATAAGATTTCTTCTTCAGTAAACTACCAAAAGATTAATTTGGACTTAATTTAGTTTCTACTAGACTGAATTTTTTCAGCTCTCCATCAAGTCTTATCCTCCAATATGAGCTCTTTATGGGCTGTCTGGGCAGAGCTGAAAGACTGATTGGATGTGAAAATGTTCTCCTTGGGAAATCCTTGGATTCTGCCCTTCCCAGATAGTTAGGCAATCTGCTATAGGAAACCTGTTCTGACAGTGCCTGTTATCTCTGCTAGGCAGAGACCTACAGGGACTGTCACGGTGTACCTCAAAGCCAGGGTGAGGGGGATTCACTCTGCAGCCCGCCGCCTTCCCAAAGCTTTTATTGTTGTGTTTCATTTTGCTTAAAAGCTATTTAGGAACTGCGGGGATTTTATACAAGCACATGTACAAAAGTATAAAATTTTTAGTTTATTTGAAATGCAAGTTTTCTTGTGTGAGAGTTTATGTACTGAAGTTGGGACTCAACCTGAAAATTAAAAAGCAGAACATTCACAATGGCTCGATACTTTCTTTACAGCTAAATGCAGAAAGATTAGTTAAATTCTGGCTGCTGTGTGATCAAGAGCCGGTGTATCTCTCCATGGGGTCTTTACTGTTTCTGAAATGAGGAAGGGGACTGGGAATTGTGAATCGTAGGAGTTCTTCAAGGGGAAGGCAGAATACTGGAATTTGAATTGAATTCTAGGAAGAGTTTTGATATATGAGGCTGAATGTGCTGGTAAAGCAAAAACTCCATCAACAAAGTGAATACTTGTGGTACACAGTCTGTGTGAGCATAAGCTGGCATCAAAATTCTGACTGTTATTTCTCCCTTCAGTGCAATGTTTTGAGGCTTTTTCAAAGTGTAAATAGTTACAAGGTTAGCTTTCTTTTCTTATGTTTATCTGTTTACACCTCATAACTATGGAGCTGATAACTGAATACATAAGAGCAAAATGTCAGTGGAAACTAAGAACTGTTGATTAGAGGCATTGGCAAACAGCAAAGCATCCCACTTGAGCTGTTGTCAGTAAGTAGGCATGGGATCTAGGAAGCACTATGTTTGCATTAGTTTTGTTACAAGCAGATTAATAATGGTATGCTGGATGATTTGGTGCGGTGATAAATTGTTATTTTATGCAACAAATTGCTCTGCTTTTAGGTCTAAGGAAGTGCAGTGCACTATAGGTACTGCCAGAGATTGCCAGTGATCTCAAGCATCTTGTTTTGTTTAGGCAGGATGGGGATCCTCTCGATACAAGTCTACTAACGCGTGTTTTTCCTCGAGCGTGTCTTCCTCTGTGTGCACATAGCCCCCGAGATGTGGATTTCCTAATGGAACGGAGGACTTTGATGAGAGTGGATGGCCGTGTCACCTCTCTGTTCTCAGTGGAGAAGAAAATCTTCCGCAGTGGGATTAAAGCCATCTGCTTGCGTCATGGGCTGTTAGGTGTGAGATACAATTCGGCTCCTATTTGTTAGCTGCCATTAGGAAATGATTTTTGGTCGCTGTTGGTTTGGTGTACGCCATGTTCCACCTGTTAGGGACTTTTGTCATTTCTCATTATTTGAAAATACGTATTTGTGTCAACTACAATTAGCTGGAAAGAATTAATGGAATGTTTTTGCAAATTTTCAGTTCAGTTGTGGAGAATTCAGAGTATTTTACGTTTATCTAGTCATTCTGATGTCATGCTGTCAAAATTACTGAAAAGATGTTTGAGTTACGCTTGTTAAACTGATAGAAGTTTTACAGAGAAGTTGATAGTGCTCTGTTACTGAAGCAAGCACTGCCTTTTGAGGGTCATATTTCCTGCTTTGACCATTGAAGCTAATAATAATAATATTTCTTTTAGGTTTGTTTCAGACTGATTTTTCACAGAAAATTCTAGTTGAACCTGCCTAGGTGGTTTTGAGAATAAGCCGTAGAAGAAAAAATACTACTATCTTTTTGCCCATTAAAAAAGAAATAAATTTGTCAACCTTTCCTTTGAAAAGTTTTCATTTTTGCATGTTTTGAATCAGGTGCTTAATTAACAAGGTATAGTTATTATATTAAGGAGTGTTTTTCACTATAACTTTGTTCAGTTGACCAAACCTTTGAAAAACTGCAGTTCAGATTTTCTCATTTTACTACAGCTTGGTATGTGTTTTCTCAGGGCAGAACTTGAACCGATGTTTCTCTAAGTTCTGGTCTGATTTGTATGAGAGGTGTTTCTGGTACTGATGTCCTGCAGATTACTGTATGGTGTTGGAGCTTTCTCCCTGCTGCGAAGAAGGAACCTCTGTCTGTTTTGATGCAGAGCAAGACTGGCTATCAAGAGAAAAAGATACTGGGGGAGGAGGAATGGACTGGCACTGTGGAGCTTAGGTGAAAAGAAAATCAAAACTCTGAGGATGTGGAGGAGGCATGTAGTACCAGGTATGACATTAAGTGAGCTGCATCTATCTTGTGTGTTGAATAAAGTAATGTTGAAAAAAGTTTCAGACCATCTCAACATGTACTAGTGACAGAGGTACTCATGTTTTGACACTTAGTTTCTGTCTGTTTGCATTTGCAAAGCTGGTAAATAACTTCTTAATTGTGAGAATGAGGGAAAAACAGTCTATACATTAAAGAAAGAAAATATCAGTGTGTTTTTTATTCAAATGGCTTGGCTTTAAAGAAACATTCAGCTTGAAAAAGAACATATTAAAAAAAAAAAAGTAACTTGAAATGGTCATAGGTATAATATCTTCCCACGTAGTTTCTTGCTAATGTAAAAAAATATTATGAGTTTTGTCATCATAATTTTTTTTTTTCTCAATCACCTTTAGCAACTTAGAAGCTCAATCCAAATGCATATAAACAAGTGTGTGAATACAGGAAATAAAAATGGAAAGTACTGGAGGCTTTGACTGAATACAAATTGCTATAAAAGCCAAAAGTAAATGCAAAGTATATAATGCTCGCGGATCCATTTCAGATGTAGTACTTTCATATAATATTTTTTATGTGGTATCAAAACTAGAGAAATTATTGTGAAAAATACAGTAAAAGTAATCATTGCAGAGCAGTGTCATAATACTTGAAATTTAGAAAACTTGAACTCAGTTTCCATTTGTGAAAGTTCAGCTTATGTTCCAGCCTTGAGTGCTTCAGGCTCATTTCTTCTTGAATACAAAATGGGACTGAAGTGAAATATGAATATTTGGATTTAGACAAGAGATTAAAAAAAAAAAAACAACTTATTACAGAGTTCAGGAGGTTGACATACCATCCTTTACAGCTTTTTCTGCCATCCCACATGCCCAGAGAAGTAGTGGATGCCCCATCCTTGGAGACATTCAAGGTAAGGCTGGACCAGGCTATGAGCAACCTAGTAGAGCAGTAGGTGCCTGTGTTCATTACAGGGGAGTTGGGCTAGATGACCCTTAAAGGTCCCTTCCAACTCAAAGGATTCTGTGATTGTACGATGGTGATTCTGTGGTTCTAAGAAGCCCTATGACTAAGATACAATATAGCACATGGACTAGTATGTTCTGAGGTGGCATAAACAATTAAATTAGAGTTGTTTTTTTATTGTGGTTTGCAGTCAATTGTTAATTTGCAGAATTCAGTAATTCTCCATAGACATCTCTGTCATTTTTATAAAGTAGCAAGGTTCTGTTGTAATTGACAGTGGCTGAAAATAATTAATATTTCAAAAATGCATACATAGTTATTTTCCTTTTTTTTTTTTTTTTTTTTTTAAATCTTTCAAAAATGATTTGTATCCCAATGGGAGTCAATTTAGAACCTACCCAATGATATACTAAAACTTTCATGGACTTCATTAGGAGTAGAAACCTGGCTTTTCACATCAATTTTTGCTGATGAAGTGATAGCTGTTTTTCTATGGGGAACAGTTATAAAGTATTGCTTGAAACCATGAAACAGTAGCTGCTGTCTTTGTTCTCCCCTTTGGCATGGGATTCAGGGATGCAGAACATAGATACCTCTCTTTTCTGAAAGTAGAGAAATGTCTGTTAGATCACAGCTCTTCAGATCCTCCCAGAGACTTGCTTAGGATATATATTTTTTAATACGTGTAGTAGATGACAAGTAATAAAAGCAGGGGGGGTTATTTGTTGTATGTTTATGGTTGAAACTGTCATATCATATTTTCAGACTTGTCAGTGGCCAGTCAGCTCTGCCTGAAGTCTCAGAGGTCAGGATCTGAGCACTGTGGAATGACGGCTTGTGCTGTGATTGTAGAGAAGGGCCTTAGGTTGCATTATGATGGTTTAGGTTTTTCAAACAGGAAATTTGATTGCTGCATCTTGCATGAGTTATAACGTGACAAGCATGTTATGTATTTAATTATTAGGCGTGCTGATAGAAGGAGCTGGGATGACAGAATTGTGGGATAGAACAACCTGCAGTGTGGGACGTATGGGCACACTGCATCCCTTTGTGAATCCTTTCAGCTGCAGCTGATGGGAGATTTTATCTGTTCTGTTTTCCTAGACCAGATGCAGTGCTCTGGCTATTGACAAAATGGCTATACATAATGTATGGAAGGAAAATCTAACTGGCAGGAGGTGGTGAGTGTGTGGCAAAGTTTAAGCTTGTATCCTTTAGATACTAGGAAAATAAAGCAAGAGATGTGCAGGGTTTAAGCTGGTTATCATTCTAGTTCTGTAGATACATATAGATTAGTAAACTATTTTTACAGTGTCTCGAGTAGCAAAGAAGCGTAATAAGCTAAACTTGTTCTACAAGTGTCTTTTAATACTGCATTGATTCTTTGTTCTTACGTGTTGTTAGATATTTGTATTCCTTGACTCATTTTTTCTGAATTACATATATGTTTGTACACAATAAGCCTTATTCTTCCTTATTCTTCACTCTTTTTTCATTCTTTATTTACCATGGTTAGAACTGTCTCTGTTATCCCAGGTCATTCCAAATTTCTCTCGCTACAAGAAAGACACTGAGGTGCTGGAGCATGTCCAAAGAATGGCAACAAAGCTGGTAAAGGGTCTGGAGCACAGATCTTATGAGGAGTGGCTGAGGGAACTGGGATTGTTCAGCGTGGAGAAGAGGAACTTGGGGTGACCTTCTTGATCTCTACGACTACCTGAAGGGAGGTTGTGGTGAGGTAGGGGTCAGCCTCTTTTTCCAGACAACCAGCAATGAGAAATGAGCCTTAATTTGTGCCAAGGGAAATTCAGTTCGGATATTAGGAAGAATTTGTTCTCAGAAAGAGTGGCAAGGCATTTGAATAGGCTGTCCAGCAAGGTGGTGGAGTCACTGTCCCTGGCGTATTCAATGAAAGGAAGATGTGGTACTGAGTGTCATGGTAGTGATGAGTCGATGGTTGGACTTAGTGAATTGAGAGGTCTTTTCCACCTCGATGATTCTATAATTCTTTTTTCCCTGGAGGCATGCAGAGGCTGTTACCTTTTCTGGAGTCCTACATAGCAATGCTTCTATTTAGCAGCCTTTGTGTTTTCCTTTCGTTATTATAAGTCCAAATGTAGGTAGCACCCATACACAACTCCATTCAGCTGTGATGTTCTGTCAGCCTCTGCATGCAGTTGAAGGTACAGATTGTTCTCATCAGTCCCTGGTTGCTGTGCTGTGCCCAGGCACAAGCTCTGTGTGGAACCCCTGAGCTAAAAGCAGCTGCAGCAATTCACTGCCAGCTGCCCCCTGTGGCTTGCACTGCTGAGGACATCTCATGCAGAAATCCAATCTAGCTATAACGTCAGTGAGCACTGCTGGGACGTTATTTAAAACTTCCCTCTCAGCATGATACTGTGTAAATATACACAGTAGATTATATGCAAAGACTCAGGGCTTAAGTCTCCAAACATTTCTGAGTTCACTGGATTTCAAGGGCAATTGTCTGCTCATTTGCTATTATGTGTTTTTAAATATAAGTGAAAAGCTTTTAAAAAAGCTTTTTAAAAAATCTTTTTAAAAGATTTTAAAATTCATTATGTTTAAAAGAAATAACACAACCTTTATCTCACATCTTTTTCCTGTACTTACCGGACACCTCTGTACTGGTACTTTTGCTTTGTTTAAACAAGAGGTGTACACTCTTAAGTTAGTTTTTTTGTTTTTGCTCTGAATAAAGCGTTTACCATTTATACTGATAGGAAAATATCTTATTTAGGGAAGACTCTAGCCATGTCTAACCTGAAGAGACCTCTAGGCCTGCTTATTTGGTACGTTCACTGTGCCTTGCCTTGGTACAGAAATGTCTGACGGAGCCATCGGCAGTTGGACAGATGAAGGAAAAAAAACACAAACCAAAACAAACCAGTACACAGTTGGTTGTTTCTTTACATTGCTATAGAAATTAGATGGTTAGGAAATAGCTACCCTGATCTTTGTAAAGTTTAGCTGACGGAATGAGGGTACGCGCAGTGAGTGACCTGTGTAGAGGCAATTGCACATCTATCCTAATAGCAGCTGGTGTGCATTTGGTCCATCTGAGCTCCAATATTAAGATGATTAGATCGATTAAAAATTAAATTGATATTTGAAATATTAGGCTTTTTATGTAATGTTTCCATTACTGGAGCTTCTGTTGGGGAAAGTTCTATCCTGTTGCTTTGATGTGACACCACCAAAGCTTCCAGACAGAGACTGAAGATAAGAAAAGAGTGGTGATTTTGACAGTGTAGTCTGACCTGTTTCATAACACAAACCATAAACTTCTACCCAGTGATGGAACGTTAAATGAATAATTTGTGAGTTTTATGGAGAGGCCTATGTGGGGAATAGCAGTCTTTCTCCAAATTGTAAGTTATAGAGCACCTTAATGAGTAAACTGTTGTTGGATTTATTGGGAATTTACTTAAGTGAAAACTGGAAAGATTTGGCTCATTTACTTTTAAATACCTGGCTGCATGCACATCATTTTTAGTGCATCTCATTTACTTTTAAATACCTAGGTGTATACACATCATTTTTAGTGTATTAAGATGCTTTATGGTATGTCTCTTTGATTTTATCCTTTTTTATTACACCTGCATCTGTTCACCATAATTGCGTATCCTGGATGCTTACCTGAGGCTGATTCAAAAAGCATTGCTCACATTGAGTGGCTTCTATTCGAATGAATAATTTGCATCCATACAAAGGAGAAACCCAGTTCTGTCCTTCCTTGCCAGTTATGGATACCACACTGTTTTAAAATCCATTCTTAAAGCCTTTCTTCTGCTGATATCCCAGCTGGTAGAGAGTGTAACCAGTGGTGGCCACACTTTTTCTATCCGTGTATTGCATCTTCATGGACAGAGCCTCTCTTGCATTACAATTACTTATTCTTTGTTTTCAAATATAAAAAAAAGAAAGAAAAGCCTTTTTATGTGTTTAGAAAGGTATGTGTTGACAACTGTAATGTGATCTTGATATGATTTTAAAATGTTTTTCCAGTAAAACTTAATAAAAATGATGTTTACTTTCATAGGGAGGGATTAGTTGGAAATTAGGAGCAAATGTACAGTAATTGCATCTAATTTTAGAATGTGTGAGGATTCTGTAAAATAATCTTGTCGGTAAAAAGTACATGGTTTTGGAGAGACAAGCAATAGGACATGGAGCTGCTGTTCCATCTTTCCAAGAAAAACCCAAACAACCCTGGTGCCTTTGCTTATGCCTCTGCCGAGATCATAAAACTTTTGCTTACAGGCAGAGAACTGAATGGATCAGAGTTCTCCCAGAAATTAATGCTGATTTTACTTTTTTCTTGCTAAATGAACTTAGAAATGAGATGGAAGAGAGATTTAATTGCTGTACACTAAAGCCATTTGTGTCTGGCTTAGAGCAACTTAGTGAGGTGTGGAAGGGTTCTTTTTTTTTTTTTTTTTTTTTCTCTTAATCACAAACACCACCTCCATTCTCACCTCTTCTGGTAGCTGGTACCTCTGGTTCCAATGGTAAACATTAGTGGAAAAATTTGAGAAGTGCCACAGAAATGCAACATCTGTCAGCATTTAGTCTTGCAAGTCTAGCTGGTAGTAAGGTCGCATGCTTTCAGACTTGCCCATATGGACCAATAGGGCATTAAGGAGGAACTGCTCTTGAAGTTCCATGTAGTAACTGCAGTGCATGAGGTGTTCATCATGAGACACCCTAAATGCTTTTTTCTTTTTTTTATTAAATTAATTTTTTAAAATAAAGTGTGCTTAGAGAAGCTTATCGCTTTTTGTCAGATGATGGGATTGCTTCTTTAGTTTGCATTTAGATCTTACAGTTCTCTATTTTAATTTTGGAGCTAGGAAGCAAGATGTTCTTAAAATGATGCTGACTGTATCACTGGTGCGATGAAAACAGGATCGTGTGCATAAGTTACTTTTCTAAAATGGAGAAAAAAGCCCTATGCAAGTTCGGAGAGTTCACATTGCTGTTTCTCAAGTGTGTTGAAAGGAGAAACTATACTAACCTGTTTTTTGTAATTCAGTCTAGCTACTTTATGTTTCTACTCAGAAACTAATGAATAAATCATAAGTGTTACATGGGTGTTAATCTAACTAGATCCTCAAGGAAGAATAAGTAGAGCAGCTGTTATTTTTACAACTGTAGCTCATAATTTGAGTGCTTTCCATTTAGCTAAGTATTCAAATGATGTCTATTTAAATATAGTTGCAAGATTTAGACTTGTGGTAAGCGTATTGATACAATACATCAAGTCTCTGCTTTTTTCTGGAACTCTAATTTTATATCCAAAATTAGCTTTTAAATTAGTTTAAAATTAGCTTGTACCATGATCCCTTTGGAGAAGGCTCATCTCTTCAAAGATGTTTCTGCAGTGCCTAACTCCATCGTCAAGTTGAAGCTGTTAATTCTCCTTCAAAATAACTACTAAACTCTAGCTCACGTGCAGGTCTCCAGTCCAGAACCATTGAATTCTGGAGATCTTTGTGCAGAGTTGAATCTGTAAATGATAAATTGTTGGCTTCATAGGAACTAGAGAAAGTCTAAGTTATTCTCCAGTAAAAGTGAAGGATACATTTAGAGAGGTAGTGTGCTTCTTTTGCATTAGAAAATGGTTGCGATGGTCACTTATTTCTCATATGGAACAAAAATGTTGGCATTTTGCCCATACTTTTTTGTTTCATGACTTAGATGGTGACCCTGCAAATTGATTCCTCTCAAGAGGCAGTTATGAATGAAAATGAGACAATCTATGAGTCACATATGGTAACTAATTACTGATTTATTCAGATGATTCATGTATAAAATATTGTTATTAATTTTATCATTAATTTCTAAAGTGAAATAATCTCACCTTCTGGCTCTATCTTCCTCAGAGGTACTGCATTTTTTGGTAGTACATTTAAACATTCAGAGGAACTAATAGTAACTCTTCATGGTAGAGATGCAATGCTTGTGTGTTTGAACAAAACATAACAGGTTTTGAAACAATTACAGGAAACTTTTAAAAACCCACTATTTCTTTTATATATATCTATGTATCTCTATTTATCTCTCCATATATATGCTTAAGTCAAAGGAAAGAGACAATTCAATACCCCAAAGGTGCAGAACCGTGGCATGGCAGGTTGTGACACTGGAGAGGCTTTAATTTGGCAGCTGGTGGCACTAGGACTATGATTCAGTTATTTCTCAAAGGCTGGGAGCTATAAATAAAATTAGATTTACTTGTTAACATGTTACTGAAATAAATTCAAGTATTCTTTTTAATTAGGTTATTTGGTGCTTCTCTGTTCAACCGTATACATCATTTAAATATAATCAGTAATTCTTCAGTCTGTAAGAACTCTTTATCTAATCAAAATGAAATATTATCCTTATTGCTTTTGAAAGAATGAGGATTCAGAGCTGAGAAGAGAGAAGGCCATAACATTTGCAGTGGCTTTTAGTAACAGGTAGCACAAGCAATTTCTTGATGAGTGATGCACTAAATAAGCATATTTATGCCCAATTAAGTAAGAACTGTGTAACACTGTTGGTGAAGGGAGGCATGTGATTGAGATCAGAGGGTTGGCATTGTGCTCTGGATATCTTTGAAGACATTTTTATGCTGGGCTGCGGGGTAGAGTCCCAAGGACTTTGCTGAATTTTTTGTCTGGGATTCTTGTGGCGTAACACTGTGACGTATGTGTTGAGGGTTCTTCATGAGGGCAGCCATCTCATTGATCTTCCTTCTGCCTTCCTGTTCTAGTTCGTGCTTGCCACAAAGACTCTTTGTGTCCTGGCCCTTGTGGGTCTCCTTTAATGGCACATACGTGCACTGCTGGAAGTGCTAAGTGTTTCCTAATTAGGTCTGAAAAAATGCTATCATAGGCACTAAGAGCCTTATAGTTTTTAAGCATCAATACCTGTAGAGCATGAGTTTCCAACCTTTTGGCTTGCCCGGGCTGCATTGAGTGAAGAGGAATTCTTTCTGGCTGCATACATGTATGTTGGTCCGAAAGTAATGCCTCCTATTTATTTCAGTGGAAACAACAGATAAAAAGAGCACAATTGGTAGAGCAAACAGTTGGTAGAGCAAATTCTCAGCTACAAAACACTTTCCACATAGTCATCACCACTGGCTGTGCATTTTTGCCAGCAGTGAACAAGAGCCTGCATACCATGCTCTTAAACATTTGCACCAGCATCACCAGTCTGCTGCCACTGCTGAAGTGCACCACGCGCAGCCTCACAGTGCTCACGTCCACTGCTTTGTCTCCATAAACATTCAGCAAACATCAGTGAATGTCAATGGGTGCCGTTTTTTCTGCATGGAGGAATTCAGTGAGACATCTTTGCTTCATCTGCACTTCTGTGTCAGAGACCATTTTGTCAATGGCATGAATAAGGTGTGACTGTGAAACGAGGGATATTTCTCTCTGGTAAGAGAGCGCTTATGAGAATCTGGTCGAGAGCCATCAGCAGGTTGGTAGTTGAGTATCTGGTGGTGGCCGCGTCGCGAGACATGCCGGGCTGCGGGTTGGATTACCTGCAGGGTAGAGGGTAGTAGATGAGAAAAATGAAGCTTGTTGAGAATGGGCCACAAATAGGATCTACAAGTGCTTCAAAAGAAACCCCAGTCTTTTCGGCACGAAAGATTTTTTAGTGATTTATTTATTTTAAAAGTAAAAACCTTTAAAAATGATATCCCTTAGAACTAACAAGAGATATGAAAAGTTCCTATTAGTCTGTTGTTTTGGTGTGATCTTTAAGATATATGGTTCTCGTTGTTCCACAGAGTGCTTCGGCAGTTTACAGTGCTGTAAAGTGCAGAGGAGCCCTCGGTGCCTCAGGGACCCATCTGCCTGGTGGAAGCTGGGGCTCACAGGGGTCCCCTGGTGTGAGCCTCTGCAGTGCACGCTCTGTAGACAAGCGTGGCTGGAGGGTTGATTCCCTTTTGTTTTGCTCTTAAGGGGAAACGGTCTGTTTTTAACCAGATTTTTATGTAGGTTTCCACAGGGCTGTTATTGACAGCTGCCTTGGAGCTTACATACTGTTGTTAGAAGCAGAAATTTCACCTTTGAGTCACTAAGTTAGTTTAAATATTTGGAAAAAGATGTTTTTTCACTACTACTGTCCATGTTTGTTCAGATTACCTCACAAAAACTATATATTTATTTGTTTTTATTCATTGAATCCAATGCGACTTTTAAAATATGAATATTTACTTAAGAAACTAAAAATGTAACAATATCTATTACAGTGTCAAAAAACACACCCAGCTTAGTGATTTAGAAAAATACAAAATAACTTAAGTTTCTAAACCTAAAATAGATTTTGTAGTAAGAATGGTTCTTCTAAGCCATTGCATATAATGTCTTTCCTTGAAGATAAAAAAAATAAATATATATTTTACTCAGTGTTTCTGATTTCATAATCTTATGTTCTGTAATTTATAAAGTAGTTGAAAAATTTAATTTTCTTTAGATAGATTTGAACAATAATTGGGAGAATACCAGGTCAATACCATGCTCAATAGACAAGTTATGATTTCATTAATATTTATAAGTTAATACTGTGCTCAAGAAGAAATTCCTTCATAATTGGACTGGGGGAAGAGTAAGTAACTAAATTGGAAACGTTAATTTTAGCAAGAAACTGTCAAGCAAAAGGAACAGTGCTATCAGCTGTGCTGCTTGCTGCTCCGTTGGTGTGAAATAACTGCTGAGACTGTTCTGGGGCAGGGATGGGCCTGCCTTGTGGCTCACGTTCGGTGAGAACTGACAAGTGATTTTGTAGGTAAGTTCTTATAAGTGTGATATTTTTAAAACTAAATTATTGAGTTCAATAAAACAATTAGATCATGGCATCTGTAAGAAGTTAAAATGATCATTTTAGGCAATCTTCTTGGGTTCTGTGTTTTCTTTAAGTGTGCTTTATAAGTTCTCAGTGGGGAAAAAAAAAAAAAACAACCAACAAAGCAAAACCATTCCCTTTAAACACAGTAAAAACAGCTTTCCTCCCTAAAATGCTTTTGCTTGTCTTTCCTTGCATAAAGAATGCTTTTTATGTTCTCCAGTTACAGACAACTGTGTAAGTGTTAGAATCAAACTCCCTTTCTCCTGCAACATTGTACTCCCAGGGGAGAGTGTAAGAGAACAAACACGGCCTGGCACAGCAGAGGCTCCAGGAAGGGGCTGTAGGGAGGATCTGCACATGCCCTGTTGATGAGGGTAGAACCATCTCTATAGATGAGAGGAGTAATGCATTCCTCCTGCTTCCCCCATTCTTTCTGTCTGGAGCTCTAGCTTGCTTTGCTTGCTTGTCCTTTACAGCGGTGCTACAGGGTGAGAAGCAATTCAACAGGATGAAATTATCAGTGCTGATGAGCAGTTAAAGCCTACTGTCAACATATTTCTTCAGATTTGCCTTGATTGATGAGACAGTTGGTGCATCTCTGATTGTAATTTGCAGAGAGTAACAAACTCAGAACTCTGTTTCAAAATGGCTTGCTCATACAGATAGAGATGTAATTGGAACAAGTAAATTATGTGTCACATCCCTCAAGAATATTTCTGTGAAGGATATATCTAGTTTTGGGTGTGAGAGTCAGTAAAAGGAAAACAGTGCTTACAAGAGAAATCCTGTGCCATACTTCAGTTGTGCACTACTTTGGTTATTTATCTTACTGGTTTAATCACAGAAGTATTGCTGTGAAGGGATGTCAACGTTACCTACTCCAGCCTCCCATTCTAAGCATGCTGTGTATATGCAGAAGCTTTCCCTGTACAGATCAAGACAGAAAAGACAACTGGGCCTTCTCTTGTCTCTCACTGGGTCTGTCCATCACCCAGAGATTCTTTGGACTTCCCTTTGCAGCTGGCATGCCTATAGCTCCCTTTGTGTTGCCCAAAATGTCCCTCCCTAGCTCTGACATCAGGTGAGCACTGGCCTCCCCCATTTCCCTGAGCAGCGCTTTTATACTCTTTTGTTTGTTGCCTCTCCATGTTTTCATCTTTTAAAAATTCATCATTTAAAAATTTTCCTCAGCTGTGCTGTTTACAGCAGGCTGAGCTGTAATGCCTGTGCTATCTAAACTAGTTTGTTTGTCTCTGCAGAGCGTTGCACTGTGAGTAGAATGTGCCTTAATCTGATCTCCTGCATAATGGAGACCAATTTGTTATCTGTATACATCTTCTATCTGATTTCCTTTTCTCAATTTGTGCTGTGGAACTGATCTCAACCTCTTGCTGTCAGTTTTCCAGTTATGATTATCATCTGGCTGCGTTTCCTGTGAAATTACTACTTTTCTTGTAGGGCTGCTGACAGGTTGGAGCTGACAGGCTCTGCTGCGTGCGGACTGCATATTTATTTGTCAGAGCTGAAAGCCATATTTATGTTTTAAGCTTTACTTGGCATAAGTGACTGGACTGAAATTTTGTTCTAATGAGTTTAAGAGAAATTAATGACAGATTTACAGTACTTTTGTATGGTGTTAGTGTGAAGGGTTCTGGTCTATTACAGCAATCTCTAGGCACTAAGAACTTCAAGTCATGATGGAACTGTACGGATTATAGGTGTTTGAACATTCCCTTCTTTCACTCTCCTTCTCAGAAGTGCCCTAGAGGCCTCTTGAAGACATCCAAAACCACCACAAGCTGTATGAAACTGCTCCTTCACACCTGGAGCACCTCCTGGCCTCCTTCTGCGCTGACCACGCTGCCTACAGGGCTGCTTCTCCTATGTTTCTTGCTGCTCTCTCCCACCTGCTGCTGCCCAGCTTTTTCCTCTTTCTCCAGTCTGCTCTCAAAGAAGCACACCCGGACTCGCTCATGGCTCAGCTCTGGCAGCAGCAGGTCCCTTTGGACACAGCTGTGATCTGACATGAGACAGCTGCTGCACTCCAATACCAAAACCTGGACATGTAAGTGCAGTACAGAAACGTAGCTAATCTGTAACATATTCCATGAAAAAACAAAAAGATATTTCATAATTGCTGATGGATGATGGATGGTCCCTTCAATTTAGTGACTGATGAAAACTCGCCTGCTAGCAAGAATGAATGAGAGGGTTGTATCTACCCAGAGCAGTGGAAAGGTGGTGGAAGCTGATTGAGCGTGGCCGCCTTCTGCCCTGCTCTATCTTGTTTACTTTGTTAGAAATTGTGTTGTGTGTTCAGAAGGTCAGGACAAGTCACCTTGAGCCTTGCTTATGGATCCTGGAATTAATGAAATTCATTGGGCTGTATCCCTCTTCCATTCATCTGCATAGAATCAAAAGAATAACTGTGCTAAGTAAAAAGCAGCACTGAAAGGATATGAAATTGCCATAATTCCCACTCACAGCTTTTTGGGAAACTCTGCAGGTGAATGCCTTCTGCACCTCTATGCAGATAACAGATCTTAGAAATGTCAAGTCTAGCTTGTTTCTGAAAGCATTTTTTCAGGATTTCTAATATATATATATATATTTAAAGTTGTTATGTAGACTTAGAGAGTTTATTTTTCGATCTCTGTGAAGAAAGAAGGAATTCACATTGCTGTGAATGTTGCAGTGAAGAACTTCAGTGACTGCAAGCACTGACTTCATTGGTCAGAGGAATGAAGACTGTTGTGTATGAGAGAGCCTGGTGTCTTCAGAAGGTTATAGACACAAAAGTAAGATGGACATGGCAGTACTGCATAGAGAGCATCAATTAAAATGAAATTGGGAGTTGTTAATACATCTTTCTTTCTTGAAAAGAGGGTCATGCAAGGTGTGTTTTCTGGGGGCATAATAGACCACTCTGTCTGTCATCAGCAAAGTTTGCCAATTACCCTATCTTTAACCTTCCTTTTATTATGGAAAATTAATTAGAAGTTTCTGGAGAGGAAATGGGGACTAAAAGGGGTCTTTATTTTTTTATGGCCTATTTAGCTTTAAAAGCATAAATCAAAGTATTTTTCTAATATTTATAATGGAATCTGTCCTCCCATTCTCCTGTCTGAGTGATTACAAAACAAAAGCCCAGACTGCGAGGCTTCAGCCTGTTTAATGGAACAAACAGCAGCTATGTATTTACTGTGCCAGTTGAAACAGAAGCGTAAAGAATTTAACCAAGGCAACGTGAAATGTTTTGAGTCATGAAAAAATCTTTTTAAAATAAAAAAGTTGGTATTCACTGTATTTGAAAGCTGGGAACTCTGTAGAATAGGGAAAGCTAATGTGATAGCATCTAGCTTCACTTATAGTGTTGAGAATTGATCAGAAAAATGAAGCAGTCTACTGAAGGTAAGGCATACAAGAAATACAGTCCAATTTAAATATTATGAGATCATTTTAGGTAGCTGAAATTGCTTACTAATTTATTTCCTTTCGTAAATGTATGTGACCGTGTTTGGACAGATTTAAAAAACCATGAGCAGCATTGTTCCAGCCTTATAAAACTGCACAGGTAGGAATTGTACCTCCCTCACAGCTTGAGTCCTTGCTGCGTGGTGGTGTATCACAGATTGATAACAGCAGAGCAGATGGAGAACGGAACGCCTGGACAGCTATTTTATGAGGAGATCAGGAATTATGACTTTATAATCTTCCTTCTTGCTATATTGGAAAAAAGCCATGTTTACTGCTTTTACAGTAGGCATTAGCATAGCAAATTATGCTATTGGCCATAATGAGTAGTGCTAGTGGGAGAGGAGGTGAAGAGTGAGATTGGGAAAGACAAGCTTGAACCAGAAAAGCAGAGAATCCTGATTGGAAATAAATGTTCCTTATGCAGTCTGTGCACTGAAACATTGCTGTTTAATGGTGAGTCAGAGCTGAAGAGAACCAAAACCGTTTCTTACTGTATATCCTTTTTACCAGCACATGCCAACAAAGTGAGACAGTCATCATGCGTATCTGGTATGTTCTTGTGCCTTACAGGGTACATGGATGGGGAACATCAGGAGAGAATGTTTTCCACAGAAATACTTTCTTATATGAAGTGGTTCTCTTCCCTCCCTCCTTTCCCCTCCATTTCCTTTTTTTTTTTTTTTTTTTTTAATTTGACTCCAGGAAGCTGAAGTGATTCCACATTCCTATCTGTATACTTGTGGAACCAAGATGCAGTTTTTGCGTTGAGTCAAATGCATATTAATTTTTGTTTATGTGAGCTTTTATGATAATTTTTACAGTTTGTAATTCAAGTCCTATACATCCTCATCTACTTTCTTATCACTGAGTCTGTTTTTCTCTTCCCCTTCTCCTTTCTCCTGCAACTCCCCACAGCTCTTCTTGTTTACGAGGCCAATACTATAATGGTTTAAAAAATGGCACTGTTGATAATGTCTCCGTAGTTTCTAGTGTAGAAAAAGGAAATGGTTCAGGGAAGTATTTATGAGTGAACTCTGCTTTTGATGCATGGTTGAAATCAAAGCATTTTTAAATTTGCATCTATATGTACATATAAAACAACTGCGGTATAATGCTGTAAGCTTTACAGTAGTCATGAAAGAGAACTTAAAGCAAAGGTAGTCTCTCATCTCACATAAGCTGCAAAGCAAGAGAAAGCTCTGGGGACTTCCTATATAGCTATTGATTTTGTTCTCTATTAGCAGAGGGGTTTTTCATCTTGTTAAATAACAGTGGCATATATCTTTCTGGTTTGTTCGCTGGCATTTTGACCAAGATCTTTCAATATTGAGTAGATCACCCCAATAACATTTTTCAACTAAGGCTTCGTGCAGATCATCAAAACTATCTGTTGCCATTCTACTACCTCAACCTATAGGCCAGAGTGGGAACAGTCACTTCTGGAAAATGTCTTATCCCTAGTGTAACCTGCGAATCAGAAGGTGTAAGAATGGCAGTCTAAAACCTTTGTGGACAATCCTCTGTTGTAAATTGCAGTGGATTTCTGCTATGGGATGACAGAGCGAGCTCCAAAGTTTCTTTGAAGAACTGTATTCTGCACTTGGAAAGGAACAACCCTGGCTATACATACAAACTGAAGGATGAGATGCTGGAGAGCAGCCCTGTTGAAAGGAATGTGAGGGTCTTGGTTGACAGCAAGATGAACAAGAGGTAACAGTGTGCTCAGGTAGCCAGGAAAATAACCGTATCCTGACATTCATCAAGCAAGGCATTTGAGCTGCTGGTGTTCAAGAAGTGTGGGAACAACCTTCTCACTCATATGGTCTGATTTTTGGGTGGTCCTCTGGAGTCAAGAGTTGGACATCTTGGGTTTCTTTCAACTCAGGATGCTCTTTAATTGTACAGTTCTATGTCATCTTATTTGCCTTAGTAGCTCTACTGATCATGATTTGCAGTAGTGGATCTCATGTTGTCTGATAGTAATTCAAGAATTTAATTGTTGGGATCCATGACAAACTTTAACTGGCGTGGTGTTTGATAATCAGTTCTAGTCACCACCTGATGGTGCAAAAAAAAATTGTGAGCGTAGCAGTTAACGCTAGAACACCACACTGGAATGCAAACTGTTATAATCTGAAAAAATACGGAATAACATGGATGTGAGAAATGAACAGAAATATAAACGGGAAGACAGAGCTGCGTGAATGTGTCTTCAACTTCATCCCTGTAAATCTTACCAGTTAGAGCCAGTGAACCACAGAATCCTTCTGCTGATGTGAATAAATGCGTGGATGTACAGTTTACATGCCTACTCAGTCTGATTGCCTTTTCAGTATTTGTCAGCTACAGATACTGACTTGCTTCCTGCTTTTAGTCATTATTTTATGTGTAATAAAACATGTTCTGAGCTTTAGAAATGCATCAGGAGATCAGAGTTAGGGAAAACAGGATTTTATGTTACTCTTCCTGTTGGAGCACATCGATTTTTTTTTTTTTTTTAATTTTTTTATTTTTCTCACGTAATTGTATTAATTTGGAATAGATAACTGTGCTTTTTTGTTTATTTTTAATTAGAGTATGAACAGTGTATGGGTATGCTTTGACCTGCTTTCTGTGAAAGGAAGGAATGTATAAGAAGGAGTATAATCTTGCCTTGAGCATCTGGCTCAGAGCGAAGAATTCAGATGGAGCTGTAAGAAACAGAAGTAGTAAAGAAAAAGGACCAAGGTTTCTGCTTTGGTTCTAAAGCTAAGGAACACAGAAAGACTTGTGCCTGCACAAAGTTTCATGTGAAAATACCCCTCTACACTTATAAAAAAGAAGAAAAAATAATGGACATTTTGTGAATTTTCCTGCCACAAGGAAGGATGTTAATTGCTTAAAAACAATTAAATATTCTCTATGCTGCATCTACTCTAACTGTCCCTCGAGGCTGTTTCTGATACTTAGCTGTGTGGGCTTTTGACCACGTCCAGCCGATTTTGTGTTCTTTCTTAATTATAATAACTGCATTTTCAAGTGGTGGACTTCTTTACACTCGACCATATTCAGTCTCATTTTGGCAAAGAGAATGCAAGCTGTTTAAAGAAGAAACTGCTGCAAAGGAAGAGTAATTCCTGCATGTGAATCTTGTTGACATTGCACTTGACAGAGTTGGAAACTTTGTCACAACACAGCAGTATTATATAAGAGAATGATGGTGCAGAAATGTTGCTGCAAAGCATACAAATGCTTTATCCTTGTCCCTTAGGGTTGATCTTCTGAAAGAGACAAATAGAAGATGACTGGGGAATGAGAGTGTAGAATACAGGACAAGAAACATATTAAAGAGCTGGCACGGTTTGCTTATCTGCGAATAGTTGTGTAGGTCTTTTTTTTTTTTTTTCTTTTTTTTTTCTTTAATGACACTGGAGGTAATGAATTTTTATAATTTTAATTTATGCATTTGGTATGTGGGCAATGAAAACAGAAATAAGTAAGGGAGGAAGGAAGTGGGATTGGTAGGGGCCAGCACAGGGAGCTGCAGGAATTCTGTAAACTGCTTCTATCAAGAACAGCAAGGGCATACTGTCAGCATCCCATCCACGTGCTACTTTTCCACATGATACCAATAACAGAGAGGTTAATTTTGGATTAATATTGGTAGTTGCAACCAATAATATGTTTCATAGTATTTTTTGTCTTTTTATTTCATCATCAGTTATTATTACAGGGAAATTGAGAACTATGGCAGCACTTAGTTCTTTAATTTATGTTGCATCACTTATATGACAAAAAATGCTCAAGTTCTTCATGCCTTACTTTGACTATTGTAATTCTACAAGAAAATGGCATGTGAGTTGTGTTTTTGTGCTTTTAACAGCCTTGATTTCTAGACTTAAATCAATCCTGTCAGCTCCTTACTTTTCTGTTAATAAAGTTGTATGAATATAACATCAATTTTCTGCTTAAAACAATGATTGTAGATAGGGACAGTAAGAGGCTGGTGTATGGCCTTATGCTTTAGGAATACACTGGCATGTATACAAAGGATTTTACATTTTCTTTTTAACATTTGCTGAACATCTTTTCCTTTCCTTACACGGTGGATACTTGCTTAATGCACAGTTGTTTGCAGAAGCAAGACTGATTCTATTGCACTGTGGTGATAACATACCACAGAACAAGAAGGACATAAAACTAATAGAGAGCATCTAAAGGAGATGGTGAAGGCTCTGGAGAGGAAAATATATAAGGAGCGGGTGAGAACAGAAGAGGCTGAGGGAGGTCTCATAGCAACTTACAGCTCCCCACAGGGAAAGAAAAGGCAACACTGAGCTCTGGGCATGGAATGGGCTGCCCAAGGCAGTGGGCATGGCCTTGAGCTACTGGAGTTCAAGGAGTGTTTGGGATACTGCTCTCAGACGTAGGGTTTGGATTTTGGGTGGTCACGTGTGGAGCTGGGAGTTGGGCTCAGTGCTCCTAATGGGTTTCCAATTTGGGATATCTTATGATTCTATGGTATGGTAGTACTGTTGATTTTTTGAAGTGACACTTGTGATTTTTTTTTTTTTCCCCCATTTTGTGTGACCTGATTGTATCTCTTGGGTATTGTTATGGTAATAACTTCTATTTTCTTTATCTGCCGTGTGTATTAATTTTAGTCTGTACTGATTTTAGTTATAACAAAAAGAACTAGAGCAGAGGCACTGACCTATTTGTATTGTATTAGATAAAATACATCTTCAGTAAAAAGTCATATGTATCATCAAAATGGGTCATGTCCTGAAATCCTTACTAAAGTTTACTTGAAGTTCAGCATGTTTTTAAAAGTGAGAGATGAAAGCCTTCACTAATTTGATATGAAATTGAGAAATTCACCTACAGCCACATTTTCTGTTCACTAACTGTATAAATCTCTTTTTAAAGTTGTGATAGTTGAGAGCATTACGTCTTCCAATTGCATCTTCCAGTCATTTTACTCACTGTTGTTTAATGAGCCATAAAAAAGTCTAGTACCAAATCCATGCATATAGTGAATATTTTTCTACAGTATTAGGTAATGTGCATTTACCTACGAAGTGCAACTTTGTATACCTAGCTTTAATATGGAGATAATGTTCCAGATAATTTTTAATATTGATGGTCCCATTCAAATGTTTTCTCCACAACTTTCCAAAAGTACAGCTGATTTTGAGTAGGAGACATTCCTTGCATTAATAAAAGCAGAGACTGGCTCCTACGCTTCAAGTGGCTCTGAAATGTACCTTCACCACTGTTTATAAATATTTCATCACTATTTATAAATACCAGAAGGATGGAAGTCAGTTGGATGCGGCCAGGCTCTTTTCAGTGGTACCCAGTGACTGAACAAGAAGCAAGGGGCAAAACTGGGACGTGGAAGTTCCGTACAAACAGGAAGAACTTTTTTGCTGTGAGAGTGACAGAGCACAGGAACTGGCTGCCCAAATAGGTTGTGAAGTCTCCTTCTCTGGAGAATATTCAAGGCACATCTGGACAGTTTCCTGTGCAACCTACTGTAGGGAATCTGCTTTAGCAGGAGCTTGGACTTGATCTCCAGAGGTTCCTCCCAACCTTTACAATTCTGTGAGACCTAGAGACAGCCACTTTCTAAAACGTGCCTTAACTAACTTTAGAGCTTTTCTGTTTTGCTGTTTAACGTTTTACAGGTGTCTTGGCATGTCACAGAAAAAGCAATGCCATAGTTTGCTTTGCTATTATTATTATTATTATTATTGTTCTTTACATTCCCAGTGAGAATCCAAGTCAAATGTGCCACTGAGTTGGTTAGAGAATCTAAAATTTTTTGTGTTTTACACTTTTCAGTGGACTTTTATACTTTACAGGTATTTCAGTGGACACTGAAATACCTAATTAATAAGAAATAGCATGCTTTTATTGCTCATTTATTCTGTATCTTCTTTGGTAAATATCAGATGTATTCAACTGTTTCTTGTGCAACTTTTTGGAAAAACTTTACAAATTAAGGTTTTTTTTTTTGTTGTTCTATAACTTTTATATTTTCTACTTTCATTAATATATTTTCAATACATAACTTTCTCTCATCACTAATACCTGAACAAGAGTTGCAAGTCAGAAAGGCTGGATTAGAGAGAATCTGCTTGAGGAGCAGAAATTAATTGCTTCCTTTGATGCCTTGATGTCATAATGCTAAGTATACAAAAATACTCGTGAGACCTTGTGTATTTGTGTTGTCTACTTTTAGCTTCCTTTTTGGATCATTTCCAAAAATGATCCTGTGGAAATATAATGAAATTTGTTAGGATTTCTGTCTTTCATCATGCATTATGATTTGGTGCTTAAAATTCTGACAGTTTCTTTGGTTTATGTGCTGGATGTTCTCCTTTAACGTGTTGTGTAGTTGAGCTATGCGTAGTTTTGTTTCCAGGTTAGTTGTGCTTTTTTGATTTTGGGGGGAATAAATTTATTAATTTTGTGTCTTATATGAGAACCTATGATAATTTTCAAGAAACCATGATATTGTGAAATAAAGAGGCTATGGCATTCTTCTGTAGATCTCTGTTTCTCTTCAAGTGTCTGGGGATGTGCCCAGAAGAACACTTGAATTTTAGCAATGCGGGCTCTGTGCCACGTGTGCCAAAGCAGATGCTCATTTGTACAAGAACAAAGCAAGCAGGGCCCCAACCTTGCATAATCCGATCTGTGCAGAAGTTCCCACAAAATCCTGCTTCAAGAGGGTCTTCTTTGTGAAGTCTGTGAGGGTCCCTGGGAAGTGGGGATTGGGATCAGTGTTGAGCCTTGGTTTGTTCGTATCATGCTGCTTTTTACTGATAGAAAGTCAATAAAAACCTGCATGTAAAGTGTTGCAAAGATTGAAAAGAAGAACAAAATACTTATCAGCGTTGTATAATTGATTGTTCTGTTTTGAAATATGTTTATATTTAGAATACTTTATTCTTAGTGAAAATTAAAATTGATTAATTTTAATCACCTTTAATCACCTTTTCTTAACAAACCAAATATCTGTCTACTCCGCATATCCCATAATGTTTAGAGCAGTATACATTTCCATTGTAATTTGTTATTTGTTTGAATGCAATTCACAACACGTGACTGTAGAAATTCTCCTGACAGTCTTGCCAGATTGGAAATATTCTTCTTGGAATATTACTTTAAAATTTGAATCTGAAACTTTTAGCCCGTTTGATGGGAAGACCTTTAGTGTCTCTATGAAGAGCCTGCAGCACTTCAGAGATGCCAGCTGGGCAGCTCAGGGATCAGTGGCAATGCTTTGATTGAAGAAATAACTAAAAAACTTATTCTAGGGACCGCTGCTTCAACGTGCTTCATACCAATGAAGGCCTTCTTGCTATTTTTTCCTTTGCTGCTGTCATGTGCCCTGAAGGAAAATCTGATTTTACACATTTTTATTTGGATAGTATTTCCCCTTTCTGCTCTGTAGATGGACAGTTGGAAACAGTTTCCTTTTAGGCCCCAGTCTCAACAGAAAAACCCCTGCTTTCCCAAGAGGAAAATTGATCATCTCAGCCCGGATGTTTGCTTTGGCAGGAGTCAGTAGGAAGCTGCTGGGTGTGGGAAAAAGTAGAGAGAAGACAACATCTGAGAAGAAATTAGGTGGTAGAAGCTGGTTGAAATTTTAGAACGTCTCTGATAAGCGGTATAAAAAGTTTTAGACACATATTGTGCAGCATAGAAGTGTGTCAAAGGATGCTGGATTTATGTGTAGCAGTTTTTGCCTTTCGAGTCCACTGGATGAAGATAACAGGCTGAGTGAACCACTTTAGATTCCCGTTCACAGCTTTCATCGTTGTGAAAAACCTGGAAAGAATTGCAAATGCAATTTGCCATTCAAAGGCAGATCAATTGCATTCATTTTCTATATGATAAAATAGGGTTGCTGTAGCAGTTGGCTGCTAATTATGAATAAAGACATAGCATTTTTTAACCTTGCAGTCTTCAATGTCAAGTGCTTATTTTGGGGATTAAGCTGGAAAATGCTTGGAAGAAAGCCAGCATTAGTGGTGTTACTGTTTTAGACATTATCACAGCTACCAGTCCATGTGACAGATCTGAATCTTCCTGCATTTCTAACGCAAATCCAAGTGGTTTCTTAGATTTTGTCACTTTACCTCTTGTCTTAATATTTTAATTGCACAGCCAATTCCTGATGGTACAAACCTTACTGCTAACCACCCCCACCCTGTTTGACTGCACCATCAGAAAGATGTCAGAAATTTGTTGGCTTTAGTTTGGTGATTTATAGTGTAGGAGCTTTTTTTTTTTTTTTTTTTTAGTGCATGTTAGCAGCATATGGTTTACTTGTCTTCTAAATTGTATTTGTGAGAAGACGTTACTCTCTCTTCTTGCAAAGATGGGAATAGTGATATGAAGCACAAGGCTTGTGAAAGATGCAGTTCAGTATGAAGCATGAATATAAATCTTACGACGTTTTCAATCTTTTAAAATTTAAATATAATTTTTAAGTAGCAGTTACACATGCCATTTAATACTGTAAAACTGGTCTATTTCTCATTTTGGTACAGAGTAATTAATGATTCATCTGTTCTTACAGCTAGCCAATTTATATTTTATGTTGCCAGCTGGTTTATGGTATGTCAAAGGCGCAGAGAAAGGTATCATGGGTGTAATACATTAAAAATATGGTTTTTATCTATTGCTACACAGATACAAACTAATCAGAAATGGAAATTATGACCTTGCATTACTGAAGTCATTATGTAAACTGCGTACTTTCAAAATGATGGCAAACAGCACGTAAGCAGGACAAGACAAAAGAATTTAGTAGTTGTATTTCTGCAAGTAAGTGGAGCGTTTTAAAGTTGCAAAAGGAGCATTAAGTTACTTGCCAGTGAGATTTTTACCAGTCCTCTTAACTGGATCGTCAGTGTCATACACTGGAGGTACTTGTGTTACTGGGTGTTCTCTTTAATTTTATCATTTTTACTGTGTCAGCTTTTATTATCATTAACAACTAGGCTCACAAACTCAATTGTGTCCCGGTAGGATTTCGGATTATTCTTCAAATTACAGCAATTTGTCATGGTGTCACTGTTTTTTAACCTCTAACCCTAGGTTACCTACGGAGTCTGCAGAGTCCGGATTTGGCATGCCACCGATTCAATTTATATTGAATGTAAACAATTACAGTGTCTCACAAACAAACAAAAAGCAGTCAAAGTCAAAACTAAGGTCATAGTCTAGCTTGTTGTGAATCCATCTCTAATTGAACTGTTTTTTTTCCCCCCAAATCAGATCTAGGCAATACAATAGTATCACTCTTTACCATAAGGAGAAGCAGAAGTGAGTTAGGCTCTCATTAATGGCAGACACCCTGCTGTGTTGGCAGCGACAGAATTTAGAAGAATTGCTGCTACAACTGGTGTTTTTCATGGTATGTGACCGAGGAGGTTTTCAGGTTTTCACTGTGTGTATGTGTCTGTGGGTGAGAGAAAACAAGCCAACTAATCTCAGAGTCAAAGGAATGTGCTTGTTCAGAGGCAGGTAAGAAAAGATGGAAAGGAGGGGAGAACACCCAAAGCCAGAGAAGAGAAGGGAGGGTAGGGACTGAACATCCTCCAGCAGCTCAAGGGGCATCCCCAGGTGATCTGAAAGCCAGGTATGGCCAGGTGGTCTGATAGCCCTGGATGAGCCCTGCCATGGCCAGAGCTCTATTGCAGGACACAGCTGGGGCTTACTTGCATGGACAAGCCTCCAGACAACCCAACTGCTGAATTGTGGTTGGGACAAATTTACCATCTTCAGAAATTCACAACTGTGGTGTTGCAGTGATTAGGGACAGTGTGATTGTTAAATGTGAAGTAGAATTGCATTTCATCTGTTCCCTTTTTACCATTCTGTTACTTTTCAGATATTGCCATCACGATCATCCCGTGACTTAGAAATATCTTTTTTCTTTTTTCCCCCCCCATATGTGCTTTCCATTGTCTTTCAAGAACAAACACAGATGTTTCTCAGAACTCTCTTCCTTTTGGGTATTATAAATTCTTGCTTTCATTTGGTTTTTGTTTTGATTGAATGCCATCACTACTTCATGAGTTCAGATCGCAGTACTTGAGTGATATCGTAAAATCTTAAAGATCTCACAGACACGGTATTTCAAGCAGTAGCAATTGCTGGTATGGTCAGATCTCAAAAATAAGACTTTCAAGTGTACATATCAAATCTTAATGAGATTTGTAAGGTGTACTGGTTCTGGTCACATTTTTTTCTGTTAGTTGGCTGGAAGTCTGCATTGTTACTATAAAACTCGTGTTAAATGTTATTCAAGATTTTCGTAGCTTCTGATAACAAACCTTCCATTAAAAGTCCTTTGTCTGGATTGTTTTTGTGATATAATGATGATGGCTGCAGTTATTTCCAAGGGCTGGGGTGATTTTTGCCTCTTCAATGGCTTTCTTGTACTCAATTGCTGCTGGTACTGGAAGCTCTGAATTGACTGATTCACAGTTTTATTTGCTTATAGCAAATATATGGGTTTGTTACTTGTTTCTTCCTCTTTCTCAAAGATGGAGGACTGATGCTCAGTTATCATCCTATAAAAAAAATTTCCACGCTCCATTCAGTTCTGAATTGTTTCCACTTTGGGAAATTTGCATTGTGTGGCAAAATATGGAAATATAGCATTATTGCTTGTGTATTTAAATTGGAAAACTAATTTGCGTTCTGTGAAAACGCTGAATTTCAAATTGGTGAAATGCAATTTTTTAAACTTCTTTTGTTTTTGCTCAGAAGATCATCATTGAAGGGAACTTTGTTTCATGCAAAAAGACCTTTTCTGTCCAAAAAAAAAAAAAAAAAGGTAGTCTTTCATAAACTTGACATTTAGGAGCTGTGGCTTGAGGAGGTCACTTGGAATAAAGTGTTACAGTGAGTACCCTGCTGGTCAGGAGTCATATTCCAATGTTTTCTGTTGAACATGAACTGCCTACTTCCATCAGTTACATTCGCTCAAATAAAAGATAAATCTTCGGACTTATTATAGATACATTGAATAATTAAGAAGCCACTCTTAATTACTGCCTGAAGGAGTCATAAAAGTTACAGTACTAAGTGTGTTACCAAGTAAATTTTTAGATTAAACTTCTTTAAATAGAACTGTGCAATGTACATACTACCAGAGGAATCTGCCATGTCTTATTTTAAATGGTCTTTTATAATCTAATTCCATCTGTTTAAAATTTTTAGAAGTGCTTAAAAAATTGGCAGTGTAAGGGATGATCAGAACAATGAAGGGCTGCAGGCAGGCTCAGCAGGCAGGGATGAGGAAGGGCACCATGGGATAAGATCACCGGTCACTTCGCCCTTAGGCACAGTGTCCCTGTCCTGCAGATGGTCTTCTTCAACCCACCATAGGTAGCTGTCCCCCAAAACTTGCAGACATCGTTCTCTTTCATTTGTGTTATAATTGTCTTAACAGTAATTGCAATACTGAGTGCCTATTCTGTTATTTCATTGTGCTGGCTCAGCAATTCGTTAGTTGAAATTAGTTCACTCTGTTACAATCTGCAGATATTTTAAGGTTGAGCATTTATGCTTGCTCAGTGACTGAGTTAGTCCCTATCTAGCTGTAAGTAAAGTTAAATATAGTTTTGCTGAGTTCAGCAAAAATTGCACTGTGATCAGCCAACGCTCCCCTCCTCCTTGCTGAAGGGCTGGTGATGTGCTGGGGGTGTATTTCTGCTGGGCAGACCCTTCTGAGCCTTTTGGCCCGTGCTGGGTGAGGGCCCTTCTTCCATCCTTGTGTTATGAAACTGAGGCAGGCTTTCCCAAGCTGAATCCCTCTTACACAGAGTTGCATGTCGCTGTGCTCCTGCATCCTATCGCATGACTATTTCTCTTATGTGTGTGAGGTAACTCCAAGTGCAAATCCTTCAACTACTTTTCCCAGTGGGATAATTTCCCTTGCCTAAGGTGAGCATCTCAATCACTGAAACACAGTTTTATGTTCTTTTTAGTTGGAATTATTTCTGGATGCACAAAGAAAACATTCTTTGTTGCCACCTGATGCATCTTCAGCAGGAAGTATAATAAATATCCATACCCAGAATATAATTATCTCAAACAGAATTAGATGATATTGGATTTCCCATTTCAGTTTTCAGCATACTATTATACATTAAGGTGAGACTGTCTCCCAATGTTTCTGGGAATATTTAGTGACAGCAAAGTCTTTCATGAGCAAGCAAGCATCCCTTGTGACCTTAGTTGTGACCTCTAAGCTCTGGGAAGGATCGTACCTTCCAGTTATCTGATTCTGTGAGCGCTGAGCTAGCAGCTCCTGTGCTGGATGGGCAGAGCACTTCACCCAGCATTTCTGTGTTCTCCTTGGTGCCAGGCATCTCTTCTCTCTTCATTATGATGCTTCATTTTCAGCTGCTTACTTCTTTATTAGGTTGCAAATTCAATTAATTCTAGCTATACCTTAACCTGCAAGTATAGTTCAAAATAAGCAATGTGTGATTTCCTTTATTTAATTTACAATTATTGTATCTTCAGCCACAATAAAAATAATTTGTTTTGAAGTTTGTGCTTACCTTCCTTCCAACTGACTGCTATAAGGAGCCTTCTCCAGTCACTGTTTCCTTCTAGTTATCTGTTTCCAGTGCCAGATCACCTCTAATTTGTTCTTTTTCTGATTTTTGATTCCTGCTGTTGGTGTGAGGGTGGCCAAAATGAAATTTCTGAGTAGGTGTATTTGCTGTTTATTCTGTGTAGGTTTCCTTATTTGAAATGCCTCAAATGTTGGGTTTAAGCATGTCTTGCAAACTTCAATTTCCATTCAGTAATAGCTTTCGTTCTGTATACAGATGTTTTTGTGGTGGTTTTTTTTTCTTTTTCTTTTCATTCTGGTGAATACTTATGCACTTGTTCTGTTGTAGTTTTGTTTATTAAAAGTAGCTTGAATTCATTTTTGTCTTACGTTTGCCAGGTGAGCATTATTTCAGAGATTACAACTCTTACATCAGGTGCTTCGAATGCTGCTGTAGTTTAAATATTTAGATGATTGAGAGGAAAGACTAATAACAAAATCATTGCTTATATTGATGCATTTTTTGTTGTTGTTGTTGTTGTTTCTTTTAAATTTGAGAGATCGCACCTCTCTTAAGCTATCCCAACAATGTTACAGTTAATTTTATCTACAAGAAAAACACAGGGCTCTCTAGAAAAGCTTTTTTGTTCTGCAGCAGCTCTCTGGTTGTTGTCTGCAGGCATTCCCAAATAACCAGATTTCTGTGCCTCCTTAGTTATCATGGAACAGGGAAATATGTATCCACTCCTTGTGAAGTAAGGTAATACTGGAGAAGAAGCTCTTGGCACTTTATCTATCTGAATTAATTAAATACATTAGCGAAAGGAAGGAGACAGCATGACTGTCGTGTGCCATCTTATGTCATTTCTGTGCAGGCTTGTGAAGAGCATCGCCTTTTGGGCCAAGTTCCCTTTGCAGCTGTCATTTCTGTATGGCTGTGTGTAGAATGTAAAGATGGCAATAAATGATCCTGTACATTGATTTTGTTTAATAGACTTGCCAAGTGCTCAAAGGCTTCCTGAATTATTATTTGTTGAGATATTTCCAGTTCTGAATTAGCAAGGTGTTAGGAAGAGTGGCTGCGCTATGCTTTATAATGTGAAAGCTAACACACTCTTAATTTGATTAGATTCTTAATTATTTGCTTGACTCTCAAAATTTTTTTTGATGTGTTACAAATTCTCAGGCAGCTCCTGATATTTTATGACAGGTCATAATGTTTAAAAGTTTATCCTCTGTTTCCTTCTTTGTATAGAATGTTTGTCTTTTTATACCTGTTTTCTTGTCTCTTCAGTTTTGCTATTGAAATTGTTCCAGCTTCATCTCTCTGTGGTTTCTTTATCTTACCAGCTTAAGGCTTTCAGAGTGCCCATTTTGGAAGCTGTTTTGGGGATACTTTCCTTTCCCAATGTTTTGACTGTGTTGTAGCTGCACTATACAGGTGCTGTCTTTAATACAGTGTTCCTGTGCCACGCAAGGCTGTAAGCCAAGGATTTGCCCTGGGCACTTTTCCTCCTTGCCAGTCTCTACGAGGACTTCTGCTCTATAGTTCCTGCTCTTCCACTGGACTTAAGCCAGTAGATAAGGAACAGTTTTTTTCTATTTATTCCTTTCTTGGAGGGAAACAGCTGCAAGCAGCGCCCAGGGTTACCAGCCTGGGTTAATGTGACGTTGTGGGGCTTGGAAAGGGCTGTGGTGTATGCTACTGCTGTGATGGGATGCCAGGCCTGCTGCTTCCCTTTCAGGGTGAGACGGTGGCCCTACAGAGGAGCATTTGTCATAGTAATGTCCAGCTAAGGGCATCTGTCCTGCCTTGGATTCAGTGGGCCTTCTTGCAGGAGCCACCATGGCCAAATACCCTGCATTCTCTTAGTTGTAGAAAAGATACTAAGTTAGGCACAGAGCTCTCTCTGTAGTTAGCTCTGCCATCCTCACCACCACACTGCAGAAAAGAAGGGCAGAACTGCGCCTGGCTATGTGGAATGCTGAGCATGGTGAGGACTCAGTTCATCCTGTGCTCTGGTTTTCTGCACACCTCCATGGCACTGACCCTCAGGAACAGGCAGAGTGGAGGATGCTGAAGGAAGTCTGCTTCTGTAATTTCAATTACTTGATGATAATTTTTAATTGCTTGCTTTCTAATATCGCAGGTGCTGGGAGGCATTAGCTTTATTCAGTGTCCAGAGTATATAGGCTAGAAATAAATTATTTCTTCTGGATTGGTGTTACTTTTAGGTTTAACACAGTGTGTGTTAAAGAAGCTTACTCTGTGAATAACAGGATGGTTTCCCATTGTGATAGTAGCCATTAGGTTTTTCGAAACAGTTGGGCTACTGCGTCATTTTAAATATTAAGTATTCAATTCAGTACGTAGTAACTGAAGATTGTGTATTGAAATGTAAATTAAATGCTATAAATTTAAAGATTCTGAGCAATTACTGGAGAGGTGTTACAGTAGGACAAAATGATTTACTTTTTACTTGAGGGTAATGATTGATGCAGTTTTTCTCTTATTACTTTTTGTGTGTTAGCTTTTAGCAGTATCTATTTGTTTTTGTTTAAGCTGTCAAAGAACTAAAAATGAAATTATAAGGTAGTGCTGTGTATTGTATTTGACTGTTAAACAAGAAATATAAAGGGCTATTCAAAAATGTATGGGAATATGGATTTTTATTTTTAAATCTCTTATCAGAATCATTTATAATGCATTATCACTAGAACAGCAGTTAGATTAAGTCCTTTACCAAATACACATCATGTAATGAGATGTGCTTGAAAGCCTTCAAAATAAGGGAAAGTGGAGGGATACCATTACATCTTTTATCACCTGTGGGGCGATTCTCCCCAAGGCAAGTGGCTGGTACTGAGGTCTGTGCTGTCAAGGCAAGGTGGTTTCTACGATCTCTTTTGTTCACAATTAGCTTGGATATTTCTTCTGCCCTGCTGTGAGAGGCTAGCATCACACAGGAGAGAGAAGGGTCCAGAGTGATGTATGCTCATTCTGGACGGAAATGCTAAGTGAGGACTAGATAGCAGAGAAAAATATTACTCTAAAGGTAGTATTCTCAAATACTGAAAAGTAAAACCCCTCAAAACCAGAAGGAATATATTTTCTATCACACAAAATGTTTCTCCTGGGCTGAGGGCTCTGAGCTCCTTCTCTGTTGTGCTGAGCTGGGCTGGAGGAAGACTGGATGTGGAACACATGGTGATTCCTTGTTGCTTTGTCCTTCAAATGACTGGCAGACAAGGAGTTCCCATACTTCTGAAGAGGAGTATGGCTGTATTGCATTGTCTTATTTTCCTGGGCATTAAAGATAAATAAATAAAAAGCCAAGCTAATTTGCCAGTGGCCTAATTGGAGAAGTCTTTAAGCCTTTTCTTTAACTGTATGTAAACGGGATATGCATAAAGGGAAGGAAGCATCTGGCTCATAAATATTTTCTGTTGGTGAACAAATTCAATTGCTATGAAATATCAACATAATCGGTTACCTAAATATTTTATTATATTTTTCTGTAGCTGACTGATTGAATGTGTTAATCTGCCCGTTTCAAGATGAGAGGACAAAGTTGGTTCTGATTCTCACAATTTGCTGACCTTGGGGTGTGGTGAGCAAATTCTGTCAAGGCACTAGAAGGACTCAGGTGGCTACACAAACATTACATTAAGGTAATAAGATAGTCTACCTTCATTACAATTTGTGTAACTTTTAAGGATTTTAAAACTCACAGTACTGTGAATCTTTCTTTCTTCAGAAATCGTTAGTTTGAAGTTCAGTACCAGTTCAAAATTCAGTTCAATTTGACTTAAAGTCATTGTGTTTTACTGAAAGAACTCAGAAGCATCTGTATATGAAAAGTTTTGTTAGACAAAGAAGATACTTAAGTATTCAACCACTTTTTTCTGTCAACTGCTCTTCAAGCTTAATTGTTATAATTCAGAGTGATGAATTTGAGGGTAGTAAAATGGAAACAAGTACTAACAATGCTCTATTTCAGGTCTTGAGGGTTTAAATTATTAAAGGTTGTGCTCTAATATCAGTTTCTAACAAAGCTAAATGGAAGCTCTTTGTGTGAACGTGTTTAAGAGAAGAACAGAAACGTTCTGCATGAGCAAAATGGGAAGATCAAACAATCACCAACTACTTATGAATAGGATTACATGGAATTCTCAGGGCCAGTTGTCTTCAGACACCTCATTCTTCCCCCTCTCATGCAGTAGGGCTTATTGGTGGAAATACAACGAGCAAACATTACAACTGTTGTTCAGTGAACATGTGTTCTCTTCTGCTTCAGTTCCTTCACCATCCAGCTAAACTATATTGTAACATAATCACACATTCTCAACCCTGCTTACATTTTTGCTAGTTTTGATTTCTTCCTCAAGGTCCTGGCTGCTTCCTGCTGCGTTCTGTGGATCCTTCCTTTGTTTGACCTCCATCTTCCCCTTTCCCCATTGCATCCTGAAACTCCTGACAGAGTGAAATACAGGTTTCTTCCTCATTTTTCTCCCTGTCTCTGAGTTCTTCTCATCGTGGCACAGAAACAGTTTTTGTTTGCTGTGCTCCTTTCACTATTCTGTTTTCTTACCGACACCATCAGTCTCTTGGTATCTGTCCTGTGCCCACTCTTACTTTGCTCCTTATCTTTCCCTCTCAATTGACACTATCTCTGAACAGCTTGCACACATTATAACACATCTTAATACACTTAGTCTTTTCCACTTTTGGGGAAGGAATAAAACAGAAAAAGCTCTTGGCTTGCTAGCCTATCTTCTTCCTTTCTCCTCTGTTCTTATTAGGCACATATATTTCAACCTCTTGAATCCACGTTTTGTTTACTGCTGCTCTCTACAGTCTCTAATGACCTTCTTTTAAAGGAAGCTCAAAACCAGTTCTCCATCCTCATTACTGAGTCAGTGTTTACTCATATGTCCGACTGATCTGTACTTGGCTCTCCCACTTTGTAGTTTGCTTGTAAATTCTTTAGGATAGGGTGTTTCTTTATTTCTGTTTGTATGCTATTCTGCCCTGTTAGTGGGCTGTTCTAAGCACAGGACTGTGAACTGCTGTGAAAGTGCAAATGACTAATATATTCTTGATCAAAGGTTCCTTTTCCCTCACCCTTTCCCTGGATATTTTGACTGGATCAAATTATGTAGATTATCAGTGGGATTGCTAATAAGCAGCATTTTCAAACGACATGGCTAGTTATCCACAAATGTTGCCTCACAAATTTGCATTGCACTGCAAACTTAGAGCAGAATTCTGCTAATCTTTCTCATGTGAACTGACACACTTACGTCAGTGGACAACTAAGATTTGCCACACAGTAAGGATTTGGCTCATAATCCCAGGGAAAGCATTTGCATACACACAGGGAATACTGTCTGGTGGCTTTGTTAAAAGCTTTCTCCTCACTCCATTTCTCCGTATGTGATTTTCAACTTGAAAGTGGGAGGAACGAAGCAAACTCCATCTGACCCACGGTGCGTAAGGAGGTTGTCTGTAAGGCTGTCTAATTCAAATGGCGAGAGGAGAAAATAATCTCTAGATGGGAGTTGTTACATCAACTTCACAAAAAGAAGTGAAAACACTCTATAACTGCTTAAATTACACTTAACAGTTATGGGCAGGGTGCAAACTCAGAATGGCTTAAAATCATAAAATTTCAACAGATTGAGGATGAAGGACAAATAAGGGATGGCGACTGCTGAGCTTATGTTGAAAGGCAGGAAAATTTTCTCTCAGGTGCTGTAGAAATTGCAAAAGCTTTGGTCACAGAAATGTGTTTACAAAAATGATTTGCAGTGTGGTTTTTGTTTTCTTCTCCATGAACTGCCAAGCATAGCTTTTTTGGGACTTTGTACCTCATTTGAGAAATTTATTATAGACTTATTTTCAATTTCTTTTTTTAATGTGTAGTTGTTTTTTTTTTTATGGGAAAGATACAAGTTCATTTCCTCTATGTTTGTGGATATTAATTATTCACTGTATTTTTAGTCAACTGTGTTAGGTAACTTTTGGGATCAAATACCCTGCAATGTGACATTTCTTCCAGTTTCAGCAGTCACAGATCAGAGGAAACTGCTAAAAGAACATGGGTGCCTTATGCATCCATTATACAAAATGGAGAGATTTCTGACTCATCTGCTCTGAATTGCTCCCGAGGTTCCTAACAAAAGCAGCCAGGTTAGTTTTCTAAATTTGGGTGTAAACTTGCTCTTTGTACTCTTTGCTGCTGACTTCAGGGTGTCAGGATGTCATGTTGCTCATGACACCTCTTGTCTTTGCAGGACCGGATCCTAAAATAGCATGACAGAGAGTGACAAAATAAGCCAGCTCTATCAGATAGATTTGAGTTATATTATATAAAATAAATATCAGTATTTGTAAGGTCTTCTTTCTTATTTCAGTCAGCTTCTAGGAATACTTTCCCACTTAACGTATTACAAATTCTCACAATTACTTCATGTACTAGCTAACATTATCATCTAGTATCTATGCTGTACTTGCTTCTGATAGCCAGGTAAAAAAATCAGAATAATGGACAGCAGGATAGTCTACCCAAAGCTACTGGAATGACTGGATCCTTGTTTTAGGATCCTACCTTGTAACTGATACTTCAGCTGTCTACCAGTCCGTGTATGTCTATAAAGATGTTCCTGATCATAAAGCAGCAGGCCCTAGGTTGTTTGGTGTTGCTGCTGATGTGCTTTCCCTCTAAACTGAAAAAGAGAACTGGTTTTGTGCACAGCCTTGAAAAATGGATGGTACCGGTGTGTGAGTGGATGGGATATCCTGAGGTTGGAAGGATTTTGTGCATGGACAGGAGTGAGAAAGGCAGCACCTGGTAGAAGAGGGTTAGCACTGAGTAGCTGCAGATAGCACCACAGCACTGACTGATACTCTGAGTGGAGAAGTAAGGGTTCTCGTGTTGTCACCTTGAACTGCTGCGTGTATGTAAGTGTGTTCACAATAAATGCAAGTATAGAATATCTTCTTTTACTTCCCTACCTTCTCAGATGCAAATATATGATAACGTTTACTTGGTAGCTTGAAGATGTTTCAGTTTTATTTTGCTTCATCAATGAGAAAGGGAGGTCATTCTGCTGCTATTTTTCTTCTATCTCCAACCGTAATTCATTCTGAAATTAGATGTTTATCCCAGGAAAGTCATTACAGAGAGCATTTTATATAGTTCTCTGCTTTTTCCCAAAGTCATGTATCCCTTTTATAGTAATGGCAGCACACTTAGTACGCATGGTTCTTGAAGGTAAAGCTGTCTTCATTAAAAAGATGCAAGAACAAAAATCAACAACTCCAGGATCCATGTAATATTACACACAAAAACAACCTGTAGTAATGCTGACAACTTAACTATATTTTTTGTGTTCAGTTCCAGGGCCTAAGTCACAGGCCTATCCCTCTCCTCTGAATGATTTTGTGATTGTGTACTCCCTGTAATTGCTGTAATGGCTTTGGTACCCAGCCACTTGTCCTCTATTCAGATGTACTTCAGTGGTGCTTCTCAGAATACATTCCCTCTGCAAACAGTTTGTACTTCCTGAACAGGAACTAAAAGCCTGTCCTTTCAGTTGAAAGAATTTTGTTTTAATGTATACCATTGTAACTGCCCTTAATTTAAATACTTATACTAAAGAATAAGGTATATTTTATACTGCAAGTGCATCATTTTTTCACTTCTATTTTTTTTGTATTTCTAAGTATACAAATTTCAGCACTACTTTTTCCAAATGATGGCTAGAAAAAGGAGTGAAAAAAGATCAAAGAAATTGTCTTAACCTGCATCACTGCCTTTGTCCAGGTTTCTGATATAGTGGAGCCACTGAGACTTGTTTTCTTGCCCTCATTTTCTTTTCCATACTTTGAATTTTGCCTTTTTTTTTTTTTTTTAATGAAACTGGCAAAATTGAAAGACAAATGACAGCTGTTTTATCTTACTTTTTCCTGGTGGATGCCTAGTCTCTCACCATTCCGTTTTCAGAGGCAGGCATTTGGCAATTTCAGTAATATTTATCCAGGCTGACATTGAACGACTGTTGCTTTTGCTGCATATGACAGTATTGACTAGCGCAGAGCTGTGGCCTCCCGTCAGTGTGCAATACGTGTCGATGCAAACCCATTTAAGCAGCTGGAAGTTCTTTCTCCCCCATCCCTCCCTTAAATTTTTCATTGCCCATCTTCGCAGCAGAAGGGCTAAAATAATTACCTGCAGTCTCATTTTTCACTTTCCTACATGCAGATCTTGCGTGGTTGGGCAGCGAGAGGCTGGCTGGGAGGGGCCTGCTCTGATGCAGCACAGGCATATGACAGCAGCAACAGCCAGCAGAGAGCTTCGCCAGGCGGCTTTTGCTGCAGTACGCTGATTGCCACTTGAGAGCATCCGCCAGGATCCCCGGCAGCAGGCACTCGGAGGAGACGCTGCGTGGGCACTTGTTTAAGGAGTACCTGACTAAACAATTGGGTTATTCTTTAACTGCAGGAGAAGTGCCTGTATTCCCTTCACGCAAGCTCCCTACTGGCTTTCTGCATTCTTAATTTATCGGAGCTGTTCTTCCCTCCGCTTCCCTCCCGTGACTTCTTTTCTTTTCCTTCCTTTTATTCTAGTTATTTATTTTGAGCGTTTTCACCTCCCAAATCTGTGCTGCATCACCAGCTTTCATTATGCTGTGCTCGGTAGCCCGGTGTGCTCCCCGCCTCTGCTAGGCAGTGGCAGCATGGATGGTGCTCTTGTGACGACCTCTGCTGATGCTATCAGTCCACTGCGGATAGGCATGCTGAGTAATCCTGCTGTAAATGGGCGAGGACACGGACACACGAAAAATTAACCACAGCTTTCTTCGAGACCACAACTATGTGACTGAAGGTAACAGAAATACTGTCGTTATTCTCTTCTTGCATTGCATATTCTGTGCCAGGAATGCACTGTCACGTTTGGAGATGTAGGCTGTTCTTTCTTTCTTTTTTTTTTTTTTTCCAGCAGTCTTTCAGGGCGTTTTTCTGTGTGATGTAGCGACAGAATCTGTTTGAATTTGCTAAATCTCAAAGGCATTCTGTCTTGATGTGATGGTATATGAAACTATATGTGCTGAAGAAGGTCTTGCATTGTGCTGAGTTTGTGCTAGTGAGGTGTGCAGCACCTGGCATTGAATGCACAGGAGCTGCAGTGTGAAAGCCTGGAAGCAGCCGATCCCTTTAAAAAGATGAAAGATTTCAGATCTCTGCAGTAAAAGAAACAATCTGTAAAGTTAACTGTTTGCTGGTGTAATAAAGGTTATGCATCTCATTTGGGTAATTGTAGCCTGAGCATCACAGACATTGCTGAGCTGATTGTTCCCTTGAGAATTGTATAAATTTAGAAAGGACGTGTATGCATTATCTTTAGAAATACTGCTGCCTCCTTGCCACCCTCTCTCTGTATGTGCAAGGTACAAGAGGAAAGAAAAGGCACCTTCATTTTAAGTCCTTCAATGGCTGCTGGTTTATTATATAAAAAGGGTTTTCCTGCAGGTGACATTGAGTGCCCAGATATTTTAGCTTGAGATGAGTGAAATGGTTGGGTCGGATACTGATCCAGTTTGCATCACCAAAAAGTTGCTTTAAGAGCAGGCCATTTTAAGGTTGATTTATTGAACAGGAGAAATGTAACTGTAGGTGCTTGACTTTGCAAACATATTTGTGTGTGCTGAGTTTTAACAGCACTTTCCAGCAGCAGAAACAGTACTTCAGTGTAGGCTTATATAATATGAACATACTTATCAGGGTCACCCAGCACTACTTAAGACTCAGTCTACAGATTGTGTCATCATTTGATCAATGTTCAGTCACTTAATACTCCCATGCTGCATCCTGAAATGCGATCAGCTGATGCTCTCTCGATTATTGATGATTCCCATTTTTTTAGAATGTGGAGAGCAGTGAGATGATTTGGCCAGACTGTAAACACAAAGCAGATTTTTTCAGAAGGGAAATTTAGAAAGCTGTGCACTCTAACTGTTACCACTGGCTGGTATAGCTGTTTGATCATCTTGCCTCCAGGACATCCCTGGCATCCTTGTTCATGTTTCTGTGCACTCTCAAAATTTGTTTTCAATTTTCAATGCCTTTTGTCTGAATGATGCTTTACATTTTGAGATGTATTCTTCTGTGAGAACATTTGAAGCAACTTTGTCTTACATTTATTAGGTTTATAAATTGATGTCTTCACTTTTGCAAGATGTACTGTGCAGTTACTGCAGTGTACTATCTACATGTTGAGATTCAGATGTATATTTAACGTGCATGTGTGGCTGCATGAAAATTTGGACTTTTAATCTGTCAGTTTTGTAATCTGAGGGAAAGAATCACTTGTGGATTTTGCAAATCAGTCCTTTATATGTTACAGGTGTTTTAGATGCGTTTTTTTAGTAATTTGAGGCACACAACTGACTGAAGTGTGAGATTTTCTCACTCTCTATCTTCGCTTGATCTTTGGATTGGAAGGACTGGATGTTCTTTCATGATTGCGCCTGGAGTGGCTTGTCTTAAGTGGGTCAAAGTAGGCCTTAAATATCGGTGTCAACCTATATTTCCCCTGGGATTGAGAGTTGTTGTGAAATTTGTTGATTTTGAGTAGATGATGTATAGAAGACTGTCATAGCAAAGGCTATTTGAAATGGTGTTAATTCTTCAGCTCTGAGTTCTGTAATGCTCAGCTGGACAGCTGTAATATGAAATTCTTTCATCTATTATACCAGAAGTTGTCACACCTTTTTAAAGCATCATGAAAATCATGAGGGAACAGATTTATTTGTGAAATTTTTCCAGGGACGCCTTCAGGAATCCAGCTCACAAATTTTCATTTCTAATTGATACTAACTGATAATTGATCTAATTGATAATTGATTTTGTTTAAAATGCCTAATGACTGTGTAAGTTAAACTTGCTTAAAATGTACTTTGTTCATTGTCTTGTGTTTTCTTTTTCTTTTTTAAATTTTATGATTTTATTTATTTAAAGAGCTGGCTCCATGAAACAACCTTTAACACTTCTCATCTAGGAAGGCCAGAAGTCCTTTTTGCAGCCCTTTGCATTTGGCTCTGTCATGTTGGTACTGTGGGTATGATAGCAGCGTACATCTGCAAATGCAGCCATGCTGTTTTGCAAATAGTTTTGCATTATTTTGTTATATTGAAATGTGTTTTGGGGAGGGTCAAACTGAAGATGGACTTTTTTTTTTTTTTTTTGCTTTTGTAACCCACAAAACAAATAAATATTTTACATTTTATTCAGCATATTGGAAAACTTACTGATCCTTTGTTGTCTGTGAATAATTATGATGTTCTCTTTTGTTTTCAGAGTTTAAAATCTTGGTAAGGGGTTCTTCTGTTATCGCTGCTCTAAATTCAGCAGACTAAATTCACTTGCAGAAGGAGGTGTTTCTAACCTTTATATGCACTTATTTCCCATCTGTTCCCTGAGGAAAGTAAAGCCAACAACAGTCAAGATGATGTGGGTTAACTGGAGTATTGCTTTATTTCTGATCTATTATTTCATTGAAAAAAAACAAACAAACAAAAAAACCCACCAACAAACCACCAAAAAAGTGTTAGATAGGTACAATATGAATGCACAGGGTGCAGGGAGACTGTGAGCCAAGTCTGACTTGGCTTTGCTCTCACTAATGGCCCCAGCACATCCCTAATGGACAGCTTGCTTGAGCAAAAATTATCTCTGGTGTATAAGACATTATTTTCTAACGTTTGGATTATGTACCACGCATAACTGACCTTGACTACTGGAACTTCAATTGTTTTATAAATCTCAAATGTTTCTTGATCTGATTGATGATGCATTGCTGTCAATGTTTTGCTGTTTCTGATAGGAGGCATTATAGACGTACATAAAGAACTACAGGCATTTAGATGGCAGCAGTGACAACCTAGACTTGTTTCTCCTGTTTCATATGCACATTTGCAGTAAAGTTAATGGAGTTAAACCAAGCAGGACTTGAATAATTTTGTCATTATAAGTCTTAAAAGTACGTTACAGTTGCACTGTGGAAATAAGGCAATTTAATTTCAGCAGCACCGTGCAGGAACTTATTCACTGATGACTTTCAAGAGTGGTTTTTGAGGGAATGGCTTCAATTTATGTTGTCTGCTTGCTGAAAACCAAAAAGATGAGATTTAAAGAGAGAGAAGAAACACCTGAGGCCTGGAGAACATGACCTGCAAGAAAAGATCCATAGCTTGTGAGGTTTCTGTCACTGGACACTGTTAAATGCAATTTCTGTGTATGTTGGTAGAAAGTGAGATAGTGATAGCTGATCCTTCCCGAGGCAAAATATGAGCTCAGTGATGCCCCGCATCCATTCAGGTTCATGACTTGCTGGGTGCTGGGGTCTTTACAGCCTCTTGCAGCCCAGCTGCCCAGGAGGTGCAGTATCAGTGAAATGCAGAATTTCAGCAACATAGTGGGACATGGCTGGGTGGGAGGAACAGGGCTTTGCTCACAAAGTCTGTCAGGGAAGATGGCGGGAAAATGGTGGCCAGTGAGGTGGGGACAGCATACGGGTAAGTGGTAGTGTGCTTATGGGGCCAGAGGCTCCCCTTCAGTCTGATGGCTGCCTTGACACTGCCTTAACGGTAGAATTGACAGATAAATAGTTACATGAGGAACAAAATTCAATATCCTTACAACACAGTGTTGATAAGTGTGATTAATCTCCATGAACCTGAATTTATCTGGAGAGTTCTTCTCTGGAGACAAAGGCATTCTGCAGGTTTTACGCAGGTGTCTCTTACTTATCAGTTCATCCCCATCTTTTCATGGAGTTTCCCTGTTTTGGGAAGAACTAAAAGGTTATTTGTCCTCTCAGTTCCTCCCTTGATCTATGCCTTTACTTTCAAGTGAAGCTGGGGAAGATGCACAGGTGCAGTGAGGCAGAAGCTGACCTTCACTATTTAGTCATTTATATGGCCAAATGGTGCAGATTGGTTCCATATGGCTTAACTTCTATTATAAAGTTAATCATGTTAATGGTGTATTAACCTTCTCAAATGTGATATTTGAAAAATAATGAGAATTACCAGTGCAGTGTAAAACATATTGAATCATAACTATGTAAGGCATTTATTATAGGGGACAAAAAAAGATACTTTTTTTATTTGGTAATGATTTTAAAGTAAAATGCCCTGTAGATAATGAAAACAGATTTAGGAGCCTTTTTTCTCCACTTAAATAGTCAAGTTAGTATCTCTGTTTTTCATTAATCAGTGATAAGGGAAATTATCCATTCTTATACACTAAGAAGACATTTATTTATGAACTGCCTTTCATAAATATCTCAAATATAATTTGAATAAGAGCTGACTACCTGAGAATACCAGAAGAATACAGAGAAGAGGTATGGCTCTGCTGGCTCAAGCTCCCCATCACTGTTGGTGGTTCACCTTTTCCTCAGACCAGCTATTAAGAAGCTTATTCAGAAAAGTGCATGGGGAGCTCTTCTACCTTAATCTCCAGCAATTCAGGATTTATCTTGTGAATACTGATGGCTTTTATCTTTTTACAAAACTCATTTAGAATGTTTTAGAACAACCCTAGAAATTATTGTTTGTTCTTACTCTAATCAACTGTATTATTTTATTTCTTCTCCTGGATTAGTAACTTCCATACAAGTGACATCGCTGCCCTTATAAGCTTTATTCATGCAGCTCACTTAGAGAAGCAAAGGAGGCAGGGCAAGAACACAGCTGTCACACCAAACTGTTTGCTTTCCTGCTCCATCTTTCCATCTTGCAGCTGGATGCATGATTCAGCATGTAGGAAAAGCAAACATTGGTACTACCTGGAGCTTGGATCAGTGTAGCATGGACTTAGTTAGGCTGCATTCCAGCATGAGCAACGGTGGGGCAGCAGTTTGTTCAGATGAGGCACCTCAGCCAGTGTTCAGCTGCTTAATCTGCCAAATATGCAGGGGTATGTCTAGAGTGGGATTTTGGAGTTTCTTGTTTTGCTTCTCTCAGCATCTCCCCATAGTGCAGGGAGGCGTCAGTGTAGTTACTGCCTCTGCACAAGACCTTGGAGCTCAAGGAAGGGGTGGGTGTGATGAATGTCTGGCTGTTGGTTCTTCCTAGGAGAGCACTTGATGCTGTTCTGCACTGCTGGTTGTGCTTAAAAGGCATGGAGCTAACTCGCTCAGGAGCTGCACTTAATGTTAGGCCTCCAAAGGACAATTATTCACCAGTGTCGTGTGTACCCTGTACAGTGATTCCAAGTGCGACTAAACTGGGTGGCAGCTCTTTCCCCCTGCAAAGGTAGAAGTCTAATGCCAGAAGGATGGTTCTGGTGGGCTGCCCTCAGAGACTGACAGCGACTTTAGCTCTCTACACACATACATAATTAATAGATGATCTCTCACTCAGTAACCAAATAAAAACTAATAGATAGTTGCTGTGTAGTGTCATCAACAGAAGGAAAGAAGCATCTAGAATACTGGCTAAAGGATGAACAAACCAAGCTGCTTCAACAAGTGCAAAAGATGCAGTAGGTACCTGCTCAGGGCTTTTGTCAGGAGCCCAACAGCTCCTGGGTCTGGCAGATGTCTGAGTGGCACAAAGAACTGCCTGATTTCAGCAATTTAGGCTGTATGTGCTTTATTCATAAGTACTTCTGATACAAACAAGTACAGACTAGAAACATTAATAGCGTTATTTATAGTATATTTAACCATTTAACTCCGATATGTAACATATCCAATTACACCTAAACCTTGAAGTTCAGGAGGCCAACGGTGTGTTGTATATATGAGATAAAATCCAGCGTAAAATGTGGATTTATGCAGGCTCTCCTCTGTCTATGCCAGTTTTCTTTCTAATTGAAACTGACAATTCAAAAGCATTGAATAATGTAAAACTAAACAATACAGTGCAGGTAGAGTAAGTGTCATCATTCACTGCGGGAGCAGCTGATTTAGCATATGCATCATTATGAAAAGAAAACTGAACCTTGCAGTATATTTTGTTTTCTACGCAGACCACAGACATTTCAACAATGTATCACGTATTTAAAGAATAATAGATGTGGTTCTTACATCAGTTTCAAATGTGAAACAGAATACACTAACAGTGAATATTTTATAATAGAAAAAGAACTGAGTATGTTTTATAACATCCATATAGAGGTAATCAATCAGTACTGCTTGCATTATGTAATTACTTTGTTACTAGTTTCTGGTCTTTGAGACTTCTCTGTCGCAGTTTATTTCTTCCACCTTAGTGGCTTTGTATAGAGGAGCATATGCTAAGAGAAGGCAAGATATTTACTTATTGGCTGGAAAAGGATAGCAGAGGAAGTAATTATCTCAGAGAATCAGAGGAAAGTACTGTTGGGATTTTTGTTGTTAAACAAGCAAGGGTTTTAAGCGCACTTCCAGTGATACAGAGATGCTTTCCTGATCAACTGTTTCTGTAGTTCCCAGGTTAACACCGAATGGCCTTTAGTAATCAACGTGGTCTTTATTACTGATTTCTGGTAAAAGCCCCCCAATTTTTTACCAAAAATAACAAAAGAAAGCCTACCAAAGCCACCTTATGTATTGGTAGAGTTCCTTTTCTCAGGAATTTTCCCTGTTGAACTGTTTTACCTCTTATTTTTGTTGCTTAAATGCAACAAAACTGTATTTGGATAGTGCCAATACAAGTTATAAAAATATACATCAAAAGACTCAATTCCTAATAAAATCTTTCAGCACAACGTGTCACACAGTTCAGTAACTTTTGTGAATTTTTAATATGATGAGGTTTGCAATCTGTATCAGCAAATGTAGCACTGCCTTTCATATTTACTATAAAAAAAAAAAAAAACATCTGTGTGTGATACAGTGACATTCATGTGTGGTTTAATTAAGAACAAAGTACAGAAGAAAGTAAAGGACTGAGAATTATTTTTATTCTCTGGTTCTAGTTCAGCTCAAATCTGAATAGAAATTAATTAATTGTCACCTTCGTTCTCCTGGTGCATAGTGCTTTTGTTGTATTTGCAGGCATTGCAACTAGTTGATGATAGTGCAAAATGGGACCATTTACACCAAGTCTGAGATTAATGCTGCCTACTGATGCACTGGTTGCTGTAATGTCAGCCCTATCATCCTCTGGTCTGGGAAAAAAAGAAAAAAAGAAGCAGAAAAGATCTTTTCAAATAGAATTAGGATAGGTCTCAAACACTGAGCTGGTCTGCAAATTTCAGTAATGTATTTCTAAACTTTTACCAGTCAATGAAACCTTATGTTACATTAACTTCTGGTGGTTTCCGTTTATGGTAGAAGTTGACACAAGTTCTTAAACCTTTCCAGAATGTTATAGAACTGTAAATCAGACTTTTTATATCCTTATTAAATAATTTCTGATATATTTATTTCACTACTGTTATATGCTAAAGAGGAAAATTCAATAATAAATTCAGTAACTGTAATTAGTAAATGAAATGCAACAAATAGGCACAGTGAACTGAGCAGTGCAGAGGAAAGCAGGCTGACAGCGTAGCACACAAAGATCTCATCATGCCTTGTTTAAACCTTGTAGGTACCTTGATTTGATAGCTTTCTGTTGTGCAAGCAGATCAGCAATACTGGAATAACCAGTAGGAGATGAAGTCAGCTGTGGGTTCTGGAGTCATGTTTGGAATGGCAGTATTAGGTCAAGCACATTCTCTTTAATCAAAGCATACTCTTTTTAATCTCAAAGTAGAATTTCACATATGTGGTGTCTTTGAAATAGGTAGCTGTGAATTATTGCTCATCTTAAAGAAATTCCTGGAACACCTGATGCTAAGAATCAAAAAAAGGCCGTTTGGATGGGTGGTGCTTTGTATTGCTTAGAGGCAGATATTTTAGGTCAAAATGAACACCCTGTCCCCAAACATCGGGTGCCAACTTTTTAGCTCTGCCAGGGGGTCTTTCTTTCAAATAAAGAAAACCTGGAATTTGGCCAGTAATTCAGCATTAGGCATTTATAATTTCTGCTCATCAAATGACAAATGTGTGATTTCCAGGGATAAGGATGGTGTGTAGAGCTTGACATGCAGATCTTGGTCACACACGCTTCTTTCTTCTAGAGTGTTGCATGGTTGGTTGGGAAAGACTGGGTTTTAAATGTGTGCCAGAGGTTTATTTGCCTATTTGTTTTTATTTGCCCTATTTAATTGGTCTTCAGAAAAGTGTGATTGTGGTGGGACTCTTATAAATTATAAATCTGTTCCATAATTCTATTATGTATAGCCAATATCCAAGAAGACCCAGCAATATGAAGTGTGATTTTATTTGTGTGATGTGTGTTTGTGTATATGTTGCACTCAAGAAAGTTTTGTGGATGACTGTTGTCATGTGTGTCTATTCCTACCAGTTTTTACACTTGAAATGGAAATCTGAAACTATTAGTTTGACTATTTAAGTTTCAGCATTGGGAGATGGGACAGTGAAAGCCTGAATGTAGAGCGCTTTGTGTCCATCTGACTTGCATTCTGTTTTGTTCTGTGTCCACAGTGTTTGCTGAATTGGGAAGTCTGTCTGGAACAAAGCTTTCTCTATACAATGGCTGTGAGAAGCAGTGTCCTTGCATTTCTGATTGTCCCGTGCTGGTGATGAGCTGAAGCTCCTCTGAAAAAATGGATTAATTATTTGGATAAGGATTTTACTTCTCAGGATTAGGTGTGTGCTTACTGAATTGTTGGATTTGACGGTTCTGAGCTTCTTACATTTCAGGAAGCAGTTCATATAGAGATCTTTTGTGACACTATGTGAAGTTTATGAAAACACCAGATTAAAAATAGATAGTAGTTGCACCTCTAAGCAGTAGTGATCTGGCAAACTGACCAACTCTATTAAAACTTTGACCATCTGCAAGGATTTACAAAAAGTAAGTTTTTTTGTGACTTAAACTTTCAAGTGTCCTGCAGAATGAATGCAGAATATGATTTGTCCAGAGTAAAAACACTTGGTTGTTGTATTGATCTTGATTTTATTTATTTATTTATTTTGGTTAGGTAGAAATATTGAGAGAATTTCTTGTACTTTTTTGTACCATCAAACTAACAAAGTTATTCTGAGTTTGGGGCTTAGTTTGAAACTACTTGTGCGTGCAGTTATTGGAGGCAGAGTTCAGCATGTGCTGCCTGCTTTTCTTTCTCTGCCTTGGAAACCTATTGCAGCCTGTCCTATGGCAAGGGAGTGTCAGCAGAGAGGAGGACAGGACTGGGAAAGGCACTGGTCAGCCTGGCAGCCTGAATCCAGCTTCTTCAGAAAATCACAGACCACAGAATGGCTGAGGTTGGCAGGGACCTTTGGGCCCATCTGCTCCAACCCTGATCCAGCAGGGACACCCAGAGCAAGTTGTCCAGGTCCAGATGGCTTCTGAAGACTGCAAGGAGGGAGGTTCTGCAACCTCTCTCATTGTGCCAGAATGGTGGCCAGTTTTTTGATTTGTCCCTTGTTAGCAGAGAAGAAAGCATCACACCTGCCTTCTGGGAGCAAAGGTTTCAGTGAGCAGTGCTGACTCGTGGAGGGATAAAGCTGCCATCTGTCACCAGAACCCCATAGTTTGTGTCAGCTGTTACATGTGCACCAGAAATGCCAATGTCTCAGTGTTGCAAAGAAGTACTTACCATAAAACCCAGTTTTTTTTATAAGGCTTTAATGTTATATGAGCACAATAGAAGGAAAGGGGGAAACATGGGCTACAAATGTATTGGAAAAATGTTTGACAGTTATCCTGGATGTACCTGAGTAATGGCAGTAACAGCAGTGTTAAATCTGAACGTGGAAAGCTGCAGTGCTTCTGCCCTATTAATAAATACTAACAAAGATGATTGCCAACGTGGACCTTGTTTACATAGGGATTCATTTCTGATTGTTAAGTGTAAGTATATTTAGACAGAAAACGATTTTTGTTCCTGAAAGCCAAGAAGTTGGTGTAAATGGGAGGAATTAGCAATTCAGACTCCACAAAGCAAACACCAGCCTGGTTATTACAGATGGGACTTAATAGATGTAGTTATATTGAGGTTAGCACAGGAAGCTGTTCCTTTGTTTCATGTTTTAGTGATTGAATTCAATCTTTATGGCTGGCATATTATTGTTAGCAGTTGAATTTACAGTTTTATTTAAAAAATACCTACTTTGGCCATTTCCTTTCCTGAAATGCTGCAAATATTTCCAAGCTATTCATATTTCTCTTGCTAAGTCATATCAGCTCCAGACATCTCCATTTATAAATTTGTTCATACAAGTGTATACATTCATGAATCTTAGACATTCAGTATAGCGATGCCTCTTCTAACTTCAAAATCTCATGAAATTTGAAGACTAAAAACTGTGTCTGAATTTTGCTAATGTTCTAAGTGTAAATTTCTGTGTTAGAAGTGCTCTAACTTGAGCGCTATCACTAACAAATATGCTTGTCTTTTAAATATCTAAAATATATGCTCTATCACAGTGACAGAGTCCAAATGACTGAGGAGGAAGGAACTTTCTTCTCAAAACTGAGCAATGCAGTCTGGAGATTCTGACTCCAGAATTTGAGTTCTTATTATCTAAGTGAATCCCCATATGAGCTCGCCAGGCAAGATGTAACGGCGTATTGCTAACACCTGCATCTCATTTGTACAGAAGGTTGATGGATAGGGTTTACTACGTGTGACAGACAGAGACAAAGAGATATCCGAACACTTGATAGAGAGTGTGGAGGGTCAACCTGCCCCTAGCAGAGGATGAGCACGTTTCCAGGATCCCAAGCAGTGTTGTGCTCCTCCAGCTGCCTGGTTCTTCCTGTTCAAGGCATTTGGGGAAGCCCTGTGCTATAGCCTGTAGGCTGTGATTCTCATGAAATTATATCAAGAATTGTGGTTTTTCTCTTCTTTGTTTTGTGGCCCACTAAAAACCTTCTGCAGGAGCACAGGAATATTTTCTCAACCTGTCTTCATTTTATTTTTCAAAAGCTGTTTTTACTGATGGAAGGATGAACAGAGTTTATTGATGGTGCTGTTGCAGCACATGGGTCTGAAAAAGAGAGGAGGCAAAGCTCCCTTTCACCCTGATAGCTTTTAAAAGCAATAATCTAACAATTCCTTGAAGCTTTTATCCAATTCAGAATTCCCACAGCACCTCTTTTCAGCTCTGAGGTTACCCAGATCATAACAAGGGATGCTCCTTTTCTGCTTTTGATGCTGGCTGCTTTAAGAGCTACTCACTTGCTATGTTTTGATTCAGTAAAACGCTGGCTTGTTTAGGGCCCAGCTCAGTGGTTACATGTGCATCATGTAACATGTTGTTCTCAGTCCCAGAAGCTCTGGCTTCCCCTGCTATATGAGTGGAAAATGATTTTGAAAGTTTTATGAGCTTATGTTTCAGAGAGGAGAGCCTTCATGCATTGCAGGCAAACTAAATACAGAGCTAATAAGAAAACCGAAATGCTTTGAGTGGGTGGATACTTCCGTTTCTCTCTTTTTAATATGTTTTAACTCATAGGTAGCTGAAGTTTTCCTGAACCTGAACTTCAGTTCCAGGAACATGCAACACTTAAAGATGAAGAAGTAGGATATGCTGATCAATTATGATAGTTCAAAATTTGGGCAGAATCTAAAATGCATCTGTTCTGTCTGACATGTGGCCAAGACTGTGGAAATTATACAAAACAGTATGGATATTTTGGGACTAAATATTTCAGAAGAATAATTTACATTTTCCTTTGGTTCACGCTGACTTCTGTCCAAACAACAGATACTTTCTTAAACCTAGTGGTCTGCCTTGAAGTCCCCTTTCATGTGCTTCTGGTATGTCTCTTCATGCTGCTAAAGTTACTTTGATCTACTTTTGGCCAGTTTCCAGACCATCCTTTAATTCCTTTTCTGAAATTTCCATACCAGCTTTAATTCCTGCCAGAAGGCAACTGTTCCATCTCTGTTCAAGCAGGGCCCCAGAGCTTTAAATTCACAACGTGTCTCTTCCTGGAAATAATACTCGCTGCTCAGGCTTGGGAGAAGTCAGGAATATGTACATCTCAGCAGTGCCGGGGGAAGCAATAAACAGACAGAATACTGTCATTCGTTCCTTGACTGCAAGTTTTCTCTTTCCACTTGCTGCTTGACATGACTTGTAGCAATGCTTGGCTTCTATTTGCAGTACTTGCTAGGCTTTGAGCTCCAGAAATCTTTATTAAACAAACAAACAACACAACAACACACCCCCAACAGCAAAATCAAAATGCCGGCTCATTTGTCACTCAGTGTTTGCCATTCTTTTTGCTCTGTATTTATATTCATTGGAACACATGAAAGCAAGATCCTGGATTGCCATGCTGTTCCATTCTCCTGTTCTTTTGTCTTCGTTAAGGTCACAGATGTGACTCAAAATCATCTTGGCTTTGAAGCCATTGGTCAGTCTGTGTGTGAACCTCAGGGGCAAGGCAGGGTCTCTGAAATGGAAGGAGGTCTGGCAGGTGTTGTGGGTAAAGACCCAGAAAAATAGGTCAGTATTTGTCTGAGCCGTGGGGTCAGGCTTTTACCCTGTTCTTGTGAGGGAAAAGCTTGTGGGGCTTCATTTTCTAAGTATACCACTTATTATCAAGATGAAATGTTATATATATATATATATATATATATATATATATATATATATATATATATATATATATATATTTTTTTTTTTAGGACACTGAGATTCATGTTTCCAAGCAATAAAAAGATTTTATTCTTTAAAATCCTGACAAGTTGCTACAGCCTTTATATAACTGTGATTTAGTAATGAACAAAACCTATTAAGAATCTGCCATTGGCTTCAGTGACATTGGATCATGGTGCTTAGCTGTACTGCATGTACGTACTGTAAGTCCATTAAAATATGCCCACATACACAAACATATTTTTGTTTTTCACTTAAGAGTACTGATCTGTACATTTATTTTTTTCTAATTGTGTTGTTGGTAACTTTAGTTGCTTTTGTCTGCAGTACTGTATTACATCTGTTGTGGGTATGTAGTATGTTATGTTTGCTGCTGCTGTTTTGTTTTGTTTTTTGTTTGTTTTGAAGAGTTTATCTGACTCAGGAGCCAGTGCAAGAATGGGTGGTGAAGTAGTTGCCAATGGAAAAGCTTTCTGGGAATTTCAACCTACTGAATCTTCAGAGATTCAATACCAATACTGGCTTTGTTCTTTAGAATAAAACCAGATAAAGTTAGAAATTCGGCCTAACTTCATTATTCTTAGAAATCTTAGATTCTATAAAGCTTCTGTACACGTCAGGAAAAACAGCTGCATTCTGCGGTTTCACCGTAAAAGAATCCTGGGAGTTGAAGCGATGTGGATTTCTTAAAGGGTTGATTAATCTTATGGTTTATTGCATTCCTATTTATCTGCAAACTATATATTTAATCTATTAAAAATTATTCTGTGAACGAAAACAGGTTCTCCATATTTAGTGCAATTATTTGGAATTTAAATTTTGTTTCTTTGCTCAGTGGGGTGGGAAATCTACTTGGAAATTCACATGCACAATATAACATTAAAAAAAAAATAGGATACTGATAGAATACTATTAAAATTATCCAGTTCAATACTATGTTCTTAATACTATCTTTGCAAGTTTCCTTAGGAGCTTAGTGTATGCAAATTTATAATAACCTAGGCATAAACTCATTTCCTTTTCTTTGACCTTTTTGTCCTGTCCTTGTGTATGATTTATGATTTCTGCTTTTTCTTTTTTTTTTTTTTCTTTTTTTTTTCTTTTCTGTTAAATACTCTCATACATTTGCTTGGAGGAAAGCTACTGTCCAGATTTTTCCTTTGTAATAATCTTGCTTCAGGCTACTTTTAACTTTCTGAAATGCAAAGTAATTGTAGTTCAGATTTTAATTGTATGTCTTTTTCTTCTTTTTAAGTATATACTGCCTGGACACATTATCAGTTTGTTATTTAAAGGACTAATAAATTTTTCTCAGTTGTATTAATTTATGTTGCAATAGAATTCAAATTAATACTAACGAGAAGATCTTCTAATAGGAGAGTAAGCATGAAGGGTGTAATTAAATCTCTGAAATAAATTACAAGATATTTCATGAATGTCGGTAACATACTTGTAACCCTTTACCACATTTATTTTACAGACGTTTTCCAGGGTTGTCAGTATCAGAATTTTAAAAAAAGTACTTTTATCCCCAAAATAGTAATTATTCCTCAAGATTCACTGCCCATTCTTTTACTTCTGGGTTTTTGCAGATTTGTCAGGTTTATTTTGTTCCCCTAAATTATGCTTTTAGAATTTCAAAAATATTCATATTACAGTAGTAGTAAAGTAAGTGGGTTTTTTAATTATTATTATTTTGTGTGTGTGTGTGCTATGTACAGAATATTTAGGTAAATTGTTTACTTTCAGATGCTGAGCAGTTGGTCTCACTATAGCTGGTGATCCCTGCAGGAGCATTGGTTGAGATGTTACCACAGAAATGAACCCACTATCAAGAAACAGGCTGTGCCTTAAGAGCTAGCATAGGTTTATTGTTGGAGGGGAAAAATATAACATGGCAAATCCAGAATTAGTCACTTCAATTAATCAGTTTTAAAGTGATGGTTACCTGATCCAGTCACTGCTGGAAGCATAGCAGCCTCTTGTGAGTAAGCTGCAGGGAAAAGATGTCGCCTGCTTTAGCTCTGGGTCTCTGAAGCTTATTTCTTGGTATGAATGTCCTGGCCAAATGTCTTGCTGGACAGGTAAGGTGCAGAGGCTTACCAAAGGAATTTTGTAAAACTCACCTGTTTTCCACAGAGCACCAGAAAGTTTAGTGACTTTGAAACAGGGGAAATTTCATCTTGGATATGGCAGCTAGGTGAATTCATCCTCCAAACAGCATGTGCTTTCTGTCATGGAAGAACTTTCAGATTGAATTGGCCTCTGGAAAATACATCAGTCATACGTGAGGAAATGGTTTTCTTTTTCATTCTACGAACTGCTCTCCCGGACAGTGAAAATGTGTCTACATTTACAAATTATCCCATATGATTAAAGTGACTCTTGAAGAGCTTGGGATATGTAGACTGCAGGGGGGTTTAGGAACAATAATTAACTTATGGGGAGAAAATCCAGAGGATATAAGCAGAGGAAAGGCCTTCTGAAGCATATAATGCATTTTGAATGTTTAAGGCTTGCTTTTGAAACAAATGCAGGTTACCTTCAAAGGGTCAAAGACTCGGCATTTTTGAAGATTAGTAAAATAAACAACAGTCTGCACTGAGGCTGTTTCAAATTGCTGTGTGGAGCTCATGTGTTCAGTTGCAGCTTGTACTGCTTTGCATTTGTGTGAGGGTAAAGGAGGTAACAGTAGTGGTTTTGGATGGACTTTGGTTCCACCCCTGCCAGCCCTTACAGGGATTGTTAGAAACTATCCTCAAGATTTCAAAGTGTTTGAGTTCTTCTCTCTGTCTAGAAAGAAATTTGTTACCGGAACATCTAGATTGTCAGTGAATTGTGGTCACTTTTGGGTGTTTTTTTTGTGACTCTGAGATGGGCTTAGGCCATATGTAAGAACTAAAGTCATCGAAGTTTCTTGATGATGATTCTTCATGATACTCCTAGTACTTTTCACATGAAGAAAAGGAATAGGTTTACAAAAATTCCTGTTTTCACTTAGAAGAATTGCTTCTTTTGACTAGGGAGCAAAACTGTAATTTCTGCTCAGTGATTTTTTCCCCATTTCTGGTCTTCTGACTGTATATTTAACGAGGTGGAGCTGCACTTAGTTAAAGTAAGTCTTTGTGGGCATTTCTTAGTGGTCATGGTAATCTATCTAGTTACAGCATTTTATCATCTTACAACCCCTGAAATATTGAGATTATAGCTCAGTGATATCTATTTTGGTATACTTAGATGTCAATGACAGCCTCAGCCAACACTGCCAATGAAACAGCAGCTGGAAAGCGAACGTAACACTTGTGTAGTGCTCAAAGCACAATCTTGTCCTGTGCTTCTAAGCCAGCTTGATGTATCTTACTTTTTATTTAAATATTGGGCTTACTAAATATATTAAATATGGTGCTTATTAAATATAGGTATATGTGTAGTATATATTATATATGTAAACCGTTGCTACTGTTTTTGTTGGAGATACCTCATCCAAATATCCAGGCCGAATTCTGCTTAAAATCACAGTCCTTAATAGGCCATGATCATAATCCAAGGTTACTATCTAATCAGAAATAAACTGTTTTGTTGCTTATTATGTTGGACGTTGGGAACTTTGCAAAGAGAAAAAGAGCATATAGTTTTGGCACGTAAAGACATCAAAATAAAAATGAAGAAAATGCCTTGTGTGGCATCTTTGTTTGTGAAGCCAGTTTTGTCCAAATAAGGAATGAAAAATTCCATTTACCTCTACATTCACGTTTCAGCATATACCTAGTGAAAAGACTGAGCTTAAGCAATTGACATAATGAAAGCTGATACATTTTTTTTCTTAGCAAAGCTCCTCTGCCTTATTTTTATAATTTTTTGGCTTGCTTCCCATGCTTTTCAGCAGCTCTGAAGTATATCTAAAACTCACATTTATAGGCTTTTTCCTAACACTCAATTAACTTGTAAAATCAACATTGCTGTTGACCAAAGTTAAGCAAATACAACAAAGGCTGATAAGGTTCTAATTAATTGTGGGAAATTGTTCCTTCCTGTGAGCATCAGTATGTACTACATGCTCCTACTGGACAAAAATGGTTGGTCATAAGCTTCCAGTCCCGTGTGTCTAAACTTGACAGCATTCCCTCCAACAAAAAACATTGTAGTACTCCTGAGAGATCAGAGATCACTCTTGGAAGCAAACTGCTTACTTCAGTAAGGCTTCACAGAATTGTTTTTGAAATTGTAAAACATAAACACATTCAAAACAATGATTTATTCATATACTTCAGATAATTCTTTTCTTGTCTCTTTTTCTCTCTAATGGATTGCGTTTTGTTATATACAAGTCATTTGTATTTTTGTCACATTAAAAACTGGTGGCTGAGAACTGTTGGCCTAGCCTGGAAAGCATGAGGATAGAGGAAAGCTTTCATTTTCCCTTTAAAAACTGTCTTTCTTGGGATTGATTCTTGTGGTATCTCTATTTGGATTAATATGAAATTAAAGTAAGTATAAGGAATGAGTGGAACATGAAAAGCAGAAGAACTGCTTCTCAATTAGGGTAATCCATATGGTAATCATCTGCAAAATGAAATGTGTGAAGAGCTGACTAAGAAACGTGATTGTGAAAGGAAGGGAGAGAGTTACCCAGTGGCACTTGCTAGTTCGTGTCTGGGTTGAGAGACTAATTTAAGCATTACTTCCTACTGTATTTTATTTTATTTTATTTAGGCTGTGTATCTAGTAACATTGATTCTTAACTGTCACATCCCAGCTTGCTGTGTAGGTAACTGGCAAGAGTATCATCAACTCATGAACCTAAGAATCCAGCTTGCTGTCCAAGCAGACAAATGGAGCTTCACAGAAGATGTGAAATACTGCAGTAGCAAATGGGGGGTTCTGCACTACACCCCAAAATGTATTAGCTTCATTTTCCTTCACTTGTAATGTAGGAGGTGCTGGCTGACAGCCCTGGAAATTGAGTCCTCTATTTCTCCACAGGAGAGGTATAGCAAGGGCAGCAGCAATGCAAGCTTCCCCACATTGTCCTGCCAATGTTCCTCAACCCAGTTCGGAAGAGGTCACTTCTGGAGGTGAGTGGGTGATGAGTCTCTGTCCATGCAGTTATTGCTGCCAGGACAGACTGTTGGACGGAGACTGGCCCTGTGTCGTGAATGAACCACCAGTCTTTGATAGATAATCACTTTGTGTACCGTAAAGCGGCGTGGGCTGGATTCATTGAGGTTGCATTATTCTGCTTGACTGCTGTCACGTTTTGGTATTGCTTTTTGGTTGGATGCCACCTTTGTATGTTTTTTTTTTTTTTTTTTTTGCACTGTTTTGTTTTCAGAGACTTTGCCAATGCTTTATGTACACATCTATTAAGTAGCATGCGGATAACTGAATGCAATCTGGTTGTGAATGTGATGCAAAAGAGCAGTAACTGATGGCAGCCATGTATGCAAGAGGAGCGTTAGAGCACTAGACCAGGAGGCATGCTTTGAAATGCACCAAAAATTGATAAGAAAGTGAATGTTGGTTTTCATTATCTAAATGAATGATTAGGTTCCTGTTGTAAAGCCGTATCTTAACATTTTCTCTTCCCATAATTACTATGTAATTTAGATATTAACACTCATTAAGCTGGTAAACTAATGCTCTTTTTTAGATTATTTTACAATTAATGAAATCAGTCTATCTAAAGTTAGACACACAACATCCTGCTCTATATGAAAGTATTGTGTATGTGTTGTTGCAGTTGCAGCAGGTAGTTGTCACCTAAAGCAGGAGATATGTGATAGATGATTTGGAAGAAATAATGTAATTGATAGCAGTCTTCAGAATGAAAATAACGGATGCTTACACCCGTGGCAAATGAAATTTTCATGTACGTTCCTGTTTTTTTTTAAGTGCTTTATACTTCCGATGCACCGAGTACTATTCTGTTTTCAGCCAAATTTAAATCTCTCAAATATACAGATGTAATATAGAAAATGGAAACAAAGGCTTAGCAAGGCTGGTAGGCTATAGTGAATCACTTCTGCAGCTTCAAATGCTTTGTGAAGGATTTCTAACAACTTGATTATCATTTGTATTTGAAGCCTGCAGGTCTGTACAACTCTGCTTATATGGCTGTTTGTAAGCAGGTATGATAACAAAAGAGCATACTACAATTCAAATTTAGCATTATTAGTTTCTGCAGCATCTGAAAGAGTTTTCCTAACCAGAAGATTTTTCTTGTCTTTTGTTTGAATTATATGGTTCAGAATATTATTCATTCCATTCTGACTTCTTCTTTTGTCAGAGTGATAAGGAATACAAGGTTTGGATCATAAATAAAATCAGCAGTAGAGTCCTCTTGGGAAGTAAATTGTGACTAAATCATAAATTTAGTTTAAAAGTTTGAAGATGATGACAGTTCACTGCATTAGGCAATATAACATTGGACATATTTGCTAATAAATCACCTTATTTAGTATTTTTATGGTGCTAACAAATCACTGTGGAATTGATTTTTCTTTTTTTCAGCCCTTCCAAATGCAGTGCAGATTGTAAGTTTCTCACTGACATGGGCAAACCCTCATGAGGTCCTGAGCTGGCCTCCCACACACCTGTGTAGACTGAGCCAAGCACTCAGCTCAAACCTTCCTCTAGGTCACATAAACCTTTGAAGACAGCTGCACAATTTAGCACCATTAAACTCTTTTTGTAATGAACTGTATTTTAAATTGAAGCATAAAAATACAGTTAAACCATCATCGGTATGAACACAAAAAAATATGGAAAGGGAATTTTCTCACGTTGCATTTTATTCATATGCATTCGTCTTTCTATTTCTGAATGTGTTATCTTTAAATTGTAATTAATACAGAGCCTGATTTTTGTGTGTATTTACCTTGAATAATGGTGATCTAAAGGAGTCTACTTGTAAAACAAGGTATTACCCCGAGCATGAATAAATACGGCACGATAATCCTCAGAACCTTGATCCTGGAGCCCTAACTTGTATAAGTAATTCCAGTATGACTGGTCACATGAGAAAAGACTTCAGCGTTCGTAGTTACAGATTGTTATCCTGTGAGCTTCAATGTTATTATCCCTTCTTTACCTCCCATTATATCCTAGTGATTTTACAGCCTTGCTGGCTGTGTCCAAGGACTGGGAGCATAGGAAAGTCAAATCAGTCCTTGGAGAGCGCATATATAAATACCTCAGTGATTTGATTTGAGGCTGTAAGTTCAATTCACAAAGTCATTTTTCTCATAAACCTTTCTCAGGTTGGTGTTGAATAATAACACTCTGCACTGCATGGGCACAGTTGGGAACTCCTTCTGCCACAACTTTGTTTCTGTTTGTGTAGATGACATAGGTCTCTATGTGCTAGTGATCCAGAAGAAGCTTTGCTCCTTCCTGATCTTGGAGGTATCTCTAGCAAAACATTCCCCTGACAGATTGAACCTGGTGTGGATTCCATCGGGCAGAAGTCCTGTTAGGTTGTTCAAAAGCAAGTGCTTGTTTAATGCGCTTAGACCTATTTCACGTGTCGGACTTCTAAAAACAAATGATTGAGATGGAGCAGAGGGAATTTCATATAATCACAACTTTGTCATTGGCATCTGTAAGTGAAAGGGAGACTAAGGAACCAAATCTGTTGGAAATGAGAACTCATTTCTCGAATATCAGGCTGTATGACTGCTGTCACTGTTTTGCCATGTAGTTATTGTGGGCTCCTAGCATGATGTTGTTTAGTATTATGGTGGCTATAGGAATTAATTTGTCACCTGCCTTCCAAGGCTTTATAAAAGATTGGATTTGTACCTTCTGTCTACTTGTAGGTGGGCAGGTTTAGTCTAGCCAAGTTCATTGGTGACCAGGATGTTATTGCTAATTAGCACCTATATAAGGGCGCATACAGAAGAAGTTAGTTTATATGTATATTCAGTTCCTATTATTCTGCAGCCATACTGTGTTGTTTGTAGTGGTTCAAGTGTTTGCATTCATTGCAGGATCAGAAGTGATACATTTTTCATCTTGCACACACCAATCCTGCCTGAGACTTCAGAATACTCCATGATGTGAGTACTATAATTGTAACACTCTTTTAACACTTTCTGTGCCAGTAGCAAACAAGAAAATAATCCTCCAAAACCCTTAACAACATTTTAACTCATTTTAGTATTTTCTTTTGAGCACTTGGAAATTAAGACCCAGTAAAATTGTTCTGGGGTTTTGTCACCTTTATTTTGTAGAAGAGTACTTGAACTCAGACACTGAAAGCCTTTTAGGAGACAAAATATTGCCAATGCAGTATGAGGTATGAGGACAAAAATAAAGAGCTGATACAGAGGGTGAATCTTTTTCCAGTGCTTTCTTTTTTCGACATTAAGACTGTGATATGGATTGCCATCATCCTCTGTGTTCCATAAAAACCTAACTTACAGATCAGAATTGAATTTTCATAATATGCAAACTAACAGATCAGCTGCAGAACTCAGTGCCAAGTTGTTGCTTTTTTGAAAATCATTCTCATGTTCCTTGAAAGAGAGCTAACAACTCAAGAATGTTGATGTTGAGTTTTTAATTTTTTTCTGCTTTAGTATGCAGGTGTAGCAAATTCAGAGTTAGCAGAAATCAATACTGAGACCCCAGAAGTGCGAGATTTTCCAGAGCGCAGGGAAGTTTTGTTTGTTTGCACTTTCTGACTTAGGCTTCTCTGCTCTATGTTTGGAAGCAAAAGAGAATTTTTTCTGCACTTTAGTGGACATGACACCAGGATGCTATGGATCTTTGTAGGTATTCTTTTTTATGTCATGAAGCTTAGGCTCTTTTGAAACCTATCTGTAATGAATAAAATATTCAAGGAAGTCTGAACTTCCAGAAGAAAGATGACTGAATTTGAGATTTAGCTGGAATTTTAGGGCAGAGATTACTGGTATTTATGGAATTCACTGTAGCATTATTTACCAGTGCTCATCTGTGATATTTTTGTGCAGTGCTGACTGACATAGTGGCATTTATATTGCCCTCTGATTTGCCAATGGAGGAGAAAAAAAGGCTTATATTTCTAATTAACTAGAAGACAATGATACACTGTATTCTGGCAATTCCTGACCAGGGTTAGGAAGACAAGCTCCTGTTTGTTTTCTAGGATAGGAACAGTAGAGAGAAATTCTGAACAAAAACGTTGATCTGGATACCAGTTTCTTTTTGGAAGATGTGATTGATGTGATTTCATTGTTTGTATTTACAATGCTATTGTAACTTCATGATGGAAGAGTCTCAGTGCTGAATCAATAAGTTTAAACAAAATCTCCCTCAGCCCAGTGGCTGCTAAAGGTACAGAGAACATTTTGGGGTGGCTGCAGCCAGATTTGTGCCAATCAGTGTATTATTATTATTTTTTTTCATGCTCTCTCTGCTGAGCACCTGTGCAGCAGGGAGGTGGTGATATTGGCTCTGTACTTCCCCTGTTGCAGTTATACAGCTGATAGTGCAGAGGCACTGGCAAAGCTCACTGTGAATTAGGTAACTCTACCTCTGTAACAGTGACTTCTTGTTTGGTATGAGCAGTGCATGACTGTGCTTTTTTATAGCTCATGGAGGAATCTGCCATGATTCTGAGAAACTCAAGGCAAAGAATATGGAAGACAAATGGAGTTGTGCCTTGCCTGCATGTAATATTTTTCAATCTACAGTGCTGCTGGGTTCACACTGGTGGGGATCATTATATTCTGGTATTTTCCTTGTTGTGGTATTTTGCTTCCTTAGTAGAGGTATTCAAGAAACCTGGAGAGGTGGCACTGAGGAACATGGCTAGTGGGCATGGTTGGAATGGGCTGTGGTTGGACTTGATGATCTTCGTGATCTTTTCTAGCCTTAATGGTAATATGATTATTTAATATTTTGCTTGGGCTGTTAGCTAGACAATGTAGGGTCTGTGTGTTTATAGTTGGCTGTGCTGAGGTCTGTTTCTTTCATTAACCGTAGTCCTTGGCATCTTTTCACAAGAACAGGAAATGAATTGATAGAATGTTACTTTGTAATATCGATGGACTGAGTTTTATTCAGCTTAATTTGGAAACTATAAGCAAATATTGAAGCTTGCTGTTTCCAGCAGCTAGATACAGGACTGCTTGATGTTGGGGCATTGGTGTGAAGGAGTGGCTATTGTAGAATCATAGAATCATGGAATGGCCTGGGTTGAAAGGACCATAACGATCATCTAGTTTCATTCCCTCTGCCGTGGACAGTCACCAACCACTAGACCGTTAGCATCAGCAAAACCCAAATAAATGACTATAAACCAAAACAAAAAGCAACAAGAAAACCCTCTCCCATACTGGAAAGTTTTGTAAACAGTCCACTTACCCCATGCACTTCCCACCTACTGGAGCTTCAAAGCTTAGATCGGAATTTTTGTTGCAAACCATGCAATAGAAGGTCTCCATTTTACATAAAACATGCGAGCAGTTATGCTGTATTTCATCTGGACAGTAAAGTATGTGTTTTTTTATTTTCTTTCCATGAGCCAAATGAATATTTGGAAACAGGAAATAAAGTGTTGAGAATTTCGTTCTCGTCTTTACAGGATCCAGTGCTGTGCTTGAAGGCACAGGCAGCTGTGGTACGAAGTGAAACATCTCACTGAAATCAATGCTGGGATTTTCAACTAAGAGGAGACTTCCGTGGGCTATCTCTGAAACTGAGTATACTCTAAATGTTAGATGTCATTTGAAAATGTGTAATGAATGGTGGGATAGGGAAGGAAGGTGAGATCATAGCAGTAAAATGGGAGGATATATTCACTAAGGATCACCTTACCCCCTTACCCCGTAACCAATCCCGTAAAGGTAGGAGTGCCTAATCATGCCAAGAGCGTGCACAGCCATGCATTCAGTACAAACAGCAAAGGAGGAAGAAAGAAGCACCGACCCTGGAGGTGTTCAAGGAACGTTTAGGTGTTGTGTTGAGGGACATGGTTTACAGAGAACTGTTGGCGACAGGTGGTCAGTTGAACTGGATGATCTTGTAGGTCTTTTTCAACCTTGGTGATTCTGTGATTCTAAGCAGTCCTTGTGAATATTCTTGAGAAAGCAGAATGTACAGAGAGCTCTGATGATGTACTGCATCTAGTTGGACCAGACAAGAACAGCCCAATGCATTTAAGGGTTCATTTTACAGAAAAAAATATTGTGAGGGTGGGAATGGTTACATGTAACATGACAGGTTAAGCCAATGAAGCTTTGGCTTTGCAATATTTTGTATATATATATTTTACATATTTATTTGTATTAAAAGTTGGTATACGTTTACTCTTGACTTTTTCTAATTAGAATCAGGTCTCACATTTAATTTTAAATATCTTTTCTTTGATCTGCCTTTTTCAAATAGAACATACTTTTGAGAGAATCTGCATGTGCTATTATTGAAATGTAGGATTGCTAAAGGGTTTTCTGTTAAAAAAAAAAGTAAATAAATTTTGAAGGTAAGAGCTTAGTGTGCACACATCTTTTGTGTATTCTTGACTTTTTTTTTTTTTTTTTTTTTTTTTTTTTTTTTTTTTTTTTGTCCCAATAGGACTCTCCTAGACAAAGCCTTTTGCTACAGTTAACCTGCAGTGCTTGGTAACATTGACCATCATTCTGTGACAGTCACAGTATTATTTGGAATGCAAAAGATAAATTCATTATCTGTTCAGTGTTCTCCTCTCTTTTTGTGGGGGCTCTCTCAGTGCCTTTGAGTGCTGTGCTCCTGTCTTGAGAGCTCCACAGAAGGCAGAGGTAGAATAGCAAAGTCATTAACTTCGCTTGTGATAGTTTCTACTGTTTGAAGTTTTCTGAAGTTGAGGAGGACTGGGTAACTCCTGAGTTTGCACAGGAATGATTTTTTCCCAAATTCTTCTTTCCTTCGCTAGCAGATGATCCTTTAAGGACTTTTGCTGGCAAGCTTTAGCCTCTGGGTGTGATTGCTCCAGGGAGGATGTTGGGCAGCCTCTCCTTGGTGCTCAGCAGAGCCGGGCCACTGCTGAACCTGCTCTATATTTTTCTCTTGGTACTTGTAGTAGCTGCAGAGATGAGGTTTAGCTCCCCACCAGAGTTGTGGAATGTAACGAAATATGAAACTAAGTGATTGTTACAGGATGAACGCTTTGTCTTAATGCTCCTCTGAAACCATAGAGGTACTTTTTAAAATGTAAGCTCTAACATCAAACTTCTGTTCAAAACAAATATTACTTCTGAAATACGATTAACAGTTTCACAGGTTGAAGTAATGCCCATGATGCCTTCTAGTGCTCTGTAGCACTACTTTCTTAATACTACTGTGGTGTTTCTATATATAACCCAGATTTAACCCTCACAAATTTTTAAATAATATTGGAATTTCATTTTGATAATAATTGCTTTGTCAGATTGTGTTCGAACTGATTTTTCTCATTCTTTTGTAGTTTTTTCCAAATCTCCCCTGAACACTCAACTCAGTCTGACCTCTAACACTGTGGATTAAAAAAATTGCAGAACTCCAGATGGTTCACTTCTTGTAACGAGGGCATTGTTTTTGGACAGGGATTTAAGTATGAAGCCAGTGATGAGTTAAAAATCCAGCAAAGAAAATAAACAGCCTTCATCAACAGTCCTCAAAAATTACACATGCAGTTTCAGACATCCATGAGTGGTAGCACAAGAGCCTTTAAAGATTTTCCACCTTTTTCACAGACTATCAAAGAGACATTTAATGAGCTTTGATAGCTCTCAGAAGCCAATGTTATAGTGGTAGGTAGCCATACTTTCTGATCTCTTATCTAATTGCTATAGTGGCATGTCATTTTTTTTTTAAGCTATCTGAAATTGAGTTTTAGTTCTACAAAACCTTTGCTTCATGAATAAAAATTCCCATCAATTCAAATTCTGCAGCTATTTAACCGACTGTGTTGTTGAGCTCTGCCGTAAGTCACGATCGGATGTACATCATTTGTGCTACTGGTGGTGCGGTAGCACTGAGGGTCACTTGGCACAGCTGGTTCTGTAAACACATGAGAAGGAGCTGGTTTGTGGCTGGAGCAATGTTTCTGTTAAGGAGCAGACAACAGGTAATGTGTAGCTGTAGTAAAGGAGGGGGAACATGGGGTCGTGGTGACGGCTGGTCAGCACAAGCAGCAGCAGCTAGAAGAGGAGCCCAGCTGCCAAGGGTCTTTACTCAATGATAATTCATTTATTGCTGCACCCTGAGGAACACCGTTTGTCTTAGCTAACCCTGGAATTGAAGTTAGACCTAGCAGATATTCCAGTCTATGGAAATGTTCTTCGTGTTGAAAGCATTCTCACACTGCACTTAATCACTATTTTCTGGCAAATACCAATGAAACATAATCCAGACACTGTAATCACTGACTGTGCCATTGTACTCCTGTACAGCAGCTGTGTGGTGGTTTTCCCGGAGACCCCGGGGCTCCAGTGATGACCTCAGCAACCTAAGATAACCTGGAGAAACACGCTGATTTCAAGTGAATAAGAAACAGTTTTTACTGATCTCTGTAGTAGTGATTCTTTCTTCACCTGTGCAGTGAAATATGTAAAAACACATGCGAGGGGTCCTCAAAAATTCTCAGTGTAAATATGTGGTAATCCTTAGTGTCAGCAGGAGGACTTCAGTTGTGTGACTTCTCAGCAATTTAATCTTATTGTAAGCACATAATGCATGGGATTTCTTTCTTCATTTCATTTATAGATGATGTGTGCTATAATTTTCTTACCGTGTTGTGGAGTTTGAACATAGTGCAGTAAGTCTCTTAACCTTGTCATGGGTACCTGACGTGGCTCAATGACTGCTCTTTCTGTCCAGAAACAGCCGTCAGGACAGGCAAAGTAGTGCCTAGGCAGGTTTGGTGGAAGCAGAGTGCTTTCTGCAGGGGCTGACAGAAAAGGCATGAGGATCCTTCCTTTCTACTAAACAACTCCAGATACATTTCTTATTCTCTCCCTTCCTATCTGATGAGTTCTTATGCCATAATCGGTTCATAATCTATCTTCAGAAACATTTTTTGCACTCTCCCAGTTGTTCCCAGCTGAACTGGATTTGAATTGTGTTCTGTTTGTCTCAGCAACAGATGCCAGGTATCATTAAAGTAATAAAATAAAAAAAAGTCAGGCAAGAATATGTATTCTTTCTGTAATTTTGGCCAAAATGATCTTCATGTTTTATCAAGACAGTTTTTTATGTTTAGTGAAATGTTAGGATGTAGACAATGTATGAATACTGCTGTGGAACTGAATAAAATTAGACTGGGAATGTGACTTGCTTTAGTTAACTTTTAATCCATTTTTCACCTATTATTAAATGTAAAAATAATGAGAGAATTACAAGTAGTGCCATAAATCAATGCATGTCCTGAACTGCAGTGCAAATCATTTTTATGAGAGCAAGCCCCTGTATTTATAATAAATCAAATTCTTTATCTTTTGAGCTTCCTTATTAAAGTAATTAGTCATTTATGTTGATACAAAGCCATCAGTGAATGCTTTGCTTTATATCACAAGTATTGAATCTTAAAGAAGTTTGAAAGAGTCACTGGTTATAATTAGCTACACATTGTAATGTAAATTTGTTGTTTTGTTGGTGCAAAAGTAGTTTCTTCTGACCTAGATTAATATGCTGAGCAATTCTCCTACTGGAATTAGAATAAACTGTCTTTTAAGTAAGGTAGTGTCAGCAGCTAAGAGGTTTTTAGAAACTGAACATGGAAAAAGTTAATTTTTGGACTTTGAGATAAAAACTAATGTGAAATGCCAGGTATGACATAGCAGGGGCACTTGGGTAGGGCACCGTGTGCCAGCATCCCCACTTGTGAGACTGCAGCGTTAGCTCCTGTCCCTTCCCATAGCAGCTGGGGAGAGGTCTGGTTAATGCCATTTGCAAAGTCTTTGGTAACTTGGGAACTGCACATGCTGTGTACCTGTAAAACACTACTGCTGGCTGAGAGATTCTCTTTGGGATGTAGTTCTTACCAATACGTACTTTGCATTACTCCCACTTGGGTAAGGTCACACTTGGACTACAGTGTTTGGTTTTGGGCCTCTCACTATAAGGAAGACATTGAGGCCCTGGAATGTGTCTAGAGAAGGATAGCAAAGCTGGTGAAGTGGTGAAGGATCTAGAGCTCAAGTCATTTGGGGAGCAGCTGAGGGAACTGGGATTGTTCATTCTGAAGAAAAGGAGGCTCAGGGGTGACCTTATAACTTTCCACAACTCCTTGAAGTTGTGGTGAAGTGGGGGTTGGCCTCTTCTTACAGGTAACAGTGATAGAACTTGAGGTAATGGCTTTAAGTTCTGCCAGGGATGGTTCTTGTTGGATATTAGGAAAAATTTCTTCTCAGGAGTAGTGGGGTATTGGAGCAGGATGCTCAGGGAGGTGGTGAAGATCCCTGGAGGTGTTGAAAAAACGTGGCACCAAGGAACATGGTTTAGAGGGCATGGTGAGGATGGGTTGATGGTTGGACTGGACAATCTCAGTGGTCTTTCACAATTCTATGGAATAAATCCACATGTTGCAGACAAAAGATCATACTTCTGGGGAGAAGTTTAAAAGTCTCCAGAGTCGTTTTTATGGATTTGAGATTGGGAAGCCTATGCTGATTGGCTGATGAGCCAAATAACTTCAGTTTAAGGTGAACTTACCTTTTGGTGGCATTATGACTCAATCAGTACTGGTCACCTAATTTGCTGATTGAAGTTTTCATTATATTTGAAGACAGATTTATATTATTTCTTTAATTTTCTATGTCAAACTCCAAGGATAATTATGAAAGTCAAATTCTTTCATTCTGTATTAGTTTACATGCTTTATTTAGAGTTAAAATAAGGGAACCTTCCCATCAGTTACTTTGGTCACCTGCTGTGCAGGCTAATAATACCATGCTTAATCTTAAAAAGCAGGGTCGGTCACAGTCACTGTCATTTGAATTCCAGTGTAGAAGCAAGGAGACAATTAAGGGAGAGAAGTTAGCTGAACTAGTGCTAGTTTGTACTAATGCTTTTCAAAAGCAAGTGCCTGGATAAAGTCTGCAGTCTAACAAATAAATCAAATTGTGGCTTTGAAGATGTACTTTTTAGAAAGCGAGTCATGTTAATATTGAAACATACTTTTAGTTTCTATTCTTGTGAGTAGTGCTATTAAAGTCAAGCTTGTTTTAGTAATGCTTATGGAGAAACAAGTAATAACATAGTGTGAGAATTTGAGAAGTTCCTCTTAGAAGGGAGAAAAGAGGTTGTGACTAAGGGCAGGTAAATGTGAGCGCTGGCATTATTATTACTGTTTTTTTTTTTCTATTGTGAGTGATGAAGCACTGAGCAATTTCACAAGGAAGCTTAAATGTGCATTAGAGAAAGTCTTTACATCTTCTAAGACAAAGGAAAGGAGTTATTTTTTGGAGAATATTGTTACAAAACAACAACAGCAACAAAAAAACACACCAAAGCATCAGGCAACACAAAATCCTCTACAAAGATGAACATTGTCACTTGAAAAGAAAATAGGTACTCACATCCATTCACCACCTGGGTATTAATGCAGCCAATTACTGTGCCCTGCCTTTCAGACGTTATTATGTTACAGCAAGAAAAGAGCCAACATTGTATTTTATATGACCTTTCTAATGCTGTATATACACATATAGATTCGTGTTATTTGTCTCTTTGATTCGCCAAATGTTTCTTATTTCTGGCTCAAGGCATTTATTTATTGCAAGGCTTCAAGCTGTGGTAAACAAGGTCATAGATTAAGAATTGATTTCCACAGTTGCTCTAGCATACAAACTAAATTTCTCTCGGTTGGTTATAAAAACCACAGCTGGGCATAAATTCATATTTTCAGCATTATCTTGAAATTAATGTTAAAGCATTAACATGAAAAAAATATTCTAAGTATGTATTGCATGCTTAATGTAGGGCTTCAGCTAAAGCTTAAGAAAAGCAAATTGTTTTTACACTGCAAGTTTCTAAATGAAACCATGTTATTACTGATCTGAAGCTTCGTTATTTTACTTGTTTTTTTTTCATCTGTTTTTGTTGATAGGTTTTCTGTACAGCTTTTGGCAAATCGTTATGATCAATAAGTTGATTAGTTCTTTGGTTTTGCTATATGTTCACAGAGATGTTTCTGCTTATGACAAGAGTGGAATATCATTTCTGTTCTTTCAAATTAGATGATCCTGCTACAAATAGAAAAATCCTACCATTTTGTTATCTTTTGCTCCGTCTTCCTCTTTCCCCCCCATTTTAAGGTATGCTTTGTGATAATAGAGCAATGCTGTGTACCACGATTGATGTGACTATCAAAGATGTTTAATTACTCTGTGAATCGCTGATGCAATACAGTTTCGTAGTAACTATAAAATTAAAAGTTAAGTACAGAAAATCAGCTCCTTAGACATGTCTTTAAAGAAATTATTTCTGTTACATAATTCCATACCCCTTCCCTCCATGTTTGAGTTAGTTCAGTTGAGTGAGCAGAAATCACGATAGGTAATATGTGTTTTCAGGTTGTAATCACCTTCCTCAGGTGGTTTTATGAACATTACCTTGGCCTCCACTGTTCCTATGAGTGTCAAAGTTATTGTACCTGCCATCAGCAGAGATAGGAAAAAGGAAATTTGCAGAAATAAATTACTTCAGGCTTAGGGTTCACTTTTTTCAATTCAGTTGGATGTTTTGGAGGACTGAAGTTGTGAAATTTATCTATTGGCGCTGATTCCTGTTCCTTCCCTGAACTGTGTTTTGTAGGATTAGAATACGTGGATCTCCTTTCACGGCTATATGTGTTTTGTTAGCACTTGATCTCATTTTACAGAATCTTTAGCTGGAGCTTAATTGAAGGTGTCCTAAATTGAACATTTTGTCAGCGTTTAAAAATGCATGTCTATAGAGAAATTCACTTTGATTTCTTAGGATTTCCATATGGAGATATCTCCAGAAATGCAACTTTGTGGTGAAATGAGATAAATCAATTCAATCTAGACTTTCTCTGAATAATAAAACAGTCTTACTGGAAGCCCTGTTAGATGGAATTATGATTATCAAGTCTGGTAGTCAGGAAGATTTCTTGTTAGGGTATGGCTGCAGGACTAACTAAAGTATGGTTATTCCTGACTGAATAAAAGATTCCAACCATTTCTGAAATGTAGGTTGCTGTTTTGAAAAGTCCTTAAATATGTATAAAGAAGCTTGAACTGATTCATTAACTTTGAATAAATTCCTATGATGAATGAGGGAAATGAAGAGAAAGCACAAATAGCTTATTGAGCAAGACTCCTTGTATGTGGCTGGCTCCCTGCAGAGGCACAGGACTAGGACAGATGCATCTCTAATATGTCATTGTAGATCCACCTGAGGCTTTGAAGAACCAGAACCGTATCAGAAGGAGATCTTGCATTGGCCTCCTCTCTACTGACGCAATAGTTTACATTTTCAAGTTTTTGTTTTCCGCCTTCTCTTTTTTCTCTCTGATAACTAGGTGGACAAATTTGCTGATCAGTTTTACTTTTATCTTTTGTTGGGGTTGGTATAAGAACATAATAGTGCTATAAATCTGTTTTACTTCTCCTTTTGAATTTTTCTTCTATCATCTATATTCCTGATGCCTTGCAAAGTCACTCTCTGCAGTCACCTAATTCTCATGTTCTCTGTATTCTCCACATAGAACCATTCATCAGTGATGCCTGATGCAAAATACTGAAAAAGGGTCTTTGCACACAAACAGAAAAGTTTGGTGAGCAGGGAGGGGGAGCAGTCTCTCCATCTGTGCACTCTGCACTAGGAAGAGAGAAAAGAATGGAGGTGAATGAGGGGAGATGAACACTTTCCTGTACAGACTACCTGAAAAGACAGTGATTTCTAGGTGGAAGTTGGCAGTGCACATCTGGGCCAAGTCTTATCTAGCCAAATCCTAGAAGTTGCATTTATGAAGAAATGTGTTATAAGTAGTGCAGTTTGAAGAAGTCTGCCCATAGTAATTGATTGGGACTGTGTCAGTATCAGGGAAGTGTGTTATTGTACTGACTTTTTACTTTAAGTCTGTTTGGTATCTCAGCTCTTGATGCATAATCAGGGAAACTGGAGGACCTTTCTTAGCTTAATCAGAGAACTAAGCTTGTAAAGTTTGCTGAAGGTTCAAAGTGTATAGATGTAAATATTCTCATTGTACTTAGATTTTTTTTTGAGACACAATTTTTGCTTTTTCAAATGGTATCAAAATATACATATCCTGCAGTGTATGTATCTGTTCCTGGGGATTAATTCCCTCACACCTGTAGTTGGAGAAATGACAAGCTCACTGCAGAAAACCAAGTGGCTATAGTCATTTACGTTTGGTTGGGCATTTTCAGACTCAGGCAGGTCAAAATGAGCAGAGATCACCACTGTTTGTGTGGCTGAGGATTCTTTCAGTGTGTGGAATTTTGTGGCAATTACACTAATAACACATATGATTTCTGTGCATTTCCCTGTGCAGTGCTGCTCTGCAAAAGGCAATGAAAAAAAACATGCAAAAATTACATAAATAATGTCTTGCTGAGGCTCTTCTCAATCCTACTTGTTTATGTTGTTCCATCCACAACTTCCCAAAGAACTGACAAAGACTTCAAATTACAAAAGTGAAGTAAATATGGGGTGTGTTGACATTTACTCTACCTTTATGGGTTGTGATAAAGACATGTGGTCTTCATTCTGTTCATTACTATAATGCAAAATGAGACACCTCATCGACGTTTCCCAAGGACAGGTTCTTGTTTATAGATGGATAAAGACATACAGTTGTGTAACACCTGTGTCTAAGTACATGTTTTTATGACAGGCACGGGATTTTGTTTTTCTCCATTTATGTAGACTTAAAGCCTGGATAAAAATAGAGTGCTTAGTTTTTAGACACTGCATAGCGTCCTTTGGTCAACAGGTTACTTTATGCAAAATTTTTTTGCTTTACTGTATAGCAGTGTAGCATCCATAATAAAGGCCAAGGTTGGCAATGAGAAGGTCTGAATAGGAAAAAGAAAACCCTTACAAAAGGAAATATAAATTTTTTTTTTTTTTTAAAGGCTCTGGTTGACTTTCTGAAATTAAAGCTGTGTCCTTATCCTGACCCATTTGTCTTGTAAAAATGGGATCAAATTCTGTCATGTTTTGTGATCCAATATTCATTATCTGATATTTTTGCTTTTAAGAGCAAGAACTGCATTTGTTAATGTTCCTCTGAATATCCTGGATCAGTATTTGGAATGTACATATTCCAGGTGTGAATATTCAGCCAGAGTTTGACACATCATTCCAGTTACTTATTTGGTAAGTATTTTTGTATTGCTAGAAATGTGTGGATTCTTTTTACCAGCTGAAATATTTGCAGAGGATACTTCATCATTAAAAAACAGCATTATCGTGGATCCGTTCTCAGCCTCATCAAATTGCAGTAGCACAACATCTGAAAAACATAACTCGATTCAAAACAGCCTTGAATCACCGATGCGACTTTGAGGGGAGGCACCAGCAACATAAGATGATTGCAGTACTCCATGAAAAGTGTGCTCAGTGTTTTGCAGTGCCATGCATGTTCTGATACATGGCATACACCTGCACTGGCTCAATCAGCGGAAAATCGACCAAAACATGCAGATGCTAAGAGAAGTGCTTGAAGAAGTTGAAGAAATAGAGGTCATCTGATGTGAAGCTTTCTAGGTATGCCCTTCTTTTTATCAACCAAATGACATAATTCTTGAACAATTGATTTTCTTTTACTGGATGTCTGAATACAGATCTGTTTATCATATTTACTGCTTTCTTGTTGATAGAAGTTGAAGAAGGGAGATGAACAAAACATACAGGGTTGTTCATGTGTACACAGATCTTTTTTCCCTTTTCCACCCTTTATATGAAGTGCAGCAGCACGGACACTCAGTGTAGTCCTAATGGCATGGAAAAGTGAAAGACAAGGCCAGAGGCTTGCAAATAAAAATTATTTACTCATTTGAAACTGGAAAGCAGGCAGTAAGTGCATTGCTTTGTAAGTAGCTCCAGGATATGGATGGTACTTGAACTATGTTTTTATATCACACCATTCATGTATTTGATCATCAATCTCACATCATATTTTATGTTATTGACCTGTCCAAATTCATCTGTGACAGAAAGAGGCTTCTGTACTCTTTTTTGATTGCTTTTTCTGTTCTTTTTTTTTTTTTTCTCATCTGTCTTAGCTGTGTGGATCACGAGCATCCATTGTGCAACAGTTCTCTGCTTGCTTCACAACTACTCTAGCAGCTCCATGCTGTTTTAGTTGCTTTTTGTCTCTTCCACTCAGAGGCACTGATATGTGGGTATTTCCTGACTCATTCGCGCTTTTTATTTTTATAATAAATTAATTGAAATTTTTTTTGTGTGTGAAAGGAGGAGATGGTAAAAACTTGCGGCACTGGAGCAGATTAAAAAAAAACAAGTAGGTACTCAGACTCAGTTCAGAGGAAAGAGTACTGCTCCCTTAATTGTCTTTCTCTTAAACACAACAAAGGATGTTATTCTTCCATCCACACCCATCTTTACACTCTTCTTTACCTTCATCTCCAAATGAAATCCATTGCTAAACTGAGATGCTTTCTTTATCTAATTTTGAAGTAGACCCTAAGTGCAGTCTTAAGAAAGCCAGCTCATATGACTGCACTTCCAGGCTGTGCTGCTGTTTGTAACCTGTATATTATTTGATCTCCCAGAGAAGAGCTAGTCCTGGAGATAGGTAGTATATTGCTTCATTTTGCTCTCTTCTAGTCATGTCAAGCCATATGAAAAGTAGCATGAATCTGTGCTGAAGCTTTCACCTCACTGTAGTCCTGGAATTTGGGCTGATGCAAGTGCTCAATGTGGGTTAGAGCTTTTATACTATTTTGGTATAAAGTCCTCAGATATTGGACTTGGAATGAACTGACATTCTGTTTTGAAACATTGGGGGCTTAAGGGAAAAATGAAATGACTGTTCCTTTGTATACCTGAAGTGGATCAACGGCTTTGTTTTTTATGTTTTTATTTGAAAGATATCACTCGCTGGCTTCAGAGTGGGTGGATTCAGCTTCCTTCTGGATCCTGAGCAAGTCACCTGTGAGAGATCTCGTTTTCTACTGGGTCTACAGACAGCATGGAAGGGGAGAGCATCTATGAGGTTGATTCTGAAGGTGGACTTGGAGGTAAGGGTGCCTATCACTCCCGTTTTCATCCCAGATGGCTGGTTACAGGGGAACCCTTATGACAATGGACCACGGAAGCCACAAAAAGCAAATCTAATAAAGATGTGTATAGTTCTTTCATTGTACTGTGTCACTTTGCAAGCAGTGAATAAAAATGATTTTGAAAACAACTGTCTCCTAGAGGAAGTGGCACATCTGGGTGCTGCATGTACAAACATTGCTATTTGGAGCTTGAGATTTTCCAAACATGATGCAAACCCTAAGAATTTACAATAAAATTAAAGCCATGTAGCCCTTTCTCTATTTTTGTTTCTTTTTCTGTCTCTCACCTGCTGAGCAACTCTGTTATACATGCCATCTGTTTTGTTAATTTTTTTTAACTGGACTGTTGAAAATTGCATGAAATGGCTCTGACTTTCTTCTGTACATACCCACTAAAACTACAACTGTCTTTGGTCAAACATGCTAAATTCACTGTTGTGATTTATCACTTTAATAATGGGGAAAGCAGAGTTGATATTACATACTTCTACAGTCATGCTGATGTTTGTGTATCACACTAGGGAATTCTGTCAGTTTTCAGACTGATGATGCTTTTTCCCACCAATTTTTTAAATTCCTCATTTTATAAAGCTTCTTGTGAGACTAACTGGGCAAACACCTTTACGTGGTCTGTGAAGCACCTTCAACTGCCTAGGTGAACTCACCTTTTGAACTCAGAAGTCTAAATATTGTTGGAAGGAATGGGGTTCATTACAAATGAAAGAAAGGTTAGAATAATGAACAAATACAAGAGTTGGTGTGCTGTACATCTGTATGATGGCTTGGGTATTTTCTTGCAGTGATCACTGTAACGAGATGGGTGTTTTTTTTAGTAGATTGTGCTGTGCTTCTGCTGAGACACTCCCTTTCGTGTTTAATATTTCTTTAATACTTTTCTTGGGCCCTAGCTGTATCATCAATACTGTTTATTGAAGGAGCAAGTTATACTGCCTTAGCTCTGTGTTTTCTTCATATTAATGAGTTGCCTCCAGCTGTTCTTCAAGCAGCCTAACATGCAAATATGTACACATGAAATTTATTTTTTTTAACAGAAACCTCGGTAGTTCTGTGAAATAGCTGTTTTATCATAATAATTATTACTACAAGAACAGTCTCAGTACTTATGTTTAAGTAATGCTCTTCTGCTATGTGGGTGAAGGATAACAGCAGCAGCCTCTCCTGCTTTCTGAGTATTTGTCATACCCTCTGCCAGAGTTTTTGAAACACTGCAACTGGAGCCATTGTCTGACCATTAGTGATTAGGGTACTTTTTCATTTCGTATCCTGTCTTGGGAACTAATTTCCTGGCCTTATCATTATGTCCTTCACTGAATCTCTGCTACAGTACTGTATCTTTGTCATTTCTTTCATGCCATTTTGTGCATGGAAAAATTCTTTCAGAGCTGAGGTCAAAGAAAAAAAATTGTATCCCAGCCCTTTTTAGACTGACCTTTGCTGTTAGAATAATTTATTGTCCTTGATCTACGTATTCTAATTTGTATAGGCAAGACCGAGTGTGTGTGTGTGTGTGTGTGTGTGTGTGTGTGTGTGTACACAGAATGAATAAACATACTTCTGGCCTGTTTTCCTGTCTTTCCTCTTCGTTTCTGAGTTTAGAGATAAGCTCTTCAGAGGAAATTTACTATGTTTTTGGGAAATTGTAATAATAAATCATCACTTAAACTCAAGTTTAATAAAATTATTGGTATGAGAACAAAATTTGATCCTGTATGTGAAAGGGATATATAGCTGCATGTCAGTATCTCCAGTATATATATATATGTTGCCTTTTTAGACAATGTGTCTGCACAAGTAGTATTAAACCCAGAGGACCATTTTGCATGTTCCAGAAAACAAGTGCTGTTGTCTGTCCGTGAATTACTAGCTAAAAGCTCAAATAAAAAAAAATTCCTTGCTTCATACTTGTAAACAAAACAAAGGTATACCCAAACAAACTCAACTATCTCTTTCTGAAAGTTGGAGTTATGGGGGTTATCCCCTCTGTTTTCCCTTCTATTATGATCTACCCTTCAAGTGCTGTTAGCTGATGGGTAAGAGAAACGTTGGACATTTTCTGTGTTTATAAAATCTAGAGAAACAGAAGTCTCTTTGTGTTGCTTTTCCTCTTTCTGTTTGAGATGGAAAAATGGCAAAGATCTGCCAACCTGGAGGATACTGTTTAATAGAATGTGAACTAAATGAAAGTGTGACTTCAAAATGAAACAACTGCTCCACATTTTGAGAAGATAAAGAAGGGCCTTTGTTTAAGGTGTCTGCATACTTTCTGATTTGGGTACATATGTATCAGTGGCATATAACAAAGTGCACATAGATCCTCCATACTATAAATGCAGCCATACCTGGAGTTATGTACCTACTGAGTACAAATGTTTATTTACAACTAGGCTAATTTTATGTCTGAGTTCTGATACATCACAGACTTAAAACAACTGTGCCTGATTTTAGGATCATGAGTAGAACTTGTCAAGCAGTTTACCAGTACAGTGAAATTAATTCCAAAACCCAGTTATGCTTTGTTAATTCGTATGTCTGTTCCCTGATGAAAGTGTTTCCTGTGACTATAAACTCCCTGACAGGCTGCCTGAATTTAAGGGTCAAAGTTCTTAAGAATTTTTTTGTCTTTTTCTGTCAGAGATAAATCAGTAGGTTAAAATTCCCCTAACGCTCTTTATTTTGTTGGTAGTTGGTATTTTCAGATTCAGGAAGGTAAAGGCCCCTCCCCTTGTTTTAATACAAACAAGAATTTGGACTTTTGTGGGTGTGGGTGGCTGATGGCACTCTTTAATATCAGTGGGAGCTCACTGGGAATGATGCCTGTAGAGGTCAAGTAACTTAGTCTGATGCTATAGAGTTATGTACTTCACTCACATGTCTCTGGTTTAAAAGCAGTGTAGGTAGCTGTGCTGTTGGTCTAGGACTTGGTCCTCTTCATATGATATATTACTTCATGGTAGGTTTTGAATTCCTTTCCAGTCAGTGCACAAAGAATGATGGAGCTGGGTTTTCTCTTGGCCTATGAAGCCCAAACACAGTGAGCTTCATCTGCCTAAAAAGAGCGTTGCTTTCCAGAAGCAATAGGCCTCTTGTTTTTCTAGAGCAATATTCTGCTTTCTATATTTTTCTTGTAAACCTGATGCAGATTTTACAGGGTGTTGTCATTAAATGATTGTTTTTACTAGTAGCCATTTGTCTACTTTGATGTGTTCATAAAAGTAGCCATTAACACGGACAATGTACAGTTAAATATATTTTGAGATATTTCTTTAGAAACTTCTAATCTTTTTCAATATTGAGTGATAAGATTATTAATTAAAACTAAAGGTCAACATCCATTATTGCTCTGTTTCCATGATTTGATTTTTCAATATTTAATCCTATTTGTTTTGGCAGAGAGTCTGCACTGAGTAGATCTATATGTTGAATCAATACTATAGCACACATTTTTCCTTGTTCGCTGTATTTAATGAGAATCTGAAGATTTGCTGCTGCCCTTTGCAGTTGAAAGGTATGAATGGGGAACGATTAGGGAGAGGTTAAATGGCTTGTGTTGTTCTGTTGCATTGCTGATGTTACATCAGGTCTGCTCTTAGCCTGGTGTTTTCACTTGTAGCTCTCGTTCAAGTACAAAATCCTTCCTGCATGCTAGCAAGGTTGCAAGTCAGTTGCTATGGTATTCAGCATTTTATGTAGCCAATCGGCTTGCTTTTCAGCCCAGAATAAGAAATCGGTCACACAGACCAGAGCCGTAATCAAAAGAACAGCTATTGTTGGTGTGAAAATCTACAGAGGTTGGGAGAAAAGCAGAATATGAGTTTTCAGAAAATACTTATAGCAGTCATTGTTTATGGTGTATTTTCTACCACATAACTAAATGCTAATAATAGCTGTCGTAACTGTGTTTTCAGGATTATGACAAAAATTGAATCAGTGGACTAATTGCTGCATCTTCTTTTATCACTCTAAAGGCTTTGGTAATTCACAGCTAAAACTTACCAAGTATTTTTATGCTGTGGCCTTTTTTGATTCCACTACAGCACATAGTACTCACATTTCTCATTTTATTACAAAATGGTAGTATGTTTCTGGCAGTCTATTACTTGCTGGTGGTAGATTACTAGATTCTGCTGCTTGTCTTCTGCTGTTTGGCTAATCAGAAAATTCTGGAATGCTGCAATGTAATATAGAATGGATTTGAATGTCATAATGGAGCTGAGTGTTAGTGCAGTCGTCCAAGGTCATAAGAAAGGCAAGTTACTTGGATAGAAGTAACATTCTGATAGGTACTGTCCAAAAAGGGAGGACAGATACCTGTGGACCTAAGTCCTTTTACAGGCTTTTAAGAAACTCTTGTTTTCTTGTAGGTAGGTTTGTTCTCTTCCCTACTCTGTCCACAATTGTATCTGTAGGACAAACAGAAAATACTGCTACTTGTAAAGAAAACTTCATCACTCTGAAGTCGTGACTATACCACAAATACAACTTCATTTCAAGTTAGAAATCACTAGAAATCATGCTTGCAGAGGAGAATGATACATACCAAAGGCCATCAAAAACCTAGACAACCAATCACGACAGGTATGTGAAAACACATATTTGAATTTGGAAATAACCTTAAAGAAAAAAGAAATGATTTATTCTAGGAATTCTTTTTATGTACTCTGTACAATATATTGGCACAATATCCTTGCAGATTCTCCTTAGTCATGAGGGCTTTTGTTTTCTAAACCCACTAACAGTGAACTCTGATACCTCTGCTCTCTCTGAGTAGGAAGAGAATTATCAGGGGGTTGGTTAAGAATAGGAGCTGAATGATGAAGTTGAATCTTGGAGAGGCTTTAAATGATGCTGCCAATAGGTGCTTAGGTGAGGTCTCCCAGTGGTGGCAAAATGGTGTAGAGATGAATGAATTTATTTGTTACTCAAATCGCTGCAGTCACTGATTGCATTAAAAAAGAATGAACATCTGAAATTCTTAAGCCAGAAAGTGTACAAGAGTGCTCAAAGTCTTGAAAGTACTTTCTGCATTGACCACTGCATTTATATACTATTGCAAGGAATTCTATGCAAGGTATTAATTTCAGTAGTTTTTGGTTTCTCATCTTAATTGCAGATATATTCCTATATACTTTCACTTACAAATTGCCCTTTAATAATAATTGCCTTTGTCTACTTGCCACTCAGCTTTTGCAAGGCGAGTTGTATGGGATGGGATTTTGTTTAGAAAAGCCTTGTCTTCTTAAGGAATGGGCAATGGAAGAGTCGGGAAGTGGATTTAAATTCAGTTACAAAAACAATTCTCTGTGCTAATCTGGTGCTTGAAGACTTGGCTTGCTTCATTTGATGCTTTATTTACCTTTCACAGGCTATTCACTGCATACAATGATTCTTTTCAGGTTGTCACGTATACCAGTCCTCTGCCAGTGTTAATTATCATAGCCCCACTGCTTTTGGAAATTATGATGGAGTTATGATAGTCTGCATTCCAGTAGGACTTGCTTCATTTTTACCACTATAATTCTATGAGCTTGATTTGCATTCACTAGTTATTAAAAGTGCTGCTTTTAATAGCAGAAATGTAAGTAGAAGGTAAGCTCTGCCATGAGTAGGATGTGTGCAGACACACCCCTGAGTGATTAAGTTGAATGGATTGCTGTTGTCTGGACTAAATTCACATGATGACAAATACCTTCATAAAAAGATATTATCAGCAAGTCATCTTTCTAAATTTCAAAGATCTACAAATGTAAATGTAAGCATGTGTAAATAAGCATTGAAATCATCCTGCCATGTGTAATATTTTTTTTTTTCTATTCAGAACTTGCATCTATTTGCCTTTCAGTATATCTTCTAGAAAAGAAAGGCTTTGGAAGAAAATTGAAAGAAACAAATTAAAATGAAAAATATATTTCCACAAGGTTCCACAAAGTTATTCTTTTTGATGCTATACAGACTCAGGATGAGGGATTGATAGCTTGGTCTTCTCTGGTTTGAGTATTAATAAAATGGGTTCCTTAACTTTGTCTCCTTATGTTCTGATGACATACAGTTTGCTTCTATGAAATAGAGCATTTTATTTTTAATGCTTGTGATTTGCTTTTCCTTACTTTTCCCACTTTTTCAGTTTTCATGAAGAAGATCCTACCTTTCATTGAAAGAGAAGGGACACCTGTTCTCTAGATCCTATAGACTGATGCTCTGGGGTCCATTTAAAATTTTGAGTGAATCAGCTCATTTCTTCTTAAAACTCTGCTTCAACAAGCATTGTGTTGAATGGTTTTTGATGGTGGGTGAATTGATGAATCTGAACTGAATCCCTTCAGTGGCTGTACTTTGTACAGCTTCCAATTATCTAGATCAGGAATGAACTATGGTACCTGTCTGGTAATTCAAGAAATAATTCTTACCTCTTTAGGATTAAGAGTTTGAGACAGGAAAATCACCTTGAGAGTCTGAAATAACACAGGTTGAAGTGAGCAGAAGAGTTGGAGAGTTTTGGGCTGAAGCTTTTGATTTACACTCTTAGAAGTTTGGGAGAATCCATTGAGAAGGTATTTTTCTGTTATTGAAAGAGATTGAGAGAACAAGGTGCTTTCTTGCTTAATGGGGTCAACAGTTTTGTTCCTGCTTGAAAAATTAACCTTAGATGAGGAAAAATTTCACCTTTTTTTTGTCTTGAATTTCTTTGTTTTTTAGGGAAAGCTATAAGGAAGCTTGTGCGCAAGGCGACTGGTGGCATCTAGAATCCTCAGATTTCCTTGACTGAATCCATCTGGTTTTAGCCCTAAATATAGTAGACAAGCTGCACTGCTTGCACTGATAAATTTTATCTTCCAAATGATAGACCAAGGTACAGTCATGTATACTCACCATTTTTGATCTTATTTCACTCTTAATTCTGTTGCTTTTTGGATAGTTGTAACAGTATGGTTTGTCCCTATTGTTGTGGACTGTCTTTTCGTCATCTGCATCCTACTAAAAGCATTCTTAAAAAAAAATAGAAAAAAAATTAAAAGAGATTTCTGGCTTGGCTGTGGCATTTGGTACTGCCAGCTACTAACGAGTTTGCATCTTGGTGGTAAACTTACCCACTCCTGTGGTTTATCAGCTTGTCTGCAGAGGCAGGTAGACAGTGGGGGACTGCTGGCAGGACAACTTTTTATGGTTTTACTATATGTGGAAAAGAAAAAAGTGAAAAAACAAAACCAAATGTCATCTCCTTTTGTTGACATATATTTGCATTTACTTTGTTTACTCAGCAGTTGTAAAAGGAAAACAGACTGTGTTCTAACAGAGCATAGCTTTTGACTGTAAAGTAACAATTCTTATCAAAAGAAAAAATGGATCACTGTTATGTTAAGTGATAGTTAATCATTAGGTACTTAGGCTTTGGTATCTCGGATAGCTGTAGGAATGAGCAAGCAATCTCAGGCCAGCTGGCCAGCATTCTGAGTCTAGAAATTCTCTTTGCTTTTATTTTTTATAGGGATCTTCTGTCTCTTATCTGTGTCTCTTTTAAACTATAGAGGAGGTGATTTTGTTACCACAGATAATACTGGTTTCATGATGTTTTTTGAAGTGTTATTTCATGTGTTAAAGGACTTGTTTCCTCTGATATTTCTATGGGTATGTACTAGAATATTTTGTTCTGCTTGGATAGTCCATGGGATCTAAAACTTAAGACTAATTCTTTTAAAATTGTTTTATCTGAGCATGACATAGATTGAATATTAATTCAGTTGCACAGAGGCTGTTAAAATTTTGATCATATTGGATATTGAATTGGAAAACTTCAAAGCTGTCAGCTTTTGGCTACGGGTGAAGGGGAGGAAGCTTCCTGGTTGTTTCTTCTCTGTTCTTCATGCTACATGTTGAGCTGCGGCTGTTCCCTGCCTCTACCTTCAAATATTGAGCCTTACCCTTACGTTGGTATGGTGCCTGGATAGAAAATCTTCCAGTATGGTTGCTCCCTAATGCAGAATGCACTTTGGATAGCAGCTGGATATGGAATGGATGGTCATAAGCTGGGTTGGCTGGCATGTGTGACCTCTTGTGAACACTCAGATCTTGCTAAGGGAAATGCTACAGCAATCCCAGTCTGATCCTATGGAGGCTGACCGCAATAAAGAAGACTGCAGGTCACGCACAGAAGATTTGCTAGTTGCATGCAGCTTTCAAGCTGCTACATGAAATCTGTTTTCTGTTGTCTGGGAAAAAAGATACTAAAGTATGAATGCTGCTGGGTTCAGGCTTGCAAAGCTGGTCTACAGATGGTTATCCTCCTGAATAGAATGCTGTTCAAATACACGTTTCTGCTGAGAGGCTAGTGAAAAGCTCCCATCATTCTCCTGTTTAATTAATACAGTACAGCAAATAATTGAAGTATATGTCTGCTATTTCGATCAATAGCAATAGATTGAACCTTTGGCATACAGATAATAGGTAATTTTTTCTCTGTTATTAGTGGAGCCAGAAGATAAGGTTGCTGAGTTATGATACAATCTCTGATGACATTCAGCTGGCCTGTGGTGGTCAGTGTCAAATCCTTCCTGTCCTCCATCCCTAGTGTTCCGTGATAAGTCTCAATGTCTATTTAGCAACTGGCAGGTCAAATCACTTGGGTATAGTAAATTCATTTTCTTTGTTTAAGGAAATTCTGGTATTACTTAATGCTGGTTTTAGGTTATGAAAAGTATTACACTCCTCTATTTGCAGTCCGTGGGAAAAATCTGCCAAAAGAACTTCTGAACAGGAAAGACTTTGTGAGAGGTTTCTCATTCCCAGTGTGAACACCATAGGGGAATATCTGGGAGCTGGTGAAGGAAATTAGAGCTAATGATAGGCTTTGGCTTAAGGTACTGCTGCTTAATGCCTGCCGTGAGAAGAGGGAATGGGCCAGGCTCCCTCTAACAACATGCTGCAGTAAGAAAAGGGCTGTTGTGAGATGAGAGATTTCTGGTACTATAATTCTGTAACAGTGACAAGAGGCTCAAGATACGATTTTTTAATCCTGCTAATAAATGAAAGGGATTTAGTAATTACAGAATTTAAAAATACCATGGACATTGAAAATGCAAAATGTAAAACATATACTGTAGGGAGGTACACAAATATTAGGGAAAGTTGGATGTTTGCTCATGTGTTTTGTTAGCTGCCTTTGTGTTTCTGTGTATAATTACAACTGAGTAGTAATTCAGTGAAGGAATAAGAGGTAGGTAGAAGGTAATCTTCAAACTGTCATGGCAACTCAGTCTCTTCTGTCACTGTTTTTGAGAGCTTGATCCAACTACTTTTCCTTTATTTTAGAAGTCTTCCTATATGACAAAAGATTTGTAATAACACACACGATGCTGCAGCTAGATACTAGAGTGAGAGCATGACAATAATAAGCTCACCTTAGCTCCAGTTCCTCAGCATAAAGGGCTGATGATAAGCATCATTGGAAGAAAGTAACAGAGGATGCAGATTTGAATAGTTCAGTGAAAGAAATCAAAAAGGTGGTTTTGCAGAGAACTGGTTGTGCTAATCTATTGAATAGACAGTAAAGAGAGACCTTGCCATAAAGAGGTAAATAGCAAAGAAAGTTTAGGCCAGAGTGATGCAGTGAATAACAGAAAATTATTTTCCATTTTCAACTATTAAAGACATTTTATGGAGATAAAAAAATTGCTAACACAATCAAGCATGCAATAAAGAAGGTAGGTCTGATCTGTGGAAGAGCAGTCCATATAACCATAGGTCTCTAACAAAAGGACCAAATGGGTTTGTTGAATTGATGAGATGATGCTAAGTGGACAATGAGGCAACAAACCAGGAATAGGCAAAGCTTTACATTCTGTTGAAATTAACAGCTGGAGCATGAATTTGGCACAGCAAAGTGTTTCAAAATGAGGTTTCAGTTCTTCACAACAATGGGCAGGAAAGAGGGCTGTTGTTATTCTTTTTTGCTCTATCCAAGAACTGTATATAATATGGTATTGTGTGGCATTTGCTTTTGTAGTGGTTCTTTTTATCTCACTGCATTGCCATCTGATAATACAGCAAACGTGGTCAGCAGCTGAAGTGGTGCTTCCTCAGCAGCAGCATACTGATCTGAACTTTTATGTACACTCAGCACTGCAACTCCATTGACCGCTTGCTCACAGCGCTGCTATTTAATGCTGCTGTAGCTGCTTCTGACAAGTTGATGTACTGGCACATCAGGAGCCTCTATTGGTACATCATGGGGAGACAGGATGATCGGTAACTGTGTGCCCTTGCAGCGCAGTGGTTATAAATACACTTCATGAGGAGATCACTTCTTAGTCTTCAAGAGATATTTGCACTTTTGTGTGTTACGGAGGTGGTGCTAATGTGACCTGTCTGATAGTGCATAATTAAAGGTACCAAAGACCCGATGTGCTGTCACATGCCTCCAGATCGATTATGCAGTGCTGTGTTTTTTCATCATTAAAATGTGCACGTTTAATCGCTAACAGGCTTACACACCTACGTGTTGTATGTTTTTTTTTTTTTCTTTTTTCTTTTTTTCTTTTTAAACAAAATGTTAAAAAACGCACAGCCAGGAATTTCCCTGGGAAAACAAAGAATTCTGAGTTTTGAAGAAAACAGAGAAAAGCTTTTAACCAACATTATTAGTTATCTTTTTAGAATATTCTTTTTTGTTTTGGGTTTTTATCTCCTTACCTATTTTGTGTAATGAAGCCATTAACTAGTTTACAGCAGCAATTAATGAAGATTAGTTTAAATATTAGCTTCAAAAAAAATTAATCTTCCACTGAGTTGAATGGCAGAAGTCATAATTAGACAGTCAATATGGTAACTTGGTAGCATACAATGTCTTCAAAGTTTTAAATACTAAGAAATGGCAATCACTTTGAACAGCTGGTGTTGTACCCTTATCTTAATATATTTAGGAATCTGAACAGCTAAGCTGACTTTTGTCTTCAGAAGTTGTGTAGAATCTTTGCGTGTAAATGTGTAACACGATGTCTGGCCATATTCTAGCTCAGACAGATTCTGAAAAAGAACTGCAACTGTTTTATTTAGCAGTTATTTTTAAGCCTCCTTATAACTACACTTTACAGCTTGTTACTTGCTAGGTTGCTGGATAATTTACATATATAGCATTAATAATCTTAGTAGATAATGTACTGTTTTTTTGTTTCTGTACGTACATCTTTTCTGATTAATACAATGATTGAGACTAAAGAACAGGGGTAGGAAAGGGAATGAAAGGAGCAAACGGCAAAAGTGAAAATAGAACACATGAAAACCTCGGGAATCTTCCCCCAGTGTAAAAATGAGCAAACCGCACGTTGCTTCCTCTCCATTTCCCAGAAAAATCAACGTATACAAATACAAAGCTCACAGAATCATAGAATCCTTTAGGGTTGGAAGGGTCCTCTGAGGGCCATCTAGTCCAACTCCCCTGCAATGTGCAAGGACATCACATCTAGGTCATGTTGCTCAGGGCCTTATCCAACCTCACACTGAAATCTCCAGGGATGGGGCATCAACCACATCACTTGGCAGCCTGTTCCTGTGCCTCAACACCCTCACTGTAAACGATTTTTTCTTCTCTTACAATCTAGGATAGGTCTGATTCTGGAACTGTGTATTAGCTGTCTCGTTGTCATTGCTTCCTAATGCTATGCTAATATTCTACCGAGGAGGTAAAATACCAAACCCTACAGCCCCTTAAGGGTTATTGAAGGAGATCTGTATTCTTTCTCTTAATTTTAATTAGGGATTTAGGACATACTTATTGAGCTTTTACTCATTAAACCTTATGGCCAATAAATTTGAAAATGAGCGTTCATCTATAGTGTATTTTGGGTACAGATTGTCAGTAGAAAGGCAGTTAGGTTTTTGTCATCAGGATGTGTGCATGTATTCTTCCCTGTTGTTTCCTAGCACTTTAATGGAACATTTAATGTAAATTAATAACTGTGTAAGCTCACTACATCCAGTTATGCTTTTATGTTAAACATGCATTTTAAATAATGTTTTATGCTGCTTCTGCTGTGGTTAAAGTAAATTAGGATGTTGCCATGCTACTCAGTAGAACTATGGACCCTAAGGGCACTGGATTACGAAGTGGTGAAGTTAATTCACATTGTTTTCTGTAGCAATTAGTTACAATTTCAACACAAAGCCCTTTAACGCAAACTTACCTTTTAATTGTAAAGTAACCCAAGTCTCAGGTTAAATAGTGGGTCATTGTTTGCTATGTCTTTGAGCCATAGTGCACTCTCCAGTGGTTGTATTTGTAGTTGCTGTCCACAAGGCCCCTTATTTTCCTAGCACATTGGGGTGCATTCCCCTGACAGTGGTCGCTTCCACAGGGCACAAGGTGGGTCTCCTTGCAGCATCTTCTGCAGACTAATTTGTGCTACAGCTTTGGCACCAATGTTTGCTGAAACCACACAGTTCTTGGGGCGGTCACACTGAAGTCAAGCTGTTACAGCACTCGGAATATGGAAGAACAGAAAAAGAAAATAAAAATTTGGAGTAGTTAGAAGACTATCATTGCCCTGAGCATTCTATCTGTTTCCTGCTTTGCTGTTGCTACAGTTACAGTGCAAGGGAAGCTCAAATGATGTTGTTAGGTACTATATATCCTTATCTTTCTTTCTTATAAATTGTTTAATTCTTAGTCATTTGTAATAAAGTATTCAGCTGTCTAGTCCACTGGATAATACTTAGCTGATCTGTTTCTCTACAACAGAAAGCTAAATCAAAACCTCTTCAGCTGCAGATAGCGCAGTTGTGTTCTCACTGGATTATTTAGCATTTGTTTCCTGTTGATATAACCAATAATATATTGGATTTTAATCCAGCTTGGAGAAAACTGTACCATAAACAAATGCACTATCTAGGAAAATGAGCACCATATTTAATAGCTTGGCAAACTGCTGTTATGAAACAATTTTATCAAAATTTTAATAGTCATAGACCTCTTAAGTATGCAGATAGGAGGCATGGAAAGAAAAGACTTCTGTAGAGGCTTGGTTTGATTACAATATTTTGATGAAGAATCCTTTATTATTTTAAAGAAAGCCACAGTGGGGTCTTTTCTCCTGTGCACATAAGAAACTGGGAAGTTTTCATATTGTATTCAAATGTGTGATGTGAAATGAATTAGTTATTAGCTGTATCTCCTTGGGACATACGCACTATAAATAGGTTTTCTAAGTCTATTACTTTATTTTGCTCTGTACTGTCTTGTTAAATTGTACACCAGAATAAGAATGTCTCCAGAACGCTGAAGCCATATACAGAATACGATACAGATTTGTCTGTTTCAGATTGAGGTCTGTTTTTGTGGTGCACAAGCAAATGGAGAACTCAGTGACCCTGATTTTTAGAGTGCCAGGAAAACAAAATACCTGTGATTGTTGTACAAAACAAGTAGGGGTTGAAGTCTAGGTTTAATAATTTAATAAGATCTATAACGCTATCAGTAAGTGATTCCACAGCACTACACTTGAACCATATTCCTACCAAACGCTCCCAATAATAGTCCACAGCAACTACACTGTCATCTGTTGTTCTCTGTGTCCCTGATCTCTTGGCAGTATGTCACTTTCTGGCATCACAGTATTTCTTCCAGTATCTATTACGTTGAGATTTAAGTGACCACCAGGCTGCGAGGGCCCAAGAGCTGAGTGAATATCTAAGGTGAAAGCTTGAGCATTTAGCATCAGTTCAGGGAGGCAAACCAATGTGATTAGCTACTCCTCTCTTTATATTGTGGCACAAAGCATGTGCTCGTTTGGTTCTGTCACTAAATTGTGTGAAACAAAATGCTTTGCATTGACTGCAAATTTTTTACGGGAGTGAGAAATAGTAAATACAGGTTTATAATGCTTTAAATATTTTCATGGTGTGTTTTAATTTGCTTGAGTGATCTCGCATGGTGCCTTGAAGGGGGATATTATAAATAGAATTATTCTTATCCTTTTTGCCAAAATGACATTGACATCGGTTGGGATTCTGTTGCAAACTGAATAGCGTAGCACCACTGAAGTAAAAAGACAGATTTGGTACCTTCTGTTTAAGTTGTCAGGGTTGACTGAATTCTCGTTTAATTCAAAATCCTGTTTTATAGCCTCTATTACAGTTTCCTGCCTCCTCCTCCAAGTCTCTTGTCTGGGGTGACAGAATGTAACCACAAATGCAGTTGCTTTATATGGATTCTTTTTTCTGTTTTATTGTATGTGGTTTTGATTTTGTTCTGTTTAAAGTAATAATCCACGTTGCTGTGTAGGTGTGTAAGCAGATCTTTCTGCTTCTCTTTTGCTTGTAATGCAAGTCCTCGGGACTGGACCGAAAAAATGCCGATTCAATTTTAAAATGCAAATAGACTCCTCATCTCCCATGGCTGGCAAACTTTCCCTTTTTTCCCCCAGCCAACTTCTCTCCAGTCCACTGGTTCCCCTTCTCTGTGTCATGCTTGCTAACTTTTGCAGATTAATTTTTTATGAGAGATGCTACTGAAATGACTTTGGAGATTCACATAAATTATCTCTATAGCTTTTCCCTCACTCTTTGCTGTTGTGAAAGATTTGGTAATGTTTCTCCAATGCTGCATAAATTCTCTAAGCCAGTATTGAATGTTTTTCTAATTTGTGCATTAGGTAATTTCAACTTGGTGTTTTTTTTTTCAATGAAGTAAAATGTTAAATATATTACGTAAATTCTAATCGAAGAGGAAGGTGAAAAAGTATGTTATATCTGTTTTGTTGTATACAATTATTAAAGCTCTGCAATGTAAATTGAGCAGAGCTCTGCCTGCCGAGAGCAGCTCTGACTGCTCCTATGCCATTGTTCTCTTATGGTGCAGGGGCTGCAGTTTCTGCTGCCCTTCATTAGCAGAAAATGGTGAAATGAGGCTTTGCTGTTTCCCTGCCTCACTTTGTTCCCACCCAAAGGAGAACAGACAGGGCAGCTTTTTCACTTTTTCACTAGATACCTGCCCTTGAGTTCTGGAGAGACTGAGCAGGAATTTATACTCATATAGGAAGAAATGATGTATGAGTGGCTGTGCCTGGTACTTGTTTCACTCTTTGAAGTCAGCAGGAGAGCACCATTTGTGCTGTACAGAGCTTTGCCTGCAAAACTAAGATGTGACTGCTGTCTATTTTGTTCTGCATCCTCTCATATTTTGATATCCTAGTAGAGTCTCCCAAATTATTTTCATGGTTAACGCTCTTCTAGTAAATCTGGGAAACTTTGATTTTTGTGAATAAATTGATTCTGATTTGTTGCAATTTTTTTTATTTTTATTTTTAAGAAATTGGATGTTATATTTGGAATAGCTGACATAAGGCCAAATTTGCCATCTAAGAATCTTATAATTTGCTTTTGCGACAACAGTGAATAAAACCGAGCATTTGTTTTTTTACTAAGTGTAGCTCCAAAGCACTGTAGTTTATTTAAGGATTTTCCAACACTTATGATTGGTAGGTAGTGCGTGTATAGGTATGAAGGTTAATTAAATCAAGTGGTGAAGTTTGTAGAACAGGGAATGCTTCATTAAGCCCTGTGTGAATTAACTTGTACAATCTGTTCACAATACCCCAAGTGCCATTCACTGAGACAGTGTAATTACAGCTTACACACATTTTCATTAGTTTGTGTTTCTTCTGCTGTGGTTGACATGTATGTTGTCTTCACTGAAACCTTGGGTTAGAGGAGGGACTGCTCACTGGTGGGCATCTGAGCATACTGACATCCAGCAAATCATTTTTCCTTTGGGTTCTAAAATGTCTTATCCCTGATGTAATTAAGCTTGTAATTCATCAGCTGACGCATTTCTTTTTTTCTCAAATTCCAGACCTAGCTGCAGTCTTGTGAAATAGCTGCTCTTGTACACTTCTTTACTTTAAACAGGTGTGGACAAGACAATTATCCTTATCCCTCTACCAGGTTTTTTTTTGTTTTGTTTGTTTGTTTTTTGTTTTTTTAAATGTAGCATTCATGCATTTTTATCAAGGCAAGATGTCACAATAACCTAAAGTTGTAGTATTTTAGACATATCTCTCTTTAATAACTATGAAATTTGGGCAACTATAGTATCTAGGTGCAGAGACATGAAGGCGTCAGTAAGAATTTAACCATATAGGTTCTCATGGGTTTCTTTTAATAACAAGCTTACAATGCCAAAGAAGCGTGAATGCTCTTAGACAGAAGCATTGTCACCAATTCAGGCAAATTGCATCTATCTTGATGTATGTTTAGTTGATTTCCAGAGAAGGACAGTAAAAGATTCAATTGTGAGCACTGAAAATCAGACCAGATGCATACATAAAAATCCTGTAAAGTTGTGTGCACATACGTAGTATTGCTTAAGTCCCATGGGCGTATTCAGGTGAGAGAAGTTAAAGGTGAGAAAGCACTTGAAGATTCAAGTCTGCAGACAGAAAGCAGTATTAATGAGGATAATAAAAAGCCATGAGGGGGAATGAACAATCACCTTTATTGCAGATCTCATCTGTAAATTATTTCTTTATGTTAAAAAAAAAAACAAAACCAGCATAAATCCTTTGTGAAGTTTCTAGACTGATGCCAGCAAATACAGCTGGAATGTAACAGAAGTAACAATAAAATCAACCTCCTACTGTTCTATTAATTACCTTTCAATATCTTTAAGAGGTTTGTTTAAAATTTAGATCCATGCCATGGGGTGTCCCACCTCTGCCAAGAGTTATCTTCTGCCAGATGGCCAGCAGATTCAAGCAGTAGTCTGAAAGTACAGGGGAGTTTAGGGTTTATGCATTTTATCTATTATTTCTTTTTGGTATCTGATCAAGTAATAGTAAAACATTTCACAGAATCCTCCTGCCTATATTTTCTCATGTCAAGAATTAGTGTTTTCAGATGATACCCTAAGTTGCTATCTGTGCTTTCTGGATTTTTGAAAGACTGCAGATAGGATTGGACTAGATGGTCATTGTGGCCTTTTCCAACCTTAGTAATCATAGAATCACTTGAGTTGGAAGGGATCATCAGGTTATCTACTCCAACTCCCCTGCAATGATCAGGGACACCTATGGCTCCATCAAGTTGCTCAGAGCCTGTCCAACCTGACATTTTGTTTATCTAGGGATGAGGCATCCACCACCTCTGTGGGCAGCCTCTGTCACTGAAGGGTTCTATGATTTTCTGACTTCTGATGAGTTTTAGTTTTACATTTCATATAAGAGCCATTCCAGAGGAAAGTTGGCAATAAAACATCTGAAATTATATGTGTATTTAAGTCAGCTCTTTGGCATGCGGAATGTTACACAGACATAGGCTGATGGAACATCAGAACAGTATCGAGAAAACCATCAAATCATCGTTTCAGGAGTAGCATGTTTTGGAGTAGAACTGCCAGTCTTTGAGCACATAATGAAGAATTACAGGAAAGCAGATGAGGGAACGAAGGAGGGAAGAATATCATCCATTTGCACCAAGTCCAGAAGCAGGTCTTGATGCTGCTACAGAGAACAGATTGCGGAGCAGGCACACTATGCAGAGAAAAACATCTAGCACGACAGCTTGGGGCTTAGGCGTAGCGTTCTGTAGATTTGTGTGCTCATGCTGGGAAGACTATTAGCTGCACAGTGATACATAGGAGCTTTATGTTAAAAAAAATACGTATACAATATATATATTTAAATTTTTGGCTTTTGGTATAATGGACTACGCTGATTGAAGCTGTCTTCTGCTTGGATCAGTACAGCATACCATACTACTAAGAGAGTTAGCTGTGTCTTATCAAAATAAAAGGCCTTGTGTTACTTATTCATATCAGTGCCACAAGAGCGCATGATGCCTTATAGGTGATTAAAATGAACATGCCACCAGAATTTCACTACTTAGACAGAGCACAGCAAGAGGTGACAAAAAAGGCAGATAAGTACAGGAAGCAAGAGGATTGCAGTAGCGAAAGCTCATGAAAATGCTTTCATATTGCCATAAATGCTTCTGTTTATTCCTCACGTATGTTTCCTCACTGCATGCTGCCTATGTGTCTTGCTGGTTATTTGATTTTTGGTTTTGCTAACGCATTCTACTCATAAACTGTGGTCATGATTTGTTTCCCTTGAAGTCCCCGGAAGGAACTCCTAGCGATTTAAACAGTGTTGGAGCCATCTCACTAAACCAAGAATGCTAGAATGCAGCAGGGAAGAAGTTATAATCTTCTTTTAAAAGGAAATGTTTTTTAGAATGAATAATCACCCATGTAAATCATGTTGCTGAAGTAGTATGTGTAATGCTGTGTACAAAAATAGCATATTTCATCTTGACTTCCGAAACACACAGTTAAGAAGTTTGCTATTCTGAAACTGTCTCAGTTCATAAAACTCTGGTGATAATTAGTGCAGTGGTGGATAAGTGCATAAAAGCATGCATCTCACGTGCATCTCCTGACCTCCTTCTGTCGGTGATGTGCTGCTGATTCTTCCTGGGTTAAGTACTTACTGTGTAGAACGTTGTTATCATTAGCTTTAAATATGATTTTTTTTTCATGTAATGAAGACTCTTGTGCCATAAGAAAATTGCAGATGAATTCATTTGCACAAGTTGTGGTTTTGTCCTCTTTAATGTTTTGCCTCCAGTATTAAGGCTCTTGCTGGTTCACTCTTATCCTTCTGATTTTGCTGTACCCCTTGTAGCAGTATTACCATTTCTTCAGAGTTTGTGTGTAATGTTTCATTATTCTAAAGGGATCCCATCAGCTTGACATGAATTCAAATCATTTTAAAGTTGAGAATCCTTTAGATGAATGTGCTATTCTTTGACAGGGTGTATTCTCAAATGCATAGGATCCTGAAAACAGGATAAATTTATGTTTCATGCTGCAAAACGTGGAGAGCAAAGAGACAATGTTGATATTTTTGAGTAGCAAATGGTAGATACTGCCTTGTATGCATTTGTTTGTGTTTTAAACTTCACATGAAAGAGAACCACAGAAGCGGACGAAGACAATTTCCCTTTCTATCAAGATACCATTGGTTTCTGTTGAATGGATTTGAGGAGATTTCTTAACTATTCAGATATGTAGATACGCAGATAGGCCAGTCATGAAAGCTGCAGGAATATCTGTCTCAGTTCAAAATACTTCTAAAATCTTATTAATTTGTATCTTTTATGTCCCAAGTAGATATTCTTCAAATATATATATATATCACAGCTGATTTTTTTGATGTTACGTGTATAATAAGCACCAAACAATATGACAACATTAAGTGCATCAAAGGGAAACAGATGTGTAATGAACTGTAATGAAATTTATTCACCTGTTTATGTGAATGCTGCACATGTTTGATGGATTTAACTATTTAATAAACAGCTTGCCCATGTGATGCCAAGTAGTGGAGTAAATCTTAATAAGTCAGCTTAAATAAAGCTGTATTCATGAGTGTGACACTTAGACTATTCACGCCTTTGCAACTGGGTGAAAATGTCAAAAAGATGTATTTTTGTAATCCAAGTACCTCAATTCCTTTTGACATTATTTCCTGTAGCTCACTTTATATGCATATCTTTCTTTTATATTATCATCATGACGGTATTAATTTGGATGTGCAAATTAGCTCTTCATGATGTTGTCATGTCAGCATCTGGATTCAGGTTGTGCTGTTTCATAAGTACCACATCCTATTGTGTTTCATCAGAGTCCCCCTTTCCTAATCTAATTATTCACAAGGAACCTTGGGGATTGTGCTAATGGCTATCTGAAGCTATAAAGAGTAATGAAAGTGGTTGTGTTACTGCTTTGCAATTAAATGTATATAGAATACCATTCATATAATTAAATTCAGAATTTTTGCCACTCTTTTCCTTCTTTATAGTACATTAATTATTTCTTTTGAGTTAAAAAGAATGCTAATGGAGTTTAAGAGCTTTTTGCTAGTGTTGTGTTGTTTATAGTCACAAGTTCACACTGGTTATTATTTTTAAAAGGCATTCTGCAATTACACAGCCAGTTGTGTGAGTTGATTTTTATGAATTTTTCATGTTTTATTTGCGGAAGGATGGAGGATGTTGCTGGCTGATGCAGAATTGGAAGTGCTGGGCAACACTTGTTGTGTGCTTTCTGCCTAGTTTATGTCTCCTGGTTGGATTGGGTGCAATACACTTTATGCTCTGGCAGTAATGGGTATCGGCAGTCGCTGCAATTTGTAAGTTCAGCATGACCTTTGGTCTGGGCTTAGTTTTCTGTCTTTGTTCGTTTGTACTGAATGTTTTGATGAATGAGAATGAAGTATTTAGATCAAGTAGTCAATATGTTTTATGCTGATAATTCCATATTAGTAAGTGCTGATGGTTAGCATCTGTAAGGTCTGCTGGTAATCTGACTGAAATCAATGGCAGTTTGCCTCATTTACTTCAATGGGAACAAGAATGAGTCTTTAACCAGCAGAAAATTATAAACACCGATCTGCTCATGTGTCATTCAGCACGAACGAAAGTTTTTTATGGTGCTGTCAGGCTGAAAAAAATCCTTTTCTTTCCTGATAACAAAGCTATATTTAGCTGAGGTAATCCCTAGGTAGCCTGTTAGAGGTGTTCCAGCTTTGTTATTTCCAACAATAGGGAATGTGGCCACTTGCTGGTTCTACTTATTTCAGAGGTTGCTACTGCTCAAAATAGCATGCGAGCTGCTGTGCTGCTGAAATTCAGCTGCAGACAGCCTGCATTAGCCCCGTTATGTTGAATTTTATGTGAAATTCAGACTTTTATAGAGTACATGGTAGTACATACATTGTTCAGTTCCCTTTTCCAGAACAGCAGTGACAGCTGTGATGATTCATAGCAATGAAGAGGCCAGGGATTATGAAAGAATTCTCCACCTCTGATTAAGCAAAGATGGTGGAGTCCTTTGTTCTGGACTACTTTCCATTTCCTAACCATAAAAACCACACTGTCATTTCAAAATTGGCCATCTGGATAGTAGCCTGCTTCGAAACTGAGTAGTAGCTTCATAAAATAATTTTTCTGGGATGTCCTCTCAGTCTTCTCTGTTGGTACCCTACAGGAGAAATGGGCTGTGAAGTTTGAATGGGAATTTAATAGGTCCTGGTCCTGTCTGACCACATGGCAGAATGTCAGAGGGGAAGTGTCAGTTTCTCTCTAATCATCACTAGAAAGGCGAGAGGGGAGAAGGAAGAGGGGGAAAGTGCACAGAAAGCATGATCTCTCAGCTGGATTTTCAGCTTGCTTATGGCGGTAAAGGTCAAAGCCAACATTTAGGTTGGTGCCTCCTTAATTACCGGGAGGCAGTCTCTAGTACATAGAAATAGTGTGCTTTTCACTTGACTCAGCAAGCAAGATTCTGCAGTCCAGATTCGCTTGCATTTTAAAATAAAGTTAAAAGCACGATAGCATGTTGGTAGTTCTTTATTCTGTCCTTAGAAAGGCAAGTAAGTTTTGCTTCCAAGAGGAAAACTTGTATCTTACTGGCTTTGCAAAATACACATGGTCATACTGGCTGTGTGCAGTCTGGCTGATGCTGTCATATTTGCTACCGTGATTAAGGATCCTGATCCAATGCCTGGCATGTTTTCTAGCTGATTTCCATGGTTGACCATTACTGTTCTTCCCATTTGCTCTTAAAAAACTCGGCATTGCTCTTGCGTACCTCCCAAGCATACCCTGTATAACAAGCCTGTAGTCTGAAAATCAGTAGATAAGAAAAGAAAACCTTCTAGACATTCATAAATGCCTTCTTTTTTTTTTAAATTAAAAAATGGTAATTTTTTTTTTTTTTAACATTTGTATTTTCTCTAGTAATTTGATTTTCCACATTATATCGGTTTCCCTTGTTTACAGGGCAAAATCCCTAGTCCTCTGTGCTAATATGTTAAATACTGACCAATTGAAATGAATTCTCATTGCCTATTGCATGATTTTTTTTCCTCCCCTGTTACTTTTGCATATTAGTATTTTTTTTTCTGTGTAAATGTGAAAATACTTGTCTAGAACAATTTAGAAACAATAAGATATCTGATTTTGTATCCTGCCTAGTATGTGCATATCTTTACTCATTCAATTAATACTGGTCAATGAAAAGTAATTCTGGATACTAACATTAAAACTTCAATAAGGAAGGCTTGTGGTTAGTCACTGCTCATTAGGCCTGGCTTCTAATATAACTCTTCTGTTCTTATATAAAAAAAAACAACAACATGATTTTAATGCTACCTAGGTTAAATTTTGTGCAAATCAGATATGAGAAGTTTTTCTGCCTTTTTTTTGTTGCTATTGTCACACATAGAATCAAATCAGTTTCTGTCTCTTTTTAAGCCAATTTCCACACAGAAGTTCAAATCCCTTAGATCAAGAATATGCTCATTTAGACAGATTATAATTGATTTTTTGGCCCTATTTTCAATACTTTGCACTGTAAATGACATCCCAATGGAAAATAATCATCATACAGATGTTTGAAAGCTCCTTCCTGCAGAGTATGGTAATTGAAGTCTGTAAAGTGTCATCAGACTGCACGTTGTTTCTAATTAGTACAAGGCGGTTTCTCTTAGCTATGTATAGTTTTCTGGTCTCTTTCCTTTATTACTTTATTATTTCTGGCTAGTAAATCATAAAATACTGATGACAGTAGGCCTGTATGGTTGATGCTGAATTTTTGAAGCTATTGGTGTGCTCTTAGCTACAAATGGACAGGTAGTCTGATATCTTTTGAAGGGCTCTTCAACTTGCACTAGCAGGAAAAACTTCAGGTGCAACAAATAAATGCATTCATTCACAATAGGGTCTTTATGATAATCATTTTCATTTGTCTGTTTTTTCTGAAGAAAAGAGTTAGTGACTTCTTGATGGATGGATTTTTGTGGCAGGTGATTTTCCAGAATTTTTTTAGGTTGAAAGCTCTTAGGTCTGTGTGAAATCATTAGGAAAGGACGATTTTCTGCTTGCTTTTGCTTCCCTGTGTGAGTGCAGCTGATGGGTCATCCCGAGGTCTCTTGTTGAGGACCAGATTTTCTCTCCAAACTTTTACATCTTTGGTAGGTTTAATTAGTACAAAGTAGTGTCCCTGTATTTCCCGTTGTCCTGCTGCAAAGAATTTGAAGGTCCTAACTACTTTCTTTTGGCATCCATTTTACGTAATAAAGTCTTAAATAAAGTCCCCTTTCTGATATGAGAATATGCTTCCTTGTGGAAGGTTCCTCTTCTTATTTAATATTATTTAAATTTTATTTTTATTGCATTGTATTGGTCTAATCTTTGGGTCCTGTTTACAGCCTGGAGTTGGACTCAGTGATCCCTATGGATCCTTTCCAACTCGGGATATTTCATGTACTCTGTGGTTTGCATTGTGTTTTATTGATGAAATTTGCATTCCTCCCCAGCGTATGGTTAACACCTTGTCTGAATATTAATTCAGAGCATTCAAGTCTTGTCATTATGCATTGGTTGTAAGTTTGAAAGATACTTCTCTGTTGTGAAAGGTTCACATCTTACTTGTAGATAAAAACAATCAAGACCATGTGTGAACAGTTAATAGACAAATTTGTTGAGTTGACATGGAATATGAGGCTCTGCTTCAAGATTTAGGAGAATGATTTTGTTCTCTCCAACTAATAGAATCCAGAGGAATTGTTCTCTCTCTTTGAAATGTAATAATGATTTACTTCCATTTCTTCATGTCTTGTACTCCTTATAGTCCTTCATACTTGGAAAGAAAATAACATGCATTAGCTATGATCTGGAGAATGTAATGTAAATAATTACCAAACTTCTTACTGGTTTCATTGTGAATATCATTAGTGTGATATTGCTTTGCACTAGACCCTCCAGTTAGTGGAAAACACATAGAAACAGAACTCTATCTCAAATGAATTGGCTACTAAATATGCAAGTGCATAGGAGGCTACTGAAGTAGAATCAGAAGCTGCTTGTGTTATTCCAACCAAAGTTGCTTTCTAAGGTAAAAGATTTTTTTTTTCTGATAAATATTGCATCATTTAGGGATAAAAAAGTGAACTAAAAATAGCATTGTAATGAGCCCAAGGTCAAGTAACATGTCTGGGTCTCTGTCTACCCTCTTCACTGCAGCACGGGGCATGATGGCAGTGGCAAGTCCACACCAGCCTGTGGGACGTGGTGGCCCTCTCTACCCAGCCACCTTTGGCTAATTTTCCAACCTGTGTTCTCTGGTTCCAGCTTGGGTGACAACTTTCTCCTTATCACAGTCCTTTGAACACCTAATAAGCGTGTTTTGCCTCAGAGAAACCTGTCAACACCTTTTCTCTTCATTCTGCATTTAATAGATATGTCAACATTGCTTAATGGAGGATGGTGAAAAGGTATGTTCTGTATTTAGCTTGGAATGCAGCAGTGTGTCTTGCCAACAGTGCTGTCGCAGGCTCAGAACTGAGCTGACGTTATATCGGCACTGATGCCAGTTCAGGTAGTGCAAGCTCAAATATTTCTCTGCAGTGCTCTTCTGCAGGGCATAAATACACCCTCATGCAAACAAAAATTCAAAAGCAGCATCTCAACTGCACATCTATCGTTTATAATTATAGTGGGATTAAAATAGAGCTGAGCCTTCGGTTGGCCTCGTGCCGCAGAACTCGCTTGGCTTTGAGAGCACAGCAGTAATTACTGCAGCCTATTTTAACAACCAGTGATGATTGCAAGGCACATCTTCAAGGGTATGGGGGTGGGGGGAGCCCTGCACATCTATTGAGGGCTTAGAAGTCTAAATGTTATCTGGGTGGGCTGCACATTAGCAGCTCTCCAATGATACAGCCCCAGGTTGTGTGGCCCTGGGGAAGGTGCCTGCAGATTGGCGAGCTGTCACGGTATGCTTTGAAGCCCCCTGACCTGGGGAGGCTTCTAGGAAAACTGCTTTGTCTCTGTTTGGGAGACACGTCTGACCTGCTAAAGTTGGCTTTTCAGGCTGTTTTTTTACTTAACTTTTGAGTTTTAGCGGTATGCTAGCAGAAGGTGTATTTTGCATTTAACTATTTGATGCAGAAAGAATGGTAGTGCTTAATCTTAAAACACAGTTGGTTTGGAGCTCAGAGGTTCCCATCTGTGAAGGCAGTGGAAGCAGGCTGAGTTCCCACTTGCAGTATTGTGTCATTAGACTGGAAGAAGTTTTAAGGACTGTTTTAGGAAATGTACGAAGTTACTTGAGTGTTGTCACAATTCCTCAAAATAGAAAAAGAATCTGGAATTGCTTGACAAGCAAACAGTACATTTGCTTTTTTAGGTGCTGTCCATAGCATTTGTAATATATGCTGATCCAGTCCTGTTATGTAATTGGTATCCTTTGGGAATACTGCAAAATGGGGATGTTTGTTTCCTGAGGCTGTTAACAGTGTTTGAAGTTTCTTTATCAGACACAGATTGAGGAGATGTACATTGACTCTTAATATCTTCTGTTCTTTAAGTGATATTTTTTAAAGAGTAATTACAATAATTACTAGAAATAAGATGCACTTAAACTTGTTAGCAAATTTATTCTTGTTTGCACACTCTGACTCTCTAGAACTCAGTCTTTTAGGACTAGGAGTGCCTCTAGTTCCTGATATGCTAGAGTGGTTTAGCATGCCTTCATTTTAAACATGAATAATCCCATCTTTCATCACATTTATTGTGTTGGTCTCCTATATACACAAGGATGTTAGTCTTTCATGGACAGTATTATGGGATGAGCTTTTAGACCATAGTGAAAGCCACTACCAAATAGTTAACATTAATTCTTTCCACTATGGTCTGATATATATGGTTTAATGGTTGTTCTATTCATTTTGAAGCCGGTCAGGGAGCAGTCTTTGATGTTATCAGTGGCAACAACCCATGTTAACGTAAAAAAAAAGTGATTTTTCTGTTATTAGGATCATTACATAAACTTGTTGAAGGAACTGATAGTTTGATCTTCAAGTTTGGCTTTGGTTTAAACGCCACTTAAGCCAACCACAGTACCTGGATAATTCTGAGAGGTCACAAATGCTGATTTTAAAGGATGCTTAGAAAGGCTCTAATATATTATGATGTGCATGATCTTCATCAAAGGAGCATTAGGCACTCCCAGAAGTCCCACAGTTATATGATCTTGTGACAGACCCAGAGGCAAATTCAGAGTTGTCAGCTGAACTGCCTTTGGAGGCTGCCAAGCAAACAGATGTTAATGTTAGATGAATATCTACACAGCTTGGCATCAAGTTCCCCTGACAGCCAACGAGCCCTACTGTGACCTTCACTTGCTGGTCCACTGCAGGGAATCACAGAGAAGATGTCCAGTGATTTTTAAGTTTGAGCTGCACGTTGCTCACGCTGTAGTTTATTGCACACTATGTGCAATACTGATTCCTATGAGTGACATTCACTAATCACATCTGCTCAAATAAACTAGGCATTACTGAGCACTGCAGCCTGCTGGCTTAAAGTGGCCCATGCCTATGATTCCAGTTTCTGAAATGTCAGGACCTGCTGAGAAGTGTCCCTGGCTCATGGTAACTCCTGAACCATGCTGAAGTTTGTCTGGGGGAGAGCAGTGTACTACAAACCTGTCAAGGTCCACTCTTAACAATTTAACTGTATTAATAAGAGCATTACAAAGCCTGAGAAGGTACTAGAGCTGTCCTGCATATTGTAGTGCAGATATGGCTTTGTGTCCCCTACTTTCTCTGTCATTGCTCTGCACTTAAAGACTCTGGCTCTAGTCCAGCTCCTAGCTCCAACCCTCGGTGATCTTTAAGATTATTTACCCTCAGCTTCACTTGAAAGCTTGCTCACCACGGCTTTTTCTTCCTTGGTGCATGTTATTGTGATGCATTGTTAGGTCTCCTCCATTTAACCACATGCATACTCATTAGAACTGATTTTGGGAACATTTAAGTATCTAGACAAATGATTAAGTGCTTTGCTAAATAGAAATGTTTTGCTGAGGGTTAGCCTGGCTTATCTGTCCCTTAGTATGTGTAGAATCAAAACTACTTCTCTGATCTTGGATAATAACTCTCGAGGATCATTTTCTTTTTTTTTTCCTTTGTGTAAAATGGGAATGCTAACATTTCCTTACTGACTTCCCTAGGCTGCTGGGGGGTTTAATGCCTGTAAAGCACTTTGAACATAAGAACTGCTGTGATGGAATTACTGAGAGCTTTGCTTCTGGAATTTAATTGCTCACTTAAAAAAGAAAAAAAAAGTTCAGAACCAGCTGGCAGGGAAATTCTATTGAAGTTCATAAGTATTATGTTGGAAATAGCATTCATATTGAATCAGATTATTCAGCATTATATTTTAAATTTTGGATGACTTTTCATTACCCTTGGATACATTTTAAATTAATGATTTTCCTTTAAAATGTAAATATGTTATTTTGTCTTTGTTTTATAATATTCTTTTAACAAAACTTGATGTTTGCTCGTTGTCGACCATTGCCTTTATTATGCACAAGTATAATCATTTCTGACAGTGCAACTAAAATTAATGTATTTTAATAATTTGTACAATTTCCATTCTTGGCATTTGCTTGCTCTCAAATAAGGAGTTAAGTTCAAAGTCTTTTGGTGCTCTCAGTAAAACCCGGTTGCCTAGCATTTTTAGCACTTGGCAGCACCGTTTCTAATCTGTCTTTTGCTGGCAGCCAGGCTGTGCAGCTCCTCGCTGTGCAATAACATGGATCCGAGCAGGAGCTCCCAGCTCAGGCAGCCCTCATTTCGTGATGACCAGTTCAAACCTGGAAATTGCCTACACATAATGTGATGCCCATGGCAGTTTTTTCTTTTCTGCCCTTCACTATTGGTTGCTAAGAGGAGCAGACTGGCACATTTTCTAATTGCGCTAATGTTTATGAAATTGAGGGTTTTAAGCCTGTTGCTGAATCCTTAACTGCCACAGTCAGGCCTGCCTCACTTAACAGCAAACACAGCAAGAAAGAAACATCTAGAGATTTATTTTTCAGAAATCTCAGGAGAATAAATTTCTAGTATGTGTTACACTCCATAGGCTGTGGAGAAGCTCATTGGGGATGAGCATTTTGGAAGCTTTCTGTGGATATCTTTCAGCAAACAGCCAGGTTGATTTTCAGTGGTTTATTCAGGTGTCAGGCCCTTTGTTACCTGCATGCACACACATAAAGCTGTGCTCTCCCAGCACTGCAGGGCGGCTTGTGTGCTGCAGCTGATGCTGTGCCACCATACAGGTGCCCCTAAATAGGTATTAAAAGGATTTATGGCAAACATTTTATCAGTCCATTGAGTGTTTCAGGTTATGAAGGCACAAGTAGTGCACTTACTGACTTCATTAGGAAAAACAGTAACATTGATTAGGGGTTCTGTGGAACTAACGCCTGAAGCTTTGCAGTCTTGCTGATCTAAGCAGGTCACCTTGTGCAGAAAGAAACTAAAGTGCGTGTAAACTGTAGCCAGAATTTTAAGAACTGTGTCCTAATTTTCAGCTACACTGCATCTGACAAATGTTCCTTGACCTTATTTATCACTGAAGTAGTGAAAAACTTCCATTTACTTCAGTGGGCATAAGGTCAAGTCTCCCATCCCAGATGCCTTGTACTCTGCAGGAGAGAGATGAGTGCCAGAACCTCTGAAATAAGATCTCTGAGACTTTAAATCAGTAATAAAAGTGAGGGTCGCTTTATTAAAATCTGAATCTGTGACATGTATTCAGTGTGAAGTCTTTTTTACCACAGAGCAAAGAACCTTTATAATCTGTGTTGCATATTTGTGCTGTAGGCAAAACAATATTTTTTTCTCTCTGACTGTGCTCATGTAGTTGGGTGTCATTTCCTGGTTTTCTGATTGGAGAAATAACACTAGAAACTAGTGTGAGATTAAAAAACTGATGAGAATTGTTTAAGCTCTCAAAATAAACGTCTATACAAATATTGGAGGAAAGCCCAACTATATCAAAATTCAAGGCTACAAACTGTAAATCACAGCGGCGGTAGGTACTCACAGAATCATAGAAGGGATCGAGTCCAACTCCCAGCTCAATACAGCACCACCCAAAACCTTACATTTGAGAGCGGTGTCCAAATGCTCCTTGAGCTCTGGAAGCTCAGGGCTGTGCCCACAGCCCTGGGCAGCCCATTCCATGCTCACCGCCCTGTGGTGCAGACCCTTTCCCTAACCCCCAGCTGCCCCTCCTCTGACAGACAGAGCAGAGCTCAAGCTGCCCGTCTGCTCCATGTGAGGAGCTAATTTGTCAAGATCTCTCTGCAAAGCCTCTCCACCCTTGAAGGAGTGAACAGCTCCTCCCAATTTTGTATCGTTCATGAACTTGCTTAGTATGCATTTAAATCCTACATCCAGATCTTTTCTAAAAGCATTGAAAAGAACTGGCCCCAAAATGGTACCATAGGGAGCCCCATTAGTGACTGGCTGGCAGCCTGATGTAACCCCATTTGCTGTAACTCTTTGACCTCCCATCACATTATGTATTTGTCTAGCTGTCTGCTGGACATTTTGTCCAAAAGGATACTCTGAGAAATAGTACCAAAAGCTGTACTGAAATCAAAGTAGATCACATCAGCTGACTTCCCTTGTTCAACTTGGTGGGTAACCTTGTCATAAAAGAAAACTTATTTAGCTAAACAAGACTTGCTGCTTATGAACTCATGATGTCTATGACCAATGACTGCGTTGTCTTTAGAGTGTTTTTCATTAACTCATACAATAATCTTAATTATTAATAGTTATGATTTAATTAATAATTAATCCATAATTTTACCAGGCACTGAAGTGAGACTAGCAGACCTATAACCATGAAGGTATTCTTTCTTACTGGAAAATTCGTTCCATGTTTACCAGATTACAGTTGGCTGAGACCTTTCGAGATTCCCAAGATGGTTGAAAAATAATTGAGAGAGGTCTCGCAATGGCTTCAGCCAGCTCTTTGGGTAACCTTGAAATGCAGATTTTGGATTTGGGTTCTGGAATTTCTCAAATAAATTTGTTCTTTGAGTGAGCACTGCATTCAAATATTCTGAATGGGAAAGTACTTTTCGTGATCCCTGAGTATTTAGCGATGCATAGACTTGTGAAACTTAATGAAACTCAGCTGCATCCTGGTGGTATCATGGTCAGCCAAAGCAGGTGAGCACACTAATGTGTCTATTTGTAGCATTTCTAAAGTTCAGAAGGTAGGAAAAAGGGAAAGATTTACCCAGTGCTGCTGAGGATTTGAAGCTAGGAGATTTTTTACTCATTATTTTTTGCCACTCACCCAGAGTGAAAGATTTGTTTTTAAAGCTGCCTTTCATGGGGTAGTCAGCATTCAACCCTGTAGTTTAGGGTTTCACATCAGGAGGATATTGTTATACTCAGGAAGGAAGGTGATACTTGGCTCAAAAAACTTCCTTGATCTTTTTTGACAGGATTAAATGGGCTGATGGATACTACCCTCAATATATTTGTTCTTGCTGACAGTGAAGCCAAGAAAGGCAACAGTTAGGAAAGCAATGACACAAAGTGCAGGGACACACACACTTCTCTGGACTTTGTTCTGCTATTGATTGATCACCTTGTTTCACTGATCCCTGAGGCACTTACACTATTAGTACTTATGTTCTGAGTTTGCCTTGTCCAGAATGCCTGTTGTGTTTTGCATAGCATGGAACAAACACCATTTTGTAGCATAATCATCATCTGGGTTTAAAGCCAAAATGAACAAGAAAAGCTAGAGTGTGATTTAGCAGGGTGACAATGTCAGGGGCAAAGTGGCAGATAAATCCTTTGTTTCAGACTGCTTTCTTACCTTCTGTTGTGGCATTTCATTGTGTTCTTTCAGGCTCAGGCTTTTGCACATGCTCTCCCACATCAACTTTTTTTTGCTACTATTTCACAGTCCACACATACTTTCTGTTTTGTGCATGTTCATGCTCTCTTTTTCTCTCAACTGTTCTTCCCAAGTGGCCACTCAGCTGAATACTGTTTGTCTTACGCTGCTTTGATGGCATGGAAAGGTGATAAGATTGTGAACAAAATGTCTTCCAGTAGAGTGGAGTTGGTTTTCTGGTGTATCAGCTTTTAGTTAGTCACGGTGTGGGCAGTGCGATGTGTGAGATTTTTCTTTCGGCTTCCTTGCATTTTGAGGGGTGGTTTCTGATGCTGTGTAATTGCACAGCACTGCTGTGAACGAGAGTGAATGCATGC